>NC_051309.1:22516997-25016997 GCF_015220235.1 Choloepus didactylus
TCTTCACTGGTTTGGTATCTCTCCGATATCTTCAAACAAATTATTTTTAGGACAACTATTCCTCTCAAACTATCTTGGGTATGGTATCATTTTTTTCCGAGTCCTTTGCAACTGATATGTGGTCCTACTATGCATTACTGTATGCAGTTTGTGATGCATGTGATTCATAATATGAGTGCAAAACATTGAACTGGTCTATCCCCTGTTCAACAAGATTAATCCACTGAATATGCACTTCAATGTTGAAGAAATATTAAATTGCTATAAACATTTCTAAATACTTGCTCTCAATTTCTGTACCTGTTGTTGAATATCTGTGTCAGCCCATGAACTACATTTTAGTGGCACTGCTGTAGACCATACTTATAGTTACATTGTTCCAAGAGATAGTAAGGAAATCCTCTCATTAAAGGAGGAGATCTAAAATAAGCAAGACCTTCTTTGTCTTGAGTAAATGTCTGCTTCTAACTAAATGAATACAAATTAAATAAATAAATGGGCTTATCTTTAAAGAAGTTTGTTCTAAAAAGATTCAGCAAACATTTGCACAATTCTGCCAGTGTTGTACAGGGAACACTATGCCTAGAGGATTATTTAAAGCAAACTAGATACTGCTATTTGCATATGTACTAAAACCTCATTAATTCAGAATCCATGAAAATTTGGCCGAGTAAATTAGTAGCATAAGTAGAATGGTAAAAAAGTGTTTATAATCACTTAAAGAATTACATGTTCAATCATTCTCAAATACTTTAGAAACATCCTTTCTGTAATAGAAATAAAGATATGCTAATTACAAACTTTTTCTGTGTAATCTTTACAGCAATTAGCTTCAAAGAAGTGGAAGAAATGCTTAGTGAATTTGTTCTGATACATGCCTACAAGAAATTTTTTGGAAAAAAAAGAAACTTATTTTAAATGTCTCAATCTATTTAGCCAAATTTCCACCTCCCATTGAGTCCAAATTGGGAGCTTTAACTAGAATGTCACTATGTAAAGTATAAAGACTTTTAGAACAGTGTCTGGGACATCTGTTGTTTTTGTTTGACCAGCATCCATTCCCTCTTTTGGTAAAACAAGTCTGATTTTTCTTAAGGAATAAAACTTCTCTAAGTCCAAGTGGTTTGGTAGTTGTGAACCTCACTGCTAACTCAGGGGTCATGCGTGAGCCAGACATAGCCAATCAGAGATTCCTTTCTCTCTGAACACAACAACAGGTTCAAAGATGGGCAAGTGATCCATACTGGGCCAATGAAAGACATACCCAGGACATATTCTGAAACATTTAGGAAAGAAAAGTCTTTCTGCAGAAGTTTGCAAACAGGAGACGTTAAGTCTGAGGCTATGCATAGGCAGATTTCTGCCACAAGCAGGCAAAGAAAGCCTGAAAATCAGGCTAACATAGAAGAAGAGGGGGAAAGAGTCCCAAGAGAAGAAAAAAGACAAATTCCTAATATTACTGAGAGCCTGGCTCCAGCCAGACCCTGAGCTAAGCCTGTACTGACTTGCTATACCTATGAGTCAATAAAGTTCATGTTATTGGTAGTCAGTTGAGTCATTCATAAGCAAGAGTCATGACTAATTTGAATTCTTATTTTGTTATGTGTAAATGACCAGAGCAGATGAGGAGTTTGGGAAATGTAGTACACATCAAGAAAATTATGTTGCTGGGAGGAAAATATATTAGTTTTCAAGTCATTAAAGGCAAGTGCTTTGTCATTTTATATTATCTTAAGCACCTAGCAGAGTAGGCACTCAAATAATGTTAGTTGAATGAATGAATGTACATGTGTATCCATTCATTCATTCACATCAGGCATTATTCTAGGAACTAAATGTACAGATTGAACCAGACAGATATCTCTGCTCAAAGACTTTAAATTCCAGTAGTATATCAATATTTTAAAATTTCTAAACTTCCTTCCTACAGTTTCTAACTCTCTTCCTTTCTTCATTTTTTTCTTCTTAGAGTGCTGTCTAAATCTAAATTGTTAATCACAATCTAAATTACTGTGGATTTTGTTTATTTATGTTGTTTATTGTCTGCCTCCACAATTAAAATGCAAGCTTTAAATGGGGACTAGTTTATCTCTTTTCTTCATTTTGTATTTCCATACAAAGACTTGTGTCAACATATCAGATTCTTGTCAGGAAATAGCACATTCAAGCTCACCAATTATTGTAAATTTAATACAGGGACTATTTACAAAAGTGGGGGCAGTGTGAAGGGTAAAGGAGCAGGGCTACTAAAATGGAACATTTGACTACCCTTAAGCCTGAAAGCACACAAAGAGGGAAAAAACGCCAGAATGAGAGACAGCAGTTATAACTGTGGAGAGCTACTCAAGAGCAGGGGCCTTCGGTAGAGGAGCACCAACCAACATCAATCCTGCAGGGAGAACCAGAAGCAGAAACACCCCTCCCTCACTCTCTCCTTCCCTCTCTTCTAGGACTGGTTCCTTCCTTTGGCCAAACTCAACAGGAAACCAAATGACAAGTGAGACATCTGATTTAGCCCTCTTGGGGCGTAGTACAGGATGGAGGTGGATGGAATTTCAGAATTTAGATTTGGAAGGGCAAACAAAATATATCCATCACGGAGGGACTTAAAAATATTTGTTGAATGAAATTTCATATATATATATATATGAATCATATATATATATGAATCAAGTGTCATATATTAGGTTTTAAATGGGAGTGTGAGCAATAAGACCTCATAAGTAACTAAGAGACTGGGAAAGATTTCATAGGTGGGGTGAATGGGAAATAGTTTGATCTAATCTGGCATTCAAAGAAATTTAAGGAAGGGAATATGTGGGAAGAGGGTGCAACAGACATGATAAAGAGCTCGCAGTAAAACCAAAAATGCAGATGCAACTTTTCTTTGATCATGGAGCAAATTTGCTTGACAGAGAGTTCATACAGGCAACTACTGCAGCAGTGCAGGAATGATACGATAAATATCAAAAGTAGGAGCGTGGCAATAGTAATAGAACAGAACAGGTACCTATGAAAATAAGACAAGAGAAGAGCTAATAATATACTGTTGGGGTTTCAGGGTTAGTTTAGGGACTGAGTTTTACCACACTGCTCTCCCACCATTCTTTTCTAGGCTCCTGGCTAATAATGCATATGCATAAGTCAAATAAAGCAAAGGACTGGTTTTATGTAGGACTCTTCGAAAAAGACTAGATTGGACAACAGTCGAAGCTTCCACCTGTCATTCTAACTCTTGTTTTCTAGATTTGTCCAACACTAACTTATTCACTTGATGAGAGGGAGAAAAAAACCTGGAATTAAGAAAGCAGAGGACAAAGTAAGCTTTTCAGAATCAGACTTTCAGAATATACTTAAATTCCAGAGACCAGAATTGCAAGCAGGGGCTGTGTCTGAACACATGAATGTTGAAAATGCTAAAAGAAAGTCAGAGGGATGCTCTCTAGCTTTTGAGGAACAAACTAGAAACAGTGGATATGAAGCTCCTCCCCAATTTGTGAGAAACAAGTGAGGGGGTAGAAAGAAAGACAAAAATAATTCACTCGAAAGTTGCCTCTTCCAAATTGGTGTGAGAACAAGGATAGCCTATCCACTGGAGTGTGTTATTCAGAGAGAAAAGTTGGTCCAGGCCAATTTAAAATTACACAGATTATATTCCAGGAATGAACAAATGAGAGAAGTGGGTACTACTGGAAAATATTGGGTTTTAATTTAATTCAGCATATTGTATTGAGTTCCTGATATGGTAAATGTGCTATTCTAGGGATCCTGAAATAAAGAACACACATTTCTTGTCGGGGGGGGGGGGGGGGAGTTATAAATGTTGATAACCATCAAAAAGTAAGTCAAGCTGAGCTAAATGCTCTAATGGAGGTGTAAAAACAAGTGAAGGAAAGGATATGGAGCTATGGATAGAAAGATCAAATGATGTGAAATCAAAAGCTTTAAGTTAAAGACCCTAATCCATTATTTAGAAGAAAAGGAACATGTACATACATATATATATATAATTGTCATATGTCTCAAGCAGATTGTAATAATTACATGAGATAACATATATGATATTGTTTTGCATAATTATAAAACTCTGGATTGTTGCCCAGTACATTATCTGGTATGTAGAAGATACCTAATTTGTTGAAAGAAAGAAGGGAGGGAGGTAGGGAGGAAGACAGAGAAGGGGGAAAGAAAAGGAGAAAGAGAGTATGGTAGGCTGAATAATGGACCCAAAGAAATCCAAGTCCTAATCCTGGAATCTGTGAATGTTACCTTACATGACTACATGTGATTAAGTTAAGGCTCTTGAAATGAGGAGATAATCCCTGAGTATCCCAGTGTGCCCTAAATACTATCACAAATGTCCTTATAAGAGAAATGCAGGGGGGAAATTGACAGAGAGAAGAGGAGAAGGCCATGTAATGACTTCATTAGAGAGAGATTTGAAGATTTCAAGATAAAGGAAGGGGGCAGGAGACAGGAAACATAAGGAATGCAACTCTGGAAGCCAGAAAAGGTGAAGAAATGGATTCTCTCTTAGAGCCTCCAGAGGGAGCTTGACCCTGCCAACACCTTGGTTTTAGCCCTGTGAAACTAATTTCAGACTTGTAGCCTCTGAATCTGTGTGAGAATAAATTTGTGTTGCTTTAAGCCACTGTGTTTGTAGTAATTTGTTACAGTGGCAATAGGAAACTAATACAGAGAAAGAGGAAAGAATAAAAGAAAAAAAGAACAATCACGTCCCTTTGCTATCCTGCTTTTCTCCCCTTTTGCAACTGGGGAAGCCCCCATGCATTTCTTCTGTCCTCTTCCCAGCCTTTGACAAAATATACTAAAGCATTCTGAGAAGAATAAGGGAAAGAGTTGGTACATGGGTACTGACCCTTGCCTAGGCTAGAGCTCCTCAAAATTCTGTCTGACATTTCAGCTCAAACATGGCCATTAAATATTTATTAATGGTTCAACTGTTGTACCCTAATTCTCGTCTATGACAGGTTCTTCTTCCTTTTGTTGTTCCACCAGGGGTGTAAGCAATCATGGGTCTGTTCCATCCCAGGAGAGGTTCATCACTTTCTGAAATTTAATTGATTTGGATTCCTTACCTTCTTAGCTATCTAATGGGTTTAAAAACAAACATACAAACAAACAAAAAATAACTGTCCTGAGCTGATTTGTTCTTGTTGCTAATGTAAAAATTAAAATGACAGTCTCTTGCAAATTTCCACATCTTAATCAGAAGCAGAAGTCTCTAACATTAGTTTTTTCTTCTTCTGACAATGACAAATTTAGAAAATGTTAAAAAAATTAGAAAACAAATTAGAAAAAAAAATTCCCAAACTGATGACATATATCAAGCCACAGATACAAAAAGTTCTGAGAACTGAAAGAAGGATTAATACAAAGAAAACCTTATCTGGACCCATTATAGCAAAACTGCTGATAAAAAACAAAGAAAAAGTGAAAATTTAAAAGCGCTAGAGTAAATAAAGACATATTCCCTTGAAAGAAACAAAAATAATACTGACAACTGCCTTCTCACCAGCAATAATAGAAATCAGAAGTTGACGAAATACATGCTTACAGTACTGAAAGTAAATAATTGCCAAGCTAAATAATCGACTTCAAAAAGGAAGGTGAAATACAAATGTTTTTGGATAATCAAAAGTCAGAGAATTACTTAAGAGCAGACCTGCACTAAAGGAAATATTGGGGGAGTTCTTCAGGTGGAAGAAATTTGACCTTAGATGGATTTTTAAAAATACAAGAAGGAATGAAGAATGATACAAATGGTAAATAAATAATTATAGATAAAAGGTAAATATTTAAAAGTTCATAATAATAATGCCTTATGCTTAAGATATATATTGAATTAGGTTTCAAAGAAACCACAGCCTGAAAGAAACATGCCCCTGATATTTTGCTACTCCCTTCATGAAGTAGTGGGGTTTCCTTTGAGAGTCCTTGAATCTGAGGTGAGCTTCTGACTTGCCGTATTAGCTTCCTAAGTGCTGCCATTACAAATGACCCAAAACTGGGAGGCTTAAAACAACAGAAATGTATTCTCTAACAATTTTGGAGGCTAAAAGTCTGAAATCAAGGTGTTGGTGGGACTAGGTTCTATCTAAATACTCTCGGGAAGAATCTGTCCTCGCCTCTTCTGGCTTCAGGTGCCTCACGGTGTTCCTTGGACTGTGATAGGATGACTCCAATCTCTGCCTCCATCTCCACACAGCCATCTTTCCTCTGTGTCTGCATCCAAACTTTTCTCTTCTTTTAGGGACACATATCACATTGGATTTAGGGCCCATCCCAATCCAGTATGGTGGCATCTTAACTTGATTACATCTGCAACAATACTATTTCCAAATGTTACATTCACAGGTTCCGAGTAGAAATGATTTCAGGGGAGACTATTCACTCCAGTACACGTGCTTTGAAAACAGAAGCAACCATGTACCAGTTCCAGAGCCCAGGCCTCAGGAGACTTCTCCTTTCATCTCCTGGAACATCCTTGTCCAGTGTAAGGAAGCTTGAGCTAGACTACACCACATGGAGAGCAAGGTCTAGATACCACCCAACACTAAGCACCTAGACATTTGAATGAAGCTATCTTAGACTTTCCATCTTAGATCCAGTTGAGCCATCCAATGTCTTCAGCTTCATAAATGAGCCCAGGCAAGAACCAGAAGAGCCACCCAGCTAAGCACAACTCAAACTGCAGAACTGTGAGAAATAAATCACTGTTGTTTTAAGCCATAAAGTTTTAGGGTAGTTTATTATGCAGTGATGGATAGCCAAGCTAATATAATATAACATAATATAATATAATATAATATAATATAATATAATATAATATAATACAATACAGTATAATATAATATAATTTATCTAATAAGATGAATGAATTTTTAAAGAAATAGTTTAACCCCTAAAAGTTTAGAGATTTTATCATTTATTTAGCATTTACTTATTTAGCATTTACTTAATATTTCTAGTGAATTTTGCCAAATCTTTGATAACATTCCTCAAGAAGGTTGACTATATTTGGAGTCCTTTCAACCTCTAACAGGAACTAATTTCTAAATTACTGTCACACTTTAAGAAAAAGTTTGAAGGAGGCTTTACACTACATTTTGCCCACAGAATAGAGATTGATGCAGGGCCTGGCATGCTTTTTAAAGAAAACTGCAGCCTATTCAAAATTTAAAAAAACACACTGTCAAGGGTGAAGAAAAGGTAGTTATTTACTCCCTTTCATCAGTCTTATCTTCCTCATAAATTCCACTTCAACAATAGTAGGAACTAGAACTTTAATTTTAATTCAATCAGGGTGTAATGGCACAATTTAAAAAATCCCTTTAGGTAATTGAATTAAAGTCTTTAAGTAAATTCCGGTTGTTGTTTCATATGTTTTTTTCAGATTGACCCCTCTTCCTGCTACTTCTCTTTAAAGTGGCCTTTGTGTGTAGTTTACCAGGCTTACAAAACCTCAGGGCTCTGACAGAAGCAAGGGCTGGAGAGGCAGAGGACCCCTGGTGTCGTGCTGGCCTCTAGTTGTGCTGCTGAGGTAAGGATGATTTGATCCTCTCTGTAGGCATGCTGCTAGCATTCGCAGCTGAGGGCTGCAGTTCGCGTCATTCCTGGTTGGTGGCGCTCAGCTGGGTCAGGTCCTGGTGTCCCTGCTGTTGATTCAGCCCATCTTGATTCCCATTGGTGCTGCAACCCCTGAGAATCAGCTAGAACTCCTGTTGTGATCCGATGGTTCACATGTGGTCTCTGGCTTCGCTTACAGGGTCCCCCCTTCTCTGTAATCACTGCAGTCAGACTCTTACTAGCCACTGTTAATAGGCTAATATGAGCCATTGGAGTCCCGTGGGAACTTTGAGGCCCCTTCCATAATTGGAGAGTGGCTCAGTCAGCCTCTCTTGCTTTGCTTAACTATGGGGCTTTCTCAGGTTATTGCAAAGGATCCAAACAGTCCCCCAAAGTTCCTCTCTTGAGACAAGACAAACTCTTATTTAACCTACCTATCTATTCTTTCTCCCATATCCTATCTAACCTACCTCTCAGCTCAGACTTCAGTGAAAGAGAAACCCTTTTTCTCTCAGGGTTGTCTCCTTCATCTCTCCATAGTCTGCAAGAAGGACAAGAGCCTGGGTTTCCTCTTGTTCTTTCTATATGGCCAGGAGAGCACCTGACATCTACTTTAAAAAAAAAAATTATAAAAAAATTAAAAAAAAAATTTTAAACAAAACAAAGGAATAAGAAAAACAAATAACCTAAAATATAGGATGTAGTTATTTTAGGATATTTGTTTTTCTTATTTGTTTTTCTTATTTTAGGGTATTTTACGACATCTTCTTCTGATACCTGTTCTCCCCCTTTCCCTGAGGACATAATAATAGGAAAGGTGCAGGGATAGAGAAATGGGCATAATGATTAGGAAACAAAATTGGGAGAACCCTTCAAAAATATGTTTCTTATATTTTTGTCTTAATAAACAGATGTCAGTATAGACTGGTGTTTAAGTGTTCAGGGTTCAGAGCCAAATTGTCTAGGATAAAATCTACCCGAGCCCATTCTCAGCTATGTGATCTTGTGCAAGTTCCTAACTTCTACACATATCAGTTTCCTCATCTGGAAAATGGAGATAATAGTACATAGCTCATGGGATTGTTGTAAGGATTAAATGAGTTAGGTTAGGCAAAGTGCTTGGAAATGTGTCTGATACTTCATAAATTTTCCTCAATAGCTTTATAAACTATTGTCTATGTGTATATAAATAATCTGCCTTCAAGTTACCACAAAAAAAGTGATCCAATAGTTTGAAGTGGTAAGTTATATTTCATGCATTGCTTCTTCCATTGGACTGCACAAGTTGTTATTGTTGCTTGAGAGAGGCTGAGTTATTTGTGTTTCAGTTTTGTTTTCCAGGTTTGACCTTCCCTTCACTGGATTTTAAATGAATCTGCAGTAAGCTTTATTATTTGCTCTGACTCAGTGTAGGATAATTGTTATTTAAATAGGACTGTAGGTGTGCTGTGAGATGCTAGGTGAAGCACCAAGGAAACAAAACAAAACAAATAACCCTGCCCTTGAGTTGTTTACCATTCTATTGTGGGACACACAGAAAAAGCAGGCTAGAAGTGAGTCAGAACCAAGAAGTAAGTGGCCATTTACAATTTCACCGAGCAGATGTGGTTCTATCCAAAAGAAAATTAGCCAATTAAACCTGAGATTAGAGGGTGGTTATTGGGCTTTCTGCTCCCCATTGCCTCCATCGAAATAAACAATACAAGACTCAACCAAATGATAGGCCTATATTAGAAGGAGGTAGTACAGGTCTCTAGGTACCTGACTCAACCATGGAACCAGGGAGTGATGCAGGAGGGCACCTGAGAGAAATAAGCTCAGTGCTTGTAACACATGTTCATCTCTGTTGAATAGCGCTAATTGCTCTAACCCAGCCTGGACTCCAGAGGCCGGAGCAGTTCTGCCCAGCTCTTTTGCAGAAGCTGTTCCACAGAGTGGAGTAAAGGAACAGTTTGTAGAACATGTTCCCCTCTCACAGCCTCATGCTCTGCAGAACAACTCTTAAGGATGATCCACCATGCATAATTTTGTAAAGAGTAGATTCCTATTTTTAAACTCAAGATAAACTTGAGTCTAGTGTCCTTTAAAAAAATAAAAATAAAATGAATCATTAGACTAGCTCTCTTTTTCAATGCCATGAATATATATTTCCCTTTAGTAAATATTTCTGTGTCAATTCAGTGCCAAGGAATGAAATTAAAACAAAACAAAACTAAATCCACAAAATAATATAACAGCAAATCAACCCAAGAGAAAGTCACCATATCTATCACCATTTTACAGATGATAAAACTGAGGCAAATGAGGTTACTAGAAAATATAGAGCCTATATATAATTAATTGTAAGTAATTTTTTCTTTCTCATTAAAATTCAACATTATGTCATCGCAGATATGAGGTAGAACAATTAGAGGAGATACATTCAGGAAGCAAAGTATTTATTGAACTATATATATATATATGGATGTGTTCCTTTCTGTGATTTCATTTTTACCATAGTGTTTCTGGAAGATGCTTGTCTTTTCTGGAGAGTTATTTCCAGTGTATGATGAAATAAAATGTTTACTCTTCTGATTACTCATTATGATATCTTTTCAAAGTAGCGTGATTCATAAAGGTCATTGGAACTACTGAGACAAAAAAAGCAAAATGGTCTGTTGGTCTGTAATAACAATAAAGGAAAATTTAAATTAGAAGTGTTGTAAAATGCTTTGAAATAGAGTTGGAAAATCATTTCAATTCACTTGCCGATGAATAGCTTGGAGCCATGGTAAATATGAAAGATTTGGTATTCAGTTTGATTTTTCTTATGAAGCGATAACCGTACATGCAACCAAAAGAAAGAATTATTTTGATAAAAGGAAAATAAAACAGCCTGATTTACCTATGGGGAGTTTCATTCGGATACATGGGATAGAGGAAATAATGATGAGCAGGCCAAATGAAGAGTCATTAGTTTCATAAGCAGAGATTAGAAATGCTAGACAGAGTATCAACCTTTATAACAATGAAATTGGATGTAGACTAGGCATTGGTTTTGGTAAATATCAGGAACTTCTCTTCCTAGTGGACATATTATGAGGAGAACCAGCGCTGCTTCTAAATAAAGTGGAATCAGTAACAAATGAGTTGTGGGACAGAACTTTGTACAGCAAGGGTCTTCCAATCCTAAACACATGGTTCAAAATGTCTAATTGTTTCTGTTTCATGTATTTATTTTAATTCGTCACAGACTCTGTCTATAGGATACTCACACTATTGACTTCCTGGTCTGCCCACCTTCTTCAATTCAATTCAATTAAAGTATATATTTTTGAGTAGTTTTCATGTGCCAGACACTCATGTTGTAAATGGAGGATAAAAGATGAATATGACTTGCTTCCTGCCTTCAATATATTTTCCCCTTTTTTGAACTTTCACCATTTGCTAATGTCCTAACTGAATTTCAATCCCTTTCATTAATCCTTTCATGTGCACTTTCCCATATGAAATCCTATTTGATCACAGAGTTTATCACTTAATTTTTCTGCATTTTTAGAGCCATTTAATTATTCATTTATTCAGTAAATAGTGAATAAATTTAGTACACAACAGGGATAAAGACAGACAAGGGCCCTACCATTGAGTTGGTTACATTCTAGTATGAGAAGACAGATAATAAGGAAACAAATTTAAAAAAATATTAAACTGGGGATGAGAACTATGAAGCAAAGCCATGGGGTAGAGAGTGGTTAGAAGGGGAGCTAATTTAAATAAAGGTAACTACCACTCACATAGCCCTTTTTATAAGTCAAAAACAAATATAAGAAGTATAAGTGTGTTAGTACTAAACCAAACTTCTGAAGCAGGTATTAGCGTCATCTCTATAGATGTAGACACTCCTGCACAGAGAGCGTAGTTAATGGCCTGTGGTCATTTAGCTAGGATGCCGTGGAGCTGGGGTTTGAGCAGACGTGCTGGCTCCACGTCAGTGTGCTCACCGTTCTTCTCTGTGGTGTCAGGTCAAGGCTGTCTGTGGGGACAGAGATTGTGGTGAGGCCTGGATGATGAGGGAAAACACTCCAGGTAGGAGGAACTACAGCTGCAGGTCTATATTACTCTGTCTTTTCAATGAGATGGTGTGGTAGGTTGAATAATGTACCCTGACTTAGACACATTTTAAACCTTAATCCACATGCCTGTGGGTGTAAACCCACTGTAAATAGAAACCCTTGACAATGTTATTTTTAGTTGAGGTGTGACCCAATGGAATCAGAATGGGCCTTAATCCATATTATGGGAGGCCTTATAAAGAGAAAGCCACAGAAAGAAGCCAAAAACCAGAAGTCAGCAGAAACAGGAAGAGAAGACATAAGGAGAGAGAGAGATTGACATGTGAATGGAGGTAAAAAATGCAAGCAAAGGATCCTCAGGGACTGCAGCAAGCCAGCACCAGAACACTACAGACTTTGATGAAAAAGAATGGCCTTGCTAATGCCCTGATTTGGTACTTCTACCCTCCAAAAACATGAGCCAACAAATGTTGTTTAAGCCAAAGCATTATGTGGCATTTGTCATAACATCCTGAAAAACTAAGACAGATGGCAGAACAGCTTCATCACATTGACCCAGAATCCTTAGCCCTCCGCTCATCAAGAGTTGGGAGTCTGTGCTCCTCCCTTTTGTTCTGGGCCACTTGTGACTGCAGTTGGCTAGTATCAGTGGAAGCGTCACTGTGTGGCCTCTAAAGCTAGGCCAAGAAAGGTGATGCAGCATCTGCTTTGTTTCCTGAGCCACCATCTGAGAAGCCTGACCACCCTTTACGCAACGTGCCGTGAAGAAGCTAAGTCCCCCCAGTCCACGTGCCAGACATGTGAGTGAACGAGCCTGCAGAGGATTTCAGTCCCCAGCTGTGAAGTCACCTTCAGTCACATGAGCCAATTCCTTATATTGAATCTCTTTAAATATATCTATATATAAGTGTGTGTGTGTGTGTATCCTGTTGTTGCTGCTTCTCTGGAGAACCCTGATGACTAAAACATGAATCTTTCCTGATAAGCCAAGATGTCATGCAGCAGAGACAAGCCACCATATTGTGTCCTGCAAAAATTCTTGGCCCACAGATTTTGTTTATTTAAATAAATTTTGGAGTACTTTGTAATGGGTCAGTCACTCATGTTGCAAACTGGAGGAAGAATGATGAATAAGATTCATAAACACTTGTTGTTTTATGCCATTAAATTTGGGGTGGTTTGTTACATAGCAAATAGTTACCAGACATAGACTTTTCTTCTTCTGAGTATTGTAAATCACATTCCACAGGATCAAACAGAGTAGATGTAGTGTGGCATAGTGGGAGAAAAGAGAAAATGTACAACAAGCAGTTGGTCAGGAAACCAGAAATCACTCCAGCTAGGAAGACAGTTAAAATTGTAAATTAAATGCTACGAAATTTTTGGAAGGACAAAGGGATAGAGGGTCAGGGAACTTACTGCTTTTTGCAGGCAGTCAGGGAGGGGCTAAAAGCCAGGAGCTGATGCTTTTGGACTCTACTGCCTGCAGTCCAGAAACAGGTGTTTCGCAGGAGTTCACCAGGAAGCCGCTGCAAACCTCCTGCCTGCTGTCTACACAGGTGTCTGCCAGAAGTTAGTTACTGCCAGCAAAAAATGGTTTCTCTTTCTCTTCCACCTTCCAAATATTGGGCACATGGTAGCCATTGACCAAATCGGTTCTAGAAAACAGATCGTGCTTACAAGGGAGAACCTAAGTGGGCAGTAATGGTGCCAAGATTCAACAGCATCATGCATTAATCACCTCTTTGGATCCTCAGCATCCATACATAACCTTACATGTACATCTAAACTTCAAAACAATAAAAACATCGTCACTCTTCTGCCTACCATGATGCAATTATCCCTCATATGAATAATGACAACATGCTCATTTTCTTCTCAAACAGGAAGCTCAAAGTATTATCAGTAACTATGCATCTCTGGATGTTCATTACTCCTATGGCCAGTTACAATCCCATCTGTAATTTAAACACTAAATTTTAAGGTAACCACCACTATTATCCCTAATATAAAATACTAGGGGAAGCAGGGCAGGAAAAAAATTGGCATATATATATATAAAACAATGCAAGAAAGAAAATTTGCATAGCTACTACAGCCCTCAATTCTACTCTGGCAATTTCATTCTCCCTATGCTCTCAGCTAAAATCTCAGCTGTAATGTTTCTCTACCTGGTAGAATAACCCAAATCTGCATCCCTGAGGGTCTGCAATATTACTGGTCTGAATTATACTAGATTGCTTTAGTCTACCATTAACATGGCCCTCTAGGCATTGACGTACTAAGAAGGGTCCTATAAAATTCCCTGGCTTTCAACAAACTCCTTTTCAGCAGCAACCCTATTCGTCCTTGGTATTGGGATCAATCACCCCTGTGATGGCTGGGTTCATGTGTCAACTTGGCTAGGTGGCCTAGCTGTCTGGTCAAGCGGGCACTGGCCTGACGATTGCTGTGAGGATATTTGAGGCTGGTTGACAAACCAACGGGCTGGTTTGTTGGATCATCAGTCAATTGACTGCGGCTGACTGATGACTCATCAAGGGGCGTGCCTTCCACAATGAGAGAATGCAATTGGCTGAATTTGGTCCGGGTGATCAGTTGGAAGCTTATAAGCTGGACGGTTAGAGAACCTTCACTTCTTCTTCAGCTGCCCAGTGAAGCATTTCCTGGGGAGCTCGTCGAGGTTGCCGGTTCGTTTCCTGAGGAGTTCGTCGGATGTCTTCCTTGGAGTTGACAGCTTGTTGACGGCTCTGCAGAATTTGGACTCGTGCACTCCCGCAGTTGCATGAGTCACTTTTACAATTTGATAATCAGAGACATCTCTCATTGATTCTGTTTCCAAGGAGAACCCTAACTAATACAACCCCAGACAATAAAGTCACTCCTTTTCTTAATTGTTAGTTCAGTGATATAAAGAGCCCAAATGACAAGCTGACATTCACAACTTCTAGTCAGTCTAATTCTTGTTGTGTCCCTGGAGGACACTGTCTCACTTAGGAACTAACGACCTCAAAACCAGCAAAGCCAAACATTGCAGGGATGGAAAGAATACCTTTACTAGTGGACCATTAGGAATAATAATGGGGAGGAGCCATTTCCTTTCCGTTCCTTTAATTTCTAGATCTATAAAGTCTGGCTACAGGAGAACCATAAACTGGTAACAATCTTCAAGAACATATCACATTGGAAAGGACTTCCCAAGCTTGCAAGTACTGTCAGTCATTCTGGTAATCCATTCCACCATTCTATCTGCCTAGATGCCTCTGGGTGACTGGGTATATGGAAAACCAGTGAACTGCAGTGGTGTGAGCCAATGCTTCATTTCTTTTGTTGTTATACAAAATACAGTGTTGTGTGGGACCTCTTGATAGTGAATGAGGCATTCGTTATATTCTTGGATGGGGCTAGTGGCAGAAGCATTGTGGGCAGGGAAGGCAAATCCATATTCAGAGTGTCTGTTCCAGTGAAAACAAGCGTTGCCACCCATTTCCCTGGGGTATCCTCTCATATGGGGGACTCAGCATTTTCCCCTGCTGTTTGCAGCATGGGTGCTCAGGAGCAGTCACAAACAGATAGCTCTGGTTAGGGGAAGCCCATTGATATGGATTGAATCTTCCCCCCCCCCCCATAAAGCATGCTGGTGCAGCATTTAGCAGACCCTGAGTTGACCCTGATGGACAATGGTCAGAGATGTGAGCAATGCATATAGTTGTTTAACTTGCCTGGAAGGAGAGATGACAAAATAATGATCAATTACACTGGTTCAGGAGTATCAGATAAATCAAATCCT
This sequence comes from Choloepus didactylus, assembly GCF_015220235.1. Lineage (NCBI taxonomy): Eukaryota > Metazoa > Chordata > Mammalia > Pilosa > Megalonychidae > Choloepus > Choloepus didactylus. The sequence goes on from NC_051309.1 coordinate 22,532,430, forward strand.
AAACCTAAACCTAGTACCATGAATGTGATCCTATTTGGAAAAAAGATCTTTGAAAATGTTATAGTTAAGATGAGGCCAAACAGGATGAAGATTGGCTCTATTCCCATTTGACTGCTGAACTTACAAAGAGAGGAAATTGGACACAGATAAAGGCAGAGGGGAACTGTATGTGACAGGATTGCCAGCAACCACCAGAAGCTAAGAAGAGAAAAGCAAGGACTCTCCCTGACAGATTTAAGACTTTTAGCTTCCAGAACTGTAGACAATAAATTTCTGCTGTTTTAAGCCATCCAGTATATGTCCAGTACTTTGGTATGGCAGCTCTAGGAGACTTAGACATCCATGTTCTTGAGGCCATGTACAACCTCCATTCATACTGCCGTAACAACTTTGTTCACCAGCCCAGTAAGCAACCACTGGAGCAGCTGGGAAGAGAGATTTATTGACAGCCATAGAATGAATCATCTTGTCTACCTTGTTACTGAGCACTTCACCAGTGAATTCCTTTGTTTAGTATTCACATGGAATGCTTTTATCTTCAAATTCTGTGCTCATTCCAACTGTTACAACCACCTATCCTTTCCCCAGAACTCCTTGCTCCTAAACTACCAATTTGTTCTCTCCAAATCCCTTATAATCTAAGAAAATCATTATCTGATACTCCTGAACCAGTGTAATTGATCATTATTTTGTCATCTCTCCTTCCAGGCAAGTTAAACAACTATATGCATTGCTCACATCTCTGCCCATTGTCCTTCAGGGTCAACTCAGGGTCTGCTAAATGCTGCACCAGCATGCTTTTGAATGGTTTCAGCATAAAATGCAAACATATATTTTAAAAAGCCCCAATATTTTTCTTCCCTGATAAACAGTATATGTAATGCTGGATGCTGTAGAAAAACAACCCCCAAACCTCATTGTCTTATCACAAAAAATTTTTGTTATTCAATTAATCCAGAGTACAACAATATCAGTGTGTGTGTGAGTTGGGGGAGAGGGCTAAGTTATGCTTGATGCAGTTATCAGGGGTATTGAACCTCTCATCTTGTGACAATGTCATCTTGTACATGCAACCTTTAAAGTCTTAGTAAAAAGAGGAAAGAGAATACTCATGGACAATTTTTATGGAGAATGAGAGAATCTTTATTAGAGAATTACATGGGAGAGATTCTTGAAAATCCATGGCAGACTTTTGAAAAAATGGTTGCAATAATTTCTCACATTTCTAAGCACTCTCCTTTACAATGTGATTTTGAAGCTTTTCTCATCCAGAGATAGAGTACATTTGTCCTACACCTTGAATGTGAATTTGGCCATATGATTTTCTTTGGCCATTAGATATTAGAAATGTGATCCAAGTAGAAGCTTAAAAGTGCTTGTACATTAGGGCTTGACCTAACTTTTTGTTGGGAATCCTGAGATCACATAAGAAGCCCAGATTAACCTATTAGAGAGATAGAGCCCAGTTATGTCAGCTGTCCATCATCTGAGGTCCAAATATATGAGTGATGACATCCTAGTCTATATAGTTCCAGTTTGGCTACATACAAACCTGCAGAGAATCAGTCCAAATAACCAGAACTGAGGATCTGAACAGACTCAAAAGAGCATTGCTTGAAGACATGAAATTTGGAATGGTTAGTTACATGATAAAAAATGGTCAGGTAGAGAAGAGGCTTGTATCAGTACTTCTTAGATTCCATTGGTTAGAATTTAGTCATATGCCCCAACTTAACGGAAAGAGAGGTATGTGATAAAATTTAACAATAAGATCAGGAAGGAAAAAATATGTTTGATAAACACATCACATTGTTTCCTTCCCTTTTGGTCCCCAATTATTTGGTAAATTTTTCCTTTTACATGTAAAACACATATACCACCTCCCCAAGGAGGCGACCCAAAGTTTCACTTAATCCCTGCATCTATCTGAAAATCTAGGACCTCTGGATGATGTGCAGTCCTCCTCATCAGCTCCAGATGTAGCTTTCCTTCTATGTACCAATAAAAAAAGTTATCTGGTCTGCCTCTTCTCAGACACACTGGGAATACTGTGATGGAGGAAGGGGAGATGATTGCTGTGGCTTGCTGAAACTGGCTTGTAACAGCTCAGCATGTGAAGGCTGATTGTGTCCATAGATTCCCATCTCCATATTCAGTGACATCATGTTTGAAGCTTGAAATCAGCCACAACAGGAGTATTTACACCACAGAAATATGCAAAAGCTATAAATCAGATTTTTTTTTTTTTTATTTGGAGAACTTGTTTGCCAGCACACAACAGGATGGTTGCAATAAACACTCAGGTGCAATAAAAAGGAAGAACAGGAGAAGCTGGGCTGTCCTTGGTCCATAGAAATAACTGAATCCTTTGGAACAGGAACTATAAGCTCCCTCTACCATGTATGTAGGGAGATTTCCTTGATTAGGCCCTGATTCTAATTTCTGTAACTAAATTACTTGCTCTGTTTTTCTCAGTGTTTCTTCTACCTCAAGATTCTACCATGTCTTTCATTATCCTTGGCCAAATCTTACTGAATATTTAGGAGGTAGCTCTCCTTGGGGGCTGCACAACTTTCTCAGCCTGCTTCCTCTTGAAGTAGGTTAGGGGTCTCAAAAGCTATTTTACAGCACGAGCAATCAAAGATATTTTCCATCCAGACTTGTGGGCTTCGGGGAAATACAATTTTTTAAATACTAAATATCTTAGTAAGCTTCTGATCTATTGGTCTCCAATCAGTTGTAAGTACTAGCAAAACCAAAAGCTCTCTTCTCAAATCTGTTTTATTTGCTTTCTCCCTCCCTGCTTCTTCCTGTCAATAGCCTACCTTGAGGCCAGCAGGCTAAAGTGAACCATACCCTTAACCAATCTTTGCCCCAAGGCTGATTCTTAGTCAAATTTTATTATTCAAAGTGTTTCTCAATTTTATCTTCTGCTGTATGTGGTATAGAGACACTTGACTTTTCTGCTCCCTCAAGGTTCCATATTTCTGGACTCTATACTCTTCCATTTCTGCTGGCAAATTGACCAATTCTTATCTCTAGCAATTTACACACTAATTGTTCAATTCTTTTCAACCACTTTCCCTAGAGCTGCCGGAATAGGAAACACATTATCTCTCTTCCACATTATTATGTGGAACAGTTTTACCAAATGCTTTAGCACTTCAGAACATGGATCACCATCTTCCCAACCACTGGTATGAGTTTCTTTACCACTTGCTTCCCGATCATTAAAACAAAGATCTTTATTTTAGGTTTATGTTATGTGGTATCCATTTCTCTATTAGTTAGGGGAAGGAACACTAGCTCATAACATAATTAACTCCAAAACCTGAGCATATGAACCTTGTAAAAATGTATTATTTAATCTCTTGCTGACCAGTGAGGTTGGAGCAGGACTCTGCTTTATAATGTCATTCAGACACTCAGGCTCTTTCCATTTTATGATGTGACCATTCAACTCATGGTTTTGAGTTTCACCATGAGGGAAGAAAGAGAATCAAGAAATGTACATGGAAGATTTTGATGAATAAGTTCTGGAAGTTGCATAAGTCACTTCTGCCCCATTTCATGGGCCAGAATTCAGTCACAGACCCAAATCTAATGGAGGGAGGCTGGCAAGAGCAGCTTATCCATGTAACTGGCGGAAAAATTTTAAATGAGCAATGAATGCATAGCATAGCCTCCAGGTTGATGTCTGACAATAGGTTCAATCTCAGTTCTACTACAAGCTGGCTGTGCAACTCTCTGAGGGTGTGTCTTCATCTGTTAAATGGTAATATTTATACCTCAAAATTCTCTGGAAAAATGGTTTCTTATGGAGAACTCTAAACTCAGTCAGACTAATAATCAGGAGATCAAAGTGAGATATTTTCAGAATTGTAAAGTGTAGTAGAGGTCATTTTTCTTTTTCTTCCTTGTAATTAAAAAGGTGTGTTTGGCAAACTATGACCAGTGGACTAGGGGAAAAAAAGTGAAGTGTGTCAGTTCTGAACTTAGTGAAAATTCTCCCACTCCCCAACCACTCAGCTCCTTTTACCTTAGAAGCCACTTATTGCATCATTCAAAGATGAGTATGCTTGTCACCCTGGGTCCTTGGATAATGTTAAAAATTAATATAAGGAGCAAAGCCCTCTACTAACCAACTCTAGACATGTACTGTGAATAAGAAACAAACATTTTTGGTTTAAACCACTATATTTGGGGGTTAATTTGTTTACGAAACATAATGTAGCCCAGTGGTTCTCAAATGGAGTTGTCTATGCCTGCAGGGGAACATCTGGCCATATCTGGATACATTTTTGTTTACAAAACTGAGAGGGTGCAACTGGCATCTAGTAGGTAGAGGCCAGGGATGTTGCCAAACATCCTACAATGCACGGAACAGCTTCCTGCAACTAAGAATGATCTGGCCCAATTGTCAGTAGTGCTGAGATTGAGAAACTGTGATAAATGGTCTTGACTAATAAAGAAAATGTTAAAAAAGTTTCCTGCAACTATTGAGAAATGTGCTGCCACAAAACAGAAATGTAAATCAGAAAATCGGATACATGAAGCAGAATGTCAAACCCAGAAAAAAGTAGTTCTCAGGTGACGGGGACAGAGAGTTCCCTCATGCAGCAAGTCTACAGATCAGAGTTGAAAGTAGAGAGGGAAGACAAAACGTTCTAGGATTGAATCCCTTGGGCAGAAAGGAAAATGATATGCTACTTGATGAGTTCAAATGTATTAAAAGAAAATTTTAAGTCCTATTCAAGAGTTTGGAAATTAATTGGTGTGGTAGATTGAATCATGTATCATAAAAGACTTCCTGTGGGTGTGAATCCATTTGTAAAAAGGACTCTTTGAAGATATGTTATCAGTTAAGATGTGGACTCATTTATGAACTGGCTCTTCTAAGATCCTATTTAGGCATGGCCAAACTGAATCAGGGTGGGCCTCAAACTTTATTACTGGAGGCTCTATAAAGAGAAGCCAGAAGTTGGCAAATAGCCATGTGACAAAGTCGGTGGAAATTGGAAGAACAGACACAAGGAGAGAGAGATTGCCATGTATGACAGAGTCAGAGACAAGCCAGGGATCCCCAAGGATTGTGTTAAATCAGTACTAGCATGTTACAGACTTTGAAAAGAAAGCATGGCCTTGCCAACACCTTGATTTTGACCTCCAGCCTCCAAAACCATAAGCTAATAAGTGCTTATTATTTAAGTCAACAAGTGTATGGTATCTGTCATAGCAGATTTGGCAAACTAAGATAACAGAGAAAACTAAGAAATTAAAAAGTAAGGCAATTATTTACTCCAAGAAAGGTTGTACAAAAAAGGGGGGATGTAATCTTGGTATATTGCATAATTACACTATGAATTATATTTAAATTTCATACTAATAAAGCATAAAATATTGATATAACCAAAAGGCATGAACTAACTCTTTTGGGGGACTAGGAAAGAAGGAAGTGCTTGCATGAGTGTGTATGTGTGCTAAGGGATTAGGGAAGAGGGAGGGTGTCAAACAGTTAAATCTTCATCTTCTCTCATAAGAAGTCAATGTGTAATATTTAAAATGAAAAAATCAAGAAATAGCAGTGTAAGCCTATTGCCTGGATATATATGGGTAAAGGCCAAAAGAAGCAGCTAAAAATAAGTTAAAAGTAATTTCTTGTGTGGAGGTGGAAATTGGAAGGAGAAAGCAATTGGGTAGACAACACTTGTTTTCCGTTATCAGCTTAATAGTACCACTTAACTTTTTAAACTGAACATATATTACTTTTGGTACAAACAAAATAATTTTTACAAAAACGAGGGCAAAAGAGATCAATTTTCAGGCATTAAAATGATATAAAACATAGGAAATTCCTTTTGTAATGGTAACTTACTGCATGATTGCTAGTTGTGATGGCCAGCAGAGCTGATGCTGAAGATGTTAATAATTGATTCCAGGTCTCACATGTATGCCATCGTGTATGTGCTTTTCAGTTCATCATCAGCAGAAATCAGAATGCAGGAACCAGGCACCACCATTGTTACCCAATTCCTTATTCAGAAAAGAGAAGCCATGGTTCCTGCCAGTCATTCAATAAACCTTTCCTGACTTTCTCCCATGGGTAGACATGAACCCCAACCTCAGTGTCTATGTAGCACACAGTAGGGCTGCATGTCCCTGGTCATGATATCTGTTCTATGACTGAAGGCACTTCTTGGCCAAGAGGATTTGTAGGTCTGCCCCAGCACCTAAACTCCCTTTTATTGGGAGCCTAATACAATTTATTTAACAGAGTATCCCCAGATTCTTCTCTGCTACCACCCCTAAACCTCCTGTCAACCCTCCACCTTTTCAAAATTTGAATCAGTGGTATCTTTTGTTTATACTTCTCTTTGCACTTCATTCATTCTGCCATATATTGTAGTCGGCTCTGTTGATGTCATTCACTTTCATCTTCAGGGTTGGAGACATGTTTAATTCATAGTGCAGCACAGTGTAATGGTTCACAGCATGGACACTGGACTTAATGTGTTTGAGTTTGAATCCCAACTTTGTTACTTTCCAGGGCTGTGTGACCTTGGAGAAGTTACTTAACCTCTCTGTTTCTCATTTCCTCATCTATAAAATGGAGATAATAATAGCACTTACCTCATAAGCCTGATATAAAAGTCCAAATAATTAATAAATGCAATACTAAGGACTGTCTCTGGCACATTGTAAAGGTATATAATTATCAACTATTAATATTATGCTACATAGCAAATGTATATAATTGTTATCTATTGTTCCTATTATTATTGTTATTATTACTTATTGAACTGTGCCAAGCACAGAGCAGACCCTGAAAAATGTTCATAAATGTGATTGGATTACAGAACTCATTCACAGACATCTGAATCAACCCCCTCTCCTGCCATGTGAACCCGGAAAACATACAGTTAAAGAAATGGCATTGGAACTCTACCAAGGAAAAGACAGCTCAATTCTCTATGTCAGTGCTTCTCAACACAGCACATGACAGATTTATCTCTGGAAGTTTCTCAAAAAACTCGTCACCAAAGATTCTATATGCCTCGCTATTTGGGTAAGCCTGGTTGATCTCTCAAAATCTCGAACAAGCCAAGCTCTGTAAATGTCAGGGTCTCAGGCCTTCAGCCTTGTGTGTGGCTCCATCAGGCCCTACTTCTTCCACTTACTCCACCCTTAGCTTGGTAACTCCTGTACAACTAAAAAGCTTAAATGTTTCCCCCTTGGAGGTCTCAGCATTTTGATTATGCCAACTGATAAGTCTTTCTCCCAATTCCCAATTATTTTTCTTTTTCGCAATACTCATCCACTTCTGTACTGACGCATCTCTGTGTGTGTTTCTTTGATGACTGTCTTTTTCACTAGGGCATAAGCTCACTGAGGATGGAAACTGAGTCTGTTTTCTTCTCACTCTATGCACAGTACATAGTTCAGTGCTGGATACACATTATAAAGTTTTGAAAAAGAGACATTTTAGTTTCATGAAGGAGGTGATTTGTGGGATAGGTTTACAAACATCTTAATGCTATAATTTTTCTGGAATAATATAAAACTGGATAATATTTTTATTATTGCAGAGATTAAAATGTTCTAGAGCTTCAGGTTTCAATTCAGTTTAAATTATATGATTTCATTAAAACTGGAATTGAGACACTAAAACATACAAATTTCACAGATACATTATGAAATATTCTAGAAACCATATGAACACAGTTTCTTTCTTATTTCTTAGGTAAGAAGTGGATGAAAAATGCAAACAATGTCAAAGAACAACAGCAAGGCTGCTTTATTTACATTTATAAAATAAAGATATATGCATAGATCATCATATTTAAAGGAAAATAACTGTTGTGTTGATCATAAATAACTGTATCCTGTGATAGCTTCTGATGGTAGGAAAAAAATCAGGTGACAATTAAAGAGTTCAGTCAAGTATCACATTAGGAAGATGTTTGTTTATTTCTAATAGTGCTAAAAAATCTAGATGTTAAACGATAGCTTAGGGTACTTCCAGGTAAGATGGCAGACTAGAGAGCTTCAGGAATTACTCCTCATCCAAAATCAGCTAATGGACAGGCATTATATAGATACTGCTTTTTAGTTTCTATTGTACTAGAATGCCTATAAGGAAATACCTGAATCTATTGAATGGCAATCCAGTAGACTTGATGCTTATTGATAATTGTATAACTTTATAGCTTTTATTGTGTGACCATGTAATAGTGAAAACCTGGTGACTGAAGCTCCCTTTAAGCAGTGTATGGGCAGATGACTAATAGTATTATGACAAAAACATATAAATAATAGGGGAGGGGTAAAGGTAAGGGATGGTTTGGGTGTTGTTTTTTCTTTATTTTTTTTCTTTATTTTTATTTTTTTCTTTATTTTGGAGTAATGAAAATGTTCTAAAAATTGATTATGGTGATGAATGCACAACCATATAACACTGTGAGCCATTGATTGTATACTTTAGATGGATTATATGATGTGTGAGTATATTACAATAAAATTGCATTTTAAAAAAAGAAACTATGGTAAAGAACTGTGAGTGTCTTGCTCTGCCATGGCTGCTGGCACCCACCCCCACTCGAGGTGAGCTGCCTCAAGGTCCAGTTCCTGGCTTGCTGCTATGGATGGAGAGGGACATGGAAGTCCTCCTCCCCAAGAACAGGGTGTGGGAGGGGCACAGCTGAGCACTGATCATGGCTTTTGATCAGCACATTATGATTGCTGAGTCCTGGCTCTTAATTGCTGTTTTAGCCCTCCCCGGCAGGGACCATGGTGGCCATGTTTCAAACCCAACTCCAACAAGGGCAGAGCCAATGGAGGTTTAAAGATACTACTGCAGGGAAGTTTGGTGAAGGGTGTCATCTGCTGGGCAGGCCAAGAAGGTGCAGCTTTGGGGAATCACCAAAAACTTTTTGGAATCTTTCCTGACCCTCTCCCCAGGACTCATTGGAACTGGTCTGCTCCCCTCTTGGGTGTCCCTGGCCCTGTTTTGACTAGGAAATAATGACTTGGCAAAGTCCTCTCCTGGGTGATCCCCTCCCAGAATTTGCCCTGCAGGGAAAAGCAGCAAGAGGCAATGAAAGGAATGTAAAAAAAGGACCCAAAAAACTATTGAGGGCAAAACAAAAACTAATAGAAAAGTTCAAGATTCCCAGAGAAGGAACAGGAAAGGTAGCTTTCTCCTGGGGTGAAACAATGGAACAAATAGTGCAATCTTTAAAATTGTACCACATACCCAAGGCAAGAATCAGATGAAGAATAACTGAAAAAATCTGATCAGTTAAAAACAGGCTATTTTCAACATCTAGAATAAGTTGCACCAAATACCAAAGAACAGTCTTAACACCAAGCCAGTTGATAATACAATCCTAGGCAAGAAAGAGAAACTGACATTCAGAATAAATTCATTAAGATAATTGAATGCCTAGATATCAGCAAAAAGTTACAAGCCATACTAAGAAACAGGAAGATACGGCCCACTCAAGGGAACATATAAAAACTTCTGAGACAAAGAATTTGAAATAACTAATCAGAGCTGTTTAAACAAATCTCCTAACTCAATTCAAGGAGAAGAAGGGAAATATGCTAAAGAGATAAAGATTTTAAGAAGACACTGGGTGAGCATAAAGAAATATTTAAAAGTATAAAAGAAACAAAATGAATTTGTGGGAATGAGAGTCACATTAGAAGAGATAAAAAGTTAACCTTATTAGTGTTAGAGGCATACCACAGCAGATTTCTACAGGCAGAAGAAAATCAGTGAACTAGAAGATATGACAATCAAAATCTTACAGATAAAAGAAGAGGTAGAGAAAATGATGGAGAAAAAATGAGCAGAGTCTCAGGGATCTGAATGACAGCACTAAGTGCACAAACGTACACATCATGGGTGTCCCGGAAAGAGAAGAGAAAGGAAAAGGGGAAGAAATAATATTTCAGGAAATAATGGCTGAAAATTTCTTAATTCTTTTGAAAGACCTAAATACTCATGTCCAAGAAGCACAATGTACTCCAAAAAGAATAAATCTTAATAGAGCTACTCTGATACACATAGTAATCAGAATGACAAATGCCAAAGACAAAGACATAATTATGAAAGCCACAAGAGAAAAGCGATTTGTCACATACAAGGGATCCTCAAGAAGACAAACCGTCAACTTCTCAACAGAAACCATGTAGGTGAGAAGGCAGTGGTATAATATTTAAGGTACTGAAAGGGAAGAACTGCCAGGCAAGAATTCTCTATCTGGTAAAACTGTCCTTCAGGAATGAGGGAGAGTTTAAAATATTCACAGATAAACAGAAACTGAGAGAGTTCATTAACAAGAGATCTGCCCTACAAAAAAATATTAAAGGAAGTTCTGCTGGCTGAAAGTAAAAGATAGGAGACAGAGGGTTGGAGGAGAGTGTACAAGTGAAGACTATCAGTAAGGTTAATGGAAAGGGGAAAAAGAGAGACAAAAATAAGATATGACATATGAAAGCCAGGGATAAAATGGCTGAAGTAAATACTGTCTTTAGAGTAACAAAATTGAATGTAAATCATTTAAACTCCCCAATCAAAAGATTCTGATTGGTGGAATGGATAAAAAGTAAGATTCATCTATATGCTGTCTACAAGGGACTCACCTTAGACCCAAAGACACAAGTGATTGAAAGTGGAAGGAGGGAAAAAGATATTCCATGCAAATAGTAACCTAAAAAGGGCTGAGGTAGTTATACTAACATCTGACAAAATAGACTTCAAATGCAAAACTGTTAAAAGTGACAAGGAAGTACAAAATACATTAATTAAATGGGCAATCCACTGAGAAGAAATAATAATCATAAATATTTATGAACCTAAACAAGGAGCCCCAAACACTGGCAAAAGAAGGGAGAGATAGACATCTCTACAATAATAGAAGGAGAATTCAATAAACCACCTTCATCAATGGATATAACATCTAGACAGAGCATTAATAAGGAAACAGAGATCTTGAATCATATGATAAATGAACTAGACCAAAGGGACAAATACAGAACACTGGACCCCAAAAAGCAGGATATACATTCTTCCAAAGTGCTCATGGATCATTTTCCAAAAGAGGCCATAGGTTGAGTGAAAAAAAAAAAAAAAAGGAAGTATTAATAAATTTTAAAAGATTGAAATTATACAGAGCACTTTCTTTGACCATAATGGAATTAAGCCAGAAATCAATAACAGGCAGAGAACTGGAAAATTCACAAATATATGGAAGTTAAACAACAGACTCTTAAACAATCTATGGGTCAAAGCAGAAATTGCAAGAGAAACCAGTAAATATATTGAGACAAATAAAAACAAGAACACTACATATCAAAACACATGGAATGCAGTGAAGGCAGTGCTGAGAGGGAAATTTATAGCCCTAAATTAAAAAAAAAAAGCCTATATAAAAAAGAATAAAGAGAACAACTCAAAGACCTAATTACACATCTGGGGGAACTAGAAAAAGTACAGCAAACTAATCCCAAAGCAAGCAGAGGGAAAAAAATAGCAAAGATTAGAACAGAAATTAATGAAATTTAGAATTAAAAACAATCAGAGAATTAACAAAACCAAAAGTTGCTTCTTTGAAAGGATCAATTAAATTGATGAACCCTTAGCTAGACTTACAAAGAAACGAAAGAAGATGTAATTAAATAAAATCAGAAATGAGAGGGGAGATGTTCTGGTTTGCTAATGCTGCTGGAATGCAAAACACTGGAAATGGATTGGCTTCTATAAAAGGGAGTTTATTTGGTTACACAGGTACAGTCTTAAGGCCATAAAGTGTCCAAGGTAACACATCAACAATCAGGTTCCTTCACTGGAGAATGGCCAATGGCATCCGGAAAACCTCTGTTAGCTGGGAAGGCACATGGCTGGCATCAGCTCTGGAGTTCTGGTTTCAAATGGCTTTCTCCCAGGACATTCCTTCCTAGGCTTCAGTTTCTCAAAAATATCACTCTTAGTTGCTCTTAGACCATTTGTCCTCTCTTAGCTTCTCCAGAGCAGAAGTCTGCTTTCAAAGGCCATCTCCAAAATGTCTGTCTCAGCTACAGCTCCTCTTGCAGCTTCCGTGCAATTCTTCAAAGTGTTCCTCTTGGCTGTAGCAAGCTTGCTCCTTCTGTCTGAGCTTTTATAGGGCTCCAGTGAACTAATCAAGGCCCACACTGAATGGGCATGGCCATGCCTCCATGGAAATTAGAGTTATCACCCACAGTTGGGTGGGTCACATCTCCAGGAAACACTCAATCAAAGAATTACAATCTAATCAACACTAATATGTCTGTCCATACAAGATTGCATCAAAGATAATGGCATTTTGGGGGACATAATAGATTCAAGCTGGCAAAGGAGACAATACTATTGACCCCATAGAAATAAAAAAGGATTATAAAAGAAAGCTATGAACAACTTTATGCCAACAAATTAGACAACTTAGATTAGGTGGACAAATTCCTAGAAACACATGTACAACCTACACTGACTCTAGAAGAAACAGAAAACCTCAACAGACCAATTACAATAAAGAGGTTGAATCAGTCATCAAAAACCTTCCAAAAAAGAAAAATTCAGGACCAGATGCCTTCACAGTTGAATTCTACCAGTCATTCTAAGAAGAATTACTATCAATCCTACTCAAACTCTTCCAAAAAATTGAAGAGGAGGGAACACCACCAAATTCATTCTATGAAACCAGTATAATCCTAATACCAAAGCAAGATAAAGATACTACAAGAAAATAAAATTGCAGATCAATTCTCAACAAAATACTTGCAAATCAAATCCAACAGCACATTGAAAGAATTATACATCATGATTAAGTGGGTTTTATCCCAGGTATGCAAGAATGGTTAACACAATTAATGTAACACACTACATAAACAAACGAAAGGGGGAAAACCACAAGACTACCCTGATTGACACAGAGAAGGCATTTTACAAAACCTAGTATCCCTTCTTGACAAAAGCACTTTGAAAAATAGGAATACTTTCCCAGTACAATAAAGGGCATATAGGAAAAACCCACAGCCAACATTGTACTCAAAGGTGAAAGACTAAAACCTTTCCCTCCAAGAACCAGAGTAAGTCAAGGATGTCCACTCTCACCACTGTTACTCAACATAGTGTTTGAAGTCCTTAACATTTAGGCAAGAAAAATAAATAAAAGGCATCCAAATTGGTAAGGAAAAAGTAAAACTTTCACAAACTTTCACCATTTGCAGATGACATGAATACTATATATAGAAAGTACCAAAAAATCTACAGTGAAGCATCTAAAGCTAATAAACAAGTATAGCAAAATGATGGGCTACAAGATCAACACGCAAAAACAAGTTGTGTTTCTGTATACTAGTAATGAGCAATCTGAGGAGGAAATCAAGATAAAATTCCATTTATAATAGCAACAAAAAGAATCAAATATATAGGAATAAATTTAACCAAGGATGTAAAGACCTATACTCAGAAAACTACAAAATATTGCTGAAAAAAATCAAAGACCCAAATAAATGGAAGGACATTCTGTGACATCATTAAGATGTCAATTTTACCCAAGATGATTTACAGATTCAACACAATCCCAATCAAAATTACAACAGCCTACTTTAAAGAAACAGAAAATTTATTTGGAAGGGGAAAGGCCTCAAATAGCCCAAAACATCTTCAAAAAGAAGAATGAAGTTGGAGGACTCATACTTCCTGACTTTAAAGTATATTACAAAGATACAGTGGTACAAACAGCATGGTACTGACTTTTTCATCACCCCAAACAGAAACTCTGTATATATTAAGCAGTTAACTCCACATTTTCCTTCCCCTCAGCACCTGGTAAACCTGAATCTACTTTCTGTCTCTATGACTGTGCTTATTCTAGATTATGACATAAATGGAATCATACAATATTTGTCTTTTTTGCCTGGCTTATTTCACTCAGCATAGTGTCTGTTATAATTTTTTTAATTTATTGCATTATTTTATTATAGTCAGTATTATTATGCTTATTATAACAAATTTTTAAAATACACAAAAATATGAATACTAAATATTGTCATCAAATCTTAGCAGCCATGAGTTACCTAATATGCATTTTATGTTCTGATATATATCTATATTCACTTATTCAACAAATATTTATTACATGCCTCCTATGTTCCACATCATTCTAATTCTTGGGGCATATTACTAACAACAACAGCAATGAAAAAAGATAAAAATTCCTACCTCTTAGAAATTGCATGCTAGTGGAGGTAGTGATGGTGCAAGCTCATGCGCAGGAAATGGGATGACAGACAATAAAAAATAAACATCCTTATATAATACAGTATATTATGTCTTAGATAATAAGATGCCTTGGGAAAAGAGCTATAAAGTGAGACCAGCCATCATCTATTAACATGGAGCAAAAGAGCAAATGCAAATTATTTTGTTAAATTTGCTTTGGTTGCTGTTAGAATCTTTTGCAGAAGATGCTTCGAGTTCAGAGAGGAAGAAAGCATAATTTGCATTTATTATCTCGCCCATGACAAGAGTTTTTGGACTTGGGGTAAGAGTGAAATGAAGATCCCATATACTATATATTGAAATTTTAAAAGTATAAATCAAGCCAAAAAAAACTGCTAAATAAAATATGTCCTGTCCTCCTACCTAGAAAATTAAAAATCTGGAATCCAGATTTGAATTTAGAATTCCTAGACTCCTAGAATTTCTGTCCCAGAGCAGCGTGGAGAAGGGAAGCAAGCCAGGTACTGATCTACCAAGAGCTTGCCACCTTCTTGTACCACCCCTTGTTCATCCTGTACTGTGAGGCCCATCATAAACAAGTTTATGGACATCTTGATCCACATGTGTAAGATTGGTCCATAGCCCTTTGGCCCTTTGAGCTGCCCCTTGGTCACAACTCAGACCTCTGGAGGCTTATACAACTGGCATGATCCATCCTGAAAGAAGAGGTCCACACAAGCCCTGAGAACACTAGAAGAGCTTGATAAGTGTCCCCTGGGTCTAAAGGCTCATAAAAATTATTATGAGAAACTGATATGAATAAAAATGGAGACAGCTTGCCAGAAGTCTGCATTAGGAAAAATCTGCATGAGACCACCAAAAGGAGGGTCTCTGAAACATGCAGTGTAGGTCCCATGAGAGAATGATCCAACCCTCACCTCCCTCAAATGCAGAATAACCACTGCTTGCTGACTGCCCAGCCACATAAGGCTCTGACCCTCTCTTGGTCCCCTCTCTCCCTGGCTGTACATTGGAGCTCAGGAGCCCAGCTACTGAGAAAGTGATTTTATAATTGAGGATGGTGGGAGAAGCCAACTGTATTCCCAGGCTTGGCAAGAAGCCCTACATGTGTTATCAAATCAGGGTTTTGATTACCACCATTGACTGGACATCCTAATTACTGCTATGAGAGAGTCCTTAGAACTAAAATGGATGAAAAAGCCATGATATGAACCCACATTTTCATCTAGGAGCAGAGAAAGAAATAGCCCATAGAGCATATATGAAAGAACACTGAGAGAAAGAATAAAACTGGTTTGTCAGCATCTTTTCTTCATTTAAGGTAACTATTAGGTTGTTGAATTTTGTTTCTTTACTGTGGTTCTAGACTTTGAACTATGTGGAGATACAACATTTACTTGTACTTTATTCTTTCTAGTACTCTATCTGTTAAAAAAAATCTACCATGTGGTGTTTTTCTTCTTTAAAAAGTTAAAATTTGAGGATAATTTTAGAAGATTGCATTGTTTTGAAGTAACTTCTTTAAAAGCACAAAGAAAATTCTCTTTGGAATGCATGTTATCCAGAAAGCTTTCTTAAAAATGATTAGCCTTGATTATGTATCTGTTGGCCTAAAGAATATTCTTGGCACTGAATTCCACATAATGCTTCCCTTCAAGCACATGGTCATTAGGAAGCTTGACTGATTGAGTTCATGGCCATGGGCCATGGCCCACTTCTTATAGTGATAAGTGAGTTGAGCAGTTTCCAAGAGTCAACTGTAGCAAAAATTCAACCTTTGGTGTCATTCAGATTTGTCTCCAGCAGTTTGGTTGATTGATCTTTCCACCTTTCCATTAGGGCAGGAGGCTCCAAGAAGAGGAAAATGTTAGCAGTTATAATAGGATTTTTGAAAAGAAGTTCCTTTTGGCCCCCCTACCTTCACTTCTTGGGGAAACTTGTCAGCTCGTGGGTGATCATCTTTCCTATTTACTGTTTGCAGCTGTTTAGTCACAAACCCTCTAATGAGTCACTCTTCAAACATGGCAGCTCTCCATGATTGACTGGAGTTGTTGGCAAATAGGTCAACTGCTTTTCAAATACCTTTGTTGTAAAGTGAACTATTTCAGGAATTTGGTCTTTGCTTGCAGAAAATTAAAATTCATTCTATTAAGTGTATCTGCTTCTTCTGACAGCTTATCCATTAGTGACTCTGCAGGATCTTGGAAAGGTTTAATCAATACTCTCATAAAGGGATTCCCTCTAGCTTGGAGATGAACTCTGAGGCCCAGCTTCTTCTGTTGCTCAGTTTTTCCACATACCACTACTCCACTGTCTCCTTCACAGAAGTCTCCTTCCCAGTCCTGTCTGGGTTCCTAATTGAGAATAAGTCTATTTCCACAAATGCCTTGGGAATTTTCAGGAGATGATTACCCCTAATCATGTCCAATATTTTTAAGAGCCTTGCCAATATTGTTGTGTCAAAGAAGGCAATCTCCTTTTTTTTCCTTTCATTTAAGCCATCCCCTATAACAGGAAATCACGTATGTGGTGAAATGAATCTAGTTTACCCAGAAATGGAAACTTGATAAAATGACAGCCTTCTCTTAACTCATCAAAATCATGAGCAAATCTCACCACCTCTTACTCAGTTCACCACTAAGATAGTCTCTTTTTATAAATTCTAGGTACAGAATTTCTAAACCATGTCTGATTTACTTAATTTCTGGATTAAAGATATGATAACTTTCTTCTTGATTCCTTACCTGATGTCATTATTTACTATCTGGGCTGGTCAAATGTGCTGCTATAAAATGATTATTTTATCCATTACAGTGACATTATTATTTATCATTTCAAAATGTCTTACAATTCCTTGCCATTTATTAATAAACTGATACCATGATTTAAGATCATCCAAAACACTGTACTTTTTTTTCAAACAATGCCCTTTGTACCTGTCATTATACTTCTTTCTTTTCCTTTCCTGGGTCTAGGAGAAGGTCCTTATAATTGTTATAATTGGCTTCATTCTTTTTTACTCTTTGACTCTTTCTAATGCGCTTACAAATCCTCAAAATACATAATGGGCACCCTGCCCCAACCAGGCAAAGCATAGGAAGGAAGTTTTCTGGGGGCTAAGCACTTAGCAAGAGAGACAGGAACATGTATCATGCTTTGGGATTTAGCATGGGTCCAAGTTAGAACTAAAGAGGGATTAAAGCACATTTGGGAAACTGCAATGTATAGAACTATTGGTATCTCATCTGTTTTGTTCATCAGTTTATACCCAGGATCTAGAATAGTGTTTGGTACATAATATGCACTTAATAGGTGCATGTTGAATAAATGTGTGAGTGAAAGAAGGAAAGACAGAGGGAAAGAAAGTAGGTAAGAAGCAAAGAAAATTTTAATTTTGGCTGGAGAAGAAGGGAAATATTTAAGTCGATGTCTTGAGGAGCAGCCAAAATAGGAAAACATCATGGTATTGGAAGCAGATATTGGTAACCAGTCTAGTACCATGGACACACATTCAAAACAAAGAGAGGAGCTTCAGATAGAGGTGAAGAGCTTTTATTTGGGGGAACTTTGTGAGACCTGAAGATACTTTGTGGAAGATATGAGGTGTTGTTTTGCTTTATCTTTCATGCCAAGATAGCAAAGTAGAGAAAAGGGAAACTGTCCCCACTTCCACAAGAGACATGCACATAAATATCCTAAGAAACATAACCCTGAATTAATACTGAGGAGCTGTGACTTTGGGAGGAACTTCAAACCATGCCCTTAACTTGGGCATCTATTGAGTCATGGTGGGGTCAGAAAAGATAAATACGATGGTTTGGAGTTTATATGCAACATTCAAGGAACTCCTAGGAAAAACAGAGTTTGAATTTGAAGACAGCTAGAATTCTTGTATTTTGTGGGAAAGAATAAGAGATGGTAAAATTTGCTTTATTACCTCTAATGTGGCAGTATTGTCCATTAATAAATAAGTTAATTCAGTAGTTGATTTCTATTGGCTACTACGGCCCTGTGTTGGGTGCTGGAGATCCAATGCTAGCAGGAAACAAACTCTGTGCAAATTGATATTCCAGCAGGGACCATGCATAGAAAACAAGCCATTAAACCAAGAGGTGACATAGAGTACCAGGGCAGCCCATAAGAGAGACACATACTTGAAAGGCTTTGGAAATATAGATTATACAATGTTTGAATACAAGACTCAGAAGTCAAGAATTTGGAAAAAGGTCAAACCTCTGAAGGCGGAGTCCATGTCTGAAGTTTCCTGTTTTTGAACATAAAATAATCCCACAGGCAGGGGTAATTCCTTAAATGCATTATTTTGACCTAGTCATTTATGAGAAACCACTCTTTATTTAAATCCACTTCAAATTAAGTCCCCAATTGGAAGCTTACCTACTGCAATAAATTGAATATAGCACTGACCTTCCTTCTTCCCAAAATAGTTCATTTACTATGTCATAAACTAGAAGTGTGGGGATGAATCATAAAGCAAATACCAACTACAATTAACCTTGACCTGATGCAAGTCTGTTTTTGTCTTGTAAATGTATTCCGTATATCTATTTATGGAGGTTAAACAATTCAACATTTTTGAGCCAATACATGAGATCCAGCAGTGCTGAAATCAGAGTAAAAACCATTGCAAATGAAGTACTCTCAGTATCGGAGAACATGCTCATTATTCTTCTTGGACATGTGACATCTGTCAAATGAGTTGAGTTAAATATTTCTACAAGTCATTCATCAAATAATTGAGGTTGTTAAGACATCCAAGCAATGCACAACAAAGAGCATGTTTCCCTTTTAATAATTGATTTGTTCCATCATGAAAACCCAGAATAGTAGCAGAGAAAAACAGTGAACACTCTGGTGCAGAAAAAATAATTAAAAGAAGTCTAATAATTTAAGTGTTCAGAGAAACATCAATGGATGGGGCCTTACACAATTTGCACATAATGTCATTATTTCAGATTAAGCAATTACTGTAAAATCATGTCATCTGAAATATGGGAAATGTAGACACTCCATAAAATTCATAAAGGAACTACACCAAACCATTTATTTTACCATTTCATAATCCACATGCCACTGAGAGGTGTAGCTAATTAAAATTCAGAAACAACAGACTTGAAATCAAAGAAGTTACCCAATTTCCCTTAAACCAAGTTATCCATTCTCTCATTTCTGAGCATTAAAATAAGCAGGGACCTATATACCTAGAGTCCTCAAAGTGTCTAATAAGTATCCAATTTTTTTCTTATTTCACTAGAGATTGTGCTAAATAAAACAGTTAAAGGAAGTGTTAAATCTACTCTGATTTACCAACAAGCACCTCTGAACACACTTATCCATTCAAGTCTAATAAAATACATATATGTATTGAGTACTTCCTAAGTGTCATGCATTGTCCTAGGTACCAGGATACACCAACATGAAAACTGTTCTGGTTTGCTAACGATGCTTTTATGCAAAATATCAGAAACGAAATGGATTGACTTTTATAAAGGGGGTTTATTTGTTTACAAAGTTACAGTCTGAAGGCCATGAAAATGTCCAAGGTAAGGCATCAACAATGGGGTACCTTCACTGGAGAATGGTCATTGGCATCTAGAAAACCTCTATTAGCTGGGAAGGCACGTGGCTGGCATCTGCTGATTCCAGGTTGTGTTCCATCTCCACTCTCAACTCCTGTGCATTCTTCAAAGTGTCTATCTTGGCTGCAGCTCCTCTCCAAAATGTCACTCTTAGCTGCTCTGAGGTCTTTCTGTCTGTAAACTCCTTTATAAGACTCCATGATTCAATTAACACCCACCCTGAATGGGCAGGGTAGCACCTCCATGGAAATTATCCAGTCAAACATTTCACTCACAGTTGATTGAGTCACATCTCCATGGAAACACTCAAAGAATTCAAATCTAATCAACACTAATACATTCTTCCCCCACATGACTGCATCAAAGAACATGGCATTTGGGGGGACATAATACATCCAAACTGGCACAAAAACTGACATGGTAGTCCTCTTCCTCAAAGAGCTGACGGTACTTCATAGAAGAGAGAGACTAGTATATGGTAGCAACAATGCCGAGTCATCATTGGCATGAGATGGGAGGGGAGGGAACAGAGAGGCTTGTTTCCAATCCAGGACTACAAGCTAGCTAAGGCTTCATCGGGGTGTGAACATTGTCTGTGGATGATTGATTTGGTTCACCTAGAGAGAAAGAAGAGCAGAAGGATCAAGAGCAGAAGCTCTGGAGATAGACAATCCAGGTTTAAATCCCAGCCTTGTCACTTACCATCTGTGTAACCATGAGTTCCTTACCTCATCTCCCTGTGCCTCAGTTGCCTGCAAAATGGCGAAAGAGTTGTTCTGAGGATTGAAGGAGTGAATGTATGTAAAAAGTACTTCCAGCAGTGCTGGGTACAGGGTAAGTGCTGTGTAAGCATTGGCTCTTAGGTCATTGGGAATAGAATAATGTCTTTCCCTCAGCCTTTCCCACCAATGAGAATCTAAGTTTGGGGAAAGTCTGAGTGTATTTATTGCAAGCAGAGTGGGCTTAGCTAAATGATTTGAAGAATTGTTATAGGAAATAAAGTGTTTAGGAGGTGTAGGAGGCACCTGTGACTTAGGAGATGCTGGTTTCTGAGCAAAGTGTGTAGATCAAGAAACGTGGTTGATTTTAGTGATTTGAAATATTCTCTCTCTCTCTCTCTCTCTCTCTCTCTCTCTCTTTTCTCTCTCTCTCTCTCTCTTTTCTCTCTCTCTCTCTCTTTTCTCTCTCTCTCTCATAAAATATCTACAAAGACCCATCTAGAGTATGCTGAAACAGTCTGGGAAAGTGTAGGTGGTTAAAACTAGAAGGACTCTTTCTTCTTCCCTAGGTCATGTAGGATACATTTTTCCCAGAGTTTTCTGGGAATGGGTTAACAGTAACCTCAGGTCTCCAAAGCTGATCTGTAAATGTGACTGAATCTAACAGCCCAGTAAGTTTTAGTGAGTGTTCATTCATGGTTCTGGTGATCAGCATGGTCTCCAATTTTTGTGACATAATGAAGATGACAGCGTTTCCTTCCGGTGCCAGTTTTCAGGGAACTCATGGTGTTGCAACAACTCGAATGCCTCGGGAATGGGAGCATGCGCAAACACGACGCTGACCTCACTCCAGCCCAGGCACTGCTGGGCACGGACCATCCAGGAGGCTTCAGGCTTAATAAGCATATCCGGCTTCCCCAGATTTCAGTTTCCGTTCCACTCAGCCACTCCCAGATCACCTGACCAACCAAGCTGGGCACTAAGAACCAGCTGACTTCTTATGCTCTGAAAGGATCCATTGTCTTCACCTACTCTAAAATGCACAGCCAGATTCACTAATTGAAGTTCACATTCTGGAGTTGCAACATCAAATATCTATAGCAGTGGCCAAGCAAGCAACATAATTGTACAAAAACGGTGTATTAGTTAGGGTTCTCCTTGGAAACAGAATCAATGAGAGATGTCTCTGATTATCAAATTGTAAAAGTGACTCATGCAACTGCGGGAGTGCACGAGTCCAGATTCTACAGGGCCGTCAACAAGCTGTCAACTCCAAGGAAGACGTCCGACGAACTCCTTGGGAAACGAACGGACAACTTTGACGAACTCCTCAGGAAAGGCTTCACTGAGCAGCTGAAGAAGTGAAGGTTCTCTAACCATCCGGCTTATAAGCCTCCAACTGATCACCCGGACCAAATCCAGCCAATTGATTTCTCTCACTGTGGAAGCACACCCCTTGATGAGTAATCAGTCAGCTGCAGTCAATTGACTGATGATCCGACAAAACAGCCAGTTGGTTTACTAACCAGCCTCAAAATATCCTCACAGCAATCGTCAGGCCAGTGCCCGCTTGACCAGACAGCTAGGCCACCTAGCCAAGTTGACACATGAACCCAACCATCACAAACGGTGAGTATAAAAGTATTGAAGTTAATATGCTTGTGTTTCAAACAAACATTACACTTAATAATTGTGTTTCAAAATAATGAACAGATTAAATGAAATATGTCATAAAAACACACCTGGCTCTCAGGCCACCTGTTTTCAGTTCTTATAAAGTTTCCTACCATGATTTTGTTTTTCTTTTCCCAAATATTATTATTCCATGATTTCTTGCTTTGTTCTCCTCCTGAACCTCCACTTCCCTCCCTCAGATTTACCAGGGAAGCCAATCTGTGTGCCTTGGGAAGGAGTGTGTTGATATAGGTTCTGAATAGTGACTCAGATCTGCTACTAGGACAGAGATTAAACTGTAGGAAGGGAAACATTGAACTGGGGGTTGGAAGAGCCCCAACTACCTGTTCCTTGCACAAGACACTTAACCTCATCTTATCCTCCATTTCCTTATCTGCAAAACAGGGACAATATTTGCGTCCCGACTTCCACAAAGGATTTGTGTAAGGTAAAAGGAAGTAATGGATATATTTTTATTATTGCTATCTTGCCCAAGGGGAAACAGAAGACTGGGCTCCACTGACTGCATAAACAGCCGCAGCTGCAGCTGCAAGCCTAAGGCAGATCTGAAGCACCTTCTGCATCTCACAGGACATGATGAACTAACCTTATATCACCTCTCCTTCGACCTACAGTGTTCCAGTTTTACAAACTCCAGATTAATAACAACTGTGTGATCTAGCCAAATTCACCCATCTTGAACTAAATCCCAGCAAGGAATAACAAGGAGAGAAGTAATATCTTCCTTATTTCACACACACACACACACACACACACACACACACACACACACACACACACACACACACACACACACACATATCTTTCCAAGAATATCACGGTCAGTTTTTGCATCAGTGTTGGGGAATGAAAAAAAATTTTGTGTTTAGTTAACAACAATCTCCTTGGCTTTTCCAAATATATTGCTTTTCAGACACTTTATTTATAGATCTTCTTTTGGTTTCCTTTCACTCACCATAGAATTCTACATTTATTTATACCAGATGTATTCTTAGCAGATGTTGCCCATTATCTCCATGTTAACAATTACATAAAATTGAGGAAAGTGCATTTAATTGTATTTTTAAGCAGGTATATCTTTCTTTCTTGTCTTCTAGCATAGGAAAATAAACACATAAATGGTATATCTATCATGTGAGAGGATAGTATTGAAGATCAAATGAGATTCTTTAAAATCTCTGTTATCAATATGTGCCCATAATAAGATGCTGAAATTAGACCAATATAATCCTACAGTAAAGATATACATCAATCCTGTCAATCTCCTGCAGTAGGAAAACCTGAATCCTAGGTATCTTTCCATAGAATCATAAATCTGGATGACACCTCAATCATTCTGCTCATAAGTGTGACTATACCTGAGCCATCAAACACATTGCACCAATCAGCTCAGAGGTGGCTACTAGCCATTAGGAGCCTTCATGAGTCTGATATTTTGCTGGACACTTTAACATAAATGACTGTGAAATATGAATGACTCCAATTTTTCCTGTGCCCCTGCCTTTTAGGCTTGGTCATGTGACTTGCTTTAGACAATGGAATATTATCAAATGATCCATGCAGAGACTCAAAAAAGTATTTGTGTGCTTTCGCTTTCTCTCTTGCACCTCTGCCACCTACTTGAGAACAAGCCTGGGCTAGCCTGCTGGAAGTTGGGAGACTACACAGAGCAGAACTGAATCATTCCAGCCAAGACCCTCATAGATTACTCACGCCTCAATAAACCCACCAACTATCTGCAGACTTATGAGCAAGGCTCATCAGAATGAACAGGCCTGATCTAGATCAGCAGAACCAACCAGTTGGCCTAGGAGAGAAATAACTCACTGTTGTGTTAGGTCCCTATGTTTTGGTGGGGGGAGGGAGGCTAAAGGTGGTTACTCAGTCATAAATAAGTGCTTTAATGATGCTGTTTAATTTCTTAAAAATTATATAAGAATTATATCATTTTAGTTAGGAAAATATTCTAATACTTAAACTTACATGCTGTTAAGGAGCACTTTCTTATCAAACACTTGATCATTAAATTGAATGTCTTCTGTCCTTAGTGGAGATATGGATCAGCATTTGCCTTCAGAAGATCTTCATCAGCCAAAGGCATGAATTAGGAATGTCAGGGAGGATGATTAAATATTGAACCATACCTGGACTTCTATTCTTTGGAATAGACCATCTTTGTTTTTTTAGTTTTCCTTTGAAATTTATTTTCTTCATAATTATTTTATAAATTCTTCATTTTTCTGAATTGTACTAAAAATTATTTCATTTCTCCCCAATGGATTCCATTAAAATAATACAACAAATCAAACAAAGCTTTAAAAATGGTCTACACCATTATTCTGTGTTTGATATACCCTGCTTTACATTTTAATCTATAATCTATTCATTGTGACTAGAGACTCAGAAGATATACACATCAAATTTACAAAGTTAAGAGAGTTGGCTCATATGCTGAGTACAGACTCAAGAATTTTTTTAAAAAAGACTCAAAGGCAGAAGAAAGGAACAAAAATTTTAAAAAATAAAAAATTAAATTGTTGCAAATTGTAGATTTGACAGACAAAAGACAGAACTGATAATTTATTGTGGTTTTGCTTGCCTGTAGTACAATAAAATCATCTTCCAGAAATATTATGCCAGTTTACACTTTTCCAGCTGTGTGTGAATGTTTTCTTTTCCATGCTGTCAGAGACCAAAAACTCCCTCCCTCACACTGTGTATTAAAATTGTAAATGTAGCTATTTTATATATTTTATCCTATTAGCAATTTTATACATTTTATCCTTCTCAGTGCAATAAGTCCTTATAGTAAGGAAATAATTATGGATGTCCCAGAAATTTAGCTATAACACTCTTTGTTTAAAAACTGTTAAATTCACAATAAATTAGAAATAAAGTACATGTCTAATAATTGGCAATTGGTTAAGTGAATTGTATTAAATTATGATATCTCCATATTGTGAAATATTACATGTTCTTATTTAGTATGAATATTTGCTGACAAGGAAAAATATTAAGTAAAAATAAATCAGGCTAGAAAAGGATATTAAGAAAACAATTCCATTTACAGCAGCATCTAAAAGAATAAATTACCTAGGAATAAAATTAACCAAAAGATGAAAGATTTATACACTGAAAAGTATAAAACATTGCTAAAAGAAATTAAATAAGACCTTAATAGATGATAAGACATCCCATATTCAAGATTTGGAAGACTTAACATTGCTAAGATGTCAATACAGCCCAAAGAGATCTATATATACAATGTAAATTTTCAACAGCCTTTTTCTCCAGAAAAGGAAAAAATAATCTTCAAATTCATGTGGAATTGCAAGGGGCCCTAAATAGCCAAAATGATCTTGAAAAACAAGAACAAATTAGGAGGACTTATACTTCTTGATTTCAAAACTTACTACAAAACTAGAGTAATAAAAACAATGTGGTACTGGCACAGGATAGACACAAAGACCAAGGACTAGAACTGAGAACCCAGAAATAAACCCATACATATATGGCAAATGGACATATATGGCAAAGTCCATTTAATGGGGAAAGAATAGTCTCTTCAACAAATGGTGCTTGGAAAAATGGAGATCCATATACCAAAGAATGAAGTTGGACTCCTACCTCATGCCATATTAAAAAATTAAGATGGATCAATGGCCTTAACATAAGAGCTAAAACCATGAAACTTTTAGAAGAAAACATAGGAGAATTCTTCAGGACCTTGTATTAGGCAGTAGGTTTTTAGATATGACAACAAAAGCATGAGTTGCAAAAGCAAAAATAGACAAATTGAACAGTATCAAAATTTAAAACTTTTTCATGTCAAAGTTTGTTATCAAGAAAGTGAAAAGACAACCAACAGAACATAAGAAAATATTTGGAAATCATATATCTGAAGAGACCTTAATATCTGAAAAATATAAAAAAACTTCTAAAACTGAAAAACAGAAGGACAAACATCCCAATTAAAAACTGAGTATGGGAAAACAACCCATTACATATTAAAGACTATATGTAATAGTAATATCTTGCCAACTCTATACTAAAACTAGGAATGAATAATTAATTAGTAGATGATAAGAGCTCTGGAAAGTATTATGTTATGATAATTGTTTAAAGTTGACTGTGATGATGATTGTACAACTAAGTGAAGATAATTTAAGAAACTGACTATTTATCCTGGGATAGAATACAGATTATGTGAAGTTAGGAACCCACTACTTAATAAATCTAGCCCTCAAATTGAGGCTTGTTCTTGTGAAATTTAGGGTTGTAAATAGGAGGCTGAGCCCTCCTATAATTACATCTAGGAAGCATCTCCAGGGAACCTCTTTTGTTGCTCAGATGTGGCCTCTCTCTCTCTAAGCAAATAAATTCATTAACACCCCACCCCCCACCCCCATTAATCTCTCTGGTGACATGGGACATGATTCCCAGGAATGAGCCTGGCCCTGACAGCTAGGGATTGAAAATGCCTACTTGACCAAAAAGGGGAAAAAGAAAGGTAACAAGCTGAGGTCTCAGTGGTTGAAAGATCCCAAATAGAATTGAGAGGCTATCCTAGAGGTTTCTCTTATGCAAGCTCTAGCTAGACATCCCAAATGGCCACAGTATGCCATGCCCTTACCAAAAGTAGTCCCCAAATACCCAGGTCCCTACCTGAGATTCTATAAAATATTCATTCACTAAGTTTTATCTCTCAGAAACTTAAATCCACCGAAGTGTTCCTATATCAGACAAGTCCTAAAACCCAGGGGCAACAGCTTCTTAAATAACAATCAGATGCAGTCCCCTTCCCCATACTGTTGACACCCCCTTTCAATATGAACAAGTTAGGGTGCTCACTGCCTAGACACCCATGAAGATGGAGAAAGAGATTAAGTGAGAGGAAGGGGTAGCAACAAACAAGATAAAATTTAACAAAGGTCTATGAATACCAAAACTTTATAGAATTATATATATTTTTTGGATGCTAGGGTGTTGGAATGGCTGGAAGGAGGTAAATGACATGGTAGAACTGTAGCCTATAGCATCCTTTGGGATTTGTTCTATGGCTGCTCATTGAATTGTGCCTTGAAGGTCTTCACCTTTCTGTATATACCTTGTATTGCATAACAAGGAAGGGACTGAGACTGTGGAACTGTAATCCATAACAATTTTTGAAATTATCTATATAACTGCTTGTTGAGCTGTACATCGAAAGGTGACACCTTTCTGTATGAATATTTTACAATAATGGAAATGGCAGAAGTTGTGGAACTGTGACCCATGACATTCTTTGAAATTTGCCCTCTGACTACTTGTGAAATCATCCTTTGAAAGTTATCACTATTATGTATATAAGTTAAAGTTCATAAATAAATAAATATATAAATAGATAAAAAATAAAGCTGGGCAAAGGACTTGAGCAGACATTTCTTCAAAGATATGTAAATGGTCAATAAGCACATGAAAAGATGCTAACATCATTAATCAGGGAACTGAATATTGAAACCACAATAAAGTACCATTTCACACCCACTAGGATAGCTATTATTTGAAATATGGAAAATAACAAGTGTTAATGAAGATGTGGAGAAATAGGAACCCTGGTGCATTGCTGGTAGGAATGTAAAAAGGGGCAGCCAATATGGAAAACAATTTGGCAATACCTCAAAAAGTTAAACAGAATTACCATATTATCTGGCAATCCCACTTCTATGTATATACCCAAAGAGTTTAAAGCAGGATCTCAAACAGGTATTTGTATACTCATGTTCATGGAAAACATTATTTTTAATAGCAAAATGGTGGAAACAACCCAAGTGTCCAACAGATAAATGGATAAACAAATATTATTCAGTCATAAAAAAACTTTGATGAAACTTGCAAACACTGTATTGAGATAAACCAGACTCAAAAGGACAAATATTATGTGATTCCAGTTATCTGAAATATCTAAGATAGGCAATATCATAGAGACAGCAAATTGATCAGAGGTTACCAGGGCCAGGGGAAGGGGAAAATGAGGAGTTACTACTTAATGGGGGCAGAGTTTCTGTTTGGGGTGATGAAAAAGTTTTGTAATAGATGGTTATGACAGTTGTCCAACATTGTGAATGTAATTAATGCCACTGAATTGTACACTTAAAAATGGTTAAAATGTTACAGATATGTTACCACAATAAAATAATTAAGTTAAAACATAAATTATTATCTCATGTTAGAAAAAAGTATATATACACATGAAAAGTTTGCAATATTATGTATGTGAGCTAGTTTTTTAATTAGAAAAAATAAGCTATTGCCATGTGAAGAAAGGGCAAAGTTATTGCCAATGAAGAATTTGTGTTTGGCTGCACATCCAATATTCATAATTCATATATTCTACAAATATCTATTGAATGCCTTCTCAATCCCACATAATACAGGAGTGTGCTTCAGGGAACAAAGACTTCTTTTCCCTCACAAAGCATACATTTTGTGAGGGAGACAGGCAATAAATACACAAAGTGCATAAAAGCATACAGACACACACCTACATACATGCATATAGCCATGTAAGGGAATAAAGAGTGAAGGGAGAAGATATTTGAATTGGGTGGCTGAGGAGGTGACATTTGAACTGAATGAAGTGAAGAATAGGTCATTTGAGTATATGAGGAATAATCTTTCCTGATAGAGAAAAACTCAAGTTCAAAAGTCCTTCAGAAAGTGTTTCTTTATTAGCAACTATCGATATACCTATCATATAAAAATGAAGGATATTTTAGATTTCATCAGTAGAAAGGTCCGGAATTAATACTGGCACATAATTTTTACTGGTCAAATTTCCTTTAGGGTATTCTGTTCAATTTAGTTCTTAGTGTCACATTTTAAAGAGAAGCATTGACAAATTGAAGTGAGTCAAGGAGAAATAGTTCAAGATAATGAGGGGATCTGGAAATGGTGTTATTTAAAGAGCAGTAAGAAATCTAGATGCTTAATTCAGGAAAAGGAAGAGGGCTGTCATTCAGTCATTATAAACTTATTCTGTTTGGCTTCATGGAGCAAAAGGAAAATGAAACTTACAGAAAGAAGGACCTTAGCCAAATGTACGAAAGCAGATGGTAATGATTACCGCTCTTCTACAAATGAACTCACTATTACTGAGTTCCCAGTTCCTGGAGGTAGGCAGAGCTGGAGGATCACATGTCGTGAGATCCTGTGGGGTTGATCCCTTCCATCAGTAGGACCTATTGATCCAGATTGCCATTCTACTTTGCAAATGACAGAGAAGTTAGTCTGGGGTGGTAGAGTCTTACCACAGTATGGAATCACCCATCATCAGAATCATTCTGGGGGTACCATGACTGGATCTTTGACTTGTGAGGCTCATGAGACAATACAGCTAAAATACCAGAAAGAACATCTAAGTCTAAACAGTTCTGGAACCTCGAGCTGGAATGGGCCTGAGACATGCTGTAGACCAGGGCTGTTCATGGCTGAGGGCAGAAGAGGGAGGTGGCAACTGCCCTCTCAGCACGTGTGGAGATAAAGGCATCTGGCTTCTAATTCACTAGCAGATTGTGTTATTTAACAAATGCTTAAGTGAGCAAATGATGGTTCTATTTTGATAGGTGTTAATCAAAGCTATTGTCACTGAAGCAGAGTCTTTTGCTACAATCTGTTCTTTGATAAATGTGCAAAATACATCACGGGGACCTTTGTTATAGCATTACCATTGCCTGGAGTGTGAGGGATGAATAGAAAGTATTAAAAGAATGATTTCTAACAAATACATTTTAACAAATATATTACACCTATACACCCCAATAAGAATTTTTCTTTACTATTATTTTGCAAATAATATGGATAGCTTACATACTGAGGCACAAGATTCTCCATGGTTTGGCCATTGCTAAACTATATCCCTCATCACTATATCCCCATCACCTTGCACACAGCCTGAAATAAGGTAGGGACTCAATAAGTGGCTTCTGGATGAAAAAAAAATGATTGAATAATTGACTACTTAAGAGCCCAAACATTCCGACGATGGTGAGGTTGCTCAGGATATTTTAAAACTCCACTTAAGGATTTAACACCAATATTTTTCTTTTTAACTTGTTAGTGTTTAAATTTTTATCCTTCGGTGTTCTGTTTGCAAACAGTCAAACAGATAGGCAAGCTGATAATAGCATTCTAAAATTTAAAAAGGATTGAATCTAAAATAATGAGAATGTGGAGTCATCTAGAACAGTATAGAAGAAGTGTCTATGTATCTCTGAAATACACCATACCAAAGCCCTTTTCTCATCTTCATTGCCCTTGGTCTTCATTGCCTGCCTGAAATATTGCAAATTCTCCTTTAAAAGTATTATTGTTTCTAGTCTTTTCTTCCTCCATTCCATAGGTTCATAGCTCACCAGCAAAACTCCATTTCCTGGTTCTTACATTCACTAGATGTATAACTTAAAACCACTTCCCTTAGCCTCACCTTTGTTACCTATAAAATGGGAGTAATATTAAAAGCACCAACTTAAGGTTGTTTTATGACAATTACTTGGAGGAAACCACAAAGGCTCAAATGCTTTCCATTAATACTATGTCATTCCTTTGCTTCGACTTTTATTAGTAACTTCCTTACCTATGACAAAAATGTAATCTCTTTGACATGAACTTTAAGACCCCTCATGATTTGAGCCTCAGTTCCGGCCCCATTTTGAGTCATTCCTCCGTTTCCTAACTTCTCCCTCCTAAGCCCCCAAGTTCCAACACAACAGATTACTCACATCCCTACTACCTAATGAATTGCTCTGATGCTTGCTGACCTGCTGTTTCCTTCCCCTGCAATTCCTTTTACTGGAATGACTTCATCCTGTTTCTTTACCTAATGAGTATTTGTTCATCCATCCAATATCAATGCGAATGCCGTTGCTTTCTGGCACCTCCATTTTATGCTAATTACATATTTACGTGTTCTTACCTCCTGAACTTTGAGCTGCTCAGTCAGTCATAGATCTGGTTTTCCTCTGCAGACCCAGTGTTTTGTTGCTTCCTGGAAATAATAGGCTTGCTGAATAAATTTGAAGATTATTCCAAATGAGTGAGCTACAGAATTTATTTCTGCTATGACACATTGCAGATTCTAGAGTATCAATAGCCACTGGGGGTGACATACTCTTTGAAGGGAGTGATACAGTACTCTGAAATTGACTTGTTTTAACCTAGCAAAATTGCTAGTTGGTGACATCCCAGATTTAAGTTTTAAGTTCACTCTGAGTAGGAAATCACAAAACTATTGGATTCTGGAGGGGGTGAGCATAGAATGAAATGAATGAATGTGTTCTTCATTATTACAGAACCTACCAGTGAACAGCTCTGATGAGTTAACATGAGCATAACTCAACTTGTCTGTGAACACTGTGAGAGCAGAGATGGCTTTACTCATCTAGCATGAACTGCATGCTCGTTACACAGTAGGAGCTTAAATCATGCCTCCTAAACTGGATTGAAAGAAGAACACTATATTTCTGTAAATTGTGAGATGAACATTGCAAGAGGACTACCTTTTAGATTAAGAGTTGATGAGAGTATTTGACAGACTTGGCAGCAGTGGCAGGGCTCAGTAAGCTTGTTTTCTTGGCATCATGACCAAAGATGCCGGCTGAAGTAATGAGGAATGCTTATTAGACCTTCACTGTGCTCCTTCTCCTATCAAATATTTCAGTTCCAAAACAGATACTGAAATCTCTCTCGTCATTACCCACTAACACTTTAGGGAGATCTCTTCTACCTGGTTCTCAATTCTCCTGCTTTTACACTGTGAAAGTTATCGTGATTTTGGAAAATATTATTCTAGTGACTAAATCAAGAATGGTAAGTACATTTCATCTTGTGTGTCAGTTCTGATGGATTGATAGTGGTACTGGCCCTGTGTTGAAAAGAATTTGGAGAATTTATCTAGGCTCTGTGGAAAAGAGAATCATGAACAATTATGGGAGAAGAAGTTGCAGATATGCCATGTATTTACAGTTCTTGGACTAAGCAGTCCAAAGGAATACATGGGTAGAAAATAACTGAGTTAAAGAATTCTTTTCCAGTCAACTTTAATTATAATAGTAAGCAACAAGTTCAATATTTCTAGTAGCAAAAGGTTTGACAACAGATACAGAGCAAAGGGAAAAAATGAATGAAGAGTTTTATAACTACATGTGTCAGGAATTGCCAGAGGTGCCATAAAGTAAATATTCTCAATCCCACTTATTCAATGAGGAAAGAGAGGCTAAGGGAGAATAATAGACCTTCTAGGGGTGGCACAGTTGTAAGTGAACTATTATTAGGGTTTGGTTAAGATCTGTTTGACAATAAAATGATCATACTCCTTCCACTCTCCCACATAAGATTCCAACACACATACACATACACAGATGCGTGTGTGCACACACACACACTATATGTACATGTATATAAATACACATGGATATATATATAATATAAACTTCACATATACAGAACATGATTTTTAAAAGTCAAGAATTAAGTTACAAAGGTCTCACAGCTGATGATTCAGAATTCTAAAGCTCTTTTTCTTACTTTTAAGTCCCTTTGGTATTAATTTGGATCCTATAGACTCTTAATTTACTTGCTATTCCAACAATTTGCTTATCTGACCTTTCCTAAATACAGAAAATTCTCTAGGAAGGTTTTCACAGACAGAAAGCAATTAGAGCTGATAGACAATAAGCCATTAGAGTGAAAGGAAAGCCATCTTACTGCCTGTTGTAATAATCAGGACCATAAGAATAACATTGGTTATTAAGAAAAGATTAACTTGCATTCTGCACATACAGTCCAACAAATCAGACATGCATTTGAAAACTTTAACATTTACAGGAAATATCACTAATTTTTTAAAGTTTAAACACTACAGTATATTCATCAGTTATCTAAAAAATGTATTGATGGAGAATTTGTTATTCATTGTGTTGCTAGGTCAAGCACAGAATTTAAACACATCATTATTATGTAAAATATTTGTAGATTTTTTTCTCATGAGAAAATACATTTTATAAACTTAATCAAATGTGGAGATGCTTTCTTGGACCTGATGTTAAAGGCTGCCATTTTCAGTATGTATTTTATTTCCGTCTTTCATAGTAAAGTACAACACTTAAGCCTATAGATAGCCAGAACATCAGCCAGTTACATAAACTCTCCAACCCTGTGTCTGAGGTGAGAGAGGAAGTTCCTTTCGCTGGGCTTACTAACAGCATGACACTGAAAATGAGCTTGAATATTTGTGTTTCTGTTACTGAGTAGATGGCTGGGTTCCATGGATCTTTGGTGTCAGGAACCACCTCTCCAGGAACAAGGTGAGTAAGTAATGAGAGTTATAATCTGAGGAGATGGGGAAGACACTTGCTGGGGTGGAGGAGTGCCTTGCCCAAAGTCACACCATTAGGAACAAAATATAGGTCTTCTTGTTTCAGTTTAGCATCTGTTTTGTCTCTACTATGCCTCCTGTTCACCTTGTACAAGTCACCCTGAGAGTCTTGTGAATACTGTAAAAATGGAGAAATAGCAAGTGTCCCAACCGTAGTAAGTCAAAACCAAATCCCAAACTGGGTAATGTGGGGACTTATAAAAGAAAGAGTGAAGTGACTCACTACAAATTGCATAATGAAGAGATGATTTCATAATGAGAAAGCACTCACTGGCCTGCAGTTTATTTATTCCCCATTGAATTCCCACCCCTTAATCCCATCCTACTCGAGTTTATTCATCTTTCCATTGCCATAGGACCACACATGAAATTTCCTCCAATCCAAATTTAAAGGACAAATAGCCCCAACAAAAAATACAGGCATCTGCTGCACTGCCTCAGATTTCCAAATTTGACTGTGAACAGACTGCCTTAAAGAGGCACATACTGAAAATTAAGAACAAGGGCATCAGCCACTTTCTCTATAGACTCAAATGCCTTCAAGGGGTTGCCCTCTTTCTGTTCCAGGCAAACAACTTCACACACACCAAATATCACACATTATACCATCAGCAGTGATAACTACTCCTGTATGTTGTTAACTTCCTCCAGCCATATTACACCCATTCTTCTGCGTCCTCCAAAAATGACCTTTTAATCCTTTTCCTCTTGGTTCCGGTCTATCCCTTAGATTATTTTATTAGCAAAAGATGAACTAACTACAGAAGGATGCACAGCATGACCAGGAAGATGACTCATCTGACCAAATAACCTGTCTCCTGGAAAATTACAGAGACTTGCCAATGTATATAGGCATCCCTTCCTAAAATACCACCATCAAACTTAGAGGATTTTCAGGCCCTGGGCTGTGAAATATTTCCACATCATCTTTAACAGCAGTTCTAAACTTTCTATCCAAGAATCCTGATAGATTTTACATATTCTTTTCAGTGCCCCCATATTGTATGCCCATTGTGTGCCATATGTACATTTGTACATTCATTTTTCCAGTGGGAGAAAATATAGCTTTCTCAAGCCTTTTGAGAGCCTATCCATCTATTTATTCATTCATTTATTTCCATTCATTCATTTATTTAAATATTCATTTATTCATTTGATTAATTTTAATTGAGTTCTTTCTATTTACTAGGAATCATGATAGTTTCTAAAGTAGAATAAAATATATAAATCAGACATAGTCTTTGTCCTCACAGTTCTTAGAGATCAACAGAGAAAAAAGACATTAAATTAAAAAAACCTTAAATAAGAAAGGCATTCAATAGTGATGATGACAGAGAACTACAGAATTCTTTGATCTCATGTAACAGGCGAAAGCTTTGAGAAATAAATTCACATAATCAGCCATGCTAGCAGCTGAAAATATGTATCATTTTACACCTATTAGCCTTAGTCTACAATGATTTCAGTGATGCTGCATATCAAACCTTCACAAAAACTCAATAGCTTGTAACAACAGACATTTATTTCAACTCATGCATCTGCCAGTTAGCTGAGCAGGCTTCCTATCAGTCTAGGAGCCTGCAGGGCAACTGGAGTGACAAAGCTGGAGCAGAACATTCTGAAATATGTTCTTCAGTGGAAACAGCAAAAGAAACACTCAAGGGGAAGCAACAGTGCAAGCAAGTTCCAGCCCTGCTTGCACTAATATCTCATTGGCCAAAGCAACTCACACTGCTGCGCTCAAAATCAAAGTCTGGGCAGCTACATTCCACCCACCATGAGGCCAAGTATAGTATGGATGCATAATACTATTAAACAAGGAGGACTAGAGAATTTGGATCAATAATTTGATCTACCAAACCTAATTTGGAGAATGTTGATTATTTTTACAATTTTCATATTGCAGTATTACATTTAAACAGGAAGTTTAGGGTCTTAGGAATAAACAGGTGTGAAACATGATTTTTGTTTTAAGAAATTCAGGAACAACAGAGAGATAAAAAATGTACATAGATATCAGTACAGAAAGAGAAGCCCGGCACTAGAGAAACCCAAATAAGGAGCTACACAGTTACTGCTTCATCTTAGAGAATAAGACTGTGGAAAGTTCACGGAGAATAATAAGGCAATGGATCTGAACCTTGAAACTTTGCTTCTTGTTAGACATATGAAGATGGGAGACAAGTGCATTCAAAAGCTTCTGTCATTGTCTAACTAAGTTCCCATCATCCAGAATGCAGAAAAGAGGGAAGGAAATAGAATCCTGTTTCAATCAGAAGAAAATCTTTCCAGTTTACTTAAAAAGTCCAAACAAATGCACAATCTCTCCAACTAGCAAGTAAATACTGGCAACTTTATATCACTTGTTTCCCAGGAGGGAGTCTAAATTCCTAATAGAGACTTTATTAGCCAATCTGGAATTGGGAGAAGCCTGTTTCAAATAATAAAATCCTAGTACCATGTTTTCAGCTGTGAGGTCCATGAGGAGGGACCTGTGCTTTATTAAGACTTACCTTACTCCCAGTATGGAGATTAACATGAGTAAGCACTGACACTGACATTGAACTAAATGAGGGAGGACATTGTAACCACACAAAGAGAATTTTATCAGAATTGAGGAGTCGATAATTGGGGTTATCAGTGTAAGCAAAAGGGAAGAGGAACTAACCTTTGTCTTTTTGTTGTTTTAGGAACTTCATTCTAATAAGGATTTAAAGGAGTTGGTGTCTGCTGAGTGCCTAATATGTCCCAGAAACTGTGCTAAGAACTCTATTACCTTATCTCATTTAGTCCTCTCATATTCCCTAAAATATAGATATTATTCATCTGCCATATGTATATAAAAACTGATTATGAAAAATTTCCCAAGGTGATAAAAAAAGTGAATGCTGGAGCTCTGAGTAAAAATAGTACGATTGGTCCTCGGCCCTCCGTGTAGGCGTGCTTATCCACAAAGGAAGACCATAGTTTCATTCCAGAACAGCTTCTTGCTCACCTTTGCTCTCCCCTGCAGCCTTTTTCACTATAATAACAAGAAAGGATATTTTTTAAAAGACCTAAGCCTCTATGTATGAAAAGAATAGGAAAAAATAGATAATCACAAACACAGTTCCCAAAGACCCGGGAATTTACTGCATTATTTTCTTCTAAAAATGGGGTCAATTGTGAGGTAAAGAGAAGTTTAGTTTAAAATAAATAGAGCATATCTTTTTCTCCAATCTGGGCTGCTAGGCGTCTTTCCTCTCCCACCTCAGCAAAGAATAGAGTTTTATTTTTTTCGAAATGATAAAACAAAGGATCTCTATACTGGGAGCTATCGGTAAAAATGAGGTTGGAGAGATACCACCATGAAAACAGAAAGACTGTATGAACTTGTACACAGCAGATGCTGGAACCTTTTGTATCCTTCTGCCACTTAGTTTTGGAATGCTGGCAGACAGACCTTCACTCTCCAGGTGGGAATGTCTTTGGACATTTTCCCCAGAGGGAAAAATAATGATATTGCAACCAGGAACCAAGAACATAATATAATCAAACAAAAAGCAACAATCAGAAGCCAAAACAAGCTCTTGGAAATTAAAAATATGTTGGCTTGAATAAAAAAAACTTAATAAAATGTTTGGAACATAAAATAGAGACACTTTCCCAGAAAGTAAGCAAAAAGAAAAGACGGAAAATTAGAGGACTAGACTAGATGACCCAATGTCTGAATAATAGGAGTTCTACAAAGTGAGAGGAGAGAAAAATGGGAGAAAGTTATGCAAAAAAAATAATTCAAGAATATTTCCAAAAATTGAAGGAAATGTTTGAGTTCTTATACTAAAGAGCCTAATAGTTCACAAAATATGGATTAAAAAGAGACCCGCACCAAAGCACAAACACAGCATTATGAGATTTCAAAACACTGAGGACAAAGAGAAAATCCTACAAGATTTGGGAAAAAAAATGAAATGTCGCTTAAAAAAGGATTATAAATCAGAATACTTTGGACTTCTCAAAATTAGCATGTAGAAAGCAATTAAGGAGTGTCTACAAATTTCTGCATTAAAATTATTTGCAACCTAGAATTTAAATGAGACAAACTATCAATGAGGAGTCAGATTAGAATGCAAACACTATCTGACATTAATGTTCTCAAAAAGTTAACTCTCATATACCCTTTCTGAGAAAGCTATTGGAGGATGTGTTCCACCAAAAGAGAGTAAAGCAAGAAAGAGAAAGATACAGGATGCAGAAACAAGCAATTTAAACTGGCAAGACTCCAAAGGAATCATCTAAAGGAATGCAATCCCAGGATGACTTCTGTTAACTAGGTGTATAAAGTGAGCAGTTCAGATTGTAGTAGTTCCAAAATTTCCAGATGATGAAATTGATGAATACATGATACATCTGAATATATTGAGAGGAGATTTAGACAAATTTGAAAACTTGGAGGTTAAGTTAGTGATTATACATAGAAAACAAAATGTGAAAAAACAGAACAAATATTAACTTTAGAAGAAAATATTCTTCAGGAAAAGAAAAAAATTAATTGTATACTATATGGTTCAGCTCTGAAAAAAAAGGTAATATTTTTCCATATACAGGCATAATTCTAAGAACTTTAAATGTGTTAATTAATTTAATCCTCATAACAGCTCATGAAGTGAGGACTGTCATTTCCAAGGAAACTGAAGCACATAGTTTGATGATTTGTCCACAGTCACACAGCTAGAAAATAACAGAGATGGATTTTCAACCAAGGCAGTTTTGCTTGAGATTCCATGCTTTGGCTCTCCATGTCAATATTCTCTATAGTCATAATAATGCAATTAGTGAAAGGTGATATAACCAAAATTATCAAGTAGGTATATTGGGAGGATGGTAGATGAATGGATGGGGAATGGAAAGGGTGTGTGTGTGTGATGGAAGGCATTGAGAAGAAAAAGCACTAAAATATTCTCTTTCAGAGTGAAAAGTCAATAAATGATACTCAAGATTGAAAAATTAAACATAAGTAGTTCAACATGTTAGTTAGAGCCTTAGATGATAATAACAAAATAATAAGCTAAAAGAAGAAACAGTTGATTCTCTAGATGGAAATATGAAGTGGAAGGTGGTAGAAAATTGCTGCTGTTTATAACTAATCTTATAGAAATAGTTGACTCTTCAAACGCTGGGCATGTTTAATTTTGATTAAAAATAAAAATGAAGAAGAAAATGAATGGTAGAGCCATGCTGTTTCTTAGTGGGAAGTTCTTGCCCTGGACTGTTAATGTCTTTGAGGATGACATTATAATTTCTGTAATATGGGAATCAAAGCATGGCAGAGACAAATTCTGGCCTGGTTTTGCTGACCAACTAACTGTGTGACCTTGGCCATGATACCTCTTTTTATGCCTCAGTTCCATCACCTACACAAGTGGTAACTGGAATAGAAAATCTCTGAATTCCTTTCAGGCATCTTTTTTTTTTTTTTTTTTTTTTATCATCGCCAGCACTTGAATGAGGTGAAGTCACACAGAGAAGATCAAGGACCAGTAGAATGACAGAACTCTCATTCGTGCAAAAGTGGGAAATTGCAGCAGTTTCTCAGAATCTATCTACTTTTCTGGCTCCACTTACCTTGACCTCTTTTCCTAACCTGTGTCCTTAGGGTCTTTTCCACAAATTCTTTCATCCCCCTCAAGTAGCAGCCCACTAGAGCAGTACTGCCTGGGCTTCCCTAAACACTGCTGGTGACACATTCATGTCAACCCATCAGAAAGCCTGGATTTTACCCAACATGTTAGGCACTTTAATACTGTAGTTCTAAACGTTGTTGAATCAAAAATATATTTGAGGAGCTGATGAAGCCTATCGACCTCTGAAGAAGAAAAATAATCACCAATACTCAAAGTTCTGCTTTCAGAGACTTCTTGAAGCCTGTCA
Source organism: Choloepus didactylus (assembly GCF_015220235.1). Classification (NCBI taxonomy): domain Eukaryota; kingdom Metazoa; phylum Chordata; class Mammalia; order Pilosa; family Megalonychidae; genus Choloepus; species Choloepus didactylus. The sequence continues at coordinate 22,572,033 of NC_051309.1, forward strand.
TTGAATTCTGTAATCAGAATTTAGAGACTAAGGGGTTGATAGCAAGGTGAGATCTGAATAGTGATTTTTAATTTACAGAGCAATTTCACATACATTATCACAAGTAGAATGCAGAAAATCATTCCCATTGTAGCACTGGCTTCACTGTGTTACATACTCTTAAATATAGATGTTATTTTTCATCCTAGCAGTCCCAGGAAGTTTATTACTCCCATTTTTCAGATGAGAAAAGTTCAGCTCAAGCAAAAAGGTTAACTATTTATAGTGAATGATGACTTGCTGTAATGAATAGGCCTAACATGAGATGGTTCTAATAAAGTAGTGTCAATTTCTCTTTCACATCACAGGCCAAGGTGAGAAGGCAGGATCTTCTTGAGGAAGACAGCTTGGCAACCCAGGTTGCTGGGCATTGTGCCACCCAACATGGGGCCTTCAAGATGGTTCCAGTCATCACTGTTTCCAGGATTGAGAGGGAAAAGAGAAAATAGGTCTAGGGCAACCAACTTTTAAGTGAATTAGATGGAAGTTGCCCACATTCACTTCTACTTACCATTGGTGGAAACTTGATCCCAGGAACATCTCTAACAAGCTAGGCAGCAGTGTGCCCAGGGAGAAGAAAGCAGATATGATGGCCAACAAGAGTCTCCACTACATCAAATGGTTTATTTTAGGACATATAGAAGAGAAAATATTCCATCTAGGACTTCTAGCTTAATTTCCAGCATTCCTTTCCTCTCACTTACATATCACTGGAATGTTGGCACTGGTCATTATTGCCTAAACACAAAATAGTAGATAAGTTTGAGAAAATTATAAATGACTAATAGGGAAAAATATTTTAGGTAGGAATCTTAAAATAACAATATATAAGTAGTTTCACTTCAGCCTCTGAGGATGACAGATTTGCTGTGGGGTGAGGGATTTTGCCAGGCTAACACATATCCCCCAGCTCCCCAGCCTTGTTATAGAAAGCTGCTAAAAATATCTCTCTGTAAAAGGGTGAAGTCTTTTCTACATTTCAACCAGTTTTCCTGTGAACTGTCCTTTTTTCCTTTATGCCATGGTTAGAATCCTTTCCAAGTTTATTGCTGCTGTGATCTTCTGTGCAGCTCTATTTTAAGCTGCCTATGACAGAATGAACTTTTAATGTATGACTCCGAGAAAAAAAGTAGAAGATATAATACTGAAATCAATATTGAACCTGGAATTATAGAATCTGTAATATTTGGGATTGGAAAAAGAAAAAGAAGACTCCAGAAAACATAAAAGATGATTTCTGAAATAGGTATGAAAGTGAACCTAAGCATGACTACGTGTAGATAATATTCTGTGCCTTCATGCGTATAGCTTAGCTCTTAAAAATCTTCCTGGCGAAGTCAACAGAGAAGCTTTTTGAACATGACTGGAACAACCAGAGTGATTAAATTATGATGGTCAATTATGTTATACATTGCCCTTCTTGCTATATCATCTAAGATATGGTTCTCAAACTTAATTGCCTATTAGAATCCAGATAGTTAGCAGACAAGAGTGAAGCAGGCTCCATTTTAAGTGCAAACTCATACAATCATTTATTCAATAAGCATTCATTACTTAGTGTGTGCCATGTACTCTTTTAGGTACTGAAGATGAAGCCCTTATCCCATGGAGCTAACAACATCAAGGAAGGCACCAGATAAATAAAGATATGATGTCAAGTTAGTTATACATATGCCGTAAGGGTTTAATAAAGACAGAGTAAGGAAATAATAGTGACCATTGTGTGGGTATTTAAATAGATCAGGGGAAGCATCTCTGAGAAGATGACTTTTAAGCAGAGACAGGAATGATGTGAGGGAGAAAGGTTTCCTAGTCTCTGGGGTAGACAGAAAACTAGTGCACAAGTTCTGAGAGAGGAGCATGCTCAAGAACAGTCCAGATCGGTGCGGCTAGACTGAAGTAAAGAGTGATGTGAAGAATAGTAGAAACTGACATTGGAAGAGATTTAAGGGGCAAGGTCACTTAAAGCATGGAGGTGTGTTAAAGACTTTGAATTCTATTTTACTTAAGATTGAAATTCTTTGAGAGTTCTTAACCAGAGTGACATGTACATATTTATATTTTAAATGTTGATTTCAGTGCAAGCAGAGAGACCAAAAGAACCCATTGCTGTGGTCCATTGACAGTGCTGACCCAGATGGTAGTAAAGGCAGAACGAAAAGATAGGATTCATGATATATGTTGAAGGTAGGCTTAGAAGGGTTGCTGAAGTAATTGATAAGGTAGATGAGAAAAAGAAATGTGTCATGGAAGACTCCAATCTTTGGGGCTTGAGCAACTGGTTGGATGCTGGTGTCTTTTAGATAGAATAAGCAGTGGAGACTGTAGTCAATCAAAGTGTACAACCCATCTGAAGAGGGAGAAATCATTTAGCATAAGCAGTGGAGACTGCAGTCAACCAAAGCGTACAACCCACTTGAAGAGGGAGAAATCATTTAGAATAAGCAGTGGAGACTTCAGTCAACCAAAGCATACAACCCACCTGAAGAGGGACAAATCATTCAACTCTGAAAGTTAAAGGTCATTTTCTCCAAAACATGTGATAACCTTGCCATTTGAAAAACATTTTATAACCCAATTTTACTCTTTGTACCTATGGGCTTCAATGTGGTCAAAAGATACCAACTCACTTTCAACAAAAATTTCATAGTTGAAGAGCAATCCTTGCTATCACATTTGATTGGCTGAAAAGGGATTTTTCTCGATACCATTCATTACACTGAGAGATAACAAATTGGGTGTGTGGATGCTCTTATCTACCCACTGTCCTGAGCCCCCAATATGTTTATGCTGCATCGGCATCCATTTTGCCAGGGCTTCTTGACCTTGCTCTAGTTGTTAACCAACTTCTATGCTCAGTGAATATCAGTCATCTCTGCCCATCCATTGCCACCCCCACACACCACACACCACACCATCCCCACACTTCACCCAGAATCCACAGCTGGCTCCCAGTGATAAGCTAACCATCCCCACCACCCTTGGACCCCCTACTCCCTTTCCCTTTTTGTGTGTATTTCCTCTAAACTAACTTATCTTTGAATCCTGTGGGAAACATACTAAACTCCACCCCTGGACCACAGTAAAGGCACAAGGCCACAGGTCCCTCTCCACCTGCCTGTGGGCTCTCTGCCTGCTGGATGAGCACACTGCCTCCCGCCCATGTCTCTCACACTTTCCGTCATTCCCTTGCGGTGCCCCTCTCCCCGTCCAGGACCTGTAAGTAATAAAAGCTGTTTTCTCATGCATGATGGCGTTGGTTTCCCATTATTTTGCACCTGACCTCCACCCAGACCCAAATTTAAAACCCAACTTAACTAATTCAAAACACACCCCCTTTCCCAAGTCACTCAGCTAGTCTCTGATTTTTGGTTCTGAACCCAGAAAAAAATTGGCAAACCATCTGTCCATTTCCTCTGGTGCCTGTATCCATAGCAGCCTCTAGGAAAAAATCTTACGGTGGGGTTGGGGATTATGAGATTAGGAGTATTGCAGCTTCTTTTTATTTACATTCAATTTTATTGAGATATATTCACATACCATACAATCATCCAAAGTGTACAATCAGTTGTTCATAGTACCATCATATAGTTGTGCATTCATCACCCCAATCTATTTTTTGAACATTTCCTTATACCAGAATAAGTGAAAATAAGAATAAAAAATAAAAGTAAAGAAGAACACCCAAAATATCCCTTCTCCCACCTTATTTTTTATTTAGTTTTTGGTCCCCATTTTTCTACTCACCCATCCATACACTGGATAAAGGAAATGTTATCCATAAGGCTTTGCCAATCACACTGTCACCTTTTGTAAGCTACATTGCTATACAATCATCTTCAAGAGTCAAGGCTACTGGGTTGCAGTTTGATAGTTTTAAGTATTTACTTCTAGCTATTCCAATGCATTAAAACCTAAAAAGGGTTATCTATATAGTGCATAAGAATGCGCACCAGAGTGACTTCTTGATTCCATTTGGAATCTCTCAGCCACTGAAACTTTGTTTCTTTTCATTTCACATCCCCCTTTTAGTCAAGAAGATGTTTTCAATCCCACGATGTTGGGTCCAGATTCATCCCTGGGAGTCATATCTCGTATTCACAACTGCTTTTAGTAGACTCTTACCATGCATCAGGGTGTACATTTCTATCTCCCCAAACCTACCCTCCCTAAGTAATTTTTTTCTGAATTAAATTAATGGTGCAATAAAGCACTATTTTTTACTTCTAAATTTCAGTTAAAAATTGAGAGCATAGCCTCATAGAACCTTAGAAAAAAGTACCCAAATATTGACATGCAGATATAATAAATTCTGAGATCAATAGATCAATGGCATATTTTTCAATTCAATATTATACAATTTTGGTAAATAGCTGATGGAAGCATAAGAAGTCATCAAATATCTAGAGGATCAGAAATCATTCAACTAATTTTGAGTAGGCCTCCATATTGACAGCTAAGCTGGTCTTCTTCCTTATTTCTTTCACTAAAATGATAATTAAAGCATCTCTACTCTTAAGTGATTGAACCCATGCTGATTTTAGCTGATGTGGTTGAAATAAAATCAACCAAAAGAAAATATATGGCTGTTGACTGAACCCTTTGAGATTACATCTTCACAGCTCTCCCAATCCAATTAAATCTATGTGACTATGCAAAAGGGATAGTCAAAACTCTTCAGATAAAAACTCCAAATTATAAGTGTGATCAGAGTACTATTACTAGATTGATTTTTTCTTCACAAAGCTTATTTGACATGACCCAATTCCAGACTGCATCCAAATTTATGGTTAAATTTGATTTCATTTAACAGTGGTCATTAAAGGGGCCACAAATGTGCGATTAATCATTGATGATATTCAGTCAGCTCTCAAGTTGACTTATGTTTTCTCCCTACTTGCTACATTACAATCTGCCAAACAGGTTTCCTGGCAGGAAACGGAACATTTCTCCATAGTAGTTGGAAAGTTCATTTCAAATCGTAAGTATTTATCGATAACACTTTCTAATACTTTTTCTCTTAAAGACCCAGAGTTGCACTGACTACAGATGTGTTTAGATATCTGATCCTTGAAGAAGAAGGGCTTTTTTTCAGAGCCATGGTAGCAGATGGTAAATTCTACAAGTGGCTCCCAAACGAGTTTCTTTGTTTGAATCACTCTCTCTTTAGCAAGCTTTTTAAATTTCTACCAGTATGGTAAATTCTGCAAATAAATCCCCAAACTAGTTTCTTTGTTTGAATCATTCTCTTAAAGAGAGCTTTTAAAATTTCTAACCTGATGTAGCACAATGTTCATTCAAACTGCCTTTTCTTGTGTTGATAAAGCTGCCAGACTGAAGGCAGGACCCAGGTGTCATTCATTGTACACAAGTGGCGCTATGTGCCTTTTGCATTGAAGACACCTCTTCTGCATAAAAGGACTTTGTATGTTCCATGAGTGAGATATTATTTTTGACCTTTGTTTTAGTTTCCTGGGCTGCTTAAGCAAATACCATGCAATGGTTTGATTTAAACAATGGGAATTTATTTGCTCACAGTTTTGAGGGAAGAGAATGTCCAAATCAAGGCATTAACAAGGTAATGCTTTCTCCCTGAGGACTCCAGGATTCTGAGGCTGGCTGCTGGCAATCCTTGGTCCTTAACTTGTCACCTGGCAAGGCATATAAGGTGTCTCCTGGTCCCTCCCTTTTCTTCTGGGTTCCACTGATGTGGCTGCTTCTGATCACTCCCTCTGTGGCTTTCCCTCTTTCTGGATTTCTTTCCACTTATAAAGGACTCTGGTAATAGGATTAAGACCATCCTGATTGAGGTGGGCCATAGCTTAACTGAGGTAACCTTATCCAAAGGTCCTACTTACAATAGGTTCACATCCACAGGAATGTATTAAATTTAAGAACGTGTTTCTCTGGAGTACATACAGCTTCAAACCACCACAACCCTCAACATCCATTTCTACCCCTTTCATGTTCTTCCCAACCCTATAATGAATGGGAAAGAAAGCTAAAAACAATATATTTCAGATTCCTCCATGGGTATGGTTATAGATGCAATGGGGGTTCTGCCAATGAAATACAGAAATGCAAGACCTGGATGGTAGAAAGGGAAACGAGGCCTTGCTTCTTGCAGGGTGGCAGTGGATAAGGAGATCTGCAGGTGTGAGTATGTGTAGCAGAACTCCATGTGCTATAGTACAATTTCCAGTCTTGAGGATGCAGTAGCATCTGCCTGTAGATAATCAGTATGGATGCACAACTGCCAAACCAAAAGCCCTAACTTCTGCTCTTCCACCCTTCTGACTGATTTATGTATATCTAATTCCTGGTACAAGAGCCTTTCCTTCCCCCATGCAATTTTCTTTCCCTGGAATGTCCTCCTTAATATTTTTGCATGGTAAACTCATATCTTTTCCTTCCTGGCCCACCTTTTATATCTCTTTATGATTTAGCTTTCTTAGATCCTTCTTCCACCTACCCCACATAGGACCATGTATCATGCCCTCATCTGATATTATCATTTATCACATTTTAATGTGATTTATTTGTGTTTGTTCACTTTGTTCCATTGACAGTCTCTCATTCATACATGTATTAGCAACACCTATTCAAGTCACTGGTTTATAATACATACCCAATGGATATTTATTAATTTTAATTGAAAGCTTATAGGTTTTACCACATATTCACCATTGTCCCCTCCACAAAGTCTGACCCTCAACAAGTAATCAATAAATATTAGTTATACTCAATTATTAGATCACCCCCATCATTCTCATCTGTACTGAGAAAAATTCAAATTTATTTAACATTTGGAGGCTAGAAAATCATTATAATGTGAACTAGACTTTTAAAGTTAGGAAAGAATACTCAAAAGCAAGGCACTCGGATGTGCAAAAGTGTGGAGGTTGAGGAAGTGTGCAGTGGTCTGAGGACCACAGCTATCTGGCACTACTATAATGTCGAGGGAGAGGGAAGGAGAGGGTAGATGACAGGATTTGCTCACCAGAACTGAACTGGTTTAATTCACTATAAGCAATGGCTCCAATTGTGCTTATGATTTTTTTTTCCTCAGCAATCAATGTACAGGTTCAAGAGTTCAGTGTGAAAGCCATTTCTTTACCAGGATGGCTGCCAGAATAATTTGCTTATCTTGGCTCTTCTCTTGTGTATACTGCTAGGTGACATTTTTACTGCATTAAAAGAGGTCCCAAGTGCTGATATTAAGTTAGATAGAGTCCACTGAGGCCCAAGAATCTTTATGATTTAGCATTGCTAGTATTATATTTAAAGCCAAGCTCTCAAACAGGTACATGTTGTTTGCCAAAGGAAACGCAAATTCACAGGAAAAGCACATCACATCTTCCTTGAGCATCAATGGCACTCAATGCTATAGAATTTTGCAAATAAATTTTATATTAACTCAAATAGTTCATTATGGAGTAAAATGCCAAATGATGTGAGTTTTAAAGATAAAATGTGATATTTCATGGCAAATTATTTTCTGTTGTTCCCCACATTGTACAGAAAATAGAGGGTCAGAAATTTCCTTTTAGAACCTCTACAGGGAGATTTAGCCCTATTGTCTCAGGGATTGAGAGAAGCAGCTTTACCAAGAAGCTGATCCTTTGGAGCCTTAGTTTCCTTATTACAAAATTACATCCCTACCTAGATCACTGAGCTGTTTTAAAATACTATGTGAGGCAGTTAGAGCAAATACTTAGAAATAAGGACCTGAAATCCTGACAGCCAGAGTTTAAATGTCAGCTTTGCCACTCCCTAGCTATGGACCTTTGGGAAAGTTCATCTGTCTTGGCCTTCGTTTGTGCATGTTAAAAATTGGTATGTATATAAATAATAATATCTACCTCATCCAGTGATTAAGGAAACTAAGTGAGTTACCGAAACTAAAAGATTTTAGAACAGCACTAGCCACGTGAGTGGTATCACATCACTACTTATTATAATAATGTGAGGCCATTTTGAGTGATGACTTCTCCATTAATAATGTTAATGTCCAACATGAATTAAATGCATCTTATGTGCTAGGCATTGTGCTAGTTATTTTATATGCATATCTCATGTATAACAACCCTAGGAAATATTATTATTATCATCCATTGTTCTAGTTTGCTAATGCTGCCAGAATGCAAAACACCAGAAATAGATCAGCTTTTATAAAGGGGGTTTATTTGGTTACACAGTAACAGTCTTAAGGCCATAAAGTGTCCAAGTTAACACATCAGCAATCGGGTACCTTCACTGGAGGATAGCCAATGGTGTCTGGAAAACCTCTGTTAGTTGGGAAGGCATGTGGTTGGCGTCTGCTCCAAAGTTCTGGTTTCAAAATGGCTTTCTCCCAGGACGTTCCTCTCCAGGCTGCAGTTCCTCAAAAATGTCACTCTCAGTTGCACTTGGGGTATTTGTTCTCTCTCAGCTTCTCTGGAGCAAGAGTCTGCTTTCAATGGCTGTCTTCAAACTGTCTCTCATCTGCAGCTCCTGTTCTTTCTTCAAAGTGTCTCTCTTGGCTGTAGCTACTCTTCAAAATGTCACTCACAGTTGCACTGAGTTCCTTCTGTTTGTCAGCTCATTTATATGGCTCCAGTGATTTAATTTAGACCTACCCTGAATGGGTGGGGTAAGACCTCCATGGAAATTATCCAATCAAAGTCATCACCCACAGTTGGGTGGGGCACATTTCCATGCAAACAACCTAATCCAAACTTTCCAACTTAATCCCCACTAATACATCTGCCCCACAAGATTGCATCAAAGCATATGGCTTTTTCTGGGGGACATAATACATTCAAAACAGCACATCCATATTTTATAAACAAGAAATTGGAGGCTCAGAAGGGGTAGAGATTTGCTCTATGCTGAAAAAGCAAATAAGCAGTTGATATGGAACTAGAAGCATGGACTCTCACTTTGGGCCTGGACTCCCATGTGTCCATGAAACTCAGGTCTCCTTCATAACTGAGGTAGGTGGTCAGTGTTGAGGAAAAGAGAGATCACACCTATGCTGAGCACTTGATGCAGATCAGACAGTCATCTAGGCTATTACATGCCACCCCATTTAACACTTACAATGACTGTGCAAGATTGGGATTCTTGTGCCTGGTTTCACAGAGGAGGAAACAGTAAAAGGCACGACTAGTATTCCAACCAACGGTCACATCAATTTGAATGTGTAAAGTCAAGAAGATAGATACTCAAAAGCTCTGAAAATTCAGTTATTTGACCCACATGAACCCCCACACAAGTAACCCCAGAATGGAAGGGGATAAAAGAATACATGCTACACAAATAGCACATGGGAAAGTAGCTGGGAAATTCTAGTAGAAAATGCCTTGTTTTGACTTACAACAATGTTGGGACTTAAGGCTGCTGGTTTTTAAGTGTGCATCTTATTTATAAAGTTACACCCCTTATTGCCTGACTCAGTGTAAGACTCACTGGATTACTATTACCACTGCCGTTGAGTTAAATATGACCCAGTGCTATAAATGTGCTCTTCAGTATTTCACACTTAAAACCTGGCTAATCATTTGCTTATGAATTGAATAAAATGCGGTTAAGTCATTCCACTATCTTCTTTCAGGCTGCAAGTGTGCCTTTATCTTGCTACTTAAAAGACATGAATGGACAAAGGCTAACCAAATGCTGCAGCTTCTCCTGGTAGCAAACAGCATACAGTAAATCTTTGAAAGGCAAGGGGATCAATTACTCTCACTACTCAATAAGGACACAATAAGAAATGACCTGGTCAAGGTAAAGGAGGTCTGAAAGTGGCCCTTTCCCCAATGTCTCTCTATTTCAAGAGAGTGGATGATGTTGCTTCTACTTATAAACTCATCTAGAAATGCATGAACTTTGAGAGGTCTTTTTTTCCTATGTGGCTGCATTTTGAAAGGGCATAAATTAGAATAACAACATCAAATAACCTAATACCTTGAAGTCAACAAAGACAATTTATATGAACATGAATTTATTAGCAAGCTGTAAAGAAACACACATAAGGAGACCATGAGACATCTGGATTTTGAAAGGCCTGAAGGCACTTTGGCTAAGCAGAAACTTGTAAATGTGCAATAAGGCAATGCAGCTAGGTGGAGGAGCCTGCACTTTGAAGGGAGGTGAAAACCTACAGATAGTGACACAGATAGTGTCACCTTGTGCAATCTACTAACATCTTTGAATTACATTTTTTTTTAATTTATAAAACTGGAATAATACATTATGGGGTTGTTGTGAAAACTAAATGGACTAACATTTATAAATACCCAAGATAGTGTCTAACCCATAGTAAATGCTTAGCAGCTACTAGCTTCATCATCATCATCATTATGTGCAAGAGATCAGGAATAACCACAGCCAAGGTCTGCTTGTACTAGGTTGTCTAAATCTATGACATAGATAGGTTGTTTTCAATGCTTGATGCTTTTAAAAATATTATCTTTTGTAAAACCTCCAAATATAAACTGTGTGACCTAGATTCAGAGATTGGGCACAAAAGGAATATAATGAGAGAAAGATAATGAGAAGACCTTCCCTGACAATGATTCTGATCCAGCACCCAGCGCTTCTTTAATATGAAAGCAGATCTAGAGTTCCCAGGATTTAAAAATCCACACAGACTAAGAACCATCCTAGGTCACCCTGTAAATAGCAACAGAGCTTTAGCTGCAGCCCAGGGACTCTTCCTGAAAGCTATAAGCTTAAACTAAATCTCCTCTAAAATTTAGATAAGAGGAAAACAGGGGCACTGGGAAAAGTTGCTCCTCCTTTGCTGAGCACAGCAGTGCATACTCTGTGTGCCGGTTTGAATGTATTGTGTCCCCCAAATGCCATTATCTTTGTAGTTTTGTGGGGCAGAAGTTTTGGTGCTGGTTAGATTTGCTTGGAATGTGCCCCACCCAGCTGTGGGTGGTAATTCTGATGAGATGTTCCCATGGAGGCGTGGCCCCGCCCATTCAGGGTGGGCCTTGATCAGTGGAGCTATATAAATGAGGTGACTCAAAGAGAGGGAACTGAGTGCAGCTGGGAGTGATGTTTTGAAGAGGAGCAAGCTTGCTAGAGAGGAATGTCCTGGGAGAAAGCCATTTTGAGGCCAGAGCTTTGGAGCAGACGCCAGCTGCCTTCCTAGCTAGCAGAGGTTTTCCGGACGCCGTTGGCCATCCTCCGGTGAATGTACCCAATTGCTGATGTCTTACCTTGGATGCTTTGTGGCCTTAAGACTGTAACTGTGTAGTGAAATAAACCCCCGTTTTATAAAAGCCTGTCCATCTCTGGTGTTTTGCATTCTGCAGCATTAGCAAAGTAGAACACTCTGCTTTCCTTTCAAATTCTGGGACAAAAATTCAAGCAGGTGAAAATAAATATTTACAGAAGGAAAATAATTTACATTGGGTAAAATTAAAAGCTGACTTGCTAGAGTTTAATTACAGAATGGTACCATCTCCTAGTAGACTGTTATCACATTTACTTTTGAATTAAGTCTGATAGTAGAGGGACAGATACAGAGCACTCGGCATGTGCAAAGTGTGGTTTGCAGAGCATTGTATACATTAGCATACTCAATGCTCACAGCAAACCTAAGAGGTAGGCACTGCTACTATTCCCATTTTTCTAGATTTAACAGATATTTACAGAACATTCCACCCCACAAAAGCAGGATATACATTTTTGTCAAGAGGTCATAGATCATTCTCCAAGATACACCACATGTTGGGTCACAAAGCAGGTCTCAATAAATTTAAAAAGATTGAAATTATACAAAACACTTTCTTGGATCATAGTGGAGTAAAGTTGGAAATCAGTAACAAGTGGAAGGCTGGAAAATTCTAATATATGGAGGATAAACAATACGCTCTTAAAAATGCAGTGGGTCAAGGAAGAAATTAAGAGAGAAACCAGTAAATATCTTTAGGCAAATGAAAATGAAAACACAACATACCAAAACTTATGGGATGCAGCAAAGGCAGTGCTGAGAGAGAAATTTATTGCCCTAAATGCCTATGTTAAAAAAGAAGGAAGAGCAAAAATCAGCAAATAAACTGCTCACCTGGAGGAACTACATAAAGAACTAATCCCAATGCAAACAGAAGAAAAGAAAACAACAAAGATTAGAACAGAAATAAATGGAATTAAGAACATGAAAACAGCAGAGAGAATCAGCAAAACCAGAAGTTGTTTCTTTGAGAAAATCAATAAAATAAATGGACCCATAGCTAGACTGACAAAGAGAAAAAGAGAGCAGATGCAAATAAATAAAATAAAAAATGGTAGGGGGTACATAACTACTTACCCCACAGAAATAAAGGAGATAATTACGGGATACCATGAGAAAATATATGTTAACAAACTAGACAACTTGGATGAAATGGACAGCTTTTAAAGCATGAACAACCAACACTGACTCAAGAAGAAATAGAAGACCTAAACAAATGAATCACAAGCGATTGAATCAGTCATCATACAGCTCCCAAAAAAGAGAAGTCCAGAACCAGATGACTTCAAATGTGAATTCTACCAAGCAACCAAGAAAGAATTAGTAACAATCCTGTTCAAATGCTTCAAAAAAATTGAAGAGGAGGGAAAGCTACATAACTCATTCTATGAAGCCAACATCAACCTAACACCAAGGCCAAACAAAGATACTACATGAAAAGGAAATTACAGACCAGTCTCTTAAATGAAAATAGATACAAAAATCCTCAATAAAATACTTGCAAATTGAATACAGCAGCACATTAAAAGAATTATAAACCATTAGCAAGTAAGTTTTATTCCAGGTATCAAGGGTGGTTCAACACAAAAAAATTGATTAATGTAATACATCACATCAATAAATTAAAGAGGGAAAACCACATGACCATCTTGATTGATGTAGAAAAGGCATTTGACAAAATTCAGCATCCTTTCTTGATGAGAACACTTCAAAGGATGGGAATAGAAGGAAACTTCCTCAACATGATAAAGGGAATGTATGTTGACATCATGCTCAATGGGAAAAGACTGAAAGCTTTCCCTCTAAGATTCAGGAGCAAGACAAGGATGCCACTGTTACCATGGTTATTCAGCACTGCTGGAAGTTCTAGCCAGAGCAATTAGGCAAAAAAAGAAAGAAAACACATCCAAATTGGAAATGAATAAGTAAAACTTTCACTGTTTGCAGATGGCATGATCCTACATGTAGAGAATTCAGAAATATCTCCTGCAAAGATACTAGAGGTAATATATGATTACAGCAAAGTGGCAGGATAGAAGATCAACATGCAAAATCAGTCGTGTTTCTATACACTGGTAATGAGCAATCTGAAAAGGAAATCAAGAAAAAAATTCCATTTACAGTACCAACCAAAAGAATCAAATATTTAAGAATAAATTTAACCAATGACATAAAAGACCGATACATATTAAACTACAAAATATTGCTAAAAGTAATCAGGGAAGACCTTAGTAAATGGAAGGGCATACTGTGTTCATGAACTGGAAGACTAAATATATTTAAGATGTCAATTATATCCAAATTGATTTATACATTCAATGCAATATCAATTAAAATCCCTGCAACTTATTTTGCAGAAGTAGAATAAAAATACTAATCAAATTTATTTGGAAGGGCAGGGTGCCCCTAACATCTAAAAATGAGATATTTTTAGAAGGAAAAATGAAGTGGGAGTTCTCACTCTACCTGAATCTGAAGCATGTTATAAAGCTATGGACAATAGTAATAGTACTACTTAAATAATCTTTCATCAGTTGTAACAATTGTAAGTAATGTTAAAAAAAAATAGTAGAATTACAAAAAAAGTGTTATCATCAATTGTAGCAAATTTTCCACACAAATGCAAGTGTTGGTGGTGGGGCTGTGCATGGGAATCCTGTATTTCTTTTTGCATGATTGTTCTGGAAATCCACAACTTCTCTAATAAAATGATACATAAATCCCCATTTTTTAAGGCACAGAGGGATTAAGGAAGTTGCCCAAGGTCACACAGCTGAGAAGCAGCAGAGAAACTATTTGAACCAAGGGAATATGACTGCAAAGTCTGTGCCTTTGACCTGCACACTGGCTTTCTCACTGGATCAGGAAAAATCAGTGGTGCCATTGAGACTGCAGACTTCCCTGTGGACCACCTTCAGATTGAGCAGAGTTTATTTTAGTCTTAACTCATAGTGTTTCACTGATTCCATACCATGTTACACAAAATTCCTTGGGATAATTTTAAATCATAAATAATGGTTTCATTCCCCTCCCCAATCCATCTGCCTGCAAATGCTGTATTCAAAGATACATGACTATGCATCTGTGAGAAAATCTCCTACCTCTGTTTATGAATTGTTCTGTTAGGTTGAGAGTTCTGCTTGCTTTAGGAAAAAGTAACTTTGATGATCAGTTTTGGAATTGTTCTAAAACTGGGGGAAATCTATCACTTTAATGATAATTATCATAGTTTTAATTATCTATTGATTAGAGAAGAAGGTTATACGATATAATAAGACATGCTGAGAAAAGTGTTTACAAATTCTGCTCTGTCTCTTAAGCAACTTGTGGTGGTTTGGAACTGTATGTACACCTAGAAAATCATGTTCTTAAAGCTAACCCATTCCTGTGGGTGTAAACCTATTGTAAGTAGGACCTTTTGATAAAGTTATTTCAGTTAAGGCATGGCCCAGAGTGGGTCTTAATCTCTTACTGGATTCCTTTATAAGAGAATGAAATTCAGATAAAGAGAGAGAAAGCCACAGAAACAGGAAGTTGAAAGCAACAAAACCCAGAAGATACAGGAGAGGCTAGTGGATGCCACCATTGCCTGGATTTGGACATTTCCTGAGCCTCACATTGTAAGCTAATAAATTCTGATTGCTTTAAGCCAACCTATTTTATGATATTTCCTTTAAGCCACCTTGTGTTCAGAAAGTACTTAGTTCTTAAGTCACAGGTGGAGGAGAGAAATGAAGAAATTGAATGAATTTTGTTCATTTTTCCTTCTGTGATGGCTTAGAAAAAAAGATGTATAGGTTTGGAGGAAAAGGGCAGATTGGAAGCTGGAACTACCTTTTCAGTGGGAGATGAACAAGGGCCAAAGGAGGACAGAGACCTGCTGACAGCTGTCATTTCCACAGACTTACTGAAGCAAAATGATGTCGAACGCCAGGAAGAAAAATCAAGTGTTTTTTATCCTATGTGGTTGCATTGTGAAAGAGCATAAATTAGAATAACAACATCAAATAACCTAATATTTTGGAGTCAAAAAAGGCAATTTATATAAACTTGAATTTATCAGCAAGCAGTAAGGAACAAACGTAAAGGAGACTATAAGGCATCTCTGTTTGAAAGGTATGAAGTCACTCTGGCTAAGTAGAAACTTGTAAATGGGTGGTTGACGGGTGATAGGGCAGTACAGCAGGTGGAGACCTGCACTCTGGATGCACGAGAACACCTACTAGCTGTGTCGCTTTGTGCAAGCTATTAGCATCTTTAAATTTCCTATTTCTTATTTATAGAACTTGGATAATCCTTTAAAGGGCTGTTGTGAAGACTAAATGGCTTTTTAATGGCTGCAGAATCCTTGTTTTCCTGACATTTTTAAAAGTCAGAGCTTGTTTAAGGACAGAAGATTATAGGGCCATCCAGAGGCTCAAGTACAGCAAATTAAGATATTAGGTTTTTTTTTGAAAGCAAATAATGGCAGATCTTTGACAAATATAAGTCAAAATAAATTTTCAGACTAAATGATGCTGTGCTGAAGACAGTTCAGTCAACTGAATGTTTTTACTTGTATCAGGGCAACAACAGTTTTTTGAACTTTTATCCATATTCTGGAATATGAGGACTATTTAATGACTTAATACTGAGTCTAGATTTTTTTAGTACATTCAAGTGTGTGAAAATTTAGAGACTCAAAAAGTGCTCACTGATTCAAATTTTCTATCAGATTTGCAAATTTACTTGGAGTAGAATAAAGAACTGGCCAGTGGTGCTGTGTAATTTCAAATCTATTTTAGAGAAAGAAGCCATCACAGTTCTGTGGATGTAGTTTTATTACTGAAAAAGTACAAAACAAATAAATAAAAAAATAAAGAGACTGGACAAAAAATAATTTTTATCAAAAACTTTTCAAGCTAAGGCAATATGAAAAGTGAAAAATGAAACCAAAAGTTGTAGAACTTGCTGAGCTTTCATTTCCTATTTTCAAATTTATCATGAATATCATGAATCAGAAAGAGGGAGAGAGAATATGAAATGGCATGAAGAAGACAAAATTCATGATGTAGTAAAAAGCTGAAATAGCAAAGGTGACCTTCAACTTAGATTTATAGATTTCTAATAGTGTATAAATTTCCATCTAAGAAAATGCAAAGAATGTTGGATCAGATCAAATATATTCACCATTATTTCATTTCATTTCTTCATATACAATGATCTATTGCCAAACCATCTTCTCAAATGTACCTTTGACTATTTCCTGGCCTTGACCATACTGCAGGTGTTTATTCCCTTCAAATCCTAAGCCGTCTGTCTTTGAACACCTCTACTGCTGACAACCCAGAGCCAGGATCCTGTTGGCTTGAGGAGTTCAGCAGAATTGGGCAGGGAGAGGTGTCTTCAAGAAGAGCCAAAGAGTGGAGAAGCTGTCAGTGGTTTGGGAGAAGGCACTGAGCTGGCAGATGTGCTAGTGTGATTTGGCCCTAAAACCAGCCAGAGGGTCAAAAAAAAAAAAAAAAATTATATATATATATATATATATATATATATATATATACACAACAAGAATTCTATTACCCACCTATGGTTTAGGCCTGATTCCTGATGACTCACTCTCCTTTAATTCTCCCAGTATATTTAACTACATATTCAAAGAATTAGAGAGAATGTAGATCAGCATTCAACATAATGATTGCTGCTTTCCTACTGCTAATGCCAATTCTTACCACCCACCTCTCTCTCCTTTCAACCTGAAGTCTTTCTATCCAGCAGCTCTAAAATTAATATCAAAATGACAACCAAGGATTATTACAGTAAGTTCTCAAGCATTATATCTGCATGCTAAGGGTATTATGTACTGCAGATTTTATCTGTGACATCTGAACTATCACAAGTAACATTTTTCTAATGGTTTGCATAGAAAGTTCATCCCAAAGTTTTCATATTATGAGGGTTCCCACTCAATATGAGCCTCTGCAAAGTAGGTACCATGTTCTATGTTTTCTTTTTAGTCCTATTTCCTAGCGCAGTGCTAACAACAGCCTTTAGGTCATTCAGTCATTGATGAAATATGTCTTCATGGTGGTCAATACTGTGCTTGACACTGGAGCAGCAGTTAACAAGATAGGAAAGGGCTCTGCTTTCCCAAAGCATACATACTAGCTTCTATAGTAGACATTCAGACACACAGAAAATGTTTGTTTTTTGAATAGATGGATGGTTGAATGAATAAAAGAATGGATGGATAAAAAGACAAGTTTGTATAGGGCAAAGCTACTCTACACTTGAATACAGAGTTAAATTTCTTCTGGTTTCCACCAACTCCAGCCATCCAACTCATGAATGGGGAAAGTAAAATGACAAATGTGTGTGTGTTCTAGAGAATGGTTTGAAATGATAAACTATTTACTAAGTATTGACACTATTAAATAGTGTCCACTCTAATAATTTATTTTAAAAATCTAGCATTTTCCAAAGAATATTTCATAAAATCTAATTCTGCATCTTGTTTTTTTTATATATGCTATGCCCCAAAATATATTTCTTTGGTGAAATGAGGTTGGGAACACTTAGTTTTACAAGTTCTGTTTTTGGTAGGGCTTATCAGAACTTTTAAAATGATAACATGGGGTATGGTTCTCCAAGGGAACATATTTGTCCAACTTATTTTAATAGAAAATTCATTTTGAGGAACATTTAATGAAGCATTACTTTGATTAATATGGGTATGAATAAGTGTAATGGATACTGTAGTGCTCTTCCCAGATCCCATCTTCAGGGCCAGTGCACCCCACATGATAGAAATATCAAGTGGCCAATGGCTCACAGATGATCCCCTCAACAAACTTTGTCCTCAGCTCCAGTGAACTTCCTCCCAGAGGCTGGTCTGTGGTCAGTGATTACCTCATACTAGGATATAAAGGCTCAGCCCCCTTGTCTAAATTTGAGACATAACTGAAGAACTATTACCCCTCCAGAACTTCCTGTAGGGTCGGCTGAGACCTCAGCTGCATCCACATTGCACATCAGCTTATCTTTCTGTCCCTCCTGTCTTCCTCACTTCCTGACATGTATAACTCTCCCCAGAGCATGCCCCAGTAAAATTTCTGAGTGCAACTCTCCATTGCCAAGACTGTTTCTAAGGAATCCCACCTAAGATATGAGAATTATTTCAATCGATCTGTAAATGCTCAGATGTATTTTTAACTCAGTCACTTCTGTGCAACCCAAAGATTTAAGTTTCCTATCCAGTGGAGCTGAAAGATTTGATTCATAAATTACTGAATTTCAATCTATTTTCAATGTTATAAGAATCCCCTCCGAGTGAACACCTCTTCTTCTGAAAAACCTTTTCAATTTTTTAGTCAATACAGTTCATTTGGAAATGACTATATGCATCATATGCCATCACTTCTAAAATTGTGTCTTAGTTTGCCCAGATCTGCTATCACAAATACTACAGACTGGTTTGGTTTAACAAGAATTTATTGGCTCACATTTTTGAAGCTGGAAGAAGTCCAAAATTGAGATATCAGCAAGGCTTGCTCTCTCCTGAAGTCTGTTTATTCTGGTTCTGGCTACCAGCAATGCTTGGGATTCCTTGGCTTGTGTCTCTGCCCCCATCACACAGAGATATCCCTCTTTTTTCACCTGCTGTTCCAGTTTCTGCTGACTTTGGGCTTTGGCCTTCTCCATCTTCTGGCTTCCAGGTTCTTCTCTTTATAAGGCCTCCAGTAAAATGGTGTAAGACCCATTCTCATTCAGTTGCACTAACCTTACCTAAGAATAACTACTCCAAAAGGTCTTATTTACAATGGGTTCATGCCCCCAGGAATGCAGATTAAGATTAAGAATATGCCTAAATTGGGGTACATAATTCAAGCTTCTGCACATAGCATTGAACTTTTATCTGAATGCAAAATCAAGTTTCTCCCATGTACTCAAGTCATCAGTAGCAGAACTTAGCTCAGGCCCATTTTGTCTGACCACAATATCAAACCTCTTTCTTCAGTGTATTACTTTAAAACTGATAATGAATCTGAAAGTAAAGAGGGATACACAATGACATTTTATTAAATGAAGCAAACTCTGTTTCATTGGAATATACTTTTAAAAGACACTATGTCATCCAATAATAATGAGTAAACTAATTCTCTTATTAAAAGAGAAACTGTTCCAACAGGAAGATCTCAAACCAAAATAAGAGTCTCAAATGGTTAGTAAGTTCCTTGACGTTAAAAGGCCATTAAGATATTTCCAAAGGGGAAGTAACAATAATTAATTGACATTTAGGTTCCTAAATACAAAGAAGGGTCATTAAAAGCAGAGAATGATCATAGATTGGTTATTAAACCATATTTGTCTATTTCTGTTAGGTTATCTCTACTGGACCAAAACTAGCTTATTTTTAATTATTGTTTAAACTGCAACTTTTGCACTTGTATTCCATTCTTCAGGAAAGCCCCACTTTTATTTTTAACTCTTTAGAAAGTCCCTGTCCCTTCTTGGAAAATGGGTTCTCTCCCAATGGTGCCACTTTAGGAAGCCAATTTATTTTACTTAACAATGTCTAATGTGAACTATGAGTTTTCTAAGAAAAATGGTCCTGCATTTAAGCAAACCTGGCATATAATAATATATGTTTACACACACACACACACACACACACACACACACACACACACACAAAGACACACAATCATGTTTGACAGCTGATGGAAATTTAGAGATATCCTGGCCAACCCCTTAGCTTTAGAGATGAAGAAATTGAGGTCCAAAGTTGAGAAGTGATTTGCGTGAGGTTCCATGGATAGTGGTAGAATTTAATCTGGATCTCTGACTTCTAAAATCTAAACTTAAAATAAGTCAGTTTGCCATTCAGACTCATGGGGTAAGACGGGGTAGGGAGATGATTATTAGCTTTACCAAAAAAAAAAAAAAAAATCATGTATGAAATCAAATCAAATTGTTTTAGATAACTGAGTCTCATTTGATTTCCAAAAATTCAACTAAACACACCTTTTCAGAAACATAGCTCACACATAAAAGCTAAGAATACATGTAAACAGGATTGTATAAAAATCACCTTCCATTTTCATCCCACATCAGTAAACATTATGATTTAATAAATGATCATAAGAGATTCAATAAACCAGCAGACTAAAAATCTACAGTTCTAAGAAACATTTAATAACAGAATGTGATCTCAAACAAAACAAAACACAGAGATTGGCATCATTTAAACAATTTCATCAGAAAGTGATTTTTATAAATGTTCCTTTCTGTGCTTATCTTTTTATAGATTCAATCAGCACTACCTTTACAGAAATCATCTACAGAGATTCCATGGCAACTGCCACGTTCTGCACAAACACATGCACCAAATCAACATGCTTAAATAACTGTAACTCATGTCACTTAAGTCTATTAGATTTGGTTTCCAGATATAAAAACAGCTACAATGGTCTTTGCCAATTAGGGGCTGTGTTATTAATGTTTTAGAAGGATGTAAGTCATATGATCGTGGAAGGTGCAAAAGCAAAACCTGAAAGGAGAATAAATAGTTCAGCACAAGCCTAGATCCACCGTGATTCTTTGGGTTCTATTATAAGAGAATGTCACCTTAGTCGTGTGCTACTCAAATGTCACTTTTTTACTAGTAATAAAATAGAATTGGTAGAACACAGGATCGGTACTTTTCTACTCAAAAAGTAAATTGCCATTTCAGAATTTCCCTTTTTCTCTCCATTTAAAATAATGAGGCTCTGAAAACCAATTTCAGAAGACAAATGTCTTGATTTGAGTAATTGTTGAAGAGTCGTTCCCAAGGTAACCTTGGTTCTCTTTCTTGAGCACTGGAGGAACATGAATACAGAGTAAATCTCAGGTTCTATCCATATAATGTCAGCCATTTAAATAGAGCAGAAAATTCTAGGCACTATGCTATGGACAAAGGCTACCAAACAAACAAACAA
This sequence comes from Choloepus didactylus, assembly GCF_015220235.1. Lineage (NCBI taxonomy): Eukaryota > Metazoa > Chordata > Mammalia > Pilosa > Megalonychidae > Choloepus > Choloepus didactylus. The sequence goes on from NC_051309.1 coordinate 22,593,255, forward strand.
AAAAAAATCCACAGGATTTAGAATATGTTTTGCTGAGTTTTGAAATGCTGAATGGCTACCATAGAATTACCACTGGGTGCTCTGTAAAGTGCTGGGCCTCACTCCAGTCCCACTGAATCAGAATCTAAGGTGTCCTACTACTCACAAAGCCAGTGGTCCTTTGGAAAAACACCCATGGAGTAAGCCCAGGTAGGAAGCACAGGGAGCCTGCTGACACTAGGAACTGATATGAACTTGTAAAGGAGTGACAACTGGTAATTCCCTGTGCCCAGTAGCAACAGGCAGTTGCTGTCAATTTGTTGTATGATTCCTAGTGGTGAAATGGGGAGCAGTGGACATGCAAATGCTTCTTGAAGACTAAAGATAATAATCAGGGAGTATAAGCAAAGGCAGGATACATGAAACTATGATGGCTTAGAGGCTTTACAGACACCAGAAAATTGTGTTCTTAAAAATCAATCCATTCCTGTGGGTGTGGACCCATTGTAAGTAGGATCTTTAGTGAGTAGGATCTTAACTTAAGATGCAACCCACCTCATTCAGGGTGGATCTTAATCTTCTTACTGGAAACCTTTATAAGAGGATTAAATCCAGAGAGAGACACAGAGACAAAGTCACAGAAATAGGAAGTTGAAAGCAATGAAGCTGGGAAGAGAAGGGAGAGACCAGCAGATGCTGCCACGTGCCTTGTGATCTGATGATGCATTGATTTGGACATTTTCATGGCCTGTATGCTTCAAAAGGGTCAAGGCCATGAAAGAGAAAGACTGAGAACCATTTCAGATTGAAGGAGGTTAGGAAGAAATGACAATTAAATGCCACAAGTGATCTTGGATTGGCTCTTGGACCAGTAAAAGGACATTAATAGGACAATTGGTGAAATTTGAATAAGGTCTCTAGAGAAGATGATAGTATTGTGTCAAATTTAATTTCCTGATTTTTATAACTGTATTTTTTGACATAAGGTGTTAACATTTAGGGAAGCTAGATGAGTATAAAAAAAAGTGACTACTATTTTTGCAACTTTTTTTTTTTCATTTTTTTTTATTGTGGAATATAACATATATACATAAAGGTGATAACTTTCCATGTGCAATTTGACAAATACTTAGAGAGCAAATTTCAAAGAATGTTATGGGTTAAAGTTCCACAGTTGTAGTTATTTCCTTATTGTGAAATATAACATATTTGCAAAAAAAAGGTGATAACTTTTAAAACACAATGTAACAAGTAGCTATAGAGCAAATTTCAAAGAATGTTATCAGTTACAGTTCCACCCTTTCAGTTCTTTCCTTCTAGCTATTCCAAAACCCTAGCAACTAAGAAAAAAAGAAAATTATATAGAGATTCAGTATTCGTAATCCTTTGTTAAATTCTATCTTGCCTGTTTTGCAACATTTTTAAGTCTGAAATTATTTCAAAATGAAAGGTGAATAAATAAAATAAAATTTAAAAGATAATAATCTTAGCACTGAAAGGAATTTTTTACTGGGAAATCAATTTAATCTTAAAGCTGAGATAAGCAGTGTAAGTTCCCACTACATCATTTTACATTAAGCCTGACCCAAGGAAAGCATGTTGAAAAAAGGAAGTGGACTTCCTCAAAACCAGGCTCATTCTCACTCAGATGAATTTATGGGGGAGAAAAACAAATGAAGAAATTGAGGATCTGGAAATCGATTCCCTTAAAGTTATCCATTTCTCTTGGAAAATTTTGTGCATCTCCAAGGATATTCATACCCTTAGATCATTTTACATTAAGCTTGACACAAGGAATTTTCACCAAGAAAGTAGACAGAATTTGGACCACATGAAGGAAGAGTTTTATGATAAAGTTTAATTGTATTGAATACATCTCCTCACATCATGGCAGCACTTTCCAAAGTGTCTTCAAAGGAAAATGACTTTAAGTCATTCATAAAGAGTGGCTTTAAAAAAAAGTGGCTTTTCTAGTACCTTCTCCTGTCCCTTTCTGAAATCTCACATTCCATCTGTCACAGGGTTGTTAAGGAGAGGCTGCGGCTACCAAGGAACTCACTTGGCATTCAGAGCATCATGCCTTGAGGTGTGGAGTGTGAGGGCTGGAGAGTGGGAGGTCATTCCAGAAGAAGGGCCTCAAAAATGCCTTAATTTGAGCCCATTTCCTGCTGTTGAGTGACTTGAGAGTTCTTGGTTTTCTCTTCTTGTCCTCTCCCTTCTCTTTCCGTGGTTGGGGAGAAGGTATTTTTGGTAGAGCTTTGTTTCTAAAGCATCTGGCCAATGCACTTCACATTCTCAAGTGGCAGTTTCTTTGTTTAGAATGCAAAGTGGAACATCTTTTGGATTCTTTTCTATATATTCTATAAAACTTTACTTATGAGAAGGTATAGGGTGGTGTTTCTAAACACCTTAGAACTTTTTCCTTAATATCAGAAAGTAAAAAAAAATAAAACCATATTTGAGATTTGCCTTTCAAACCCTCAGGTGTTGCGTCTAACCGGGTGGTTCTCGTCACATCATCAGAGCACTGGGAACCAAGCAGACCCTGTTCCTTGTGTGTGTGTGTTCTGGACTCCTGGAGTGGATATGATCTTGTCCATACTGGAGATTAGTTCCAGTGCAGTTGCCTCCAGAGAGACCCCAGTGCCTTTTGAGTATGTCCAGAGTTTTCCATACTTCCTCCCAGTCTTTCCCAAAGGAAACTCATTCCAAATACCTTTCCCCTGGGGCTTTGGAAGGAGAATGGAATTCTGGCTTATGCTGTGTTCCCTTGTAACCTCAGGATTTCAATGTGGTCACTTTCAAACTTAAAGAGATCCGGGGGGTATATTTTTACAATGCTGGTAATAATATTAACAGAATACCTGAATTCTTAACATTGTTAGGTTTTGTATAAGTGATGACTATTTCTTTTCACACCTATCATCTGGTTTCATTCCTGTAATACAGTCACCCAATTTTGTAAGCAGAGGGGGGTGGGGAATAATATGTGGTTTTTGTATAAAAAAAAAAGTGGCTTTAAATGATTCATTATATTTGGAAAATATTGCATAATATGTCCCCTCTTGAAAAGATTACAACCCACATTCGCATATTCAAGGTCCGAAAAAGTCCTGAAAAGAATAGAGTTTAACTTTATTCAACTTAGATATTCATGAATTTATTTGACCATGTATCTCTTTTTTCTTAATATCTTTCTGGCTACATGTTCAGAACTCCTGAGTTATTGTTTTATTAATGCAGGGGTTATGTCATATTTCTCTTACTGAAATCTGAACAGTGATCATAGCCTTGGTAGAAATTTAGTAAATATGTGCTGAGTTACTGATTCATATGCAAAGGGAATTAGGTGACAAAGAGAGGAAAACTAAATAGTAATTGATTTGCAGGAATTATATCACAAAGGAAAGTTTAAAAAAAAAAACCCTCAAAATTATCAAACAGAAGGGAGTATAGGAGTGTAAACAAGAAGCAAAGCTGTCACTTAAGGACTCATCTAAAGCTTGCTCCAGTGCTTCCCTTGAGGGAGCCCTGGCCACGAGGGAGGAGTATATAACCTAAGGATCCTCAATGTGCAGCTGCTGCTATAAGATCACAGAAGATTAAGCCTCCCGACAGCAGTGACAAACACATAACCTCGGTCATCACAAGCATTCACCAGATGATCTTTCACTGGGAGAAGCAAGTCACTGCTTTTTATTCTCATATAACCTGAATCTAAGGGTACAGCTGACCCTTCTTTGGTAGTACCTTTGCCATATGGAGACAGCAGAGGCAATTCTTCATAAATAACATTATCAATAATAGTGTAACTAAATAGAGAACTGGATTGAGATCCAAATGCCTGGATTTTATTTCTGTCTTTCCCACTTATCATATGGGTAAATTTGAGTATCTCCTCAACTTCATGCAAATCCCCCATTTTTCCAACTGTCAAAACCTTATCAACTGAAACATGTCCATGGATTATATGATCCTCTCTTCTTAACTGCAGAAAGAAAAACATTTTCCTTCAAGAAGAGTACTTCAACATGGCCCCCAAATCAAGAAAGCAATGTCCCAGTAAATATTTTCTTTAATTGCCTAACTATTTCAGGCATCATCCTTCAGAAAACAAGTTTTAAGTAACCAATCAGAATTATTCTGGGGAAAAATATTTTCCCCCAATATACAAAGATGATAAGGGCAACAAATAGTGATTATCCTTCAATTAGTGCTGCATTAGAGAAATTAGGTCAACTTTTGTGGTGTTTTACCATCTATTTTATCTTTGGAGGAAAAGAGCAACATATTCAATTCTCATTATCACAAGTTGGTGCAGCTAAAGTAGAATGATTTTAGGGACTAATAAAATTACTGTTTTTCTTAAATATTTGTTTGGATATACTTGTATTGCAAATGTCAAAAATCATGTGCAACTGGGAGAAAGGATTTTAGAAATTGAAATAATGAACAATCACATAATCAAAATTAATAGACAAAAGTATCCTTTTAGTTGTCATTGAGTAAAGAATAAGTTTAATTAACACAGCAAATGTACTTGCACCTCCTCTCTCTCTAGCAGGGATGAAAAGAAAGAGAAGACAGAACTAGGTCATTCCCTCTTGATGACTGGACTGTAACAAGTGATGAAGTGAAATAAGTACAATTTCACTGTGGTTGTTTTCATCATTATTCCATGGCTTTCCATTGCTGTAGTACTTGTTCCCCTTTCAATGCCTAAAGTGCTTTTGTGCAATATTTGTAAATTGTAAATGAAGGACTCTCAGCAGTTATGGGTATCATTTTTCAGGACATGTTGACATAAAGTCAAATGCTTCACATAACATATTCCAGGGAAAAAGTTCTCCTTATGTTATCATTTTATTTACTACCTTACCTCTGATCACCTCAAAGAAGTATCCCAAGCCTCAGTTAATACTGTTTCCCATATAGCTTTAAAACTCCACAGTCTGCCATTCAATAATAAGCACAGAATAAAATATCAATTACAAGAACCATGCTGCCCAGGACTTTCAACTCATCTGAATTATCTTCTTACACATGACATGAAGGAGAAAGTACAAAAACGATTGCATGGTGGTCTCTCAGCTGCAAATGAAGGGTTCCCTAAGGATTTATAGATCCTCTTAAAAAGGAGTGTAGGTGAAGAAGTGGCTGGCCATTGGGCTCTTCTTAAGATGTCTCCAAATCTTCACACAGGTAAGAATAGACTCTCATAAGGATAAAAGTAGAATGCTGTTGTCTGGTCAAGCATATCCTCACATGCCTAACAAGAGATAATGTCAATGTAGTGTAAATTGAACCATATAAAATTGCTGTTTCTGTACGTCAAAAGTGGTCAAATTTCAGGTATGTCAAATACTTCAGCTTAATAACTGAGAAAAGCAAAACATGTAAAAGCAAGAATTTGCCAATATTTATTTTGCAATACTTCTGGGAGAACATACACCAGTTCTATGTAACTACATTTTTAGAAACAAATTATTTTCATTTCTCCTATTTTTAGAGACTACTATAACTCCAACCTAACATAGTTTAAAATATAGGCTCTGAAATCAGGAGACAAGAATTCTAATCAGCTCTACAACCCATAAAATGTGTGATCTCAAGCAAGTGGCTGGTTTTTTCTGCTTTGGTTTCTTTTTGACTAATAAATACAGATAATAAAATCGCTTCCCCCTAGGATTGTTTTAAGGATAAAGTAAAATGATTCATATAAAGTCTGTGCCGGTTTGAATGTATTGTGTCCCCCAAATGCCATTATCTTTGTAGTCTTGTGGGGCAGACGTTTTGGTGCTGGTTAGATTTGCTTGGAATGTGCCCCACCCAGCTGTGGGTGATGATTCTGATGAGATGTTCCCATGGAGGCATGGCCCCACCCATTCAGGGTGGGCCTTGATCAGTGGAGCCATATAAATGAGCTGACTCAAAGAGAGATAACTTAGTGCAGCTGGGAGTGATGTTTTGAAGAGGAGCAAGCTTGCTAGAGAGGAACATCCTGGGAGAAAGCCATTTTGAAACCAGAACTTTGGAGCAGATGCCGGCTGCCTTCCCAGCTAACAGAGGTTTTCTGGACGCCATTGGCCATCCTCCAGTGAAGGTACCCGATTGCTGATGTGTTACCTTGGACACTTTATGGCCTTAAGACTGTAACTGTGTAGTGAAATAAACCCCCGTTTTATAAAAGCCAATCCATCTCTGGTGTTTTGCATTGTGCAGCATTAGCAAACTAGAACAAGTCCCTACAACATCTGTAACTCTATCAGCTCTTTGAATCAAGTGATCCTCTCTCATCCCTTGGTTTTCTCCATCTTTGGTCAGCCACAAGGCCAGCCACCCCTTGGTCATTCTTTCCTACCCAGGCTGCAGTCCATGGCTGATCATTTGAATCACTGTCTCTTTAGTAAACTCAGTGCCATTATTATACCTTACCTTTTGGCTGCATCCACCCGGTAAAATTCAAAAGTTGGATCAATATTAAAATCCTTCTAAGGGGTCTCAGCTTCTGAGACTCCACAACTGAGCATGGAAGACAATCACACAAATCACACAGTCATGCATATGCCCAATGGGATTTATTTGTATCCTCAGCCAACTCCTGTCTTCTCTTACAACTATTTCAAATTGTTATCTCCTCATCCTTTAAGATTCTGTTCAGGCATGGCCTTCTCCAAAGAGATTCCTCTCCACACTAAATGAGGTGCTTTGAAAGTTTGTTCCCATATTTGTTCACAGTATCTGACTGACATTAGGCACCTAATAGATAATCATTGCATGGATTAATGAATAAATACTGTTTTCACTTACTAACAATATCATCTCATCACAATCTATTCTGGGGTCTTCTCACCTCCTGTCCCTCCATCCGCTGATCACAAACATCTTAAGTCAGGGTTACATTTTATCCATCTTTCAATTCCCAGCACTGATTCCATAGTGCACACTGGATGCTGAATCATTTTTCTTGACTGAATTTATCAACAAATAAATGAATCAGAATGTTTACTAAAACCACCGGTTCATTCATTCAGCAATTGTTTATTATTAAGTTCCTATTGTGAACCTCTACTATGCTGCACACTGGAAATACAAAGATTCAAGGATCCAATTCTCCTCCTTATAGAGTATATAGACTAATCAGGCAGGAGAGACATTTGCTATATATGACAATCGCTCTGGGGAAAGTATGTACAAAGTACTGTAGAAGTAGAGAGGGAAAGCATGCAATGTTTTTGAATTAGAGGTATGGTAGATTGAATTATGTACTCCAACAGACACAGGTTCTTGGTCTGAGTCTGCAATACTGTGGGTGTGAGCCCATTGTAAATGGGATCTCTTGAAGATGTTGAGTTTAGGGTGAGGCCTAACTGAATGACAGTGAGCCCTAAGTTAATTACTGGAGTCCTTTAGAAGAAGAAGAAACATAGACATAGTCAGAAAAAGCCATGAAAGAAGATGGAATCTGGAAGTCAACAGAACCCAAAAGAAAAGAGAGAGGACATCCCCATCATATGATGGGAAAGCCAAGGAACCCAAGGATGGCTTGCCAGACAAAAGGCTACCAACCCTGTGAGCAATAAATTCCTCTTTTAAACCAATCCACTGTGTGGTATTTGTCATAGCATCCTAGAAACCAAGACAAGAGGCTTCACAGAAGTACCATGTTTAAGCTGATGCTTTAAGCATTTCCCTTTCTGTGGTTACCTGTACATATTTGGTCTTCTGAATTAACCTACTCTATTAGCAGTGTTCTTTGTCTGCAAGTCAAAAGCCATCAGTTAACCAAGCAGAAAGAGCGTACCTGAACTAGGTTGAGTTCCTTATCCAGAAGATGGCAGGGTACCTGAATTGACAGTCCCATGAAAATTGCGTGCAATGTGGGAAAAGGGTTCCCTGAGTAAAATGGATGTTCCATTATCCCAAAAACAAGAGTGGATTCTGGAAGGCCAAAGAAATCAATGGACAAATTCTCCAGTGTAATGTAATTGGCTTGGCTCTCAAATCAGGTATGTTTCCTAATGTGATGTTTAAGTGTACTTCATGGTTATATCCATTTGGAATATTTCAGTTACAAGTAAGAGAAATATGACTTACAGTGGCTTCAGCACATAGGGGTGAATTTTTCTCTTGAAACAAGATTCTGGAGTTACTGGTCCAGGGCTCATAGAGGTGACGAAGTACATTTTGGGCAGTTCATCTCAAAGTGTGGCCCAAGGGATGGTGCCAGTCCATAAATTGGTTATTACTGGGCTATGATGACATAAGCATAGAAAATCAGAGTAAACATTTAGAAAATTGGCATAAAATTTCACAGAATAGTTTTATTATTTGAATGTAATAACATATTTTATATGACATACTGTATATGTCTTTTTCATTTCATTTTTCTTTTTATTTATTTATATTTATTGAATTTTACTCAGTCCACAATGGACTTGAAATATTCAAAATGATCTTTAACCACAGATGACTTGAGAAGCACTGCCTTAGAGGGCCTAGGCCTTTCTATATTTCTTTTGTTTTTTTATTTTAGATGGGTTACCTCATAGTCGCAAAATGATTGCTATACTTCCAAGCATCATATCTTCATTCCAAGCAGAAATAAGGAGGAAAGATAAGATGTGAAAGATAATGGGGGTGCCAGTTGAATCTGTCTGTTTAATAAATAAAGCAAAATCTCAAGGAAAACCCATGCTACAGATTTCTGTTTACATCTATTAACCAGAACTGTTCCAATGGCAATTCTGATGAAAGAGTAGCTAGAGAGAAGGGGATTATAGATGGCAGTTGAGTCAGCTAACAAACTTGCACATAAATCTCTTGATACGATTGTGGGTAGATGGCAGAGTGAGAAAATACAGGATTAAACAGGAAGGAACTGTTAGGAAAAAACAAACTATAAATTCTAGAGGCTGGTAGAACCCTGTACAGTATCCAGGGAAGAATGGGAGGAAGAAGTTGGTAAATTATGGCAACAACCAGAAAATTTTTCCCTCTGCATAGTCGATACTGGTGCCTAACTGCAGGCCACTGGGGGTATGGTCCCTGGCTATCTCACTGGTGACAGAAGTGGAAATAAAAACCCTTTTCTCCAAGATCTGGGTAAAGATGGCCAATCACTGATCATGGCTTTTGATTAGCAACTTCAGATCACGGGGGACCCAGCTCTGAGTTTGGCCATTGTTCCAACCTGCCCCCAAAAAAGGGGAGACTTACAGACACTAGGCTTCCTCAGAGCTGAGAGACAGTTAGTTGAAGGGCTGCATTTTCTGGGCAAGTCAAAAAAGCTCAGCATTAGGAAGCTATGGAAGAAGCTCTTGGTGCCCTTTCTGACCCCCTCCCCAGAGCACTTTGAAGCCAGTAGAGCCCCTTGCTGTTTTGGCTGGGAAAGACTAACTTAGGAAATTCCTCTTCACTGTGCCACACCCATCTCAGAATTTGTCTTCCAGGCAGAAGCAGCTTGAAAGAATGAAAGGAATGTAAGAAATTATAAAGACAGGCAGTCTTAGCAAAGGTTTGCCTACTTTAAACACCAGGAGAGGGAGGTCTGAGTCTGGGAAATACAGGGGGCATTCAAAACCATTTAAACAGGAGGACTAAAGAAAACTAAAAAGCACAAGCCCAGAACAATACACAGGCTCAGAAAAGACAGGGAGGACACCGCATAATGCATTGCCTTGGGTCAGGGTTTCCTGATAGGAGGTCTGAAGCTCAAGAAAATCCTGTCTTATCACCAGCTGCTTACAAAATCAAGAAACAGACACGTCAGGAAATAAATCCCATGTTAACATTTTAAATATTAAAATTTACAGTGTGCAAAATGAGTGCAAGACAAAGAAACAGGAAATGATGGCCCATCCAAGGAAGAGGATAAAAATCCAGAAAACACCAACAAGGAATACCAGAATGTGTACATACAGAACAAAGACTAAAAAAGATCTTTAAAATGCTCTAGTAGATGAAGGAAAATGTAAAGAAAGAGCTAAGGGTTACCAGAAAAACAATGAATGAGAAATATGAGAATCTTTGTAAATAGAAATTTTACAGAGGAATGAAACAGAACTACTGAAGTTGAAGACCACAATCACTGAAATGAAAAATTCCCTGGAGGATTTCAAAAAGCTGGATTGGAGCTGACAGAAGAAAGAGTCAGCAAACTGAAAGATGAGAAATTGAAATGAGTGAGGCTGAGAAAATTACAAAAAGGTAAAATAGCCTAAGATACCTCTGGAACACCACCAAATGTACCAATATATGCAATATGGGAGGCTCAGGAGAAGAAAGAGAAAAGAGACAGAAGGAATATTCAAAGAAATATTGACAGAAAATTTCCCAAGTTTAGCAGAGCACATGAATATACACATCCAAAAAGCCAGAGAATGCCAAACAGGATGGACATGAAGAAGAGTACACCCTGCCATATGTTGATCACACTATTGAATGCATAGGACAAGGAGAGACTTCTGAAAGCTACAAGAGGAAAGCAATGTGTTATGTGCAAGTGAGTCCAATTATATTGAGTGCCTATTTATCATCAGAAGCCATGGAGGCAAGAAGCCAGTGGGTTGTAATACTAACAGTGCTGAAAGAAAATAATTGCCAATAAAGAATTTTATATCTGGAGAGACTTCCTTTCAAAAATGAGGGTGAGATTAAGATGTTCTCTTATAAACCAAAGCTTAGCTTGACCGGCAAAGGAAAAAAGAGAGAGGATACAAATTTAAAAAAAAATCATAAATGAAAAGGGGGACATTGCTACCTTCCCAATGCAATGTTAAAAAGACTATAAGAGGATATGATGAGCAACTATATACCAGTAAATTCAATGACCTAGATGAAATGCACAAATTCTTAGAAACGCACAAACTACCTCAAGAAGAAATAGATCTCAGTAAATGAGTTACTAGTAAAGCGATTGACGGTAATCAAAAATCTCCCAAGGAAAGAAAGCATAGAACTAGGTGCTTCACAGTGGAATTTTACCAAACATTCCAAGAAGACATAACTCCAATTGTGCTCAAACTCTTCAAAAAAATTTGAAGATGAGGCAACACTCCCTAATTCATTCTATGAGGCCAACATCACCCTAATACCATAGCCAGAAAAAGATAACACCAGAAAAGAAAATTAGAGACCAATATCTCTTATGAAAAGAGATGCAAAAATCCACAACAAAATACTAGGAAACTGAATCCTTGGGCACATTAAAAGAATTATATACCATGATCAAGTGGAATATATCCCTGGTATGCAAGGGTGATTTAACATAAGGAAATCAATTAATGTAACACACCACATTAACAGAATGAAAGAAAAAGAAAAAAAAAATGATCATCTCAAATGATACAGAAAAGGCACTTGACAAAATCCAGCACTGCTTAAAGACAAAATCAGTTAGAACACTAGGAATAAAATTAAACTTCCTCAACATAATAAAGGGCTTATCATATTTTAAGTGGACTCAGTTAATGCTTGGGAAATGTAATGCACTCATACCATAAAAGTTAGTTTTTTGTCTCTTTCAAATGCTATTCTATCATCAAATATTCAGTCCATTATAAGAAAATGTATGCCAGTAATTGCTGTGATTATGGAACATATTTGAGATATGCTTATTTAGTTAGCCCTTTTGTGTATCAATGTATTGAAAAGAAACAAAATAAATCAAGAGAGTGCCTGATATGTTGGGCTGTAATCCATGATCTTTATCTCAGTGCTTGGTACAAAGGCATTGTAGAATGTTGGTATAGCTAACGTTCTACATAACGGTGAGACTGAAAGCTTTCCCTCTAAGATCAGGAACAAGACAAGGATGCCCACATTCTCCATTGTTATTCAACATTGTACTGGAAATTCTTGCCAGAGCAATTAGGTAAGAAAAAAATAAATAAAAGGCATTCAGATTGGAAAGGATTAAGTTAAACTTTCCCCATTTGTAGATGACATGACCTTACAGAAAATCCTGGAAAATCCACAACAAAGTTCTTAGAGCTAATAAATGATTCAGCAAAGTGGTGAGGTACAACATCAACATCCAAAAATCAGTAGTGTTCCTATACACAAGCAATGAACAATTGGAAGAAGAAACCAAGAAAAAAAATCCATTTACAATAGCAACTAGAAGAATCAAATATCTAGGAATAAGTATTCCCAAGGGGGTAAAGGACTTGTATACCAAAACTACAAAACATTGCTAAAAGAAATCAATAAATGGAAGGCATTCTATGTTCATGGATTGGAAGACTAAATATTGTTAAGATGTCAATCCTACCCAAAGTGATTTACAGACACAATGCAATCCAAATCAAAATTCCAACAACCCTATTGCAGAAATGATAGAACCAATCATCAAATTTACATGGAAGTGTAAGGGGCTTGAAATAGCCAAAGACATCTTGAAAAAGAAGAATGAAGTTGGATGACTCACACTTCCTGATCTTAAAACTTCTTACATGTAGCTTATGAGGGGTGACAATGTGATTGGGAAAGCCATATGGACCACACTCCCCTTTGTCCATTTTATGGATAGATTGGTAGAAAAATGGGAGGGGGAGAAGGCACCCAGTGTTCTTTACTTTAATTGCTCTTTTTCACTTTAATTTTTATTCTTATTATTTTTGTGCATGTGGTAATGAAAATGTCAAAAATTAATTGGTGTTGAACACACAACTATATAATGGTACTGTAAACAATTGAATGTATGCTTTGTATGACTGCTTGGTATGTGAATATATCTCAATAAAAATGAATTTTAAAAAAACTTATTACAAAGCCACAGGAATCAAAACAGCTTGGTACTTGCACAAGGACACACATGAACCAATTAAATCATATTGAGAGTTCAGAAATAGACCCTCACAATTATGGCCAACTGATTTTTGACAAGGGGACAAAGACCACTCAATTGGGAAGTGATAGTTTCTTCAAAACATGGGAAAACTGGATCTCCATTTGTAAAAAACAAACAAACAAACAAACAAAAAAACACAGGAGGACCCCTACCCATACACATACAAAAGTCTACACAGAATGGATCAAAGTCCTAAATATAAGAGCCAGAACTATCAAACTTCTAGAAGGATCTGTCAGGAAACATCATCAGGACCATGTATTAAGCAATGGTTTCTTAGACTTTGCACCCAAAGCAGAAACAACAAAAGAAAAAATAGATAAATAGGACCGCATCAAAATTAAAAACTTTTGCACCTCAGAAGACCTTAGCATGAAAATAAAATGTCAACTTACACAATGTGGGAAAATATTTGGAAATCACATATCTGATAAGGTTTTAATATCCAGAAAATATAAAAAAACAAATACAAAAAAACCAAAACGACAAAAAATCCAATTAAGAAATGGACGAAAACTTTAACATACATCTTTCCAAAGAAGAAATACTAATGGCCAGAAAGCAATTGAAATGATGATCAACATCATTAGCCGTCAGGTAAATGCAAATCAAAACACAATGAGAAACCATTTCACACCCATTAGAATGGCTGCTATTTAAAAAAAAATGGAAAATTATGAATGTTGGAGAGGATGTAGAGAAATAGGAACACTTATTCATTGCTGGCTGCAATGTAAAATGGTGAAGCCACTGTGGAAGATAGTTTGGCAGTTCCTCAGATAGTTAAGCATAGAATTACCATATGACCTGGCAATCCTAATACTAGGTATTACCCCAAAGGAACTGAAAGCAGGGACCCAAATAGATATTTGCACACAAATGTTCAGAGTGATATTATTCACAATTGCCAAAAGATGGAAGCAACTGATGAATGGATAAGCAAAATGTGGTATATGTATAGCATGGAATGTTATTCAGCCATAAATGGATTGAAGTATTGATACATGTGACAACATGGGTTGGATAAGCCTTGAAGACATCAGGTTGAATGAAATAAAGTCAGATACAAAAGGACAAAGTGTGCTCATTGATATGAAATAATTGTAACAAGCAAACTCATAAAGTCAGAATCTAGAATGTAGATTACCAAGGGATGGGGTGGGGATAGGAACTGGAAGTCAAGGCTTAAAATGTACAAAGTTTCCATGTGGAACAGTGGAAATGCTTTGGTAATGGATGCTGGTGATGGAGCACAACATTGTGAACATAATTAACAGCATTAAAATATATATGTGAATGTGGTTAAAAGTGAAATGTTAAGTTATTTATATGGTGTTCCAGTTTGCTAATGCTGCCAGAATGCAAAATACCAGAAATGGATTGGCTTTTATAAAGGGAGTTTATTTGATTACAAAGTTACAATCTTAAGGCTGTGAAGTGTCCCAGGTAAGGCATCAACAATAGGGTACCTTCAATGAAGAACACCGATGGCTTCTGGAAAACCTCTGTTAGCTGGGAAGGCACGTGGCTGGTGTCTGCTTGCTCCTAGGATGTTTCAAAGTGGCGTTCTCCAAAATGTCTCTGTAAGCTGCAGCTGCTTTAAGTTCCTTCTGTTTGTGAGCTTTTATAGGGCTTTGGTAAATTACTCAAGAACCATACTGAATGGGTGGAGCCACACCTTGGTGGAAATAATCTAATCAAAGGTATTACCCACAGTTGGGTGGGTCACATCTCCATGGAAACAGAATAATCCAAAGATTCTAATCTAATCTACACTAATATGTTGGCCCTCACAAGATTGCATTAAAGAACATAGAGTTTTGGGGGACATAAAACATCCAAACCGGCACATCTGGTAACAGAATAAAATTAAAAAAAAAAAAAAAACTCATGGAAATACACATGTGAATAGTGATCCCTAAGTTAAACCATGGACTATAGTTAATAGTACAATTATAAAAGTGTGCTTTCATCAATTGTAACAAATATTCCACACCAATGTAAGGTGCTAATAATAGAGTGGTATATGGGAATCCTCTATTTTATGTACAATTGTTCTGTAAACCCCTGCATTTTATTTACGATTGTTCTGTAAACCCCCAACTTCCCTAATAAAGAAAAAAAACTCTTGTCAGTATAAGTCCATCTCCTAGATACCAATCCATTCTAGATACATAGATGATAGATATGATGATATATAGATAGTTGCATAGATAGATGATAGATGATAGATAGATAGATAGATAGATAGATAGATAGATATGAACAGATCACATTGACCAAAATAAAGCTCAATCTGGAGTTCAGACCTATGACAACCAATCAGCCTTTCTTTTTAATTCACTAGTATTGATTCAGGCTGCTATATATAGGGAAGGCAGTGTACTCATGGGAAAACACCCATAGTAATCACCTCATTTAACATAGGTGACAGCACTGCACCAGGGACAAAGCCAAAGAAAATAAATTTAGGTCATTGTGCTGGTTTGGATGTATTATGTCCCCCTAAACACCATTATCTTTGATGCAGTTTTGTGTGGGCAGGAAACATATTGGTGTTGATTGGGTTGCAGACTTTTGATTGGATGTTTCCATGGAGATATGATCACTCATCTGTGGGTGAGATCTTTCATTGGATAAATTCCATGGAGGTGTGGCCTCACCCATTCAGCATGGGCCTTGATTAGTTCACTGGAGACCTCAGACAGAAGGAGCGATCTTGCTATAGCCAAGAGGGACATTCTGAAGAACACCCAGGAGCTGAGAGAGAAGCTGCACATGAGAGACAGTTTGAAGATGGCCATTGAAAGCAGACTCTTGCTCCAGAGAAGCTAAGAGAGGACAAACACCCTGAGAGCAACTGAGAGTGACATTCTGAAGAGGAGCTGCAGTCTTGAGAGAAATGTCCTGGGAGAAAGCCATTTTGAAACCAGAACTTGGAGCAGACACCAGTCACATTTCCTCCCAGCTAACAGAGGTTTACCGGATGCCATTGGCAATCCTCGTGAAGGTACCCAATTATTGATGCATTACCTTGGACACTTTATGGCCTTAAGACTGTAACTGTATAACCAAATAAACCCCCTTTGTAAAAGCCAGTCCATTTCTGGTGTTTTGTATTCTGGTAGCTTTAGCAAACTAGAGCAGTCATCAATTGAAAGAACAAACTTCCCATACCAATCCCATTTAAAAGACTTCAAGTTAATTAAAATTCTTCAGCAAATTTGCATTTTTAGTATTTTCTATATTCTAAAGCTTTTGGTTCCTTTATGTCTTCATGGCATCCCATTTTATATTGTTATTTGCTCCATTTTACAAATAAGGGAACAGATTTGGAATATTGATAAATCAAGCATCTATAAAACCAAGACAAGAGCCCAGGTCTCCTGAATTATATGCCTCACTCTTTCTCAACTTTCTATGATAGGACTGACCGATCTCCAGAATCCAAATGTGGGGACCATTAATGTCCCAAGGAAATTCATCACTCCAACTATACTAGTCTCCCTGCTTCCTGCTGTCAACTGAATATTTATATCCCTACCAGATATTAAAATGTTAAACTATGTTTAAGACAGATTGTTTCCTCAATTTAGGTTCTGTTCCCTGGTTTATGTTTTTATTATTTTATCTACTCAACAAATGGGGATAAAGCAAAATCAGTACAGGCATGGAATTTACTAGTAATCCAACAGTGATCTCAATATTATCAAAACACAATTATGAAACAGAATTCAAAAAGAAGTTCAGAATGTTTTTTGTCTAGGATAAACTCTCTCTTTCTTGATTCTCTATACTATTTCACCAGCTATTATATTACCTTTCTCTGCCATCAAATGCCATAATAAAAAACCAACTCTGAGAATGGGAATTCACAAAGATAACACATGGGAAAAGTGAACAGAGCACATCTTTTTCAAAATTTTCTGCCAGCCATGCTTAGCTTTATGTAACATTATTTTGTAGCCTTCCTCTCCCGAAACTCTCAGTAAAAGCATATGTTAAAGTGACCAATATCAAAGTGGCAGACATTCTTGGTTCCAACACTCATTTTTAAATGGACTCAATTAATTCATGGGCAATGTAATGATCTGGTACCATAAAACAGTTTTATGGCTTTTCAAATGCTATTCTATCATCAAATATTCAGTCCATTATAAGAAAATGTATGCCAGAAATTGCTGTGATTTTGGAATATATTTGAGATATGCTTATTTAGTTAGCCCTTTTGTGGATCTATGTATGGAAAAGAAACAAAATAAATCAAGACAGTGCCTGATATGTTGGGCTGTAATCCATGGCCTGGATCTCAGTGCCTGATACAAAACATGTGCTTAAAAAAATAACAGCTGAATGAATGAATCAATCAATCAATGTTAGATGAATCAATCAATCAAAATATTAAGAAACAAGGGATTCAACACAAAATAGATATGAGGCAAGCTTCAGAAAGTAAACAGAAAATGACTGGAAAATCTGACATGGTGACTTCTCTGAGCTCCATTCTCCTAAGTTTCTTTGCCCAATTGCCAGTGCTCATGAGTAGAGGCCAGAAAAGGGACACTCTAGACTAGGGTACATGCTACCAGCTGTTTGGTGTAGAAAAAGGAAGTCAAAACTGATTAATTTCTCAAAAAAGGAAAAGTATTAAATTTAATAAGCACATTCATTAGTGTTTTTTTGACAAAACTAATAAAATAGTCCAGTTTAATTAATGGAATAAAAGAAAAGGCAAATGTAGAAGACTAAAAAGGAGAAATGACTTAAATTAAGGGAATGAATATGGAAATGTTTTTAAAAATATAGCTAATGGAATTAGTCCCATTATATTATGGACCACAACATTTAGACAGAAAAGATAGACAACAAGAAAAGCCAGTATCATACATAATAAGTGATAAAATGTCAGAAGAGACCAAATCAGGAAAACATTGCTTTAGGTAGGAATAATCAGAGAAGTCTATATGGAGTAATGATGTTTGGTTTCCCTTGGAAGAATGATAGCATTCACATAGTACAGGACAATGGATGGATATTCCTGAAAGTAAAGAAGTAGTGGTGGGAATGACCAAGAAAAATATCGGAGAAAATCAAGTAAAATAGTGTGACTACAATGGAGGGTTTTGTTAGGGGGTCTTATGGAAAATGAGGCAGAGAAGATAAATTAGAGCCAAAAGAGCTTTGAATGACAGGATGAGTAGTTTCAAATTTATTCTTCAGGGGATAAGGAGCCAGTATTTGTTTTTGTCATGGGGATGACTAGACAAAACTGATGCTTAAGAAGATGAATCCCGTGGAAGTAAATTGAGAGGAGGAAATCAATTACAAAAGATTAAACAAGTCCCCCTCCAGGCTCTTGACCCCCCTCCCTCACTCCCTCTTCAGCCCCTTTGGACTGACCTGGCTCTGCCCCTCTCCCCTCTTCTCTGCCCCTCCATGCTCCGGGTGTCATTGGGCTGGGAAAATGCAAGCCAACTTCTGGCTGCTCTATGGAAGCCTGTGCAGTCATCTGAGCAAGAGCATTGCTGTCTCAGGATCTCCCACTGCAGGGAGAGCCCTGCTCACTGGCCTGGATGTGATTGGCTCTAGAGGTACTCTGCAGTAGGGGTGTTGCTGCAGTGGTGAGGGCTGCACCAGGTAGATGGTGAGAGACCAACTCAGGCCAAGGCAGCTACGGAGACCAAAGGATACCACAGACTCCCTGAAGGTCTAGATACGGAAAGATGGTGGGGTCAAGTTTCTCAGGCCATAGAGCATTCTTCCCTGGGACCTGGGACAGTGAGGTCGTGTGCACTGTTGTTAAAAGCCCTATCATATGTCATGAGAAAAGCCCATCTGTTTGCAGCCCTCTGAACATGACATCTTCAATTTGCAGCCCTGCTGGAATCAACACTGTGTCCTCTACCATGACCAACTTTGGCAGTTTCACACTGCACAGCCATATCACCCAGGGAATGCCTTTGACATGCTCCCCTAATGCTGAAAAATTGATGCTACGGATTGCACAGCTCTGCACATGCTAGCAATGTGGGCTCTTCTCTCTCAAGTCCTTTAAGTGGCATGAAATCCCCAATTTCTAGTCCTCCAAGCCACTGCAATGTAAAATCTCTGGTCTCTAGTCCTAATCACATCACTCTGCAATCCTCTATGTCTAGTCCTGCAAATATAAAAAGATGCTGTGTTTCCAGCCTTCCAACACAAATAACAGATCCACACTTTCCAGTCCATCAGCCAGTACTGTTGGCTCTATCTGTAGCCTTGTAAACAGTGCCTTCAGCTATACTGCTTCTGGCATCCCTGTTGGATCCAGTGCAACCCAGGATGTAGTTCCTAATCCAGACACACACAAGAAAGATGCTCAAGAAGTCCCTTTACCTAACTCTGAGGAGGTAAATGGGGTGACTGGTCAGCTTAATGTTGTCCAGTACATAAAACGAGAACCAGAAGGAGATTTTAGCAGCTCATGTCTAAGAGGAAATAGCAAAATAAATTCTGAATCCCCATTCTCAGTACCAATAAAGCAAAATTCAACCAAGAATTCATGTTCAGGTACCTCTTGTAAAGGGAATCCAACAGTAAACCCATATCCATTTATGGATGGCTCCTATTTTTCCTTTATGAATGATAAAGAATATTATTCTCTATCAAGAATTTTAGGACCACCTGTACTGGGCTTTGATGGTAACTGTGATGGTAATGTATTCCCAATGGGTATTAAACAAGAACCAGATGATGGGAGCTATTATCCAGAGACCAGCATCCCTTCTTCTGCCATTGTTGGTGTGAATTCAAGTAGACAGTCCTTTCACTACAGGATTGGTGCTCAAGGTACAAAATCTTTATCACAATCTGCTAGAGACAAATCTTTCTAACACTTGAATTTGTTTCCTCCTGTCAGCACTTCAGTGGAGTCATGGAAATCACATGGTGACTTGTCATCTAGAATAAGTGATGGATATCTGGTCCTCGAATATATTCCAGAAAATGTGTCAAGCTCTACTTTATGAGGTGTCTCTACTGGATCCTCAAGACCTTCCAAAATATGTTTGGTGTGTGTGGATGAGGCTTCAGGATGTCATTATAGGGTAGTAAACTTTGGCAGGTGCAAAGTTTTCTTCAAAAGAGCAGTGGAAGGCAACACAACTATTTATGTGCTGGCAGAAATGATTGCATCATTGATAAGTTTAGACAAAAGAAATGTCCTGCCTGCAGACTTCAGAAATGTCTTCAAAGCTGGAATGAATTTAGGAGAGACTCACCAAAAGAGGAGGGGAAAAGACTTGAATCGAGTGCAAAGGTATATAACATCTATGGATGGGAAGATTCAGCATCCTAAAGCTCAAAAGTCGAAGAAGTTGGGAAAGTTAAAAGGGATTCATGAGGAACAGCCACAACAAAAACAAATGCCACCCCCACCCCCACCATCCCATAACCCCAAGGAAGGGACAGCGTACATTGTACCCACAAAGGAGCCCTCGGTCAACACAGGGCTGGTTCCTCAGCGCTCCATGATCTCGTGGGCACTCACACCTTCCCCTGCCACAGTTCTTGAAAACATTGAACCTGAAATTGTGTATGCAGACTATGACAACTCAAAACCAGATACAGCTGAAAATGTTCTCTTCCCTAAACCACTTAGCAGGCAAATAGATGATTCAAGTTGTGAAGTGGGCAAAGGTACTTCCAGGGTTTAAAAACTTGCCTCTTGAGGACCAAATTATGCCAATCCAGTATACTTGGATGTGTCTATCATCATTTGCTTAGAGCTGGAGATTGTACAAACATATGAACAGCCAGTTTCTCTATTTTGCACCAGATCTAGTCTTTAATGAAGAGAAGATGCATCAGTCTGCCATGTATGAACTATGACAAAGGATGCACCAAATCAACCTCCAATTTGTTTGACTACAGCTTACCTTTAAAGAATACACCATAATAAAAGTTCTGCTGCTACTAAGCACAATTCCAAAGGACGGCCTCAAAATCCAGGCTGCATTTGAAGAAATGAGGACAAATTATATCAAAGAACTGAGAGAGATGGTGACTTAATGTCCCAACAATTCTGGGCAGAGCTGGCAGAGGTTCTAATAACTGACCAAGCTTCTGGACTCTATGCATGATATCAGTGGAGCCCCTTGGTGCCTGTTACATGAAGGGTTTGCAGCCACACACTGTTGACCAAACAAAGCCAGAGAGGTTATAGCATTCTTGGGCTTTGGGAAGAATAAGTTACCCAGTGAGAGGCAGCGAGAGTTAAAAACTGATGACAGATTTTTCTTCAGTTCATATTTGAAGAAGGAACAAATCTCATTTAGAACAAAGGGTGTAGCTCTTTTCCCTTCAAAGCAGGATTACAGAATTTGTGCCAGAATGGTGAAACCCCCTGTGCCCTTGATCACAGAAGGCCTTCACATTTGCTACCAGTGTCAGATTGAGTTTCACATTTTTGTTTGCAATTTAGGAAATGTTTGGTTAATTAAAATGTTTGCAAAAAAAAAAAAAGAAAAGATAATATATTTAGCAGCAGTCATACGCAATCTATGATTCATACACATAATAAATACACACATAATATATATACATAATTCTAAAGCACAAAGAAATGAGTAATTAAATATATTAATGATTGTCTATTCCAATGCCCAGTATAGTGCCCAGACCATAGTAGGCACTCAACAAATATTTGAAAATTTTTTAGCAAAGTAAAGACATGTTAATATCTAAACCAAAAGATTTTTGTAGACTGTTTTCAGCCAGAGATATTAAAACAGTCTTTATATATACTCCAAATGTACACAATGCATTTCTCTTCCCAGATAAAAATGTGAGCTTGAGAGTCGCTGAAAACAGGTAGAGTTACCAAGGTAACCTGTTAAGTAAAACACCGAATTATAAGTATTTATAAGTATTTCCTTTACTGTCTATCTTTTGAAAAGAGGCAAGAGATATAGTATCAAAGCTTCCACATACCAAACAGATCAAAAGAAATGATGACTTGATTCTGACATATCTTAATATCTACTTATAATTTCAGTCACCTTTTTTTGAAGATTTGGTTATTTTTAGAACTACATACCAATAATGTCCAAGTGAATTTACAGTACTAAAAATGCAAGTGAACTCTGGACAACTGTAGTTACTTGAGTACTTTAGACTAAAAAAAGAATTTTAAGATTTTCTGAACGACCAGATAATTAGTTAAAAATGAGGACTCTAACCTGTGCTATCTACTGAGCAATACCTGGCAAAATGTTTTGAGAATGGATAAAATTTGCTACATATGTATATTTGATGCTTAGAGAGATTATTTAAAAAGCAAACTTCTTTGAAAGATGGCCATGTCACGAAATCACCAAAACATCAGGATAATCAGTGGAAAATGTCAGTTAACCATCTGGATGTGTTGCTTGATTCACAATAAATGTGGCTGATTCAATCACTTTCACTGACAATTTGGCATCCTATTGGTTAAGGGAAATCTCATCATGAGATACCACAAAAGACAGTGTCTGCTGGATGACAAAGCTTCTGATTGAAAAGAGTAAAACACATATTCCTAGATTATGAGAAATAAACTTGACTTATTTGATATTTCTACTTCATAATTCTTGATGTTGACACATACCATATTTATGGCAATGGTGGAATAACAAGGATTGAGTTTACCATCCCAATTTAGTGTAAAAACTAGACAAATCATATGAAACAGGCAGCCCAGGAGAGTAATCTCTGAGGGAATGGAAACATATTCCTTCCTAAACAGAATTTCCAAGCTGTACAGCAAGGAAAGCAGATCTAAATAGAACATTTTGGTCTCCTTGACATGACCAGCCTTGTAGGGTAGAATACTGAAGAGACTGGAGAGGTGAGAGAAAGTTCCAAAGATTTGAAGAGGTTCTAGGCAAGTCTTTGGCTGAGTACTGAATGGTAAATATGTGAAGAACCATTGAAGCTGGAGAAACACTAGAAAAAAGCAGGCAGTAATCTCCAGAGCTTAGTATCATCAGAAACAGATTGTGTTCACACTGGTCGGAGTAGAAAGATCTCCGAACACATTTAATATTGACTACACACCTAAGAATAAAATTGCACTAATAGTGGGACCATATTAGCAATGATCTAAAGGTTGCTCTGAAACCACAGAACAAAGCTAAAAAGGAATTATCAAAAACAAAAAAAGGCAAACTGTTCCAAGTTACTTAAATGTGTCCTAGATCAAACCCAAAAATATTTAAAGGAATACATATATTAAAAAAAAAAAGAAGATATCAAATGTGCTGGTTTGAATCTGTTAGGTACCCCAGAAAAGCCTATATTCTTTTAATCCAATCTTGTGGGGCCAGACTTTTGTGTGTGGGACCTTTTGATTAGGTTGTTTCCATGGAGATGTGACCCACCCATTCAAGATGGGACTTAATCCCCTTGCTGGAGTCCTTTATGAGAGAATATAAGACAGATGAAACTGAGAGAGCTCAGGGATGCTTACAGACAGAAGCCCAGAGATATTTTGAAGAAAGCCACAGAAACCAGAAGCTAATCCCAGGAGAGAAGGACCAGCAGACTCTAGCTATGTGTCTT
Source organism: Choloepus didactylus (assembly GCF_015220235.1). Lineage (NCBI taxonomy): Eukaryota > Metazoa > Chordata > Mammalia > Pilosa > Megalonychidae > Choloepus > Choloepus didactylus. Next base: position 22,616,665 of record NC_051309.1, read on the forward strand.
CCCATGTGACAGAGGTGTCCCAGATGCCAGAAGCCTGTCTTCAGAGTCCAGGTATCATCCTGGTGATGCCTTGAATTGGACATTTTCATGGCCTAAGAACCATAAATTGTAAGTTAATAAATCCCCATTGTAAATGCCAACCCATACATTCTGCAGCTTTAGCAAACTGAAAGATTTTAGTATCAGAGAAATGGGATGCTGCAATTTGCAAATACCAAAATGCTGGAATGGCTTTATAAATGGATAAGGAGGAGATTCTGGAAGAATTGTGAAGAGCTTGATAAGAAAGGCTTAGAGTGCTTTGAAGAGACTGTTGGTAGAAATATGAATCTAAATGTACTTTCAATGAGGAAGTTATGAATGTGTCATTGCCAACATGAAGAAAGGTGATCCTTGTTTTGAAGTGGCAGAGAATTTGTGAAAATTGAGTACTGGTGTTGGATGAAAGGGAGAATTTGAAAGTGATAAAATTGGATATCTAGCTGAAGAAATTTCCAAACTAAATGTGGAAAATGCTGCCTGGCTTCTCCTGGCAGCTTATAGTTAAATGTGAGAGGAAAGGGAAAAGCTGAGAACTGAACACTTGGGTACAAAGAAACTATAAAATTATGGTTTGGGAAATTCTGAGTTTCCAGAAAGCAAGTCCCTGAAGCATGGAGCCCCATGTGAGGATTTAACCAGTCAGCCATCTCAATGTGAATCAAGCTTGGAGATAGAGTTATCCAGAAAGGATTTGTGGAAAGTCCTATTGTCTGGCCATTGGGACCCATGTGTGCTGCATGATAAACTGACAAGTTTGTTACAGGATGTGTAAAAATGGAACTATGGCCAGTCAGGATTAAAAGAGACAGAAGAGGGACAGATTGAAGGAAAAATGCATTCAGGGAAGAACCATGGAAGCTAAGGTCTGGAGCCAAGAAACCTTGTGCCAGGAGAGTGGACCCACTCGTGCACATGGAGAAGGTGAATTTGTCCTGGAGTTTGCAGTGGGTGGAGCACATTCCCCAAGGACTGGGGGGAGCCTGACCACCACCGCACTTTTCCAAAGGGATTGAACATGTGCCTTGGAGATGGCAGGGTGTCTGTGTGCCACACACATGCTTGAGGAGGGTGGGGCCAAGAACAAGGTGGTCTCCCCAATGCTAGGATATGTTAGAACTCTCACCCCAGTGTTTGAAAAGAGCAGGGCCACTGAATAAGCCCTTGGAAAGGATGGGGCTACCACTCTCAAGCCCCAAGTATAAAACATCTTTCTGTAGATGACTCTCAGACTTTTAAATCTAATGGAGTTTGCCCTGCAGGTGTTTTGAACTGTTTGGGCCTGGCGATCCCTGTTTTCCTCCCAATTTCTCTCTATGGCTATGGGAACATTTGTCCTATGATTGTCCCTCCTTTGTATATTGGAAGCAGATAACTTGTTCTGAGTTTCACAGGGCCACAGCCAGAGGAGAATTTTGCCTTAGGACAAACAACATGTGTAACTGATTTTGATAAAACTTTGTACTTAATACTGTACTGAAATGATTTAAGGCTTTTGTGACGTTGTGATGGAATGAATGTATTTTAAGGAACATGTCTTCTTGGCATCCAGAGGATGGAGTGTGTTGTCTTGAATCTGTTATTTTTCTCAGAAAAGCCTATGTTCTTTTAATCCAATCTTATAGGGCCAGACCTATTGTTGGTGGGACCTTTTGATTAGGTTGTTTCCATGGAGACATGACCCAGTCCTTTAAATGTGGTTTTAATCCCCTTGTCTGAGTCTGCTATGAGAGGATAAAAGACAGATGAAATTGAGAGAGCTCAGGGATGCTTAGAGACAGAAGCCCAGAAACATTTGGCCTTAGAACTGTAAATTTATGAACTAAGAAACTCCCTTTGTAAAAGCCAATCAATTTCTGGTATATTGCATTCTAGCAGCTTTAGCAATCTGAAACACCAAACAATATTAAAATCTAAGATCTGGAATCCATTCAAAAATTATCAGATGTACAAAAATACAGGAAAATATAACCCATAACTAGGAGAAGAATTAATTAAAAGAAATAACAAAGGAATGACAAAGATAATAAAATTAGTAAACAAAGATATTAAAACATTTATTAGAATAATAGTCAATATATAAAAAAAGAGGAAAACAAAAGTATGATGATGAAATAAATGGTAGATATAAAAAGATCTAAATCAAACTTCTTTCATTAAGAGATGAAAAATACAATGCCTGGAATAAAATATACACTTGATGAGATTACCAGAAGTAGTCGCATAGAAGAAAATACTGGTAAACTTGAAGATTTGGCCATAACAACTACTTAAAAAAATGAGAAGTCTGAAAAACAATCAACAGAGTATGAGTGTGATAAAGGAAAATATTAAGTGACCTAACATATGTTTAAAATGAAGTAGACAGGGAGAGGAGAAAGATGTAGGGAAAGAGAAATTATTTCAAGAAATAATGGCTGGAAATTTTGCAAATTTCATGCAAACTAAACCACAATTTCAAGAATCTCAAATGACAACTAGAAAAGAGCAGTGATAAGTATACTAATGTCAGGCAAATTAGACTTCAAGTGTAAAACAATTTAAAAAGAAAAAGAAGGACACTGTTAATAAAAGGGACAATTTATCAAGAAGACAAAACAATCATAAATATTTATGCACTGAGCCAGAGTGCCCCAAAATACATAAGACACACAGTGACAACAGTGAAGGGAGAAGTAGATACCTCTACAATAATAGTTGGAGACTTCAATACACCACTCTCGTCAATGGATAGAACACCTAGACAGAGAATCAATATGGAAACAGATGTTGAGTAGTATGATAAATGAACTAGACTTAACAATTAAAGAACTCTACACCCCAAAACAACAGGATACACACTTTTCTAAAATACTCATGGATCATTCTCCAGGATAGACCATACATTGGGTCAACAAAGTAAGTCTCAACCAATTTTAAAATATTGATATTATACAAAACACTTTCTCAGTTCATAATGCAGTGAAATTAGAAATCAATGACAGGTAGAGGCCTGGAAAATTTACAAATATATGAAGACTAAACAACACGCTCTTAAACAACCAGTGGGTCAAAGAAGAAATTACAAGGGAAAATAGCAAATACCTTGAGGCAAATGAAAATGAAAACACAACATATCAAAACTTATGAGATGAAACAAATGTGGTGCTGAGAGGGAAATTTATTGCCCTAAATACACATAGTTAATAAGAAGAAAGAACAAAAATCAAGGAATTAACTGTTCACCTGGAGGAATTAGAGAAAGAAGAGCAAACTACCCCCAAAGCAAACAGAGGGAAAGAGAAAACAAAGATTAGAGCAGAAATAAATGAAATTGAGTACATGAAAACAATAGAGATAATAAACAAAACCAGAAGTTGGTTCTTTAAGAACATCAGTAAAATCTATGGACCCTTAGCTAGGCTAACAAAAGAGAGATAGGAGGAAGAGGAGAGAGAGACAGACAGAGAGAGAGAGAGAGAGAGAGAGAGAGAGAGAGAGGGAGAAGATGCAAATAAATAAAATCAGAAATGAGAAAGGCGACATAACTGCTGACACCACAGAAATACAGGAGAAAATGAGAGGATACTATGAACAACTATATGCTAACAAACTAGACAACTTAGATGAAATTACCAACTTCCTAGAAAGGCATGAACAATGAACATTAACTCAAGAAGAAACAGATGACCTCAACAAGCCAATCACAAATAAAGAGATTGAATCTATCATCAAAAAGCTCCCATAAAAGAAAAGTCCAAGACCAGATGCTTCACATGTGAATTATACCAAGTATTCAAGAAAGAATTAGTAACAATCCTGCTCAAACTCCTCAAAAAATTGAAGAGGAGAGAAAGATACCTAAATCATTCTATGAAGTCAACATTAACCTAATACCAAAGCAAGATAAAAATGCTATAAGAAAGTTATAGGCTAATCTCTTTAATGAATATAGATACAAATCTCCTCAACAAAATACTTGCAAAACAAATCCAGCAACACATTTAAAGAATTATACACCATGAACAAGTGGGATTTATTCCAGATATGCAAGGGTGGTTCAACAAATGAAAATCAAGTAATGTAATACATCATATTAATAAGTCAAAGAGGAAAAGCCACATATTCATCTTGATTGATACAAAAAAGGGATTTGACAAAATTCAACAGTCTTTCTTCATGAAAACACTTCAAAGGATAGGAATAGAAGGAAATTTCCTCAACATAATAAAAGAAATATATGAAAAACCAACAGCTAACATCATACTCAAGGGGGAAGAATTGAAAACATTCCCTCTAAGATCAGGAACAAGAGAAGGATCCCCACTGTCACCATTGTTATTCAGCATTGTGCTGGAAGTTTTAGGCAGTACAGTTAGGCAAGAAAAAGAAATAAAATGCATCCAAATTGGAAAGGAAGAAGTAAAACTTCCCCTGTTTGCAAATGACATGATCCTGTATATAGAAAAGACAGAAATATCTATAGCAAAGAAACTAGAGCTAATAAATGAGTACAGCAAATTAGCAGGGTAGAAGATCAACACACAAAAATCAGTAGTGTTTCTATACACTAGTAATGAGCAATATCAGGAGGAAATTAAAAAAAATCGATTTATAATAGCAACCAAAAGAATGAAATATTTAGGAATAAATTTAATAAAGGTCACAAAATACCAATACACCAAAAACTACAAGAAATTGCTAAAAAGAAATCAAACAGCACCTGAATAAAAGGAAGGGCATACCGTGTTCATGAAACGGAAGACTAAATGTAGGTAACACGTCAGTTTTACTTGCTCTGGTTTACTAATGCTGCCATTATGCAAAATACCAGAAATGGATCGGCTTTTAAAAAGGGGGTTTATTTGGTTACAAATTTACAGTCCTAAGGCCATAAAAGTTTCCAAACTAAGGTTTCAACAAGAGCATACCGTCACTGAAGAATGGCCAATGGTGTCCAAAAACCTATGTCAGCTGGGAAGGCATTTGGCTGGTGTCTGCTGGTCCTAGGTTGTGTTTCAGCTCCTCTCTCTCAGCTCCTGGGTATCCTTGCTTCTTTCTCCAAACAGCATTTCTCTCTGTCTGGAGTCCTCTCTTAGCTTCTCCATGGCAAACTTTGGGCTTCATCTCTTAGCTTAGCATCTCCAAACATCATCCTCTCTGCATCTCCAAGCATCTCTAAGCATCTCTAAGTGTCAGCATCAGTGTTGGCTCTTGAGCTCTCTGAAGTAGTCCAGTGAATTAATCAAGACCCACCCTGAATGGACAGGGTCCATGCCTACATTGAAATAATTTGACCAGTTATCACCCACAGTTCAGTGAGCCACATCTCCATGGAAACAATAAAAAGTTCCACCCTAATCAAGAGACTAATAAGCCTGCCCCTAAAAGATTGCATTAAAGGATATGGCTTTTCTGGGGGGATATAATATATAAAAACTGGCACACTACCTAACTCAATTTATACATTCAATGCAATACCAATTAAAATCCCAACAGCATATTTTGTGGAAACAGTAAAGCCAATAACCAAATTTATTTGGAATCGCAGAGTGCCCTAAATAGCAAAAAATATTTTGACAAAAAGGGATGAAGTAAGAAGTCTCACACTACCTGACGTTAAAGCAGATTACAAAGCTACAGTGGTCAAAACAGCATGGTACTGGCATAAAGATAGGTATACTGATCAATGGAATAGAATTAAGTGTTCAGAAATAGACCCTCTCATCTACAGACAATTCATCTTTGATAAGGTGGTCTAGTTAACACAACTGAGCTGATTAGCCTCTTTAATAATTGTTGTTTAGGGAACTGGATATCCGTATTTGAAAAAATGAAATAGGACCCTTTCTCACACCTTATACAAAAATTATTTCAAAATGGACCAATGACCTAAACATCAGAGCTGAGAATATAAAACTTTTAGAATAAAATGTAGGGAAATACCTTAAAGATCTTGTGATAGGAGGTGGTTTCCTATACCTTACACACAAAGCATGAGCAATGAAAGAAGAATTAGATAAAGAGATCTCTTCAAAATAGAACACTTTTGTGCATCAAAGGACTTTGTCAGAAAAGTAAGAAGACAGACTATGCAATGGGAGACAATATTTGGAAACCACATATATGATAAGGTTTCATATCTTATAAAAAGAACTACAACTCAACAACAACAACAACAACAAACAACCCAATTGAAAAATGGGCAAAAACATATGGACACTTTTCCAAAGAGGAAATACAAATGGCTTAAAAACCTATAAAAAGATGCTCAACTTCACTGGTTATTAGGAAAATGCAAATCAAAATTACAATGAGAGCAGCATTATTCATGATTGCCAACACATGGAAAAGCCCAGATGTCCATCAAGGAAGAGCAGATAAGCAAACTGGTTTATACATCAATGGACTATTATGCATCTGTAAGACAGAACAAAGTCATGGAACATGTAACAACATGGATGAACTTGAGGACATTTTATTGAGCAAATTAGCCAGAAATAAAAGGACAAATACTGTATGGTCTCACTAATATGAACTAACATAAATGAGCAAACTTTGAGGGTTAAAACTGAGAACACAGGTTATCAGGAGACAGAAAGAGGGTAGAGATTGGGCATTTGAAGCTGAAGGAGTATGGAATGTTCAACAGAATTGATTATATAGATCCAGAAGTGGATAGTACAAAAATGCATGATGGTAGCATAATTTTATAAGTATGCTGAACAAAGATGTCCATAAGTAAAGTTGAAAGAGGAAGGCTAGGGGCATATATGACACCAGAAGGAAAGAGAGACAATAAAGACTGAGACTGGGTAACTTAATGAAACCTAGAGTAGTCAATGATCATAACTTAATGTACAAATATAAAAATGTTTTTACATGTGGGACAACAAATTAATGTCAACCTTGCAAGGTGTTGAAAATGGGATCGTATTGGGGAAAAAATAATCAATGCAAACTAGAGTCTATAGTTAACAGTAACTTTAAAATATGCTTCCATTAATTTTAACAATGGCAGAATACCAAAGCTAAATGTCTATAATGGGGGCATAAGGGAGGAGTATGGGATACTTGGTGGTTGTGTGTTGTCTGACCTTTTTATTGTATTTTACTTTATTTTTATTTTTTCTTTTATCTTTTTTATTATTCTTATTAAAAATTGTTTTTTGGAGTAATGAATATGTTCAAGTGCTGATTGTGGTGATCAATATGCAACAATATGATGATACTGTGAACAATTGATTGTACACCATGGATGATTGTATGGTATGTAAATATATTTCTAGAAGATTGCAGGGGAGAAAAATAAACAGAGCGATACAAGTGCTGGAGAAAACAAGGAGAGAGGGCCATGCCGTTTCACGGTTGATGGGGAAGTAGAATGGTACAGCCTATCAGGAGGATAGTGTGGCATTTCCACAAATAGCCAAGAACATTTGTGCCATAAGGTCCTGCAACTTCTTCATTATTGGGTGTATACTTGGAATCACTGAGAGCAGGGACAAAAATGGACATCTGCACACTGGTGTTTATGGTGGTAGTATTCATGATTTGCAATGGATGGAGGTGGCCTAAGAACACATTGACTGATGAATAGAATGGTGAACTGCAGTGTATGCATACAGTAGAATATGGAATGGCTTAAAGAAGGAATGAAGTTGTGAAGCATGAAACTAGGTGAATGGATCATGAGGACAGCATTTTGAGTGAAATGCACCAGAAATGAAATGACAAACATTATAACACCTCACTAATATGGACTAACTAAAATGTGTAACCTCTGAGAATTGAATCTTAAAGCACAGGTTATCAGGAAAAGGCTTATTGTAAAGGTCCCTAGATCATAAGCTCTTACAGAGTCACATCAATTCCTGAGTTGTAATGGTTATATCTAAATTCTGAGAAGCTGAGCTCTTTGTGTATAATTTGGTCAGTCTCTGGAACTTTGGGTATCTATGTGACACCTGAGACTCAGAGATAGAGTTTGGCAGCTATGAGTATCAGTATTACCTCATACAGCAACTGTTAAGTAAGCTGAAAAAAAGAGTTCAAAAACTTTGAGATATGAAGGAAACAGATCTGGTAGGACTAAGGTAAATCAGGCCAAAGGGTAAAGGACAATAATGACCATGTTTTAAAACCTCAACTTCTTGTGAGATGAAGGGAAGAGACATTTATTTGGTGTAGCATCTATATTTTCCGTAGCACACTAAATAATTTAACCTGTACAGTCAGTTTATTCAAACACCATAATTACACAGATCATAGAATAGGAAGTGAGAACTGGTAGGTTTGTATAGGCTAGTGTGAAACCCCAATAAATCCCAAAGTAATTTGAGCAGGGAATAAAAATGCATTTGCAGGGCCCCCTGAGTAACTGGGGGAAAATGTGGAAATATTAAACTTTCTGACCTGGGGAATTACTGATATTCTCACAAGCATTGAGGACTACCAATTTGCTAGGCCAAGCCCACAATCTTGGGGCTTGACCCCGTGAAGCTTGTTACTGTAAAGGAGAGGCTAAACCTAATTAAAATTGTGTCAAAGAGTCTCCCCCAGAGTACCTCTTTTGTTGCTCAGATGTGGTCTCTCTCTCTAAGCCAACTCAACAGGTAAACTCACTGCCCTTCCCCTCTACATGGAACATGACTCCCAGGAGTTTAAATATCCCTGGCAATGCAGGACATGACTCCCAGGGATGAGCCTGAACCCAGCATTGCGGGATTGAGCAAGTCTTGTTGACCAAAAGGGGGGAGCAAAATGAAACAAAATGAAGTTTCAGTGGCTGAGAGATTTCAAATGGAGTTGAGAGGTCATTCTGGAGAGTATTCTTATGTGCTATATAAATACCCATTTTTAGCTTTTAGTGTATTGGAATAGCTAGAAGGAAATACCTGAAACTGTCAAACTGCAACCCAGTAGCCTTGATTCTTGAAAATGATTGTTTAACTATGTATCTTAAATGGTGTGACTGTGTGATTATGAAAACCTCGTGGTTCACACTCCCTTTATCCAGTGTATAGACAGGTGAGTAGAAAAATAGGGATAAAAATTAATTGAAAAATAGGGTGGGATGGGGGATGGGATGTTTTCAGTGTTCTTCATTACTTTTTTTATTCTTTTTTTTGTTTTGAAGTAATGAGAATGCTCAAAAATTGATTGTGGTGATGAAGCACAACTATATGATGGTACTGTGAACAACTGATTATATACTGTGTATTATTGTATTGTATAAGAATATATCTCAATAAAGGTGAATTAAAAGATAATAAACCAGAAAATACAAAGAGAAAAAAACACAATGAGATATAATCCCACACCTACTAGAATGGCCATTATCAAAAAAACAGAAAATTGTAAGCACTGGAGAGGATGTGGAGAAAAAGTCACACATATTCACTGTTGGTGGGAATGTAGAATGGTGCAACCACTCTGGAAGGCAGTTTGGTGGTTCCTCGGGAAGCTAAGTATAGAATTTTCATATGAGTTAGCAATTCCATTACTAGGTATATAAGCAGAGGAAATGAAGGCAGGGACACAAATGGACATTTGCTCACCAATGTTTAGAGTAGCAAATATTCACAGTTGCCAAGTATGGAAATAGCACATATGTCCATCAATGGATGAGTGGATAAACAAACTGTGGTATATACATATGATGGAATATTACACAGAAGTAAGAGTGAATAAATTCATGAAACATGCAACATGGATGAACCTTGAGGACATTATGTTGAGTGAAATTAGACAGAAAGAAAATGACAAATACTGTATGGTCTCACTAGTATGAACTAACATTAATGAGTGAACTTTGAGAGTTAAAGTTGAGAACACAGGTTATCAGGAGATAGAAAGATGGTAGAGAATGGGTATTTGATGCTGAAGGAATATAGAATGTTCAAGAGGATTGATTGTCTAGATCCAGAAATGGACAGCATAACACTGTGTGATGGCAGTACAATATTGTAAGTACACTGAACAAAAATGAATATGAGTATGGTTGAAAGAGAAAGGCTAGATGCATGTATGACAACAGAAGGAAAGACAGAAGATAAAGACTGGGACTGTATAACTTAAAAGCTAGAGTGGTCAAGGATGGTGATTAAATGTAGAAATATAGGAAAGTTTTAATGAGGGAGAACAAATGAAGGTCAACTTTGCAAGGTGTTGAAAATGGGATGGTATCAGGGAAAAAATACAATCAATGCACACTACAGTCTATGGTTAATGGTAACATTGCATTATTCATCATTAAGTGTAACAAAGGCAATATATCAAAGCTAAATCTTTATAAGAGGGGGCTATAAGGGAGGGTTACAGGATTATTGGTGTTGTTGTCTGACCTTATTATTGTATTTTATATTATTTTTATAATTCTTTATTCTTCATTTATTTTTCCACCTCTTCCTCTTTCTTTGTGGAAGAAATGGAAATATCCTCATATAGATTTTGGTGGTAAATGCATAACTATGTGATTATACTAAAAACCATTGATAGATTAATCAAACCATTGATAGGATGTATTGTATGGTGTGTGAATAAAATTGTTTAAAAAATAAACAGAGGGATACAAGTGCTGAAGAAAATGTGGAGAGAGGGATGTGTCTATTCACTGTTGGTGGGGAAGTAGAATGGTGCAGCCCACCTTGAGGACAGTGTGGTGGTTCCACAGGAAGCTAAGTATGGGGTTGCCATATGGTCCTGCAAACCCACTATTGGGTATACACTTGGAAGAACTGAGAGTAGGGGCAGGAATGGACATGTGCACACTGGTGTTTATGGCAGCAGTAATCATGATTTGCAATGGATGAAGGTGACCTAAATAAGGGTACATCAACTGATGAACAGAATGGTGAACTGTGGTGCATGCATACAATGGAATACTGAGTGGCTGTAAGAAGGAATGAAGTTGTGAGGTATGCAACTAGGTGAATGGACCTTGAAGAAAGTAACTTGAGTGAAATAAGCCAGAATGAAATGACAAATATTATAACACCTCACTAATATGGACTAACCATAATGTGCAAGTTCTGAGAAGTGACTCTGTATGATGGGTTATTAGGGGAAGGCTTATTGCAAAGGTTCCCAGAGTGTAAGCTCTTACAGCAGACACATCTATTCCTGAGTTGTAATTGTTATTTCTAAACCCCGAGAGGCTGAGATATTTGTGTTTAACCTTGTCAGTCCCTGGAACTTTGGGTATCTATGTGACACATGAGAATCAGAGCCAGAGTTTGGCAGCTATAAATGTGAATATTACCCCACACAGCAACTGTTAAAGAAGCTGCAAAAGAGATCAGGTTTCAAGCAGAGATGTGAACAAAATGTACATGTTTAGACTAAGGAAAATCAGACTAAAAGGTAAAGGATGATATTGACTGTGTTTTAAATCTTCAAATTCTGTGTGAGACCAAAGGAAGAGATGTTTATTTGAAATATTAAAAATCTATATTTTCTGTAGCACACTATATAATTTAAAATGTATGGTCAGTTTATTCAAACACCATAATAACATGGAGCCTTGAATAGGGAATGAGATCTTGGTTTGTACAGGTTAGTGTGATGCCCCAATACATGCCAGAATAATTCGGGCAGAGAATAAAAAAGTGTTTGCAAAGCCCCTTTGAGGGACTGGGGGAAAATGTAGAAATAATAAACTTACCGACTTGGGGAATTCCTGATAGTCTTGCAAGCATTGGGGACTACCAAATTAGAAGGCTGAGCCCTCGATCTTGGGGCTTGTCCTCATGAAGATTGTTACTGCAAAGGAGAAGCTAAGTGTGCTTATAGTGGTGCCCAAGAGTCTCCCCAGAGAACGTTTTTTGTTGCCCAGATGCCACCTCTCTCTATAGGCCAACTTGACAGGTTGAATCACTGCCTTCCCCCTTATGTGGGACATGTCTCCCAGGGGGTGTAAATCTCCCTGGAAACATGGGACATGACTCCCCTGATGGGCCTGAACCCTGCATTGTGGGATTGAGAAAGCATTCTTGTCCAACAGAGGGAAGAGAAATGAAACAAAATAAAGTTTCAGAGTGGCTTAGAGCTTTCAAATGGAATTGAGAGGTCATTCTGAAAGTTACTCTTATGAATTATGTAGATAACCCTTTTTAGCTTTCAGTATATTGGAATAGTAGAAGAAAATACCTGAAATTTGGACTGCAATCCAGTTACCTTGATTCTTGAAGACAATTGCATAACTATATAGCTTATGTGGTGTGACCGGGTCATTGTGAAAACCTTGTGGCTCACACTCCCTTTATCCAGCGTATGGACAGATGAGTAGAAAAATGAGGACAAAAATCAAATGAATAATTGGAGGGGGGTTGAGTGTTACGGGATTTTTTGACATTCAGTTTTACTTTCAATTTTATTTTTATTCTTATTTTGATTTTTTTCTGGGGTAATAAAAATGTTCAAAATTGATTGTGGTGATGACTGCACAACTATATGATAATACTGTGAACAACTGATTGTACACTTTTGATGATTGTGTGGTATGTGAATATATATTAATTAAATTGCATTAAAAAGGAAGATAATGAAAGATAAAGGAAGATAAAGGAAAAATCTTTTCTCATGCTCCACATGAGAGGTGTATTTCTTGTTATAAAATAAAAATTCTCACCTTTTAGAAAGGAGGACTGTTTACCTATAAGTCTCTCTGAATTTCTTAAAAATGCCAAAGACAAAAAAGAGCTTCCTTTAAAACTTATGCTCCATCCTCCCTTCCCATATTTAAAAAAAGTCTCACATTTAAATCAGAAAATAATCCCTTATCCAGGTGCTGCACTTCGGGGTTCAATGTCCCATGGATCTTGCTTTATTTGGTTCTTGTCTCTCCCCTGAGACAGGACAGTGCTTGGTCTCCTGTCACAAACAGGAATAAAAGATGAAATTAGGTCCTTTTGTCACCATCCCATGTGGTATTGACCCAGAATTGCAGCTCAAGATCCTGACCCTAACTTTAGCACTCTTCTCACATATGAATGAATTCTATTCATATACACCCTTCTGCTGACATTACCACTTTCATTCCCTTTACCCAATCCTATCACAAAATCACCAATTCAGAGACTTTGCCAGGCTGAGAATCCTTAACAAGGCTAGCTGACACCAGCAACTTTGTTTCTTAGATGTAGCCACACTGCAGTGGCACCTATGGTCACCAACAAGCCAGTCCCCAAATTATTAGAACACACCCTAACGGGCAGTCTAGTCTTAAGTTGGTGACTGAAGAAACCTGAAGCATCCAAGTTCCAATCCATGAACTGTCCTCTCACCAAAAGGAGTGGCCAGAATTAAATTGGGCCTAGGGTGGCCCAGCCCACAAGAATGCCAGGAATCCCAAACCAGGCAGGTGCTGACTGCACTCTTCACCAGACCAGTTACTAGGACCCTCCAACTCGTTTCTCTAACTCCAGTTCCATGCTCCAGTGGAAAAACCATCTTCCAATCATAAAACTGTCTTCCTGTGTGACTTTCCTGTGTAGAAAAGACACATCACCACCCAACATGAGCATTCTGCTCCAATTGAGAGGTGTATTTCTTGTTATAAAATAAAAATACCACTTACAATGCTAAAGGGCACATGACTGTGGTGGAAAGTAGAAGTTTAGAGTCATGAATGTCACCAGAAGGAAAGCTGGAGGTTAAAGCATGAGAATGTATAACATAGTGAATCTTGTGAACAATGTCCAAGATTAACTGCACAAATATTAAAAAGTTCTTTCATGAACTAGAGCAAATGTGTGATACTGTTATAAGGAGTTAGTAATAGAGTGCTATATGGAAAAAAATGGACCTATTGCAAACTATGGACTATAGTTAACAGTAATATTTTAGTACTCTTTCATCAACAGTAAAAAAATGTACCAGACCAACACTATGGGTAACTAATATGGGGGGATAAGGAGTATGGGAGGATTAGGGTTTTCTTTATTTTTATTTCTTTTCTGGAGTAATGAAAATATTCTACATTTGATCATGGGGCTGTATGCACAACCATGTGATGATACTGTGAACCAGTGATTGTACACTTTGGATGGTTTCTATGCTGTGTGAATATATCTCAATAAAATTGCATTACAAACAACAACAAACACTTGAAAAACAATAAGAACAAACTTGACATAATTAACATTTATAGAACATTCCACCCAAAATAGAAGAATATACACTCTTTTCAAGTGACATGGACTGTTTACCAACATTGACAATATTATGTGCAATAAAACAAGTCTCAACACATTGAAAAGGATTAAAATCATGCAAAGCATGGTTTCAGACCAGAGTGGATTCAAATTAGAAATCAGTAGCAGAAGGATATATGGAAAATCCCTAAATATTTGGAAATTAAAACACATTTCTAAATAACCCATGGGCCAAAGAAGAACTACAAAGGAAATTAGAAATATTTTAAACTGAATAAAAATGAAAACACGATTTGTCAAATTTGTGGGATGCAATTAAAGTAGTGTATAGAGGCATATTTATAGCATTGAAGGAATATATTAGAAAATCAGCATGTTTTAACAATATTCTAAGCTACCAATTTAAGGAACTAGAAAAAGAATTGCAAATTAAGGCCAAAGAAAGAAAATGGGAGGAAATAAAGATAAAAGAAAAAAAAAAAATAAATGAAATAGAAAACAGACTATAAACAAAGAAAATCAATGGAAGCATCAACTGATTCTTTGAGAAGATTAACAAAATTGAAAAGCCTCTAGCAAGATTGATCAAGATTAAAAGATTAATAAATCACCAACTTCAAGAATAAGTCACTACAGATCCTATCAAGATTAAAAGAATATAAGAGGAATAATAGGAACAACTTACAATAATAAAGCTAAGAAACCATATGTAACAGACAAGTTCCACAGAAGACACAAACTACCAACATTCACCTAAGAAGGAAGAGCCTTATTCAAAAAAAAAAATAAAAAAGACAATGCCCAGGTTCCCTGTAGAAACTCTTCTGAAGATGTAAGGAAAAAATGATACCATATCTACCCAAACACTTCCCAACACAGACAAAGATATCACAAGAAAAGAAAATGAAGAAAATGAAAGATTCATATCTCTAATAAACATTAATATTCTTAATAATTAAAAATTCTTAATAAATCTTAAAAATCTAAATAAAACTAATTCTTGGTAAAATTTCAGCAAATAAAAGCAAACAATATAGAATTAGAATAATACTTCATGACCAAGTAAAGTTTTTCCTAGTAATACAAGTTTAGTTTAGATTTGAAAATCAATGTAATTCACCATATTAATGACTACAAATGGAAAACTACATTAACATCTCAATAGATGCAGTAAAAGCATCTGACAAAATTCAAAATCCATTCATTATAAAAATGCTCAGCAAACTAGTAATAGAATGGATCTTCCACAAACAGATAATGGAAAACCTAACTATCATCATACATAATGGTGGAAGACTGAATGTTTTCCCTCTAAGATTGGGAACAAGGCAAGGATATCTGCTTACAATTCCTCTATTCAATTTATTCTTCAGGTCCTAGTCAGTGCAATAAAGCAAGAAAAGAAATGTAAGGCATACAGATTGAAAAGGAAGAAGTAAAAGTCATTATTCACAGATAACATGATTGTCTAGCTAGAAAATTCTAATGAATTAACAAGGCTGTGAGAACCAATAAACAAGTTTAGCCAGGTTACAGAATAAAATGTCAGTATATAAAATCATTTTTTTCTATATATCAACAATTAGAGAGTTAAAAAAACACTTAAAATAGCTTTGAAAAATATGAAATACTTAGCATAAATTTGCAAAAAAATGTGTGAGATTTGTAAACTGAAAACAATAGAACACTGCTGAGAGAAATTAAGGTTTAAATAAATCTGGATTTATACATGTATATATAAATATATCTACATATCTATATATAAATGTTCAAGAACTGGAAGACTCAATAATAAGATGGAAATTCTGTTCATATTTTTTTTACAAGGCAATAAAGGCATTTATTTGGGGACTTACAATTGCAGTTAGGGAAGCACAGATTTATGTAGCAAACCAAAATGTGTCCTGTCTGGCATTTCTAGGGGATTTTTTTTCCAACAGTTTTATTCACACACCATATACTCCATCCAAAGTGTACAATCAGTGGATCTCAGTGTAATCACAGAGTTGTGCATTCATAGCCACAATCAATTTTAGAACATTTTCATTGCTCAAAAAAATAAATAAAAACCCCATACTCCTTATGCCCCCCATCATGAACTCTTAGCATTGGTGTGGTACTTTTGTTATATTTGATGAAAGAATATTACAATATTACTGTTAACTATAGTCCATAGTTTATATGAGGTGTCTTTTCTTCCATGTACTACCTCATTATTAACATCTTGTAATGGTGACATACATATTTCTAGTTCATGGAAGAACATTCTTATACTTGTACTATTAAACACATTCATCATCCACAACAGGGTTCACAATGTTATACAGTCCCATGTTTTATTCCCTAGCTTTCCTTCTACTGACACATGATCCTAACCTTCCCTTTTCAACCACAATCACACCCACAATGCAGCACTGTTAATTACACACCCAATAATGTGCTATCATCACTTCTATCTCTTTCCAAAAATATATCATAGACGTTGTGATGGTTAGGTTCATGTGTCAACTTGACCAGGTGATAGTGTCCAGGTGTCTGGTCAAGCAAGCACTGGCCTAGCCATTACTGCAAGGATGTTTGTGGCTGGTTGATAAACCAGGAGGCTGGTTTATTAAATCATCAGTCATTTGGCTGCAGCTGTGGCTGATTACATCAATGAACGGCATGTCTTCCACACAGAGAATTCAGTCAGCCAGATTTAATCCAATCAGTTGAAAAATTTTAAGCAAGACAGCAGACCTTCACTTCTTTTTTGGTTAACCAACGAAGTGTTTCCTGAGGAGATCATCACTCAACTTCATAGGAATTGCCAGTTTGCTGCCTGCCTTATGGAATTTGGGCTCATGCATTCCCACAGTTTCATGGGACACTTGTACAAAACCTTTTATTTAGTTATCTCTTATTGATTCTGTTTCCCTGGAGAACCCTAACTAATATAAAACTTAATAAACATTCTGCACAAATTAAGCATCAACCCCAATTCTCTACCCTTGTTCTAACTCCTGGTAACCTATACGCTAGGTATTAACCACAAGTTTGCTCATTATAAATTTCATTTCTTCTTACAGCTGCATAATATTCCATTGTATGCATACACCACATTTCGTTTATCCATTCGTCAGTTGATGGACATTTGGGTTGTTTCCATCTTTCAGCAATTGTGAATAATGCTACTATGAACATCATTGTGCAATTTTCTATTCATGTCCGTGCTTTCAGTTCTTTTTAATATATACCTAGTAGCAGGGTTGCTGGATCATATGGCAGTTCTATACTTAGTTTCCTGAGGAACCACCAAACTGCCTTTCACAGTTGTACCATTCTATATTTCCTTCAGCAGTGAATAAGTGTTTTTATTTCTCCACATCCTCTCCAACACTTATAGTTTTGTTTTTTTAATAGTGGCCAGCTGTGTTGGTGTGATTTGATATCTCATTGTGGTTTAATTTGCATTCCTCTAATAGCTAGTGATGTTGAGCATCTCTCATTGGTGCTTTTTAGCCATTTGTATTTCCTTTTTGGAGAAATGTCTATTCAAGTCTTTTGGCCATTTCTTAATTGGGTTGTTTGTCTTTAAATGAAGGATGACTTCATATACTCAGGGTATTTAAACCTTATCAGACATACAGTTTCCAAATATTTTCTTCTGTTGAGTAGGCTGCCTTTTCACCTTGAAAAGTCCTTTGCAGCACAAAAATATTCAATTTTGAGGAGATCCCATTTGTCTAATTTATCTTTCATTGCTGGTGCTTTGGGTGTAAAGTCTAAGAAACCACCACCTACCACAAAATCTTGAAGATGCTTCCATACAGTTTCTGGCTCTTATATTTAGGTCTTTGATCCATTTTGAGTTCATTTTTATATAGGGCATGAGATAGGGGTCCTCTTTCATTGTTTTGCATATGGATAGCCAGTTCTCCCAGCACCATTTGTTGAAAAGACTGTCTTGTCCTAGTTGACAGGATTTGGCAGCCCTGTCAAAAATTAATTGACCACAGATGTGAGGGTAAGTTTCTGAACTATCAATTCAATTCCATTGATCAGTATGCCTATCTTTATGCCAATAGCATGCTGTTTTGACCATTGTAGCTTTGTAATATGCTTTAAATTCAGGAAGTGTGAGTCCTCCAATTTTATCCAGGACACCTCTATCACATGGGAAGGCACATGGTCACATCTGCTGGTCTTTCTCTCCCGGTTTCATTGCTTCTAGCTTCTGGCTTCAGTGGCTTCCTCTCAGCTTCTCTGAGCTCTCTGGTTTTTTTCCTGTGTGCCCTTTATCCTCTTTTAAAGGACTCCAGAAAGGTGATTGAGACTCACCTTGAATGTGGTGGGTCACATCTCAATTGAAATAACCTAATCTAAATTTCCTACCTATGATATGACTGCACCCACAGGAATGGATGAAAAGAACATGACCTTTTTTGGGGTACATAACAGCTTCAAACCAACACACTTTTGAAGTGTGTTTTTATTAAGAAAGAAGCTGGATTTTGTCAAATGCCTTTTCTTCATCAATTGAGATGATAATGCAGTTTTTCCCCTTTGGTTTGTTTATGTGGTGTATTACATTAATTGATTTTCTTGTATTAACTACCCTGGCATACTGGGATAAAACCTACTTGATCATGTTGTATAATTCCTTTATTGTGAAGCTGGATTTGATTTTCAAGTATTATGTTGAAGATTTTTGCATCTATATTCATTAGAGAGATTGGTCTCTAATTTTCTTTTCTCATAGTATCTTTCTCTGGCTTTTGGTATTAGGATGATGTTGGCTTCATAGAATGAGTTAGCATCTCCTTCTCTTCAATTTTTTGGAAGAGCTTGATCAGGATTGGTATTAATTCTTGTATTGATTGATAAAATTCAACTCTGAAGTCATCTGCTCCTGGGCTTTCTTTTTTGGGAGGTTTATGATGACTAGTTCAATCTCTTGTGATTGGTTTGTTGAGGGCTTCTATTTCTTTTAGAGTCAATGTGGGTTGCTTGTGTGTTTCTGGGAAATTTTCCATTTATCTAAGTCACCTAATTTGTTGGCATACACTTGTTCATAGTATCTCTTATGATCTTTTTTATTTCAGTGGGATCAATAGTAATGCCTCCATCCCCATTACTAGTTTTGTTTACTTGCATCTTGTCTCTTTATTTCTTTGTCTAGTTTAGGATTTGTCAATTTTATTGCTCTTCTCAAAGAACCATTTTTTGTTGATTCTCTCTATTGTTTTTGTGTTCTCAATTTCATTTATTGCTACTCTAATTTGTGTTACTTCTTTCCTTCTGATTGCTTTGGGATTAGTTTTCTATATCCAGAATACCCAATAATTCCTACAATTCAATAAGAAGACAAACAACTCAATAAAAATGGAGTGGGAGAAACTTCTCATATACTATCTCATTTAATCCTCAGAACAATCCTAAGAAGTTAGGTTAACTATTCACATGCTATAGATAACAAAATTTAGTCTCAAAAATATGATATATATGTTACTAGAATAAAAATAAAAAAAAAAAACCCACAAGATTGTATACACAGTGACTCTATTGTAAACAATGGACTACAGTTAATAGCACAATTATAAAAATGTTCTTTCATGAATTATAACAATTGTACCACACTGAAGCAAAGTGTTTATAATAGAGTGTTGTATGGACACTCTGTATTTCATGCATTTTATGCATGATTATTTCTGTAAGCCTACAACTTCTCTAATAATTAAATTTAAAATATATATAAGACCAATTCACATCATTTTAAGTGATAAAAAAAGGATTCAAGCCCTGTCCTTCCCTATTCTCAAGCTCATGTTTCCATTAACTACCACAGCAAATTACTACTTCTCAGAAAACTATAGAAGCAGATTAATTAGGTACTTTATGAAGGGAATTAACATGATTCGGCTTCACCATTCTTCAAAACACACATACACACACAAACACACATGCACCACTTACTCCCTTATTTGGATGAAATACACTTAGAAAGATTCTGTTAAGAAGATTCTAAGACCCCCAAATTTCACTGTGAGCCTCAATGATAAATTGATGAAAACCTTTTTACACTGTATTTACATCTAGACCAGAGTTATATTTCTAATAGTCATGAAAAGAGAGTTTGCAGTAATCATGGCTATGAGTTACCTCTTCTGTGCAAATTTCTCTGACTGCCCTCACCTTTATTGGTTACTCCTTCCCTAAAAATGTGCAATTAGAACTGGCTATATGATTTGTGAGGCCCAGTATAAAATGAAAATTTTGGGCCCTTTGTTTAAAAATTATTAAGAATTTCAAGACAGCAGCACCAGAGTATTAAACCAAGCATGGGACCTATAGTAGATTGAATTATGAACCCAATAAACACATGTTCCCAATCTTAATTCCCATTTCTGCGGTGGTAAACCATTGTAAATAGGACCTCTTAAAGATTTTATGTTTAAGGAGTGGCCATCTGAATGAGGGTGGGTTTTAGTCCAGATGACTGAAGGACTTATAAAAAGGACTCAGCATTGTGGGCATGCCCCATAGTGGTCCCCAAATGGTGACCTCACTGATTGAGCCATGCTGATTCCCAACTTGTTGGCCTTCTGTTGTCTCTCCTTAGTTACTCCTTATTTTGTTCCTCTTTTCCTTTCACCATCCTATCCCCCTTTCCTCTCTTCATTCTCCTTTCCCATTCCTTCAACTTCCCTTTTTTTCTTTTCCTCCCACCTCCACTTTTTCTCCCACTCTTTTTCTTACCCTTCTGCTGGACTCAAATTCCCTGCCATGTTGTCTGAAGAAGGGAAACTCTTCGTGGGAGGGTTCAACTTTGACACTGATGAGCAGGCATTGGAAGACCAGTTCAGCGGCTTTGGGCCCATCTCTGAAGTGGTTGTTGTAAAGGAACAGGAGAATCAACAATCATGGGGTTTTGGCTTCATCACTTTCACCAATCTGGGGCATGCCTCAGATGCCATACAAGCTATGAATGGAGAGCCCCTGGATGGTGCCAGATCCATGTGGAAAATGCAGGCAAGTCAGCCCAGGAAGCAAAGGGGGTGACTTTGGGGGTCATGGATGTGGTAGCAGCTACTGTAGAGGTGCTGGGGACCAGGGATATGGGAGCAGCCTGAAGGATATAGATATGGATATGGATATGAAAGGTCCAGAGACTACAGTGACAGAAGCCAGAGTGGTTATGACTGCTACTCTGGATGGAATTACAGAGACAATTATGACAACTGAGATGAGATACACAAGGAATAAAAATTCTTCTGATCCAGCATTATCTTTCCAAATGGCTGTTTTATAAGATTTTTGGAGCTGCACTGAAATATCTTTGTTTTAGTACATCAACCTTTATTTTTGAATTGAGCTCCCAGGGCAGCCTGTCAAAGACCTTTCATAAAGCTTCATGTGTTTCAAAAAAGTTTCCCTCCATTTCGAGACAAATTCTGGGACATTGTAAAGTCTGGGTGTTCTGGTTCACTAATGCTGCCATTATGCAAAACACCAGAAATGGACTGGCTTTTATAAAGGAGTTTATTTGGTTACACAGTTACAGTCTTATGGCTTAAAGTGTCCAAGGTAAGGCATCAACAATAGGGTACCTTCACTGGAGAGAGGCCATTGGCATCCAGAAAACCTCTGCTGGCTTGGAAGGCAGTTGGCTGGCACCCACTTGCTCCCAGGTTGTGTTTCTAAATGGTGTTCTCCAAAATGTTGCTCTTGGGGTGTTTTGTCTTCTCTTAGCTACAGCTCCTCTTCAAAATGTCACTCTCAGTTGCTCTGAGTACCCTCTGTTTGTGAGCTCTTTTATAGGGCTCCAGTGAACAAATCAAGACCCACCCTGAATGGGCAGGGCCACATTTCCATGGAAACATTCAATCAAGAGGTCACACCATAATCAAAGGTGTCATTCACAGTTGGGTGGGTCACATCTCCATGGAAACAACCTAATCCCAATATCCTATGAGATTGGATCAAAAGATCATGGCTTTTTCTGGGGAGCATAATGTATACAAACCAGCACACTGGGTATTTTTCTTTTACTAGATTTTTAGTTTGGGCTCTTAGGGTTAATGTTTTTGGCAAAAAAAAAATGTTTTGTCAGAATATTTTTTTAGTTAATGTGCATCTAGGGACATTTAAAAATTTTGTACAGAATGTTTTCTTAGTACAGCTAGGAAGCACTTTCTGGATGTACCTACAAGAAATCTCCATCAACAACATGATTGTTAAGAGGTGTTTTTTACTCTATGTTATGAGACCACCACCCTGAATACATAGAAGAGCTTCTTTAAAATGTTTGCAAATGTCATCTTATTAATACTGGAAGAAAGAAAAATTCTTTTTTGTTTCATATAGTGAAACATGTGAAGCTGTTTAAAAAAAGAAATTTGGAAAAAAAGGGGGACTCAGAAGTCACAAGAGCAAAATAGGAGAGGACATCACCACATGACTGGATACAGAAAAACAAACCAAGGAACCCAAAGATGTATGGCCCACCAGCACTATAATTATAGAACACTCTAATCTTTGGGGAGAAAGCCAGTCTTGTCAGTGTCTTGATTTTGGACTTCATTTAGTCTGAAAACCATAAGCCAATAAATTTCTATTGTTTAAGTCAACCCATTTTGTGCTATTTGTCATGAGGCTTGGGCAAACAAATTTAGCACATGCTAAGGACAGATATGATGTTATTTTATGATGGGCTTCTCCTATGAGACTGTAAAACCATTGAGAGTCTGGGGGGGTCATCATGGTTTGCAACTAATTGAGAGATTGTCACAATAGTCAGGCAGATGGATATTAGAGTACCATCTTTATCAAAGTCAAAGTTGATATTGATAAACACTGAGGCTTAGTAAGAAGGTCAGATTGACTTGCTAATGCTAATACAACCTAAAGGTAAACCTACTCACCTGTAGAATTGGAAAAACTAACCTTGCTCACAGGGCAAGGCTTTTTAGCCTAAAATTACCAGATGGATGAGAGCAGGTGGGAAAGGATGCATCCTCTCTGCCAGCAAGCAGTTCCCAAACAGAAGGGAGAAGGACTAGATTGTGCTCAATACTTTCTTCCCTAATGCACCTGTCACAATGACCCACCCTCCTGCCCTAGAAAGTCCCCAGCAGCAGAAGTTGGAGCAGGAGACTGGGAGCATTACTCTAATGGCAGTCTCTCTAAATAGAAACATGCAGCAGAGACACAAAAGTTTCCTCCCTCCTCCAACAGAGGGCACCATTCACATCTTAGACATTTTCATATTTCCAGTACCAAATGTATTGTCTTACTCAATAAATATTTATTAATAAAAGTTTGTTAAATAGGAGGTTGATGACCTCCAAAAAAAAGAGACACCACATTTTACAGTCAGGTCTGAATTCTGCTTCTGATCCTCTCTATCTGTATGCCTTTAGGCAAGTAATTGAGCCTCTTTGATTTCATCCACTGTAAAATCCAGATGGTAAATACCTAGCTCACAGGAGTCTTATGAAGATTAAATGCCTTTCAAGAGCTTATCCTTATGTTGGTGGGAGGCAGAGAGGCATTCTAAAATGTTAGCTCTCTTCCTCTACTTTTCCTCTAATAAAATCTGCTTTCAGGAAAAAAAAAATCTGATACATACTGTCATTTATGCCTCAATCAATGCACTTTCCCCTCCCAGGGCCGTTTTTATGTTTAAGGCCTTTTCTCCAATGTAATAAAAGGCTAATTCAGTCAGTTATCATGGGGGAACCAATGGGGAGGGGTTGAGAATGGCACCATTCTGGAAACCAGGGACTCTCTAGATTATTCCATCCTCATCATTTCCAATGTTGCCCTCCACCCCAAACTTTGCCATGCCTAAAGCTCTTTCCTAAAGAATTGTTATAGGGGCATATATATTCCTTAAATGGCAAGAGGATGTGACGGATAAAGAGAAATAGGAATTGAAGTAAGAAAGATCCATGCCCTGATTGCCTTGCTTCTAAAAACAAGTGAAATGTGAATCAAGGTCTGTGGCTTTGCACTGCAATGTTTAGAGAATTGAAACCTACAATGCCTTTAATTGTTCCTTAATGGCACATAGAATTACGACATTAAATCACTTTAGAGGAGTACAGGCAGAATTTACTTTACTTTAAGTAAAGTCATCTCTAGCTTTTTAAACTTGCCATTAGGCAGCCTAAATGCTAGAGTATGCCACAATTATTTGTTTTGTTGAAAGCACTCTGGAAAATATTCCAGGAAGTTAGCCCCACCCATGGCTGGATATCATCAAAAAAGTAAATGGCCAAATACTGATGCCACTTTGCCTGAGATACATAGTATATATCAACTTCACTGTAAGAAAATTGTTGTAAGAGAAATTGCAGATGCAAAAGGGACTTCAAGACCTAAGTAAAGCAGCTTTGTATAGTGGAAATAACACAGCCTTTAGGAACAAGCAAGAATGGATTTGAATCCCAATTCTATTTCCTTGCCGAGGGACCTTGGACAAAACTCCTTTCATCTAGTAGAATTAATAACACCAACATAGTTCATGGCTTCTATGGAAGGCAGTATAGCAGAAGAGTAAAGCGACTAGGTTCAGAGTTCAGAGCCTGGATTTAAATTTCACCTTGCAGGATGACTAACAGTGTAATATCACTTACTATGCCTTTTAGTGTTCTCCTTCATAAATAAGGCTATTAACACTACCTACTTGATGGACCGGTGAAAAGTAAATTAGTTAACATACATAGAGTGTGAGCACTTCAGGATTTAATAGTCATTTACTATAATATAAAATTCCTTGCACAGGGAGGTTAGATTCCTTCTCCTTCCATTCCTGCAATCTAAATCCCAGGGCAAAGTTCTTACAGGAGCACACATGATTTGAGGAAGCCTAAATGAACTTCTCCCCCCAAATTATATCCCCAACCATCTAAAACAGCCATTGTTAAGCATTTTGGTTGAATGCACTGGCCCCCATATAATGATGGAAATGACGTAATCTAGAAAGATCTCATTCTATATAGATGTCATAGCCCGAAAGGGCTTTTGTAGCCAAAGGACTAAAGAAAGCAACGGACATGTTCTGAGACATGAGCCTTTATTTTGGAGCTTACCAACAGGGTGGAGAAGTTGAGTCACATTGCCCTGAACTCAGGAGCTTCTCTGAATGGATTCAGGAGCTGCTCTGAATGGTAGCAGGTTCAGAGCTCAATGTGAAAATACTCTGCACTTTGGTGGGGTGGTGAATAAGCTGGTTATAAGGGCTCAACATTATTGCTGCCTCACTGCAGCTTGAGCGCAGCTGGCCCCCTTATTTGAATTTGTAAGACTTGCATGGTCCCCACAGTTACCATTTCCACAGGAGCTTTGGTTCTGGAATTAATGCTGGTACATACATCGGGTCCATTGTTGTAAGGAGTTTCTATTATAAAAGCCATTCATTCTTTCAATTAACCCAGCTGCTGTGGGATTATGAGGCAAGTGAAACATCCAGAGGACATTATGTTCTATAGCCCAGGCCTGGGTTAACTGCCCAGTGAACGCATTCCCCCTATTGCTGTCCACATGTATGGGGACCCTGAAAAAGGCACTTAATTTTTCTGAGTTATGTATGGTAGCTCGTTAGTTGACCTTGCACACTGGGAAGGCCAGCAGCAGTCCCATAGCCATATCTATGGTGGTGAAAGCATATTTTGCCCCTTTGGATGGAGGAAGGGGGCCAATATAGTCTACTTGCCACCACACGAGGAATGGGATCTGGTCTTGGCTGATGTGGTTGCATGATAGGCAGCTGAAACTGCTGCACTGGATTCCATGGGGTCTGTGTACCCTCCGTGCTTGGTTTTCTGATGCAGCCATTCAGTTGCCTCATGCATCATTGGTGTTAGGTTATGGAATTTTGCTAGGGCATCCACTTCTGCATTACCAGGCAATGAGTTAACATTATGGCCAGAAATATGGGAAGCAGTTACCTTACATTTCTGGCAGGCCATCCAGATGTCTTCCCCCAATTCCTTCCCCCAAAGGGGGCTGCCAACCACCATCAATTGCTCCTGCTTCCACGTGGCCATCCATACTGTTGGGCCTCAATAAATGCCCCAATTATCTGGGCAGTCAAGTTGTCTCCTGGTTCATGGACAATTACCATCCATACAGCCCACAGCTCAGCCCACTGGCTGCTTTTCAAGGTTCCAGTCTCCCATCAGATGATGTCAGTACCTGGCTGGACAGTCACAGCTGTCCAGGTAGCATACTGCCCAAGTGCCAATCTGTCAGCATATCATGCAGAGTCAAGTATACTCCCTTGTCCATCAATGGTGGGCATGGGAGGAGCCATCTCAGGAGGATCAAAAGGAGGTGGGTCATGCTGCTCTTCCACATGGGAGACTGGTCCTAAAATTTCATGCATCTCTGCACTCACAGGGCTATTATTCCATTTTGTCAGCATGCTTAGCTGAATGCTCCCTGAATGGGGCTTATTTGTAGTCTCCTGTGTCTACGCCTGTATAGGTATGGCCACCCATAAGGTCACTGGTCACCTTTGAGTTAGACTTTTGACTTGTAACAGAGCATTATCAGATGAATACAATTGCTTTTCCAATGGGCTATATCTGAGTTCTGTGCCCTTCCAAAGTTGGGACCAGAATCTAATAGTTATACCTTTAGTCTGTTGCCTTTGCCACAAACACCACCCAAGGCCAATATTGGCAATGGCCACATCAAATTCACAGGATATATTGGGGTCCACCCCCCTTAAAGCCTGTGCTTGCATGATTTCTGGCTTAGCTTTTATAAACACAGCCTGCCATGGAAAATCCCATTCCCATGCTTTTCCTTTTCTAATTAGGGTATAAAAAGGTTTTAAAATTTTTAAATAGAGTATAAACAGTTTCCAATAACCTAATAAACCAAGAAAAGCTATTAATTGTTTAGGAGTTAGCAGTGTAGGATAACTTTGTATTGTAACAACAACAGCTGAAAGCATAGCTTTAATTTTACTCAACCAGACAATACCCAAGAACTTGATAGAATGTCCAGGCTCTTGTAATTTGCTTTGATTTATCACCCATCCTTGACTTTCAAGGTAGGTTACCACTATGCTAGCAGTGATTCCTAGTTCTGGAAAAGAATTACTGGTTAGTATTATATCATCATTATTCTGCCTTTTTAAAAAAAATCTTGTGCTACCAGTCCATGGCAGATGGTGGGACTGTGGAGGTTTCCTTGAGGAAGCACAGCAAATGTCTGTTTTTGGTTTTCCCATGTGAAGATGGATGCAGTCTGGCTGAGGGATCTAAAATGCTAAAACAAGCTTTAGCAGGGTTTAACACAAAGTTAAATTAGCTTAATTGAGTACTCATTTCTTACAACAAGGTAGTTATATTTGACATGGCTGCAAACAAAATAGTTACTAAATTAAGTTCAATATTATTAATAGTCATTTGCCAGGTAGCATTCATTTTTTTTTTTTTTTTTTTTTTCTATTGGCCAGGCAGGACTATTAAATGACCCTGGTAATTTATACTGATATATTGCCACAGTACATCTGGGGAAAGGAAACTTTTTTGGACCAGAGGACATGCATGCTTACTTTCCTCAGTTTTAATTTCCCAGTCAGATAGGGGCTCATCATCTTTTGATGAGGAATCAACAGGGTACCACACTTTAGGGTCCCAATCAGGGGAAGCTAGGGTATGCCTAACTTGCCCTTTGGGCATCTTATGCCTTCTTACTCTAGCTTACTGGCATGCCAATATTTCTAAACTTTTATCCAGAGTGTCTTCCAATTCTGCTTATCATTTGCATATCCTTTCCTAACTTCAATTCTTCTTCTAAGCAGCAGACTGCCACATCAGCATTTCAGGCCTTTTCTGTAGCTGCACATGCAGCCTCAAAGAATGGCCAGGTTACTGCTGCAGCAGCCTGGCAGCTTTCCTTTTTCTCATGAAATCCTGCTAGTCTTGCAGCCTATTGCAGGAGGGCTGTTAATCCAGCTGGGGAGACATGCATCTCCATACTCCCTTTGCAGACCCCATTCATCTAGGAGGGTAGCCACCCCTCCCCACACAGATGTTGCAGGCTACCCTGGTATCCTGCCCAGGGAGTTCCCCTTTCCCTTCCCCAAGTTCATGTCATCAGTGGCTGGGATTTCTTTAGTCTCCTGGCTGGCTCTCCAACTGTCATGGCCCAAGAGAGTTCTGTAGCCAAAGGACTAAAGAAAGCACTGGACATGTTCTGAGACATGAGCCTTTATTATGGGGCTTACTGACAGGGTGGGAAGTCAAGTCACATTGCCCTGAACTCAGGAGCTTCTCTGAATGGATTCAGCAGCTGCTCTGAATGGTAGTGGGTTCAGAGCTCAATGTGAAAATACTCTGCACTTTGGTGGGGTGGTGAATAAGCTGGTTATAAAGGCTCAACATTCCAATGGGTATGAGAGTATAAGGCAGGCTTGCAATGTAGGGGGGGATTGATTGTGATCTACAGGATGGAGGGGAGGATTATAGATTATTTTGTAGATAGCAGTATCTCAGGGAGTCTCAGGGAGAAGGCAGTTATAGATTTCATTTAGCATGGAGGCCTGATTTTATAAGAATAGGTCAAACATTAACTTTCCTAGGTCAAGCAAACTGCTGTGTGCAGTCTTGAAGACACTTGGGGGCCCAGGATTCCCGCAATAGATATTATCAACTTCTTGTCGATTAATTTCATCAATACAGTTTAGGCTGCTTGAATAGCCTGGGAGTCAAGATAAGACCTTGGATAGGTAAGTTTTGAAAAGATAGTAGGAAAAGACAGATACATGAATTAGTTTAGGAAAAATCTAGCCTGGATTTGAAAACAGTGTGGAGGAACCCAGGCAGCATAATGCAGTGGTGCTAATACATGTAGAGTGAGAGACATAAATTAAAATTCACATCTTTCTTCAGTTTGCCTGGTCTGTCATGCCAACCCCACTGCTAAAGGAGCTTAGGTTATCTTGGAAAGACTAAATTTTATTTATTTAAAAATTGCCTTGTCTGATACATTTCATCCACAACATTTATTCAATCTTCAATCGAAGATTTTTGCAAGAGATTATGAGAAAAAATAAAATGAGATGAAAGAATTTTTTTTTTTAAAGTAAGGGCATCAATAAACTAATAAAAGATGATAATATGATGCCACCTATCTGATAATGAAGTTTATGGTAGCTGTTTCAGATGGAGTCACCAGGAATTAGGAATCAGATGGTTTCAGAGTAATGGCTAATCCTATATTTACCAGACACCTTAGTTTGCTGGAACTGCTATGACAAATACTGTACAATAGGGTGGGATTAAACATTAAGACTCTATTGGATTATGGTTTTAGAGGCCAGAGGTCCCAAATCAAGGCATCAGTAGCATTCTGGTGAGGGCTCAGCATAACCCCTGCAGTTCCTTGACTTGGACCTCTGCCTCTGCCACATATCCTTGGTCTCCTAAGATTTCTTTGACTTTAGGATTCTAGGTATTCTGGTTTCTCCCAGTTCTTTGGTTTCTATGGACTGACCACATTTGACTTTCCTCTCTTTACAGGCCTCCAGTAATATGGATTAAGTCCCACCCTGATTCAATTAGGCCACAGCTTAATAATATCTTTAAACGACCTATTTACAAATAGACTCACACCCATCAGAACACAGATTAACAACATATCTTTGGTCAGGGTATGTGATGCAATCTACCACACCACTTTTAAGCTAATACTTAGGGAATTCCCCTTCTACCAGTTCTTGAGCAATCTGTGCCCTTTCTTTAGGAAGGCCATGTAACCATATCCTTCATTCCACTTATACAGGGTGTGTGGGTTCTTTGTGGCATTTTAGCAAAGAGATCTCAGTAGACCAAAATTACATTTGCTATATTAAGATCTATGAATGAATACACACACTCACATATATAAGTTTATCTGTGTATAATATATATATGCATAATTCTATTTTGATAATATCCATATCTACCCATAAATTCTAACATATACAATATTGCTGTTATCTCAAAAATATAAGTAAAAATATCTGACACTAACTGTGGTCTTGCTATTCAGACAACACAGTTCCATTATTTCTTCTACATTTCTGTTTACCTATATACTTACATATACCTTTCTCATTTTATTTTTAGGGAGAATCTCAGATTTGTTTTAGTTTTACCCCATTTTACATAGGACTAAATACAGAATCAGAAATAATCTTGTGAAGTTCACAGAGCTAATAAAAATAACTACTGTTTATTGAAAGCTTACCTAAATATTAGATACTATTCTAAGCACCTTATTTGTACTAATTCTTTCAGTTCTATGAGGTACTATTATTTCCATTTTATAGTAGAGGAAAGTAAGGCAAAGAGGAATTAAGCTTGTCTAAGTCACATGGGCAGTAAATAGATGAGGTAGAATTGCAAACCCACATTTTATCCCCATAGTACATTGCCTCTTTGCTAATATTTATAACAAAAACAGCCCATCATTTTTTCCATTTTAATCATACTGCTCCCTTATGTTCTGAGATAAATTTTTATTAGATCTACTCTTATACAAGAACACTGGTTGTATTAGTCAGGGTTCTGTTGAGAAATGGAATATATATATATACACACACACACACATACACACACACATATATATACACACATACATATATATATATTCATGGAAATATGAGATTTTTTTAATAGGAATTGGCTCATGTGACTGTGGTGTGCCAGTTTGAATGTATTGTGTCCCCCAAATGCCACTATCTTTGATGTAGTCTTGTGGGGCAGACGTTTTTTGGTGCTGATTAGATTTGCTTGGAATGTGCCCCACCCAGCTGTGGGTGATGACTCTGATGGGATATTCCCATGGAGGCATGGCCCCACCCATTTAGGGTGGGACTTGATCAGTGGAGCCATATAAATGAGCTGACTCAAAGAGAAGGAACTCAGTGCAGCTGTGAGTGATGTTTTGAAGAGGAGCTACAGCCAAGAGAGACACTTTGAAGAAAGCACAGGAGCTGCAGATGAGAGACAGTTTGAAGACAGCCATTGAAAGCAGACTCTTGCTCCAGAGAAGCTAAGAGAGGACACATAACCCAAGTGCAACTAAGAGTGACATTCTTGAGGAACTGCAGCCTAGAGAGGTACGTCCAGGGAGAAAGCCATTTTGAAACCAGAACTTTGGAGAAGACACAAGCCACGTGCCTTCCCAGCTAACAGAGGTTTTCCAGACACCATTGGCCATACTCCAATGAAGGTACTGATTGCTGATGTGTTACCTTGGACACTTTATGGCCTTACGACTGTAACTGTGTAACCAAATATACCCTGTTTTATAAAAGCCAATCCATCTCTGGTGTTTTGCATTCCAGCAGCATTAGCAAACTAGAACATGTGGGGATAGGCAACTCATTATTGAAGGCAATATCCTCAATTATACATGTAATCGGCTATATATGCAACCAATTTACTGGTGATTTATATTAATGAAATGTCCTTACGATAATAATCAGGCCAGTGTTTGCTTGACCAGCCAACAGGATACCATAACCTGGCCAAGTTGACACATGAACATAGCCATCAAACTGGACCTCTTCCATGGTCATTGCATTGAATGTATTCACCATGGGCATTTGCAAAGGATTCCTACTCATTCCGTTGAAAATGGAAAGAGAGCTCAACACTAGGTATTTTTTCTACCTACTAATTACTGTTCAACATAGTTTTTCAAGTGATTGGCTATGTTGGTCCTGGATTATCTCAACTTTACCTGACACCATGTGCATAGCTACTGCCTGTACAATAGTCTCTTTGAATCTCAGTCAATATAAGTTTTTGTTATCTTATCCTTAACTTAAGCTACTCCTTGTGCATGTCAATTTGTTTTAGTTTCCTTAGCTGCTCAAGCAAATGCCATGCAGTGGGTTGGCTTAAACAATGGGAATTTATTAGCTCACTGCTTTGAGGATAAAAGAAGGTCCAAATCAAGGCACCATCAAGGTGTTGCTTTCTTGACAAAGACAGGAGTTCTGGGGCTGGCTTCCAGTGTTGCTTGGTCATGGGTTCCTCTGTCACATGGCAATGCAAATGGCGGCCTCTAGTGTTTTCTCTCTTCTGGGTTCCATTGGCCTTCAGCTTCTTGCTTCCTGTGGCTTTCTATATATATATATATATATATATATATCTGAATTTCATTCGGCTTATAAAGTACTCCTGTGGGTCATTCCTTAACTGAAGTAACCTCATCAAAAGGTCCTACTTACCATGGGTCCAAACCCACAGGAATGGATTAAGTTTAAGGACATGTTTTTCTGGGGTACATACAACTCCAAACCACCACACAGTTCAAGATACACTAGTGAGAAAAAAAAATTCATGTCTATCTGGAGGGTTTTGTATTTTTCAAGCAATCTTTATTCTTAATTAATCTGAAGTATTGCCTAATGTTAATTAAATTTTCATAGTGAAAAAAATAGCTGAGGATTGACTATAGTCTAGGATCACACAATGAAAAACAGGTCAAATAAAGACAAACAATACTGGCTAATATTTACTGAGTACTTATTATAGGTTAGGAACTGAGCTGGTAGGTACTTTATAGGCGTTATCTTATTAATTTCTATCCTCAACCCTAAGAGGTAAATTCTATCTTGAGATCCATTTGAAAGGTATGGAAAACTGAAACTTAATGTAATTAAATTATTTGCTCAAGGTCACATGGATAGTACATGGTGGGACCAGAATTCAAACCTTTGTGCCCTGCTTCCAACTGAAAGCTCTTAGATTTACTCTATGCTGTTCCTCTAATTATTTGTAGTATGATTATTAGGATATTCTATATCTCCCATTCTTCCTCAAAATGACTCAGTGCTCTTCTCTGATTAAGAATCAATTATGATAATTATACATTTCTTTTCTCTCCACAAGAAACCAAGGAGAAGAATCATGAAGTGACTTTAGCAAAAGGAGCATGACAATATTTCCTTGGTGCATAACTCATGCTGTTTTCTCACCCCCCTTGTCCACCTAGTAAACATGTCTTTACTTTTCAAGATTAGGTTCAAAGTAACCAAGAACCTTCTTGATGTTTGTCATAAGCCCCATTTCTTCCTCTTAGTAGAAAAGGTCCCATTTCTATTGTGAACACATGGTGCTAAGCATTCAGTTCAATCTTGGTACTGATAACTCTTTTTACACATCTTTATTTACATAACTACCCCCTACTTCTAGACAACATACTGTGTCCTGTTCATCTTTGTGTTCACAGAACCTAGCAGAGTGATAATCATATATTAATATATTAGTAATTTATGGTTTGTGAATCAATATATAATCAATAAACTTCTAGGGGGAAAATAAACCACAATAATGACATGTAAGTCCTCAGGCTCTGGAGTAGTGGGATCAGTATTTTGGTGCATATAACTGCTAATCTGATTATCATTGTGCTTGAAAGAACAAAAGAAATGCAAGACATAACCTTACTTCTTGCTCTTTTATTTTTTTTAAATCAATTTCTTTCTTACTTCCAAAAGAGTGCATGCTTATTACTGAGAATTTAGAAATGCAAATAGATGACAGGAGAATATAAGTGGACCATAATTCCACCTAAAGATAATAACTATTAACATTTTTGCATATGCCTTCTAGAACTTTTCTATGGAAACATATCTGTGCCTTTTTTGACATGCATTCTAAACCCCCTTTTAGCATATCTTTCTGAATTCTAGAAACTGGAAGGCTGAAAACTGCATCCCTTGTAACTTGGGCTCTGCATGGGAATTGGTTACATATGATATTTGGAAGGTGAATGTGGTGGTGGTGACACATGAAGAGACTAGTTCTTCTTCCAAACATAATGGCAGAAGGGCTTGAGTCCTTGGGGACAGTAATGGTAGAGGTTGTAGATGTAGTACAGAGGGCAGCAGCAGCAGTGGAGTTCTTGCTAGAGCAGTCATGTGGTATTGTTGATGATGTTTCTTTAATTTGTTGTTTTTGATTATGAGACAGCCACATTTTGTTCCCTATATTTTGCACAACAATCCCCTATGGAAAAACCACACTGAAAGTTATCATTTGTCATAGGATAATCTATAATAAATTTCTATTTGCCTAAACTAGTAAGAGTGAATTGTATTGTTTCTGAAAAATCGAGTAATTTTCTTCAGATTGTTGCAGATAACAGACACTCAAGAAAATGAGATTTTGAGATTAGTGTCTTAGCTAATTGAATTTGAAGTCAGTGAGAATTCAGTTTTTATTAGAAAATGTAACAGCAGTAACCCATTGCATACAAAATAGTTACTTGGCATTATCATCTGTGGTTCCCTGGAATGGAATACCTATTGAAAGTAAGCTTTTGGCAGACAGATGGTTGCTGAGGAACACCATCATGAAAGTATGTGGAATAGCCTGGCTATTTCTAACTCCAGAAGAGAACTTAAAATTTTGAAATGGTGGGATCATGGCTCTTCATTTTTGACTTAAGACACAGTCAGGGAACCAAGGAGTTTTTATGACTATTGTAATAGTATCTTACCTCTTACTTCTGGATTGATGGAGCTTATAATCAGACCAAAAGTTTGATCCTGCAGATTATTGAAATAGAATGTATATTAAATTCTTAGCCTTGCCAGGTGTCTTCATGAGAATTAGGGTATTGATTGAGAAAGAATGAGATTCTGAGATTTGGAATAGGAATAGTTGCAATTATTTGGATAATTTTCTAAATCTTAAACATCCAAATTCAACTGAGCCTCTTTTGACAGCAGGACTTCCCCTCCCTTCCTGCCTGATGAGGCTGATCCTAATAACTAACTCTTTCGCACATCTACCAACTCCCCTTGCCTACAAGCCTAAAACTAGACGCAGATTTCAGCATGCCCAGGATGGGGAGGGAAGCATTATAAGATCAGACCTGGGAGAAGGCTGCACAACAAAGAACTGCAAAGTTTTGCTTTTATGAGTCGGCAAAGGCTGGGGGATTTGCCTAGGGCCAGAGTCTAAGGAAACTAGAGCAAGGAAGATTGATAAAGCTAAATTGGTTGATATGTGTGCTTCTACCCAAAATTATGGATTTACTGTGCTGGCTCAAGGAGCTGATGGTAGTTCTCATTGTTTGCTTTGTTGATTGGCTGAATTCTGTATTAAACATGGACTACACTAAATGAAACTGAAACATAAGAATTTCCTTATGATAATGTAAAAAGGAATATATAGACTTTCAAGGTGTTGGATTTGTAGAGTGGATTTATCACATGTGAGCCACTTACTGACCTTCCTTGTCCTCCAAGATAGCCAAGAGAACATTCTCTTCACCATAATATTGGAAAATTCATTGGTAAGGGAAGCCCCATCCTCTTTGCAAAGCAGATGTAATTTGGATAAATGTAGGATATCCTGCCATTTGAATACACTCCATTATTACAATGGATGACATTTAACCACCGGGTAAGGTGAGACTGGTTACAATAATTTGCAGGAGTACTAGAGTAGAAAGGAAGATAGTTTGAAATGCAGGGGTCTTTGGCTGACAGTGCATATTATCAGATGAATGATATCCCTTGGAGTTGTGCAACAAGATGCTCTCATCCCTAGGAATGATCCATATGTTAGTTCACCAAGATTCTAATTCATTTGTGTGGTGAAAAATAAAAATTCTAGGATGGTAAACAAAGGCTTAACTGGAGACACTGTTACAAGGTTAAGGCGACTTGCCTAATTCCTTTAACTAGTTCATAAACAGTGGTCTAGGCCATAACAGCAGATCCTCCCTGAAATGCAGGAAAAGTCATTATACTTAACACTTTCTAAACCTTAAAAAAGATCATATTTGGTAAACTTCTTTCAATTTTGGAAGCATCACACACCTCATGTGGATGCACTGCTCCCACTTGCTGAATTATCCTTACAGCTACCAGATTTGAAAAAGGCTTGAGCACTCCAATTGAAGCATCTTCCCCATTTGACCCCTATCACGTGGTAGACTCAGTAGTGCCTAAAATATCTGATGCGCCATTGAGTCTATTACAAGCCTTAGAAAGAGGACCACAGTGAGTTTGGAAGTAGAGTCATGCCCTTTAGGACAAGTAACTATTCTTTTGAGAAATAACTCTTGGCTTGCTGTCAGACCCTAGTAGAGTCTGTGCATCTGACCATGAAAGAGCAGGTAAGCATGCACCCTGAGCTATCCATCATAAAGATCAATGAAGCCATAAAGTAAGATGTGCCTAGCAGTACATCATACTCAAGTAGAAGCTGCATAAACAATATCAGGTGCAAGCAGAACCTTGGAGGCATAAGTAATTTGCAAAATTGCCTCTCATTCCCAAAGTGCCTACCCCTAAGGTACAATCATGTCTTTTTCAACCCACACTTTTGCCCTCATGAAGAATTCCCAATTTACTAAAGAAAGAAGAAAAACCAAAATTGACTTAGTACTGCATAATATACGGAGCTTAAAGTGCAATGCTGTGATATTATACCCTCACTCCAATGAGGCCCTGAAGGACAGTAAAGTAGGAGATCTGCCTAGTTGATAAAAATGTACAGTACATCACCTGGCACCCTGTGCATGAAGACTCAAAGGCCTGAGATGAGGATCTGTGGCAATTCCTGGGTAAGGGCTAAATGAATTGGCTGGTAGCAGAGTCTTAAGAAAAATAAGATTTGAGGTTTGGTAATAAGATTAGAGAAAGAAAAGGTGTTGATAAAACACACATAATGCATTAGAAATATAAGAATATGTGTGTACACATAAATGCTTTTGACAGCCCCCCCCCCCACTTGTGGAAGATGCAGTCCATGATTAGGTTAAAAAATAATAGCCTCCTCTACAGAAACTATTTAGCCTCTTTCCCTAGCTATGGCAGTGATTGCTCAAAGTATTCACCAACAAAGTGGCCAAGGGGTCAAGAATGAAAAATACTCATGTGTGGACCATGAACTTCCCCTCATCACATCTGGCCTGGCCATTGAAACAGCTGAGTCAGGACCATCCTGGGTGATGAACCTCATATCTGGTAGCAGAGCAAGAGCAGAGGAAGATACAGATTGCTTTCCCTCAGTCACTTCCAAAAAATTTTCTGGTCTTTAGGATTACAGATTCTGCTTATTTATAGGTCTGAATGCCCAGGTGAGTGATTGTTCCACTGCACTGAAAGTTAGGACTGCCACATGGCCATTTGGGGATCCTGGTGTTATTAGACAGAATTTTTGAACCATAATTATCAAGGGAAAGTTGCTACTCAAAGGGGCAAGAAAGAACATTCTCGTGGACAACTGAGTATTATCTTGGATACTTTCTAGTGTTTCCAAGTCCAGTGTGAAAAGTTAACGTAAGACTAAAGCAACTCCACATGGGAAAAATTCATCAAAGGCTCAAATACCTCAGGAATGCAAGCTTGATTCATCCCACTTGGTGAAAAACTCCAACTAGCAAAAGTATTTGCTAAGACAAATGAAATGTGAAATGTGCAGTTATCAGTCAGAGCTCTCCATAGAAAGAAACAACACCAGCAGTGGGTGAATTCCATAGGGAAGGCTGCAGGCTTGAAATTCTGGTAAAGGTGATGCTGAAGTCTTGAGTCTGAATTCCTTAGGGGATGGTGGGTGGCAGCCTGGAAATGTCAATAAGAGTTGAGGCAGAAATTTTTCTATCTGGAACTCTCAATTCTTGCTGTTAAGACCTCCAACTTCTTGTATGAGGCCCACCCACATTAAGGAGGATAATCTACTATTATCCCCATCTATTAAATACCTCCATAGTAACTACTAGGCCAGAATTTGACCAAGCAAATAACCTAGCAAAGTTGACACATAAAATTAACCATCAGAGTATAGTCGAGGAGGGAGTTATAAGCACCAGTGACCTCTCAATCAATTGCAGAACTAACTGTAGGTAACCATATTGTCTTCTTTGCTCTGTATTTGTGGGCAATGTTAGTGGTGGTTAACTTTAACACTTAGTCCTTATGCTATAAAAGACCAAGGCAGGGCTGTGACTTGACTAAAGTAAAAACAGACACCACCCAGGGATGGATGTCATGACTGCGAAGACTTTCTAATTCCTCTTTGAGGAACGTACAGAGTGCAATTTTGGTTGTGTAAAGGATGGTTCCATATGTTAAGTGAGGACACATTGTGGTACTATTGTTTGGAGTACATGGGAATACAATGTGTATAGCCAAAGTACTCAAAGGGATGAATAATTGCAGCTAGGTTACCTCACTTGTCACTCACTCCCATTTCCTTTTAGGATTATACCATATTTTGTACCATATCTTCCTATTCTTTAAAAATCAGAAAGCTAAAACTTCTATTTCTTATTCCTCTTACAGTTGGGGTTCCATATATGATTTATGTTCCACTCAACAGATTGTACTGCAAAAGTTTTGGACAAAGGAAAGGAGCAATATGAGATGGCAGCCTCTGACACGGAAATCAGATCTTGCCACTATAGTGGTGGTGATATCTGGTCCTCTGCGGTAGCTTTGATTGAGGTTCTACCCTCGCAGTAGAAGTGCCAAGTGGCAGATGGCAACAGCAGTAGGATTTCTCCCAGAACAGTCCCATGTTGTGGCTGGGTGATTCTCCTTCTGCTTTGTTCCTGTGTGGCATGCAAACCTAATTCTCTGATCTTTCTGAATACTGAGCATGCTATGGAATATTACTATATTTTAATAAATCCTTAGCTGGACTCTCTTGTTTGTAATCAAGAATCTTTTAATAAATCCTTAGCTGGACTCTGTTGTTTGTAATCAAGAATCTTGACCATTAAAATATTTTTATATAAAGGGATCATTCTAAAGATTCAAATTTTATTTTTTGTTTTTATGTCACAAAACAGAATTATGTAATTTTTAGTTTTTTTTTCTTTTTTTAAGAAATTGAGATGTAATTTTCATACAGTAAAATGTACAGACCTTGGCTGAATGATCCAATGAGTTTTGACAAATGCACCCAACTGTGTAATGTGCACCCCTATCCAGGCATAAACTATTTCCATCACCCAGGCAAGTTCCTTCTTTCCCCTTTAGTCAATCCTGTCCCTCCAGAGACAACCCCCCTTCTGATTTCCACTGGAATAGATCAGTTTTGCCTGTTATAAAACTTTATATATATACTATTATGCAATAAATATGCATTTGTATCTGTGTATTTAGCTTAATATTTTTGTAATTCATCCATGTTATTGTGTGTATCCATAAATTGTTCAGCGTTATTGTTAAATTACACAAATGTGCCACAATTTTCTTACCCTTTCTCCTGCTCATTTTATCCATTTTTAGGTATTATAAATAAATCTGCTGTAAATATTTTTGTACAAGTCTTTTTACTGAAGCAAGTTTTTTTCTCTCTCTCAGCTAAATGCCCAGGAGTGGAATTATGGGGGTGTTCTAGTTTGCTAATGCTGCCGGAATGCAAAACACCAGAAATGGATTGGCTTTTATAAAAGTGGGTTTATTTGGTACACAGTTGCAGTCTTAAGCCCATAAAGTGTCCAAGGTACTGCATCAGCAATCAAGTACCTTCACTGAGGGATGGCCAATGGTGTCCGGAAAACCTCTGTTAGCTGGGAAGGCACATGGCTGGCATCTGCTTCGGAGTTCTGGTTTCAAAATGGCTTTCTCCCAGGACGCTCCTCTCTAGGCTTCAGCTTCTCTCCAAAATGTCACTCTCAGTTGCTTTTGGGCATTTGTCCTTTCTTAACTTCTCTGGAGCTGAAGTCTGCTTTCAACAGCTGTCTTCAAAATGTCTCTCATCTGCAGCTCCTCTCTTCTCAGCTCCTGTGCATTCTTCAAAGTTTCCCTCTTGTCTGTAGCAAGCTTGCTCCTTCTGTCTGAGCTTATATACTGCTCCAGTAATCAAGGCCCACACTGAATGGGTGGGGCCATGCCTCCATGGAAATTATATAACCAGAGTTATCACCTACAGTTGGGTGGGTCACATCTCCATGGAAACACTCAAAGGATTCCAATCTAATCAACACTAAAACGTCTGCCCCCCACAAGATTGCATCAAAGAACGTGACTTTTTCTGGGGGCCAAAATACATTTAAACCTGCACAGAGGTCATAGAGTAGATGAATGTTTAACTTTATAAGAATCTTCCAAACTGTTTTCCAAGATGTTTGTGTCATTCTACAGTCCCACTATCGATCTTTTAGGGTGTCAGTTGCTTCATATCCTCAAAAACATTGGTATTCTCAATGTTTTTAATGTTAGCCATTCTAGAGTGTGTATAATGGCATGTCATCATGCTTTTAATTTTCATTTCTCTTGATGATGAATGGTATTGACCACATTTTCATACATCTACCGGGCATTTGTGTATCTTTCTTTATGAATAGTCTGTTCAAGGATTTTGAATATTTTTAATTGTGTTTCTAGGAGTGCTTCTAATTTAGGATGCCAGTCCTTTGTTAAATACACATATTGCAAATATTTTCTTCCAGTCAATGGCTTGCATATTCATTTTCTTAACATTGTGAGCAGAAATTTTTAATTTTTGTTAAGTTCAAATTATCATTTTTCCTTTTATACTCATTATTTTCTGTGTCCTATCTAAAAATTATTTGCCTATACCAAAGTCACAAATATGTCCTATTTTATTCTAGAAGCTTATGGTTTTAAATTTTATGTTTATGTATATGTTTCAAATTGAGTTAATTTTTGCATAAGATGTGAGGTAAGGGTCTAAGTTCATTTTCTTCCATATGGATATTCAGTTGTTCTGGTACCATTTGGTGAACATATGTTCTTTCCTCATTGAATGGCACTGTCACCTTTGTAGTAAATCAAGTGACTGTGAATGTGCAGGTCCATCTCTGGCTTCTATTATTATACATTGTTTTGCTTGTCCATGCTTATGCTAGAACCATGCTTTCTATATTACTATAACTATAAAGTCTGGAATTAGGTAGTAAAAGTGTTGGGGATTGAACTATGTCCCCTACAAGATGTATTCAAGTCCTAACCCCTGGTCCTGTGGGTGTGAACTCATTTAAAAATAGGACCTTTGAAAATCCTCTTGAGAAGAGGCCAAATAGAATCAAGATTGGCCTTAATCCAATATGACTGAAGTCCTTTCAAGGAGAGGATTTGGGACATGGAAATAGAAGCCGCAGGAAGAGACCAAAGGACACCGATTGCCACATAATGAGGGCAGAGTTTGATGCATGCAAGCCATCACCAGAATGCTACATACTTTGGAGAAAGCATGGCTTTCTGATAGCTTGATTTTGGACTTCTATCCTCCAAAATTGAGACAATAATTTCCTGTTGCTTAAGCCAACTAGTCTAATTTCTTAGCAGCCCTGGCTAACTAAGATAGCAAGTCATCAAGTTTATTCTTTTCAAAATTAATTTGGTTGTTCTAGATCCTTTATATTACCTTATAATTTATTTTTATCACCTTATCAATTTCTACTCAAAACCTTGTTAATATTTTATATTATGTATTTTATTTATTATTTATTTATTTTAATATTACATTTTATATTACAGATATGTTTTTATATTATTGAAAATTGTATTATGTTTTATTTTCTTTTCTAAACTATTAATTGGTAATAAATGGAAATATAACTGATTTTTGTATCTTATGACCTTTCCAAATTCACTCATTAATTCTTGTGGTTTGTTGCAGATTCCTTAGGATCGTCTGCATAGAAAATCACATCGAGCGAGAATTTTATTTTTGTCTTTCTAATCTGTATGCCTTTGATGACTTTTTCTTGCCTTATTGCACTTGCTAGGACTTGAAGCACAATGTCGAATGGAAGTAGTGAGAGTGGCTATCCTTGCTTTCTTCATGAACATGACGTATCATGCTAGCTGAGAATTTTTTTGAAGATGCCCTTTATCAGATTGAAGAAGTATCTCTATTCCTAGTTTTCTGAGAGTTCACTATAATGTATGTGTGTTGAACTTTTTCAAATATTTTTCTCCATTTATTAAGATAATCATATTATTTTTCTCCTTTATTCTGTTAGTTTAGTATATTACATTAATTGATACATGGATTTTGAACCAGTCTTAAATTCTTGGAATAGCCTCCATTTGGCCATAATGTATTGTATTTTGACAAATTGCTGGTTTGAGTTATTAATATTTTGTCCATCTATATTCATGAGGGATATTGTTTTCTCAGGAGCATAGACATTCTAATAAAGTCTCTTCAAGTTAGTGCTACCTCATAAAATACATAAGTATACAGCTATCTGGATATAGCATTATCTTCTTGGGAAGAATTTTAAGTATGAACTCATTTTCTTTAGCAGATATGGGGCTATTTAAATTTTCTAAGAATTTTAAGTATGAACTCATTTTCTTTAGCAGATATGGGGCTATTTAAATTTTCTTTTACTACTTGTGTCAGTTTTAGAAATGTGTGTCCTTCAAGAAACTACTTCATTTAGTTTAAATTATAAAATATATTGTCGGACTGTCTTAGTTTGTCTGTGCTGCTATAACAAAATACCACAGACCAGTTGGCTTAAACAGCAGGAATTTATTGTCTCAGTTTTGGAGAATAGAAGTCCAAAATCAAAGTGTTGCTTTCTTTCTCTGAAGTCTATATTATTCTAGTGGTGGCTTGCCAATAATCCATAACTCAATCTCTTGTCTCCATCACATGGTGATCTGTCTGCTTCTGTCTCCTTCTACTTCTGTGCCCAAATTTCCTCTGCTTAGAAGAACTCCAGTCATACTAGATTAAGGCCACCTTGATTCAATTTGGCTTCACCTTAACCACTAACATTTCAAAGATCTTACTTACAAATGAGTTCATACCCACAGCAGTAGAAGTTAGAACTTGAATGTGCCCTTGTGGGCAACACGATTCAATGCATAACTCTGCTATTGAAAATATTTCCTTCTTATCTGTAACATCTGTAGAATTTGTAGTGATGTCTTTCATTACTGATGTTGATGATTTGTCTTCTCTTTTATATCCTTGGACAGTTCACTTAGGGGCTTATGGGTTTTATTAAACTTTTTAAAGAAACAGCTTTTAATTTCATTAATTTTCTCTATTTTTAAAACTGTTTCCGATACATCTCTATTGTTTCCTTCTTTTTTCTTATTTTGGGTTTAATATATTCATTTTGTTCTAATTTCTTAAGGTTGCTCAATTTCTTCTTTACTCATATAAGCATTCAAAACTTTAGCAATAATTTAGTTACATCCACAACTTTTGGTATGATTTTGTTATCATTCAATTTTAAATATTTTCTAAATATCCCTTGATGTTCTCTTTGACAATTGGTTTACTTAGAAGTCTGTTGTTTAGTTACCGGATGTTTGAGGATTTTATATATATCATTGTTCTAGTTTGCTAATGCTGCCGGAATGCAAAACACCAGAAATGGATTGGCTTTTATAAAAGGGGGTTTATTTGGTTACACAGTTACAGTCTCAAGGCCATAAAGTGCCCAAGGTAACACAGCAGCAATTGGGTACCTTCAATGGAGAATGGGCAATGGTGTCCAGAAAACCTCTGTTAGCTGGGAAGGTACGTGGCTGGTGTCTGCTCCAAAGTTGTGGTTTCAAAATGGCTTTCTCCCAGGATGTTCCTCTCTAGGCTGCAGTTCCTCAAAAATGTCACTCTTAGTTGCACTTGGGATATTTGTCCTCTCTTAGCTTCTCTGGAGCAAGAGTCTGCCTTCAACGGCCATCTTCAAACTGTCTCTCATCTGCAGCTCCTGTGCTTTCTTCAGAGTTTTCCCTCTTGACTGTAGCTCCTTTTCAAAATGTCACTCACAGCTGCATTGAGTTCCTTGTGTTTGTCAGCTCATTTATATGGCTCCACTGACCAAGGCCCACCCAATGGACAGGCCAACATTCCATGGAAATTATCCCATTAGAGTCATCACCCACAGCTGGGTGGGGCTCATCTCCACAGAAACACTCAATCTAATCAACACTGATAACATCTCAGTCTAATTAACACTGATAATGTCTGCCCACACAAGGTTACATCAAAGATAATGGCATTTGGGGGACACAAATATTCAAACTGGCACATTCCACCCCCTGGACCCCAAAATAACATTATCTTTCCATATACAAAATACATTCATCCCATGAGAATGTCACAAAAGCTTAAATCATTTCTAGTAAAAATAGGTAAGTACAAGATCCCATTAAATCAGTTACAGGCATGGTTTGTCCTAAGGCATAATTCCCCTCTAGCTGCGGACCTGTGAAACATAGAACAAGTTATGTACTTCCAATATACAAAGGAGGGGCAGTCATAGGGTAAACGTTCCCATTGCCATAAGAAGAAACTGAAAGGGAAACAGGGTTAACAGGACCGAAACAGTTCCTAAAACCCACAGGGCAAACTCCATTAGATTTCAAAGTCTGAGAGTCATTTACAAAATGACGTTGCATCCTTGGGGCTTGAGAGAGCAGGAGTCTAACCCTTCCTAAAGGCCTTTGCAGCAGCCCTTTCCTCTCCAAATGTATCCACACATTAGGGAGACCACCTTCTTGGCCCCACCCTCGTCAAACATCGGGGCAGCAACCGGATTCTCTTCCGTCTCCAGGGCACACGTTCAACCCCTTCAGAACAGTGTGGTGGCAGCCAGGCTCTCCCCAGTCCCCTGAGAATGTGCTCCACCCTCTTTGGGACCTCAGGTGGCAACACCTTTCCTGAACATTGAGGTGGAAGGCCCACCCTCGACCTCCAGGGCAAACTCACCCTTTCCTTGCATGTGGGCCACTCTGCTCTCCCAGTCTGAGACCTTTTGACTCCAGACCTCA
The DNA here is from genome assembly GCF_015220235.1 of Choloepus didactylus. Classification (NCBI taxonomy): domain Eukaryota; kingdom Metazoa; phylum Chordata; class Mammalia; order Pilosa; family Megalonychidae; genus Choloepus; species Choloepus didactylus. Next base: position 22,661,566 of record NC_051309.1, read on the forward strand.
ACTTCCACAGCTCTGTCTTTGAAGAAATTTTTCCTTCAATATGTTCTTTGTCTGTCTCCTCCAGTCCAGGCCAGCAGTGGCTCCATCTATAAAGATCTCGCAAAATTTCTGTTGGCTTCGCATGAAGCACACGGGGGTCAAAGCTGTCAGACAATAGGACTTTCCACAAATCCTTTCTGTTTAACTCCTTGTCCAATCTTGGCTTGTACTGAAATGGCGACTGGGTTCCATGTTTGGTTAAATCCTCAAGTTGGGCTGTATCCTCTGGGGTCCCACCTACTGGAAGCCTGGAATTTTCCAAACCACCAGTTTCTGGTTTCTTTGAACCCAAGAGTTCAGTTCTAAGTTTATCTTGCTCCACTCGCATTTTACTATAAGCTGCAAGTAGAAGCCAGGCTACTTCTATTTTGCTTGGAGATCTTATCAGCTAAATATTCCAGGTTGTTGCTTTCAAATTCTGCCTTCCATCCAACACCAGGGCTCAATTTTGCCAAATTTGCTGCCACTTTAGAACAAGGATTGCCTTCCTTCCAGTTTGCAACAACACATTCATCATTTCTGCTCAAGGCCTTATCAGACGTATCTTTAGCATCCACATTTCCACAGTCTCCTCAAAACAGTTTAGGCCTTTTCTAACAAGCTCCTCACAATTCTTCCAGAATCTTCCCCTTATCCATTTAAAAAGCCATTCCAACAAGTTTGGTATCTGCAAACTCAGCAGCACTAACACCCCACTTCTCTGGTAACAAAATCTGTTCTAGTTTCCTAATGCTGCTGGAATGCAAAACACCAGAGATGGACCGGCTTTTATAAAAGGGGGTTTATATGGTTACAAAGTTACAGTCTCAAGGCCATAAAGTACCCAAGGTAACACAGCAGCAATTGGGTACCTTCAATGGAGGATGGCCAATGGTGTCCAGAAAACCTCTGTTAGCTGGGAAGGTACGTGGCTGGCGTCTGCTGCAAAGTTGTGGTTTCAAATGTCTTTCTCCCAGGATATTCCTCTCTAGGCTGCAGTTCCTCAAAAATGTCACTCTTAGTTGCATTTGGGATATTTGTCCTCTCTTAGCTTCTCCGGAGCAAGAGTCTGCCTTCAATGGCCATCTTCGAACTGTCTCTCATTTGCAGCTCCTGTGCTTTCTTCAAAGTGTCCCTATTGGCTGCAGCAAGCTCACTCCTACTGTCTGATCTTATATAGTGCACCAGTAATTTAATTCAGACCCACCCAATGGGTGGGCCAACACTCCATGGAAATTACCCAATTAGAGTCATCACCCACAGTTGAGTGGGGCGCATCTCCACAGAGACACTCAATCTAATCAACACTGATAAATGTCTCAATCTAATCAATACTGATAACATCTGCCCACACAAGATTACATCAAAGATAATGGCATTTGGGGGACACAATATATTCAAACTGGCACAATCATCATTATTGATTTCTAATTTACTTCTATTTTTGCTGGAGAATATAATTTTTTGAAATTACTAAGATTTTTTATAGTCCAACATATGATCTACCTTCATAAATGTTCCATGTGCAACTTGAAAATAATTTGTATTCCATAGTTTGGTGTAGTGTTCCAAATAAAAAAATGAGATTTAGATGGTTGATGGTATTTTTCAGTTCTCTTATGTTCTTACTGATGTTTTTGTCTAATCGTTCTATCAGTTACCAACAGAAAAGTGCTAAAATCAACAAATATGATTGCATATGTCTATTTTAAGTTCTGTTATTAGATGTTTGAACTGTTATATGTCTTTTAATTATTTTTAAATATTGCTTTTATCTATGTTCTTATTTACTGTCCTGAAGTTTATCTTGTCTGATATCAATAAAGTCACTCCAGGTGTCTTACAATTAGTGTTTGTACCATATACCTTTTTTTATTCTTTTACTTTTAACCAATCTGCTCCTTATACTTAAATTTCATCTCTTATAAACAGCATATAATTAGATTTTGCTTTTAATTCATTTCATCAGTGTCTGGCAATTAACTTGAGTGTTTAATCCATTTACATTTAATGAAATTATTGATATGGATGAGTTTAAAGCTACCATTTTGCCATTAATTAGTTTCTGATTTGTCAAATCTGTTCTTAACTTATTTTTTCCCTTCTTTCCTTCATTTGGCTATATCATTTTTTAAAAATATTTTGTTTTAACTCTACAATTCACTTTTTACTTATATGTCTTATCTTTGTAGGTTTTCATAAATTGTTCTGGGGATTATAATAAATCTCCTTAATTTATCAGAGCCTCCTTTGACAGTAATGTCATGCTACTTCATGTATAAGATCAGCTCCCTTGGTCCTCTACTCAGATAAACTGCTTGAGATATCAGTTTTCTGCAAAACAAAGCTCTTGCCTTACTGTTACACATCCCTCCTTCTCCAACCTAGGATTGAAGAATTGCCTGTGGATCCTGGAAAATGCTCACAAAACTTTCAAATGCCAGTTCATTCTCTGTACTTCTGAATTTAAACCACCCTGATATTAATGTTATTGTGCTACATTTACTGATAGGGAGTTTCCCCAAAGGCCACACCCAAGTTAAAAGATTTGACCTATAGCCATATTTTTAAAATAAAACAAAACTTTTATATCATAAAAATACACATGGCAATGTACAAAACTCATCTTTACAACTTCAATCACATCCTAGAGACCTTAATGCATATTGAATACAGAACAAAATTTTTCAAGACAGAGTAACCTTAATTTGAACACAGAAGTTCTTTGTTGCCATGAGGAATATCTTTGCTTACTGCAGGTGAGCTATCAGACAAAGAAAGTTTCTTGCTGAAATTTTTGGACTCACATTTTAGAAAAAGCTAAACCATCTATTCCATGTAAAAAATGGGGCCAATTTCGATAGACATTATATTTGGCTGTTTTACCTATTTAGTGAGGAACAGCACATATTTGCATTTTATTTTCTTATTTTACTGGTATCATATTGATAACACTGCATGATAAATCAATGAAGGTTTGTGCTTTTACTGGGCCAGTCCATTAACAAAGTTTTGTATGAAGTACGGCTGTGTACATAGTATATATCTCACCAATCCTTAAGATGTCCGAAGAAAATAAGTTGTATGTAGCCACATAAACATTAGTTAAATGTATGCAGCATTCTTAGCTTGGGATCTGTGATGATTAAGTTCATGTGTCTACTTGTTTAAATTATGATGTCTGGCTGGGGGCAGGCAAGATGGCGGCATAGAGAGGAGTGGAAGCTAAGCAGTCCCCCTGGAACAACTACAAAAAACCAGAAACAACTAGTAAATAATCCAGAATAACTGCGGGGGGACAAACGAGACCATCCACTCATCATACACCAACCTGAATTGGGAGGAATGCCCGAGAACACAGCATAAAATCTGTAAGTAAAACCTGCGGATCCAAGTCGTGAGACCCCCTCCCCCATAGCCCGAGCTGCAGAGCCGCGTGTTGCCAGAGAGAAGCTCTCTCCCAGCAAGCGAATACAGCTCAGCTGAGCTCCAACTGGGGTTTTAAGTAGCGAGTGTGAACTGCTCACTACAGGTACGCAGCCCCAAAAAACAGACAGAGGCTTTGGGTGACGACTGACCTGGGAGAGCCAGAGGGTCACCTTGACTGGGTCTGAAGAGGACTATCTGTTTCTTTTTCGGCTCAGTGGAGAAAGCCCCAGTCATATTCAGTTTCCAGGGCTGTGACTCAGGGAAGGGCGGAGACACCACAAGCAGAGTGAGACCATTGAAATGCTAATGACCTCCACCTGGGGGCTCTGTCTTCTCTAGGAGGAAAGGGGTGGGGCCCTTTCCATTCAGAACCAGACCCCAGAGCCTGGGGGAACACGGCCACACCTCCTCACACCAGTCAAGAATTATAGGCTAACAGGCGTCACCTGCTGGGCAGAAAAGCACAGTGACCCGAGGCATCAAAGGGTGGAGCAATTTTCTAAGACACACCCACAGGGAAACCAGATACTGAATATTTCTTCCCTCTGTTCTGGTCTGGGAAAACCTGATTTGGATAAACAAGGAAACCATGACTAGACAACAGAAAATTACAACCTACACTAAGAAAAACAAAGTTATGGCCCAGTCAAAGGAACAAACGTACACTTCAACTGAGATACAGGAATTTAAACAACTAATGCTAAATCAATTCAAAAAGTTTAGAGAAGATATTGCAAAAGAGATAGAGGCTGTAAAGGAAGCACTGGACATGTATACGGCAGAAATCAAAAGTTCAAAAAACCTACTGGTAGAATCTATGGAAATGAAAGGCACAACACAAGAGATGAAAGACACAATGGAAACATACAACAACAGATCTCAAGAGGCAGAAGAAAACACTCAGGAACTGGAGAACAAAACACCTGAAAGCCTACACACAAAGGAGCAGATGGAGAAAAGAATGAAAAAATATGAGCAACGTCTCCGGGAACTCAAAGATGAAACAAAGTACAATAATGTACGTATCATTGGTGTCCCAGAAGGAGAAGAGAGGGGAAAGGGGGCAGAAGCAATAATAGAGGAAATAATTCATGAAAATTTCCCATCTCTTAAGAAAGACATAAAATTACAGATCCAAGAAGCGCAGCGTACTCCAAACAGAAGAGATATGAATAGGCCTACGCCAAGACACTTAATAATCAGATTATCAAATGTCAAAGACAAAGAGAGAATCCTGAAAGCAGCAAGAGAAAAGCAATCCATTACATACAAAGGAAGCTTAATAAGACTATGTGCGGATCTCTCAGTAGAAACCATGGAGGCAAGAAGGAAGTGGTGTGATATGTTTAAGATACTGAAAGAGAAAAACCACCAACCAAGAATCCTGTATCCAGCAAAGCTGTCCTTCAAATATGAGGGAGAGCTCAAAATATTTTCTGACAAACAGACAATGAGAGACTTTGTGAACAAGATACCTGCCCTACAGGAAATACTAAAGGGAGCACTACAGGGTGATAGAAGACAGGAGTGTGTGGTTTGGAACACAATTTTGGGAGATGGTAGCACAACAATGTAAGTACACTGAACAAAGGTAACTATGAATACGGTTGAGAGAGGAAGATGGGGAGCATGTGAGACACCACAAGAAAGGAGGAAAGATAATGACTGGGACTGTGTAACTTGGTGAAATCTAGAGTATTCAACAATTGTGATAAAATGTACAAATATGTTCTTTTACGAGGGAGAACAAGCAAATGTCAACCTTGCAAGGTGTTAAAAATGGGGAGGCATTGGGGGAGGGATGCAATCAGCATAAACTAGAGACTGTAACTAATAGAATCATTGTATTATGCTTCCTTTAATGTAACAAAGGTGATATACTAAGGTAAATGCAGATAAGAGGGGGGGATAGGAGAGGCATGTTAGACACTTGACATTGGTGGTATTGTCTGATTCTTAATGGTGGGTAATGTCCATGATCAACTGTACAAATACTAGAAATCACTTCATGAACCAGAACAAATGTATAACAATACAATTAGAAGTTAATAATAGAGGGGCATATAGGAAAGAACTATATACCTATTACAAACTATATACTACAGTTAGTAGTATTTCAACATTTTTTCATAAACAGTAACAAACGTACTATATCAATACTAGGAGTCAACAATTGAGGGGGGTTGGTTAGGGATAGGGGAGGATTAGAGTTTCCTTTTCTTTTTTTCTTTTTTCATCTTTCACTTTATTTCTTGTCTGGAGTAATGAAAAGTTTCTAAAAATTGAACAAAAATTAAGTGTGATGGATGCACAGCTGTATGAGGGTACCCAGGGGCAAGTGATTGTACACTTTGGATCTTTGGATAATTGTATGGTATCTGAACAATCTCAATAAAAAAGAAAAATAAATAAATAAATAAATAAATACAAAAAAAAAATGATCTAAAAAAAAAAAAAAAAAAAAATTATGATGTCTGGATGTCTGGTCAAGCAAGCACTGGCCTAATTGTTACCTTGAGTGTATTTCATAGATGGATGTGCATGAATAATCAGTTGATTATATGTATGGCAAGCCACAAAGGAGATTGCCCTCAGCAATGTGGAGATTCTCCTCATCCAATTGGTTGGAGGTCTAATAAGTGAGAACTGAGGATTTCAGAATCACAAAAGAAAAATTTCTGCCTCAGCTTCAGTCAACCAACTTCCTCTAAGGAATACTGACTTGCCAAATTTCAAAATCACATTTATTGAAATTTCTAGCCTATAGTCTGCTTGACAGAATTCAGACTTGCCAGGCCCCATAGCTATGTGAGCCAATTTGCCATAAAAAATCATATATCTATAACTATGTCTATGTCTATATCTATATCTATATTTATATCTATATCTATATCTATATCTATATCATCTATATCTATATCTATCTGTCTATCTATAACCTAGCTAGCTAGCTAGCTATCAGTTCTGTTTCCCGGGAGAACACTGACAATAACTAATACAGGGTTTGATTATCTTCTGATAAGGAGACACTACACTGAAACTGGCTTCCTTTCATGCCCACAGTTTTTTAGAAAGACCTAAAAAAGTCAGCAAGAAAATAATGGAAACACACAATATGCTTTATCTGTTAGGGCCACTACCACCACCAAAAAAGAAAGGATCCAAACACCTTCACTCAGGGTCATTGTTAATTAGATCTTATCACAGCAGCAGGAGTAAAGTGTGCATTCACACAGTGGAAGCATTCCCTCTGCAACTGTCTGCTGACTTTCTTTAGCCAGTCCAGAGGGCACGGAATAAAAATCTCAAGTTGGGAGTTAATTGGTTTTCTCACTTGCTTGCTGCCAATGGAAACCTGTGAAATGTGAGATGGAAACATAGACAAACTTTTCTGGTCAGGGAATATGAAAATGCACCCCTGTTCATTTTATTTCCTTAACTTTTCCATGTATCCTAACCATTCAAGTACCATCTCAAATGTTGCCTTCACCAGAAAAACATCTGATCTCTCATAGCAAATGTGAAGCCACTCTTTCAATCTTCCTAGCATGGTGGTTTCTTCTCTCTGAAGGTTATTTACATAAACTATAATGTTATTTTAGCTATTACTAGCGGTTGTTATTTCTAAACTTCATTTACCTTAATTTCTTAATAGAGTACTTAATGTGCAATGAGTATTATATCAAGTACTTTACATGCATTAGCACATGATAATTTTCTCTTGCTCAAGATAAAAGCTGTGGGATAGTCCTTGACTTCTCTCTTCTCCCATATCCTCTTGCCATCAGGAAATCTTGTTGATTCTACCTTTAAAATGAATTCAGAGGAGAACCTAAGATGGTGGCTAGGTGAGACAGGGCAAAGAACACCTCTGTGAAAAATACTAGATAAAAACCAGAAAGTGACCCAGAACAGCACTGCTAGCGATGCACCAGCCAGACAAGGTCTGCTAAATCCACAGGGAATGTGCATTTGGTGAAACCAGGAGCCTGCATTCTGAAATGAATGAGTGAGTTGGATGAAAGTCCTGCAGCCATGCTGTGGTCTGGGGAAACAGTGGGCTGGCGTTTGGAGGTAGACTAGTTCTTTAAAAAAAAAAGTCCAGGAGTGGCTGCAGATACAACAGGGAGAGCTGCACAGTGAAGCACAGTGGGAGTGGGCTGGGCTAATGCCTCGGTGTCTGGCATGGAAGATAACCCTTCCCACACCCGCTGCTGATTGTCTCAAGACCAGAGGAGCAGAGGAGAGCCAAAAGGAGAAAAAAGAACCACATTCCTTGCAACCATTTCCCCAGTGGGTGGGGGACGCTCCTGCTTGGGGCCAGATCCACAGCCCAGAGCCGTGCCCAGAAACCCAGTGTGACGGGGAATCTTTCCCGCAGCACTACACACAAGCCACAATATCGGCTATGGACAATGGGCTTTAATACACCCACAGCTGATTGTCCCAAAGCTGGGAGGGCAGAGCTGTGTGAAAAGGAGGAAGTTAATACGTCCCATTCAACCATCTTTGAAGCAGGCTGGGAATGCCCCTCCATGGCCCAGTGATCCAGGGTTTCCCTGGTGGGCCAGTGCACACTAGTGATGTGGTGCAGCCCTCCCTCAGCAGAGGTCCTAGAAGAGCACAGCTGTGAAGGGGGAACCGCTCAGAAATCCCAGGGACCCTATGCAAATACCAAGGACTTGTGGGTCAGCGACAGAGACAATCAGTGGAAAGACTGAAATGAAGGTTTAGGCTCCTGCAACAGCCTTAAATCTCCATGAACACTTAGGAGGTTTGATTATTAAAGCTGCCCTGCCTGCCTAACCACCCAGACACATGCCCCACATTCAGGGCAGACAGCACCAGCAACACACCCAAACTTGGTGCACCAATTGGACCCCACAAGAATCAGACCCCCACACACCACAAAGACAAAATGGGGGAGAACTGACTTGAGGGGAATAGGTGACTCACAGAAGCCACCTGCTGGTTAGTTAAAGAAAGTATATGCCACCAAGCTGCAATTCTGACAAATTAGAGCTCAAGTAAAGCAAATGCCAAGAGGCCAAAAATAACATAAAATCTTAAAGCATATGATAAAACCAGATGATATGGAGAACCCAAGCCAAAACACCCAAATCAAAAGATCAGAAGACACACACTACTTGGCACAATTAATCAAAGAATTGCAGACAGGCAACAAGATCATGGCTCAGGATATAAAGGACATGAAGAAGAGCATGGCACAGGATATAAAAGACATAAAGAAGACCCTAAAAGAGCATAAAGAAGAAATTGCAAGAGTAAATAAAAAAATAGAATATCTTACGGAAATTAAAGAAACTGTAGGCCAAATTAAAAAGACTCTGGATACTCATAATACAGGATTGGAGGAAGTTGAACAGAACTCAGCCTCCTTGAGGACCACAGAACAGAAAATGAAAGAACAAAAGAAAGAATGGAGAAAAAAAATAAAAAAAATTGAAACGGATCTCAGGGATACGATATATAAAATAAAACATCCAAATTTAAGACTCATTGGTGTCCCAGAAGGGGAAGAGAAGGGTAAAGTTCTGGAAAGAGTATTCAAAGAAATTGTTGGGGAAAACTTCCCAAACCTTATACACAATATAAATACACAAAGCATAAATTCCCAGTGAACTCCAAATAGAATAAATCCAAATAAACCCACTCCAAGACATATTCTGATCAGACTGTCGAACACTGAAGAGAAGTAGGAAGTTCTGAAAGCAGCAAGAGAAAAGCAATTCACCACATAAAAAGGAAACAACATAAGACTAAGTAGTGACTACTCAGCGGCCACCATGGAGGCGAGAAGGCAGTGGCATGACATGTTTAAAATTCTGAGAGAGAAAAATTTCCAACCAAGAATACTTTATCCAGCAAAGCTCTCCTTCAAATTTGAGGGAGACCTTAAATTTTTCACAGACAAACAAATGCTAAGAGATTTTGCTAATAAAAGATGTTCCCTACTTCAGATACCAAAGGGAGACCTATTGACAGAGAAACAAAGAAAGGAGAGAGATGCATAGAAAATTTTAACAGTCATATATAGAATATTATATCCCAGGTCACAGGGACACACATTCTCTACTGATCACAGATCTTTCTCCAGAATGGACCGTATGCTGGGGCATAAAAACAAGCCTCAATAAATTAAAAAAAAAAATGAATTTGTTCAAAGCACATTCTCTGACCACAGTGGAATACAAATAGAAGTCAATAACCATCAGAGACTTGGAGAATTCACAAACACCTGAAGGATAAAAATAAGGGGGAGATAAAAACATTCCTGGATAATCAAAAGCTGAGGGACTTCATCACCAGTAATCAGTCCTATAAGAAATCCTAAAGGGAGTTGAGTAGGCTGAAAGGAAGGGACACTAAACAATTGACTGAAACTACATGAAGAAATAAAGATTACCAGTAAAGACCACATGGTAAATATAAATACCAATACTACTGTATTTTTTATTTGTAACTCCACCATTTACTTCCTACAAGATCTAAAATACAAAAACTGTAATGATAAATCAGTGGTTTTGGACTCAATGTAAAATATGTAATTTTTGACAAGAACTACATGAAGGTGGGTGAATGAGGGAGTACAGGAACATAGTTTATGTGTCATGTTGAAGTTAAGTTGGTATCAAAGAAAAACAAGATTGTTATAGATTTAAGATGTTAAATTTAAGCCCCACGGTAAACACAAAGAAAGTAACAGAGACTATGACCATAGAGATGAAAAGTAGAGTAGGGGTTCTGAGAAGTAGGGGAAGGGGCAATGGGGAGTTAAGAAATGAGTGTAGGGTTTCTGTTTGGGGTAAAGGGAAACTTCTAGAAATGGATGGTGGGAAGGTGATAGCATTGCAACATTCTAAATGTGATTAATCCCACTAATGGTATGCTAGGGAGGGTGTGGAATGGGAAGATTTAGGCTATATATATGTTTCCACAATTGAAAAAATAAAAAGTCTAAATAGATGACAATTAAATGCCAAGGATGATACTAGATGGGATCTGAGGATGGAGGACAGGAGGCTCATAGGGACACAGATGGGACACACACACACACACACACACAAAGGAAATATAGAATGTAAGCTTTGTATCAATGTTGAATTTCTTGAACTTCTTATCTGTGCATAATGAGATTGCATAAAAGAATGTTCTTGTCCGTGGGAAAGATATATGTGAATTATATTGTTTGTTCAAAGATACATGCAGCTTGCTCACATATGTTCAGAGGACAGAGCAATAGATGATGGATGATAGATAGGGAGGGAGGGAGAGAGGGAGGGAAAGAAAGAAATGGTGGTGTGACAGGATGTTAAAGGTGGTGGATCTGGGTATCAGGGGAGGGGGGTCGGGTTATGATGGAGTTCTATGTATGGGGTTTGTAGTGTTTTTGCAACTCTTCCTGTAAGATTGAATTTATTTCAAAATAAAATCTATTAAATTTAAAAAAATAAAAAAATAAAAATAAATGAATCCAGATTCCAACCACATCCCATTGCTACACCCCAGTTCATTCCTTGCCTGAATGACTGCAATAACCTCCTGATATTTCTCCTTCTTTTACCAGTGCACTTAAAACTTAAGTCAAAGTATGTCATTCCTACACAAAACTCTACAAGGTCCACCCCCACCCTTAGAGTAAAGTCAAATTCTTAAAATGGTTAACAAAGTCCTACATCATCTGATCCTTCCCTTCCTTTCTCTATCTGATCTCATTTCCCAAAGCTCTCCCCATCACTTATTCTGCCCCAGTCACACTGGTCTTCTTACTCTTCCTTCCACAGATCAGCCTTGCTCCCTCTTCCGCATTTTACATCAGCTGTTCTTTTTACCTGAATTGTTCTTTCCAGGAAACATGATGGCAGTCTTCCTTACCTCCTTCATATCTTTGCTCAAATGTTACTTTCTCTATGAAGCCTACCCTGGCTGTGACATTTAAACATATAGTCCCTTTCCCACTACCTACTCCCCAAATCTCTTTATTTTGTTCTAATTTTCTTTTTATAATATCACACTTTATATTATACAATTCACTTTCTTTACTGTGTCAACTATCTATTTTCTATCTCCCTTCATTGAAAAAATAACCCATATCTTTATCTATTTTGTTCACCAACATATACCAAGCAAGCACCTTTTACTCTTTGGCATAGAGTGGGCACTCAATGAATATCTGTAAATCAAATGCATTAAATAATTTAATTATTTCAATAAACTTATGAAGTAAGAACTCCCTTACATTACTCTAAGAGGATAATTAACTACAGCAGTTATTGATAAAATAAGATTTAAGCACAGATTTGTTACACTTATGATATCAGACTTTAAATCCTGGCCCTCAGTCTATTATACATCCTCAATTCTCTTCTGTGGCTATCCTGATGCAGAAATGATGTGTACCCCCACTTATGTTGATATTGCAACCATGATATACAGAGTAATTTTCATAAAATATGAGCTCAAAAACCATTCAAATAATTGTGCTTGGTCCACTTTTCCAAAGCAAGATGGTCATGTTTTTTACACTGGTCTTGCTAATCTTGGCCCTTGTAACACTTGCTGTAGAACATGCCAGGCTAACCCAGAAGAAGCCTTAGTAATCATATGAGAAAACAGAGTCAGGGGGCTCCCAGGCCTGCCCTAGGATTTGCAGCTACTTATAGAAAAGTCAGAACTGGAACCCATATCTTCAGATTCTGCAGTCATTTTTTTTTTCTTTACTGATTTTAATTTTTTAATGTGTATTTCTCTATACAATTAGAGTGCATGTTTTTGAAGTCAGGGATCATGTTTGTCTCTTCTGTGTGCCCTGAAGAACAAATATTGTAATGGTAGGTTCACCAGGATATTCAAAAAATACTTCTTTTGTTTCACATGGCTCAAGCTGAGCTGATACAAAGACTAGAATTATGCAATTTGTCTAAATGGTCAAGCAGAGATAAAGAGGGGAAGTGAAAAATGAAACAGCCTCAGTGAAACAGCTAATAAGCAATCAATTGCAATTCTAAGAGTAATCACAGTTTCTGAGATTGAGTTAGGAATTAAATAGAATTTGGAAGATTTTAAATCAATATTCTCCATGGTTTCTATTTTAATTTAAGGGAGAAAAAAACACCAAGGTCTTGAGCAAGACTGATTGTACCTTGATCAATTATTTCCTTGTCCCAGTTGTAGAAATAAAACTGTAAATTATACTAATTCTTATTTTGGCTAAATGATTTTCAGCAACATGGGTTGATGGTTAGAGCTCAAGTAATCATGGATCAATCATTACAAAAAGCTGAGGATCAGAGCACTGGAGCTGTTCTCCCCTCTGGGGTATCATCAAAAAACAAAAACAAGCAAACAAACAAACCAACAAAAAATAGTGGCCCTCCCAGAGTAAAATTGAAAATCTGTCAAATAACTTAAAATTTTCATTCGTGTTCTGAGAACTTTTCCTCCATTTCAGCAAGTGACTTGAGAATAACACCATCAATTCTCATGATTGATAAACAAGATATGGCTCAATATCATGCTAATTTTTTTCTTTCTAAGGGGTGATTTCTGACTTCTGTAAAATAAGTAATTTGCATACTTAAAGATCTTTCTGACAATACCTTTAGCCATAGGCAGATATCTCCTTATCTAATATGAAAGCACTTTTCAAGAGACACAGTTCTACAACATGAGCAAGCAAATCATATTAAATCTTACAAAATCAAGAAAATCAGATGCCTAGATAGTAAAACATCAAAAAAAAAAAAAAATCAGATGCTTAGATAGCAAAAAATCACAAGCCACAGCAGGAGACATGAACATATGGCCCAGTCAAGGAAACAAACTAACACCTCAACTGAGATTCAGGAGGTGAAACAACTAAATAAAGATGTTCAAACAAATCATCTAAATCAATGAGTTCAAAAAAGTGTAACAGAAGATATGAAGGACATAAAGAAGACATTGAGTGACCATAAGGAAGAATTCATAACTTTGAAAAAACAAATGGTAGAATTTATGGGAATGAAAGACACTATAGAGGAGACAAAAAACACAATGGAGACATGTAACAGCAGACTTGGAGAGGCAGAATAAAGGATTTGTTAACCAAAAGACAAGATATCTGAAATCTTGCACACAAAAGAACAGATAGGGAAAAGAATGGAAAAATATGAGCAGTGTCACAGGGAATTGAGTGACAACATGAAGTGCATGAATATGCATGTTATAGGTGTCCCAGAAGGAGAAGGGAAAAGGAGCAGAAAGAATAATAGACAAAATAATCAATGAAAATTTCCCAACTCTCATGAAAGACATCATGACAGGTCCAAGAAGTGCAGTGTACCCCAAACAGAACTGTACCAAATAGACCTTCTCCAAGACACTTACTAATCAGATTTTCAAATGTCAAAGACAAACAGGGAATTCTGAAAACAGCAAAAGAAAAGCAATCCATCATATACAAGGTAAGCTCAATAAGATTAAGTGAGATCTCTCAGCAGAAACCATGGAGTCAAGAAGGCAGTGGTATGATATATTCAAGATAATGAAAGAGAAAATCTGCCAACCAAGAATCCTATATCCAGCAAAACTGTCCTTCAAAAATGAGGAAATTTAAAATATTTACAGAAAAACATTACATTTTTGAACAGGAGACCTCCTCAACAAGAAATACTAAACAGAGTAGGGAAAGACGGGAGAAAGAGGTTTGGAGAAGAGTGTAGAAATCAAGATATCAGGAAATGGAATAGGGTAGAGATAGGGCATTTGATGCAGAAGGAGCATAGTATGTTCAAGAGGATTGATTGTACGGATTCAGAAATGGATAGCACAATATTGTGTGATGGTAACACAATATTGTAAGTACACTGAACAAAGATGACTGTGAGTATGGATGAAAGAGGAAAGTTAGTGATATGTATGACACCAGAAAGAAAGATAAAAGATAAAGACGAGGAGTGTATAACTTGGTGAAACTTAGAGTGGTCAATGACTGTGATTAAATGTACAAATATAAGAATGTTTTTACATGAGGGAGAACAAACGAATGTCAACATTGCAAGGTGTTGAAAATGGGATGGTATTGGGGAAAAAATACAATCAATGCAAACTAGAGTCTATAGTTAACATCAACATTGTAATATGCTCCCATTAATTGCAACAAAGGCTATATACAAAAGCTAAAGGTCTATAAGAAGGTGAATAAGGGAGGGATGTGGGATTCTTGGTGTTGGTGTTGTTGCATTTTATTTTATTTTTACTTTATTTTCTTAGTCATCAATTTTTTTCTTTTCTTTTTTATCTTTTTTCTTTTTTCTCTTCTTCCTTCTTCTTTATGGAAGAAATGGGAATGTCTTCATATAGATTGTAGTGATGAATGCAAAACTATGTGATTATACTGAGAACCTTTGTTCACTTAAGAAGCAATGTGTGGTGTGTGAATAAAACTGTTTAAAAAATAAACAGAGGGATACAAGTGCTGGAGAAAAAGGTGAAAATTTGGAGAGAGGGATGTCCCTAATCACTGTGGGGAAGTAGAAAGGTGCAGCCCATCTGAAGGGCAGTGTGGTGGTTCCACAGTAAGCTAAGTATAGAGTTGCCATAAGGTCCTGCAACTCTGTTATTGTGTATGTACTTGGAAGAACTGAGAACAGGGACACAAATGGGCATTTGCACAGTGGGGCTTATGGTGGCAGTATTCATGATTTGCAATGGATGTATGTGGCCTGAGGATACATCAACTGAATGGCAAACTGTGGTGTATACATACAATGGAATATTGAGCATCTACAAGAATGAAGTTGTAAGTTATGCAACTAGGTGAATGGACCCTGAGGACAGTGTTTTGAATTAAATAAACCAGAAATGAAAAGACATACATTATAATGCCTCACTAATATGGACTAACCATAATGGGCCAACTGAGAATTGAATCTGAGTGCATTGATTATCCAGGGAAGGCTTATCATAAAGATTCCTAGATTGTAAGCTCTTAGAGCAGTTACATCTATTCCTGAGTTGTGATGGCTATTTCTAAATTCTGAGATACTGAGCTCTTTGTGTATAATCTGGTTCATTCCCAGAACTTCGGTTATCTATGTGACATGACACCTGAGACTTAGAACCAGAGTTTGGCAGCTATGAATGTCAGCATTACCTCATACAGCAAATGTTAAAGGGGCTGTAAAAGAAAGCAGGCTTAAATTAGAGATATAAATGAAATGGACTTGGCTAGGACTAAGGTAAATGAGACTAAAGGATAAAGGACAATATTGACAGTGTTTTAAAACTTCAACTTCTGTGTGAGACCAGGAAGAGATGTTTATTTGGTACAAATTTATGTTTTCTGTAACACGCTATATAATTTAACTTGTATGGTCAGTTTATTCAAGCACAATAATTACATGGAACTTTGAATACAGAGTGAGATCTGATTGGTTCATACAGGTTAATGTGAAGCCCCAACGCATCCCAGAGTAATTTAAGCAGAGAATAAAAATGTATTTGCAAAGCTCCCATAAGGGACTGGGGGGAAATGTGGAAATATTACACTCCCCTCCCAGGGAATTACTGATATTCTCACAAGCACTGAGGACTACCAATTTTGAAGGCTGAGCCCTCAATCTTGGGTCTTGCCCTTATTAAGCTTGTTACTGCAAAGGAGAGGCTAAATCTGCTTATAATTATGCCTAAGTGTCACTCCCAGAGAAACTGTCTTGTTTCTCAGATGTGGATCTTGCTCTAAGCCAACTCTGCAGGTAAACTCACTGCCCTCCCCTCTACATGGGACATGATCCTAGGAGTGTAAATCTCCCTGACAACATGACTGCCAGTGATGAACCTGAACCCAACATCAAGGGATTAAGAAAGACTTTTTGACCAAGGGGGGAAGAGAAATGAAACAAAATAAAGTTTCAGTGGTCTAGAGATTTCAAATTGAGTCAAGAGAACATTTTGTAGGTTACGCTTATGCATTACATAGATATCCCTTTTCAGTTTTTAGTGTATTGGAATAGCCAGAAGGAAATATTGAAACTTGAACTGCAACTCAGTAGTCTTGATTCTTGAAGATGACTGTATAGCCATATAGCTTATACTGTGTGACCATGTGACTGTGAAAACCTTGTGGCTCACACTCCCTTTATCCAGTGTATGGACACATGAATAGAAAAAGTGGGATAAAAAGTAAATGAATAATAGGGAAGGATAGGGGGATGAGATATTTTGGGTGTTCTTTTTTACTTTAATTTTTATTTTTTTTCTTATTCTTTTTTTGCAGTAATGAAAATGTTCAAAAATTGATTGTGGTGATCAATACACAAGTATATAATGGTACTATGAACAACTGATTGTACACTTTCGATGATTATATGGTATGTGAATACATCTGAATAAAACTGAATTAAAAAAAGAAACAATAGAGAGAATCAACATAACCAAACATTGGCTCTTTGAAAAGATCCATAAATTGGTAAACCTTTAGCTAGACTGGCAAATAAATAAGAGAGAGGACACAAATAATGAAAGTCAGAAAAGAAAGAGGGACATTAATACTAACTCCATAGGATTAAAAATGATTTTAAGAGGATAGTATTAAAAACTGTACCCCAACAAATTAGATAACCTAGATGAAATGCAAAAATTCCTACAAACACACTATCTATGCTGTCTAAAGAAGAAATAGAAAATCTCAACAGGCCAATAACAAGAAAAGAGATTGAAACAGTCATCAAAAACCTCCCAACAAAGAAAAGCCAAGTACCAGGTGGCTTCACTGGTGAATTGTACCAAACATTCCAAGAAGAATTAACACCAATCCTACTCAAAGTCTTCCAAAAAATTGAAATGGGGGTGTTCCAGTTTGCTAATGCAGCCAGAACACAAAATACCAGAGATGGCTTGGCTTTTATAAAAGGGAGTTTATTTGGTTACACAGTTACAGTCTTAAGGCCATAATGTGTCCAAGATAATATATCAACAATTGGGTACCTTCACTGGAGGATGGCCATTGGCAGCTTGAAAACCTCTGTTAGCTAGGAAGGCAAAAGGCTGACATCTGCTCCAGAGTCCTGGTTTCAAAATGGCTTTCTCCCAGGATGGCCCTCTCTAGCTGCAGGCTCCTCACCAAAATGTCCCTCTCAGTTGCTGTTGGGGCATTTGTCCTCTCTTAGCTTCTCTGGAGCAAAAGTCTGCTTTCAAAGGCTGTCTCCAAAATGTCTCTGTAAACTGCAGTTCCTCTCTCAGCTCCTGTGCATTCTTCAAAGTTTCCCTTCTGGCTGTAGCAAGCTCACTTCTACTGTCTGAGCTTTTATAGGGTTCCAGTGAACTAATCAAGGCCCATGTTGAATGGGTGGGACCACACCTCCTTGGAAATTATATAATCAGAGTTATCACCTACTGTTGGGTAGGTCACAATCCATGGAAACACTCAAAGAATTACAATCTAATCAACACTAATACATCTGCTCACACAAGTTTGCATTAAAGTTAATGGCATTTTGGGGGGATATAATACATTCAAACTGACATGGGAGGAATGCGTAGTAACTCATTCTAGAAGCCAACGTTGCCTAATACAAAGGCCTAATAAAAATGCCACAAGAGCAGATAATTATAGACCAGTAGCTCTTAAGAAAACAGATGCAAAACTCTTCAACAACATATTAGCAAACTGAATACAATAGCACATCAAAAGAATTATGCACCATGATCAAGTAGGATTTTTCCCAGGTATTCAAGGGTGGCTCAACCTAAGAAAATCAACTAGTAGAGTGAAAGAAAAAGAAAACATGATATCTCATTTGATGAAGAAAAGGCATTTAAAAAAATATAGCAACTTTTTTGTTAAAAATACTTAGAAAACTAGGAGTAGAAGGAAACTTCCTCAACATGATGAAGAAAATATATGAAAGTTCCACAGCTAACATCATACTCAATGGTAAATGACCAAAGCTTTCCTTTTAGGATGAAGAACAAGACAAGGATACCAACTATCACCAGTGTTATTCAACATTGCTGAAAGTTCTAGCCATAGCAATTAGGTAAGAAAAAGAAATAAAAGACATCCAAATTGGAAAGGAAGAAGTAAAATTTTTATTGTTTGCAGATGACATGATCCTACATATAGAAAGTCCTGTAAATTCTACAACAAAGCTACTAAAGCTAATAAACAAATTCAGTAAAGTGATAGGGTACAAGATCAACATTCAGATTGAGTAGTATTTCTTTTCACTAATAATGAACAATCTGAAGAGGAAATCAATAAAAAGTCCATTTATAATAGGCAACTAAAAGAATAAAGTATCTTGCAATAAATTTAACCAAGGGTTTAAAGGATTTGTATATGTAAAAGTACACTTTTCTAAAATAGATCAATGAAGACCTACATAAATGGAATTGCATTCTGTGTTCATGAATTGAATTACTAAATCCTGTTAAGATGTCAATCTTACCCCAAGTTAATTACAGATTCTATGCAAACCCAACCAAATTCCAACAGCTTTCTTTGCAGAAATGGAAAATCCAATTATCAAATTTATATGCAAAAGTAAGGGACCCTGAATATGCAATACCACCTTTAAAAAAGAGACCAAATTTGGAAGACCTACACTTCTTGTTTTTAAAATCTATTAAAAAGCTACATTAATTAAAACAGCATGGTACTGGCACAAAGACAGGCATATATACCAATGGAATCAAATTGAGAGCTCTGAAATAAACTCTCATGTGGTGGTTTGAAACTGTTATGTAGCTAGAACATGTTCTTAAATCTGATCCATTCCTCTGGGTGTAAACCCATTTTAAGTAGGATCTTTTGATGAAGTTACTTCAATTAAGGTATTCCCCACCTCCATCAGGATGGGTCTTAATCTTATTACTGGAGACCTTTATAAGATAATGAAATTCAGAGAAACAGAAAGAGAGAAAGCCAAGGAAGCAAGAAGCTGAAGTCAGTGAAACAGGAAGAGAAAGGAGAGACCAGAAGATGCCATCATGCGCTTTGCCAGCTGACAGAGGAGCCAAGGATGGCTGGAAACCTGTCTTCAGGAAGACAGCATCACCTTGATGATGCCTTGATTTGGACATTTTCTGGGCCTCAAAATCATGAGCAAATAAATTTCCATTGTTTAACCCAACTGATTTAACAGTATTTTCTTTGAGCAGCCTAGGAAACCAAAACATCTTATATCTATGACCAGCTGATTTTTGACAAGGGAGCTGGGAGGTCTCTCAATGGGGAAAGAATGTCTCTTCAACAAACATTGCTGGGAAAACTGGATATCCATTGCAAAAGAATGAAAGTGGACCCCTGTTTCACAGCATATATAAAAATTAACTCAAAATGAATCAAAGACCTAAATGTAAGAACAAAAATTATAATACTCCAAGAAGAGAACATAGGGAAATATCTTCAGGACCTTGTGTTAAACAATAGTTTCTTAGACATTACACCAAAAGCACAAGCAACAAAAGAAAAAAAAAAGATGATGTAATTTCATGAAAATTAAAAACTTTTGTACATCAAAGGAGTTTATCATGAAAATAAAAAGACATCTTGCAGAATGGGAGAAAATATCTGGAGATCACATATCCAATAAGGGTTTAATATCCAGAGTATATAAATAAATCCTAAAACTCAACAAAAAGACCACACAACTTAAACAAAAAAAAAAAAAATGAGAAAAAGACCTGAAAAGATATTTCTCCAAAGATATACAAATGGCCCAAAAGCACATAAAAGATTCTCAACATCATTAGCCATTAGGGAAATGCAAATCAAAGCCATAAGATGCCATTTCACACTCACTGGAATAGCTACTATTAAAAATAATAGGAGGGTGGCACAAGATGGTGGAGTGGTGAGGTGTAGGTTTTAGTTACTCCTCCAAGGCAATACATAGAAAGCCAGGAACTGAATGCACCAGACACCACAGAGCAATTTGACTTCAGGCATACTTCATACAACACTCACAAATGTGTGGAACAGCTGAGATCAGTGAAATCTGTAAGTTCTCATGGCCAGGGGACCTGTGCCCCTCCCTGACAGGTTCAGTCCCGGGGGAGGAGGGGCCATCAGTACTGGGAATGAGGAGGGAGGGAGAACTGCAGTTGTGGCTTTGACTGAAAACTCAGGCTGCTGATTGAAATGCAGAACATAGACAGAGACCAGACACCAGAGAATCTGGGAGCAGCCAGCCTGGTGGAGAGGAGATAGGGCTAGCAAAAACAGCAAAAAAAAAAAAAAAAAAAAAAAACACCCAAAATTAAAAACAGAGACTTTTTGGAGTTCTGGTGAACATAGAATGGAGAAGGGCAGGGCTCAAACAGAGTCAGGCTCATATGCAAATCCAGAGAGCCTGTCTCCTTGTCTGAAGAGCTGGTTTCTATGCTTTCTTGATTGTTTCTTAATGGCCTTAATCTCCTTGTTGCTTAGCATTTCAACAGCTCATTAGATCTGCAAGGAGGGCCCCCCTTTTTTTTCTCTTTTTTGCTTTTTCTCAAACAATTACTCTAAGAAGCCCATTACAGAATGCCTCAAAGACTTGCAATTTGGGCCCAGACAACAGCAGAGCTAAGAGAGCTCTGAGACACAAAGTCATAAAGCCAATGACTGAGAAAATTCACTAAACACCACAACTTCCCAAGAAACAGGAGGCATTCCCTTACAGCCATCTTCCTGGTGGGCTGGGAACGCTCCTGCCCAGCACCAGCACCATAGCCCAGAGCTGCCCCAAACAACCCAGTGAGATGGGAAGTGTTTCCAACACCACACATACACACCACAATATCAGGCATGGACATTAGCCTTTACCGCATCCTCAGTTAATTGTGCTGGAGCTGGGAAGGCAGAGCTGTGTGAAAAGGGGGAAATTAACACACCCCATTCAGCCATCCTTTCAGCAGACTGGGAACACCCCTACACAGCCCTGGAGCCCAGAATCTCCCTTGTGGGATGGCACTAAATGTGACATAGCACATTTGTCTCTCAGCAGAGGACCTAGAAGTGCATGGCTTGGAAGAGGGACCCACTCGCAAGTCCCAGGGACCATACGAAATACCAAGGACTAGTGGGTCAGTGGCAGAGACAACCTGTGTCAAGACTGAACTAAAGAATTAGACTATTGCAACAGCTTTAAATCTCTAGGAACACCTGGGAGATTAGATTATTAAAGCCATCCCCCCAACCACTCAGACATGCTGCATATGCAGGGTGGGCAACACCAATTAGACACAAAAGTTTGGTGCACCAATTGGACCCCATAAGACTCACACCCCCACTCACCACAAAGACGAAGTGGGGGAGAAATGGCTTGAGGGGAACAGGTGGCTCACAGATGCCACCTGCTGGTTAGTTAGACAAAGTATACCCCACGAAGCTATAGATCTGAACAATTAGAGATAAAGGTTTGAGTAAGTTTACATATCATAAAAGAACTCTATCAAGTTAAGCAAATGCCAAGAGCCCAAAAAACAACAGAAAATTTAAAGCATATGTAAAAACCAGATGATAAAGATACCCCAAGCTCAAACACCCAAATCAAAAGGTCAGAGAAGACATAGTACCTGGAACAATTAATCAAAGAACTAAAGATGAACAATAAGAGCATGGCACAGGATATAAAGGACATGAAGAAGACCCTAGAAGAGTGTAAAGAAGAAATTGCAAGAGTAAATAAAAAAAGAGGTGATCTTATGGAAATAAAAGAAACTGTTGACTAAATTAAAAAGATTCTGGATACTCATAGTACAAGACTAGAGGAAGCTGAAAAGAGAATCAGTGACCTAGAGGATGACAGAATGGAAAATTAAAGAACAAAAGAAAGAATGGGGAAAAAATAAACAAAATCTAACTGGACTTCAGGATATGACAGTCAATATAAAAGGTCCAAATATAAGACTCATTGGTGTTCCAGAAGGGGAAGAGAAGGGTAAATGTCTAGGAAGTGTATTCAAAGAAATTGTTGGGGAAAATTTCCCAAATCTTCCAAACACCATAAATACACAAATCATAAATTCCTAGAGAACTCCAAATAGAATAAATCCAAATAAACCCACCCCAAGACATATTCTGATCAGACTGTCAAATACTGAAGAGAAGGAGCAAGTTCTGAAAGCAGCAAGAGAAAAGCAGTTCACCACATACAAAGGAAACAACATAAGACTAAGTAGCAACTACTCAGCAGCAACATGGAGGTGAGAAGGCAGTGACATGACATATTTAAAATTCTGAGTGAGAAAAATTGTCAACCAAGAACTCTTTATCCAGCAAAACTCTCCTTCAAATTTGAGGAAGAGCTTAAATTTTTCACAAACAAATGCTGAGAGAATTTGCTAACAAGAGACCTGCCCTACTGGAGATACTAAAGGGAGCCCTATCAACAGAGAAACAAAGAAAGGAGAGAGAGATATGGAGAAAGGTTCAGGACTAAAGAGATTCAGTATAGGTATGTTAAAGGACATTAAGAGAGAGAGGGAAAACTTATATCTGACAAACATAAACCAAAGGATAAGATGGCTGATTCAAGAAATGCCTTTACAGTAATACATTGAATGTGAATGGATTAGACTCCCCAGTCAAAAGATATAGATTGGCAGAATGGATTAAAAAAAAAAAAAAAAGAACCATCAATATGTTGCATACAAGAGACTCATCTTAGAAACAGGGACACAAAGAAATTGAAAGTGAAAGGATGGAAAAAATATTTCATGCAAGCTACAGCCAAAAGAAAGCAGGAGTAACAATATTAATCTCAGGTAAAATAGACTTTAAATGCAAGGATGTTATGAGAGACAAAGAAGGCCACTACATACTAATAAAAGGGGCAATTCAGCAAGAAGAAATAACAATCATAAATGTTTATGCACCCAATCAAGGTGCCACAAAATACATGAGAGAAACACTGGCAAAACTAAAGGAAGCAATCAATGCTTCCACAATAATTGTGGGAGATGTAGACACATCACTCTCTCCTATAGAAAGATTAACCAGACAGAAGACCAAAAAGGAAATTGAAAATCTAAACAACCTGATAAATGAATTGGATTTAACAGACATATATAGAACATTACATCCCAAATCACCAGGATACACATTCTTCTCTAGTGCTCACAGAACTTTCTCCAGAATAGATCATATGCTGGGACATAAAAGAAGCCTCAATAAATTTAAAAATATTGAAATTATTCAAAGCACATTCTCTGACCACAATGGAATAAATTAGAAGTCAATAACCATCAGAGACATAGTAAATTCAAAAATACCTGAAGGTTAAAGAACACGCTCCTAAACAATCAGTGGGTTAAAGAAGAAATAGCAAGAGAAATTGCTAGATATATAGAGACAAATGAAAATGAGAACACAACATACAAAACCTATAGGATGCAGCAAAAGCAGTACTGAGGGGGAAATTCATAGCACTAAATGCATACATTTAAAAGGAAAAAAGAGCTAAAATCAAAGAATTAATGGAGCAACTGAAGAAGCTAGAAAATGAACAGCAAACCAATCCTAAACCAATAGAAGAAAATAAATAACAAGGATTAAAGAAGAAATAAATGACATAGAGAATAACAACAAAAAAAATAGAGAATAAATAACACCAAAAGTTCATTCTTTGAGAAGATCAACAAGATTGACAAGCCCCTAGCTAGACTGACAAAATAAAAAAGAGAGAAGATCCATATAAACAAAATAATGAATGAGAAAGGTGACATTACTGTGGATCCCAAAGAAATTTAAAAAAATCATAAGAGGATACTATGAACAACTGTATGGCAACAAACTGGATAATGTAGAGGAAATGGACACTTGCCTGGAAACATATGAACAACCTAGACTGACCAGAGAAGAAACAGAAGACTTCAACCAACCAATCACAAGCAAAGAGATCCAATCAGTCATCAAAAAGCTTCCCACAAATAAATGCCCAGGGGCAGATGGCTTCACAGGAGAATTCTACCAAACTTTCCAAAAAGAACTGACACCAATCTTACTTAAACTCTTTCGAAACATCAAAGAAAATGAAACACTACTTAACTCATTTTATGAAGCAAACATCAATCTAATACCAAAACCAGGCAAAGATGCTACAAAAAAGGAACACTACAGGCCTATCTCCCTAATGAATATAGATGCAAAAATCTCAACAAAATACTTGCAAATTGAATCCAAAGACACATTAAAATAATTATACACCATGACCAAGTGGGGCTCATTCCAGGCATGCAAGGATGGTTCAACATAAGAAAATCAATCTATGCATTACAACACATTAACAAATCAAAAGAAAAATCAGATGATCATCTCAATAGATGCTGAAAAACATACCTTTTTGATAAAAACACTTCAAAAGGAAGGAATTGAAGGAAATTTCCTCAATATGTTAAACAGCATATATGAAAAGCCCACAGCCAGCATAGTACTCAATGGGACAGACTGAAAGTCTTCCCTCTAAGATCAGGAACAAGACAATGATGCCCACTGTCACCACTGTTATTCAGCATTGTGCTGGAAGTGCTAGCCAGGGCAATCCAGCAAGACAAAGAAATAAAAGGCATCCAAATTGGAAAGGAAGAAGTAAAACTGTCATTGTTTGCAGATGATATGATCTCATATCTGGAAAACCCTGAGAAATTGATGATATAGCTCCTAGAGCTAATAAACAAATTTAGCAAAGTAGCAGGATACAAGATTAATGCACGTAAGTCAGTAATGTTTCTATATGCTAGACATGAACAAAGTGAAGAGGCACTCAAGAAAAAGATACCATTTTCAACAGCAACTAAAAAAATCAAGTACCTAGGAATAAACTTAACCAAAGACCTATAAAAAGAATACTACATAATTCCATGAAAGAAATAGAAAGGGACCTTAAAAGATGGAAAAATATCCCATGTTCATGGATAGGAAGGCTAAATGTCATTAAGATGTCAATTCTACCCAAACTCATCTACAGATTCAATGCAATCCCTATCAAAATTCCAACAACCTACTTTGCAGACTTGGAAAAGCTAGTTATCAGCTTTATTTGGAAAGGGAAAATGCCTCAAACTGCTAAAAACACTCTAAAAAAGAAAGACGAAGCGGGAGGACATACATTCCCTGACTTTGAAGCTTATTATAAAGCCACAGTAGTCAAAACAGCATGGGACTGGCACAAAGATAGACTTATTAATCAATGGAATCAAATTGATAAGTCGGAAATACACCCCCAGTTCTACAGCCCACTGATCTTTGATAAGGCCCCCAAAGCCACTGAACTGGGACATAACAGTCTTTTCAACAAATGGGGCTGGGAGAGTTGGATATCCATATCCAAAAGAATCAAAGAGGACCCCTACCTCACACCCTACACAAATATTAACTCAAAGTGGATCAAAGATCTCAATATAAAAGAAAGTACCATAAAACTCCTAGAAGATAATGTAGGGAAACATCTTCAAGACCTTTGCATTAGGTGGCCACTTCCTAGACTTTACACCCAAAGAACAAGCAACAAAAGAAAAAATAGGTAAATGGGAGCTACTCAATCTTAGAACTTTCTGTATCTCAAAGGAATTATTTAAAAAGGTGAAGAGGCAGCCAACTCAATGGTAAAAAATTTTTGGAAACCATGTATCTGATAAAAGACTGATATCTTGCATATATAAAGAAATCCTACAACTCAATGACAGTACTACAGACAGCCCAATTATAAAATGGGCACAAGATATGAAAAGACAGTTCTCTGAAGAGGAAATACAAATGGCCAAGAAATACATGATAAAATGTTCAGCTTCACTAGCTTTTAGAGAGATGCAAATTAAGACCACAATGAGATACCGTCTCACTCCAATTAGAATGGCTGCCACTAAACAAACAGGAAACTACAAATGCTGGAGAGGATGTGGAGAAATTGGAACTCTTATTCATTGTTGGTGGGACTGTATAATGGTTCAGCCACTCTGGAAGTCAGTCTGGCACTTCCTTAGAAAACTAGATATAGAGTTACCCTTTGATCCAGTGATTGCACTTCTCAGTATATACCTGGGAGATCTAAAAGCAGTGACACGAACAGATATCTGCACACCAATGTTCATAGCAGCATTATTCACAATTGCCAAGAGATGGAAACAACCCAAATGTCTTTCAACAGATGAGTGGATAAATAAAATATGGTATATACATGATGGAATACTATGGAGCTGTAAGAAGGAATGATTTCATGAAACATATGACAACATGGATGAACCTTGAAGACATAATGCTAAGCAAAATAAGCCAGGCACAAAAAGAGAAATATTATATGCTACCACTAATGTGATCATTGAAAAATGTAAAACAAATGGTTTATAATGCAGAACGTAGGGGAACTAGTGATAGAGAGCAATTAAGGAAGGGGGAATGATAACCCAATAAGAACAGATAAGCCATCGTGGGTAAATTTAATGTTCTGGGAATGTCCAGGAATGACTATGGTCTGTTAATTTCTGATGGGTATGGTAGGAACAAGTTCACAGAAATGTTGCTATATTAGGTTATTTTCTTGGGGTAGAGTAGGAACATGTTGGAAGTAAAGTAGTTATCTTAGGTTAGTTGTCCTTTTCTTACTCCCTTGTTATGGTTTGTTTGAAATGGTTTTTTTAATTGTATTCAAAAAAAAAATTTTTTTTGACATAGTAGATTTAAAAAAAAGAGTTAATTTTAAAAAAATATGCAGATCCCCCTTGAGGAGCTGGTGGAGAAAGCAGGAATGTTAGGTTTCCCCACCTCGATGGTTGCTGATGTGCTCACAGACAAAGGGGGCTAGTGGTTTGATGGGCTGAGCCCTCTACCACAAGACTTTCCCTTGGGAAGGCTGTTGCTGCAAAGGAGAGCCTAGGTCTACCCATAATTGTGCCTAAGAGTCTCCTCCTGAATGCCTCTTTGTTGCTCAGATGTGGCCTCTCTCTCTAGCTAAGCCAACTTGGCAGGTGAAATCACTGCCCTCCCCTCTATGTGGGATCTGGCACCCAGAGGAGTGAATTTCCCTAGCAATGTGGAATATGACTCCTGGGGAGGAATGTAGACCTGGCATTGTGGGATGGAGAACATCTTCTTGACCAAAAGGGGGACGTGAAAGGAAATGAAATAATTTTCAGTGGCAGAGAGATTCCAAAAGGAACCGAGAGGTCACTCTGGTGGGCACTCTTATACACAATATAGACAACCCTTTTTAGGCTCTAATGAATTGGAATAGCTAGCAGTAAATACCTGAAACTATCAAACCACAACCCAGAACCCATCAATCTTAAAGAGGATTGTATAAAAATGTAGCTTATGAGTAGTGACAATGTGATTGGGAAAGCCATATGGACAATACTCCCTTTGTCTAGTTTATGGATGGATGAGTAGAAAAATGGGGGAAGAAAAAAAAAGGGCACTAAGTGTTCTTTTTTACTTTAATTGTTATTTTTCACTTTAATTTTTATTCTTATTATTTTTGTGTGTGTGGTAATGAAAATGTCAAAAATTAATTTTGGTGATGAATACACAACTATATAATGGTACTGTAAACGAATGTATCCTTTTTTTGTATGACTGCATGGTGTGTGAATATATCTCAATAAAAATGAATTTTAAAAAAATAATAACAAGGGTTAACAAGGATGTGGAGAAAAAAGGAACACATGTTCATTGTTGGTGGGAATGTAAATTAGTGCAGCTGCTGTGGGAGACAGTTTGGTGGGTCATCAGAAAGTTAAGTGTAGAATTACTGTATGACATAGCATTCTTACTTCTAGGTATTCCCTAAAGAATTGAAAGCCAGGACTAGAACAGATTTTTGCACACCAGTATCCATAGTGGCATTATTTGCAATAATCAAAGGATGGAAGCAACCCAACCATCCATCAATAGATGAATGGAGAAACAAAATATGGTGTGTGTATACACACACACACACACACACACACACACACATGCACACACACACAATGGGATATTATTCAGCCATAAAAAGGAATGGAGTTCTGACACATGAAACAACATGGATGAACCCTGAAGACATCACGTTGAGTGAAATAAACCAGACCCAAAAGGAAAAATGTTAGATGATCTCACTTACATGAAATAATTATAGGCAAATTCATAGAGTCAGAAACTAGAATATAGGTTACCAGGGGCCAGGTTAGGGGTAGTGAATAGGGAGTTGTTCTAGTTTGCTAATGCTGCGGAATGCAAAACACCAGAGATGGATTGGCTTTTATAAAAAGGGGGTTTATTTGTCTATACAGTTACAGTCTTAAGGCCATAAAGTGTCCAAGGTAACACATCAGTAATCAGGTATCTTCACTGGAGGATGGCAAATGGCGTCCGGAAAACCTCTGTTAGCTGGGAAGGCACATGGCTGGCGTCTGCTCCAAAGCTCTGGTTTCAAAATGGCTTTCTCCCAGGACGTTCCTCTCTAGCAAGCTTGCTCCTCTTCAAAACGTCACTCACACCTGCACTGAGTTCCATCTCCTTGAGCCAGCATGTTCATATGGCTCCACTGATCAAGGCCCACCCTGAATGGCTGGGGCCACGCCTTCATGGAAATATCCCATCAGTTATCATCCACAGTTGGGTGGGGCGCATCTCCAAGCAAACAACCTAATCCAAAGGGTCCAACTTAATCCCCACTATTATGCTTGCCCCACAAGATTGCAACAAAGAATATGGCTTTTTCTGGGGGACATAATACATTCAAACCGGCACAAGAGTTAATGCTTAACTGGTACAGAGTTTCTATTTGGGGTGTGGAAAAGTTTTGGTAAAGGATTGTGGTGATGGCAGCACAACATAGTGAATATAATTAACAACACTGAGTTATATATTTAAATGTGGCTAAAAGGGGGAATTTTAGGTAGTATACATGTTACCAGAACAAAGTATTTTAGAAAACAGAAATGTACAACACAAACATTGTACCCTAATGTAAACTATGGAATTTATTCATTAATTGTAATAAAGGTACAACACTAATCAAACTGCTAATAAGGAAAACTGTGGGTGTGAGTAGAAGTAAATGTGAATCCTGTATTTTCTGCATGATTTTTATGCAAACATACAACTTCCCTAATAAAACATTAAATAAAAAAAAGAAAAACCAAGGAGTTCTGTGTATTATTTAAACAAATGCAAAAATTTGAGCTTATAACATGCAGAAGCCATACACTTCTCCTTTCCATCAGTCATTTATTCAAAAGATGTGTATTAAGTGCCAATTCTGTATAAGATCCTTTGCAATGTTTAAAGGATCCATAGTAATAAACAAAGTAGTACTGGATCCCTCCTTTCAAGGAGCTTATGGTTTAATGGGAAAGATAGATATTGAATATATAATAGCGTGACATTATAGAAATCACAACAGTTATATGAGAAGTTGTTCTAGTTTGCTAATGCTGCCAGAATGCAAAATACCAGAAACAGATTGGCTTTTGTAAAGAGGTCACACAGTTACAGTCTTAAGGCCATAAAGTATCCAAGGTAATGCATCAACAATGAGTACCTTCATTGAAGGATGGCCATTGGTGTCTGGAAAATCTGTTGTTAACTCAGAAGGCACATGGCTGGTATCCACTTGCTCCCAGGTGGCATTTGAAAATGGCATTCTCCAAATGTCAGTGTCAGCTGAATGGGCAGGCCACACCTCCATGGAAATTATGCAATCAGAGTTATCACCTAAAGCTGGGTGGGTCACATCCCCATGGAAGCACTCAAACAAAGAACTACAATCTAACCAACACTAATACATCGACCCACACAAGATTGCATCAAAGATAATGGCATTTTGGGGGACACAATACATTCAAACTGGCACATTCCACCCCCTGGACCCCAAAATGACATGATCTTTCCATATACAAAACACATTCATCCCATCACAATATAACAAAAACTTAAATCATTTCAATAACAATAGGTAAGTACAAGATCCCATCAAAATCAGTCACATGTGTGGTCTTGTCCTAAAGCAAAATTCCCCTCTGGCTGTAGACCTGTGAAACTTAGAACAAGTTATCTGTTTCTGATATACAAAGGAGGAACATTCATAGGATAAACATTCCCATTGAATTAAGGAGAAACTAAAAGGAAAACAGGGTTTAAGGGACCAAAACAGTTCCTAAAACCCACAAGGCAAACTCCATTAGATTTCAAAGTCTGAGAGTCATTTAGAGAATGATGGTTTATCCTTGGGGCTTGAGAGACTGGGAGTCTAACACTTCATAAGGGCCTTTGCGGCAGCCCTTTTCTCTCCAAACACTGGGGTAAGTGCGCCAACATATCCACACACTGGGGAGACCACCTTCTCAGCCCCACCCTTCTCAAACATCGGGGCAGCATCCGGATTCTCTTCCATCTCTGGGGCACACAGTCAATCCCTTCAGAACAGTGGGGTGGCAGTCAGGCTCTCCCCAATTCCTGGGAAATGTGCTCCACCCTCTCTGGGGCCTGGGGTGGCAAAACATTTCCTGAACATTGAGGTGGAAGACTTGCCCTCTGCCTCTGGGGCAAACTCTCTCCATGCCTGTAAGCCACTCCCCTCTCCCAGTCCGAGATCTCTTGACTCCAGACCTCAACCTCCATGGCTCTGTCTTTGAAGAAATTTTTCCTTCAGTTTGTTCCCTGTCTGTCTCCTCCAGTCCAGACTGGCAATGGTTCTGTCTATAAAGATCTCGCAAAAATTCTGTTGGCTTCGCATGAAGCACACAGGGGTCAAAGCCGTCAGACAATAGGACTTTCCACAAATCCTTTCTGGATAACTCCATCTCCAATCCTGGCTTGAACTGAAATGGTGGTTGGGTTCCCATGTTTGGTTAAATCCTCACTTTGGGCTGTAGCTTCAGGGGTTCCACCCCCTGGAAGCCTGGTATTTTCCAAACCATCAATTTCTGGTTTCTTTGAACCCAAGAGATCAGTTCTAAGTTTATCTCTGTCCTCCCGCATTTTACGGTAAGCTGCAAGTAGAAGCCAGGCTACTTCTATATGTTGCTTAGAGATCTCATCAGCTAAATATTCCAGGTCGTCACTTTCAAATTCTGCCTTCCATCCAACACCAAGATTCAATTTTCCCAAATTCTCTGCCACTTTAAAACAAGGATTGCCTTCCTTCCAGTTTGCAACAACATATTCATCATTTCTGCTCAAGGCCTTATCAGAAGTATCTTTGGAGTCCATATTTCTACCAACAGTCTCTTCAAACAGTCTAGGCCTTTTCTACCAAGTTTCTCATAATTCTTCCAGAATCTTCCTCTTATCCATTTAAAAAGCTGTTCCAACATGTTTGATATTTGCAAACTCAGCAGCACCCCACTTCTCTGGTACCAAAATCTGTTATAGTTTGCTAATGCTGCCAGAATGCAAAATACCATTGGATTGACTTTTATAAAGGGGGTTTATTTGGTTACACAGTTACAGTCTGAAGGCCATAAAATGTCCAAGGTAATGCATTAACAATTGGGTACCTTCACTGAAGGATGGCCATTGGTGTCTGGAAAAACTCTATTAGCTCAGAAGGCACATGGCTGGTGTCCATCTGCTCCCAGGTGGCATTTGAAAATGGCATTCTCCAAAATGTCAGTGTCAGCTTCCAATGGCCATCTTCAAAATGTGTCTCTCAGCTGCAGCGACTCTCTCAGCTCCTGTGTGTTCTTCAAAGTGTCCCTCTTGGCTATATCAAGCTTGCTCCTTCTGTCTGAGCTTATATAGTGCTCTAGTAAACTAATCAAGGCCCATGCTGAATGGGCAGGGCCACACCTGCATGGAAATTATTCAGAGTTATCACCTACAGCTGGGTGGATCATATCTCTATGGAAACACTCAATCAAAGAATTACCATCTAATCGACACTAATACATCTACCCACACAAGATTGCATCAAATTTAATGGCATTTTGGGGGATATAATACATTCAAACTGGCACAGAAGTACAGAGGAATTAGGCTAGTCTAGGACTCAAAAAAGCTTTCCCTACGGAAATGACAATCAAGCATGAAACTGATGATAAACAGGAATTGACAGGCCAAAAGGAAGAGAAAGAGCATTTCAGGATTTTTGTGTATGCTTACACAAAAGCCCTGAGTTGAGAAGGAATCTGGCAAATTTGAGAAACGCAAAAGGAGACCAGAGCAGCTGGAGCCAAATAAGCTTTGTACCCAAATGTCCTTAGTGGACAAAGCGGATTTAATGGGTACAATTGAAAGCTTGGGTCTCCACTGGATCCAGGCA
The DNA here is from genome assembly GCF_015220235.1 of Choloepus didactylus. NCBI lineage: Eukaryota > Metazoa > Chordata > Mammalia > Pilosa > Megalonychidae > Choloepus > Choloepus didactylus. Next base: position 22,694,241 of record NC_051309.1, read on the forward strand.
CCTCGTCAGGAACGGTTAAAATATCTTCTGGGGAAATAGAATTTTTCTTATTCCTATTGATCCCATGAGTAAAATCTTCTCATGGTCTCCCAAGACACACAGAATAAAATCTTTGGCTCTGAAGGCTTTCAGGATCAGGCCCTGCCTTCTGTCTGATGGCAACTCTTAGCTGTCTTCTTCCTACTACCATGTTAACACCACACCCTAAGTTCTCAAACTTGCTTAGTGCTAATCCAGTCTCAGGGCCTTTGAATTTGCAGTTTCTTCTGCTCCAATCTCCATTCCCCAAGTTTTTGCACAGAGGATCCTTCTCAGCTTTGAGATTTCAGCTCAAAATTCCATTGCTCTCCTTCCCATTTCCTTCCTAACAACTCATCACTATCTGAAACTATCTTATTTTGTTTCTTTGCCTACTTTCTATTGCCGCTCACTACTGTGGAAGACCCACAAGAGTAAGGACTTTCATAGTAAGCATTTAACATATTTTTTTGAAAATATGAATTTAATATGTTTTTAAATAATCTTTGAGTTTAACTTTCTATGTCTCTAGAACGGGATTAGTAATTCATGTTCTGCCTGTCAATAGAACTGCCAGGCCATGTGATAGAACATGTGTTTGACACACTTGTAAATTGTAGAGGGTTATGAAAGTGATGCTCCTTGGTACACACCAGAGACTAAACTTTGATTGAACTTATTATTTTTTCATATTTTTGTTTTTTGCTTGGCTTCTTGGTCAGGAAATCCATGCATCCAATATAATAAAAGCACAAGAAAAGTGCCATGATTTAAACAACGACCCAGACAAGCCATCACAAAGTAATGTGAGATCAAGAAAAACTGCTGTAAGATGGTCTGATTGCAGGGCAGCAGAGCCATTCTAGAATTATGCCCATTTTCTAGGTGAACAGTAATGTCTCAGGTCTATGATAGGTTGGATGAATAAGAACACAGATTTTAGAGTAAGGTCGAGGCTGGTTCAAACCTTAGCTACTTGTTCTTTATTTATAAAGTGGATGAATAAAATACTTAGCCAAGAAAGGTTGCCTTGAGGATTACCTCAGATATATAAAAGCATGTATCGCTTCTCGCCCAGGCGGAACCTGCTCTGCTGGGCCTGGCGGCTGCAGAAAAACTTTCTTTCTCCCGCCCCAACGGTTGCTGCGGCCAACTGCCTCACCCGCCTGGCAGCCTAACCCGCCATCTCTTCCCATCCTGTCCGGCTCTGCGCAGCCGTGTTTTCCAATCTCCTGGCGGTATCCGCTTGCTGTTGTCACCGCCTCCACGTCTTGTTCCCGGCCAACTGGCCCGCCCCGCTGCAGTGATGTGCGACAAGGAGTTCATGTGGGCCCTGAAAAACGGAGACTTGGACGAGGTTAAAGACTATGTGGCCAAGGGAGAAGATGTCAACCGGACATTAGAAGGTGGAAGGAAGCCTCTTCATTATGCAGCAGATTGTGGCCAGCTTGAAATCCTGGAATTTCTGCTGCTGAAAGGAGCAGATATTAATGCTCCAGATAAACATCATATTACTCCTCTTCTGTCTGCTGTCTATGAGGGTCATGTTTCCTGCGTGAAATTGCTTCTGTCAAAGGGTGCTGATAAGACTGTGAAAGGTCCAGATGGATTAACTGCCTTTGAAGCCACTGACAACCAGGCAATCAAAGCTCTTCTTCAGTGATGGATGAATGGACTGATAACTCTTGAGGAATGACTCTCCTGTGGCCTCACACTGCTGCCTGTCTGTCTGTCACTCTCTATCTGCCAGCTTCTTCAGCTAAATACTTTAAGAGGGGTGAGGGGAGAGAGAAATTCATAACAAATCAGGCTACCAGAAAAGAAAATGTTTTGGAAGAGGGGGAAAAAACACGATCGGGCTTTTACCAGGATTCCTGATCAAGTCTGCCTCTTCCATTTCTAATAAAATATACAGCTTATACCCAAGGGAGAGCAAAGACAAAATACACCATTGACATTTGACCTTTTCAGCTCCCTGGCTAATTTATTAATTAGATTGTGTTGAAGGTCGGATTATACAAAGGCCAACTATACATATTTAGTAGCCCTAACTGTGCAAGCAGTAGTGGCTGCTGTGATGTAAACTTAGGGTGCTGAGATAAGCAATTAGCTACAGCCTTCTGCCTTAAGAATGCACTCTAATGGAGATTTCTTGGCGTAGTTAAGAACACTACCTGTGGTTGGTGACCAGATCTTTCCTCAGTGACTTTAAGCTTTATGTGAAAGCTCACTTAAGATGAGGAGGGGCACACTCCCAAATTGCTGGATGACTGAACCTTGGATTTCCTCTCCCCTTTCACATGGATTTCATGTATCTTTAGATAATACTGACTAGTTTTATTTTTAAAAAATCTTAAATTTTGAAAGTCTAAAGGAGAAATCATTCCAGGATGAGTATTTTTTTTCTCCTCTAGATTCAGACATCTATGTAACATTGAAACACTTGCAAACTCCTGCTGGTAGTAAAAGGGGATTTAAAAATAGAATCATAGCCATACGCTTGTTTGTTTCATAAAAAGAGAGCAGTTGTCTTAGTACCTATGGATTTTCTTCATTTGCTGTTTGAGTGGATTGAACTCACTTGTGTTTGGAGAATCAAGGAACATTCTTTGAAATGCCTCTCAGACCCATCTTGGATGCTGATTACTTACTGCACCAAAGCCTTCACTGGGGTGAGATTTACTATTTGGACAAATTTAACCTCATCCCTTCAGAAACGATGCTTGTTAACCAGGTTTTCCTGAGTTGTTGATAGACTTCTGCTGATCCTATGTCAACCCCTCTCAAAATATATTTTTATTTCTTCTATAAATCTTGCATTGCATAAAATGTGATGCCTTCAAATTGTATTCTGCATTCTTAGAATATAATGCCCTAAAATGATGTTCTTACGAAACAGAAAATATTTGGACACATCCAAATGTTTATTTCATAAGTAGTGTAACTTAATTATTAATACATATACCCTTAAATTTGATACATCGCTTTTAAAACATTAAGATTCCTTTGACTTGCCATCCATATAAGCTTATTAAAAATATTAGGGTTTTTCCTTAGCCAGGTCCTGCAGTAATTGAATATACTTCAAATTCTTGAACAGGGGGAAAACGGTGGGTTAGGAAATTGTATTCAGATTGTGGATAATGAGGAATTAATAATCATTTTTTCAGGCAATGTAGCATTCTACAGCAGGGTTAAACTTACCAAGAGCCATCAGCCTAGCTAATGACAAATCTTACTGATCAGTTGCTGATTCACTGGTTGGCATATGGGTTTATGTGTTGTGTGTTTTTCTTCAGGAATCCTTTTCTTAACCCATGGCTTTTTCACTCAAAACTAGCCTAAACCTGTAATTTTTCAGAGTCCAAGAAAATCACAAAATAGTGGTGTAAATACTTTCACATACCTGGCTAATTCTGCTGCCTATTAGAATTGGATTAAAAGTCAGTAATCAGTACTTTGTTACATCACTGAACCAAACTATGGAGACATCCTCATTGGAAATGGAGGGCACTCTGTCAGTCTGTAATTATCACAGTAGGCAACAAGGTATTTTCTTATCTTTGTTTTCACCTCTTAACATAATGTTATTTAAAAAGCTTGAATTTTGCCCTTTACATGATTTCCACCTTTACTTTCAAAGTGTTTTGTTGTAGTTGGCTATTGCAGAGAGTGCATTGTCTCATCATTCCTAAACCTGGTCTGCTTTCTACAGTCATTGTGGTATACAAACCATGTGATTCTTTGTACAGTTTTTCCTGATGTTCCTTATAATGCAGTAGAGGCTATTTTGCCCTCCTCTTCTTTCTCAGCCATTTTGTAAACCCCATAATTATGAAGCGATTGCTTGAGAAAATAACATATAGAACATAGAATAGAATAGACTGACCAAGATGGTTTTAACATTTGTTTCTGTTTTTGTTTTTTTTTTAACTAGGTTATTTATAATGTATTTTTGAACCACTTGGCAGAGAAAAGTCACAACACTTAATGTTCATACTTTGAGTAGAGGAAGCTAAAACCATGTCTGCTTTTTGGTAATCAATGCATTAGTGAAAGGTCAAGTAAGTTTTGTTCTCCATTGAAGTAATATTTAACATCTCAGAAAAATCTTGCATGTTCTGTAGTTTTGTACTAAATCGGTCATTTCATATGCATTATATCAAGTAAAAACAGGGTGATTTACCTGTTTACATTAGTATACTAACAAATTTACCCCTTGCAGCTTCACACTGGTATCTGTAGACTTATAGTTCAAATTCAGCACCTGAATATATCCAAGTAGTTGTATGCATAGCACACCTTTCTTAAACCAGTTGGGCACAGAGGACAGGTAGGTAGGTGGCATTGTACAGAAGCTGCAAACAAGTAGTAGGCTCTTTGTTCGTTGATTTCTTTCCCCAGATAATGGATTTTAAATCTCTATATACCTAGTTGAAATTTCTTTATTACAATTAATACTTCAACTGAGCTGCTGTTTTCTTCCATGCAATATTGTATACTCAATTGTGTTTAGGAGAAACTGGTGAGAGCACCCTCCTACATAAGCAGTTGCAGTGTTTTGCATGCAAAATTATAAGAAATTAAATTGTCCTGATTCTATTTTGTAAATGGAGAAACAATCATATCTTTCTAAGCAGTAACGGAAGAAAACTAGTGCTTTGTGCATTTTGATATATTTGAGTTCATTTTTTCCACAGTATAATACTTTTGACATAATTGGGTTTCTCATATTATCCCAGTTCATGTACATCCGAATGCTAAATAATACTGTGTTTAAGTTTTGTGTTGCAAGAACAAATGGAATAAACTTGAATTGTGCTACAAAAAAAAAAAAAAAAAAAAAAAAAAAAAAAAAAAAAAATAAAAGCATGTATCACTAAGCTTGGCACATAGTAGATGCTCAAAAAATGATTATTTTTATTGCTGTTATAATAACATTTAAAGGGTAAGCGTCACAATTTTACACCTATGCTGTGCCATGCTGACAAACTGTGGATGATCAATTTAATCACAAGTTCTACTAGATGACATCTGAGTTATAGGCACAAGGCATATGAAGGGCTGTGTAATGAGTTTTAGTCTCCAAAGCATTTCAGAAACCCCAGACTCAGTAGCTTTGGGCAATAGCTCCAGAACTCAGGATGCCATTATATTTCTTGTGTTGTTTTCATCCAGGGCAGAAAAGGCACTGGCGAAGATAAATGTAAAGCCTGAACTGAGAGTTGTCCAGCCAAGAATGATAATATCTACCAGCTTTAAAAATAAGCCAATACTTCCTGTTTCTTGTAGATGTCAGGGTCTGTCTAATGGATGTCACTATGACTGCTTTGAACAAATGGCACAGCACTTTTCTTCCCTTGATAAAAAGCTGATTCCTCGGTCCCTTCTTATTGATTTGTTTTCTATATTCCTCTGGAAATCTGCCTCTTAAAAAATTCTGTCCATATACAAGACTATAAAAGCAGGACATTTGGAAAGACAGGGGTGTCTTAGCCCGGTTCCCTCACTTTGCTGAGAACCTCACCTCGGCGCCTCCTCAGGGGGGTTCTGCACCGCCCCTCATCTGCCTACTCTTAGAATTGATTGGAGTTCAGTCAAGAATAGAAAACCCACTGCCTTGCAATCCTATAGCAACTGTTTTATTTGTTTGTCTGGTTGATTGACTATTCATATACAATAGTGTTTAAGGAGTTCATTTAAAAAATAAGGGAATGCTTCTTTTAGTAGAAATCTATAGCCACTGTTAAATGTTTGAAATTATTGGGAAATCAGCTTCAATGAAATTGGCTTTAGCTGAGTGTTTACTATTCAATGGAACTGTCCTAGAAGCTTGGGATATGGAAAAACATAAGACACAGCTCTGGCTCTTAGGAAATCTTACTTTTTTTGTGATGGTAAACCACGTAACAATTTCTTTACAGTGTGAGGGGTTAGAACAAGGAGTGAAGGAAGTGAAAAGGAGGGCACTCACACATATCAGGTGTTGGGAGGGGAGGGCCATGGCTAAGTTTCCTGGGGGAAGGCAGAAACCCAATGCAGGAGATAGAAACTCTTCTCAGAATACATCTGAGGGGGACATGAGAAATAGGATTAAGAGACAGAGACAAAAGGATAGAACTATGGACCCTGTGCTAGTTTGAAGTTGTTATGCATCCCAGAAAAGAGCCGTGTTCTTTTAATCCATTCCTGTGGGTGCAGACCTGCTGTGGTTGGGACCTTTTGGTTAGATTATTTCAATTGAGATGTGACCCACCCCTTTCAAGGTGGGTCTTAATCCTTTTACTGGAGTCCTTTATGAGAGGATAAAGGACAGAAAAGGCTGAGAGAGCTCAGAGAGAAACACCCAGAGAAATTTAGAGGAGCTGAGAGAGAAAAGCCCCAGAGAAGCTAAGAAAGGATCAGAGAAGCTCAGAGAGGAGGCCGCTGGAACCAGGAGCTGAAAGCAATGAAACCCAGGAATGAAAGACCAGCAGACACTGACCATGTGCCTTCCCATGTGACAGAGGTGTCTCAGATGCCAGAAGCCTGTCTTCAGAGTCCAGGTATCATCCTGTTGATGCTTTGAGTTGCACATTTTCATGGCCTAAGAACTATAAATTGTAAGTTAATAAATCCCCATCGTAAAATCCAACCCATTTCTGCTATATTGTATTCTAGCAGCTTTAGGAAATGGAAATAGTATCTGAGCCACTGGGTTACATGGAGAAAAGTATGAGCTTAAACCAGTCTAACTTAGACAGGAGGTGATTTCTCTTAAGTTTTTTCATCTTTTCTGTTTTGATTTTGAGGAAAGCATGATCAAAAGAGGGGACTGATAGCAAAATAGTGCAAGTGAGGTTATATTTCCTGAGAAGGCAGAGTCAGCACTTAATGAAATCCAGTGCTTCAGGAAGTAAGCAGAGGGACTTTACAACAGACATCAAGAGAATTGCAGAAAGCTTGGAAAACCATGTTGCCAAGACTCAAAGAGCCAGAAAAAGTGCCAAAGGCCATGTGCTACCAAAACTGCAAACACATGTAGAGGCTCTTTAAATCACGGCGTGTGTCTGACTCTGAAGATGAATAAAGAGGAAAAGTTTTACAAGACTTTAGATAAAAAGAAATTGAATAGCTGAAGTAACAGACAGGAGTCTTGGTTACATACCTGGGGTGAATATTCCTTCTTTGCTTTAAATTAGTGTTATATTATTTCCTTTCTCCAGAATATGCTTATTAGTATTTACCAGCTTGTTTCAATAAAAAAAATATTTTGTTAGAAAAGCCAGAGTGGTCATAGAAGGCCTTCTTTGAATTCATTCCTGGGGACACTCTCCCCCTCAAAGCCTCAGGGAATTCCTGATTAGACCTGAGATCATCTAGTTGTAATTACTTTGATCTGCAGAGGCCAGGTATTTGAGTCCTTGCAAAGCTGTGAAGATAAACCCATTTCATTATGTCAAGAATGTCATTGATAGTATTTGGGCTAGAAAAAGAAGAGCAGCATAAAAGGCAGTGAAAGAAATTATTCACATACACACACACATATATGTATATATATATAAATGCATGTGTGTGTATTTGTATATATATGCACACACATATATAGACAGATACATACATGTAATACATACATATGCATATACACATACATAAACACACATATAAATAATTTTCTAATGCAGCTTGATCATTTTCTTTCTAAAACTTTTATTAAGGTAGGGAAAGAACATACTTCTGTGCCAATCCCGTCTTAAAATAAAATTGACAATTTTGAGCTATAGCAACAATAATTGATTAATCAATAGTCAGGAATCAAAATCCTCAAAATGTCCCAACAGTTTGTTTCTTTCTTCTCTCTGAATCACATGACAAATTCTTAAGAGACTCTGGATTTTTTTCCAGTCCAGGTAATACCTTCTTCGGGAATATAAAATTCAGTTAACTTGGATTTTTTTCCTATTTATTTTAATGCATTCAGTTGAATGCTTTTCTTGTCGTTGTCTTTGGTTTTAACATTGGATGGGGGTGGCATTTTGGGGAACGGAAAGGAGTTCTGTTAATTAGAACACACTAGCAAGCAACTAATACTTACTATAACCAGAACTACAATCTGTACATAAAAGTAATCATACAACTTTCCGTCTTTCTTCTGGTCTTATTGGGAAATAAAGGATATTAGACATGTCTTATAATTGCCTATAGAATGTTAAAGAATTTAGAAATTATAAAATTTAAATAAAAGGGTCTTAATTTCTTCTTAGGTTCTCCTGGTTGATAAGTTATGCTTTTTGTCTTATTTCTTCCCCATCTTTTCCGCATGCATTCTAGTGAGCCTCTTAATAACACAGTTTGATGTTAAGCAATTGAATAAGACATCATTTGACTGTGGATTCCTATTAACCTCCAATATTCATTTAGAGTCTGTTTTCCATTATCTTGCTATTCCCCTCATGTTCAGTTTTTAATGTAGTACAAAATATGCAATTATAAGTGTCCATGGTGAATACTACATTTGAAACTCAACAGGACATTATCACAGAAATTTGCATATGGCAATTTGGTCAACCAAGGTTTCTGATTGTCTTAAAAGTATACAGAGAATATTGTTTAAAAAGAAATCTGATTTCACATTTATGAGACATATCCCTACACATTTCTCTCCCCATCTTTTGTAGGAAAGATATTATGTTAAGAGAAGAGGGCAATTATTACCATGAAAGCAGCTTATTACGAAGTCTTATATACACAAAGTATCATTGTTTCACCCACTTAGAGGTGAGAACAGCTCTTTGAGCTCCATCTCAATTGAATAAAATATCTCTAATTACAACTGAATTATTTAAAATTCTGTAAAGAAAGAACCAATTTTGGTATATGGGTAGAAGAAAACTTTGTAGTGGTGTACAAACTTTGGGTTTTAAGTGGCTCTTTCCTCTGGAAGGATGAACCAGAATGAAGGTCAGTTTAGGGTCAGTGGAAGGAAAGAAACCTCTCAGAAAAAAAGAAAACCTGGTCTACTCTCTGAGCCATCTAGAGCTGCCCCCTACCTAGTCACTTTGTTCAAACATCACTCTCTGGAATTATAATTAGAGGCAGTCAGAGTAATAATTGCTTCCTATAGACTCTAGTTATCAAAAAACGTCAGTCTTGCTACTAGGTTAAAATTATCATAGTAGATGAGCAAAATCATGTGGTCATTTTGTGGCATGAAAGAGAGAGAGAGAGATAGGGAGAGAAACTTCATATATCCTGAAAATGCAGCCTCTTTTATGTAATGTAGAAACATTTATTGAGCACATACTCTGGGCTAGATTTGGTGGGAAACAGAAGAATGAAAATGGATACATGGTTCCTGCCATCAAAGAGCTTGACTGCCACTTCAAGCGCTCTTTACTTTCAGAATAAAACTTGATCAATTCAATACACATGCATACACACCCATACGTTCACAAATAGACACACAAATTCATCTCCGTCAACTTTCCCTAACTTCAGCTAGGGACAAGTAGTTCATATAAAATACTCTTTCTCAGTTCCTTTCTAATAACTAGACACAAGCTTGAGATATAGATTTAAATATGTGAGTACTTTCAGCATGAAGTGGTGACCAAAAGAAAATGAGAGTTTGTTAAAGAGATTATAAGATTATAAAAATCTTAAAATTAGAATTTAGGAGTTACTTACTGACTGCATATCAAAAAAATAAAAAAATAAGAGGTGTGCCTTAGCAAATCAATCAGACCGTCAGAGCACTTCGAACTCCTATTTCCATGCAGCTGTAACAAAATATATTCATCAGCAGCTAGTTAATCAAATGAAAATATACTTTGCAGCCAGAAGGCTAGAATCCTTGGCATAGATTAACTGTATTGATCAGGGTACTTTTCATTAGATCTTCCTGGGAAGAGATGATTAGTTTACAGAGACAAAATGCACAGACATGGGTGGATGTTTATGGTGGAGTGTAAAGCTTGAGCCAGCACCCGCCGTCACTACCCCCGCAGCAACCTGTCCAAAATCTCCAAAGATTCAAAGTAGATTTAGTTTCCTCTGGATTCTTATTGCTCAAATCTCCTGCTTCCGGTGGTTTCTGGAATCTACCTTGTACCTCATCCTTTGCAACTCCTATACTTTTTATTTTCACCATCATTGCACCACTCTGCCCCACACTGAAGTTTCCAGATTCTTTCATTCTTCCAAAATAAACATTATCAAAGTGCTTCTGGATATAGTGACCTTTCCATTAAAGTTTGAGATAACAGAAAAGAGGTTCTAAAGCACAGGGCAGTGATGGCAAGAATAAATTTGAATATTAGATTTCACTGTCTTAAAACTTCTTCTCCATCTCCATCACAGAGAAAACCTGCCTTGGCTCTGCCCTTCCAAAGGACCTTTTCTCCTGCCTAGTTTCTCAAGTTCCTCTCCTAAATCCCATTTCTTTTCAATTTTCTACCCCTTCCAAGTCCCTCATTCTCTTCCCACCTCCACTTCCTGTAGAGCTGCTGTGAATAACAACAGATTTCCTGGGACTTAATTATGCAGAGTGTAACTTTCAGTTCATGCCCCAGGGGAGAAGTAACTACTTCCATTATCAAAAGCAACCATTATGGAGTTTGTATTAACAAGAGAAGTTATCTTTCCTTACAGGACTGTTACCTTCCTCCAAGGTCAAAAAAGACATATGGCTGCCTTCTTTTCAATATAATATATTTCCTCTCCTTTTGTATGCCCATCCATTCATTCAATAGACAGTTCAGTGACTGCTGTAAGCCACTATACTAAACTTTGGGAATTATGAAAATTGATGTAAATAAATAACTCATACAAATATTATTCTTTTTTTAGGGATTTTTTCCCATATATCTATAATGGTTATGTGTATTCTAATAAATGGCCCAATTAATTTAGAGTCTTATTTTGGATAGTGACTAGTGAGAAGATGGTTATTTGAATTCAACTGGTTCATTTTCAAAATAGTAAATCCTTTGCCTTGAACTAGCTGTTTTTAAGCCTCTTGGAATGCCAGACAGAGCTTTAACAAATCTGAAAAACATTATCCCATTATAACAAATGTGTATGTCTAGGAGAAAACACAAAACCTATTTCTTAGATTTAGCACTATCCCCACAATAAAGCTTTCTGGAAATGTTCTTCTGTTTTATGGAGAACTGCATTTCAGTCTCAATTCAAATGATCCAATTCTCAAGTGGTTCAACACCAGTTTCAAATACCCTGTAGCCAGTAGGAATATGGTAAGGAAACCGAAGAACAATAGAGTAAGTTTCTTTCAAGGAATTAAATATGCAATTCTTGGCAAGTATTTCTCTTTGAAGATGAAACAGTCAACTTTTATTTGTTTGTTTGTTTTGGTAAATGTATCATCTCAAATGTGCCCTTTATGTTAATAACAACCCCAGTTGCTTCTTTGGAGGAACAGCATAATAACTCTCCCAACTCAGTTCAGTGTGTGTTAGTCATGACCCAAGTGAAGGAGATGTGGTATGTTTTGTGTCAGCTGAGTCAGAATGAACACCACTGCCTGGGAAAATTATATTTTGTCATAATGATATCTGAACTGAAATTTCCAGGTGTCGGTATTAAGTGGAGTGAGTCATTGCTTCGGCATTGCATTCAGAAGTTCCTAAATACCCATTCCTAAGTGCAAAATAAAACCTACCTCATTTCCAGAAATGGTGACATTTTATGTCATCCTATTGTCTTCCATTTCTTTCTATCATGACAGGTTAATCTCCACCCAGAAGGTGCTTTCCCTCCTGGAATGATTTCATATATTGTTGTTCCAAAGAAAGCAGGAGAAAGAAAAGCATTTGAATGTAAATTCTGCTCTGAAAATGATTGCAAGGAGGGAAATGGTATGTAATAGCAAAAAGAAAGCCTTGGCTCAGGCCCCAAAGAGCAGTAATTCTTTCTGATTTATTTTCCCTGATTGGCTTTCTCTCAAAGTGAAGTCAAGGGTTCTGCATCTCTAAGTTTAGCAACCCTCCAAGTTTGAGTGTTCATTACTATGAGATTTTTGGAGTAGAACTGGTCTTAGCAAATTATGATGCAGGTAAAATTTCATCTGGTGTGGGCTCATCTCCCTGTTCTGGTCTCCTTTCTAATCCTCCTTCCTAAGTGTCATTTCCTAAAAGCCTTCAAGAGCCAAAGGAAGTCCAATGGTGGATTTTTAGACACCCTGACATTTTAGATTCCCAAGGACCAAACAAATCACACCCAGCAGAAGATAGTAGTAACTATACATAGGACTGCTGCATTTGGAAAAACCACACAGTATTTTCACACCATTTTCTCTACTCTTTCCCTCTACCCACATTTTCTCCATTTCTATTTCTTTTATTAATCTACATCTAAGTTGAATATGGAGGTCTTTCCTTTTTAGTGAGTGCCTATTATGTGCAGGCAGAATGTTTTCTACAAACAATAGCTCACTTAATCTTCACAACCACCCCACAAGGTAGGTATTATCATACCTGTTTTACAAAAAAAAAGGAAATTGAAGTTCAGAGAGGTTAAGTAACTAGGAACTAGTTAAGTAACTAGGAACTAACTCAAGGAACTAGGTCATGTTGGTTCTGACTTGAACCCAAGTCCTTCTGATTCCAAAGCTATATTCTTCCCAATATATCACTTCACCTTTCATTCAACTCTGCCAAATATTCTGGACAGACAAGAAGGATCAGTAAGGCCTCATGGTGCTAGGAGCTCCATCAGAACTCTGATCATTTTATCTTCATATTTACTTAGGATACTAAATTGAGATTTGGTGTTTCTTATACCATACAATTTATTTTAGTCTCAGTTATGCTTTTTGTATCCAAAGATTTCTACAATTCTTTCTTCCTTTTAAGCCTATCAATTCAAATCTTATCTCCTCAAATCTTATTTGGCTGTAGAGAGCAGAAATCAAACCAAATGCCCAATATTCCATTCCATGGACAATTCTCACTAAAATATTCACTATAGATCATATAGCAAGTACACACTCCAATACCATAAAAACAAACCCAAAGAAAGAGAATCATGCTTTGATGAGGGAAAAAAGGAAAGGAGGGGAGAGGAAAGGAAAGGACAACAAACTGGACTTTGGAGTTATACAGCCCTTAATCTGAAGCCAAGTTTGGAATCTTGGGCATTTTACCCTGGCTTTCTGAACCACTGTGACACATAGTCCTTTTCTTATCTGTAAACTAAGACTAGAAACTTCTTCATTATATACGGGAAGTTGAATGAAATAATGTGAAAGCAATATCTGGCTAGAGTGATGGTAAATACATCTGCAGTAAGTCCTCCCCCCTTCTGCTCTTTCCACACCTACCTCTCAATTTACATTCACCCTATATAGAAAGTCTATCTTCTAAATAGCACAGACCTTGATGGATCAAAATGCTACTCCTGTCTTCTGTGAAGAAATGAGCTAGCCTCTATGATATAGAAGAACAATGCACTTGAATTATTTGGGCATATTTTGCTCCTTGGAGAGACCATCTGGGAAGAAACTTTGAGCGCAATATTCAAGCTGAAATTCATCATAAATCAGAAACCATTAGTCTAACATGATTCCTTCTCCCTCTATCCACCCCCCCCCTTTTATTTATTGATTAAAAGAGAGAGAGAAAGACTATTGTAGTTCTACAACAAAACAGAATCATGATAAATGCTGCTGAGCTAACAAGTTCCTAATAGTATCACACCATGCTGGGAATGAAAACTAAGAAATAGGAGAATGTTATCTGTTAAGGCCTTGAGATAAACTTTATTTGGGGTACTTTATTGTCTCTGGTCACCCTGCTGTGTTTTTAGAAGGTCTGCAGCATGATAATAAATTTGGCAACCTCGCTACTAGTGCATGACTGGAATATAAACATCTATGTACCCAGAAAGGTGACAAACTTTTCTACACCCAGTTCAGAATACTATTTCAGTAAAATAAGATGTGCCTGGGTTTTGACTTATGATTAAGATCAAGACATTTAACTGCAGTAAGACCTTCCTATTTGATTAACTGTGTTGTGTTTGAGGCATAAAAGCTCTGCAAAATAGAATGTTTTAGTTTGGGAGCACACGAGAGCTAGAAGGAGATTGTCTGGATTATTTAGTGGATTTGATTCAATGGACAACATTGTCATTTCAGTTTCTTTTGAAATAAATGTAATATTTGCTGTCTTTCCATCAGAGATGTGAACAGTCAAACACTATGACCCTTATAAACAGCTTGGGGTACAAATACTCAAATCTCACAATTTTATAAGACATGTATTTCCAAAGTTAACTGTTGCACCTCTGCATGACCAGATTAACGGGCATTAGTATCTCTCGCTGGCCTGCCTCTCTCCCCTGAGCTTCTTTAGATTAAAGCCTGCTTGCATTAAAACTTTCATGGATTAAAGAGGTCTGCCCTGCTTCTGTCTTTACTGAAGGAGAACTGGGTAATGTGATGAGTTCACTGAAGTGGGCCCCCTCCCCTTAATCTGTAACAGGAGAGTCCCCTTCCCCCTCAACCGGCAATGACTGCAAAGTAAGCATTAAGCCCTGAGAAGAAGGGAGTGAAACTGTACCGTTTCGGGGAGTGAGACTTATGGTTGTACGCATTAGCCAAGCGTAACTGTTTCAACAATCAACCATTGCGCCGACCTTGAGAAAATTTCTCAACCTTGCTATAGATCTTAAGCAACCAATAACTAACCGCCAACTCTGCTTCTGTCAAAATAGCTTGCTTGCATTTTCAGGATGTGGTTTCTGCCTATATAAGTCTCAAGCACACTCAGGTCGGGGCTGCTCACTGAATTCCCTGTGCGGAGTGACTGTGAGCAGTCACCGGCCGGTTAATAAAGGCTCTTTAAATTCTGTTTGGCTGTCTCGTACTTTAACTCACGGGCACCATAACATTCACTAGGGGACCCCATTTTCTATTGCCATCTCTTGCCTTGTTGCCCTGGGGTGTTTCTACTGAAAATCCTGTATAACCTACTGACGTCTTTCCCCACTGTGTGATGAGGTCACCGGGGCCTGGCAGTCATACACCAAAGCTTAGCAGAAGCAGAAAGAAAGTTAAACTCGGTCAGAGTCATCTCAGGTCACCTCCAGGCAAACTCCTGATGTCATATTGCTTTAACCCCTGCTGCTATTGCAGATCCCTGGGGTTTCTTGAAAGAAGACAACTTCATTCCTTGAGCACTCTTATTCTTAACTGAGGTTATTCAATGCTTGGGCTTCCCGAGGTGAAGAGTTTAAGTTACAGTCATGCATTATGCCAAGCATTCAGTCATTTTTCTTTGAGCATCAACCAAAAGCAAAACTCTTTTCTAGCTGTGAGAATCCAATCATGAACAAGACAGACAATCATTCTGTCCTCCTGGAGTTTACTTTATACCAAAGCATGTCATTCATCACAGGCTGACCGATCTGGGAAGATAATTCAGCTTCATCCCATGCTGAGCTAGAACCAGTGCCCCCATCCCTAACTCCCAACAACCTAGACACAGATTTCATGACACCAGTCTAGTTTTCTCCTTCCTGCACTATGAGTTTCTCTCTGGTGTCTTTTTCTGGAGAATAACTCCATTAGAAACCAGATTGCCTGGAGTCAAATCCTAAATCCATGCCTATCAGAAATTTGGCTTTGGACAAGTTACTTAAATTCTCTGGGCCTCAGTTCCCTCATCGATAAAATTGAGAAAATAACAATATCTGCATCATAGAATTCTTATGACAGGGCTTGTTCCATAGAAAGTGTTATATTACAGTTGATTAAATAAGTTAATGAAAAATTGATGTTTCATGCATTAGTCACTATGTGTTAGACATTCTTCTAAGTACTTTACAAAGTACTAACTAATTTAATTTTTGAAACAATCTATGAGAAAAGTTCCCATTTTAGAGATGAGGAAACAGGCACAGAAACTTTAAGTAACTTGCCAAGGGCACACCATTGTTAGGTTACTACACCAGAATTCAAATTGAGACCTTCTGGATCCAGAGCCTCTTCTCGGATTTCATCAGAGTTTCACAATATATGGATTTTTAAAACTAAAATATTGAGGGAATTGACATATTTCTTTCTAGAGTTAACTGAGCATTATGCAAATTTGCCAGGTAGTCTTTGCAAAAACACACAAAAATTTCCAATTCGGCTCACCCTCAGAGCAAAGATGCCTATTTGCCTTAAATTCATAAAGATCTTTTCCATTATGACCCTCTCACAGCTTCCAACTGGCAGTTTCTCTTATTCAACCAGGTTTTAGGTTTCCCACTCTCCAGGAACTCTTTGGTAAGCAGAAATCTATTATGGCTCCCAAGATTTCCAACCCTTGTGCGCATGCCCTGTTATTATACCTTACCCCCAATTGTCAACAAGATTTGTGAATAAGATGCGATACCACTTGCATGATTCTGTTGCATTATATGGCAGATGAGATTTTGCAGTTATAATTAAAATTGCTTGTTTAAGTTTCCTAGACTACTAAAGCAAATACCATTGCAATGGGTCAACTTGAAGTGAATTTATTAGCTTACAGTTTTGAAACTAAAAGAAAGTCCAAATCAAGGCATTAGCAAGGCAATGTTTTCTCCTTGAATGCTGTGGTTTTCTGGGTTTGGTTGCTGCTGAATCTTCGTCCTTAATTTGTCACAGGGCAATGCACATGGTGGCCTCTCTGGGCTTCTCCATTTCTCTTCTGGGTTTCATTGATTTCAGCTTCTTACTTCCTGTGACTTTCTCTCTGTCTGAATTTCATTCTGCTTACAAAGGACTCCAGTAGTAGGATTAAGACCCATCCTGATTTGGCTGGGTCACACCTTAACTGAAGTAACCTCAACAAAGTGTCCTACTTACTATGGATTCACACCCACAGGAATGGATCACATTTAAGAACATGTTTTTTTCTGGGGTACATGCAGCTTCAAGACACCATATCCCTATTTCATTGATTTTGAATTAATCAAAAGAGAGATTATCCTCCTAATCAGGTGAGCCCTTAAAAAAGTTCAGAGATAATTGAGGTGAGATTCTTCATCCTTTTATGGAGAAGGTCATGTGACATGGACTAACAGGTGGCCTCCAGGAGCCGAGAATGACCCTAGTTGATAGCCAACAAGAAAGAGAAACCTCGATCCTATAACCCGGAGGAACCAAATTCTGCCAACAACAAGTGAGCTTGGAAGGAGACCCTGAACTCCAGGTAAGAACCCAGTCTTGGTCTTCTGAGCAGAAAATCCAGTTGAGCCCTTTCCATACTTTGGACCTACAAAACTGTGAGATAACAAATGGGCATTGTTGTCATTCACTACATTTGTCAAAATTTGTTATGCAGCAATAGGAAATGAATATACATCTTATTACTTTACAGACTCACATAAATAAGAGGAACTCAGTGTGATAATTTAATTACATAGGAGGATTCCCAAGCTAGACAGTGGCATAGATATCATCTGATCTCCCCATTTTACAAATGAAGAAGCTAAGAACTAAACAGGAGAAGATTCCTTACAAAGTCAACACTAGAATCCAGGTTACTTAGATCCAATTACATTTTACCTTATGCCTAATAGAGAATTGAGAATTTGACTCAGGAACTTTCATTTCTCTATCCAGTGTTCTCTTCCATGGAACATGAATTCATTTCCTGATGAAAACTGTAAATTCAGCCAAAGGAAGATGTGAAAAAACCCATATGGATAGATCAGTGGAAGTCTCAGTGACATCCTGTGCTAAAAAGTTCCATGAGTCCAAGCCATAAGATGAGCAGGCTATAGTTAACTTGTATATGTGAAATGGATTTGGATTGTACCCTGGGACATATGCAGTAAACATTTCAAAATCAGTCACAGGTTCAGATCATGAGAAATAAAAATTTAGGGCATATGAATTATATTTTCTGATAGTTTGGCTTTCAAAATAAAGACCAATATTACTCCCCATTTTCTTCTAACAGATATCATGGACTCTGCAGCCAGATACCCTGAGTTTGAATCTGGGTGTACCACCTTCTAGGTTTATAACTTTAATTATCTGTTTCTGTTTTCTCATATGTAAAATTGGGATAGTGATTGCAACTATCTCATAGGGTCTTTTGTGCATTAACTGAGTTAATGTATATTCTTAGAATAATGGCTAAAACATAGTCAGCACTTCAAATGTCAGTCAGGATTTCTCATATGTCAGCCCCTAAATACCTGATTTGAAAAAACAATTATTTAGGCTCATTAATTCTCTAGGTACTTCTGTTATTGTGATTTTGACTTAAAAACTCAATCATATCATGTATTTCCTTCAGTTACATTCCATTCTGAATTTAAAAAGAAGTGTGGTGTTTCATAAGTGCCAGTTTTGCTTAATTAAGAAGAAGAAATATGCTTGAGTAACTCCAAGTAATTGAAGTTAGTGATTTCAGGTGACACTCAAGGGGATTAATAGACAATTTTAGACGAACATTTTTTAGCATGTCATTTTTCTTGTTAAAGAGCATTAGTGCATTGCCCTCCTATGTTTATTAAGTAATGGGGGAAGATGATGCCAAAATGATCAATGCAAGAATTGATCAACATTTTTCCCAAAACTTCGTGTTTCAGAAGTTCTCTCGAATTAGACTAAGATTCTTTCCTTTCCATAAATGTAAAAATCAACAAATGTGGACTAAATGAATATATAGTGGTTGGTCAAGTTTACTCAGGGGAGATATTCAAAATATTTAACCCCAGGATGGCATAAGCTTTTCTGTAAAGCCTTACCGGTGGGATGAGATGGGGAAAAAATCAGTCAATTGCAAGCAGATCCACTGGCTCTCTGCTATTTGCAGTGCCTGCCTGATTTTTTGCTCTGTGGGTGATGAGTGACACAGAAGAAGTTGCAGTGTGCTACTGCCAAAGGAAACAATATCTACTTGGGACCTGTCCTGTCAATTATCCAATGAGGTCCTGCTTCTACTGAAATTGGGTTGTGCATTGTCTACACCAAATGAGCTCACTAGGATAACCTCGAGCTATTTGTGAGTTTATGTTATGCTTTATGTGTTAGTAGACAGAACATAACGGCAATGTTTCACTCTTAATTCAACTGTTGCCAAATTTCTGGCAGTGACTCCCTGGGTAGTGAAGGTACAATAGTTATCAGTGGATTGCGGTTGTTGTAGAAATAGCACAGAAGAAAGAAGGAAGACAATTAGATCAGGATTATAAAAATATTAGATACTATCTCCTTTCAAAATTCCTTTGTCAAGGAGTGGCTTTGCTAATGATGGAGATTCAGTTTCATTTATTATGATGCAAAGATTATATGATCCTAAATCAAGCAAGCATCTCAGCCCCGTATGTTAGAGCTAAACTCAAAACTAGATATTTCTAATTTTGACCTTGTAGGGTACACTTTTTATCTGATATCATATGACGGTTCTTACAAATAAGCTGCTTGTTGTGAAGTCACAAATATCAGTTTGTGGGGAGTCATTCCAGAGAGAAAAATTAAAACCTTGCCCACAGGTTGAAGGGAATGTCATCAGGCTTCTGAATGATCTGTCCAAATTCAGAGGAACACTGGAAACATCTGCTGTTCTGTTCCAAACCAGCAACATCTAAATGTCATTACCATACATCTCAGAGTTTCAAAAACCTAGCATTACTTATTTGGTCATATTAGAATTTAAGGTCCATGGAGACTATCTTGTTCATTGATAATACCCTCAGTGCTCAAAATAGGGCCTGCCATATAGTAAATGCTTAATAAACACTTGTTGAAATAATAGCCCTTATTTACAGGGTCTCACTGTGAACCAGATACCTTTAAAAACAATACCATATATTAACTCAATTAGTCCTTTTGACAGCCCAGAAAGTAGATATTTGCTTTTTTATCATTTCATGGCTTGGTCAAAATCATAGCCAAAATTTTTATGGGCATAAAAATTAAAGCACAGACCATTTAGAAGTGTGTCCAATGTAACACAGCTAGAAAAGTAAAGAAAGCCACTTTATGCTCAACCATACTTGGCTCCAGAGCTTTACTCCAACCACTGAATATACTGTATTCTGATTGAATAAATCAGAGAAAAAGGATTTGTTTAAAAAAATGGGCATTTTAAATATTTCTTTCTAGAATACAGACAGAAAAATAACCTAAGTTCCCTTCCCAGTGAAAGGATTTGCCCAGGTCTACCTCACTGCACAGACCATTGCCTTTTGCTGGCATTTTTGAGTTCAAGTCCCACCTCTGCCTTTTCCCAGCAAGGTGATTTTGACTATGTCACTTAGCAGGTCTCTAGCCTAAGCTTGGTAATCTGTTAACATAATGATAATAATGCTAATATTTTGTTATCCATCCTGTCTGACCTTTTTCAAGGTTGTTGTAAGAAAAATATTTGTAAAGTAACTAGATTAAGTAGTTCAGAGGCTTCAAACACTAACACATTTATGGTGTTTCTCCATCTCCCCATCCTCTATCCCCTATGCCATATATTCTACATCATGAAAACAGTAAAAACTACTAATCCCAAACTTAAATAAAATATGAAACTAAAATATATTTTTCTTGATTTTTTGTAAATTTACTAAAGCTGAGTTTTGCCCATTTTCTCAGACCCCACCTTTGCCGGTATCCTGAGTGCAGGGTTAGTTTGCCTATTTAATAATTCCACACTTGGAGACAGTTTTATGAACTGTGAAGTGCTGTGTAAAGGTAAGGAATCATCTTTGTTGTTCCTAGTAATATTCAACACCTGGTTGTCTTCCTAATCAGCTCATAAACTGCTCAAGAGCTCACTGCTATTGCATCCTCCTAGTTCCGTGAAAAGTCAATGCTTAGACATCACCTGCCCAGGTGAGCTATCCCTGACTCCCTGTCTCAGTTTGCCAGGCCAAGACAAATACCACACAATGGGGTGGCTTAACACCAGGAATTTATTGACTCATGGATTCAGAAGCTAGAAGGCTTGTTTTCTCCAGGGGTTGGTAGTGTTCTGGCTGCCAACTTTCCCATCACATGGTGATGTCCTCTCCTTTCTCTTCTGAGTTCTCACTGATCTGCTGCTTTCGGCTTTTCCATGTGGCTTTCTCTCACTGTGTGTGAATTTATTCTGCTTATAAAGGACTCCAGTAATCTGGATTAAGACCCAGCATCATTCAGTTGGGCCATACCATAACTAAAATAACATTTTGCTTAAAAGGTCCTATTTACAATGGGTTCATACCCATAGGAATGCAGACCAACACCAAGAACATGTCTAAATTAGAGTAAATAATTAATCTACTACACTCCCTAAGACTGAATTAGGTGACTCTCCTCCATGCTTCTGGAGCAGTCTGTACTGATCCCTATCATAGCCCATTCCAAGACTTTGGACAGATGAAATACAGAGCTATAGAAGAGATGAATATCACCCAGCTAATATACTACCAGAGTTTGAAGAACTGGATCAGATTCAGTACTCTAGAACCAAGAAGAGACAAATAATTTCACGGGCAAAAATCTATGCACACATTTTCCTAACCTCCATCATGATGGTCAGCCAGAACTGCTGAGATAACTATCTTCCTATGAGTTTGTGGATTTCCCCTCGGGGAGTACATTCAAAACTCAGCAGGCAGGGTTTGTTTAATAGCCTGGTTATCCAGAATTCTTGTAGAAATCAATGACAGCTGAATATGCCTTAGCACATCTTAGTGAAATGAAATTTCACTAAAAAGGCCAAATGAGTAAGGAGACCATTTAATTTCTAGGCTAGAGGACTAGGCTGAGATGAAATACAGGCAGAAAAAGCTCCCAAAGTGCTGTACAACTGAGACTGATTAAATGGGAGATCTGTTTTCAAACTGCTACAAAAATGAAGAGGAAAAAATCATTAAGGAGACTGCCAATGACCTCATCCAATGACCTCATCCAATGCTGAATGTGAAATTCTAATGAAGGTTACATTTATGTAAACTTCTTTCCCTTAGAAGGTTGCTGGGCACAAAGTGGGAAAGAAGGAAAGGCACATCAAGGAAAAGGGAGCAATTCAGAAAGTAGATAATGGGAATTTTGGGGGTCTCTACTGAAATGACCTCTCAGTGAGAATGTAAAGACTTGAGGGTTCTGAGCTGTGAAGAGGAGGGAGAACAGGAAGGAGTAAAAGCAGGATGAAGCACTGAATGGTTTATAAAAATAAGAGTTCCAGGAACTTATTGTTATTTTTATCAAAGTAATACTTGTGCATAGTTCTAAGAGTCAAAAGCCGCAGTTAATTTAAAATATAAATAGCAGCCCCCTTTACTGTCCCTTCTCACTTTTGCATCCCAATCTCAAAAGTCATCGTCAAATATTTGGCTGTTTCTTTTGTTATTTACCACCTAATTTCAAAATAACACATTTGTTTTGCTATTTCTTTATGCTGCAGTTACAAACATTATCTAATTTATTCATACGAGGAAGACGAGGGTATTTTTTTGTAAAAAGAAATAAACAGAGTAACTATGACTAAGATATTTAAAATGGAGTCAGGAGGTCATTCTAGAGGTTACTTTATGCAAAGCTCAGCCAGATATCACAGACTCTCAAAGTATGCAAAATTTCAAGCAAAAGTTTCCTTGAAACCCTAAAGACATCCAGACACCAGACAAAAACAAGATAAGGAACTCAGTAAAACTATCTAAACTGAGGGACCTTTGGAACACTCCAAATAATCACCAACTATACACAAATCATCTAATCTTCTGTCTCCAAAAACCCTTGCCCAGAAGGGCCATGATTTGTGTTGCTACCTAAATCCATGCTCCCCAAATTGCAATTCTAAGACCCCAAATAAATGTCTTTGTTGCCTTGCAGCTTAGTTTGTTATTTCTTTTTTTATTCAGTTTTATCGAGATATATTCACATCTGTACAACCATCCATAGTGTGCAGTTGTTCACAGTACCATCATATAGTTGTGCATTCATCACAACAATCAATTTTGAACATTTTCATTCTGCCAAAAAAATTAAAATAAGAATAAAAATAAAAGAAAGAAAGAACACCCAAAAAATCCCATCCCCCCTATTATTCTTTTAATTTTTGTTCCCATGTTTCTACTCATCTGTCCATACAATGGATAAAGGGAGTGGGAGCCATAAGATTTACACAATCACACAGTCACACCATGTAAGCTATATAATTGTACAATCATCTTCAAGAATCAAGGCTACTGGGTTACAGTTTAGCAGTTTCAGGTATTTCCTTCTAGCTATTCCAATACACTAAAAACTAGAAAGGGATACCTATATAATGCATAAGAATAACCTCCACAATGACGTCTTGACTCCATTTGAAATCTCCCAGCCACTGAAACTTTATTTTGTTTCCTTTCTCTTCCTTATTTTGGTCAAGAAGACTTTCTAAATCCCATGATGTTGGGTCCAGGCTCATCCCCAGGAGTCATGTCCCATGTTGCCAGGGAGTCTTACACCCCTGGGAATCATTTCCCACATAGGAGAGAGGGCAGTGAGTTTACCTGCAGAGTTGGCTTAGAGAGAGAAGTCATATCTGAGCGACAAAAGAGGCTCTCTGGGAGTAACTCTGAGGCACAATTTTAAGTAGGCTTAGTGTCTCTTTTGCAGTAACAAGCTTCATGAGGGCAAGCCCCAAGATTGAGGCCTCAGCCTTCTAAATTGGTAGTCCCCAGTGCTTGTGAGAATCTCAGTAATTCCCCAGGTGGAGAAGTTTAATATTTCCATATTTTTCCCCAGTCCCTTAAAGGGGCTTTGCAAATATATTTTTATTCTCTGCCCAAATTACTCTGGGATGTGCCGGGGCTTCACACTAACCTGTACAAACCAACCAGATCTCACTCTGTATTCAAAGTTCCATGTAATTATGGTGTTTGAATAAACTGATCATACAAGTTAAATTGTATAGTGTGCTACAGAAAATATAGGTTTTGCACTAAATAAACATCTCTTTCTTTTGTCTCACACAAGTTGAAGCTTTAAAACACTGTCAATATCGCCCTTTACCCTTTAGTCTGATTTGCATTAGTCCTAACCAGGGCAGCTTCATTCCTATCTCTAATTGAAATCTGAACTCTTTTTCAGCTTTTTTAACAGTTGCTGTATGGAGTAATACTAATAGTCATAGCTACCAAACTCTAGCTCTGAGTCTCAGGTTTCACACAGATACTCTAAGTTCCAGGGACTGACCAAGTTATACAAAAAGAACTCAGCATCTCAGAATTTAGAGATAACCATCACAACTCAGGAATAAATATGACTACTGTAAAAGCTTGCAGTCTAGGGACCTTTACAATAAGCCTTCCACTGATAACCTATACTCTACGATTCAATTCTCAGATTTTGCACATTATAGTTAGTCTGTATTAGTGAGGTGTTGTAATGTTTATCTTTGTGTTTCTAGCTTATTTCACTCAACACACTGTCCTCAAGTTTCATTCACCTAGTTGTATGCCTTACAACTTCATTCCTTCTTTTTCAATATTCCATTGTATGCATACACCACAGATCGCCATTCCACTAATCAGTCGATGTATCCTTAGGCCACTTCCCTCCACTGCAAATCGGGAACTCTGCTGCCATAAACATCAGTATGCAAATGTCCATTTGTATCCCTGCTCTCAGTTCTTCCAGGTATATACCCAGGAATTTATGGCAACCCCATACTTAGCTTCTTGTGGAACCACCACGCTGCCCTCCAGATGGGCTGCACCATTCTATTTCCCCATCAAACGTGAATAGAGTTTGTTGTTTCTTGGTTGACCATTTGCTCAGTGTTCTCTGGACCAATCATTACTGCACCCTCAAACTCTCTGTCAGAGCCACAAATGTCCTTGAGGACAACTCTTGTGGAGCCCCCATTACATGCTCCAATGTGGGCTGGGTCCCCTTCACCACTGCCTGGCAGGCATAATGGACTCTATCCCTTTCCCCTCTCTTCTTTAGGAGAGTCCCTGTTTTTTGGGTCCCATGCTTTCTCACTCATTCTCTCATTTGCTACTATGAACCGAGCAAGAGGCCATAGGAAAGAAATGTGTTGACATTGTGCATGTCTGAAAATGTTATTCTACCTTCAGACTTGATTTAAAGTTTGGTTAAGAATGTAATTCTGATTAGAAATCATTTTCCTCAAGATTGTGAAATATTTTTATATTGTCTTTTAACTGCCAGTCTTGCTATTGAAAGCTTGAAGCTATTATAATTCCTGCTCATATATGACCTGCTATCATTTTTTTCCCCTTATCTAGAAGCTCCTAGAGTTCTTTTTCTTTTTCTTCCTTTTTTTTTTCTGCTAATGTTCTGTATTTTCTGGATTGTAGGCCTTGGTCCTTGGTGTGGGTCTTTTTCATTCTTCTGAGCATGAAGTGGACCGTTCTAATCTGGAAACTTATATCCCTCAATTAAGAGAAATTATTTATTTGTTCTATGGGACACTGACTAAAAAATGTAAAAGTTCTAGATTTAAATTACAATCTTTTTGTAACTTAATCTTGGAAGTGAATCTTATTCCATCAATTGGCCATATATTCCATTTGTTAGAGGTCAGTCAGTAAATTCAGGCCACACTCAAGTAGATGAGGTGGTGGGATCATTGGGGCCATCCTCCTACAGTAACTTGCTTAAAAACAAAAGACACGGGTCATAATTGTTTCTCCTCATTGCTTCTCACAAGAACAGGAACTTGTTACTGTATGGTAAGGCAGAGCCCTGGATCCCATGCAAAGGATTTTCCTGAGGGTCTCCTGTAAGATGGAGAAATATTGTTGGGGAAACACTTGAGTTTCTTTTCCTTATATAAGAATCTGCAATTCTTTTGTTGGCAGGGAATGAAGATTCAAAAAAGCATAAGTCAATATGATAAAATCTACAGTTTGCACTGCCAGGGAAGAGTTTTTTGTTTTTTGTTTTTTTCAGAATAACAGACACCATAATTCTATGGGATGACCTTAGCCTACTAAGGGCATTAATAAGAAAACTTACTAATAGGAAAATTAAAGTGAAAAACAGGGTAATTAATCATTCAATTAATTTGAACAAAATACCATTTGTCTCAATAATTAAAGTCTGTAAGTATTACAGATTATTTCTCCAAAATTATACAAATCAATGAATTCAAATTTCCGTTCACTTTACCAACAGACATGTTCATTTCAAAAGCGATTATTCAAACTCAAATATAGTTGTCTCATTTCTCAAAGGAACTGCAGAATTCCAGAGAATTAAAACTGGGACATTTGAGGCTGTTTCCATGTATCACTTCTAGTTGGGTAATAGTCAGGTAAATTTTTATGCATTTAACACAATCAGTTGGTTAATAGAATTTTTCTCTTTTTGAATTGATTGTTGCAACTACAGCACAACTAGCTTTATTCTCTGTGTTTGTTGTATGACAGACTAACTGTTAAATGTCTCCAAACTCCAGGCACATTTTCTTTCAAGGCTTTTAATACAAATGGATGAGAAGAGCTGTTCTTACCACCAGCTCTGTGCATGTGTGTGCGTGTATGTGTGTCCATGTGTGTGTGTTCTAAATGTGCTGTACTTTATATTAGTCTTCTCTCAAAAAATATTATTAAGTTGCCACTGATTGTTAGGTGCAATAGGTGGACTATTCTGAGCTCAAAGGTAAGCAAATGTGACATTTTATTTAAGTGAGTTAAAAATTTGTTGGATGTTGTGTGAGACCTCTCTCAGTGCCAATAACCACGTTCCCATTATCAGATTGCACTCAAACTCAAATCTGCAAAAACTGACCAGCATTGGAAGCAGTTAATGGTGCAAGGGCTGTTTACCATGCTATTAAACACAACTTTCCCCATGTTTAATGGAGTTCATTAGTATTCATTGGTGTGTTTTCAAACCAATGCTAAAATATTATTCCAAAATGTATATGAATTAAAGGTATGTTGAGTTACTCAAAAGTTTAAAGTTTCATCCTTAAAAAAAAAGGCATAAAGGGTAAAGGATAATATTGACTGTGTTTTAAAACCTCAAATTCCATGTGAGACCAAGAGAAGAGATGTTTACTTGGTGCAAGATCTATAGTTCTTAAACAATTTAACTCATACAGTTTGTTCAAATACCATAATTACGTGGAACTTTTAATAGGAAGTGAGACCTGGTAGGTTTGCATAGGTTAGTGTGAAATAACAACACATCCTAAAGTAATTTGGGCAGAGAATAAAAATATATATGCAGGGCCTCCCTGGGGAGCTGGGGGAAAATGCAGAGGTGTTGGGCTTCCTCACCTGTGTTGTTGTGGATGTTCTCACAAACATTGGGTTCTGAAGGCTTGATATGCTGAGCCCTCTGTCTTGGGGCTTGCCCCTATGAAGCTTGTTACTGCAAAAGAGAGGCTATACCTGCTTATAAACTTTGCCTAAGAGTCTCTCCCTGGGTATCTCTTTGTTGCTCACATGTGGCCTCTCTCTCTAGCTAAGCCAACTCAGCAGGTGAACTCACTGCCCTCCCCCCTATGTGGGATCTGACTCCCAGGGGTGTAAATCTCCTTAGCAACATGGGATATGACACCAGGGGATGAATCTGGACCTGACATCATGGGATTGAAAACATCTTGTCGACCAAAGAGAGGATGCGAAATGAGTGGCCGAGAGTCTGAATGGTGTCGAGAAGCTGAGAGGTCACTCTGGTGGGCACTCTTATGCACTATATAGCTAACCCATTCTAGGTTTTAATGAATTGAAATAGCTAGAAATAAACACCTGAAACTATCAAACTCCAACCCAGTAGCCTTGACTCTTCAAGACGATTGTATAACAATGTAGCTTACAAGGGGTGACAATGTGATTGTGAAAGCCTTGTGGATTGCAGTGCTTTTATCCAGTGTCATGAATGGATGAGTAGAAAAACGAGGACAAAAAACTAAATGAAAAATAGGGTGGGAGGGGATGATTTGGGTGTTCTTTTTTACTTTTATTTTTTATTCTTATTTTCACTTTTTCTGGTACAAGTAAAATGTTCAAAAAATAGATTGGGGTGATGAATACACAACTATATGAAGATACTGTGAACAATTGATTATATGGTACTGTGAAAAATTGATTGTACACTTTGAATGATTGTATGGTATGTGAATATATCTCAATAAAACTGAATTTTAAAAAAGCAAAAAAAGAGAGACATTTTTCAAGCTCCTATTATAGGTCTAATATTGTGCTACACATGATGGGAGAGAGTAATGATAGAAACTATAATCCAAAATTTCACTTGTGAAATGCAACAATTACAAGACAGGTCAACAACATTACAAGCTAGTCAATGTCCATTCCCCTAAAACATATTCCTCTAGACTATAAAACCTTGAAGGCACAATTCATGTTCTATTCAGTGCATCACTAGTGCCTAACATAGTACCTGGAACATCAATAAGTCAATTGTTCAATGAACCCATAAATTAATGAGATGCATAGTACAGAGAACCATGGGCGTTAAATAGAGGAAGATCATCCTATAGGCTAGTGAAGTAAGGGAAGGATTTATGAAAGGTTTGGTGTTCATCTAGGTCTTAGAAAACTTGGAATATTTTGGATGTAGAACAATAAGGCAGGAATGGCATAAGTTGAGTTATATTCTTGAGAAAATGCCCTTCACCGTCTGTCATGTAAGGCCTAAAACTAAGGCCCATTAGGATGTGCTGCCTTGACAGCTGGTGAAACCAGGAGGTCTTCAAGTGGCCCAATCAAAATTTCCCCTCTCCATTTGCTCCCATGGATAATGCCCCTTAGCCAAACAACCCTCCTTATCATGGAGACCAGGCCCAGTTCCTGCTTATCTCTGAGTAACAGGCTTCAGTTCCTGGCCAACCCATGGAATTATTCAAACAAGCTGACCACATCCTCCCATGGAAACCAGGGGCACTTCACCCCCTTGATACAACAAAGCCTGCCTCCCACTGCCCTGGCAGTTCACTGTGTTCCTGTGTGCAATCCCTGTGTGGGCCTGCATCGCACAGAGTTTTCTTCCCCTGGGCTGTGAGTCTATGTGACTAATAAACTGCTGTCAATCTCATCTGTCCAGTGCTGGGTACCATATGCTGTGCCATCCCCATAACAGTGCTGGGTACCATATGCTGTGCCATCCCCATAACCCTAGGGTGGAATCTCTTCCTCACCAATGTGGCAAATAGCAGGCAATTGAAATACTATCTTGTCCAAACAGTCACCAGTCTTCTTCCATTGTGTTTCATGACCCTATCTCTTCCTTTACAGCCCCAAAGAAGTGGTATAGTATAGTGTTTAAGAGCATGGTATCTGGAACCAAACTTCCTGGGCTAGGTAGGAATCACAGTTTTCTCATTTCCTAGCTGTGTGGGGTAATCAATTGACTTACTTTCTGTATCTCAATTTGGTCATCTATTGGATAGGAATCCTAAAAGTGCTTACCTAAAGAGCTATTGTAAAAACTAAATGAGATAGGATCTGAAAGTGCTTAGAGCAATGCTTGGCACATAGTGATTATTAAATAAGTGTTAACTATTTTTCACACAGCCAGCTCTCCACCAAAATCTGGGCATCCCCGTCTGGACTACAGAATTATGATTGGAAAGGGGCTGTGCAGGAAAAGCATTCCCCAGCCTCCCTGCATCTAGGTGTGGCCAAGTGACTAGTTTTCATCAATAGAATGTGAGCAGAAGTGATGCAGGGCACTTCTAGAACAGGGTGGTAAAAAAGCAGACATGTCTTCACCAGTCTCCCTTTTGTTCCCCCATCTCCCTGCTAAATGGGCTCAGCCATACAACAAGTAATTGAAATATTCATTATATGATGAGACCTAGAATAATTTACCACTGTTAAACATTAGTGAAAATACACCCTGTCACTATTATTAGGAGAACTTTTCATCAGGATTACCTTGAACTGAAAAGCCAAAGGAACAAAGTCTAACAATGCTTATGTGTCTTTTGGTTTTTGCTTTCTTACCGAGCAGATGGCACATGAAAGCCACAGGGCTTATTGGTGTGTCAGGGAGAGTCTTAAAGTTGACACAACCAAAGAAACATATTCAGTGATCCATTCAACAACAGCAGGCATTATGATCTTTTTCAAAAAAGGAGGCTTGAGTTGAAAAGTTGTAACTTTACCAAAACTTGGATTTGCCTTAACCGAAACACCACATTTTGAAGCATCCTACAAGAATGCTATCACGTTGCCAAACAAAAGGAGCTTTGTGATTTGTGTCTTGGTTTCTCAGGGCTGCCAAAACAAAGTTTCACAAACTAGGTGGCTTAAAGCAGCAGGATTTTATTCTCTCACTGTTCTGGAAGCTAGAAGTCCAAAATGAAGTTGTTGGCAGGTCCAGGATCCCTATGAAACATGCAGGGAAGACTATCTCCTTGCCTCTTCCTTGCTTCTGGTGGTTTGCTGGCAATCCTTGATGTTTCTCAGCTGACACCTACAGCACTCCAATCCTTGCCTTCCTCATCACAGGGCCTTCCTCTGTGTCTATTCATCTTTTCTCCTCTCCTCTCCTTGTGAAGACACCAGTCACATTGGATTAGGGGCCTGCCCTATTCCATTATCACCACATCTTAATTTAACTAATTCCAACCGTAATGATGTTATTTCCAAATAAGGTCTTATTCTGAAGTACTGGGGATTAGGACTTTAATGTATCTTCTTGTGGAACACAATTCAACCCACAACAAGATCTTAGAGAAATCACATGACACAGAAATGGTCAAATTATAAACTTGGAAGTAGTGCCTCTAACAATAATATTATCCTCTCCAGAACTGCTAGAATTCCTTCTAATATGTTTCAGGCAGTAACACACCTTAGCATTCTCCTTCAACATTAATGGGAAGAAACTACCAGCATCTTTCAGTGGTGCCAGTATCTAAACTTATTCTCTAGTTAATACATCGAAGAAAAATTCCCTTTCAAGTCCATTTTGGAAGCTGTGAAGACAACTGATAAGTTAAAAAGAGTGTACAGTTTATTTGCTAGGCAAACTATTCACACAAAAATGCTTGGTACTCTGTACAGGTGTTGCACCCTTCACACTTGATGATATTATTTTTTTCTGCATTAGTGAAAAAGGAAGTTGTATATGGCAAGAGGTTTCTTTGCTTTGTTCTGAAATCACAGACAGTCAGCAATCCTGGAAGTGTTGCCTACTGCCTTGAAAGTGGCACTTTCATCCGAACTAGGTTTTGAATCACAGCCTCTTCAAGTAGTTTTTGTTAGGAAAGGAAGCAGAATGCAGAGATATCTTCTGCACAGATGTTCCCTGGCATAAAAAAGGAATGTGTTTTTAAGGGCTTGATTGAAACTTGGACAGAAGTTTCATCTTTTTTAATGAGAAAAGTAAATCATATTCTCAGAATGGTCTGATAGAGAGAGGAGAGTTCATTTATGTCTTGGCTCACTTATCAGCTATTTGGGCACTTAAGAGATAAATCATTTAATTGGAAGCTCTGCAGTCTCCTTTATGGATGCTGCCAGACAACTGTGGATTCCATTGGCCAGTTGTCACATTGGAAGAAGAGGTGAGAGTCAGAAATTTGTGAAAACTTTCAACGCTGGAGGAAGCATTTCAGCAGGCTGAAGTTGAAAATGATAAAATCTAGTCAATTTGTCAGAATTCTGAAGACACTCAGAAATACTACAAAGTCTTCTGAAAATTACTTCTGCTGAGATGGAAAAAGGATTCACAATTTTTTTTTTCTTGAAAACATACATAGTATCAATGATGGAACTTTTGAAAAGGATATCTCCATTGATACAAGAGCAAAGGAAATGAATTCATGAATTCAACCCCAAAAGAAAGAATCTTGGAGACATTTCATGTTTCATGAGACAAATATCTTAATATAGGAAGAGTGTAATGAAAATGAATCTTCAGTTTGCCTCTTATATTTTTGAAAGCCAGGGCTTTCAACACTTATTCCTATGAAAATAAAAGTCAAATCAAATGGATATCAAAAATGGACTGCCTAGTGCTACTTTAACAAACACTCCACAGTCTTACCACATTATTAAAACCAAACCAAGCAAAACTGATATAAGTGCAATTTAGATCTCTTTCAACATTTTTTTTTTTTTCAGAAAGTAGGTACTTCAGTTTCCTAAAGCTGCCGGAATGCAAAATACCAGAAATGGATTGGCTTTTATAAAGGTGATTTATTAGGTTACAAGTTACAATTCTAAGGCCTTGAAAATGTCCAAATTAAGGCAACAACAAGAGGATATCTTCTCTGAAGAAAGGCTGCTGGAATCCGGGGTTCCTCTTTCAGATAGAAGGGCACATGGCTGGTGTCTGCTGGTCCTTAACTCCCAGGTTTCATTGCTTGCAGGTTTTGATCCAGTGACGTTCTCTCTGAGCATCTGTGGGTTCTCTCTTAGCATCTCCAGGGCATTTCTCTCTTTAAGCTCTCTCCAAATGTTTCTGCCTTTTATTCTGTCATAAAGGACTCCAGCAAAAGATTAAGAACCACATTGAATGGGTGGGGTCACATCTCAATTAAAACAACTTAATCAGAAGATCTCACCCACAATAGGTCTGCACCCACAAGAATGGATTAAAAGAACATGCTTTTTCTGGGGTATATAACAACTCCAAACCATCACAGTAGGTATGACTTTTGTAAGAAAAAAAGAAAGTAAAAAAGAAATATAATTTTTAAAAAAGATCATTTCTATTCTTAGTTGTGAAATAAATCCAAACCAATTGCTTTTATTGTAGTTGTGGTGGTTTGAAAGCATGTTCCCAAATTCTTTGACATACCTCCGATCAAGCAGTGAGATTTATGTCACCACCTCTTCAATCTTGACTACTTGTAACCAATAGAACAAAGCAGAAGTGAAACTGCAGGCCTTCAAAGTCTATGCCAGATTAGGCCACAGTCACCCTAAAATAGGCACCACTATCCTGAGACAGCCATACTGGAGAGGCCATGAGTCGGTGCCAGTTGAGTTCTCAGCCACAGCCAGTATCAAGCACCTGACCTGTTATACATCTAGCCCAGCTGAGCTTTCAGAAGACTGCAGTTCCAGCCAACATCTAATTGCAAATGTGTGAGATCATAAATGAGAACTGTTCAGCCAAGCCCTTTCCAAATCCCTGATCCATAAAGTCATGATCAAACTAAAGTCCCTGCTTTAAGCTAAAGTTTTAATTTTTTGTGCAGCAGTAGCACCCAGAACAGAATTTTGGTATCTGGAGCAGAGTGTTGCCAAAACAGAAACCAGAACATATGGCATTGGCCTTGGGATTAGGCAGGGCCAGAAAATGCAAGATTCTGTTAGTGAAAGGCTGATGGACCTCAACGAAGCTATCGGTGATCATTTAAAGGAAAGTGAGGAAAATGTTATTGGAAACTGAAAGAAGTTAGATCCATGTTCTGTAGCAGCAGAAGCTCAGCAAAACTATTACTTTTGGTCACATGAAAAACAGAAAGTAGACTCCATGAGCTAACGGATAGGGCTAAGAATATTTCTAAGCAGAATGTGCTCTTAGCAGCATTTGATAAAATACAGATCGATAAGTTAAAAGAGGAACGTTTCTGATTTTGAGAAAAAAATAGAGAAAATATAAGGAAGTCAGGACTTCCTAAGTTCAAAAATAAAACTGTTTCTTTTTCTAAACCTACCCATATGGCACACACACACACACACACAAAATCTCAAATTAAGAGATGGCTTCAGGGAAAAGATAGAATCCAGGATAAGCCTGTAAGAGACCTTGTTCAAACCTCAGAAAGATTTAAAGTGGTGACTCATCAAACCTTTCATACAGGCAAACATTCTTTTTAGTTATCTTAAGATCCTAACATTCTCATAGACCCTCTTGCTTAGACAATAAGGATTCTAATAATCCTAAGAGCACTAGCCCTAAGTAGATTTTCCAGGAGCTCAAAACAGAGATGGGCCTGCCACAAAAATATGTACAGTTACAGATTTTGTTTAGTAATGTGAGCCCAAATAATATTCACAGAAAACCCACAAACTATTAAAGAAAATGTTATTGGTCAAAGTTCCACTAGCTTGGACTGAAAGGGCAGAAAGAGTTCAAAATGAAAAGAGGTATTTGGATCCCTAAACATCATGTGCAAGAAGCACAATGAGAAAGCTACCCAGCAGTGAATACAAGCTTTTCTTATAGAAAAGGGAGAGGGACAAGAGGGTGGAACCAAGAATCCAGAGGGTGCTTGAGCCACAGAGAACAGTTTCTAGGAAGCAGAACTAGACCTTAATCAAATTGGTGGCATGTCTCTATCTGAGTTTCAGAGTTAATTTTGACCAGTGACTGCCAGGTATCTCCCCAGTGCACTTATCCTATCCTTATGTCAACATTACACATTTGATATGTAGGGAAGAGTTAAATTGCTTCCTTATTTCATTGTCTTTCAGATCAAGAGGAACCGTGAGCAAGGAACAGAATTCAAGGTGCCTCATCCACACCTGGACCCCATTTACATGATGAGTTCCTTGACCTGGCGCCTCAGCCTGATGCCCTGGTTGACAAGACTTTTGGAGGGATTTGAGAGGGAGTGAGAATATTTTGTAAGTGGAGGAATAAACTAAATTGGTGGCCAGAAGGCAGAATGGGGTGGTTTTGAAAACACAATTTGTTGACCTTCCTCCCATAAAGAGGGAATGCATGTGGTTGTCCTGGGACACTCATCCTGGGGGAGGCCAGCTGCCTTGTAAGAAATCCAATTACCTTGACAATGCAATAGAGGCCAGAGGCAGTCATTCTCTTGGAGAGCTCAACTGAGCCCTCCACCAACGACCAGGAACAACTGCCAGCCATGAGAATGAGCCATCTTGGAATTCCAGCCCTGCTAAGTATTCCAATGTCTGACCCAAGTAAAAACAACACAGCTGAGCACTTCCCAAATTTCTGAACCACAAATCACACACACACACAAAATGATTGTTCAAGCCACTTATTTCAGAGATAATGGTCTAAACAAAGTAATAGTAACTGTAACAGCAAGTAACAGAAAATGACTGGATTTAAAAACAAAAATAATTTTGTGGAGCAATAAATTTAGCTCATAGAGTCAAATGGTAAGAATCTGGGTATTTCCTTCAAGGTAAGTATCAGAAACTTCTCAACAGTCTAGTGTGAATCCTTCTGCTGGAATGAATGAGTTCTGACTTTTTTTTTTTCTTTCTATTTTTGCCTCATTCCGGTGTCAAACTCCCTAATTGGCCTAGGTTTTGGTCAGGTGTCAGAAACTTGTATAGGGAAAGGCACAGTTTTTTTAATTGTATCCCACTGACTTAGTTATCTATTGCCACTATAATGCTGTGTAATAATCATGAAGCCTCAATGGCATAAAACAATGCGTTTATTTCACTTCCATCTATGTAAGCTCAGGGTCAGCTAAGGAGCTCTGCTAATCTCAGCATGTCTAGAGGTCAGCTGCTGGTTGAATGATCTGTAATGGCTTCAACTCCATGTATCTCTGCTCCACTTGACCCTCATCTTCCACCATGTTAGCTCCACAGTGTTCTCCTGGTAAAGGCAGAGACACAAAAGAAAAAGCAGAAATTCTCAAGGTCTCCTTAGAACAAGGCCCAGAACTGGTGCATCTTCAGCCCCACATAATTCTGGAGGGCAAACTTCGAACCAAGGGGTGTAGAAAATATGCTCCATTGCTTCTGTGAGGGTAACTGCTAAGTCATATGGCAAAAAGCATGAATACAAGGAAGGGTACAATATTGGTGCCATAAATGCAATTTTCTACTCTCAAGGCTGCACACAGTCAGGGGAAAGGTAATTCACCAAAAGGAATCCAGATTTCCTAAAGAAGGCTTAAATTAATTCTGAGAAATCAATTACAGCAATAAAATAAACTTCGTACAAAATAGCATGTGCATGTTTGTGTGTGTGTGTGTGTGCATGTGAGTATGTTTAGGTATATTTTTTAGTAAGGGGTCTAAAATTTTATCGGATTCTCCAATCAGTTCTGGACTTAGAAAACTAAACCATCACTGCAGTAGAAAGAACAACATATACAGAACCAGAGTGTATAGTGCCAGTTCAGTCCAAATACTTTATCTATAAAAGTTTTGACATATCTCTGCAATCTCTGGGACTCAAATCCCTTTTCTGTCACTAAACTACTTAGCATTATTGAATATTTAGGTTTCCCTTTATAACTCCATTCTGAGAATACCTCTGTGGACATATGATTTATTGAGCTATTTGTATTTAATTCTCATATACTGAGAAAGCCAGAGTAGCTATATTAACAGGGCAGATTCTGAAGACAGACTGTCACAATTAAAACCTGCCTTGGCCATTGACAAGCTGCATGAACTTGGGAAATTTACTCAATCTCTCTGTACTATAGTTTCCCCATCTATGAAATGGCACCAATAATAGTAATAGCTACACTTCTGAGTTGTGGGAGTAAATAAAAAATAGAAATTAGGGGCCACTGATGGAACATTTTGTTCCAGCAACACACCTTAGCTACGATACAGATAGGAGGTTGCCAAAAGCCCAACACTAGAGGCTTTCTGTCTTCATTTTCTATGACTGCCACAGCAAAGTGCAACAAATTAGGTGGCTTAAAACAAAAGAAATTTGTCTCACAGTTCTTGAGGCTATAAGTTCGAAATCAATGTGCCAGTAGGCCCATTATCCATCTGAAACCTGGGGGCAGGCTCCTTCCTTGCCTCTTCCAGCATCTGGTGTTTGATGGTAATACTTGGTGTTCCTTGGCTCTTAGATGCATCATTTCAGATTTGCCTCCTCCATCTTCACATGGCCTTCTCCCAGAGGCTTGTGTCCAAATTTCCTCTTTTTATGAGGACACCAGTCATATTAAATTAGGGGCCCACCCTACTCCAATTTGACCTTGTGATGGTGAGTTTCATGTGTCAACTTGGCTAGGTTATGGTGGCCAGATGTCTGGTCAAGCACTAGCCTGCTTGTAATTGTGAGGGTATTTCAAGATTGGATTTGCATCCATCATTCATTAATTGTAGCTTTGATCAACAAAGGAGCTTGCCATCAATGATGTGGGGAGTCTCCTCATCCAGTAAGTTGGAAGTTTTAAAAGCCAGAGCTGAGAATTTCAGAAGTCACAAGGATAATTCAGACTCAACTTCAGTATTGGCTCTTCCTGGAATTTCCAGCCAGCTTCCCCTGGGAAATTCAGGCTAAGAACTTCAGCATCACATTCATTGCCATTGCCATCTTGCAGCCTGCTCTACAGAGTTCAGAGAGCCAGCACTCATGGTGAAGTGAGCCAATTCCTTATAACAAACCTCTAATGTGTATGTTTGTATGTATGCGTGTGAATACATGTGTCAACTGAGCTAGATTATGGTGTCCAGTTGTTTGGTCAAGCAAGCACTGGCCTGATTGTTACTGTGAGGGTATCTCTTAGATGGATTTACATCATCAGTGAGTTGATTGCATCTACAATCAACAAAGAAGCTTGCCCTCAGCAATTAGGGGAGTCTCCTCAACCAGTCAGTTGGAGGCCTTCCTTAAAGCAAGAACTGAAGATTTCAGAAGACAGAAAGAAGAGTTTCTGCCCCCTTCAGACAGCTAGTTTCTCCGGGGGAACACAGTTTCACCTTCATCAGAGTTTCCAGTTTATGGCCTGCCCTACAGAGCCTGAATATGCCAGATTTCAGAATCACCTTTTCCTAACTTTCCACCTTGCAGCCTGCCCTTCAGAATTAGGATTTGCCAACCTCCTCGGTCACCTATGCCAATTCCTATAAAAAATCTCAATTCTGTTTCTCTGGAGAACCCTGACTAATAGAGGTTAAAGGTTGTGGATGCTGAGCAGATGGAAGGGAAAAATTATCTAAGAGGAGGGGATGGCTCTCTAGCCCCTATATAGCAACAACAACAAAACCATGGAAAAATGATTAGGTTGCACTCCACCTCTGTGTGACACTAAGCATATTTAACCTCACTAAAATACTAATACTATCTTCAAAGACAGTGGTGAAAATTTAATGAGATAATGATTATAAAGCAATTATTTCAACAACAACGCTATTGTATTCCATTGAAGAACAATCTGAGTTTCCAAGGACAGGGAAGGTGTCCTGTTCTTTGTTACTGTCATGCATGGCGTCTGGCCCAGAATTAGATGTCAATACATGTTTTCAGAGTGGATCAACCAGAAAGCATGACTCCATTGTCAACGACAACATTATAAAAGTCTGGGGAATGAGGAAACGGAGGAAGGGAAAGAGAAAAAAGGCTGTTACAAAAGTCATAACAGGGGAGACATACACTTTCCTTATATGGAATACGAGGCTTTACGTTAACTACACGAACACTTCCAAATGATCAGTATTCCTTCTTATGTAAAGTTCTAAGAAACTTTAGAACTGGCTTTTTTTAAGGTGGCTTTGAAAATTACTTTTTAAAAAATTGGTATTTTGATAACATATATACAACATAACAGCTCCCATTTTAACCACTTTCAAATATAGATACAGTGATGTTGATTATATTTACAATGTTGTGCTACAATCACCACCATCCTTTACTAAAACTTTTCTAACACCTCAAACAGAAACTCTGTACCCATTAAGCATTAATTCCCCATTCCTCTCCTGCACCTCCACCCCTGGTATCCTGTAATCGATCATCAATTTCTATGAATTTGCACATTCCAATTATTTCCTATAAATGAGATCATACAATATTTTCCCTTTTGATATTATTGGCTTTTAAGATTGTCACTATTCAAAGCACTTAGACTTCTCGTTCTATAGCTACTTTACGTATGCATTTGCTTATTTCATGAATTTCTGAACGTCATCTTCATAAATGACAAATGTGCTGCTTTTTCATATTAAATGACAGGCTTATTGTCAATGGATTTGTTTGCTGTTTTAAAGCTGTTATTTTATCTACATCTGAAAGATATCAAAGAATCGGGTGAGAGCCAAGATCATTTCCCTACTGTTATATTTGTCTAGAATCAGATAAATGGGCCAAGAAGAGGGCAGTAAATGGAATGAAGCAAACATTTCCTGAGCCCCTACTATGCCATCAGCTCTGCTGAGCACTATATAGAAGTTATTCTTAAGGCGACAGTGCGTCCACATCAAGTGAGCTTTTAGAGTTCTCACATATCATCTCCAGACCATCATGTTCTCATCTCTAAAAGATTAAAGCTCCTGGACCACTTCATAGGACTACTGAGATAATGTTTATGGAAGTAAGATGTGAAAAGTGGAAATCACTATTGGGGATTGAGTCATGCCCCCCACAAAAGCCACATTCAAGCCTAATACCTGTTTTGTACATGTGAACCCATTTGCAAATAGGATCTTTGAATATGTCAAGGCAAGTCAGGGTGAAGATGTGGATTCATTAACAAATAGGGACTCCAAAGATGTAATTTAGATGAGGCCAAATTGAATGAGAGTGGACCTTAATTCATAGGACTGGAGTCCTTATAAAAAGAGAAAATCTAGATAGAGACAGTCAGAAGCCAGAAGCCAGAGAATGAGGCAGATCGCCATGTAACAGAGGCAGAGACGCAAGTCAGTGACATTTGAAGATTGCCAGACTGCTACAGACTCTGGGAGAAAGCAAGCTCTGCCAACAACTTGATGTTGAACTTCCAGCCTCCAAAACCATGAAACAATAAATTCCTGTTGTTTAAGCCAACTAGTTGTGGCATTTGTCTTAGCAGCTCTGGCAAACTAAGACAATCACTTGCCAAATGAGAGATTATTAATATGGAATCATTTATAGTTTTAATTATTGAAATAATCAGCCTATTGATATTATAAAATGTAAACATTTCAAAATATAAATTTGAGTATCTGAAAAGTGACTTCAATTTGATAAATTTTCAAAATTTCAGAATGAGAAATACCAATGACATGTCAGTAGTTTTCAAAAGAAAGGCAAATTAATATGAAAAAGAGTAAAATCAAGAATTAGAAACATTTCTAGGGTTTTTAATTTAAAATAAGATCAACACACCTTACAATATCCTTTAAAATTAGCAACAGTTTCTAACTTTTATTTAAAGTATACGGATTCTTCAAAATAACTCATATGGATATTTTTACTTTGCTTAGGTTGATACAAACCCATATCAGATAGATAAAATATCTCTAGAGAAAGAAAATCAAATTACATGCATTATAAACTTCAGACTTGCAGACAGCAAAATCAAATCTTGCTTGTCTTCAGAAATTACAAATCATGGAGTTGAATTTAGAATTACCAAAGTTTTGACTTTAATGTCTCCATAAAGCCTTGCCCTTAAAAAAAAAAAAAAAAGGAAAAAAAAAAGCTAGTTATCTACAAACCTACAACAAATGATTTTGAAAATAGGTCTGGTCAATTTTTGAGTGCCAGACTCCACAGTGATTAAATTCAATGAACATTCTTAGGTGATGATGCTTCCTGAGAAATTATTATCTGCATTGTCCAGGGAGCATGTTACTTTAAATGAAAAGCATGACTTTAATGTGCGAGGAAAAAAGACAAAACAGCTTACTAATATTACTCCAATAGCAAATGGTGTGGGAGAGACAAATCATTATTTCAGTGAGAATTTTCCATTGTGGGCTTGGATATCAGAAAGGGAAGCTGAACCTGAGAATGAGAGAACTTCAACTCCATTTTATTTTTATTTAGTCATAATTTATAATTCCATGTGTTTTCAGGAAAAATTTATGCACCATACAATATTTTTACCATAGTACCTTTAAAATAAAATTAGAAAAATAAAAATACAGCGAGAACAAGGAGGGATACATGTAACACTCTTTAGCTTTGAGCTTCCCAGAAAGCAAGGTGAAGAGATTAAAAACATTGTTTTTGTTGTGTACAATGCATGGTTCTCATTAACCAAATAAAGAAAAAATCAGTTCTTCAAAAGGCATGTGAAATTTTTTGGTATTATATTCTAAAAAGGTGTGTTGAGAAATATCTTAATATTTCTACTATGAAAACTTAGTACCTTATTTTTCTTGCCTTAAGCCCCTAGGGACTCTCCCTATTCTCTGTCCTCTTAAAATTTTCCATCACCAACTCAATCACTCAGTATTTTTCTCCCCAAAATATCTGTGAAGTAGAACATAGTCTTCACAGCTTCCCCCTTCCTTGCTATCATTTTGTTTAGAGAGTCTATCATTTTAATGAAAATAAAAATAATCATGGGGCAGTAACAAAACTTAGAAACCAAAGAAAGTTCTCAATAAAAATGGTCTCTGTCCTCTAAGATCTGACACCATGCTAGAATAGTACCTGGAAATCCCACCTATTTCCTTCCTTCCCTTTGATTCCTGAGGCAAGGATTCATCAACTTCACTCTTCTTTCAATCCAACACCTTTATGAGGAGACTTGTCAATCATTTGCTCCTTTTCTTTCAGAGCCATCCCTCACTCTTCACCTACTCCACTCTGAATCGCATGGGTGGTGATTCCTACCAACGGTATTTCTGAGGCTCCCTTGCCACCTGCCTTCAGGCTTGGAAGCACAGAAGAAGACTGAAGGGCAGGAGGAAGAGCAAAGCCAGTACTTTCTGCCCTCTTTCCCCGATTTTGGGAGAGTCCCTTCAGCTACTGTCTCTACTCTCTTGCCCCAGTTCCATGGTCCCAGCCTCCATCGTTCAGACATGCCATGCATCCAGATTCTACAGGTGTCCTTTTTGTCCCTCCAACCCAAGGTTGGTAGCAGCTCCCTACAGTTGCAAGTTTTGTGGTTCCATCATCTTCTGGTTGCTCTTCCTAGTAATTTTATAACTACCTGTGTTAGACTCCTTTTATTAAATTATCTAGCCTGGGTTCTGTTTTCAAGTAGAATACATAAATGAGGATATGCTGATTCTTTCTTCCTGAAATGCCTTAGCCAGGGTCACTGAGCTACATGATATTAATACATTTCATATCCCCACTTCTGATACTAGAGCCATTGCAAAACCCTAAGAAAGTCAGTGACAGTGTTACTTTCAAGAAGCTCAGAAGACCCATTCTTTTTTTTATTCAATTTTATTGAGATATAATCACATACCATACAATCATCCAAAGTGTACAATTGTTCACATTACCTTCATATAGTTGTTCATTCATCACCCCATTCTATTTTTTGAACATTTTCCTTGTACCAAAAAAAGTGAAAATAAAAATAAAAAAAAACAAGAGTAAAAAAAGAACACCCAGTCAAAAGCATGTCTACAGCTCTTAAAATGTGTGCCATGTACTCATCTTCATACAAATAGCTTCACTTGAATTCTCTACAAACCTGACTCATTTTATAGAGCAGGAAACTGAGGCACAGTGTGATTAATTACCTTGATAGGGACCAAGAGTTGTAATTTCAGAACTGAGAATTAAAAAAAACTCTTACTCTGGCCCCTGAGAACTCCTCCCAGTGTTCTATGCCACTTCCGAAATGCTTGATGGAAGTGATGCTTCAGCCTGAAATTACTAGACAGTCCAGGATGTAAAGGAGGAGGAAGACAATCAGGAACCAGAGAAGCCCTCAGGTCAGCTAAATATTCCTTGGAGTGATGAGGAAATCAGGAGTTTCATTCAGGAATGGGAATCCCTTGAACATGTGATGTATCCCAGACAGAAGAAAAAAAATCACGTGCTGTCAAAATCAATTGCCCAGGGGCTCAGGAGGAGAGGCATGAAGAAGAGCTGGCAACAATATCTCCACATGTTGATAAGTTTGACAGAATTATATTGGACTATACTTGAGGCCAACCAGAAGCCAAGGACTGAACCCCTGCCCTGTCCTTATGGAGAGCCCTACACAGGATAATGGAGTATAACTTGGAGGACAGCATCTGCTCAGGTTGTCCCCATGCAGACATGGCCAACCTTTCATGGTCTGAGATCCAGCTCCAGGTGTGCACCATCCTTGTGCCCCTTGAAGAGCTGATATGGACCTCCCCACATGTGATCTACATGGAGACCCCTCCATGGTCACCTTCATACCGGTATCCTGCAATTCTCCCAGAAGACACCACACCTCGGCAGCAGTGGTCAACTGCCTCTGACTCTGATGCAGAGCCTGGTCTTTATGACAGCTTGAACCTGGATCCCACTTCTGTTTGAGACGTAACAGAATAGAGCACAGATCCATGCACTCATTCCATCTTAATGATGTTCCAATCTATTACTATTTCTTCTAATATTCTATCATTTATTTAGGTCTTCATGAATTCTTTTAGAAATATTTTCTTATTTTCTGTGTACAAGCCCTTTACATCTTCGTTAGATTTATTCTTATATATTTGATTATTTTAGTTGCTATTGTGAATGGAATTTTTTCCTTGATTACTTCTGATTACTCAATGGTTTTGTATAGAAACAGTGAAGATTTTTAGCTGTTGGTCTTGTACCCTGCCATTTTGCTGAATTCATTTACTAGGTAGAGCAGCATTTTTGTATTTTCTTTGTGCCTTTCTATATGTAGGGTCATGTCATCTGCAAATAGTGAATGTTTTACTTCTTCCTTTACAATTTGCAGGACTTTTATTTCTTTTTCTTGCCTAGCTGCTCTGACTAGAACTTCTAGAACAATGGTGAACAACAGTGGTGACAGTGGACATCCTTGTCTTGTTCCAGATTTTAGAGGGAAAGTGTCATTCTTCAACTACTAACTATGATGTTCAGTTGTGTTTGTCATTTATGCCCTTTATCAGGTTGAGGGAGTTTCCTTCTATTCTTACTAAGTATTTTTATCAAGAAAAAATGCTGCATTTTGTCAAAAGCATTTTCTTCATCCATTGAGAGGATCACATTGTCTTTTCCCTTCTGTTTGATAATGTTGTGTATTATATTCTTTGATTTTCTAATGTTAAACCATATTGCATGCCTAGGATAAAATCCACTTGATTTTTTTTTTTTTTTCATGTCCTTGCAGATTCAATTTGCAAGTATTTTGTTTAGGATTTTTGCACCTATATTCATAAGAGAAATTTGTGTTTAATTTTATTTTCTTGTAGTATCTTTAAGTAGCTTTGGCACTCGGGTAATGTTGTCCTTATACAGTAAATTAGGCA
The DNA here is from genome assembly GCF_015220235.1 of Choloepus didactylus. Lineage (NCBI taxonomy): Eukaryota > Metazoa > Chordata > Mammalia > Pilosa > Megalonychidae > Choloepus > Choloepus didactylus. The sequence continues at coordinate 22,738,200 of NC_051309.1, forward strand.
GTGTTCCCTTCTCTTCAGTTTTTTGGAAGGGTTTGAACATTATTGGTATTAACTCTTCTTGGAATGAATGGTGGAGTTCATTCTTAGTTGGGAGATTTTTGACCACTGATTCAATCTCTTTGCTTGGGATTGGTCTGTTGAGACCTTCTATTTGTTGTATTGTCAGTGTAGGTTGTTTGTGTGCTGCTAGTAATTTGTCCATTTCATCTAATTTGTCCAACTTATCAGCATATCAATTTTCATAGAATCTCTTATGATCCTTTTTATTTCTGTGTGGTCAGTAATATGCATAGAGGTATGACATGTTCAAGGATTATGTTGTATGCAACTTACTATCAAATTTTGGAAAATAGGTGTATTAGAGTTCTCTAGGGAAACAGAATCAATGAGAGATATCTATGAATATAAGATTTATAAAAGTGTCTCACACAACTGTGGGTATGCACAAGTCCAAATTCCATAGGGCAGTCAGCAAACTGGCAACTTAAATGAAGATGTTCGATGAACTCAGGAAACAAACTGGCAACTTCAATGAACTCCTCAGGAAACACTTCGCTGGGCAGCCAAAGAAGTGAAGGTCCTCTATCTGTCTTGCTTCAAAGTCTTCAACTGATTGATTGGATTAAATCCAGCCAACTGCATTCTCTCATTGTGGAAGACATGCCCTTTGTTGAGTCATCAGTCCCAGCTGCAGCCAATTGACTGATGATTTAATAAACCAGCCTGTTGGTTTATTAACCAGCCACAAACATCCTCACAGCAATGATTAGGCCAGTGCTTGCTTAACCAGACAGCTGGTTACCATCACCTGGCCAAGTTGACACATGAACCCAACCATCACAATAGGTACATATATAATCAGATTTATAGATAGGTAAAGAATGGATTGACACAGATATAGACAGAATTATACAAAAATGTGGCAAAATATTAAAGGTACAAAAATAGGGTATGTGAGTATGGGGTATATTGGAGCTCTTTGTATTATGATATATTTTTCTGTAACTGTAACTGTAAAATTATTTTCAAAACAAAAGTTATAAAAATGAAAACAAAAAAAGAAAACCCAAACCATTGCCCCAACTACTGCCCTATTTTTCCATTAGTTTTTTGTCCACTTTTTCCTACTCATCCATCCATACACTGGATCAAGGAGAGTGTGATCCACAAGGCTTTCACAATCACACTGTCACCTCTTGTAAGCTATATTGTCATACAAACCTCTTCATGAGTCAAAGCTACTGGGTTGCAGTTTGATAGTTTCGGGTATTTACTTCTAGCTTTTCCAATACATTATCTACATAGTGCATAAGAATGCCCACCAGAGTGACATCTCGACTCCATTTGGAATCTCAGCCACTGAAATTTTATTTTGTTTCATTTTGCATCCCCCTTTTGGTCAAGAAGATATTCTCAATCCCACGATGCTGGGTCCAGATTCCTCCCCAGGAGTCATATCCCACATTGCCAGGGAGATTTACACCCTTGGGAGTCAGGTCCCATGTAGGGGGGAGGGCAGTGATTTCACCCACCAAGTTGGCTTACCTAGAGAGAGAGGGCCACATCTGAGAAACAAAGAGGCATTCAGGAGGAGACTCTTTGGCATAATTATAAGCAGTCCTAGCCTCTCCTTTGCAGTAACAGGCTTCACAAAGGCAAGTACTGAGATAGAGGGCTTGGCACATCAAACCACCAGTCCCCACTGCCTGTGAGCACAACAGCAACCATCAAGGTATGGAAGCCCAACACCCCTGCATTCTCCTCCAGCTCCACAGTGGAGCTCTGACTATTTTTTTTTTCACTTTTTTTAAATTAACTTTATCAAAAAAATTTTTTAAAACACACAATAAAAAAATAACATTTCAAACAAAACCAAAACAAAGGAATAAGGAAAAACAAATAATCTAAAATAACTATGTTACTTCCAAGATGTTCCTATCTACCCCAAGAAAATAAACAGACTATTACCCAGAAAAGGAATATGAAAAACAAATAGCCTAAAATAGCTACATTTCTGCAAAACTTGTTCCTACCATACCCCCCAGAAATTAACAAACCATAGTCATTCCTGAGCATTCCCAGAACATTAAGTTTACCCACAATAACTTGTTTGTTCTTATTAGATTATTGTGTCCCCTTCACTATTTGTTGTCTATCGCTAGGTCCCCTACATTCTACAATATAAACCATTTATTTTATATTTTTCAGTGTTCACATTAGTGGTAACATAAAATATTTCTCTTTTTATGCCTAGCTTATTTCACTCAGCATTATGTCTTCAAGTTTCATCCATGTTGTCATATGTTTCATGACATCATTCCTTCTTACTGCCACATAGTATTCCATCGTGTGTATATACCACATTTTATTTATCCACTCATCTGTGAAGGACATTTGGGTTGTTTCCATCTCTTGGAAATTCTGAAATTGCTGCTATGAACATTGGCATGCAGATATCTGTTCGTGTCACTGCTTTCAGATCTTTCAGGTATATACCAAGAAGCGCAATTGCTGGATCAAGGGGTAACTCTATATCCAGTTTTCTAAGGAAGCACCAAACTGTCTTCCAGAGTGGCTGAACCATTATACAGTCCCACCAACATTGAATAGGAGCTCCAATTTCTCCACATCCTCTCCAGCATTTGTAGCTTCCTGTTTGTTTAATGAGAAGACCCATTCTAATAGTTTTGCATTTCCCTCTGGGCATTCTGGTATCAGGGAATAGTTTGGTTAGCCATAATCTCCAATAGCACTTTGGTCTATAATATGTACAATTTAATTCTCTTAATTTCATGTAAAGTGTTCTGCAAAATAACTCCAATCCTCACCCCAATCCCTAGAATGGGAGACTGCTATCTTTAAGTCCTTCTATCTGTAAATTCTAGAGATCCCCCCACATCTGGATGATGGCAAGATGACTGTGTCACTACTTAGGAAAGTTTTGATTTATCGTTTTGTCAAACTCTATTTCTTCTGAAGTTTCTCTAAGGTAATAGAAATTCAATTCTATTAGTTTCTGAAGTCTAATGCCTGTTTTCCTTATGTTCTTTTTCCCTCACGTTTGACATCTAATATATCATCAAGCCCTGTTGACAAGACTTGTCACCACCCCTTTCATCCCAGCCTAGTCAAGCTACAATCATCTCCTGCCTGGACTCTTACTATAGCCTCCAAACTGATCTCTCCACTTCTGTTCTTGCACCCTAAAATTGGTTCTCCATAAAGCAGATGGAAAGACCATTCAAAAATATTAACTTCATCATACTATTCCTCTGCTTGACACTCCCAAGTTGCCCCTACTATACTCACAGAAAGCCCAGTCTTTATCGTAAAATCCACAATATCTTACACAATCTGACCTCCCCATTTTCCTCCTTGTCTTTATCTTCTACAATTTCCCTTATTCTAATTTCATTCCAGCAGCACATACATTTTCATTCATCCTGAAACATGAAAGCAAGCTCCTACTTCAAAGCCTTTGCAAATGCCCTTTCCTCTGCCCAGATGATTTCTCTAAGTAATCCTATTAGCTTACTACTTCCCATCCTTAATGTCTCTGCTGAAAAGTGGCCTTCAAAGCAAGGACTTCATTGACATATAAGTATTCAGTAGGCTATCTCATCTCCATCTACAGTCCCAATTGCTTTCCCCTACCTTATTCTTTTCTGTAGCACCTATGGCAATCAGATATACTTATTATTCAATTGAATATTTTCTACTACCCTCATCTAGAATGTAAGCTGCCTGATCTCAGTGTCTGTTTTGTTCACTGCTCTATCCCCAGTGCCTAGAATAGTACTTGGTATATATTAGTTGCTCAGTAAGTACTTTAAACAAACAGAGTAATTGTTCTGGTTTACTAAAGCTGCTGTTATGCAAAATACCAGAAATGGATTGACTTTATAATGGGGATTTATTAGGTTACATATTTACAGTTCTAAGGTCATAAAACTAAGGCATCAACAAGAGGATACCTTCACTAAGAAAGGCCAATGGTGTTCAGAACACCTTTGTCAGCTGGGAAGGCATGTGGCTGGTGTCTGCTGGTCCTTTGCTCCCGGGTTGCATTTCAAAATGGCTTTCTCTAAAATGTCTTTGGGCTTCTCTCTTAGCTTCTCTCTCTCATCTCCTGTGCATCCTTGCTTTCTTCTCCCAGGGTGCTTCTCTTTAAGCATTTGGGGGGTCCTCTCTTAGCTTCTCCAGGGCTTCATCTCTTACTTAGCTTAGCATCTCCAAATGTCCTTCTGTCTGTATCTCCAAGTACCTCCAAGCATCAGCATCTGTGTTGGCTCTTAAGTTCTCTTAAATACTCCAGTGAACCAATCAAGATCCACCCTGAATGGGCCCACACCTCCAAAGAAACAATTTAATCAAAGGTGTCACCCACAGTTGAGTGAATCACATCTCCATGGAAACACTCGTCAGAAGTTTCCACCCAAAAAGATTGGGTTAAAAGATCATTGTTGAGAGAACCCTAGAAGGTGGCTATGCAAGATAGGGCAAAAAAAACACCTCCGTGAAAAATACTAGATAAAAGCCAGAAAGTGACCTAGAACACCAGTTACAGTGATGCACAAGCTGGGCAAGGTCTGCTAAATCCACAGGGACCATGCATTTGTTGAAACCAGGAGTCTGCATTCTGAAATGAGTGAGTGAGCTGGCTGAAAGTCCGGTGGCTGTGCTGCGGTATGGGGAAACCATGGGTTGGCATTTGGAGATGGAATAGTTCTTTTTTTAAAAAAAAAAAACAAAAAACCCAGGAGCAGCTGAGGATATGATGGGGAGAACTGCACAGTGCAGCACGGAAGGAGCAGGCTGTACCAATGCCTCGGTGTCTGGTGTGGAGGATAGCCCTTCTCACACCTGCTGCTGATTGTCTCAGGGCCAGGGAGGCAGAGAGGAACCAAAAGAAGAAAGAAACTGCACCCCTTGCAACCATCTCCCCAATGGGCTGGGGACACTCCCACCCAGGGCTGGACCCACAGCCCAGAGCCGCACCAAGAAACCCAGTGTGATGGGGAGTGATTCCCACAGCACCACACACATGCCACAATATCGGCCGTGGATAGTGGCCTTTAGGGCACCCACAGCTAACTGTCCCAGAGCTGAGAGGGTGGAGCTGTGCAAAAAGGGGAAATTAACATGCCCCATTCAACCATCTTTATAGCAGGCTGGGAACATCCCTGCATGGCCCCGTGACCCAGGGCTTCCCTGGAGGGCTGGTGCACACTTGTGATGTGGTGCAGCCTTCCCTTGGCAGGGGTCCTAGAAGAGCACAGCTGAGAAGTGGGACCCACTCAGAAATCCCAGAGATCCTATGCCAGTGCCAGGGACTTGTGGGTCAGTGGCAGAGACGATCTGTGATGGGACTGAGGTGAAGTCTTGGACTCTTGCAACAGCCTTACATCTCCAGGAACACCTAGAAGGTTTGATTATTACAGCTGCCCTGCCTTCCTAACTGCTCAGACACATGCCCCACTTTCAGGGCAGATAGCACGAACAACAAATCCAAACTTGGTGCACCAATTGAACCCTGCAAGAATCAGACCCCCACACACCACAAAGACAAAACTGGGGAGAAGTGACTTGAGGGGAACAGGTGACTCCCGGACACCATCTGCTTGTTAGTTAGAGAAAGTGTATGCCACCAAGCTGTAGATCTGAAGAATTAGTGATTGGTATTTTATTGACCCTGAAAGAACCCTATCAAATAAACCAAATGCCAAGAGGCCAAAACAACAGAAAATCTTAAAGCATATGATAAAATCAAATGATATGGAGAACCCAAACCCAAACACCCAAATCAAAAGATCAGAAAACACACAGTGCTTGGTGCAATTAATCAAAGAACTAAAGACAAACAATGAGAGCATGGCACAGGATATAAAGGACATGAAGAAGAGCATGGCAAGGATATAAAAATCATAAAGAAGACCCTAGAAGAGCATAAAGAAGAAATTGCAAGAGTAAATAAAAAAAATAGATGATCTTATGGAAACAAAAGAAATTGTTGGCCAAATTTAAAAGACTCTGGATACTTACAACACAAAATTAGAGGGAGTTGAACAACTCAGTGTCCTCAAGGACCAGAGAATGGAAAATGAAAGAACAAAAGAAAGAATGGGGAAAAAAATCAAAAAAATCAAAATGGATCTCAGGGATATGATAGATAAAATAAAACATCCAAATTTAAGACTCATTGGTGTACCAGAAGGGGAAGAGAAGGGTAAAGGTCTAGGAAGAGTATTCAAAGAAATTGTTAGGGAAAACTTCCCAAATCTTCTACACAATATAAATAAACAAAGCATAAATGCCCAGCGAACTCCAAATAGAATAAATCCAAATAAACCCACTCCGAGACATATCCTGATCAAACTGTCAAATACTGAAGAAAAGGAGCAAGTTCTGAAAGCAGCAAGAGAAAAGCAATTCACCACATACAAAGGAAACAACATAAGACTAAGTAGTGACTACTCAGCAGCCACCATGGAGGCGAGAAGGTAGTGGCATGACATATTTAAAATTCTGAGAGAGAATAATTTCCAACCAAGGATACTTTATCTAGCAAAACTCTCCTTCAATTTGAGGGAGAGCTTAAATTTTTCACAGACAAACAAATGCTGAGAGATGTTGCTAATAAAAGACCTGCCCTACTTCAGATACTAAAGGGAGCCCGACCAACAGAGAAACAAAGAAAGGAGAGAGAGATATACAGAAATTTAACAGACATATATGGAACATTACATCCCAAATCACCAGGATGTACATTCTTCTTTAGTGATCATGGATCTTTCTCCAGAATAGACCATTTGCTGGGACATAAAACAAGCCTCAATAAATCAAAAAAAAAAAATTGAATATATTCAAAGCACATTCTCTGACCACAATGGCATACAAATAGAAGTCAATAACCATCAGAGACTTAGAAAATTCACAAACACCTGGAGGGTAAAAATTAGGGGGAGATGAAAGCATTCCCAGATAATCAAAAGCTGAGGGACTTCATCACCAGTAGATCAGTCCTATAAGAAATGCTAAAGGGAATTGAGCAGACTGAAAGGAAGGGACATTAAACAATTGACTGAAACCACATGAAGAAATGAAGATTTCCAGTAAAGATCACATAGTAAATATAAATACCAATACTGCTGTATTTTTTGATTTGTAACTCCATGATTTACTTCCTACAGGATCTAAAATACATAAACTGTAATGATAAATCAGTGGTTTTGGACTCAATGTAAAATATGTAATTTTTGACAAGAACTACATAAAGGTGGGGGAATGGAGGAGCATAGGAACATAGTTTATGTGTCCTATTGAAGTTAAGTTGGTATCAAAGAAAAACAAGATTATTATAGACTTAAGATGTTAAATTTAAGCCCCATGGTAAACACAAAGAAAGTATCAGAGAATATGACCATAGAGGTGAAAACTGGAATATGGATTATGAGAAGTGGGGGAAGGGGCAATGGGGAGTTAAGAAAGGAGTGTAGAGTTGCTGTTTGGGGTGAAGGGAAATTTCTACTAATGGATGGTGGGAAGGTGATAGCATTGCAACATTCTAAATGTGATTAATCCCACTAATGGAATGCTAGGGAGGTGTTGGAATGGGAAGATTTAGGCTGTATATATGTTTCCACAAGTGGGGAAAAAAAAAAGACAGTCTAAATAGACAATGACAATTAAATGTCAAGGATAATCCTGGATGGGATCTGAGGATGGAGGAGAGGAGGCTCAAAGGGACAAAGTTTGGACATAAGAAAAAAAAAAGGAAATATAGAATGTAAGCTTTGTATCCATGTTGAATTTGCTTATAGACATAGTTGGATTCCTCATTCCTTTCTTCCACCTGAAGCCTCAAACTACCAGAGAGTAAATGAGCACATTTGGATATTATCCTCTGGTTGGATACAATGTTCTGTATCTCAGAGAAGGCTAAGGGTCAGATAAGGAAAAAAATGACCAAGAAGAACTCACTCCACTATCTATCAGAGCAAATAGAAGCCCAGGTAGAATTTCCATGTTTATCATAGCAGGTGTGCTGGTGTAGATATATTATGTCCCCCCAAAAGCCATATTCTTTAATGCTACCTTTTGGGGACAGACTGATAAATCTTTTTGATTAGGGTGACCTTTTGATTGAGTGTTTCCATGGAGATTTGACCCTGCCTATTCAGAATAGGTCTTGATTAGTTTACTGGAGCCCTTTAAAAGGGAGCTCTCACAGAGAACAGAGAGATGAAAATGCCCTGGATATGCTAAGCCAGATGCTTGCTGACACTTGGAGACACTTGGAGATGTAGCACGAAGAATGTTTGAAGATGCTAATCTAAGATATGGAGTCCAGAGACATTTTGGGGAAAGCCATTTTGAAATACTACCCAGGAGCAAAGGAACAGCAGACACCAGCCACGTGCCTTCGCAGTTGACAGAGGTGTTCCAGACATTCTTCAGTGAAGGTATCATATTTTTGATGCCTTAGTTTGGACACTTTTATAGTCTTAAGACTGTAAATTTGTAACCAACCCCCCCCCCGCCCACCGTTCTGGATTGCTAATGCTGCCATTATGCAAAATACCAGAAATGGTTTGGCTTTTATAAAGGGGGTTTATTTGGTTACAAAGTTATAGTCTTAAGGCCATAAAGTGTCCAAGGTAAGGCATCAACAATAAGGTACCTTCACTGGAGAAAGGCCATTGGCATCTGGAAAACCTCTGTTAGCTGGGAAGGCATGTGGCTGGCATCTGTTTCCTCACAGATTGCATTTCAAAATGGCACTCTCCAAAATGTCAGCATTAGCTTTCAATGGCCATCTTCAAAATGTCTCTCTAAGCTGCTCTCCAAAATGTCACCCACAGCTTCTCTGAGGTCCTTCTGTTTGTCAGCTCTTAATATGGCTCCAGTGATTTAATTAAGAGACACCCTGAATGGGTGGGGTGACACCTCCTTGGAAATCATCCAACCAGAGGTTGTGCCCACAGTTGATTGAGTCACATCTCCATGGAAACACTCAGTCAATAGGTTCCAACCTAATCAACACTAATACATCTGCCCCCACAAGATTGAATCAAAGAACATGGTGCTTTGGGGGACATAATACATCCAAACCAGCACACCCTTTATAAAAGCCAATCCATTTGTAGTATTTTGCATAATGGCAGCATTAGCAAACTGGAACAGCAGGTTAGGAAAGAAGGAAGGAAGGAAAAAATATATAAGAAAATGATGGAGGGAAAGAAAGGAGGAAGAGACTAAGGATGAAGCACAGAGTGAAGATGTAGGACCCTTTCTTAGAATAATATTTTAAATGCATAAAATGGTAAACATAGGATTGTCAAGGACACCAATTATCCTGAAATACAGCCATCAAAATATTAAAAAAGGAAAGTTGTGATACAAGAATGCATATGCTTCTTTATTATTCCATTAAATTATACTATGGTAAATCCGATCACCACAGTTTTAAAATAATGAGGAGCACAGATAATATTTCAAGGCATCAGGAAAAACCATAAAGCAATATGAAAGCATCTGTGATTTCTATTTGTGACAAAGTCACATGTACTGGTAATACTAATACTGAGAGACACTGCATAAATTCCTAATTGGGAGACCTGCAAAATTTCAGTTAGAGGTTATTTCAATTAGATGTAATTTTTCCCCATCTAATTTCACAGAACCTCAGAATTCTATTTGCAAATCACTTAGGGGTCCATGGACCCCATGATCAGAGACCCTGTAAGAAAATATAAATCAAGAATTGAGAGTGCCTCACACTGAAACTTACCAGAGGGAATATAAATGGAGATTTTTTTCTCAGAGCTTTTTTTCCTTATATATTACCATATCCATAACATAGTTCAATAATCAAAAACTTCAGTCTTCTGAAAAACAATAGGAAATATGGCTTTGTTACTTGAAGGACAACTCACTTAGAGCTGGTCAGTTCCATTACTTTGAGGATCACCACTACAAAGCTAAAGCCATGAATTTCATCTCCACAGAAAATAGCTTCTCATTATTGTTGTTTGAAGTGGTTTTTCTTTAGTTTTTATTTGTTAGCTTGTTTTCTATAACCTATAGAATGGATACAAAATACCAATTTGACAAGGGTTTTTGTTTCTGGTACATATTAAATAAATTCTCAACAAAAGTCAGTTCCCTCTCCTTTGCATTCCTTGAACACCACTGACACATCTAGACTAGCCCAGTTTCTAACAAAATCTCTGACCCTAGTCACAGAGATGAAAATGTGAGAACTGATAGAAGCAAATCCATCTTCAGGACTTAAAAAGAAATCAAAGCCTAAGATTTTTCACAATCTCAGTAGCTCAGGTCATTAAACTCCTAAATGCTGATGATATTTTATCTTTTTGGAGAAGTGATAAAATAGGGTTCAACCCTTTTCTCAATAGAAAATTATGTTTGGATTTTTAATATGAATTGCTTATATCCAAAAAGATCTTTAAAAATGCTGACAAGAGATTCTAGAAACACTTAATTTCTAAGACTGAACCAGTTCCAGCATTCATTAAAATAATGGTAGGAGAAGATGGTCTGAAAGTACTACTTTCATGTGTCTGAAATGGTGAACAAACCTTTTAAAGTGAGAATGGGGGATAAATTCAGGGGCTTAGATAATTCTCAATTTGGCAAGGGAATATCCTTGAAGCTGGAGACAGTAGCCTGGAGTATATTAATGGATTCATGAAAGTAGTTACATCCTTGTAGTTTAGAGAATGATTATAAAACTTAGCAAAATGTAAAATTATTATTTTTTTTTTTTGCTCCAGTCCCTTCTTCCAATCCCTACCCCTCTATGCACTTTCTTTTTTACTGGGAGATTGTTTCTGCTCTTTCCAAATGTCAGTTCTTCATTCATTCATTTTCTTCTCTTTTTCTGTTTTTCTTTTTTTTTTTTGTAAATAAGTCTTTTTTTTAGAGAAGTGGATTTACAGCAAAATCGTGCATTAAATACAAGATCTCTATATGCCACCCTATTATTAAATTCATTCAAATATAAATTCAGTCAAATATTTTTTTCTGTTCCTCTATTGTGCCAGACACTGTGCTATGAGCTTAGAATTCAAGTGGGGAAGAATATTATCTTTTCTATCAACAGATTTAATTAATAGGGCAGATGGTCCAAACCAAAAGTAATTGCATTAGAACAGAATTGTGTTGATATAGAAATACTGTACACCCAGGCTAGTGTTTTGATCCAATAGAGGAAGCACATGACTACCTGAGAGGTCAAGAAAGGCTTCCCAAGGGAGGAGAAACTTAGGATGACAAGTGACTGGTTAGGCAAGAAGATGGGAGGGGAAAAGTGCCCCAGCAAAGTCAAAGAGGCATGACGCAGTGAGGCTCTTGTGGACCCTTAAGAAGTTCTGGAGGGCTGAGATGCAGAGCGGGTGTCTGGTGCTGCCAAAGAGGGGTCTGCAGAGTTGGAGAGGATGGAGGTCCTGTGTACCATGTGTACTGAGCTGAGATGTTCTGGCTGAAAACATTATGCATGGAAAGCTCAAACCTTGGATTTGTGGACAGCAAGCAGTTGATGCAGTTGCTCTAAAGAGAGACCACTAATCACAAGCTTCAGTAAAAAAATCAGAACATTCATCCCTAATCAATGTAGAAAATAATGCCAGGCTGAAAGGAACCCATGCTTCTCAGCCCAGCATGACGGTTAAGGGTTTGTCTCTATATTTTGAGGAAGGTGAATTCAAATCCTGGCTTTTAATGACTGTGTGACCTTAAGAATTATTTGTAATGGTTCTGACACTCAGTTTCCTCATCTATAAAATGAGGATGATAATAATAGCACTGTCTTATTTCCTTAGGGCTTCCATAACAAAGTACCATGGACTGGGTGGCTTAAAACAACAGAAATTTGTGATCTTATGGTTGTGGAGGCTGGAAGTACAAAATCAAGGTGTCGGCAGGGCTGTGCTTCCTCTTAAAGCGGAGGGTATGTTCCATGCCTCTCTCCTGGCTTCTGGCAGTGGCATGCCAGAAAACCATGGCATGCTCTGCCTCAGTTGTCACATTGTGTTCTCCCCTCTGTCTTTCTGTTTGTGTCCAATTTCCCCTTCATATAAGGATACCAGTCATATGGGATTAGAACCCACACTAATCCAGTTTGGCCTCAGTTTAACTAGTAACATCTTCAAAAACCCTTGTTCCAGTTTGCTAATGCTGTCTTTTCACAAAACACCAGAAATGGATCAGCTTTTATAAAGGGGGTTTATTTGGTTACAAAATTACAGTCTTAAGGCCATAAAGTGTCCAAGGTAAGGGGGTGCCTTCACTGAAGGATGGCCAATGGCATCCAGAAAATCTCCATTAGCTGGGAATACATGTGGCTGGCATCTGCTACAGAGTTCTGGTTTCAAAACGGCTTTCTCCCAGGATGTTCCTCTCCAGGTTACAGCTGCTCTTCAAAATGTCACTCTCAGTTGCTCTTGGGGCATTTGTCCTCTCTTAGCTTCTCTGGAGCAAAAGTCTGCTTTCAAAGGCCATCTCCAAAATGTCTCTGTATGCTGCAGCTCTTCTCTCAGCTCCTGTGCATTCTTCAAAGTGTCTCTCTTGGCTGTAGCAAGCTCGCTCCTTCTGTCTGAGCTTATATAGTGCTCTAGTAAACTAATCAAGGTGCATGCTGAATGGGCAGGGCCACACCTCCATGGAAATTATCTAATCAGAGTCATCACCTACAGTTGAGTGGGTCACATCTCCATGAAAACACTCAAAGAATTACAATCTAATCAACACTAATACATCTGCCCACACAAGATTGCATCAAAGATAATGGTGTTTTGGGGGACATAATACATTCAAACTGGTACAACCCCATTTCCAAATAGGGTCACATTCATGGAACCAGGGGTTAGGACTTAAATATATCATTTGGAGGGGGACACATGTCAAACCCATAACAAGACCTACATCATAAAGAATCTTGGAAGATCTAAATAAGAAATTCATAGCACAGTACCTGGCAGAGAATAAGCATTTCATAAACATTACTAATGTTGTTTTTATTATCTGTCCCAGACATCTCAGCTCACTCAAGGAGAAGCAGAACTAAAGAAGGTTATATCACCAGTTGACATTACAAGTATGATAGTTGGTGACAATTATGTTTTTGAAGTTATCAGTGAAGAAAACCTGGACATGGCATTTGAATTTTCTCTCGCTTACTCTCTCTCTTACATACCCACCACTCCCCCACACACACACAAGCACATAGCCCAAAACAAATTTCTGAATAGTAAAAGGAAATAAATCTACCCAGTGTGAATGGGCTTAATAAAGAACTTATTTTCATAAATTATCATACATGTATGCTAATATTTAGTTGGATATATTCATCAGTATTTCTGTTAAGACAAAACAAAACAAACAAATGTCATAATTGCTTAGATCTTTTAAATATTTAATAGCTTTAGTTCATCAAGTTTGTTTTAGTGTTTTTTAATTGGCACAATTTTCTTTTCCTCTTCTTACATAAAATATATCCAAGAAATGCATTATCTGATATAATTTCATTACTGGAAGAACATACATTAAAATTTTGGTGAAGTCCTACAGTTTTTTGTGATTTGCACTTTGTTCAACAGCTTTCAGGACTAAAGTTTCTGCAGTTTCAGGGTAGTAAGAACTCTAAAACCCTTCCCCACCTTTGCATCTTACAGACTATGCTTTCCCTGTGAGAAGTCTGCCGTAATCCCAATTCAGCTCTAGTTCCAGACCAAATTGGACAGACTAAAAACAAGTACCCTGAGAAGCTGCTCCCAACAGTAGGCATTAGCCTGGTTAATTGGTTTCTTGAGGATATCTGCTTCTCTCCCCTACTACCTAATGTCTGCTTAATTCTAGACTATAAGATAGCAAAGTTGGAAGAAACTTTACAAACTTCTTTCATCAATGGTTGGGGAAATTAGGGTGCAGCCAGGTGTGACTTCTGTCCAATTAGTGCTCTCTCTACTGTATACTCCTTCAAAACCAATATCTTTTGTCTCTCTAATAGAGCAAAAACACATCAGTTTATACATTGATTTGTATTGCTTCACTACAAGCAGTAAGGGGTAGGGCTGTCTTTTACAGAGATCAAAAAGACAGCCTTTCATTGAGTTAGGAAAACATGAGGGCAGGCAGAGGTTGGAGAGGGTACCCCTGAGCACTGTAGATGAGCAGGGTTGAGGGCAGAATCCAGGCTCTACAACCTGTTATCCAATTCCAATTTCTTAACTTCTGATTTAGTGCCCTGCCGAGGTCCTGCCTCAGCAAACATGTCAGGGTCCTAAAGTGGGGGTCGGCGTCGGCGCAGCAAGGAAGGAGACAGACACGCAAAGTGTCTGGGACGAAGCTCAGGGCTCCGACAATTTTAATGAAAAAGTGATTTTCTTTTATAGCTCAAAGTTACATAAGCTCTGCACCTGGATCACGCGGGTGAGAGCTGGCAAGCACAGCATATAAATCACAAAACCATTGTTACTCAATTCCAGGGGACATTGGGGTCCGAACAGGGCGGGGGGACCGAGCAGTGTGTGTTTTCATCCCTATGTTAAGACAACTTTATTCCGGTGCAGACCTTCCAAGTTCCTCATAATATTCTTCCTTGTTCTCAGTAATGATCTCTGTTTTGGCTATTTTTAATTATTTAGGAGGGCTTGTTTTTGTACTTAAAGTAAATTAGCTGTGGGCTCATACAAGGAACTACTCTTGTACCATAAGCCCGTGGGGTGGGTGCCCAAAGAATTTCTTGTATGTTCTGGCTGCCCGAGGCCAGCCATTAGGCACTAGTGGAGCGTGTTGACCCTGATTCAGTTCTAACCTCGGCAAACAACGGGGCCTGTCAAGGAACTGGGTGATGAATTACGTGGTTTACATTGCTTCTGCTTTGGCCTTCTAATCGCTTTCTCAGTGAAATATTTTTGGATGTAAAAGGGGGAACTTGTGTAAAGGAGGATGTCTGGAAAGGGCCAAGGGGGCTTCAGGCGGCTAAACGGGGTGGCTGCTTTCTCATAGGTGGAGGAGGGGGTTCATCGAAAGGTAAAATCATCGGAAGGTGCCCAACACTTTGTCATATCTTTGATTATTATCCAGAGTATATCCCAAATTATTACATTAGTAAAGAAAAAGAGAAAGCAGAAGCACAAAGATTAAAAGAATCAGCATTGCAATAGTCCATCGGTGGTAGGCTTTGCCAGGATCCATCGAGGGGCCACGCCCGCCGCTGTGCGGCACATCCACAGTGATGTTTTCTGTTGAACCTGAGGCTTTGCCATCAGGTTTAGGATGTGACGATTTGGCTCCCGACAGTGCCCCCATTCTCTTTCCTGATAAGAATGCTATAACATTTTTGTTGTTGACATTGTTTTACGGAAGTTGTGAGTTTACAGAACAATCATGCATAAAATACAGAATTCTTATTGACCACCCTATTGTTAACACCTTGCATTGGTGTGGAAAATTTGTTACAATTGATGAAAGCACATTTTTATAATTGTACTATCAACTACTGTCCATGGTTTAATTTAGGGCTCACTGTGTAGTGCAGTTCCATGGATTTTTTTTTTAATTTTTATTCTATTGCTATATAACAACCTAGCATTTTCCCTTTAACCACATTCAGATATATATTTCAATGCTGTTAATTATGTTTTAATACAATACTGCAAGGAAAGCAACTCACTCAGTGGCTAGCTTGAGCATTATCAACTGTATATACTGAATAGTTATTGATGATGTTAGCAGTAGTGGCAGTGGTGGTAGTGGTGGTGGTAGTGGTGGTGGTGATTGTAGTTGTAGCGGTGGTGGTGGTGATAGCAGTAGCGGTGGTGGTGGTAGCAGTAGTGGTGGTGGTGGTGCTAGTGGTGGTGGTAGTTGTAGTGGTAGTAGTGGTGGTGGTGTAGGTAGTAGTGGTAATGGTGGTGGTTGTACTGGTGGTGGTAGTAGTGGTAGTGGTATAGGTACTAGTGATGGTGGTGGTGGTGTAGGTAGTTGTGGTGGTGGTAATGGTAGAAGTGGTTTTGGTGTTGCAAGTGGTGGTTGTGGTGGTACTAGTGGTGGTGATGGTGGTAGTGGTTGTGGTGGTTGTGATAGTAGCATTGGTGGTTATAGTAATGGTAGTGGTATTGGTAGTAGTGGTGGTGGTGGTGGTGGTGGTAGAAGTATTGATGGAGGCAGCAGCAGTAATTACAGTTGCAGCAGTATCAGTAGAAGAAATGGTGGCAGTATTAGCAGTAGTAGCAATAGTGGAGGCAGTTATAGTAGTAGTAATAGTATCATTGTTATCAGTGATAATAATATTATTAACATAATGATTAACATTGGTTTGGAGCCAGAGTCCTTGGATTTGGTACCTATTTCTGCCACTTACTAGCTATATCATTTTTGGAAAATTATTTATTTAGTTTCCCTAGGCTTTAGTTTCTTCTTCTTTGGAATGGTGATAATAAAAGCATAGCATTTTTAATAAAAACAAATCTTTTAATATTCCTGCTATCAACAGGTGGAATCTATGTTCCCTCCTTTCATGTATATTCTCAAATTAGGTCATAAAAGGCCATGAAGTTTCCACCTTGTTCCGTGGATTGCTGAGCTTCCATGTAAAAGGTTTATCTTTCCTTGGCCTCCATGGTGAAGTGGCTGCATATAAGCACTCAGGACAACAGTCTTAGCTATGATCAAGCTGCCAGCCATCCTGCCATCCCTGCTGATTTAGTTTCTTGGTTGCTTTAGAAAATATCATGCAACGGGCTGGCTTAAAAAATAAGAATTCATTAGTTCACAATTTTGAGGCTGGGAAAAAGTCCAAAACAAAGGGTCATCAAGGCAAGGCTTTCTCCCCAAAGACTGTGACATCCTGGGGCTGGCTGCTGGTGATCCTTGGTCCTTGGCTCCTCCATCACATGGCAGTGCACATGACAGCCTCTCCTGGCCTCCCAGTTTTCTTCTGTGTTCTGTTGTATTTCAGCTTCTTGCTTCCTATGGCTTTCTTTCTGTCTGAACTTCATTCACTTATAAAGGACTCTAGTAACAGGATTAAGACCCATTCTGATTGAGTTGAGCCATTCTTTAATTGAAGTAACCTCATCAAAATGTCCTACTTACAATGGGTTCACACCCACATGAATGGATTAAGTTTAAGAATGTATCATTTCTGGGGTACATAGCTACAAAGCACCACACCTGCCAAGGAACCAAATGTGTGCCTGGAGAAGTCATCTTGGAAATGGATCCTCCAGTCTCAGCTGTTCCAGCCCCCAGACATTCAAGTCACTGCTGGTCATCTGAGGCTTCAGGCATTGTGAGTAGAGAAAAGTCAACTCACTGTATCACATCTGAATTCCTTACCTTCAGAATCAGTGACTATAGTAAAGTGGTTCCTATTTTATACCATTAAATTTGGGTGAGGTTGTTACACATCATTAATAAGAGGGATAAATACCATCTATTGTTAGCTGGACTAAAAGTGTTAAAATTGATAAAGCACTTAGACTAGTTCCTGGCACATAGTAAATCCCCAATAGTAATAAAAATCATAGTAATATTGTTAATATTTAATTTTCCCTTGGCTCTCCTTTTTTCCCTCTTCCTCCATGTCCTAGTTCTCAAGGTTGCAGTCTTCCCACCAATTTGTAATTGTTGCTACCTGGTATCTTTTAGGCTGTAGAGTGGGATATAGTACCTCTTTTCTTTGCTGTTACCCAGTTTTCTTCTCAAAGTAAGGACATGAGCCTTTCAATATGAAAGTCTCTATTACTAATCACCATAAGGAACATACAAAGGAAAACCAAATAACAAATATGAGAATTTTGTATTTTCTCAATTTTAAAAAGATTTTGGAACTACTGTCTCATCTAGAGACTTGGGTTCCCTCTGAGATAGTCACTGGAATCTCCTGCACTTTCTCCTCTCTGTCTTTTTTCCTAAAGTGAATTCAGTACATCTCTTATTGCCATCTCCTGCCCCTAGGAGAGGACTTGGTAACCCATTCATCCTTGAAGGTCCTCTTTCCAGAACTAGATCTGAAGGAGTATTTGGTAGAATTGGAGGAAATGTGATAATCAGCCTTTCTGAGAAATTTCAGAAAAGTATGATGGTCACCTAAAAGTACCTTTCTCTAAGACTGGAATGGTCAACTTCCATTTCCTCAAAAAACATTTATTCCTTACTCAGTGTAGTTTTACTCACCATTTCTCCTTTAATTAGTGTAATTTCTACTAATGCTTCCATTTTCTCTCCTTCCTTACCATGGGTTCAGTATAGTCTGTCCTGCTCTATGGGCTCATAGGTTTTCCCCTAAGGAGGCGCTGGACACCTCTTTTTCCCAGGAGCTTATCCACACAGGATAGAGTAGGTAGAAGTCAACTGAAGGCTTGACAGCCTCCAAACATACAAAGACATTTCTGGGGGGAAAAAGTGCCAAACCAAGTCAAGAAAAAGAGGAGAACCCCAACCCCATCACAGAGAAAATCATGAATTACTCAAGACTTCTGGAAAGCATTTTTATTCAGTCCCATCAAGTGCTATTTATACATGATACAACCTTTCTGGTAATAAAATGAAGTGGACTACTCAGCTGCATTTGACAATATAGACTATTCCATTTTTAGAACTCTATTTCTTGGTCTTCTACAGCATTCTCTCCCTGTTCTTCCCCTACAACTCTCCCTTCCCTCTTTACCTCTTATTTTGTTTTTCTTCTGCCCTCTAATAAATGTTGATGCTCCAGAGTTTTATTTTCATCCTGCTCTCTTATCATACATCCCCCTCCTAGTTGATATCATTCATTTCATAGTTTTCTAAGAAAATTAAATTCCTATGAAATTCCTATTATGCAAGTTTCCCAAATCTTGATCTTTAGCTAATAATGTCATTATAACGTCAGACTAACAGATATAACTGTCTACAACATGACCTCACCAGGCACATCTGATCTGAGCTAGAGGCTCTATTGTCTAGTAATATATCAAGCTATCTCTCTGTGTGTAATTATTAGAAAATTATTTTTATGTGATGAATTGTGTATTAAATAAATGAATTATAAAAAATATTATCTATAGATAATTATATAATGGATTATATATTCTCTATACACTAGCAAATAGTCACAATAATGCATACCGTTAAGAACACAATCTCTAGAGTGATATCAGCAAAATAGGCAAATAGCCCCAATAGATACATCAAAAATTCAAGCAGAACCTGGCAAAACCAACTTTTTCCAAGATCTGGAAAGAATTCAAGTATAAACAGAAGTGAAGTGAATGCAAAATCAGGAAATAGAAAACAAACAAAAAAAATGCTGTGCTTACTCTGGCTCCTCTCCCTTGTCGTCTGCTGGCTCAGTGTGCACTGACTGCGGCCCTGTTCTCAGCACCACAGTGTTCCCAGTGTAGTGGGCTGTGTTCCTAGTGTGGGCCCCATTTAGTGTGCTTGATCCTCTGCCTAAATCTGCTCCCTGATAGACTGACTGAAGGCAAGCCTTGGTTTTGTCTAACCTGAAATTTACATGGGGTATAGAAGTAGGCTAGAAAGCAAGGCAGAGAAATATCACAGAAAAAATAAACCACAGATTTGGAGGACAAACATATAATTGTGGTTGAAACATAAAATATAGCACCTGAATAATGGTAAGAGAAGCAGGGGAGATTCTATCTTCAGTGGGTAAACCAGCCATTAGAACTCATGCATAATAGAGCATTTTTGAAAGTTACTGTGCATGACCAGGGCAAGACATATGCTCAAGGAAAAAAAAAAAGCCTACCTGTTCACTGTGGACTGAGTCTATGAAGTCACTATAATCTTGGCCAAGTGTTGAAGGAGAGCCTCAAGACAGAATCTATTGACACTACAGTCTTTAATAATTAAAAAGGAAAAAATAACCAGCAAACTTTGGGGAAGGGGGAGAAGCTGACTTCCAGCTAAAAATAATCAAATGCTAAGACTTTGACAAAATAGCACAAGACATACAAAGAAACAGGAAGAGATGACCAATTCAAAGGAAAAAAGCAAAACAAAACAATAGAAACTATCCCTGAGGAAGTCAAGAAATCAGAATTACTAATCAAGGACATTTAGTCCACTTTCCTAAATAAGTTCAATGAGCTAAAGGCAAACATGGGCAAAGAACAAAAGGGAATCAGGAAAATGATGCATGAACAAAAGAAGGAATTAGAAATTTTAAAAAGGAACCAAATAGAAATTATGGAGATGAAAAGCACAAAACCAGAAATTTTAAATTCGACTAGAGGGCTCAACAGCAGATTTGAAGAGGCAAAAAAAGGATTACTGAATCAAAGATAGGATAATGGAAATTAGTCAGGCTGAGGAGCAGAAAGAAGAAAAGAATGAAAAAAAGTGAGCAGGACCAAAGGGACCCATGAGATACCATGAAGCATACAAACATTTGCTTTATGAGAGTCTCAGAAAGAGAAGAGAAAAAAGAAAAGGTAAAAAGAAAATTTGGAGAACTAATAGGGAAAGAAAAATTCCCAAATTTGACAAAAGATATGAATACAAACCTCCAAGGAGCACAGAGAATTCCAAAAAGGATTGACTCTAAGATATCCATACAGAGATACATTATAGTAGAATTCCAAAGAGGATTGACTCTAAGATATCCACAGAGATAAATTATAGTCAAACTTTCAAAGGCCAAAGACAAAGAGATAATCCTCAAAACAGCAAGAGAGAAGCAATTTGTCATTTGCAAGGGATTTTCATCAAAAGCCATGGAGGCAAGAATGCTGTGGGTTGACATATATAAAGGACTGAAAGAAAAACAGATGTCAATCAAGAATTCTATATTCATGGCATCATCAACATGGCAATGTAAGAGACCCCTGAAAAAGCCTCCCCAGAGATTTAGCAAATAAAAGGACAAATCCCACTTGCTTAGAACTCTGGAGGATAGTAGAGACTGGAGAAGGACTCCAAAAATGCTGAATCAAAGATAAAAATATCAGGTAGGAAATTTCCATCCCTGCCCCCTCATTTGGTCCAGCACATCTTGGGAATCACACAGAGGCAGTGGTTCAGATCCTTCCTACAATGGACACAGACAGTAGAGCCACTCTCAGCAGTGAGTTAGACCCTCACATAGCCAGGCACAGGGACCCAAGTCCACAGAGACCCAGGGCAGATCACAAGCCATTGAGGAGTGCTGCAAACAAAAAGGCTCCCAAGGGGTAAAACAGGAAAGAGACCATGGTAGAACTGTTGGCAAGAGGCATGCTCACTCAATCCAGTTTCTGTTGGCTGGACCACCTAAATGCAAAACAGACATTTTTGGAGTGGCCTACCTTTCTGGATTGACCCTATATACTCCCTCAGCCCCCCTGGGGTGGGATACCATAACAGGGAGGAAAACAGAGACAGAAAGGCATGACAGAAAAAAAAAAAAGTTGGGAGGGTATGTTAAACTGAACTGCTGTAAGACAGGATGGGTCCCAGAATGGAAAAGTCTAAGGAAAGGGGGAAAGAAACTAAACAAATCATAAGAGATGGGGAGAAAATTCTGCACAAAAACAAACAGAACAGATGAAGATTCCTGAAAAAGGAACAGAGGAAAGGAAGTGAAACAGGAGGTGAAACAATTGCACAAAAAGTGCAATCTTAAAAATTTTCCTTCATATCCAGTTCAGGAATCAGATGAAGAAATGCTGAGAAAATCTGAACAGTTAAACACAGGCTCTTCTAAAAGTCCAGAATAAACTGGGTCACGTGTCAAAAAAAGGGACTTAAAGCCAATCAACCAAAAACCCTATACAAGAGGGAGAAGCTAACCTTCAGACTTAATTCATCAAGATAATCAGATGCCTATACATCAGCAAAAAATCACAAGTCACACTAAGAAACAAGAATATATGGCTCAGTCAAGGGAGCATATTAAAACTTCAGAGGAAACACAGAATTTGGAGCAACTAATAAAAAAGTTCAAATGAATCTCCTAAATCAATTTAAGGAGATAAAGAAAAATATGGATAAAAATTTAAAGGATAGTAAGAAGACAATGTGTGAGAATAAAGAAGAATTTGAAAGTATAAAAAGAAACATAACAGAAATTATGGGGATGAAAGATACAAAAGTAGAGATTAAAAATAAGCTAGGGGCATACAACAGCAGATTTGAACTGGCCAAAAAAAGAATCAGTGAGCTAGAAGACAATACAATCAAAATCATTTAGTCAGAAGAACAGAGAAAAGAAGACAAAAAATTGAGCAGGTCTCAGGGACTTCAGTGACAGCATGAAGTACACAAACATATGTGTCATGGGTGTTCCAGAAGGGGACAAGGAAGGAAAAGGGACAGAAATAATATTTGAGGAAATAATAGCCAAGAATTTCCCAATTCTTATGAAAGACATAAGAATAAATCCTAATAGACCTACTCCAAGACACATACTAATCAGAATGTCAAATGCCAGAGATAAAGACAGAATTCTGAAAGCAGCAAGAGAAAAGTGATTCATCACATACAAGGGATGACCAGTTAGACTAAGTGCTAATTTAAAACCATGGAGGTGAGAAGGCAGTGGTATGATATATTTACGGTACTGAAAGAGAAAATCTGCGGGCCAAAAATTCTTTATCTGGCAAAACTGTCCTTGAAAAATGAGTGAAAGTTTAAAATATTCACAGGTAAACAGGAACTGAGAGAGTCTGTCAATAAAATATCTGCCCTACAAAAATTACTAAAGGGAGTTCTGCAGGTTGAAAGGAAAAGACAGGAGAGGGTGACTTGGAGTAGTGTGAGGAAATGAAGATCATCAGTAAGGGTAACTAAAAGGGTAAATGCAAAACCCAGTAATACTACATATCCTCAATATACAACTCTATCCTTTAATTCCTATAGGAGTCATAATACAAATGAATAAGAAAAACTCATATTTTCTGATAAAGGGCATGAAAAACATAAACTGGTAAAGTGGGACAATAATAACATAAAAGGGGAAACAGAAAGATATGAGAGCAGAGAATACATATGCTATTGAAGCTAAGTTTATATCTTTTCAAATTAGTAGACTACAGATGTAGGTTGTGAGATATAAACCTCAGGCAACCAGAAAAAAATATTTAAAAATATACAGAAACAGAAATGAGAAAGGGATCTGTTAGATACATCATAAAACATCAACCATAAGGAAAAGGAAATTGCAACAAAGAAAAGAGAGACAAAAATATATATATATATATGACATATAAAAACCAAAGGATAAAATGGCTGAAGTAAGTCCTGCCTTTACAGTAACAACACTGAATGTCAAACTCTCCAATCAAAACATAGATTGGCAGAATGAAAAAAAAATGTGATCCAACTACATGTTATGTACAAGAGACTCAACTTTTACAATGGCAACTAAAAGAAGCAAATATCTAGTATTAAATTTAACCAAGGGTGTAAAGGACTTGTACACAGAAAACTACAAAACATTGCAAAAGGAAATCAAAGAAGACCTAAATAAATAGAAGGACATTCCATGTTCATGGACAGAAAGACTAAATATCATTAAGAAGCCAATTCTACCCAAAATGACATACAGATTCAATGCAATCCAATCAAAATTCCAACCGCCATTTTTGCAGAGATTGAAAAGTTAATCTGCAGATTCCCATAGAACCTCAAGGGGCCCCGAATAACCAAATCAATTTTGAAAAGAACAAAGTTGGAAGTCTCATACTTCCTGATCTAAAAACTTACTACAAAGTCACAGTAATCAAAATGGTATGGTGTTAGCATAAGAACAGACATATAGACCAATGGAATAGGATTGAGGTTGCAGAAAGAAAGCCAAGTTTCTATGGCCAACTGACTTTCAGTGAGAGTATTAAGTATGTTAAATGGGGAAAGAACTTTCTCGTCAACATACGGTACAGAGAAAACTGAATATCCACAGATATACAAATGAAACTGGAGTCCTGTCTCACACTATATACAAATATTAACTTAACATGGTTTAAGGACCTAAATATAAGAACTGTAGTACTCTTAGAAGAAAACAGGGAAAAAGCCTCATTACCATGGATTTGACAATGGATTCTTAGATATGATATCAAAAGCATAAACAAAAGAAAAAATAGATAAATTGGACTTCATTAAAATTTAAAATTTTTGTGCAACAGAGACATGAGAAAAGTGAAAAGACAACCTACAGAATGGGAGAAAATAGTAGCAAACTATAAAGTAAACTTACTTTATATAAACTTACTTTATATAAACTATAAACTAAATCTGATAAGGGTTTCATATTCAGTATATTAAACTCAACAGCAAAAGACAACCCAATTTTTAAAATGGGCAAACTACTTGACTAGACATTTCTCCAAAGAAGATACACAAATGTTCAATAATCACAGGAATAGATGCTGAACATCATTAATCATCAGGGAAATGTAAAACAATTAGTGAGATACCACTTCACACTCACTAGGATGGCTATTATTTCAAAAAAGAAAAGACAGTAATAAGTGCTGGCAAGGATTTGGAGAAAGTGTAACCCTCATGCATTGCTGGTGAGAATGTAAAATGGAACAGTCACTGTGGAAGACAGTTTGGCAATTCCTCAGCTGTTAAACACAGAATTACCATATTACCTGGCAATTTAATTCTATCTCTAGATATGTATACAAACGAATTGAAATCAGACTTGTACACCAATTGTATACCAATGTTCATGGCAGCATCAGTCACAATTTTCAAAAGGTGGAAGCGACCCAAGTGTTCATCAGTGGATGAAAAGATAAACAAAATGTGGTCTATTCACACAATGGAATATTATTCAACCACAAAAAGGATGAAGTTCTGAAGTTCATGCTACAACATGGAGAAACCTTCAAAGTAACATGCTGAGTGAAATAAGCCAGACACAAAAGGACAAATATTGTATGATTCCAAGCATATAAAATACCTAAAATAAGAAAATCAATAGAGACAGAGAATAGATAAGTTATAAGGGACCACGGGGAGGGGAAGGAACAGGGAATTCGTGCTTAGTAGGTACTGAGTTTTGTTTGGAGTCATGACTTTGTAATCGATTGTGGTGATGGTAGCACAACATTGTGATTGAAATTGACTCCATTGAAATGTACACTTAGGAATGGTTATGATGGGAAATTTTGTTATATATAAAACCACAATAAAGTAAAAACAAAAGAGAACACAAACACTAGAACAAGACTTGTCTTTGCCCAGCTCTTCCACTAACCATGAGATAGCAAGAAAATCTCAAACTTTCTGTGCCTTAGGTTTCTCATTTGTAAAATGGGAATGATAATAGTAGCATTCTTATAGAATTTTTGTGAAGATCAAACAAGTAAATAGATAAAAAGCTGAATCTGGTAAACATTTAATAATTGTTATTTATTCTTTTCTCTGTGTCTTCCCAAATCTACTTTCAATATCTTGTGGGCAGGGACAATCTTTTATCCATATTTTATTTTTTAGCACCTGCCCAAGAGAGATACTTCATCGTAGATGTTCAGTATATTTAGTTAACAAATGATTGAATGAATTGTAAAGAATAAACTAATATACCCAAAGACTGAGGTGAGTATAGAGAACTGATGGAAGAGCAAAAGGAGACAAAAGAACAAGATTTGGAGTAAGAAAAATGGGTTTTATGCATCAACACATTTGGACAGAAAGTTAATATGGTTAAAAATTATTAGAAGGGATAATGTTTCAGACTTATCTTTGGTCTGTGGCATCACCTTTGATGAGAACTTTTCTTTTACATTTTCATCTCTAGAGAAATTTCATTTGGCCCTCATGAATCAATTTCAAAGATAGTAAACGTGTGAGTTTTGGCTGTTGCTGAAGGGCCACAGCCTGTCCTTTCCCACCAAGAGGACAATGTGGTCCTCTTGGCCTCAAAAGAACTCCTTAGCATACTGCTTGGCAGAGAAACTCCCAGGAAGCCCTCGTTGAGGTCAAAAGGAGTAACTGCAAGAGATGACGCTTTTGACACATAATCACTTGACCCTGAAGATGGAAAAGGAGGAGAGTTTGTGAGGACAAATAAACTACTTTCTGTGAAAACCTTCTGAGAACTTTATGAGGAAGGAGTTCTTTTTTTGTGAGACCTTATTTGTATTTTTTATTGAAGAATTTTCTTTCCAAAGTTTTAATGCTAGTTTAGGATCAAAATCAGCACAGACTAATGAGCAAGAGCATATAAGAGCATATAATAAACACTCAAGGGAATGCCTGAAGAAGCATGTTTAAAAAATTAAAATAAATAAAAAGTGAGCACCTGAAAACTACTATTACAACATCCCCTCTCTTGAAGACATGATTTTCCTGACCCAGCCCCTATTTGATCAACTGCACTTCAGCCAGAGAATTGTGATTTTCCCTAAATTTGAAATCTGAGTATGTCACTTCCCTGTTTAAAACCCTTCAATAGTTGTCTATTGGAATTCATCCAGAGAGAAGAGCAAACCTATTTGGCAAAACCTACCTCCCTCTCAGCAGTCTTTTCTCCACCTCTGGGCTCTACTGGATTATCAAAATTGCTCTAGGTTTGCCAGATTTACCAACTAACAAATTTACAGAATGCCCAGTTAAATCTGAATTTCAGATAAACAATGAATAACTTTTTTAGTACAAGTGGATCCCATGCAATGGTTAGAACATACTTGTATTTAAAAAATCATTTGTTGTTTATCTGAAATTCAAATTTTAACTGTGAATCCTGTATTTTAGCTGGTAACCTTAGCCTGTTCCCACAACACAGCTTATCAGGGCACAGCTTAAGTTAACACATCTTCATTCAAAACTTCCCCCTACCCAAGTTTGGGTTGTGTGGCTCCTCCAGTGGGATCACACATCCACACATCCTCTCCTGTTTACTCTTTTTCAGAACATAGTACAGTATTTGTAATGATCTATTTATTTCTAAGGATCAACTATTAGGCTATAGGTTCTACAGTCTAATCTATAGATTATGTCTCATTCATCGTTTCACTCCCAAAGCCTAAAAAGGTACCCACAATAAAACAGTTGTTAAATATTTACTTATTAAGTGGATACTTTCACTTCTCAGCAAATTCTCTATTTCTATAGTATATAAATGGAAAATTGCTTTCTTTTCTGAAGTAATCCAAGGCAATCTTTTTAAGTTTCAGTCAGAACATGTCGTGCTCCTGATCAAAATCTTCCAGTGGCCTGATGTGTTAATTAGAAAAAAATCTCCAAGTGCTTTGCACGGTCTATAAGTCTCTGTGTGATCTGACTCATGGCTATGATTTCAGTCTCATCTTCCAGCACTCTCTTCCTTGCTCATGGCTCACCAGTAGCCTTGACATCCTTGCCTGTCCATGACTGTGTCGATCAGAACTCTGCCTCAGGGCCTTTGCACTTGCTCTTGCCTGTGTCTGGCATCCTTTCCCTAGGTACAGGCAGGGTTCCCTGACTCATTTCCTTTAGGCTGGAAAATCTCCCCTGAGAAAAGCCTTCCCTGGCTGCCATCTTTGTTACACACCAGGCCTTCAATGCACTCAAGTTTTCTTCAAAGTATTCATCTCTGTTTGATATTTTATTATATATTTATTATTTGTTGGTTTGATTACACTCTGCTTTTCCCAATAGGATGTAAGCTCTATGAGGGCAGGGTCTTTGTCTTTCAGAGAATAATGGAATTAGTGACATTATCAACATGGTGACATAAACAGCTGCCGAAAACTAACTTCTCCCCAGGTATTAAGCAAAAAAGGTAGATAACCTTGACTTGTCTGGAACTCTGGAGGAGGGTATGAATGGGGGAAGGAACTTAAAGATGCCAAACTGAAGAAGAAGAGAGATATAAGGTAGGAGAGCTCCGTTCTGGGCCAGTGGGTCCTCTCCCCTCCCATCTCTTGGTCTCATACAGCATGGAAGGAACACAAAACCAGCAGTTAGGATTCCTCTCACCTCCCACCAGGGGCACAGACAAAGAATTCACTCACAGCAGTGAGACAGATCCCCATGTTTGGAGATCAGGGGATAGGGGAGAACATTTCAAGGCCCAGATCAGTGAGGGATGAAGAGTCTGAGAAAACGTGGGCAGACGCCATTTCTAGCCTTGAGTCTGAAAGCCCTTCCCCAACCCTTGAGGAACACAGTAGCTGGTGGTCCAATACTTGCCTGGGAGATGGCTGAAAACTGTGGCAGTAGGGAGAGTCCTTTTCCCCAGATAGAGTGGGGGACACAGGTCCACACTGAGTCAGACTTTACCCAACAAAGTGAGGGTGCAGGAAATCCGTAGCTTCAATAGTGCCCAGTCAGACAGGGGCACCACCCAGTGAAACACAGCCAGGCTCCAAGAGATAATTGAGCCCCACCTGGCCAGACCCAGCTGGGCTCTAGGAGGTAATTCAGCCCCGCCCAGCCAGACAGCCAGATTAAAACAGGTAATTCAGCCCCACCCAGCTCCAAGAGGTAATTCATTTTGGAATCTCTCTGCCACTGAAGCTTATTTCATTTCCTTTCACATCCCCCTTTTGGTCAAGAAGATGTTCTCCGTCCCACGATGCCAGGTCTACATTCCTCCCCGGGAGTCATATTCCACGTTGCCAGGGAGATTCACTCCCCTGGGTGTCTGATCCCACGTAGGGGGGAGGGCAGTGATTTCACCTTTCAAGTTGGCTTAGCCAGAGAGAGAGGGCCACATCTGAGCAACAAAGAGGCATTCGGGAGGAGGCTCTTAGGCACAACCATAGGGAGGCCTAGCCTCTCCTTTGCAGCAACTGTCTTCCCAAGGGTAAAACCTATGGTAGAGGGCTCAACCCACTCTGATGGGCACTCTTACGCACAATTTAGACAACCCTTTTTAGGTTCTAAAGAATTGGGGTAGCTGGTGGTGGATACCTGAAACTATCAAACTACAACCCAGAACCCATGAATCTCGAAGACAGTTGTATAAAAATGTAGCTTATGAGGGGTGACAATGGGATTGGGAAAGCCATAAGGACCACACTCCACTTTGTCTAGTTTATGGGTGGATGAGTAGAAAAATAGGGGAAGGAAACAAACAGACAAAGGTACCCAGTGTTCTTTTTTACTTCAGTTGCTCTTTTTCACTCTAATTATTATTCTTGTTATTTTTGTGTGTGTGCTAATGAAGGTGTCAGGGATTGATTTAGGTGATGAATGTACAACTATGTAATGGTACTGTAAACAATCGAAAGTACGATTTGTTTTGTATGACTGCGTGGTATGTGAATATATCTCAATAAAATGAAGATAAAAAAATAAATATCCATGATACACACAAAAAAAAAAAAAAAAAAAAAAAAAAGAGGTAATTCAGCCTCACCTGTGTCAGGCTGTGTCAGACACAGCCTCAGATCTGGAAGGTGAACACCTTCTGAGGACAATTAAGTCACTGAACAGCACCATCTGCAGGGCAGACTGTAAAGTGCAAGGGAATTTTAGGACTTGGCAGAACCTCTGCAGACCTTATTCCAGGCCCAGTGGAACTGGTCTACAACCCCTGCCCTGGAAACTGGCCCTGTTGAAGTTGAGAAATATGGATGACATGACAGTTATAGCAGTGTTCTAAAACAAGCCCAGGACTTGCTGGCTGGTGAAAAACAGAACACCACTGGGAACCAGCAGACTTGTTTTACCACACACAGAGAACTTGCTGTGATGCCCAGTGCCTAACACCCACCCCCCCACACACACACCACCACCAGGCTGTTGTGGATGCCTGGTTATAGAAGGATACTGGGGGGCAGAGGTAATCTGACAACTAGCTGGTGAGAGAGACATATAGGCAGGGCATAAACCAGAATAACAAGAGCTAAGAAATTCTGATCAGATAAACAGAGGCTATGTTAGAGGTCTAGAATCAGTTGATCTGAACACCAAAGAACAAATAGAGAATTAAGCCAACCAATAAGAAATCTAAAAGTAAAAGAGTGAAAATGACCTCTAGAATAAACTAATCAAGGAAACCCTAGACACCAAACAAAAAATTACGAGTCACACTAGGAAAAACAAAGATATGGTCCAGTCAAAGGAACAAATTAACACTTCAAATGGGATACAGGAGTTGAAACAACAAATTAAATATGTTCAAACAAACATGCTAAATCAATTCAAAAATCAAATCAAAGAATAATTGAGTCTTGGCAAAAGGACACAGGACCCAACTTGAAGGGATTTTCCATTGTCCACAAAGGGACAATTAAACACCAAAAAGAAATTAGTGACAGTGATGTGGTTGAAACACAGCAAATATATAACAATCCATGAATTCATAGTAATGCATACAAAAAAAAAAAAATAATAAGCCACCATTTTAGGAAGTAGCAAAAGCTTCAAATCATTCTGAAAACTAATAGACAAAAAAATCAGGCATTTGTCCTGCTTTTCCTGTACAAAATGTATTTCAGGAAACTAAAATCAATGCTAAAGAAAAGTTGGACTTTAGAGAAGAATTCCAGCTAGTAAGTACAGAAGGGAAAAAGTACAGAACTAGAAAAAAGTCACTATTTTGTAACTCCTAATGATAACACTATATCTAAGCAACAATCATCAATGACTGCTGAAAGTATTAGGTAAGTGATTATGTGGGAACTTCATAATAAATACATCAGGCTGACAATACTTGAACCCATGTGTATTAGTTTTCTATTGCTGCCATAACAAATTACTACAAATTTAGCCAACTAAAGCAACGTAAATGTATTATCTCACAGTTCTAGAGGTGAAACATCTGGGTTAGCTTGACTGGTTTCTCTGTTCCAGGTCTTACAAGGTCAAAAGTGTCAACCTGGCCTGGATTCATTGGGAGACTCTGGGAAGAATCTGCTTCCCAACTGAATCAGGTACTTGGCAGAATCCAGTTCCTGTGGTTGTAGAGCTGAGGTTCCCATTT
The DNA here is from genome assembly GCF_015220235.1 of Choloepus didactylus. Taxonomy (NCBI): domain Eukaryota; kingdom Metazoa; phylum Chordata; class Mammalia; order Pilosa; family Megalonychidae; genus Choloepus; species Choloepus didactylus. Next base: position 22,769,074 of record NC_051309.1, read on the forward strand.
CCTTGGTTGCTGTCAGCTGAGAGCTACCTTTAGCTCCTAAAAGACTCTGTTTTCCTGGCACATGGGGATGCCTACATCTCATAGCCAGCAGCAACACATCAAATCTTTGTCACATTTGGAATATCCCTGACTTCCCCTTCTGCACAATTGTTCTTCTACTTCTCCTGAATTCTGCTGGGAAAGGTACTCTGCTTTTAAGGGTTCATGGGATTAGATTGAACCCATCCAGTCCTGTATAATCCCCCTATTTTAAGGTCTGTAACCTTAATTACATCTGAAAAGTCCCTCATGCCCTGTAGCATAGCATATTTATAAATCCTGGGATTAGGTGGGCATTTTCTGTGGGAGTGAAGGGACCATATTCTGCCTCATTATCCTGCCTACCATGACACTGATCAATTTTGACCTCACTAAAGTATGATGAACAAGCCTCATATATCCCCCGATACAATGATATAGGTAGTACATGGTACCACCTATGAATTATTTTTGCCTGCTCCTGCCAAAAATGAATATAATCAGTAAAATAGGAGGCTAAAGAAACACATAAAAACACTCCAATGTGCAATCATCCAAGTCTACAATATGAGAAATTCTGTAGGCAAATGACCCAGAATCCTCAACAAATAAGTGGCATAGAAAAATAAGAGGGTAAGAGGAGGTGTGTGGTTATAGATTAAAGAGATTTATGAGACATATTAATCAAGTATAATGGGTGGGCCTTCTCTAGATTCAAATTTGATTAAACCACCTGCAAAAAGACATTTTTGAGGAAATTAAGAAAACTTAAGCATACATTGATTTTAGACATTAACAAAAATTATTGTTAATTTTGTTAGGTTAATGATATTGTGAGGATCTTTACAAGTTCTTATTTGTTAACAATACATACTCAAGTATCATGGGTAAAATGATATGACTAGAATTTGTTTAAAATTAGTTCAGTAAGAGGAAAAGAACGGGGGGTGGGGGTTGAATGTGGGGAGAACTAAGTGAAACAAGATTGACAAAATCTTATTTGATGAATCTGAGTGATGGATACACAAGGATTCATTATACAACTTAGTTTACTTTTGTATTTATTTGAAATTTTTCATAACAAAATTTCATAGAAAGGGCTCATTCTACTCTATTTCATCACTTCCCAAAGCCACATATATAACTATATTTCTATGAGAGATAAACCACATCAAATCCTTTAGCCCTGCCTACCTAATATATCCCAAAGATAGCCATTTCTCACCACCTCACCACAACCACGTTCATCCAAAATTGCTACAATAGTCATTGACTGATTACCCTGTTTCTACCCTTACTCTTCACTATTTTCCCTATACTATCTGGAGTGATCTTTTTAAAGCATAAATCACATGATGCCACTGCTCTGCTCAGCCCTTTAATGGCTTCCCATTACACATCAATAAAATCCAGGTCTTACTAAAGCCAATAAGACCCCATGAAATCTAGCATCTGGATTGCTCTCCAACTTTTTTTTCTTATCATTCCTCCTTCTCTAGCTCAATCGTCTCCTGCCATCCTCTCCTCTTTACTGGTTCTTCAAATCAGTCAAGTACACTCCTGTCTCAGGGTCTTTGCACACACTACTCCTTCTTCCAGAAGCATTCTTTTCCCAAATCTCCAAGTGTTACTCTGTGATGGTTAGGTTCATGTGCCAACTTGGCCAGGTGATGGGGCCCAGGTGTCTGGTCAACCAAACACTGGCCTAACCGTTATTGCAAGGACATTTCATGGCTGGTTAATAAACCAGAAGACTTGTTAAATCATTAGTGAATTGATTGTATCTGTGGCTGATTTCATCTATGTTCAAATAAGGGAGTGCCTTCCAATGAGAGAATCCAATCAGTTGGATTTAATACCATCAGCTGAAGACATTTAAGGAAGAAGAGAGAACTTTTATTTCTGCTTCAGCCAGCCAGCCTCTCCTGGGGAATTCATCAAGGACCTTCATTGGAGTTGCCAGCTCATGGTCTGCCTTATGAAATTTGATTTTGTGCATCCTTCTCTACAGAATTTGGACTCATGCATCCCCACTGTTGCATGAGACACTTTTATAAAATCTCATATTTACAGATGTCTCCTGTTGGTTCTGTTTCCCTAGAGGACCCTGACTAATATACTCTCCCACTTCTTTCAAGACGTAAGCTTAAATATGGGTGATTTGTATGATATGTGAATCATATCTCATAAAGCTGTTCAAAAAACAAAGGAACAAGAGGAACCTAAGATAGTGGCTAGGTGAGACAGGGCAAAAAAACACCTCCATGAAAAATACTACATAAAAACCAGAAAGTAACCCAGAACAACAGTTCCAGCGATGCACTAGCTGGACAAGGTCTGCTAAATCCACAGGGACCATGCATTTGGTGAAACCGGGAGTCTGTATTCTGAAATGAGTGAGTGAGCCAGCTGAAAGTCTGGTGGCCGCACTGTGGTGTGGGGAAACTGTGGGTTGGTATTTGGAGATAGACTAGTTCTTTTTAAAAAGAAAAAACAGGAGCAGCTGAGGATACAACGGGGAGAACTGCGCAGTGAAGCATGACAGGAGCAGGCTGTACCAACGCCTCAGTGTCTGGTGTGAAGGATAGCCCTTCTCACACCCACTGCTGATTTTCTCAGGGCCAGGGGGACAGAGGGGAGCCAAAAGGAGAAAGAAACCATGCCCCTTGCAGCCATCTCCCCAGCAGCCTGGGGACACTCCTGCCTAGGACCCACAGCCCAGAGCCGCACCAAGAGACCCAGTGTGACGGGGAGTGTTTCCTGCAGCACCGGCCACACGCCACAATATTGGCTGTCAACAGTGACCTTTAGGGCACCCACAGCTAATTATCCTGGAGCTGGGAAGGTGGAGCTGTGTGAAAAGGGGGAAATTAACACACACCATTCAACCATCTTTACATCAGGCTGGGAATGCCCCTGCACGGCCCGGCAGCCCAGAGCTTCCCTGGAGGGACGGTGCGCACTTGTGACGTGGCACAACCTTCCCTCAGCAGAGGTCCTGGAAGAGCACGGCTGAGAATTGGGACCTGCTCAGAAATTCCAGGGACCCTATCCCAATACCAAGGACTTGTGGGTCAGCGGCAGAGACAATTTGTGGCAAGAATGAAATGAAGGCTTAGACTCTTGTAACAGCCTTAAATCCCTGGGAACACCCGGGAGGTTTGATTATTAAAGCTGCCCTGCCTCCCTAACCGCTCAGACACATGCCCCTCATTCAGGTCGGACAGCACTCACAACACACCCAAATTTAGTGCACCAATTGAACCCCACAAGAATCAGATCCCCACACACCACAAAGACAAAGTTTGGGAGAACTGACTTGAGGGGAATAGGTGACTTGTGGACACCATCTGCTGGTTAGTTAGAGAAAGTGTATGCCACCAAGCTGTAGATCTGAAAAATAGGAGATTGGTATTTTTTATAACCTAAAAGAACCCTATCAAGAAAAGCAAATGCCAAGAGTCCAAAAACAACAAAAAAATTTAAGCATATGATAAAACCAGGTGATATGGAGAACCAAAGCCCAAACACCCAAATCAAAAGATCAGAAGAGACACAGTATTTGGCACAATTAATCAAAGAACAGAAGACAAACAATGAGAGCATGGCACAGGATATAAAGGACATGAAGAAGACCCTAGAAGAACATAAAGAAGAAATTGCAAGAGTAAACAAAAAAATAGAAGATCTTATGGAAATAAAAGAAACTGTTGGCCAAATTAAAAAGACTCTGGATACTCATAATACACGATTAAAGGAAGTTGAACAACAACTCAGTGTCCTCAAGGACCACAGAATGGAAAATGAAAGAACAAAGGAAAGAATGGGGAAAAAATCGAAAAAATTGAAGTGGATCTCAGGGATATAATAGATAAAATAAAACGTCAAAATTTAAGACTCATTGGTGTCCCAGAAGGGAAAGAGAAGGGTAAAGGTCTAGAAAGAGTATTCAAAGAAATTGTTGGGGAAAACTTTCCAAACCTTCTGCACAATATAAATACACAAAGAATAAATGCCTAGTGAACTCCAGATAGAATAAATCCAAATAAACTGGCTCCAAGACATATTCTGATCAAACTGTCAAATACTGAAGAGAAGGAGCAAGTTCTGAAAGCAGCAAGTGAAAAGCAATTCACCACATACAAAGAAAACAACATAAGACTAAGAAATAACTACTCAGCGGCCACCATGGAGGCAAGAAGGCAGTGGCATGACATATTTAAAATTCTGAGAGAGAAAAATTTCCAACCAAGAATACTTTATCCAGCAAAACTCTCCTTCAAATTTGAGGGAGAGCTTAAATTTTTCACAGACAAATGCTGAGAGATTTTGCTAATAAAAGACCTGCCCTACTTCAGATACTAAAGGGAGCCCTACCAACAGAGAAACAAAGAAAGGAGAGAGAGAGATACAGAAATTTAACAGACATATATGGAACATTACATCCCAAATCACCAGGACACACATTCTTCTCTAGTGATCATGGATCTTTCTCCAGAATAGACCATATACTGGGACATAAAACAAGCCTCAATAAATTAAAAAAAAAAAAATGACTTTATTCAAAGCACATTCTCTGATGACAGTGGAATACAAATAGAAGTCAATAACCATCAGAGACTTAGAAAATTCACAAACACCTGGAGGGTAAAAAGTAGGGGGAGATGAAAACATTCCTGGATAATCAAAAGCTGAGGTACTTCATCACCAGTAGATCAGTCCTATAAGAAATGCTAAAGGGAGTTGAGCAGGCTGAAAGGAAGGGACACTAAACAATTGACTGAAACTACATGAAGAAATAAAGATTTCCAGTAAAGATCACATGGTAAATATAAATACCAATACTACTGTATTTTTGATTTGTAACTCCACTATTTACTTCCTACAGGATCTAAAATACATAAACTGTAATGATAAATCAGTGGTTTTGGACTCAGTGTAAAATATGTAATTTTTGACAAGAACTACATAAAGGTGGGGGAATGGAGGAGTACAGGAACATAGTTTATGTGTCCTACTGAAGTTAAGTTGGTATCAAAGAAAAACAAGATTGTTATGGATATTTAAGCAAGCATATCTTTTCAGAGGTATAAAATCATAAAAACTAATCATCACCAGGAAAAATCTCTAAAGATAGCTTTCTCATAGATGTACTTTAGACTTCTTCAGCTGAATCATGAAGCTGCAGAAATCTGAGATTTCCTTCTTGATTGAGAGATCAAGCACCCAAAGTCCACTTTGATTAGCTAGAGTATTATATAGTAAGATGTAATTTTAAGGCTGAATCATTTAGAGATGCACTAAATGGCTCCTTGGCTCATAACCTTAGGCAAAGTTCCAACTTACTTTAAAAAGCAAACAATCTCTGCTTGTCTCAGCTTTCGCCCATGTCTCCCTGTTTTGCATTCTTGCTTTGTATTTTCCTCTTTGTATAAACCCTATGTTTATTTTTGTCTGCAGGCTTGTTACCAGCTTTTACCTTTTAGCAAAGACATTTTAAGGTAAACCTGAAATTAAGCTGTACATTGGCAGAGAGTTTGGCAGACTTGAGATATAAATAACTGCATCTCAGGGTTTTTTTAATGCTCTCATTTTTACTTCTCTTCAGGCTGAAGAATTTAGAGCATATGTATTCTAACGTTAATAAACATATTTTCATGAATTTATTGTGTACATGATGTGTGATCACTGAATGTTCAGCATTCACCTAGAATCGGTCATATATCAAAGCAAAGGTTGCTAGAAAAATGGGACGTGTTTAAAGATATTACTAGGGTTAATGTTTCCATAGCCCTTTAAATTTACAAAAGACTTTCTTTCTAATCTAGTATTTCATTTGTCCTTCATAACAATTTACAAGAGAAGTTATTACTCTCATTTTACAAATCAAGTAACCAGAGTTTAAAGAGCACTGACTTAAGCAAACAGAGGATATTAAGGGGCTTAGTATTGAAACATATTTTTCTGCCCAACATCTCTTTCTTCTATGTACCATGTCTCTCATCTGGTGTATTTTCACTGGGATCTACCCTACCCTTCATTTTACCCAACCCCGTGGTAACTGGAGTGCTCTTCTTTGGCTCAGCTAATGAGAGTACTCCATTCCTCTGCTCACAGAGATTAATTGGGGACCCAAATTTGGTAACTTGGATGGAATTATGCTTTTTCTGTGATTACAGGCTGTAAGGACAAACTAAGCTGAAGCTATTTCTGTCAAATTTCCTTGGTTAAATGTAGGACCCTATCTTCAATAGAAGAAGATGACTGAGCAACATAAGCAGAGTTAGAGCAAGTAAGTAAATTTCATTTATTTGCTAACCCAAGACTGAGCTGCATTTCTGGCAAGAGTTCTGACCAATTTACTTAAGACTACACAAATTCACATCTTCCAATAGCCAATTCTCTCTTTCTTTTCACTGTGCACTTCTACATACCCAAGCAGTCATACCCCACAAGGATCGTAAGTGTCAATGTCACAAGCTTTTTATCACTGTAGTATCAAAAATAGCTGGACTGAAGTTCTGCTCCATCACTTACTATTTCTATGATCTTGGGCAGATTATGCAATCCAAAATTCAAAATCATCATGATTATAAAGGGAATGACAGAACCTGTATCAGGAGTCTTTAATGCATGTCATCCACTTAAATGACATGTAGTAGTCTCCATTATTATTAATCAATACTGAATGAGAGGACTTGAAAGGAGATAAGGCAGAGAAACGTGAACCTTTCAGAGACTTGTCCGCCAACTTATTAAATAACTCAGTGGAGTACACAGCTAACATTTAGCAGCATGTGTTTAATGAATTCTCAGGAAATGGGATATGAGTCCAGAGTAGGGTAGGACTAAAAAGGAAACAAACAGGAACTATGGTTTGTGTTGGAAAGCCTGATACCAACAACTTCTTGTACTGAAGAGAAGTGATTTAATGAGTGGCAAAGGAAAGAAAATGAATATTTACTGAGTGTTCACCAGGTATCAAGCTTGTGCCAGTCATTATCATAAACAGCACATCATTTAATCCCCACAGACTCATTAAGGAAATAGACATTATTATGCCCATTTCATGGACAAGAAAATTGAAGTTTTGAATGTAAAACATGTAAATACAGTACTAGTAAATAGAGCTAGAATTTAAAAAGCAGTCATCTCAGACTTCAGAACCATGCTGTCATCCTTCTATGCTCTTATCTCTCACAATGGATAAGTATAACAATCTCCTAGTGTTTGGAAAACACCTAAGTTCCTCTAGTGATTGGCGAGATTGAGCAATCCTCCTCAGTCATTAACGTGTACAGGTAAGCTTAGTGTCTCACCACCAAGACAATGCAACCAACACCTGAAATTGCTGAACCAAGAGAAATAGTATACCAATTGTACCCCTCATTCCATATACCCCATCAACTCTCCTATCCTTTCCTGATTCCAAATCTCCATGGAACTGCACTATTTTCTGCTAGAGCTAGAATAGATTACAGACAAAATTTCTGTGTTGTGTTCCCAACCTTTTCACTTACTATATGTGCAATTAAGAATTTTCTCCACCTTCCTTTTTTATCTATGAAATAAAAATAATAATACTTGCATATATAGTTTTTGAGGTAATGTTTGTATAAAAATCCCAAGAGAGAACTGGCCATACATCAGAAAGGGAAGCTAATTGCATACATGTTTACTTTTTCCCCTCCATTGTGTTCATCAGTCTCTTTCCCCTCATCATTCTAATGTAAGTTCCTAGGGAAGCAAAGCTGTATATCACTTTTTTGAATTCTAGAACCTGGGTCCATGCTGTATGTCTATTCATTTATGAAATTCTCATTAAACCCTAGAATACCACTTCTTTTAAGTTTCTTGGGTCTTCCACGTCAGCCTCGTGGCAGTTATAAATGAGACTTTGCAACAGCCTAGAAATCACATCACAGCATCTGCAAAGAAACATCATCAGTTACCACATTTTCCACCACACTTCCACTGTGCATAAATGACTATATCAGAAAGTTCTGTTAGTGAAGGGCTGTTGATGTGATAAAACACAACAGTATTTCTATCATGTCCTGTCCTAACTACAAACTGTCTTCAGTCATTCATGTAATTCATAGCTGTCTTAGAAGGGAGTGCATCAAGTAGTGCTTGCTACTGTTATGTGTTCATGCCAAAGATTCAGCTTTTGTACCGTGCAAGACGGTCTTGGCCTTAGCCAAGTCAAACCCTGTAAAATAAACACAGCCACTTTTCTCTGTTTATTAAGTTCTCCAGGGCATTGTTTTTTGGTATATGTCCAGAAACTAAAAATAAAACCAAAACCGAAAACATATTAAATGGCCAAATAAATTTTGTTAAGGCTGCACATTAAAAACCCCTCATGGAAAGTCACAATGTCCATTTGCATAATTAAAATTCAGAATAGACCCGCAGTCAAGGAATTGTTCAACTCAATTTAACACAGCTCTTCCTTTGTGGACCTTGTTTGGATAACATTAAATAATAATAAAGAATTATTGTTAATTTTGTTAGGCATAATAATGACTGTAATGGATACTGCAATGAGTTGCCCTGCTGCCCCTTCAGAAATCAAAGACTTTTTCCCAGAGCTGCCTGGAGTAGTGTCAGCTAACAGCCTCCTGCCATGTGTCCTCTCCAGAAAGTGCCCTCAAATTGCTCTCAGATGAAGAGAAGCACCTCCTCCCAGGTTATACCCATTTCCCAGGGACAGCCTGCAGCCAGAGACTGATCCATATGGGAATATATGGACCCAGTTTTCCCCCCAGACTCCAGACAGCTAAGTACTCAGCTACATAGCTCTCCACGGGGTCAGCTGAGTCTTTTACAGGGCAGCCCAGCAGCCTAACTTCCCCCTCAACCCAATCTTGCTTCCTTTCTTTCCCTCCAACATGTGCTGATTCGGGGAGCACTCCCAACAAACTTCATGCACACCATCCTCATCGCCGAGTATGCTTTCCACGGCACCTAATGTGCAGCAATGACATGATGTCTGTGTAGGGGAATTTTTAATCTATTAGAGAGATACACTGACGAATTTAAGGGTGAGATGAAATTGCAAAGAAAAATGCAAATTGCACCTAGAAATGCAAATTACATCTAGAAATTGCGAAGAAAAATGGGGGTAAATAGATGAAACAAGAACAGATTTTTGAAACCGAGCAATAAACATATGGGGTTCATTGTAACATTCTTTCTGTGTGTTTGAAATTCTCCACTATAAAATCTTTTTTTAAAAAAATTCCCAAGCTTTTAGAGAATCCTCTTTTCAAATAATACTATTTTCATCTTGGAACAAATTTAATGACCTGGATATTGATGCTCCTTTAGGTCCCAACTAGGGTCTAAATAAACCAGGACAATTTTCAGATGTCCCTCATTAATGCTAATGAAAATGTCACAGATGCTAATGAATAGCCAGCCAGCCCAGGTAGCTGTGGAGGCTTAGAAATGAATTGTTGACTGATTATAGACCCACACCTAGGGGTAGCCTAAATGTGGCAGAATGCTGGACAGTGAAAAGGCAAGATATAGGAGAGGGAGCAGAATGCTGTACAAAAGCCTCAGGAAAACAGACCAAGATAGCAGAGCCAATTAACCATCTGAGCTGCCACTTGGACAGCTGGAAAACAAGAGCTGTAATTACTTCTCATCTGGAACATTAGCCTTCCTTGAAATCATGGGAAATGATCTGGGGGCAGCTTGAGGCAACTTAGTACATAAGAAAAGATCTTGGATCTCCTCCTCTCAGACCTGAATAGCCCAGGATGGATCTGTTGGCAGCTCACAAATGGAAAAATAGTAATATTAATAAAGAAAGGCAAACATGTTTGTTATTGGGGTTTTCTCCCTTGTAATTAAGATTCACGTTCTTTAAGTAGCCTGGAGTGTTCAGCTCCTGTTCATCAAGCCATCTGCTCTGCCTTGCTTTTCCCTCTTCCCCCTCTTCCTCCCAGAGGAAACTTGTAAGCTTCAAGACTTTGGGGGATCTGCTCTGAACTGAATTTGCATCTCTAACTGAATCTATTTTAAGGCTTCTTTTGCGAACCCAATGGCTATCTATAGTGATTTTCTCATTTTCAGCGACTGATTGCATCTCCTCTATTTGTCCCCCAGGGCTTCTGTTTGACGCAGGCAGACGCACTCCACCATGGAAACTGCCTGGCACAGTAGCGTTTCATAGAACTTTCACCCACATCCTTCAGGGTTAGGAGGAAACCAATCTCTCCAGAACCTTCTTTGCTTCTTATTTTCACAGATGAGCTCCTCACTGAAGAGTGCTTCTGTGCCAAGAGCTGTATTGGCCCACCCTTGTCCAAATTTCTTTCCCGTGCTTATTAAGCCCTCAGTGATCTGGTTCCTTCCCATTTCTTGGACCTTCACTGTCCTCACCCTCCATGCTCCAGCCACACTACTTTCATTTCAGGCCCTGAAACATGCCAAGCTCATGCCCTTCCATCTTAAGAGATTTTGCCCTTGAGCCCCCTTTCCCTGAAATATCCTTCTGGCTCCCATCATGTGGCTGATGCCATTTTCTCATTTGAACCTCAGTCAAATGTCACCTCCTCAGGGAGCCCTTCCCTGACTACTCAAACTGAAGCAGCTACCCAATCACTTTCAATCACACTGTTGCCAGCATTGAATTTCTGGGTCCTTGGCCATGCCGTGAGAAAGAATTCAAGGGCACAGCACAGATCGAGCAAGCAGGTAGAAAGTTTACTGAGTACACGTGTGAGAAGTACATGCGGAGAAGAGAGAGTCAAGCGGTGAGCAAAGTTGGGACCATCTGCTTTTATTGCTTAGCTTTACTTAATTCCCTTCCCCCCTCCTTGTTCAGGGCTCTTTCTCCTGCCTTCCCTTCTCTCCAAGGTGGTGCCTGGTGGTAGCTGGTACATTTGGGTGGGTGAGCAGCCACCAGGTGTTTTGCATAAGTGGGTAGCCCCAGGCAGGTTGTCTGTGCAGGACAGTCTGTCCTAACCTTGATTAACTGTCCTTATTGAAGAGCTTTTTCACGGTATCTTCTCTCCCCTCTCAGGTTCCTGCTCTAGCCTGCTTCAACACACTCTAATTGTCTGTAAAGCATTTTTTTTTAATTTTATTTTGAAATAAATTCAAACTTGCAGGAACAGTTGCAAAAACAATACAAAACCTTTACACAGAACATCAGCATACCCCGACCCCCCTCCCCTGAAACCCCGATCCACCAACTTTAATATACTGTCACACCACCATTTCTTTCTTTCCCTTCCTCCCACCCTCCCTCCCTATCATCCATCATCTATTGCTCTGTCTTCTGAACATATGAGAACAAGCTGCACACATCCTTGAACAAACAATATAATTCACATATACATTTCCCATGAACAAGAACATTCTTTTATGCAATCCCATTAAGCACAGCTAAGAATTTCAAGAAATTCAACATTGATACAAAGCTTACATTCTATATTTCCTTTCTTTTTTTTCTTATGTCCTCACTGTGTCCCTTTGAGCCTCCTCTCCTCCATCCTCAGATCCCATCCAGGATCATCCTTGGCACTTAACTGTCATTGCCTATTTAGACTATCTTTTTCTTTTTTTTTTTTTTTTTCAATTGTGGAAACATATATACAGCCTAAATCTTCCCATTCCAACCCCTCCCTAGCATTCCATTAGTGGGATTAATCACATTTAGAATGTTGTAATGCTATCACCTTCCCACCATCCATTACTAGAAATTTCCCTTCACTCCAAACAGAAACCCTACATTCAATTCTTAACTCCCCATTACCCCTTCCCCCATTTCTCATAACCCATACTCTACTTTTCATCTTTATGGTCATATTCTATGATAATTTCTTTGTGTTTACTGTGGGGCTTAAATTTAACCTCTTAAATCTATAACAATCTTGTTTTTCTTTGATACCAACTTAACTTCAATAGGACACTTAAACTATGTTCCTATACTCCTCCATTCCCCCACCTTTATGTAGTTCCTGTCAAAAATTATATATTTTACATTGAGTCCAAAAACTGATTTGTCATTAGGGTTTATGTATTTTATATCCTGTAGGAAGTAAATAGTGGAGTTATAAATCAAAAATTATTGACTTCTATTTGCATTCCACTGTGGTCAGAGAATGTGCTTTGAATAAATTCAATTTTTTTTTTAATTTATTGAGGATTGTTTTATGCCCCAGCATATGGTCTATTCTGCAGAAAGATCCATGATCACTAGAGAAAAATGTGTGTCCTGGTGATGCGGGATGTAATGTTCTATATATGTCTGTTAAATTTCTCTCTCTCTCTCTCTCCTTTCTTTGTTTCTCTGTTGGTAAGGCTCTCTTTAGTATCTGAAGTAGGGCAGGTCTTTTATTAGCAAAATCTGTCAGCATTTGTTTGTGAAAAATTTAAGCCCTCCCTCAAATTTGAAGGAGAGTTTTGCTGGATAAAGTATTCTTGGTTGGACATTTTTCTCTCTCAGAATTTTAAATATGTCATGACACTGCCTTCTCGCCTCCATGGTGGCCATTGAGTAGTCACTACTTAGTCGTATGTTGTTTCCTTTGTATGTGGTGAATTGCTTTTCTCTTGCTGCTTTCAGAACTTGCTCCTTCTCTTCTGTGTTTGACAGTCTGATCACAATATGTCTCAGAGTGGCTTATTTGGATTTATTCTATTTGGAGTTCGCTGGACATTTATGCTTTGTTTATTTATATTGTGTAAAAGGTTTGGGAAGTTTTCCCCAGCAATTTCTTTGAATACTCTTTCTAGACCTTTACCCTTCTCTTCCCCTTCTGGAACACCAATGAGTCTTAAATTTGGACATTTTGTTTTATCTATCACATCCCTGAGATCCATTTCAATTTTTTCAATTTTTTTTTCCCATTCTTTCTTTTGTTCTTTCATTTTCCATTCTGTGGTCATCAAGGACACTGAATTGTTGTTCAACTTCCTCTAATCTTGTATTATGAGTATCCAGAGTCTTTTTAATTTGGCCAACAGTTTCTTTTATTTCCATAAGATCTTCTATTTTTTATTTACTCTTGCAATTTCTTCTTTATACTCTTTTAGGGGCTTCTTTATGTCCTTTATATCTTGTGCCATGCTTTTCTTCATGTCCTTTATGTCCTGTGCCATGCTCTCATTTGATTTTAGGTCTTTGATTAATTGCGCCAAGTACTGTGTCTCTTCTGATCTTTTGATTTGGGTGTTTGGGTTTGGGTTCTCCATATCATCTGGTTTTATCATATGCTTTAAGATTTTCTGTTGTTTTTGGCCTCTAGGCATTTGGTTTACTTGACAGGGTTCTTTCTGGATATAAAAAATAGCATTCTCTAATTTGTCAGATCTACAGCTTGTTAGTGTATACTTTCTCTAGCCAGCAGATGGTGTCCACGAGTTGTCTATTCCCCTCAAGTCAGTTCTCCCCAACTTTGTCTTTGTGGTGTGTGGGGATCTGATTCTTGTGGGGTTCAATTGGTGCACTAAGTTTGGGTGTGTTGTTGGTGCTGTTCGCCCTGAGTGAGAGGCATGTGTCTGAGCAGTTAGGGAGGCAGGGCAGCTTTAATAATCAAAACTCCCAGGTATTCCCAGAGATTTAAGGCTGTTACAAGAGTCTAAGCCTTCATTTCATTCTTGCCACAGATTGTCTCTGCCGCTGACCCAGAAGTCCTTGGTATTGGCGTAGGGTCCCTGGGATTTCCGAGCGGGTCCCCTATCCCAGCCATGCTCTTCCAGGACCTCTGCTGAGGGAAGGCTGTGCCACATCACAAGTGCGCACCAGCCTCCAGGGAAGCCCTGGGCCACTGGGCCATGCAGGGGCATTCCCTGCCTGCTTTAAAGATGGTTGAATGGGGTGTGTTAATTTCCCCCTTTTTGCACAGCTCTGCATTCTCACCTCCGGGACAATTAGCTGTGGGTGCACTAAGGGCCACTGTCCATGGCCGATATTGTGGCGTGTGCGTGGTGCTGCAGGGAAGACTCCCCATCACACTGGGTTTCTTGGCACGGCTCTGGGCCGTGCTCCAGCCCCAGGCGGGAGCGTCCCCAGGCTGCCGAGGAGATGTCTGCAAGGGGAGCAGTTTCTTTCTCCTTTTGGCTCCACTCTGTCCCCCTGGCCCTGAGACAATCAGCAGTGGGTGTGGGGAGGGCTGTCCTCCACCCCAGACACCGAGGCGTTGCTCCTGCAGTGCTTCACTGCGCAGTTCTCACTGCTGTATCTGTAGCCGCTCCTGGGTTTTTTTTACTTTTTTTTAAAAAAAGAACTAGTCCCCATCTCCAAATGCCAACCCGCGGTTTCCCCACACCACGGCACAGCTGTGGGACTTTCAGCTGGCTTACTCACTTGTTTCAGAATGTGGACTCCTGGTTTCACCAAACGCACAGTCCCTGTGGATTTAGCAGAGCTTGTCCGGCTGGTGCATCACTGGAACTGGTGTTCTGGGTCACTTTCTGGCTTTCAACTACTATTTTTCATGGAGATGTGTTTTTTTTTTTTGCCCTGTCTCACTTAGCCGCCATCTTAGGTTCTCCTAAAGCATTTTTAATATTCTGATATATTTACTGTTTGTTTATCTTTCGTGAAGGTAGGAGCCACCCCCAACCTGTATGGAAGTGCCACAAGAGAAGAGAACTTATTCTTCTTGCTCACTGCTATGTCCACTGTGTCTGAAATTGTGCCTGACAAATAGCAGTTGCTTAATAAATATTTGCTGAATTAGTTAATTATTAAGTGATTCTTTTTCATTTCATCATTGTTGTAACCGAAAGGGTAGACATTATTATCTCCTTTTAAGTAAACTGAGATTTAGAACTTAAATAACATGCCCTGACCTTCCTTAACTCCCCCTTCATACTATGAGCCACCAGGTATGGCTGTGCCAGGTGTGCCTTCCCAGAGGTGCTGGGTGGGAGGTGGAAATGGGGTTGAACTCCAGCCACACACATTTCTCCAAGCCGTGTGCTTGCAGGCATGTGCCTGTCCACACCTGCCAAGAGGGGGCACCTGTTTCCTTTTAGCACATTGTTAAGCTGCCTGACATCTCTTTATTTACTTGCTTCCTTAGAGAAATCTAATTTCTAGAAATAAACTACTTCCAGCCTCCTCGACATCTGAAGTATTCAGAAGAGTAGCTGAAGGTGCTGAAAAGTTGTTCATCTCAGGTAGTTGCTGACTCATCACTTCTCTCCCTAATTAATAGATGAATCTAAATGTGAAATATTGTAAGTAAGCACCAAACTGGGAGTTTATAAAAATGAAACACTGTTATACAAATGGTACTTGAGTTTTTGCCTCTTCTGTGCCCAGTGTGTTTCTCTCTCTCCCTTAGAACATTCTTATGCAAGATAAAATCCCACTTGGGAATCTTTAATATCTGAGGAATAAGAAAATAATGGGCATAGTCCAGGAATCTTCCAACTCTAGGGATGCTAGAGAAAAGTCTAGAAGGAAATATACCATGCTTATAATGTTTATCTTTGGGTGGTGGGGCTAAGTCGTAAATTTTTTTTCTTCTGCATATCCATAGTGATTTCCTATAGGAAGCATGTTTTACTGTTATAGTGGAGGAGACAAAACTGCATTTTTGAAAAGAAAGTGAAACAGGAAGGTAAAGCAGCAGGTAACAGCTCCCAGCCAGGTTTTGGAGCTTCATGCAGAGTTGGCCCAGTAAGCTGAGCAGGAAAAGGCACTACAATTTAAAGCATGTGCTAGTCAAAGCAGGAATAAGCCTGCAGGGTCCTTCCCTTTTGACAGCAGGAAGACAGCAGGACCTGGAGCTGGGAAGCAAAAAATCCAGAACCAAGAGAGGGGATTCTCTTTTTAAGCCCCTTTGATTTGGGTTGCAGGTACATTGCTCTGTTTCAAAAGAAGTGTCTCTGACCTCAGCTTCAATGCCTTCAGCAGGTGTCCAGGGCCAGCAGGCCTCTCGCATGCCACTTCTGTGTTTTGTTTCCTTTGTGCTGGACTTTGCTTGTCTCCTTTAAAATAGTTAGCAGGAAAAGGAACCCCAGGAAGGGTTCAGAGATAAATTCCAAAGAAAATAGTGTGTCAAAATGAAATAATGAAGTCTAGAAAAACCCAGGAAACATGAGGAGAGAAAATGTTCTCTTATACTCTTAAAAAAGTGGAAACAGCAATAGTTTGAAGAAAGGCAAAGCAACCCTTTGCTTTTCTATTTATAAATGTTTTCTCCCCCTATTCTCTACTCCCACCACTCACCAAGGAATTCTGCAAACAAAACTCCTTTCCCTGAGTTATGCCTGTAACTGGTTCCATCTTCTCCTGAACCCCTAAGGTGGCTGGAGTCAGGGCAAAGAGGATGTTGGCCAGCTCAGATTTTGTGCCACTTGCAATCCAGTCTCAGGCCCCAAGAAAGTGCAGGAGCATCTAGCAACAGAGAAAGCATGCAAGTGTGTTAAAGAAGGCATGCTGAGGGTTTTGCTGGAAAAGCAAGTCTAGGACCAGAATTTTCAAAACAAACAAATAAACAAAGGACAAGCCCCAAATCAGGAAGTAAGAAGCCAAGGGAAAGGAGGAGAAAATCCAGGACTTTTCCTGGGAATGGGATGCAATTGCACAGAGAACTGCCTCTTCCTGGGTGTTGGCAGTGTGATGGGCAGTTGGCTCTGGGAGTTAAAAATCTTGGTTCAAGTCCTGATTCAGAGCTGCATTAGCAAGGGGGTCTAAGTGAACTTTGTAGACTTCAGTAAGAGGATCCAACAAGAGGAGAAGACAGCCAGGGCCTGACAGAAAGTAAGGGTTTAGGAGATTCATTCTTTCAATTCCTAAGATAAATATGTCTGACTTTGAAATGTTGAGCCAGGTTCTGAGAATACAATGAGATCAAAAGCAGATGTATGCCCTCCCACCCCCCATGGAATTTACTCCTTAATCAGGAAGGCAGACATTAATCATATAAGCATACAAATAAATACATTCCCTGTGTCTTGGTTCCCTTATCCCATTGGACTTAACCATTAAGTCTGTGGTTAACCAGGGCTGCTGCTTGTTGCCTCAGGAGGGCTCAGCAATCTGTGCTATGTGGCTCCTACCTTTATAAGCCCAGAGACCAGTACCAACTTCTGCTTCTTTGGCTATCCTCCTGCTTTCACTGGGGACATTTTAGACTTTGCCCCTGGAAGAATCCAAAATGTATCTGATGAACACACTAATAAAACTAAATCACTGATCACTCTATACTCATTTTCTGTTCTATTTTCTATCCCAAATTCTATCCATCTATTAAAATCTACCACCCTTTGTGGGCAGAGTCACCTTTTGGGTATTAGAAATACAAACCCTTGACCAAAGCTTGTGGAATCAACAGCCAGGGCCAAATTCCAACAACATGCTGGGAAGTGACCTATAGGAGCTTGTGGATGAGCCTCCTTACCCACATGGATTATCACCAATCCAAAAATAACCCTTTCCTCTTTTGGCCATGAAAGCAGTTATAAATAAGTCTCTCCTATGCCCCATTGGACAATTTAAAACTGGAAGCTTATACATTAGAACACTCTGCAGCATGACACGGAACCTACTTGCAGTTTGAACTCATGGCCCATAGACAGAAAAACAATGTAAAAGCTACAAATGAGTGTTCTGTTCCCTGGTCTCCGAGAATTATGAACTTGAAAGTCTCTCTCTTCCTTATAATTGATTTCTTAACAGCTGCGTCTGCTCTTGAGGTGCCCAGTGACCCAGGTGCATGTGCTATGAATCCAGCACTTCTTAACTGCATACTGTGTGAATCACCGCACAGTGTGTACTGAAGCACAGTATACTAGTATGAACTATATACAGTATTAACTAATACACAATTAATTCTGGGAACTACACACATCATGACCCAACACAGTGCAGTAATACATGTAGTGTGAACTAACACCCAGTGAAATAATGTGAACCTCACACAGTATGAACTAATTAATACACAGTGTAGTAGTATGAACTGGAGAGTGTGAACTCATGTACAGTGCAGTAGCATGAACTGCAAAGTGTGAATAGAGTAACAGTATAAACTGCTAAAATGTGTAAACCTCCACACAATGTGTTTTCGTTTCCTGGGCTGCTCAGGTAAAAACCATGAAATGAGTTGGGTTAAACAATGGGAATTTATTCACTCACTGTTTTGAGGCTAAAAGAAACTCCAAATCAAGGCTTCATCAAGGCAATGTTTTCTCCCCAAAGAGTGTGGCATTCTGGGGCTGGCTGCCAGTAATCCATGGTTGTTAGCTAGTCATACAGCAATGCACATGGCAATGTCTCTTGGTCTCTCCTGTCTCTTCCAGGTTCCATTGATTTTCAGCTTCTGGATGTTCCTTTTGTAGTTTTTCTCTATCTAAATTTCATTCTGTTTATAAAGGGCTTCAGGATAGGATTAAGACCCGCCCAGATGGAGGTGGGCCACACCTTAACTGAAGTAACCTCATCAAAAGGTGCTACTTACAATGGGTTCACATCCACAGGAAAGGATTAGGTTAAAAACAGGTTTTTCTGGCTTATGTACAGCTACAAACCACCACACAGTGTAATCCTGTAACAACTATGCAGTTAAATAGTGTGAACTACTAACCGCTTAGATGAATTATCACACAGTATAATTGTACGAGGTACCACACAGTATAGCAGAGTCAACAACCACACTGTGTCTTACTGTGCAAGCTGTTAGAATTCTGAAACTTTTCTGTAAAACTAAAATAACTCCAAAACTAAAAGCTTATTTTAAGAAAAGCTCTGAAAAAAGCATTCAACAAAATTCAGGATACTGTTTTGATAAAAACACTTCAAAAGGTAGGACTTGAAGGAAACTTCCTAAATATGATAAAGGGCATATATGAAAGCCCATGGTCAGCATAGTAAGCAATGGTGAGAGACTGAAAGCCTTCCATCTAAGATCAAGTATGAGACAAGGATGCCTGCTGTCATCACTATTATTCAACATTGTGTTAGAAGTTCTAGCCAGAGCAATCTGGCAAGACAAAGAAATAAAAGGCATCCAAATTGGAAAGGAAGAAGTAAAACTGTTATTGTTTGCAAATGATATGATCTTATATTTGGAAAACCTTGAGAAGTCAACAACACAGCTACTTGAGCTAACAAGCAAATTTAGCAAAGTGGCAGATACAAGATTAATGCACATAAGTCAGTAATGTTCCTATACACTAGAAAGTGACCTAAGTGAAGAGACACTCAAGAAAAATACTCCATTATCAACAGCAACTAAAAAAATCAAGTACCTAGGAATAAACTTAACCAAGGACATAAAAGACCTCTACACAGAAAATCACTTAACTTTACCAAAAGAAATAAAAGGAGACTGTGATGGTTAGGTTCATGTGTCAACTTGGCCAGGTGATGATACCCACCTGTCTGGTCAAGCAAGCACTGGCCTAACCATTGCTGTGAGGATATTTGTGGCTAGTTAATAAACCAACAGGCTGGTTTATTAAATCATCAGTCAATTGGCTGCAGCTGTGACTGATGACATCAACGAAGGACTTGTCTTCCACAATGAGAAAATGCAGTTGGCTGGATTTAATCCAATCAATCAGTTGAAGACTTTGAAGCAAGACAGATAGAGGACCTTCACTTCTTCTTTGGCTGCGCAGCAAAGGGTTTCCTGAGGAGTTCGTCAAAGTTGCCAGTTCATTTCCTGAGGAGTTCATCAAACACGTTCATCAAAGTTGTCAGTTTGTTTCCTGAGGAGTTCATCAAACACATTCAACGAAGTTGCCAGTTTATTTCCTGAGGAATTCATTGAACATCTTCATTGGAGTTGCCAGTTTGCTGCCTTCCTTATGGAATTTGGACTTGTGCATACCCACAGTATAAATCTTATATTCATAGATATCTCTCACTGATTCTGTTTCCCTAGAGAAACTTTCATAAATCTTACATTCATAGATATCTCTCACTGATTCTGTTTCCCTAGAGAACCCTAACGAATACAACTGGGTACCGGGAGTGGTTCTTAAGAAATGGAATCTTAAAATGGGCTTTCACAATTTGTTTTCTACTCTGATTAGATTCAATGGCACTAATGACTCCATTTCCAGTAATCAAGAGGGCCCTGACAGTCCGTGGTGTGAATTTGCAAAGGAGATATGCAAAATAGCACCATTTGATTCTCTTAGTCATACTCTTGTATGAAGCAAGGCTCTGGGTGACAGCATGTTCGACACCTTCACAGAGTTTTGCAGAATTAAGAGGTATAATGATGTTGGCTGGCTGCTCTTAGATACATTGGATAAAGTTATAAGAGAAAAGGATGAGCTAAAATCTTCAGATTTAAAACTTAAATGCTGTATGACAGATGTAAAGTTTCCTATGTGTGCCATGAAAGTCTTATTTCCTGTGGCCACAGACTTGAGATTTCTGAAAACTGGATGCAGACTCTCATTGTGCAAGTAGCAGATTTACAATGTAAACTAAGATCTCAACCTCTCAGGGTGTCTGCTATTAAAATAAAGGCATTGATTGGAAGAGAATGGGATCCTGAAACTTGGGGTGGGGACATATGGATTGATAACAATGGCAGCGAGGACATTGGAAACCTGGATTCTGCTGAGTCATTGTTAGATTTACCTGCAGTGTGCTGTCCTGAGGAAACAGCTTCCCCACCTCCAGTCTACCCTAAGGAGCCTGCCATCCAACCCCCACCTAAAGAGATTAACCCTTCAGTGCCTGCTAATCCTGTAATCACCTCCCCTGAGGAAGCAGCCCTCACTCCTCTGTCTGGAGAGATTAATCCTGTTTTATGAAATGAAAGTTCAACAGAATGTCCTGAGGTAAAAGGCTTGAGGGATACTTCTAATTCTTTTCATGTCCCACCCCCACTACCAGTCTTTGCTTCAAGACCTATAACTAGACTAAAGTCCCAACAGGCCCTGAAGGGTGAGGTACAAAGTGTGACCCATGAGAAAGTACACTATACTCCAAAAGAACTATATGCATTTTCCAACTATACAGACAGAAACCAGGGGAATATGTGTGGGAATGGATATTAAGGATGTGGGATAATGGTGGAAGGAATATAAGGTTGGATCAGGCTGAATTTACTGATACGGGCCCACTAAGCAGAGATTCTGTACTCATTGTTGTAGCTTGAGGGTTAGAAAGGGCATTAACAGTTTGGGTGGTTGGCTGAAACATGGATCAAAAGGTGGCTGGCACTACAGGAGGTTGAAATGCCAGAACTGCCCTGGTATAATGTAGAGGAGGGGATTCAAAGGCTTAGAGAGATTGGAATGTTAGAGTGGATTTATCATGGAAGTCCTGCTCACACACCCCTGTAATGTCCATAGGACACACCTTTTACCAGAACTGTGAGGAATAAATTTGTGAGACTAGTTCAATCATCCCTAAAGAGCTCTGTAGTTGCTCTTCTCTGTAGGTCAGATATTACTGTAGGAACTGCTGTCACTGAGCTGGAATCCTTAAACACAATGGGGACAATTGGGTCCTGAGTCAGCAGAAGCCCAGTGGCTACAGTTAATCACCACAGACAAGGTGGGTGTGACTCCCATAATGAAAAACAGGTTCAAAGCAGCAATCAGAATAATCTGACTGCAGAGACTTATGGCGTTGGCTAGTAGATCATGGAGTACCAAGTAGTAAAATAGATGGGCAATCGACTAAATTCTTGTTTGAACTATATAAGCAGAAGAATTCTAGGCCACGTGAACAAAAGTCTCCCTTGAATTACAAAAACAGAGAGTCACAGCTCCTTAATCAATTCCCAGACTTGAGACAGTTTACAGATCCAGAGCCCCTGAAATGAAGGGAAGGCCGGGTACCTTTAGGAAAGGACCCTGTTACACTGCCAAAAATTTATACTGTTAATCTTCCTCCCAGCCTTCCCCAGGGGGATGTACAGCCTTTTACCAGGGTAACTTCATTGGGGAAAAGGAAATGATCAGATATTTTATGGATTCTTAGACACTGGTTCAGAAGTGACTTTATTCCCAGGAGACCCAAAACATCACTCTGGTCCACCAGTCAGAGTTGGGGCTTATGGAGGTCAGGTGATTGATGGAGTTATAGCTCAGGTCCATCTCATAGTGGGTCCAGTGTGTCCCCGGACCCATTCTGTGGATATTTCCCCAGTGCTGGAATGCATAATTGGAATTGACATACTCAGCAACTGGCAGAATCCTCAGATTGGTTCCCTGACTTGTGGCATGAGGGCTATTATGGTGGGAAAGGCCAAGTGGAAGCCACTAGAACTGCCCCTGCCTAGCAAAATAGTAAACCAGAAGCAACACCAGATTCCTGGAGAGATTGCAGAGATTAATGCCACTCTTAAGGACTTGAAGGATGCATGGGTGGCGATTCCCACCACATACCCATTCAACTCTCCTATTTGGCCTGTGCAGAAAACAGATGGGTCTTGGAGGATGACAGGGGATTATCATAAGCTTAACCAGGTGGTGACTCCAATTGCAGCTGGTGTTCCAGATGTGGCATCATTGTTTAAGCAAATTAACACATCCCCTGGTACCTGGTATGCAGCTATTGATCTGGGAAATGCTTTTTTCTCAATTGCTCTCAGTAAGAACCACCAGAAACAGTTTGCATTCAGCTGGCAAGGCCAGCAGTTTACATTCTCTGTGCTACCTCAGGGTTGTATCAACTCTCCATACCTATGTCATAATATTGTCCCCAGGGATCTTGATCATTTCTCTCTCCCAGAAGACATCACACTGGCCCATTATATTGATGATATTATGTTGAGTGGACCTAGTGAGCAAGAAGTAGCAAGTACTCCAGATTTGTTGGTAAGGTATTGCATGGAAGAGGATGGGAGATAAATTCAACAAAAATACAGGGGCCTTTTATCTCAGTAAAATTTCTAGGTGTCCAGTGGTGTGGGGCCTGTTGAGATATCCCTTCTAGGGTAAAGGATTAGCTGTTGTATTTGGCCCCTTCTATGACCAAAAAAGAGGCACAACACTTAGTTGACCTCTTTGGATTTTGGAGACAACATATTCCTCATTTGGGTGTGCTACTCTGGCCCATTTACAGAGTGACTATAAAAGCTTCCAGTTTTGGGTGGGGACCAGAACAAGATGAGACTCTGTGACAGGTCCAAGCTGCTGTGCAAGCTGCTCTGCCTCTTGGACCATATGATCCAGCTGATCCAATGGTGCTGGAAGTGTCAGTGGCAAATAGAGATGATGTTTGGAGCCTTTGGCAGGCTCCTATAGGAGAATCACAACACAGGCCCTTAGGATTTTGGAGTAAAGCTTTACCATCCTCTTCAGATAACTACTTACCATTTGAGAAACAGCTGTTGGCCTGCTACTGGGCCTTAGTAGAGACAGAACACTTAACCATGGGCCACCAAGTTACCATGAGACCTGAGTTACCTATCATGATCTGGGTGTTGTCCAACCTGCCAAGCCATAAAGTTGGGCACGCACAGCAGCACTGCATTATAAAATGGAAATGGTATAGACGAGATAGAGCTCAAGTGGATCCTGAAGGCACAAGTAAGTTCCATGAGGAAGTGGCCCAAATACCTATGGCCCCCACTCCTTCCACCTTACCTTCTCTTTCCCAGCCCACAGCAACTGCATCTTGGGGAGTTCCTTACAATCAGTTGACTGAGGAAGAGAAAACTCAGGCCTGGTTTACAGATGGTTCTGCACGATATGCAGGCACCACGCGAAAGTGGACAGCTGCAGCACTGCAGCCCCTTTCTGGAATGTCCCTGAAGGACAGTGGTGAGGGGAAATCCTCCCAGTGGGCAGAACTTTGAGCAGTGCACCTGGTTGTTCACTTTGCTTGGAAGGAGAACTGGCCAGAGGTGCGTCTGTATACTGAGTCCTGAGCTGTTGCTAATGGTTTGGCTGGATGGTCAGGGACTTGGAAGGAACATGAAGATTGGTGACAAAGAAGTCTGGGGAAGGGGTATGTGGATAGACCTTTCTGAGTGGGCAAACAACATGAAGATATTTGTGTCCCATGTGAATGTTCACCAGAGGGTGACTTCAGCAGAAGAAGGTTTTAATAACCAAGTGGATAAAATGACCCGTTTGGTGGATACCAATCAGCCTCTTTCCCCAGCAACTCCTGTCATTGCCCAATGGGCTCATGAACAAAGTGGTCATGGTGGTAGGGATGGAGGTTATGCATGGGCTCAGCAACATGGACTTCCACTCACCAAGGCTGACCTGGCCACAGCCACTGCTGAGTGTCCAATTTGCCAGCAGCAGAGACCCACACTCAGTCCCCGATATGGCACCATTCCTCGGGGTGATCAGCCTGCTACCTGGTGGCAGGTTGATTACATCGGACCACTTCCATCATGGAAAGGGCAGCGATTTGTTCTTACTGGAATAGACACATACTCCGGATATGGGTTTGCCTTCCCTGCATGACATGCTTCTGCCAAAACTACGATACGTGGACTTACAGAATGCCTTATCCACCATCATGGTATTCCACACAGCATTGCTTCTGACCAAGGAACCCATTTCACTGCAAATGAAGTGAGGGAACGGGCACATGCTCATGGAATTCTCTGGTATTTCCATGTTCCCCATCATCCACAGGCAGCTGGGTTGATAGAACAGTGGAATGACCTGTTGAAGACTCAATTATGGTGCCAACTAGGTGGCAGTACCTTGCAGGGTTGGGGCAGTGTTCTCCAGGAGGCTGTGTATGCTCTGAATCTGCATCCATTCTATGGTGCTGTTTCTCCCATAGCCAGGATTCAGGGGTCCAGGAATCAAGGGGTAGAAACAGGAGTGGCAACCACTCACTATCACTCCTAGTGATTCACTAGGTAAATTTTTGCTTCCTGTCCCTGCAAGCTTAAGTTCTGCTGGTCTATAAGTCTTTGTTCCAAATGGAGGAGTGCTTCCACCAGGAAACACAACAATAATCCCATTGAACTGGAAGTTAAGACTGCCACCTGGCCACTTTGGGCTTCTTATGCCTCTGAATCAACAGGCAAGTAATGGGATTACTGTACTGGCTGGAGTGACTGATCCTGACTATCAAGGGGAAATAGCACTGCAACTACACAATGGAAATAAAGAAGAGTTTTCCTGGAATACAGGAGATCCCCTAGGGCATCTCTTAGTACTACCATGCCCTGTGATTAAAGTCAATGGAAAACTGCAACAACCCAATCTAGGCAGAACTACCAATGGCCAAGAAACTTCAGGAATGAAGGTTTGGGTCACCCCAACAGGCAAAGAACCATGGCCAGTGGAAGTGCTTGCTAAGGTTAAAGGGGACATGGAATGGGTAGTGGAGGAAGGTAGTGATAAATATGAACTACAGCCACATGACAAGTTACAGAAATGAGGACTATGATGGCATGAATATTTCCTCCTTGTTTTGTATGGTTATGTTTGTATTTGTCTATAAAGCAAATATCTTTGCTTTCTTCTCTGTCTTATCCCCTTATCATATGGCATAAGCTGTATTGTTCATTTTGCTGTATTTAAGCTAAAGGAAATAAATTTTAAGAGTTAATGTCACCCAAGGACTTGCACCCTATTCTGGAGTGATTTAGTGTGATTCCAGTTGTATGCTGCACAGCAGAGTATTGTTAGGCAAAATATATGTCTGTTACTGTTCTCTACTTAGAGATCAAGTATGGTTTTAGGTGATGTGTAAAACTACCAAGTTGACAAGGGGTGGACTGTGATGGTTAGGTTCATGTGTCAACTTGGCCAAGTGATGGTACCCAGCTGTCTGGTCAAGCAAGCACTGGCCTAACCATTGCTGCAAGGATGTTTGTGGCTGGTTAATAAACCAACAAGTTGGTTTATTAAATTGTCAATCAATTGGCTACAGCTGTGATTGATGATGTCAACGAAGGACGTGTCTTCCACAATAAGAGAATGTAGTTGGCTGGATTTAATCCAATCAGTTGAACACTTTTAAGCAAGACAGATAGAGGACCTTCACTTCGTCTTTGGCTGCCCAGTGAAGTGTTCCTGAGGAGTTTGTCAAAGTTGCCAGTTTGTTTCCTGAGGAGTTCATTGAACACATTCATCAAAGCTGCCAGTTCATTTCCTGAGGAGTTCATTGAACATCTTCATTGGAGTTGCTAGTTTGCTGCCTTCCATACAGAATTTGGACTCATGCATACCCACAGTTGTGTGAACACATGTATAAATCTTATATTCATAGATATCTCTCATTGATTCTGTTTCCCTAGAGAACCCTAACTAATACAGAGACCTTAAGAGATGTAAAGATATTCCATGTTCATGGATAAGAAGGCTAAACATCATTAAGATGCCAATCCTACCCAAACTGATCTACAGATTCAATGCAATTCCAATCAAAACTCCAAAAACCTACTTTGCAGACTTGGAAAAGCTAGTTATTAAATTTATTTGGAAGGGAAAGATGCCTGTAATTGCTGAAAAATATTCTAAAAAGAAAAACAAACTGGGAGGATTTACACTTCCTGATTTTGAAGCTTACTATAAAGCCACAGTAGTTAAAACAGCATGGTATTGGTACAAAGATAAACATATTGATCAATGGAATTGAATTGAGAATTTGGGAATAGACTCCCAGATCTACAGTCAACTGATTCTTGATAAGGCCCCCAAATCCACTGAACTGGGACATAACAGTCTCTTCCACAAATAGGGCTGGAGAACTAGATATCCATATCCAAAAGAATGAAGGAGGTTCCCTACTGTTCCAGTTTGCTAATGCTGCCATTATGCAAAATACCAGAAATGGATTGACTTTTTTGTTTGTTTGTTTGTTTGTTTTTCCTTTTTTTTTTTTTTTTTGATTTTTATTGGGATTGTTCAGATACCATACAATTATCCAAAGATCCAAAGTGTACAATCAGTTGCCCCTGGTACCCTTATACAGCTGTGTATCCATCACCACACTTCATTTTTGTTCAATTTTTAGAAACTTTTCATTACTCCAGACAAGAAATAAAGTGAAAGATGGAAAAAAAAGAAAGAAAAAGAAAAGGAAACTCGAATCCTCCCATATACCTAATCAACCCCCCTCAATTGTTGACTTGTAGTGTTGGTATAGTACATTTGTTACTGTTTATGAAAGAATGTTGAAATACTACAAACTGTAGTATATAGTTTGCAATAGGTATATATTTCTTCCCTATATGCCCCTCTATTATTAACTTCTAGTTGTATTGTCATGCATTTGTTCTGGTTCATGGAAGAGTTTTCTAATATTTGTCCAGTTAATCATGGACATTGCCCACCATAGGATTCAGTTTTATACATTCCCATCTTTTGACCTCCAGCTTTCCTTCTGGTGACATATATGGCTCTGAGCTTCCAGTTTCCACTTCATTCATGTGCCTTTTGGTACTGTTAATTATTCTCACATCTTGCTACTGACACCTCTGTTCATTTCCAAACATTTAAGTTCATCCTAGTTGAACATTCTGCTCATACTAAGCAACCACTCCCCATTCTTAAGCCTCATCCTATATCTTGGTACCTTATATTTCATGTCTATGAGTTTACATATTATAATTAGTTCTTATCAGTGAGACCCTGCAATATTTGTCCTTATGTGTCTGGCTTATTTCACCCAGTATGTTGCCCTTGAGGTTTTGTCATCAACCCTTTTTTTTTTTTTACAATGGTTTTGTTCACACACCATACATTCCATCCTAAGTAAACAATCAATGGTTCTCTGTATGGTCACATCTTTATGTGTTCACCACCTTCACCACTATCTATATAAGGGCATCTACATTTCTTCTACAAGGCAGGAGAGAGAGTCAAAGAAGGTAAAGAGGGAAAAGAAAGAGGAAAAAAATGACAGCTAGAAAGTAGCAAAAGGAAAAGTAACATTAAATCAAAGTAGGGTAAAGAGTCAGACACCACCACCACCGTCAAGTGTCTAACATGCCTTCCCTATCCCACCCTCTTATCTGCATTCACCTTGGTATATCACCTTTGTTACATTAAAGGAAGCATAATACAATGATTCTGTTAGTTACAGTCTCTAGTTTACATTGATTGCATCCCTCTCCCAATGCCTCCCCATTTTTAACACCTTGCAAGGTTGGCATTTTCTTGTTCTCCCTCATAAAAGAACATATTTGTACATTTTATCACAATTGCTGAACACTCTAGCTTTCACCAAGCTACACAGTCCCAGTCTTTATCTTTCCTCCTTTCTTCTGATGTCTCACATGCTCCCCACCTTCCTCTCTCAACCATATACATATCTATCTTTGTTCAGTGTACTTACATTGCTGGGCTACCATCTCCCAAAATTGTGTTCCAAACCGTGCACTCCTGTCTTCTCCTATCACTCTGTAGTGCTCCCTTCAGTATTTCCTGTAGGGTGGTGTCTTGTTCACAAAGTCTCTCATTGTCTGTTTGTCAGAAAATATTTTGAGCTCTCCCTCATATTTGAAGGACAGCTTTGCTGGATATTGGATTCTTGGTTGGTGGTTTTTCTCTTTCAGTATCTTAAATATATCACACCGCTTCCTTCTTGCCTCCATGGTTTCTGCTGAGAGATCTGCACATAGTCTTATTAAGCTTCCTTTGTATGTAATGGATTGCTTTTCTCTTGCTGCTTTCAGGATTCTCTCTTTGTCTTTGACATTTGATAATCTTATTATTAAGTGTCTTGGCATAGGCCTATTCAGATCTATTCTATTTGGAGTATGCTGCACTTCTTGGATCTGTAATTTTATGTCTTTCATAAGAGATGGGAAATTTTCATTGATTATTTCCTCTATTATTGCCTCTGCCCTTTTTCCCTTCTCTTCTCCTTCTGCGACACCAATGATACATACATTCTTGTACTTTGTTTCATCTTTAAGTTCCCGGAGATGTTGCTCATATTTTTTCATTCTTTTCTCCATCTTCTCCTTTGTGTGTAGGTTTTCAGATGTTTTGTTCTCCAGTTCTTGAGTGTTTTCTTCTGTCTCTTGAGATCTGCTGTTGTATGTTTCCATTGTGTCTTTCATCTCTTTTGTTGTGCCTTTCATTTCCATATATTCTACTGGTTGTTTTTTTGAACTTTCAATTTCTGCCTTATATATGCCCAGTGTTTTCTTTACAGCCTCTATCTCTTTTGTGAAATATTCTCTAAACTTTTTGAATTGATTTACATTAGTTGTTTAAATTCCTGTATCTCAGTTGAAGTGTATGTTTGTTCCTTTGACTGGGTCATAGCTTCATTTTTCTTAGTGTAGGTTGTAGTTTTCTGTTGTCTAGGCATCTGACCTCCTAGGCCACCCCAATCAGGTTTTCCCAGATGAGAACAGGCTCAGGTCACAGAAGGATGTAATATTTCAGTATCTGGTTTCCCTGATGGCTTTTCTTAGAGGATTGAGACACCTGTGCTTTTCTGCCCGGCAAATCCACCTGTCAGCCTGTCACTGCCTGTGTAAGAGGGTGTGGCCTGTGGCTTTTCTCCCCCAGGCTTTGGGGTCTGGTTCTGGAAAGACAAAGATGGGCAGTAGAGCTGGGCCCCTCCCTTTCCTCTTGGAAAGCTATGCCCTCTCCAGAGATGTCAGCTGCATATCAGTAAGTTCTTTGTTTCTTTGACTCTGCTGATCAAAGTGTTTTGATTTTTAAATGGCTGAGGCTGCCTTTACTGCAAAGTGCTGCGGGCTGAGAACTGCTGAGATTTTCTCCACAGAGAGAGAAAGGGACAGAAAAACTCCCAGGTTCACCCGTCAGTCAGAGATAGCACCCGATCCTCTGTGCTCCCCGTCCTGAGACAGATATGTCCCCTGACTCTCCCAAGGTCAGTTGTCACCAAAAGCCTCTGTCTGCTTGTTGAGGATTCACTGTCTATATTGAGCATTTAACATTAAAACCTCACTTGGAGCTGGGCTGAGAGAGTGCACCGCACGGCTTCTATGAGGGAGGGGCTCTTGGCTCTCGGCTGTCAGCGCGGGTCTGCAGTTTTACTTACAGATTTTATGCTGTGATCTCAGGCATTCCTCCCAATTCAGGTTGGTGGATGACGAGTGGACAGTCATGTTTGTCTCCCCACTGTTATTCCAGATTATTTGCTAGTTTTTTGGCCATTTATGAATTGTTCCGGGGGGGCACTAACAGTCTTCCACTCCACTCTATACTGCCATCTTAGCTCCCCAATGGATTGACTTTTATAAAGGGGGGTTTATGTGGTTACATAGTTACAGTTTTAAGGCCATAAAGTGTCCAAGGTAACACATCAGCAATCGGGTACCTTCACTGGAGGGTGGCCAATGGTGCCCGGAAAACCTCTGTTAGCTGGGAAGGCATGTGGCTGGCATCTGCTCCAGAGTTCTGGTTTCAAAATGGCTTCCTCCCAGGATGTTCCTCTCTAGGCTGCAGTAGTGTCTGGGCCTGTGTGTGGCTCTTCGTAAAGTACTCCAATGATCCAATAATGATCCATGCTGAATGTGTGAGCCACACCTCCATGGAAATGATCACAATGTCCAACCTAATCAACACCAGTACATTTGCCCCCACAAGATTTCATCAAAGATAATGGCATTTGGGGAGCCATAATACTTCCACACTGGCACACCTACCTCACACCGTATACAAAAATTAACTCAAAGTGAATCAAAGACCTCAATATAAGACACAGTACCATAAAACTTCTAGAAAATAATGTAGGGAAACACCTTCAAGACCTAGTATTAAGAGGTCACTTCTTAGACCTTATACCCAAAGCACAATCAACGAAAGAAAAAATAGATAAATGGGAATTCCTCAGAATTAAAAGCTTCTGCACCTCAAAGGAATTTCTCAAAAAGGTAAAAAGGCAGCCAACTGAATGGGGGAAAATATTTGGCCACCATATATCTGATAAGAGACAGGTATCTTGCATGTATAAAGGGATCTTAAAACTCAACGATAATAGTACAAACAGCCCAATTATAAAATGAGCAAAAGGTATGAAAAGACATATTTCTGAAGAGGAAAAAGAAATGACTAAAAAACACATGAAAAAATGTTCATCTTTACTAACTATTAGGTAGAGGAGATGCAAATCAAGACCACTATGAGTTATCATCTCACACCAATAAGAATGCCTGCCATTAAACAAACAGGAAACTTCAAATGCTGAAGAAGATGTGGAGAAATTGGAACACTTATTCATTGCTGGTGGGACTTTAAAATGGTTCAGCCACTCTGGAAGACAGTTTGACGGTTCCTCAGAAAACTAGATGTAGAGTTACCCTTCAATCCAGCAATTTCACTTCTCAGTAAATACCCAGAAGATCTGAAAGCACTGACACGAACAAATACTTGCAAAATGATGTTCATAGCAGCATTGTTCACAATTGCCAAGACATGGAAACAGTCCAAATGTCCTTCAACAGACGAGTGGATAAACAAAATGTGGTATACACACATGATGGAATACTACACAGCAGTAAGAAGGAATGAGGTCATGAAACATATGACAACATGGATGAACCTTGAAGACATAATGCTGAGTGAAATAAGCCAGACAGAAAAGGAGAGATTTTGTATGTTATCACTAATGTGAACTCTGTGAAATATGTAAAGTATGTGTCTTCTAATGTAGAATACAGGGGACCTAGAGATAGTCAGAAGCTAGTGAAAGGGGAACAATAATCTAATATGTTCAGATATGATAATGAGGGTAATCTTAAAGGTATGGGAATGGCAGGTGTGACTATGGTTCATTAATGGGATTATGAGTATCAGTGATGCATTGAAGGTAAATGTTCAAAAATGGTTGTTTAAAGGCATGTAACCCACAGAGTAACACCACAAACCTAAATACATGTTAGCATGATATACTTGTAAGGTATTACACTGGTGCAGAGGGTTAACAACAGAGTGGTATGGAAAAACTACCTATTATGTATTAATGACTATATTTAATAGGAATATCTTACCAACTCTACACTAATACCAGGGATGAGTAATTAGCAGCTGGTAAGCATTCTGAGATGTATTTTGTTATAACTGTTTAAAGTTGAAAGTGATGATGATTGTAAAACTAAGTGCAGATAATGTAAGAAACTAACTGTTTATGTTGGGGTAGAATACATATTTAGAAAAGTTAAGAACCCATTACTTAATAAATCAAGCCCTTGACTTGAAGCTTGCTCTTGTGAAATTTAGGGTTGTAAATAGAAGGCTAAGCCCTCCTATAATTATGCCTAAGAGGCACCTCCAGGTATCCTCTTTTGTTTCTCAGATGTGGCCTTTCTCTCTCTAAGCCCAACTCGGCAAATAAATTCATTAACCGCTCCCTCCTCCTTGAGGGACATGACTCCCAGGGGAACGAATCTCCCTGGCAACGGACTAATTCCCAGGAGTGAGCTCAGCCCTGGCAGCTGGGGATTTTAAATGCCTACTTGACCAAAAGGAAGGAAAAAAGAAAGGTAGCAAGCTGAGATCACAGTGGCTGAAAGATCCCAAGTATAGTCGAGAGGCTATCCTGGAGGTTTCTCTTATGCAAGCTCCGGCTAGACATCCCAAATGGCCACAGTATGCCATTCAAGCAGTCCCCAAATACCTAGGTCCCTACCTGAGATTCTACAAAAGATTCACTCACTAAGTTTTATCTCTCAGAAACATAAATCCATCAGAGTGTTCCTATACCAGACAAGTCCTAAAACCCAGAGGCAATAGCCTCTTTAAGATCACCTATCAGATGCAGCCCCTTCACCATACTGTTGACTCCCCCTTTGAATATCAACAAGTTAGGGTGCTCACTGCCTAGACACCCCTGAAAATGGAGAAAGAGATTAAGTGAGAGGAAGGGGTAGCAACAGACAAGATAAGATTCAACAAAGGTCTATGAGTAATGAAACTTGTATGTATTTTCTATGCTCGGGTGTTGGA
This sequence comes from Choloepus didactylus, assembly GCF_015220235.1. Taxonomy (NCBI): domain Eukaryota; kingdom Metazoa; phylum Chordata; class Mammalia; order Pilosa; family Megalonychidae; genus Choloepus; species Choloepus didactylus. The sequence continues at coordinate 22,801,891 of NC_051309.1, forward strand.
ATGGCTGGAAAGAGGTAAATGACATTGGACTGTAGCCTATAGCATCCTTTGAGATTTGCTCTATACCTGCTCATTTAATTGTGCCTTGAAAGTATATTCCTTCAAGGTAAATATCTTGTATTGCATAATAAGGAAAGAATTGAAACTGGAACTATAACACATAACAATTTTTGAAATTACCTACATGACTGCTGGTTGAGCTGTACATCAAGAGAAGATGCCTTTCTGTATATATGTTATATTTTACAACAATGGAAATGACTGAAGTTATGGAACTGTGACCCATGACATTCTTTGAAATTTACTCTCTAACTACTTGTGAAATCATACTTTGAAAGTTCTCACTGTTATGTGATAAATATGTAAAAATACATATTTTTTTTTAAAAAAAAACAACTTTTAAAGAACAGTTCCAAGTAGGGCTAAAGGGGAAAAAATGAAACAATCAAAACCCTGGGTTAACTGAACAATCCCAAGGTTTCCTTAGGATAAGACACTTAATTCCTTTTTCATTCTGTAATAAAGAAAACTTAGGATAGACACCATCTCAGTTTGCTTCTGGAGGGTAGAATAAGACTAATAAATCTAATAAAAATAAGGAAATAATGAGGTTAAATACAGGGTATCATATTGTTTTTAAATCTGAGTAAGGTCCTTGTGGTGATAGTAATTCTGATGTTACATTAAAAGGAAATATAATTGTAAAAAAAAATAAAAAGAAAAGAAAAGCCTTTGCTAAGTTCTATTTTATTCAACATTTTCAAACATCCTCCTTTTCCATCAGCCTATTGCAATAACACTTATAACCTAATATTCCAATAATGGCTTTAGTTTAACTTCAAATTCTATTCTGAGCTTCATTACTGAAAAGTATGAGACTAGAAATTACACAGCTCTTAGTATTTGAAAGTTTTTCCAAGAAAAATAGACTCAAGTGAGACTTTATAAATGGGACACCAAGTATAATGGAGGTCACTGTCCTCTGAACATTTTTTTAACAAATGCAAGCATATATTTCAAACGCTCTTGAAGTGACCTTGCAGAAAAATTGAAGAGAAAGCAGCACAATGTTGCAGGGAAGGCAATTCCACAAAAGGCAGATTTCCTGGGACTTCGTGGCTTGAGTACACCATTCCCCTTTCCACCATTCCCCACAAATACCTCTTCTTTCGGTAGGGCTTTTTGTTCAGAGCTGGGAAGCAGATGGTTTAAAGCTGACTCTGATGTGACGGAATATCAAGATTCTGAGTAGTTGCTTGGTGGCATCTCATTCAATAAGCACTCAATACATAATGAATGAATGAAGAGACATCTTACAGGGTTGTATATAAAAAAGAGAAAATTTCCAAGTTCCAGGACAGAATGATTTCATGCTAACTAATTGATAGGACAATGGGCAAGTTACTTGCATCTCTTTCAGTAGGAATAAGAATAGCTACCTTGCAGGGCTGTTGCGAGCCCCTAGAAATCTACCTGCCCAATAATGGTAACCAGTAATAATAATACTAGCAACATTAAATAATAATAATGATAATAATGGTTGTCATTTATAGAATTCTTGTGTGATGCTCATCTGCACATACTAATCCCTTCATGGCCATCATCTCCTTTACTCTTCACAACAACCCAGTATTGTGGATATTGTCCCAGTTCTTCACATGAAGAAGTGGAGTCACAGAAAGTTAAAATAATTTGCCCATGGGCACAAAATTAGTATTTGTCCAAGCCAAGTCTGAATTAAAATCCCAACTCCAACACCTATTAAGTTTGGAACTTGGTAAGTTACTTAAATTCTATGTGCTTCAAATTCTATAGCTGTAAAATGGAGATAATAGCAATATCTCCTTCATTGGGTTATTGTAAGGATTACATGAAATAATACATGTGAGGTGTTAGCACTGTGCCTAACATATAGTAAGCCCTCAGTGAATTATGGATTTTAAGTCATGAAAAATCAGATGAGGAGTTAAGGCTGACATTTCGTAAAAACAGATGCAAGCACTTGAGCAGGGCTTCACCTGGATCAAAATCTACCTGAGTTCTGTCTGGAAGGAAATTGCAGGTAAACTTCACTTTCCCTCAGAAAGCATTGATATATCTGATCTGGCCTATGAACAGCATTTCACACAGTCTCCAAAGTTCTGTGAAGCACAGCTACCATCACCAGTGAACATTGTTTTAGCCCCTACTGAATGTTCCCAGAATTAATTGAAGAACTTCAGGGACTGGAAATAAGTACAAATACAGGACCCCCCATTTGCAAGGTTAATGTCACCTTTGAAGATTCCATTTCTCTTTAAATATTATAGGAATGCACATGTATTTTTTCATTATTTCTGCATAGATGGATGTAACCTGTATGTAACCATAGATGCATGTAAGTATGTAAATCATACTTATTTTTCTCTGAGTTGAATCACTTTTTTTTTTTTTAACTTTGCCTCATATTAAGTAATAATACCAATGGAATTATAGGTTTGACTTGTTCATGTACCATCTGAAAACATCTCGTGTACCACCAGCAAAACTCAATTTAGAGCAACTCATTAGAAGGGTTTTTTAATCAACACTCTTAGACACAAACCCAAAGCCACTAATTCAGGCCCTATTGAACCACAAGTGAGTGCCATCCATAACGAATTTCTGTCCATGAGACCATGGCCTTAAGAAAATCAAGAGAGTAAAATAAATTGAGTGTTTAAGAAAAATTAAGAAGCAGACTTACATTTTAAAAAGATCACTAATCTAGGCATTTAAATGAATTTTAAGTTCAATTACTTCTGGGATCTCTTCTACACTTCCCTTCAAGTGAATGTTCAACTTTACTTTAACCTCTACTGGATCAGAGAAATCATGACCTCCCAAAGTTAATCATTTTATCTTTGCAGTCAGATTCACCATGAGACTATGCCTGTGCCACCACAACATAATATCCTCAGTGTTCCTAACTCAGGGCTATTTTATTGCTAAATACTTAAAGAGTCTAGGTTGTTATTATGTACACACTTTGATTTTGGTGTCTCCTTCTTATATAGCAATTGAGTGCAGAGATGGCAAATATGTAGCACACATACTATCACCCTCCACTGTCATGCTTATGGCAGATAGGACTAATCAGCCACACACAGTACCAAAACTGCTTGACATAGCCTCAGCCCTTTACTCAAAACAGCATTTGAGGAAAACACTAGGTATAGAGCAAGGTTGATACATGGGATTAAAACCCATTTTCCATGAGCCTTTTGTTGGGCCCAGCTATAGTCACCTCCCTATTTTACTGCTCCCACTGGGCAAGTTTAATCCTCTGGAATAAGGAGAGCTATCCAAGGTGACAGGAGAGAAGAGTGTGATGCACCTTTTATAGTCCAAGGTTCTCGATTCCTTCCAGTGACATTGCCAGAGCAGACTATGCAATAGTGCATGGATATGCCACCCCATTATTTCCTATACTGACTTCAGTCAAGATTAACAGGAGAAGTGCAATGTCAGCTATACATGAAAGCTCTCTTCAGATATGAGGCTTAAGTGACAACTTTTATACTAAGCCAAATTCTTCCCCTTTGTGTTATCATTTGTTGTTAGAAATCCGTTCAAGCTCCTCCCCAGGCCTTCTCCAGAGGGGGGTATAACAAGACTGCAAGCGTGCTTCTAATATCTTTACTTCACTTGTAGAAGTTTTATTTTCTCCTTATAATATCATTATAATAAGGCGAGAGTTCTTACAAGCAGAGCAGTGGGGTGGCTGAAGCCCGAGAGACCTTGACCAAATCGTTAACTCACTTTGGTCATGTTCTTTGTGCATTCTCAGCCACTCCCACCTGTGAAGAGAAAAGTATGCAAGGTATAGAGTAAGGCTGATACATGAGATTAAAACCCATTTTCAGTCATCCTGTTTTACCCTTCCTCTACCTGTTTGAACCTAAACATTTTCTCTAAAAGCTTTCCAAATTTATCTCCTTGGTGTTTTCACCCCTTCCTATGGAATGCCATTCTCTTGACCAAGATCGCACACTCAAACAAATAGCCTCAGAGAGGCTGCTGGCACCTGACCCAGTTTACTGACAACATCCAAAACCTCTTACTCCATGACACCTCACTTTCTGCTCCCTTCCTAAGCTTCAGCTCAACACTCCCACCGTCATGTCTGGCTTCAAATTCACCCATCAGATCTGACGTTTCTCCTGTGTCTGGAGCACCAGCCATGCGTTCTTCCGAGACAACAATATTCACTTGCCCATAGGACTATGCTGATGGCTGGTTTATATGGATGAGATTTTAGTAAAAGTAATAAAGAAAAAGAAATGCTGCCAGGGTGTTACGGATTGCTAGTGCTGCCATTTGCAAAATACCAGAAATGGATTGGGTTTTATAAAGGGGGGTTATTTAGTTACAAAGGTATAGTCCTAAGGTCATAAAGTGTCCAAACAAAGGCATCAACAATAGGTTACCTTCACTGAAGAACACCAATGGTGTCCGGAAAACTTCTGTTAGCCAAGAAGGCACAGGCACGTGGCTGGCATCTGCTCCAGAGTTCTGGTTTCAAGACGGCTTTCTCCCAGGACGTTTCTCTCTAGGTATCTGGGGGTATTCTCTTAGTTTCTTCCAGGCAACCTCTGGACTAGCAAAAGCCTACTTTCAATGGCTGACTGAAAAATGACTCTCTCGGCTACAGCAGCACTGAGTCCCTTCTGTTTGTCAGCTCTTTTATATGGCTCCAATGATTTAATTAAGAACAACCCAGAACAGGTGGGGTAAAACCTCCATAGAAATGATCTAATCAAAGGTCTTGCCCACAGTTGATTGAGTCACATCTCCATGGAAACACTCAATCAAAGGATTCCAACCCAATCAACAGTAATATGTCTGCCCCACAAGATTGCATCAAAGAACACGTCATTTTGGGGGACATAATATATCAAAACCATCACACAGCATGAGGCAAAGATGACTCATTTTTAAGCAAGAGATGTCTGAGCTTTCAAAGCCCTAAGAAGTCCTAAATAAAATAACCTTATTGCCTCCAGGCTCACTTAGCTCCAGCTATACATCTTTATCTGTTTCTTGAATGTATTGTCACCTCAGGGCCTTTGCACTTGCAGGTTTCTCTGCCTGGAATGTTTCTCCCCCAGGTATCTGCAAGACTTGTTCTCTCCTCTCCTTCCTGTCTTTATTCTAATATCATCTTCTCAGTGAGCTAGCCTCCCACCACCCCAACTGAAAAACACCAGCTCCTACCCCATACTTCTTATCACCCTTCCCTGCTTATTTTATTCATCAGATTTACAACTATTTGATATACACTATATATTTTAGTAATACTTACAGATCTTGCTCATCAGTCTATCTCACTCTCTGAAATGTAAGCCCTATGAGGAGGGAGATCTTGCCTCACTTTTTCACTGCTGCATCCCCGGTGCCTAGTGTGATGCCTGGCACATGATATGACTCAATCTGCATTTGTTGAATGGATGAATGATGAATGAATGAATGAGCTGAAACAAAAAACTATTACTATGTGAACATCAGAGGAATTTTGTCTCTTTTTATTCACTGATATAGTCCCAACATAGAGAATGATGCCTGGTATATAATAGTCACTCAGGAAATATTTGTTGAATAAGAACAGGAGAAACTGTCTGTAATGCAACTTCTGAGCTAAAATATAAAGGACTCCACCAAATTAAAGAAGTGGGCTTAATATCCATGATCAGATTCCTATTCTTATAGAAATCTATCTGCTTATAAAGTGTATTAGTTAAGACATTGGTTTCCTGCTTGTGACAAAGACCCACATAATCTGTAGCTTAACCTAGAGGCCACACATCATAAACTAGATAGATGTTTATTTCTTTTTTCTCACATAATAGTCCACCTGGTGTGGCAGTCCTACTCTGCCAAGTCTTCAGAGGCCTGGACACCTTCTGTTTTGTTGCTCTACCATCATTAGAACATGACCCTTGTCACTGGTCCAAGATGGCTTAATTTCCTTTCCTGCAAAACCGTCAACTAGCAAGGGAAACAAGGAGATGCCATGCCCCTTCCATTAAATTGCATACCTAAAATGTACACCCATCCCTTTTGCTCACACCCCATTCTCCAGAAGGGAATCACATAGTCACAGCTAACTGCAAGTTAGACTAGAAAATGCAGACTTTATTACTGGCAACTATAAATCTGGACTTCCATTATTATAGAGGAAGTGCTGAACAGATTGGGGGAAAACTAGCAGTCTATGCCATAGCATATAGTTTTAAATCATCATTTAGTGTAAAGATTGACTTCAATAATTGCTGAAGGTGGTTAATGGCTACACAGGGTGTGGTGGCTTGGAAATATGTGTCACAGAAAAACATGTTCTTAAAATTAATCCATTCCTGTGGGTGTGAACCTATTGTAAACAGGAACTTTTAATGAGTTACTTCAGTTAAGGTGTGGCCCAACTGACTCAAGATGGGTCTTAATCCTATTACTGAAGGCCTTATAGGGAAGGCCACAGAGAGAGGAAGTCAGAGGGAGCATCCAGGAGCTGAAAGCCAGTGGAGACTGGAAGAGAAAGGAGAAGCCAGCAGAGATCACAATGTGCATTGCCATGTGACGGAAAAACCAAGGACCAAAGATTGTAGGCACCCAGCCCCAGAACGCCACAGTCTTTTGGAATAACACCTTGATAACACCTTGATTTGGACTTCTCCTACCTCAAAACCATGAGCCAGTAAATTCCCATTGCTTAAGCCAATCCATTACTTGGTATTTGCTTTAGAAGCCATGAAACTACACCACAGGGGTTCATTCTACCTTATCTATGTATGAAAATTTTATAACAGTTTTTAAAAATTAGTTGGGTAAAAGCATATATTATTTGATTTTGTTGGTGTTAGATCTAAGAAGCAGGATTTAGTAAGTTCCATTCTATCATCAAAGGATAGAATGGGGTCATGGGATTTGTAGGGCTTTGCAGGACTCCTTTGGAGTTGAATAGCCTTCATCTGAGCCAGCTTCCAAAAAAAAAAAAACTGACCTGATAATTCTTTCAGACTTCCCAATCTCTATGTTATTCTTGAGGTTCTAGGAAGGACACAACAACCTGGAGCAAGGATTCAATTTCTAATAGATCATAGTTGATTCAGGCTAGTCCAAGCAATGCCCCGTCTTGCCCTTCTTGTCCTCTGGGAGTGTACCAAGGAGCCAACACATAACTGCCATTCCCACCAGTTCTGCTCCAAACTCCAAAAAAAGTGAGTGAGTGTTCTGGTTAGTATTTTTAAAAGAACAGCATGCACAACTTAATAAACCTAGAAATGTCCTATAATGATTTTGTAATTATTCTTTTACTCTTGCAATTTTTCAAACTAATCCCTTACCCATGAACTCCCTGGCTCACAAGTGGTATCTGCCATCTTGCAAATGAGACAGCATTTAGGACTTTGAAGGCATTATCGCAGTAACACGTCTCCAAGACTGTCTCATTAACTATGAGGACTAATCCAAACTCTCCCACTCATAAGATTTGGAACCTTGGTAATGTCACTTGAAGAAACTGAGGTCCATTTTCTTTACTTACAAAATGAGGACAAGTCCTCTAAAACCAGCCAGTCATGAAGAGTGTCTCAAAAAAATAAGCAAAAGTGTTCTCTAAATATAAATGCTCTTAAACTTAAGTTCTTATTCCTCCTTAAGCTTAATCTTTTTAAGGACTTAAAATTTTCCCTTAAGTTCTATAAAGGTTTTCCCTGGCCCCATGATAGTTGGGGATAAAATGAGAGATGCATTAATCATTTCAATTCACGCTCTTCTAACTCTACATGCACCCCCCATTATGAGTGAGACCTCCAGTTCCCCATCACAATCCTTATAAACTCCTGGGAGTTCTCAGAAGTGTGTCATGAGTGCCCACCACCCTATTCCTCTCAGCTCCTCCTAAAAATGATGGTTTTTACCATCGTTATTCTCACTTCTCCCTTCTCTAGTAATCTCCAAGGCCTCAACAATTAAATACACCCCTCCATGAGAACTAAAGCTGTCTAAGACAAACATGGAAAATGCTGCTAATTTGCAATGTTTGCTCTTACTTTTGGTTCTTACTTCTACCTTCTTATCATCAGCTCAGATATTTTTCATATTTTATATTTTTCTTCTGATTTTCTATACATTAGTATCCCAAGACATCAGCCTTAGCTGAAAGTGCTATCTGCTGTTACCTCTGTAATGAAATGAAGACATGATCTTCACCACCACCTGTCACATTCTGCTCTTTGGGTCTCAGCTCTGTGCTGCTTGGGATCCCACTTCTTAGTGAGATTTTGATGAGCTGGCTCTTTTGCTCCTATTTGTTGCCCTCAATTGAGAACACTCAGACATGGGTCCATGGCACTGGGCTGGGAGTTCATTTGAAAAAAGGATATTATGCCCTATAGCTTTTTCCTCTCTAATTCTGAGATTTTATTCTTGAACCAAGCTAATGTTTCTCAAATCTTCCTTCCCTCATCATAATTCTACATTAGGATGTGCTTTTGACCTTCATGCAAATAGAGACTCACCCCATTGTTCTTCATTCTTGCCTGGTGCTTATGGAGCCCAGAAAGGGAATAGATGAGATCAAATCCGAAACAGCTACCTTACTTCTTTTGGAGCTCCTGTCTCTGCAAGTGGCAATGTCTTCTCTCTACCTTATATGAAAAATGAAATACCATAAATTAATGAGCTAGTTCAACTATTCAGCTTATCAAGTTTGTCATTCATCTGTATTTATGGATTACCACTAGATACAGAGAGAGCATTAATGGGATTTGGGAGTTCAACACAGGTAAAATACGAACTCTGTACTTGAGAAATTCACAATTTAATGACTATTCATGGGAGAGAAAATAAGAACATCATAAATGGCTCTATGTTCTTTTTTATTAGTTGTTTTCCTCCTCTTCTGAGTTCTCTGTCTTATTTCTGGATTTTAATAAATTCAAAATAGATTGTTTACTGCTTGAAATTTCTTTGTTTCATGCCTTAAGGCTGTACCAAGAAAAAAAAACATTACCAATCAAACAAATACACCAAATTTTTGCTATAATGAGAGAGAAAAATATTCAGAATTTTCTAGATATAGGATTATTCCAGTTTTAACCCTGTTTTTCAGAAATTAAAGACTTGGCTCTAACTTTAGTTGGATCTGACCTGCTTCACCTGGATACTTCACCATTAACAATGAGAAGAAATTTTAAAACTCCCAAATTCCTGTCAGACTCTATTACTAAAAAAATTAATAAAGCACTTACTTAATCCTTCACCCCAAGAGCAGTTTCATTGTAATTTCAAAGTCACTATAGAAGATTCTGCTGAAATGTTTCATTTTTAAATAAATTTTGATTTAAAAAGAAATGGCTATTAGTGACTTGATAACATTATGTTTATGAGCAATTAATAATTAAAGGGAAAATTCAAAGGGACAATATACTTATCTCATGACTTTGTCCTAAAAATTGTAAGTTTTCTTTAAGGAGTTGCAGAATAGCAGGTGGCCAAAAAGGAGTCTTCATTAAATTGACAACCTCTTGACCCGGAGTGATCAGCCTTTCCATTTTTCTCTAGAGGAGGAAAGGGTTAATTTATATTATTTCCATTTTGTACATGGAGGTGAGGCTTTAGGCACTGGATTGCTAAGCACAGCACCAAGGCTGTACAAAGTAATGAGTTGCCGTATTACAAATCTGTTCACCAGTATCTCAAAGGGATTTATACCATTAAATATCACTGTGTCCCTCTTATGTAGATTAGCATGCTGTTTTGTGTGAGAATAAGAAATTAAATCTCCATGCAAGTGTCCTTTCCCTGCTTGTTTAATTTTGTCTTAATTTCTTGCAATCTATTTAGTGCCACAAGTTTAGGATAAAAGTGACTGGACATTACTTATCAATGTCTCTGGCCATCTAAGCCAGAGAACACCTTGATGTCAAACCAAAAGGAAAGTGTGGCAGAGCCCCCAAGAGCAACTTAGAAGGTAAGGTCCCCAAAAGCCTCTTTTGACCAAAGAATTGGGTTCTTGAGAAGCATTGATCTCACTCATACAACTTTGACAGAAGTAAACCTTAAGCCTTTGCAGGGAGAGACTGACCTCAAGAAATCAGGAAAATTCAATCAGAATCAAAGCTGATGAGTCAGGGTAATTTGGGGAGACCAAAACTTTAAGATAATGAGACTACATTGGTGAGAGCTGATTCCCAAGGAATAATGGAGAATGCCATAAAATAAGACATAAAACTTATAGAAAACAAATAGCAAAGTGGCAGACTTAAAGTTATTTTATCAGTAATTTCATTAAATTTAAATGGATTAAACACTCCAATCAAAAGTCATAGATTGGCATAATAGATGCAAAAACATGATCCAGTTGCATTCTGTACATAAGAAACACAAGATTCAAAGATACAAATAAATTGAAAGTAAAAGGATACCAAGCAAACAATAAACAAAATGAATCTGAAGTGACTGTATTAATATCAGACTAAATAGACTTTAAGATAAAATGAAGGACATTTTATAGTGATAAAAATTTCAATCCATCAGAAAGCAATAACATTTACAAGTAAGTTTGCACCTAACAAAAGGGACTCCTAAATACATGAAGCAAAAACTGACAGAATTGAAGACAAACATTCAACAGTGATAGTTGAAGATTTTAATGCTACATTTTCATAGAAGCAGGCAGAATATCAAAAGGGTATAAAAGTCTTTAACAATACTATAAACCAACTAGATGCAACAGACATCTATTGAACATTCCATCTAATAATAGCAGATTAAATATTACGCTCAAATACAAATAGAACATTCTCCAGATAGATCATATGTTAGGCCATAAAACATTTCTAGATAAATTTAAAAGGAATGAAATCATATAAAGTATGTTCTCCACCCACAATGAAATTAAATTGGAAATCAAAGGCAGAAGGATATTTTAGAAATTCACAAGTATGTGGAAATTAAACAGCACACTCATAAATAACCACTGGGTCAAAGAAAAAATTGTAACAGAAAACAGAAAATACTTTGAGATGACTGGAAACAAACGCACAACATACCAAAGTTTATGGGAGGAAGCTAAAGCAGTGCTTAGAGGGAAATTTATATTGTAAATGACTATTGAAAAGAAGAAAGATCTCTAAGAAACAAACCAACTTTCCACCTTAGGAAACAATAAAAAAGCAAAAAGCAACCTAAGCCCAAAGCAAGCAGAGGGATGGAAATAATAGTGATTAGAGTGAAAATAACTGAAACTGAGAATATAAAAACAATAGTGAAAACCGTGGATGCTTTGAAGAGATCAATAAAACTGACAAAACTATAGCTAGATGGACAAAGAGAAATAGAGAAAATATTCAAATTAATAAAATCAGGAATGAAAGAAGGAACATCACTATCAACCTCATGAAAATAAAAGATAATTATAATGGAGTACTATGAACAATTGCATGTCAACTTATTAGATAATATAAATAAAGGAGATGAATTTCTAGAAAGACCCAAGCTACCAAAACTGTCTCAAGAAGAAACAGAAAATGTATTTAAGTTCAAGAAAGTGAAAAGACAACCCACAAAATGGGAGAAAATATTTGTAAATCTTATATATTATATGTGAGTTGAATCCAGAATATACAATGAACTCTTATGATTCCATCAATAAAAAGACAACCCAATTAAAAAGTGGGCAAATAATTTGAATCAACATTACTCCAAAGAAGATATACAAATGGCCTGTATGCATATGAAAGTATGCTAAACATTTTTAATACTTATGGAAAAATAAGTCAAAGCCACATCAAGATATCACTTCATATACCCTAGATGGCTGTAATTAAAAAGACAGACAATACCAAATGTTGGGGAGAATGTGGAGAAATTTTATCCCTCATGAACCCCTGGTGGGATTGTAAAATAGTGAAGTCATTTTGGAAAACTATCTGGAAGTTTCTCAAAATGTTAAACATAGAGCTACCATATGACCCAGCAATTCCATTCCTAGGGATATATCCAAAAGAAATTAAACATATGTCCCCACAAAACTTTGCATAAAAATGTTCCTAGCAGCATTATTCATAACAGCCAAAAGTGGAGACAGCTTGAATGCCCATCAACAGATGAATGGGTAAATAAAATGTGTTATATCCATACAATCAAATATTTGGTCATAGAAGAAATGTAATACATGATACATGGTACAAGGTGCCTGAACCTTAAAAATACTATGCTAAGTGAAAGAAGCCAGTCAGAAAATACCACAGGTTGTATGAGTTCATTTACATGAAATGTCCAGAAGAGGTAAATTCATTCAAAAAGTAGACTGGTTGTTGCCAAGGGAAGGAAAGAATTGAGCCTAACTGCAAATGGGTGTGGGGTTTCTTTTTGGGTGATGGAAATGTTCTAAAATTAGACAGTAGTGACAGCTGCACCACTCTGAATATACTAAAAACCACTGAATTATACTTTTTAAAAAGGTGAATTTTATGGTATGCAAACTATATCTCAATGAAGTTGTTATTAATTTTTTAAAAAGCAAAGGAAAAAAAAGATATTTGGCCCTTTTCTCATATAAATTTAACTGCTATTTAAATTTTTATTCTGCTATATAGGAAGTGCAATATGAATGTTTATTCAATGAATAAATGAATTATGCTGTCCCCTCAAAACAAAACACAAATACACAAATAACGCACACACAAAATAGGGTTTAGTCAGGGAAAGAGGGGAGGTCATGACAATTCAGGTAATGGCAAAAATATAAACAATGGTACGGAGGTAGGAATTAATGGAGTGTGTGTGGAGAACTATCCATGGTTCAGCATGGTTACTCCATCAAGCATCAAATGAGCAGTAGCAGGAAAAGAGAGGGGAGATAGTGTGACCCACATGAGAAAGCTTTAAGCCATATAAGGAATAAACTTAGGATGTCATTGCAACAGACTAATTGAGGGTCTTAGTTTGCCAGGGCTGCTATAACAAATATCACAGAGTGGTTGGCTTAAACAACATGAATATTGTCTCACAAGTTGGAGGCCAAAGGTCGGAAATAAAGTTGTTGGTGGGTCATGCTCTCTCTGAAGTCTGTAGGTTCTGGCAATCCTCCATCACATGGCAGTTTTTCTCTTTCTTGTCTCCTCCTCACTCCAATGCCTTGAAGTCTGACTTTCTTCTGCTTATAAATACTCCCTTCATATTGGATTAAGGGTCACTCTGGTTAAGTTTGACTTCATCTTCACAGGGTCTTTAAAGATCTCATTTACAAATGAATTCACATCCACAGGACCAGGATTAGGACATGAACATGCCTTTGTGGGTACATAAGTCAATCAGTAACAGTGAGCAATGGCAAAGATTTACAACAATAATGATAGGGATGGGAAAGAAGGATGGACTTAAGAGAAACGTAGGAACCATCAAAGGTTGGGATTTGTCGATGGATTAAATATGAAGAGCCAAAGAGGAAGGCATCTAGGGAATCTTGGATGACTTCAATCTTGGATTAGAAACTTTTGTTTGTTTTTAATTCAGTCCCAGAAAGGAAAAAAAAAAATCATATATGAAGTAAAATATGTACACATACACCCCAAGTATATACTAACTGTGGTATTAATAAAATAAAAGTATTGGCACAGTGAAATATCTGATTAAAAGGCATTATTGGAGGGGAAAGGGGCTGGCTTACTAGAATCCATATACCCTCGGGATCTAAAATCATCATGCTATTGGCTAGAAATTGAGTGTATCCACCCTTGGAAGAAAAGAAACACCCACAAACATGACTTGTTCAAGGCCCAGATTTTTACTTTATTCAAATCTAGTGTCCATAGGACTAGATGAACTTCCAGTCTTAAGGCAAGTGCAGGCTCTTGTTCTCTGAGAGTTTGTTCAGCAGTGCTGTGCTGGCTTTCAGAAGAAAAACCTAGAAGGTGGTGCATGGAAAGCAAAACCAGAAAACCATGTAACTTCAAAAATGTTTTTATGACTGCCTGAGAAATTCTTAGTCATTCAAAAATTCTGGTTAATTTAATGCATGTATTTATATATGATTATGTAATGGACAGAGAAGTGATCTCCTACTTGTAATTTTGTTTTTTAATATAATTTTGATTATGTGCAAAAAGACAACTAATGAAATTAAGTGTTATCAGAAAAATTATTGATAGATTTTGTTGTTTTGTTATTAATTTTAATTATCCTAATTAATCTGGATTCTCCCAGACCCTATCTTCTGCTTCTGGTTCATTAATTAGTGATTTGACCATCAGCAAGAGATTCTTTCTCTTTATCTATCAAATGAAGGAGTTGAATTAGAGAGCTCTAATACTTTCAGCTCTAATAATATTTGTGTTTCTGAAATAGGATAAATGTTTAGTCACAATCTAATTACACGTCAGATTCCCCCTTCCCTGCCATATTAACTACAGTAACTAAAGTGTTGCAAGATACTAAACAGCAGAGAAAATGTTTGGGTTTAATTCATGGAGGGAACTAAATGTAAAACCAGTATTTTAGTTGATTAGATATGTATTTCACAATTACCTATATGTCAATTACTTTCAAAAGTTCAACATAAAGCCCAGATATAACCAAATTTCAATTTGGAATTTTGGCAAGTTTAAAAAATGGATAAGTATTCAATTTGTACACTGCATGCTTGAGTTTTTTTGTTGAACATGTAATAAAAGTGTGTTTTCAAAGAAAAGTGGGTGATTTGTTCTTATAAACCTGAAACTTGTCTGCATATACCTTATAGCCCTTTTAGCCAATGGAAATGTATATCATATTGTAAAAGAGTCTTCTGGATTACATAATCCTATTCCTGAAATACACTTACCTCACAATAAACACTCTGCAACAGATGTATGACATATATTATTATCTCTATTGTTATTCCACTGGAGGTTATGCTTCCATTACCATACAAGTACATTTGCAAATAGGCATATCCATCACTGCAAGAGTAGATAATACCAGAATTACATTTCCTGTGACTTCAGCCAAGCATAAATGCGACCAGTGGGTTCATTGCTCCACTTTGGTGCTCAGCTAAAATGGGAGATTTACATTTGAATAGCCCTAAATGACTCTCTACACTCAGGTAGCACTCCCTTGACTATCAGCCAATGTGAACGTTTCCTAATATAGAACATTGCTCCCGCTGGCAAATTCATTTCCTAAATTTTCTAGAAGATTCAGAAAAGCTCAGCATAGGCTCAGGCTTTTGCCTTTTCTTAGAAATGGTAAACACCTCAAACAATGAAAATCACTTTTATCCTTGAAAAATTAAACTACAATTTGGCATTCATATTTTCTCTAGGCAGATTCTTCCTTTAGTAACAGACTCTATAGTTGACTATTTATTTGAGTCATTTAAGAGCTATTTGAAGACAGATGAGCTTAAATCACATCCTTAAACAATGCAAAATAGATTTAGACTTCCACAAACATCTGTTAATTTTTCATACACACTGAATCCATTAAGATAATTCACCTTATGGAGTAACTCACAGCAAGGAGCTCCCTCCACAAGACACTGAAAAGGGAATATTCAGTTATGCAAATGATTCCCACTTAAATTGTGCCCAGTGAACAATAGAAAGAGTAAGTGATTCAAACTGCATGCTAATCACCTTCACATGTACAGAGCTTGGGAAAGGCAAGACTGACAAGGTCAGATTTCTGTAGGATTCTAGATAACAGTATCCTGAGGGTGAGGGCTCTCTCAGATGACCCTTTCTACAGAGAACCATTCTGGGATCCTAGGAGTTGCTCCACTTGAATCTATTTAATGGGAGACAGTTTCCCTCTGCTGAGATACTAGCATAATTTGAGAGTAATGAAACACCACCTGATTATTTTTCTCAAATTATTCAACTTGGACCAAATTAAAAATAGTCTGCAATTACTTTGCACCTGTGGGTAAGACCACTGTTATGGATTGAATTTTGTCCTAAATCCTGGATCCTGTGAATGTGAACTTATTTGTAAATAGGATCTTTGAAGATGTAAATCCTTAAGATAAATCCAAAATGGATTATGGTGGGCCCTAAAACATTATAACTAGGGTCCTTATAAGGAGAGGAAATTTGGACACAGAGAGGAAGAGACAGAGACGGCCATGTGACCAAGGCAGAGACTGAGTTAGGCTGCCATCAACCAAGGAGTGCCGGGCATTGCCAACCACCCAACAGAAGCCAGGGGAGGGGCATGGAAGGGATTCACCCCTTTAAGAGGAAGCATGGCAACAAATGTCTGCTGTTGAAGCCAGCTAGTCTCTGGTGTTTTGTTACAGCAGCCCTGGCGGACTAAGATGATTACCATTGGTTCCTGGTAAATGAAGGGGAGATACTGGCCACTGCTACTTAGCAGCTACCCCAAGTATCTCTTAGTTGGAAAGGAATTACTCCTGACTTCTTGGGAATTTTGAGATTCCACTTATCATGACCAAGAAGGTGACTCTACAGCTGAAAATTTTTATATCTGTGGTATTGCTGATATTTGGGACATCCGGAAGACTCTTAAGTGCTCAGAGTAGCAAATCTGGACACAGAAGCACCTTTCAGTTGTTCCAAAGACTGATAATGCATTAAAAAAAATTATTTCCACCATTCACTTATTTTCTCATGGATTTTCTATTTAGAGTAGTTTTAAAGTATTGAGGACTTATTTCTGAGCCAGACACTACACTAAACAGTAAACAATTTCATTTAATCTTCAGATCAACATTATAAAATAGGCATATTGCATATTAGCCCCATTCTACATTTAAGGAATCTGTTGCTCAGGGAGATTAAGTAATTTCCATAGGAAGCAAGTGACAGAACTGGGATTTAAATCCCAGGTTGAATGACTCCAAGTCCATGCCAGTTCCAAAGAAACAGTTATGATCACCCTGACTCCCAAGGCCATAGGGTTTAGCTTTAAGTGTCAGTCTAGACTGAAAATTCATGTGCTTGGACCTTTCTTAAAGGATTCTAATTCCATGGGTCTGGGAGCCAGGCAGGTGTAGTTTTCAAAAGTTTCCCAATTGATTCTGATGCACACTTTCCTTTAAGAACCACTGATCCTATAACTTAGTGATCCTGTGACATAAGAATATTTCTACATATCCTCGTACACACCTGGAGATCTGCAAGAAGTTTTTAAATTGTGTTCTCAATTCAATAATAATTTTTAAAAATTACTCTAACCCAATTCCAGATCTGGATAACCTAGCCCTGATTCTCAATTTCAGTCCTTTGTATTTATTTTAGCTTTGCATTTATAGTCATTCATCCATTTGAGAAATAAATTTATAAGCTCCTAATAGGTGCCATGCAATGTACAATAATGAATAAAGCAATAAACATGCTTTCTCATTTATAAAATGATGTTAATAATAGTGATTACCTCACAGGGCTACTGAGAAATTTAATAAATTAATACATATAAAGTGCTTAAAATAGTGTGTAGCATAAAGTGAACACTCAATGAATGTTAGAGATGGCTGTTATTATCTTTTAGTTTTACAACTAAACAAAAATTTTTAATTTCATGTAATATGAACTATGAACAAAAAAGCAGAGTAAAGTGATAGACAATAGCAGGTGAGGGGGATAAGAGAAAGTCACTAATTTATAAAGGGTGGTATGTGAGAGCTTCTCTGTGACAGTGTTACTTCATCAGAGGCCTGAATGAAGTGATGAAGTGTACCACATGACAGTGTGGGAAAAAGCATTCCAGTTCAAATGAGCAGCCAGTGCAAATGCTCAAGCAGAAACAAGCTAACGTATTTGTTTTAGTTTGCCAGGGCTGTTATGACAAATACCAACATTGGTTGGCTTAAGCAATATGAATTAATATGAATTAATTGTCTCATTGTTATGGAGGCTAGAATTCCAAAATCAAGGTCCCAATAGCCTACACATCTTCCAGAGTCTGTGGCATTCTGCTACCAATTTGCTGCAATCCTTGATTCCTTGGCTTGTGTGTCTGCCTCTGATGACAACCTATCTCCTTGCGGCTCTCTATGACTTCTGACTTCTTGTTATTCCTGGATTCTTCTAACTGACTGCATCTGAATTTCCTCTCTTTATAAGTTCTCAAGTGATATAGATTAAGGTCACACTTATTCAATTTGGTCTCATCTAAACAGAAGATTTGAAGGTCCTATTCACAAAGGAGCCCACATATTAACTGGTAATAAAACCTTCAAAGGTCCTATTTACAAATCGGTTCATACCCACAGGAATGTGGATTAAGAGTTGAACATGTCTTTTAAGGGGACATGATTCAATCCCCAACAATACAGATACTCACTCATTCAGCTAAAGGTGGTAGTGTAAGGAAGAGAATATAACATTTAAAGGAATGTTTCTCAAAGGGCTAAGGAACTTATTCTGAAGAATAAAGAGGATTTTTTTCTTCAAGTGGAACTATTTATTACTCAAATTTAAAAGTCCATCCCTAAGGCAGGGCAAGATGGCAGTATAGGGAGGTGTGGAATTTAGTCTTCTAGACCAAATAGTAAATAGCCAGGAACAACTAGTAAATAGTATGGAGCAACTGTTGGGGGACATCCATGACAAGACACATATCATACAACAGCATGGAATGGGTGGAATGGCCGAGATCACAGCGTAGAATTGTAAGTAAAGCTCCACAAACCACAGAGCTGGTGCCCCTCTGCCACCAGCTCATCAGGCTGAGTTGGAACACTTCCCTGTGGGAAAAAGAAGCAGTCTACTAGGAGCAAGGGATGGCAACTCAAACAAGCTCCAAATGCAGTTTTACTTAACAAATTTGGAGTACTGAATACAAGCTACTAGCACAGATAAACCCAGAGCAAGAAGGAAAGGAACCCTGAGGTCTCTCCCAGCAGAAAGGGTGTGGGACTGATGGATAAAATAATAATAAATAAATAAATAAATAGAGACTTTTGGAGACAGCTGAGCTCAGAATACTGGAAAATGGCTGTGTCCCAAGAAAAGGGGAACATAAAATCAGGTACAAACTCTGATCAAATGGCAAAATTGGGGGACAGGGGACTGGCTCTGAAAAGGGGATTTCTTTTTTTTTTTTCTGTCATTCTAAGCAGCTCATTAGAGAAAGCCTCAGGCAATTTCAGTTGTCAGCACTGACCCAGGCAATGGTGGAGTTAAGATAATCAGAGAGACAAAAGAAGAAAGTCAGGTGCAGAAGATAATTCCCTAAGGGGCTTATGTTCTGTAAGTGAAGGGGGGATGGTGGTGCAGATCAAGTAGCTGCCCTCCCTCAGAAAATTCAGACCCCAGGGCCTGGGGTTAAAAAAAAATTGGAAACAGTTTAAGCTTCTGATTTACCCTCAGTGCCTACAGGGACAGGGCCTGCTGAGAATTAAAGACATTGCACCTCTTTACACCATTGGGAGCTGTGGGCTGCCAAGCACCACCTGCTGGGCAGGATTGGAAAAGCACAGAGTCTAGAGGCCTCACAGGAAAGTCTAACAATCTTCTGGGTCTCATCCTCAGGGAAACTTGATACAGATTACACCCTCCTCCTGAGACCTGGGCCCATCTGGTCTGGGAAAATCTGATTGGGGTAATCAAGGAAACTAGACCAAGACAACAAAAAATTATGAGTTACATTAGGACAAATGAAGATATGGCACAGTCAAAGGAACAAACTAACACTTCAAATAAGATACAGGAGTTTAAACAACTAATTAAAGATGTTCAAACAAATCTCCTAAATCAAATCAAGAGCAGAAGGAAAATGTGGCAAAACAGATGAAGGATATAAAGAAGACCCTGGGCGTCCATAAAGAAGAATTCATACACTTGAAAAAACAAACGGCAGAAATTATGGGGATGAAAGACACAACACAAGAAATGAAAAACATAATGGAGACATACAACAGCAGATTTGAAGAGGCAGAAGAAAGGATTCATGAACTGGAGGACAGGACAAGTGAAATCCTACACACAAAAGAATAGATAAGGAAAAGAATGGAAAAATATGAGCAGTGTCTCAGGGAATTGAATGACAACATGAGGTGCATGAATATACTTGTCATGGGTGTCCCAGAAGGAGAAGAGAAGGTAAAAGGGGCAGGAAAAATAACGGAGGAAATAATCACTGAAAATTTCCCATCTCTTATGAAAGTCATAAAATTACAGATCCAAGAAGCACAGTGTACCCTAAACAGAATAGATCCAAGACACTAATCAGATTATCAAATGTCAAAGAGAAACAGAGAATTCTGAAAGCAGCAAG
The DNA here is from genome assembly GCF_015220235.1 of Choloepus didactylus. Classification (NCBI taxonomy): domain Eukaryota; kingdom Metazoa; phylum Chordata; class Mammalia; order Pilosa; family Megalonychidae; genus Choloepus; species Choloepus didactylus. Next base: position 22,822,135 of record NC_051309.1, read on the forward strand.
AGAAAAGTGATCCATCACATTCAAGATAAGCTTGATAAGACTACTTGCAGATTTCTCAGTAGAAACCATGGTGATGAGAAAGCAGTGGTATGATATATTTAAAGTACTGAAAGAGAAACTGCCAACCAAGAATTCTATATCTGGCAAACCTGTCCTTCAAAAATGAGGGAGAGTTTAAAATAATTTCAGACAAACACACACTGAGAGAGTTTGTGAACAAGATATCTGTTCTACAAGAAATACTAGAGGGAGCACTATGGGCAGATAGGAAAAGATAGGAGACAGAGGTTCAGAGAAGAGGGTGGAAATTAAGAGTATCAGTAAGCATAAAAAAAAGAGAGAAAAAAATAAAAATAAAATAAAATATGATGTATAAAATATGAAAGAAAAAATGGTAGACAACAGACATTACATTGAGTGAAATTTGCCAGAAATAAAAGGACAAATACTATATGGTCTCACTAATATGAACTAAAATTAATGAGTGAGCCTTGAAAGTTAAAGTTGAGAACACAGGTTATTAGAAGATAGAAAGAGGGCAGAGATCAGGCATCTGATGCTGAAAGAGTACAGCACGTTCAACAAGATTGATTGTATAGATCCAGAAACAGCATAATCTTGTGAATACTGTGTGATGGTAGCAGAATATTGCAAGTATTCTGAACAAAGATGAGTGTGAGTATGGGTGAAAGAGGAAGGCTAGGGGCATGCAGGATGCCAAGAAAGATAGAAAGAGGATAAAAAGATAGATAGAGTTATACTGGGACTGTATAACTTAGTAAAACCTAGAATGGCCAATTATGGTGATTAAGCATACTAATATAAGAATGTTTTTACATGACAGAGAACAAATGAATGTCAACATTGCAAGGTGTTGAAAACTGGATGGTATAGGGGAAAAATGCAATCAATGCAAACTAGAGTTTATAGTTAACAGTAACATTGTAATATGCTTCTGGCAATTGTAGAAAAGGTAATATACCAAAGCTAACTGTCTATAAGAGGTGAATATAAGGAAGTGGTGTGGGATTCTTGGTGATGTTGTTTTGGTATGACCTTTTAATTGTATTTGTTTTATTCTTGGTTTCTATCTTTTTTTATTCTTCATTTTTTTCTCCTCTTCTTCTTATATTGCAGAAGAAATGGTAATGTCCTCATATAGATTTTGGTGGTAAATGCATAACTATGTGATTATACTGGGAATCATTGATTGTTTACTTAGGGTTGATTGTATGGTGTGTGAATAAAATGGTTTAAAAAATAGACAGAGGTGTACAAGTGCTGGAGAATATGTGGAGGGAGCGATATATCTATTCACTGTTGCTGGAGAGGTAGAATGGTGCAGCCCATCTGGAGGGCAGTGTGGTGGTTCCCCAGGAAGCTAAGTATGGGGTTGCCAAATGGTCCTGCAACCCTGTTATTGGTTGTAGGCTGAGAGCAGGGACATAAGTGGATATTTGCACACTGGTGTTGGTGGAGGCAGTATTCACAATTTTCAATGGATAGAGGTGGTTTATTGACTGATAAACCAACTGGTGAACTGTTGTGTATATATACAATGGAATATTGAGCAGTGGCAGGAAGTAATGAAGTTGTGAGGTATGCAAGTAGGTGAATGGACCTTGAAAACAGTAGGTTGAGTGAGATAAGCCAGAGATGAAAAGACAAACCTAACACGTCACTAATATGGAATAACAATAATGTGCAAACTCTGAGAATTGAATCTGGGAGCATGGGTTATCAGGGAAGGTTTATGTAACAGTTCCTAGATTGCAAGCTCTTACAACAATCACATCGATTCATGAATTGTAATAGTTTTTTCTAAATTCTGAGATGCTGAGCTGTTTGTGTGTGACCTGGTCGGTCCCTGGAGCTTCTGGTATCTGTGTGGTGCCTGGGACTTGGAACCAGAGTTTGGCAGCTGTGAGTGTCAGCATTGTCTCATGCAGCAACTGTTAAAGAAGCTAAAAAGGAGATCAGACTTTGATGGGAGATATGAATGAAATGGATTTGGTTGAGACTGGGGTAGATCAGGTAGATCAGACTAAAGGGTAGAGGATGATATTGACTGTGTTTTAAAACTTCCTCTTCTGTGTGGGACTGTTCTAGTTTGCTAATGCTGCCGGAATGCAAAACCCCAGAAATGGATCAGCTCTTATAAAGGGGGTGTATTTGGTTACACAGTTACAGTCTTAAGGCCATAAAGTGTCCAAGATAACACATCAGCAATCAGGTACCTTCACTGGAGGATGGCCAATGGTGTCAGGAAAACCTCTGTTAGCTGGAAAGGCACGTGGCTGGTGTCTGCTCCAAAGTTCTGGTTTCAAGATGGCTTTCTCCCAGGATGTTCCTCTCTAGGCTGCATTTCCTCAAAAATGTCACTCTTAGTTGCATTTGGGATATTTGTCCTCTCTCAGCTTCTCTGGAGCAAGAGTCTGCTTTCAACGGCCATCTTCAAATTGTCTCTCATCTGCAGCTCCTGTGCTTTTTTCAAAGTGTCCCTCTTGGCTGTAGCAAGCTCTCTCCTACTGTCTGATCTTATATAATGCACCAGTAATTTAATTCAGACCCACCCAATGGGCAGGCCAACACTCCATGGAAATTATCCAATCAGAGTCATCAGCCACAGTTGGGAGGGGTGCATCTCCATGGAAACACTCAAAGAATTACAATCTAATTAACACTGATAGGTCTGCCCACACAAGATTACATCAAAGATAATGGTGTTTGGGGGGACATAATGCATTCAAACTGGCACAGGGACCGAAGGAAGATATGTTTATTTGGTGCAAATCTATATTTTCTGTAGTACACCATATAATTTAACTTGTATGGCCAGTTTACTCAAACACCATAATTACAAAGAACCTTGAATAGGGAGTGAGATTGGGTTGGTTTGTATAGGTTAGTGTGAAGCCCCAGTATATCCCAGAGTAATCTGGGCAGAGAATAAATGTATTTGTAAAGCCCCCTTGAGGGACTGGGGAAAAGTGTGGAAACATTAAATTTCCCCAGCTGGAGAATTCCTGATATTCTCATAAACACTGGGGTCTACCAGTTTAGTAGGCCGATCTCTCAATCTTGGGGCTTGCACTTATGAAGCTTGTTGCTGCAAAGGAGAGGTTAAGCCTATTTATAATTGTGCCTGTGAGTCACCCCCAGAGAACCTCGTTTGTTTCTCAGACATGGCCTCTCTTCCTAAGCCAATTTCGCAGGTAAACCCACTGCCTTCCTCCCTATGTGGGACATGACTCCCAGCGGTGTAAATCTCCCTGGCAATGTGGGATGTGACTCCTGGGGATGAGTGTGGACCTGGCATTGTAGGGTTGAGAAAGACTTCTGGACCAAAAGGTGGAAGAGAAATGAAGCAAAATAAAGTTTCAATGGCTGAGAGGTTTCAAATAGAGTAGAGAGGTCATTCTGGAGGTAACTCTTAGACATTATACAATTATCCCTTTTTAGTTTTTAGTTTATTAGAATAGCTAGAAGGAAATACATGAAACTGTTGAGTTGCAATCCAGTATCCTTGATTCTTGAAGACAATCATATAACTATATATCTTATATGGTGTGACCGTGTGATTGCTAAAACCTTAAGGCTCACACTCCCTTTACCCAGTGTATAGACAAATGAGTAGAAAAATGGGGATAAAAGGTGAATGAATAATGGGGGATGGGGGTGGGGGTATGAGGATGTTTTGGATGTTTTTTTTTACTTTTATTTTTTGGAGTAATGAAAATGTTCAAAAATCATTGTGGTGAATGCACAACTATATGATGACACTGTGAACAATTGTTGAACACTTTGGATGATTTTATGGTATGTGAATATATTTCAATAAAATTGCATTAAAAATTTAAAAACAAAATAAAATACAATAAACTGCTAACATTTTACAGCAAAAAAAAAAAAAGTCCATCCCTAAAATATTTTGAACTATTCGAAAGAGCAATAGGAGATAATTCAGATGGATTTCCTAGGTTTTTTGCCAAGTACATTGGTAGGATGGGAAGACTAGAACCAAACTAATTCCCTTGAAATTTTCTGGACCAGTTGAGGTCCAGTTGACATTTTGAAAGCATCCTGACCTACACAGATTTTTAAGGTTTCCCAAGCTGAATTTAAAGGCAGGAATTAAGATTTTGGTGAAAGAGTATGCAGCAATCATCTGGTAAGCTACTAAACACTTTAATTCCCTGCACTATCATGAGGTTCCAAGTCTTCAGGTTGTAGGAGAGAATGCTAGAAAGTCAGACCATATCTGAGCCTAACTCCCAGGTGGTATATGCTAGATGAAGCCTGTCCAAGAGCAAGCATCCAAGAATGAAGGGTCCCAGGGTTATACCAAGGACTCAAGTTTGGTGAGTAGACTGGCATTATATCCTTGGAAGTCCTCAGCCAGTAGGAAAGAGCTGAGGCTAAGAAAACAGAACCACGTGTTCAACAGGATTTGAGGGACAAAAGCAGGAACAAGAAATAGAATAAGAACTGACAATGGGGAGGTCAGCTGAATGAGGACTCAAACTGGACCTAAATCGTCCATCACAGAGGGTCTACATGGGTATGTCTTTAAAGGGTGAGCAAGTGCATCCTGTTAAGGGGAGGATGAATGTCTAAAAGGTCAGACTACCTCTGAAAATAAAAGCATTGTAGGGCAAAGACTTGATTGAAACTTACTTAAAGTGATGCCCAAGCAACTAGAAAGAAATCAACAATTTTACCAAGGATAAAATGCTCCGGAACACAATGTTACCATGGCATCCCAAAATGCTGTTTGCACCAGAATCTTGGCTGTCAGTTGAAATTGAAGATAATCAGGTGGCATTTAAACTCTGACATACTATATGCAAATTATTTGAACCCCATTACAAATAGTGCTAGGAATTTAAATAAGAATATAGAATCGACCATTGGCTTTGCAATTATTGGAAGAGGGAGAAAGTGGAGACTTTGATGAAAGAAAATTCTTTCACAAAGTAGTGCAGAGAAATGGGCCAGAGGAGGTTCTGATGCCAAAGGAAAGATATTTTCAAGTAGAGCAATATTGACAAATGCATGTTAAGCCCATAAGAATAATCCAGTGGGAAGAAAGTTGATTCATTGTATTAATTAGGCTGGGCTGTTATTATGCAGTAAGGAATAAAAACAAAATCTCAAATGAACACAATAAAATTTTATCACCCACTGTTGACTATAGTCACCAGTAGAATGGGATGTGGGATGAGGAAGAGTTGTGCATTTCTCTGTTCTGCTCTTTGCAGTCATTCAAAGAAGATTCCTTCCAGCTTCAACACAAAGCCTCTAAATTCCCTTAGGGGAGATAGAACATGGAGGTTCCTGCAGGAGGCTTTGTGTTCAAGTCTGGGAGCGGTGCACACCACTTCCACCCACACTCCATATGCCAGAACTCAGTCACATAGCTCCACAAATGCAGTAGGAGACTGGGCAATGTGGTCTTCCAGTGTGGTCAGGAGTAAAATTAATGTGTTTTGCAAACCCATAGCTTTGCCACTACAACCACCCCTGCTTTGGGGCACCCAATATTATTTTATTCTTCCTCCTACACACACAACATGCTCACACTTGCCCCAGTGAGACAACCTGTACTGGCTTGGATGTATTATGTCCCCCAAAACACCATGTTCTTTAATGCAATCTTGTGAGGGCAGATATATTAGTGTTGATTAGGTTGGAATGTTTTGATGAGTGTTTCCATGGAGATATGGCCCACCCAACTGTGAGTGACACCCTTGATTAGGGTGTGATCTTTTGATTGAATGTTTCCATGGAAATGTGGCCCTGCTCATTCAGCATGGGTCTTTGATTTAATCACTGGAGTCCTATATAAGAACCAAGACAGAAGGAGTGCTGCTGCAGCCAAGAGAGACATTTTGAAGACGGCCATTGAAAGTAGACTTTTGCTACTCCAGAGTTTGCCTGGGAGAAACTAAGAAAATACTCCCAGACACATAGAGAGAAACATACTGGAAGAAAGCCATTTTGAAACACAACCTGGGAACAAAGGAAGAAGATGCCAGCCAGATGCCTTCCCAGACAACAGAGGTGTTCCAGATGCCATTGGCCATTCTTCTGTGAAGGTACCCTATTGTTGACCCCTTAGCTTGGACACTTTTATGGTCTTAAGACTGTAACTTTGTAACCAAATAAACCCCCTTTATAAAAGCCAATCCATTTCTGGTATTTTGCATAATGGCAGCATTAACAAACTGGAACAGATTTTGGTACCAGACAAGTGGGGTGCTGCTGAGCTTGCAAATGCCAAACATGTTGGAAAGGCTTTCAATTCATTTCTGGTATTTTGCATAATGGCAGCATTAACAAACCAGAACAACACCCAAAGACCCAATCTGCACTGAAACTAGCTAGCTCAAAGTAAAGGATTTCTAGGTGACTTCTAGGTGGGTCTTCATGGTGAAACAACCTATGAACTGAAAAGACATGCCATCTTCCTCACTCCCACATCCATGTGCAATAGTGGAACAGGGACAGAGCAACCATGTAGACAGTGTCACTCAGAAAGAGGAATATTGGGAGATACTTAGCAGCCACTGGTTTAGAAATTCTTAAATGTCACTGAGCCCAACATTGTGAAGGTCATCTATACTGGCAGGGATGAAAGCCCCTTGAAGAGACTCTTATTTGTTTTCTAAGGAGAACTCATTTGCCATTGTTCTGCATGATCCTGGGCTTAACCCACGGACATTTTTTTCAGGCCTGTTACCCACCTTGATTACATGCAATGTGGATGTTAAAGAGTGTGCCCTCTTTGAGAGCTACACAGCTCTCATAATCCACTTCCTGCATAAACATTGTTTTAAAACTCACTCATGGACTTTTTATACAAAACTCAAAGATTCTTTTGACAACAAACTTCCGCAAATAGTTAGTATGCTTCTGATCTGCTTACTTCCGGTTAGATCCATATATGTTGTTAACTATACTCAAAGTTCTTCCCTATACTTAGATCACAGATCTTTTTATTTCTTTGCTTCCTCACACTCTTAAATCCCTCCCTTAACCTAATGACAGCTACCTTGAAGCCACCAGGCTTGAGTGAAGGGGCTACTTCTTGCCTCAAGATTGATCTCTCCCTCAAAACCAAGTCACTCTATTCAATTCACTGGGTCTTTTGTCTTTCAAAGCCTTTTTTAATCACACTGCTGCCCAAAAGTTTAGAAGTGTTGACTTTTCTAACACTGTAGGATCCTGATTTTTTAGATCTTAATATCCTTAATTTATGCCTATACACTGTTCAGTTATTTCATGAGTTCATCTCCTTTCTTATACCATATCCCATTGATTTGAAATGCACATTAATTTCTCATTTTAACATCTCTGAGATTGGGTCGCATGTCAAAATTAATGCAATAAGAAAGAATTACAACATTTTTTCTTTTCTTAGTGGTACAGAAAGATGCTTCTTACAACCCATGACATATTTATGGCCCATGAACTTTGAAATACCTTGCAAAATTGTAGTCAATAACAAACAACATCAACCTATTAATATGGTTTTTCAATTACTTCCTCTAGAACTGTAAGCTCAGCAAGCATGAAGTCTGCCTTCCAGCTTCCCACAGGAGACAGTTTTGCCAAAATTTTCCATGATATTCATGGACCTCCAGCCATTTAGCTTTGTATTCTCTTCATCATTTGTCAATCTACTGCTAAGCAAATATCACAGCACCACACCATAGTCTAGCATAGCAATTTTCTCTGCCACCTTTGAGAAGCAGCTATAAACATGATTGAATAGTTTGGCTTGATATTTTGCCCTTGTTCTCTGTTCTAGTTTGCTAATGCTGCCAGGATGCAAAACACCAGAAATGGATTGGCTTTTATAAGGGGGATTTATTTGCTTATATAGTTACAGTCTTAAGGCCATAAAGTGTCAACAATCGGGTTCGTTCACTGGAGGATGGCCAATGGCGTCCAGAAAACCTCTGTTAGCTGGGAAGGCACGTGACTGGCATCTGCTCCAGAGTTCTGGTTTCAAAATGGCTTTTTCCCAGGACATTCCTCTCTAGGCTGCAGTTCCTCAAAAACATCACTCTTAGTTGCCCTTGGGGTGTTTGTCCTCTCTTAGCTTCTCCAGAGAAAGAGTCTGCTTTCAACAGCCATCTTCAAACTGTCTCTCATCTGCAGCTACTCTCTCAGCTTCTGTGCATTCTTTAAAGTGTCCTTCTTGGCTGTAGCAAGCTCGCTCCTTCTGTCTGAGCTTAAATAGTGCTCCAGTAATTTAATTCAGACCCATCCTGAATAGGTGAGGCAACATCTCCATGGAAGCTATCCAACCAAAGTCATCACCCACAGTTGGGTGGGGCGCATCTCCATGGAAACACTCAAAGAATTACAGTCTAACCAACACTGATATGTCCACCCACACAAGATTGCCTCAAAGATAATGGCATTTGGGGGGATATAATACAGTCAAACCAGCACACTCTCCATGAGAGCAAAATGTCTCAAATGAGGTCCAGTCCTATAGTCTAGTTCCCAAGATAAGACACATGGAATAGATGTGGGCAGATGTTATAAATCTAAACCCCAAGGACACTAGGCCTAAGATAGGTTAGAAATGATGTCTGTGAAACATACAAGGAACAAATTAATCCTTATAATATACAAATTACTTCTTTGACTATTAAGGAAAAGAAAGTGCAAGCTCATTCTTTGAGGCTAGTGTAACACTGATATCAAAACTTGGTAAGAATAACACAAGAAAAAAATATTTAAACCCATCTCACTCAAAAATACAGAAGAGAAACAAATGTTAAAAATTTTAAACACATAACTAGAAAAATAAATTCAGCAATCTGCTAAAAAATACACCATAGCTAACACTGGTCATCTTAGGAGAAAAAAGATAATGTTACATTATAAAATCTACTAATGCAATAATCTGAGCAACATATTAAGGAGAAAAAACATGATTATCTCAATAAGAGCATAAAAATCATCTGAAAAAAAGTAATTTAATGGTAAAACTTTGAAGATAACTAAAATAGAAAGAATTATTTTTCTTAAGTTTTCTATATCAGAAAAAAAACACTGAATTTCTTTTGTAATGAGCAAATCTCAGGGAAATTTCCTTTCAAACAAAAGTAGAAGACAAATATACACATGATTGATTATATTCAGCAATGTACAAAGTCCAACTAAGATAAAGAAATAGGATGTATAAGAATTGAAAAGTAATAGATGTGTCCTTATTTTGCTTATACCAGTAATAACCACTTAGAAAATATAATAGCAAAAAGAGTTCATGCACAATTTTAACCGAAAATCTCATATACATAGGAATAAATTTAACAAAATCTATTCAAGACCTTCATGAAGAAAATTAGAAACCATTACTTAAGGGGGTAAAAACTACAAAGAAGATGCTTCCCCAAAAAAATGAAGAAATATATCATGTTCATGAATAGGAGGATTCGATATATTAAAATGTCAATTTTCCCCAATTATATTTAAATTGAATGCCATGAAATTTCAATCAAAATTTCACAGGGCTTTGCTTTGTTGTTTTGTATTCTATTATTTTTGTGATACATGATAAGCCAATTATACATCTCATATGGAAATTAAGAGATTTTTGAAAGTTAAGAGAATTGCTTTATCTGATATAAAAAATCATCACAAAGTCAAAGTAATTGAAACAGTCTGGTGTCAGCACAGGAATAGACAGAGAGACTAGAGAAAGCCCAGAAATAGACACTTGCTGTTCCAGTTTGCTAGAGCTGCCATTATGCAAAATATCAGAAATAGATTGGCTTTTATAAAGGGGATTTATTAGGTTACAAATTTACAGTTCTAAGGCCATATAAGTGCCAAACTAAGGCATCAACAACGGATCCCTTCACTGAAGAATGGCAGACGGCATCTGGAACACCTCTGTCAGCTGGGAAGGCACGTGGCTGGCATCTGCTATTCTTTTGTGTTTCAAAATGGTGTTCTCCAAAATGTTTCTGGGTCTCTCTTGGCTCCTTTCTCTCAGCTCCTGTGCATCCTTGCTTCTTTCTCCCAGAACATTTCTGTCTAAACATCTGGGGGTACTCTCTTAGCTTCTGCAGGGCAAACTCAGGGCTTCATCCTTAGCATTTCCAAACATCCTTCTATCTACAACTCCAAGCATCTCTCAACATCAGCAAGCATCTGGGTCTGTGTTGACTCTTAGCTTCTCTCTTAAATACTCCAGTGAACTAATCAAGACCCATCCTGAACGTGCGGGACCACACCTCCATGAAAATAATCTAATCAAAAGCATCTCCGACAGTTGGGTGAGTCACATCTCCATAGAAACACTCAATCAAAAGGTTCCACCCTAATTAAAAGCCTAATAAATCCACCCCCACAAGATTGCATTAAAGAACATGGCTTTTTGTGGGGGGCATAACATATCCAACTGACACACTTGCCTATAAAACAACCAGCAGAAGCCAAGAAATCTATGGACACAAGGTATTTCCAGGTTTTATGGTATCTGAAGCTTATATAATTTAAATCAGGTATTCTCTTTAGGAAAGGGAATACAATACCTTTGCAAATTTTTCAAAAACAGGTGACTATGTGACCAGATTACCAAGACTCTTTCCAGGACCTCTGTTAGCAAGGGTTCTTGAAGCTTATGTTTCATTATGTGTATAGAAATTCTCCACCTAAATTTAAGATGGACTATTTAATGTTGGTGAGCTGAAATCATTTGTTAGCTATATGGGTGGAGATAAAAATAAATACATCACATCTACAAAAACTTAATTTCCAGTGGATTAAAAGCATAAATACAAACCAAATCTTTATATCATTAGACGAGAATATAGGCAAATACTTTCATAACCTCCAGCTAGAGAAGGATTTCTTTTAAAAGATCCCAAAAATACATGCCCTAAAGGAAAACAAATTGAAATAGCAACCACATGAAAGTTTAAATTTTGTATTAAAATTTTTAATTCTGCTCTGTTTCTCTTGGATTCCCACTCAGCCGTGTTTATTTTCAGGCCATGTGTCCCCCTAATCTGACCCCTCTGTTTATGCTACAGAAGTGGAAAGACTGTTATATTCTGTCCTCCAAGAAACAATAACTTTAAGATTGGCTAATGATAAAAATAGATGGCCTATTGCACAGGAAATGGGCAGTAAAAACTTCCTGTGCAACACTATTAATCATCCTCCCTGACTGAAATAACTCCAAGATTTACTACATAGTCATTGAATTCTCAGGACCATTGGACAGTGCCTGCTCCAGGTAGCACATTATCCATTTGAGAACTGGTTTTGCTATTCTTGTAATAATTTTTCTAATCATGTTATTCTCCTTCAGGAAGGAAAAGGCTGGGGTGAGTATTGGAAAGCAAGGATATTTGGAATCAGAAGGAGAAATCAGTGTCTGGGAAAAGATGCCCATTGTCATCCATTATTTCCATCAGGCTGCTCTTACGCTCAATAAAGTTTTAATATGCACTTTTTTAAAAAGTTTAAGCCCCTGCTTATAAATGAATCTAAAATATAAAAAAAAAATCATATCCAAAGATTCATAAATTTAAAATCCTTTAAGAATTCATGGAGCCAGATTTCAATTTAGTCTAAGCCCATGGAGGGGCCTGGGCATTTACATGTAACCAGGTTCCATTTCTTTCCCCCTGCTGCTACAGGTAGAAAAGCTTAACTGAAAGAGTAGCAGCCACCTTTCTTTCCATTCCTGTGCCATTCTAAATTCTGAACTTGTGCAGAAGAAAAGCAGTGAGGACAGGTCCTCAAAGTTCTTTTGACTGCCATTGCTTCCAGGAAACTTAAAGATTGCCACAGATGCTCTCCTTAAAAGAAATAGCATGTCAAGTGCCTCAGATGTCTCCTGCTTTCAGCCAATTCCCTTGGCTGCTGGCACAAGTGCTACCATCACTTGAATTTCTCTGACAAGCTAGGAAAGGGCCAACTAGATTTTTCTGAATCCATGCCCTTGCACAAACCCTGTCACTTCATGGCTTTTCCACTAGATCTGTTCAGGCTGAATCAGACAGTCCCAATTCTTTTTCAGTTCGCATTAGGTTTTTACTGTTCCTTTAATTATCACAATGTGGGGAGGAAATGGGAGGTTAAGAAGGAAAGGACATGCACCTAGAATGTTCTGCTATCTTTCCCTTTCTCTGAGAATCTCTCATTCTCTTTCTTGTTTCAGGAAATCAGAGCTGGATTTGATATGAGACTGGAGCCTTAGCAGCAGAAGCTCCTGTCATTCTTTTTCATACCAATCACAATGCACAGAGAAAACCTTTCTCAACTCTCCCCATTGTCCCTCCCTGTAGTGTTTAAATCCCACATCACCACTTCATTCATTTATTCCTATGATCAGCAAATATACTTTAAGCATCTGCCAGTCTTCAACTTCTAGAATATAGTTTCCTGCCCAATGGGAACCTCAGATTCATGAACAGGATATTGTAGAACCAATAAGAACAATGACAAAAAGGCTATCTATGGGAGCATAGAGGTGGAGCACCTGTCCCAGTCTGGAGAAATTAGAAAAGACCTCCAGAAGATGTGGCACTTGAGCTAGGTCTTAAATGAGTAGGAGGAATCCAGCTAAGAGGGAGCATGGGGCAGGGACAGTCCAGCCAGAGAGAATAATATGCACCAAGACAGGGTTTCTCAATCTCAACACTACTTATATTTTAGGCTGGATAATTCTTTGTTGTAGGAAGCTGTCCTGCGCACTGTAGGGTGTTTAGGAGCATCTATTCACCATATGACAGTAGCCCCTATCCAGTTGTGGTGATCATAAATGGCTCCAGACATTGTCAAATTTTATCCCTGGGGAAGTCAAAAAAGCCCCTGGTTGAGAACCACGCCTTTGGCATTGAAGGAAGCATTAGAAGCTAGTTGGTATAGCTAGAGTTTAAATCATGAGATAGTGTACCAGAGGTGCACCTAGAGAAGTACTAAAACCAGACCTTTGAAGACCTTTCATTGTTTTCATCTCCAGGAAGGTTATTTAACCTAACAAGAGTGTTTCCCCATATGAAAAAGGGGACTAGCAATACTTCCCCAGAGGACTGTGGTGATGGTTAAATCAGATCACATATGTAAAGAACCTAGTGCAGTGCTTGTCACAAGCAAAAGGTATTTGTTTCTTCTCTCTCCTCCTCAGTTCCTTTGGCCAGAGTAGAAACTGGAGTGATGAACTGAAGGACAATTAGAGGCCAGAGTGAGGGGTGGGTGGGGGCCTCTGAGGCAGGAACATTTAAGTCACAGGCAGAGCTGACAACTGGATAGCTATAATGCTCCCATTTGTCCAATGGAAGCTTTACACCCTCCAAACCCACAACCTTGCCCTTATCCACCTCTGAGCTTATCTTTTCAGAACACCTGTCTCATATGTGTTAGCCAGGAACACTTCTTTGTCTAATATTTATCTCAGTCCAGCAAACAGCTACCATGTTCCTTATAGAGACATGCCAGGTCACAGAAGAGTGGGGAGCAGATGCGAAGATAAGTAGACAGAATCTCTGGCCTTCAGGACCTCTGTTTCAAGGGTGGGGAAAGGAGCATGTCCTCCTCCTTCTGTCTGCAAATCTTCCTCTGGCTAATCCACCATGTTCAAGTCTCAACTCAGGCAATAGTTCCTTTCTGAAGCGTGTCCTGGTGGCTCTCCAGTCCCACCCAGAACTTGAGCTTCACTTCTCTATGAGTCCCACAGGACACATATCTTCCCCAATCATAGTCCTTAGCATGTTATATTGCCACTGATTTGTCAGTTGGTTTGCTCACTAGTCAAGGACCTTGAGTAATTTGACAGTAAGCATCCCATATTTATCAAAACTCAAAGAATTAATGTACAAAGACATGTAGCTCCATTAAAGTATTCTAAGTGCCTGTTGAATATAAGAAAGCAGAGATTTTTAAAATAGGACAACTTTCCCCTGTCCACATGCCAATGCTTGCATGTGAATTATATCCTAATGCACAACTTGTTTCCAGTTCTTTGTCTCAAATTTTGTAACTGTTCTTCACTAGGCTGTGGCTACTTCCTGTATTCTTTTAGCCTGTTAGAATCTAGCTTAATGTCATAAGAACAAAATAGATATTATGTGTTCTTTTGAATTTTATATACTTATATTACATAATGTATGTTCTTTATGAATGTTTTTCTTTCCTCCTGCATGGCACAGGAAAAAGAGCTCTGGGCTCAGAGTTAAGCAGCTGAGGAGGGAGTCCTGGATTTGTACCTTATAAAAAAAGTCACTAAAATTCTCAAAGATGCAATTTCCTTATTTTTAAAACAAGTACCTTGGACTACTTAAAGGGTTTCTTTACCATTACCAGACAATCTCTCATTTAGTCTTCATAAAAAGCCTGCAAGATGGGTACAAGGCAATACTGATTCTTAGAAATCAGGAAACTGCAGTTTAATACGATTAAGCCATTTGCCCATGATCATAAAGCAGGTCAGTATAAGGTATGGTCTTTATTTGACCCCAGTTTTTGCTGGACTCTAAAATCTCTCCTCTCTACTAGACCATGCTATCTGTATCTTCAAATATATCTGGGATAAGAAACTCTCTATTCTACTTTGAGTTACTCTAACATAGGATTTTCATTAGAGACCCAACATGAAAGTACTTCTCACACACACATGCACACACACACATTCTCTATTCAGAAAATATCCTATGAATAATTAAAAATCAGTTTTCATCTGCTTGACATTAAGTGCTGACAGGGCCCTGAACGGGGTCTGTGTCAGCATCCTTCAGAGGCTTTGCTGGTATTTGACAACTGCTTGATGCTAAGCAAACACACATTCAAGCTGGCCAGGTTAGGTATGAAAGTTTGTTGAAAGGAAAAAAGCTCTTCTGAATTGTCAGCCCAACCTCAACAAGTCACTGACCCCTGTTACAGCAATCTCCTTGTCAGTGCTGGTTTTTAATCCTGATTTTATGAATCAGTAGACAAAGAGCCAACTTTAGTCAAAGCCTGAAGCTGCAGTGAGAGAAGAAAGAGAACAATAAAAAATAAATAAATAAGTAAATAAAATTTTAAAGGAGACCTGTAAACTCAAAAGGGAGCTGCCCTTGTCTGATGAACAGGTATCCCCTCCATGGAACACTTATTTGGAAATATCAGGTCCCCCATATTGCATTTGCAAAGTAATAATTCATCTTACTGTTTTTATTCACTGCAGACCCACGTAAATGTCAACCTGAGATTCTGATGAGCAGGAGTCAACCAGTATTTTCATCCTGAGTTAATGTACTTGTATCTGAAAAGCTCTGCCTACTAGCTTCATGGTCTAATAATATCTTAGGCCGTCACATCTCAGAGGATGAACAAGTCAGGCTATTGGGGTTAGTGGGATTGGAAAGTGGTAGGGAAAGGGAATCTTGAGCTCTCTCTCGAGGCGAAGCTGCTGACCACTCTCACCTGGGCCTTGTGGATGGCAAACCACTCTGCTAGGCACATCGGATGTTGTTCTGGAGAAGGGACCACTCCGATGGGTTCATGCTGACAGCAGGGTTTGTGAGGAAGTTCAGGAGGAAGTTCAGGAGCACCCTAAGGCAAAGCTACTGTGTTGCTGAGGAATGGAAGGTTACACCCAATTTTCTCACCAGTCTGATGAGGCCAAGGTTAGGGGACCAATCTGCCAGCAGAATGTTTACCTCTGACCTTGCCTCGCCCATGACCACAGGTGCACCCAGACAGACACTTCAGACCACACAGCTTCCTGGTCTCAGTAATCATCATTGCACCTTAACACCCAGGAGCACTCCCTCCCCGCCTTCCCATATTTGCTCAATTATCACCTTCTCACTGAAACTTAGCAAATCACTCTTTTCAATTCTACCCACCAAGGCACACCTGACGTTCCTTCCTATCTGTTCCCTTTTCTTTTATCTGTAGCACTGATGACCTTCTACTAAACTCTATTGTTTGCTTATATGCTCTCTTTTATTTTCTATTCCCTCCTTCCCCGCATCCCTCACCCTCACCCCGAATAGCCTATGAGACCTATAGGGCAGGGATCTTTGTCAATTTTGTTCATGATTCAATCCAACCACCTAAAACAATGCCTGGCACAAAGCGGACTTCTAAATAAATATTGAATCAATGAAAGAATGAATGCAAACATAAGCACAAAATATAGAAGATCCTGACTTAGAGAAATGGTAGCTTTAAGGTAGAATTATGTCCAGAGAATGATCATTTTTGTCTGTTTAGGGTAAAATACCTTTTATTTATTTATTGCCATAGAAATAAACGGCCATCAGTAACTCTGAGTGGCCAAGTATATGGAGCAGAAAAAATCAGGAAAATATTGCCCCCAAAAAACCAGGATGTATCCCACTTTTGGAGGCTGCTTGTTTCAAATCCAAGTTCTGGAGATTTAAATCCTGACTCTAACATATTCTTTCCTTGTGCTCATTACCTAAACTCTCTAGTTCTCAGTGCCCCATTTATAAAATGAAGATAATAATAACAACAGGTTTATGTAAGACAATCCATGGAAAGAGCCTAGCACAGTGCCTGGCATATAGTCAATGCCACTATTATGCATTTAAACTAATTTCTAAAATACATTCAATCCCTCTTGACCTGGCAGCTTTCAACCAAGAGAATATACCCATGTGTATATCAGTGTGTAAAACCAATAACAAACACTCACCCAGGACCTTCCTAAACTCTAGGCAATTTGTTCCTAAGCTTGTCTCAGCAGCCTTCCAATTTGTAATTCTAATTTCTTACTGATAGTCATGTTGCTGTCACTTTGGTCTCTCTAAATCCTAACGTGGCGTTAGGGACCATGGCTCAGATCTACCCCATCAGCTCTCCCCACTCGGACCATGTATGAGTAGACTCTGCAGCCAAAATAGTTCATGAAGTTCCAAATCTTGGGCTCTTGGGCTTAACCCTGGTCTAAACACCCACCTGAGCACTTAGACATTCTCAAGCAATGATAAAACTTGAATGTTTAATCCAACACTTATTCTCTTTGATGTCATACATGATATTTACTCATTCATTCATTCACTCAGTGTTTATTGAGTGCTGTTTCATGCATTTATGTATTGACATTAGTGGCAGAATTTAAAAGATTTTCTATACAAAACCAAAATACTGCTGTGTAAAGTATCCCCAAGATTAATACATTCAATGGTGTGAGATACCTTTTTCCAACACAGCCAGTAGAAACTGGGTGACTGTGTGTCTTGCAACCTTTGAATCACAGTAATAAACTATCAAAACAAAAAGCAGTTATACTAATTCAGATCAATAGAGCTTAGTGTTGCTGGAAACTTATTAAATGCCATGCCATCTCAGCCTTTCTCATGAGAGAAGGATTACCTAAGGAATAATAATAAATTTCCAAAATGAAAAATCTTATGTAAGGCCATACCTAACTGAGGCATATATCTTTTCTCTTACAATTCAAATTTTCAAATACAAAAGGGGACAATAAATTTTGAAGGAAGCTATTCAACATACAGTGGCTTTATTTCTTGCTCCCAGCATTCTCTGTTAGCAACAGTATTATCAACACAAGGCTAAAGCACTGAGTGCTATTTTGATCTTGGGGAAAATCCAATTTTAGAACCATAAAACTGAATTACTCTTTCCTTTTATCATTACCAAAAAAATTATATTTATATATCTTTGATTTGATGTGATTAAGTTACAAGCCCTTGTTTGGTTATGAATCTTGTTCCTCTCAAATTGGATTTGCTGAAGGATCCATCCTTTGTGAAAAGCTAGCTACGGCAATACTGCTTGGTACACAGGGAGCTTTATGAGTGTTGTTCCTTTCAGTGCTTTGATGGCATATGGTTGCATGGACACGATTGCAGAAGCAAATGTCTGAAGCTGCAGGCTTAGAGGTAAAGGCATTTAATTATAGTTTTAGTTCAGAGTCCGAATTTCTTGGGGCACGTCCAAGTTTTCTGCCTCAGTGTGAGCATCAATAAAATAGGTAAAGCACAACTCTTCACCTACCATCTCACAAGAAAATTAACACCCACTTCAATCCTATTCAGCAGCTCTGGCTCCAACAAGGCCAGTTACGTGAGAATAGCAGTATGTAAAATAGAGTTTGAGATCTGGAGGTGAAATTGCCTTATTAAACAGTCATGATTTTTAAATAAGAAGGCAACAGGAGTAAGACAAGAATAATAACAGGCACTATTCACTAATCACATTATAAATGGGAGGCATCTGCAGGTTGTTTTGCATACATCATTGTGAATCCCCTCTGCCAACTTGTAAAATATGTGTTCTTAATCCCACCTTTTTAAACAGATGAGCTAACTTAGGTTTATAGAGTTTCTCTTAGTTTCCTAGGGCTTCAGTAACAGAGTGCCACAAAATCGGTGGCTTAAAACAACAAAAATTGATTGTCTCACGGTTTTGGAGGCTAGAAATTGGAAATCAAGATGTCACGTGAGCCACACTTCCTCTGAAGTCTGTGGGGTACAGGCTGGCAATCCAGAGCTTTCTTGGGCTTGTGGCATAACTCTCTCTCTGTCCTGTCTTCTCTCTCCTCTCTCCTACTGACTATTCAAATTTCCTCTTCTTATAAAGACACAAGTTACATTCGATTAGGGCCCACCCTCACCAAGATTGGACTCATTTTATCTGTTACATCTTCAAAGATCCTATCTCTAAATAGGGTCATGCTCATGGAAACAGTGTTGGGATTTGAACAAATCTTTTGCAAGGATACAATTCAATCTATTACAGGAATCAAATAATTTGGCCAAGTTCACAAATACGAGTAGCAGAGCCTGGGATGAGACCCAGCTTCACCTATAGCTCTTATGAAATAGCTATGCCTATGTAAGTGTCATGAAATCTAGAAGAATTTAGGGGGACTAAAGATGGGCTTTCATGTTTGTTATAGTTATCTTTTCTAGTTTCTAATGCTGCTGGAATGCAAAACACCAGAAATGGGTTGGCTTTTATATAAGGGGGCTTATTTGGTTACACAGTTACAGTCTTAAGGCCATAAAGTGTCCATCAACAGAGGGTACCTTCACTGGAGAAAAGCCACTGGCATCCAGAAAACCTCTGTTAGCTCGGAAGGCAAGTGGCTGGTGTCTGCTCCAAGTTCTGATTTTAAAGTGGCTTTCTCCCAGGAAATTCCTTTTTAGGCTGTAGCTCCTCTTCAAAATGTCACTCTCAGTTGCTCTTGGGGCGTTTGTCCTCTCTTAGCTTCTCTGGAGCCAAAGTCTGCTTTCAAAGGCTGTCTCCAAAATGTCTCTGTAAGCTGCATTTCCTCTCTCAGCTCTTGCGTGTTCTTCAGAGTGTCCCTCTTGGCTGTAGCAAGCTCACTCCTTCTGTCAGAGCTTATAAGTGCTCCAGTAAACTTATCAAGGCCCATGCTGAATGGGCCCACACCTCCATGGAAATTATCCAATTGGAGTCATCACCTACAGTTGGGTGGGTCTCATTGCTATGGAAACATTCAGTCAAAGAATTACAATCCAATCAACACTAATATGTTTGCCCACATAAGATTGCATCAAAGATAATGGTGTTTTAGGGGCATAATACATCCAAACTGGCACAGTATTCAAGCATCTCAAGTGATTAAGGGTGCGCGTGTGTGCATGTGCATTTGTCTTTCTGTCAAACGCCAATTGGCATGTTCCTTTCTTCTCTTTGTTAGTCATTTTCCAAGTCACAGCAAATCTTTGAGTATCTTTGGGCCCTTCCATGAAATTTGGGACTTAGTCCACTGTCTCTCTGTCTTACTCGCTAGTGAGAGCTCCTGTTGTTTGTTCAACTGGGATCATCACCACCCTTTTATACCACTGTTTCAGAGTGTCTTATAGTATAATCCCCTGAAAGCTATGGAAGTAACCATTTTTGAGGTTCTTGTGTCCATATTTTATTTTTTGAACTTCTAGTAAGACATTTAACATTGAAGAGTGAGAAATCCAGCTGCTGGGCCACTTGCCATTCCTCCCAACAAACTGTGCCCTTTACTAGCTCTGCACCTTTACCCGTGCTGTTTCTCTGAGTTGTCTTCCCCATCCCACCCTCTCCTCTATCTGGTGAAATGGTATCAATTATGTTCATTTTTCACAGCCAAGGTCAAATATCACAGCATCTAAGAAGCTTTCTCTAAACTTCCAGATAGAATTAATCAATTTCTTTTCAGTTTCTGTTAATATCTTATACTTTAATGTGAACATTTAGCATCTATTTGATTAAAATCAGTTGTGTCCAATGACCCTGTTGTATGTCATCTCTCTATTCCCTGCACCTAACAAAGAGCTTGGCACCTAATAGCAGACAATAAGCATTTGTTAGAGTGCACTGACAAATCACCCCATACTTGCAAATTTTTGGAGACTTGAAGAATGTTGGGTCATTGATCATACTGGATAAACTGAACAAGGATACCTTAGCAAATAAATACTGTGATAGATTTGTTTCAACTTCTACATAAGGATTTTCCAGAGATAAAACTCTAGAGATCCAAGAAAAAAAAAGCCAAGAGACAACTTAGGGGTGGAGTAGGAAGGAGCACAGGAAAAAACAATGGAGCATGCAATTTTATTTTGCTTTGGATCACGTTTCTCATCTGAAGATTTTGGCAATAATAATAACATTTGTAGAATGCTGGACACTTGGTAACACGTTCATTAAAATAATTATCTGAGACAGAGAGTACAACTCCTTTTTGATAGACACTGAGTCTCAGAAAACTGGTCAGAGGTCACACATGGAAGGTCATGTGATCAGTCAGAGGCTGAGCTAAAACTAGAACCTATGTGCTCATTTTGTTTTGTTTTGTTTTTTACTCCAATCCTGTGGTCGATCACCATCTTTTAATTGGCAGTTGGCCTTGGCTCACTCTTTTCCCTCATCGCTTTTTCCAATTCCCATCACTTTTCTCCCTGAAAGCCTTGCAGACTCTTTTAGATTTTCCCTTTGTGAAGAAAGAGCACAGTAAACAATACTAGGTGCTCTGCCTTGCCTTAAATCACTAAACCCTGAGTTTATGGCAGGGAAGGGACTATTGGCAGCAAATTGGTCTTTTCAGATACAACTGTTCCTACAGAGAACCATCACTCTTGGGAGAGCCATCCTAAATAACGACTGCTCTACTTTGTGTTCTCCAAGGTACTGCCATTTAATGTATGTACAAAAAATAATAGTGATAATAATATAGCCAGAAGTTCTCTTTGCTAATAGTGTTTCATGTCTGCTGCTCTATAGTTCCACAAACTTCAAGTCAAAAAATATGTATATTGAAATCTAATATAGGTCATACCCTGTCAGGACACTGAAGATTCTCTAGATTATGATACATGGACTTGGCCGTCATTGTGGTCTTAATAATAGTCAATTATAATACAGCATAGGAAGAAGTCAGGCATCACAAACTGAGCAGAGTGACACCATTGCTAATCCATGGTTTTGCGTAGCTCCTTCAAAGCCACTACCCTACCAGTCATCCCTCTGCCTCTTCCTAGGAAGCATCTCCTTCATATATCCACACTATTTCAAACCTTCACCACCACCCCCAGGTCTCTAATCCCAATACTTTGGCCTTCAAACTCAACAAAAACCTTGCCTCCTACCTCCCAGAGAAAGTTCAAGAAGTCCCTTAACTTTCTGAGCACTGCCACCCTATCTGCTGTGCTAGCACAGACTTATCTGCATTTTCTTCCCCCTTTACCCTCTGTTCTCCCATCTTAGTGGAAGTGATGTTTCTCCACCCATTGACATGCATGCCCTCTGACTTCTCCAAGATGTCACTTAATCAAATAACCCATCTGTCCTATGCATGCAGCCTTTTCACCATCCTTGGTTTTTGGCCCTTAGAAAGCAGATACCTCTCTTACCCTCCTGTTCCTTATTCAGAACCTAGTAGTCATCCTTAACTCTCCTTTCTACATCCACATACAATCAGTCATGATACCTATTGATTCAAACTCCTGATGACTTCTTACATCCATCTCCCCCTCCCAAATCATTGTCACTGCTTCGGTTCAAGCCTGTATCCTTTCTTATAAGAGTCATTTCCATGGCATCCTATCTTGACCTCTCTGGTTTCATTCTTACTTATCTCCAGCACAACAGTCACCATGATTCTGGTGATCATTCTAAAATCTGAAACTAATCGTGCCACTGTGTTGCTTAACATCTTTGCATCACTCCTTCCTCCCTGCAGAATAAAATTAGACTCCTTTGCATAACGCATGAGACTTTTCCAGATCTTTCTCCTACCTACCTGGTCAGACATTTTCCCTCTCCCACTTGGCATCTCAGCCTTCTTAAGCTTCTTTGTTTCTTCCTCATGCCTCTGTCCTTTTGAGCATGCTCCCCTCATGCCTGAAACACATTGCCTCTGCCATACTTTAGCCTTAACAACTCTTTCTTCCTTCAAGAATCTTTCAGGAAGATTTCCTTGACTTCCAAATGTGGCCCTTCCCATGTGTGCAGACACATCCTGATGGGGTGGTCAGAAATGTCAAATGGCTCAGGGAAACCAGAAAAGGAAAGTAATTATACCTGTTAAAAATAGTGTTCATTCTAGGACTTTTATCTAAGCAGATTTAGTGTATTATTTGAAGCCTTGCTTCTTTGAACATCCAGCACTAAATTATGATAACCTCCCCTTATTTTTCTTTCTAATAAGAAACTCCTGTTTGGATAAAGCCTAATTTTCATGTCAGAAGGAATTGTTTGCAATGTCCTGCTGCAAAGCACAGCAGATGCAGACGGCTCTGGGAAAAGAGCAGTCAAATACAGTTAATCATGAGTCCCTGCTTTTCAGTAAGCAAAGCCAGATGCTGCAGGTACAGGCAGTGACAGGCAAGCCTCAAATAAAGTAAATTATCACATAGGCCACAGTCTTGGTTGAGGTTGGGGTTCTTCATTCTTCAGCAGAAAACATTCATTTATTTCCATCAGAAGTAGAAAGAGACTCATCAGTCCCTTTTCTGCATCACAAAAAAATCAGTCCATCATAGATAATCAGTCCACTGGCAGCCCCCGTTCTGAGAACACATTCTGATTGTTATAATGATGAGCTACCACATAGTGGTCAAGCATGCAAGTTTGGAAATCCATTTGCCTGGATTTAAGCCCTGTCTTAGCCACTTACTGGCTGTATGGCATGAGCACATTTCTTAATCTCTCAGTCTTATCATCAATAAAAGAGGAATAATAAAAATAACAATAAATTTTACCGTACCGTGTTGCTGCAAGGATTAAATGACAGAACATATGCAAAATACCTGGTATTATCCAATGTTCCAAAAGTGGTATTGGTATTTATCTCAGTGGTAAATGACAAACTCTAACAGAATCTAGTCAGGGAGAAATGGTCTTATTTTATAGGCTTTGCTCCTGCTTCACCCCTTTCCTAAACATAACTCCTACTACCTTTGAATCCTTTGTCAAAGAGGGGAATTGAGTGATGCGCTTAACTTCACCACTGGGATTTATTTTAATACCAACATGTTTTTCAATAATTTTAATTCCAAGAGGGAGATCTCAAGTCCCTGCCTATATTTTTCAGGAAAAAGATACCAATCTAAGTACGGGTTAATGCCATCAGCTTTCCCATTGGCAGTTTGCCCACTGAGAGTGCACAAATGTTGCATGCTTTCACACTGGGCACTTAGGTCACAGAGAAATTTCATACCAAAAAAATTGATGTTGTCCAGTGCATTAATAAAGGAAAATGCCCAGCCCCTGTCAGATGTAGAGGTCAGCAAAACTTACCTTGGTCCTTACTTTTAAAACCTAATTCTGACCCATAGTACCTAAAGGAAAATTTTTTGTTTATCAAAACTGCATAGGATATTCCAAAGTAATAGGAAAAAAGATTTTAATATTGATTCTGGTCTGGCCATTTGAAAAAAAGGGTGATTTCAACCTTTTATTTGTTTTGTAAAATTTCTTTTTTTTATTATTATTTATAGATCAGCATTGTGGAATATATCACTAATTAAAATCATAGACAAATTCAGTCTGCATTACAGTTTTATGTACATAAATATGAATAAATAAAGTATATATAATGGGATGAACCCAGAAGGAATATTTTCTCATTTCTTTTTGCAAGGTTTTAAATGGCTTTCGAATGTATGCAATCCATTCTGTTACACCGGGTTTGGTATCTCCTGCTTTATTTTGTTTTGTTTTACTCAAGTTTGTTTCACTATATCCTCTCATGTAAGAGAAGTCACTGGGTTCAAAGCTTTACATATGCAATCCAATTAACCTAATATAAGGGAAAACTGTTATTATCACCATTTTAAGCAGATATAAGCGAAATAAGGTGGCTAGGAATACATTTTTTCACTTCACAGGGCTACCTCAATCTATAATGTTCTTATCTCTAAATTTCAAAATGTCAACTTCTATTTTTTCTCTTAGCACTTATTTTCCATTCTCCTCATGGAGTTTGACTGCTGTCTGAGAACTTCCCAGTGTCCTCAGGTATTTAAAATCTTTTTTTCTCTCTCTCTTTTGCTCTCTCATCTCTCTCCTCTCTCTCTCTCTCTCTCTCAGCATGAGTGTATACACACACACACACACACACACACACACACACACACACATTTATTTTGATCATAGATCCAGAATTCTTCATTCATTCAACAAATAAGCACCAATCTGTGCTGGGCTTTATTCTAGGCATGGAGGATATAGGAGGCCTTCGGGAGCTTGCACTGCACATGGATGACAGATATCAAAGAAACATATCAAACAAAAAATCATTTTATCACAGTTGAAATCAATGCTAGAGTAGAATAGAGAGTGTGAAATGACAGCACCTAACATGAGGACCTAACCCTCAAATTGAGAAGAAAATTAAAATATCACTTGCATTAAGAATGCATTGAAGAGCTGTGAGCATCCCTTTGTGAGCACGTAAACTAGTTTCCCCTCCTTGCTTTCCAAGGGCCTGAAGCAACTGTATATTCTTGTCCCATGAGACCTTTCCCCTCCATGCCAGACCTGACCAAACTTGGAAGAAATTTCAATGCTTTTGAGGATTCAGCAGGTGCCTGGATTCTGATTGTCATGACATATCTTCCTACGCTAGTTTTAAATATATGCATGTTGTGACTCTTATTTTTAACCTACAGATATGTGGCATTGGATTTGGGATCTTATCTTAATTAGATACTTTCCTTTCTTTTGATTACCTCTACTTGTTTTATGTGCTCTATAAAAATTGACCTAAGAGGGCTTTTACTATTACTTATGATTTTTTTGTCTTCATATTTAGTCATTCATTCTCTCAATCATTAATATATATTGGGCACTTATTATGTGCCAGGCATTGTAATATGTATCGGACAAAGCTTGGAGAACAGGCATAGTCCTTGCCCTCTTGGCACTTAAATGCTAGATGGACTCTTAGTTGCTATGCGATTCCTAGGATATTTATTAGTACGTTTAAGTGCTTAGTGTTGTGAAAGAATCTGAGGCAGCAGAAAATAACGTCCCTGCCTCATAGAACTTGCATTGTCATTAAGGAGAAAGGATCTAGACACGCAAAACAAAGCAAGAGTTGTCAAAAAGGAAATGGATGTGGGGTGGAGTAACTAGGGAAGAATTTTTTGAGAAGATGAGGTTTGAAAAGTGTCTTGAAAGAGAAATAAACGTGGATACATGAGTAGGAAAGAGGAGGCCATCATATGTGAAAGTGACAGTGGACCACCTAAAAAGGGTGGGGAGAAACAGCAAGGAGAAGGATTATTGAGATTGCAAGCTTACCAACACTAAGGTAAGAAGGGGTCTTAAGTGCTAAGATAAGTTACTGAGAATTTTTTTGACAGGTAATGTGACATGCTTCTTTTCATGTTGAATGAAAAGGTCTTGGGTCTCTTTCTAATAATTCTTATGCCAGGAATACTGTTTTTGAAAACTGAGTCTATATCTGAAGGGCAAGGAAACAAGAGACAGAGAGGCAGGTGAGGACATTATTGTCTTGACTTAGGTTTGATGATGTCTGAACAAACATGCACTGAATGGAACTAGAAGGGATGAATCAAAGAGATAATAGATATGACTGTTTTGCAGACTGAATGGAAGGGATGGGGCATGATGGGAGGGAATGTGGGAGATGAGGGAATAAAACTGAAAAACAAAAAACACTGATGCTGTAAACCCAGATGAAAAGCTGGACACACGTGAAGCTGTGGCAACCTCAGTTAAGTTGGGTCTTGTTGAACTTTGTTTGCTGGCTGTGCCGGTTTGAATGTATTGTGTCCCCCAAATGCCATTATCTTTGTGGTCTTGTGGGACAGACGTTTTGGTGCCGGTTAGATTTGCTTGGAATGTGCCCCACCCAGCTGTGGGTGGTGACTTTGATGGGATACTCCCATGGAGGTGTGACCCCACCCATTCAAGGTGGGCCTTGATCAGTGGAGCCATATAAAACACGCTGACTCAAAGAGACTGAACGGAGTGCAGCTATGAGTGACGCTTTTAAGAGCAAGCTTGCTAGAGAGGAACATCCCGGGAGAAAGCCATTTTGAAACCAGAACTTTGGAGCAGACGCCAGCTATGTGCCTTCCCAGCTAAAAGAGGTTTTCCGGACGCCATTGGCCATCTCCAGTGAAGGTACCCAATTACTGATGTGTTACCTTGGATGTTTTGTGGCCTTAAGACTGTAACTGTGTAGTGAAATAAACCCCCATTTTATAAAAGCCTATCCATCTCTGGTGTTTTGCATTCTGCAGCATTAGCAAACTAGAACGGATTTTGGTACCAGAGAAGTGGGGTGCTTTTGCTGCTGAGTTTGCAAATACCAAACATGTTGGAACAGCTTTTTAAATGGATAATGGGGAGTTTCGGGAAGAGTTGTGAGAAGCTTGATAGAAAAGGCCAAAACTGCTTTAAAGAGACTGTTTGTGGAAATATGGACTCTAAAGATACTTCTGATGAGGACTTGAGCAGAAATGATGAATATGTTGTTGTAAACTGGAAGAAAGGTGATCCTTGTCTTAAAGTGGCAGAGAATTTGGCAAAATTGAGTCCTGGTGTCAGATGGAAGGAAGAATTTAAAAGTGACAACCTAGAGTACTTAGCTGAGGAGATCTCCAGACTACGTGTGGAGGATGTAACCTGGCTTCTCCTTGCAGCTTATAGTAAAATGCGAGCAGAAAGAGATAAACTTAGAACTGAACTCTTGGGTTCAAAGAGACCAGAAGCTGAAAATTACGAGCTTCCAGGGAGTGGAATCCCAGAAACTACAGCCCAACATGAGGATGTAACCAAACATGGAACCCAGCCACCATTTCAGTACAAGCCAAGATTGGAGATGGAATTATCCAGAAAGGATTTGTGGAAACTCCTATTGTCTGATGGCTTTGACCCCTGTGTGCTTCATGCAAAGCCAACAGAATTTTTGCAAGAACTTTATAGACAGAGCCGCTGCCAGTCTGGACTGGAGGAGACAGACAAGGAACAAATTGCAAGAAAAATTTCTTCAAAGACAGAGCCATGGAGGTTGAGGTCTGGAGTCAGGAGGCCTTGGGCTGGGAGAGTGGAGCAGCCCACACGCATGGAAAGGGTGAGTTTGCCCCAGAGGTCGAGGGTGGGCATTCCACCTCGATGCTCTGGAAGAGTTTTGCCACCCGAGGTCCCAAAGAGGGTGGAGCACATTCCCAGGGAATTGGGGAGAGCCTGGCTGCCACCACACTGTTCTGAAGGGGTTGAGCGTGTGCCCCGGAGATGGAAGGGAATCCGGGAACAGCCCCGATGTTTGAAGAGGGTGGGGCCGAGAAGGTGGTCTCCCCAATGTGTGGGTATGGTGGAGCACTCACCTAAGCGTTTGGAGAGGAAAGGGCTGCCAAAAAGGTCCTTAGGAAGGGTTAGACTCCCGCTCTCTCAAGCCCCAAGGATGCAACGTCGTTCTGTAAATGACTCTCAGACTTTGAAATCTAATGGAGTTTGTCCTGCAGGTTTTAGGAACTGTTTTGGTCCTGTTAACCCTGTTTTCCTTACTCTTTCTCCTTATGGCAATGGAAATGTTTATCCTATAAATGTCCCTCCTTTGTATATTGGAAGCATATAACTTGTTCTAAGTCCACAGATCCAAGCTAAAGGAAAAGTATGCCTTAGGACTGACCACGCCTATATTTGATTTTGATGGGATTTTGTACTTAACTTTTGTTACTGAAATGGTTTAAGTTTTTGTGATATTGTGATGAAATGAATGTATTTTGTATTTGGAAAGATAATGTCATTTTGGGGTCCAGGGGGTGGAATGTGCCAGTTTAAATGTATTGTGTCCTCCAAATGCCATTATCTTTGTGGTCTTGTGGGACAGACGTTTTGGTGCTGGTTAGATTTGCTTGGAATGTGCCCCACCCAGCTGTGGGTGGTGACTTTGATGGGATATTCCCATGGAGGTGTGACCCCACCCATTCAAGGTAGGCCTTGATCAGTGGAGCCATATAAAACACGCTGACTCAAAGAGACTGAACGGAGTGCAGCTATGAGTGACGTTTTTAAGAGGAGCAAGCTTGCTAGAGAGGAACATCCCGGGAGAAAGCCATTTTGAAACCAGAACTTTGGAGCAGACGGCAGCCATGTGCCTTCCCAGCTAACAGAGGTTTTCCGGACGCCATTGGCCATCTCCAGTGAAGGTACCCGATTACTGATGTGTTACCTTGGACGTTTTGTGGCCTTAAGACTGTAACTGTGTAGTGAAATAAACCCCCATTTTATAAAAGCCTACCCATCTCTGGTGTTTTGCATTCTGCAGCATTAGCAAACTAGAACACTGGCTTTGCCTCTGTGTGAAAATACCTTGTGGCCAATTAAAGCCATGGGTCTGGTGCTTGGGTAAGAAGTTGTTCCAGTTTCCTAAAGTTGCCAGAATACAAAATACCAGAAATACATTAGCTTTTACAATGGGGTTTATTAGTTCACAAATTTACAGTTAGAAGGCCATGAAAATGTCCCGATTAAGGCATCAATCGGATGATATCTTCTCTGAAGAAAATCTGATGGCATCTGGGGTTCCTCTGTCACATGGGAAGGTGCATGGCTGGAGTCTGCTGGTCCTCTCCTGGGGTTAGCTTTGGTTTCCATTGCTTTCTCTAATGTCTCTGGGCTTCTGTCTTAGCTTCTCTCACTCAGCTCCTGTGCATCCTAACTTATTTCTCCCAGGGCATTTCTCTCTAAGCATCTGGGGGTCCTCTCTTAGCTTCTCTGGGGGCAAACTCTAGATTTCAACTCTTAGCTGTTCTCCTGGTTCTGATTTCAATGGCTGCCTTCAAAATGACTCTGGGCATTTTCTCTCTAAGCATCTCTCTGTGTCGGCTCTGAACTCTCCTCTGTGAGCTCCCTTAAAGACTCCAGTAAAATAATTAAGACCCGTCTTGAATCATCTGGATTGGGCAGGGTCATATCTCCATGGAAACAACCTGATCAAAAGATCCCACCCACAGTAAGTTTGCACTCACAAGTCTGCACCCACAAGATTCGGTTAAAAGAACATGACTTTTATGGGTTACATAATAGATTCAAACCAGCACAGGAGTCCAGTCCTGAAAACTGGGGTGTTGTTGGAACAGAGGGATTGGACGAACCATGAAAATGGATGTGCTCTGTGTACGGAGGGGATGCTGAGACAAACTGGCTCCTAGAAGCCAAAAAGAGTTAGCAATAACTAATTATTAGACTTCATATGATAAGAATGTCTATGCCTTTGACACTAAAGCATTATTACAGTTTCAAATTCCTTGGGAAAATGTAAATGCTAATTTGGAAAAAAAATCTTTTCATTAAATTATTCACATTCTAATTTTTCAGTATTCTAGAGAGGTCAACATTGTTAGCTTGTAAGAGTCCCAGTCCATAATGACCTAACACAGTCTCATGGTTCCTGGGAAAAAAAAGATAAACTCTGTGCCAGTTTGAATGTATTATGTCCCCCAGAAAAAGCCATATTCTTTGATGCAATCTTGTGGGGCAGACAGAATAGTGGGGATTAAGTTGGACCCTTTGGATTAGGTTGTTTGCATGGAGATGTGCCCCACCCAGCTGTGGGTGGTGACTCTGGTGGGATACTCCCATGGAGGTGTGGCCCCACCCATTCAGGGTGGGCCTTGATCAGTGGAGCCATATAAACGTGCTAACTCAGAGATGGGACGGAGTGCAGCTGTGAGTGACGTTTTGAAGAGGAGCAAGCTTGCTAGAGAGGAGCGTCCTGGGAGAAAGCCATTTTGAAACCAGAACTTTGGAGCAGACGCCAGCCACGTGCCTTCCCAGCTAACAGAGGTTTTCCGGATGCCATTGGCCATCCTCCAGTGAAGGTACCCGATTACTGATGTGTTATCTTGGACACTTTATGGCCTTAAAACTGTAACTGTGTAGCCAAATAAACCCCCTTTTTATAAAAGCCAATCCATCTCTGGTGTTTTGCATTCTGCAGCATTAGCAAACTAGGACAAACTCCCTGTAAAGACAATGAGAAGGTGGAAGGTGATTTATTTCCAATAGTCCCATGAATCGTAAGAAAACTTGAAAGATTCAATTAAGAGCAGAAATAGCCCCCAGACAATTTAATAGAGGTAGGTGGGGTTTTTTTTCAGATTCTTGCCATTTTTAGCTTGAGGCCTCTTATGTTAAAAGCTTCAGTGACAGATAATTAAATGATCTCTTTTTTTCTGAGACTCTTACAAATGATATACGATCTTATTGTTGAACGTGTGCCATATACACCAATATATTTGCCAGTGAATTCTTGTGACCTCTCTCCCCTCTCATAAAAAGACAAATCTATATATATTTAAATGACAAATTGAAATTTAGTTTTTAAAAATTCCAGTGAAGTTATAATTAGAAAGATATAATCCATGTGATAATTTCTGAAGTAGACACCAGTTCTGGCTGACACTCAAAACTTTTTAAAAATCAAAATCTGTTCCACGTATTAGTGCTTCTCCTTAGTCTGGCTGCATCAAATGCAGCATATTCCAAACCCTATTTTACCTGCTTTCCACAAGTTATTCCCAGTTCCTTTTCTTTCATTTTCTCTCTCACTAGGCACTTTGGGGACAAAAAAAAGCTAAAACAATAGTTTTAAATTATCACTCCACCCTCTTGGTCTAACAAGCTCTTCCCTAGTCCTAATGTCATCTTCCTCTGAAATCTTTCATTCATTCTTTTTTTTTTCTTTCTTTTTCTTTTTTACTGCAACTTTATTGAGACGTATTCACACACTATACAAACCATCCAAAGTATACAATCAGTGGCTCACAGTACCATCACATGGTTGTGCATTCATCACCACAATTAATTTTAGAACATTTTCATTACTCCAAAAAAGAAGAGAAAACCTAAAACATCCCATATTTTTATACCCCCATCACTGATCCCTAACATTGGTGTGGCACATTTATTACTGTTAATGAAAAATTATGAAGAAATTACCATTGACTATAGTCCATAGTTTGCAACAGGTGCATTTTTCCCATATACCATTCTATCATTAACTCCTTGTAATAGTTTTGTACATTTGTTCTAGTTTATGCAAAGAATTTTTATATTTGTACTGTTAATCACAATCACAAGTCAGCACAAGGTTTGTGAGTTATACAGTCCCAAGTTTTAACCTCTTGTTTTCCTTCTGATGACACATGTGACTCTAAACTTCCACTACCAATCACATTCCCATGCAATTTAGCAGTTAGTTATATTCACAATAATGTGCTAACCATCACCTCTATCTATTTCTACTCATTTAAATTCAACCTAGTTAAAAATTCTGTACATCTTAAGCAACTGTTTCCCATTCTCTCATCTCACTCTATTTCCTGGTAACCTATATTCTAGATTCTATGTCTATGAGTTTACATATCATAATTAGTTCACATTAGTGGCATTATACAATATTTGTCCATTTCTGTCTGACTTATTTCACTCAACATAATGTCCTCAAGTTCATCCATGTTGTTGCATGCCTCAGGGCCTTATCCCTTCTTACTGCCGAACAATATTCCATCGTATGTATATAATAACACTTTGCAGTTTAAAGCATTTTAGGATTTACAGTGTACTTTCTCAAAATGTGTTTATGACAATAACTCAGTGAAACAGGTGTCATTCCCATGTCACCTGGAAGACAAACCAAGGGTTTACGGAATTAAAGCAACTTGAAGGGTACACCATTAATAAATGGCAAATCCAAGACTTCTACAGTAGTTGACTTCTTCCAGACAAGGTTTTCATACACTTAAAGTAATTTTTATACTTTCCTAGGTCACAGACCCTTTTGATAATGTGACCAAAGCTGTGGCCCCTCTCTCTGTTCAAAAAAGTGTTTATATGTTCATTGCACAAAACAAATTTGCCTAAGGGACTTCATTACTGCACCATCCTCCCTACTCCTTCCAGCCCACTGATGCCTTTCCATATGGCAACATATTTTTTGAGGGGCCACTGAATGGGTACTGATATCCAGTGGTATTTAAAATGGGCGTATAGTGCTCCCAAGTACTTTTATTCATTTCTCTATGCTTGGAAAGAGACTATGTACAGTTTCCTCTTTTCTCTAGTGGTAGAGGAAGCCACATCAGCATGGACTCAACAAGCTGCAAACAGCAAAGCACAAGGCCTCAGTGGGTATCACTGAGGGTCAAAGACTGGGGTCCATGGCAACAGATAGTGCAGACCATCATCTTGGTGGAACCTCCAGAAAGACTGACAGAAAGCCAGCAAGCAGACAAGTTGCCTTGGTCTCAGATTTACATGCTGTTGTTAAAAATTTTCTGGATCCTGAGAAACTCTTTCTATGAGCTCCAGAAACCTTTGTCCCAGCAAATCAACATATTCCTGGGGAGGACCACCTTGGTGCCACCAAGAAAATTTGCCTGGAGGACGGATCTCAGCCCCTTCTCTCTCGTGTGCTCACATAACCAACCAATCCATCATACAAACAAAGCTCCTTCTCCTTGAACCCCCTGCCCCACTCAGCCCATTCATTCTTTCACTTATCTGTTAATTTATTCATGCATTCATTTATTCAGTCATCTGTTCAATAATATTTAATGATTAAATTAGGTGAACAGAAATGAATGAGACAAAAAAGTTCCCCGATATTATGAAGCTGTGTGTGTGTGTGCATGTGTGTGTATGTGTGGAGGGAAGTGGTAAGGAAGGTATGGGAAGAAAAAATAAACAAATAATACAAGAACATTTCAATATTAGTAAGTGCTATGAAGAAGAAAAAGAAAGAGAGCAATCATGGACATATCTGGGGGAAGAGAGATGCATTCAGAAGATTTGAGGTGAAAGCAAGCTAGACATACCCAAGAAACAAAGTGGGTGTGCACACAGCTGCATTAACATAATTCTTAACAACTAAGATGGTGCACTAACTGTACATTTCAATGCTATTATAAAGTGGAACTGAGTGAAAAGTGAAAGATGAGGAAGGAAGGGAAGGGAGAAGTCATCATATTGGACCTTAAAGGTCTGAGTTGGGATTTAATTTAAAGTGTAATGGGAAGCCACTGAAAGGCTTTAAACAGTAGAATGACATGATTTGATTTATATTTTTGAAGACCACATTACTGCTGAGGGGAGAGTACATTGTAGGAAGGAAAATAGGAGCAGGAAACCAGTGAGACTGAAATTCTCGAAGCAGACCAGGGAAGATTGGACAGCTGCTTGAATGTGGGAATAACAATGGGGATGGAGAAGTGAGACAGGTTTAAATATAATTCAGGGGGATGGGGCAAGATGGCAGAGTGGTGAAGTGTGGGTTTTAGTTACTCCTCTGGGGCAGTTGGTAGGTAGCCAGGAACTACATGAACCAGACACTGCAGAAGAATTTGAGTTTGGACATACTTCATACAACACTTACAAATGTGTGGAGCAGCTGAGATCAGCAAAATCTATAAATTCTCATGGTCAGGGTGCCTGCACCCCTCCCTGCCAGGCACAATCCCAAGGGAGGAGGGGCTGTCAGTGCTGGGAAATAGAAGGGAGGGCTGCAGTTGCTGCACTGATTAACAAACTCAGACTGCTGAACAAAAACTCCAACCACAGACAAACTGAGACCAGACACTGGAGAATCTGGGAGCAGTCAGCCCAGTGGAGAGGAGATAGGGCTAAACAGCAAAAAAAATTAAAAAAAAAAAAAAAAACAAAAAACAAAAACAAAAAAAAAACAGATTTTGGAGATAGGGTGAACATAATACAGAGAATGGCTGGGCTCAAACAGAATCAGGCACATATGCAAACCCAGGGGGCCAGGGCCCTTCTCTAAAATGCCAGTTTCTCTGGTTTCTTGATTGTTCCTTAATTGCCTCCTATTCCTTGTTTTTGCATTTCAGTAACCCATCAGAACTGCAAAGACTGAATTGAAGAGCTTTTCTTTAAATAGTCTATATTGGGCCCTTCTTTTTTTTTCTCTCTTTTTTTTTTAATCTTTTCTCTCTTTTTTTAAATAACTATTCTAAGAAGCCCATTACAGAAAGCCTCAAAGACTTGCAATTTGGGTGCAGGCAAGAGCAGAGCTAAGATAGCTCTGAGAGACAAAGCAATAAGCCTAATGGTTGAGAAAATTTGCTAAAGACCAGAACTTCCCCAAGAAAAGGTGGGGCACAACCTAGCTCCAGTGGTAGCCCTCTTTTGGGGAACTCAGACCCCAGGGACTGGAATTCAGAAACTAGCTTCAGTCAGACACACCACCAACATGGTCAGGGTCACTGGGAGAACCAAAGGCTCCTTAACTCCTCACACTGGTGGGGGAGCTGCAGGTTGGCATGTGCCACCTGCTGGACAGCATAGAGGGAGCACAGAGTCTAAAGGCCTCACAGGAAGGTCTCATCTCAAGAAAACTCCATGCCTTCCTTCTGAGACCTGAGCATCTCTGGAATGGGGAAACCTGACTGGGGTTGAACAGATATAAGGAGATCCTCACAAAAAAAAGGCTACATAGAGGCAGGGCAAGAAATGGAAAAACAAGAGGTGAAAAAGTCCAATCAACTACATAGAACCTAAGTTAGAGGCCTAGAATAAGCTGAACTAAACACCAAAGGTTAGAGAACAGAGCCAACCAACAAGAAAACCCTAGGTAGGAGAGCAAAAACAAGATCCAGAATAAACAAATCAAGAAAGTCAGATGCCTAGACAGCTTGAGATAATTAGCCATACTAGGAAACATGAACAAATGGACAAGCCAAAGGAACAAACCAATAGTTCAACTGAGATACAGGAGTTGAGGCAACTAATGCTAAATCAATTCAGTGAACTGAAGGAAGGACTAATTAAAGATGTTCAAACAAATCTCCTAAATGAATTAAAAAATCAAGTCAATGAATTGAGGGAAGATATAGCAAAAGAGATGAAGGATATAAGGAAGACACTGGATGACCATAAAGAAGAAGTCATAAACTTGGAAAAGAAAATGGCAGAACTTATGGGAATGAAGGGCATAATGGAGGAGATGAAAAAGACTATGGAGGGATACAAGTGTAGATTTGAACAGGTGGAAGAAAGTATCACTGAATTGGAAGACCAGATATTTGAATTCATACACACAAAAGAAGAGGTGGTGAAAAGAATGGAAAAATATGAGCAGGGTCTTAGGAAGCTGATTGACAACATAAAGTGCACAAATATACATGTTATGGGTGTCCAAGAGGGAGAAGAGAGGGAGAAAAGGGCAGAAAGAATAATAGAAGTAATAATCACTGAAAATTCCCCAACTCTTATGAAAGACAGAAAATTAGAGATTCAAGAAGCACAGCACACCCCAAACAGAATAGACCCCAATAGACAGACTCCAAGACACTTACTGATAAGATTGTCCAATGCCAAAGACAAAGAGAATTCTGAAAGCAGCAAGAGGAAAGCAATTCATCACATAAAGGGAAGTTCAATAAGACTATGTACAGATTTATCCACAGAAACCATGGAGGTGAGAAGACATTGGTATGATATATGTAAGATACTGAAAGACAGCAACTGCAACCAAGAATTCTATTCAAAAATGAGGAGAAGATTAAAATATTTTCAAACAGACTCTGAGAGAGTTTGTGAATAAGAGACCAGTGCTGCAAGAAATACTAAAGGGAGTGCTACAGGCTGATAGGAAGACAGGAGAGAGAGGTTTGGAGAAGAGTGTAGAAATCAAGATTATCAGGAAGAGTAAAAAGAGAGAGGAAAAAATAAGATGTGACATATAAAATCCAAAAGACAAAATGGTAGAAGAAAGTACTGCCCTTACAGTAATAACACTAAATGTAAATGGATTAAACTCACCAATAAAAAGACACAGACTGGCAGAATGGATTAAAAAATAGGAACCATCTATATGTTGTCTACAAGAAATTCACTTTAGACACAAGGACAAAAATAGGCTGAAAGTGAAAGGTTGGAAAAAGATAATTCATGGAGACGGCAACCAGAAAAAAGCAGGAGTAGCTATATTAACATCAGACAAATTAGACGTCAAAAGAAAAAACAATTAAAAGAGACAAAGAAGGACACAATATATTAATAAAAGGTTCAATTCATCAAGGAAACAAAACAAATAATAAATATTTATGCACCAAGCCAGAGTACCCCCAAATTCATGAGGGAAACACTGAGAACACTGAAAGGAGAAGTAGATACCTCTACAATAATAGTTGGAGACTTCAGTACACCACTTTCATCAATAGACAGAACATCTAGACAGAGAATCAATAAGGAAATGGAGATGTTAAATTGTATAATAAATGAACTAGAGTTGACAGACATTTATAAAACACTACACCCCACAACAGCAGGATACACATTTTTCTCAGGTGTCCATGGAACACTCTCTAGGATAGACCACATGCTGGGTCACAAAGTCTCAACAAATTTAAAAATATTGATATTATACAACACTTTCTTGGATCATAACAGAATGAAGTTGGAAATAAGGCAGAAGATTGTAAAATTCACAAATATATGGAGACTGAACAATACACTCTTAGAAACCAGTGGGTAAAGGGAGAAATTAATAAATATCTCAAGGCAAATGACAATAAAAACACAACATATCAAAACTTATGGGATGCAGCAAAAGCAGTGCTGAGAGGGAAATTTATTGCCCTAAATGCCTATATTAAAAGAGAAGACAGAGCAAAAATTGAGGAATTAACTGTCCAACTGGAGGAACTAGAGAAAGAACAGCAAACTAACCCCAAAGCAAACAGAAGGAAAGAAATAACAAAGATTAGAGCAGAAATAAATGAAACTGAGAACAAAAATCAACAAAACCAGAAATTTGTTCTTTGAGAAAATCAACAAAATTGATGGAACCCTAACTAGGCTAACAAAAAACAAAAACAACAAAAAAAAAAACAGATGCAAATAAATGCAATCAGAAATGGGAAAGGAAACTTAACTACTTACCCTGCAGAAATAAAGGGAATAATGATAAGATACTACAAGCAGCTATATGCTAATAAACTAGACAATTTACACAAAATGGACAACTTCCTAGAAGAGCAGAAACAACCAAAATTGATCTGAGAAGAAACAGACAACCTCAACAAACCAATCACAAGTAAAGAGACTGAGTCAGTCATCAAAAAGCTCCCAAGAAAAGAACAGCCTAGGACTAGACGGCTTCACATTTGAATTCTACCAAGCATTAAAGAAAGAATTAATACCAATCCAGATCAAACTCTTCAAAAAAATGAGGGAAAACTAACCAACTCATTCTATGAAGGCAACATCACCCTAAGACCAAAATCAGACAAAGATAATACAAAAAAAAGAAAATTATAGACCAATCTCTTTAATGAATATAGATGCAAAAATCCTCAACAAAATACTTGTGAATCAAATCCAGCAGCACATTAAAAGAATTATACACTACGACCAGGTGGGGTTTATTCCAGGTATGCAAGGCTGGTTCAACACATGAAAATCAATTAATGTAATACACCACATCAATAAATAAAAGCAGAAGAACCACATGATCATCTTGATCGATGCAGAAAAGGCATGTGACAAAATTCTACATCCTTTCTTGATGAAAACACTTCAAAGGATAGGACTAGAAGGGAGTTTTCTCAATATGATAAAGGCAATATATGAAAAACCCACAGCTAACATCACACTCAACGGGGAAAGACTGAAAGCTTTCCCTCTGAGATCAGGAAAAAAGACAGGGATGCCCACTGTCACCATTCTTATTCAGCATTGTGCTGGAAGAGCTAGCTAGAGCAATTAGGCAAGAAAAAGAAATAAAAGGCATCCAAATTGGAAAGGAAGAAGTAAAACTTTCACAGTTTGCAGATGACATGATTCTATCTGCAGAAAATCCAGAAAAATCTACAGCAAGGCTATTAGAACTAATCAGAAAATATAATAAAGTGGCAGGCCACAAGATCAACACGCAAAAATTTGTGATGTTCTTATACACAAGTAACGTGTAACAAGAGGAAGAAATCAAAATAAATTACATTTATGATAGCAACAAAAAGAACCAAGTATTTAGGAATATACTTAATGGAGGCCACAAAATACATATACAAGGTAAACTAGAAGAAACTGCTAAAAGAAATCAAACAAGACCTAAAAAAAATGAAAGAACATACTGTGTTCATGGTTTGGAAGACTAAATATAATTAAGATGTCAACTATACCTAAACTGATTTATAGATTCAATGAAATACCAATTAAAATCCCAACAACTTATTTTGCAGAAATAGGAAAACCAATAACCAAATTTATTTGGAAGGGCAAAGTGCCCCAAATAGCCAAAACTATCTTAAGAGAGAGGAACAAAGTGGGAGATCTCAGACTACCTGACTTTGAAGCACATTGCAAAGCTACAGTGCTCAAAACAGCAGGGTACTGGCATGAGGATAGATATACCAACCAATGGAACAGAATTGAGCATTCAGAAATAGACTTTCACATCTATGGACAATTGATCTTTGATAAGGCAATCAAGCCAAAGCAACTGGGACAGAGCAGACTCTTCAATAAATGCTGTTTGGAGAACTTGATATCCGTTTCCAACAGAATGAAAGAGGACTCCTATCTCACACCTTATACAAAAATTAACTCCAAATGGATCAAAGACCTAAACATTAGTGCTAACACCATAAGACTCTTAGAAAATGTAGGGATTTATCTTAAAGATCTTGTGATAGGAGGTGGTTTCCTAGACCTTACACACGAAGTGCAAGCAACCAAAGAACAAATAGATAAATGGGATCTCCTCAAAATCAAACACTTTTGTACATCAAAGGACTTTGTTAGAAAAGTAAAAAGGCAGCCTACATAATGGGAGACAATATTTGGAAACCACATATCAGATAGGGGTTTAATATCCTGAATACATAATGTGATCCTAAAACTCAGCAAAAGAAAGACAAACAACCCAATTATAAAATGGGCAAAAGACATGGACAAACACTTTTCTGAAGAGGAAATAGAAATGGCTCAAAAACATATGAAAAAAATGCTCAACTTCACTGGTTATCAGGGAAATGCAAACCAAAACCACAATGAGATATCATCTCACACCTATCAGAATGGCCATTATCCAAAAACACAGAAAATTACAAGTGCTGGAGAGGATGTGGAGAAAGAGTCATACTTATTCACTGTTGGTGGGAATGTAGAATGGTGCAACCACTCTGGAAGATGGTGTGGTGTTTCCTCAGGAAGTCAAGTATAGATTTGCCATATGAACCAGCTATACTAGGTATATACTCAGAGGAACTGAAAGTTAAGACATGAATGGACATTTGAAAACTGATGTTTATCATGGCATTATTCACAATAGCCAAGAGATGGAAACAGTCCAAATGTCCGTCAATGGAAGAGCGGATGAACAAACTGTGGTACATACAATCAGTGGAATGTTATGCAGCTGTAAGACAGAACAAAGACAGGGAACGAATAATAACATGGATGAATCTTTAGGACATTATGTTGAGCAAAGTTAGCCAGATACAAAAGGACAAATACTGTATGGTCTCAATAATATGAACTAACATTAATAAGCAAACTTTGAGAGTTAAAAGCTGATAAGAAAGGCTATCAGGAGATAGAAAGAGGGTAGCAATTGGGCATTTGATGCTGAAGGACTAAAGAATGTTCAGCAGGCTTCATTGTATAGACCCAGAAATTGATAGCATAATACTGTGTGTTGGTAGGACAATACTGTAACTACACTGAACAAAGATGTCCATGAGTAAGGCTGAAAGAGATGGGCTAGAAGCATGTATGACACCTGAGGTAAAGATAGAAGATAAAGACTGGCACTGTTTAAATTAGCAAAAACTGGAGAGGTAAATGATTGTGACTAAATGTAGAAATATAAAACTGTTCTTGCATGCAGGGGAATAAATGAATGTCAACCACGCAGAGTGTTGGAAAGGGGATGGTAGTGGGGAAAAATTATAATCAAAGCAAACTGGAGCCTATGCTCAACAGCAACCTTGTAAAATGCTTCCATTAAATGTAACAAAGGCAATATACCAAAGCTAAATAAGTATGAGAGGGGGATATAAGGGAGGGATATGGGATTCTTGGTATGGTGCTGTTGTCTTACCCTACTATTACATTGTATTGTATGGTATTTTATTTTTCTTTTTATTATCTTTTTTATTATTTTTAAAAAAGGATTTTTTTTTCATGGTAATCAATATGTTCAAGTGCTGACTGTGGTGATAAATACACAACTAC
The DNA here is from genome assembly GCF_015220235.1 of Choloepus didactylus. Classification (NCBI taxonomy): domain Eukaryota; kingdom Metazoa; phylum Chordata; class Mammalia; order Pilosa; family Megalonychidae; genus Choloepus; species Choloepus didactylus. Next base: position 22,862,824 of record NC_051309.1, read on the forward strand.
ATGATGACACTGTGAACAACTGATTGTATACTGTGGATAATTATATGGTATGTAAATATAGCTCTATAAAATTGTATGGAAAAATATAAACAGGGATAAAAGTGCTGGAGAAAATATGGAGAGAGGGGTGTACACATTTACTGTTGGTTAGGAGGCAGAATGGTATAGATTTTCTGGAGGACAGTGGGATGGTCCAAACAAAGCTGAGTATGTGGGGGCCATAAGGTCCTGCAACCTCATTAGGGGGCATTTAATTGGAGGATCTGAGAGCAGGGACATGAATGGACATTTGTACACTGGTATTTATGGAGAGAGTATGCATGATTTGCAATGGGTGGAGGTAGCCTAAGGGTTCATCCACTGAGGAACAGAATGGTGAACTGCAGTGTATGCGTACAATGAAATATTGAGCTACTGTGAGAAGGAGTGAAGCTGTGAGACACCCAACAAGGTGAATGGAACTTTTAGACAGTATTTTGAGTGAAGTATGCCAGAAACAAGGGCAAACACTACAATGCCTCACCACTATGGACTAACTACAATGGGTAAACTCAGAATTGAACCTTAGAGCACAGCTTATCAGGGGAATGCTGTCGGTCCCAGACTGTAAGCTCTTAGAGCAGTCACATCCATTCCTGAATTGTAATGGGTATCTCCAGATTCCAAGATGCTGCTCCCTTTGTCTATAACCTAATGAATCCCTGGAACTTTGGGTATATGTGTGACACCTAAAACTCAAGCTAGAACTTGGCAGATATGAATGCCAGTATTAGCACATATAGCAACTGTTAAAAAAGCTGAAAAAGAATCCAGACTTCAGCTAGAGATATGAATGAAGCAGATGTGGTTAGGACTAGGGCAAATTGGTCCAAAGGGTAGAGAACAATACCGACTGCATTTTAAAACCTCAAATTCCATGTGAGACCAAGAGAAGAGATGTTTAGTTGGTGCAAGATCTATATTTCCTAAACAGTTTAACTTGCACAGTTCATTCAAATACTATAATTACATAGAACTTGTAATAGGAAGTAAGACCTGGTAGGTTTGCATAGGTTAGTTTGAAATAGCGACACATCCCAAAGCAATTTTGATGAAGAATAAAAATACATATGCAGAGCCCCCCTGAGGAGCTGGGGGAAAATGCAGAGGTGTTGGGCTTCCTCACCTGGATTGTTGCTGATGTTTTCACAAACATTGAGGACTGTCAGTTTGATGTGCTGAGCCTTCTATCACAGGACTTGCCCTTCTGAAGCTCATCACTGCAAAGGAGAGGCTAAACCTGCTTATAATTGTGCCTAAGTGTCTCCCCCTGAGTACCTCTTTTGTTGCTCAGATGTGGCCCTCTCTCTCTAGCTAAACCAACACAGCGGGTGAACTCACTGTCCTCCCCCCTAGTGGGATCTGACACCCAGGGGTTTAAATCTCCCTGGCAGCTCCAGGGGATGAAACTGGACCTGACATCATGGGATTGAGAACATCCTCATGACCAAAAGGGGATGCAAAATGAGACGAAATAAAGTTTCAGTGACTGAGAGATTCCAAATGGAATCAAGAGGTCACTCTGGTGGGCATTCTTATGCACTATATAGATAAACCTTTTTAGGTTTTAATGCATTGGATTAGCTAGAAATAAATACCTGAAACTATCAAACTATAACCCAGTAGCCTGGTCTCTTGGAGACAATTGTATAGCAACGTGCTTACAAGAGGTGACAGTGTGACTGTGAAAGCCTTATGGATTACATTGCCTTTATCCAGTGTATGGATGGATGAGTAGAAAAATTGGACAAAAAACTAAATGAAAAATACTTTACTTTTCTTTTTTTTTACTTTTATTTTTTATTCTTATTTTCTTTACTTTTATTTTTTATTCTTATTTTCACTTTTTCCGGTACAAGAAAAATGTTCAAAAAATGTATTGGACTGATGAATGCACAACTATATGATGTTACTATGAACAACTGATTATACACTTTGGATGATTGTATGGTATGTGAATATATCTCAATAAAATTGAATAAAAAATCATAAAAAGAAATATAACAGGGGAAGAGTTGGCAAGACTTGCTGAAGAATTGATTGTGGGAGATGAAGAAAGGGCTTCCTCCAGGATGATGCCTAGATGTTTTACTTCAGCAGCTGAGAGTTCTGAGGGAAGAACAGGTTTTTTGGGGAGATTGGGGCAGGAAATCAAGTAATCGCTCTCTGATTCTCCCTTCTAGACACTTAGTAGCCACCTGTGATGGTTAAGTCATGGGTCATCTTGGCCAGGTGATGGTGCCCAGTTGTCTGGGCAAGCAAGCACTGGCCTAACCATTACTGCAAAGACATTTGTGTCTGGTTAATAAACTAGAGGATGGTTTATTAAATCGTCAGTCAATTGACTGCATCTGTGACTGATTACAAATGATCAGCTAAGGGAGTATTTTCTGCAATGAGAAAATCCAGTCATTGGATTTAATCCAATAAGTTGAAGACTTTTAAGGGAGAAGAGAGATCTTTCATTTCTTCTTCAGACAGACAGCATCTCCTGGGGAGTTCATCAAAGACCTTTGTCGGTGTTGCCAGCCCATGACCTGCCCTACAGAATTTGGCCTCGTGCATCTCCACAGTTGTTTGACACTTTTATAAAATCTCATATTTACAGATATCTCCTGTTGGTTCTATTTCCCTAGATAAACCTGACTAACACACCACCTTAACACTTAAACAACCTTTGTTGTTGCATGTACTCTGCTTTATTATAATTTGTAGGTTGAAAAGAACTTGAGTTCCTAGAAAGTAAGGATGCTGTTTTACTCATTTTATATCCCAAATACTACCAAAGTGTCTGGCACATAGTAAGTGCTCAAATTATACTTACTAAGTGCACAAATTGAAGTAAAAGGTTTCAAGCTCAATTGCTTATATTTTTGGAAAAGTAGAGTTTTGCATAATTGAGTATATCCTTCTACCATGATTTATGAAGCATTTTATTCATGCTATATGAAATAGAAAGAGCCATGATTGTGATTTAGATGCATCATAATTAAAAGAAACTCCTATTTATATGTAAAATACATTGTATTTTATAGAGAAAAGAAACCAAATAAGTTGCTTATGAACTGGAAATCTTTGGAGCGCCTACAGGGATTAGGTTAGTCCCTATGCACTTGGTAGGGTTTCATATTTATTTAATAAATGGCATTGAACTTGATAGAGCATTTTACCTTCAAGACTTGATTGGTCCATAAAAATTATATATGAGGTTATATATGTGTAGAATACTTTGGAACAAACTTCAGATCTTGGAAGTATTGAAAGAGAGTCATTAATATTTAAAGGCTAATATCTAAATATTCTAATTAATATGATTTGACTAGTCTACTAATGTGACTGTTGACTAATTAAACAGTCACTTCTCACATGAATTGATCACCAGAGATTGTATTTTCTGGGACAGTACAGCATTTGCTACTTCAGAACTCTATTCATACCTTATAACTTACTGTTTTTGTTGTTGTTGCTTCAATATATTTCACACTTATAAGAAAATGAAATGTTTAAACCACAAAATCCCAGTGGTTCAATCAGTAGGTTTAAAAAGCAATATGCTACTGAAAGAAGCTTTTATGGTACACCGAGACTTGATTTTTGTCCCTTCCTAAGCCAGAGTGTTCTATAAAACTTCCACCCACACGATCACTACCAGAAAGCACAGACAGAAATAATTCTCTGATCACAGTAGAGAACACATTGGGAAAAAACATTGGTTAATACATGAGAAACTAGAGAAATACAAGAGCCAAGCTGGAGAAATAGGGCCAATAAGAACTTTGTGGTTTATAACTGGAGCCTTGAGCAAATGCAGGCTGTGAATTCTCTGCTTCCTGTATATCAAGGCTCTGAGCAACCTGGTCATGGATGAGGGTACGACACAGAAAAGAATGATGATAACAGTCACAATAACAATGATGAAACCAGTATGAATTTTTAGTTTCTTGTCTATACTCTGTGATATGATAATATGTTTAATATCTGTAATACACACATTGCTATAAGCTTCGTATTTATTATCATTGATTCGCACAATAATTGCACAAAGTAAAGTTATCATCTCTACTTTACAGCTGAAGAAACTGTGATTCAAAAATGGTAGAGAGGAAGTGGGGAGGACGGTGGCCCGCCAGGTTCATCACAGACAATGGGCGGTGACATGCAGCCAGGCGAGGGCTGGGAAGTGGTGGCAGGGCGGTGGGGTGGCAACCTCCCTGGGTTCCTGGAAACCCACTGGTGGCAAGCATGGGAGCCTCAGCAGCAGAAGCTGCAGCTCTGGCTCATCTCTCTCCTCCCTTCAGCCTAAGCCAGGAGGGACCGGCCGCCCAGGTAGCTGGAGGGGGATCTGCTGCCAGAGAATGGAAATTCTCTTCCCCAGGATATGGAGACTGTTCAATCACCAGGACTACAAAGTTATTCCTTGTAGGACTGAATAATGCAGGGAAAACTACCATCCTTCACCAGTTTTCTATGAATGAAGCTGTACATACATCCCCTGCCCTGGGAAGTAATGTAGAAGAGACGGTTGTTAATAATACACAGCTCCTGATGTGGAATGTTGGTGGCCAAGAATCTCTTCTTTCTTCCCGGAACACTTAACTGTACTGACACTGAGATTGTGCCAAGGTCTTGAATGGAGGATGTCACAATTTAAGAAATCATGATCTTTACTGACCTCTTCTCCTAGACTTCGTGTAAACGAAGTGCTGGACTTTTCCTGAAAGTTGCAAAAATTAATGGTTTAGATATATTTATAAAATAAACAGATTTAAACTTTTTCTATAAGAAGAAAAATTAAGACCACTTGATTTGAAAACAAAGATGAAGTCTCATCTTCCAATTTGCTTTCTCATTGGTTCCTTCCAAAGTAAGGTCTTAATGCTGTGACTCACATTTTTCTCCTACTGAACCCTCTCAGGACATTGTGTAGCCTGTGGTGGGTATAAAAGGAGAGGAAGACATTGATAACTTTAAGAGCTTTATTATCAGGATAAACCTCTCTGATTGCATGTTGCTCTCTTCTTGTTCTAGTAAGTCAAAATACAAGTCACAGTTGTGACACATTACTAAATTTCTGATAACTGACAGAACAGGATTCAAATCCAAGTATTTCTGAACTGGTGACTGATGCAGAACCAGGTGACATCAGAGGCCCGGTCAAGAATTACAATACAAAACTTCCTTCCACATCTGTTAAGGGAGTTCCTAGGAAGAATGAATTGGCATTAACCCAAGAAGTACAGTATACGGAATGCTAAACATTTGATAGACTATTCATTGTACTTTATTTAACTATCTAATAAATATGGCTCCTTTCTAAGAGTCTGTTACATTCTTCTCAACTAAACCTTGCTGTCCTTATAAAGTAACCAAGTAAACCTTTATTATGGGGATTGCTGAGGAACTTATCTGAACTGACCCAACCCATCTGATCGCTGCAATCAGAGTCCTCATTTTTAGAGGTGCAAACCAGGTAAGCACACCCCTTAGGAAGGTGCCACCTGGACAGAGTCCACTGTCGCCTAAGTGGACCACACATTACAGTACATAAAATTACCCCTACCTACCCTCCCTGCCCCCCCCCAAAAAAAAAACATTTTCCTCTCCCAAATAGTTTGTGTGAAATGTTATTCTGTAAGGATATTTCTGGTCCATTTTTGAGGTACTCTGTAATTGTGAGGCTATGTGACCATCACAGAGGCAACCATTTATCTACAATATTTTTATGAATCCTTGTAACTCTTAAAACTGATAATAAATTCCCAATTCTGTGTTCATTCATTTTCTAGTTACTGTGGAGTACATGAGTAGTTCTCAGCCTTTAGTGAATAAAGACTAATTTTTTAAATATATAAGAAGACTATGAGAGAAAATAGAAAAACTAAATTATCTGATGATGAGAGAATGGGATATAGGTGTTTAGGGAAGGAGCTGGCATTATCAGGGGAGAAAGGATTTGTATAAGCTGTAGAGATCAAGTTGACTGTGAAAAAATACATAGGGGTTGGTGATGGTAAGAGGATATTAACATTTATTCAGTAGCTACTATGTACCTAAAGCATCATGCTAGGTGCTTCATATAATTTGTCTTATGCAAACCTTGCCAGAAAGTCATTATTATTGCATTTTACAAATGAAGGCACTAAGATTCTGAGACAATATATTAACTTGCCCAACAATCATTAACAAATAAGCGGCAGAGCCATATATTCAGACGCAGATCTGAATCTCAAAATCCTGTGTCATTTGCATTATGACACAAGAGGAACCATTATATCACAGGTGGGAGTGTCACCTGAGTAAGCAGAACCATTGACCTTCTCTCTGTTCTCAGGGGTGCCAGGCTGCTCTGAGCCCAAGACCTTTGCAAGGTACAATTTGCCAGGAAAAAAGTCTTCTTACTCTTCACTTGGTTAATTTGAATTTGTCCTTCAACTTTCAGCTTAAACTTTAGTTCTGCAGGAAGAAAAAGAGTGGGAAGTCGGAAGGCTCCTTGACCTCCAAAGTTGATTTAACATCCCCTCCCCCATAGCCACCTTCACAATTGTATTAGAATTAGGTTTTGCTTAAACTTCTAGCCTTTGATTTACAGCTCACTGAGATCTACCCATCTTTTATCCATCCACTTCTCCTGTAACTGCCAAAAGCCCAGGTAAAAAAAAATAGGCTTAGGTGGTGTGCTGGTTTGAATGTATATGTCCCCCCAAATGCCATTATCTTTGATGTAATCTTGTGTGGGCAGATGTATCAGTGTTAATCAGATTGTAATTCTTTGAGTGTTTCCATGGAGATGCACCCCACCCAACTGTGGGTGATGACTCTGATTGGATAGTTTCTGTGGAGGTTTGGCCCTGCCCATTCAGCACGGGCATTGATTAGTTTACTGGAGCACTATATAAGCTCAGACAGAAGGAGCGAGCTTGCTACAGCCAAGAGGGACAATTTGAAGAATGCACAGAACCTGAGAGAGTAGCTGCAGATGAGAGACAGTTTGAAGACAACCGTTGAAAGCAGACTCTTACTCCAAAGAATCTAAGAGAGGACAAACACCCCAAGAGAAATTAAGAGTGACATTTTTGAGGAACTGCAGCCTAGAGAGGAATGTCCTGGGATAAAGTTATTTTGAACCAGAACTTTGGAGCAGATGCTAGCCACGTGCCTTCCCAGCTAAATGAGGTTTTCCAAACACCATTGGCCATTCTCCAGAGAAGGTACCCAATTGTTGATGTATTACCTTGGACACTTTATGGCCTTAAGACTATAACTGTACAACTAAATAAACCCCCTTTATAAAAGCCAATCCATTTCTGGTATTTTGCAAAAAGGCAGCATTAGCAAACTAGAACAGGTGGGAAGGTGGCATCCTGAATCTGATTTTTGCTGCTAGGTTGTCTCACATTGTCTGACAGAGATCTCAACTGGAGGTTTTGGAAAGAGGTTTGGAGCCACAATCCTATGTCCTGCTAAGTTGCCTTTTTTAGAGTCAACTGTTTTTTAGAGTCAGCTGCGATTTGGGGTGCAGAACACTGATGCACCCCAATTATTTAACTCTCTGTCATTTAATATTGTAGTCTGCAGCAAGACAGCCTCCCTGAGCAGAGATGCAGTCCCTTCTTTCCCTGTGCAGATTTGCTTGTTTTGGCTGGTATCCATCTGATTTGTAGGACTTGGCTGAAAGATACAAGAATGCATACCAACATTCTTAACATTACCATTTTCCCTAATGCTACAGGCTTAGTGAGCACATGGTCAGTTTCCAAAGGTGTTACAAATAAAATTTTACCAAATACTGTTACATAATAATGAGGGTCACCAGCTTTCCAGCCTGCATATCTGTGTCCTGGCTGTTCACCACCTACATGCTAAGCCAATAACATTTTTAGGTTAAGTCCATAGACCCAATTCAAAATATCAAGTTCTGAATATGGTAAGCTATTAGTTCGGCTGTAGTTGCAAAGATTTAAAATCACAGTGACCTAAACAAGATATGACCTTTTTTCTCTTATATAAAATTATTAATTAAGATAGTGTTTCTGCTCTATTAAGCCTCCAGAGGCCAGGGCTCCTTTCAGTTTGCTTTTTCACCACCTCTAGTGTATCTCCTTCATGTGCATGGTCCAAAATTGTTCCAGCCATTCCCATTCCTTAGCCAGAGGAAGTTGCACACACCTCTTTTATTCATAGCTTATTTGACACAATGTAGTCACGTGCTCACACCTAGCTACATTAGAGACTGAGAAATATAGTTAAAAATATTGGTGACCTTTTTCCCAGGTTAAAAAATAATCAGGGTTTCATCACAAAGAAGGGAAGAATAGACATTGGGAGATATTAGCTTCCCATCACAATAACTGTATTATTATTGTAATCATATACTGATTTATGTGATTATTGTACAATGTCTTTCTTGTTGAATTTTAAACTCTATTTGGGCAGGGACTATATCTATTTTTGTTCAGTATTAAATCTCCTGCACCAAACACAGTGCCTAGCAGTTAGGAGACATTAAATATACATATATATATATATATATATATATATATATATATATATATATATAAAATAAATGAATAAAAGAAAGAGTAGATTTGGAAAATATTAAAGAAAACTCACCTATTTAAAAAAATACTAGAAAATAAATAATGAGTCTGGATCTTGGATGGCTCCAAATGTCAAACTTACAAGCTTAACCTTTATTCTCAAGGCTAGTGTTTTCCAAACTCTTCAACAGAACACTAATGACGTATAAGGTTTAATACTTATTTCAAGAGTAAAAGATTTTTGTGGTCAAATAATGTAGGAAATACTGCATATCATAACCCTCTTTTAGCAATTAGTATTATACATTAATATTTTTAAAAACACTTTGAAAAGTCCTGTAGTAATAAATCCATTTAATTAACCATTTTTCAAAATTATTAAACCATAATTTTCTTTGTGAAAGAAACATCTTTTAGCATCTTGTGGAAAATACTGCACTAGGCAAAAGCCATTGAAGGTTTCAGAGCAGGGTTAGTTCATTATCAATATGATAGTTTTTGGAAGATTAGTCTAATATCAGGAAGCCTGAAGAGAAGATGTGGGCAAAGAATTTTTAAAAACTAAAAAACTATTTCTAATGTTTATATCTTCCAACAAAGGGCAGTAGTAACTTGGACTTTTCCATGCTATGATGATTAAAGCTGGAACAGAAAAAAAAATTTAAACCTTCCTCATAGCTGCTATTGTTTCAGTTAATTATGTTTTGAGAGCTACATGCTCCCTCCTTCAGGACTTTACCAAATAACATTTAATTTCCTTCATATCATTAACAGGTCACGTTTAAAAACTGCAGAATATTTTATTAGCCAAAATATCCTGGCTCAAACAAATATTCTGGCTAATATTTGACTTAGCCAAATCAGCAGTTGCTATTCACTATTCTAACCCACCATATCCTGCAAACTACCAAATTATACAACTAATGTCAGCTTCTAGTGTATAGTGAGATGCAATTAAAAATGTTTTTCTCTCTTTTTTGTTAATTTTCAGGTTCCAATGTGGAACAGGTAAGAACATGCTTTTGTTTTAGCTGTTTTAGCATCATCACATCTTTTCAATTCCACAGTTTAGACTGAGTAGGCTTTTAACTCTCTTTTTTCTTCTCTCAGTCCTGCTGTCTTTTCTTAAAAAACTATCCTAATCCAAAATCTGTTTTCTTTAATTTCATACTCCATTCATTCAGTCACTGCACAGGAATCGATTCCCAGTCTTCACTTCAGGAAGACACAATGCAAAGTGCTGGCACGCCCCTCAGGGTGTCTTTTTAACATCAGATAAACCTTTAACTTGTGTGCATGTGGGGCAGGGCAGCAGAAATTGTGGAAACCAATTAAGCCAATTTTATTAACTCAAATTTGTTACTCACTATTGTGAATAATCTAAATTTAAAGTGCTTAAAATTGCAAAATAGACTTTAAGAATAATGAAAACTGCTCTTTGGTTTTTTTTTTTTTTTTTTTTTTTTTTCATTATCCTTCAACATTTTTCCTATCACATTATCAAAAGTCCTTCCATATATTAAAGACATTTTCCCAAAATAGCCCTAGATCATGAATGGTAACTTCTTTTCCTGCTAAAAATTCAAAACAGCCCTTGGAAAATGAGGTTGTAAAATGCCTTCTTTATTCCTGGGCTATGTCCTGGCTTCTGGGAGTTACTGTTCCATTCGTGGCCCTTCTGCAGTTTCCCTCAGTCCTTCAGGTGAACCTATATTAGAAGCCTTTTAGCTTAAAACCAAATGAGTTAAAACTTTCCACTTGGGTCTCAGGAGTGACTTCTGGTCTTCAGGAATGTGTGTGCGTGTGTATCCACATACCTACATATGTATGTGTATTCCTCTGATTGCTATGAAAAGTGATAAACATTCTTCTGTGTGTGTGTGCATCTGTGTCTGTGTGTGTACCACCTGGTATGGCATAGACAATAAATAAATATTTGTCAATGGGATGACTGAATCTTTCAATTATCTCTAATTACTGCCTAGATGCCAAAGAATCAATTTTAAGGTTTGACTTCTTCACTCTCCTTCCAGAAAATGTGGGTTGACTCTTCTTTTTTATAAATAGATTAAGTAGGTAGAGAGAGAAAGAGATGATGGATAGACGTGTATGTGTCTGATATTACAGAATCTAAATTTGGGTTTAGGTCAAGCTAAACCTATTTTAGTGCTGACGAGGTACCTGGAAATGTTTTCTTCTCTCACCTCTCACTCCCTGTGAGCCATTTGACTCTTGCCAGCTTTCTTTCTTCCACTTCAAAGCAGTAGGCATCAGTGGCAGCGACTCTGGAAATCTTGGCCTGCAGTTTCATGGTCTAATTTATTTCCTCTTCTGCTTTTCGCTCCAACAGTTTCTCCCACCTTGTGCTCCGTGACTCACTTTGTGTGACACAAAGGCTCAGGGCATTCTGTGAAGCTTTTCTTTCAGAAGGCCACGCTGGGCTCCTGAGTGTACTGAGTGGAGGGATCTTCAGCTTCACAGGAGCAGCAGACAGCAGACCACAAATGCCAACTTAGGAGTGAACTTTCTGTCAAAGAGCTTGTCCTGTTCAGCCTTCCCTCTGCCAAACATGCACCATCCCTCCTGTGACAGTTTGGATGTATTACGGCCCCCCAAACACCATGATCTTTAATGCAATTTTGTGGGGGCAGATTGACTAATCTTTCTGATTAGGGTGTGACCTCTTGATTGGATATTTCCATGGAGATGTGACCCACCCAACTGTGGGCATCACCTTTGATTAGATAATTTCCATGGAGGTGTGGCCCCACTCATTCAGCATGGGTCTTGATTAGTTTACTGAGCCCTATAAAAGCTCAGACAGAAGGAACTCATTGATGCAGCTTAGAGAAACAGTTTGGAGATGGCCTTTGAAAGCAGACTTTTGCTAACACTTTGCCCTGGAGAAGCTATGAGAGGATGAACACCCCAAGAGCAACATTTTGAAGAATGCCCAGGAGCTAAGAGAGGTGCTGGAACACAACCTGGATCAGCAGATGCCAGCTACATGCCTTCCCAGCTGACAGAGGTGTTCCAGATGCCATTGGCCTTCCTTCAGTGAAGATATACTTGTGTTGATGACTTAATTTGGACATTTTCATGGCCTTCAGACTATAAATTTGTAACCAAATAAACCCCCTTTATAAAAGCCAATCCATTTCGAGCATTTTGCATAATGGCAGCATTAGCAAATCAGAACAGACCTTCTGAAGCCCAGATCCTAATGAGACTGTGGGATCTAGAGAAGGTAAAGGGAAAATATTGTGTATAAACAATTTAAGGCCTTTGGCCTCAGGGCCGATTTCCATATGAGAGCAGCAGTTCGGACCTCCTGATTCTTCCCAGTGTTTGATTTTATGTCAATCAAGAGACCTATTCTAATTAACAAGCACCTTAGTGTGAACTAAATTAGAGTGATTTCTTCTAACACATAGCTGTTCTCATCCTCATGGAAGCAAAGGATGTTGTTTAAGAGGGGAAAGAAGAAAATAAGCTGGAAGTAGGGAGTATTGGGGGAACCGGTTTGCTAATGCCGCTGAAATGCAAAATACCAGAATTGGATTGGCTTTTATAAAGGGGGTTTACTTGGCTACAAATTTACAGTTCTATGGCCATAAAAGTGTCTAAACTAAGGCACCAACAAGAGTATACCTTCACTGAAGAAAGGCCGATGGTGTCCAGAACACCTCTGCCAGCTAGGAAGGCATGTGGCTGGCATCTGCTTGTCCCTGGTTGTGTTTCAGCTCCTCTCTCAGCTCCTGTGCATCCTGACCTTAGCATCTCCAAACATCCTTCTGTCCACAATTCCAGGCATCTCTGAGCAACTCTGTCAGTTCCAAGCATCTTTCCAAAAGTCTCTCTCAGCTGCTCTTGGGGCATTTAGTCCTCTCTTAGCTTCTCTGGAGCAAACTCTGGGCTATCATCTCAAAGTGTCAGCAAATGTCTTGGCCTGCAGGTCTCTTAAGTAGTCCAGTGAACTAATCAAGACCTACCCTAAATGGGGAGGGGGGGGATGTCAAATCTCCATGGAAACATTCAATCAGGAGGTCACACCCTAATCAAAAGGATTAATAAGTCTGCCCCCACAAGATTGCATTAAAGAATATGGCTTTTGGGGGGACATAGTGTACCCAAACTGGCACAATTGAGTCCTCCAAAAGGATGTATGTAAGTCTTGGGAATGTGACCCCATCTGGATGAAGGTATTATCAGTTAAGATGAGGCCAAACTGGATTAGGGTGGGTCTTTAATCCCATATGGCTGGTGTTCTCAGAAGAGGGGAAATTTGGACAGAGTTTGAGAGAGAGACAGTCAGAGAAAGAGAGATGGCGGCCATATGACACACGCAGAGATGGAGTGAGGCTGCCTCAAGCCAGGGGACGCCGTGGAATGCCGGCCACTCACAGGAAGCCAGGGGAGAGGCTTGGAAGGTATTCTCCCTTTTAAGAGGAAGCATGGCCCTGCTGACACCTTGATTTCAGACCTCTAGCTTCCTGAATGGTGAAAAAATAAATCATGTTTAAATTGTGGTACTTTGCTACAGCAGCCTTGGCAAACTCAAGACAGTGAGAGAAGTTGGAGAAGGCCTGGAAAAGGTACTCCATAAGGGGAGTCTCACCAAGACTAAAATTGTTCACGTTCCTTTCAGGTTTTTACTCAAATGGGGCCTTCCCATGTTCCCATGAACCCCACTCCCACCTCCCGAAAATTCCCCAAGCACCTTTCCTAACAATTTTCTTTTTCACTTACCACCACCCCACATCCATTAACTCACCTCGCTTACTTATTGTCTCCTCACAGGGGTGGGGACTCTCATCTGTTTTGTCCACCACCAAAGCTCCAGAGAGACTCTCAGTCAGTAACTTGTGATGGAATAAATGAATCTCCTAATTACAGCCCAGCTGTAATTGGCAAAGACATTTCCTGGCCAAGTATATTAGGCAAGTTATGAACTGTTTTGACCTATTCCCTCTCCCTTCAGACTACGTGGGTTGACTTTTCTTTTTCACATGTCTGTTAAAAGCAAAAGCAAAAATCCTAATCACCTATTAAAAACCAAAAGGTTTTTTCCACTTTTCACTCACTCAGAGGAATAGTAGACACACCAAGTCAACAAAAGTTTGTAGGTAAGGGTTTGTCAGCCTGGGCATGTGATAAATTCCATCAACTAGCAAGGATGAGGTCTGAAACTCACTGCAGGTGGTGCCTGGTGCTGCCCGTGCTCCTGCTTCATTGCCTAATATCGCAAGTGAACCCAAGAGAGAAAAGGGATTTAAAAAAAGGTTAAAAAAAAAAGCTGCTGTGCAGCAGAATCCCCCATGCAGCTTCTGGATACCTGAGCCCTACCTACAGTTTTCTTTTGAAAACAGTTTAGAGGTGATTTCAATACCCAGACAAGACTGAGATCCTTTGGGTTAGGGAAACAATATATATCCCTATTCTTTGCTTTGTCTGCAATACCTCCCCGATATCACTATAGCCTAAGAATCAGCACGGTCTCCCTATGTGCATATGTGTGTGTGTGTGTGTGTGTGTGTGTGTGTGTGTGTGTGTGTGTAAGTGTGCCAAGCATAAGAAGCACAACCTGCAACTATTCCAGGGACACTCTCAAGGATAAATATCACACTGCAGAGTTTTGCTTAGGATGGGCCCAGTGCCCAGGAAAGGGGGCTGGTTTGGAAAACTTCATGCGTTATAACATTCCTTTTAGGTGAAAAGACATTCCCATTTCCAAACAATAAGGTTATGAAATAATTTTTTAAATAAAATTGGTTTATAGTTTAGGAATTGCCTATAAAATGAGTTTTAAACTTTAAACCACAAGGTAAATCACAGATCTTACTGGCAAAGACATTTCCTGGCAAGTATACTAGGCAAGTTATGAACTGTTTACATTGTTTTTTATTATAATATGGACAGAAGATGTGGCAAATGGCCCAGATGTCCCAGAGAATACTGGCACCATTGTCTGGTGGTTAAGAACACAAATAGATTTGAGTGGCAGTCACGTTTGGGCATTTTCTAGTGAATGACAAAGGCCAAGGACTGTAGTTCATGTGTGACACTGGGAATTTAAGTCACTGTAGCAGTGATTTTAGAAGCTATGCATTAATACTGTCAGGATCTGCAAATTATTTCCCCTCTTAGTTACTTAGGGGTGAATGGATATGTTTCTACTATGCTCTGTTTCTTTTTGGCTAGAAATGTGTTGTTCTCCTGTGAATCTGTCCATCTCAACTATATTTCTGAAGGAATTCCTTGCTATGAGACTTTGAGGGCACCGATGCCTTCTTCCTATAAGTGTTATTTGCCCGAAAAAGTAGGGATCTTCTCAGCTGTCTTCAAACTGGCTTATCAGCCATGATAAGCACATCAGATATTTTCCTTGCAAACCGTTTGTAGAATCAGAGGCAACTGAGCAGGACCCCCACGTGGAGAACTAGTCAGTGAATCCTTGCAGACAAATCAGTGGAGTTATGGCTATAAGCTAATTTCCTCATTTATTCCCCTTTTACCATCATCAGGGAATTCCACAATTTATGAATTTTCACCTCACCCTATTCCGCTCACCCTCCTCTGGTCCCTGCAGCTCTGATATGCATGTGCCCTAGAAGATGTACATACTCATGAGATTATAGGAGGTTGTTTTACAGGAATCTATGGTTTAACTTTATATAAATTGTATTGTCCTATAAATCTGGTTCTCTTCTTCCACTGTATTTCACTGTGTACTTTTGTTGGATACACTATGCTATATATTTCATTAGACATAGTTAATTGCATTTAGCACCCTGATCACCGCATCTAAAGGCCACCAAATAGGTCTCTATGTGCATCTGATTTATTTATTTTTCATTAGAGAAGCTGAGTTTACAAAACAATCATGCACAAAGTGCATGATTCCTGTGCACCACCCTACCATCATCCCTTGCATTGGTGTGGAACATTTGTTACAATTGATGATAGCACTTTATTTATAATTGTACCATTTTTGTTTAACAGTAGTTACCTTTGTTAAAACTGATGAAAAGTTATTAAAGTAGTTCTATCTATTGTCCATATTTACATTAGGTGTATTTTCCCATATACCACCCTATTATTACCATCTTGTATTAGTATTGTATATTTGTTATAATTCATGAAAGAACCTTCTTATACATGTACTGTAAGTATAGTCCATCATCTACAACTGTGTTGTACAGTGCAGTTTTATCTTTTTTTATTCTGGTAATATATAGAACCTAAATTTTCCCCTTCAAACCACATTCGCCTATTTATTTCAGTGCTTTTGATTATACTCACAATAATGTGTCACCATCACCACCATCCATTTCCAAAACTATACCATCAGCCTAAACAGATATTCTGAACAAAGTTAAGCACCAACTCCCCACTCTCTAATCCAATCTATCTCCTGGTACCCTAAATTCTAGATACTAGCAACACGAATTTGCTTCTTATAATTAGTTCATAACACTGGAATCATGTAATATTTGTCCTTTTGTGTCTGGCTTATTTCATTCAACATAATGTCCTCAGGGTTAATCCATATTGTCCCATGCATCAGGTCTTCATTCCTTTTTACAGCTGAATAATGTTCCATTGTATGTAAATACAAATCAGTGTTTATCCACTCATAGGTTTATGGGTGCTTGGATTGCTTCCATCTTTTGGCAATTGTGAATAATGCCACTATGAACATTGGTATGTAAATATCTGTTCAAGTCTCTGCATTCACTTCTTCAAGTTATATACCTAGTAGCATGATTGCTGAATCATAAGATAATTCTAAACTTAGCTTCCTGAAGAACTGTTAAAATGTTTCTGGCTGCACCATTTTACATTCCCACCAGCAATGAATGAATGTTTGTATTTCTTCACATCCTCTCAAACAGGTGTAGTTTTCTGTTGTTTTAATAGTGGCCATTCAAGAAGGTGTGAAATGATTATTTCACTGTGGTTTTTTTTTTTTCTATAGAACAAATTTCAAAGGATGCTATGGGTTACCACTTCAATTCTTTCTTTTAATCTAATACCCTAAGCAACGAAGAAGAAAATTATGTAGAGATTCAGTATTCATAATCCTTTGTTAAATTCCATCTTGTCTGTTACCTCTTCCTCTAGTTTAATCACTTTCCCAATCTTCAGGGATGTCTAGGCAGTGATT
This sequence comes from Choloepus didactylus, assembly GCF_015220235.1. Lineage (NCBI taxonomy): Eukaryota > Metazoa > Chordata > Mammalia > Pilosa > Megalonychidae > Choloepus > Choloepus didactylus. The sequence continues at coordinate 22,879,567 of NC_051309.1, forward strand.
ACCCTAACTTCTTTATGTTGAAAAGAAGTGTCAACATTGTAGGAAAGGAGGATGTATCTGGTTGATGTTCTTGAAGAGGCTTTCTGAAGAATAAACTTAGTGAGTGAAAGTTTTAGAGTCTCAAATAGGGATCTGGGTATTTTTTAGGGTTTTCAGGACTACTTTTGACTTGGGTTTATCATACTGTAGCCATTTGGCATATCTAGCTGAAGCTTGCATGGAAGTAACCTCCAGGACACCCTCTTGACTCTATTTGAATTCTCTAAGCCACTGAAACCTTATTTTGTTGCCTTTCTTTCCCCCTTTCGGCAAAAAAAGCAATCTCAAGTCCTCCCTGCCAGGATCAGGTTCATTGCAGGAATGTGTGTCTCATGTCACCAAGGAGACTCATTTATCTGGGGGGTCCTGTCTCACGTTGAGGGGAGGGTGATGAATTTATTTGCCAAGTTAGGCTAAGAAAGAGAAAGTCCACACATGAGCAACAAAAGAGTTTCTCTGGAGGTGACGCCTAGGCATAATCATAAGTGGGCTTAGCCTCTCCTTTACAACCATAAGTTTCAAAAGAGCAAGCCTCAAGATTGAGGGCTTGACTTATAAAATAGTAGGTTCCTAAGTTCACATAGCATATGTTATGTCCATGATAATCCATCCATATCTCATATATCATCATTAGGTTGCACAATCTTCATTACTCTCCATTTTAAACAATACTTGTAACCCAAAACACCTCATAGCTCTTTTCAGTCCTTAATCATTTATCCCTAGTATTTGTGTTGTACTAGCAAGGTATTCCTATTAATTATAGTCCTTAGTATGCAATAGATAGATTTTTCCCCTATACCATTCTGTTGTCAACACTCTGTACTAGCGTCATACCTTACAAGTATATCATGCAAGCACTTAACTGTATTTGTAGTGCAGATCTGTGGGATACTTGCCTTTAAACAACCCCCTTGAAATCTATTTGCCTTCAATAGAGCTCAGGTACTTATAATCCCATTAACAAAAAGCATCATCCCTATCCACTCCCATACCTCTGAATTCACCATCCTTAACATACCTGAACATATTAGGTTATCATTCCCTCTCCACTAACTTCTGTCTATCAGTAGGTCACAATAGTCTATATTGTAAGACATTGATTTTACATTGTTCAGGGAGTTCATATAAGAGGTAGCATACAGTATCTCTCCTTTTGTGTCTGACTTATTTCATTTAGCATTATATCTTCAAGGTTCATCCATGTTGCCATATGTTTCAGGACTTTGTTCCTTCTTACTGCTGCATAGTATTCCATTGTATGTATACACATTTTGTTTATCTACTCATCTGTTGAAGGACACTTGGATTGTTTCCAACTCTTGGCAATTGTGAACAATGCTGCTATGAACATTGATGTACAAATGTCTGTTCATGTCACTGCTTTCAAATCTTCTGGGTATATACTGAAAAGTGGAATTGCTGGATCATAGGGTAATTAGATATCTAGTTTTCTAAGCAACTGCCAAACTGCCTTCCACAACAGCTGTACCATTATACATTCCAACCAGCAATGAACAAGAGTTCCAATTTTTCCACTTCTTCTCCAGCATTTATTGTTTCCTGTTTGTTTAATGGCAGGCATTCTTATTGGTGTGAGATGGTATCGCATTGTGGTTTTGATTTGCATTTCCATAATAGCTAGTGGAGATGAACCTTTTTTCATGCGTTTTTTGCCATCTGTATTTCCTCTTCAGAAAAATACTCTTCCATTTCTTTTGCTCAGTTCATAATAGGGTTGTTTGTACTATCATTGCTGAGTTGTAGGATTTCTTTATATATGCAGGGTATCAATCTCTTACCGGATATATGTTTTCCAAATATTTTCTCCTGTTGAGTTGGCTGCCTCTTCACCTTTTTGACAAAGTTTTTTGAGGCACATAAGCTTTTGATTTTGAAGAGTTCCAATTTATCTATTTTTTTGTTGTTGTTGCTTGTGCATTGGGGTATAAGATCTAAGAAGCTGCCTCCTATTATTGGTCCTGAAGATGTTTCCCTATATTATCTTCTAAGAGTTTTATTGTGCTGTCTCTTATTTTGAGGTGTTTGGTCCACTTTGAGTTAATTTTTACATAGGGTGTGAGGTAGGGGTCCTCTCATTCTTTTGGTTATGGATATTCAGTCCTCCCAGCCCCATTTGTTGAAGAGACTGTTCTGTCCCACTTCAGTGGATTTAGGGGCCTTATCAAAAATCAGTCAACCATAGATCTGGGGGTCTATTTCTGAACTTTCAATTCAATTTCATTGATCAATATGTCTTTCTTTGTACCAATACCATGCTGTTTTGACCACTGTGGCTTTATAGTAGGCTTCAAATTCTCGAAGTATAAGTCCTCACACTTCATTCTTCCTTTTTAGGATATTTTTGGCAATTTGAGGCCCCTTTCCTTTACAAATAAATTGGATAACTAGCTTTTCCAAGTCTGCAAAGTAGGTTTTTGGAATTTTTATGGGAATTGTATTGAATCTTAAGATCAGTTTGGGTAGAATTGACATCTTAACAACATTTAGTCTTCCTATGCATGAGCACAGAATATTTTCCCACCTATTTAGGTCCTTTTTTATTTCTTTTAGTGAAGTTTTATAATTTTCTGTGTAGAGGTATTTTATGTCCTTGGTTAAGTTTATTCCTAGGTATATGATTTTTTTAGCTGCTATTGTGAATATAGATTTTTTGATTGCCTCTTCACATAGGTCATTACTAGTGTATAGGAACATTACTGACTTATATGCATTAATCTTACATCCAGCCACTCTGCTGAATTTATTTATTAGCTCAAGTAGCTTTGTCATCAAATTCTCAGGATTTTCCAAATATAAGCTCATATCACCTACAAATAATGACAGTTTTACTTCTTCCTTTCCAGTTTGGATACCTTTTGTTTCTTTGTCTTGGCAAATTGCTCTGGCTAGAACTTCCAGCAAAATGTTGAATAATAGAGGTGACAGTGGGTATCCTTGTCTCATTCTTGATTTTAGGGGGAAGGCTTTCAACCTCTCACCCTTGAGTACTATGCTGGCTGTGGGTTTTACATATATGCCTTTTATCATATTGATGAAAGTTTCCTCAATTCTTACTTTTTGAAACATTTTTTTCTTTATCAAAAAAGGATGTTGAATTTTGTCAAATGATTTTTCAGCATCTATTGAGATGACCATTTGATTTTCCCTTTCAATCTGTTAATGTGTTGTTTTACATTAACTGATTTTCTTATGTTGAACCATCCTTGCATGCCAGGAATGAATCCCACTTGGTCAAGGTGTATAATTATTTTAATGTGCTTTTGGATTCAATTTGAAAATATTTTGTTTAAGATTTTTGCATCTATATTCATTAGGGAGATTGGCCTATAGTTTTCCTTTTTTGTATTATCTTTATCTGGTTTTGGTATCAGAGTCATATTTGCTTCACAAAATGAGTTAGGTAGTGCTCCTTTTTCTTCAATTTTTGAAAGAGTTTGAACAGGAATGGTTTCAATTCTTTTTTAGAAAATTTGGTAAAATTCCCTTGTGAAGATATCTGGCCCTGGGCTTTTATTTGTAGGTATATTTTTGATGACTGATTGGATCTCTTTGCTTGTGATTGGTTTGTTGAGGTCTTCTATTTCTTCCTGGGTCAATCTAGGTTGTTCATGTGTTTCCAGGAAATTGTCCATTTCCTCTAAATTGTCTAGCTTGTTGGCATACAGTTCTTCATAGGATCTTCTTATGATTTTTTTTAATTTATTTGAGATCTGTAGTAATTATTCCCTTCTCATTTCTGATTATGTTTATTTGGGTATTCTCTCTTTTTGACTTTGTCAGTCTAGCTAAGGGTCTGTCAATCTTGTTGATCTTCTCAAAGAACCAACTTTTTGTTTTATTTATTCTCTCTATTGTTTTTTGTTCTCCAGCTAATTTATTTCTGCTTTAATCTTTGTTATTTCTTTTCTTATACTTGCTTTAGGGTTAGTTTGCTGATCATTCTCTAGCCTCTTCAGTTGTTCAGTTATGTCTTTGGTTTTAGCTCTTTCTTGTTTTTTGCTACACGCATTTAGAGCTATAAATTTCCCTCTCAGCACCACCTTCCCTGTTTTTATATGTTGTTCTCATTTTCATTCATCTCTAGATATTTACCTATTTCTCTTGCAATTTCCTCTTTGACCCACTGGTTGTTTAGGAATGTGTTGTTTAACCACCATATATTTGTGAAAGATATGGTTCTTTGGTGGTTATTGATTTCTAGTTGTACTCTATCATGATCAGAGAATGTGCTTTGAATAATTGCAATCTTTTTTAATTTATTAGGACTTGTTTTGTGCCCCAGCATATGATCTGTCCTGGAGAACATTCCGTGGGCACTAAAGAAGAATATATATCCTGGTACTTTGGGATGTAATGATCTATTTATGTCTGTTAAGTCTAATTCATTTATCATATCATTTAGGTTCTTAATTATCTTATTGGTCTTCTATCTAGTTGTTCTAAATATAGAAAAGAGTGGTTTATTGAAGTCTCCCACTATTATTGTAGATTTGTCTGTTTCTCCCTTCAATTTAGCCAATGTTTGTATCATGTATTTTGAAGCTCCTTGACTGGGTGCAAAAACATTCATGATTGTTATTTCTTCTTGGTGAACTGTCCCTTTTATTAATATATAGTGTCCTTCTTTGTCTCTTAGGACATCTTTGCATTTTAAGTCTATTTTTTTCTCATATAAGTATAGCTACCCCAGCTTTCTTTCAGTTGCAGCTTGCGTAGAATATTTTTTCCATCCTTTCACTTTCAGTCTTTTTGTGTCACATAAGGTGAGGCTCTTGTAAACAGCATACCAATGGGTCATACTTTTTAATCCATTCTACCAGTCTGTATCTTTTAATTGGAGACTTTAATCCATTCACATTCAAAGTTACTACTGTGAAGGGAGTTCTTGAACCAGCCATCTTATCCTTTGGTTTTTTGTTTTTGATCTATTTTTTTCCTTCCTTCATTTTTCCTTTAAGTTACCCTTACTGATAATCTTCAGTTCTGTGCCCTCTCCAGACCTCTTTCTTCTTTCTTTTTTGCTCAGATGGTAGACCTCCCTTTAGCATTTCTTGCAAGGTGGTCTTTTATCAACAAATTCTCTCAACATTTGTTTGTCTGTGAAAATTGTAAACTCTCCTTCAATTTTGAGTGAGAGTTTTGCTGGTTAAAGAATTCTTGGTGGCAGTTTTTATCTTTCAGAATCTCAAATATTTCATACCACTGCCTTCTTGTCTCCACGGTTCCTGCTGACTAGTCAGTACTTAGTCTTATGTTGCTTCCCTTGTATGTGGTGAATTGTTTTTCTCTACTTGATTTCTAGTTGCATTCTATCATGATCAGAGAATGTGCTTTGAATAATTTCAATCTTTTTTAGTTTATTAAGACTTGTTTAATTTAATAAAGCAATTTATTAATAATTCCTCTTCCCTAGTTGATTTCTAGTTGCATTCCATCATGATCAGAGAATGTGCTTTGAATAATTTCAGTCTTTTTTAATTTATTAAGACTTGTTTTCAGAACTTTCTCCTCTTCAGCATTGGACAATCTAATCAGTATATGTCTCAGAGTGAGTTTTTTTGGATTTATTCTATTTGGAGTTCATTGGGCATCTTTGATTTGCATATTTATGTCATTTAGAAGAGTTGGGAAGTTTTCCCCAACTATGCCTTGGAACACTCTTCCTAGCCCTTTGCTCTTCTCTTCCTCTGGGACACCAGTGATTCTTATATTTGTTTGCTTCGTGTTGTCCATCATTTCTCTGAGATTCATTTCAAAGTTTCTTTTTTATTTTTTTCACCATTCTTTCTTTTGTGTGTTTGTATTCAATTGCTTTGTCTTCTAGTTCACGTATTCTTTCTTCTGCCTCTTAAAATCTTCTGTTGTGTGTCTCTAGGATATTTTTAATTTGACCTACAGTGTCTTTTATTTCCATAAGATCTGCTATTTTTATTTACTCTTGCAAATTATTCTTTATGCTCTTCTAGAGTCTTCTTGATTTCCTTTATATCTTTAGCCATCTTGTTGAAGTTGTTTTGGAGATTTATTTGTACTTCTTTAATTAATTGCTCCAAGTTTTATATCTCTGCCAGCTTTTTAACTTGTTCATTTGGCTTTTCCATATCTTCTAGATTCTCCAAGTGCTTTGTAATTTTCTGTTGGCTTTGAGGCATTTGCTTGTCTTGATAAGGTTATTTTGGGAAATACAGGATTATTTGAGCATTTACATAGAATTTGGGAGAGCTACAGCTTGCTGGCATACAGTTTCCTTATCATACCAGCAGGTGGCACTCTCAAACAGCTCTTCCCTGAACTTCTACTATGCACTGGGCAGAGTCCAAACCTGGTGGGGAACAAATCAGTGCACCAGTTCTCTGTGTGCACTGGGGAATGCCTGCCCTGGGGCTGTGATGTGGGCCCTGACCAGTTCAGCAGGGAGTCAGCTCAAGGGCCCTCTCCATGTCAAATGGGCTCTGCTCCCTGCCTGCCATGTGCCTGTGAGCCTCTGGGGTGTGGGAGGGGCTACTGATTCTTGGTATGGTGCCCTCTCCTATCCCAATTTCTAGCCAGTGCACCACCCCAGACTTCAGTGAGGGGAGATTAAATGTTGTCTTCCTGGTTCCCTCATGGGAACTCCCAGATATCTGGCTGTGGAGGATCACCTCCCCAGCTAACTGCCAACATGTGTGCACAGTAGTGGAGTGTCACTACTCACTCTCTTGTCCAGAGATTTTCTTGCTACTGCCAGTCCCAGGAGGCAGACCTGGCAAAGAAACTCACCCTATCCCTCAAGGTGCCATCTCTCCATATTTTTGTCCATATCCCCTCCACATACTATAGTCAGTCACACTCCAAAACCCTGGTCCTGGGCATCCTCCAGCCCCTCTCTAGTTTCTTTCAGGGTTCTCCTCTGTTCTGCCTCACCTGCTCTGCCTTATTCCTGGAAGTCATCTGTGCCGGTTTGAATGTGTTTTGTCCCCCAAACGCCATTATCTTTGATGTAGTCTTGTGGGACAGACTTTTGGTGCTGGTTGGATTTGCTTGGAGTGTGCCCCGCCCAGCTGTGGGTGGTGACTTTGGTGGGATACTCCCATGGAGGCATGACCCCACCCATTCAGGGTGGGCCTTGATCAGTGGAGCCATATAAAACATGCTGACTCAAAGAGACTGAACGGAGTACAGCTGTGAGTGACGTTTTGAAGAAGAGCAAGCTTGCTAGAGAGGAATGTCCTGGGAGAAAGCCATTTTGAAACCAGAACTTTGGAGCAGACGCCAGCCACGTGCCTTCCCAGCTAACAGAGGTTTTCCGGACGCCATTTGCCATCTCCAGTGAAGCATTAGCAAACTAGACCATCATCTATTTTGTCTTATTTCTTTTTATGATACCTTTTTACAAACTTATTTACAAAACCTAAGACCAATCCCCACCCTCTCTGGGCATGGTGCTGGGTTCCGAGGTGCAGGTGAGTGCTCTTACTGGCTGAGCTCCCACCTAGCAGCCCTTGTGATGCTGATGCATCAAGCTGGGGCTGATGGGAGGCCAGTTGGGGATAAGACATATGTGCAGGGTGCTGTGGGGTCAGCCAAGGGACAGGGAGACCATCTGCATAAGGTCACAGTATGCTGCTGCTTCAATGTCTGAGAGAAAGGGGAAGGCAGGCCCAGGGCAAGCCCAGTCCATAAGCTGAGGCTCCAGAAGTGTCATTGTGGTTTTAATTTGCATTAACCCAATAGCTAGTGATGTTGAGCATCTTTACATGTGCTTTTTAGCCATTTGTATTTCCTCTTTGGAGAAATGTCTATTCAAGTCTTTTGCCCACCTTTTAATTGGGTTGTCATTTTAATGTTGAGTTGTAATATTTCTTTATATTTTCTGGATATTAACCCTTAGCAGATTTGTGGTTTCTAAATATTTTCTCCCATTGAGTAGGCTGCCTTTGCATTTTCTTGACAAAGTCTTTTGATGTGCATAAGTTTTAATTTTGAGAAGGTCCCATTTGTCTATATATTTTTTCATTGCTTGTGCTTTGGGTGTAAAGTCTAAGAAACTGTTGCCTACCACAAGATCTTGAAGATGCCCCCCTACATTTTCTTCTAGGAGTTGTATACTCATGGCTCTTATATTTAGCTCTTTAATCCACTTTGAATTAATTTTTGCATATGGTATGAGATATGGGTCATCTTTCATTATTTTGCATATGAATGCCCAGTTCTCCCAACCCCATTTGTTGAAGAGTTTATCCTTTTCCAGTTGAGTGGATGTGGCAGCCTTGTCAAAAGCCAATTGGCCATAGATGTGATGGTCTGTTTCTGAACTCTCAGTTTGATTAGTGGTCAATATATTTATCCTTATGCCAGTACTGTGGTGTTTCAACCACCATAGTTTTGTAATATGATTTCAAGTTAGGAAATGTAATTCTTCTGATTTTGTTCCTCTTTTTCTTTCAAGATGTTTTTGGCTATTTGGGGCCCCTTTCCCTTCTAAATTCCATATGAATTTGAGAATCATCTTTTCCCTTTCTCAAAAAAAGGCTGCTGGAATTTTGATAGGGAATTCATTGAATTTGTAGAATGCTTTAGGTAGAATTAATGTCTTAATGATATTATCTTCCAATCCATAAATGTGGGATGTCTTCCATTTATTTGGGTCTTCTTTAATTTCTTTCAGCAATGTTTTGTAGTTTTCAGTATACAAATGTGTGGTGGTTTGGAGCTGGATGTACCTCTATAAGACATGTTCTTATACTTAAGCCATGCCTATGGATGCTAACCCGCTGTAAGTAGGAACTTTTGTTGAGGTTACTTCAGTTAAGGTGTAGCCTTGATCCTCTATCAAAATGGGTCTTAATCGTATCACTAGAGTCCTTTATAAGCAGAATGAAATTCAGAAAGAGAAAATGCCACAGAGGGAACACCCAAAGTTAAAATTAATGGAACCTGGAAGAAAAAGGAGAGGCCAGGAGAGGCTGCCATGAACCTTGCCATGTGACAAGCTAAGGACCAAGGAACACCGACAGCCAGCCTCAGACTGTCAGTCTTCAGGAAGAAAGTATTGCCTTCATGACACTTTGATTTGGACTTTCTTTTAGCTTCAAAGCTGTGAGTTAATAAATTCCTATCATTTATCCTGACTCATTTCATGGTATTTTCTTGAGCAGCCCTGGAAATTAAAATATTTCATTGCTTTGGTTAAATTTATTCCTAGACATTTTATTTTTCTAGATGCTATTACAGATGGAATTGTCTTCTTGATTTCCTTTCCAGATTATTCATTATTGGTGTCTGGTAACCCAACTGACTTCCATGCATTTATCTTGTATCCTGCAATGTTGCTGACTTTGTTTATTAGTTCCAGTAGCTTTCTTGTGTATTCTTTAATTTTCTGTATATAGGATCATGTGACAGGCAAATATAGATAGTTTGATACCTCGCTTTCTTATTTGCATGCCTTTTATTTCTTTCTTTTGCCTGATTGCTCTGACTAGAACTTCTAGAACATTGTTAAATAACAGTGGTGCCAGAAGCACCTTTTTCTTGTTCCTGATCTTAAGGGGAGAAAGCTTTCAGTCTTTCACCATTGGGTATATTTGTTGTGTGTTTTTCATAAATGCTTTTTATCAGTTTGAGAAAGTTCCTGTCTATTCCTAGATTTCTGAGTGTTTTTATCATGAAATTATTTTGGATTGCCAAATGCCTTTTCTGCATTGATTTATATGATTGTGGGATTTTTCCTTTCATTCTATTAATGTGGTATATTACATTGATTGATTTTCTTATATTGAACCATCCCTCCATTCCTGGAAGTAATTTCACTTGGTTATAGTGTATAATTTTTTAATGTATTGTTGGATTCAGTTTGCCAGTATTTTGTTGAGGATGTTTGCATTTATATTCATAAGGCATATTCATCTAAAATTTTCTTTTCTTGTGCTGTCTTTATCTGGCTTTGTGTCAGAATAATGTTGGCCTCATTGAATGAGTTAGGGAGTAACCCCTTCTCTTGTACTTTTCAGAAGCATTTGAGAAATATTGGTATTATATCTTCTTTAAATGTTGGATAGAATTCAACAGTGAAATCATAAGTTCCTGGACTTTTCTTTGTTGGGAGGTTTTTGATTACTGATTTAATCCCTTTACTTGTTATAGATATGTTGAGATTTTCTATTGCTCCTTATACCAGGTTAGGTAATTTGTATATTTCTAAGAATTTGAAACCATTTCATCTAGGTTTACTAATTTGTTGGTATATAAGTAGTAATGTCCCCATTTTCATTACTGATTTGAGTTATTTGTGTTCTTCCTCTCTTTTTGTCAGCCTGGCTAAGGGCTTGTAGATTTTATTGATTTTTTTCTTTCAGAAAGCCAATTTCTGGTTTTGTTTTTTCTCTGTATGGTTTTTGTATTCTGTCTTATTGATCTCTGCTTAAACTTTACCATTCTCTTCCTTCTACTAACTTAGCATTTAGTTTGCTTTTCTTATTCTAGTTTCTGGTTCAGTCCAGCAAAAAGTCATGATTATAAACATATATGTACCTTATAATAGAGCCCCAAAATATATGAAGCAAAATTGACAGAATTGAAGGGAGTAATAGACAGTTGTACAGTAATAGCTGAAGACCTCAATACATCACTTTGAACACTATTAACTGGTTAGACCTAATGGACATATGTAGAACTCCATCCAGCAGAATACACATTTTTCTCAAGTGCACATGAACCATTTTCCAGGATAGACCATATATTAGGCCACAAATCAAATCTGAATAAATATAAAAATATTGAAATCATGCAAAGTATCTTCATAGACTACAATTGAATAAAGCTAGAAATCAATAATAGAAGGAAAACTGGAAAATTTACACACATGTGGAAATTTAACAACACATTATGAAACAACCAATGGGACAAAGAAGAAATCACAAAGGAAATTGGGAAATATTGTGAGAGGAGTGAAAATGAAAATACAACATACTAAAATATATGGTATACAGTGAAGGCAATGCTCAGAGAGAACTTTATAGAAATGCCTACATTAAAAAAGAAAAAAAAAGGATCCCAAATCAAATTTCTGTTGTTTTAAGCCACCTGGTTTGTGGTGATTTGTTACAACAGCCCTAAGGAAACTACCAAATAAATACTTACTACTATTTCTCACCTCACAAATGAAGAAACTGTGGCACAGATAGGTTAAGTAACTTGCCCAAGGACATACAGCTAGTGAGTAACTAAGCTGGCACTCAAACTCAAGTAGTCTGATTCTGGAGCTTGTCTTCTTACCCACCAGACTTTGCTGCCTCTTTTTGGGATGTGAAACTACCATAGGAATACCATGTCTGACTTAGACTAAAAGGCTTACTCAGGCTACTGTGTTGCAATTAAATTGTTGGTGACCAAAAACGGGGAAAAAAGACAAATTAGAGAATATTTCAATAGTACAAACAAGATATGCTGGGACATTTGGACCAGCAAGTTGCAATGTAGGAGTTGATAAGTCAAATTCTGGATTTCCTGATGACTGGGCAGAGGGATGTGAGAAAAAGAGAAGGGCCATTGAGTGATTTTAAGGATTTTTAACTTGAATGAGTTAAAGGATGGAGTTGCTGTTTACTGAATGGGAAAGACTATTCACAGAATAAGTTAAGGGTGGAAAACCTGGGTGGTTTTAGATGTCATTGGAAACTCAAGAGAGATTTTAAGAGACAATTGTATATATCAGTCTGAAGTTCAGAGGTAAGGTCCGTCCAGGAGAAATAATTTTTAATCAGCACATCAACTTAAAAGGAAGAGATAATTGAGGAGAGGGGGTCCAAGAACTGATCCTGGTATTTGCCAAAACTAAGAAGTTACAGTGATAAGGAAGAAATGAACAAAGGAGATTGAGAAGAACAGTCAGTGAAGAAGAAGCAAAACAAAGAGTTTGCAGTGTAATAGAAGCCAAATGAATAAAATCTTTGGAGGAGGGAGTAATAAACTTTGGCAAGTACTGATAATCAGTCAAATTAGAGAAGATCTGAGAATCAACTTCTGGATTAGCTAAGTAGAAGTCATTAATCACCATTAAAAGAATGATTAAAGATTGTGGGTTCAAGAGACAACCAAAGGAAAGCAATTAGAGACAGCAAGAACAGGCAGTTTTTTCAAGGAGTTTTACTCTAAAGGATGACAGAGAAATGGGGTGAAAAATAAAGGTGGTTGTACAATCAATAGAGGGTTAATCTTAAAGCATGAGATTTTTAGAATGTTTTAGTGGTGATGGGACATATTCAGGAACTGGGGAAAAATTGGTGGTGCAAAGAGGAAGTGGAGAATTATATGGTTGAATAGGTGAGAGAGGATAGACTCTCATTCTGAAGTGGAGAAGCAAATTTTAGCAAGGATGACAAATATTTCATTCATATTAACAGGAGAGAAGGCAATTGATATGAACACAGCTGATGTATAATACTACTATTTGTTTTTGTAAACTGATCAGATATCCCACAACATTGCTACAAGATTTTACTAGTTAAAATAATAAGGACAGTTTTGTGTTTCCCTTTTCTTTAATATGCCTCTTGCAGTGGTCATTACTGCTGTTCACCATTATTTCCATTTCTTCCCTCTTCCAGATAAATATTAAGTTTCCTGACTTTCCTTGTTCTTTGGTGGGACCATGTGACTTTCTCTGGCTAATTGAGATGTGAGCCTAAATGACAGGTATCATTTTGGGACCAGAGCATTTAACTGTTGATGACAGACTCTTCCATGCTATCATTTTCCCTTGGACACACTGACTGGAAATGTTTAAGGGGGTGGCTCTTCCATCAGCCTTCTTCCTGGATGATGATAAGCCCAGTCCTTTTGCCAACCTATGAAGATCATTTAGCATGGGCAAGAAATAAACTTGTGATGGTTTTTAAGCAACTAATATGTTTGGATATTTTTAACTGCAGCATAACCTAGCCTATCTTAACTGAATGCCTCTTATTTGTTTTTCTTGTCTTGTTGCATTGGTCACGTCATTCAAATACTGTGAAGAAGAGTAACGGTGGGAATAGGTATGCTTGTATTATTAACTGTATTAAGTGTGTTTGTGTAAGTTTTTAGTCTATAGTCTTTATAAGTTAAGTAGTCCCCCATTTATTTCTAGCTCTCTGGGAGTTTTTACCATAAATAGGAGTTGGATGCTATCTAATGCATTTTCTGTGTCTGTTTAGATAACATGTGAGTTTTCTCCTTTAATTCATTAATGAAAGGAATCTTTGTTATTAAACCATATTTAAGTTCCTGGGATAAACCCTACTTAATCATGATATTTTATGTTAACACATTGTTTGCTTAATTTAATATTTTATTTGCATTTTAGCACTTAAATTTGTAAGTGGAAAGGTCTTATAATTTTATTTCTCATATTGTCTTCATTTTTGGAGGCATGGTTTTTCTAGGCTCATAAAATGAGTTAGACAATTTTCTCTCTTTCTGTTTCCTGGAAAAAAATTATTAGGGTGGAGATTATCTATTCCTTGGTGGTGTGACAGAATACAACAGAAAAATTGTCAAAATAACTAACTTATGGTTTACTATTTTAATTCTATTTAATTGATTTCTGAATTATATTCATTACTGTGGGTCAAGTGAGTTAAGAATTTAATAAATGCCTAGATCAGTAAATATTGCGTATAAAATTATTGCCATAATTTCTTATTTTTTATTACTACTTAACCATTTTGTACATTGATCAATACTTTTAATTGAACAAACAGCTCATTGACTTCAGTTTTTATTCTGGTAAATATTTTTAAAGCTATCAGTTTTTTCACTGAATTCTTCCTCAGTTATATGCTGTAATTTTTTTCAGGAAATAATTTCATCTATCAGTTCTAATTATTTCATTGTTTCATCATCTGCTATTTTACCCAATGTTTAGTTATAGTATGATTTTTAGCAAATATGTGCCAGTTTTCTAGCCTTCCTGCTGTTACTGATTTCTAATTTGATTGAATTATCTGCATGATGTTGATTTTTTGGAATAAATTGAAACTTCTTTGTTACATAGTATGTTGAAGTTTTTGTGAAAGTTCTACTGGCATTCAATAATATAAACTTTCTGTACTGTCATACTTCTATTTCTGTATATATCTATTATTCTGGGCATATCAATTATGTTATTCAAATCTTCTAATTTTCTTAATTTTGGTGTGCTTGATTAATCATTTTCTAAGAGAAGTATGCTAATATACTACTCTTTTTGTGTCTTTTTATATGCAGTGTTGCTGTTGGACCCAATCTATTTGTCTGCTTCTGATGTTAAATGTCCCCAACTAAGCTAAATTTGAGTACCACTTGAATATTACCTTACAAAACCTGGCCAAGACTGACATGGATCTGTGGGTTGTAGACCTCACAATGATTCAGACATAAACACAATCCATCTAGGTAAAAAGACCACAAATAAGATACTTTTCCCAACATCTTTCCCATCCTTATTGCTTTGTATTTCTGCTTGTATCTCCCAGGAAATTCAGACAGTTTTTAAATTAGTTCCTTACTTTACACTAGAATGTATATTCCTCAAGGGCTTACATTAGTTTGGGGTCACATTTAAATTCCAAAACCCAGAGAAAGTCCTAGAAAGTGGTTAAATAGAATACTGAATAAAGTTTTCCAGTACTCAGTCAGTTCTGTAGCATCTGCAGATTTGAGTTCAGGGTCCATTGTGCCAACTAAAACACTCAGCAAGTCTTTGTTACTTTTCATTTGTTTAAATGGAAGAGGTGTCTTTATTGCAATACCATCCTATTTCTCCACTCTGGGGCTTTGCTTCATTAATGATTTCCCCCTTTTTGTTTGTACCCCTTAATTCTCTCTTTCCCTACTTTGCTTCATCTGTTCAGCCTAAAAACATGCTCATATTTTTCCATCCACCATTTTGATTTTTCCTTTTTCTAGCTTTGGTATTTCATTAAATTATTTTTAAATGACTGACTCCACTCTTCATAATGCCTTGTAGGTGGGTTGGAGTCAAAAGATGGAGTAGACACAAAACAAGGTGAACTCAGTCAAGTACACCAGTAATGTAGTATTGCAATAGTCCCAGTGAAGATGGATGGGAGTTGGGATTGATGTGGGGGTGGTGAGAAGGGAAGAAATGAAAAGCAGGAGGAAGAAGGAGTGAGAAAAAAGTGTGAATTATTCCTTTCAGAAAGTGAGAGAGGGAGTGTTAGTAAAGAAAGCTAATAGGATCGTCCAGCAGTGGTGTGTACCTCATATGAATATGATGATCATGAATTATTCAATATACCAATCTGCCCTATGTGATTTCATCTAGCAAATCTCAGCTGCATGAGTAAAGTCAATCACAAAAATGGTAAATAATTTGGGAATCCATGGTTTGTTAGCCATCACGGCTTGAATGATCTTCTCAAATTAGTGTTGGATTGACTTTACTTCTCTGCAGAAATATATGCAATGGCTATCCGTTGTTTAGATTTTTTTTCTTTAAATCTAAGTATTTCTTAGCCGGGCATTCAAGACCCCTTCATTTCACCAAAACCAACATTTTCAGCTTTACCCCAACTATCCTATTTTGCTCCTGCCATGTTAAACTATTCACCACTCTCATAAATATTTTTTATTTTGTTTTATTTGCCTTTAATATTAGCTTTCCTTATATTATCTTTTTCCTTCTCTTTACCATCATCAATCTCCAACTTTTAAAATCACCCTCTAAATCCAAGCCTAATTCCAACAACTCTGTGATGCCTTCCTTCTCTGGCTGTCCACAAAAGTTTTGATACTTTTATATGTTGCCTTTATCCTAGTTGTTTGTGTACTTGACTTGTTTTTTCAGTGTATCACATGGTAATGTAAGGGTAAGAGATCTGTTATTTGGTTTTATTTTTTCCCAGATTTATTATCTCCTCTTCCTTTAGCAACTGCATTTAGATTTTCTTTTGGAAAACTACCTCTTCTCCATTTTTCATCTATATACTTTTGGGAGAGTCATCACTGTGGTGCATTAAATGACCTAGGAATGTAACTCAGACCAGTGCACAGTAATTGGCTGGTTGGTGAGCCTGTCGCTAAAGCCATGGGCATTAGATCCAATGAGCATCAGTCTTGGGTTTGTTACTGGAAACATGGGGTAGGAGAAACTCCTCACTGTTGGTGATTAGCTGGCGGAAGTAATACTAAAGCTGCTGAAGGCAACTGCCCTATATGAGGAGAACCAGTCTAAGAAGCCAACACATGGAAGCAAATCTAGGAGAAAGAGAAAGAAAGGTTTCTAATAACATAATTCTGGTCCTGGGTTATAGTCATGCAAGAGATGAATCACTGGGATTTCAGTTATGACAATAGTGAATCCTCTTCCTCATTTGTGTCATTTGAGTTTGAGTTTTGAATTCCTAAAATCTCACCTCCTCTATTAATAGCCACCCACAACATTCTCTTCTCCCACCCCTCCAGGCCTCTGAAACATTTACTATGTACAGCACTAATTCAACATTGAAATGAAGGACTTACATAGTCATTTATATGATTATGCACATTTCCTGCCTTTCAATTTAAGAATAGGTTATTTGAGGGTAGTTTATTGCAGACCCTGGAGCCAGACTACCCAGGTTTTGAATCCTAACTCCCCCACTTGCCTACTGAGTGTTCCTGAGCAAAGCACTTCACATTTTTGTGCCTCTGATTGATCACCTGTGTGATGGGAATTATGGTGATCACCTCATAGAGTTGGTATGAGGAGTTAATACATGTAAATCCCTTAGAAAAATCTCTGGCACATAATATACACTGTGCAACTAAGCCCTCTGCAAGTGTGAGCTATTATTATCACAATGATGATTATTATCATTATTATTATTATTGGTAACCACTCTGCCTACTGCAGTGCCTCTCAATTATAAAGAGTGAATCATTCTGAACTATTATAGAAAGGGTTTTAATATAGTACTTGTTTGCCTGATCCTGCAGTTTCACCATGGACCAACCTACCCAGGCATCATGTCGTCCCAGCTCAGAATATTGTAAATGTCCCAAAACTTTCTGCCACATTCTTCACCTTCCCTTCTATCCCCACTTTCACTCAAATCCTGTCCTTCCTTGCAGCTTTGTCTCTCATGCCCAGCATCCAACAGGCCCTGGAACTTAATGATAAGTTTGAATCCCAGCATTTCTCCTTTGTTGTTGTTGGGTACCAGTCCTTTGTCTTTCACCTGCTTTTTGAGCTTTCAGTAGTTTGCATACATTGCCACACTCTGGACTCCCATTTTAGAGGATCAGATATCAACTAATGCAAGATCATCTATTCTACTGCGAAACTTTAGAACACATACTTATCAAGATTCAAAACATAACCTCCCAGACACAGCAAGTATCTGATACTATTTATTTCAAAATGGTTAAAAACTGAAAGTATGAAGATTAGCCTCTCTAAAACTAAAAGTTCCCCCTCATGTTTATTTCCCCTACAAGTTCAAGAAGAATTTCTAGGTTGGGTAGCTCCATTCCATGTCAGCAGTACTGTCACATAAGTAGGAATACGATGTAGATGGGGTCAAATTTACTGCCTAGAAGCTCAGGAGAGTGAGTGGAGGTGAGCGGGGCCTGTTAGTTTGCAAATCATGAGGACCTCTGAGCTCCGTTTAAAGAACGCAAGACATATTTATGACCTTGCCATTTGTGACAGGCCAGTCTGTGCCAGTCATCGCCATCGCTAGTCTGAATGCAGAAGGAAATGTCCTCTTTGAGAATGTTACATGAAGAAAAGTGGAGGATAAAGTTAGCAAAAGACACATAAGCAGTAAAAAAAAAAAAAAAAAAACAAAAATGATTTAAACATGAGACATTTCCAGTGTGCTAAAGTTGGTATAGTTTGCTATGTGTGGTACTGCTGAAGGAAATAAAATGCTCAGCTTGGGAAATGAAGAAAGGAAACATGTCAGTGTTTTGCCCATAATATTGGGAAAAATAGAATTATCTGAGCCATGCAAATTCAAAATGTGCCCACTTTAAAAAAGTACATTTACTATATTTGGAATATAACTTAAGAACTTAGAATTTTAAACTCCTAGGAATTCAGTAGTGGGATTTTTGAGGCAATTACTACTTTTCATACAACAGACACACATAATCTCTACTTACATAACACGAACACACTCAGTGGAAAACTTTTCTGCGTAGCTTGCTCCGAAACTTAACTTTATCGTGGGTCAAATTATTTCTCATGAGATGTCGTATAAAATAACAGAAGACATATAACATGATATTGCACACATGTTGTTTAATTTTTTTCAGCCAAAATGAAGGAAGAAGGCACACATACCATATTAACTATTGAAAAGAAACTCCTATCTGTTTAAGAGAAACAAAATGAGCACACCCATTAGATTTTAGGTCAATTTATCCATAAGCAAACCCTGAGTTGAGAATTCATATGCAAGTGATTTATTAAGAATATTATAACATGAGAAACCAAAAAAAGGGTGGAGGAAGCAGAACAGAGAAGGTGAGGAAGCCAAATAGGGGTGAAACCTCAGGAAAAATCCTAGAGGATAGCTTCAGCCTGACCCCACAAGGGAACTGTGGCATGTAAGCTACATCTCAGAGTTGTCCTAATCTGAGTCAAAGGAGCTGGGCTCAAACTCCAACAAAAGGTCAACCTAGATGGATACAAATTCCCACATATTCAGTCAAAGCAGTCTCCAGTAGACTGAGGCAAGTCTTCAAAAAAATATGCTGTAGCCTCTGACTGTTGGGAGCAAAATCCCACTAAGTTCTGGGGTCACATAAGAACAGTAAGAAGGGATATAGGGGATTTGGATAGGGTGTTGACATAGTTTATTACATGGTTCCTAAATGATGTTCATTTTTTACCTATGTAGAATAGGTAAAATACTACAGGTATATAGTATATATAACATTATGTTAAAATATTGGGTAAGCACACTTGCATAATTCAAACACCGGATATCTTCCCAACATGAACAGATACATTTAATTGTTTATATAGATCAACTCAAACAAACAAGCCTTCATTCTTTGAACCATCATTTTTATTTAACCAGTCATTCAAAGTATTCATTGATTGACCACTATGGTCAATGAATTAATGAGTGAATTACAAATTCATTGATTGATTACTATCGATCACTGTTGTTAATAACTTTGGAATCAGAAAGAACCAGCTTTTAATTCTGGCTCCACTTGTTACCAATTGACTTGGAGCAAATAACCTAACTTCTCTAAGTCCCTGTTCATACATGTGTAAGCTGAGGACAACTGAACTATACTAAGGATTAAATACGTAAGATAATGTTTGTAACTGACTGAGCACAGTGCTTGGTACATGGTAAATGCTGAATGCATGTTAGTTAATACGATAACAATGAAAATGCTAAATTCTGCATATCAGATAGTATGTTTTAAAGGAGAACAAGATGTGGTCCCTCCTTTGAAGAGCTCAATTATCTGTCAAAGAAACTGCACTGAAAAACGTTAAACCCTCAAGGATGAATTTATTCAGGAGCCACTGGTTGCACTTAGGACAGTTTGGTTTGGAATGTTTTCCTTTATTGGTAATTAAGTCACCTGGAGCCTGTAATTTTCAAGGGGTGGGGGGGCAGGGAGAGAGATAAGGAACTGCCTAGTTATTAGCCTCTTAGGTGAGAGGGAGATGGAAGGGGGATGTTGGAGTGAAATTGATATTTAGAATAGTTAATTCTGAAGTTCTCTTTTTTCCTTTTTTTCCTGCAGTCTAAGTTTTTCTCTGCAGTCCCACAGCTGCAAGATTGGTTTCAAGGAGGCCAGGATGGTAGGAGAGCGGGGAGGCGTGCACAAGGAGTAAGGTAGCAGCTCGTTCAAGAGAAAGCAAGCCAGTCCTAGACATGTCTTAGAAGGAGGGCAAGTTATGATCAAATGCTTAGCTTAGAAAAGATAATAATACAAGAGAACAATATATGATTGAAGCTGAATGAGGTATATAAAAAATAAACATATAACCCATGGCTCATTTCTTCTCCCCATTAATATATTCTCCATGCTGACTCTGGAGTTCTCCTTCTAAAGAATAACTCTCATAGTGATTCTATTTTCTCCTAAATTGTAAATTTCTCCATTTTCCCCACACACAAAAAGTCAGGCTCCATAGCATTTTCCCATTGCCTGATCTGCTACTACTGCTATGACAAATGCCCCACACTGGGTTGGTTTAAAAGAACAGGAATTTTTCTCAGGGTTTTGGAGGCTACAAGGCCAACTCAAGGTGTCAAAAGGCTATACTTTCTGCCAGAGTCTGTAGTGTTCTGGTTTTGGCTTGCCACACCTTGGCTTGGAGTTCCTTGACTTGCATCTCTCACTCAGTCACATGGCAATCTGCCTCATTCTCTGACTTGTTCTGACTTCTGGCTTCTACTTATTTCTGGTTTCCACTAACTGTATGCAAATTTCCTTTGCACATGAGGACTCCAATAATATGGATTAAGTTCCTACCTGATTCAATTTGGCCCCACGTAAATAAGATCTTTGGAGATCCTAATCACAAGTGAGTCCACACTTTAATAATATCTTCAAAGATCCTATTTACAAATGGGTTCACGCTCACATAAATTTGGCTGAAGACTTAAGCATTTCTTTTATGGGGAACATGACTCAACCCCCAACACCCACGATCTACTATAGTTCACATCTTCCACTTCATCGCAATGCACATTTCTCAGGACTATCTAGAAATAGAGTATTTTTCAACTTCTCATCACTCCTTAAATGGTTCTAGCCATCCAGAGTATCTTTTCTCCATTTCTTACTGCTGAAATTTCTCCATCCTTACATATCCACCTGTACAAAGTTCCCCATCTCCTCCATTCAAATTAAGTCTCTACAAATTCTCACAGTACATCATTTTACTCCTTAATAGGTACTACCTTGTATTACACTTAATTGTATACCAGTAGGTGTGTAGAGAGAAAATGGCTGGGGAGAAGATATTTGAGCATTAGGGTTGGATCAACCACTCAGCAGTGTTTGTCATAATGTTAGTC
Source organism: Choloepus didactylus (assembly GCF_015220235.1). Classification (NCBI taxonomy): domain Eukaryota; kingdom Metazoa; phylum Chordata; class Mammalia; order Pilosa; family Megalonychidae; genus Choloepus; species Choloepus didactylus. The sequence goes on from NC_051309.1 coordinate 22,900,632, forward strand.
TTTTCTATTAGAATATAAGTTTTTTGAGGCCAAGGATGAACCCTAACATATCAAATAGGAGTTATGGAGAAAGGAAGAAAATCCATACATTGCAATATTGTGGGAATTAAAGAAAGAGAATTTCAAGAAAGAGGACAAAGAAATTTGTGTTCATTACTACAGATTTTTTTTTAAAACAAGATGAGTGAAAGAGACTTGTACAAGTAAGGTCATTGGTAATTTTGGAGAATGCAATTTTGTGCAGATATTGGAGCAAACAAATCACATAAACATAAAACTAGTGGTGGTACATTTGTCACTCAAATAGTGCAAACAAAAGCCATGAGACACGGTAGCCACTGGTAGGAGGCTGAGAGGATTTACATTATAGAAAATAATGTGCAGATTTTTAAAAAGCATGCTTTTGTTAAAGAATAAAGAGAAATGATTCATATAAGAGAGAGATACTGAAAATACTAGAGAAGAATATTTGAGGAAGGAACTAATTATTTTTTCTAACTATGCTCAAAAGTCATTATTCTAAAATTAATCAATGTAGTTATGCTGTTACTGCACTTCTGCAACATGGGAATTAAAATTACCCAAACACCAGCTTGACCTTTTTCTAATTTAGCATTTTTCCATTACAGGGGTAGTCATGTATTTGAATTGTAGCAGCAATGATTTACTGATCCATTCTTTGGGAAATTTCCAACTGGATCTAACCAGTACCACCTTGGTCTGGAGGGTCTCAGGTCTTGAATCAAGCTCCCACATTCACTCAAGATGACTAGATTTCCCAACCTCTCTTAGGGAGAGCTGCCAGGTAATCTGGACTGTTGAAGTGCAAGTTGTCTGTTTAAGAGATGGCTCGGCAGGTGTCCATCCAGGAGGATGTCATCAGCAGTCATTTCCACTTGGCTCCCAGGTCTCCAAGATGGAAGGCCCTCCAGTTTAAGGATTCCTAGTCTGTTCTCTCAGTTCTTTCCCTCCAGAGTCTTTACTTTACCTTTTCTCTTCCCATTCCCCTCAGCTACAAGCCTTCATTCTTAAGGTCTAAGTCAAAGAAAAATTTGCTCAAGAATTTTTTTTTGGCATATAAGACTGGCTCCTTTGAATCATATTTTAGCTATGCATGGGCTAAGGGAGGGAAAAAGAAACCTCAAGATACTAGTAAGAGCAAAAATGGGTAGGGAAATTTACAGAAAACAGATTAATGATCTGAGACAAGCCTCTGCTAGATTATCAAATCCATGATTAATAATAAAAATAATAATGGCTAACTTTATTGAATGCTCACTATGTACCAGACACTGATTCTCAACTTTTACATATATGACATTTAATCCCTACAACAAACCAACAAGAGAGGCACAATTACTTTTGCCATTTCATAGATAAGAAAATTGAAGGGGAGAGAAATTAAATAGTTTGCCCAAGGTTACACAGCAAATTAGTGGTGGAAGTATAATTTGAATCTAGTCTAGGCTCTTAATCATCATACATTATGGACAGGATGTTCTTAGTTTTGATGAATTGTTATTTCTCCTAAAAAAAAAAAAAAAAAAAAAAAAAAAACTCACTATTGCATAATATTTCAAAAATAGATAAGAATTTTACATTACCACCTTATAAAGAAAGGCTATTTCAGGCAAGTCAGGGAATGAAAAATAAAATCAAGATTCTTTGGCCTTATTTGGTCCAGCTACAAGTGTATAAAAGCATAATTGTTTGATGCTTAGTGAATGCAATCATATTAAGAATATTTTCAAGGAATTGTGGGAAGGTGGCAGAGTAGGAAGTGCCAGAAATCAGTCCCTCCACCAGGACAGGAACTGTCTGAATCAATTATTTCAACAGTAGAACATTGCATAGCATCCAGGGAAGAGTAGGCAGAAGAAGCTGTTAAATTACAGTAAATACCATTAAATTGCTCTCTCCACACAGTGGTTACCATCACACAGTTCCCACTCACAGCAGGCAGCAGTGGGCTCTGGCCCTGGCTTAGCTTGCTGCTGACAAAAGGGACATAAGGACCCATTTCCCTAAGATCCAGGGTGGGCATGAGCCAATTCCTGATCACAGCTTTTGATTAGCTACCTCAGATTACTGGAGCTCAGCTCTGAGGGCAGCCTTGTTCCACTTGCCCTGGGCAAAGGCAGCTTAGAAGACTTACAGGTTATGCTTCCTCAGAGCTATGGAGGACAGTGGAAGGGCTGCATTTGCTCTGCAGGTCAAGAAAGCACAGCTTCAGGGAGCCATGGAAGAAGCTCCTGGTGCCCTTCCTGGCCCCTCCTTCATCCCCTCTCCAGGGATGTTTGGAGCTAGCCAAGGCTTGTTTTGTGTGCCCCCAGCCTTGTTCTGGCTGGAAAAGACTGACTTGGGAAACTCCTCTCTGGCCTGCCTGCCTTCCACTCTCCCCCCAGATTTTGCCCTCTAGGCAAAAGAAGCTTGCAACAAGGAAAGCAGAGTAAGAAACAATTGAGGCAGACAGCTTTAAGCCCAGCAATAGAGCACCTGGGAGAGGGAGAAAGTCAGTTTCCTGGGAAGCCAGGTGGCACTCAAACTTCTGTAAACTCCTAAGACAAGTTTAGGACAAGCCAGTGGCCCAGAAAACACAGGGAGGTCCCTGCACTTTGCATTTGCCTTGGGAGGACCGTCCTGATAGGAAGGATGATGCTCAAGAAATTTCTAGCATATTACCAACTGGTTACAAACTCAAGAAACAAATATCTCAGGAAATAATCCTACGGTTAACATTTTAAAATATTAAAATGTACAGTGTGCAACAAAAGAATACAAGAGCAATAAAGAAACAGGAAATGGTGGCCCATTCAAAGGAAGAAGATAAAAGTACAGAAAACACCAGTGAAGAAGGTCAAACAAACTGTGGACAAAGACTTAGAAAATGATCTTAATATGCTCCAGGAGATGAAGGAAAATACAGAAAAAGAACTAAAGGATATCAGGAAAACAATGAATGAACAATATAAGAATCTTAATAAAGAGAAATTTTAAAAAGGAACAAAACAGAACTACTGGAGTTGAAAACCACAATAACTGAAATGAAATATTCCCAGGATGGGTTCAAGAGCATATTGGAGCTGACAGAAGAAAGACTTAGCAAACTCAAAGAAAAATTATAGAAAGTGAAAATTGCCCAAGAGACCTCTGGAACACCATCAAGCACCTGGGAGAGGGAGAAGATCAGTTTCCTGGGAAGTAGGGTGGCATTCAAACCCTTTATGGAGGGAGAAGAAAGAGAGAAAAGGGCAGAAAGAATATTAAAAGAAATAAGGACAGAAAATTTCCCAAACTAAGCAAAAGACATGAATATACACATCCAAGAAGCCCAGAGGATAAACATGAAGAAAAATATGCCCATTATATATTGATCAAACTGTCAAATGCAAAAGACAAGAGAAAAGCAAGATGTTATGTACAAGGAAGTCCCAATTAGATTAAGTGCCAATTTCTCATCAGAAACAATAGAAACAAGAAGGTTGAGGGTTGAAATAACATGCTGAAAGAAAACAATTGTCAACAAAGAATTTTACATCCTGCAAGCCATTCTTTCAGAAATGGGAGAGATGTTAACACATTCCCATATAAACAAAAGCTGAGGAGTTCATCACCAGGAGACCTGCCCTACAAGCAGTGCTAAAGGTAGTTCTTCAGAATGAAAGGAAAGGACACTAGACATTGGATCAAAGCAGCAAAAAGAAACAAAGACCTCTGGTAAAGTCAACGATTTTGTTAATTACAAATGCAAGAGTTTTGGTACTGCATTTTTTTTTTTTGTATGTAACTCCATTTCTTACTTCTAACAGGTGCCAAAATGCAAATGCATAAAAAGTAATGATAACTATATGGTTTTGGAAATACAATTTACAAAGATATAACTTGCAACAAATACAAAAAAAAAAGTGGGGGACAGGGGTATACGAACAGTGTATGTGAATGTTATTGAAGTTAAGATGGTATCAAATCAAATATGATTTTATATATTTAAGATTTTAACCCCAGGTTAACCACAAGGAAAATATATAAAAAGTATCCAAATAGAAATGAAAGAGATTCAATATGGCACAACAGAAAAAATCAAATAAATATGAAAGGCATTAATGGAAGAATTAAGGGACCAACAAAGTTATAAGACTTACAAAGATTAAATAGAAAAATGGCAGAAGAAAGTCCTACATTATCAGTAGCAACTTTAAATGAAAATGGATTAAACTCTCCAGTCAAAAGGCTGAGACTGGCATACTGGATAAAAAAGCAGGACCCAACTGTATGCTGTCTACAAAATATTCAGTTAAAATTCAAAGAATAATTAGGTTGAAAGTGAAAAGATGGAAAAAATATACCATGCAAGTGGTAACCAAAAGAGAGCTGGGGTAGCCATACTAATATTAGATGAAATAGACTTTGTCAAAAGCAGTTATGAGGGACAGAGACAGCCATTATATACTGCTAAGGAAGTCAATTCAACAAGAAGATGTAATGATTATAAATACATATATGCACATCACAGCAGAGTCCCAAAACATGATGCAAATACTGATATATTTGAAGGGAGAAATAAACAGTTCTACATTAATAGTAGGAGACTTGAATACACCATTTTCAATAACAGATAGAACATCTAGACAAAAGATCACTAAGGAAATAGATGACTTAAATCGCACTCTAAACCAACTAGACCTTATAGAACAGTTCACCCAACTGAATACTTATTCTTCTCAAGAACACATGGATAATTCTCCAGGATAGACCAGAAATATTTTAAGCCACAAAACAACTCTCAATAACTTCAAAACTATTGAAATAACACAACAGTATCTCCTCTGACCAAAGTAGAATAATGCTAGAAAAGAATAACAGAGGGAGAAATGAAAAATTCACAAGTTTGTGGTAATTAAAAAATGTACTCTTACACAACCAATGGTTTAAAGAGGAAGCAAAAAAGAGAAATTAGGAAATATCTCAAGGCAGATAAAAATGAAAATACATCATACCAAAACCTATGGGATGCAGCAAAGGCAGTGCTGAGAGGGAAATTTGTAGCTCTAAATGCTTACATTAAAAAAGAAGAAAGATCTGAAATTAGGGACCTTACCTCAAAACTAGACAATCTAGAAGAAGAAGAATAAACTAAACCCAAAGCAAGCAGAAGGAAGGAAATAACAAAGATTAGACCAGAGATAAATGATTTACAGAATAAAAAAATAGAATCAACAAAACCAAAAGTTGGTTCTTTGAAAAGTGTTAATGAAACTGACAACACTTCAGCTATACTGACAAAGATAAAAAGAGAGAGGACACAAATAACTAAAATCAGAAATGAAGATGAGGATATTACTACTCACCCCACTGAAATAAGGACTATAAAAGGATATAAAGAGCAACTGTACTCCAATAAATTGGAAAACCTAGATGAAATGGACAAATTCCTGGAAACACATAAGCCACCTGCCCTGACTCAAGGAGAAATAGAAGATCTCAACTACCAATAACTAGTAAAGAGATTAACACAGGACTTAAAAATCTCCCAATAATGAAAAGCCCAGGACCAGATGGCTTAACAGGTGAATTTCACCAAGGATTCCAAGAAGAATTATCATTTATCTTGCTCAAAATCTTCCAAAAAAATTGAAGAGGAGGGATGCCCTAACACATTATATGAGGACAACATCACTGTCATACCACAGCCATATAAAAAACAAAGCTACATACCAATATCCCTTATGAATATAGATGCAAAAATCCTCAACAAAATACTGGCAAATCAAATCCAACAGCACATCAAAAGAATTAAACATGATCAAGTGGGATTCATCTCAGGTGCAAGGTAGTTCATCATAAGAAAATCAATTAATGTAATACACCATAGTAACAGAACAAAGGAAAAAAAAAAACACATGGTCATCTCAATTGATGCAGAAAAGGCACTTGACGAAATCCAGCACACTTCTTGATAAAAACACTTAGAAAATGAGGAATAGAAGGAAACTTCCTCAACTTGATAAAAGCATCATGAAAAACTCACAGCTAACATCATGCTCAATGGTAAAAGTCTGAAAGCTTTCCATCTAAGATCAGAAACAAGGCAAGGATGCTCACTGTTACCACTGTTATTCAACACTGAACTGGAAGTTTTAGCTAGAGTAATTACACAACAGAAAAAAATTAAAATGCCTCCAAATTGGAAAGGAAGAAGTAAAAGCTTCTCTATTTGCAGATGACATGATCCTATATACAGAGAATTCTGAAAAAGCCACGAAGAACTACTGGAACTAATATATTAATTCAGCAAGGTCAACATGCAAATATCAGTTGTGCTTCTAGATATTAGTAATGAAAAATCTGAAGAAGAAATCAAGAAAAAATTTCATTTGCAATAGTAACTAAAAAATGAAATATCTAGGAATAAATCTAACAAAGGATGTAAAGGACTTGCACACAGAAAACTACAGGATTTTGCTAAAAGATATCAAAGATGTTAATAAATGGAAGGACATTCCATGTTCATGGATTGGAAGGCTAATAATTGTTAAAATGTCAGTCCTACATAAAGCAGTTTACAGATTCAATGCAATTCCAATCAAAATTCCAACAGCCTACTTTGCATAAATGGAAGTCAATCCTGAAATTTGGAAGGGAAAGGGTCCAGAAGAGCCAAAGACATATTGAAAAAGAAGAATGAAGTTGAAGAACTCACATGTCCTGATATTAAAACCTATTACAAAGTCACAATAAACAAACAAACAAAAACAGTATGGAACTGGCACAAAGACAAACATATAGACCTACAGAAAAATGGAATCAAATTGAGAGCTCCGAAATCAACCTTCACATTTTCAGCCAACTGATTTTTTTACAAGGGGGCAAAGACCACTCAGTGGGTAAGAATAGTCTCTTCAACAACTGGTTCTGGGAAAACAGGATTTCCATTTCCAAAAAGCAGGAGAACCCCTAGCTCACACCTTATACAAAAATCAATTCAAAATAGATCAAAGACCTAACTATAAGAGCCAGAACTATCAAACTCCTGGAAGAAAACATAGGAAATCATGTTTAGGCAATGGTTTTTTAGACTATTCCCCCAATGAACAAGCAACAAAAGAAAAAAAAAAAAAAAAACAGATAAATGGGACCTCATCAAAATAAAAAAATGTTTATACCTCAAAAGACTTTATCATGAAAGAAAAATGACAACCTACACAATGGGAGAAATTATTTGGAAACCACATAACTGATAAGGGTTTAATATTCAGAATATATAAAGAAATCCTTTAACTCAACAACAAAAAAAAAAAAAGACAAAACAACCCAAGTAAAAAATGGGCAAAAGATTTGAATAGACATTTCTCCAGAGAAGCTATACAAGTGCCCAAAAGCACATGGAAGATGCTCAATATCATTAGCCATTAAGGAAATGCAAATAAAACCCACAAGATAACATTTTACATCCACTAGAATGGTTACTATTTAAAAAATGGAAAATTACAAGTGTTGCAGAGGATGTAGAAAAATAGGAACACTCATTCATTGCTGGTAAGAATAAAATAGGGCACCTTCTGTGGAAAACAGCTTAACAGTTCCTCAAAAAGTTAAGCATAGGACTACCACATGATCCAGCAATCCCACTCTAGGTACATACCCAAAAGAATTGAAAGCAGTGACTGAACAGCTATTTACACACCAATATTCATGGCAGCATTATTCACAATTGCCAAAAGATGGAAGCAACCCTGTGTCCTTCAACTGATAAATGGATAAACAAAATATGGTGTATAACACAACGGAATATTATTCAATCCTAAAAAGGAGTGAGGTTTTGATAGATCAACAACATGGATGAACTTTGAAGACACCATATTGAGTGAAATAAGCCAGATACAATAGGACAAATATTGTGTGATCTTACTGATAAGAAAAGATTAGAATAAGCAAACTCATAGAGTCAGAATTTATAATGTAGTTAACCAGGGGATGGGGTAGGAGTAGGGAATAGGGAGTTAAATCTTAAAATTTACAGAGTTTCTATTTGTGATGATGGAAAAGTTTTGGTAATGGATAGTGGTGATGGTAGCACAACATTGTAAACATAATCAATAGCAGTGAAATATATATATTTGAATGTGGATAAAAGGGGAACTGTTAGGCTGTATATCTAGTACTAGAATAATTAAAAAAAAAATCCATGGAACTGCACAACACGAGCAGTGAACCCTAAGTTAAACCATGAACTATAGTTAATAGTACAATTGCAAAAATACAAAAATGTGCTTTCATCAATTGTAACAAATGTACCATACCAATAAAAAGTATTAATAATAGGGTCTCATATGGAAATCCTGTATTTAATGCATGATTGTTCTGCAAACCCACAACTTCTCTTATTTTAAAAAACGAATATTTCCAGTTAGTCTTTGAGTGGTGTGACACAGTATCTAGTAACATTAATTACCCTGATTTGCACTGATGATTTATAAAACCACATACAACTTGCTGTGAAAGTATGTAGGTGGCTGTTAGATACATGGGGAAATGTGGGAATTGACGAAATAATTTTGTCTTAGTTGTATGGTTTCAATTAAGTTTTTAAATAAGTGCTTTACACATTGCTTGAGTAATTTGAAAATCATCTCTAGATGTACAGCGTGGTTATGTCATATGGGTTCTCAGGAAGATAATTATAGCTACCTCCAAAAACTAACTATAAATATTCTTGACATCCAAGCAAAGACTTTCTGGGAGAATCATCTATGGATGCAGAGATAACAGTTACTGTGGAAAATTAAAAATTGGTAATTATTTCTTTGTTTCCCACACAAATTCTCTATAGAATTAATGCCCCTTAACATTGGTGTTATCTGAAACAGTAGTTCTCCATAGCTAGTTGCTCATTCAAAGCAACTGGGTGTTTCTTTGAAGTGTAGATTCTTGGACAATCTCAGAGATTCTGACTTATTAGTTCTGGGCATAGCACCAGAATCTGTATTTTAATAAACATGCTCTTCCTGGGAATTTGATGCAGATGGTCAGCCTACCACACTTCAAGAAACACAGATCTGAGATATATAAGGTCAGGGAAATGTCTGCCCATTTCAAATACATACAGCACCTGGATAACTACTGACCTGGCTCTATCCACGCCACAAACAGGCCATAGGCTGCACTGTCAGTGTGGGTCAACACAGTTAAGATAGCTCTCATTAACCAGAGCTGAAGGATTCAGTGACCTGGGATTTCAAAAAGCAACACAAGTATTACTTGGGAAGAACTGAACCTGGAGTATAGAATGAACAATTCACCTCTTACTCAGTAGATAATATAAGGAAGCAAATATAGAGCAAAATTTAGGTGCTTGCATTAATTTCCAATCCTTGATCACTAAAGAACTAGGGAAAAATTTACCCAAATGAAGTTAGGGGTAATGTCCTTGTATTACTGCACAAATCCTACTTTGATTGTCCTAGTTTAAGGGAATCTACTGATTACCATCTTGACTCGTATTTGTGTTGATTCTGCCATTTGATAATCTGTGCTAATTTCAAAATATTTCTAGGCTATCTGTAATTGCTTACATAGGTTTTCACTAATTATGCATCTATGGTTCTGGTTATTCTACTTTAATAAGCTACTGCTCAGATTTGGGTGGAATTTAAATTTGTATCTCTTGCAACTTGGCGAACATGTGGCCATTGTCATTGGGACAATATGGGGACAGGTAGCATTTTTGCTGTTATGAGGATGAAAGAGACAGATTTATCTTTTTACAGCAAGAGAAGAGCTGCCAAACTGAATGTGCCTGAAACAGCTTCATACAATGGGCAGAAGTTTTTGCTGTTTTTAATATGTGTCATATTATCCGATACCCAACTGGATGCTGCTGAGAAGGCTTTTGCTATTAAAACACACCATTCCATCTTCTGTGTGGGTTTCACAAGCTTAATTAATGTTACAGGGTTAAATTTTCTTGTGTCCTTGTTTTTAATTGCATTAAAATTACTTATTGGATGATACAGTTTGAGGTGGAAAAGACATTTTTAGTTTATGAAGGAAGTTTGGAATTTTGAAGATTAGAAATTTTAGGTTGGGAGTATACTATCATCATACAAAGTAAAATTTTATCATGCCAAGACTGTAAAGAGAGAATTGATCTTTTTTTCAATTATTTTTTCCAGTGGTAATTTAATTTCCAAGGATGAAAAATAAATCACATGATAAAATCTTTTTTCTTTCTATCCTTCACTATAAAGTTTTTATTCTAAAAAGAACTTTAATGTAAAAACAATACAATGTTAAAAGTAACAGTGAATTATCCTTGTGCTTCTACACAAGCACCTCTTTCTCCATGGCCTCTAATAACTGGTACACAGACTAAAAGCTTTAAGTAATCCACACCAGAGGAAACTGCAATCCACACAAGGAACCCTGAAACTGCTTGATGTGGATTGAATTATATACTCCAGTTTGGATGTTCTTGGTCAGCATTCTGATGGGTGTGGACCTATGTAAATAAGAACTTTTCAAAATATTACATTGGACTTTAATTCAGATTACTGGAGTCCTTCATAAGAGTGAAAGGCTGACAGAGAGAGAAGCCATGGGAAGCAGCCAGAAACTGCAAGTGTCTGGGGCCTGGAAGAGAAACGAGAAGACATCACCACGCACATTGCCTTATGATGGAAAAGCGAAGAATCAAGGATTACTGGTAGCCAGCCCCCAAACACCACAGTCTTTGGGGAGAAAACATTGCCTTGCTGATGCCTCGATTTTGGTCTTCTCCTAGCCTCAGAAGAATGAATCAATAAATTCCCACTGTTTAAAGCCAATGCATTATGGTATTTGTTTTAGTAGCTGGGAAACTAAGACACCACTAAAGGCCAAACATCTTCAACCCAAAGTATGTTTGGAAAGTCTCTGAAGCCATTCAGAAAGATTTTCTACTTTTCAGCTACATTAAAAAGTTGGGGAAGAAATCTATTATCCTAAGTATAAAGAAATCAAAATAAAACCTTGGCCTTGCCAGTAAGGTTATATTTACTTGTCCTGTCTATAACCAAAAAAAAAAAAAAAAAAAGAAGAAGAAGAAAAAAAAAGGAGAGAGCGTTCAGCATTCTAATAGAGCATCAGACAGCTGTCTTGTTTTGTATTGTTTTGTTTTCCACAGTCACATACCATATTTCTTAAGTTTCTACATAGTCTACATTTTGAGGTATCTATCATTTTTTAGGTTTCTAAAGCATTAGTTCTGCTGACTTGTGTGAAATTTGGGGGGATAAGTTTTTGCTTTTTCCTTGAGACTTCTTTGCACAAAGTTCCCAGAAAAAAAAAGAATTTGTGGTTTTGGTGGCTACTTTCAAAGCAATGAAACACTTCGGTTTTATTAGGCTAAAGAGACAGAATAAAGTTGAAATTAAAAAAAAACAAGGCTAAAGCTCAGGGGGATGTTGATTCATTATTTAAGACAAATATACCACAGTAATGAAAGATGCCGTTAAGGGAATGTAGGTTCAGGGTATGCAAGGACTCTCTGTACTAACCTCACAACTTTTCTGTGAATCTAAAACTATTTTAAAAGTACAAAAAAAAATTTTAAAGAGAAGACTCAATGGAAACCTAGAGAAGAGAAAAGGGGTAAGAATTTTATGGGGTATTAAAGAGCATCTAGTCCAAAAAACTAGTGAGTGTTAGAATCTTTTCCTCAACATCCCCCAAAATGGTCATACGGGCTAGGTAGTCTTGAATTGTCTTTTATTCAAAAATACCTCTAAGCCAAGGCAACCCAACCAGTATAATTGTGGAGACCCCTTAGAGAAAGTTCTTCCCTTTATTGAGTTAAGATCTGTCTGTAGATTCCATTTTGGAGCTATTCCTTGGGGTCCCTGTAGACCATTAACTCCTCAAGGGAAGGGGCTCTTCTGTTCCTACACTCCCATATAAATATACATTGATTATTAAACAAATCTAATTCCTATTAGACATTATAGTCTTGCAAATATTGGAAAACTGCAATGACATATTATAGGGTACTGGTATGGACCTGGGATAGTCCACCCAGGTTCAAATCCCATCTGAGATACTAGTTAGCATCATGTCTAACCTTGGGCAGTTATTTGACCTTATGGAGTTCTGTTGTCTCATCTGGAACATGGGAATAGTGGTGATTTCTCAATATGGTTGTTATAAGAGATAATGTCATAAATCCTGTAAAGCACTTGACAGTTTCTAGTATATAATAGGGATTTAGTTAATACTATTAATGATAATAACCCCTCTCAATTCTTCTCTAGACTAAGAAGCTGTTACTTTTTATTCTTTGACAGTTTCTGTCCCTTCACCTTAAAATGTGCTCTCAAAATGATTACCTACAAGTGTTTGCATGCATTTGATTAGTTTAAACCTATCACTTCCATGAGTTTAGAAACAAAAACATGCAATCCAATAATAGAACCTAATAGCCCATTTGCTCTTTTGGCCCTCCCTTTGCAATAAACTCTTATTAAGCTGTCAAATGAAACCCTGAGTCTTCTTAACCCTGGAGTCATTTTCTTGCGGGAGTTCTGCTAGGCCAGGTCTCATTCCCACCTATTTCATAAGGTCAATTTCACTTATATTAATGTCGTAATTTCACTTACATTCAATTTTACCTTTTTAGCACATATATCTTCAGCTCATTCTCTCTTCGAAGGATTCACAAGCCATGCCATTTCTCATTAATAATCTATTTAAGATTTTCCCCTAGTTTCAGCCAAGTTTACTGGTTTTTGTGTAGGAGAACGGCTCTCCCGTGTTGCTCTGCCAACTTTGAATGTATCCACATGGACAAAGGCTTGAACCGCAGCATCTGTACATCTTGGTGGAACTCTGTGTGATGTCCTGGAACACAGGAGGATGGGAAGGGTCTAAGGAGCTGCTACGAGGCTATCTTCCACTTGTCTCCCTCTCTTCCCTGTGAATCTGTCATGAAGCAGTCTTTCTTGGTTCCCAGTTTTCATGAAGTGTGGGGTTTTCTGCCTCACCTCCACTCCTCAGAATAGAGCTGTAGAAAATAGAAATGCTTAGCAGAAGTCTAAATTTGACTCCTCAGTTACAGGTATCCCACAATTCACATTGAAGTCATTGGCTTCTTTTGTTCTAGTGTCATCTTTTTTGGTCTGTAGGACAAGGACCTAGCCAGCTGACACCTTTGGCTTGTTCTTCTTTTCACTGACTAAGTAGTAAATAGTCTAAAGCTAAAAATGGCTTGCTGTAACTTTCTGGATAGAATCACTCAGGCCTTTGCCTTGCCTTGACTTCAAAGCATGGGTGAGTTTGACAGCTTGTGGAAGGTTCTCATTTTTCAAAATCATAAATAAATGTATCCAACACTGATTCTTCCCAAATTTTTATTCTTCAGAATTCCTAAAAGATTGTCCACAGCAGTTTGATGGCTAAATTTGCAATTTCTCTTAGTACTCTGGTTGCAAATCAATGCAGTCAGGAGGCTATAATTTACCACAGCCAGTTGTTGCTAGTGGCTTTCCTATAATCTTTTCATCCATTTGAACTTCATTTCATTTATCCAAGTTCTTTCCACACTTTATAGACTATTGTCTTTGCAAACTTCACCCTCCACGTTCCACCATGTGAATGGCTACATTCTAGAATTCCCCCTCCTCTAATCCCTAGAAAACTGTTTTACATTGGTGCACGCATTCAGTAATTGTCAAACTCTTTCCAAGTGACCCCATTTAATAATGGCACTAAGACACTAAGTAAAGGACTTTACTGAAAGTCCTTAATATGTTTCAGCTGTTTTCATATATGAACACTTTTGCTCCTCAAAACCATCTTGTGAAGTATGTTCCATCATATGTCCATGTTATAGACTGTAAAAATAATGCTCCAAGCAATTACATAAATTCTAGCATCACTTAGCTTATAAATGGAAGATGTGGAAATCAATCAAGGCAGCCTGACTCCAGAGTCCATGCTCCTGACAACTGTTCTTGACTTCCTTGAGATGAACAAGCTAGATCTCATCACTCCAGGAACTTGCAGTCCAGTCATCTCCGAGCCTATGAAGTCTAAGTCATTGGTTCTGACAACCTCAACTGATACATGGATGAAAAGCTCCATTAATTGGGAGCAAATCAGAAGCAGATCAGATGGTGCAAACTGTTAGGAGAAACAAGAATAAAAGAAAGAAAATGATGAAAAGGAGAGGAAGGGAATGAGAAATGTTATCAATGAATGAAGGGCATTATCCTTCAAGACCAATCTACATGCCACCCTCCTGGTAAATGCATTACCTGACCCTTCTCAACTAAGAATTAACCACTCCTTCTGTGACTGACCAACAAACAGAACTTGATTCACTTGATCTGACACTTCTATGTTGTCCCATCCATATTTGTCCACTAGCTTGTAACTTCCTTTGACTCTTGGCCTTTATAGTTATACTGCCTAATATATAGCAATGAGCATTTTTTTTTTTTTGGCAGGGGAGTTAAGACACTCACATTTTAATATAAAACAAATGACCAGTATTTTACACATTTCCTTTTCTTCAAAAAATCTAGAACAAGGGATCACTTCAAATTTCCATAGCACTTCAACATTGCAGATTGAAAAAGAACTGTTTAGAAAACATCTGAACTTTCTTCCAAATGAAGTTGACTTCCACTTGACTGCAGAATTCAGGATTTCTTGGATGATAATACAGACTCAAAAGCAGTGGATAAAACCTCACGAATTGCTTGTGCTTGTTCCAGGCTTTTGCACTGATAAATCCGTAGGCTGTGTTCTTCGTTGCTTGTGTCTATGGTTTTCAGAGCCAGTAAGCTTTTTCCTGCCCCCCAGACCATCATCATAACACACCATCTGGATGATTTAATACAGTGCATGACAATGCAGAACATCATACTGATCTGATGTTGATACTTTTATACCATACTTGGAAACACCCATAATAAATTCTTCCTCCAGAGGAACAAAAGACAACTTTCCATCTTGCTGGACAACATCTATATAATTTATCAGGTCTAATGGTCCTACAAGACTTTTTCCCTCAGAGACTTTCAGTTTCTCAGTGGCACCAACATACTTTATTTGAAATTCTGTCCAGGAATCTGAATTATTGTTGCTTTGTCCTGAGCTTTTGGTGGAATCTGTATCAAGGCTGGTGACAATACTGGATCTGGAGGGTCCTCCAAGGCTGGAATCTGTAGACTTGCTCTTAGTACTGATTTCACTACTTTGGAAACTGCTACTACTGTGTCGTTTTTGCCTTTTCAAAATGTTTTTCACCATAGCTTGATCCAAAGAAGCTCCCTGTAGAACTGAATGCTATTGTTGAATTGAATTTTATTGTCTTCCAAAGTTCCACAGACAGCAGTCTACACAGATAACTTCCTTTCTTTCTGACATGATCAATACCTTCAGAAGAAAAAGATGCACCTCACAGCCGCAGGCCCATGTCTGAAGCTGCTTTAGGTTGGGACCCAGGGCAGCTCTTCTCAATGAACATTTCTTGATGGTAATTACTGACCTGAATTAACCCTGGGAAAAAAAATTTATGAAATAAAAGGATGTATTTGAAATAGGAGACAGCTTACTTTTAATACTCAATAGGTCACTTTTCCCTTAAGTTGCTATTTATGAAGTATTTTCAATGCCTCTTTATTAAGAACTTTATGAAATGTGATTCAACATATCACTTAAGATTCTGGAGATGTAGCCAAATGTAAGAATGTTTTGGCATGAGCTTTCACATACTGAAGAATTTTGGGAAATGTGAAGATTTTGCCAATCCAGATATGATTCTAATAAGAACTGTTTTTCCTCTTTCTCATAAAAAAGAAAGAAAACATCACAACTTTAAACTAATTGTTTTGTATATCACTGCTGTTGATTAAGACAGTGCTAGTACTTGGATAGCAAAACTTTAGTTAACGAAGTTATAATGGAAACAAATAAGTTAACTCTCAGTTTACTAAGTTACTTAGTGGCAAATTTTCGCATCTCACAGAGCTGCCCTCTATTTTCAAAGTCGTATTTGTGCCCAGAGTGAAAAATGATTTCAGTATTATCCTGTGAAAAACAATTTGATGCATTCCAAAGTCATATAGGAGTGACTTTTCTGTTTTTGTTGTTCATGAAGCATTGTCCATTTTCCTCTATATTTGAATTAACCATAATTTATATTTATCTTATTGAAATCACCATTTGTGGAAACTAAAGTGAAATTGTGCTTATGATTATCTCACTCACTAAAATATTAACTCCCTAAGAATAAGAACCATATTTTATAACTCTTTGTGTCCCATGTAGGATGGAGCACAAGGCTGTCATATTTTATGTACCCAATTAATATTGTTGAATTGAATTTAGGATACTTATGCCATGGCCCTATTCCATGAATGCATATAAACTGAAAGTTTACTAATATATTTCAAATGAAGAGAAGTTGTCATTCATATAATTTTTTATTCACAATTACAAACAGTATACAAATCACAAATTTCTTTACAAGTTTACTACAGCTCTCTACATGGGTTATAGAATTGTTCAAAAAAGCAACACATGCATATCTAGTATAACTTCCCAGTTTATTTAGCCAAGACACAGAATTTAAAGAAATCAAGGTTCTATCCTGAACAGGAACAAATGTAACATAGCCAGGTTGGTTGCTCAAAACTGGTTGACTACTACCATGTTCTACTGGTTGGAATCCGTTATGCCCCCCACAAAAACCATGTTCTTTAATGCAATCTTGTGGGGGCAGACTTATTTGTCTTTTGATTAGGGTGAAACTTTTGAGTAGGCTGTTTCCATGGAAATTTGACCCACCCAACTCTAGGTGAGACTTTTGATTAGATCATTTCCATGAAGGTGTTACCCTGTCCATACAGGGTGGATCTTAATTAGATCACTGGGTCCTTTAGGAGAGCTCACAGAGAGAAGGAGCTCAGAGAAGCTGAGAGAGACATTTTGGAGAGAAGCTAAGATGTGTAATACAGAGTTTGCCCCCAAGAGAAGCTAAGAGCCGACACAGATCCAGATGCTTAGAGACTCTGGGAGATGCAAACAGAAGGATGTTTGGAGATGTTAAGCTAAGAGATGAAGCCCAGAGTTTGCCCCTGAGAAGCTAAGAGAGAACCAGATGCTTAGAGAGACACCCCAGAAGAACCAATCAGAGAGCTGACAGAAGCTAAGAGAGACAGAAGCTCAGAGACATTTTGGAGAAAGCCATTCTGAAATGCAACCCAGGAGCAAAGGACCAGCAGACACCAGCCATGTGCCTTCCCAGCTGGCAAAGAAGTTCCAGATGCCAATGGTCTTCCTTCATTTAAGGTGTCCTCTTATTGATACCTTAGTCTGGACACTTTTATGGCCTTAAAATTGTAAATTTGTGACCCAATAAATTGCCTTTATAAAAGCCAATCCATTTCTGGTATTTTGCATAACGGCAGCATTAGCAAACTGGAACACGTCTTCATTCAAGTTCAAGGGAAGAGGAAAAAGAAAGACCACATCTTAAAGGATGTGTATCTGATGTAGAACATACCCTTTCTGCTCAAATTCTGCTGGACAGAAATTAGTTACACATTCCAGGGTAGATCTAGGTTTGGTGGAATCTGAAACTTACATCACTGGAGGGGGGCGGGGTATATGTGTATGAAAAGAAACCCAGAATTACAAATACAAAATTAGATATAAAAGTTAACATTTATTTAGAATGTGCAAAGAATGTATAGATTTTTAAAAGCTATCAAATTCCTCAATGTTGTAAGATCCAGGAAAAAATAATATTGTTACTAATTAACTTCTTGTCACCACTTTTCATTACTATTTTCTTAATTTTTGCCCCATATTCTTTGATTACCTCTTCATATCACAACAATTCTATATCATTCTAGTGAGAGTGGAAAGAAAATTTCCACTAATTTGATTTACCAAAATTTGGATATTATGGTTGATGGTTTTGAAAATTTCTTTCAACTTTGCAATTTAATAGTGGTAATGTCAATATCAAGCAACATCTGATATTCTTGAGTGTATAAAACATTTAACTCAAGATACAAATGGACTGTTTGTAGTACTGTAAATGTGCCCAAGAAACACAGGAATTCTGTCAATTCTATTTGGTACAACTTCCAAAATGAAAGAAAAAAAAGTATAGTGTGTTTATAACTGTATAGTTCGTATAGGTATGCATAGTCCAGAAGGGAACTTCCCTTTTTACTAGGCATTGATGAGAATTGAAACCTCTGATTCCAACCTGATAATTGAAAGAATTTTCCAGCAGACCAGCTTTGGATTCTAAGCAAATCACATCTTATTTCTCCTCCACTACCCATACACTTTGAATGCTGGACACTAAAAAACATTCATATTGAGGTAGCACCTCTAGTCCTACTAGAGCTAGAGGTAATTAGGATGGCTGAGGTGGCACTGTGGGCAGTAAGAATAGCCCTGGAAGTCACTCCTACAATAGGAAGGCTGGCAATAACAGAACTCTACAAGAAAGTGATTGCAAACCATACGGCCATATTCTACTAATCTTAAAGTAAATGGATGCCCAACTCAATCTACCCAAGTTTCCCAAAAAGCTCCTGCAGCCACTCTACCACAATCAATGCAAAGAAAAGTTAAAGGGGAAACAAACAGAAGTCTTAACCATTTCTGATAAATAACTTACTCTTGAATTTTCAGACATTTATGACCAAAAAAAAAAAAAAAAACTTAAGATCAGGTGAACACATTCCTAGGGTTCTTATCAGATCCTTGGGAGAGGATCTTGCAAGGAGAGACCCCAAAGCTCATTGGCTTTGTTGTAAATCTGCTTCCATGCCCATCTACCATATGCAATATATGGGATAAGTTGAGGTGCTGTAGGTTTATGCCTGCAGGAAGAACTTTGGAGCTCACGAGTGATGAGCTAATTGAACCCAGCAATACATTAAAAGAATTATACACCATGACCAAGTGAAATTTATTACAGGTATGAAAGGCTGGTTCAACACAAGAAAGTCGATTAATGTAATACACCACATCACTAAATCAAAGTGGAAAAATCACATGATCATCTTGATTGAGGCAGAAAAGGCTTTTGACAAAACTCAACATTCTTTCTTGATGAAAATACTCAAAAGGGTAGGAACAGAAGAGACATTCCTCAATATGATAAAGAATATATATGAAAAACCCACAGCTAACATCATGCTCAATGGGAAAAGACTAAGTCCAGGAACAAGACAAGGATGCCCATTGTCACAATTGTTATTCAACATTGTGCTAGAAGTTCTAGCTAAACAATTTAGTGAGAAAAGAAATAAAAGTCATCCAGATTGGAAAGGAAGAAGCAAAACTTTCATTGTTTGCAGATGCAATGATCCTATATGTAGATATCCCCCAAAAATCTGCAGCAAAGCTACAAGAGCTGATAAATGAGAACACAAAAGTGGTAGGATACAAGACCAGCAGGCAAAAATTAGTAGTGTTTCTATACACTAGTAAGGAGCAATCTGAGGAGGAAATCAAGGAAAAACCCATTTATAATAGCAACCAAAATAATCAAATATTTAGGAATAAATTTAACCCCAAGAACATAAAAGACCTATACACACAACCTTAAAAAATATTGCTAAAAGAAATCAAGGAAGACCTAAATAAATGGAAGAACATACTGTGTTCATGGATTGGAATATAAATATGTCAATACTGCCCAAATTGATTTATAGATTGAATGCAATACCAATTAAAATTCCATTCCAATTAAATACCAATTAAAATTTCTTACTTTGCAGAAATAGAAAAACCAATAATCAAATTTATTTGGAAGGGCAGGGTATCTGAATAGCTAAAAATATCTTGAGTAAGAAAAATGAAGTGGGAGGTCTCAAACTACCTGACTTTAAAGCATGTTACAAAGCTACAGTGGTCAAAACTGTGTGGTAATGGCATAAAGATAGAGATTCTGACCAACAGAACCATGTTGAATTTTCAGAAATAGATCCTCTCATCTAAGACAATTGATCTTTGATAAGGCAGTCAAGTAGAATCATATGGTACAGAGCAACCTCTTCAAAAAATGGTACTTGGAGAACTGAATAACCATATCCAAAAGAATGAAAGAGGACCCCATCTCACACTTAAACAAAAATTAACTCAAAATGGTTCAAAGACCTAAACATTAGTGCTAAGTCCAAAAAACTTTCAGAAGAAAATGTAGGGAAATATCTTAAAGATCTTGTGATAGAGAGTGATTTCCTAGAACTTACACCCAAAGAGTGACCAATGAAAGAAGAAATAGATAAATGGGATCTCCCCAAAATTGAACACTTTTGCACATCAAAGGACTCTGTCAGGAAAGTAAAAAGGCAGCCTATGCAATGGAAGACAACATTTTGAAACCACATATCAGATAAAGGTTTAATATCTTGTATATATAAAGAGATCCTACAACTCAACAACAAAAAGACAACCCAATTAAAAATGAGTAAAAGACATGGACAGACACTTTTCTGGAGAGGAAATACAAATGGCCCAAAACATATGAAAAGATGCTCAACTTCATAAGCTATTAGGGAAATGCAAATCAAAACCACAATGAGATATCATCTCACACCTACTAGAATGGCTATTATCAAAAAAAAAAAAAAAAGAAAGAAAGAAAGAAAAGAAAAGAAAGAAAGAAAAAGAAAAACAGAAAATTGCAAGTGCTAGAGAGAATGTGGAGCAAGAGACAAACTCATTCACTGTTGGTGAGAATGTTGATGATGCATCCACTCTGGAAGGCAGTTTGGCTGTTCCTCAGGATGCTAAGTATAGAATTGCCATATGATCCAGCAATCCCATTACTAGGTATATGTTTGTAGAAATGGAAAGTTGGCACACAAATGGACATTTCCTCAACAATGTGTATAGCAGCATTATTCACAATTGCCAAGAGATGGAAACAGCCCAAATGTCCATCAACAGATGGTTGGATAAACAAACTGTGATATATATATATATATATATATATATATATATATATAGATAGATAGATATAGATATAGATATAGATATATAGATGTGTGTGTGTATATATATATATATATATAGATAGATAGAGAGAGAGTGAGAGAGAGGAACATTCACAGCTATAAGATAGAATAAACTCATGATGCATATAACAACATAGATGAATCTTACATTGAGCAAAATTAGCCAGAAACAAATGGACAAATACTGTATAATATCACTAATATGAACTAAGTATAATAAGCAAACTGAGAGACAAAGTTGAGATAAAGTTAAGAACATAGGTTTATATAAGATAGAAAGAGGGTGGAGTTTGGGCATTTGATGTGAAGGGGAAAAGAATATTCAACAGGATTGATTGTAAAGGTACAGAAATGGATAGCACAATACAGTGTGATGGTAGCACAACATTGTAAGTATAATAAACAAAGATGAGTGTGAGTATAGTTGAAAAAGGAAGGCTGAGGGAATTTATGGCACTAGAAGGAAAGAGAGGGTTAAAAACTGGGACTATTTATCTTAGCAAAACCTAAAGTGAACAATGATGGTGATTAAATGTAGAAATATAAGGAAATTTTTACATGAGTGAGAACAAATAAATGTCACCATTGTAAGGTTTTAAAAATGTGATGAAATGGTATAGGGAAAAAAATACAATCAATGCAAACTGTGGTCTATAGTTAATAACAACATCCTAATATTCTTCTGTTAATTGTAACAAAGGTAATATACCAAAGCTAAATGTCAATATGAGGGAGATATAAGGGAGGGGTATGGGATTCTTGTCGTTGTTGTTTCTTCTTTTTATTATTATCATTTTGATTCTCTTTTCCTCTTCTTCTTTATTTGTGGAAGAAATGGAAATGTTCTCATAGAGATTGTGCTGATGAATGCATAACTATATGATTATACTTGGAGCCATTGATTGTTCACTTAGGATGGATTCTATCAGTGTGAATTAAACTGTTTAAAAAATAAACAGAGAGATACAAGTGCTGGAGAAAATTTGGAGAGTGATCTATACCTATTCTCTATTCCAAAGGGTGCAGCCCCTTTGAAGGGTAGAGTGGTGGTCCCACAGGAAGCTGGGTATAGTGTTGTCATATGAACCTACCACCCTGTTATTAGGTATATACTTGGAGAAAACTGAGATCAGGGACATGAATAGACATTGGCACAGTGAGGTTTATGGTGGCATTATTCATGATTTGCAATGGATGGAGGTGGCCTAAGGGTACATCAACTGGTAAATAGCAAGACAAACTGTAGAATATACATACAATGACTGTTGAGCAGCTGCAAGAAGTAATAAAATTGTGAGGAATGCAACTACATGAATGAATGTGGACATTATGTTGAGTGAAATAAGCCAGAAACAAAAGGACAAATATTGTATGGGTTCATTAATATAAACTAACTAGAATGAGCCAACACTGAGGATTGAATTCAAGAGCATAGGCTATCAGGGGATAGAATGTGGGCAGAGAGTGTGCAATTGATGATTTAGGAATACAGAATGTTCAATAAGGCTCATCTTAAATGTTCCTAGATTGTAAGCTCTTAACAGCAGTCACATTTATTCTTGAGTCTTAATTATTTCAAAATTCTGAGATGCTATGCTATTTGTGTATAACCTGGTATTTCCCTGGAACTTTGGGTATCTGAATGACATGTGAGACCCAGAGATAGAGTTCTGCAGCTCTGAAAGGCAGCATTATCCATATAGAAACTGCTAAAGAAGCTGAAAAAGAGAACAGACTTCAATTAGAGATATGAGTGAAAAGGACTTGGTTAGTACTAAGGTAAATCAGAATACAGGGTAAAGGATGATATTGACTGTATTTTATAAGCTTCAACTTCTGTGTGAGACTAAAAGAAGAGATGCATATTTGGTACATGTGCCAGTTTAAAACTGTTATGTGCCCCAGAAGGGCCATGATCTTTTAATCCAATCTTGTAGGGTAGGATGTTTTGATTGAAAGTTTCCATGGAGATGTGATCCAACCAACAGTGGGTAAGAGTTTTGATTAAGCTGTTTCATTGGTGGTGTTACCCACCCATTCAGGGTGGGTCTTCATTATATCACTGGAGATCTTTTAAGAAGCTCACAGAGACAAGGAGCTCAGAGAAGCTGAGAGACACATTTTGAAGAGAAGCCAAGATAGTAAAAGTATTCACCCCCAAGAGAAGCTAAGAGCTGACACAGACCCAGATGCTTGGAGACACTGGAAGATGCACACAGAATGTTTTTACATGAGTGAGAACAAATAAATGTCACCATTTGGAAATGTTAAACTAATAGATGAAGCCCAGAGTTGGCCCTGGAGAAGCTAATAGAGGACTCCCAAATGCTTAGAGAGAAATGCTCCAGGGGAATCAGAGAGCTGAGAGAAGCTAAGAGAGACAGACGCCCAAAGACATTTTGGAGAAAGCCATTGTGGAATGCAACCCAGGAACAAAGGTTCAGCAGATGCCAGCCCTGTGCTTTCCCAGCTGACAGAGGTGTTCCAGTTGCCATTGGCCAACTTTCAGGGAAGGTATCCTCTTGTTGATACCTTAATTTGGATACTTTTATGGTCTTAGAACTATAAATTTGTAACCTAATAAATCCACTTTATAAAAGCCAATCCATTTCTGGTATTTTGCCTAACAGCAGCATTAGCAAACCAGAACAGATTTTGGTACCAGAGAAGTGAGTGCTGCTGAGTTTGCAACTACTAAACATGTTGGAATGCTTTTTTAATGGATCATGTGAAGATTCTGGAAGAATTGTGAATATCTTGACAGAAAAGACCAAGATTGCTTTGAGGAGACTGTTGATAGAAATACGAATTCTAAAGATACTTCTGATGAGGCCTTAAACAGAAATGATGAATGTGTCATTGCAAAGTGGAAGAAAGGTGGCTCTTGTTTTAAAGTGTTTCAAAACTCATTCAGAGGGTGACATCATCAACACAGTGATGTAAACAGCTACTGAAAACAGAGATTCAAAGAAAAAGAGTAATTCTGAATTGTTTGAAACTATAGAGGAGGATGCAGTCTGGAGAAGGACCCTGAAGATGCTGAATTCATGAAAAAGAAGAAATATCAGGTAGGAATCTTCCATCACAGACCAGCCAGTCCTCTCTCCCCACCCTCACTCAGGCTCAGTGCTGGAAAGGCACAGAATCAGCAGATGGGAAGACTCCCACCAGGGACACAGATTTTAAATTCTCTCACAGCCGTGAGACATACCCTCTCTGTTTGAAGACCTGGGAGACAGGGGAGGACATAAAAATCCCAGGTCAATGAGGGACAAAGAGACTGAGAAAATGTGGACAGACACTGCATTTCCAGCCCTGCATCTGAAAACCCTTCCCTCACCCTTGAGGAAAGCAGCAGCTGGTGGCTGTTTCCTTGCCTTGGGGATGGCTGGAGTGCTGGGTCAGATAAGGGAGTACTTTGCCACAGGTAGAGCTCCTTATTGAGCCAGATTTTGGCCAGCAAAGTGAGGGCCTAGGAATCCCACAGTTTCAGCTCACCTGAGTAGAGGCAGCCTGTGTTCAGAGGCAAAGCAGCTTCTGAGGATGATTATGTTACTGAGCAGTTCCATCTGCTGGACAGTCTGAAAAGTGCAAGAGACTAGAAATCCTTTTAAAAAGATGTTCCAGACCCTTTATTAGGACCAAGGAGCTAGTCTATGCAACCTACATAGAAACCCAGCCCAACTGTCAAATCAGGGCTCTAAAAAAAAACCCAGGTCTTGCTGGACAGTGGAAAACAGATCACAACCTGAAGCTAGCACATGCGTATTACCTCACACAGTGAACTTGATGGAGTGCCCAATGCCTACCTCCCATCCCTGTGGCAGGCCATGGTGGGTGCTGGATTTGGGGGGAAGACTTAGGGGGAGGGCAAAGTCAATCTGACAACTGGCCAGTGAAAAAAACAAAGAAATAAAGAGATCAAAGAAAACCAACAAGAAAACCCAAGGCAAAAGAAAGAAAACAACCTCCAGAGTAAACTAATCAGGAAAATCAGATGCCTAGACAGCAAAAAATCATGAGCCACACCATGAAACATGAAGATAAGGCCCAGTCAAAGGAAAAAACTAACACCTTAACTGAGATTGATTCAAGAGTTGAAACAACTAATTAAAGATATTGAAACAAATTTTCTATATCAAAACAATGAGTTGAAAGAAAATGTGATGAAAGAGATGAAGGATATATAGAAGACACTGAGTGACCATAAGGAAGAATTTGTAAACTTGAAAAACCAAATGGCAGAACTTAAGGGAATGAAAGGCACAAGAGAAGAGATGAAAAACACAATGGGGATGTACAGCAGCAGACGTGGAGAGGCAGAAGAAAGGATTACTAAACTAAAGCACAGGACATCTGAAATCCTACAAACAAAACAACAGATAGGGAATAGAATGGAAAAATATGAGCAGGGATTCAGGGAACTGAATGACAACATTAAGCACATGAATATACATGTTATAGGTCTCCCAGAAGGAACAGAGAACAGGAAAGGGGCAGAAAGAATGATAGGGGATATGATCAATGAAAATATCCCAGCTCTTATGAAAGACATAAAATTACAGGTCCAAGAAGTGTAATGTACCCCACAGTTGATCCAAATAGACCTACTCCAAGACACTAATAAGATTGTCAAATGTCAAAGAAAAAGAGAATTCTGAAAGTAGCAAGAGAAAAGTGATCCATCACAAACAAGAGAAGCTCAATAAGACAAAATGCAGATTTCTCAGTAGAAGCCATGGAGGCAAGAAGGCAGTGGTATGATATATTCAAGATACTGAAAGAGAAAAACTGCCAACCAAGAATCCTTTATCTGGCAAAACTGTCCTTCAAGAATGAGGGAGAGAGAACCTAAGATGGTGGCTAGATGAGACAAGGCAAAAAAACACCTCCATGAAAAATACTAGATAAAAACCAGAAAGTGACCCTGAACACCACTTCCAGAGTAGCACCAGCCAGACAAGGTCTGCTAAATCTACAGGGACCTTGCATTTGGTGAAACCAGGAGTCTGCATTCTGAAACGAGTGAGTGAGTTGGCTGAAAGTCCCTCAGCCATGCTGTGGTGTGGGGAAATGGTGGGTTGGCATTTGGAGATGGACTAGTTCTTTAAAAAAAAAAAAAAGAGCCCAGGAGCAGCTGCAGATATGACAGGAGTGGGCTGGGCTAATGCCTTGGTGTCTGGCGTGGAGGATACCCCTTCCCACACCCACTGCTGATTGTCTTGGGCCCAGGGGAGCAAAGGGGAGCCAAAAGGAAAAGAAAAATGCATGACTTCTAGCCATCTCCCCGGCAGGTGGGGGCACTCCTGCCCAGGGCCAAACCCACAGCACAGAGCTGCACCAAGAAATCCAGTGTGACAGGGAGTCTTTCCTACAGCACCGCGCACATGCCACAATATTGGCCATAGACAGTGGCCTTTAATACACCCATGGCTGATTGTTCTGGAGCTGGGAGGGTAGAGCTGTGCAGAAAGGGGGAAGTTAATTCATCCCATTCAAACATCTTTGAAGCAGGCTGGGAATGCCCTTGCATGGCCCAGTGTCCCAGGGCTTCCCTGGGGGCTGGTGCACACTTGTGACATGGCATGGCCCTCCATCCCTCAGCAGAGGTCCTAGAAGAGCACAGCAGGGAAGGGGGGACCACTTGGAAATCCCAGGGAACCTATGCCAATACCAAGGATTTTGGGGTCAGCAGCAGAGAACAGCCTTAAATCTCCAAGAACATCTCAGAGGTTTGATTATTAAAGCTGCCCTTCCTCCCTAACTGCTCAGACACACGCCCCTCATTCAGGGTGGACAGCACCAACAACACCCCAAATTAAGTGCACCAATTGGACCCCACAAGAATCAGATCCCCACACACCACAAAGACAAAGTTGGGGAGAACTGACTTGAGGGGAATAGGTAACTAATGGATGCAACCTGCTGGTTAGTTAAAGTGTATGCCACCAAGCTGCAATTCTGACAAATTAAAGATCAAGTAAAGAAAATGCCAAGAGGCCAAAAACAACAGAAAATCTTAAAGCATATGATAAAACCAGATGATATGGAGAACCCAAACCCAAACACCCAAATCAAAAGATCAGAAGACACACAGAACTTGGCACAATTAATCAAAGAACTACAGACAGGCAATGAGAGCATGGCACAGGATATAAAAGACATAAAGAAGACGCTAGAAGACCATAAAGAAGATATTACAAAAGTAAATAAAATAATAGAAGATCTTATGAAATTAAAGAAACTGTTGGCCAAATTAAAAAGACTCTGGATACTCATAATACAAGATTAGAGGAAGTTGAACAACAACTCAGCCTCCTTGAGGACCACAGAACAGAAAATGAAAGAATAAAAGAAAGAATGGGGAAAAAATTGAAAAAATTGAAATGTACCTCAGAGGTATGATAGATAAAATAAAGCTTCCAAATTTAAGACTCACTGGTGTCTCAGAAGGGGAAGAGAAGGGTAAAGGTCTAGAAAGAATATTCAAAGAAATTCTTGGGGGAAAACTTCCCAAACCTTCTACACAATATAAATACACGAAGCATAAATGCACAGTGAACTCCAAAGAGAATAAATCCAAATAAACCCACTCCAAGACATATTCTGATCAGACTGTCAAATACTGAAGAGAAGGAGTAAGTTCTGAAAGCAGCAAGAGAAAAGCAATTTATCACATACAAAGGAAACAACATAAGAATAAGTAGTGACTACTCAGCAGCCACCATGGAGGTGAGAATGCAGTGGTATGATATATTTAAAATTCTGAGATAGAAAAATTTCCAACCAAGAATACTTTATCCAGAAAAACTCTCCTTCAAATTTGAGGGAGAGCTGAAATTTTTCACAAACAAATGCTGAGAGATTTTGCTAATAAAACACCTGCCCTTCTTCAGATACTAAAGGGAGCCCTACTGACAGGAAAGGAGAGAGAGAGATAGAGAATTTTAACAGACATATATAGAATATTACATCCCAGGTCACCGGGACACACATTCTTCTCTAGTGATCACAGATCTTTCTCCAAAATGGACCGTATGGTGGGATATAAAAACAAACCTCAATAAAATTTTTTAAAAAATGAATTTGTTCAATGCACATTCTCTGACCCCAATGGAATACAAATAGAAGCCAAGTCAGAGACTTGGAGAATTCACAAACACCTGGAGGATAAAAACGAGGGGGAGATGAAAACATTCCCGGATAATCAAAAGCTGAGGGACTTCATCACCAGTAATCAGTCCTATAAGAAATGCTAAGGAGAGTTGAGCAGGCTGAAAGGAAGGGACACTAAACAATTGACTGAAACTATATGAGGAAATAAAGATTATCAGTAAATATCACATGGTAAATGTAAAAAAAAAAAGTGAGGGAGAGTTTAAAAATTTACAGATAACCAGACACTGGGAGGGTTCATGAGCCAGAGACCTCCTCTACAAGAAATACTAAAGAGATTGCTACAGACAGGAAAAGATAGCAGAGAGGTTTGGAGAACAGTGTAGAAGTGAAGATACCAGGATATAGAAAGAGGGTAAGGCATCATTTGATGCTGAGGGAGTACAGAATGTTCTACAGGATTGATTGCATATATCCAGAAATGGATAGTGCAATACTGGATGATAGTGGCACAATATTGTAGTACACTGAACAAAGATGACTGTGAGTATGGCTGAAAGAGGAAGGTTAGGGGCATGTAGAACACCAGAAGGAAAGACAGAAGATAAAGACTGGGATGGTATAACTTACTGAAACCTCAGATGGTAAATGATTGTGATTAAATGTGCAAATAAAATAATGTTTTTACATGAGGGAGATGAATGTCAACTTTGCGATGTGCTGAAAATGGGATGGTATTGGGGAAAAATACAATCAGTGCAAACTAGAGTCTATAGTTAACATCAACATTGTAATATGCTCCCATTAACTGCAACAAAGGCTGTACACAAAAACTAAACGTCTCTAAGAGGGGGATATAAAAGAGGGTTATGAGATTCTTGGCATTGGTGTTGTCTGACCTTTATATTGTATTTTATTTTAATTTTATTTTTTCTTTCATTGCTTTTTAGTCATCATTTTTTCTTTCTTTTCCTTTTTTCCTTTTTTCTTTTTTCACCTTTACTCTTTCTTTGTGGAAGAAATGAAAATGTCCTCATACAGAGAGTGGTGGTGAATGCAGATCTTTGTGATTATATAGGGAACCACTGATTGTTTTACTTAGGAGGGAATATATGGTGTGTAAATGAAACCATCTAAAAGTAAACAGAGGGATACAAGTGCTGGAGGAAATGTGAAGAATGGGATGCATCTATTACCATTGGTGGGGAAGTAGATGTATGCAGCCCATCTGGAGTGCAGTGTGGTGGTTCCACAGGAAGCTAAGAATGGGGTTGCCATATGGCCCTACATTCCTGTTATTAGGTATATACTTGGAAGAGCTGAAAAGAGTGACATGAATGGACACTTGCAGGGTGGGGTTTATGGTGGAAGCATTCATGATTCACAGAGAATGGAGGTGGTCTAAGGGTATATTGACTGATAAACAGAATGGTGAACTGTGGTGTGTACATATAATGGAATACTAAGGTGCTAAAAGAAGGAATTAAGTTGTGAGGTATGCAATTATGTGAATGGACATTGAGGGCAGTATGTTGAGTGAAATAAGAAATGAAAAGACAAACATTATAATGCCTTACTAATATGGACTAAATATAATGTGCACACTCTGAGAATTTAATCTGAGAGCATAGGTTATTGGGGGAAGGATTATGGTAAAGATTCCTAGATTGTAAGCTCTTACAGTGTTACATCTATTCCTGAATTGCAGTGGCTACTTCTAAATTCTGAGATGCTAAGCTCTTTGTGTGTAGCCTTGTTGGTCCCTGGAACTTTGGGTATATGTTTGACACCTGAGACTCAGAACCAGAGTCCAGCATCTATGAATGTCAGCATTACCCCATAAAGCAAATGCTAAAAAAGCTGAAAAAGAGTTCAGCCTTCAATTAGAGATACGAATTAAGTTGATCTGGTTAGGACTAAGGTAAGTCAGACTAAAGGGTAAAAGGCAATATTGACAGTGTTTTAAAACTTCAACTTCTGTGTGTGACCAAAGGAAGAGATGTTTATTAGGTGCAAAATCTGTATTTTTTGTAACACACTATATAATTTAACTTGTGTTGTCAGTTTATTCTAACACCACAGTTACGTGGAACTTTGAATAGGGAGTGAAATCTGCTTGGTTTGTACAGGTTAAAGTGAATCCCCAATACATCCCAGAGTAATTTGTTCAGAGAATAAAAATTTATTTGCAAGGCACCTTTAATGGGCTTGGGAAAATGTGTAAACATTAAATTTCCCCACGTGGGTAATTCCTGATATTCTCACAAGCATTGGGAACTACCAATTTAGAAGACCAAGCCCTCAATCTTTGTGCTTGTCCTTATGAAGTTTGTTACTTCAAAGGAGAGGCTAAACCTACTTAAAATTGTGCCTGAGTCACCCCTAAACAACCTCTTTGGTTGCTCAGATGTGGCCTCTCTCTCTAAGCCAACTCTACAGGTAAACTCACTGCCCTCCTCCCTACATGACTCTCAGGGGTGTAAATCTCCCTGGCAATGTGGGGACATGACTCATGGGGATGAGCTTGGCCCTGGCATTGTGTGATTAAGAAAGCCTTCTTGGACCAAAAGGGGGAAGATAAATGAAATAAAATAAAGTTTCAATGGCTGAGAGATTTCAAATACAACTGAAAGGTCATTATGCATTATATAGATATTCCATTTTAGTTTTTAGTTTATTAAAACAGCTAGAAGGAAATACCTGAAACTGTTGAACTGCCACCCAGTAGCCTTGATTCTTGAAGATGATTGTTTAACTATATAGTTTATACCATGTGACCATGTGATTTTGAAAAACTTTGTGGCTCCCACTCCCTTTATCCAGTGTATGGACAGATGAGTAGAAAAATGAGGATGAATAATAGAGGGATGGGAGGTATGGTTGTTTTGGGTGTTCTTTTTTACTTTAATTTTTATTCTTGTTCTCTTTTTTTGGTGGTAATGAAAATATTAAAAATCAATTGTGATGAATGCACAACTATATAATGGTATATGAGCAATTAATTGTACACTGGATGATTGCACCATTTATGACTGTATCTCAATAAAATTGAATTTAAAAAGATTTAATAAGAAAAAGTCTCATTTAATTGTACAATTAAAATTGACTTATTTTATTGTATATAAATTGTATCTCAATATTGATTTTTCAAAATTCTAATGAACTGAGCCCTGATACACTTAGCATATAGAAAATAAGATGTGTTTATATATAAATTCAAAATCAGAGAAACTAAAAAAAATTCTGGAAAACTGTTACTTCCAGTGTTTTAAATATACTGGCTCTTTAAAATGTATTTTTCTTGCTAAAGCTAAATTCAGGGGAAAAAATGCTTAGCTTATTAGTTTAATTCATGACCAGGGTTACTCAGTATTATGGTTTGCTAAAACTGCTGTTATGCAAAATACCAGAAATGGATTGGCTTTTATAAAGGAGATTTATTTGGTTATAAGTTTATAGCTCTAAGGCCATAAAAGTGTCCAAACTAAGGCATCAACAAGAGGACAACTTCACTGAAGTAAGGCCAATGGCATCTGGAACACCTCTATCAGCTGGGAAGGCATGTGGCTGGCATCTGCTGGTCTTTTGCTCCCAGGTTCTGGTTTCAAAATAGCTTTCTCCATAATGTCTCTGAGCTACTATCTCTCTTATCTTTTCTATCTCTCAGCTTCTGTGCATCCTTGCTTGTTCTTCCAGGGTGTTTGTCTCTAAGCATCTGGAGGTCTTTTCTTAGCTTCTCTGGGGAAAACTCTGTGTTTAATCTCTTAGCTTAGTGTCTCCAAACATCTTTCTGTTTGCATCTCCAAGCATCTGGGTCTGTGCTGGCTCTGAGCCCTCTCTCTCCCTGAGTTCTCTTAAGGACTACAGTAAACTAATTAAGACCCACCTTGAATAGGCAAGGTCACATCTTCATGGAAATTATCTAATCCGCAATTGGTTGGGTCACATCTCCATGTAATCTGCCTAATCAAAAGATCCCACTCACAATAAGTCTGCACCCACAAGACTGAATTAAAAGAACATGGTTTGGATTCTGGGAAGATGACAGCATAGAAAGAAGTGGAAGACTTAGTCTCCCCCAGAACAATTCATAAATGAACAAAAAAACCAGTAAATAACCTGGAATAACAATGGGGAGACAAACATGACTGTACACTCAACATCCACCGACTTGAATTGGGAGGAATGCCTGAAATCACAGCATAAAATCTGTAAGTAAAACTGTGGACCCACACTGAGAGCCAAGAACCTAGAGCCAAGAGCCCCTCCCTCATGGAAGCCATGCCGTGCACTCTCTCAGCCCAGGTCCAAGTGAGGTTTTAATATGAATGCTCAATACAGATAGAGAATCCTCAACAAGCAGACAGAGGCTTTTGGTGACAACTGACCTTGGGAGAATCAGGGGACATATCTGTCTCAGGATAGGGAGCCCAGAGAATTGGGTGCTATCTCTGGCTGACGGGTGAACCTGGGAGTTTTTCTCCTTCGTTCTCTCTCTGTGGAGAAAACCTCAGCTTTTCTCAGCCCACAAGGCATTGCAGTAAAGACAGCCTCAGACACTCTGCATTCTGAAACAAGCTGAGAGCCCCGTGGCACAGCCCAGCAGCCCAGGGCTTCCCTTGAGGGATGGTGCACACTGGTGACATAGCACAGCATTCCCTTGGCTGAGCTCCTGGAGGATCACGGCTGGGAGGGGGGACCTGCTCGGAAAACCCAGGGAGGCTACGCCAAGTCCGGTGGTTTGTGGGACAGTGAGAGAGAGGGTCTGGGGCTGAAATGAAATGAAGGCTTAGACTCTTGCAGCAGCCTTGAATCTCCTGGAGCCTGGGAGATTTGAACAGTAGAACTGCCCTTCCTCCCTGGTCACCCATACACACGCCCCACATTCAGGGCAGACAACTCCAGCAACACACCCAAACTGAGTTCTCCAACTAAACCCACAAGAATCATTTCCCCACACACCATGGGAGAAAGGTTGAGAACTGACTTGAGGGATATAGGTGACTCACAGATGCCATCTGCTGGTTAGTTAGAGAAAGTGTACGTCACCAAACTGTGTCTGAAAAATTAGATTGATATCCTTTTTTTTTTGTTACAACTTGAAAGAACCCTATCAAGCAAAACAAATGCCACGAGGCCAAAACAACAGAAAATCTTAATGCATATGATAAAACCAGACAATATGGAGAATCCAGCTCCAAACACAGAAATCAAGATTTTGGAAGAAACACTGTATCTCATACAATTAATCAAAGAACTACAATTGAAGAATAAAAACATGGCAAAGGATTTAAAGGACATCAAGAGGACCATGGCCCAGGATATAAGTGCCGTAAAGAAGACCCTAGAAGAGCATAAAGAAGACATTGCAAGAGTAAATAAAAAAATAGAAGATCTTATGGAAATTAAAGAAACTGTTGGCCAAATTAAAAAGACTCTGGATATTCACAGTACAAGACTAGAGGAAGCTGAACAACAACTCAGTGTCCTAGAAGTCCACAGAACAGAAAATGAAAGAACAAAAGAAAGAATGGAGAAAAAAATTGAAAAAATTGAAATGGATCTCAGGGATATGATAGATAAAATAAAACATCCAAACTTAAGACTCATTGGTGTCCCAGAAGGGGAAGAGAAGGGTAAAGGTCTAGAAAGAGTATTCAAAGAAATTGTTGGGGAAAACTTCCCCAACCTTCTACACAATATAAACACACAAAGCATAAATGCCCAGCGAACTCCAAATAGAATAAATCCAAATAAACCCACCCTAAGACATATTCTGATCAGACTGTCAAACACTGAAGAGAAGGAGCAAGTTCTGAAAGCAGCAAGAGAAAAGCAATTCACCACATATGAAAGAAACAACATGAGACTAAGTAGTGACTACTCAGCGGCCACCATGGAGGCGAGAAGGCAGTGGCATGACATATTTAAAATTCTGAGAGAGAAAAATTTCCAGCCAAGAATATTTTATCCAGCAAAACTCTCCTTCAAATTTGAGGGAGAGCTTAAATTTTTCACAGACAAACAAATGCTGAGAGACTTTGCCAATAAAAGACCTGCCCTACTTCAGATTCTAAAGGAAGCCTTACCAACAGAGAGACAAAGAAAGGAGAAAGAGATATAGACATTTTTAACAGACATATATAGTACCTTACATCCCAAATCACCAGGACACTCATTTTTCTCTAGTGATCACAGATCTTTCTCCAGATGGGACCATAAGCTGGGGCATAAAACAAGCCTCAAGAAATTAAAAAAAAATAATTGGATATACTCAAAGAACATTCTCCAACCACCATGGAATACAAATAGAAGTCAATAATTTTTGAACTATAACTCCACTATTTACTTCCTACATGATAAAAAACACACAAACACTAAGGACAAATCAGTGGTTTCGAACTCAATGTAAAATATGTAATTTTAGACAACCATATAAAGGTGGGGGAATGAAGGAGGATAGGAACATAGTTTATGTACCCTATTGAAGTGAAGGTGGTATCAAAGAAAAACAAGACTGATAGGGATTTAAGAGGTTAATTTTAAGCCCCACAGTAAACACAAAGAAATTATCAGAGAATATAACCAAAGAGATGGAAAGTAGAGTTAGGGTTAAGAGAAATGGGGGAAGGGGCAATAGGGAGTTAAGAAATGAGTGTAGGGTTGCTGTTTGAGGTGAAGGGAAATTTCTAGTAATGGATGGTGAGAAAGAGCATTACATCATTCTAAATGTGATTAATCTCACTAATGGAAGGCTAGGGAGGGGTGGAATGGGAAGATTTAGGCTGTATATATGTTTCCACAACTGAAAAAAGAAAAAAAAAAAAAGACAGTCTAACCAGACAATTGAATGCTAAGGATGAACTTGGATGGGACTGGAGGGTGGAGGACAGGTGGCTTAAAGGGACACAGCTGAGACATAAGGAAAAGGAAATATAGAATGTAAGCATTGTATCATTGTTGAATCTCTTATACTTCTTAGTTGTGCTTAATGGAATTACATAAAAGAATGTTCTTGTTCATGGGAAGTACATACATGAATTATAGTGTATGTTCAAGGATGTGTGCAGCTAACTCTCATATGTTCAGAAGACAGAGCAATAGATGATGGATGATAGGGAGGGAGGGAGGGAGGGAGGGTAAGAAATAGAGATGTGACAGCATGTTAAAGTTGGTGGATTGAAGCTATCGGGGGAGGGGGGTCAGGATATGATGGAATTCTGTGTATGGGGCTAGTATTGTTGTTGCAACTCTTCATGTAACTTTGAATTTATTTCAAATTAAAAAAAAAAAGAACATGGTTTATGGGGTACATAATAGATTCAAACCAGCACTCAAGGTAATGTGTTTTATTTGTTTTTTCACAGTCAAAGAAATTGTTATGGTTCATTAAGATAATTATTAAATGCAACATATACATTGTCATTTAATATACAGCTAAGATTAATTATATTTTAAAATTATGCTATAAGCTTACAATTTATAAGCTTTAAATATATTATCTAGCTGTATATTTTTATATGCCCAAATACATACGTCTGTATATTTATATTAAGATTTTAATATAAATTTTTAATGAGAAAATCAGTAGCTCAGAAAAAGATGGCTATTTTAACACATGCCTTTTTTGCCTTTGTGATGCTTTAAATCATTCTTAAAGAGTTCTCCACTTTTAAAAAACGCTTACTATTGTCTCATTTTTCTGTGCTTGTTTTAAATATTGTCATTGTATAATAAGACTAACTATATTCTTGTATTTTAATGTCCATGATGTAATAAACATTCTTTCTGAGAACTTTCTTCCTTTATATCTCCCTTATATCATATAAATAGATATATTTCTTTTTTCACTTTCCCAGATTTATCTTTAAATTTAGAATAATGAAACTGTTAAGAAATATTTTAAATCTAAACCATTTTTAGGGTTTCTTGTATGGGCAAAATAATATATTCCCTCACCTTATAAAATGAGAGATGCTAAAAAATGAGACAGACATGTATAGATTCACCATATTTGCATTAACTCAATGACTACACAAGGTAATTAAACATAACAAAACCCCTTTCTTGGGAAACAAATGCTGAGTGGGCTTTTTGTTTTTCCAATCAAATATTATAGCAACCCCTTTGGGCATTTCTTACTGTGACAAATTCTTCTTGTGACTTGTGCATAAAAGTTAAGATGTTTGGGGGATACTAACTCATATTTAGAAACTCACCATAAGCTCTTTTTTTATTTTAATATTTGTCTTGACACATAAGATTTATTATTTAACCATCTCCA
Source organism: Choloepus didactylus (assembly GCF_015220235.1). NCBI lineage: Eukaryota > Metazoa > Chordata > Mammalia > Pilosa > Megalonychidae > Choloepus > Choloepus didactylus. Next base: position 22,937,058 of record NC_051309.1, read on the forward strand.
GACTAATATTTATGCAAAATCAAAAAAATAATAAGCCAACTGAGAGTGACAAATTAGTTCTTTTCAGAAGCATTAACAGGGGTGGGGCAAGATGGTGGAGTGGTGAGGTGTGGAAGTTAGTCTCTACTCTAAGGCAGCTGGTAAGCACCCAGGAACTGTATGAAATAGTGTTTTGTGGGTTGTGCCAGTTTGAATGTATTATGTACCCCCAAATACCATTATCTTTGATGCAATCTTGTGTGGGCAGACCTATCAGTGTTAATTAGATTGTAATTCTTTGAGTGTTTCCATGGAGATGCACCCCACCCAATCATGGGTGATGACTCTGATTGGATAATTTCCATGGAGGTGTTGGCCCACACATTGGGTGGGTCTGAATTCAATTACTGGTGCACTATATAAGATCAGACAGAAGGAGCAAGCTTGCTACAGCCAAGAGGGAGACTTTGAAGAAAGCACAGGAGCTGCAGATGAGAGAGAGTTTGAAGATGGCTGTTGAAAGCAGACTCTTGCTCTGGAGAAGCTGAGAGAGGACAAATATCCCAAGTGCAACTAAAAGTGACATTTTTGAGGAACTGCAGCCTAGAGAGGAACATCCTGGGAGAAAGCCATTTTGAAACCAGAACTTTGGAGCAGATGCCAGCCACATGCCTTCCCAGCTAACAGAGGTTTTCCAGACACCATTGGCCATCTTCCAGTGAAGGTACCTGATTGTTGAGGACTTACCTTGGACACTTTATGGCCTTAAGACAGTAACTTTGTAACCAAATAAACCCCCTTTATAAAAGCCAATCCATTCCTGGTGTTTTGCATTTCAGCAGCATTAGCAAACTAGAACAGAGGTTTCCAGTGACCAGTCACACATGGTACACAAGTTTGGAACCAGAGGAAAAACTGAGACCCTAGCAAACATTGTAAGTTCCCCTGACCAGGGGTCTGGTGCCCCTCCCCACCCAACCCCCATGGACTGCATTGCAGCTGGCTCCCTGAAAGGAAAAAAAAAAAGAAACAACAATCTGCTGAGGGCAAGAAAGAGGAATCAACCCAGCCTCAACTGCAGAATTAATTAACAAATTAATTAACTAATTTTTGGAGCTGGGCGTGCTGAAGTAGAGCTGGGTTCCAAGAAAGGGACACATAAAAGGGGGCACCCTTCCCTGGTTTTTTCCCTACATTTTGTCCCTTCTCCTTTCTCACTGACTCTTTATCTTTTTGCACTTCAGTAGCCCCCAGCAGGAGCAGAATTGAAGCTATTGGACAGTAATTATCAGACAATAGCCCAAAGTGCATCATTAAATGCTCTATTCTGACACTGACAAAGCTTCCAAGCTGGAGAAAAGCTTTTAAAATGGACTGCCTTTTTTTCTTTTTCCTTTTTTTTTTTCTGTTCTTTTTTTTTTAATTTAAAAGTAACATATGTGGTTATTTTCTATTGGACAGCCCAGGTTGAAGGTCTAGGCTGGTCTTGGGGGGAGACAGAGTATCCAGAACTTCTTTGAATTTCAGATTCACTTCTGAAGGTTTCCACCTTAGTCTTTAATTGGCAACTCAGGCTGATCAAGGAATTAAGCTGGAGTTGCCCCAAAGAGGAGAGGGGAGTAGGGAATAATTCCTCTAGGAGACAGCTGGAGTTCCGAGGATTGGGAGAATGGAGGGAGGTCCAGCTCAATTGGAAGCCCTCTTTCTGGGAACTCGGACCCCAGGGGCTGGAATTCAGACTCCAGCTTCAGTCAGCCATACCTGCGACAGGCTCAGAGTCTATAGAGAATTAAAGGCACTTCTCCTCCTTATACTGGTTGGGAAAATGTGGACTGGCAAGTGCCACATGCTAGACAAGATAGGAAAAGTACTGAGTCTAGAGACCTCATAGGAGGATCTCATTCTCAGGGAAACCCCAAATCCCCTTCATGAGACCTGGTCCTCTCTAGACTGGGAAACCTGATTGGGGTTGAGCATATCTGAGGAGACCCTCTCACAAAAGGCTACATAGACACAGGGCAAGAAACAGACAAACAACAGGTGAAAAATTCAGATCAACTAAATAGAGCCTAAGTTAGAGGTGTAGAATTAGTTGAACTGAACAACAAAGATTGGAGAAAAAAGGCCAACCAAGAAGAATCCCCAAGGTGAAAGACTGAAAATGAGCTCCAGAATAAATGAATCAAGAAAATCAGATGCCTAGACAACTTAAGATAATGAGCCATACTAGAAAACATGAAAATATGGATCAGACAAACAAAGGAAAAACTAATAGTTCAACCAAGATACAGGAGTTGAGGCAATCAATGCTAAATCAATTCAATGGACTGAGGGAAGATATGACAAAAAAGATGAAGGACACAAAGAAGACACTGGGCAAACATAAAGAAAAATTCATAAACTTGAAAAAACAAATGGCAGAATTTATGGGAATGAAGGTCACAATGGAGGAGATGAAAAACACAATGGAGGGACACAACAGTAGATTTGAACAGGCAGAAGAAAGGATCAGTGAACTAGAAGACAAGACATTTGAATTCATTCACACTAAAGAACAGATGGTAAAACAAATAGATAAATTTGAGCAGAGTCTTAGGGAGCTGAGTGACAACATGAAGCACATGAATATACATGCTATGGTTATCCCAGAAGAAGAGAGGGGAAATGAGGCAGAAAGAATAATAGAAAAAATATTCACTGAAAATTTCCCAACTCTTATGAAAGACAGAAAAATTACAGATTCAAGAAGTACAGCATACCCCAAGCAGAATAGATCCCAAAGAACTACTCCAAGACACTTACTGATCAGTTTGTCCAATGTCAAAGACAAGGACAGAATTCTGAAAGCAGCAAAAGAAAAGCAATCCATCACATACAAGGGAAGCTCCATAAGACTATGTACAATTTCTCCATGGAAAACATGGAGGCAAAAAGATTGTGGCATGATATATTTAAGATACCAAAAGAAAAGAACTGCCAACCAAGAATTCCATATCCAGCAAAACTGTCCTTCAAAATGTGGGTGAGATTAACATATTTTCAGACAAAAAGACACTGAGAGAGTTTGTGAATAAGAGACCAGCACTACAAGAAATACTAAAGGGAATGCTACAGGATGATAGGAAAAGACAGGAGAGAGAGTTGGAGAAGAGTGCAGAAATAAAGATTATCAGTAAAGGTAAAAGGAGCAAGAAGAAAAAATAAGATATGATGTATAAAATCCAAAAGACAGAATGGTAGAAGAAAGTACTGCCCTTACAGTAATAAAACTAAGTGTTAATGGATTAAACTCATGAATAAAAAGACACAGACTGGCAGAATGGATTAAAAAACAGGACCCATCTATATGCTGTCTACAAGAAACTCACTTTAGACACAAGGATAAAAATGGACTGGAAGTGAAAGGTTGGAAAAAGATATTTCACATAAACAACCACCAGAAAAAAGTGAGAGTAGCTATATTAATATCAGACAAATTAGATGCCTAAAGTAAAACAATTAAAAGATACAAAGAAGGACACTATATATTAATAAAAGTGTCAAATCAGCAAGAAAACATAACAATCATAAATATTTATGCACCAAGCCATAGTGCCCCAAAATTCATGAAAGAAACACTGAGAACAATGAAAGGAGAAGTAGACACCTCTAGAATAATAGTTGGAGACTTCAAAACACTGCTCTCATCAATGGATAGAATATCTAGACAGAGGATCAATAAAGAAACAAAGATGTTGAATTGTACAATAAATGAACTAGATTTGACAGACATTTATAGAACATTACACCCAACCACAGCAGGATACACTGTTTTCTCAAGTGCTCATGGAACATTCTCCAGGATAGACCACATGTTGGGTAAAAAAGCAAGTCTCAACAAATTTAAAAATACTGGTATTACACAAAACACTTTATTGGACCATAATGAATGAAGTTGGAAATAAATGACAGGCAGAAGTTCATAAAATTCACAAATATATGGAAGCTAGGCAATACCTACTTAGAAATACCAGTGGATAAAGGAAGAAGTTACAAGAGAAATTAGTAAATACCTTGAGGCAAATAACAATGAAAACACAACATATCAAAACTTATGGGATGTAGCAAAGGCAGTGCTGAAAGGGAAATTTATTGCCCTAAACACCTATATTAAAAGAGAAGAGAAAGCAAAATTGAAGAATAAATTGTTCACCTACAGGAACTACAGAAAGCAAACAGAAGGGAAGAAACAACAAAGATTAGAGCAGAAATAAATGAAACTGAGAACAGGAAAACAATAGAGAGAATCAACAAAACCAGAAGCTGGTTCTTTGAGAAAATCAATAAAAATGATGGACTGCTAGCTAGGTTAACAAAACAAAAAAGAGAGTGGGTGCAAATAAATACAGTCAGAAGTGGGAAAGGAGACATAACTACTGACCCTGCAGAAGAAAAAAAAAAGGAAATAAAGAGGAGATATTATGAGCAACTATATGCTAATAAACTAGACACCATAGATGAAATGGACAACTTCTTAGAAAAGCATAAACAACCAACATTGACTCAAGAAGAAATAGAGACCTCAACAAACCAATCACATGTAAAGAGATAGAGACCACCATCAGAAAGCTCTGAAAAAGAAAAACTCAGCACCAGATGGCTTCACATGTGAATTCTACCAAGCATTCAAGAAAGAATTAGTACCAATCCTGCTCAAACTCTTCAAAGAAATTGAAGAAGAAGAAAAGCTACCTAACTCACTCTATGAAGCCAACATCACCCTAACACCTAAATCGGACAAAGAGAATATAAAAAAATTATAGACCCATGTCTTTAATGAATATAGATGTAATACTCCTCAATAAAATACTCACAAATCAAATCCAGCAGCACATTAAAAGAATTATGCACCACAACCAGGTGGGATTTATTCCAGGTATGCAAGTCTAGTTCAACACATGAAAATCAATTTATGTAATACACCACATTAATAAATCAAAGCAAAAGAACCATATGATCATCTCAATCAATGCAGAAAAGGCATTTGACAAAATTCAACATCCTTTGATGAAAACACTTCAAAGGATAGGACTAGAAGGGAATTTTCTCAATATGATAAAGGCAATATATGAAAAATCCACTGCTAACATCACACTCAATGGGGAAAGACTGAAAGTTTTCCTTCTAAGATCAGGAACAAGACAGGGATGCCCACTGTCACCATTGTTATTCAACATTGTGCTGGAAGTGCCAGCTAGAACAATTAGGCAAGAAAAAGAAATAAAAGGCATCCAAATTGGAGAGGAAGAAGTAAAACTTTCACTGTTTGCAGATGACATGATTCTATATGTAGAAAATCTAGAGAAATCTACAGCAAAGCTACTAGAACTAGTCAATGCATACAGCAAAGTGGCAGGCTGCAAGGTCAACATGCAAAAACCTGTAATGTTCCTATACACAAGTAATGTGCAACAAGAGGAGGAAATCAAGAAAAAAATACATTTATGATAGCATCCAAAAGAATCAAGTATTTAGGAATAAACTTAATTGTGGAAAGCCGCCTCCCGAATCGGGCCTAGCGTATGCGCTGCAGCCTGCTCTAGAGTTACCCCCGCCCATCGAGTGAGCCAAGATGGCGCCTGCATCCTGTTTCCGCATAGTGACGTATGTATCCGCCACCCGCTCCTACCAATCGAAATCCTGTATACGCGATACTAGCCTAGAAGCTTATTGGTTGTTAATTGTGTATAAAAGGTCTTACCCGGACGGGGTAGGGTGAGACAGCCCACAAGGAGCCGTGCCTGACAGCCACATCGAGGCTGCTCTCCCACGAGGCGCCGTGCCCCGTGTGGGAACCAGTAACACAGAATGTTCATCTAGCTGTAGTAAAGGGCTTGCTTTCACAACTGCCGTGTGGTTCGAGTCGTGATTCATGACCAGGTTAGTTCGCGCAGTCTGCATCTCTCTCTCTCCTTCCCTGTTTCCCCTCGCCGGCCGGGAACCGGGGACCGAGCGGGGCAGCGCCGGACAAGTGGTGGCCCGTACGGGGAAGCTCCTCCTCCTGCCTCGCTCTCGACGGTCCCTCTGTGAGGAGAGCAGCGCTGCGCGTCGAGCTTACGGCGGACTTCCCGCGCCTGATCAACGCGAGAAGGTGAGTGCGTCTTATTACATGATAGTTAGGGCCCGTGGGTTTTCAGGTGACCCCGGGGGACTCGGAAGAGCTCTCCGAGTGACTGAAGTATAGTGCCGACTGCAATCATGGGGCAGTCCGGAAGTTCACCTCTCTTAGCTCCCTTAAAGAAACTTTTGAAACAACGGGGTATCTCGGTCAGGAAAAGCTCCCTTCAGCGTTTTCTTGATGATGTTGATACTTTTGCCCCTTGGTTTGCCTGCACCGGCAGCCTTAGCCTACCCTCTTGGATGAAGCTCGGTCGCGACATAGACCGAGCGCGCCAGACGGGCGTGTGTATGGACCCGATTCTAGTACCCATATGGGAGACCGTCCGTGCGGTCCTTGAACTAGAATCGGCTACCGGCCTAAGCCCGTCCTCTGTCTTGCAAGAAGCATGGTGCGCGCTCCAAGAAACCCAGTCAGTTTCGTCAGCGGACGGCTCCTGTAAGGGCAAACCGCCGGAGTCCAGTGACTCTGACTCAGAGTCAGATAGCGATACTGACGAGAAGGCGGAAGCATCCCCGCTAATTGAGTGGGAGGAGCCTCCCGCCACACCCGTGCGGCCTTCCGCCCCGCCAATGTCTACCGCTGCACCCCCAGGGACACCCCAGCTCCCAACTGACGCCTTGGGCGGTCCCACCAAAGGACCTTGCCGAGAGCTCCCTCTAGTGGCCATGCCCAGTAAATGTAATTATCCTTTGCTGCCAGACCCGGAAACCCCGATGGGTCGGTCAGGGGAGGGGCAACCTTTGCCGTACCCCCCGCCCGAGTATACAGGCCCTCAGGACCCTTTGCCATTAGGTAGTGGTGGGAGACATTTCTGGAGATGGAACCCTTTCACAACATTTAGACCTTTTGGCATGCTGGGTGGCTACCAGCCACTTGAGCCGCAGCCAGTCTCAGAAATGTACCCGGTTATTATCAATCCCCAAGGTGGCAATCGGCACGAATCATATGATTACAAACTATTGAGGGAATTGAGGCAGGCCGTCCATCAGTATGGCCCCAATGCCCCTTATACCTTGAACATGATCGAGAACCTCTCTGCTCTAAATCATACACCCGCAGATATTTTTCAGCTAGCCCGTGCTTGCTTGCCGTCAGGCCGATTCATAGATTGGAAAGCATGGTTTGAGGAGTTAGCTGAAGAGCAGGCCGCAAGGAATGCGGCGGGGAGACGTGGCGGGTGGAATGCTGACATGCTGTTGGGGAGAGGTGCCCATGCCCAGAACCAAACGGGTTTCCCACAAGAGGTCTATGCCCAGATCTTCCGCTGTTTTGTGGGTGCCTGGAAAAAGCTAACAGGTGAGGGAGAGGCTCAGGCCTCACTCAGCAATATACACCAAGGCCCCACAGAACCATTTGCGGATTTTGTAGCCAGGATGCAAACCACAGCTGAGAGAATCTTCTCAGATCCAGGAGTAGCAGAGACTGTGGTTAAGCAAATGATTTTTGAGCAGTGCAACAAGGAGTGCAAAGTTATCCTGGCACAAAACAGAGCAAAAAATTTGACAGAGTGGGTCAGGCTCTGTAGAGATGCTGGCAGCCCTTTAACTAATGCAGGTCTAGCTGCCATGCTAGCCAGCTCCCTACAGGTGGCTACAAAAAGCCCGAGAACCTTAGGGGCAAAGTCTAACGGGTGCTATGGCTGTGGCCAATCAGGGCACTTTAAGAGAGATTGTCCCAATAGACGTCAACCCCCTGCCACTCAACGGTTTGGCGAACCAGGTGCAGCAACCAGGCCGTGTGGCCGTTGCCACAAAGGCCCCCACCGCGCAGAAGACTGTAAATCGGTTTTCGATGCGCAGGGTAGACGCCTCTCTGGCCGCCCCGAGCAGATTCCAAAAAACGGGAAGAGGGGGTCCACCCTTTCGACGGACCCCCTTGCATGCCATTCGACAACACAGGATCCGATCAAATTCGTGCGTCCCCCGGCTCAGCAGGACTGGACCTCTGTGCCACCTCCAGACTCGTACTAACCCCCTCCATGGGTGTCCAGTTAGTAGGGACCTCCTTCAAGGGGCCCTTACCGGCTGGTACTGTAGGGCTCATATTGGGAAGAGCATCCACGGCCCTGAAAGGATTAACAGTTATACCAGGACTTGTAGATTCAGATTTCACAGGCCGTGCCCAAGTTATGGTTCAATCTCAGCGGGGCACCTTAGTCATTGCAGAAGGTGATAAGCTGGCGCAGCTCCTGCTCTTACCCAGCTTACATGCAGTCTTTCCAAGCAGAATCAGACAGAGAGGGGAAAAAGGGTTCGGATCCAGTGGAGCGATTTTTGAGGGACTCCATATGTCCCTGGAGTCTCGACCTATGCTAACCATTAAGGTGCAAGGCAGATCTTTCTTGGGCCTGCTCGATACAGGGGCCGATCGGTCTATCATAAGACAACAAGAATGGCCCCCCACCTGGCCAACGAGCAGGGCGGAAGAGCCCATTAGAGGAATAGGCCAAATTTCAGCGCCCATGCTCAGTGCAGCTGCCCTTCATTGGGCCGATGAAGAAGGACACCAAGGCAGTTTCCAGCCTTATGTATTAGCCCTGCCTGTGTCTTTGTGGGGAAGAGACATTCTGACCCAAATGGACGTTACTTTAATTAGCGGCTACTCCCCAACCTCTAAGCGACTGCTAAAAGAAATGGGGTATACCCCCGGCAAGGGTTTAGGAGCTTCACTGCACGGACGTGCGGAGCCTATACAAGCTGCCCCCAAGTCTGACAGACGAGGCTTGGGTTTTTCATAGGGGCCACTGAGGAGAGATTCCCACCCACACCTATAAAACTAAAATGGAAAACCGAGGCTCCGGTGTGGGTGCCTCAGTGGCCCTTGCCACAGGAAAAACTTGCAGCGTTGCACGCCCTAGTATCAGAACAACTAGAAAAGGGCCATATCGCCCCTTCCACGTCACCGTGGAACACCCCTATATTCGTAATAAAAAAGAAATCTGGTAAATGGAGACTGCTACATGATCTAAGAGCTATTAACGATTGCATGGAGCCTTTAGGGCCCGTTCAGATGGGACTGCCCCTCCTCTCGGCATTACCGGAGCACTGGTCGATTTTCATCATAGATCTGAAAGATTGCTTCTTTTCTATTCCGCTCCACCCTGAAGACACCCCTAAGTTTGCCTTTACTGTGCCCTCTAGTAATCAAGAGGAGCCCTGTCAACGCTTTGAATGGACAGTCCTGCCCCAAGGCATGGCTAATAGTCCTACCATGTGCCAGCTGTATGTCGCTGCGAAGCTAGCTAGCACTCGGCAGCAGTTCCCTCAAGTGAAAATCATCCATTATATGGATGACATTCTCTTAGCCCATAGAGACACAGATCTTCTTAAAACAGTTTTGTCACATTTAGTCCTTAGTCTTAGAGAAGCTAACCTAGAGATTGCCCCTGAAAAAATCCAAATGACTGACATTACCACTTTCCTGGGGGCGAAAGTCGCACCCACTCATGTTTCCCCCCAAAAGGTGTCTCTCAGGCTAGACAATATACACACTCTCAATGATCTACAAAAACTCATGGGGGATATCAATTGGATCCGTCCATACCTAAAAATACCCAATGTCAAACTAACACCTTTGTTCGACCTGTTGAAGGGGGATTCTAATATAAACTCACCTCGAAGCTTCACTCCAGAGGCAAGGCGAGCACTATGCCAGGTGGAACAGGCGCTCAGTGGCGCTGCATTGAAGAGAATAGACCCTGATGAGCCTTTTGAAGCCTGCGTGCTGCCGACAGAATTACAGCCCACTGCGGTACTGTGGCAGCGGGGGCCGCTGCTCTGGGTCCACCCTGGAGTTTCCCCCAAAAAAGTCCTAGAGCACTATCCTACAGCGGTTGCAGACTTGGCCCTAGAATGCATTAAAAGGGCTGTGCAGCATTTCGGTCAGCAGCCCAAAAATCTCAGGGTGCCTTATTCTTCCCAGCAGCTTGAGATACTCATCGGATGCATAGATCAATGGGCCATTCTCCGGTGTACATTTCTTGGTCCCATTAACAATCAGTTCCCTAAGGCTCCTCTCTTGCAGTTTGTCACCCGGCACCCAGTGATTTTTCCCAAAGTAACCTCTCCTAGGCCACTAGCAGGCGCCCCCACCGTATACACGGACGGCTCCAGCTCTGGAACAGGGGCGTATTGTGTGGAGGGGGACACTCCTAAAACAGTGCTCTTCCAACCACAAAAGCCTCAATGGGTAGAACTGCAGGTTATCACTGCAGTCCTGGAAAGCCTTTCCGAGCCCTTAAATGTCGTCTCGGATTCTGCTTATGTTGTGAACTCTGTACAAATTTTAGAAACGGTGGGCATTGTTAAACATTCCTCTACAGTAAGGACGTTCTTTGCCAAACTACAGGAGGTTATATGGACCAGGCAACACCCTTTTTACATAACCCATATTAGAGCCCACACAGGTTTGCCTGGCCCTATGGCCCAGGGGAACCATAGCGCAGATGTAGCCACTCGACAGCTGCACATCTTTCCGACGCTGGTACCATATCAACAAGCCCGAGAATTCCATGCCAAGTTTCACATCAATGCAGGTACCCTAGCTAAGCGGTTCAGCATACCACGTGCAGCTGCTCGAGATATTGTCCGAGCCTGCAACAATTGTGCAGAGCAGAGAGCAGTCCCCTCGGTTGGGGTCAACCCTAGGGGTCTCACCCCAGGGGATACTTGGCAGATGGATGTCACTCATCATTCAGAGTATGGTAAGATCAAGTACTTACATGTGTCGGTGGACACATGCTCCCAAGTTTTATTTGCCTCTGCTGAACCAGGAGAAAGAGTCTCCCACGTCATTGCACACTGCCTTGCTGCATGGGCAGCTTGGGGTAAGCCAAAGACGTTAAAGACGGATAACGGGCCTGCCTACACTAGTAAATCCTTCCAAAAATTTTGTGACAACATGGATGTCCAATTAAAACATGGCATCCCCTATAACCCTCAGGGGCAAGGAATCATTGAAAGAGCGCACAGATCTCTCAAAGACTTGCTTAAAAAACAGAAAGAGGGTATAGGCCACGGCCTGTCCCCAAAAGCTCGACTGTCTGTAGCCTTGCTCACATATAATTTTTTAAACGAAAATTCACAAGGAATGACACCTGCCCTGCAACACACCACCCCGAGTCCTCCGCATAGAGGTCTAGTCCGTTGGAAGGATGTCCTGTCGGGGCAGTGGAAAGGCCCTGACCCGGTGCTCAGCTGGGCCAGAGGCTCTGTTTGTGTTTTTCCCCAGGAACCAGGACGTCAACCAGTGTGGGTTCCGGAAAGACTGGTGAGAACCGTGACATCACCTGAAGAAGCCAAGGAACAGCTGTCAGAAACGCCAACGAATATACAACCTGAACCATTAGACCAAGCCTCCGACCCTGCTGATGATGGCGACGACCGACAAGACGATAATAGTAGGACTGACCACCCCGCGGTTGCCCAAAAAGAGGATCGGTAACTCTGTTCTTTGCTCTCCTATAGCAATCCTTCTAATCTGCCTTTTTCTTTTTAGTGGAACTATATTTCCTCCACAAGCTTCAACGAGTCCTTCCCCCTCACCAATGACACACTGATCCTCTCTTTTGCTAACCTCTCTGTCAAGGTTGTCAACACCACAGTTGCGGCGAATGCTACTTGTGAAACTGGTAATGGCGAGTTAAGTAAGGGAGTCTTGCTTGAATTTCTTAACGTTACAGGGAAGAGCCGCCAGTCTTGTGAAGGGATCTTGAGTAAAAAGGAGACTCAAAGGTGCCTTTTCCTTCCAGGGCTTGCTCCTACAGTCTGCAACCGTTCCAAAGACCCGGATGCCTCGCCGCCCCGCTATCCTAGTGTATCGCCCAAGTTATGTCTGGCTCCCCGTCAAGGCAACCGACTGGGTTGGCCCTGTTTCTCAAGTTGTTTTCACTTAACAATATCCCCTTCTCTAAGTCTAGGCGTCCAAGAGGCATAAAAGAATGGCTATCGAATGCTGCCAGTGTAGCTTCCTCTTTGTTTGTCCCAACGATCGGGCAGGCTGTGCTACAAGCATGGACAGATCGGCGGCTCGCCATAACGATGGAAACGGTAAATGGCTTGGTCAACCTTACCCGAGACGTGCTACGCCGCCACAATCAGATGCTGAACTTAAATTTCCAGGCCATTCAGAAACTCCAAGCGGAGATAGATGAACTTGGACTGGAAATAGATGGACTCTGGAGAGTGCTTCAGCAAACATGTGACACCCGGTGGCTTACGGTTAAACTCTGTGTCACTCCTGTCAGGGCCAACGTGACCGGAAGCATTTCCAGAGTCTCTGATTGGCTGAAAAGGTCATATTTTCCTGAATTTGTTAATCTCTCCCAACAGGTGGAATCTAGTTTAGACACAATTGGGGGGATCAAGTTAAAACCCGTTAAAGTCGATCTCTCCGGGTTAGGCGAGGTTCTACAGAAACTATTGCACAGTGTTTCTTCCTGGTTCTCTTGGCCCAATTTAACTAATTGGATCCTCATTGCAGTGGGATTATTGGTGGGATTAGTCGTTGTTAAATGTTTGCTAGAACGCCTGTTTCAAGCGCAGCAGCAATTGCGTGTTACCACTATGATGGCTATGACTCCCACCTCTGTTACCCCCGATAGTGACCGATTTATTAACCATACCCCTTCCTGGTCGCCTCAGGTGGGGCGCTTTGGAGCAAAATTTGTAGCGAATCGCATGGCTGTTTCTCGGGTGTAAAAGGCGACACCAGTAGTCATAATTTTGTCTCAGGTGGGTCTCTAGGGCAGAGTCCTAGTTGTGGCCAGACTGGACCCTAGCCATTGCACAGAGACACCTAGTGACACCCCCGACTCTGGTTACTGCTGTTCCTGCCCCCGTCGTTGTTCCCCAGTTGCCAGGCAAAGCACTGCAGGGAGAGTCACGTTGCTTCCAGCTTACGGACTCTCCGGTCTCCATATGACGTGAGCATTCTGGTTGGTGCTAGAGGCTCCGCCGCTGGATGGCTGAGGCCTAGTCCAGACTCCCCAAAGCACCAAAGAGGTTGTGAACCATTTGGGTTCACGGGAGCACGCTCATCACTGGAGACACTGGGTCAAAAATAAATAAGAAAGGGGGAGATGTGGAAAGCCGCCTCCCGAATCGGGCCTAGCGTATGCGCTGCAGCCTGCTCTAGAGTTACCCCCGCCCATCGAGTGAGCCAAGATGGCGCCTGCATCCTGTTTCCGCATAGTGACGCATGTATCCGCCACCCGCTCCTACCAATCGAAATCCTGTATACGCGATACTAGCCTAGAAGCTTATTGGTTGTTAATTGTGTATAAAAGGTCTTACCCGGACGGGGTAGGGTGAGACAGCCCACAAGGAGCCGTGCCTGACGGCCACATCGAGGCTGCTCTCCCACGAGGCGCCGTGCCCCGTGTGGGAACCAGTAACACAGAATGTTCATCTAGCTGTAGTAAAGGGCTTGCTTTCACAACTGCCGTGTGGTTCGAGTCGTGATTCATGACCAGGTTAGTTCGCGCAGTCTGCATCTCTCTCTCTCCTTCCCTGTTTCCCCTCGCCGGCCGGGAACCGGGGACCGAGCGGGGCAGCGCCGGACACTTAATCAAGGACACAAAACACCTTTGCCCAGAAAACTACAAGAAACTGCTAAAAGAAATTGAATAGGACCTAAAAAATGGAAGAACATACCATGTTCATGGACTGGAGGATGAACTATAGTTAAGATGGCAATCTTACCTAAACTGATTTATAGATTCAATGCAATACCAGTTAAAACCCCAACAATTTACTTTGCAGAAATAGTAAAATCAATAACCAAATTTATTTGCAAGGGCAAGGTGCCCCTGAAAAGCCAAAAATATCTTGAGAAAGAGGAATGAATTGGGGGGGTCTCACACTAACTGACTTTGAAGTGTATTACAAAGCTGCAGTGGTCAAAACAGCATGGTAATGGCCTAAGGATAGATATACTGACCAATGGAATTGAATTGAGTGTCCAGAAATAGACTCTCACATCTTCAGACAATTGATCTTTGATAAGACCACCAAGCCAAAGCAACTAGGACAAGCAGACTCTCCAATAATTGGTGTTTGGAGAACTGGATATTCATTTCCAAAGGAATGAAAGAGGACTCCTCTCTCACACCTTATACAAAAATGAACTCAAAATGGATCAAAAACTTAAACATTAGGCTAAGACCATAAGACTCTTAGAAGAAAGTGTAGGGCAATATCTCAAATATCTTCTGATAAGAGGTGGTTTCCTAGACCTCACACCCAAGGCATAAGCAACCAAAGAACAAATAGACAAATGGGATCTCCTCAAATTTAAACACTTTTGTACATCAAAGGACTTTGTCAGAAAAGTAAAAAGGCAGCCTATGCAATGGGAAATGAGAGTTGGAAACCACATATCAGATAAAGCTTTAATATTCTGAATATATAAAGGGATCCTAAACTCAACAATAGAAAGACAAACAATCCTATTTAAAAATGGGCAAAACACATAGACAGACATTTTTCTGAAGATGAAAAACAAATGGCTTAAAAACATATGAAAAAATTCTCAACTTCAATGGTTATGAGATATCTCACACCTACCAGAATAGCCATTATCCAAAAAACAGAAAATTACAAGTGCTGGAGAGGATGTGGAGAAAGAGGTACACTTATTCATTGCTGGTGGGAATGTAGAATGGTGCAACCACTCTGAAAGACAGTGTGAAGATTCCTCAGAAAGCTAAGTATAGATTTGCCTTATGGCCCAGCTCTTTCATTCCTAGGTATATAATCAGAGGAACTGAAAGTTAAACAAAAAAAAAGACATTTGTAAACTGATGTTTATTAGCATTATTGATGATTGACAAGAGATGGAAACAACCCAAATATCCATCAACAGATGAGTGGTTAAATAAACTGTGGTATATACACATGATGGAATATTATGCAGCTTTAAGACAGAACAAAGACATGGAACATAAAATAATGTGGATGAACCTTGAGGGCATTATGTTGAATGAAGTCAGCCAGAAACAAAAGGACAAATACTGAATGGTCTCACTAATATGAACTAATATTAATGAGCAAAGTTTGAGAGTTAAAAGTTGATAACACAGGCTACCAGGAAACAGAAAGAAGGTAGAGATCAGGCATTTGATGTTGAAGGACTACAGAATGTTCAGCAGGATTGATTGTATAGAACCAGAAATACATAGCATAATACTGTGCGATGGTAGCACAATATTGTAAGTACACTGAAAAAAGATGTCTGTGAGTAAAGCTGAAAGAGGTGGGATAGGGAAATGTATGATACCAGAGGTAAGGATAGATGATAACGACTGGGACTGTATAACTTGGAAAAAACTGGAGTGGCCAATGACTGTTAAATGTACAAAGATAAAAATATTTTTAAATGTGGGAGAACAAATGAATGTGAACCATGCAGAGTGTTGAAAAGGGATGGAATTTGGGGAAAAAAACATAATCAAAGCAAACTGGAGTTTATGGTCAATGGTAACATTGTAACATGCTTCTATTAAATGTAACAAAGGCAGTATACCAAAGTTAAATGTGTATGAGAGGGGAATATAAGGGAGGGATATGGGATTCTTGGAAGTGGTGTTGTTTTCTGTCCTTACTATTACATTGTATTTATGACATTATATTTTTCTTTCTATTATCTTTTCTATTGTTTGCTAAAAAAAAAAAAGCAACTTTTTTTTTGTAGTAATCAGTATGTTCAAGTGCTGATTGTGGTGATAAATATACAACTTTATGATGATTCCATGAACACCTGACTGTACACTTTGGATAAATTTATGGTATGTGAATACATCCCTATAAAATTGTAGGAAAAAATATGAATATGTGTAAAAGTGCTGGAGAAAACATGGAGAAGGGATGTAACTATCTACTGTTGATGAGGAGGCAGAATGGTGTAGCCTTTCTGGAAGTCAGTGTGATGGTTCCACAAGAAGCTAAGTATGTGGGTGCCATAATGTCCTGCAACCTCATTATGAGGTTCATACTTGGAAGATCTGAGAGCAGACACATGAATGGACATTTTCACACTGGTGTTTATGGAAGCAGTATTCATGATTTGCAATGGGTGAAAGTGGCCTAAGGGTATATTGACTGAGGAACAGAATGGTGAACTATGGTGTATTCATACAATGGAATCTTGAGGAACTATGAGAAGGAGTGAAGCTGTGAGATACACAATGAGGTGAATGGCTCCTATAGACAGCATTTTGAGTGAAGTATGCCAGGAACAAAGGCAAACACTATAATGTCTCACAAATATGGACCAATAACAATGTGTAAACTCAGAATTGAATCTTAGAGCACAGCCTAACAGGGGAACAATTGCTGTAATGTTCCCTGGATTGTGAGCTCTTACAGCAGTCAAATCTGTTCCTGAATTGTAATGGCTATTTCCAAACTCTGAGATCCTGATCCCTTTGTGTATGACTTGATTGGTCTCTGGAACATTGGGCATCTGTTTGACACCTGAGACTCAGAGCTAGAGCTTGGCAGATATGAATGTCAGTATTAGCAAACTCAGAAGCCGTTAAAAAAAAAAGCTGAAAAAGAGCCCATACTTCAATTAGAGATATGAATGAAGCAGATCTCGTTAAGACCAGGGCAAATCAGGACAAAGGGTAAAGGTTGAAGCTGACTGTGTGTTAAAACTTCAACTTCCATGTGAGACCAAGGGAAGAGGTTTCATTTGGTGCACGATCTATATTTTCTAAACAGTATACCTTCTACAGTCAGTTTGTTCAAACCCCACAATATCATGGAACTTTGAATAGGAAGTGAGATATGATAGGTTTGTATAGGTTAGAGTGAAATAGCAACATATTCCAAAGTAATTTGGGCAGAGAATAAAAATATATATGCAGGGGCCCCTGAGGAGCTGGGGGAAAATGCAGAGGTGTTGGACTTCCTCACCTGGATTGTTGCTGATGTTTTCACAAACACTTTGGACTGGCAGCTTGATGTGCTGAGCCCTCTACCATGGGACTTGCCCTTATGAAGCTCATCACTGCAAAGGAGAGGCCAAACCTGCATATAATTTGCCTAAGAGTCTCCCCCTGAGTACCTTTTTGTTGCTCAGATGTGGCCCTCTCTCTGTAGCTAAGCCAACATGGTGGGTGAACTCACTGCCCTCCCCTCTATGTGAGACCTGGCTCTCAGGGGTGCAAATCTCCCTGGCAATGCAGGATATGACTCCCAGGGATGAATTTTGACCCAGTATCATGGGATTGAGAACATCTTCTTGACAAAAAAGGGGATGCAAAGTAAAATGAAATGAAGTTTCAGTGGCTGAGAGATTTCAAATGGAGTTGAGGGGCACTGTGGTGGACATCCTTATGCACTATAAAGATAACACTTTTTAGGTTTTAATGTACTGGAATAGCTAGAAGTAAATACCTGAAACTATCAAACTCCAAACCAGTAGTCTGGGCTCTTGAAGATGAGTGTATAAAAATGCTTACAAGGGTTGACAGCATGATTTTGAAAACCTTGTGGCTCACACTCCATTTATCCAGTGTATGGATGGATGAATAGAAAAATGGGGACAAAGAACTAAATGAAAAACAGGATGGGATGGAGGGGATGATTTGGGTTTTCCTTTTTACTTTTATTTTTTATTTATATCCTGATTTTATCTGATGTAAGGAAAATGTTCAAAAATAGATTGGGGTGATGAATGCACAACTATGTGATGATACTGTGAACAGTTGATTGTACACTGTGAATGATTGTATGGTATATGAATATATTTCTATAAAACTGAATTTAATTTAAAAAAAGAAAAAAATCACTAGAGCACAATAAAAAAAGTGCTAATAAAATTTTACTCAAGAGACTCAATAGTTGACAAAATCTGTCTGTTTGATTAATCAAAACTTATGTAGAGTAAGGATCAAACTGCCCCCTCAAGAATGATTTAAAAACAAGCATATTAATTTCATTGTTATAAACTTTGAATATGTTTTAAGAATAGGTTTTTACATTTTCAGGTTAGGTTAAAACCGTCTCTTGCCAGATGACTAATGTCTGAATTTTCAAAAGAGTGTGGGTCATTATGGATGTTTTATGACTTGTAAATACCTTTAATATTCCACAAAACCTTACTTCATAAGTAAAATAACTTTAACTAAAGCTATACAAAGTATTTTCAGTAAACAGCTCATTAGTTGTTGTTATCCTTAGAGCTCTGGAAATATAATATAAGCAAATGGTATTTTAATGCCAAAAGAGTCCAAGATTCCAAAATAGTTTAACCCTCTTTAGACTATAGAATTTCCCCTAGCTCTAACAGTAAGTTGTCTATACCCCATAATCTCCATGGATTCATATAAAATTAATACCTAAAGACCCATGATTGTACATGAATTTTCAAAGCATTAATATTAGTAGTCCAAAATTGGAATCAACCCAAATGTCCATCAACTGATGAATGGATAAAGAAAATGTGTTATATACATATAATGGAAAATTTTTCAACCAAAAAAAGGAATGAAGTACTGATACATATGACAACATGGATGAATCTTGAAAACATGTTAAGTGAAAGAAGCCAGGCACAAAAGGTGACATAATGTACAATTCCATTTATATAAAATATTCACAATAGGCAAAATCATAGAGACAGAAAGAAGATTAGTGGTTTCCAAGGGCTGAAGGGATGGATGGATAAGAAGTGATTGTTACATGTATATGGGGTTTGTTTTTGGAGTAGTGAAAATGTTCTAAAACTGGATAATGGTGATGGTTGCACAACTTTGTAAATATGTACTTTTAAACACTTGAATTGTACACTGTAAAATGGTGAATTTTATGGGGTGTGAATTATGCCTCAAATAGAATTTAAAAATGACCCACTAGGGGCAGGGCAAGATGGTGAAGTGGTGAGGTGTACATTTTAGTTACTCCTCTAGGGTAGTAGGTAGGAAGCCAGGAACTGTGTGGACTGTACACCACAGAGCAATTTGACTTTGGGCATAATTCATACAACACTCATGAACATGTGGAACTGCTGAGAACAGCGAAATCTGTAAGTTTTTGCAGCCAGAGGACCCACACCCCTCCCTGCAAGATTAGTGGTTTCCAAGGGCTGAAGGGATGGATGGATAAGAAGTGATTGTTACATGTATATGGGGTTTGTTTTTGGAGTAGTGAAAATGTTCTAAAACTGGATAATGGTGATGGTTGCACAACTTTGTAAATATGTACTTTTAAACACTTGAATTGTACACTGTAAAATGGTGAATTTTATGGGGTGTGAATTATGCCTCAAATAGAATTTAAAAATGACCCACTAGGGGCAGGGCAAGATGGTGAAGTGGTGAGGTGTACATTTTAGTTACTCCTCTAGGGTAGTAGGTAGGAAGCCAGGAACTGTGTGGACTGTACACCACAGAGCAATTTGACTTTGGGCATAATTCATACAACACTCATGAACATGTGGAACTGCTGAGAACAGCGAAATCTGTAAGTTTTTGCAGCCAGAGGACCCACACCCCTCCCTGCTAGGCTCAGTCCTGTGGGAGGAGGGGCCATCAGTGCTGGGAACGAGGAGTGAGAACTGCAGTTGTGGCTCTTATCAGAAACTCATTCTACTGATCCAAACACCCATAATAAGTAGATTGAGACCAGACACTGGAGAATCCAGGAGCAGCCAGCCTGGTGAAGAGGAAATAGGGATAGCAAAAACAGCAAGAAAAACCCAAAAATAAAAGTGGAGGCTTTTTGGAGGTCCAGTGAACATAGAATGGGGAAGGGCAGAGTCAGGCTCATATGCAAATCCAGAAGACCATTAATGGCCCTAATGCTCTTGTTTCTTAGCATTTCAATAAGCATTAGATCTGCAAGGTCAGGACTTTCTCTTTTTTTTTTTTAATCTTTTACTTTTTCTAAAACAATTACTCTAGGAAGCCCAATACAGAAAGCCTCAAAGACTTGCAATTTGGGCAAGTCAAGACAAGAGCAGAACTAAGAGAGCTCTGAGACACAAGGAAATAAGTCCAGTGGCTGAAAAAACTCACTAAACACCACAACTGACCAAGAAAAGGGGGGTGTCCTCTCACAGCCATCTTCACAGTGGACAGGGAACACTCCTGCCCATTGCTGGTCCCACAGCCCAGAGCTGCATCAGACAACCCAGTGTGACAGGAAGTGTGTCCAATAACACATGCACACACCACAAAATTGGGCATGGAAATTAGCCTTCCCTGCACACTCAGCTGGTTGCCCTAGAGTTGGGAAGGTGGAGCAGTGTGAATTAACACACCTCATTCAGCCATCCTTTCAGCAGACTGGAGGCCTCCCTACACAGCCCTGTAGCCCAGAACTGCCCTGGGGGGACAACGCTCACCTGTGACATAGGACAGTCATCCCTCAACAGAGGACCTGGGGGTGCATGGCCTGGAAGAGGGACCCACTCACAAGTCTCAGGGGCCATATGCCAATACCAAGGACATGTGGGTCAGTGGCAGAGACAAACTGTGGCAGGACTGAACTGAAGGATTAGACTATTGCAGCAGCTTTAAATCTCCAGGAACACCAGGGAGATTTGATTGTTAGAGCCGCCCTCCTCCCTCCCTGACCACTCAGACACATGCTCCATATACAGGGTGGGCAACACCAACTTCATATGCAAGCTTGGTATACCAATTGGACCCCACAAGACTTATATCCCCATTCACCACAAAGACAAAGAGGGGGAGAACTGGCATGAGGGGAATAGGTGGCTCATGGATGCCACCTGCTGGTTAAAGTGTACTTCACCAAGCTTTGTAGATCTGACAAATTAGAGATAAGGGTATTAATTGGTCTACAAATCCTGAAAGAACCCTATCAAGTTAAGCAAATGCCAAGAGGCCAAAAACAACAGAAAATTTTAAACCATATGAAAAAATCAGATGATATGGATAACCCAAGCCCAAGCACCCAAATCAAAAGATCAGAGGAGACACAGTACTTGGAGCAATTAATGAAAGAACTAAAGATGAACAATGAGACCATGGCACAGGATATAAAGGACATGAAGAAGAGCATGGCATAGGATATAAAGGACATCAAAAAGACCCTAGAAGAGCAAAAAGAAGAAATTACAAGGGCAAATAGAAAAATAGATGATCTTATGGAAATTAAAGAAACTGTTGACCAAATTAAAAAGAGTCTGGATACTCAGAGTACAAGAGTAGAGGAAGTTGAACAATGAATCAGTGACCTAGTAGATGACAGAAAGGAAAATGAAAGAACAAAAGAAAGAATGGGGAAAAAATTGAAAAAATCAAAACGGACCTCAGGGATATGATATATAATATAAAACATCCAAATATAAGACTCATTGATGTTCCAGAAGGGGAAGAGAAGGGTAAAGGTCTGGGAGGGGTATTCAAAGAAATTGTTGGGGAAAACATCCCAAATCTTCTAAACACCATAAATACACAAATCATAAATGCCCAGTGAACTCCAAATAGAATAAATCCAAATAAACCCACTCTGAGACATATTCTGACCACACTGTCAAACACAGAATAGAAGGAGCAAGTTCTAAAAGCAGAAAGAGAAAAGAAATTCACCACATACAAAGGAGACAGCATAAGACTAAGTAGTGACTACTCAGCAGCCACCATGGAGTTGAGAAGGCAGTGGCATGACATACTTAAAATTTTGAGTGAGAAAAATTGCCAACCAAGAATTCTTTAACCAGCAAAGCTCTCCTTCAAATTTGAGGGAGAGCTTAAATTTTTCACAGACAAACAAATGCTGAGAGAATTTGCTAACAAGAGACCTGCCCTACTGGAGGTACTAAGGATAGCCCTACTGATAGAGAAACAAAGAAAGGAGAGAGAGACATGGAGAAAGGTTCAGTACTAAGGAGATTCAGTATGGGTACATTAAAGGACATTAATATAGAGAGGGAAAAAATATATATGACAAACATAAACCAAAGGATAAGATGGCTGATTCAAGAAATGCCTTCATGATTATAATGTTAAATGTAAACAGATTAAACTCACCAATTAAAAGATATAGATTCACAGAATGGATTAAAAAAAGAACCTTCAATATGTTGCATACAAGAGAATCATCTTAGACAGAGGGTCACAAAGAAATTGAAAGTGAAAGGATAGAAAAAAACATTTCATGCAAGCTACAGCCAAAAGAAAACAGGAGTAGCCATATTGATCTCAGATAAAATAGACTTTAAATGCAAGGATGTTATGAGACACAAAGAAGGCCACTACATACTAATAAAATGAGCAATTCAACAAGAAGAAATAACAATCATAATTGTTTATGCACCTAATCAAGGTGCCACAAAATACATGAGAGAAACACTGGCAAAACTAAAGGAAGCAATGGATGTTTCCACAATAACTGTGGGAGACTTCCACACATCACTCTCTCCTATAGACAGATCAACCAGACAGAAGACCAATAAGAAAACTGAAAACCTAAACAATCTGATAAATGAATTGGATTTAACAGACATATATAGAACATTACATCCCAAATCACCAGGATACACATTATTCTCTAGTGCTCATGGAACTTTCTCCAGAATAGATCATATGCTGGGACATAAAACAAGCCACAATAAATTTAAAAATATTGAAATTATTCAAAGAACATTCTCTGACCACAGTGGAATACAGGTAGAAGTAAATAACCATCAGAGACTTAGAAAATTCACAAATACCTGTAGGTTAAACTACATGCTCCTAAACAATCAGTGGGTTAAAGAAGAAATAGCAAGAGAAATTGCTAAATGTATAGAGATCAATCAAAATGAGAACACAGCATACCAAAACCTATGGGATGCAGCAAAAGTGGTACTGAGGGGGAAATTTGTAGCACTAAATGCATACATTAAAAAGGAAGAAAGAGCCAAAATCAAAGAACTAATGGATCAACTGAAGAAGCTGGAAAAAGAACAGCAAACCAATCCTAAACCAAGTAGAAGAAAAGAAATAACAAGGATCAAAGCAGAAATAAATGACATAGAGAATAAAAAAAAAAAATAGGATAAATAACACCAAAAGTTGGTTCTTTGAGAAGATAAACAAGATTGACAAGCCCCTAGCTAGACTGACAAAATCAAAAAGAGAGAAGACCCATATAAACAAAATAATGAATGAGAATGGTGACATTACTGTGGATCCCAAAGAAATTTAAAAAAATCATAAGATACTATGAACACCTGTATGCCAACAAACTGGATAATGTAGAGGAAATGGACACTTTCCTGGAAACATATGAACAACCTATACTGACCAGAGAAGAAACAGAAGACCTCAACCAACCAATCACAAGCAAAGAGATCCAATTAGTCATCAAAAAGCTTCCCACAGATAAATGTCCAGGGCCAGATGGCTTCACAGGGGAATTCTACCAAACTTTCCAAAAAGAACTGACACCAATCTTACTTAAACTCTTTCAAAACATCAAAGAAAATGGAACACTACCTAACTCATTTTATGAAGCTAACATCAATCTCCTACCAAAACCAGGCAAAGATGCTACAAAAAAGGAAAACTACAGGCCTATCTCCCTAATGAATATACATGCAAAAATTCTCAACAAAATACTTGCAAATTGAATCCAAAGACACATTAAAAAAATCATACAACATGACCAAGTGGGGTTCATTCCAGGCATGCAAGGATGGTTCAACATAAGAAAATCAATCAATGTATTACAACACATTAACAAATCAAAAGAGAAAAATCAAATGATCATCTCAATAGATACTGAGAAAGCATTTGACAAAATCCATCATCCCTTTTTGATAAAAACACTTCAAAAGGTAGGAATTAAAGGAAACTTCCTCAATATGATAAAGAGCATATATGAAAAATCCACAGCCAGCATAGTACTCAATGGTGAGAGACTGAAAGCCTTCCCTCTAAGATCGGGAACAAGACAAGACACTATCACCACTGCTATTCAACATTGTGCTGAAAGTGCTAGCCAGGGCAATCCTGCAAGATAAAGAAATAAAAGGCATCCAAATTGGAAAGGAAGAAGTAAAACTGTCCTTGTTTGCAGATCATATGATCTTATATCTGGAAAACCCTGAGAAATCAATGATAAAGCTACTAGAGCTAATAAAAAAATTTAGCAAAGTAGTGAGATACAAGATTAATGCACGTAAGTCAGTAATGTTTCTATATGTTAGAAATGACCAAACTGAAGAGACACTAAAGAAAAAGATACCATTTTCAATAGCAACTAAAAAAATCAAGTACCTAGGGATAAACTTAACCAAAGGTGTAAAAGACCTATACAAAGAAAACTACGTAACTCTACTAAAAGAAATAGAAGTGGATCTTAAAAGATGAAAAAATGTTCCATGTACATGGATAGGAAGGCTAAATGTCATTAAGACGTCAATTCTACCCAAACTCACCTATAGATTCAATGCAATCCCAATCAAAATTACAACAACCTACTTTGCAGACTTGGAAAAGCTAGTAATCAAATTAATTTGGAAAGGGAAGATGCCTCGAATTGCTAAAGACACTCTAAAAAAGAGAAATGAAGTGGGAGGACTTGCACTCCCTGACTTTGAAGTTTATTGTAAAGCCACAGTTGCCAAAGCAGCATGGTACTAGCACATATTGATCAATGGAATCAAATTGAGAATTCAGAGATATACCCCCAGATCTATGACTGACTGATCTTTGATAAGGCCTCCAAAGTCACTGGACTGGGTCATAATGGTCTTTTCAACAAATGGGGATGGGAGAGTTGGATATCCATATCCAAAAGAATGAAAGAGGACCCCTACCTCACACCCTACACAAAAATTAGCTAAAAATGGATCAAAGATCTCAATATAAAAGATAGTACCATAAAACTCCTAGAAGATAACGTAGGGAAACATCTTCAAGACCTTGCATTAGGCGGCTACTTCCTAGACTTTATACCCAAAGCACAAACAACAAAAGAAAAAATAGATAACTGAGAACTCCTCAAGCTTAGAAGTTTCTGTACCTCAAAGGAATTTGTCAAAAAGGTAAAGAGGCAGCCAACTCAATGGGAAAAAATTTTTGGAAACCATGTATCTGACAAAAGACTGATATCTTGCATATATAAAGAAATCCTACAACTCAATGGCGATATTACAGACAGCCCAATTATAAAATGGGCAAAAGATACAAAAAGACAGTTCTCTGAAGAGGAAATACAAATGGCCAAGAAACACAAGAAAAAATGTTCAGCTTCACTAGCTGTTAGAGAGATGCAAATTAAGGCCACAATGAGATACCATCTCACACCAATTAGAATGGCTGCCATTAAACAAACAGGAAACTATAAATGCTGGAGAGGATGTGGAGAAATTGGAACTCTTATTCATTGTTGGTGGGACTGTATAATGGTTCAGCCACTCTGGAAGTCAGTCTGGCCATTCCTTAGAAAACTAGATGTAGAGTTACTGCTCGATCCAGCGATTGCACTTTTCGGTATATACCCGGAAGATCGGAAAGCAAGGACATGAACAGATATCTGCACACCAATGTTCATAGCAGCATTATTCACAATTGCCAAGAGATGGAAACAACCCAAATGTCCTTCAACAGATGAGTGGATAAATAAAATGTGGTATATACACATGATGGAATACTACGCAGCAGTAAGAAGGAATGATGTCGTGAAACATATGACAACATGGATGAACCTTGAAGACATAATGCTGAGAGAAATAAGCCAGGCACAAAAAGACATATATTATATGCTACCACTAATGTGAACATTGAAAAATGTAAAACAAATGGTTTATAGTGTAGATTGTAGGGAACTAGTGATAGAGAGCAATTAAGGAAGGGGGGACAATAATCCAATAAGAACAGATAAGCTATTGTGGGTAAATTTAATGTTCTGGGAATGCCCAGAAATGACTATAATCTGTTAATTTCTGATGGGTATTGTAGGAACAAGTTCACAGAAATGTTGCTATATTAGGTTACTTTCTTGGGGTAGAGTAGGAACATGTTGGAAGTAAAGTAGTTATCTTAGGTTAGTTGTCTTTTTCTTACTCCCTTGTCATGGTCTGTTTGAAATATTTTTTTATTGTATGTTTTTTTTTTAATTTTTTTACTTTTATTTTTTATATAGTTGATTTTTTTTTTTAAAAGAGTTAATTTAAAAAATATGTGGAAAAAATATTCAGAGTCCCCTTGAGGAGCTGGTGGAGAATGCAGGGGTATTGGGCTTCCCCACCTCGATGGTTGCTAATGTGCTCAGAGACATAGGGGACTGGTGGTTTGATGGGTTGAGCCCTCTACCACAGGACTTGCACTTGAGAAGACTGTTGCTGAAAAGGAGAGGCTAAGCCTCCCTATAATTGTGTCTAAGAGCCTCTTCCCGAATGCCTCTTTGTTGCTTAGATGTGGCCCTCTCTCTCTAGCTAAGCCAACTTTGCGGGTGAAATCACTGCCCTCCCCACTATGTGGGATCTGACACCCAAGGGAGTGAATCTCCCTGGCAATGTGGAATATGACTCCCGGGGAGGAATGTAGACCCGGCATCGTGGGACGGAAAACATCTTCTTGACCAAAAGGTGGAAGTGAAAGGAAATGAAATAAGCTTCAGTGGCAGAGAGATTCCAAAAGGAGCTGAGAGGTCACTCTGGTGGGCACTCTTACACATAATATAGACAACACTTTTTAGGTTCTAATGAATTGGGGTAGCTGGTGGTAGATACCTGAAACTATCAAACTACAACCCAGAACCCATGAATCTTAAAGACGATTGTATAAAAATATAGCTTATGAGGGGTGACAATGGGATTGGGAAAGCCATATGGCCCACATTCCCCTTTGTTTAGTTTATGGATGGATGAGTAGAAAAACGGGGGAAGGAAAAAAACAAACGAACAAAGGCACCCAGTGTTCTTTTTTACTTTAGTTGTTCTTTTTCATTTTAATTATTCTTCTTTTTATTTGTGTGTGTGTGGTAATGAAGGCATCAGGGATTGATTTTGGTGATGAATGCACAACTATGTAATGGTACTGTGAACAATCGAATGTACGATTTGTTTTGTATGACTGCATAGTATGTGAATATATCTCAATAAAATGAATTTAAAAAATGACCCACTAGACTAGGCTTGAATCCTCCTCTGGTACATCCTGATCTGTCAGATAGATAACTAATATTGTGTATATCCAATAGATGCAAACTACATATCTTGGTAGATTGAATTATATCCCCTACAAAGACATGTTCAAGTCCTACCCCCAATCCTGGGAGTGGGAACTCATTTTTAGGTAGGACCTACAAAGATTCTATTTGGATGAGGCTACATTAAATCAGGGTAGGCCCTAATCCAATATGGCTGAAGTCCTTATAAGCAGAGGGAATTCAGATGCAATCAGGAGATGGCAGAAAAGGAGAGAGTGACTGTCATGTGGCAGAGGCAAAGATGCATCTACAAGCCAAGGAATGCTAAGGATTGCTGATAAGCCATCACCAGAACACTACAGATTCCAAGAGAAAGAGTGGCTTGGATTTTGGACTTCTAGCCTCAAAAAGTGTGAGACAATAAATTCCTGTTGTTTAAGCCAACCAGTTTGTGTTTGTCACAGCAGCTCTGGAAACTAAGACAATATCTAAAAAGAATATTAACAGATAACATTTTCTCTACATAATATATACAACTAGGAGATGATACATATTAAAAGATACAATAACAAATTCAGCCTTAAACCTGTGCTTTAAAAGAACAATTTCAGGACAACATCCATGAATACACAGTGTAAAATATGCTTTTTGTGAATTGTGAGTTGTGAATTGTGCTAAGGATTGGTCGACTCCAACATTCAGTCCCATTCCAAATCCATACCTGAGATGCGTGATGGGCCTCCAGAAAGAGTTAACATTTAGAACTAGAGATCTTCTTTCCCAATCTCTAAGGATCAGTATTGATAGTGAGGGTGCGTAGCTTTGTCCCACAACCTTTGGATCAAAATCCATGATGAGGACAATAGATTGCATTTGGGTTTATATTTTTTATTGATCTCCTCCTTCTCAAACTGTTTTAGTTTCTTAGGTTTCTCAAAGCAAATACAGGTTAAATAATGGGAACTTATTCACTCACAGTTGTGAGGCTCAGAAAAGGTGCAAAACAAGGCATCATCAAGGTGATGCTTTCTTCCTGAAGACCTGCTACCGGCCATCTTTGGCAACTTGGCTATAGGGTGGCACTCGCTGATCTCTCCGTTCTTTTCTAGGTTTTGTTGATTTCAGCTTCTTGCATCCATGTCTTTCTCTCTATTTGTCTGAATTTCATTCTCTTAGAAAGAACTCTAGTAATAGGATTAAGACCCATCCTAATTGAGGTGGGACACGCCTTAACTGAAGTAACCTCATCAAAAAGTCTTACTTACAATGGGTCTACATCCACAAAAATGGATTAGATTTAAGAACATGTTTTCCTGGGGTACATACAGCTTAGAAACACCACACTAACTTCCTTCTTTTCCCATTAATTCTGTTTTGCTGTTTGTTCCACTGCCATTTCCTATTAGTCATCTAGCCTTATCAAGTACTATATTCAAAAGAAAACCTTCCATTAACCATAGTTCATGAAGAGCCTCACACTAACTGTAGTAGATTGTAAAAACAGCCAGAAAATTTTCCCATCCTTATAGGCATGCCCATTTGAAATATGACTTTGCAGATCTTCCCATCAAGAGGTAAGCCTATTTTTCTATCCCTTGAATTTGGGCTTGGCCATGTGAAGTACTTTAGTGGATGTGTTATCAGCAAATGTGTCAGAACAAAGGCTTGAAAAGTGCTTGTGTCTGTTTTCTCTTTATGTTATTTGAAATCTCTTTCAGTTTGCTAAAGCTGCCAAAATGCAATATACCAGAAATGTGTTGGTTTTTACAAAGGGGGTTTATTATCTTACAATTTTACAGTTCTAAGTCCATGAAAATGTCCCAATTAAGGCATCAGGAGGAAGATACCTTCTCTGAAGAAAGACTGCTGGCATCCAGGTTCTTCTGTCATATAGCAAGGCACATGGTCAGAATCTGCTGGTCCTTTGCTCCTGGTCTTGTTGCTTTCAGCTTCTGGTCCCCATGGTCTCCTCACTGAGTGTTTGTGACTTTTTTCTGTCCTTTATCCTCTCATAAAGGACTCCAGTAAAAGATTAAGAACCACCTTGAATTGGGTGAGTCACATCTCAATTGAAACAACCTAATCAAAGGGTACCACCTACAGTAGATCTGCACCCACAAGTGCAGATTAAAAGAACATGGTCTTTTCTGGAGTACATAACAACTCCAAACTGCCACAGAACCATAAGTCTACCATGTGATGAATCCAGAACTAGCCTGCCGGCGGATGACAGACCACATGGAGCAGACATATCATTCTAAGGTCCTCTTAGACTATTCAGCCACAACCAAGATGCCAGCTGACCACAGAGATAAGCCACTCTGTTGCAGAACAGAAGTAATGCCCAGTCAACCCAAAGAATTGTGAGAAATAATGTATCTTGTTTTAAGTCACTAAGTTTTGAGCAGTTTTCTTTTATACTGTAGCAGCTACCTGAAACATGTTACTTCTCTCATTTCAGTAGTGAAAGCAAATCACATGCCCAACCTCACTTCAACTTCCAGTGTGACTAGAAGGAGTGGAAAGTGAGATAATAATGAATAGTAATGATGTATGCCTTGGTGGTTAAATTGTAAGTCACCTTATTTTTTAGAGATGTATATGGATGTTCCAACCCAGCTCAACCCCAAGACTGAAGAAAATGTCAAGCATGGAGTTAGACATGAGTTTAATTTGGACTTAAAAAAAGGAAGTGGTCCCACAGTGGTAGTTGTCCAGTGAAAATGGAAGTTGGCACTCACAAAGGGTGGGGAGTGCAAGGGGCAGTTTATAAGAGTTTAGGGCATATTTCTTTTTTACAAAGTGAGATGCCACTCACAGTGTTTAATAAAATAGGTCTTAATAATGGCTAACATTTTAAATATCCTTATATATGAGGATTATTTCTTTTCTCATATCACATAGTTTCAATGTGAATGGGCAAAGTTGACTATATCTTTATCTATATCTACATTATATCTGTATATATTAGTATATCATTCTCAGACATTTTTGAAAAATAAATTTAGAGTTTTATAGGAGAGCAGATTTTCAGCAGAATCTCATGACACAGGGGTTCAGAGTTTTGTTATCAACAGTGATCAGGGGAGGGGAGTTTCAATGCTTTGTTTACAATACCATCTGCACATACTTTCTTCCTTGAGGAGGTCTGGCGACCTTCAACTTCTGTCCCAGTCAAGCAGGCTGCCATGTGCTAGTTCCCATTAAGGAGGGGTGCCTGGGTCCTGAGTTCTCACAACCCACCCCCATGCAGCAGACTACATTGACTATAGGGTAGACATTGCATCCATATTCCACAACAGCAGTATGAGACAACAGAACACAAGGAGCCCCCATCCACACATAGATAACAACCCTACAAAGAGATGCCACCATGGCTAAGAAAGGGAACTAACCATTTAGACAAGGGGTCTACTGATAATTGATCAGTATTATGTATGTGCTTTTGCATATGATTTAAAACTTGTGAAACATTGTGCAAATGATCAGGAATATATGTGCAGCACTGAACATTAATTAAGGCACAGGTGCCACTCTGTGCTGCAGTGAGGATAGCTAAGGCCATTCTATTTTGTAAAACTACTTTTCTAAGCTGTGTGGTTTCTTCATTTAGCAAGGATATTGCTACTTTGGAATCATTAATGGCTTGGGTTGTGATTGGCTAAAGCTGCCACATATTTTTCATAACTATTGCAGCTCCTCCTGGTGCAAGAATGGCTAAATGATAATACTACCAAGCAGTGTGTTTTACTCTGTAACTAGATTTAACCATTTCCCAATTACAAGGAGTATGAGGTAGAGTCATATAAGCAAGCAGGAACATAGGACTGGCCCCAAATACAATGTTCTGTCAAATTATAGGGTAAATAGAGCCAACCATATTGCTCACAGGTCCACAGCCATCTCTTAGGGGAGGATATGTCCCATGTTGGTTGGAGATATTTTGCCAGTGGAAAAGACTATTGTTTTGTAGTTTACCAATAAATTTACACAATTGGGAGGTAGACACCCCACATCTTGAATTCTATTAAGTCATTCCATACAGACTGGGCAACATGGTCTATTGTTAAAACTTCTGCCACCCACCACCCTAACCCATCACATACAGCATACCTCAATAAAGGTGGGGGCTTGTTCACCTGTTCCCATACAAGGGAGGAGATGTAAGCCCCAGTCTCATTATAGGATGGTAGTTGGATTTTAGTGTTAAGTTAGATGATTCTATTCCAGATTTTCCAGTGTAATGAATTCTGTCAGGTCAGCAGGGTATTCTATGCAGTCCAGTTCACAGGGGTCATAGTCCAAGAAAGGATGGTGTTCTGGTTTGAATGTATTATGTTCCCCAAATGCCATTATCTTTGATGTAATCTTGTGTGGGCAGACCTATGAGTGTTAATTAGATTGTAATTCTTTTAGTGTTTCCATGAAATGTGCCCCACCCAACTGTGGGTGATAACTCTGATGTGATATTCCCATGGAGGCGTGGCCACACCCATTCAGGGTGGGCCTTGATCAGTGGAGCCATATAAATGGGCTGACAAACAGAAGAAACTCAAATGCAGCTGCAGCTGAGAGTGACTTCTTGAAGAGGAGCTACAGCCAAGAGGGACACTTTGAAGAATGCACTGGAACTAAGAGGAGCTTCAGCTTACAGAGACATTTTGGAGATGGCCTTTGAAAGCTGACTTTTGCTCCAGAGAAGCTGAGAGAGGACAAATATCCCAAGTGCAACTAAGAGTGACATTTTTGAGGAACTGCAGCCTAGACAGGAACGTCCTGGGAGAAAGCCATTTTGAAACCAGAACTTTGAAGCAGGCACCAGCCACGTGCCTTCCCAGCTAACAGAGGTTTTCCAGACACCATTGGCCATCCTCCAGTGAAGGTACCCTTTGTTGATGGACACTTTATGGCCTTAAGACTATAACTTTGTAACCAAATAAACCCCCTTTTATAAAAGCCAATCCATATCAGGTGTCTTGCATTCTGGCAGAATTAGCAAACTAGAACAGATGGCAAGTCTGTGCAAACCCAACATTGGGTTCGATTGTGGGCATGAGTTACCACAGATGCCCACTGTGAAAAGGTGCTTGCTAGGGTGCTATGGGCAAAAAGAAAGATGCTTATGGGGAACAATAAGGGTTAATTCCTGCCAATCTAACAATATACATGCTAGAGTTCTACTGGTTGACAATAAGGTACCAAGCAGAGGGACATTATGGGAGGTTTTAAATATCAGATATTTTCCTCCTGCAAATCTTGAGTCCTCTACCATTATATCAGTTGTTAATCTGGGCATAAGAAGAGTCCACATACTTAAGCATAAAGTTCCCACAGGAATAGGAGGCCCTGGATTGGTGATAAAGATTTTAACAGGCATTTTCTGTGTAAACTGAGGACTTTTTACAATATTTTGGGTAATTCCTATTCACCAGGGGCCTAGAATTCCTAGCCAACATGGCTGCATAGACCAGCACCAAAGCCAATTGACCTCATTTCCCCAATTTTGTGTGGTCTGAGGCACAGGGAACAATTAATTACTATCATTTCTCCTTTTAGGTTTTAAAGTGGCTGGCCTCTTAATTTGTATTCTCAGTGCCTGCATTGGTTCTGCTGTTAGCTTTTCAACAGGAATTGGGACTGCTGCTCACAATGTGGGGTTTAGGTGGGTTAGGGTTTGATGAAGCCTTTTAGTCCACTGCTGCAAGGACCTCTTATCATCCTTTAGCTATTCCTTTAACAAACCATTCATTTTTTCAATAAAGCCCACACCACACCTGTGGGATTGTAGGGCAGATGGAACATCCACATGATGTCCTGATCCATGGCCCAGGATTGGGCCATTTGCCCAATGAAAGTGGTTCCCTGATCACTGTCTGTCTTTGTAGGTATGCCATACAGAACACTCATTCTGTGCAAACAGTGTATGGTGGCCCACTGGTTCACCTTCCCCACCAGGAAAGTTAACAAAAGTCTTGTAGCCATATCCACAGCAGAAAAAGCATACCTCACCCCCTCCAAGAGCAGAAGGGGACCAATGTAGTCCACTTGCCACCAAGTCAGTGTGATTGGTGACTGGCTGACATGTCCTATCTAGTATGGTAGCCTATGTGGTCAACACAGGGAGCATGAAGGACACTCTCTAGTGATGTCCACAGCTGCTGGCACATAATTGGCAGCTGGAACTGCTGGGCCAGATGCCATAGGGTTAGATACCCTCAGTGTCTGCTTTTCCAATGAAGCCATTCTGCTTCTTCCCTGGTTTCAGCTGTGCTACTCTGAACCAGTATAGAGGGCATCCACTTCCACATTTCTGGATAATGTGTTGGCAGTGTGGGCAAGGACATGATAACCAGTTACCTTTCATTATTGGCAGGGTTCCCAGATGTCTTTGCATAATTCTTGTCCCTAGAGGGGGCCTCTGGCTTCCAGGTTGCCATACAGGTCATAAGGCCTTTGTAAACAGCCCAACTGTCAGTACAGTCAGCAGGTCTCCTGGTTCATGCACTATTACCATCCACATTGCTCTTAACTCAACCCATTGACTGTTTTGAATAGCACCAATCTCCCACCACATAGTGTTGATACTGGGTTTTACTGACACTATATTTTTGTTAGCTTTCCTGGTGGGGAAGGTGAACCAGTGAGCTACCATACACTGTTTGCAAAGAATGTCCATGTGAGAGGCTGCCCATCAGTGTACCAAGCAGACTCAGGAATGATACCCATGCCTTCTATGGTGGGCATTTCAACAGCTATTTTAGGTGCACTGACTTAAGCTGTAGAATCTTCTATAGAGGACACTGGTCCAAGAATCTCATGCATTTCTGAACTCAGGGAGCTGGTATTGGACATGCTGCACTGTAGCAGGTAGGCTTTCCATTTGTTCAGTGTGATAAGTTGAGCACCACCAAAGTCTGGCTTAGAAGCTATGTCAGTTATCCACCCTTGAATAGGCTTGGCCATTTTCAGGGTAACAGGGCATCTTTGTGTCAGTCCCTCCACATGCAATAAGGCATTATATGCAGCACACAATTGCTTTTCCAAGGGGCTGTATGTCAGTTCTGCCCCTTTCCATAATTGTGACCAAAAGCCAGGGGACAGTCATTTAGAACGTTGCCTCTGTCACTGACCCCACCTGTTCCAGTTTGCTAATGCTGCTGTTATGCAAAATATCAGAAATGCATTGGATCTTATAAAGGGGGTTTATTTGGTTACAAATTTACAGTCCTAAGGCCATAAAAGTGTCCAAACTAAGGCATGAAAAAAAGGATACCTTCACTGAAGAACAACAGCCAATGGCATCTGGAATACCTCTGTCTTCTGGAAAGAGATGCAGCTCACATCTGCTGGCGCTTTGTTCCTAGGTTGTGTTTCAAAATGGCTTTCTTCAAAATGTCTCTGGGCTTGTCTCTTTTAGATTCTTCAGTTCCTGTGCATCTAAGCGTCAGGGGTCCTCTCTTAGCTTCCCCAGAGCAAACTCTGAGCTAGCATCTCCAAATGTCTCTAAGTATCTCTACAAAAGTCTCTCTCAGCTGCTCTCTGTGTGAGCTCTCTTTAAAGGACTCCAGTAAACTAGTCAAGACCTACCCTGAATGGATGGGGTCAAATCTCCAAGGAAATATTCCATCAAGTGGTCATACCCTAATCAAAAATATTAATAGGTCTGGCCCCACACAATGGCATTAAATGACATGGGTTTTGGGGGGACATAATATATTCAAACCTGCACACCGCCCAAAGCCAATATCAGTGCTGGCTACATCCAATTCACAGGGCAGATCTGGATCTATGCACCTCCCCACAGACACCCCAATCCCCAGTGCTCTTGCCTGTGCTATTGCCCTTTTTGCCTTTTCAAAAGCAGCCTGTTGGGAGGTGTCCCATTCCCAGGGATGGCCTCTCCTATCAAAACATACAAAGGTTTTAACCTTTGAGCTAAGTGAGGCCCAAATGTCTCCAATACCTCAACTACCCCAAGACAGCCATTAGTTGTTCTGATGTTTGTGGTGTGAGAAAACTACCGCAGAAGGTAAAATTTTTGTCTTACCCAACCACACAACATCCAAGAATTTGACAAAGCAGCCAGAGTCTTGCAGTTTGTTGTGATTGGCTGCCCATCCTCAACTCTGAAGGTGAGATAGCAATGAGCCTGGAGCTTCTTTTAATTCTGAGAGTTACTGGTTAACATAACATCTTCAATACAGTGAAACAGGGTTACACTTGTGGGACTTTTCAACTTTGCCAAATCATTTGCCATGAGACTAGAGTAGATGAACAGGCTATGTACATAACCTTGAGTAAGCACAGTAGAAGTCCACTTTTGGCTTACGCAGGGGAAGGCAAATGCAGGCTGGCTTGATTTTTCTAGGTAGATACTAAATAAAGCATTAGCAAAAGCCAACACAAAATTGTATTGATACAGTTAGGTACTAATTTCTTGTAATAAACCAGTGATGTTCAGGACTGCAGCATACAATGGTGCTGTTACCTTGTTTAAATGCTGACAAACTACTGTCATGCACCACATTCCATCAGGCTTTCATACTGGCCATACAGGACTACTGAAAGGGCTAAGTGTGGGTATTATTATTGCCATTTGCTTCCACTCTTTGATAATGGCTGATATTTTTTGGTGCCCTCCCAGTTTATACTGTTTTGTAGCCATGACTTTCCAAGATGGGGGTGCCCCTTTAAGACCGCTTTGATCACTCTACACCAGAGGTGGAATTCCCCTATAGTGGTCTGAAATGTGGCATTCTGTAAAAGATCAATTCCTAAAATGTATTCCAGTATAAGGGTTATACATATCATATACACTTGGGGGGAGAGGGCAATCTGCCAATTTGTAAAGTTAGACTGTGCCAATTTGCCTGGATTTTTCCCCATAGCCATCTATAGTCAGTACCGGACCATGGAATCAGGTTACATTTCGTAGATTAAGGTACATTTGGTTCCTGTATCTACCAGTGCTATCACTTGCTGCTGGTTAGTAGGGGGGCCAGTAAATGTTTAATGTGGGCTCTGATACTGGGGGTCCTCAACCACTGTCTGCACCCAGGGATCTTGATCTCCCCCCTACAGAAGAGGGAAAGGGGCTTGCCACACTTCTGGGGGAGCAGAGGGCTCCTGGGCTTGGGCTCCAAACAGTGTTTCTTTCCTGATTTCCTTTTTCCCTTGGAAGTTCACTTCAGTAAATCTTTGGTTCTTAGGCAGTTTGCTCCAGAGTTTTACCACAAATGCATTAGGTGCCTATCTATAGCTTCTATTTCTGGGCCTGCAGTGATAAGATCCACCCCCATCTTCTTGTAGGATACACAATTAGGGCTGTCATGCCCCTGCAGGGCCTTTTCCATTGTCCTTACTCCTACCCCCTTTTTTCTGCAGCCTCGCTGACTCTTCAAGGTTTGCTATAGCCTGAGCATCAAGGGAAATGGGCTATCCTACAGCAAACTTAGGATAGACACAAGAGGCCCATAACAATGGTTGGGGGCAGTATGCAATATCATGTCTTTCATTCCTGTGGTAATAGCTTCAGTGTCAGGACCTATGAAAGCCACAGCATAGAGTGTTTCATTCCCAGTCCCCTTAAAATGTCTTATAGCTTCTCCATATTTTGCCACTGGAGGGTATTGTGTGGGATATCCCCTTCATTAGGCCATGCAGCCTTACACCGTCTACCAGCCACACCAATAAAGAGGCATTTTTGTTTGTTTTTGCATTGGCTGAGGTAGCATAGAAGCATTTTTTGTAGATAAGGGTGGGTTGTAATAGACGTGTGTCCAGATAGCACAACCCCCTCTGCTCCAGTGTCCCATAACCTAGAAGCCAACTGGGTAGGGACTCCCTAGTTCTTTTCTATATTGCTGTCATAAATTGTCCAATTCAGCAGCAATATAGCCTCTCATAGTAACATGTATTATCTGTTTAGGACGTTGGAATTTTTGGACCCCTGGAGTTGATCTTGTGATGCCTTCCATTTCTGTTGTATCATGGGGTGCATCTTCATCCTCCTCTACCTCCTATTCTTTTTCCCCTTCCTCCTCCAAGGAGGAGCCTATAGGGTCCCATGCTTTGAAGTCCCATCCCAGAGTAGCTAAAATCCTTCAGACTGAAGCCTGAGGCAACTTACAGCCTTTGACCCAGGCATATCTGCATGCCAGAGCCTCTGTCTACTCAGAGCAGGTGATCAGAGATCACCTGGGAGGGTGCATTTCTCTTCTAAATTGCATGCAGCAGCTTTTGCCACTTGTTCTGCCTCAGTAGCCATCCACAAGAATCCTAACAGAGCCCATGCTATGGCTGCCATTAATTGGCAGTCTCTTTTCTTCTTACTCAAATTTAGTTGTCTTGCTCTTTGTTGCAAAGCAGTTAGCAACCTTGCTGGAGTTTTCAGGGTGTCCCCAAACTCAGGTGTTCCCTATTTGTCCAGGAGGGCAACCACCCATACTCACATGGATGACATAAGCCAATTAGGGATTTCCCCCATGGATTCTCTCTTCCCAGAACTCATGCTGCTATGACTGGTGGCTCTTTGGCCTCCTGCCTGGCTCACAAATTGTTCCAACCCAGCTCAGCCCCAAGACCAAAGGACACACCAGGCATGGTGTTAAACATGAGTTTAATTAGGATTTATGAACAAGATATGGTCCCACAGTGGCAGTCAGCCGGCAAAAATGGAAGTTAGCACTCCACAAAGGGTGGGGAGTATAAAGGGAAGCTTATAAGTGTTCAGAACAAAGACATTCCATAGGGAATGAGAACAGAATTTCAGCAGAGTCTCATAACAAGGGGGGTCTGGAGTTTATTATCTACAGTGTGCTGGTTTGAATCGATTATGTACCCCAGAAAAACCATGTTCTTTTAATCCATTCCTGTGGGGGCAGACCTATTGTGAGTGGGACCTTTTGATTAGGTTATTTCTATGGACATGTGACCCACCCAAGTGAGGGTGGGTCTTAATCCTTTACTGAAGTCCTTTAAAAGAGCTCATGTGGTTGCTGCAAAGGAGAGGCTAGGCCTCCCTATATTTGTGCCTAAGAGCCTCCTCCTGAATGCCTCTTTGTTGCTCAGATGTGGCCCTCTCTCTCTGGCTAAGCCAACTTGAAAGGTGAAATCACTGCCCTCCCCACTACGTGGGATCAGACACCCAGGGAAGTGAATCTCGCTGGCAACGTGGAATATGACTCCCGGGGAGGAATGTAGACCTGGTATCGTGGGACGGAGAACATCTTCTTGACCAAAAGGGGGATGTGAAAGGAAATGAAATAAGCTTCAGTGGCAGAGAGATTCCAAAAGGAGCCGAGAGGTCACTCTGGTGGGCACTCTTACGCACACTTTAGACAACCCTTTTTAGGTTCTAAAGAATTGGGGTAGCTGGTGGTGGATACCTGAAACTATCAAAATACAACCCAGAACCCATGAATCTCAAAGACAATTGTATAAAAATGTAGCTTATGAGGGGTGAAAATGGGATTGGGAAAGCCATAAGGACCACACTTCACTTTGTCTAATTTATGGATGGATGAGTGGAAAAATAGGGGAAGGAAACAAACAAACAAACAGACAAAGGTACCCAGTGTTCTTTTTTACTTCAACTGCTCTTTTTCACTTTAATTATTATTCTTGTTATTTTTGTGTGTGTGCTAATGAAGGTGTCAGGGATTGATTTAGGTGATGAATGTACAACTATGTAATGGTACTGTGAACAATCGAATGTATGATTTGTTTTGTATGACTGCGTGGTATGTGAATATATCTCAATAAAATGAAGATAAAAAAAATCTAAAAAAAAAGAGCTCATGAAAAGAGAGATCTCAGAGAAGCTAAGATATGTAATCCAGAGTTTGCCCCTAGGAGAAGCTGAGAGAAAAGCTAAGACAGAAGGCCAGAGACATTTTTGAGAAAGTCATACAAACAAGAACCTAAATGCAGGAGGGGATCAGCAGATAACATTTTTTAGGTTCTAATGCATTGGAATAGCTAGAAGTAAATACCTGAAACTATCAAACTGCAACCCAGTAGCCTTGACTCTTGAAGACAATTGTACAGCAATGTAGTTTACAAGGGGTGACAGTGTGATTATGAAAGCCTTGTGGATCACACTCCATTTATCCAGTATATGGATGGATGAGTAGAAAAATGGGGACAAAAAACAAAATGAAAAATAGGGTGGGGGTGATTTGGGAGCTGTTTTTTAGTTTTATTTTTTATTCTTAATTTTAATTCTTCTGGTAGAAGGAAAATGTTCAAAAAATGGATTGGGTTGATGACTGCCCAACTATATGATGGTACTGTGAACAATTGATTGTACACTTTGGATGACTGTATGGTATATGAATATATCTCAAAAAAAATTGAAGTTAAAAAAACACAATGGAGACATATAACAGATTTCAAGAGACAGAAGAAAATATTCAGGAATTGGAGAACAAGACTCCTGAAATCCTACACACAAAAGAAAAGATAGGGAAAAGAATGGAAAAATATGAGCAACATCTCAGGGAATTGAATGACAACACGAAGCACAAGAATGTATGTGTCATGGGAGGGGGGTGGGTCCCAGAAGGGGAAGAGAAGGGAAAAGGGGCAGAAGCAATAATGGAGGAAATAATCACTGTAAATTTCCCTACTCTTGTAAAAGACATAAAATTACAGATTCAAGAAGCACAGCATACCCCAAACAGAATAGATCTGAATAGACCTATGCCAAGACACTTTATCAGATTATCAAACATCACAGACAAAGAGAGAATCCTGGAAGCAGCATGACAAAAGTTATCTCATCACATATAAGGGAAGCTTGATAAGACTATGTGTAGATTTCTCAATAGAAACCATGGAGGCAAGAAGGCAGTGGTGTGATATATATAAGATACTGAAAGAGAAAAACTGCCAACCAAAAACCCTATATCCAGCAAAACTGTCCTTCAAATATGAGGGAGAGCTTAAAATATTCTCTGACAAACAAACAATGAGAGAGTTTGTGAAGAAGATATCTGCTCTAGAGAAAATACTAAAGGGAGTACTACAGACAGATATAAAAGACAGAAGTAAGAGGTTTGGAGCACAATTTTGGATGATGGTAGCACAAAAATGTGGGTACACTGGACAAAGATGACTGTGAGGATGGTTTAAAGGTTAGGGGCATGTGGGACACCAGAAGGAACACTTTGGTTGATTCATGGTATGTGAATAATGTTAATAAATTGAGTTTATAAGAAAAGAACATGACCTTTTCTGGGTTATGCAACACCCTCAAATCATTCCTTGCCTTCACCAGCTTCTAGAGGACACCTGTGTTCCTCAGCTCCTGGCTCCAACCTCTCCTTCCATAATCACAGCTTTCTGATTCTGATCCTCCTGCCTTCCTACTATAAGGATCCTTTTTGGACCCACCTGGATCATTGAGGATTATCTCCCCATCTCAATATCCTTAACTTCATTGCATTTGCTATGTCCCTTTTGTCATGTAAAGTAATATAACATGCTCACTGGTTCCAGGGATTGGGAGGCCATTATTCTGCCTACCACAGTCTGTCTCTTTGTATATTTCCTGGGGGTAGAAGTTTAGTTGGTCCCCATTGCACTATGCCTCCAATTCACAGAACACATAGCAGGCTGTCCAGTTCTTTCTATTGGATCTCTCCCACTAGGCTTGAGGTAAAGAAAGTAGCCCTCTCCATCCATCTCCCAAGGATGATAAAAGCTTCTCAAAGATCTCTTCTCCATTATACTTCACAAAAGTCTCACTGACTTCCTCTTATATATCCTTGGTCAGAGAGACCTAGGGTTGTGGAAGAGGTTCATTTACATTTCTTTTATAAAATTTGGCTTTGGAGCTATCTTCTACCACATTTGATACCCTGATGCTTGCCAAATTGGCACCTCAGTTTAAACTGAGGCAGAGAGAGCTCCATTGTAACATTTTGTACATAACTTTCTCCCTGAAGTAAAAATATGAAATTATAAATGGATCTCATGAATTGCTAAATTCTTAAAGTACGTCTTCTATTTTGTGACAGAATAAATGTTTTTGATGAGTCAAAAGGAATTTCAATATTCAAAGGTGAATATTAAATGAATAATACTCTACAGAATGCAAAAATAGTTTTAGGAAGAATATTTTTTATTCTGAACAGCTTTTCAGTTGCAGTTATGCTATTCCTTCTTGAATTAAAAACTATCTCTCAACCAATCTTCTGCTCATAGGAAAAAAAGAATAATTTTAGCTGGAGAGCAACCTCACCTGCAAAATATTTAAAATGATACATGATGTCAGCATACTCCATTTTATCCAAAGAAAAGTATTTTTTTTTCATTTTTAAACTTCCTTAGTAATCAAGTGGTTAAAATCATTTATAAAATACACAAAACTGTGAAGCAATAGATTTTACTCCCATTAATCTTTTTCTCAAATGAAGAGAATGGATGAGAATGTTAACCAAAGATTGAAATGCAGCATTTGATTGCCAGATATGGACTATTTTTTCTATTGAGCAATAAAGATTAGACATCTCTGTTAACATGCAAATAAATGAAATGAAAGTTCTGTTGATGTATTAGCTTCAACTCTTGAAGGCAAATAACAGAAACCAACTCTAGCTTCAACCAAAAAAAGAAAAAAAGGAGGGAGGCTCAATGATAGAAGGGAAGGTGTGTCACAGAACACAGAACCCAAGGGTAGCACTGCAGCTAACCTTCCAGAACACTCCCAGGCACTTCAAGGCCTTTAGAACTGTTTCTCGTCTTGGCAATTCTGGCTTTCGGCATCAATCTCTCTCTGGCTGCAGTGTTACATGGAAGAATATATCACTACACAGTGATCCTGAGTTTCTAAATTATCAAACCACTGGAAGACACATTTTAGCTCAGAATCCCAGTGAAGAGGTTTCCTGCCCTGGTATGGGTTATGCTCCATTTCCTGGAGTAGTTAACTATCATCAGGAGAGCACACTTCATGAAAATGGTAACTCTTGCTGAAACCATGTAATGAGCTGTGAGACAGTAGGATGCAAGATAGGTAACCATAGCAGGTCATTCCATAAAAGTGTTTGGATAGACCATTTTCTGATTCACAGTGCAACTACCAATGACGAGTAGCTGAAAGCAACTGTTCATATCTGTGCACATAAATACTATAGAGCATGGTTTGCATGTGTCCTTACAGCATCATATTACATTTGCTTTTTCCACTCCCACTTTTTAATGCCACATAGAAAGCATCTAACGAGGCAATTTTTTTACAAACATCTCTGGTTAGGGATCTTGTTCTAGTTTGCTAATGCTGCAGAATGCAAAACACCAGAGATGGATTGGCTTTTATAAAAAGGGGGTTTATTTGGCTACACAGTTACAGTCTTAAGGCCATAAAGTGTCCAAGGTAACACATCAGTAGTCGGGTACCTTCACTGGAGGATGGCCAGTGGCGTCCAGAAAACCTCTGTTAGCTGGGAAGGCACGTGGCTGGCGTCTGCTCCAAAGTTCTGGTTTCAAAATGGCTTTCTCCCAGGACGTTCCTCTCTAGCAAGCTTGCACCTCTTCAAAACGCCACTCACAGCTGCACTGAGTTTCTTCTCTTTGAGTCAGCACGTTTATATGGCTCCACTGATCAAGGCCCACCCTGAATGGGTGGGGCCATGCCTCCATGGAAATATCCCATCAGTTATCATCTACAGTTGGGTGGGGCGCATCTCCATGCAAACAACCTAATCCCAAAGTTCCAACTTAATCCCCACTATTATGTCTGCCCCACAAGATTGCATCAAAGAATATGGCTTTTTCTGGGGGACATAATACATTTGAACCTGCACAGATCTCTATACTAATACGCAGACAATACAACTTTAAACCCAAACCCATGTTTTTATAAATTCAAAGAGGAGACAAATCAGAGGCTAGGCGGTAACCAATAAGCTTCTCTGTCCTCTACCCCTAAACATGGGT
This sequence comes from Choloepus didactylus, assembly GCF_015220235.1. Taxonomy (NCBI): domain Eukaryota; kingdom Metazoa; phylum Chordata; class Mammalia; order Pilosa; family Megalonychidae; genus Choloepus; species Choloepus didactylus. The sequence continues at coordinate 22,980,252 of NC_051309.1, forward strand.
GGATTTCTTCCTGCAGATGTAGCCCTTTGAAGGATTCAGCTTTACGTGGTGATCTCTCAAGGCACCAAGGCCTCCTGTTCTGTCCTTATATGGCTGCTAAGAGCCAAGTCCTTTAGTCCCCAAGTCCAACAAAACCTTCTAGACCTGCCATAGGATCAGGTTGCCAACTTGACCTTGAATAAAATAAAATTCATGGAAATTGCAAATACACAACACTTAACAAACACGATTTGCATTGAATGTTAGGAACTTTTAAATTTTAATGAAAAATCTATTTATCTGACTCAAAACATTGCCCTCTTTTATAGACAGTGTCCTTTGGCTGTTTATGGTAATTCTAAAGATACAGGATTTTCTTCAACTTTTAATGAAGCTAATGTATATCAAGGAATATTCTTTTTGAGATTATCTAAATGTCTTCAGAAACATGGTTAGAATTCTTCTAAGATAAGATAGTCCCTTAATATTTTGCCTATACTGAAAAGTCTCTTAAGCAAGATATCCTCAAATGGGAGCACATTCATGAATCATTGCCACATGGAATTCACCTCAGGAATTTCTAATGGCCTGTAAGAAGAAAAAAAAATATCTAAATGAAGATTTATCAAATTTTAGGCAGCTATGGAAATCAGTAGAGGGGTAAAAAAAAATGATGAATAATTTTTTTTTTTTAAAAAGTAGTTACTCCCTACACTCTAGGAAAAGTAGAAGTATTATTTTTTTTTTCAAAAAGAAACAAAAGTATTTTTATATAGTCTGCAAAAATTTAGATACTATTCAAGAATGGGATGAATTCTTATTGTCTTTAATTAGTGGCACATAAAGTGATTTCAGGCAATCCACAAATGAATTTTGTCAACTTAATTATTGTATTTTAATAAGCATTAGAAAATAAATTCTGTCAAACCTTCAATTTCATGAATATTATGGCTTAGAGAAGGGTTAAAATAAAGAATATTGGAGCTCCACTTCCGAATATTATATAGTAGCTCATAGCTGCCTGTGGTGGCATGAAGCTGTATGTACCCCAGGGAAACCTGTTTCTAAATCTAAACCATCCCTATAATTTTGAACCCATTGTATGGAGGACCTTTTGATGTGGTTACTTGAGTTAAAGTGTGGCCCAGTCCAAACGGTGGGTCTTAATCCTATTACTAGAGTCCTTTATAAATGGAACTAAATTCAGAGAGGAAAAAAGCCCCAGGAAGCCAGAAGCTGAACATCAACAGAACTGGAAGAGAAGGGAGAAACTAGGAGATGCTGCCATGTGCCTTGCCATGTGACAACCTAAGGATCAAGAATGGCTGGCAGCCAGTCCTAGAATGCTACCTTCTTTGGGAAGGAAGCATTGCCTTGATGATGCCTTGATTTGGGCTTTCTTTTCCCTTCAAAACCATAATCAAATAAATTCTCATTGTTTAAGCTGAACCAATGCACTGGTATTTGTTTGAGCAGCAAAGGAAACTAAAACACTGCCCGATGTTCCCTCTACAACTGAAAAAAATGGCAGATAAATTACAAAAATTATACTTTTAAGGCAACAGAAATCTAGGAAAGAAATGAAGGCTAGAGGAATTTGAACCCCAGAGAAGGGTGGGGACACATCAAAGATGAGCTCAAAATCATCAGCTGTTTTGTCCCTGGGAACACTTGGTGATTCTACTGGAGAGACTCTGCTGGGGGTAAAAGAAACCAGTGCAACTTTTGAGGTTATAAAGAGTTGGCGTGAAGATGAGAAATCTGAAGTATCTGAAAGACAGTCAGTGATCCCCATGGGATGATCGCTGAGTTGTTAGGGCTGCTTCTAATATGCACAGTGAAATCTCCTGTAACCTCTTGGAGTTTAGGAGACAAAGTCCTGCCTCACACAATAAGACAGTCTCTCCTCAGACATATGTCAGCTTTCAAAGTCACACCTGGAAGAAGTCTAGAGAACTGAGCTCAAAATTTCCAACTGAATCTCCTACATTCTTCTGACATCTAAGGAGTCACAGACCTGTCTAGCTCTCTATCAAAGAGCTCAGAAGGGTCATGCACAAGGAATAGAGATGAATCCGAGCATGACTGAATCTTAGGGGGGAAAAAAAAGCAAACCAAAACAAAACAAAACAAAAAAACTGAAACTCAGTCCCCAGCACATCTTAGTGTCTGAGTGGACTGAGGGTATCTTTTCTCAACTTACCTGCCTAAAAGGGAAAGAGGGAACCTCTACCGTTCTTTTATGTTGAAACACCTGGCATACAATAAAAAAAAATATTCCACATGTTAACTGTCAGAATATGCAAGCAATAGTTAATAGAAGCAACTAAATTTTATCCAGATATTGGTGTTCACAGACAAGGACTTTAAAATAAATATGATTTCTATTTTAAAGAGAATAGAGACAAGTAAAGCAAACAGATGAATGGCTGAAGAACTGCACCAGAGAATTAAAATCTATAAAAATGAATCAAATGGACACTCCAGAACTGAAAAACATAATATATGAAATTTAAAACTCCTTGGATAGTTTTCACAGAAGATTACACAAAGTAAAAGAGAGAATTAGCAAACTTGAAGATAGGCCAGTAGAAAATATCAAAACTGAAATGAGAATAAAAGAAATGGAGGAAACTTTCCAATCAAAAGATCTATTACTTATGGAAGTGGGTTACCTGAAGGTATATTTAAAGAGATGTTGTACAAGAATTTTCAAAACCTGATAAAAAGACATCAACCCATACATTCAAAAGTTTAACAATCCCTAACAGGCTAAATACAAAGAAAGTCACTTGCAGACACATCATAGTTGAGTTGCTAAACAACAAAGAGAAATGTATTAAAGCAGCAAGATTAAAAAGATACATTATCTTCAAAGGAACAATGTTAAAATTGAAGTTGACTTCTCCAAAAAAACTATGGAAACCAGAAGACAATGAAGAAATAGCTTGTGGTAAAAGTAAAAATGAAATTGCCAATCTAGAATTTTATACCCAGACAACATAAATGAAGACAAAAATAAGTCTTTCAAATAAAAGCTTAGAGAATTCATTTCCATAAGACTGGTAATAAAGTAACTATCAAAGGGGTTTATTTTGCTGAAGGAAAATGTTCCTAGAAGGAAACATGGACTACAGAAAGAAATTATGACCATGGGATAAGGTAAAAATGTGGGTAAATATAAAAGTATATTGACTGTGTGAGGAAAATTTAATAATAATCTATCTGGGTTTATAATTATGAATAAAATATAAGGCAATAATAACCCAGGGCAAGAGGGAAGAAAATGGAGTTTAACTGTTGTATAGCTTTTGCATTGTTCAGGAATGTAAGCAACTTTGGCAAACTAAAAGTACTACTTTAAGATAGACTGTACATGAGTCAAGGATATTGTAATTACTAAGTTAACCACTAAGATAATTATGCAGGAACATATAAATGAAATATAATAAAATAGGAGAACAAAACAATAAAAATTTTTGATTCTAAAGAAATTTTTTAAAGGAAGGATAAAAGAACAAATAGGAAATATAGAAAACAAACAGTAAGATGGCAGGCATAAAACCAAATATATCAGAAATTACATTATATGTAAATGGAATAAACATTGCAATTAAAATATAAACTCAAACTGGATTTTAAAAAGAAGACCCATTATTTAAGCTGTTTAAGAGGGATGATGAGAAGAGTTGATTAAAAATGGAAAGGATATACCATGCAAACTTCAAAAGAAAGCTGGTGTGGCCATATATAATGAAAGAGTCAACTCAACAGGAAGATGAAACAATCCTAAATGTGAAACCATATAATACAAGGGTCAGCAAACTTTTTCCACAAGGGTCAGCTAGTATATTTGTTAGGCTTTGTGGGCCATATGGCCTTTGTTACAACTACTCAAATGTGCTGTCATAGTATGTGTGCTGTTTTCAAGCTGTTATATACCATAGAAAAGTGAGTGTTCTTTTAATCCATTCCTGTGGTGCAGACTGGTTGTGGATGAGACCTTTTTGTTAGGTTATTTGGATTTGAGATGAGACCCACCCCATTCAAGGTCTTAATCCTTTTACTGGAGTCCTTTATGAGAAGATAAAGGACAGAAAAAGCCAAGAGAGCTTAGAGAAAAGCCCTGGAGAAGCTGAAAACAACAAAACCTGGGAGTAAAGGACCAGCAAATGCCAGCCACGTGCCTTCCCCTGTGACAAAGGTGTCCAGGATGTCAGAAGTCTGTCTTCAGTGTCCAGGTACTACCCTGTTGATGCCTTAATTGGGAAATTTTCACGGCCTAAGAACTGTAAATTGTAAGTTAATAGATCCCCATTATAAAAGCCAATCCATTTCTGTTAGATTACATTTTGGCAGCTTTAGCAAAACAAAACAGTGTGAAAGTAGCCCCAGACAATATGTAAATGAATGTGCATGGCTGTGTTCCAAAAACATTTTATTTATAAGAGATGGTGGGCTAGCTTTGGCCTACGGATCATAATCTGCCAATCTCTGAACTAATGATAAAATCATAAAGCAAAAGTTGCCAAAACTTAAAGGAAAAGTAGAAAAATGGACAATCACGGCTGGAGATTTTAACTCATAAAATAAGCACAAAAAACAAAAAGATATAGATTTGAGCAACACAGTTAATCATTTGGTACATATAGAATACTATCCTCAACTGTAACAGAATAGACATTCTTTCCAAGTGTTCATGAAGAATTTACCATAAGAATTTACCATATACACAGACACATTTCAAAAAACAGAAACCATACAGACTATATTCTCTAATCATAATAGAATTAAACTAGAAATAAATTATAAAAAGATAACTAGAATAAAACCCATGTTTGTAAGTTAAGCAGATACTTCTGAAAAACCTAAGTCAAAGAAAAAAAATCACACTGTAAATTGAAAGTACTTTCAACTAAATAATGAAAATATGCCATTTCAAAACTTGTGAGAGGCAACCAATGTTCAGAGTGATACCTGTAGTCCTAAATGTATAAGTCAGATTAAAAAAAAAAAGCAGTTGAAAACCCATTTTAATAAGCTAAAAAATGAATAGTAATGTAAACCCCCCAAAATGTGGAAAGAAGTATGTAATGAAGAAAAAAAGGCAAAGTAGAAAATGAATATATAATAGAGAAAACTGACAATGTCATAGTTGGTTTTCTGAAAAGGTTAATACAACTGATACTCCTAGCAATGCCAATTTTTTAAAATGAAGAAAATTCAAAATATTATTATTGGGAATGAAAGAGGTAGCATCCATACAGATTCTAGACACTTAAAAGGATAAGAAGACATTATGAAGAACTTATAACCAGTAAATTAGTCAAATGAAATGGACAGGTTTCTAAGAAAATAATACAATTTATCACACTAGAACAAGAAAAAATAGAAACTCTTTAGTAGCCCAATTTCTAAGAATCTAAATCTGTCAAAGCCTACCCATGGAATTATAGGGTTTCATGGTTTCCAGATTTTATTGTTTGACTATGTAAAATGGAACTTTAAGTCATATATACATATATATATATTATTCTAAGGGGGGAAATGTTATATTTTTCTGTTTCTATAAAAGATAAATAAGGTGGATACTTTTTTTATTGGTAATGATTAAGTTCATCTCTTTCAGAAGAGATACTTCCTCTTCTGAGTAATTAAAATAAAATTTGGCCCTTGTGAAACCCTGGAAATCTTAAGTCTATTGAAATACCAGGTTAAACACATTCCAAGTGATCTGTCCAAATTAAAATTCTTTTGTATACTTCTGAGGTGCCTGAGAAAAAGACTTCATTATTTATGAGAAAATGTGCTTTTTCTTGGAAATTGTGTTCAAACATCAGCTTACTATTTTGTAGAATGAATGCTTATGAAGCTGACATAAGACCATTTCAGAAGAACCGGGCAGGTTCCTTGAACTTTTGCTTGCTTTTCTAAACATTGTGAATATTGCACATTTCTTTCTAAATTATTCTAGAGTATGCAAATGTCAATGGTATGAAACACCACTGTACTGGAAGAATTAGTATATTACTTTAGTAATGTACCTGAGCTAAATGACTGAAGCTTTAGGGATACATAGAAGCCAACATAATTTGTATGACATTTTGAAGGGAATTAAATATTTTTGAACATGCTTCTTCGACAGCCAGTGTTATATTTTTCAGATCAACACAAAGCACAATGATTACTCTAAACTCAGTATTTTCAAATTCACATATTTAAAGTCATGCAAGCTGCAACTTCCCTGTCAAAATTACTGGCTGCCACATTTATACCTGTTTCTTCAGCTATACCTTTTGATATTCAGAATTTTTAAATTTCTGTAAAGTAGATTTTGTAGAATGTAATGTGTTCACTGCCTTTGTGAAGTGGTATATAATTGTATAATTTCTCTGTGTAAACTGAATGCTTGGGTTTTCGATACAGTATTCATATAAAGCAATAAATATTAATGTTATGAAAAAAAAAAAAAAGCCTACCCATGAAAGAAAACTCAGGGCCTAGATGATTTCAATTAAAAATTATTCCAAACATTTAAGTAAGAAATTATACTAATCTTACAAAAATTCCTTCAGAGAATAGAGAATGACAAAACATGAACAAATTCATTTTATGAGGCCAGTATAATAGGGATCCCAAAATCTAATAAGGACCTTAAAAGAAAATTATAAACCAATTTCTTTCATTAATATAGATGCCCAAATCCAAAATACATAAGCTAATTAAGTCCAGTGATAACACAGGAAGGATAATATTTCACGACCAAACAGGGTTTATTCCAGGAATGCAGGTTGCTGTAACAATGAAAATTCATTCCACATACTTGATTTTAGCAAAATAAATAAATAAACAAACAAACAAACAAATAAAGGGGAAAACCATTTGAACATTTCAATAAATGCAGAAAAGACATATGACAAAATTCAAACCCCATTCATGATAAAATTCAGCAAACTAGGAATAAGGAAACTTTCTTAAGCTCATAAAAGGTAATCACAAAACACCTAAATACAACTTCATATTGAATGGTGAAATATTGAATACTATCCCCTTGAGTTTTCAAAGGAAAGACAGAATGCCCTTTTCTTCAACACTTTACTGGGGGTCCTACTTAATGTGATATGGTAAGAAAAAGAAATAGTATGCATATAAATTAAAAAGGAAGAAGTAAAACATTCATTATTCATAGATGACATAATTGTGTTAAGTAGAAAAGCCAAAAGAATCTATAGGCAATTATATTTATAACTAAATTTAGCAAGGTTGCTGGATACAAGCAAGTTCAATGTACAAAAAGAAAAATATTAACTGTATTTCAATATACCAGCAACAAGAAAAAAACTTAAAATAATACTGTTTACAGTAACATCAAAAACTATCAAATACCACGAAATAAAACCAATAAAAGATATGTGTGACTTCTAGACTAAAAACTACAATACTGTTGGGAGAAATTAAAGATGACAAATATAGAGATATTCCATATTTATAAATTGGAAGGTTCAACACATAAAATCATCAATTTTCCCCAAGTTGACTTACAGATTCAATGAACTCCTGGTTGAAATTCTAGGGCTTTTTGTTTTTGTTTTCTTCTGGTGGGAATTAACAAACTAAGTTTTCAATTTTAGGCCAAATTCAAAAATTCTAAAATGAAGGTAATCTTGAAAAAGAAAAGAAGAAAAAAGCTGGAGGACCATATCACCAGTTATCAAGATTTTAATGTTTGTAGGTCAATTGGTTGGCTATAGGAGTGCAATAAGACTTGCCTCTTACCTCACTCCACCCACAGAAATTAACTTGAGGTAGATCATAGATCGAAATTTGAGTCCTGAAACAATCACTTTTTAATAACCTTGTGATAGGCAATGATTTCTTACACAAAAGACACAAAGCAGTAACCATAAAAGGAAAGATTGATAAACTGAACTTCATTAAAATTGAGAACTTCTATTCAACAAAGAACAACATCATTAGAGTAAAAATGGCAAGCCATATACTGGGAGTATTTGTGATACATATGTCTGAATCATAAATACTTGTACAAGAAAATCCAAGTTTAAAAATAGGTAACAATTTTGAACAGGCACTTACAGCCAATAAGCACATGAAGGGGTACTCAATTTCATTAGCACCGCTGAAATGCACATGAAAACCAATGAGATATCATTCTACCTTCACCAGAATGGCTAATAGTGGTGAGGGAGTGGGGTAACTGCTTGGAATAAGTATATATATAACGACCTGAGTATACACCCCAGAGAAATGAGTGTGTGCCCACCCACTCAGAGACAAATGAATGATCAATAGGGGAATGAAATCATGGTAGTCATATGGTACAGCAAAAAAAAAACAAACAAAAAAAAACTCTTGCTCCATACAAGATGGAAAAATGTCATAATGTTGAATGAAAGAAGCCAGACACAAAAAGTGTACGCTATGTAGGATTCATCTTGTGAAATGTGCAAAACACAGGCAAAATTAATATATATAGTGATGGAGGTCAAAACATATATAGTGATGGAGGTCAAAACATCGGTTTCCCCTGGGAGCAGAATTAACTAGGAAGGGCCACAGTTGGCTTGCTGGCAATATTCCATACCTTGCCCTGGGTGGTTCTAAAATGAATGTTTACAGGTGAGAGTTCATCAGTCTGTACACTTAATAATTGTGCATTTTACTATATGTAAGTTATACCACAATAAAAAGAAAAAAAATACTTCCAAGGCAATCCACTTTCACATAGACCAAATGAATTATAAGTCCAATACTTAGGCTTTACCATGAGTGATTCAAACCTTCAGAAAATGAGTTCCAATATAATTTGAAAGTATGAATTTTAAGGATATAGATTCTAACAATGGTTATTGAATTTCCATGTACACTGCTGAATTCTCAGTGACACATCAACTGTTATTTCCAAAAGTTGACCATCATTTAATCTGCAAACCGATTTCATATCTAGCTTTTCTTGTTTGTAATCTACAATGGATCAGTGCTTAAAAAAAGGACTTTAACACTTAATTATGAAGATAAGGGGAAATAAAGCTCAATGTTGTATATACTGGGAATCTATCACAGTGGCTATTTGTTCACCAAACCACCTTCCTTTCCTTCCTTCCCTGCCTGCATACACAGTTAGACATTTTCTAGCTTCCTTTGTAATTAAATATGCAAACACAGTCTTGGCCAACGGATTGCAGGAGGAAATAACATACGCCACCTCCAGGCCTCACCCATGAAATTCTTCTATATGCAACCCTCCATTCTCCAAGACCTAGAGAACAAAGCCACAAAGTGGCAGAGATTGGGTGAGGAGAGCCCCTGGGGAATGCTGCCAGGCAGTAACATTCATGCCAGATGGTAAGGTGAGCAAAAAGACTTTCACTGTTAAGCCTCTGAAATGTTACATTTTTTAACAGTAATTTACTCTCACATAACATGAAAGCTTTTTAAAGGTACTTAACAAAGCAGTAAAAATTGTCAATCATGGTTCATGACTAAATTGACAATTTTACTGAATTTTACAAAGGGATGGATAAAACAAACACCTTGTTTAGTACCGGAACTCATTGCTTTCACATGAAATCTTTCTTGACACAATTTTAAATCTGTGAGCTGGTTCACATGACTAGACATGGCTTTGCAAGCAATCATATCTTGCATATATATTTGCTCATTTGAACAATCTAAACTTGTCCGTACAGCAAATCTTCATCCGTATTATATGCAGAGACGGAATGAACAAAATGATTGCAGAATCGAAAATGTGATTAGTTGGATTCTCTACAATGTCTGAACAACCTGGTTAAGAATGCATCCGAAAAGCCCTCTGAAAATATTTTGAACTTTTTGGAGATCCTTAGAATACCTAAAAAAAAGGTCTTCATCAGCATCTTCCCAAGGCAGCAGCAGATAAAGGATTAAACACATACACAGATATTCTCTCTTTTCTTCCACCATTTTGTAAACATGACACAATTACATGTTTCAAACAGCTTGAAACAAAATTTTGTTGAATGAAAATTTAGTGAAATTTTGGCTAGGAATTAATTCTAGTATTCAACTCTCTTAAGAGAAGGGAGTGCTCTGTCTCTGATTACACAAACAGGGGCTTCTGAAGACTATGGTCCTGTAAGTTCACACTCAGTCACCATCCCTGAGCTACTGGCATCCCCAAATGAAGGAGACTGAAAAAAAACTATGGCCAAAGGCTACCTAGGACTTCAGCTTATACGTAGCTGGGCACACCAAGGAGATGGAAAGACCAGCACTAATCTACTTACAGTGGTGAATAAGGAACTACACACAAAGCACTAACTAGAAGAGCTCTCGAGATATGCTGTGCAAATGTGGGTTTATCAATCAATGCCTACAATAGCTCAATATCATCCCTCACCAGAAGCCTCCAATAGTCAATATAAGACCTAGTTATAGACTGGGGGCCCTAGATAAGTTAGGAAGAAGATTCTAGACAATAAATACCAAAACTAAAAAAATAGAATCTTATTGATTACAATCTCATCTTTGTCCAAAAGCAAGCAACAGATTATAAACAGTTGCAAATTTCTACTTAAGGAGTTTATTTACACAAATAAATCTATTGGATTTATTATCACTTATATTTCAGTTAAAAAATAAGTAAGTTGACTTCTATGATAGTGTTTATGTTAAGGAAAGTAGGGTAAAATTGGTAAAAGTGATGGAGTGACTCAAGTTTGGAAAACATCACCATTAAGTAACTGTATATAACTGAATTATCTCTCAGATAAAAGGACTTGAGTAAATATTAAAATAACTAAGTGATTTTAGGAATTGGAAAAGAAAAACAGAATGAATATTTGTTTCAAATATTGGATTGTTGTATATATGCATCACTTTCCTTGATGATTTAGTTTCATTCCTACATCAGACGCTTCATCATTTTTATGATCTCAACCAACTTCAGTTTTGCATTCTGAACCCAATGACTGAAAAACATACATCCACAGGTTTTAAATATCATTCTTTCTAAACAATGAGCCTAATCTAAACCTCAGCATCTATATGTAAGTTAGCATCTGTTGAAGGTTATTATTTACTTATATAAATTTACTGAACATGGATATGGAGTTACATTAAATTACATGTAAGTGCAAAATATCAAAGTTAGTTGTGACATATTAATGACTTGGAATATTAATATGTATTTACATAAGTATATAAATCTAGTCATAAAAATACCCATGCACAGGGACCTTAAAAGATGGAAAAATATTCCATGTTCATGGATAGGAAGGCTAAATGTCATTAAGATGTCAATTCTACCCAAACTCATCTACAGATTCAATGCAATCCCAATCAAAATTCCAACAACCTACTTTGCAGACTTGGAAAAGCTAGTTATCAAATTTATTTGGAAAGGGAAGATGCCTCGAATTGCTAAAGACACTCTAAAAAAGAAAAACGAAGTGGGAGGACTTACACTCCCTGACTTTGAAGCTTATTATAAAGCCACAGTTGCCAAAACAGCATGGTACTGGCACAAAGATAGACATATAGATCAATGGAATCGAATTGAGAATTCAGAGATAGACCCTCAGATCTACGGCCGACTGATCTTTGATAAGGCCCCCAAAGTCACCGAACTGAGCCATAATGGTCTTTTCAACAAATGGGGCTGGGAGAGTTGGATATCCATATCCAAAAGAATGAAAGAGGACCCCTACCTCACCCCCTACACAAAAATTAACTCAAAATGGACCAAAGATCTCAATATAAAAGAAAGTACCATAAAACTCCTAGAAGATAATGTAGGAAAACATCTTCAAGACCTTGTATTAGGAGGCCACTTCCTAGACTTTACACCCAAAGCACAAGCAACAAAAGAGAAAATAGATAAATGGGAACTCCTCAAGCTTAGAAGTTTCTGCACCTCAAAGGAATTTCTCAAAAACGTAAAGAGGCAGCCAACTCAATGGGAAAAAATTTTTGGAAACCATGTATCTGACAAAAGACTGATATCTTGCATATACAAAGAAATCCTACAACTCAATGACAATAGTACAGACAGCCCAATTATAAAATGGGCAAAAGATATGAAAAGACAGTTCTCTGAAGAGGAAATACAAATGGCCAAGAAACACATGAAAAAATGTTCAGCTTCACTAGCTATTAGAGAGATGCAAATTAAGACCACAATGAGATACCATCTAACACCGGTTAGAATGGCTGCCATTAAACAAACAGGAAACTACAAATGCTGGAGGGGATGTGGAGAAATTGGAACTCTTATTCATTGTTGGTGGGACTGTATAATGGTTCAGCCACTCTGGAAGTCAGTCTGGCAGTTCCTTAGAAAACTAGATATAGAGCTACCATTCGATCCAGCGATTGCACTTCTCGGTATATACCCGGAAGATCGGAAAGCAGTGACACGAACAGATATCTGCACGCCAATGTTCATAGCAGCATTATTCACAATTGCCAAGAGATGGAAACAACCCAAATGTCCTTCAACAGATGAGTGGATAAATAAAATGTGGTATATACACACGATGGAATACTACGCGGCAGTAAGAAGGAACGATCTGGTGAAACATATGACAACATGGATGAACCTTGAAGACATAATGCTGAGCGAAATAAGCCAGGCACAAAAAGAGAAATATTATATGCTACCACTAATGTGAACTTTGAAAAATGTAAAACAAATGGTTTATAATGTAGAATGTAGGGGAACTAGCAGTAGAGAGCAATTAAGGAAGGGGGAACAATAATCCAAGAAGAACAGATAAGCTATTTAACGTTCTGGGGATGCCCAGAAATGACTATGGTCTGTTAATTTCTGATGGATGTAGTAGGAACAAGTTCACTGAAATGTTGCTATATTATGTAACTTTCTTGGGGTAAAGTAGGAACATGTTGGAAGTTAAGCAGTTATCTTAGGTTAGTTGTCTTTTTCTTACTCCCTTGCTATGGTCTCTTTGAAATGTTCTTTTATTGTATGTTTGTTTTCTTTTTAACTTTTTTTTTCATACAGTTGATTTGAAAAAAGAAGGGAAAGTTAAAAAAAAAAAAAAAGAAAAAAGAAAAAAGACAAACAAGGAAAAAAAAAAAAAAAAGATGTAGTGCCCCCTTGAGGAGCCTGTGGAGAATGCAGGGGTATTCGCCTACCCCACCTCCATGGTTGCTAACATGACCACAGACATAGGGGACTGGTGGTTTGATGGGTTGAGCCCTCTACCATAAGTTTTACCCTTGGGAAGACGGTTGCTGCAAAGGAGAGGCTAGGCCTCCCTGTATTTGTGCCTAAGAGTCTCCTCCTGAATGCCTCTTTGTTGCTCAGATGTGGCCCTCTCTCTCTGGCTAAGCCAACTTGAAAGGTGAAATCACTGCCCTCCCCCCTACGTGGGATCAGACACCCAGGGAAGTGAATCTCCCTGGCAACGTGGAATATGACTCCCGGGGAGGAATGTAGACCCGGCATCGTGGGATGGAGAACATCTTCTTGACCAAAAGGGGGATGTGAAAGGAAATGAAATAAGCTTCAGTGGCAGAGAGATTCCAAAACGAGCCGAGAGATCACTCTGGTGGGCACTCTTACGCACACTTTAGACAACCTTTTTTAGGTTCTAAAGAATTGGGGTAGCTGGTGGTGGATACCTGAAACTATTAAACTACAACCCAGAACCCATGAATCTCGAAGACAGTTGTATAAAAATGTAGCTTATGAGGGGTGACAGTGGGATTGGGAATGCCGTAAGGACCAAACTCCACTTTGTCTAGTTTATGGATGGATGTGTAGAAAAGTAGGGGAAGCAAACAAACAGACAAAGGTACCTAGTGTTCTTTTTTACTTCAATTGCTCTTTTTCACTTTAATTATTATTCTTGTTATTTTTGTGTGTGTGCTAATGAAGGTGTCAGGGATTGATTTAGGTGATGAATGTACAACTATGTAATGGTACTGTAAACAATCGAAAGTACAATTTGTTTTGTATGACTGCGTGGTATGTGAATATATCTCAATAAAATGATGATTAAAAAAAAAAAAAAATACCCATGCACAAACTTGATTTCTAATTGTTACCTAATAACAGGCTAGCATGTAATGCTAGCTTTTCCACTCAAGTTACAGGTAGTGTAACACAGAATAACAGCATGATTTAAAAAAAAAAACTGTCATGGAATAAAAGAATAAATCTTGTGTGCTTCTTTTACTAGAATATCATCACAGTTAGACTTTATTATGAATCTAAAAATCAAACAAAACAATGATGCGAGTAAAGTTTTAAAATATATATAAACACTGAAGAACATGAGTGATCACCTTGAGAAGGAATAAAATGTAGTGCAATAAAATTTGGTATCAGGAAATGTGATCTTAGCCCTTGAGAAGACATAATTTACTGGCATGTTCAGCAACTCACAAATTCCTTGAGCCTGACTTGCCAAATTTTTTAAATGAGGAAAATTGATGAGCTGATCTCTAAGAAAACCAAAACATCTCTTAACAGTCTATGATTCTATGGAAAATAGAGAAAACTCAACCAGCAACAAGCTATAAGCCACAAATGACAAAGATGGGGAGAATAGCGTATTTTTCACTTTCTATACAAACACCAAATTTTAATTCAATCAAGTTCTTAGAATATAATGTACAAAATCATCACTCATCCATTTCTATATCATGAGTAACAAAACCCCTTACATTTTTAGTGGAATCTTCTTTCTGCTAACCGCAATAGTACAATTATAAAAATGTTCTTTCATGAATTGAAACAAATATTATCACACTAATGCAAGTTATTAATAATAGAGTGGTATATAGAACTCTGTATTTTATGCATGATTTTTCTGTAAACCTCCAACTTCTCTAGTAAAAATAACAAAATAAAAATAAGAATTACTTAATCCCTTTCTTACTAACTTACCTTTGTCATTTCTAAACATCCTGCAAATGTTCATCAACTTAGCAGGAGACCCTGGGCTAGGTAGTTCAGTATACAAATGGCAAAATTACGTGCTTGGTTGCAACAAAAAAGAAAAAAATCTCTAAAACACCTGGGGAAAAAAAATGCTTAAACAGAACTATCAGTTTTATTATTGCAAAGCAAAATAATGTATTTCTAATACAGTATCCCAATGAACAGTGGACATTCACACTACAGTGAGTGCTCTTGTGGCATCTCGAATTAATTTGTGTAAGTAAGCAGTGAATCTCTTACATTTTAGATATATATCAAACTAAGTTCCTCTTTTAGCATTCCCTGAATAGGTACTTTTGAATCATGCTCCCTGATCTGGCCAACTTTTGGGATGCTGCTGAAAATAGACCTAAGCTGTGCCAATTTTTCAGGTGTTGTCTCACATGAGGAGGGAAGCAAATGCCCAAAGGAGTCAGGGCAGAACCAGTGTGGCCTTCAAGACCATTCCAGGATTAGAGCCCAGGGAGCTTCGGGACTGGAGATGCTTAAAGCCTGCAGAGCATCAGCAAGCTCAACCACCAGTTACAACTTCTGGATCAGAGCCAGTTTTGTCTTCTGCAATGGAATTTAAATATCAGTAATTTGCAATGAACCTAAAGGACCTTTAGCTATAGAGCAGGAGAAGAACCAACAGTGATGAATCTGGAATAGATGACTGTTAACTTTGTATGGTAGCTCTACATTAATGCTCCAGAATAAGATAGGTGCTGGAACAAACAAACAAAAATAAATAGAAAATTAAACCTAACACCAGAAACAAAGGCAAACACTATAATGCCTCACCAATATGGACTAATTACAATGTGTAAACTCAGAATTGAACCTTAGAGCACAGCTTATCAGGAGAACACTTATTGTAACGGTCCCTAGACTGTAAGCTCTTACAGCAGTCACATCTATTCCTGAATTGTAGTAGCTATCTCCAGATTCCGAGATGCTGATCCCTTTGTGTATAACCTGATCGATCCCTGGAACTTTGGGTATCTGTGAGATACCTGAAACTCAGAGCTAGAACTCAGCAGATATAAATGTCAGTATTAGCACATATAGCAACTATTTTAAAAAGCTGAAAAAGAGATACGAATGAAGCAGATGTGGTTAGGACTAGGACAAATCAGGCCAAAGGGTAAAAGACAATACTGACTGCGTTTTAAAACTTCAAATCCCATGTGAGACCAAGGGAAGAGATGTTTAGTTGGTGCAAGATCTATATTTCCTAACCAATTTAACTCGCACAGTTTGTTCAAATACCGTAATTACATGGAACTTTTAATAGGAAGTGAGAACTGACAGATTTGCAAAGGTTAGTGTGAAATAGAGACACAGCCCAAAGTAATTTGGGCAGAGAATAAAAATATATATGTAGGGCCTCCCTGAGAAGCTGGGGGAGAATGCAGAGGTGTTGGGTTTCCTCACCTGGATTGTTGCTGATGTTCTCACAAACATTGAGGACTGGTGGTTTGATGTGCCGAGCCATCTATCACGGGGCTGGCCCTTATGAAGCTCATTACTGCAAAGGAGAGGCTAAACTTGCTTATAATTGTGCCTAAGAGTCTCTCCCTGAGTGCCTCTCTGTTGCTCAGATGTGGCCCTCTCTCTCTAGCTAAGCCAACTCTGCGGGTGCAACTCACTGCTGTCCCCCCTATGTGGGATCTGACACCCAGGGGTGTAAATCTCCTTGGCAACGTGGGCTATGATTCCCAGGGATGAATCTGGACTCTGCATCATGGGATTGAAAACATCTTCTTGACCAAAAGGGGGATGTGAAATGAAACAAAATAAATTTTCAGTAGCTGACTGATTCCAAATGGAGCCAAGAGGTCACTCTGGTGGACATTCTTATGCACTATATAGATAACACTTTTTAAGTTTTAATGCATTGGAATAGCTAGAAATAAATACCTGAAACTATCAAACTGCAACCTAGTAGCCTTGACTCTTGAAGATAATTGTATAGCAGTGTAGCTTCTGAGGGGTGACAGTGTGATTGTGAAAGCCTTGTAGATCACACTCCCTTTATCCAGTGTATGGATGGATGAGTAGAAAAATAGGGACAAAAAACTAAATGAAAAATAGGGTGGGAGGGGGGGAATGATTTGGGTGTTCTTTTTTACTTTTATTTTTTTACTCTGATTTTCATTTTTTCTGGTACAAGGAAAACGTTCAAAAATAGATTGAGGTGATGAATGCACAACTATATGATGGTACTGTGAACAACTGATGGTACAATTTGGATGACTATATGGTGTGTGAATGTATCTCAATAAAACTGAATTAAAAAAAATTAACCCTAAGTACAAACCAATGAAAGGTCACAACAGTGTTTAAAAGAATATTAATAGGAAGGGTTTGATATCCAGTATGTATAAAGAAATCCTACAACTCAACAATAAAAAGACAAACAACCCAATTTAAAAATGGGCAAAGGACAAGTCACTTCTCCAAAGAGAAAATGAGATGGCTAAGAGGCACATGAAAAGATGCTCAGCTTCACTAGCTATTAGGGAAATGCAAATCAAAACCACTGAGATACCGTCTCACAGCTACCAGAATGGCCACTATTAAACAAACAGGCAACTACAGGTGTTGGAGAGGATGTGAAGAAACACAAACACTCATTCATTGCTGATGGGAATGTAAAATGGTACAGACACTGTGGAGGATGGTTTGGTGGTTCCTCAGGAAGCTAAGTATAGAGTTGCCTTACAACCTTGCAATCCCACTACACGGGATATATCCAGAAGTTCTGAAAGCAGGGACATGAACAGACATTTGCATATCAATGTTCACAATGGTATTCACAATAGCCAAAACATGGAAACAGTCCAAGTGTCCATCAACAGATGAGTGGATAAACAAAATATGGCATATACATATAAAGGAATATTATTCAGCAGTAAGAAGGAACGAAGTCCTGAAGCATGGAACAGCATACAGCATGGATGAACCTTGAGGACATTATATTAAGTGAAGTCAGACAGGCACAAAGGACAATTATTTTATATCTCATTGATATGAATATAATATGTAAACTCATAGACATAAAATATAGAATATAGGTTAGCAAGATACAGAATGAGGCTAAAGAACGGGGAGTGGTTGCTTAATATATGCAGAAGGTTTAACTAAGGTGAACTCAAACGTCTGAAAATGGACAGGGTGACAGTAGAATGTATTGTGAGAATAATTAACAGAGCTGAATGGTGTGTGAGTGTGATGGAAAGAGGAAGTTTAGAGTCATGTATGTTACCAGGAAGAAAGTTGAAGGTTAAAACATGGGAATACATGACACAGTGAATCTTGTGGTAGACAATGCCAGTGATTAACTGTACAAATACTAAAAAGTTCCTTCATGAACTAGAACAGATGTACTATACTATATTATAAGGAATTAATAATAGAAGGGTATGTGGAAAAAATGTACCTATCACGAACTATGTACTAAAGTTAACAGTAATATTTTAATATTCTTCATCAATAGTAACAAATGTACCACACTAATAGTAGGGGTCAATAATAGGGGGGAATAAGGAGTATGGGAAGAATGTTTTCTTCTTTATTTTTATTTCTTTCCTAGAGTAATGAAAATGTTCTAAATTTGATCATGGGGCTGTATGCACAACTATATGACGATATTATGAACCAATGATTATATACTTTGGATGGTTTCTATGCTGTGTGAATATATCTCAATAAAATTGCATTGAAAAATACTAATAGGACCAAAATGATATGGAAAAGGTAACAAAATATAGGAAAAGTTTTTAGGTATTACTATTTTCCAAAAACGTTCTGTGAGATCTTTTAAAAACTCTGCAGCTTTAAAAATACTTTTATATGGGGATAAAAACTAAAGGACAAATGGGGTGGGATGGGGGGATGATTTGGGTGTTCTTTTTTCACTTTTATTTTTTATTCTTGCTCTGATTCTTTCTGATGTAAGGAAAATGTTCAGAGATAGATGGTGGTGATGAACGCATAACTATGGACAGTGGATCGTATACCATGGATGACTGTATGGTGTGCGAATGTATTTCAATAAAACTGAATTTAATTAAAAAAATAAATTAATTAAAAAAATAAAATTAAAAAAAATACTTTTATAAAACACACCAATCTAATCAACTTTTGATTTATATGCCATAACTAGTGGAACTGACCATGCAAAATAACTGGTAATGATTTTTATGTAATTTCCATTAAAATATCCCAATGTATAAATTTTGTTAAAATGGAACTAAATGCCTTTAAAATATAACATTGACACAGTGACAAACACCTATTTATTGTATTAAATACAAGCCTGAAATGTTAAGTAGGTATTACAGATTCTAAGAAATGACACTTCAGATTCCCACAATGTCCTGGTTGGTGCTCTGACAATTAAAATAATGCTTTAGGAGTTGTTAGTTTTTTTTTTTGTTTTTTTTTTTTTCTTTTAATTAATAAAAAAGCAACAATTAGGGGATATAAAATAAAATCCAAAACTCAGTTTATACAAAATTCTTTTGAATTTCTAAGGGGGCTGTAAACTGTTTTTTAATGTTCGTAGCTTAAAGGAATGTGAATGTCACAATTTCTACAGAAGTCTGTTGAGGAAGCCCACCAATGCTACACAGTAGTTTCGTGTTTCCATAACCCAGTCCTAACATTACCAGTGCTATCTGTTCCAAGCAAGGGTCCATCTTGCCCACTGCTTTTAACTGGTCCATTCTGTATGGCCAAGTTGACGCCATAAGACTTCTGCTGACTTTCAAGTTCCACTGCACTTGGCTTCCTTAATGCATCTTTTTTACTACTAGTTGAAACAGGCTTTTCAAAGTTTCTGCTGCTTTTGGGAAGTGTGCTACAGGCATCACTGCTATCTTGTTGGGGTGAGTTGTACTGCCTCTCTCTGTAGGCTAAATAAGCTCTCCGACTCCGTGAATGTCCTTCGTTACTGCCAGGCCGGCTTTTAGGTAAGCTGTTCTGCACACTTCCTTCCACGCTTGTTGGGACATCATAGGCATATTCTCTTAGGACTGTGAGTCTGCTTGCCCGGTGTCCCCTACTTCTGTTTTTATGATGGCGAGCTGGGTGCACATTTGTTCGAAACTGAACTTCTAAAGGTGCCACATGCATTTTAATATCATTGTCCATTGAATGTTCTGTCAGACTATTATCCAGCTGAGGCATAGAGTTCAAAGGTAGAGAACTGGTAAGGCACTGAGCTGCAGCAGCCTGCAAATTTGTTAATTTGCAACCTTGGGAGGAATTTTTAAAGCTTGATGCACTTTTATTTGTGCAGGAAGATTCTGCACTGCTGTTGGTGCACTTGGGGGGCTCTCCATTTGTCCCACTGGAACTGGGGGGCTGGATGTTGACTTGCACTGAATACGAGCTCCGTCCCGGGCAGCAAGTCAAGATCCAAGCAAGTCTCACATCCTCCCTGTTAACACAATGGTGAACCATGATGAAAGCACTGAAGCTTAAACACGTAGCTCCAAAAAAGAAGCTAAAAACCAGGTCCAGAGGGTAATATGAGGAAACAGCCAAGGCCCCAAACATCCACAAAGCAACATATAAGAGCAAAGTGAGGCTGGCCCCCAAGAGTTGAGAATGAAAAGTGTGCTCATTTTCCAAGGCTGATGTAGAAATCAGGGACAGAGACATTGAATCCTGATGATTTATTTCACCATTTTCATTGACTGCCAGTCTTTGCTGTTCCTCGGTGGGCTCTTTAAGCTCATATTTGCGTTCAGGGTGCCGTTTCAACTGAATAAATATGCTTAGAAAGTACATGCAGTTTACAAAAGTGATGAAGCTAGCGGGCCCATAGAAGGCTCCCAAGGAGGGTTCCCACGCCATCCAGCAACTAGGAAAGAAAATGGTGAACCAACTCAGATGCTACATAATTCAACAAAGTACTTAGGAATTTCCACTTAACCTCAGAGCCTGTGAAATATTTAGGGGAGAAGCAATTGGGTCAGGTAGAGAGAGAATACAAAATACTCACTAGGGTGCACTTGGCCGACTGCCATAATTCTTGATGTTTGCTGCTGCTGTTATGCCACAAACGATGATGGGGATACCACCGCCAATCAGGTAAAACCTGGAAGAAGGAGGAATAGCAGCTCATAACTCCAATTTTTTAAGGTGTGTACATCATATCTCAGTGCTTCAAAAAGATAATCTATTATTCTTACTCCAGTAAGTTGAGAGTTAATGCTTAGAGGCTTTTTCTTTTTTTTTAAGACAATTTGTTCACGTGTTTTGGATGTCCTAAAGCACAAAAGCTATTCAAGTTTCTGAGGAAGAAAGCTGGTCAACTTCTGCCATCTTGTGGACAGGCCAGGTAACACTCAGCTATTATATACACACGCTTTGCTTACACTTTCTCAAGGGGAACCTGCTTCTTTTAGAAGCAGGTGGGAAAGTTGAAAGTTAGCAGTGGGCTGAATTGTACTCCACAAAACGGTATGTTCGATTCCTAACCCCTATGTGATGGTTGGAAGCTATATGGATCCCAGAAGACCATGTTCTTAAAGCTAATCCTTTCCTGGGGGTGGGATCTTTTGATTAGGTTATTTCAGTTGCGGCAAGCCCCAGGTGGGTCTCAATCCTCTTACTGAAGTCCTAAATGAGAGCAAAAAAGACACAGAAGCTAACAGAGAAGAGCCAGAGCCCCGGAGAGAGAAGCAGTAATAAACTGTGCCACCTGCCTGCTTTGCCCTCTACTTACCGTACCTACACTATACTTATTTTCTCAGATAATGGAAGTACCATCTGCCAAAGTACCCCCAGCTAACTAGAATAGACAATTGACAGCCATTCTTAACCTTCTCTCTCTCCCACGCATCTTATATCTAGTTGGTCATCAGTTCTAGAGAAACTGTCCCAAGTCCCTCTCTCTTCTCTATACCATCGTTCTGGTTTTAGTCCTCACTGGGCGGGACTACTCTAGTGACCTCAGTGCAATTTCTTATTCCTAGCTAAGCCAATTTATGTTCTGTGCTAATGCCATCTTAAAAAAAAAAGACCCCGTAATCAGAAATCTTCACTGGCTGCCCATAATTCAATATGGTCCCATGGCTTTCTTTATACCCTGAATTACTGCCAATCTACACCAAACACTAGTCTAGGTTCCAGCCAAACAGCATATCTCCATGTTCTCTCAGCTCACCACAAAATCCTGTATCTGGAGTGCCACCTCCTCCTTTTGCTCCAGTCCCACATCAAGGTTCATGCCAGTGCCAAGCATTTTCTCAAGCCACACCCCACCCCAAAGTAATTCTCCCAAATTAATGAGTCCTTCCTTTGCATGCTCTAAGAAACTGTCTCCACTACGGTTTCTTGAACATTTTATTACAGTCGGTTTACACATGCCTGTCTCCTTCCAAAGATGTAAACTCTTCAATGGCAGGGATGTCTTCATTAAGCCTCTGGCCCCGTGCTGAGTATCAAAGCCAGGCAGTCAATAAACTCAGCCTCCATCGATAGTTTTTGATCATCTAGCATGATAATCTGGCTTATAATTTTTATCATCTTGAGTAAGTCAAGATATTTTGCCTTCTTAGAGAATTATTAAATTGATAAACGCTTAGTAGATTAAAATCAAAGCCATCGGCCCTTAAGAAGATAAAAATAGCTAACATTTCCACAAACCTCTAAATCCATCTCAGTGCTTTACATCTCAATTCACTTATTTCTCATAATTGTCCATGGTAGGTCCATCCGCAATCCACAGATCAGCTAAAGGAGGCACAGAGAGGGTACAGGAGACTAGGAGGGCGCAGAGCTAAATCTCAAAACCAGGCAGCCTGGCTTCTAAGACCATTCTTTTATTTTCAAATGTTCTCTCAGGATTTTTCTGTCATTGCTTATGACAAAGTTTTGAACTAGGCAAATAAAATATTTAACTAAGATTTAATGTAATAGAGTCAATGAAAGTATTGGATACCTGAGCATTGGTCTGGGTGGAGGTGGAGGCTCCTCGGGATCCTGGCACCTTTTAGCTTTTTTAGTGACTTGTTTATAGATATTTCGAGCTGTCACTCCCACCCATAGGACTGTGGCAAGAGTGGAATAATGAAGAATTATCCCAACCTAGAAGGAAAAAAAATTAAGAATAAACTCAAAGAAGAAAACCCTTCCCCTTCCAAGCATTAAGTGTAATAGCTCCCACCAAAGCTTATCAGAATGATTGGTAAGTAATTTCCAAAACTCTGATTCAAAACCAGATTGAAGGCATACTTTAAGCACTAACCCCTTTGCTGCTTAGGAAATAAAGCACTCTAACAGCCATAAGAGAGAGGATTATGTCCTCCAATACATGAACCAAAGGCTGGATCCAGGAGGCCCACAGACGGTAACTTATACCCACAGATAACCCGTAATGTACCACTCAATTGGTTCCAGGACAAAGTTAAACTAAATGTTATGAATTATGAGTTCGATTTCAAAACCCCATTTTAAGAAGCAACATAATGGTCAGAGGTTAACTATAGAGGGTGAAAGCCACAGCATAGAGAATACGTTTTAGAGTGAGAAACCTGAGTTCTAATTCAGAGCTTTTATATACCGTAATGGTAGATAACTGCGGTCGCGGTTACTACTTCTAGGGGGAGGGGCGGCCGGTAGTTAAGCCCTCAGCTCTCGGGGCTGCTCAAGGGGTACCGGCGGCGGGGGCTCTTTCCCGGAGGCGAGGGCGAGGCGGAGGACGTGGCCGGGGTCCTCGGCGGGAGGCGTGCAAGGTATGGAGGGCGGCGATAGGGACAAGACACTCTTCATCCAGTAGGAGTATGCGCCAAAGAGATTTATTCAGGGGTGATTACAGGTTATATAGGCTGGTAAGAAGGGCAGGGCTGGAAAAGAGGTGAAGCAGCCTTAAATGGCAATATTGAAGGGATAGGGGCTAGGATTGGTTCTGAGAGAACGCCGGAGCCGTTGCAGCGGGGCGGGGGTAGTTCTGGCCACGGGCATGCGCGCTGGCGGTGGCAGGAGTGGCCTTGGCACCAGGGAGTGAGTGGGTAAGATAAGGAAGTGGGGAAAGGGCAGTTGGGAGAAAGGCGGTTTCCTCCGGCAAGCCTCCCCTGCCCGTGACATTTTGGGTGAGGAAGAGGGAGCTGCCTTGACCTCGCTCCCCAGGCTCGGGGGGGCTGCAGAGGGCACTCACGCCCGTACCTACTACCCTCCCCAGGGGGTGATATCAGGTCCCCTGGCCCAGGCCTGGTAAGTTGAGGTACAAGCTCAGACACCCGCAGATAACGTGGTGGTGAAGAGGGTGAGCTCTGGAATCAGAAATGCTGCCCGGTTTTAAATCTGACATCCATCTCGTACCTTTTGTGTGATCTTAGCAAAATTGTTTAACATCTCATGTATTGGTTTCCTCATTTGTCAACCGAGAATAACATGAAGGTAATGTGAAGCTAAATAAGATAGTTACATGGAGCATTTAGCACATTGCCTAGTACATGATAAGCAATTTATAAGAATGACATCTGTATTATTAGTATTAGTATTATTTATTGTGTATGTGGCTTCAAGGAAATCATGTCACCTCTTTAAACTTAAGTTTCTTTATTTGAATAGTGAGAGAAGTGTCACCAGCCACCTCTAGGGTTTTTGAAGGGATTTAATGGGCACAATACTTGGCACATAATAGGTGCTCAATAAATAGCAGGTACTTACAACATATGTAAATGATTTCACTAATTAAGTTACATCACAGTGGGTGATAGGCTGTATGTTTATCATATGTCATATCATCTGTTATTAAAGCAATTTGAGCTGAAGACGTTCTAGATGAAGATATGTGTAGGTTAAGGGGTTTAAAATCTACTCTAAGAAGAATAAATGCATGTGCCTTTGGAGCGTTAAGGACACAATCTAGCTTTCTTAATCAATAAAATACTTGCTACCTTTTTTATTATTTCTTCTTTTACAATTATTACAGGTAAGTAAAAAAAAAAAATCCTCATTCTGAAAGGATGACCAAAGCAAATTAACTGACATTGTCAAATCTAGGTCAATACTACAAGTATTAAGCTACCTCCCAGGGTTCATTTTAATGGGAACTAATGTATAGCAAAACACTTGGCAATGTTAAAGCCCAAGTCTTAATCTGCAGGGGAGAAATGAGGGTGGTCACTGTCCAATGAATCTACAAGTGGCAGGAGGGTGGATCCAGCTTGGCCAAAAAATCTAGAAAAGTCAGAAGTTATCTTCTTTAGGAAGAAACTGGCTCCTTAGTTTCTGTTAGTTTTGCTGACTGCACTGAAAAGCAAAATTTATAGATAGAAGTGGAACAAAAAGCATAAAATGCCCTTTGAGCTGAGGTTACATCAAATACTGTAAATAAAAAAGAATACATGCATTTGGTGCATAAAAACCAATAAAACTCAAGACAAATCACTGATATGGACTAAAAATGGCAGGCACTACTTATAACTGGAGTTTTCCCTGAGGCAGAGGTCAAAAGAATGAGGCAGGGCTTTCAAATACCTAAGTTAAAAACATAGTTAATTTTTTTTCAACATAGGAAGTGAACGACAGAATTTTCTTGCTTTAGATATAGCAGGGATAACTTGATCTTTAGGTTTTCAAGTGTTTTTTTATGGAACTTCTAATTTTCTAGAGTAGTTTTCACCCTTGAAAGGTACTGTGGCCTTCCAGTTAATTCCAATAGTAGAATTTAGGGGACTGATGTCTAGTCTGGTAAGAGTCACGTAAGCAAATAAACAAAGCCTCCACAAGGACCAGAATACAGTAGGAATAAGGTCTAACAGAAAGGGTTTTCCTATCTTTTCTCCTATCCATCCAACACTTGGGCTATATAAGAAATACAGAAATTCTTCCTTACTATCACATTCTCTTCCAAATAAACTAGAGATGCATATGGAAATTTTGTAAATAGTTTGGAAATGTCATATAATTCATAGGGTCTATACATGATTAATTAAATGCAACAGATAATAACTTAAGAAAGTTACCTTACCTCAGGATATCAATTTCCAAAGCTGCAAAATGGGTATAAAATAATTATCCTTAAGAGTTCCATTTTATATGTATGTTACCTAAGTATATACTCTCCCATACCTAAGACCAGGCAGAATCACAATCACATTTTTAACCACCAAAAAACCTAAGACAGTGCAGCATGCATGGCAAGTATGTTAAATAATTTTTATGATAAATACAATCATATATGAATATATAAATATTAAAAATAGTAACAGCTTCCCCACTGTTGAATGCCTACATGGACCAAAAACCATATTAGGAGGTTTTGTAGGTAATTTCATTTTATCCACCTAGAATCATTATTCGGTCTGTAACCTGAGTCACAGACAAGGAGACTGAGGCTGAGAGAAGGGAGATCACCCACCAACCAGAGTTCACACACAGTCAGTGGCAAGGCTGTGATTCAAACCCAAAGCCACAATGGTTTTCATACTGGCCCCACCTTACAGTAAAGCACAGTGATGGGAGGGGTCACTGCGAGTCTAACAGAACACGATGTCAATTGGGCCTCTGCCACCCAGTAGCCTTGGTGATTTGGGGCAAGTTGTTTCAATTTTCTCCAGCTCAGTTCATAAAACTATGAATAAGAAGTCCCTCCTAGGGTTAATATAAACGTTAAGATAACACATTTGCAGTAGTTGGCAAGAAGCCTTTTAATATTCACTAGTTAGACTTTTCCCAATGCATCTCACGTGCCATTGAAGCAATCCTCTAGATGACAGTAAAAGGACACCTGAGAAGGTCAGCTGGCACTATGTTAAATGGGTGAAATCACAGAGTGTTAGAGCAACAAATTAACTTAAATAAGATCCAGCTGAATAACTTCACTGCCTAGCTATGAAGACCAAGGACCAGAGAATTAATGATCAAACAATTATTTGGCAGCACATTACGAACCAGAACCCAGATCTCTTCCAACCTTGAGTCAACAGCTTCTTCCTCACCATCACTCGGCTTTTTTAGCTCTCCTTTCAGCACCTTATACCTTAAAGGCTGTAAAAAGCACCTAAGGTACCACCTGAAACTGACTTAGGAACCGGAGTGGTAAGTACCTGGCCGGTGGCACTTTTAACAACCTCAGTCACAGTGGGGAAGAAACTACATTAAAATTGGTTCATGCTGTTTACAAAATATGTGAACTCTTAGAGTAAAATAAGAAATACAAAACTATCCTGATTCTGCATATACACAAAACTGTACGTAAAGACAGGCACACAACGGGCTCAGTTTTAATGATCATTTAACTCTGTGCTGCCATTCCCACCCCCTACCCCTCTTTATTTACAGATGAAAAACTGAGCCCCTCATAGGTTAGTGACTAGCCATACAGGCAGCTAGAACCTGCTGGATAGTATCTGGAATTGTAGGCTGGTCCTTTTGCATCCTACCACTCTCCTCTCAACTGGCTACTACTGCATTAAGTATTACAATGGCAAAATGAAGCAAGTAATGTCTGAGTCACAAATACAAGAATGATGTTATGTCTTTCATAAAAGAAGGGAAGATAGAAGGAAATGACATGTGAAAACATCTAAGGACATGTCTTTTCCTTTTCTTTTGTAAACCACAAATGGGTGTTTGTTCCAAAGGCCCTAAAAACTCAGGGCAAGTCCTCTCCTTTTCATTTTAGAAACGGTATAAAATACTGACATAAAATACTGTTTAGGGATAATGAAAAGCAGTCATCTTTATAATGGCCGCTCTCTGCTCATTTCCTTAGTGAAATAAATCTGTGTGTCTGCTTCATGAAATAGATGAATTTTTTAGGTAAATTGAGACAGCAGATTACTACCATTGTGTGCTGAGCACACTCCTAATACAGCCTATGTTCAAAATTTCTCCCAGGTGGAAGGAGTCGCAAAAGAGGCTTTTGTTGTTCATTCACCCAGTCACTACATGCTGAGCCTCTACTATGGGTCAGGTCCTGGGCTGGTCATTGGATAAACATTGGTGAATGAAATCAGTGTAATTCCTGCCCCTGTAGTGGACAATGAATAAGTAAATGCACAAACAGTCAAACAGTCAGAACCACTGCACTTCAATAAGCACCTTAGAAAAATGAAGGGAAGCCAGGGACAGTATCTCTGAAACAGTAATCAAGAACTGAGACTTGCAAGATAAGTCAAAAATGTGAAGAAGGACAGAAAGACTGAAAAAACCAAAACATTGCCTTCTATACACTTATTAAATTGATCGAACATCCATTATTTGACTTCTGAAAGCCCCCCAAAAAAGACTATTTTCAAATGTAGAGTAGTGCCTAAAAACAGAAATAGACTGCACAACTGAGATTAATTTTGTCAATAACAATAATGATAAGAACAACTAACATGTATTGAGCACTTACTGCATGACAGGCACTTGAGTCATTTAATTATCTCACTAGCCCTTATGCACACACACATTTTAAACCAGACCTCAGGTGCACAAAATTAGATGGATCATACTTAGTTCCAGACACATTCTAATGATTGGTGCAAGCATGCCCTGCTATTTAATAGGCTATTTAATTAATTGTTGTTAATAATGTGAAAAGCATCAAGAATCTAACAGGAAAACAAAAGGTGGGACCTTGACAATAGACTACAACTAACCACATGACCCCCTAACCCAAGGAAACCATTACATTATCCTATATCCTATGTTCTTCACTTCCTTGCTTTCCACTTTACAGTTTTATTGTACCTATATGTTCTTGTTAAAAGTGTGCTGTTTTACTTCAGTTATTTTTATCTTAAAAAAAAAAATCAGGGTGAATATTATCTTTTGGGACTTACTTTTTCTCTCTTATATTCCTGAGACAACCATATTGCAGTGCATTGTTGTAATTCCTTAGTTTTGACTCATATAATACCACAGTTTGTTCATGTGCTCTCTCAATGATGGGCATTTGGGTTGGTTCCAGGTTTTTAGTATTGTGTATAAGTGCTGCTATGAATATTCATATGGGTGTGCATATTCATATGCACGTATCTTCCGTTGCATACAGGCAAGGTTATTCGCTAGGGTATGTGCCCAGGAGTGGAACTGCTGGGTCCCAGGTGTGCAAATGTTTAACTTTAGAAGGTAAAGCCTACTGGCTCCAAAAGTATATCCACTTACATTCCCACCAGCAATGTATGAAAAATACTGTGGATCCACATGCTTTTCAATACGTGGCATTTTCAGGCTTAATTTTTGGCTACAGAATAGGTATAAAATGATAACTCAATGTATTCTTAATTTGCATCTCCCTCACCACCAGTGATGTTGAACATCTCTTCATATGTATACTGGCCAGTATGTTTACTCTTCTATGAAATGCCTATACATTATCTTGTCCATTTTCCTATTGAGTTGTTTGCAACCTTCCCGCTGATTGTAGTTTTTAATATATTTTTTTATGTATTGTGAATAACTTCTCCTACTTTGTAACTTGTCTTTCTTTTCACTTTCTTTAAGGAAGCTTAATAAACAAAAGTGCTTATTTTTAATTTAGTTGAATTTATCTCTTTCTTTTATAGTCAGTACATTGTGCTTTAAGAAATCCTTCCCTACCCTAAGGTCTATGATATATTCTAATATGAATTTTAACATTTAGGTTTTGACATGTAACTTTATTCCACCCAGAGTTGATTTTTTTAAATGATTTTAACCTTTTTACAAATGGATAACCATTTTTTCTCAGCTCCATTTACTGAATAGTGGTCCCTGTCCCTCTTGATCTAACTGCTGAGACATGCCAGCTCTGCCTTATACTAAAGTTCTGTACATGCATGGGTCTACACCTGGGCTCTCTATTCTATTTCACTGGGCAATTCATCTATCCCTGCACCATACCCTGCACTGTCTCAATTATCATAGCCTAATAAGCCCAGATAACCAGTAGGACAAGTCTCCCTGCCCTGACTTTCTTTTTCAGTAGTGCACTGGCTATCCCTGGTCCTTAACTTTTCATATAAAATTTTAAATTATTTTATTTAGTTTCATGAAAAATTCTCCTATTTTCAATAGATTTAGGAGGAATTGACTCAGATAAAAAAATCTTCCTATGCTTGGACCTAGTATATTTCTCCACTTATTTAGGGCTTTCTTTAATATATTTTATAATTTTTACCTGTAAGTCTTGAATATCTTTTATTATTTTTAAGTAATTGATAATTGATACTATATATAGTATTTTCTTATTAACTATGTTTTCTTATATTTGCAATTCTGCATAATGGCAGCAAACAAACTTTTCTATATTAAAATTATACTCAGTTTTTCTAAACTTCTGTATTCTAATAATTTATCTGTAGGTTATTTTAGGTTTTTCATATAAATAATCACATCATCTAACAAACCAAATATTGTAAAAAAGAAACAAAACAAAACAAAACAACAAAACAACAAATCCCAGCTAGTGAACTGTAAAACTGGAACCAAATCTAGGCAATCTGAACTTGTAATTCTGTGTTACACTTCTTGCTATCATGCATATAGAAAACAATATGCAAATATAGAAATATTTACATATTTCCTGTTCACGTACTGAATAGTTTCAATTTGTTTAATATTGTAATGCTCACTAAAGCTACACATATAATAATTTGCTTGAAAATAATGGTACTTGTTTGAAAGTTAAAATTGAGGTTTTTTTTTAATTCTTCATATTTATAAAACCTAAGAAGTTTCTTATTTTTATATTTTAGAGTGAAACTGTTTTCTAATTTCTACTGTTTTCATCAATGGATGAAATCATTTTTAAAATCCTATTTTCAGAAAACATCACTTCCTTTTAGTCAAAGTCAGGATTTTATAAATCTTTTTAATTAAATGTTAGCCATTATAATAGACATAAGTAACTGTGAGTTCCCAAAGATAGTAAGACAAGTTCTTTAAGATACATATCCAGGTATGAAATGATGGTTCAAAATGTGAAGCATATTGGTACACTAGGTAGACATTTGGTTTTACTTTACTTTGTTAAAGAAAAGGACCTTTAAAGAAATTTTCCTTTTATATTTAATGAAATAAAAGAATTTACTTTGTAATATCAGTATTTTTTTTTTCATTTCAATTTTTCCTTTTGACTTACTGCTTGGCAGACGCTTGCATTTCTCGTTTGAGTTATGCCGCCCACAAAAACCACACAGGTCAGGAAAATATGAAAGCCCAAGTTCACAAGCATGTGCCAACTCTTAAGACTGATTCTAATCAAACTGTTCAAAAGAAAACAGAAGGCAAAATGTTAGCATTCCATCTAGTACATTTGAAGCATGACATTAATGATGTTCACCCATAAATAAATACGTACAAGTGCATAAAAGGTCAAATTAAAATGTTTTATAATATATTTTATTTTAAAATATATATACTTCCACACACACACACATAGGATTTGAGAGATCATTTGGCTCAATACTGTTTCTTACGATTTAACCTTACACAATAGAAAAGTAATTTATGGGACTATTGCACCCATTAAAACCAAACAAATGTCAGTAATAAAAAAAACGTGGACTTCTGTTAGTTACAGTGTCTCTTGACTCTCGGATCACTCGCCTGGCTTCAAAAGAGATATGTGCAATATGCCAATGGGTATTTTTCCTAACCGAATAGGGTAACGTTCTAAATGACTGATGCATTTTTTTCTGGCCTTTCATGAAATGGTGAAATCTTTTTTTTTTTTTTCTTCAAAATATCCTTTCGTTTCTTAACTAAATGTCAAAATTTGTCACAGATGTCCAGCTTAAATAGGAAAATACATTCTAGCAAAGCCTTTGGCAAAGTGAATTTTTGCTTAGCAAATCCCTTCAGTTCATTACGTCTTACCATAAGGTAAAAGTTTCTGTAGCTTTATCTCCAATTAACAAAAAGCATATCCCATGCTTAAATGCCACAGACTTTCTTTGAAATGCCATTAATAAAGAATATCACAACAGGCAAGAAAGTCGTAAAATAAAAACAAAAATATAGTCTGGTACCTAAGTCTCAGACATCAGCTTACCATTATAGGTAACAAACCTTCAACTTGACTCACCCTGTCACTCTTGTGCTACACACCCCCCAGCTGCCAACACATCCTCCTCCCATATCCTTCTCCAGATACTAACTCAATGATCATCATTTGTATAGCTGTTGGAATGCCAGGCCTAGAAAAATGGAACTCTGCACCACGGAGGGTGACACCAAGTATAAAAGTGTGTTCCAAGACATGTTTTCAAGCTGGAGCAAAAAAGGCATAAATCCCACAAACCCAGAAAAGTGCCTGGATGCTTTAAATCAGACATGCATTATCTTATGTATTAATTATTTATGATTTGAACTGCATGAAATGAGTAAGGGCTTGTATATTTTCTAAAGAAGCAGTCCTTACTGTGGAAGTAGTACCTGGTTATTAAAGTCAGTTTTATCCTAACTAAATGTGAAATGAACTCCAATTCAAAGTACACAGATCCATACCCAGCTAATTTTATTTCCTACCTGTGATGGTATATGTAACTGACAATGACTGCCAAGAGACACAGGAGAAGAATTACAGCAGTAGTATAAACAACAGGATGCAAGAGAATGGCTGCCTGGGAGTATAGTTCAGATCCCGTCAAATCCTGAGGGAAAAAAAGAAAGCATTATTCTAGTAGCCCTTTCCTGGATATGAAATACTGAGATTTTTCTCAAGTGAACAAAATGCACTGATAAAAGAAAACTCTCTCCAATTTATCCAAGGAGTAAGGTTTTGTGCTAGTTCCCTTAAACATGGCTTTGCCTTCCTAACTTCCACTGTGTTAACTACTTACGGTGTACTCTTTGTCTACATGAATACCTTGTTATGAATTGGAATGCTGAAAGTGCTATGAGAACAAGCAGCCTGCTTGTGTGTGTGATTGACTTAGAAAGGGCAACCACAGACATCATCCTTTTCAACACCCTTTCACTCCCTTTGCATGCTCATTAGCCATCAAGGTATACCAGAGAGCAATATCTCCCATCAGAGCCTAGAGAGACCTCTCTCGATACCAGTAGTTGAGTTTAGTTCCAAGCTCAACAATTACAAATGGACCAAGTGCTGTGCAAGGCTCTAGGGATGTCATGGTAAGGCATGGTTCCTGCCTTGAAGGGCTGAAAGTCAAAGGGAAGATGAACATATGATCAGATCATAACAAGCTTTGATAAGGACAGCGTGGCTATGGGAGCAAAGAGGAAGAGATCTTTAACAGCTCTAGAATCAAGAATAAATGATGAGAGCAAATCATTTACACAGCATTTGCTACAGCCCAGACACTGTGTCAAGCACTCTACAGAGTGACCCTATGAGGTTACTCTATGCAGCCCCATTTCATAGCTTGAAAGACTGAAGCACAAAGAGGTGAAGTACATTGAGGATTAGATCCAAAGCAGTCTGGCTGCAGAGTTTTGAGCTCCAAACACAGTGCAGATTCCGACTCTCCAGGTAACACTGCCTTCCTTCTAAAGGACCAGAGCGGGCTGGGAAGATGCCTCCACCCTGGTGACGGATTCCAGATGCCATACGGGATCCGCACACTGGGAGAAGCCGGACTGTGGGAATCAAAGCTGTAGACTCAGGTGACCACTTCAGTCAATTCTCTTTCTAAACTGACTCTTACAGCTAAGAAAGATAGCTGGCCTTCAGACGGAGTTCACAGTGAGCACAAATCTGATCAGGAAGTTCATGAGACAATATCTGAAACAAGAGAAGCCAGCTGAAAACAGAAAAGGAACCGGCAACAAACAGACATGGAAGTGGGAGACAGCCTCACAGGAATAGGGAAGGAATGGCAAATTTCCTGATGGAAGAATCAGAAGTTGACAATATCACAATTATTGACCTGAAAGAGTCCATCTGAAAACCTTAACAACCCCACACCTTTAACAAATAATGAACAGAGGTCCATGGAGCCTGACAAAACTAGTTAATGGGCATCTCAGCTGGAGATACGATGTGGGAAACGAAATTCCAAACTGAACAAACTGAATGATCCTCTATGTTATGATGAGTCTCAAACTAGTTCAAACTGGTTCAGGTTATTCGACAAATACGAACTGGTGGCCCACCACGGCCAGGTGCTATGCTAATCACTGGTGACATACAGGAATAAGTGGGCACGGTTCCAGACCTGGTGGAGCTTCCAGTCTGTAAACTACGTACACAAAAAGGAAAATACAGAGAAGAGGCTGTCACTACCAGTTCTGAACAATATGCCCTTGTGCGCCACTCACAATATTTAGTTTGCAGTACAAGGCCTCCAGGTATTTGCGTTCTGTTGAAAGCACAGAACATTACCAGGAAAATTCAACAATGCTGGGGCAATGTGAACCAGTTAGATGTTAGTAAAAGTAGATGCATTTCTCCTCAATTTCTATGAAAAGCCAGTACTCTAGTACAGAATTAATAAATAAGGATGAACTTTAAATATCTGGGATTTAATCTTCTGGACTTCTTTCATGCATTATCTGCTTCACATTCCTCTAGGAAATGTTTAATAATACGTCACTACTTACTTTCTAGCTCTAAGATTTGGGCAATTACCTCACTATAGAATGGAGACCCCACCCATCATTGTGCATGGTTTGTAAAGGGCAGTAAGACGGCATGCAGAAGTGCACAGACCAGTCCTTGGCAAAGAGGAACAAAACATGGGTAGCTGGATATTATCTAATAGAATTTCAGATAATGTGCCAATCCAGTTCTCAAAATATATTGTATAATATAAACCTTATGTCTAAGATATATAAAGTTTAAAAGAAATCAGTATTTTCCAGAAGTCAAATGAATGTGACAGTGTGTGAGAAAGAAACTGGATGTTGAGCACAGAGGGCAATAAATTGTAATTCAAAGGAATGACTGGAGGAAGGCATAAGTACTATTTCTATTGGTCATGGGTAACACCAATTCTGCCAAGGGCATTTTTGGTTGTCACAATGAACTGACCTGCCCCCAATGCAAAGAAGACCCCTGCTGAGAAACACTGGCCCAGAGAAAGGTATAAAAAGTAGGTATCAGCAAACTTGTCCTTAAAAGACCAGATAGTATTTTAGATTTTGCTGGCCAAGAGACAAATTGAGGCTATTAAGCAGGTACTTACTAACCATTTAAAATATAACCATTAAAATATTAAAAAACCATCTTTAGCTCTCAGGCAGTAAAACAAACAAAATCAGGTGTTCTTTTGGAGTTAGTCTGTGGGTGGAAGTTTACAGAACTCTTGTATAAAGAAAGCACAAAATGTAAGAGAATAAGACTATTTAAGGCACTGGAGAAGAGTAGAATAGTAAGCAAGTAAAAGTTCTAGAATGAGAAAGAGTAGAAATTGGAATCAAACTATTTTCAATTATATAAATATACAAATACAGGCTTTGTGATAATATAATCAAAGATTACCAAATATCTAATGAAAATATGGCCACTAGGAGGCACCCGTGGGAATAAAAAGTAGAACTATCATTTACATTTGTGATATACTGATAAATAATATAGGAAAGGCCTCTGTTGTTTGGAGCTCATAACTAAATAGTGATGTTAGTCACTCTTCTATATGGTAAAAGTTTAAGGAAATAACTAAACTAGGAAGTGAAAAGAAGTTTGCCTTCCAAGTTAACTACACTGATACAAAGACTATCAGAAGACCCAAAAATGTGTTAAAAATCATAAAGATGGGGATTATTAAGGATATGAATAAATGGAAGAGTTTTTTAAGCTCTTTGTTTACTGGATAAAGAGATTGTTATATTTACAAGGGTTACTTCCAGGCTGGGAATTACTAACTATAAAATCAACACCAGCTTTATATAATTCATTACCATCATGTCAACACTAATAATAATTAGAAGTCGTGAATTACCTAAATTTACTGGGGATCTGGACAATGGAAAGTCGCCCAAACAAAACAAAATCTCATGGTACCCTCTGCTTGTCAGAATACAAAGAATAATAAAAAGAGTTTACCAATAAAATAAAATTTTAAAATAGATTTGAAATCAGAAATTAAAAAAAAAAAAAAAAAAAAAAGACTATGACTTCCGTGTTGCTTTTTATTTTTTCCCCTAGAGAACAAAGAATAATCTGCTCCCCCTACCTCACAACATACACAAAAATCAGTTCTGGTTGAATCATAGACTGAAATGTGAAAGATAAAATGCACTAAAGCTTCCAAAAGAAAACAAAGGAAAATATCTTCATGATATTGGGGTGGGCAAAGATATTTTAAATAGGACACTATTAAAAAACTAATAAATTGAACTTCATTAAAATTAAGAATCTCTGTTCACAAAAAGGCAACATTAAAAGAAAAAGGAAAAAGGCACAGACTGGAAGAAGAAATCTGCAACACACAGACCCAACAATCGGCAGATATTCAGAACTGATATCAAGAGCTGCTATAAATCAGTGAGGAAACAAGAAACAATTCTATTACAAAGAGACAAAATCAGAGAAGTCACAAGGGAAATGCAAATTAAAACCCCAATAGTATACCACCATCAGAAGGCTAAAATTAAAGGTGACAGTACCAAGTGCTGACAAGGACATGGAAGAACTGAGCACTCACTCTCATTACTGGTGGGACTGAAAACTGACACAACCACTTTGGTCAATTGTTGGGCATTATCTACTAAATCTAAAAGTATGGCTAGCCTAAACCCAGCAATTCCATTCCTGAGTATATATGTCCATCAGAAAACATGTACATGAATACTCATTGCAGCTTATTTCTTAAAAGCCAAAACTTAGAAACAACCCAAATGCCCATTAACAGTAAGATTGACAAATTTGGGTATATTCATACAATGAACTACTAAGCAGCAATGAAAAAAAAATTAATTGCTGCTACATGCAAAAACAAGATTAAATTTCACAAACGTATGTATTTGAAAAAAGTCAGACTATACTAGTCCAATTTTATTAAGTTTAAGGACAGACAAAACTAAATTATGGTGAAAAATATCAATCCGAAGGGGGGTTAGTTCTTGAAATGGTGACAGAAAGAAACACAAGGGAGCCTCCCTAGTGAAGGAAGTCTTCCAAATCTTGATTGTAATGGTGATTAAATGAGTATATCGATGTGTAAAAATATCATAAAGCCATACATTTAAGATTTGTGTACTTTACTAGATACCTCAATTTAACGAAAAAAGGAAAAAGAGGAGTTGGTCCCTTTGAGGACTGCAGAGAATTTATCCTACATACACTCTGTTAAATGTACAAAATGACATTATATAACTGAAAAATGACATTATACAACTGAAACATTGGAAAAAAAAGAAAATAGGAGAATACGTAAATAATAGCGACAGAGAACAATATTCATATGTAAAAACAGAATGAGGAAGCTTCTTTACATTGATACGGAAAGACTTCAGAGAGGATTTAGCAACGTTTTTAAGAACACAGATTCTGGAACCAGACTGAATTCAAATCCCAACTCCATCACTAACTAGCTTTGTGAACATGGGCATGATAATTAATCTCTTTATGTCTTGCTCTCCGTGTCTGTAAAGTGAGGACAATTACAACAGTATCTATTCAGCATAAGGTTGATATGAGGACAAAATGAGTCAATACTTGTAATGACTTCAGAGGAATCCCTGGCACGTAAGTGCTTATTTGAATGCTAGCCACCGCCACCACCACCACTACCATCATCATCATCTTTAGATAC
The DNA here is from genome assembly GCF_015220235.1 of Choloepus didactylus. Taxonomy (NCBI): domain Eukaryota; kingdom Metazoa; phylum Chordata; class Mammalia; order Pilosa; family Megalonychidae; genus Choloepus; species Choloepus didactylus. Next base: position 23,017,839 of record NC_051309.1, read on the forward strand.
ACTGTTCCAGGGAAAAAAACACGGTTTAGTACAACGTATGTGGTATGCAACTTTTGTATAAAAATGGGAGAAAATATTACTACATATTCATTTTTTGTTTTTATAAGCATAAAAATCTCTTCAAGGATTTGTTATAAACTAATAGTGGTTATGAGTTTTTGCTGTAATATGTGTATAGAAATAATTACAATTTTTGATCCATGTGAACATATGATCTATTTAAAAATGATAAACAAACACCACTGGCATTCATGTTCAACTACAGAGCAAATGAAACTGAAGCTTGCTTGCTTTCAGCAAGTTTTACATGCAAACAAAATTTAAAAGCATCACTAGAGAGCTACAGAAATAAATGAGTGCCCTCTAATTTCATATATTTGTAGGTAAATAAAATCACCAAAGGCACAGAGATTATTACCTTACTTTATCTGCCAATTAGATTATTAAATACTATATAAATAGTTTGACCCTAAAATTACCCTACTTTCTACTCAGTTTTTTTTCCTGCTAACCCTAGCTCCTATGAATTTGCATGCCCCAACTGGCTGTTGCTGAAATTCAAGCAAACCCAATTTCTGCTTCACTTTTTTCTCTGGCTCCCACTGAGATCTTAGCATACTATCAGTATTAACTGATGCACAATGAACCAAACTATGGTATCTATTTGAGATTTGAGAACACATATATTTTTTTCTCATTTTTTTAATACAAAATTCTTTAAAGCAAATCAGGAAAAGTTTTATGGACAGGAATCTAGACTTGCCATATAAAATCATATATTAAGATGGCAGTCATGAAACATAAAATTTGATCTATTTTTCAAAATAGTGAAGTGTAAGAAAAAAGTTTTCAGTTTCCAATTTTTAAAAGATATTTTTTCATAGATATGACTTTAATTATTTAAGAGTGGGTATGATTTCATTAACTTTGCCTTTACATTTAATTAGCAACTCTAAAAGTCTCATATATTAACTTTATTATAATTTTGTGAACAATTCCAGATACATTTCACTTTGTTACCTCTAGGTGGCACAGTTGTATCTAAGAAAAAGCAAAGGGATTGTCTGAAAATAAATAGAAAGATCTTAGCATTGACTTTCAGCTTTAAAGAAATGTACATTACATTTTTTAAAAGATTAAAACTATGAAAGATAAAAGAATAGCTTATTCCTTCTAGAAAAGGATTACACTAATTTAAATAGTTTAGAAGAATAGCTAGGAAATTCAAAAATAGATCCTTTAAACTGGTTTCAGATTAAACGAAAATAAGTTTCTCACGGTGCTGAATCATGTCATTAATAGTGAAGTTTATAAATGCCTTCCTTTTTGTGTATTTTGTGTTTCATTTATATTGTCCAACTTTTTCTACTTAACTACTTATAAATTTCACACAATGTTGTGTCTATCTTATTTCTTCTGTATCACTTCACAGTTTTACATTTTTATAATAAAAACTTGAATGAGAAAATAATTACAACCTGAACAAGAAAAGCTTCATACAGTATGCCTTCATTTAAAAGGTGACTGCAAAATATTAAGACATGAGTGAACCTACGGGAACCAGACTCAGAAAAACCAAGACATCTCCTATTTGTGAAGAGAATGCTAAAATAGCAATTCTAGCTTTGAGTCCCAAAGGATGATACAAATACAGCTGAACCTAACTTTCACCCACGGCCAGTCAGGCTAAAAACGAACATGTTCAAGTATGTTCCTTCCAGTTGCACAAAATGTTTCACAAATGTCACTGAAAAAATCATACTTACATTCTGCTAAATAATCTATTTATTCCTCTGCTAACTTGACCAGTGTGCTACGTAAGGAATACCAAGTAGAGGAGCAAAGAAAAAACCCAAATTTGTATTTTTTGGAAAATTTATTATAATTCTGACTTGCTTCAAGATCATTTTTAAAGGGTAAAAACCATTTTGTTTTTTAAGGCAAGTAAAATTCACAAAAAGTAAAACAGATCATGTTTCAAAATTTCTTAGTACCCTGATAAAATTCCTCTAGATAAGAGATTCAGTGCTGGAGCCAGAAATAAAAATAAAAGAGTTCTCATCTTCCAAGCTAGCCTCAAACCAATTCTGAGAAATCTCTTTCAGAAATACAAGATTAATTTATGAATCTCATCAGTAATTCCTTCATCTATACTCTAAATGTATGCATGTGTGTATATATATATATATATATATATATATATATATATATATATACACACACACACACACATATACACACACACACCATGATGTTAATAATTTATAATAACTATATTATAAAATAAAAACTAGCATGGTTAATTTCCTAATTACCTGGCTCAGAAATCAGATTCATTTCAATATCTTATTAATATAAAAGATATCATGTTCCTGTACAAAAAACATCATATTCCTATACATGAGTATCTAATAATTACTTAACCAGAAAGATTTACAGGTATTAACAATGGTAAATAACAGAAAACAACATTGAATTTGTTGGCATCAAAATTGAAGAGACATTATTTGTAGTAGTACTGTCACTTGGAATGACTAATCTGAAATTATCACCATTACTCTAAATTCAAAAGGAATCTAATAATTAGGACACAGTACGAAAAGGCATGAGATGGCAAACTAAGAATATCTTCTCTCACTATCTACTGTGAATCCTTGGGCACATCAGTCTTTCTGTGTTGAGACAGATGGAACCAAGACCGCTCCAAGTTTTAAGTTCAAAGTCTACCTGGAACTGATACACTAAGTTTACTGAAAATTCCTATAACTAAATTCAATCCCATATATTTCACTTGATGGTAAACTCAATTTCCCTCTAAAATTATGTAGCATCACCTCTTACATAATTAAAGGAAGCAATTTATGTTGTTAAAAGTTAAAATTCTTCACTGGAGCTTAATTATGCACAGAAAAAAAGTCAAATAATTATGCCTGGGGGAAAAAAAACATGAATACTTAGTGTTTATGCATAAAATTAACAACTGCCATACCATTAAAACCGCATAATTACTAAGGGAGTAGCACTGAATCGTAGTGATATTTTCGTCTGAGTAGAGAATATGGCACCCATCTGACTTCCAGCCGCCTTGTCCATTCAGCAAATCAAAATCCCACTGAGCTGCAATGGCATCTGCTCCATGTGCGATTCGACGCAGTGTCACATTTACAGGGATGGGGTGGGTATCTATGTTCACACCATCTGGAGAGAATGGGAAATAACAATAATTCTGAAACAAACTTCCAAAAACAATTAAACATCAACGTATACACTAATGGGTACTCTGCAATATCTTTTTTCACTAGTGACTCATTAAAACGAGAAAGTATAAAAACAAGCATTTCTAGGAACAGTGAATTATAAAGCCACGATGTCCAGTAACTTTAGGGTAACATATGCCACAGACAAACCTATTTTTGTGAGAATCACGGGCGTAACCACTGTGCGTCGTTTTCCATCATCAGCCAAATTTGTTGAATTTCCGGTTGCTGGGAAAAGCTTCCCATTGCGGAACGCAATGAGTTGGAGCTTGTATAGAGACTCATCAGTTGGTCTGACTTCTCTTTTTTGTTTTGGTGAGAAAAGGGAAGGAGGAAGCTGAATAGAAGCCTCCACAATTGTATTCTGAAAACAAATAAAAAGCAAAAACAAAGAAAGGTTGCCATATTAGTATAGAGAAACCAGAAAGAATATTTTAGATACAGTTGTGAAATAAATGGCCTAGCAGTCTTGCAGATTCACTATAATTTTAACCAATCAAGATGACAACAAAGTTTGATAGAAATCAGATCTCACTGGCTCCTGCTATAGGGGATGGTTGGGGACATGATGCTACAGTACAGTTAATCTTTCACTGGGACCGAGAGCAGAGGTTGGCAACATTACATAAATTACCAAGCCAGAAGAAATCCACAGTACAATTTCAAATCACATCTCAGAGATTTGGAGATGCTATTGTTGCTACTACATGTTCATTGCCAGCAGAAGCTTCTTTGAGTTCCTGGAAGCAGTCACAAGAATCAGAAGAAGAAGAAAGTAATCCAAAGACTAATTTCAAAGTATGCAAATGTATACTGATGCCCTGGGATTCAATGTGTACAAATAGTAAATCGTTCCTTACTTTAAAATATAAACACACACTATGGCATGAATAAATCAGAAATATGCTGAAGTGAATGGGAAAAATAATTAAGGAATATGATTCTCTGAAAAAGTTCTTTTGAAGCACTGTTCTACAATTATATTTCGTTGTTTTCATTTTCCATAACGTTCAGTAGAGATGATACAGGTACTGTGTTTCACAAATATGGAAAGCTGATCTCATGTGGCCAATGTGAATTATCATTCAGAGTGTCCCCTTCCTTTCTTTGGCAATTGCCTAGAAAATCCTTTGTTCTCTGCTTTAAATGTAACTTTGATAACTTAAAAATGGCAGATTTATTGTTTTAAAGAAGAGGTAGCACCATCAGTCAATACACCATTATATTCAGTTTTATGGGGAAGATATAAATGTTAACTGACCAAACTGATTTTAAGTAACCTCTATCCTAAAATCTAAGCCATTTGCTTAATTTTCTGTTGCTTTATAATGTTAAAGGAAGGACTTTGGAGCTATTATCTCATCTAGAAATTGTCTGGAATATTTATCTTCCAGAATAGGTTGATAAACTCACAATTATCTAGTTTTATATTTTTGAAATCTAGTATGATCCATTCTAGAATTCTAGGTATATTATCATTTTCCTTTGAATAACCTTGACCCTATTAGAAAAAATTAAAAGTTTTCATTCTCGAGTATTTTCAAAATCATCTAAAGATGTTTTGGCACATGGTTATTCTTAGTACTCTCAACTTATTAACAAAATTTACTTTGATTGCCAGTAGAAGAAAATTATTTAAATAACTGAATACCACATACTGTGACAACCACATTTTTCAGATTTTAGTGACAGGTGGTATTTACTGTACCAGACTGTACATCAGATTTATAAAATTTGTTCACCATAACTATTCTGCAATTGATTACACAGAATAACCATAGTTAACTAGGGCTTTGAGAGTGAAAGGGTACACTGCTAGCAATTAATGCCAGGATAATGGACATAACCCAGAATCACTCAAGGCAAATAAGACTAATTTCAAATGACTACTATAATGCAGGACAACTAATTGTAATTATCTTACTTTTGAAGACTTTAAATAATGTATTATTATATTGATGCTGTCATTAAAAAAATTACTTAATTTTAAAAAAAGCAGTATACAATAGTGAGAAATGCAAATGCTACTTTACAGTTACAAACTATGAAAATTTTCCCATACCAAATAGTGCTTACATAGGTTAACATTTGAACAGAACAAGGACCTTAGGATCACTTGGTATGTCAATTTTACAATGATAAAATAAGGTAAATGACCACAAATGTTGCATATCACAAATGTGAGGATAATTAGTTTAAGACTATGGACCCTTAATGTGATTTATGATGCATTGAAAGAGTTAAAAAAACAAAACACAGAAAGAAAATGCCCCAGTATTATAGGAGTTTAGTTTCAAGAAAACTTTCCTTTTAATAGAAACTTCCCTAAGACTAAGAAACACACTAAGAACACAAAGAAGTCAATATTTTGCTACAGGAAAAGATAATAACAAATAGGAATAACTGAAAATGCTAGGAATGTTTTTCAGATTTCTTTATTAGGGACATTTATACTACAAATTATTCAATTTTAGTAAAAAAAAAAAAAAAATACACCAAGGAAGCAAATAATTAACAATCTAGGAAAATCCCAACTGCAAGAACTTACCACAAAGTCTTTTCTCTTAGCCACTAACCTCTCTCCCTCCCTCCAATCCAACTTTTGCATCACCAAGAGAATTTTGTTTTAAGAAACAAATCTGTTCGTGTTATTCCAGTTTAAATAGCCCTTTGTTTCTCCAAAGTTTAGAGAATGCTATCCAAATATCCTAAGTATGGCATTCAATTTGCCTGAAACCTAATTCAATTCCTAATACTCCCTATACCACAACAAGCCACACACACCCAATTTTGAGAATTCCTATGTTCTTTTCATGCCTCTGTGCATTCTGTACTTGCCAGCTACCCTAGCTGAAATGCTCCCCTATTCTTTGGTCTAGCAAATTCTTGAACTCAACAAATCTGATTTTTATAAAGATAATTCTGTTGGGAATGTAAAGGACAGATCAGAATGAGAAAGGCTGGTAGTCAGGAGAAAGATTTTACACAAAGTCCTTAAAAGACAGGTTTGACATGATGAATTACATGCCTCCTTGGTCCACTGCTTTAAAGCCACTTGCTCCCTCTACTGGACTCAGAGCAGTCTGCACCCATCACTCGTAATTAATACTTGCCACATCACAGTGTAACTTTCTGCTCCTCTAACTGTAGGTTTTTAAATGCAGGCAATCTCATTTATTTTGGGACCCTCTACGTTAATTAATAGCTCCTTGCACTTGTATCTGATAAAAAGTGCTCAATGTTTATAGAATTAATAAAAGCCTGTGTGGTATATTTATTTAAAAAAAAAAAAGGGTTATTTAAGCAAATGATTGCCTTTAGAATTATTTTTTACTGCTGTATTCCCAGAGTTTAGAACAATGCTGGATTGTTCTCATAAATGTTCACTGAATGGAAATATTTTGGAAGTTTGAATACTGGCAGTATGAATATTACTTTAAAAGATGCCAAGAAAATATTTAGAAGAAAATTGTTTTGCCTAAGAAGATGCATAAAAAAAGGTTTCTATTAATTCTTACTCACAAATATAACCTGATGAGAAGGCAAAGTTGATTGTAAGCTCATTTGCTTATCTAGTAAACGTCTACTAAAGATATAAATTTCTTTTAAGTATATAATGAGGCACACAAAGAAGGGAAAACACCAGCAGACTGATTAATTAAAAGTCCATATCTTGATAAAGCCTTACATAAAAGACTTTTTAAAAAACTTAAGTACTTTACAATTCATAGGATAATTTTGTTGGGGGCACAAAATGACCAGAAAAACAAAGGGTATCTGTACCAGTCTGTATATATTATGTCCCCCAAAAAAGCCATGTTCTTTGATACAATCTTGTGGGGGCAGAACTATTAGTGTTGATTAAGTTGGAACATTTGGATTAGGTTGTTTCCATGGAGATGTGACCCATCCAACTGTAGGTGACAACTATGATTGTATAATTTCCATGGAGGTATGGCCCCGCCCATTCAGCGTGGGCCTTGATTAGTTTACTAGGGCACTATATAAGCTCAGACAGAAGGAGCGAGTTTGCTACAGCCAAGAGGCACGCTTTGAAGAATGCACAGGAGCTGAGAGAGGAGCTGCAACTTACAGAGACATTTTGAAGATGGCCTGTGAAAGCAGAGTTTTGCTGACACTTTGGAGGTACTAACCCAGAATTTGCCCTGAGAAGCTGACACAGAGACATTCTGGAGAACACCATTTTGAAATGCAACCTGGGAGCAAGCAGAGCTAGCCACATGCCTTCCCAACTAACAGAGGTTTTCCAGATGCCAATGGCCTTTCTCCAGTAAAGGTACCCTACTGCTGATGGACACTTTATGGCCTTAAGATGTAACTGTGTAACCAAATAAACCCCCTTTATAAAAGCCAATCCATTTCTGGTGTTTTGCATTGCAGCAGCATTAGCAAACCGGAACAACCGGACGTGACTAAAGTATTTTACAATTCATAGGATAATTTTGTTGTAGGCACAAAATGACCAGAAAAACAAAGGGCATCTCTCTAGGAAAGTATCATTAAAGACAAATCAAGAATTGATTTTTAGAAAGTCATACCACTTTCTAAAAGAGATTTAAAAAGGAAATATCTGTAAATTCTAGAAAACAAAAGTTCTTTCACACAAGTTAAATCTGCTAAAACCAAACAAATAGAAACAGCAAACCCAAAATCTAAGTGTGTGAGCAGTTCACTGAGGGATGACAGCTACATACTTGCAGCTATTAGCTACTTACAGCTTCTAAAATAATCTTCAGAGTCATTTTCCAATAAAAAACATCATTAAATAATAATTATAGGTTCCCAGGGATGGAGGGGGGCGGCCTAGTGGCACTGGAAAGGCAAACTTCAGCTCTATCAATAATGTTTAGGTTTTTATATTAAGAATGTAACATTTATAATATTTAATTTCTTTATAAGAAGTGTCCATAATTTATGGAGAGGTTGTAAATTCAATTTTAAAAAAAAAATCACAAAGGAATATTTATTTAATTTATCCTGACTATACTTTTTGCCACATGGGTTGAAGGCAAGGAACACAAAGTTTATTATCTTATTTACCCACATTTATCTCAAAATGAATGGATTACAGCAACTGAAATAGATATAAACACGAGTGACAGCTAATAAATTGGAAAATCTTTTTTAAAACTGTACAGGAAATACAAACATGGGGATTCTAATTTTTATTATTGAAAGGTCACATGCCATGGGGATCCTAAACATGACACCAAGATTCAGGTCCCAGCTTTGTCACCTGCCAGCTGGTTAACAGCTGGTTAACAGCTGGTTAACAGCTGGTTAACACACGATTTGGCGTAACCTCTCAAGCCTCTTCTGTAAAACACAGCTAACGTGAGGTCCAAATAGGATCATGACCATAGCAAGAACAAAGTGCTACTGTAGGTGGGTTATTTTTATTATTATTACTGTACCAGTGTGGCAAATGGTTACTACAAAAGTTAGGGGGAGAAGAAATGCTCCAAAGTAACTGACTTATTAACAATAATCTAGAACTCCACCATGTTTGGGTTTCTTTACAATTCAGTTTTAATATTAAAATTGACAACAATAAACATGCATGAAACCAATGTCACAGAGCTCATATTTTATTTGGTAACTTCTTGTATATTTCCCTATTTACAATGACACTGAGCTAAAAAGAAAATGATAAGCAGCATAATGGATGTTAACAAATATTTTGACTAATTTTAACCTATTTCCTTATGAAACAATCTGGACGACTTCTACTCTGTAATTAATAAATTAAAAATTTCATGAGTGAGCTCTAATGTAAACTATGGACTACACTTAATCATATAATTACAATATTGGCTTATCAATTGTAACAAAGGTACCACACTAAAGCAGAATGTTAACAATAGGAAAAACTACACCTGTGATGGGTATACCGGAACTCTATTTTCTGCAAGATTTTCCTGGAAATATATAACTGCTCTAATTTAAAAAAAGAAGAAAAAAATAAGAAAGGAAGATAAAATAAAATGCACCCATGCTCCACTTTGACCCAGGAGCTACTGACACAACGAAGCAGGACTGTGCAACAGCCAATGCAGAAGCAGCAGTGCCGGCAGTTCTAGCAGCAGGATCCAGTGTTCCTATTAGTGGTGACAGTGCTTCAAGATACAGTGCTGACGTGGTGATGTCTTCAAGGGACTAGTTTGGTTTAGACTTCAGACTTCGTTCCTGTCTCTGTAGCCTCCAAACTTGGTTCTCCTGCCCTCCCAGAGATTCTGTGAGATAGTCTGTGCTGGTTTGAATCTATTGTGTACCCCAGAAAAGCCATGTTCTTTTAATCCACTCTTGTGGGGGCAGACCTATTGTGGGTGGGATCTTTTGATTAGGTTGTTTCCATGGAGATGTGACACCACCCATCCAAGGTGGGTCTTAATTAGTTTACTTAAGAGGCTCAGGGAGAGAGAGAGGGCTCAGAGCCCACAAAGACCCAGATGCTTGGAGACACTCAGACAGAAACACCCCAGGAGAAACAAGTAGAGAAGCTAAGCAAGAAGCTAAGATACGTAATCCAGAATTTGCTCCCAGAAAAAACTAAAAGAGAAGCTAAGACAGAAGCCCAGAGACATTGTGGAGAAAGCCACTGAAACCAAAAGCTAAACCAGGGAGAGAAGGTTCAGCAGAGCCAGCCATGTGCCTTCACATGTGACAGAGGAACCCCAGATGCCAGCAGCCTTTCTTCAGAGAAGGTTATCTTCCTCTTGATGCCTTAATGAGGACATTTTCATGGCCTTAGAACTGTAAATTTGTGAACTAATAAGCCCCCATTGTAAATACAAAAAAATATATGCAAAATACATTCTGGTCTTTTGCCTTCTGGCAGCTTTAGCAAACCAGAACATAGCCCACATCTTTACTAAATCTTTTTCAGCTTTCACTTAGCAGAGGTAGCTTTGATGATTTACAACTAGGAACCCTGACCTAAAAGAAAGAGTTCAACATGTAAGCTCTTCAGAAACAAAGACTGTGTCCTGTGCTACCTTGCTAGGAACCTGAGCATGGAGGCATAGGGGAGAGTGTGAAGGCTCAAATAGTTCTGGCCACTTTTACTGGAACTACTCTCTCTGAGGTCCCTACGATTTTCTTATTGCTAAGCCCAGTGGTCCCTGTTCACTTCTTAAGGTTGGCCTTTCTGCCATGTTTGCCACTGTCAACCACTAACTCCCTTTGGAAGCTTCATTCTCCCGTGATTAGGAGATCTTGGGGGCAGAGAGCAGGACTGATCTTTGTGTCCTCAGCACACTGCATATTGCTAGACATATGGCACTCAAGGAGATGTGAATGAATGAATGAATGAATGAATGCATATTGCAAAAAAAAATGTACTCTTAATTTCATTATAGTCTACACCTATCCTAATACCAAAATTAGAATGAGTCAGTCACCTGGCTTAAAACAATAAAAACTGATTTATCCAGGTTTTCTAATCTATTTACCTAATTTTAAACAGATAGGTATTATTATACACTGTAATTATTTTCTTGCAGATAATTAGGTTTTAACTATATACCACCTTTTGATGATCTCACTGCTGAAGTTTAACAGGGATTATGTTTGCCTTGGGAAGTAATTCTTTGAACTGACTTTGCAAATGGAGTTGGCTGTTAATTTTATTCAACATTTAGTGGATGTTTACTTACTCTGTGCATAGCACTGTGCAGAACCCGGTCCCTGCCCTCAACAAATCAGTCTAAGAAGGGAGACACAACAACAAAACAGCGATAATAAAAGCTAACAGTTATTACATGCTTACTCTGTGCCAACACGCTTGTAAGCGTCCACATATTTATGTCATTAATCAAATAACCCTGTGATCCCAGTGTAACAGATGAGGAACTGTTAAGGGCAGTTAAGGTTAAGGAATTTGCCCAAGCTATGAAGGGAGGAGAGTGGAATGTGAACCCAGGCTCTTTGGCTGCAGGGAGACTGCATTCTCAGCCACCCTATCATATGGCCTCTCACTCTCAGTCAACACACCGTTATGGCAGGTTATGATTACCCTGGAGAACAAATAAAGCTCCTGGAGCACGAGGCAGTGATTAGTTCTGTCTGAGGAGAAAAATGGCACCACCTGAATGGAGTCTAAAAGGAAAAGTAGTATTTTGTCAAGCAGAGATGGAACTGAGACGAAGAAAAAAGATAGATATGAAGGTAGGAAGGAAGGCATGAAGACAAATAACAATTGGTTTGGAAAATGGAAAGGACATAAGTTGGTGTTCCAGTTTGCTAATGCTGCCAGGATGCAAAACACCAGAAACGGATCGGCTTTTATAAAGGGGGTTTATTTGGTTACAGTTACAGTCTTAAGGCCATAGAGTGTCCAAGGCAACGCATTAACAATTGGGTACCTTCACTGGAGGATGGCCAATGGCGTCTGGAAAACCTCTGTTAGCTGGGAAGGCACGTGGCTAGCATCTGCTCCAAGTTCTGGTTTCAAAATGGCTCTCTTCCACGATGTTCCTCTCTAGGCTGCAGCTCCTCAAAAATGTCACTCTTAGTTGCTCTTGGGGCATTTGTCCTCTCTTAGCTTCTCTGGAGCAAGAGTCTGCTTTCAACAGCTATCTGCAAACTGCCTCTCATCTGCAGCTCATCTCTCAGCTCCTGTGCATTCTTCAAAGTGTCCCTCTTCTCTGTAGCAAGCTCACTCCTTCTGTCTGAGCTTATATAGTGCTCTAGTAAACTAATCAAGGCCCATACTGAATGGGCAGGGCCACAACTCCATGGAAACTATCCAATCAGATTTATCACCCACAGTTGTGTGGGTCACATCTCCATGGAAACACTCAAAAAATTACAATCTAATCAACACTGATACATCTGCCCACACAAGATTCTACCAAAGATAGTGGTGTTTTGGGGGATGTAATACATTCAAACCAGCACAGTTGGGCTTAAGCCCAAAATGTTAGGAATGAAGGAGATAAGGGATGTGTAGAGAAAAGTTGATTTCCAAATTCTAGTCTAGCGAATTTTAAGGAACCAGTTCTTTCCGGCTACATTACAGCTAAAATCAAAACATCAGCTGATTTCTAAAACCCCTTAAGTAGTTTATTGAAAAATGACACTATTTTATTAAGCTAACAAATCTGGATTATGGTACCAACAATGATAGGAAACATTTTGTTGAGAAAAAAATTAGAACAGATGTGACTGGTGTTGCCAACAAGAGTAAGAGGCCAGGCACAGGAATTCATCAGTGACGCTGGCACTGGCTCTGCCCTCAGGGAATCCACAGTCCAGTGTGGGACGTAAGAAACCCAACATGGCTCCCATGTACAACACTCAAAGAAAGAGATGCACAGAGTATTATGCGAGAAGTGAGGAGGAGAAATAAAGGAGATGAGGGTTTGAGAAGAGAGGACTGGAAGGTATTAAGTAAAATTTCTTGGAAGGGACACTTCTGCTGGGCCTTAATACATAATACTACAGAGCTGGGGAGAGGGGGCAGAGGGGAGGAGAGCAGGGCATCCTAGTAAAAGAATTAGCATGAACCTGGCCTAAGAATGGCCGGGTGGTCAAGAGAGGAATGGAGAAAGTTTGCTATTACCGGACAAAAGGGAGAGGAGGTGAGAAAAGCTATGGGGCTAGAGGAGAGGACAGAAGCCAGATGATGAAGCTACCTGACAGACAACCTCTGGAAAGACATAGAAGCATTTTACTGGGGAGATTTACAAAGTTTATTCCCATTTTGGGTAGCTCCAGGGCACAATATTTAACCATGGGCATTGACAATGAGAACAGTCTCTGTAGAGGGGAGGCTCCCAGAGACCCTCACCCCTGCGGGCATCAGGCTTTCAATTCCAAATCTATGGAAAGGTCCAAAATCGTGGAAAGGATCATCAGATCTGAGGGAACTCTCAAGGAGAAGGACACAGCTATTAGCTCAACAATGAGGAAATATGTGTTGGCCAAACGTCAGACCTATGTAGACTAATCTATGCAAGATCGATGGATTTTTAAGGAATAGCCTAGAGACAGACTCATTAGGAGGTTGCAATGGTTTGGGCAATAAAGAAAGAAGTCTAAATTAGGTTGTGGTGCTGGTACAGAGAGAAGGATAGAGACTCAAGAAATAAACAGGCAACAAATCAAGCAAGGTATCTACTGATAACTAAGGACTGACTTTTTTTTTTTTTTAATAAATTCAAACTTACAGTAACAGCTGCAAAAATACAAACCCCATACACAAAACTCCAGCATACCCCAACCACCCTCCACCGATACCCCGATCTACCAAGTTTAATATTTTGTCACTTTACCATTTCTTTCTTTCCCTCCCTCCCTCCCTATCTATCATCCATCATCTATTGCTGTCTTCTTAACATATGAGAGCAAGTGGCACACATCCTTGAACAAATATAATTCACTTATACATTTCCTATGAACAAGAATATTCATTTATGTAATCACATTAAGCATAGTTAAGAAGTTCAAGAAATTTAACATTGATATAAAGCTTACATTCTGTATTTCATTTTCTTCTTATGTAAGGAGTGACTTTTTACAGGTATAGCTTTATATACTAACATATTCTCCCATTTAAGGGCACAATAATGCAATTATTTATGTTCAAGATGTTCAAGTTGTCTACTTAGTATACTCAAGGTATTAAAAAATTGCAAGCATGCAGAGAAAGAGTGAAAATTGCCCATGATATAAAGTTAGAAATGTAAAGAAAATTCTACATTAAAGTGCTAAAGCTTAAGTACATCTTGCACCGTGTCGACACTTAAACTTTAAACTAATTTTTGTTTCACAGAGGATATGTTCCTTTTTCACTCAATTTAATCATGTCCATCTATGAAGCCTGATCTTGCTCTCTGGTCACAGGATGATTTTTAAAGAACAGAAGAGTGTGAAATTGACAAATCTGAGGGTGTTCATTTAAAGCTTTCTACTTTAGACAGAGGGATAGATTGTGAAATTGATGAAATGTAGGTCTTCATCGTTTTTAATCCCTATCTACCAACTGTGATCATCAAAGACAGAAGGGTTCATCAATTTTAAGTGCCCCTTAAAACACACACCTTTCTCTCATGGGCTTGTGTGCTGCTGTTTCTGTGCCATCTGTGGTGTGTTTTCATCAATAAAAGGCAAATAAGGAAAGCTGAGTTGGCAGGGGCCAAGAGTAACAAATGAATTTTGTCAATTTTCCTCTGAATATATGGTATCAAATAAATATATTACCAGTAGACATTTTGATCTAGTTGAAATTGTCTTGGGCAGAGAGGGAAGTTGGAATATTTTAAAATCTAGCAGATTGGCTCTCATTATGAAAGTCACCAGAGTTAAAGTATGACAAAATACACTACTCATTCATTCATTAATTCATTTGGTATTTACTGAGTGCTCACGGTATACCAGAACACTTAACCCTTCTTTGTTCAATTATGATGCAGCCTTAAAATGGCTGGAATACTGTTTGTGATACATTTCAGGGATAAAGTCAGAAACAAGGAGGTACTGTGTAATTTTAAAAACCACCGAGACTATAATCAGACATGCCCACTTGAAGCTAAATGAAAACATGTGTTGGAGTTGTGCCTCTGCTGTTTGCTACAAAACAGTTTAATGAAACACTTCTAAACCCCAAATTTTAAAAATTGATGTTGCTTTTGTTTGCTGCAATAAAACATACTTTTTTTTTTTTTTTTAAAGATGTATGCCATCTGTGCACTTCTTTACCAAAGTCTTGAAACAACGCTTGCCTGATTAAATGCCCGGACTCAAGGCCAACTCTCCATTAGGAACAGTAGGCACAGTACCCAGAACCCGTGATACTTTTAGGGACCCATGAAAATGTTTTAAGATCGTTTAAAATCAGACGCAAAAAAAAAATAACCTTTAGGTTGAAGAAAAATTTTTAATATGTAATATTAATATATTCATCTTTATGTCAACACATATAATTTTTTAATAGAGTAAATGGCCCACAAAGAATAAAAATACCTAGGGCTCACAAATGTCATCATGTGGCCCTTCCTGGTCTCAATTTCTTTAAAAACAATAGCAAAAACAGTAATAACAAAATAAAATGAAATAAACTTCTAATAAAGCTATTTTGCGAAGCAAAACATTTTAAGCATTCCATGTGAACTGTACAGAATCTTAAATGATTATAGAATATAACATACCTTTAGTGCCAGGCTTGAAAATGTATTTGAAACATTGCACTTAAAACTCAGCTGCTTATCTAGGTTCCCATCTGGATCCCGCCTCCCATAATCAGAAAGTCCAGTTCGGTCAGAGGCTGCCACTTTCTGGAACACGGTACAGGTCATCCCAGTAAAACCAGTAGCCTTGATGACATAAGCTTCCAGGGCAATATTGGGTGAGTACTTCAAAAGTCAATCAAACATGAGTTAGGAAAGATTTAGAAGACGAAGAAAAGAACTTTCA
Organism: Choloepus didactylus; assembly: GCF_015220235.1. Taxonomy (NCBI): domain Eukaryota; kingdom Metazoa; phylum Chordata; class Mammalia; order Pilosa; family Megalonychidae; genus Choloepus; species Choloepus didactylus. The sequence goes on from NC_051309.1 coordinate 23,033,531, forward strand.
AAGACTTTCAAGCACAAAACACTGTATGTAAGTCAAAAGAGAAAGCCCAGGTTCTTAATAAACAAAAATACTGGAACAGTAAAGGAAGGCACTAGAATGAAAAGGATGTCCTAAAATGGAAAGAAGACTAATAAAAAGAGCAAAAGAACTAGTCACAAAGTATGGAAAACAGATATAATTTAGAAGTCAACCAAAAATAATTTGAAGAGTACCTTGCAGAAAACTACAAGTCAAAATAGGAAGTTTCTTATTTAAACAAAATCAGCTAGAGCAATCAGCAGGCCCCTTGTGATCATCCCCATCCATCAGAACCACACCAAAGAGGGCATGAGAAGGGACAAGATGACAGGCCTCACTCCACATCCAGCAAAGTGACAGAATTTACTGTAAATCCTAAGAAGGGTAGCATGGCATCTTTCTTTTACTAACGATGATTGAGTATACATCTACCATATAGGCAAGGCACCACTCTAAATACCAAAGTCTTTTTGTTGCAGCTGTTTTTAAGCCTGGGGCTTGGATGCAAGGTGTTTACAATCTATTAGGAAGATAAGATACAAATTTAAAAATGTAAAAGGTAAGGAAAAATTTGGCAAATACCACATACATGGCAGAAAATAATTGGTGGGTTCCAAAATTTCCAATACTAAGTCATCTTTGCAGTAAATTTTGCCTTACAGATTATACACTGTGGAAAAAAAAACCTTTATTAATTAAAATTATATCTATTGACCAGTCATCTATATTTCAATTTTGTATTAATGCAGACACATACACAACCACCAGAACTTCTGATAAGTAGCAATAATCACTACAACCATGAGTATATGAAATCTCAGTAAAAAAGAAATCTGTCATGTTGAGGTGCCCTTGAAGCCATATCATCTTTACTTATTGTGCATAAATGTATAATTTACTGGAACCTTTTTTACATGTTGAAATGGGTTCAAACAGCAACTATAGCCTATGTGCCATTGGGTTCTCAGCAGAACCAAGGAGGTTCCGAGGAAGGAAAAAGTTCTTTGGGCTAAGTACTAAAACAAGGCTAAGAATGGAATTTAAAATGGGCTAGAGATAGAGAGTATCTAGAGAGGACCAAGGGTGGACATAAAGATGGTAAACTAATCTCAAGTAAGGTCATGTATTTGAGTGGGAAATTATCCTGACCCATGTGGTAACAACAGGAATCATGCCAGGTATCCCTTGTAATTTTTTCAGAAAAATGATCCTGAAGTCAATTGAAAAGGAACAATAAAACACAGTATTTCAGAAATCAATGGAAAAATAGTAATCTTGAATTGTATGAAACCATAGGACAAACTGGAGAACAATGCATGACACCAGATTAAAATAATTAGGAAATTAGAAACATAAACCAGATCAGAGTAAGACTGTGAAGGTAATTATACATTATTCATCACATATTTTTTGATCAAAAACTAAGCAGTATACCAAGAAATACAGAAACAATTCAATTAGCATAAATAAAATTCAATACTATTTAATTTAGTCATCATTAAATATAAATAACTCATTATCCCAAGAATGTAAATAACTGAAAATATCAACAGGTTAGTGAAAAGTTGGAGGGCACCCAGTGCCCTATTGAGACAGAAACCTGAGTAAGCAAGCAGACATTCTCTCAAAACATCCTCTGGGACCCAGGACAGAATATGAGCTGGGATAGACTGTGGGCATTTTTGTGCCAGTATGACAATATTAACACTTCTTACTCTTATTGTAGGAAGAGTTTCAATAGATTAGATGGTAATAACTATTCAAATTACAGATTAAGAGAGAATTTTCTAGTCAAATGAAAACAGATTACGCAAAACCAAAATTAACTTTTAAAGTGTTTTAGAAAAGGAAAACCTATACTAATCAGCAGTAACAGAAAATATCCAACCTGCAGTGGGAAGAGATAGAGTAGCTTTAAATGACTTTTTTTCCTTAGAATTCCATGACAATGTTACACTTACCGTTGAATAAACATGAGCTCCATTCGCTAGGCGGTATGTAGCAATTCCCTGTAGACACTGAACCATCCTACTGCAGGCTTTAGCCTCCCTCTGTGCCAGCCACAGGACACGCTCGTCAGCCAACATGATGTTACTTGCAATGTCAACCATCACATCACCTAGCTAGCAGGCATGCGGGAGGAAAAAGAAAGTTCTTTAAAACCAACACAGGTTGTTTTGTATAATCAAAATCTTGATGAGACAATGAGATTGGCCTTTGGACTAAATTTTCATGTGGAAACCCAACAGGCACTTACTTGTTTCTTATTAAAATATTTTCAGATCTGAATATCATATTCAATTATGATCATCTGGCAATATTTAGCTCAAAACTGTATTTAAATAACCACTAAATCACTGGAGAAGAGATGGATGTGTGCCATCGCAAATTTAGAAAAAGAGAAGCAAATTAAAGGAGAGGTTACACGATACCAGAAAAAAAAATGATCTCATCACAGCCTGGAAAAGCATTTTCCTTACAACAGATAAAGTATTTTTAACTGTAGACATAAATATTATAAATATTTACCTTTTTTTTGTATAAGCATTATCTTAAATCAAAATTAAGTTTGATTATAACTAAGAAATAATATATACTGCCTACCTATTTAGTTTCCTGTCTAAATGCCTTCTCTAACATGTTCAAAATTCTGGACAGGTTCAACTCCTGTGAGTTCACTGTATGTACTGTGTTAATCACACCTCTGTGCATTTGCACACGCGTTTTCCTCTACCTCGAAATGACTCCTGCTTCCCTTTCCCCCAACTCAATGAATTCTTTAAGACCTAAGGCCACAAAATAAATGGATCCTAAGAGGTGCTCACTTTTCCACTGCTTCTATTATTTGTTTCATATATTATGTTTTTTTATTAGTTCAATTTATAACCCACAGGTGTAAACATAAATCAGGCAGTGCCAGGGAAATGTTAACTGACTATTATTTACTCTGACTTGTATGTCCCACATCACAGAAAGGCAGTCAATGTTCCAGGGGTAATAAGACATACTGGTGTCGGGGGTGGTTGGGTTGTGCAAAATGTCTATGAGAGAGAGATCTATGGTAGAAGAATAAACAAAGCCTGCAGAAGTAGGATCACAGAATTTATAAGCTGACAGACCTAATCGATAAATAAGCATCAAGGGCATTAAGTCCCCAAGCCAGAAAGCCAAGTCTGTTTTAGTAGATGTCTTTTGGTCACCCCAAAGGTTCCAAGCTGAGATTTCCAACCCTGTTCCTCATCCAATACTCTTCTCAGGATGAATAATCATTAAGGCTTGATGAGTTTCGGAAAAGTTTAGTTCATCATACCCACAGTTTTCTTCACAAAGAAGACGTTCCTGTGGAAATCCACTGGATCCCAACCCTAGAACCACAGAGTGAAGCAACTGAAGCAAGTTAAGAATAGGATTTCAACTCCTACCTAACCACTAGCTGGGCTCAATACTTAACTGCTTAGTACCTCAGTTTCCTGAGGATGGGGACAATCATTCTGTCTTTTCTGAATGTTGTGAGGATTAAGTTCCCATGATAAATATAAAGCTTCTGAAACCTTTCCTGGCAAATGGTAAGCAGTAAAAAAACATTAGTTCTTCTATTTCATTGTTCACTTTTTGATCATTTCAAACTCAAGAAATAGGCCTTTCTTTAAGACAACAGGGAATAGACTCCACTAGAAATGGTGAGGTGCATTTTTAAACTTTGTGTTCATTTATAATTAGGACAGATGTATCTGGCATACTTCTTCCTCTTCTGTAAATTACCATCCCCTATCAAAAAAATAGTTAACCGCCTTTATACTGCATTTGTCACAGTGTATTGCAATTACTTCCTCATTTATCTCTAACTGCAAACATCTTAAGGGCAGGAACAACACAACTTACTTACATTATATCCTTATTGACTTGTATAATTCCTGGTATAAAACCCAATAACTATACAATACTTACATACTCATTGACTAATGAGCCACACTAACATGCAGTGAAAGAAACAGACAAGCTCTATTTTGGAGTTCATAATCCAGTGAAGAAAACAAAAAACATGCAAGTAAATACATTTTTAAAATGGTATTAGTTTGTGATAACTGCTAGGAAGGAAGGAAGAGTAACCTATGATGGAGAGTGCTGAAATTCAACACAAACACCCTATTTTAGTGGACTCACATTCTCAAGGGGCATTTTCCCCAAACTCAAGAAATTAACACAATCAACTGACAGATACTAAGAAGAGCCTAAAACCAAGCTTTGCACAATCCTTAGTCTGTTCATGTCATACAATTCACGGAATATTACTATTCTACTGTTCTAGTAACCAAGAAGTACGGGCGAGAGGGGGTGGGGGGGGTGGGGGGTGGAGTTCATTCTACAAGACTGATAAAGAGGGTAGTGACTCTCTGGTATGTCGATTACTGACCACACGGATCAGCAGTTTATACAGCAGCTGGAATGATAAGCCTACCTCTCATGGGGAATTCAGAGTGGCAAGAACAATTTGGTTAAGTGTTTGTCTATTATGCTTACTTATTGCTATTTCAATTTTTTTACACAAAAACGAAACAGGTAAAAGAGATGATGTGATAAAATATGCTCTATGACCATGAGAAAAAAAACTCATACTAGCTAAAATATAAACAAGTGACAAAATATACAAAAATACATATTCTATGCTACAGCAGCTCTGAAATATATAAGGTATTTAAGGATTATCACAATTGCAACAAAATTTAAGTGATTTAATATTTCTTAAAGTTCTAAACATGTGGACTTTATGAGACTCTGACATGAGACCTGATAGATGCATCACTTCTTTGTACTATCCCTGATAAAAAATTATGATTATTACATGATCAAGGAACTATTGCTATGGCCTACAAGATAATGCCAGAAATGGAATTTAATTTGTAATAATAATTGTACAGAAAGGAAAAACCTCTAAGAAGGTACACAGCTAACAAGAGTGATACCCTTGGTGAGAACAAGATATTTTTCCATTATTTCCTTCCAAATGGCTAAGAACTGAGAAGAGGGATTTGTTGCTCAAATACTCCTTGGCACAGGTAATCATAAAATGTTCTATTTTATATAATATTTTGTAGCTTAGTTATGGAAGTAGTTCTGAACCCATCACAGAGGCAAAAAGAACACAAAAGAGATAACAGTGCATGAAAAATTACATTGAATTAAAAAAGCATTCCTGAACTCTGACATCATCTAAAATTTGCAGCCAACATTAGACATTTCATTCCTTGCCCACATTCCCTGAAGGTCACTCAGCCCTAAAAAGGGTATGCACCTGCTCTTCCACCTGTCATCACTGAACTGTGAAGATCAAATGAAAATGTGTATTAATGCACATCAAAAAGGAAAATGTCACATTAATAGCAATGATAATGTTAAAGGTCATATGTTATAAGAGAATATTTCATGATCTTAAAATGCTTAATAGATACTTTCAGAATTTTGATCAAAATCAGCTGTAAATTTAATGACTTTCCAATATACAGGAAATTGATGATACTCAATTTGAATGCAGTAGGCGTACAACATTAACCCTGAAGACAGAATATTTATGTGCCTACTCCTGGGTTAAGATTTCAGCTTTGCCACTTCTAAGTTAGATGTCCGTGTGCGAATTACTTAGCCTCTCTGAGGCTCAGTTTCTCACCTGGAGATTTAGATCAAAAACCCTATGAGAACTGCTCAGCAAACAACAGCTACCTTCTCATTCCATAGTGAATTAAAAAAAAAAAAAAAAAAAAAAAAAAAAAAAAAAAAACGACAAACATTTTCACACCCCTTAAAACAATTTATGCAGTTTTTGAGAAAAGCCAAGGGATCCAGGCCCTTCCCCATATGTACGTTTTTAAGCATAGAGCCACATGGGAAACTCTTGGCAATCCTAAGTACCAGAGAAGCAAGAGCTACAGACTCCTGTGGGAGCAGGGCAGCAAGCTGGGCAACTATTCTGGGATAACTAAGATGGATATGGGAAGTACTGGCATTGACATTTAGTCCAAACTTGACTGAGTTATTATTTATTTAGATTCAAGTAGTCTTCACGATTTTTTCCTATTAAAAATTAAGAATCATACTGAGCTCATACCTATCTCAAAATTTATGTTATGGCCCTGCTTACTTTAAATGAAGGAATTCCTCCATTGTGAAAGTCATGCTTAAAAGTTTATTTTACCACTCTTAACTAGCCCCAGTGTCCTGAGTGCTCTTAGAGGTCACTGCAGGCTCTCCAGCAGCTTGCTGCATTAAGCATCCAATAATTGTGATCATCATCAGAGTCTACAGCAAAGAATAAAGTTCTGATTTTATTGTGATATAGGAGGAGAAAGGATGATGATGATGATGATGATGATGATGAAAGAGGAGGGGGAGAGAGGGAGGGGAGGGGAGAAACAGGCAGAAGGAAGAGAGGAAAGAGGCTAAGAAGATGATGGAAGTTTTTACTAAATGCTGCATTTATACTCCATTTCCTTAAAAAGAGGATGGGGGGTAGTTTTAATTAAGAAGAAATAAAGAGGGGAATAAAGAATTAAGAGAAGAAGAGACAGACATGTTGAAAATACGTGTCAGGAGAGAGATGCTGTGAACTAGAAAAAATTGCTTCTTAATTGTTTCTGTCCAAGGCAAAGAAGAAAGTTTTGCTTTACACAATTATTAATAGAAAGGAGACAAAATGCTTTTATAACAAATTCTGAGAACATGTGAGGAAAACTATATTTAAGAGATGCAGAACAATTTAATGGGTAACCTTCTCAGCCACAGCTTCACAACAAATAGCAAAGCTTAATTCTTAAGACTACTCCAATCCCCCAAATAAAAGCAGAATTTTTTTTTCTAATTACAAAAATGCCTTTATAATTCCCTTTCCAGAAGTAGGGTGGATTAAGTACTCTAGACAACACTCCCATTAAAAATTAAAAATGTTAAAGGGAAAAAAAAAGGTATCTTTTTAAATGTGCTTCTGACTAATAAGAAAGTAAAGGCTCCTCCAGAGACCAAGAGCAAAATAACAGCAGGAATCCAAAAACCTCTGAAGTTGAACTCTGATGACTATGAACTAGGTTTTGACTTCCACACAAGGCCTATTAGGAAATCACCGCATGAAGCTGACAACCCAAAGGGGAATACCTCCAATGTCAGAGTAAACCAGCAATAATTCAGGCCCCCAGAAGGAAACAGATAGCAAGGAAACTTGTCTGGCTTGACCCTGGGAATGTGTAAACACAAGCTGGCCTTCAAACAGGACTGAGGTCAGATTTCATACTACTTTTGTGATCTGAAACAAATGTAAGCTGAGAATTAACTTCAAAATAATCCCTAAGCAAACGAAATTCCTCTTATTAATTTACTTTCAACTCATGTCTGACAGGTTTGCATAAGGATAAGTTCTAAACAACGGGCACAACGAATCAATAATTATGCAGCACACGAGGAAACAAAGAACTATGAGTGAGAGCCAGCAAAAATAACAGAAAGAAATAAACCCACAAAGGTTTTAGATATTCAAGTTACCATATACAACATATAAAATTGGGACCAGGGAGAAGAAGCAGGTGGTCAACAGAACCCAGAGAAGAAGAGGAGGACATTGCCATGTGCACTACCATGTGACAGAAACACCAAGGACCCAAGGATCGCAGGTAGCCAGTGCCAAAACACCACAGTCTTCAGAGAAAGTGTCACCTTGCTGATGCCTCAACTTTACACTTCTCCTAGCCTCAAAACCACATTAATGTTTTCTTTCTGGGGCACCCAGATTTTTCCCGGCATCTCTAAAACAAAAACAGGTTCCAGAAATGAAGGAAACCTCCTCAAAGAAGAGCAGCCAACCAAGATGGCAGAGTAAGACACTCCAGGGTGCCATTCCCCCCTAGAATCTTTGAACAACTAGTAAAAACTGGCAGACCCATCTTCTTCAAAACTCCAGAAAACAGTTAAAGGATTATAATAATTGGGCAAATGCCAAGTTAAGAAAATGCAGCTTTAAAGACAATGGAGAAGCTCATGGCACGCTTACTGGTTCCTCTCCCACTATATGGGCTTGGTGTGGAGCCAGCCCGTGTTCCTTGCGGGTCTGTGCTCCTTGTGGGTCTCTACTCCTGTTCTGGAGGGAGCTGAGTAACCCCTATGCACATACCAGGGAGCCTGAGAGTCAATACCAAGCTGTACAGTGGCGGCCTGAAAGCATAAACCAGAAACTTACTGCCAGCACACCCTCCCAAAACTTGCCTGCAGGCAGAAGCAGCTAGCAGATGGCAGAAACAGTGCAAGAAACAATAAACTAGAAGCAGCCTGGGGCAAAACATTACCAGTTTGAAGAAATGCAACAGAGCAAACAGAATTGGAGTAAGGGGAGCCCATTTCCTAGGGAAAAGAAAAGGAAACGTGATTCCTGTCAAAAGGGGAATTCCTAAGGCCACCAGCCAACACAAGCCCAAGACCTGATACTGGCTCCAGGAAAGACAAGGAGGACCCTGCAGTTTGTATTCCTCCTGGGTTGACCTTCTGGATAGGAGGGCTAAACTCTGAATGAGAGCACCAGCCAACACAAAGCCAATTTGCAAAGACTTGAAAGGTATTTTTGTGAATTGCTTTGAATGATTTTGTTAGTTCCTGGCACTTAAGAAACATCTTTGTCATTTCACTAGCTGAACACAAACTCAAGAAACTGACAGCTCAGGGACGAAACCCCATTGTCAACATTTTACAATATTAAAATATACACTGCAAAACAAAAGATTACAAGACAAATGAAGAAACAGGAAATGATGACCCATCAAAGGAAGAGGATAAAAATCCAGAAAACATCAACAAACAAGATGAGAATGTGGAAATACTGGACAAAGACTTTTTAAAAATGATCTTCAATATGTTCAAGGAGATGAAGGAAAATATAAAGAACTAAAAGATAACAGAACAAAAAGTGAACAATATGAAAATCTCAATAAAGAGACAGAAATTTTAAAAAAGAACCAAACAGCACAATTACTGAAATGAAAAATTCCCAGGAGGGTTGCAACAGCAGATTGGACTTGGTGGAAGAAACAATCAGTTAGCTTGAAGACAAAACTTGAAGTAAGTCAGGCTGAGGACCAGCAAGAAAAAATTAGAAAAAAAGTGAAAATACCCTAAGGTACCTGTGGGACACCATCAAGCATAGCAATATACACATTACGGGAGCCCCAGAGGGAGAAAAAGAGAAAGACGCAGAAGGAATATTCAACGCAATAAGGAAAGACAATTTCCCTAACTTGGCAAAACATGTGAATATACACATCCAAGAGCCCCTTGAACACCCAATGGGATATACTGTAGAGATAAACACTCAAACACATGGTAGTCAACTGCCTAATAGAGAGTACAAGGAAAGAGTTCGGAAAGATTACATTACATCCAAGGGAGCCCCAATTAGATTTTATGTCAGTTGGGACTCCCTTGGATTTTACATCAGACCTGCAGGACACAAAAAAGGGAGTGGCTTGAAATACTCAAAATGCTGAGAGAAAACAATTGCCAACCAAGAATTTTAAATCCAGTGAGCCTTTCTTTCAAATATGAGGGAGAGAGTAAGACATTTCCAGACACAAAAGCTGAGGGATTTCATCACCACTAGACCTACCCTTCAGTGCTAAAGGGAGTTCTTCAGATTGGAAGGGAAGGACTCCAGACAGTAGATCAAAGTGGGCTAAAGAAAGACAGACCTCTGGAAAAGGTAACCATTTGGGTAATTATAAATGCCAATGATACTGTGTTGCATTTTTGGTATGTAACTCCACTTCTTACTTCATACTGGTACTAAAATGCAAATACATATGAAGTATAAGTACAAGGTTTTAGACATAAAACAAAAAAAGATTTAAAAAAAATGTGGGGGTAGGGAGTGGTATGAGAATGGCGTACCTGTATGCTATTCAAATTAAGCTGATATTCTAGTTTCCTAGCTTGCTCAAGCAAATACCATGACATGGGTCAGGTTAAACAATGGGAATTTATTTGCTCACAGTTTAAGGCTGGGAAAAAGTCTAAATCAAGGGGTCATCAGGGCTGTGCTTTCTTCCCAAAGATGTGGGGGTTCTGAGGCTGGTTGCTGGCAATCTTTGGTCCTTAGCATTTGCCAAAGCACATGGTGGCCTCTCCCAGTCTCTCCCTTCTGTTCTGGGTTCCACTGATGTTCAGCTTCTTGCTTCCTGTGGCTTTCTCTCACTCTATCTAAATTTCATTCCACTTTTAATAAAGGACTCCAGTAATAGGACTAAGACCCATCCTGACTGAAGTGGACCACAACTTAACCCAAGAAACCTCATCACAAGGTCCTACTTACAATGGGTTCACATCCATAGGAATGGATTACATTTAAGAACATGTTTTACTGGGGAACATACAGCTTCAAACTACCATAGTTGGTATAAAATCAAAAGTTATTGCTATATATTCAGAATGTTAAATTTTAACTCCACAGCAACAAAAAGAAAATATAAGAAAAATATATCCAGAAAGAAATGAGAAGGTACATAATATAGTATAATACAAAAAGTCCAAAAAATATGAAAGGCATTAACTGAATAAGTGACGGTCAAAAAAGGTGTAGTACTTGCAAAGACTGAATACCAAAATGGCAGAAAAAAGTCCTGCATTATCAGTAGTGACTTTAAACATAAACAGATTAAACTCTCCAGTCAAAAGGCAGAGATTGGAAGAATAGATAAAAAAGCATGATCCAATTATAAGCTGTTTACAAGAAACTCAAATTAAATTCAAAAACAAGCAGGCTGAGAGTGAAAAGATGGAAAAACTATACCATGCAAATAGTAACAAAAATAGAGCTGGGATGGCTATACTAATATCAGATAAAACAGACTTTAAATCAAAAACTGTTACAAGGAACAAAGAAGGGCACTAAATACTGATAAAGTGGCCAATTCAAAAAAAGACATAAAAATTATAAATATATATATGCACCTAACAGCAGAGGCCCTAAGTATGTGAATCAAATATTGAAAGATCTGAAGGAGAAACAGATGGTTCTATATTAATAGGAGACTTTAATACATCACTTTCAATAATAGATACAGCATTTAGATAGCAGATCAATAAGGAAATACAAAACTTTAATGATACTCTAAACCAACAAGACCCAACAGACATATATAGACCACTTCACCCAACAGCAGAAGAATAAGTTCTTCTCTAGTGCACATCTTTCTCCAAAATAGTCCATGTTAGGCTAAAAAACAAGTCTTAATAAATTCCAAAATACTGAAATCATATAATGCATCTTCTCCAACCACAATGGAATGAAACTAGAAATCAAACAGAAGAAGAAATAGAAAATTTACAAATATGTGGAAATTGAACACTGTACCCTTAACAACCAATGGGTCAAAGAAGAAGTCACAAGGAAATTAAGAAATTTCTTGAGGCAAATGAAAATGAAAACACAACATATCAAGACGTATGAGACGCAGCAAAGGCAGTGCTAGGAGGGAAATGTATAACACAAACTGTTACATTAAAAAAGAAAAAAAGATCTTTAAAAGAGAACTAACCTCAAAACTGGAGGAGCTAGAAAAAAAGAGCAAAATAAACCCAAAGGGAATAGAAAGAAGAAAATAAAGATAAGAACAGAGATAAATAAAATAAGCAATAAAAAAAAAACAGAATCATCCAAACCAAAAGTTAGTTCTTTGAAATGATCAGTAAAATTAACAAACCTTACTTAGACTGACAAAGAAAAAGAGGACACAAATAATTGAAATCAGAAATGAAAAGGGAAACAATACTACTTATCCCACAAAAATAAAAAGGACTGTATAAGGACACTATGAACAGCTGTACAGCAACAAATCAGATAACCTAATTGAGCTGTTATGAATAATGCCACTATGAACATTAGTGTGCAAATATCTGTTTGAGTCCCTGCTTTCAATTTTTGGCGGTATATACCTAGACATGGGATTGGTGGGTCATGTGGTAATTCTATACTTAACTTTCTGAGGAACTGCCAAACTGTTTTCCACAGCAACTGCACCATTTTACATTTCCAACAAAAATTCCTATTTCTCAGCATCCTTATCAACACTTGATATTTTGTTTCGTTTTTTGTTGTTGTTGTTGTTTTAAGTAGTAGACATTCTAGTGGGTGTGAAATGGTACTTCATTGTGGTTTTGATTTGCATTTCCCTACCGGCTAATGATGTGAAGCATCTTTCCATGTGCTTATTGGCAATGTGTATATCTTCTTTGGAGAAACATCTACTTAAGGCTTCTGCCAGTTTTTTAATTGGGCTGTTTGTCTTTTAGCTCTTGTATGCTTCTCTATTTTTAAAATGTGTTGCAAGTATGGATGTATTCTGTATTTGACAAACCTAGTAAGAATGCTGGAAATATCACACTTAATAAACATACATGAAGTCACTCTCATTACTGCCCCTTATCATCAACATTAACCCATATTGTTCTGGATTACTGACCAATGTATAATCAGATAAAGAAAACAGATGGACATAGGAAAAGATACATTAATCATCATTTGCTGGTTACACAATTGTCTGTCTAGGAAACCCCAGAAAATCAACTAAAAATTATGTGAATGAATTCAGTAAAGTGAAAATATATGAGATTCACATTTTAAGAAGTCAATAATCAAGAAGACTGATCCTGGACTAATTAAATATTTGATGAAACTAAGTACTTACAGATAATTTGGTTATATAATAATGGTATTATAGTTTTATAAGGTTTCTTATAAATTTCTAAGTACCTTATATTAGAAGATTATGACTGAAATAATTGGACAACTAGGATTTGCCTAAGCATTTAAGAAAGAGAAAGAAAGGGAGAATAAAAAGAGAGGGAGGCAGGGGATAGAGGAGGGAAGGAGGAAGAGAGGGAAAACAAAAGAAGTAGATAGAACAGATAAAACAGAACTGGTAATTGCTGAAACTAGGTGATGTTCAAATAGGTGTTAATTATACTTTTCACCTATATTTTTGAAAATTCTAATTAAAAAGTTTTTTTAAAAGTTAGAAAAAGATTAAACCAAAAGAAAATGACAAACAAAAAAGCAGGCAAGATAAAGATAGAAAATGAAGATACTACAGTGATTCTCAAAGCATGACCCAAAGACTGATTGCCTCAGTATCACCAGGGAACTTGTAAAAAATGCAAATTCTACTGAAACTTTGGAGTGGGGACCAGCAATCTGAGTCTAACAAGCTCTCCAAGTGATTCTGATGCATGCTCACGCTTGAAAAACAATACTCTAGAAATAAGCAACAAAGCCAGAAACCGGGTCTTTAAAAAGCTTAACAATACAGAAAAACTGGTATGTTTGATCAAGAAAAAAAATAAAGCATGGCATTAAAAAAGGAACATAATGGTAAATATAGAAATGATTACCTTCAAACTGAATAAATTTGTGTATAAAAATGAGCTAAATGAACTTAGTAGTAAACTAGCTTTAAGGTGCATGTCTCACATATTTAAAACTGGAGCATTATAGGGAGATTATATAGCAAAAACAAACAGAATCTTTATATAATATCTCATTTCTGTAACAGATATGTATTAGTTCTGTAAGAAAAATCACTCTAGTAAATATGGAACAGACACTTATATTGCATGGCATACAACCTGCAGATATTTTTGAAAGACATCAGTCGACACATCACTTTAGATCTGACAGTTTAATTGCTTTTATTACCTACCCTAAGACAACAACACTCCAGCTTGTGTTGGCTAGATTAAATCATAGGGTAAAAAGCAACTACCTCACAATATTTTAGTTATAAAATAATCTATAGCAGAATAACCTTTATACATAATACAGAAATCAACTTCATTAATTATCTTCCCAGCTGAGTTATATGCATATTTAGGATAACTTAATATAATTGTATGCTGTGTTAATTAATTAAAATGAAAACTTTAAGCCTCATGATTTCTTTCTACTATACTAATAAACGGTGAAAGCTATGGCCTGCAGCTCAAGTTTCCAAGGAATTGGATAGGATGCCTGTTATCCCAGCATGGGTTTATACTTCAATTATTCAATCCTGGGTATTTTTCTGTTTCTGCTGTGTATACTTAGTAAGTTATCATCAACTGTTTCCAAAGGTAATTACAACTTTTCCTCTTTAGGAACCAATGCAAAGTGGCAGCAATCTCCTTCAAACTAAACTTTTAATAGATAAGTGAAGCACTCTGTTGAGTTTTTTTAAAGGACTTCCTTTTTAGCTTCTGAGATCACAGTGAAGTACATAACCCTCTCTTTGAAACTATTTTGCAAGATAGTTTCATGAGTATTTTCTCATTTGTGCATATAAACTTTGAAAGTTGAAAGCAGGGTAATTATCATCCCCATTTTATAAATAAAGAAGGGGCCCACGGTTAATTAATAACTCATGAACCCAAGTCTGCTTGTAGTCCTCAACATGAGAACTTAGCAGGAACTTGCCAAAACAAGAGACTATTTACTCCCTACATTGACAAACATAGTTAAATGTACACCTCTGGAACACCTGGCTCTCCAGGTACTAGGAGGTATGTGGAACAAAGTTCCCTCATATCAAAATAGGGCAGCATGGGAATAAGTACGTACTATACTTCGGGCAAAGTCTTTTTGAATGCCCACATTCCAAATGTCATTCCAATCACTTTAGTGACTCAAAACATTCCACTTCCACAAAAGACTATTAATGAATTTTATGCAACAATGAAGAACAATATTACTACAGTGCCAGAATCTAGACAGCCTGCCCCAGGGAAATGGAGACGGGCTGTGACCCAGCAACACCCACACCGTTCATGAGAAAATCCTGGTTTCTGAGGTTCAGATAACAACACTGAAATGTTACCTCATTGTCAGGTGGCCTGTTTACCCGACTCCTATTTATATAAACATATCTGTTTTCTCTCCTTTAATAACTACATAATATGAAGCAAAATGTTTCAAGGTACTAGGGCAGCAGTTCTAAAACTTATCACCAGAATGCAAGCTATTAATAGACAGTCTATTTTTGAAAATTTCCTGGTTAAATGATTTTGGAAACAGGGCATGTTACCTACCTTTTAGTCTATTAATGGATCTGAAGTGCTCCACATAAAGAAATATATTTAGCCTAGTCTTTCTCCCAAAATTGTGTATCAAGCACTTTTGGAATACTAAAACAGAGCAATACTGTTCTGGAAAGTAAATGTAATGCTGTAGAAGAGGCTTCAGGTTAGAGTCAGAGCTCTTAGATTCTGTTTTCAGTCCTGTTCTAATTTAGCTGTACAATCTGGATAAAATCACCATTTTCTTTACGCTTCAGTTTATCACTTGATCCAGGTTCCTTCTACTTCTAAAGTTCATTTCTGTATAAGTGATTTTATCACAAAAGAAATAGTATAGATAAAATCCTTGTGTAAATCTCCCTGGCAACGCAGGATATGACTCCCGGGGATGAATCTGGTCCCGGCACTGGAATTGAGAATATATTCTTGACCAAAAGGGGGATACAAAATGAAACGAAATAAAGTTTCAGTGGCTGAGAGATTCCAAATGGAGTCCAGATGTCACTCTGGTGGACATTCTTATGCACTATATAGATAACACCTTTTAGGTTTTAATGTATTGGAATAGCTAGAAATAAATACCTGAAACTATCAAACTCCAACCCAGTAGTCTGGACTCTTTAAGACAACTGTATAACAATGTAGCTTACAAGGTGTGACAGTGTGATTTTGAAAACCCTGTGGATCGCACTCCCTTTATCCAGTGTATGGATGGATGAGTAGAAAAATGGGGACAAAAACTAAATGAAAAATAGGGTGGGATGGGGGGGATGGTTTCAGTGTTCTCTTTTACTTTTATTTTTTATTTTTATACTGATTCTTTCTGATGTAAGGAAAATGTTCAAAATTAGTTTGGGGTGATGAATGCATAATTATATGATAGTACTGTGAACAGTTGATTGTACACCATGGATGACTGTATGGTATATGAATGTATTTCAATAAAACTGAATTTAATGAAAAAAAATCCTTGTGTAGCTTGAAACTTAAATGCTTAAAAACATATCAATCGGCTTCATAAAACTCATTCAAAACATTGTTTATTTACTGCTCATTCGTTCTGAAAACTGTGGCTGATGTCAACGTCTTCTCCAATAGGATATAATTTTGACAATTGTTTCATAGTTTTAGCACAATTCCATCAAATGCATCCCTTTTCAGAGTCTAAATTTTCATAACTTGCAATATTCCAGTCATTTGGAATTTGAAAAAAGGTCAAAAACAACCTTTCTCCAGAAATTACGAAAGTAGTTAAGCAATTTACCACAAATGTGGGTGACTAAAACTCTCCGAAGAATGAGCACATGGCTGTGTGAAGAAGAGAAATCCCTGATGGCCTAAGATAAGGACCCATGGCTAACCCACAACGCAGATGCAGAACGCCGCTTTCTCAGCAGCTTGCTCACATCCTGGTACCTTCATTTCCGCTCACCCCTCCTCCTCTCAACAACAGGTCACTACAATAGATGAAGCCTATTTTTCTCAAAGACAACTTTGGAAATCAAAAAGTACATTTAGTTCAAATAGAGCAAACGTAAACAAGGCTTTAAAAATAGAGATACAACTTTAACACATATATACCATTTGTTGACATTATATGCTACTAATCTGAACCAGAAAAATGCTACCTCTTTTGATTTTTCCTCTTTGGTGAATCTTCCAAACTTTTCTATCATTTCAGCCACAAATATAACATCCATTTTGTCAGAAAAGTTGGCTGCCTCCACCGTGTAAGCCAATAATTGCCGAGCTGTTGCCACAGCATTTGTAAGATTAAGGGGCATCTACATTAAAAAAGCAAAAAGAAGCCTTTAACAAAATGATCAACACAATTCTGACAACCTAAATTTGCATTTGAAAACATGGCAACAAATTAAAATTCTTTATCATTTATTCACCATGACTTCTTAAAATGCTTTTTTAAACCCAAGAAAACTAGAATTTTAGTGGGAACTAACCTGAAGGAAATGTTTGCTTATCTTGGAATGAAATTTAATAATACGTTAAAGCACATGAAATAAACATGCTGCACCATCTTCCTCCCTGCTTATCCAAATTCTACACATGACTCAATCCCAACTGCTTAGTAAAGCCTTTCCTGAGCATCCCAGCTGGAAGTGATCGATACCTCCCTGAACTCCTACTGCACGAGAGTACGAACCACTGATTTAGCACATATCGTTATCGCCATGCCCTGCCGGTAATGTTTTACATTTATTTATTGATTTAAAAACTGACTGCACCAAACACCGAAAAAAAGGGTATAACAGGTGCTAAGAAGCACAAGAAAATGTGTAACACAGAAATCATCTCACAGCTGCTAATAATCTGTTAAGGTTTAGAAAAGATGCATAGAGGCAAAGATAATAAAAGGCATATGCATATTGCAAATGCTTTAAGGGATCACTTTTGACAAGTGGAATTATACAAGGCACCCAAGAAGTGGCTTTCCAGGTAATTTGAGGGACGACTGGGATTCTGGCCAGCGGAAACAGATCACAAAGGTATTTAAGCCAAGGCAAAAAGTCAGGCAAAATCACTGCCCTCCCCTCTACATGGGATCAGACACCCAGGGGAGTGAATCTCCCTGGCAACATGGAATATGACTCCTGGGGAGGAATGTAGACCCGGCATTGTGGAATGGAGAACATCTTCTTGACCAAAAGGGGGAAAGGAAAGGAAATGAAATAAGCTTCAGTGACAGAGAGATTCCAAAAGGAGCCGAGAGCTCACTCTGGTGGGCACTCTTACACACAATATAGACAACCCTTTTTAGGTTTTAATGAATTGGGGTAGCTGGCGGTAGATACCTGAAACTATCAAACTACAACCCAGAACCCATGAATCTTGAAGATGATTGTAAAAAAATGTAGCTTATGAGGGGTGACAATGGGATTGGGGAAGCCATAAGGACCCCACTCCCCTTTGTCTAGTTTATGGATGGATGAGTAGAAAAACGGGGGAAGGAAAAAAACAAACAAACAAAGGCACCCAGTGTTCTTTTTTACTTTAATTGCTCTTTTTCACTTTAATTATTCTTCTTGTTACTTTTGTGTGTGTGGTAATGAAGATGTCAGGGATTGATTTTGGTGATGAATGAACAACTATGTAATGGTACTGTGAACAATCGAATGTACAATTTGTTTTGTATGACTGCGTGGTATGTGAATATATCTCAATAAAATGAACAACAACAAAAAAAGGTCAGGCAATAACTTGAAAGAAAGAATGAATGTTGCCACAAAGGGCCATGAATACTGGATAAGAAGAGTAGACCTGATCCTGAAGACTGATAATCTCTGGGAAATAGATCTTTAAGAAATTAAAGTACAAACTCCAAATCCTTATAGTTTACCTAGTATTTGGGGAAAACAACAACAAAAAAACATCTTACGTGTTTGGTTTGAACAATTTTATTCACAACTTCAGTAACTTTGAAGACTTTCTAGTTACCTGATTAAACATATAAAGAACTCTAGTGACATCATTTGCATACTGGCAGCGAGAATAATCGTCGTCTGCCCAGAAGCCACCTCTATCACATCTGCGCCAAGCCTTCCTCTCATCCTGCGGGTTTCCGGGATATATCCCACTGCCGTGACTGTTCCGAGCACACTGCAAATACGCGGTAATGCCTGCCAAGGTTCTGGGCCACCTAGAGAAATGAAGACTGATAATCAGAAAAACTACATGACAACACAACAGAGGAAAGACCAAGGACTAAGCCATGTCATATACTAGAGGAAAGTCAAGAAGAAGAAACAAACCAAACTCCTTTTCATAAGAATCAAATTTATTTCAAAAAAAAAAAAAAAAAATTAAAAGTCTAACCTATTTTAAGCTACCAGCCAAGAATATTTTAATATGACAATGGAATAAATTCTAAAATATTCTAAATAATGTTATGAATGGACAGAGAAATTCTATCTTATCCAACAAAAACAGTGCAGCAAAGGGATTTTGCATTTCTTTTTAATTGCTGTTGTTATATTGTTGGCCTATATAACCACCAGGTCAGGCTCCTGTCCAATAAAAGTTGGACTTTTGCAGAAGTAAAGAGTCTGTGTATGTGGTTAACATAGCAGGCCCGAGACTGCTGTCCTTAGAATAAAGAACTGCCTATAAAAATTAGCCTTTTGCTGGCATCTGAAAACGTGGCTCTCAGTCAGTGTTCCCAGTCAACAGTTAACAGATAAGGATGAGTCTCACTGTGCCTATGCAAACAAGATGGCCGTACTATACACTTGCATTACACCTGGCAGTCTGGCATTTTGGTGCATCCTTGGCAAAGGGTACCTACATGACCAGCCCCCAATAAAAACATGGGCTTCCCTAGGTAGATACATCGCACACAGGGTGCTGAATTTTCATCGTTGGGCCCCAGCAATGCAAGAGAGAAGGAGTAAGGCAGCCTGTGCCTGGATCCCTCCAAACCCCACCTGTATCTTTCTTCCTTATGATTTGGCTATGCATCCTTACTATATCAGTGTAATAAATCTTAGCTGTCAGTACAGCTATATGCTGAGCCCCATGAGTGACTGTAGCAAATTTCCAAACGTGGGGGTGATCTTGGGGACCCCTGGGCACAGTATGCAACTGTATTTATTAGGGAGAAGCCACTCACTCTGCAGGTTAAGTACCCAAACCTGTTGGCAGGGATCATCACTAACTGGGTGGGGAGAAATCTTTGTTATTTGGGTTCCATTGTTAAGTTCTACAAAATTGGGAATGAAATTATGCACAATTAATACAAGTTGTTGCAACTAATCCATTATATAGGAGCTGCTAAGTTATATCACACGCCAAAATATAAATCATTACCAAAAGCTGCATAAATAGAACAAGCAACACCAAACTAAATCTTATTAATAATGTGGGATTTTAATTGCATAATACGTGTCAAAGATAAATAATTCATTAATCAGTTAAATATGTAGATATTTGATTCTATTTTTAAAAATGTAAAATTCTCAAAAACTATGAGGAAAAATAGAAAATTCACCATCAACAGAAAACATCATCCTATGATTTGTCTAAATAAAACAAAATTAACAAATGTCATATATTTTACCTTAAAGTGTACAATGTAAATATTATAGATCAATAGTTAATTAGATAAGAAACGTATCCACTGGCAATAATAAATGTTGATTTTCATATACGCATATGAAAAAGCAAATTTTTTTTTAAAGGTCAAAGACAATAAAAAGAACAGAATGAAGAACTGGTTGTGCTACAGATTTTTATCACTTATTCAATTTAGATTTGAAACATTAACACCCAAAAAGGCTTCCTTTATCCTTACAAATATAGGCTTATAGCCAGAAGGTGGCAACTGACCAAACAGAGACAACGCAAACTGGGTATTAAGCAATCTTTATATTGCCCAAAAGAGCAACATAGTTGTTCCCTTCATTTATACCAACCATTAGCTCATTATTAAAATCCCTAAACATGAAGAATATGACATAAATAATTCATTTAAAAATGGTTTAGAGTAACTGTGAAAGTAACAAGAGTCTAATGTGTACTTTGCTACCTCTCAAAAAACCTAAACTTTCTACAAAAAAAAAAAAAAAAACACTTTAATATTTGACTCATCTGGCTTATCTTAACACAGAGTCCAACAAACCCTCCTAGGGCTTTGATGGCTCCTCAAGTTTCAGGCTATCCAACAGCTTTCATTTCCCAAAGTCCTCCTCACTTAATTGCCAAAAGAAATGAATAGGGGAAGAAAATTAAATGTGGGTTTCTCCTACGCAAGTCTACTTAACTGGTATTAAGTTAAAAGTGACTTAGTAATCCACAACGTTTCCAACTCATCCATAAAGAGCCCTTGAAAAAAAGAGAAAATACCTTTAGCCTGTCTGAATTTTGTACACTTTTTGCAGAATATCCATAATACTACCATAAAATAATGGTTCTTCACTTGTACAACAAAGCCACCTATTAAAAATGAACACTTGAGGGTCTATCCTCAGAGGCTCTTAATAGAATAGATTTGGAATAAGGTTCAAGCATGTATTTTTTCTCTTTTAAAATCCATAGATTGTGAAACCATCATTGTTCTAAAGGTATCCTTAGATATATAAGGGTATATCTATAATATCTCTCTCTCCCTCCTTCTATATACACTCACAACACACATACACACTTCTCAAAGTTTGTTCCTGAGGACAGAAGACCAGCCACATGCCTTTGAGAATAAAGGGGCAGTCAGCCTTCTCGGTACTGTCCATGCCACTGACCTGAAGTCCCCTTTGTTGTTGACCACCCTCTCCGGAGGGCAGTACTGTGCGGAACTTTCTAACACCACAATATCGACAGTCCTCGTATTGTTCCCACGTTTGCTCTGGACATGACAGCCCCAATTTCCAGTAGAACCAGCCTGAATATTAGAAATGGTTAGGGCACTGCATGAAGAAAGATTTTAAAAAGAGAGAAAACATGGTTAGGCAAAAACGGAGAACCACATGGGCTTCAATCATTAATTCAGCAAATATGTCTGAACGCATTATGGGCAAGCACTTGCAAGGTAAAAATGAATAAAAATCAATGTCTCCCTTCAGGTACTTCAGCAACAAGTTATGAAGACAAACAGGTAAAGGGAGACTTAAAATGCTATAATAAGAGCAATTGCAGCAGTAAGAACAGAGTGCAATGGTACACGATGTATGGGAAGTCTCGCTGCAGGAGAAAGAAGAGCAGGGCACTGCAGGGAGAGGCAATGGCAAGTGCAGGGGCAGAACCACCATGACACATTCTTTAACAAAACCAACAGAGAAGATGCCAAGTAACGTCCACCTTCCCATAGATTCTGAGGAAACTCTTCAAGCATGAAGAAAGGAGAATAGTATTATGAAGTGCAGGATTAAGAAAATATTTAAGACAAACTATTATACTAGAAATAACCAGTGAAATCTCTAAAAAGACTTAGTAAAATTACCATTTCAAGCTTTAACAAAAGAAATGCTCAATGTAACGGTATACTTCAAGTTAACAAACAGCTATATTTCTGAAGAGATGCCAGTAAATTCAAATTTCAAGATGAAATTGTAATCCTCTAATATAAAACTCATTAATTGAAAAGGAAGTGTCAGAACCCTCAATTAACCTTTGTTCCCCTCACATGACACACAGGGCTTTGCTATCATGTAGACAGAAAATAAGATACAATAAGATATAGGGTATGCATTATTTTAATTAACTTATAAAAAATGGCTTATAGTTAATACACATTTTGTACAGTCTCCTAAATGATCGATAGCTACACTCCTAGACAACATCAAATATCTACGTTCAAAATCAAAGAAAATGTTTATCATCTTTACTAAATCAAGAAGCAAGGAAAACAAATTCAATATACTGCTATCTATTTTCAAGAAAGGGTAACAAAAAACAGCTTGACCTTAAATCTGAATACCCAGAAAGTTTGTCAAACATTCTACTTTGTATAGCTCCAATGAATTAGAAAGCAAAGCACACAAAACATTTTGGTAATGAAAATCAATCCCTAACCCACAAGTTCCAAAACTCAGCCATTTTCCCACAAAGTCCACAGGCCAAAAGAAATACTACTGTGCTCTGTTTACCAAGTTAAATCCCCAAACATAGATCTTAAGAAAAAAAAACTTACAAATTTTTAATATTTCATTCTTAAATAGACACAATTACTCCCTGACGGCATGTGTGTGTCTGCTGGGAAATGAACAACTTCTCAAACCCCAGATTCAGATGACACACTGACACTCTCATTTCCCATTCCAAGATGATTTCCTCATAGAATTTGCTTTTTATCATAGTAAACACCACAAATCCAGCATCCCGAGGCGGGTACCACCAAAAGAAATGTAACGTGATGTAATGGTGACCCTACCTCAAGTGAGGAGCTATCAGTGTCCAGTAGATGTTAAGTATCACTGCGCTTCCTTCAAAACTTTAAAATACCCACCGCACCTTGGAGACTTCACTGCATGCCCCCGTGCACCCTGGCACACCCTTTGAGAACGGTGGCCATAATATTAATTTTGCAAACATATTTTAGGAACAGTTTTAGCAAAACCTTCATTATCTAAATTCAATCCAATTACTAGATTGGATTTCCAGGAATCCTCAAGGCAGTATATTTGGATATTTAAAGAAAAAGAAGGTGCACCAATTTTGTCTTCCAGGAAAACTACAAACACTGATCCTTACTAATGAAGGATCAATGACATGAGGAGACCCATGGATAATCAACAGGTATCTCAAATTAACCAACTCAATAAGCACACACTTCCTTCTTCTACAACTTCTTTTTTATTCTGGAGTTAACTCAGTCTTCACAAGAAAGATTTTCACTTTAGCCAAGTGTCTCTGACAGCAAAACCATTTGGCAAAGTTACAATCCTTAGAATTAATTATTTTGTACTGCTATGAAGTTTAGAGTTACTTAACTACAGTTTGCAGTAATAAATAGATTTGTAAAGTAAAGCTATTTACTTTATAGTGACAAAATTTAAAGTTCTACATTAATTGAAGCTGTTTTATTCGGAACAGGGTTCCATTTTATTTTTTGAAGCTTTATTGTCACGTTATGTCAATTATTTTAGGTATTTATTTACTAAACTGTTTAAAGTGTACTATCTAATATGTTTTGACATACATAAAAACCTGTGCAACTATCACCACAGTAAAAATGCAACATTGAGGGTTTTCTCATGAGAATGAGAATGTAATATAGTTTCTAACAATCAAATGTTTAGAAAATAGATAGACCAGAATGATACAGCAAACATGCAAAACATTAGAAGTTGGTAAATCTGGGTATCTGGGCAAGGGGTATACTGGAGTTCTCTATATTGTTTTTGAATTATTTTGTAACTTTCCTGTAAAATGAAAATTATTTCAAAATTACATATTTTAAAAAACATAGCATTAATCACAAGATGAAGCACTGAAAATTAGGTGATTCCTAAAAGGGAAAATATAAGCTTAGCAGAAGGAAATGGTTAGAAATTAACTTTGGTATTAAAAGATTAAAAGTTTATATTTCTCTTCTTAAAACTTTAATCAGAAAGTCTCCAACCTTTTTAAAATAGTTTCTTTTTATCTTATGATTTTTCTCCTAAAACTCAATGGAAAAGATGATTAGTTAATTTTAAAGAAGAATAAAAATCAGAGGAAGGACTTGTCAGACATTTGCATTTAAAATGTAAGATAAGATAAAATATTAATTCAAATTCCAGTTAAACAATGCAATTTGGAAAGGATAAATAAAATCCAGAGATAATTCTTCATCTGAAACCATTTACCTTGCAATCAGAGAGCAGTTGTGAATCATGTTCTTTTCAACAAAGATACCTTGCGATTCATCAGTTTCAACTATTCGCCCATCCTGATACCATAACACTTGCATGTCCTGATCAATATATGAAGCCATGCACTGGAAAGGAAGGCTGTCGCCTTCAAATACAACTTGACGATGGGATGGAGTCATATAGAAAGATGGTAATTCAAGTGGAGGATCTAGAGCAGCAAAAAAAAATTAGCAAACAAATATAATGCCATAGTCACAAACCATAATTAAAAGTTACAGAAATGTTAATTAAAATTATAAAACTTAAAAAAAATACTCCTAAGCCAGCACTCTACTGTTAACATCAATAAGGTGGCATAGTCAAGTGTCCATAAGAAAAAAAACAGAATTAAGTAAAATTTAAATGAAGGCATTTCATAATCATTTCTGACATTGAGAGTTGTTCCTTTTCAGTGGTTTCTTAAGAATATCAGAAGCTGACTGCAAGAATGAGTTTTAAAATGTGGAGAATGGAACAGGTGATAAGTAAATGCTGATATATATAATTTTAAAATACAGGTTTGAGATTTTATTACTCTTGATTAAAGTACTGGCTTCTGATTATAAAAGCAGTATATATTCATTGTAGAAAATTTAGATTTAAAGAAAAAGGGAAAGAAAATCTTTTAAGATCCTATATGTTATAATCACTTTTTAAAAAGCTGATATACTTCCTCATCTACTCAGGAAAAAAAGGAGAAATTTTAAATATGTGTGCAAAAATATACACAAATACCATAGGCTCATTAAAAGCCTTTAAAATATTTGGTCCATTCGTTTAACACAGTAGTTCTACTTTTAGTTGTGTACCCTAAAGAAATAACAGCAAAGGGGCAAAGATGTATCAAGGAAATAAATCATTGCACTGTTTATGGAGTGAGAAATTATTAACCTAAATATGCAATAATAAAGACATTGTTAAATAAATTATGGCTACATATATGTAATGAATTGGTATGCATCTATTTTATATACATAGATGTGAATGACAAGGAAAGAAGTTGAAATTATCACAAGTTTAAAAAAAGAATATGATGATATTTTCATAAAAACATACACATATATAGACAGAGGAAAAAAGTGCAGAAGATCAAACACTAAGGTCTCCAGTTATCACTGCGTAGTGATAAGAATGCAAGTTTGGGCTTTGTTTCTTAATTTTCATCAAATGAACATACTTTACTTGTGAAACAACAACGATGATAATAAATAGAAAAGGAAAAAGAAGATGAAACCATTTACTTCCAAACACAAAGACCAAACTGAGATCTCCCTCTTTCATTTTGAAGACATTTGCACTTAAATTTTTTCACTTTCTTTTTGCTTATGTTTTTGTTTTTTTTGGTGGTGGTGGTGGTGTTTTTCATTTAACACACAATAAATGTGTTATTTCATCCATGTCTTCAGATATTCTTCAAAATCATGATTTTTCAATAACTGCCTACTATTTCACTGAAGATGTAACACAAATTACTAAACCAATCCCCTATTTGTGAGAATTTAGGATATGCTTATACAAAAAGTCTGAAGTTTTATATACATTATCACATCACCTCCTAAGAATTAAATACAAATGTAGAATTATTGGATCAAACTGTACCAACCTTTTAAGAATATCGATATGTATCATCAAACTACACTTCAAAACAGCTGTTTCAATTAACACTCCTACCAAGAAACAATAGGATTGTGTTCAGAGATTTATTACTATAAACAAATCCCTGATTTGCCAACTGATAGAGCATCTAAAGATCTATGCTATTCTTTGAAATTGGCTTTCATAAAGAAAACTGTTCCGAACCTAAGAACAGCTATTTTAAAGACCAATCAAAAAAGTAAATAAATTAGAAGTTTTAATGCACCTGAATTAACTGTTGACATAAACTTAATGGTCACCCTTCAGTTCCATCCAAGTGTAAAGAGAATTTTACATTTTGTCAAGCAAAACATGGCAGCCAGTCAAGACGCAGTACGTATTTTATTTCTCCCTTACCACAGGTCAGCAGCTCCTGCTTCACACCTGTGACCGGCTGGGCCTGCAGTGACTTAGGGTAAGCACACCTGGTGTCCCGCACAGTGATGTTCCTCTCCTTTACCCAGCGATGCATCCACAGTATGTTACAATCACACAAAAGATACTCAGTCTGAAATTCTCTGCAACACACAAAATACAAATTAAGGGTGTACGGTGGACAAAATTAAATAACACTTCTGCTTTGCATTAGATTAACCTTGGGAGGCAAGCATGCTCCTCGCCCTTACCAGACTTGTGGCATAAACAACTGATTATGGTCTCCTTCCCGAGAGCTAACTTGCACAGTGTTTAATCATAACACTGCTGCCCACTGATCCCGGGACTCCATTTTTGATCAAAGTTGGTATGCAAACAAATCTGTTTGTCCTTCCTCTTCTAGGCAATAAACTTCTTACCCCAGGGTTCTGGAAAGCCAAATCTCTATCCTGTTTGTCTATCAAACCTCTATCCTTTCATCATAAAGCATGTGGCATGTTAAGTTGGCTCTTCAGGACTTCCCTAATTTTTTTGAGCATCGCTGCCCTGTTTGTGGACTAAATGCATACACTCTCCTGTTAATTTTGGCATTGAAATAGAAAGCTAAGGCAAAAATATGACTGTTTCAAGTGGTTATATTCCATCTAATTACATTGCAAGCACCTCAAGTGTAGGGACTATCTCTGACAACTTTCCACTATACTCCGAGTGACGCTGCAGACATTTACAGACATAAGGGATAACAAAGCAGCAAACTAAAAACATGAAATGAAAATGCCTCCCTATTTGATCTGAAAAAAAAAAAAACTAAACAGAATTATCTGTACATGAGGCAAAATATTCTAAAATTTATCACCTAGATATAAGAAACAAAGAGAGGATACAGATGGCTTGGATATAAGCCCAATAATGTCTTTAATACACGGTTTACTAAGCACTGATTGTGCACTTGCCACATATTATGCTAAGTTGAGCTAATAAAAATAAGGGTAAGACACTATTCCTGCCAACAAGGATGTAATATAATAGGGGAAAAAAAGTGTACATACAACCAAAACTATAGAAATAAATCAACAAAATGCAAAGAGCGAAGATAAGCATATATGAATCTAACACAGACAGTGCACTGACAGTTCACTTTCTCATTGTTTTAGCCCAAAAGGGAGATGGGGATGGAGGAGATATTTTACAGCAGAGAAAGTAAATTTTAAAAACAATTCCAAAAGGATGACTTGACTGATTTCTAATTCCCAAGCACCACCTCCTGGTCAGTTCCTATCACTACCAGGTGAAAAAAAAAAGAAAACTGGCAATTTTTTCCCATTTTTTGGAATAGGATACTTCCCATATTCCTAAAACAGGGGGTCTCAAAAGCCAGATTATCATTAGCAGACTTTTTTATTTCCTACAGAAATGGCTGGCTTGAGCCCACTAAATATCCAGGAGGAGATGTTTCCACTCATGTAAAAGCTGCCTTCTGGGTAAGAACTGTTGTGGGCAGATCGGAGCCACACAGAGACCAGACAGGCTGATCCAATGTGACCCTAGAAGAGGACATGGAAGCCCACCAGGCTGCTGAGGCGAAAGCCGAACTTGTTCACTGCATCCCAATGAAGACTGCTAAATGAGATTCAAACGATAAATCTTTACAAAAGAAAAAGAAACCTGTATATGCCACACAGAAAGGTGTCTGGTAGAGAAGTAAAAAAGACACTCAATTCCATAAGTTATATACACAATGTAAATACGAAAAACATCATAGCTCAACTGAAATTCCAACAGAAATAAAAATAACTTTCAGTTTGAAATATATTAAAGTTTGTCTGGAAATGCAGGTACTTTCAAAAGTAATTCCTGTGCAATCTCTCAGTTAACAAAGCTGCATGGGGTGGCATAGGGGGTACAATTTTAAAACTATAGAAACTGGGTAAATATACTTTACACTGATTTTACAAAGCAAGCACTCTAAACAACTTTAGAAATGCCAGTAATGAATTCAGTCTGGGGCAGAGGTTACAGAACAAAATTAAATCCCTTAAAGTTTATAACTACACAATCTTCAAAACAAGAAACATGTTATACTTTGGGGATTTAATCAGTCGAGCAACAAAATATTTTTTAATTTTAAAACAGTCAGGGAGAAACAATATTATCAATTTATTTACTCTAAAAATAGATTTGATTGATATATAGTGTTCTAAGAAAACTTAGAACTCATTATTAAGGTTTACTATATATTTTTCAATGTAAATGCAACCTATCAAGTGAGATACTAATTTTTGGAAATTCATAAGAATTTCCCCATGAAGTCTCTTAAACAATATAAAAAAATGAATGTTTTTAATTTTCAAAAACTAAGATGTTTTTATAAACAAGAAGAAAAAAATTCTTACTTACAAAGACCGTAATGAGCCAAGATAATCAAAAGTTCCTTGAGATAATGAAGAAAACAAATTCCCTGAAAGATTCCTAGAAAAAAAAGTAATTAATTTCACTCTTAAAAATACTTACAATTATATCTCCTGTAATACTATTTCATATTTTTAAGTGTCCTATAATCATTAAATAGCATTGTAAAGTATTTATGAAAGTCATTTTAAATCTTATAATGAGGGAATGACTGGTAAATATTTTCTTAAAGAATTAAGAAGAAAATTATTCTTAACCGTATATAAAGTAAAATACAAGGTTTGAAAAATTAGTACTGCTAGGTAAGGATTTTTCTATCAAATATCTGGTCACCATGGAAGTTACCTTAACTAGCATAAATTTAATGAATCAGGTCTTTAGTCATAGCCTCATTCCCACTAGAATATTATTCTTGTGGACACTCAGTATCATTGAAAGAAAGAAAAAATTAAGAAACAAGTAAGGAAAGAATAAGCTGAATGACTGGCAGCAGCAACGTGGTAATTTTGTGAAAAATGTAGGCAGAGAAGGAGTTCAGGGTTTAAAACGAAATTTAGGATTTTATGCCAACACTGGTCTTAGGCAAACTGCTTAACCTGTCAAGTTTCCCCTTAAATCCAAATAAGGATATTGAAAATGGTATTGCTCATAAGCATATCATAATATTTTAAGAAAGTACAAAGATCCAATCGAATTGAGCCACTGTACTTTTTTTCTTAATTTAATTTTATTGAGATATATTCACAGTCCATACAATCATCCACAGTGTACAATCAGTTGTTCACAGCACCATTATATAGCTGTGCATTCATCACCACAATCAATTTTTGAACATTTTCGTTACCACACATGAAAAGAATAAGAACAAAAATTAAAGCAAAAAAGAACCCCCAAAACATCCCATACCCCCATCCCTTCCGAGTATTCATTTACTTTTTGTCCTCATTTTTCTACTCATCTGTCCATACACTGAATAAAGGGAGTGGGAGCTACAAGGTTTTCACAATCACACAGTCACACAGTATAAGCTATATAGTTATATAATCATCTTCAAGAATATAGGCTACTGGGTTGCAGTTCAACAGTTTCAGGTTATTTCCTTCTAGTTCTTCCAATACACTAAAAATGAAAAAGGGAGATCAATATAATGCATAAGAATAACCTCTTGACTTTATACGAAATCTCTCAGCCACTGAAACCTTATTTTGTTTCATTTATCTTCCCCCTTTTGATCCAAGGTTTTCTCAACTCCATGATGCTAGGGCCAAATTCATCCCCTCAAGTCATGTCCCATGTTGTCAGGGAGATATACACCCCTGGGAGTCATGTCCCACGTAGGGGGAGGGCAGTGAGTTTACCTGCAAAGTTGGCTTAGAGAGAAGGAGACCACATCTGAGCTACCAAAGGATCTCTGCAGTGAGAACCACTGTAGTTTTAGGGAGCATTTCTATGTGAAATTATACTGAATACTGGTATCTGCTTTAAAAGAATTTAGGCAGGGAGATGAGATAACTGAAACAAGAATGGCTATGAGCTGCTAAGAATTAAAACTGAATGATGGGTACATAAAGGTCCTTATAAGTCTCTCAATTTTAGATGTCTGAAAAATTCCACAGACAGTAAGTTGGAAAAAAATTACTCTACAAATGCAAGACTTAAGTATAAACAAAAGTACTGCATCTTACCATTAGATTGTAAACTCTGTGTTTAAGGTGAAAAACAGTCAAAATTTCCTTGGAAAGCACTTAGGAAGGAACCACATTGGAAACAGACCTGCCATATCCCAGGAAATCCCAACACAAATCAATTCTTCCTCCAGTGCTGGAACAGACTACTATTTGTTTGGCTGAACACCAAATGAAGTAATTGGCTTGGGCTTGGGGGCCATAAAAATGACACACACTAAACACTAGAATCACACTCCAGCTCATGCAAGAAAAGCAAGAGGGAGCTGAGGAGGATAACGGGAACAGCCAAGCCACTGCTGCCAGGTCACGAGAGGCTCAATGAATGGAGTGGCAGGAGAATTACTCGCCCTCCCCATTCCCACCCTTTACATGCTATTTGTTTCTTATTTATTTTTTTCTTTACTTACTTTTTGTAAAACAGATATATTTGAATTCCTGTAAGTCAAATGTGTATGTTGCACTGTCTCTGTATACAGGTATATTTATTACAGCAGTGTTTGTTAAAGGGAGGGAAAAAAATGGAAACAAATGGAATCTCCATCAACAGCAGAATGGTGACTAACTGGTAATCTGTTCTACACTGTGGAATATTCTATAGCTGTTAGTGAGCATGAGTTAAATCAACATCTACTCTCCCAAAATGATATTAGTGAAATGTTTGTAAATTTTTAAAAATAGTGAATTGCTAAAACAGGGCATTGTTAAAGCCCTATGGTGTGTGTCTATAAAACTGTGGAAAAATTAAAAAAGAAAATATGAAAATATGTATACTAGATCAATAGTAAAGGCTACCAAAGAGGGAAGATATGGAGGGGAGATTTAATTTTTCCTTCATATCACCATACGGCTTTATTAATTTTTTAATTATATAAAGGAAGTTCTTACAAATATCATTCATATTAGTTCTGACAGAGGAATACTAAAGATATAATTCTTGATGAAAAAATACAGATTTTAAATTGATTAAAATTCACCCAAAAAAAGCAAAGCCATGGTCCTTATATGAAAAACATAATTAAAAAAAATAAAAAACCTCATTGCCACTACCGGAAAACCTTGAACTGTTGATCTCATGATAATTTCCCTGTAAATTAACTTCCTAAGTGAAGGACAGAGCTTCCCATCTACGGTCTGCGGTTATTTCCACTGTTACGTTACAGCAGGATGGGATGGGATCCTTCAGGAGTGGGGCCGCAAGTTTCCTGACTTGTTCTACTCCAAGAATTGATCTGCAGTCTCTTCCCTTACTGTACAGATAAGAGAGTCTCAATATTTAAGTACCTATAGCTTTTTCAAAGTTAAATTGGATGAAAATAGAAGAAATATTCTAAAATGCTACAAAGAGAAAGAACCATACATAGACAACCCTGACACTAGATCTTCTATCCTAAATCCAACAGTTTTTCCTGCAAATTATTGCCAGACTGCTCTTCCCTACAGTATTATTTCATGGCCTTTTCCCATATAAAAGACCTCTGGTGGCTGAATCAGTTGTAATCCTCTCTGTCTGCTTTTCATATGCTCCAATATATGCTCTATTATAGATATATGGCCTTATTTCTAATTACTCCCCAACAGATCATTTTTATTTAGAAAATAAAATAAACATTTGAGAGCTTGTACGAAGTTCTTCCATTATTTATATTATACGTATTTTATAACAGAGATAAATACAGAGATCATTTAAATTTTCATTAATCCTTATAACATTGTGGTACTATTAATCCTACTTTTTAGACGAAAAATGGAAAAGCTCAGAGAAGTGAAAATAAAAGCAAATCATATGGCCAGAGGACTGGTCATTTTACCCCACTGCCCTTGTCCTCACCAAACTGGTCTTGCTCTCATTTCCACCCCCACACATTTTCCATGGCTTCTTTTCCTTTCTAACTATCCAAACATCTGCAAACTTGTGTACAATCAACTCGCTTACTACCACTTCCAAAAAGTTTTCCCAGAGTACCGAAGCCTTCAGTCATCTTTCTTAATGTGAACATGTTCTCTGCTGCATATACTAGAATCACATGTGTATGGATGTGTGCATGTCGTATGTGTAGTAATGTATTATGTTCTGATGACATCGTATCTCCACGATGAAACTGTGAGTTCCATGTCCCCTGCTGCCTTCTATAACCCCAACAGTTGCAACTTTAACATGTCATAGGAATTTATAAATATTTGGGTACCAGCTTAAAGGGTTCATTGTATTTTAAAAGGAAAGAAAAAGAAAGATGTACTTACAGCCTAACTAGATTGGTAAGTCCTCTAAATATGTCTGCGTTCAAACATCCTATTCGGTTGTTTGTCAGGTCCCTAAGGAGAAGGGGCGAAAGTGGTTCCAATTAATGTTCATGGTTAATGAAGCTCACATGTTCAATATTCAAGGACAGTAAACAGGCATCAGATAAGACCTTTCTTTCGGCACCTTTTAGATACTTACCTACCGGAAGTGAGATGAGGATAGCACCGAGAGATGAAATAATCCTGGCTTTCACTTACTTCTAGCACACAGATTAAACTGTGCTTAATTACAGTGCTCTCTATATTTCAAGCATTCTCTTTTAATCACACAGAATTACCAGAGAGAAGATAAAGTAGGAAAAATGAGACCCAATATCTCTCACTGCCTGCAATATAATTCCTTAGATGTCCTACAACAGTTAATCGTGCTGGCTCAAGTTAAAAGAGAACCTGATCTCAGCCAACACATAATAGACAGAAGATAAAAGGGCAAATTATCAAATGATGGAATTTTATCTCCTCAAAATATCTGCTTCCTAACTTCACCCCTTAAATACTCAGAAATTTTTAATGTAATTAAAAAAAAAAAAAAATAGAATCAGCTTCTACCTCACAATCTATTTCCAAGCCAAACTTCTTTAATAATATCGAGGTGATGACCCAGTTATTGGTTTTTTTGTTTTCGTTTTTATTTTCCTGGTCACTCTAACTTTTTATATGTCCTATCAAATGTTACTATCTTTTTCTTTTTCCTCCTCAATCTATGATTTTTTTTTTCCTTTTTTACCTATGCAAACTTTTCAGTAAATATTCTCTTCTATCCTTCTTCACTTATTTGTTCTACACCAAGGACAGTGAACTCAATTTCACTTTTACATTTTAATCAAAAACCGACATTTTTCCTATTTTAAAAGGAAAACCACATTGGGAGATAACTGTCAATTTCTTTAACTTTCAACTGGGGTAACCTGGTTTTCACCATTGTCCATTAGTGGACTTAGTAAACTACGTGCAAGAAAACCCTAAAACAATTAATCTTAATTTTTATTAGTTGTTACATTTGGAATAACCCATCACACTTTGAATTAAAAGAAAAGAATTAAAATGAGCTTTAAAAACCAAAGTTTCAAAAATATTTTATCATGTTTTCTTCAATGTAACACATCACTCTCTCCAATGGACAAGTATGCATTCTTTGAGTTACAGTGTAAAGAAAATAGATTTGCATCACCCATTTCTAAACAAAAACACTTAGATCTAAATTGTATTCTTCATAATGGCAGAAAAAAATATTAGTCTTACTAGAAATTGTTAAGAACATAGCATGTGAATTAGGTATCTACTTATTTAGCTTTTCCCTTTACAAGCTACCTTAAGTAATCCTGGGGTTCAATAATTTCAGAGTTGTGCCTTCCCTCCCTTAAGTGATTCAAATCTTTATCTGTGCTTCTGGGTCTCCAGGACCAGCTCCTCAGAATAGTACAATTAAATATTTAATCATCTGAGACTTCTTTTACTCCAGCTGATTTTTATCTTACTTCTGGGTTTTACTGTTCATGAAAATTAGGCATCATCTTACGAATTATTGCATAAACAAGCATTTCTGGGCCCTACTAATTATCTTTTCTCAATTCTGACCTTTAAATTGTCTAATTACCAGATTCTTTGGAAAACAATTTCATTATAGCTATACCTATTTAAAATGGTATTTAGGTATTAACCATGGGTTTTCATTTGGATTAAGAATCAGCTTAAATTTGTTGATAAAGAAAAAAAATGAATGGGTCTAGGTTTTACCTATTTCTGGTAGTTTATCCTTCAAAATGCCACCTAATATCCAATTCAAATTATCTATAAACTAAAGGCAAAGGCATGGTGTGCTTAGAAAAATGCTTTACACATGGCTGTGAAGTGTACAGATGCACAGTCAAGACGAATGATTTCATCTCAAGGCCCCAAAAGAAAAAAGTGTATCTACAACCAACTAGCAAACACTCCTACTGCAGAACATCTTTATAACCTATTGAGTTTATGTATAGGACTCCTTCAGCTTGCATGTTGTACCGTAAGTTCAATTATAAGTCAGCTGTTTGGGATTGAGAATGTACTCTGTAATAGGAAGAACATTATAAATGGCAATTATCTCTCTAGGCAAGAACACAAGAGACTACTTCATGTGTAATGCAATGAAAAATGCTAAGATGATGTCTGGCAAAAGAGCAGTAATTAAATGAAATGCTACTAAATGACAATTTTGTTTTTAAAATTAGAGTTGGCAGTGCTTGAGAAATTATTTACTGAAATATTAAAGAAATAGTTGGAGAAGATACTCTGCAGTATCCTTAAAACATCCTAATGAAAATGCTTTTTATTCAAGTCCCCTTCAACCTGTATGTCAGCAGAGAGATTTAGCAATAATCTTTCTATTATCAAAAAAGCTATGAACAGAGTCATGTGGATCACAAAGGGAGAGAATAAGAAGTGGTCTTGTCTGACAGTATGATGTCTCAACCCTCCCCTTTAAAAAAAAAAAAAATTAAAGAAAAGTTGGAGGGGAAAATATTCCAGAAGGTCTCAAACTTTAGTATCAGAATCACCTGGAGGGATTGTTAAAACCAAGAATGTTGGGCCCAAGCACCAGAGTTCCTGATAGGAAGGTCTTAGCCACACCCCACAGTGCTTCCTATTGGAGAATTCACATTTCTAGGCACAGGCAGGTGCAGGCTGACCCATCCAAATGTGGTGTCAGTGAAGCCCTGATAAGAAGCACCAAGAAGGTGGCTCACTGTTATAAACCAAGCTCATTTTGCTGCTGTCCCTCCACTCCCTAATGGCCTAGTTATTCTGGGAGGTCAAGTTCATATGTGGCTACGCTCCATATCCCTGCCTAGCCAAGTCCTAACAACTGCCAAGACTTAGTGGCTAAACTCTAGCTATTGTTCTCCTCTCTGTAACTAGATTCCAATGCCCTATCTTGCTCAGTGTATATGATTCCACTAGCCCTCAAGGGGTTCCTGATTCACCTTCATGTATCTCTTGAGCCAGGACTCAATGAATTTCTGTTGAACTGAACTGATGCTGATCTTTGTCTTACCACTTTGATTGCATTGCTGTATCTGGTCGGTAAGAGGCTTCCTAACACTTAACCTAGTTTGATCCACTGCAACTCTGATACCTACCTACTGTACACCTATCCCCAACTCTTTTTATCTTCAATCTTTAACTCCAATCTCTACTAACACCACTGACCTACCTCACACTTGGTGAGCTTTTCTGATTTATTTCACTTATACCCAAAGCCTTAAGTGCAAAATAATGGAGTGCAGAGTATGTGGGGAAGAAGAAAACTGATTAATAGCAAGAGCTCTTCCCAACATCCCTGAGTTTCCACCGAATGCATGCAAACAATGATGAACACAATGAACATTCCCCTTGCCCCCCCAAAAAAATAAACAACCATAGCAAAAAAGGAAAAAAAAAACCCTACTGCTGAGTCTGGCTGAAATTTAAAATAATTTTAAAAGGAGATAGAGAGAGAATCCTTTAACTTTTACTACTCTTAATCTTAGAGAAGTCTGAACCTAATAAGGCTTCCCAAATAAGGTATGTGGAATGGGAGCTACAGAGGATAAGTTTTGGATGAAGGACAACTTTACCAGCAAAAGTAATAAAAATTCTGCAAAATATATAGCATGGTCAACTCTTACAGTTGGCCTAGACCATAAAAAGGAAAAGGTATGGAATGAAAGCAGAAGAGTAGAAACAGTTTGTCCAAAACTATTAAGATAGAAGGTCAGTGGCAATATTTAATTTATTTAATTTATTCACGGCATGAATAAAGTTAAGAGCATCAATTGCCAATTTTAATATACAAATACTATGGAAAATAAATAAGACATAAGAAATAATCAGGCACTGTGAACACTTCTGAATATATACATACATACATGCATACATGCATAAATACAAGAAAGTATGATAGCACCCAAAAAGATACAAGACCAGGACCAACTGAAAGAACAGTGAAAGCACAGATTGGGTGCCCCTCCCTAACATGTTTGTTCCTGCTCTCTCTCCACTTAAGTGGTTTCTCCTTACTGCTATCAGAACTATTCTTAAACACAAATATGATCATATCAACTCCATATTCAAAAAGTTCCAGTAGTCCACCACTGTCTAAAAAATAGATTCAAATTTTTTAACACAGTGGTAGGTCATCAAAAGCCTAGACCCTGACCAGCCTTATCTCCCCACATTCTTTTACCACTTTATACATCATACTCTGGCCAAGGAACTACTCAACCTATTGTCCCAGGAAACACATTCTTTTACACCTATGTCAACTGTCCATAGAAAGCCAATTCTTCAACACACATTCATCCCTCAGGAGCAAGTTCAAATCTAAACACTGGTAGCTCTTGTGGCAGACTGCTCCCCTATCAGATGGTTCCTCCCTTCCTCTGCAGATTATGCATTTCATTGACTATCCGCTCCTCTAGAGAAGTCAGTGTGGTAATTGGTCAGCACTCAATAAACGTCTATGAAGGAATCAAGGATGAATATACAGACGATAATTAAGTGATGGCAAGTCTACAGGTCTTGAGTGTGGAGAAAGGTCACTTCTCGCTTGTGTCTGGTCACACAAAAATTTTCAGAAGAACATAATAAGGTCTGGGGGAAGGGAAGGGTGCTATTTAGCTTCTGAAGAATAAAAAATGGTCTTTAGGCTTTGAAATATCAATAAAACAGAGTTCAAATATACCTGAAAATGGCAAAACACTAAGTTATTAATAGAAAGGTTTTCAACAGTTATGATATTTACAACAGAGAGTGTATGAATGGATTCATAATTTGAAAATCTTTACAGGTTAAGTTAGCTGGCAAAGCCAATACAGTAACTATTTGATCAGCATAAGAGGAACACAACCATCTACCACCACACAAATCCTGTTACTGTATATGGTAGGCTGAATTACATATCCCAGAAAAAAAAACATGTTAATCTTAATCCCATTTGTGTGATTTAACCCCACTGTAAGTAGGACCTCTTGAAGATGTTATTTTTATTTAAGGTGTGTCCAACTAAATCAGGATGAGTCTCACTCCTACTACTGGGAGCCTAATAAAGAGAAAGCCACGGAAAAGGGCCCGAAGCTATATGCCCATAGAATTTGGAAGAGAAAGGTGAGGACGCTGCCATGCAATGGAAAGCCAGGGAACCCAAGGACTGCTGACCATTCAGAACACTACTGACCCGGGAGGGAGGAAACCTTCTGGCCTCCGAAACGATGAGCCAATCAATTCCTGCCATTTAAGTCAATCCATCGTGTGGTACTTGTCATAGCAGTTCATGCAAACCAAGACACTGAACAAATTAACCCCCCTCTAAGGAACTTGTATTAAACACTCCCTTTGTTTTGCTATCATGGACCTGAGGAAGTGAGCATCTAAAATGTATTAAATATCCGTTTTAAAAATTCGGTTAAAGTAGGTTAATAGCTACTTATTAAAGGAACAGTTCAAACTGTTAAGCAAGCAATTCAAACACTTACAATCTTTTTAGCGATGACAGCCCCCAAAAGGCACCTGGATCTATACTACTAATCAGATTGTTTCGGAGGTCTCTGTAAAAATAAAATAAAATAAAATTTACAAGTCAACATTGCAACTACACTTATCTGCCATATAGAAAATGACAACAATGAATACAAAAAGGTTAAGCGAAGATCACCCTGGTGGTACGTGGCAAAGCAAGAATTCACACTCTAGCAAATATGGCTCCAAAGCCATTTGTTCTGGTCAATATAATAAAAGTATATGTCATAAAAGATAAGTGTCCTAATATTATTCAAATTTGAGTTATTGCTGAATTATAATCATGACATTGTTTCTACAATTTCTTCCTTATTATGCTGTACTTTGGTTGTCAAAATAACTTAGTGACTGTAGTGTCAAACATAATTAAACGGAATATATATATATTTTTTATCATCTTCAAATATAAACATTCTAAAAGGTGGGAACCACCCAAGTGTCCAACAACAGATGAATAAATAAATAAAAGGTGATATATATATACATAAACAGTAGAATATTATTTAGCCATAAAATGTAATGAAGGTCTGATACACACTACAACATAGATAAATCTTGAAGACATTATGCTAAATAAAATAAGCCAGACACAAAAGGACAAACATTGTATAATTCCACTGATATAAAATATCCAGAACAGGCAAATCCATAAAAACAGAAAGTAGATTAGAAGTTACCAACCAAGAGAAGAGTGTGGAGTTAATGCTTAAATGGATACAAGAGTTTCTGTTTGGGGTGATGAAAAAGTTTTCAAAAAAGTGATGATCATCCCAAAGTAATTTCGGCAGAGAAATTACTGGGGGAAGGTACAGAAGTGTTGGACTTCCTCACCTGGACTGGTGTTGATGTTGTCACAAACACTGGAACTGGCAGTTTGATGTGCCAAGCCCTCTATCATGGGACTTGCCCTTGTGGGGCTTGTTACTGCAAAGGAGAGGCTAAACTTGCATATAATTGTGCCTAAGAGTCTCCCCGAGTACCTCTTTGTTGCTCAGATGTGGCTTCTCTCTCTCTCTAACTGAGCCATATCGGCAGGTGAACTCACTGCCCCCCCCCCCCACGTGAGACCCGACTCCCGGGGTGTAAATCTCCCTGGCAACGCAGGATATGACTTCCAGGGATGAATCTGGACCCGGCATTGTGGGAGTGAGAATATCTTCTTGACCAAATGGGGGATGCGAAATGAGACGAAATACTTTCAGTGGCTGAGAGATTTCAAGTGGAGTCAAGAGGTCACTCTGGTGGACATTCTTATGTACTATATAGACAACATTTTCTAGGTTTTAATGTATTGGAATAGCTAGAAATAAATATCTGAAACTACCAAACTCCAACCCAGCAGTCTGGACTCCTGAAGACAACTGTATAATAATGTAGATTACAAGGGTGACAGTTTGATAGTGAAGGCCTTGTGGATCACACTCCCTTTGTCTGTGGATGAATGGGTAGAAAAGTGGGGACAAAAACTAAATGACAAATAGGGTGGGATGGGAGGGATGCTTTGGGTGTTCTTTTTTTACTTTTATTTTTTATTCTTATTCTGATTCTTTCTGATGTAAGGAAAATGTTCAGAAATAGATTGTGGTGATGAATGCATAACTATATGATCGTACTGTGAACAGCTGATTGTATATCATGGATGATTGTATGGTATGTGAATATATTTCAATAAAACTGAATTTAAAAAATAAAACAAAACAGTGATGATGGTTGCACATAATTGTGAATGCAATTAACGCCCATGAATTGCATGCATAAAAATGGTTAACATGGTAAGTTTTTATGTTATAAATATGCTACTATAATAAAATTAAAAAAAAAAAAAAAGGCATTCTAAAAGGTACGTCATTTGGCTTTTCATATTTTTTTCCTTCCTGGGCTTCTATGATTAAGTTTTCTATGAAGTGAGAATATAAAAGGTATATGTAATAATCCACAATATACAGTTCAAAGCAAAGATTCACAAGCCCCATCTGTCACAGCATCCGACAGCAATCATATTTATTCTCAAGTGTGCTGGCAGCCACATAAGGGCACTACCACTAGGTGGCAGCAGTACCACAGCCACATCCAGCATGAAGCTGAGCCCCTAAAAGCTACTTACTGCTCACCTCATGGTATCCCGCTCCGAATCAGCAGGGGGACTCACAAGTGGCCAAAACTCTGGCCACTGGCACACTTAGAAGCAGGACAGACAGTGGCCCGTTTCTCCAAACCACATTCCTGGCAGTGTCTGGCGCACACTTAGCTTTGCCAGACATCCTGAAGTGGGCCCGTCTGTCAGGACTCACTCATGACCTTGCCCACTGCTATCCGGAACACACACTGGTCATCACTCAGGGAGCCTGACGCCCGACCACGAGCCAGAAACGCTCTCCGGCTTCTCCTCTCCTGGAAGTCTTCACCTCACATTGGCGATACTGCCCTCTTGTCCACAGCTACACCTGAGCCTGCTACTCCACTCTTCAAGAGGATTTACTGCTGCGGCGACAACGAATGGGGAGTTAATGCATAACGGGGGCAGGGTCTCTGACTGAGGTGATGGAAATATTTTGGGCATGGATGGCGGTGATGGTAGCACAGCATTGTACATGTGATTAAAGCCAATGACCTGCATGCTTGGGAGTGGTTGTGGTGGGAAGTTTTATGTTGTGTATATGTTACCACAATTTTTTAAAAAAAGAGACTGAAAATTTTATATATTGCTTAGGGATACACATGTAGTTGGTGAAACAAACAGAAAAGCAGATGAATGATTACTAAAAGCCAGGGTAGCAGGAAACCCCCGGGTTCCTTTAGTCTCTTACTTACTTTAGTTGAGATTTAAAAGGTTTTCCTGGAAGTTGATCAGGGACCACTGGTGTCACTTGGTTATCACCATACTGAAGTGACTTATGCCTCTGAGACTTTTTATAACCATTGCACCAAAATGGGCATTCTAGTCCAGGACCAGAGGGTCTAAATTACTTCAGAGAAAAATCTTCAGTTTCCCTCCCCAACGTGCCTCCAACTTGGAAAGCATCTGGCTTCCTTTCTCCACTGTACTTAAGGAAAGCCCTCCAAGGAAGTCTTACTGCAGAGAGCACAAACCCTATGTGTTTTCTTCCATTCATTTAGAGAGACACATTTCAATGTTATTTGTCCCACCAGCTGGTGAAATTTAACTGGTGTGTGGCCTGATTCATAACATGTTATTTTTTTTCTAACAGCTTATTCTTATTATCAATATAGCCAAGGTACAACACTGGGGTTGGTTTCTGGACAGGTTTCCTGGAAATGTCACAAAAACCTAATGATGAAGTTTGAAATTTCACAAAAACATACTGATGAGATGTAAGTCATTCATTCACTCTAAGCCCAGCATTCTTGACATGTTAGTGACACACTATCCATGCTGTTTAATACATCATCAGTCTCCATCGGATAGAGCAGACATTCTCAAGAACACTTTTCTGGAAGTGTAACCTGTGACACAACCTGTGGCACCTATCAACACAAATGTGCCCCCAGCACATCCCATTCTCATTATTCTTGTCTCACCGAATTATAATTCCTCAGGTACCCTGCAGTACACAGTTAGAGTTACGGTGATAGGCCACCCCTATTCCCCCAGCCCCAGCCCCAGCCTCTACATCAGAACCAGGTTTTTCTAAATAAAACTGAAGCTCCCTGTAACTACACAATTCTTTTACAAAGGATATGATTTAAATGCAGGTATAAAATCTATGCTCTGATTAATATTAATAAATATTTCATGAATTGGAATTCAGCCAGTTTTACGTTCCACAAGAAAACAGCTTTATCCATGTTGGTATTTCCCCTAACTTTTTGTCTTTTTCAACCCAGCTTCTAAGACATTTTCTAACTCAAGTTAACTAAATACCTGACAAAGTCAGGAAGCTTCATCACCAAACCCATTAAGATGGTAGTAAAAAGTCTTAGAAGGTTTTTACTCACAAATCCTACCCTTTTTTTTTCAGTCCAACTCTTTAAGGAGTAGAAAGATGGTGCCTGGTGTAGCAACTTGAACAGAATAAGAAAACACAGGCAGAGAATAAATTATCTACTGTAAAGGTGGGGCCCCAGCTTCCCTTACCCCCAAATACCTGCCCACCGAGCTGCAGTAGCATCATCAGTGCCCACCCAAACCTCCGGCCACTGCTCCTCTACACCCTCCCCCTGCCCTTGGGGCCCAAGGTCATCCCAAGAAGGTCAAAGGTCATGGGGCATCATGGCCCAGGAAAGAGCTCTCACCCCATGAGGGAAGCCCAGTTTCCTTCTTGGGCTTCCTTGGTAGGGGCTACCCACCACATTTAAAGGATAAACAGCATAAAAGGACAAACCTGGTATCATTCACAAATTCAAAACTGGGGAGTGGGGTGTAGCAACTATGAAAGGTTCCAGAACTTAACAGTGACAACACTGATGATCAGTGTCATTTATTTAATACGTAGTCAATAAGCCAAAGTTGTTTTTGATTTTTTAATTTTGCAGTCATTCTCTCTTGCTTTGGGGGCAGTGGGGATATATCTGAGAAAGTTAGATAGGGAAGGAGGGATGGGGAAGTGACCCTAAGACCCATAACGAGAAGTTCCTTTTGGCACAAGCACATCTAGTCCTCACTCAGGTAGGTCCCTGAAAAGAACCAATTAAAAGTGCAGTTCATCATTCTGTTATTAGCATAACCAGAATGGTAAGGGTCCCTCTAACTCCTTATAACACAAGAATCCCAACCTCAGAGGGCTTCTCCTCCTTTGGAGAATGCCTGCATTTACCCCCTTCAAGCATGTACTTTCACTACACATTAAACTTTTTGGTTAAAAAAAAGGACTGACTAGTCCTTTAATTCTTTCCTGCTACTAAGTCAAGCACCCTCATGGCATCAGTCCCTGGTTGATGTCTCAACTTCTCCAAGAACTCCCTGGGGCTCTCCGGTATCATGTCCCTACTAATCTTAAAGCCCTGGTGGTACAGATAAGTGCCCCAAAATTCCCATCATCTGGGCACTTGATCAACCCTTGCCCAGATTTTCCCAACAGGTCTGGCCTTCATAATTGGAATGGTCACACAATCCTGGTCTAACTAAATCTAGGATTTGGAGGGAAGCAGCAATTTCCACTGCTTTGATTAGAGGTTGGGAGGGAAGCATGGAGCTGTTAGTAGTAGCCATCTTGCTACCAAGAATAAAGCGTCTGCTTAATGAAGCCAAAAGACAGGAAAAGAGAATAAATGCTGAACCCCTGGATCCAAGCAAGCTTGATGTCCACCTCTAACTTGTGCTTATCAGTTCCATAAATCAATAAATTCAGCGAATGGGTATTTGTCACTTATCATCCCACTGAGACCACACAATCAGCCTATGAGGTACTATCCTTGTTTCACATGAGGAAACTCATGGGCAGAAAGATTAAGAAATATGGCCAAGTTTTTAAAGTTAATACCTGGCCAAGCCGGGAACCAGGATTCAAACAAATCTTTCTGACTGATACAATGAGGATTGATTGAAGGAATTAAGTAAATTTATATGTACAGCAATAGGGAGACAGTTAAAGCAAACATGACAAAAGGTTAGCAAATGATGAAATCAAGATGCTGAAGATATTATTTTTTCAATTTCTAAGTTTGAAAAATTTTATAACAAAAACTAGGGGGGGAAATGTGGCATTACCTAGCCTTCCAACT
Source organism: Choloepus didactylus (assembly GCF_015220235.1). NCBI lineage: Eukaryota > Metazoa > Chordata > Mammalia > Pilosa > Megalonychidae > Choloepus > Choloepus didactylus. The sequence goes on from NC_051309.1 coordinate 23,077,581, forward strand.
ATGTCTCAAAGGCAACCACGTCTCTTTCCTCCTCGGTCTCATTACCCTAGCCTAGGTTATACGTCACATAGTCCTCACTCGAGTCCCTGAATCTACCCTTGTCACTCATCTGTCCTGCTCAAAACTCTCCAAAAGCAACCCAGTCCCTTAGGAGAAAGGTCAAACTCTTTAACAAAGCTATCCATGGCCCTGGCTTGCCCATCAATCCGACACCAACTCTCACTTTCTATTTAGCTTCATCACCCTCCCCCAACACAAAATCAATCAACCAACCTATCAAACTCACTCTCTCATCATGTAAACTAGCATATTTCAAGAAGTTTCTAAAAAGGACCATGTTTCTGTCCCCTTTAGACCTCTGCACGTTTGTTTCCCAGTGTCCCCCATCCCATATCCTCACCCTCATCCCTCTTCTCCTGTCTGGCTAATTCCTACTCATCCTTGAGGACTTGGTTAAACATTCCTTCCTCCAGAAAAATCAACAGTGCCCTGTGCTTTGCCTGCAACAGCACTCACTTCACAGTGCTGAGTGCTTAAACTGTCTCTGACAAAAGACTAGAAGTTCCGTGAGGGCAGGGTCCATTTCTGTTCTGTTCAGTGAGAGGGACACCCTCAATATATAGCAGATGATAGATGGGTAAGTGGATAAAAAAATAAAGCATTACAGGAAATCTAAAAGGAGGACAGCTTTCACATTTTATTCCACCCATCTCTCAGGCTCACATTAACTGACCATTCATCTTCTCTATAAAAATATTTTTAATAGATTATTGTTAGCCATGAAATATTAGGATATTCATCAAGCCACGCAATGTACAGAATGCTGTGTCTCATTCATCATCATGCTCATTTCTCAAAAACGGTAGAGGGTCATGATGTCTGCACTATATCTAGACCTTTGAATAACCCAGCAAACATGTGCATGTTAATAATTGTTAACAACTGTTAATAAATCTCGGTAGGCAAATGGGTGATGTGGGAAATTACAAGTATTATTCTCTCCATTTTTCTGTATGTTTGAAATTTTTCTTAATAAAAATTACCTGCCCCTCCCCTCAATTGTTTAAGTCCTAGGCAGTACAATTAATCAAAAGGCACAATTATTAGTTCCTATCTCCCCCTCCCCTACTGACCCAACCCCACACCTGAGAGATAAGAGGGTTTTATGAGAAAATTCAATCCCTATGTTTTTTGACTTACACTGTATAAACTCAAAAGCTCTGTAAATAGAAATATATAATGTCAGTTCCATTTTTTAAAACATAAGTTTCCCTTTTCAGGTTTAAACAGCAACAGATTTAGCTAAAGCAGCACATAAATTTGACGCTAATGATGTACTGCATGTGTTTCTATGAAATACTTCTCATGAATAACTGAGCACAGTTATGTGATTTAAAGACACAATTTTTCTGTAACAAAAAAAATTTTCCTGACATATTATATAATATTTAGTAATAGCCATATTAATCAGACATTGCCAAAAAATATTTATAGTTAAGATTCTCAAATTTAATATTCCTCCTTCCCCCCCACACCCACTGCTTTCCTAGTAAACATGAGTCTAACTTTAGGATGTATGGCTAAATCTGAACATGTGGGATCATTAAAACATAAACGAAAAGCAGCATTAAAGAATCATTTAAATAAAATTAAAGGAATATTGTAATACTACTTAAAGAACTACTTATGAAATAATACACCTGTATTGTATAAGAAAAAAATGCTTTTTGACTGCAAGTTTCAGAAACCTCTACTCAAATGGCTTCAACAACAAAGAAATTAATTCTCTGGTATTAAAGGAAATCTAGAAGTCGGGCAGCCTTTGAAGTTGGTTCCATCCGTGGCCCAGATCCGACCCCCCAGACACAACATGGCATCCCAGGTCCAGAAATTACCTCTAAGCATAAATTCATGGAAATAAAAAAATGGAGACTTGTTTCTTGTGTCTCCTTAGGAGCTAGGAAATCTTTGTCCAAGGAGCCACAGGAGGGTACCCCTGATCACTCTCTGGCTAGGATTGGCTCTGTGAACTGCTGGGAAGAGAAGCTGGACTGTCCTGGAGGCCAAGACCCTTCACCTGGTGTAGAATGAAGGCTGGGCAGTTAAACACACTGACCACCACCCAATCCCAGTGTCACTAGTCTGAGTTTCTTGAGAAGGAGGGGGTGATCCCTAAATAATGACAATTAAATATAGAATAGAATACAAGAATGACTTAATAATATAAAATGAAGATTGAGGATGGAAAAACGGATGGATGGATGGGTGGATGGATGGACGAACGGACGATGGGTGTAAATGTTTCAATTTTAAAAACAGTCTAATAAGTCTAAAAGTTACAAATGTCAAACAATTTCAGGGAAATTTTATAGGAAGAAAAGTATAAGTTTTAGACTATTCTATCTTTTAACAATAATGTATTTTGCAAACTAAGCCAAGGGAAACTATTATTATTATACAACTTTAGCAGCTCAATACCATGGACCTATTGTGTCTAAGGTCCAAAACTTCAGTTCCTGGGGGGAAAAAAATGAAAGCCCACTTGGTTTGTGACAGCAGAGTAGTAAGTACTCCTCCCGCCTCCTCACCTCCCTCAGGGCCTGTGCTTCCCTTCCTGGACCTCCCTGCCCACTCTGTTTAAAACTGGGCACATCCTCAGCCCACAACATCCCACACTTCCCCTCCTGCTTTCTTTTGCTCCACAGTAATTGCCACAATCTAACATCTTCTACATGTTTCTAACTGTTTTGTTTATTAACGACTCCCTCTATCACTAGATTTTAAGCTACATGAGTGCAAAGACTTTAAGCTACATCTTTTTGTCTCTTCAATAATACCCAACACATGCCAATTCTCATTAACTATTCATTGAATGAATGAGTCTTATCTGATCAGCAATATTTGAAGCCTGAACTACACCCACTTCTTATTCTTCTCACACTATACTGTCTCCCAGGCAATGCCATCCACAACCTCAGCTTTAATCTGAGTCTTTAGACCCAAATTTGTACCTCTAGCCCATATTACTGAGTTCCTGATTGCATATAAAACTAAGTCAAAAGGGAGGGAGGGAGGAAGTAAGTCAGCCCACAATCTGTGCTTAAACAAGTCCTCAGGCAATCGTTTTGCACAGTGAGTTTGAGAAACACTGGGAAAGGTTAGGGCATTGGTCTCTAAGCAGTGATTATGAGCTTTAAATTACTCAGACTTGACATGGCTCCCTACTTCCACCTTATCCCACCCCCAATCCAGTCTATTCCCATCCCAGCAGCCAGAGCAGTCCTCTGCTCAAAATGGCTCAGAGTAACTGTAACAGTCCTTACAATGACCCTACAAGGCCCTAACCAATCTGGCCCACTCTCCTCCTGAACTCAACCCCCATTACTGTACCCCTCACTCACTCTGCTGCAGCCACACCAGCCTCCTCACTGTTCCTCAAACACACAGAAGCACACTTCATATTAGGGTCCTGCACTAGCCAGATCCTCTGCTGGAATGTTCCTCCCCCAGACAGCTCAAGGTTCAATCTTTCTTCTTCTTCTAAGTTTTTACTTAAATGTCACATCATTTAAATGTTATCCAATCCCACTATCACCACAAATGCACGTACCAGTGGGTACTCCCAAAACCATATCCTGCTGTAGGTTTTCTTTATCCACAGCACTTTTAATATGCTACAGAATTTGCTTGTTATGTCTATCCCATGCACACACACTCTCAAAAGAACATAAGCTCCATGAGAACAGGAACTTTGTGCATTGTATTCACTAATGAATCCCAAGTCTAGAACACTGGTAGCATTTAATACGTGTTGAATAAAGCATTACACATTATTTTAACTACAAGGAAAATACTTACTAATGGATGAGGCAGTATTTGTACCAAGCCTTACCATTAAGCCAAGTATCTTCCTATGGTCTCAATTAACTGGATATAATAATTCTGCATCAGTTATCCACTGCACGTACTTTTTTAAAAAATACAAATTTATCTTCAGAAAGGACCAAAACTAGAAAACTACTTTCTAAGATGCTATAAGGATTTCATTATTTTTCCTCAAAGTATAAATCCCAAATCCAAGCTCCTAAATTAAAGAAACACTCAAACTAAATATGCCTTTGAAAATAAAAGCACAAACACACACTGCTACCTTCCTATAAGGGACAAGATCAAAATCAAATGATGGAAACAAGCAAACTACTCCACCCCAAGCCCCCCCCAAAAAAACATTCAAAAGAACCAACTGGCAAGCCTAAGGAAGAATGACCTATTCTAGGTGGAGTTTGTGGGGATGTGCAGCAGACAAATTTTACACTGTGAAACACTTAATATATCAAAAAAAGAGAAAGTGAATCCCCTTAGGAAGTCTATTTTTCAACCTGCAAGAACTGCCAGGGACATTCTCTGAGGCAAACTGTTAGTCCAACTCAGCCAGTCCTTACTGTTCTACCCCACCCTACCCATCCTGTCCTGCCCTACTAAACCCAATCCCTTATTCCACGTGGCTTAGCTCTAGTTATTTTAAGGCCATGGCTTTTTAGGTTGGACTCCAGTTTGAACAATTCCTTGTTCTATCCCTCCTCTTTTACATCATATCCTATTCTGCTATATTTTTAAGTTGTTTGGTTACTTTGTTCCCATTTTTAGGCATCTCTAACTACCCAAATCTGGATTGCAGACCTTTTATTTGGCTGGCTGTGTGGTTCCCAGGTAGAGTTCTTTCTCCTAGACGCAGCTCCTGAGAGGAAGATATAACTGTACGTGGCTTTATTTGGGAGGTGATCCCAGGATGTACCAGTTCAAAAGCAGGAAGGGGAGACAAGAAAGAGAAGGGAGCCAACAAAAAGGGCATTGTTGAGTAGACCACAGCTGTGGTCAATCGAGACTCAGTCCCCTAGGGAACTCTGGAAGCACAGTGGAGAACACCTCTCAGAGTTGTCCCACCTGAGAGGTGAGGCAGTTCTCGACCATCTTCCATCAGTCTCTGGTATGGGGTTGCTGGGGACAGGGGTGGGTTGAGGTGAGCTGGGAAGAGAGGCTTTCACTCTAGCCCTGGGACAAAGGAAGCCCTCAGGCTTGCACTGTAAAGACTTAGGGAGAGACTCAGGAATCTGAGTGTGGATGGAATAAAGGCTGCTACCTCATGTTTTAAAATACCTTGAAAATCATATTATTAACAAAATGACATAAATTGTCTATATTTGGCTAGCAGTGTCTTAAGTTGGGTTTCCCCAGAAGCTGCCCAGGTCACTCCTAATTCACTTCTCACAGATAACCATCAGGCTCCTATAGAAGAGCTCCACCTCTCAGTTAACAAGGCCTTCCTCTGCTGAGCAAGGCCCAGGCCACTCCCATGGGAAACTCTTTTAACAAGCTGTCCTCGTACACATGCCCATAGTCCATGGCCATTTTTTCTGCTCCTATATCCAGCCAGGTCCTGAGAAGTCTGAGGTTTTGCTTCTTCTGGGGTAAAGAGGCATCAGATCCCCTCTGCCCTTGCATCCAAAATTTTACACTGCATTTGTATGTTCTCTTCCCTGTACCCCACTCAACCTGGGTGGGGAAAGAGAAACAGGATGGAGCCCCTTCTTGAGGCCCCTCTAGCATGTCAGCTCTTTTCATATTCCCTTCAACTCTCCAATTAGTCCACTGAAAGTTAACTAGGAGAGGAGAACGTGTCTCTTATTTATGTTTTCTTTTTCCAAATCTCTTTTCTGTTTATGGGCTAAGACGTTAGAAATTCAACAGCTAAAAACAATCAAAGCAACATCATAATATCACCCAAAATGACAACTAATAGTATCTTTCTAACATGTACAGTGATCTACTGTCAGCAAACAGCTGAAAATAAGGTCAAAGACAAAAGAAATTGAAAAGTAAAGCCAAAAAGGGTAGTAATTCACACTATATCAGAGAATATTAGCTATGCTTTACACACATTTTATGATGCATATAAATAACCACATCAATCCTAGGTGCTGAAAATAAAACATGTTTCTAAACACAATGGACACCATTTATTACATAGCAGTGCCTTTCATCCTTCTTTTTTGAAAAAGGAAGACCCCATTGATTCCTTCAATTATTTACTAAGCACCTATTGCATGTCTGACAATGAGCTACATGCTAAGGATATTTATCATCCACAGTGACTTTTGTTTGCAAGGAACAGACAACCTACTGGGTACTTACTGCCTCACATAACTATAACAGGAACACTTCAGGAAGGTTCCCTCAGGGATCCTGTCTGCCTACTGTGGGGAGCCCCACTCCACCCTCTACTCCACAGTCTGTCAGCTCTGGCCCAAGCCGAGAGCAGCGTGGCTTCCCTACTAGAAGCACAAGATCTTTTCTAATGAAAGTAAGGACATTTCTTTCCCTAAAGCCTCAAGCAAATCGCAGTTCAATTAAATTGAGTCAAATGTGACTATGGAATATGCTTTGGACAGGCCTTTGGCCTACTCATGTCTGGAGCTGAGGGTTGTGTTAAGCAACCTCTGAATCACATGGAATGTGTGGAAATGGCATAATTTAATGAAAGTAGTGAAAAAATCTGAAAATTAAGTACTGCTGTGCCAAGAGAATTAAACATGTTTTATACATATGAACATATGTATATAAATGCATGCAATCATTTGCATATGTGTACATATATAAACATGAATATATATATATATAGATATGTAAGTGCATATATATATAACCTAAAAATATTTGATCTAAATGAAAAGGACAGAACAGTATATAAAAGGATGGTGAAGAAGAATTCTAGATGGTATATGCTTAAATAATACATCAATGATCTAAGCAATGAAGTCTTATGGCACCTTCACTGCAGAGAAGCCACCAGGTAAAACAGTCAAGGCAAGGTCACATAGAGAAGTAGAAACTGACACAAAGCAAACAGAATTAAGAAAAATGATGACAGTATTTTATTGAATATAAACGGAAATGTTCAGTGTGGCTCCCTTATGTATTTTGAAATGTTACCTTAAATGTATGAGTAATATGGGAATGTGAGACACGAAACTGATGAAGCATTCAGAATACAAGTGAATTAATTACCTATTGTCTAAAATTAACCCAGGCAAAAAATAATGAGAGCTACTTGTAGCTTATCTGATGATAAGCAAAACTGGATCTAATTGCTAAACAAAAAAATAATCATCAAATTCAGACATCTGAATAAAATATCAAAGTTTACCCACAAGTTTATCCACTTGACTCTTTCTTAAATTCTATCTCACTATCTCATAAGGCATATAAATTTCATAATAGAGAATTTAAAAACATAGTCTATGTTTTAAGCCATAGTCAGCAAACTACAGAACTGCTTGTTTTTGTGAATAAAGTTTTAGTGGAACATATCCAAACCCATCCTCTGAGTCATTGTGACAGCAAACACATGATCCACAAAACCTAAAATATTTACTATCTGGCCCTTTCCAGAAAGTTTGCCAACCCCTGCTTTATGTAATTACTTGTTTTCAAAATTCAGTTCTTGAAAATTTTCATAACATGTTGGAAAAACTCAACTTTTATTTTGAAAAGTTAAGAATTCATTAATAGGTTTACAAGGAAAATGCATTCCTTAAAAGCAATAAGAGATGATAATGAAAGAATACTCACAATCTTTCAAGGAGACTTAACCCAGAAAATGAGCCATTCTTCAGCTCCGATATTTTATTATTACTCAGAATCCTAAAAATGACAGGAAAAGAAATGTGAGCTGCTGAATATATTATGCCATCAATGTCAAAATAACTTCACTTGTTATATGTAAACCTGAGGAATGCTAAGAAAGCATTTTTAACACACAGAAGTTTTGTGATGCCTGACAGAAAGGGAGAATCTTTCCCTTCTCATTGAGAAACCACCTAAAATAGCTCATTCACCCACCTTGTCACATCTTAAATCATTCTCTGTCACACTTAACCAAAAAATTTTCAACAAAAAAGAAGAGAAGTCACCACAGAAGGGCTATAAGTTCAATAAAAGAATGAAGAATGCCATGTACATTTCTTTCTATAATCATTCAATTTATATATATGTCATATTTTATTTGAATAATAAAACTGGAAACTTCATGGAAAATTCACTACATATGCTCCATAAAAGTGCCCTTACAAAAGAATCAAGTATCTTCTAGATATCATTTCAATAATTGAGTATTATTTGTAATTGAATACTAGTCAAATCTACATGAACATGTATAAATATGCTTTTCACCCACGCTCGCATATAAACAGACACAGGTAGTTGTATCTCAATATAGCATATATATTAGGGCAACAATCTTAAAAAAATAAATAAATAGATCATCTGAAAACAAACCCTGGTTCAACGACATCTAGTCAAGCCTACCCCCCGCCCTCTATGGCAAGATGTGCCTAAGTAGTGACTATGTGCACATACTCTTGTTTCCTTTCTGAGCTTTGTGACTTTATGCAGCTTTTTCAGTTTAAATCCCAATGAAGTCAAGTATATCTGTGTTTGAACCCCAGCTGTATCATTTACAAGCTATACTGAGCTTGAATAAGTCACTCCATCTCTCTGTAACAGAGCTCCCTCATTCATAAAATGGGAATAATAATAAATATCTTCCTCATAAACACTAGGGAAAATTAGAAAGCCATGACATACTCAATGAGAAGTCACTAATTTTCAGATTCTATTTCCTTGGTTCCGGGATATACAGCCTCCCTCATTTTAATGTTTCTGAAATCAAGATGTATCTTGCACTCAAAAGTAGATTACTGTGAAGTATGTGTCCCTCCCAAAAGCTGTCATTAAAGCAAGGATATGGCTTTAATCAATGGAATCAAGAGAGTATGGTGACTGTGCTTTGAATCTGCTGTGTACCACAGAAAAGACCATGTTCTTTTAATCCATTCTTGTGGGGCAGGCATATCGTGGGTGAGACCTTTTGGTTCAACTGAGATGTGACCCAGCCCATTCAAGGTGGGTCTTATTCCTTCATTGAAGTCCTTTATGAGAGGATACAAGGGAGGTAGAGCTGAGGGCAGAGGGAGAAATGCCCAGACATTTGGAGACAGTCACTGAAACCAGAACCAGGAGAGAAGGACCAGCAGATGTCGCCACATGCCTTCTATATGACAGAGGAACCCCGATGCCAGCAGCCTTTCTTCAGAGAAGGTATCCTCTTGTTGATTCCTTAATTTGGCCTTAGAATTGTAACTTATAACTTAATAAATACCCATGGTTAAAAGCCAACCCATTTCTGTATATTGCATTCCAACAGCTTTAACAAACCGAAGATTTTGGTACTCAGAGTGGGATGCTGTGAGTTGCAAATACCAAAAATGCTGGAACGGCTTTATAAATGGATAAGGGGAAGATTTGGGAAGAACTGTGAGGAGCTTAACAGAATAGGCCCCAAGTGCTTTGAAGAGACAGTTGGTAGAAATATAGATGCTAAAGGTACTTTTGATGAGGACTTACATAGAAACGCTGAATGTCTCATTCATTGCCAATCGGAAGAAAAGGTGATCCCTTCTTTTAAAGTGGCAGAGAATTTGGCAAAATTGAGTACTGGTATTGGATGGAAGGCAGAATTTATGAAAGCAACAAGCTGGGATACTTCACTGAAGAAATTTCCAAATTAAATGTGGAAAACACGGCCTGGCTTCTTCTTGCAGCTTACAGTAAAATGCAAGAGGAAACGGATAAGCTGAGTACTGAACTCCTGGGTACAAAGAAACCAGAACCTGATGGTTTAGAAAATTCTGAGTTTCTGGAAAGCGAGTACCAGAGAAGAAAGCCCCGTGTGACGATTTAACCAGTCTGCTATCTCAGTGCAAATCAAGATTGGAGAAGGAGTTATCCAGAAAGGATCTGTGGACAGTCTGATTGTCTGACGACTGGGACCCTTGTGTGCTGCATGCTAAATCAACAAGTTTTCTGTGAGATCTGTACAGACAAAACCACTGCCAGCACGGACTAAAAGGGACAGAAAAGGGACAGACTGAAGGAAAAATGGCTTCACTGGCAGAACCATGGAAGCTGAGGTTGGAGTCAAGAAACCTCGGGACAGGAGAGCAGACCCACCCATGCCCATGGAGAGGGTGAGTCTGCCCCAGAGTTTGCAGAGAGCAGGCCTTCCTCCCAGTTATTCAGGAACAATGCTGCCACCCCAGGCCTTACAGTGGATGGAGCACATTCCCAGAGATTGGGAAGAGCCTGGCCACCACCCCATTGTTCTAAGGGGATAGAAAGTGCCTCAGAGATGGCAGGGAGTCCAGGTGCTGCCCCAATGCCTAAGAGGGTGGGGCCAAGAACATGGTGGTCTCCCCAAAGCCTGGAAATGTTGGAAACCTCACCCCTGGGTTTGGAGAAAGCAGGACCGCTGTGCATGCCCTTGAAAAGAGTAGGACTGCCACTCTTTCGAGCCCCAAGGATAAAATGTCATTTTATAAATGACTCGCAGACCTTAAAAGCTAATGAAGTATGCCCTGCAGGTTTCCAGAACTGTGTGGGTGCAGTGACCCGTTTTCCTTTCAGTTTCTCCCTGTAGCAGTGGGAACATTTATCCTGTAACTGTCCCTCCTTTGTATACTGGTAGCAGATAACTTGTTCTAAGTTTCACAGATTCACAGCCAGAGGGGCATTTTGCCTTAGGACAAACCACATCTGTAACTGATTTTGATAAACCTTTGTACTTAACATTGTTACTGAAATGATTTAAGGCTTCTGTGATATTGTGATGGAATGAATGTATTTTGCATATGAAAGAACATGTCTTTTCGGGGTTCAGAGGGTGGAGTGTGCTAGTTTGGAACTGTTATGTACCCCAGAAAATGCCATGTTCTTTTAATCCATTCTTGTGGGGACAGACCTATTATGTGGGTGGGACCTTTTGATTAGGTTGTTTCCATTGAGATATGACATAGCCCATTCAAGGTGGGTCTTATACCTTCACTAGAGTCCTTTATGAGGATAAAAGGTAGGTAAAGCAGCAGAGTAGAGGGAGAAATGCCCAGAAGTATCTGGAGCCAGCCACGGGAAACCAGAACCAGGAGAGAAGGACCAGCAGAGTCGCCATGTGCCTCGCTATCTGACAGAGGAACCCAGATGCCAGCAGCCTTTCTTCAGAGAAGGTATCTCTTGTTGATGCCTTAATTTGAACATTTTCACGGCCTTAGAATTGTAACATAACTTAAATCCCCACTGTTAAAAGCCAACCCATTTCTGGTATATCACATTTTGGCAGCTTTAGCAAACTGAAACAGTGACCAAAATTTTTTCCAATTAAATTACAATACCATTTTCTCTAATCAAAGTTGCAAAAGTGTCTATGACTCCCAGGGGTGAAAATCTCCCTGGCAATACAGGATATGACTCCCAGGGATGAATCTGGACCCGACATCGTGGAACTGAGAACATCTTCTTGACCAAGAAATGAAACGAAATTAAGCTTCAGAGGCTGAGAGATTTCAAATGGAGTAGAGAGGTCACTCTGGTGGACATTCTTATGCACTATATAGATAATACTTTTTAGGTTTTAATGTATTGGAATAGCCAGAAGTAAATACCTGAAACTATAAAACTCCAAGCAAGTAGCCTTGACTCTTGAAGACGATTGGATAACAATGTAGATTACAAGGGGTGACAGTGTGATTGTGAAAACATTGTGGATCGCACTTCCTTTACCCAGTGTATGGATGGATGAGTAGAAAAATGGGAACAAAAACTAAATGAAAAATACAGTGGGATGGGGGGTATGATTTGGGTGTTCTTTTTTATTTTTATTTTTTCTTCTTATTCTGATTCTTTCTGTTATAAGGAAAATGTTTAAAAATAGACTGGGGTGATGAATGCACAACTATATAATGGTACTGTGAACAGCTGATTGTACACCATGCATGATTGTATGGTATGTGAATATATCTCAATAAAACTGAATTTTAAAAAAAAGAGGAAGGCTAGAGTCATGTATGTCAGCAGAAAGAAAGCTACAGGATAAAAACTGGAACTGGATAACACAGCAAAACCCAGAGTGGGCAATAATAGTGGTTAACTGTATATAACCAATTATATACAATATAAGAGAGCTCTTACGTGAACTACAGCAAACGTGCATCACTATTACAAGGTGTTAATACTAGGGTGTTATAAGGGAAAAATACAATTAACATAAACTGAGATCTATAGTTAAAAGTTAACACTGCAATATTCTTTCATTAATTGTAACAAAGGCACTATACCAAAGCTAAATGCCAATAATAGGGGGATATAAGGGTGTAGCGGATTTCTTTTTTTCCAGAAGAAATGACAATGTTGTCATATTGACTGTAGTGGTGAATGCGTAACTATGTGATTATATCATGAGCCACTGACTGTACACTTAGGATGCATTATATGGTGTACAAATAAAACTTTAAAAAATGAAAAAAAAATTGCAAAGGTGTCTAAAAGTAGGTAGTTGGCACAGGCAAAAGCAAACTTCATTTAGACTCATGCACAACCATAAAGGTCACTGGAGCAAGCTTCTCGAGCAGCTGGCAGCTTACACAAAGGGCCCCCAGCTCTGCTATCCTAAGCAGGCACCCACTCTAGGCCAACAGTTACCGAATCTGATAAAAATATATTCAACTGTATTCATTTCATCATAATTTATAGCCAAAAATTGAAGCCACCAACAAAGCCAGTTGTAAGAGGAAGGGTTAAACAAATACGGCTCATCCAAACAACAAAATTTTATGCAATTATTAGGGAAATCTGATGAATAGGAAAATGCTTACAGTTATAAAGCAAACAATAAAATAAATGCCACAGATTGAAAAGAATTTATGAAAATACTAAACAAAGCAAACAAAAAAGACTGGGAAGAACACATCAAAATGATCACCTTAATCTTAATTAATCACTCTTAGCATTCAATTTCTCTTTCATTTGCTATAACCTTACAGTATATTTCAAAATATATAGAAGACTTATTTTTTTAATTTTTTTCTTCTGATGATAAACATAAGAATCTTAACAACAACAACAAAAAAACCTGACATTTCCTTTCCCTTGATCTGACCTTATTTGAATCCAAGCCTCAAGAAATAAAAAAGTGAAGTGAGGAATATTATAACTATGCTTTGTGATTAAAGAGTCACTTTTACTTAATTATATAAAAATAAAAAAGTTCATGGATTGACTTAAGCTTAACTTCATAGGCACTGAATGTAATGCAGAGTATCTTGCTATCCAGGGTCCAAGGTTTTAACTGTGACCCTACCACTAATTAATGATTTAGTTTTATGACAGTCACTTCATTTTTCTAGGTAGACTTCAATTTCATCATTTGTAAGATGAAAAAAGTAGACTAGAATGATCACCAAGATCCTTTCCAGTTTCTTTTAACTTTGCATTCATGTTTTAATAAGCAAAGCTGATGAACTTTACAGTGACTGAGAATTTACAACCAATTTAAAAAAAAAAAAGGAAATAAAACTACACAAGCTACAAAGCTCAATGACAGTAGTACTCCACACCTGAGTGAAAAATGAAAACCAAATATGGAAGTAGCTTGTGAAAACCTTCCAGGGTGTGAGTGAATTACATTCAATAAGATTCAGTATCACTTCAGCCACAGGACTGTCATTTGCTCAGTCATAAAGTCTTTAGCACAATAAATGATAGATTTTATTGAGGAGAATAAAAAGGAAAACATTCCATCACACTTAAAAAGTTATAACTGTAACCTTAAAAATATAGTTTACAACCTCATGTTAATATATTCAGTCTACACATTACTTGATGTGTTTAAGGACTTTGTGCAAGAAAACAGGATCAGTATGAATAAATTTACTCTGCAGTTTTTATACTCAATTTTCAAACAGGGGACTGTGGAACTAGCAAATGCATAATATCATGTATCATTATAAACTTAAAACCCATTCATAATCAATATTTTTGCTGATACTTGAAATTTCAAACTTTCTAGAAGGTACCTAAATGAAAAATATAAAACTTGACCAAAGTCATAAAGCTTATACATACCCATTTCTGCACTATACTAATGATTTTAACACTACATGATCTATAGACAATGCTTAGGAACTCTATGCTGGGCTCATGCCTTTTGAATTTAAATACCATAAGGAAGAGTTTGATGTCCACTACTATCATTTAACACAGTACCAAATTCATTCGGTATATCATTTATGCTGAAACATGAAAAAAGCAGTAAGACTAAATATGGACAAGATTTTTTTTTTAAAGTACAGTTTATGGAGCAGAAGAAATAAAAATTAAGTATTAGAAGTTCTCAGTTGCTTGATATTGCAAGTCCCAGAATGGAATGAATCACTGAAAGCTTTTAACAGCACCCTTGCCTTGTGAGGCAGAAGGCACAAAATAATTATTCTTATGAGAGCAACTGGAAAATATATTTTAAAAGTATTAAATATTTGGATCAAACATTATAATTCTCAAATTCAAACCTTGATTGGAAAGATCAAATAAACCATCAGAGAACATAGATTGGCTACTGGGTTACTGTTGTGGTTGAACTGTGGCCCTCCAACAGCTATGTCCATCTGGAACTTATGAAGCTGCCCTTATTTACAAAAAGGGTCTTTAAAGATGTAATGAAGTTAAGGATCTCAAGGAGATCATCCTCAATTAGAGTGGGTCCTAAATCCAATGAGGGGTGAGGTGGGAAAGGAAGGGAAGAGAAGGAGATGAGACGAAGAGAAGGAGATGAGGTGAGATGGCATGGCATGACACGACACATCAAGACACAACATAACACAGAGGAGACCAAATAAAGACTGAAGCAGATGAAATTAAGTTAAGGATCTTGAGAAGAGATCATCCTCTATTAGACTAGATGCTAAATCCAATGAGGGGAAGGGGGAGGGGGGAGGGGGGAGGGGACGGGAGACACAGAAAAGACCAGGTGAAGACAAACACAGAGACTGGAGTTACGCAGCCACAAGCCAAGGAATGCCTCAAAGCCATCCGAAATTGGAAGGGTCAAGCAAGGAATCTTTCCTAGAGCTTTCAGAGGGAGCAGGACCCCTGCCAACACCTTGATTTCAGAATCAATTTCCGTTGTTTTAAGCCACCAAGTTTGTGGTCTTTTGTTACAGCAGCCACAGGAAACTAATATAGTTTTTTAGGATAAGGTAAATGAAAAACAATACAAATATCCAAAAACAGAGGAAACATTTAACTATGACATCAGCATAGTAAAGGTAAGCAATTATTAAAAGGAGTATCTGTGCTTACTATACATGGTTGTAATCCTCATTATTTGCATACACATCCAAGCCGCAGTTAGATCATTGATACAAGAATGTGAGAATCAGAATAAAAGTCAGAAATGTTCACTAATAAATCTGCTACTTAAAAATTAGCTCCCATGCAAACATCACTCTCCAAATCTTCTACAAAGTAAATTTGAAAATTTTTTTCTTAAATGCAGGATTTTGGGGGGTAAGCTACAATGATATTGCAACTTAACAGACATTAAAATCACACACAGTACAATTCATAAATAAGGACCACACAAAAGTAGAACTATTAACAGCTAACGAAGAGTCAAGGAGGAAGTTGACCTGATGGATGCTTAAAAAAAAAACTGGAATATCAAGACTAAGCAAGAGTCTACATCAGCAAGTGTTTCACACACATATGGTCCTGTCCTCCCACCAAAGGTTCTGGAAATCTGTCCAGGCATTGCTGACTTTCACAGTGTCTGTGTGTGGACCACTAATGTGGTCCTCTGTTACTGTAAAACAGGCTCATGCAAAATAATTCTTAACTAAGTAACTCAAAGGTCCCACCAGACCTTCTGATTTTTATGCACAATTAATTTTACAAAAATTTAAGCAGCTAAATTAGCCTGTTAACTAAGGGAAAAGCTGTTACCAATTCAGAAGGTGATGACATTGATGGGAAATCCACATGGCCTTTGAATTATCAATACAGTACACCTGCACCTCTATCACTCTTTCAGTACTCACTCATACAGAGAAACCAGCAAGATTTAGGATGATGTGTCTAGCATGCTACCTTTTGAGCAAAGGGCAGGTGAGAGAAAATAGTATGTACTTGTATTTGCTTTTGTAGGCCTAAAATAACTGGTGGGGGGGGTGGTGGTGAGCAGCGAGATACATAAAACAACAAAATAACAAAGGCTGGCCTTGGAAGAATTGATGGGCACTAAAGAGCAAAATTCATAAGAATAGTAACCCATAATAACTGGTTAAATAAAATAGGAAACTAAGAATCCATTCAGATGATGAATACATGAGTAAGTTGAAACTTTGAGGAGAAATAGTCTATTACATAGTTTCAAAGTGTCTCCCTCCAAAACACTGCAATTGCAAAAGGGGGAGAGCCTGGGAGACACCATCTTAATAAAAAATCAAAATGGTCACCACCAGTAATGGAAAAAACTAAAAACATGCATCACCCAAAAGGATGCACTGAAAGGAATACAACATCCCTCCTGTAATATTCCTGCCAAGGACAATGCATAACCGAAAACTATCAAGAGGAAACATCAGACAAACCCGAACTGAGGAACATTCCACTAAAGAACTGGCCTGAAATCTTGAAAAGTATCCTGCTCATGGAAGTGAAGGGAAGACTGAGATAAGGCAACATATGATTCTAAACTGGACCTTTTTGATATAAAAGACAGTACTGGGACAAGTGGTGAGACCTGAACAGGATCTGAGTATCAGACAGTGGTAATGTACTGACGTTTTAAGCCAACAACAACACTTCCTCTTTGTCTGACACATCAGCAGCCTATGGAGAAAGTACAGGGTGGAAGCTTCCAGAGCCTATTTCTGGACTGACCTTTGACCAGCTAGTATTCCTTTACGCATTTCTTTTACCACTTTCTCGGTGTGCTCAATTCTATAAAGTTTAATGGGAAAAGGAGTGAAGGGTTACCACCAAGAGCCCTGAGAGATCTATTACTCCTCTACAGGCCTAAATTAAGGAAAATATTACTCACTGTATATCCTTCCTAAAAACCTCTGTGTTGCTTCCAACACAGAAGAAGTGGTACTTATTGTCTAAATGATGTTACCTTGCAATGCCTAGTGGCCCAGAAGATTGTAAGGTTTCTAACTTTACAAAGACATACTGAAGTCATTTTCTGATTTGCTTTTACCATACCATAGTAATATTTCTGATATTTCTATAATTTCTGATATTACTATACTATAGTAGTATAAACTGATGCTGTATTAGATTTACTGTGTATAATAATCCTTGCTATTGCTACATTTTTCTCTATCAAATACTCTCAAGCCAAGTGAATCACTAACCTCAATTGGCACCCATCCTAATAAACCTTTAAGGGCCACCTGTGAGAATGTAAAACCAGGAATGTCACTCCTCAAAAATGAATTTTTAGCACTCTGCTTCATTTATCCCACTAATGAAAACTGGTCACGCCCAACATTCTTCATATTTCTAGATGAGGCACCAGCCAAATCCAACCCACCACCTGTTTTCTTGACAGCCCGTGAGCTAGGACTGGTTTTTACCATTTTAAATGGCTAAAAGAAAATCAAAAGGATAATATTGTCTCACATGTGAAGATTATATGAAATTCAAACTTAAGTGTTCCTAAACTTTTATTGGAACACTCCTATGCCCATTTATTTACAAGCTGTCTATAGCTGCTTTTGCATTACAACTGCGGAGATGAACAGTTGAACAACAAACACTGGCTGACCCCTTAATGCCTAAAATATTCACTACCTGGCTCTTTACAGAAAAAGTCTGCCAAACCCTCTGTCCAAGCTTATTCTGTGTTCAAGTAAATGAAAACCAAGTGCCAATTTCTGAATTAATTCTTTCTGGCAAAGAGTAAGAGAGCATCTACTAGATTTCAAAACTCTCCTTCAATTTGAAGAATTTTTACGTTAAAATTACATTTAATTCCACATTCAGCAACAATTGCATCCACATTCATCAGCAATTGCAAATTTTGCCATGCATATTACTGATTACTTTGCTCACCAACATTTATTATATTGTGTTCTTCTTTTAACTGGATGCATTCATTCATTCATTTCTGAAGAAAAAAATTCTGGGTGATACACTTCTTGTGTGGCAAAAAATGTTTGCTTCTCCTTGTGTTGTTACATCATCTTGTTTTATTTTAACAGCATTTCTCATTATCTGAAATTACCTTGGTCTGTGTGTCTGTGTATTTATCATGCCCCCAAGATAGGTAGTATTATTTTACTGTAAAACAGTAACAAAAAAATTCGACAAGAAATTAGGGAACTTGCCCAAGTTCACACTCAGACTAAACGAGAGTCAAGACTCAAATGTTGCCTGGTACACAGCAAGTGCCTGTGGCAGCCACAGAGGGACGCCGCGCAGCTCTCCCTCCCAGGTCTCCGCTGGAGGTGTCAACAGTCTGCCTCAGTTTCCACACAAAGGCCACAAGCTTCACAAAGCCAATGACTGAACACAGCGGTGGTAAGAAGGCTCTCTATTTCTGACTGGTACAGACTCCCCTATGGGTATCTTTGTACCAGAGATTGCTGCTGGGCTAGCCAAGATGTCCCATAGCTGCACTGCAGCCCAAGGCCCTTCCTACCCAATGCTCCTGCCTTCCTCCTCCTCTCGTTTCACAAGCATCAGACCTGCATCCTAGTCCAAAGGATTTCCAAGCCAACTGTGCTCCCTCTCCCTTATCTCTCATTGGTGTCTTCTCCAGTAAACCTCTTGCACCTCGCAGAGGACCCAACATTTATTCAATAAATGAATGAAATAACAATATGGCTGGGTATAAGAGTCTATGTTCAAAGATGCTTCCCTGAGGCTTAATGACACAGTATCTATAATTTACTGGCATCCAGTGGTACAGATGAGAAGCCTAAATATCAGCCCCATTCTCTTTCCTCCATCTCTCTGAGGCTTATCGGACTTTTGAAGATCAAAAATTCTACCAAAGTATATGTAGACTTTCTTTTGCTTTTTATTATTGCAATAAAAGTGTCCTAAGAGACTTTCTCACATATTAAAACTCCTAAAATTAGCACCATCTTAAAATTGATATCAAAAGAGATTTCCTGCTGCCAGAAAAAGGAATAAGATGCATTTATCAGTAGTTGGCACTGTTGGCACAAACACAAACTCTAGCTGAATTATAAGTTAGGTCTGGATCTTTAATTGTGGTTTAATGTTTCTACATTAAGGTTTTACTAGGATTTAGCACTGAAATAAAAAATTGTTTAATAGAAGACTGCATATTATACGATACTCGATGCAATTAAAGGCAGCAGAAATGTTAACTCTCTCAGAATTGATCATAGAATGTTCTAGATTAGGAAAGACTAATAGGATCTATTCATAAGTCGTGAAAGAATATCATTCAGACAGCACACATCTCTCATAAGCTGCCAGCTAACATAAGAGAAATGGTTAAACCTCCAGCAACACATAATTAAATTAAATTTGAAAAAAAGAAACTCGTTAGATTAGCCACGTAAATAATATGCAAACAAAACCCTAATATTCTCCATAGACAACCAAATTATATTATCATGACTAAAGATGCTAAGGAAAAAAGATCACTTTTATGAAAAGCTTGGGGGGGTTATGATACATGCAACATATTCTCATATGGTTTACTACGTATTATATAAAGCATGTATAAATAGAAAAAAACTGATAAAGGGATAAAATGTTACTAATAGGTAAATCAAGGTTTAAAAAAAATGGGCATTCTATCCATTATTCTTATTCTTTTAACTTAAACATAAGTTTGAAATTATCTTTAGATACAAAGTGTAAAAAGCCTTGTGTTTCTGTGACACCATGTGAAACGAGAAAGGTTAAGTGATTCAGAAGAACCTGAAATGAGAAGGCTGGGTGTTGACAGAAGTGCTAAAGAAGTGTTATTGCATTGTATGGGAGAAAAGAAATACACATTTTGTGGAGAAACCAGCTCTTAAGAGTAATGTTTCTCTGGCTCCCTTGCTAAAAAGCTGTTAGGAAATACATAGTGCATCTTACAGTTGATGGTATTTTAGAATCAAAGAAATACCGATTTTTTTTTTCTTCTCCATCCCTTAGTTGGATACTAAATCGATTAAACCCAACCTCCACATCTCTTAATTTTGCTTCATAGTTCTCATTTTAATCCTTCTGCTTTGAATTTTAGAAGAAATCCTCTACTCAATTTTCCAGATCACTAATTTTCTAAAGTCCTTAGTTATTTTCATTTTGCTCTCCAGTCCATCTACTGACCCCAGCCTGTGCTTTAACATTAAAATCTTGTTGTTAACTTCTAACTCCTCCCTTTCTCATCTGCTAATCACTTTGAGCTGAGATTATGAACTAGAATTTTCCTGGATTAATTCTTCCCCAATCACGGTTGGATCCATTCAACTGAATTGATCTCATTCTGTTGTTTTCTTCTCAAAAGTCTGATGAGCCTTTCTCATCTGTTCAGATTTACAAATATCTGCAGTTATCAGTGTTCAATACTGCAGAGGATTTCTTTAGAATGTGTAAAAACAATGATTGGGTAGGAAAGGTAGGTGGAGCAAACCTGGTTGTATTTCAAGGTTCACAGGTTTCATATCCCTTGAGGGTGGGGACACAAAAAATATCTGGGGCCCCTTACAGCTTTTTGCTATAGGAACCCAGTAGCAGGCTGCCTTGGCAAATCTCCCAGCTGACGTAAAATTAAGCTACATGGCTTTGTCATGGATGCAAACCTACCACCAACCCCTCTGCACCAAACTCTCTGAGAGCAGAATTAAGCCAGCTGTTTCACAGTTATTAATTCCTGGCCGAGCACGCTCATTACCCACTTTTTTGCCACTCCCTTTAGTTTCAAGTCTTGGGAATCTTCCAGAATTCTGTTAAGAAAATTCAGTTTTCTATTTATTTCCTCTTTCATCTCTATTGGGTTTTAAGTTCCTTTGCTGTTAAGTTTCACCACCAATCTGATCCCATCTGTTTTATTCATTCCACTATGTCCTTCATCTTTCTGGGGTACTGTAACACCTTTCTCATTTTTTTCCAGACCCATTATGGGTCTGTTTTGTTTTTTTTCTGTAGTTTTTAACAGAATTTTGGAAGAACGAAGAAAAAGTAAACAAACATGGTTCAATGTATATCCATTTCGGGGCATGTAAAGGGTCATTCTCTGAAAGTAGAGGTCTCCTTTCCCTCCTGCCTCCTCTCTGGGTGCTAACAGGATTAGGGACCAGGAGTGGTTTCTAGCCCATTCCTTCTCCCTCATGCAGACAGGCTAACATTTCCCTTGACAAATTTGCCAAAATCCAATGAACAGTCTCAACCACCTTTCATTTAACAGAATGAGTACTTTTAATGACAAGGGTACCTGTTAAAAACAAGAATACCTTATATGTCAACCAAAATTAAGGTCCCAGGTGCCCAGTAAGACAGTGAAGTCTCCATGAGCATGCTCATTCTGCAAATTCTGTAGCCATCCTGGCCCAACATCCAACCAAACAGCCAAGAAAGGGAGTCAGATACTGAAGACCTTCTGGGAAGCATATGCGGTTCTGGTACCTGGCTGGCAACTCTAACCGATTTGTTTTGGGTCATTTTTCAAGTTTCTGCCAATGTTCTTTTCAATAACCGTTGAGCATGTAATACAACGGCTGAAGGCAGGCTCTGGCGCCCTGATTTCAAATCTCACCTCTAAGATCTGGCTTCCTGACTTTAGACAAGTTACTTAACCTCTCAGGTACTTAATGCCTCATCTGTAAATCACCCTAGGCATTCCTAAGAGAAAATGCAAGGCTTTTATGAAAAAAAAAATATATATATATATACACACACACATGCACACACACACACACACATATATATGTGTGTGTGTGTGTGTGCATGATAAAGCATTTTAAAGCAGGCCCGATGACTACCACAAAAGGTCCAAGTGAACTGGATGTTGTCATTCAGCAGGATCTACTGATGACTGATTACCAACCTGGTGGACACCATGCTGCCATCCGCTGAGTCAATAGCGTTTGCTTTACCATATCAGCCTCCTTGAACTGTGGTTCACAGCACTGATGGCTCATGTACATCTAGATGTATCCTAATTCAATTTCTGAATTCCATGACAAAGAAAAAATGTGGATATTTTTATAATTTGATTTTAATATCCTTTCTACAGCTTTGATGAATTGGGAGAGAATTCAGTGTATTTTATCTGCTTTCTTGAAGCTATACTCATAAGACCTCCAACTTCAATATCTGCAAAGTAAACAATTATTTAAAATGAAATACAAGTTAACATACTATTATAGGATCACAATATAATGTATCATCAAACAGACTCTTGAGACTAAAAGAAAGCCTTAATAATTACACTAGGATGACAAACATCAACATGGACATATGGTCCTGTAACTATTCCAGGGTTTCATTAAATTATCTTCCAGATTTCCACGCATTTTATCAAAAACTCGACATAAAAAGTGAGGCCTGTTTTTTCACATAATTATTTCACATTCTTTATTCAGTAGTTGTATAAATAAAAAGGAAATAATCTATTTTTCTGCTTTTGCATTAAAGAGTAAGTTAGCACAGAATTAAATAGCAATTAGTTGATAAAAAAAAAAAGTAGTGGGCTCTTGACACCATACTAAATAACATAAAAATGTCTTAAAATGAAAACTTCATTAAATAATACTTCATCTTATCTTATGAACACGTTAGCGCCATGAAAAAAAAGGAAGTTCATTTTTCATGATGTCTGCACATTATAAAGAACACTGGACACATGATATTTATGAACATAATAAAAGCAAGGTTATTTGGCATTTTAATCAAATGGAGAGCTTTCTACTGGGACCACACTGAGGTTCTTCTAGGAGTCTGAGTCTTTGATTTTTAAGCTGATATTCTTGATGGTTGGCCTACTTTTCATTAATTCAAAATATATATTTGAGCGCTTACTGCGCCAAGCTTGGTAGCTATCAAGGTTGCAACTAAAGACCTCAAAGACATAATACTACACATGAGTGTAACTGTCAAGTGCTACAACAAGGATTCATAACAGATCCAAAGGGAATGCAAAGTTTAAGTGTTGCTTACCGATTAGAGGAAATATTTCTGAACTTGATTGTAAAAGATGGGTGGGAATTCAAAGAGCTGGCAAGGAAAGGGAAAATCCTTGTACATAGAGATAACGCCTCAAAGTCCATATCAGTTTTCTGTTGCTGTGTAACAAACTACCACAAGTTTATAGGCTTCAATCAACACCCACTTATTAGTTCACAGTCTGTATGCCAGGAGAGTGGGCACAGCATTGGCTGGATCCTCTGCTCAGAGTCTTACAAGGTTTAAATGAAAGTGTTCTGTGGAGGCTCTTACTGACGAAACTACTTCCAAACTCATTCTACTTATTAGCATTTCCATTCCTTGCAGTCATCAGACTCAGCCTGTCATGTTCCTGCTGACTATTGGCCAGGGATCACTCTCAACGTCTAAATACATGGCGTTCTCAACAAGGCAGCTTACCTGTTCAAAGCCAGCAGGAGACCCTCTCACGCTCTGACTCTCTTTTAAAAGGCTCATCTCATTAAATCAGGCCCAGCAGGATAATCTCCCTTTGGATTATCTCAGAATCAACCAATGAGGGGTCTCAGTTAATCTGTAAAATTCTTTCACTTCTGCCACATAATGTAACCTAATCACGGAAGTGATATCCCAGCACATTCAAAGTCCCACCCACATTCAAGTAGAAGGTTATAACAACATAAACCCCAGGGTGGGAGGGGGAATCGTGGAGGGCCATCTTCAAATTCTGCCTACCCCCAAAGCCCTAAAGTCAAGTTATAAAAAAGCATATTCTGTTTAGCAGAAACAAGTAGTTTAGAAAAGATGGCAGACGCTCTGCAGGAGAGGAGGAAAGCCCATCAGGTCCAGTACGCAAAGGGTACGTTGCCAAAGGCAGCACTCAGGCCTCCCAGCAACTTGAAGGGGGTTGAGCAGCTGTCTCTTGTCAGAAGTGGCCTGGGCCTGTCCGCCTGTGCCAGTTTGAATGTATTATGTTCCCCAAAATGGCATTATCTTTGATGCAGTCTTGTGTGGGCAGACGTATTAGTATTGATTAGACAGACTGTAATTCTTTGAGTGTTTCCATGGAGATGCAACCCACCCAACTGTAGGTGATGACTCTGATTGGATAATTTCCATGGAGGTGTGGCCCCAGCCATTCAGCTTGGGCCTTGATTAGTTTATTGGAGCACTATATAAGCTCAGACAGAAGGAGCGAGCTTGCTACAGCCAAGAGAGACACTTTGAAGAATGCACAGGAGCTGAGAGAGGAGCTGCAGTTTACAGAGTCATTTTTGAGATGGCCTTTGAAAGCAGTTTTTCGCTCCTGAGAAGCTAAGAGAGGACAAACGTCCCAAGAGCGTAACGTCCCAAGAGAGTAACATTTTGAAGAGGAGCTGCTGCCTAGAGAGGAATGTCCTGGGAGAAAGCCATTTTGAAACTAGAACTCTGGAGCAGATGCCAGCCACGTGCCTTCCCAGCTAACAGAGGTTTCCCAGATGCCATTAGCCATCTCCAGTGAAGGTATCCAATTGTTGATGCATTACCTTGGACACTTTATGGCCTTAAATCTGTAAATGTGTAGCCAAATAAACCCCCTTTATAAAAGCCAATCCATTCCTGGTGTTTTGCAATCCGGCAGCATTAGCAAACTAGAACACCCCCATCCTCCTGCCTCCCCAGTTTCTCTCTGCTTATTGAGCCCTATCGTCTCTCTGCAGAGACCTTTAGAACTCTATTTGGTTTCCATATAAGTTGGGCTTACTGTGGTTAAAATCTAGTCCCAATTACACACACCTTACAGTCTTAGCTCTGGCCTGAATGATTACAGACCATCTGCCTTGCCTCTCAGTTTCCATGGTTTGAAACAATCCTATCGGCTTGACGTAATCCCAAGCTCTGGACTGGCTCTTCCTTGGTCAGGTGTCTACTCCTAGAAGAACCAGCTGTAGCTGTAGCAAAAGGAGTGGAGTCACCCAATACATATATAACCACTTGGACTCAATCCTTTAATAGGGCCTGAAACAAAGGGGCATAGTCTGAAAAGAGGGTAAGTAGGTCCAGGGCCAGTGCCTGGCTACCAAACTGTCCCCAAGATGAAAACTAAAGCTTGAAGATAGAGTTGCAAGCAACAGGTGGAACCAACTGCAGAGAACCTGGATGCCAGAAATGAAGACGCCCCAAAGTCCACATAGCGATCATAAGCTTTGTTAAAATGCAAGTCTATAAAAACTGAGAAGTTCTAAGACAGTAGAGCAGGGTAAGCAATCTTTTTCTGCTTAAAAAAAATTTTTTAAAGACCAAGAGGTAAAATTATTGATATTATATAAATACTTCTCTAATGAGAGAACTTTTTTTTATTGACAGAATTTAAAATATAATAATTAAGTAAATTTTTTAAAATACTGGCCAAGTAATGAAAAGAATAGAATTCTATTTTGGGGGGAGATAACATCTCCCTTAATTGGGGTTCCCAATTTTCCAATCAATTGCCAAGTGTTCCTCCGTAAAAACTGTTCTTAGCTTGCAAGCTGTACAAAAAGAGATAGTAGGCCATAGTCTGCAGACCCCTGTTCTACAGAATGCACAGGTTGGAGGAAGTAAAATTGCTAAGAAAGGCACTTCCCACATTACAGCCTTGCAGTACCCCAGTAAAATGCATCCAGTGTTGGGGAGGGAATGCAGAATTAGCTTCACATGAAAACTCGTATCAAGGAAGAAAGGCTGCCCCATTCAGGCCTGTTGCCTCTTACTTTCTTGAGACTCATTCCATTAAAAAGAATAGTTGAAATAGGCAGATCTGAAGCAACAGAAAGCTAACAGGTGCATAATTCTAAGCCCAGTTGGAGCACTGAAGAATACACACTTTAGCACAGTGGCTTTCGAATTTGACTGTGACCCAAAATGCACATGAAATAACCAAGTGTTTTAGCTTCCTGGTCTGCTCAAGCAAATACCATGCAATGAGTCAGCTTAAAGAATGAGAATTTATTAGCTCATGGTTTTCAGGCTGGGAAAAAGTCCAAATCAAAGTGTCATCAAGGCTATGTTTTCTTCCTGAAGACTGGCATTTGGGGCTGGCTGCTGGTGATCCTCGATGAAGGACTCCTCTGTCACACAGCAATGCATGTGGCAGCCTCTCCTGACCTCTCCCTTCTCTTCCAGGTTCTGTTGACCTTCAGCTTCTTGTTTCTCATGGCTTTCCTCTCTCTGCCTGAATTTCATTCTCTTATAAAGGACTCCAGTAACAGCATTAAGACCCATCCTGGCTGAGGTGGGCCACACCTGAACTGACGCAGCCTCATCAAAAAGTCTTACTTAAAATGGTTTCACACACACACTGGAATGGATTAAGTTTAAGAACATGTTTTTCTGGGGTGCATATAGCTCCAAGCACATAGGATATGTATTTGTTCATGCATTCAATTAAAGAATATTTGAGTGCCTACCACATACATTCTAGATGCTGGGAAACAGAGGTGAGAAACAAAACAAAACTCCCTGCCCTTGAGGAGTTTACATATTAATGGGCGGAGGTGGGAAAAAATTAGAAAGCAAAACACAGAATATGCTAGATGATGAAAAGTATTACTGAGACAAATAACTTGAAGGGATAGGCAACTGTAGCTGGGGTGAAGTTACCATTTTAAAGAATTTGGTAAATGACATTCTCACTGAAGAGGATACTCATTTTTCAGCTACTGATCTCTATCTTTCCATTTTATATGTTTTCATCTCATCTAATAATCCAGACCATATTCAAATTTCTAATTATCTCAAAAAGATCCCTTACAGCTAGTTTGTCCAAACCAGTTTCCAACAGGTCACATGTATCTTGATTACATATGTCCGTTGCAACTCAATGTGGCACAGTTTAACCCACCAGTCCCCCTTTTTCTTGGATAAAGAAATAATGTGGGATGGATTGATTCTTTGTAATGCTGCCTCAATAGTTCTTCTGTCCTCCCCATTTTCTTCAAATTGCAATTACATCTAAAGCAGGAGTCCTCAACCTTTCTGCACCACAGATTACTCTGACAGTCTAGTGAAGCATAAGGATCTCTTCTCAGAGTAACATTTTTTAATGCCTATTTCATCAAAATATTTTAAAAACAAATGTATGATATAGTTACAGACATGTTTCTTTTTTAACACACTAACATTTTCTGGCAGTAGATCTAACAACTATTGTAATTTTAAAATAGTAATGAGTATAAATATTTTAATTATCTACAAATAGGATGTGATATGAAAATACCTGCGGTTTTTATTGGTGACAATGTCATAGGTGCTGCTATGTCTACTGTAGGGTTGCCAACATACATATTGAAGGAACTGCCAAACTTCAGTTAGAGGTTAGTGAAAAGATGGATTTTTTTTCATCCAAGTTCATGGGTTCCTGCATTCTAACCACGGAACCCTTAGACCTCAGACTCCTCATTAAAAGTACCTGGATTAAAGTTACACATACTTAAGTAGAAAACATCATAAGTGATGCTATATACTCCAGGTTGCATTCACATCAGGAGGCCTATAGGGTTGACCCACCCTTCATAGACTCATCCTTAGAGGACTGAGGACTGATTTGGGGGAAGGACAGTCAGATGTCCGCCCTCTATGGCTGTGACTTTCCCCCAGCAACTAGTAAGCAATCTGTGGTAATATTTTCACACTAAACAATACTAGTATTTAGTTACTATACCAATCATCTCATGGTTTTAATATTTACTTGAATTAATAATTTCACAGAATTTGCAAAACAAGTCTTGGTGAGTCTACCATGCCTTTCACATTAGCAGCAGCATTCTGCTATAAATTAAAGCTTTTCATCAGAACTGGGGCTATTTGGTCATCATAAAATATAGTCCCTAGAGGAAAGGCAGATATGCCAGTTTGTATATATCATGTACCCCAGAAAAAGCTATATTGTCTAATGCAATCTTGTAGGGGGAGACTTATTAGTGTTGATTAAGTTGGAACCTTTGGATTAGGTTGTTTCCATGGAGATGTGACCCACCCAACTGTAGGTGATAACTGATTAGATAATTTCCGTGGAGGAACAGGCCCGCCCATTCAGCGTGGGCCTTGATTAGTTCATTGGAGCTCTATAAAAGTTCAGACAGAAGGAGCTCGTGGCTAGCTGCAGCTGAGAGACACATTTTGAAGATGGCCATTGGAAGCTGACACTGACATTTTGGAGAATGCCATTTTGAAACGCAAACTGGGAGCAAGCAGACACCAGCCACATGCCCTCCGAGCTAAAAGAGGTTTTCTGGAAGCCAATAGCCTTTCTCCAGTGAAGGTATCCAATTGTTGATGTCTTACTTCAGACACTTTACGGCTTAAGACTGTAACTTTGTAACCAAATAAGCCCCCTTTATAAAAGCCAATTCATTTCTAGTGTTTTACAAAAGGGCAGCATTAGCAAACCAGAACATCAGAATACGTCTTTCCTTTAATTATCAATTTTCAAAGTGAGGAATCATTTAAACAGAGGCCTTAAATGATGACAAATGAGTATTTTTGTAACTTCGTTTTGAGTGTTATTACAAGCTCATGGATTTTCACTAATCCAATGTGTTTTGACCCACCACACAACTTTGATATCACAACTTGGGTAGTCCCTTCCAGCTAACTTCTTCATTTACCCAACTGGATCTAAGATTTGCCTTGGTTTTTAAGCCAACAAGATTTACCAGTTTCACTTTCTATCTTCCCTGAATTTCATTTATCTCTTCAAGTAGCCCTGGTTTCTTCCCAAGTGAAGTGGTATTCAAGACCACCATTGGATACTGAGGGTGCTATTCAATACAAATGTAGAGACATTGCTTTGAAGTAATTTTCAGCAAACAATACTAAAAGAAAATACATATATTTTCTTAGATGAGTTCTTATTGATATTTTGTTTTTGATTTTAACATTAGCATGTTACATAATTACTTGATTTTATAATTGTACCCATTCTCTTGGTTCCTAACATCACTTGTACATTTCAATAGTTCTCAAAGTGTGGGCAATCCTAGGACCAGCAGCATCTGTAGAAATACAAATTATGGGGCACCAGCCCAGGTCCAGTGAATCAAGACTCTGGGCGTGGGTTTCAGTTATCTGTTTTAAAAAGCTCTCCAGAGGATTGTGATGCATGCTGAGTATGAGAACTGCCTGTATAATACATTCTATATAGCCTATAATAAATAAAACTACAAATTATAATAAATAAAACTACTAAGTGAAGTTTAAAGTGGTCTATAGCCCTTTTTATCACAACACATCCATATAAAGTTAGTCAAAACACTCAATAGTAACCTCAAATCCACTGTGTGTAGTTGTTTCATTTTCAATTTCAAGGATTCTTTTTAGTTACTTTTTAACTAGATAATGCATGTATATGAGTCAAAGGTGAAAACTATATAGAAAGGGAGCCAATTCATTATTCCAAAAATAGGTTTTAATAAAAAGGGACAAAATCAAATATGTATCTTGCCCTTCCAGCAAAGTGACACCTAAGGAAAAACAAGTATTTAATTAGGAGGAAGATTCTTTTAGAAAAGTATTCCAGCTAATAAATGAATAAGGAATGCTAAAATTATAGAGAATCACAATTTTACAAACACCAATAATATAATCCATTTAGACAGTGATATCAAAAGCTGCTAAATATCATAAAAATACAGGCATTACGCACCCCATAATGTAAGTACACACATCACCAATGAAGTAGTCTTGCCATAGTAACACTTGAATTTGAGAACTGAAAAGTGGTACATCATAGTTTTAATCTGTATTTCTCTTTGTGAATTTACATTTTCCTTTACTGGTTATGAGCATGAACTCTGGACTCAGATTACCTCTGTTCAAATCCTGATTCCATCGCTTACTATCTCAGTGACCTCAGGCAAACTACTGAGCTTCTGTGCCTTGCTTCTTCATGCACACAACTGGGATCAAAATAAATAATGACCTCACTGGGGGAATAAGTATGAAATAAAATGCAACATTTAAAACAGTACAGTATCTGGCATGCTCAATAACATTACCTACTGTTATTGGCCGATATTTTCTAAAGGATTATCTGTCTTTTCTTACTAATTTATAGGAGCCCTTAATACATAAGAATCAGCATTTTTTCCAACATAGTCCCCACAGACCCTTAGGCAGCCTGTCCAAATGCTGGCAGCCACCCTCTGTTAAAGTGTGCTTGCAGAACACATTTTGGAAACCATGACTGAGGAATGAAATCAATATTTTTGACACGGATAAGGCTTACAACTAATTATAGAACCTAAATAATAATTTAACTGGCTGGGCCACTCAAAGTAGCTGTTGAAACTATCTCAACCTGTAGGAAGAACCCTGATACCTACACAAAAAGCATGTATGATCATTAAGACTGTAAAAACCAAAGAAACAATCCAGCTATTAACAGAGTTTTGGGCTCCCAGTGCCAGTGGCAAATAAAGGCACATGTGCTGCTACTTCCCCTTACTTCCCCACGGCACGGTCAGTAGACAGTCCTGGCACTTTCTTGATAAGTCCAGACAGCACTCAGATGGTTACTCCCAACTCACTAGAACTGTCATTCGAGAAACAAATTTGCCACACTGATTCTATTACAGAAACCACATCACAGGCATCTATGACCCAAAACCTACTTTTATAATCAATGGCCGGGTCATGACCAGGAACTGGCCAGCCCACTAATGTAGAGAGTGAGTTAGGTGCAGTGGGGGCAAGATGTGTCAACAGCGAACTGCTGTGGAACAGAATCTGCCAGAACACAGCGTCAAAGGATTCAGCAATAAGAATATATGGGAATACAGGCAAGCAGAAAAGGCTGGGGGGAGCCTGGCAAAGAAGCAAAATGGAGAATCTGCAGGATGTCCATTAAGTCCGGAAGTAAAAGAAAAAAAAGTCACAGAGATAAATGCATGTGTATACATGTGTATGTACATATATATGTGCATATCTTTCTATATATATGCATAAAGAGATCAAGGATACACTCCCTATGTAAAAAAAAAAAAAATTAAATGTCTATGCTTCAGAACCATAGATTCCTTTGATATTCAGAAATTCAGACAGGCAGATCTACACGGTAGTTGAGTTTTAAAAATCTATATTCCTGTGACAGAGGAAGGAACAGGGAAATGCAGAGCTAACCAGAGTTCACATGCTGAAAAAGCTCCTTACGTGTTCAGCTCTTAAGACAGGAACTTGGGGACAAGAAAGAAATCCAGTTAACAGAATGAGAGCACAAGGTCCCAATGTTAGGATTAGCCCTAGGGAAGCAGGGCAGGTCTCAGCTAGCGAGCGGCAATTAGAGCTGACTGTGCTGACAAAAGGCATGCAAAGATCAGGAACCACCCAGGCCTGATCCTAACACTAACCCCCTCCCAAAAAAAACAGCCCCTGAGTTTACTATAACAATGCAATAAACCAGTTCTAACAAAACAATTTGAACTTCATTAAATGTGCAGGTAACTTACATGGATCTTCTAAAATATCTCAAGTTTTCTTTTGTTTTGTGGGATATGTAAAATCATAGAATTTTAGCACTCAAAAGGCCCTGAAAGATAATCTAGTTGAAAACCTCATTTTACTAGTCAGGAAGTAAGGGCCATAAAAGTCATTTCCTAAGTGTCACCATCATACTTGGTAGCAAAGCTAGAGCCAGCCCCATATCCACTGTCTCCTGCTATTTCCTCTATATCCTCCTTTCTGGCCATCTTTTATAGGGATACCAGTTCACTGAATATCCAGCAGCTTCCATTTATGTGGCTGTTTGTTTTGACATGTAGACACAAACCTTCATTAAAAAGAGAATTGAAATAGAGCATCATGAATGTTTTGCATTTGGGAGAGGAGACTCACCAAACGTGACTATACTCCTTATAGTAGTCTTATTCCTTTCATATTAACATGGAAGCTATGCTTGAGATGTGGTCACTTTTTATTCTAGCATAAAATTTTCAATCTCAAGAATGAAGATAAGAAAAGAAGGGGTGCTTATATAATAATCAACAATACTAAATTACAGACCTATCTATGACTGCCCCTGGCCATTTCCCCCAACCACTTGGTGATACTAAAATGCAACATTAAAATTCTCTCCAACAACTATTTTCTTGGACCCAACAGATATGAGAATTCTCAGTTCCTTTCATTTCCCATCAGTCAGCAAGCTCCAAAGAAATGGTTCAAAGTAAACAAACCTTCTGTATCAATTGCTCTACAAAAGCTTACCCCCAACCCTATTGCCAAAGTGAGCATTTAGGTTGTCTATAACTTTTATGAGCAAAACAATAGTTAAGAATCACAGTCCTAGTGTACAGTAATAGTTAGAATCAGAAGCCAGACCCTGCTACCCACTAAATGTGTAACTTGAGAGCATCAATTTACCTGTCAAAGCTTTAGCTGACACCAAGGTAAAGTGTGGACAGAACTAGCCGCATAAAGTTGTATAAAGTTGCTTTAACAACGAGTTGTCCTTCAAGCCAATTACTAAACCAGTCTTAAAAGAAAATCAAACTAGCATTAGAAACAAACAAGTTTTACAATATGTACTACATAACTCGACCTTTAAGAGTAAATCAAAACCAAAATTAGCAGGTCTACCAAATTAATTTAATCAGAAGGCTAAGGAAATGTGTTTTCTGAAATTCCATTCTCTTGAAGAAGAACGATGAGAAGTTCAGGATCTTTAGTTTTGTTTTACTATCCCGCACATTACAGCAGAAAATTAAATGCACTGCTGGAAAATTAATTCAGAGTCAGAATTAAAAACAACCATTAAGGCTTACATAGTTTCATAGACTATCAGAACATCATAGAAATTGAAAAGAGCTAGAGAACTTCAGTAGGCTATTTTAAGCTCAACTCTCAGAATTACTTTTTGGACATGAAGACAGCCTGTTACTCACTGACCGCAGGTCTTAGGGACTCCTTACACTTTCCTTTTCATTGTAAAACTGCCACCATCTCCTCTCACTCTGGACTTGCTACAACTGAGTGGAGAAAGCCTCCACAATTTCCCCCACCCCTTGTCCTTGCTCCCACTTGCACTGACAACAGGACACTCCCAATTTAAAAGATTTTATAGATGATCATTAAAATGGAAAACTGAGAGACACAAAGCCAAAAAGAAAAAAGAAAGAAAGAAAGAAAGAAAGAAAGAAAGAAAGAAAGAAAGAAAGAAAGAAAGGAAAGAAAGGAAAGAAAGAAAAGAAAAGAAAAGAAAAAAAAAAAACTTTTCAAAGTTCCTATACTCACGGTCTGATCTTTGGCTGCTAGCTTCTAGCTAAGCTGATGGACAAGTTTTGCTACTTTTATCCCTGAGGGAAGACCTCAAATATTTATTTTTCTGCAGCAAGGAGCCCTGAAAAATCAAGTTATAGCAGAATAGCTAACTAGGGTTTTTTTTATTTAAACAGGCCATAATCTCAATAGGCAATCACTATTTCTCTTAAATTCAGATTGGATAACACTCATTTCCAAGTGCCTTTCTTCAAAAACCAGAACATTCCCTAGGAAACACAGTCTTTCATGGGTCTATCTTGGCAAGGAAGCCACATTAGCAGTTTCCTGGTAAAAAGCTTCCCAGTCCAAACCATCTGAGGATGAAAGAATGTTAAGCAGTAAACGCTGATGCCAAAATTCCTTAATTAGTGAGGGTGATAACAGATGTGGGCTCAGCAAGCTAATAGACCAGAATAAAAAGAAACATGTAATGGTGAATGAAAGATGTTCTATTCTAGACAGTTTTCGTAAGGGTGTGGGACAGAAACTAGCCAGTTGTGGGTTATAACTGAAATAAGAGGTAAGGAAATAAAGACAATGTATTCAAGCTATTTTTCCAGAAGCTTAACTGTTAAGGAAAGAGAGTGAGCACTTCAATTCAATGTGGTGGTGCACAGGGTAATTGAGGAGGGGAGGGTTTTTTTTGTTTTCTTTTTTTTCTTACAGGAAGAAAAGACCGTGGCTATGTATGCTGAAGAGAAGCATCATAAATTAAAGAGGAAGTTTAAAACAGAGGAAAGAAATAATCGTTTCTGAAGGGGTAGGAGGGAACGGGATCAAGAAAAGAAAAAATAAGTTAGTAATTAAACTGGGTCAGGGCAAGGCTTTGCCCTATCAAGTGCAGAGGGGGAGGTTTAAACCTGGGCCTGCATGTTGGCTAATCTTCTCCTAATCTAACCTGAGAAAAAGAAAAGTGGGGAAAAGATTTTATAAGTGCTTATGTGCTAAACACTGAGGATATAGAGATGAAGACAACCGTCAAGAGTTCACATTCTGGTAAGAGACGGAACTGTAAAACTGTAAATTAATAATTCCAAAGCAGTATGAGCCGCCACAACGAGAGTAAACACGAAGTAGGATGCAGAACGCGAGCACAAAGATAGAAGGGTCAGCCCAGCACTCGACGGCAAATTCCATGTCATTGGAAATACGTTGGAATTCTGATCAATTCGTGGCCATAAAGGGCAAGTTTATACTTGGTCTTTTTTAGAACAAACAATCAAAAGGCAGGTTAGCCAAAAAAAAAAAAAAAAAAAAAGCTTTAAACACTGCCCTGGAGATGGAACATAACTCAAATCAATTTCTCTTTGCCTTTTTCATGAGAAAAGAATTGGGAAGAATTGCACAATAACACACAGAATTCTTTTAAGCCTTATCTTGACGGGAAATGAATCAATTTAATTAGATTTAGATTCCAGGGGGCATAAAGAAAGAAAATTTTAACAACTGAATTAAAGAATCTGTATTACAGTTACACCTCCAAGGCCCCTTGTAAGTTTCCTTCAACTAAATCTATGGAGGGTTTAGACTGAAGTGCTATCCTGGCACAACCTGCAACCTGCTTTCTATCCACCCAAGTATTCCCGGTGCTCAAGATGCAGGAAGAGGACAAAACCATCCCTGACCTTATTGGAACTAACATTCTAGATAACTCCAGATCATGTATGTGGAACCCTGTGCTTCCAATTCAGAAATGTCTTCATGTAAGGAATAACTTTAATTCACAAACATTTACCCATCATATCCTGTGCAAGTTGCCCTGTGCCAGGGGCACTGGGGAGCTTTGGGCTCCTCCACTTTGCCCCAGCCCCAGCAGGAGGCATGCTTATTCCTCTACTGGGGAAACATCTTGGCCTCCAAGTATAATTCTTGAACAGGCAGGAACAGCATTTTACATGTAAGAGCCAGCAGTCTTGCCAAAAGATTTTCATGCTTGTGGCACTGCCATGAAACAGAATCAGAAAAGAGTTGATAAAAAAGTTGCAAAAAGGTAAACTATGAGGTGGTGGGCAATTTAGGCTTCTTTAT
The DNA here is from genome assembly GCF_015220235.1 of Choloepus didactylus. Classification (NCBI taxonomy): domain Eukaryota; kingdom Metazoa; phylum Chordata; class Mammalia; order Pilosa; family Megalonychidae; genus Choloepus; species Choloepus didactylus. The sequence goes on from NC_051309.1 coordinate 23,112,942, forward strand.
ATAGAATATGAGAAATCCAAAGATCTTCTCTCAAATAAGCCTAACAATTCATGCACTGGGTAACTTACACTAAGGCAGTAAAATATGGAGGAGGAAGGAATAAAAGATAAAAGGTTTTTTGTTTTTTTGTTTGTTTGTTTGTTTTTAAAACTTAAGAGCCAAGATGGCAGTCATGTGAATTGCTAAAAAGCTAAAAGCAACCGGAAAATGCCTGACACATGAAATGATTCCGGTTCACAAGCCTGGCAACGAAACCCAATGTCTTTGCAAGGTTTAATTCCTTGTAGGACTGAAAAATTTTACGTATCCTGATAGAGGAAATCTCTTGTGTTGATCTACACAACATGCCCATAAATAATAAAGTCAAGAACACAACAAGGATGCCCACAGTCCTGCCTCCTTGGCTCCAGCCAAAACAGTGAGAAAATAATGAGATAAAACTACATTATCGGATGTTAGGTTGTCTCCCTAAAAACCTCAGGAGGACCATGTGAAGAAAAAAAAATTAGAAATTAAAAATGTACAGAGAGAAAAGCTGAGAGGCATGTTGGAGAGAAGCTAAGATATGTAACCCAGGAGTTTGCCTGCCCTTGGGAGAAGCAAGGAGAACACACAAGAGCCAACACAGACCCAGATGTTTGGAGATGCTAAGCTAAGAGATGAAGTCCAGAGTTTGCCCTAGAGAAACTAAGTGAGAACCCACAGATGCCTAAGGAGGAAGCTACTGAAATCAGAAGCTGAAAGCAATGCAACCTAGTAACAAAGGGCCAGCAGATGCCAGCCAGTGCCTTCCCAGCTGATAAGAGGTGTTCCGGACCCCATTAGCCTTTTCCTCTACCTCTTGATGCCTTAATTTGGACATTTCCATGGCCTTAGAACTGTATATTTTTTAATAAACCCCCACTGTAAAGGCCAAAAAAAAAAAAAAAGAGAAGGAAGCCAAATACATATGACCCTGTTAGAGAGATGCCAAAATATATTAAACCTCACTTATTGTGAGAATGCAAATGAAAACAAGCTCTTTCTCCATCTATCAGATTGGTGAAGATCTAAAAAAGAATAACTCCCAGGGCAGGCACATGCATGGCAAAGTGGATCCTCTAATCGTTTCTCCATGATATTTTATTTTCTTATAGTAATGATGCATTATTACCAGTAGACAAGTCTCTACTTTCCATTTTTAAATAAAGGATTGAAGGTGCATTAAGGCAGGGGCCATACTGCTTACGTTGCCCTCTGAAACCCCCCTACAGGGGCCCTCTACTGCTGCTGCTGTCAGATCCTCTCCTTTAATTATTCAATGCCACAAAGCATCTCTAAAATCTTAAGGCCCCTATGCCCAAGACTTTCCAACTTCAGCACATCACTCCCCACTTTATAGTCATTTCTCTTGGTTCCCATGAATTTAGGATAGGACAGGCCCAATCCTAAAGGTCTCAGCTCTCTGCACTAGAGAGGTCTTGATTTTCATCCATCTTTGCTCCACTTGGAACAACCCCTCCCTCCCACGTGAGGCAGCTGCTCTCAATTTGGTCTCTGCTCTTTCTTCTACCTTCTATTGTGGCAGGAGATGACAGCTGGTAACTGGAGGTAACCCTTCAGGTTGCTGAGCTACCAGACAACAGGTCCTCAACCCAGGCAACACCAGAATCACCTGTGGAGCTATGAAAAATGCCAATGCCCGGGCATATGAACAACTGTCCAGGAACAACTGAATCAGATTTGTGGGGTTGGCGGCCCAGGCATCTGGACTTTTCATGCTCCCTACGGATTCAAATGCAAGGTTGAAAAGCTGGAGAGCAGAATTGCCAATTAAGTCACAGGACGGCAGAGATAATGCTTTGCTCCTGGACTACCAAGCAAGGCTAGGGCAGTGGGTCTCTGGCCTGGAGTGTCCATTGCTATTTCACTTTGGGGTATCACACAAACATCATCAAATACGCCACATTGTCTATGCATGCCACGACACAAAAAATATTGGAAAGAACTGCCACAGATACTCACAAAGTAATTATATGCTACAGGAGGTCTGAGACAGCAGAGGTTGAGGAAGGGTTTTGTGCTGGGGAGATGGACATGGGGGGAAAACAATGAAGGTCACTGAACAGAAAGGTGTATCAGCCCATCAGCAAGGTTGTTCCTCAACCAGTCTTGCAGAGTACCCTTTTATCCTCGTCAGTTCTTCCTTTGAAACTCCCAGTGCCTATCATAGTCTCTAAAAATACACAAGTTACCCCATGATATGTCCTGACATGCACAGTGGGACAATGGAGGAAGATGCAGGTTAAATCACCTAAAAAAGAGCCAATGGTCACATCTAACCAGGGAGAGGTAGGGCAGATACAGTATACCTAGGCAGACAAGGGGACTTCCCGAAGTACATACAAGACTTCCAGAAATGCAAACAGATCTAATATGATCTAAATATACATACACACCAAACATAAAGTCACACCGAGAGATGAGAAGCCACACAAGTACACTTAAGCCAGCAACAAGCAGAATAGGCACTGATAAATATCTGTTGAAGGAATGCAAAAGCAAGCAGTTTTAAAAAGCAGGCTATCAATTATCAAGAATACCATTAGAGAACAGGGAAGGTCAAAGTTTAATTCTGGTCTTTGGACAGACCCAACTATATGTGTGAAGGTAAAAAATAGGAAAAAAAAAAAAAAGACCAAGGTGTTGAAGGTAAAAGAGAACCTTCCGGATTATCTTTATACCAACCCCTTAAACCTTCAGGCCACAAATAGAAAGGATATGGAAATGCTTCACTGTATAAAAATGAAAATCAAAGTCCAATATCTGCAACATGTTCAGTGTGATACTAAAACTAAGAGATGCTGAGTACCTTGTGTGTAGCCTGGGTGGTCTCTGGAACAGTGGGTATTTGTGTGACACCTGAGACTCAAGCTTGGCAGCTATGTATGTCCCCATACGGCAACCGCTGAAAGAGCTGAAAGAGTTCAGACTTCAATTAAAGATATAAATGAAGTGATCTGGTTAGGACTAAGGCAAATCAGGCCAAAGGACGACACTGACTGGGATTTAAAACTACAACTTTGGTGTAAGACCAAGGGAGGAGATGTTTATTTGGTGCAGGATCAATATTTTCTGTAGTACACTGGATAATTTAACTTGTACGATCAGTTTGTTTGAACACCATAGGTGCAGCTTTGAATGGGAAGTGGGATTTGGTGAGTTTGTACAGCTGGGGTGAAATCCTGATACATCCCAGAGTGGTATGGGCAGAGTGTAAAAGTGTATTTGTGGGGCCCCCCGAGGAACTGGAGAGAAATGAGGAAATGTTGGACTTATCCACCTGGGTTATTGCTGATTTTCTCGCAAACACTGAGGACTGCATTTGAGGGACCGAGCCCTCGATCTGGGGGCCTTCCCTTGCGAGACTAGAGGCTAAGCCCACTTATAATTGTGCCCATGAGTCTCCCCCAGAGAGCCTCTTTATTGCTCAGATGTGGCCCCCCTCTCTCTTTAAGCCCACTCAGCAGGTGAACTCACTGCCCTCCCCCCATGTGGGACATGACTCCCAGTGGTGTAAATCCCCCTGGCAACAAGGGAAATGATTCCTGGGGATGAGCCTAGACCCAGAACTGTGGAACTGAGAAAATCTTCTTGACCAAAAAGGGAAAGAGAGATGAAACAAAGTAAGTTTTCAGTGGCTGAGAGATCTCAAATGGAGTCAAGAAGTCCCTCTGGAGGGCATTCTTATGCTCTAAATAGATAACACTTTTTAGTCTTTAGTGTGATGGAATGGCTAGAGGGAAATACCTGACGCTGTTGAACTGCAACTCAGTGACCTTGATTCTTGAAAACAACTATACAACTATGTAGCTTGCACAGTGTGACTGTGTGATTGTGAAAACCCTGTGGCTCGCACTCCCTTTATCCAGTGTATGGATAGATGAGTGGGAAAATGGGGACAAAAATTAGATGAAGAATAGGGTGGGATGGAAGGAATGGAAAGTTCTTCTTTGCTTTTATTTTTATTTTGGAATAAGGAAAAGATTCAAAGCTTGATTCTGGTGATGAACACACAACTGTATGATAGTGTTAAGAATAAGTAATTGTACACTGTGGACGACTGTAGGGTGTGTGAATATCTCTCAATAAAACTGTATTTAAAAAAAGTAAATGAACAATGGGAGGAGGGGAATGGGATATTTTGGATGTTCTTTTTTATTTTAATTTTTATTTTATTTTTTAGAGTAACGGAAATGTTCAAAGATTGAGTGTGGTCATGAATACACAACTATATGATGATACTGTGAACAACTGATTGTGTACTTTGAATGACTATGTTACATGAAAATATCTCAATAAAACTGCATTAAAAAAACATTAAAAAAAAACCTTTAAGAGACATGGTACCTTCTAGGAAGCACCTACTGAATCTTTATACAACCCCTCCCATGTCACCACGGTCATTCTCTTACTAGACACGCAAAATTTCTGAAAAATTAAGTCATGAAGAAAAAAAAAATCTTAGGAGGACTTTACTTACTATTGTTTAAAAGCCCCTTCTACAGATCAGAATTGTTTGCTTTTGAATGTAAGTGCAAACCAAACCAAGCATCAAAATTAATTAAGTTGTAAGTGCTGCCCCAATCTAGATAGTAGGCAAGAAGCTTCAGGGTTCTGTCCCCCACAGTGACGTAGAACAACCAGCAAAAACTGGCAGAAACATCTTTCTCAAAGTTCCAGAAAACAGTTAAAGGATTCAGTAACAGGGCAAGCACCAAAAACAAGAAAAAGGTCACTTAAAAGCAGTAGGATCCTGTAGAGTGGCCCTTCCTACACCCCCTTACCAAGTGGCACAGAGCCAGCCCGCACTCCCAGATCCCTGTGCCGGTTCTGGAGAACAGTATGTGCACATACTCAGAGCACGTATGACTGGCCCAAACGGTCTGGTGGTGGCCTGAGGGACGTGCCATCTCAGAACTTGCAGTGCGTGCAGAGGGCAGCTCACCAAGCTCTACAGAACATGATGGGAGAGCAGTCAAGCCATGCTCCCTGGGGCAAGGCACTGCTGCCTGCAGGAGTACAGTTAGGCCCAGAACACGAGAAGACTGTTTCCTAGGAAAGAGAGGACATTGGTATCAGTGTAAATGAAGAAATTCCCAGGGCCACATGGGCATGCCCAAGACAAGACATGTGCAGAGAGGACCAGGTAGGCCCTTACACTTTGGCCTGGAGCTATTCTCTAAACTCACTGCATGGATAAACTCCAAAGGAGAGCACTCTCACAAGTCAATCTGCAAAGACTTATCCCCCAGAGAGACAAGAAAAAGAGAAGAGCAGAGACAATTTTCAAAGAAATAATAGCCAAAAAATCCCTCAATTTTAAGAAGATATAAATATACACATAAAAGATGCTTAACAAACTCCAAGTAACTGCACCATGTTATAATCAAACTGTTGAATGCCAAAGATAATTCTAAAAGCTGCTAGAGAAACAACACATCACATACAAGAGAGCCTCGGTAAATTAAATGCCGAGTTCTCATCAGAAACCATGGAGGCAAGAAGAGAGTGGGAAGACATAACAGTATTTAAAGTGCTAAAGGCAAAAAAATACCAACCAAGAATTCTACATCTGGATAAAATGTCTTTCAAAAGTGAGGGAGGGATTAAGAATTCTCAGGTAAACAAAAGCTGAGGAATTTCACTACAACTAGACCTGCCCTACAAGAGATGCTAAGGAGAGTTCCTCCAGGTTGAAAGGAAAGGACACTAAACTAACTGAAGCCAAGCAAAGAAATAAAAATCTCCAGTAAAGATAATGAATGGGTAAATACAAATACCAGTACTATTGTATTTTTGATTTGTAGCTCCATTTTTCACTTCTATAGGATCTAAAAGGCAAATGCATAAAACATAATGATAAATCAATGGTTTTAGAATCATAACGTATAAATACGCAATTTGTAACAAGAACTACATAAAGGTGGGGGAACAGAGGAGTTTAGAAACATAGTTTTTGTATGCTATTTAGCTTAAGTTGTTATCAAAGCAAAAGATATTGTTATAGATTTGGGATATTAAATTTAACCCCCATCATAACCACAAAGAAAATATCAAAAAATACACAAACTCATAGAGACAGAAAATAAGTGAAGGTTACCAGCAGTGGGGAATGGTGAAATAGGGAATTAATGCAAAATGAGTGTAAGGTTTCTGTTTGGGGTGAAGGGAAAGTTCTGGTAATAGAAGGTGGTGAGGGTACTGCTACATTGTGTGATTAATCCCACTGGGTGGTATGCTTGGGAGGGGTTAAGATAGGAAGATTTATGTTGTATACATGGTTCCACATTTTAATAAAAAGAAAGATAAACTAAAGAGATAACAACAATTAAATGCAAGACATGCTACTGAATGGGATTTAAGACGGGAGGAAAAAAGGCTCAAAAGGACATTATTGGAACACGGAAAATATGGAATATAGAATGTAAGCTTTATACCAAAGTTAAATTTCTTAAACTTGAAAACTGCACTTAAAGTGGTTACCCTAAGTGAATATCCTTGTTTGTAGGATATGGACTTGGAAGTATTACGTATTCAAGGAGTATGATGTACACAACTTGCTCTCAATGTTCAGAACATATGAGAGAGAGAGAGAGAGGAAGAGAAAAAGAGAGGAAGAGGGAGAGGGAGAGAGGGAGAGAGAATGGGAGGGAAAGAGGGAGAGAGAGGGGGAGGGAGAAAGGGAGAGTGATGGGTTGAAGCTGTATGTACTCCAAGAAAGATCATATTCATTCCAGTGGATATAAATCTATTCTGGGTGTGGCCCCACTGTTAAGTAGGATCTTAGGATCTTTTTTTTTTTTTTTGCTGAGTAGGATCTTAAGTTGAGATGTAACCCACCTCATTCAGGGTGGTTCTTAATCCTCTTACTGGAGTCCTTTATAAGAGGATAAAAGACAGAAAACATACAGGAAAAAAAGCCCCAGAGAAGCTCAGAAAGAAAAGCCAGAGAAGCTCAAAGAAAAAATGCCAGAGAAGCTAAGAGAGAAAAATACACAGAAAACAGAGAGAAACCATAGAAACAGAGAGGAAGCCACTGAAACCAGAAGCTGGGAGCAAGAAAACCTGGGAGAGAAGGGACAGACCAGCAGACATCACCATGTGCCTTCCTAAGTGACAGAGGAGCCCCGGATCACCAGCACCTTTTCTTCAGGAAGAAGATATCGTCCTAGTGATGCCTTGATTTGGACATTTTCATGGCTGCAGACATATAAACTTGTAAGTTACTAAATCCCCATTGTAAAAGCCAACCCATTTCTGGTATACTGCATTTCTGGTATATTGCATTTCATCAGCTTTAGCAACCTAAAACAGATAGACAGAAAGACGGATGGATAGATGGAGGGAGGGAGGGAAGAAGGAAACAGCAAAGGTGGCAATCTGGGGGGATAGGGGTATGTTGGAGTTCTCTGTATGGGATTTGTATTATTTTGCAACTGTCCTATAAGACTGAAATTATCCCAAATTAAAAGTTTAAAACAATTATATTGTTTTAAATAAATTTAGCCAAACAATTAAAAACCAACTTAAGTTTGCATTTATACCCTCTTAATCTTTGCTAAAACTAAGGTAATAAGCACTGAAATTTAAGGACCTTTGTACCCTAGTTATCGTCTGTTTATAGGAAAAGCACTGACACAATAATAAAATAAATTAGTTACGTTCTCAGGACTTAAGATTCCTCTACAGTATCAGGCCAATACAGAACACAACTGTTTTCAGAAAAGCAGCTGAATATACACACACACACACAGAGAATACTCGTCATAAGATATTTCATCCTGTGTCATTTTCTGAGTTACTCCCACAAGTTTCTACTTCTGTTTCTGTTTTTAAAAGCCATCTGCATTAGTTTCCTAGGGCTGCCATAACACATTATCACATACGTGGTGGCTTAACACAAAAGAAATCACTGTTCTGGAGGCTACAAGTCCGAAATTAGGGTGTTGGCAGAGCCACACTCCCTCCTAAAGGCTCAAGGAATTAATCCTTCTTGACCTCTTCCAGCTTTGGGCAGTTGCCGGCAATCCTTGGCATTCCTTGGCTTGTAGACGTATATCACTCCAATCTCTGCCTACCATCTTCAAGTGGCCTGTTCCCTTGTGTCCCCCCACCTCTTTTCTGTATCGACCTCTCCTTTCCCTTACAAAGACTCCAGTGATGGATTAAGGGTCCACCCCAATCCACATGATCTTAACCTAATTTCCAAATAAGGTCACCTGCCGGGTACCTGCTTGAACATATTTTTTGGGGGGAAACAATTCAACCCACTACATCTTGATGGTCTGCTGGGAACTGAAGCTGTAACTGGACTGGGGCAAGCCTTTCCAAATGTTCCTGTGTTTGTTCATTTCTGAACTCGGTGTATTGCCAAACCCACCAACCTGTTTTACATACTCCTGATGCTCAAGGTCTCCGAGCAGGCAAGAAGCAACAGGAATCAAAACCTGGGTCATGGAAAATCTTTTCATCATATCTTAAAAACTTAAGACTTGCATTCATGGACTAAATGTCTAAGTCTTACCAAGAGTCTGCAAGATTTCAGAGAACCTTCCCAACTCACGTCTTTTCTGTGTGCCTGTCATACAGATGAGCTCAAGTAGGTTGATGATAATCGTAGACAGATTTAATATACCAGCTCTTGAATCACAGATCCTACAGCTATGAAATGCTGGCCCACACTAAATTTTAAAATGTTCCTTTTGATAGACTAGGGTAAAAAATTTGCATTCGCACCCATTTTCCATCCTCCACTTTGATTTGCCACCATAGAGTCTCATGTTTGTCAGCATCACTCTTGTCAATAAGTAGCAATTACAAACCCACCCATATGCTAGGGAAGGTGCTAAGTCCTTACCTTCAAAGAACAGTAGATCATGAGAACAACATCAAATATCATATAAAGTGACACATGAGCACAGGTAATTAGCACTACCAGGGTTAAGAGAAAGGAGAGATCAAAATGCTAGAAGAGTTCATAGCAGCTGAGCTGGATTGTGAAAGAACCAGAAAGTATGTGAATTTACCAGAGCAGAGATTCCAGGAGGGTGACAGTCTTAGCCAAGGCACACAGGAAACAAAGCACAAACTCCGTTCAGGGGACAATGAGACGAACACTTTGGCTAAAGTGGAGAGTTTGTGTACTAGGCTGTGATCGTAGGATGAAAGAATCATGCCTTCTTATTTTATCCCTGAGTCCCCAACACTCAACACTATGCCGACAGCGTAACAGTGCTTCAACCAGTGTCCACGGAAAAAGAAAAAATAATTGGTGCTGAGTATTGGGACATAAGGTTACAACTTCACCCAGCAGCTCCCCAGTAGGAATCCAGACTAGCAGCTTGCTGGTCTATTCATTAAAATCACTTCGGCTCTCTCAGGTGCTCACTTCCAAGAAAAGGAACAAGGCTCCACCAAAAAGGGCCACTGCCACATGCGGCTGCTGCATGACCTGCGACCACTACATACCCAAGGATAAGGGCATGTTCTTCCTTCAAAACAGTAGAGGCTACAGCCCTCTGCAACATTTCCAAAGCAAGTGTCTTCAATGCCTATGTGCCTCCTAAGCTATATATGGAATTACATTACTGTGTGAGTTGTGCCATTCTCAGCAAGGTAGCTGGGCAATGTTGTTGTGAAGCCAGGAAGGACCAAACACCCCCAACCCGATTTAAACCTGCGGGTGCTGCCCTGCGACTTCTGCCAGAGCCCATATAAGGAACTGAGTCCTTAAAGACTGAAGAAAAACTAATCTTTGGAAAAAACGAAACAGAAATTAAACATAAAAAAAAAAAAAATTTACTTTGTCCCTCTCTCCCTCTGTTGTACTCACCTGGCAAAGAAGCAACCTGGCTGAATTCAAGATGCACACCTCCAGCTGATTTTTGCTGAAGAAAAACATGCAACAGGGCTGACCGACCTCCCTTTGGATTTGATCACAAGGACAGGACTTTGGCCAGGTCACTTTTGCACAATCCCCAGCATGTGGACTTTCCCACTTTCCCAAAGGACCACTTCACACCTCCTCTGCCCATGTCTCCACCCCTCCTCCTCCCTCATGTCTGAGAAAACAGGAACAGTGGGGCAGGGCCTCTCTCACCCTCCCATCCCCACTCCTACCAGCCTCCTGACTGTCAATGCCCACGCGCGCCACCTTCCCTCCTATCACTGTGGGGATGAAGCGTCCCTGCTGCAGTCAAAAGCCAAATGCCCCATCACCTCTCACCGTCCATATATCCCGTCTTCCCTCATCCATTTCCCTCTCTTTGGATCTATTCCCAACTGTATTCAGATGTGTGCTATGGTGCCTCGCTCGACAACACATCCTCCTCACTCCCTTCACACCAAGCCTAGGTGCTCTTGCCACCATCTCCCCATTCTCCCTTCCAGCCACCCCAACATGGCTCCCATCCCACCCCCTCCAGTCCACAGACGTGCTCACTGGCAGCACCACAACCTGCAGGTAGTCAAATCCTGTGGCCAATTCCTTGGTTTTACTACACCTCGTCTATCAGAAGCTCTCCACTGCAGAGACCATTTCTGCCTGGAAACTTTCTTTTCTTGGCTTCTGTGACCAGACTCTCCCCTAGTGTCTCAACAACCTCACAAGCTGCTCCTTCTCGGTCTCCTTTCTCTTCCAGCTCCTCTACTGCTCCAGTGTCCTGGTTCTGCCTGGACCACCTCTTCTTCCCATCTGCACACCCTGGCCCTAACTGACTTTGACCAGGCCCATGTTTTAAATGCCATGTATCGGCTAAAGGTTCCCTAACCCTGCTTCTCCCAATGAGAACCACTGGTTCTCCCAACTTGTCTCTCCACTTCAGGTGGGCCAGTCACTCCAGTCCCCTTAATGCAGGAATGCTCTCTCTCCCACCTTCATTCAATCCAGTCTTCCCCTTCCTTCAGGCTACGCTCAAGGCCTAATTTCTCAGGGAAAATAAAAAATCTTCCAAGGACTCCAAAAACCACAAGATCTCTCCCATTTTCAGGCTTCTTAAAGCATTTAAATAGTCTGCAGTACAGGATTTACTACTTAATTACAGACATTCTGTAATTGTTTCTTGAATGTCTGCTTCCTATTTTGCAAATCCTTTCTCCCCAACTAGGTTTAAGTTTCTGGGTGATACAAACATTCCTTTTCTTCAACCCGGTACCAAATAGTTCTTTGACAACAAACACAATATTTTATAAAGTAGAATCCAAAACTCATGCACTGTTTCAATTTGTTAAACACTGAGAAAAATCTGGAATTTGTCCCTAAACTCTTTGGCAAATCTTTAAAAACAAAAACAAAAGCAAAAACCTGTGTCTAGAACCTGAAACTCAGAGCTAGAACTTGGCACATATAAATGTCAGTATCAGAACATACAGCAACTGTTAAAAAAACTGAAAAAGGGTCCAGACTTCAACGAGAGATATGAATGAAGTAGACGTGGTTAGGACTAGGGCAAATAGGGCCAAAGAGTAAAGGACAATACTGACTGCGTTTTAAAACCTCAAATTCCATGTGAGACCAAGGGAAGAGAAGGTTAGTTGGTGCAAGATCTGTATTTCCTAAACAACTGAACTCATACAGTTTGTTCAAACACCATAATTACATGGAACTTTTAATAGGAAGTGAGACCTGGTAGGTTTGCATAGGTTAGTGTGAAATAGCAACACATCCCAAAGTAACTTGGACAGAGAATAAAAATATATACGCAGGGCCCCACTGAGGATTGTTGCTGATGTTGTCACAAACATTAAGGACTGACGGTTTGATGTTCCAAGCCCTCTATCATGGGACTTGCTCTTATGAGGCTCATTACTGCAAAAGAGAGGCTAAACCTGCCTAAGAGTCTCCCCCTAAGTACTTCTTGGTTGCTCAGATGTGGTCTTCTCTCTCTAGCTAAGCCAACTCACTGCCCTCCCACCCCTACGTGGGATGTGACTCCCAGGGGTGTACATCTCCCTGGCAATGTGGAATATGACTCCCAGGGATGAATCTGGACCCCACATCGTGGGATTAAGAAAATTTTGACCTAAAGGGGGATGCAAAATGAAATGAAACATAGTTTCCGTGGCTGAGAGATTCCAAATGGAGTTGAGAGGTCACTCCGGTGGGCACTCATATGCACTATATAGATAACCCTTTTTAGGTTTTAGTGCAGTGAAACAGCTAGAAATAAATACCTGAAACTATCAAACTACAGCCCAGTAGCCTTGACTCTTGAAGACGATTGTACAGCAATGCAGCTTATAAAGGGTGACACTGTGACTGTGAAAGCCTTGTGGATCACAGTCCTTTTATCCAGTGTATGGATGGATGAGCAGAAAACGGGACAAAAAACTAAATGAAAAATAGGGTGGGGGGGTGATTTGGGTGTTCTTTTTTACTTTTATTTTTTATTCTTTTTTTCACTTTTCTTGGTACAAGGAAAATGTTCAAAAAATAGATTGGGGTGACGAATGCACAACAATATGATGGTACTGTGAACAACTGATTGCACACTTGGGATGAGTGTATGGCATGTGAATATATCTCAATTAAAATGAATTTAAAAAAAAAAACCTATGTCTAGAATCACCATGTAACATCATCAGGAAAACACTAACATTTGAAAAAGCTGAGCTAAAGTTGTAAAACCTTCTATCACTGAAGTCATCAAAAATACTAAAACTTAAAATATTGAACATTTCACATGAGAAATAGTAATACAGTAAATAACTTATACTACCAACAAAAACATTACACCGGTAAATTGTGACTCAATTTATGTGTTAAGTACAATTTAATCTTTCGACACAAAAGGCTTCATGAGACACAGGGAACAAGAGTGGTCAAGCAAAGGATTCCTGCCAGACCCCTCTCGATCATGTTAATCCGTGTGGTTCACTAAGACTTTTGAAGGGTCTAAGCTTTGTTGAAGTCTAGTCACCCACTAAACAGAAATAACCTTATTTTTCATTAAAAAAAAAAAAATCCTATCCTATCCTTTCCATCTTCCCTATCCCTATCAATTCCATCAATTCCATGCTGCAGCCACATAACAACTCAGCTGAAAATGACTGTCCACACCTAAGGAATAAAATCTCAAACGAGAGAGCCTACAGCCTCCCTTCTGTCCACTCCAGGCACTGGACACTGCCCTCTACATTCTAGCAATGCCAACTGCCAGCATCCTGATTGGATGTCGTCTTCTCCAAGTCCACACTCGTGCTCCAATGAACCTCCCACCACCTCATTTCCTCCCTTTTCCTCCCTGCCATCTTCTCATTTTTTTTCATCATTCCCCAATAGGCTCAGGAAGCCCACCTTGGATCCTTAATCTCAACAATCATGTCCCAAAGTGGCCTTGGTTACCTCCTTTAGGTTCCTTTACCCCTGTATCATAGCACTTCCCATATTGTTCTAACACTTTAATTCATGAATCTTTCTCCCCAAATACCAGTAAGTTTCTTATATTCCAAATGGCAACATGCTAGCCTCAGCAAAAACTGCTGAACTAAGAAGAAAGATGAAGGCTGGGGGGTAAGATAAAGCATCTAAAGTGTAGAAGAGGAAGTCTGGGAAAAGGATCCAGCTAATTCACTATGAAACCTTGAATCCTTCCCTAGTAAGATAAAGGGGCTGGACCATAAGACCCTCTATCAGACCTGACATACCTTGAATCAACTTCATCCAGAACATCAGTTTATATGACCTTAAATAAATTGCAATTTCTTCCCATTCACCAAATAAATTTTATTAGTTTTATTTTCACCTACAGAGCTTTCAGGCGCAAAAATTTTTAAAAAAAGGATTAAAATGATGAGATTTTAACGGCACTCATACTTTGGTAAAGTAGCTCATGAAAAAATCAGTAAAATATTTTAACTCATAATGTGCCTAAAATCAACTTTTCTAAAGAGTGACCCATTTTTTCCTGTAAAGCAAAATCAGTTATTTACAAGTACTTGATCTAACCTAGCTGGCACTGTTAACATTTCAGAAAAAATGGATGTAAACCTGAATCAACTTAAGTGCCACTGATCCAAAAGTGCCAAATGTTTACAGCATCGGTGTATGTGGACTAACTTCTAGAGTATCAAGGGGCATTTCCAACAGTGGAGTTTTCTTGACTTGATTCAAGTCTATAATTAAACCTCAATCCCCATACACCGATTTCCACTTCAAAGAATCTGGCTAAAAGAAAATACAACTGCTGCAACCACCAAATGGTAAAGTGTTGGTAAAGGAGCTAAGCAAAACAAAAGCAATTTTACCCATCCTCATGTCTCTATAAACCGACAAAAAAAATTCACATATATATATACAGTGGTCCGGTGTTAAACATTTCTTAATGCAAACCGCAAATGAAGAATACACAAAGATGCTGATGACCTGCATACCAATCTTGTGGGTGTCCTCTCATTTAATTTGGGTTAAACTAAAAATTGTATTTTAGGTTGCTTCACAGGTCACGCTGATGCCCTTGCCTTCGTGTTCTTATAGTGGCAGCCTTGAATTCTTTTTTAGGAAACCAACCAAAACAACATGGAGGAGCTCAGGGTCAGGGGAATCAAATTTCAGTTCGTCAAAATAGCCATTAGAAGCACCGATACTTAAAATTTTTCAAGCCAATTCATCGTTCAGAAAATAAAATCAAGAGGCATTGGGACCCAACTGTTCAGCTAGAATTGGCAAACTACACTTAGAAAACTAGATCGTGAGTTAGGAGACCAAAGCCTTTCCTTCCAGGTTGAAATACGATCAGAAAATCAGAAGTTCCTCGAGTTGGCAGGCTCAGGAAACCCCCAGTTTTCAATTCCGAAATTCACACACACGAAACTTGGTTGGAGGACGCACTTCATCTCAAAGGTTTCTACTCCTTAATAGGACCTGAATTTAAAAAGGTACTCAAGTGTAATAAAACTAAGATAGTGCAAGGCAAGGGAATAGTCTCGAGGTTTGGGGATCATACACATGGCCAAAGTCTAGCCGTTGTTTTGATATTCTGCAAACTTTGCTATCCCTAGTGTAACTCAATTTGCACAGAAGCTGAAGGAGCACAGTGTTTCCCGGGCGCCCCAAGGCCAGGATGAATGAGATTTAACTCTGATGACTCCGTGTTTACTCGCAACCGCACGTGGCACCGCGCGACGACAGAAGCGCCTCGCCGGGGACTGCGCGGGGCGCGCCCGGGCTCCCGAAAACTTTTACTTCGCAAACTAGCGGGGCCGGGAGGCAGCTCGAAAGCAGATTCACCTGCCTTCCCCCAAACTGCGCTCAGGTCGAGCAAACCCAGGACTTCCATCCACACGATCTCCCCTGCTTGAAACTCCCTTCACACAAAGGCTCGTGGATGCCAGCAGAACCCCTCTCCAAAACTGTGCGGAAAGCCGTGGACGCTAAGAGAAAGAGGAGGGAGAAGACGGCGCGAGAGCGGAGCTGCGCCCGCGGGCTACTCACAGGGTGACTGTGCGGTTGGGCAGCGTGTCCGGGGGCAGGACCTGCTCGAGCTCCAGGCTGCTGCACACCACCTTGCCCTCCGCGGCACCCGCCGCCCTGCCGGCCCCTCGGGGCCGCCCGTCGTGCTTGCAACCCCGGGGCAGCGCCGCCGCGCCGCCGCCACCGCCTCCCAGCAGCGCGAACAGCGCGAGCCGCAACAGCAGCAGCGGTGGCGGCGCGCGGCCCTGCCGGTTCCCGGGTGGCTCCATGCTGCGGACCGGCTGGGGCCTGCGGGCCGAGCTGCAGCGCGCGGGCCTAGCGGGCGGCCCCGGCGCCCGGGAGGACGGGGGCGCGGCGCGGGCTCGGCGGCGCCCGGAGTCTCATGGCGGCCAAAGGACAGGCCCTCTTCGGCGCCGACATGCTCCTTTGTGCGCGGCAACCGCGCTCGGGCCCCGGGGAGCCACGGGGTTACGGCCCGGCGGGAGTACTGCCTCCTCCTCCTTCGCTGCCGCCGCCACCGCCTCCTCCCCCGGCCACTGCCCGCGGCGGCTCCTCCCAGCCCGCCGACGGCCGCCCCCGCCCCTTCCCCTCCTTCCTTTCCTCCTCCTCCAACTCCAGTCTTCTCCCCACGCTTCCCGCCGCCCGCAGCTCCGAGGGGGAAGCGCGCGCTCCTGGGACCCGCGCCGCCCGCCCGACCCAGATCTCAACCCGGTGGGCGCCGGGTGTAGGGACATGGGGGCCCGCAGGAGGACGGCAAGTAGTGGGAGGGGTCGGAAGAAAGCCGTAGTCCAAACTCTGGCCGCTGTGTTTACTGTCCCGCATGTTCGGCGCCAGAGCTTTCCAGACAAAGCCGCCCAGTGCGCCTCTGGGGGCCTCCCCCTTCCTCCCTAGGAGCCCTGGCCGGGGGAATGGAGTGAGGGAGAAGAGAAGGACTGAGTTTCCTTGACCAAAAACCCGGGGGGAAAGTGGCCAAAGCGTACTACCTTGAAAGGACTACGCCCTCCCACTTCACTACCCCGACGGGATTTCAAGCTTTTTCTTGACACATGCTGGTCTTATTTGTCCTAGATACCCCAGAACCAGGCAACAGGTTCCTCTCCAGGAACGTGGACTCCCCAGGCTGCTCCTGGCCTTCAGCTCCTCCAGCTATGGTCCCTGGGATGGATGCCTCACGGATTCGTGAAAAACAATCGTTCCCTGATATCCAAAGATACCTCTAGAACTTATAGTGAGCAAACTAGCTAGGAAAACCCAACTGGATTGATTACAATTTTATCTTAAGGCTTCCAGCCCCACACTAACATTTGCATGTCCAGGGCTCACATACCATATGTCTAAGTATACCAAGCTAACAAATAAAATATGTTCTCCTACCTTGAGACATTGCCTTAATAACAACCTGGAAGAATTCTCAGATACCTGGGTGGTCTACCCTGAAGCATGGCAGGTAGGAGAGAGCCAGATCCAGGCTTTAATTTATGCATGTCCCCACCCCTTTGCTTCCTGTGCCCACTCCATTCAGGAAGTGAGAGAAGCTTTCTGCTCTTGTGTGTGTGTGTGTGTGTGTGTGTGTGTGTGTGTGTGTGTGTGTGTGTGTGTGTGTGAACATCTCAGCCCACTCAACCCACCTCTGTCCACACCTTCAAACAGCCACCCCTTGCCCACCCATCTCCGGCCTTGCTGAGCACACCAGCTGTTTGGTTCTTCCGTGGGAGGACAGATTCTGGCAAAGAGGATGCTTAGGGCCTAAAAGTGACCTTGGGAACATCCTGCCAAGGAATTCCAGGGTCCTGGGTACTTTGGACATCATCTAGAAGTAGGAAGGGGGCATAGACTTTGGGTAAACAGATCCCTTTGGCCCTGGAGATTTTTCACCCCATGGGAAGAAGGCCTGAGTGGAGCTCAAGCAAGAATTTTTCCTACCTGGGTCTAAGGGCAGTACCTACAGAGTTTGTGGGACCAGTTGTCAGGAATCTGTTTATTTATCTAACCAGAACTTTCACAATGGTACATAATGGACTCCATTACCATACACTATTGCATAAAATTTGAATGGTACTCCATTTGACCAACATTTTTTGAGATTCAACTATGTATGTATCCAACAGTGTCCAATGCTGTCTCATAGAAAGTTTGAGATCTGCGCTATCCAGTATGCCAACAGGGTGACCACTTGTGGCTATTTGGTACTTGAAATGTAACAAGTGTGAGGTAAGAGCTGATTTTTAGTGTTATTTAATTTTAATTTAAGTAACCACATGTGCCTGGTAGCTACCATGTTGAACAACTCAGGTCCAGACATTATGATGATGGGAAAAGTAGGAGATTGACACCAGCATTAAGTAGCTTTAAATCTATAAAGAGTTTAGAAGACAAACTGGTGCTTCTGTGCTAAGGTTGGTGAAGTTGTTCACATTTGTATTACATTTATGAAAAGAATTATCATTTCCTAACAAAATCATTGTCATCTATTTTCTTTATAAGGACAAAAACCACCTACTATAACAATATGGAAGTTTGTAATAACCATATTAACATTGTGAGTCATAGCCACAAATCATCATGTGAACTGAGAATAGGTAATTATTTGGAAGCCTATAGTTAAAATAAATGTGTGTGTCTACTTTGAATTTTTTTTTTTGCTATAAGTACTGACATCATTTGGTGCATATCTTTTTACTTCACTGTAGTTGAAAATGTTATGTAAAGTACAAAATTATCAGGAAAAGAGATAACACAAGTAGTGCCTTGAATCCAAGGAGAAATATAGAGGAAATGTTTTATTATATGGGTAAGTTCAGACATCCTGCACAGTAGTCACTCATACCATATTTGAAAATAAAGGTCATTATAGATCACAAAATAGGAGAATATTAAAGCTGGAAAGGATTTTAGAAATATATTTTTCAATGCTGTCTGTCTTTGAATGAATACACACAACCCTCTGTTATTGTCATTCTGACAGGTAGTGCTTTCCACACTTACAAAGACCTCAGAGGATGACACTATCTTTAACTCACAATCTCTCACCCTCCTCAGTCATGCCAAAATCTTGGCTTGCGTTACCCTACACCAGCCCTGACAGCCTCCTGCCATGCAAGTCTATCTACCTGTCATCCTCCTTAAGACCACAAAAGCCTCATACCATTTGAAGTTGTTAAGACTTCATGGGTCCTTTCAAAGCTCTCACTATGTTTGTGATTGTCCCACCAGAACGTCCTACAGAAACTGTTTTGAGAAATCACTTGTCAACCACATTCATCTACATGTGTCTGTTCAGTAAAGCTGTAGTTCATCAACTGTTGCTTTAAGGATGGTAGATGGACCACATCCCAATGCTTCTATGTTGTGAATCCTGTCCTGCTGTGTTATATAAGTCTTGTAGTAGATACCAGTGTATCACTGAAAGATGGTTTGTTTTTCCTCTTAATAAACTAATAGCTTTGTATAGGACATGCATGGGTGTATACGTGTGTATTTATATGGATTACTACCACTCTTTTTATTTTAATGATTTCTTTACATGACTTTCTTCTCTACAAATCCAGAAGCCTTTCCTAACTAACCCCCCTTCTTGAATCAACCCCCATCCACTGTAAATAACCTTACCCTACTATGTTACTCTACCTCATTGTCAGAACCTGAAAATAGCTTCCCATTTTAAGTTTTTGTTTACAGTGTTGTGGTGTCAGCCTCCCCACTATAATATCAGCTCCATGAAGGTCTGTCTTACTTACTTTTATGGCAAATACTGTTGGTTGTTGCCAAACAGCCACTTCCAAACCTTTTCTCCCTTGACCCTCTCCTACCATAGCAACTAAAAAAAACTAAATAATCACTTTCCCAGTGGCCATTTGTCCTAGTTCTAGCCAAGAAGAATCAAGTAGTTGTTGTCCAATATGTGGCTATTTAAATTTAAATTTTAATTAATTAAATTTAAAAAATCAAAGCACTGTATAATACAGTAAAACCTATGTAAACTATGGACTATATTAAGTAGTACAATTATAATAATATTCTTTCATCAATTGTGACAGAGCTACCACACTAATACAAAGTGTCAATAATGGGGGGAAGGGGTATATGGGAACTTTGTATTTTCTGCATAATTTTTCTATAAATCTATAACTTCTCTAATAAAAAAAAAATTTTAATTAAATCAAACTAAAAATTCAGTTCCTTATTTACGGTGACCACAATTCAAGTGCTCAATAGCTACTTATAACTAGTGGGTAACATTTTGGACAGCACAGATCATAAAACACTTCTATCACCATACAAAGTTCTACTGGTCAACACTGATCTGAGGGGAAGTCTACTGGAGAACCTCAGGATAGACTTTTCATTTGTGATAAAAAGAAATTTATAAGAGAAGATCCTTCTCTCACCATCCCCATTCTTTTTGCTTTGGGTGTGGTCCTATGAGGACATGATATCTGGAGTTAAAGAAAGTATTTTGTGATCACAAAATAAAAGCCTAAAGGAAAATTCCAAAATAACAGGAAGAAATGGAAAGAACTACTTGAGTCACTGAAGTCATGGTTGAAACTGCCTACCCAATACCTGGACTTGCTTTTATCAATAATGAATGTTCCCTGGTTTAAGCCACTGTTATTGTAGTTTTTGAGTACCTAAAACTCTGCATGGCACATAGAAGAAACTCAAAAGCATTTGTTGATTCATGTAATTTAGTTCATTCATTTTTATGTTCGAAGCATCTAACACCCTTCCTCGTATAGATTAGCTGCTAAGATTTGTTGAATTGAATTTGGACAACAGGACATAAAGTCCCAGCCAAAGTCAACAACTTGAGATGACTGACTAAAGTTCAGTCTTCTATAATCAAATGGAAATGTGTAATGTCATGATTAAATTAATAGCAAGAAAGAATGACAATTTTTAACACCTGAAATGTCTTAGTGACATCTCTATAACCCTGTTAATAAACAGGCATCTTGTTTATTTTTGCATCACTTAATGTTAAGCTATTAATTGTGACAGCTGTAGTTTATGATTTTAGTCATTATACAGCACGTGATAGAAGGTGTCACTATCCAGGACCAGATAGGAACAGCAGTAGTATCTCAAATAACCCCCTAGACTCTTCAAACAACATTGGCTCCTGTTCTGGCTTACTAGCTACTAGAAATAGTGAACTTCCACAAGTCATGAAATCTCATCTTTCAAAATGAGAGTTTGAACTAGAACAGCTTTCAAGTGCCATGATTTCATTCTGCTGAACCATGAATTCTTTTGTTTGCCTGCTGCAGCCAGACTATTGGAACGCATCCCTGTGACAGTTAAATGCTCTCTTTTTTTTTTTTTAATCTTCATTTTATTGAGATATATTCACATACAACGCAGTCATACAAAACAAATCGTACATTCGATTGTTCACAGTACCATTACATAGTTGTACATTCATCACCTAAATCAATCCCTGACACCTTCATTAGCACACACACAAAAATAACAAGAATAATAATTAAAGTGAAAAAGAGCAATTGAAGTAAAAAAGAACACTGGGTACCTTTGTCTCTTTGTTTGTTTGTTTCCTTCCCCTATTTTTCTACTCATCCATCCATAAACTAGACAAAGGGGAGTATGGTCCTTATGGCTTTCCCAATCCCATTGTCACCCCTCATAAGCTACATTTTTATACAATTGTCTTCAAGATTCATGGGTTCTGGGTTGTAGTTTGATAGTTTCAGGTATCCACCAACAGCTACCCCAATTCTTTAGAACCTAAAAAGGGTTGTCTAAAGTGTGCGTAAGAGTGCCCACCAGAGCGACCCCTCGGCTCCTTTTGGAATCTCTCTGCCACTGAAGCTTATTTCATTTCCTTTCACATCCCCCTTTTGGTCAAGAAGATGTTCTCCGTCCCACGATGCCGGGTCTACATTCCTCCCCGGGAGTCATATTCCACGTTGCCAGGGAGATTCACTCCCCTGGGTGTCTGATCCCACATAGGGGGGAGGGCAGTGATTTCACCTTTCAAGTTGGCTTAGCTAGAGAGAGAGGGCCACATCTGAGCAACAAAGAGGCATTCAGGAGGAGGCTCTTAGGCACAATTATAGGGAGGCCTAGCCTCTCCTTTGCAGCAACCATCTTCCCAAGGGTAAAACCTATGGTAGAGGGCTCAACCCATCAAACCACCAGTCCCCTATGTCTGTGGTCATGTTAGCAACCATCGAGGTGGGGTAGGCCCGTCAAATGGAAGGTACCAAGGGCCAGCATCCCACTTGTTCTACTGGAGACATGCAGGGTCAGTTATGCCTAGCCACAATTATACTTGCTAAATAGCGCAAAAAGCAGCTGTGGATTTTCTGTGCTTCTTGGACAGAAGACATCAGGGGCCAGATTGGGTGTCAACAATGGATGGCTGATTTTCAACCTCATAAATATTTAGTGTCATATGCCTCATGAATATTTAGTGCATCATGAATATTTGGTGCCTATTTAGTCCTTCCATTCTTTTCTCTATATAAGTAATATTGTCATTTATTCAATCATTTTTATCTATGTTTACCACCTATGTAATCTCCTTACTTTTTCTGTGTCTACCCTGTGTCACAAACTTTTTTCTTCTTCAATTAATTTCACCTATCCTCCTTGCTTCTTTGTTTCTCTTATTTTCTATAGCAGAAATAAATATTTTTAAATGATACAGGAAACACCTCACAATTAGCATGACAGATGAAACAAAAGACTTCAGGGAAATTTAGAAATATAGCCCACATCAGCAATTTACCTAGTTTCACCTAACAGCAATATTTCCTGTATCTTCCAAATATACTGTGTATAATCTGTCTTGTTATATCTGCTATCTATGTTATTATAAATTTTGATCCTATGTACTAACTATAATTATTAAAATGATCAGCCAAATATTAACTGTTAGTGAAGGTCAAAGTAGCAAACATGTCAATTGTAAAATTTCCATCTAAATCCTTTTTTTAAAAAAGCAATGGCTCCCTTCTTCCTTAGTGTCAGTTAACATATCAAAATCCATTTGTTGAGCTGAGTAGAATGAGACTATATATTTGAAATTATACCTTTCTCAACAAAGTAATTACCACTTTTAATCAACCTCTGAATCAGTATGTTGATAACAGGTTGGAACCTCTGGTTATTCGGACTTCTATATTATGTTTTTTAACATTCTATCACTTAGAGCCCTGAAACAATTTGGTTGTTTAAACTTAGTCAAACTTTTTAAAGTTTAACTTAGATGTATTAATTATTTCACTTATTAAACAAACACTCAGTATTTCAGGTAATAGAATTGTTTCCAATTATATATCAATAAGCTGAAATGCATGTTTTTTTTTTTTAATTTGATAGAATGCTAAAATTTGCACCATATAGCGGAGAGAACATTGATTTGAAATATAACCAACTATCTAGATTAATATGTTGATTCTATCTTTAGCTGAATTTTCTCAGGGAAGTTACTTAACTTTTTGCCACCTGAGTTTCTTCATTTCTTGTGAGGTTTAATTTAATATAACATCAAAAGCAGCTGGCACATGACTTGTACAAAATAGGTGCCCAATAAATATTTGTCAAATGTTAATCGATATGAACTGTCTCATATTCCAGAGGAAGAAGCTGGAACCTAGAGAAATTAAATGAATGTACCTGAGGTCATACTCCCAGTTCATGTGAAAGCATAAGCCAGAGACCTGGGAAAACTTTGCAGGTGTAATTGCCTTCCCCTATAAACCCATAATCAGACTTTGTTATGAATCTGGTCATGCATTATGATTTAGAGAAATCACTAACTAAAAAATATCTGTTTCCCTATGTACAAAATTGAGGGAATTATGATTGTCCCCTACATTTTAGTAATATTGGGTAGTTAAAAAAACAATGTGTGGAAGAAACCACTGGGAAAAACTTTCTCTATAATCATAACATATCATTATAAACATTATAAATTACAAAAACATTTCATCATTAGTAACACTACTTTCAATTATATGCATCTGCTCCTTTCATCTCTGGGTCTCTAAATTCCTTCAAAATAAGTGCTGTGAACATTCTTTGGACTCTATTAGCAAAGCAAAATGGAGAATTCAGGCAATTACACAAAAAATTCAGGAGAAAGCAAGCTTGTATTCTCAATACTGCCTGCCTTTGATGGTTTTGTCTGTCCAGTTAATTACCTCAATGTCTTAATCTCTTTTCAAGTGAAGACCCTTCACTATACAGATTAATATACTGTATATTATGTTGAAATAAAAGCAATTTGGGAAGTTTTTTGCCTCATTTCACTAAAATTGAGCTTCAAATTATGGTCTTACTTTTAGTTACGTTACTTATGGTTACCTTTTTAAAATATTAGTCAACATTCCCCTTCAGGTAATAAGGAAATAGAATTATGTCATAAATTCACTAGGCTGAAAATTACCCAAAAACTGTTCCAAATGAGTTGAGGTTGTGGTACCACTTTTGTTAATTTATTTAACGTCCGTGTAATAAAAGTCATCCTATTCAGGGAATGTACATTCCATAAGGAGAAAGGTATTATCTTCTTTATATTGTATTCCCAGCACCTTGTACAGTGCCTGGCATGTAATATGCACTCCATAAATAATTACTGAATGAATAAATGGATGAATGAAGAAAGAAAAGAATGAACAATTTATCTCTGTTCATTCATCTTTTTGTGACTCCAAAATACCCATAACTTATCGCTGTTTGGTAACTCAAGCAAAACTTTCTTTTTGAACTCAACTTTCAGCTCAGTTGAAAAGCTGAGCTGAAAGTTGAGCTCAATTGAGATTTCAACTCTGCATCGAAATTTCTTAACACACCTGTCGGAAATAAAGCGGTACCTGTAAGGGAATAAATGCTCACTCGGTTCTGGAGGAGAAAAGAATTTATTTATGATCTTGCAAGAAAGGGCACACAGTCAAACACGTGTTAGGCTGGCGCGCCAGAGGAAGAGAATGGCGATCTTTAAATCTACTCCTGATGCGCAAGTCCCTCCCGTTTCCCCATTGACTGGGTACGACAGAGGTTACAGCCTATCCGAGAGAACTAACTAATTCATCTTTTGAGATTTTAATTTGTACAGCCTATCCAAGAGAGCCAACTAGCTCATTATTGAGATTTTGAACTGAACAGCCTATCTGAGAGAGTTCATTCAGTTTAAAAAAAAATTTTTTTTTGCTGGGAGTTCCCACCTCATATCTCTTTACATTCCAGTAACCATGGTTACTTTTCCATGTAAGGAGCTTGTAGATTCTCTCTTTCTTCCCTTTACCATGGGGCTTGTTTAAGCTGGTTTTGCCTCCATTTTCCTTATTCCATGCTGTCTCTATGTGAAAGCTAAACTTATCCCTTTCTTACACACCTACTCCTTAAAACATTTTGAAAGTTTAATGTATCAGCTGCTAGACTATAAGAGCCTGTCCCAATCAGGAAAACGTACTCATTTATTTCAAGCTCTTGTGGCCGTAAAAGCCCTATACAGTAAATTCTAAATACACTTAATTAGCTTCTCTAATCTTCAGGAAGTAAAATGTAGTCCCTTCTGATGGGAATATATAATAAAGACAGACTCTCTGGTAGATAATATGGCAATAAACAGCCTTAAGGAGTGGGATCAATTTTGCTTTAGGGCCTGATCCAGAGCCCTAACTCACCTTTACCTGGGCTTGTCAGGGGTTATTGGGTACTCAGGCAACTAATGACAATTTCTGCCTTATATGTACCCATCCACCTTTCCTTCCCCTCCCCAGGAAAATGTTAAAAGGAGGAAAACTGAAGAGTCAGGCATTCATAGGCCCCATGCCATAATACCACAAAATACTATCAAACCTACTAACATAGGTTAGTCATAACTATTTCAGGTGAAAGTGATGGAACACCACCCCAAACTAGTTTAAACACAACAGCACCAGGCATAGGGGGACCCAGAGGCTGAAACAATGTCACCAGGTCTCTCTCCCCATCTCTTAGTTCTGTGTTGGTTTTGTTCTCAGACAAGATCTACTCATCCTGTAACTGGAGGGCCACTGGCAGCTTTGTGCTTACATCATCCTCACAGCTTGTGAAATCCCAGCAAACAAAACAGAGCAAAAATCTGTCCTCCTCCTCAGCATTCCCAGTGAGGGATATGATTGACTTGTCATGGGTCAGACACGCCTGGGATGATTTTGGGTTCAAAAAATTATGGTACACCACAAGTGGAGTGAAATGAAGACAGGAGGAAGGAGAATTAGAGGATCTATGTGTGCTGATCTATAATGATTTCCTAGATGGTTAAGCGAAAAGAGAGACATGGTGTATCCTGTCGGGGAAATATAATTAAAAACAAAATCTTCTCCCAATCCAGAAAGCCTCTCCACAAATGGAGATGAGAAAGAAAAACAATGTTATAATTCAGTAAACATTAAACCAAAATGTGATGCATCACAGGCAGTCTGCTAACAAGATTGCAAAGTCATGACAAAAGCTCAGCCTTTTTATGTACCTAAGCGGCTACAACTCATTACATATATGTTCTCAAGATGTCTTTATGACCTAAGTTAGGTTTGCAGTTTGGAGTTAGGTGCCACCTGAAGTTCTCACCTCCTCTCAGGAAACGGAGATGAGTGCTATCTTCCTTGATGATTACAGTTCAAAGAAATAACTTTTCTGGTCCTTGAGGAAACATTCTCGAGTTGTGAAATTCACAGGGTGCTTATTTAACCTTTAAAAAAGATTTACATACATTTCAAAGAACAGAGAAAAAAGCTTTCTAAAGTAAGCACTGAAATAAAATGGAGAGAAGAGGAAGTCTCCCTCCTCTTTTGCACAAGGGAAAATTAATTGTTTTTTTTAAATATACATTTATCCTTACAATCCCCATTTCTATAAATAAATATGGGTGAGTATGTGTGTGTCTGTAAATATGTATATATAGTTTGTGTATGCACACAATATTTCTGTAAGGATATATAAGAAACTGTACATAATGACTGCCGTATCTCTGGAAGAGGGGAGAGAGATGAGAAAGAGACTTACTTTTCATTGTGGACCCCTTTTTATTATTTGATTTTTTTCTTATCCTGCACATGTATTTACTCTTCAATAAAAAGACAAATTGATTTTACAAATAAACTAAGAGCAAAAGTTGTAAATATATTATTCAATTTTCTGGCATCAGTAGACAGAAAATCATCTCAGAGCACGTTCTATTTGTTTCAGGAAGAATCCCTCAGATGAAGCCTATTAATTATTTAAATATAAAAAATGTAAAGCAAGAAGGAACCTATTGCCCGGCCCCATCTTTTTTTAAAAAATGGATTTACCATAACTGCTCTTTTTAATATCCATTCAAGTGTAGATCGGAGCGGGGGGGGGGGGGGGGGGGGGGGGGGGGGGGGGGGGGAGGAAGATGAACAAATTTACATAGGGACAAAGAAGATTCCTGGGAGCAAAGGGACAATAGCTTTACATCTCTGAGGGACTTAAATGGTCTTGAGGGGGCTCATTATATTTTAGCTGAACTCAGGGAGAGGGAACCTCCTGTGGAAGGACCTTGCAGTTGGGAAGAAAATGGGACATTTGGGGAAGTAATAAAAGACCAACTGGATAGGGACTTAGAGGGGAGAATGCCACCCAGTGAAGCTGGTGAGGTGGGCAAAGGTAAAATTCAGCAGGGGGCTGTGTCTTTGTTAATTAAGAATATTGGTTTTTACCTTAATAACAATTGAAGTTCATGAAAGTTATAAAACGGAGAAAAAACACGATAAAAGTTGTATTTTTATATGCTTCCTTTGGCTTCTGCGTAGAGATTGGAGGGAGTAGGGGACTGGGAAACAGTCTATGGCCATAGATTAGAGATTTGGGTAGTTTAAAGTAGGATGTTGGGAATGGATGTGAGGAGAAGAAGGTATATTTGAATGATGCATTATTTAAGAAGCTACAAAACTCATTGTTGTGGTTCTTTGGATGGAGGACACGAGGGAGATGGCAAAAATTACTCCCAGTTTTCTGGTTTGCATGAGTGGGTGGGAATGCTGTTCACCAAGATGGGAGACCCTGGAGGAAGATCAGTTTGAGTGGGAGGTGTGCTGTTGGGGCATGTTGTGTCTAAGATCCATTCTGAACTTTCAAGTGGTGGCGTTAAACAGGCTGTATTACAAGCAGTCTAGAGTTTTCAGCAAGGGCTACAGAGGTTTTCTGTTTTTTGTTTTTTTAGTCAGGGTATATAAATTGTGTTTGAAGCCATAAATGTGGATGAGATTTCCTAAGTAGAAAAATTCAAGTGAGAACAGAAAAGGGGTTAGCTAGCATCTATTCCTAAGAAAGTCAACTTTTAAACATTAGGAGAGGAGTTGGCAGCAGAGAAAGAATGACAAGAGAAAGTAGAATAAAGCCCAACTGTGCTATTTCAAAAACTGATAATGTAATAATAAGTGACTGGTGGACTGGTGATGAATCCCTGTGATCGTTTCATTTCTTGTTTAGTAAGTTAATGACATCACATGACAGACAAGATTCGAACAAACATTTCTTTATCAAGAATAAAAGCTATTTTAAACTAACCTTTCTTAAACTGCCTTCATGAACACCAAGAAACCAAACATAAATTAAACACCAAAGGAATAAAAAAATACTAACACCTGAAGCACAGAACCACCCGTTCCACATACCACCCATGCCCACCTTGGAGCTAAAATAATCCTTTTACCAGAAAAAAACACAACTTTTCCTGAGTTTGCCTCTAGGTTTTACTAGTAAGTATGGAAATACCAGCTGACTCCTCTTTGCAAGTTGCAGGAATAAAAGAAGAATTATTTTCTTTACTTTATGTCTCTGCTCAGATCTTAGGAGACAGGCCATCAACTTATACTGGGAGAATACCCTATCAATCAAACTTTGAATCAGTGCCAAATTTTGCCCATTTGTGATTTTTGCTTTTAGAGATAAATATCTAGATTAGTCCTTTACATAAGTTCTAGCAAAATTTTACCCTTTGGACAAAAAAAGGTGAAAGTTGGGCTGATTTCCAAAAGGGAGTTTCTCTCTGTCTAAAACACTCTAGAGCAAGGTCAGCAAACTTTTTCGGTATTGAGCCAGATAGTAAATATTTTAGCCTTCACGGGCATACAGCCTCTGTTGCAACTACTATGGTTAAAGTAGCAAAAGGCAACATGTAAGTGAATGAGCATGTGTCATGAAATGTAGTTCTTCTTTTTGATTTTTTCCAACCATTTAAAAGTGCAAAACACATTCTTATCCTTTAGACCTCATTTAAAAAGGCGGTGGGCTGACCACTGCTCTGGGTGAAGACAGTCATGGAAGGTCTTCACTTGAGTTATTTCCACCTCTTCCTTTCTCTCCAATAAGTCATTCAGAAAATTTAATTGCAGTTGTTGAAAATGAAAGTGTTAAACCTTGTGGACCAACAAAACAAAACAAAACAAAAAAGTGGCAAATAATGGAGACCAGATCCTTCAACATTCTTATTTAAGGCATTCTTAGTACTCTGTACTATCCAGGGATGGCCATTTGTTTGGAGTTGATAAGACATAATGGTGACAGCTCAGATAAGGTTCCCAACTACAAATTCTCACAACTCAAGCTGAGGTTGAATCACTATTGTCAGTAAAGATGGTGTCTCTCAATCCCTGTGTTGAAAAAAACTAGCATAGAGCTGTGATTGTTGAAGCAAATGTTTGAAATGTAATTATAAGCATTTAGAGACACTTGGAGAAAGAATCTAAACCAAGAAATTCTTCTTTCGGTATCAGCCTACAAAATCAATATGAAATCTTGAAATGTATTTTGAATACTTCTGGGGCCCTTAGCCTGAAATGACTTTGGGCCAATAATATCAAGCAGGCCAGCATGTGCTACAACTGTTTTATAGACATTTTATTATCTGTATTTGTTCCAGGCTATGTGACATAAATTCAAGCAGTGAGATTGCACAAATTCCTTCTAAATGTTTTATCCCCAAGATTGTATGATGACCATTTTCCAGAAAATGAACATTATTTTTCATAAAATGTATTGTTAATGTAAAAATAACTCGTGCTGATGACTTGTGATGGCCCTTGCTTTATTCCATATTCCCTCTTTTTGCCTAATTTGAGATATAGGCCAAAATGGGATCTTCTGGAAAGGTAATTGTGTAATTTGATCAGTTGAAAGAACATTTGGAGACCTCAGAATTTGATGATAAGGGCACCATAAAATCTCTAATATCCAGGCTTTCAACAAACATGTAGAAATAAGGACTGAAGAAGACTCCAGTGTTGAATGTGTGGTAATATAATTAAGTATAAAAACTTACTCTTAAACATTGGGTTCTGTCTTCTCATAGCAACATGATTCAGCCTGAGGTTAAATCAGCCCAAGTGGCTGAACTCATAGCCCTCACCTGACCTTGCATACAAACGCAAGATAAGAGAGCTGACATTTACACAGATAGCAGACATGCTTCGGAGTGGTACATTATTTTGGTATGCTATGGAAATAGAGTTCATGACAGCTGCAGGACACTTACCAAAAATAGAACCCAAATTGTTAACTTATTAGAGGCCTTACTGCTACCCAAGAAATTAGCTCTTCTCAAAATCAAAGTTCACAGCTCCCAAAGCTAAAAGAAAGTTCTGGGCTGGCAAAGATGCTAAGATAGCTGCTTCCCAAGAAAACTTTTCCTCAACTTCTTCCATACTTCTCCCTGCATGACCTCCTTTAAAAGCAAACACTCTACTTAAAGAACTTAAGGCACAACACCTGCTAGCACCTGAGGCTGAAAAAACTAATTGGAAACTGGCTGGGTGTTTAATCCACTCAGATGGGCTTTGGAGACACCCATATGGCTGCTTGATCTCTCCTTGGCCCCTAGTCCAAAATTCAGTTAATAGCCTCCGTAAGATCATGGTAAAAGACACCTTAAAGATCTCCTCCACAAATATTGATGGGGGCCCTTCAGACCTCAGGTAAACTCAGTTGTAACCCATCTGCCAGAAAAACAATCCTGGTAAAATGTAAAGGTGGTGCAAGAATGAGAAATCGCTCCCTCTGGTCCCTTTCCATTGGCAAATGGATTTTATTAAACCCCAAAATATCATAGGTGTATGTTCTAACCACAGTCTGCGTGTTTTCAGGGTGGTTGGAAACTTTCCCTGCAAACAGGCTACTGCCACTACTGTAGCTAAGATTCACCACTTGGAAACTCTATTCCTGTTTAGCAATAGAGGAATTCACTTCACCAGTAAGATTAATAAGGATATTCAACAAGTATTTCCACTCTCACAAAAACTTCACTGTCCTTAACCACCCTTAACTTTCTGTAGAAATAGAATGGGCACAGCACTCTTAAATTAGCCAAACTCTCTGAGGAAATCAACTTTCCTTGGCCCCAAGTCTTGCCTTTAGTTCTGATGATCCTTTGATCCTATTCCTCTGGTAAACATCAGTTATTCCCCTAATGAAATATTTCTATTAGGCCAGTGAGGATACCTTGCCATCCTGGACCTAAGGAGACTCTAATCTGTTCCAATCCTATACCCTTAAATACAGCCAAGGTCTTATTAAATACACTCATACTCATCACCAATGGGTTAAGTCTGTCTTTCTCCCAAGCATCCCACTGCAGTCCTGACATGACCTGCAGGTTGGAGACCTAGTCTTCTGGAAAAGACTCCTCCAAAAGACCTATCTTGAATCCACTGCTCCTAACCACCAGTACCACTTTAAAACTACAAGGAGTACAACTTTGGATTTGTGTTTCATAATTAAGAAAATGCAAGCCTTGCTCCAAATGGAAATCCATCCCAACAGCAGACCTTGAACTGTGACTCTTTTGCGAGCTCCTAGAAGAAGATAGCAATGTGAAGTATACTATTCCCAAGACCCACAGAACAAGCAGATGATATCACAAATTGATGAGTTTCCACCCAAGATGCTCTGGTATGTCCATACATAATCCCTGCTTTCTTGGCAATTCCTTCTTTTCTATCAACCTAAATCCAACCTCTCCCTTATTATTCAACACCTTAAAATGATTTTGTCCCTCTTTGTTTGCTCTTTTTCCTTCTTTTCATACTTACCACACAAACAAAGGATGAGGGGGGACAAAACGCCCTCATTTGTTGTTTTCTCAAACTGTAACTACTGCTAGAAGGGCACAGCTGGGCAGAGGAACCCACCTGGAAATCCCAGGGACCCTATGCCAATAACAAGGACTTGTGGGTCACTGGCAGAGACAATCTGTGGCGAGACTGAAATGAAGGTTTAGACTCTTGCAACAGCCTTGGGTCTCCAGGAACACCTGGGAGGTTTGATTGTTAAAGCTGCCCTGCCTCCCTAACCACTCAGACACATGCCCCACATTCAGGGTGGAGAGCACCAACAACACACCCTAACTTGGTGCATCAATTGGACCCCACAAGAACCAGACCCCCATACACCACAAAGACAAAGTTGGGGAGAATTGATTTGAGGGGAATAGGCGACTCGTGCACGCCATCTGCTGGTTAGTTAGAGAAAGTGTACGCCACCAAGCTCTAAATCTGACAAATTAGAGACTGATGTCTGAATAATCCTTCATATCCTAAAAGAACCCTATCAAGTAAAGCAAATGCCAAGATCCCAAAAACAACAGAAGATTTTAAAGCACATGAAAAAACCAGACGTTATGGATAACCCAAACCTAAACACCCAAATCAAAAGATCAGAGGAGACACAGTACTTGGAGAAATTAATCAAAAAACTAAAGACAAACAATGAGAGCATGGCACAGGATATAAAGGACATGAAGAAGACCCTAGAAGAGCATAAAGAAGAAATTGCAAGAGTAAGTAAAAAAATAGATGATCTTATGGAAATAAAAGAAATTGTTGACAAATTAAAAAGATTCTGTATAATTATAGTACAAGACTAGAGGAAGCTGAACAATGATTCAGCGACATTGAGAACCACAGAATGGAAAATGAAAGAACGAAAGAAAGAAAGGGGAAAAAAATAAAAAAAAATCAAAATGGATCTCAGGGAAATGATAGATAAACTAAAATGTCCAAACTTAAGATTCATTGGTGTCCCAGAACGGGAAGAGAAGGGTAAAGGTCTAGAAAGAGTATTCAAAGAAATTGTTGGGGAAAACTTCCAAAACCTTCTACACAATATAAATACACAAAGCATAAAAGCCCAGTGAACTCCAAATAGAATAAATCCAAATAAACCCACTCCAAGACATATTCTGATCAGACTATCAAATACTGAAGAGAAGTAGCAAGTTCTGAAAAAAGCAAGAGAAAGCAATTCACCACATACAAAGGAAATAACATAAGACTAAGTAGTGACTACTCAGGGCCACCATGAAGGCGAGAAGGCAGTGGCGTGACATATTTAAAATTCTGAGAGAGAAAAATTTCCAACCAAGAATACTTTATCCAGCAAAACTTTCCTTCAAATTTGAGGGAGAGTTTAAATTTTTCACAGACAAACAAGTGCTGAGAGATTTTGCTAATAAAAGACCTACCCTACTTCAGATACTAAAGGGAGCCCTACTGACAGAGAAACAAAGAAAGAAGAGAGAGAGATAGAGAAATTTAACAGACATATGTAGAACATTACATCCCAAATCACCAGGCTACACATTCTTCTCTAGTGATCATGGAACCTTCTCCATGTCAGAATAGACCATATGCTGGGACTAAAAACAAGCCTCAATAAATTTAAAAAAATTGCAATTATTCAAAGCACATTCTCTGACCACAATGGAATACAAATAGAAGTCAATAACCATCAGAGACTTAGAAAATTCACAAACATCTGGAGGTCAAAAATGAGGGGATGAAAACATTCCCGGATAATCAAAAGCTGAGGGACTTCATCACCAGTAGATCAGTCCTATAAGAAATGCTGAAGAGAATTGTGCAGGCTGAAAGGAAGGGACACTAAACAATTGACTGAAACCACATGAAGAAATAAAGATTTCCAGTAAAGATCACATAGCAAATATAAATACCAATACTACTGTATTTTTGATTTGTAACTCCACTATTTACTTCCTACAGGATTTAAAATACATGAAGTATAATGATAAATCAGTGGCTTTGGACTCAATGTAAAATATGTAATTTTTGACAAGAACTACATAAGGGTGGGGGAATGGAGGAGTATAGGAACATAGTTTATGTGTCCTATTGAAGTTAAGTTGGTATCAAAGAAAACAAGATTGTTATAGACTTAAGATGTTAAATTTAAGCCCCACAGTAAACACAAAGGAAGTATTAGAGAATATGACCATAGAGATGAAAAGTAAAGTATAGGTTACAAGAAGTGGGGGAAGGGGCAATGGAGAGTTAATAAGAAATGATTGTAGGGTTTCTGTTTGGGGTGAAGGGAAATTTCCAGTAATGGATGGTGGGAAGGTGATGGCATTGCAACATTGTGAATATGATTAATCCCACTAAGTGGAATGCTTGGGAGGGGTTGGAATGGGAAGATTTATGCTGTATATATGTTTCCACAATTGAAAAAAAAGACAGTTTAAATAGATAATGACAATTAAATGCCATAGATGATCCTGGATGAGATCTAAGAATACAGGAGAAAAGGCTCAAAAGGAAACAATTGGGATATAAGAAAAAAAGTGAAATATAGAAAATAAGCTTTATATCAATGTTAAATTTCTTGAACTTCTTAACTACACTTAATATGATAATATAAATGAATATTCTTGTTCATAGGAAATGTATATGTGAATTATATTATTTTTTCAAGGATGTGTGCAACTTGCTCTCATATGTTCAGAAGACAGAGCAACAGATGATGGATGATAGACAGGGAGGGAGGGAAGGATGGAGGGAGGGAAAGAAAGAAATGATAAAGTGACAAAATATTAAAGTTGGTAGATCGAGGTATCGATGGAGGGTGGTTGGGGTACGCTGGAGTTCTGTGTATGGGGTTTGTATTATTTGTGCAACTGTTACTGTATGTTTGAATTTATTTCAAAATAAAAATTAAAAAAAAAACCTACTAACTGAGCACTTTATTAAAATTCAAAAGACTTGAAGGGGAAAAAAAAAACTATAACTACTAGCCTCAATCTCTTTGATTGTTGCGTATATCATCCTCACCTGAAGTCCAGTACCAACATCCAATTAACACTCTCCTTAACACATCCCAGGGAGATGTTCACCTTGATCACCCATATTGGTGTTTAAACTACTCTGACATCATAAACCTCAATAATTCAGCATGAACTAGCTGGAAATTAGCTTCTAACATATGAATGCTTCTCTTGACATCTCCAAACATCCTGACTCCACTTCCTCAGGCTCAGGTGTAGGAAAAACATAGGAGCACTTCTATCCCTGAATTCTACAATGTTCTCATCTATCACTTTTCAACAAGCTTTACATACTTTGTTCAATTCTACATAAGGGCTCTGCCCTCCTGGGGGTCTACCCTATCATTAACCCCAAACACTATTAATAATTCCTAAACACGAAACACTACTTATGCCTCCTAGGACATTGCTTTCTATGTGGTAAGCAAGCCTGCACCTGCCTTCCCTACATCAATCTTTCCTATGTTATCTGGGATTTACGAATATTCAAAACCACCTCTCCCCATTGACCACACGTCCCCCAGGATATTTAAATGATCACTCCGAAATGAGGCAGCTATAGGGTATTCCCAATAATTCCCTGGGGAATCAGGGATTCTCTCTCAATGTGCACCCTGAGGAATTATGTACCCCACTACAGGAATTATGCAATTAGAAAAAGTGATTTTGAAATCTTTCTTTAACCCTTGCAGAAGTAATAAATGATAATAGTTCTGCCCTAGAACACAATAAATAGGCCTACATTCACTTGTCAGCATTGTTACGAACAATCATGTAGCTCTTGACTTCCTCCTAGGTAATCAGGGTGGTTTCTGTGCCATAACCAAGACACACAGACCCCAAAACCAATCCACTTCCACCTGACTTCTGGCACAGAGGCCAAATCTGAGCCAATAACTTTAAACTTGGAGATGAAATCTGGACTGACAGTGGTGCAAATCCGGACATTCTCTATAGCCTAGCTCCCAGAAATAGTTGCTTAAAGACAAGCTTATGGTTGTCTGGACCAAGAGGAAGGACTCACAAGGCCAGACACACAGCTGTTCCCTTTTGCCTGAACTTGCTGACAAGGCCAGGCACATGCCTTCCCCTTTCACCCCAGTCAATTTCTCATTCTTTATCTCATGAGTGATTAGCTAAGACAAAAAACCATTTGTTCCCTGAAACTACATAGACACAGAGATAATTATTTCCCATTCAGTTAACTGACTGAGACTTCCCCTGATCCCAACTGTAAATCATCCTATCTGTAAGTGATCTACTCTTCCCTATAAAAGTGTAAGGAAAAAGCCACCCCACAGAGACAACATGATCTTCATATCTGGGATGCTCTTCTCACTGAAATATCCTGAATAATATCAATCTCCGTACTTGTCTCGTCTTCATCTTTGACAGGCCTTGGGCAGGTGGGAAGGGACATGCTTATCTTCTTTCGGGGTGAATTGCTCCATTGAATTCAGACTCCAAAAGTCCAGCCAACATAACAATGTAATTCCAGGTATTCAGAGGATAATTACCTTTACTGCATCAAGTCAGATCAGAAGCTAGGTAGGGGTAGGGAATGAGTCAGGGAAGAATTTCTACAAGGAACTCCCAGTAGAAGATAAATAAATTATATAGTTGAATCTTGATTATTTTGTAGCATGTTACTTTTTATATTTGTATCCCTTTTAGGATTTTCTGGCCCTCAGTAAATTATTTTTAATCTTTCATGCTGGTTCCAGCTGTACTATAGAGAAAGAAGACATGAATCTTATGTTCAGTCTTGTGAGAAAGTGTCAAGGAGGGCGCAGCACCCTCCTTAGAGGACATTAATGAGAAATCTGCATGAACAAGATCAAGGACTATGAGATCTGATTATCACTCCCTATCAGATATTCTGTCAATTTGGGGTGAGCTGAGTATCACTTTTATTAGAAGAATAAAGGCCACAGAGTTGGTGGCCTTTATTTGGAGCATGCTTTTTAGGAAAGTCAAGACCAGGCTCCCAAGCAACAGCCAGGAAAATGGTCAATGATTTGGAACCATGTTCTGACTGTCAGGGAAAGTAAGAGTTAGTGCAAAGCAGGTGGCCAGATCATTGGGAAACTATGGTGTATCAACAGAGGGGATGTCAAGGCCAAAAGCTGTGTTAATCAGGTAAACAATTCAAAGAGGCTGCCATGGGAACTTTGAAGTTCATGTTGACAGGATCTGCCTTCACTGGGGCCTTTAGAATGAGTTGGCTCAGAAATCAGTAGGAGTCCCCACCTCAGGAATTAGTTTTTCCATGACTTAAAAGATCAAATCCCTGAGGCAAATTGGACTCTATGCTGAAACACTAAGAACTGTAGGAAGGCTTGAAATTTTCTATTCACATCAGGGACAGATATAAGATATATTGCTCCTTTTCATGAACAGGGGTGAACAGTAGCCATTATGGGCCTAAGAAGTGACACAGGAAGTTAAAATTTTCCCCTCCTCCCCACTTATATGACTGATCATCAAAATGGTTTGGATCTTGCAAAATCTCTCTGTAGTTCATCTGTTGATATCAGAAATATGATACAATAATATGGATTTTGAGCTAAGTGGTACAAGCACTAAATTTTAAGCCTTATAAACTGCTTCCCTCAATGAGGATACTTAATAGTGTTATCCATGACACATCTCACAAATGCTGTATAACACCAGAAAAAAACAAAACCGGGGTTCTAAGTAACTAGGAGCAAACATTAGATGGAGAGAATTAGATGAAAGAACCTCACTTTTGCTACAATTGATGACACATCTGCATTAATAATTTGAACTTTGAACAATTACAAACACAGAGCCTAGAAGTCCTCTGCAATTGGTAACAAGACTTTGACTATGGATGTTGAGAATGAAGTACAGCCACACCTCAAGAGATACAAGAAAGAATATTGGCAGAACGCCAATGATTATGATAAAGAAGAAAGATACCTAATGAATCAGAATCAGAGACTCTACCCACATCTTAACCACACCCCTGCTAGACTAATTAAAAGCTATACAGACTACATTATATTGAAAACATAAACATATACACACAGCTTATCTATCTATATATAGATCTTGTGAAAATATATTAAATAACTTACCTAGCTAGCTATAGCTTATTTGAAGAAAACTTCTGATACGAAGGTCAAGGCTGATAACCAAAACCTTCTACTCGTACACACAGCTAGGACATTGAGTAACTGAAATACTTAATCTTCCCACCACTACAAAGCTGTCTTCCTTAACATGACTTTTCTATTCCATTGTCTACATTGGCATTATTTCCAGAAGTCCTGAAAACTCTTCATTGGAATGCATCGACAGACAGTTCACACCCTAAGATTCTTTGTATTTCTTACCTCAAAAATCCTTACCTTGCTGTTTTCACCGATTAAGTATTCTATATATATATTTCTGTTAGGTCTAGTTGGTTTACAATATGTTCAGGTTGCATCTTAGTCCTTACCCAATCCTAATCAAAAACCCTTGCATTTATGAAAGACCCAGTGTACCAGTTTGCTAAAGCTTCCAAAATGCAATATACCAGAAATGGGTTGGCATTTACATTGGGGATTATTAGCTTACAAATTTACAGTTCTAAGGCCATGAAAATGTCCAAATTAAGGCATCAACAGTACGATACCTTCACTGGAAAAAGATTGCTGGCATCTAGGACACCTCTATCAGATGAGAAGTCACATGACTGTCACCTGCTGGTCCTGCTCTGTTGTGTTTTGCTGTTTTCAGCTTCTGGCTTCAGTGGCTGCCTCTTTCCAATCTGTGAGTGTGCCCTAGTCTCTCAGCTTCTCTGGGGGCTACTCTGAGCTCTCTGGGGTTCATCCCTTAGCTTCTGCATGTGTTTTGTCCCCTTATAAAGGACTCCAGTCAGAGGATTAAGACACACACTGGTTTGTAACAAGGGGGATTTATTAGTTTACAAGTTTACAATTCTAAGGTCATGAAAATGTTCAAATTAAGACATCAACAGGACAATAACTTCCTCTGAAGTCCAGTCGCTGGTGAGCATGGGCTCCCCTGTCAGACAGCAAGGCGCACAACTGCTCATCCTTCTTTCCCAGGTTTCATTGCTTCCAGCTTCTGGCTTCAGTGGCTTTCTCTTAGCTTCTGTGGGTGTGTCCTGTCCGGGCTTTTTCTGTCTTTTATCCTCTTAAAAAGGACTCCAATAAGAGGTCTAAGACCCACCCTAAAGGGAGTGGATCACATCTCAAATGAAATAACCTAATTAAAAGGTCTCACCCACAATAGGTCTGCACCCACAGGAATGGATTAAAAGAACATGGCCTTTTCTGGGGTACATAACAGTTTTAAATTAACACAACCTCTTTAAACTAAATTTCCAGTTCTCAATAAATTCAGAAATTGTCCCCCCTCTGAGACATTGCCAAAGCTTTGCAGAGGTGTTCTCCTATACTGTGGTGCAAAATAAATCTAGCTTTGCCTTATCAACAAGTTGTGCTGGTGATATTTGAGGAGCTGGCATTTGACAAGGTTTTTTTCTGTTGTTTTGCATAGAGCAAAATTACACTTCTAGCTTTCAAGAACATTTATAAATAGCCAATTTGTGTTCGCCTCTTTGAAAGATAAAGAATAACTTCCCCATGAACACTAACAAGATAGCTTCCAATAGCAACAGCTGTATAATTGTAATCTTGAGAAATATGTAACAGTCTCAATAACTTTGGGATAGGATTTTCCTGAATGTACTGCAGATGGCATATTTATTAATCTGTGACATGACATGACCAAGGATGTCTTCTTTGTTGCCCTCATGTCCATTTATTACCAGGGCTCTCTTTTGCCTGGTCCTCTGGAGATTCACTGCTGGGTGAATAATTGAGATCACCTGATATCACATGACATGAACTGCTGACAGTTTCTGAAATTTTTTCCTGATGGATTTGGAACAGCATGTTCTCTTAAAGTGACCCTTCTTTTAACAGACTCTTAATCTGTAATATAAATTGTCATGCCTATAAGCAGAGAATTATTGTAAACACCCAAGTTGAGAGGATTATGGTTTTGTAGTTATTAAGGAAAGTAAGCATCTATGTTCCTGTATCTTAATGATATATATTCCCTGCTTGTGTGTTAAAAACATTTAATATTATGGCTGAAATAATATGATATCTGTAATTTGTTTCAAACAATTTGATGGGGTTTGGGAACTAGAGTTTATAATTTAAGATAACCCTTAAAGTAGATAATTTTGAAGTTAGATGATGGATACATGGGGTTTTATTAAATTGTTTACTCTATTATTGCATATATTTGTTAGTCAGTGTTTCCTTCTTTGCCTGTTGATTCGGAAGCATGAGGAGCCTAAAATGGCCAGGTGGCAGTCTTAACTTTCAGTTCAATGGAATCTTTTTTGTGTCTCCTGGTGGAAACCCTCCTCCTTTTGGAACTAAGACCTATAGACCAGTAGAGCTTAAGGTTGCAGGGAGAGGATATATCTGTAAATATTATGAGATTTTTATAAAAATTATCTCACACTGCTGTGGGGATGCAAAAGTCCAAGTTACAGAAAGCAGGCTACAAGCCGAGAGTTCTGATGAAGATTTTCAATGAATTCCCCAGGAGAAGCTGGCTGGCCAAAATAGAGATGGAAATTCTCTCTTCCGACTGCTGAAATCATCAATTCTCCTTTAAAGCCTTCAACTGATTGGATGAGTTGTCTCTCATTATTGAAGGAAAACTCCTCAGATGATTGTAGATGCAATCATCTATAGATACAATTAACTCACTGATGATTTAAGTCCATGAAATAGCCTCACAGTAACAATCAGGCCAGTACTTGCTCTACCAAACAACTGGGCACTATAACCTGACCAATTTGACACATGAACTTAACCATCACAGTCCACCCCTTGTCAACTTGTCAACATGTGCATGTACTCAAGTACATGGCCTTAAAACATACTTAATCTATAAATAAAAACAATCATATGTTCACCTAACAATACTTAACTCTCCTGCTTACAACCAGAAATGCACTAACATTCCCCAGAATAGGCTGCAAGTCCTTAAGTAATATTTACTCTTGAACTTGGTATCCTATAACTTAAATACAATAATATGACGCTAATACAAATATGTCATATGGCAAGGAGACAAGATAGAGAAAAAAAGATATTTGCTTTATGAGCATATACAAACTCACTCATAAAAAAACAGAGAGGAAATATTCACAACAATTGTGGTCATTGTTTCTCTAACTGGTCCACCATTATAGTTCATATTTATAACTACTGCTTCCACTACCCATTCCCTTTCCCCTCAGCAAATATCTCAGCTGGATGTGGTTCTTTCCCTTCATTCCTGAAGTTTCTAGGCCTAGATTGGGTTGTTGTAGTTTTCCATTGACTTTAATCACAGGGCATGGTAGTACTAAGTGACACCCTGGGGGACCAACTACAAGCAAACTCTTCTTATCTCCATTGTTGCAGTCCGATTTCCCCTTGATAGTCAGGATCAATCACCCATAACTATAGTAATTCCCTTCTTTGCCTATTGATTCAGAAGCTTGAGGAGCCTAAAGTGGCCAGGTGGCAGTCTTAACTTCCAGTTCAATGGAGTCTTTTTTGTGTCTCCTGGTGGAACATCCTCCTTTTGGAACTAAGACCTATAGAACAGCAGAGCTTAAGGTTGCAGGGATAGGAAGCAAACATTTTTCTAATGGGTCACTAGGGGTAATAGTGAGTGATGCCACTCCCATGTCTACCCCTTGATTCTTGGACCTGTGAATCCTGGCTATGGGAGAAATAGCAGTATAGAGTGAACACTGATTTAGAGCATACACAGCCCCCTGGATAACATTGCTCCAGCCTTGCAATGTATTGCCACCTAATTGGTGCCATAATTGAGACTTCAAAAGGCCATTCTACTGTTCCATTAATCCAGCTGCTTCAGGATGATGGGGAATATGGTAAGAGCAGTGAGTTCCATGAGCATGTACCCATTCCATTTTCTGTGAAGTAGGTTCCTTGACAAGAAGCAATGGTTACTAGAATAAACACGATGGAGGATAACACATTCTGTAAGTCCACAGATGGTAGTTCTGGCAGGAGTATTGCATGCAGAGAAGGCAAATCCATATCTGGAGTATGTGTCTATTCCAGTTAGAAGAAAATGCTGTCCTTTCTATGACAGAGGTAGTCCAATGTAATCAACCTGTCACCAGAGAGCAGGCTGATCACCTCAGGGAATGATGCCATATTGAGGATTATGTGTTTATCTCTACTGCCGGCAGATTGAGTACTCAGCATTGGCTGTAGTCAGGTCAGCCTTGGCAAGTGGAAGTCCATGTTGCTGAGCCCATACATGACCTCCATCCCTACCAGCATGGTCACTTTGTTCATGAGCCCATTGGACAATGACAGGAGTGGATAGGGAAAGAGGCTGATTGGTATCCATGGGATAGATCATCTTAATACCTGATTGCTAAAATCTTGCTCTGCTGGTTACCCTTCATGTGGTAAGCATTCATGTGGGACACAAATATCATCATGATTTTTGTACACTCAGAAAGGTCTATCTACATTCCTTTTCCCTCAGATCTCTTTGTCACCAATTTTCCAATCTTGTTCCTTCCAAGTCCTTGACCATCAGCCAAACCATTTTGACAGCCCAGTACAAAGGGCACCTCCTGCCATTTCTCCTTCCAAGAAAAATGAACCCCCAGGTACACTGCTTGAAGTTCCACCTACTGGGAGGATTTCCCCCACTGTCCTTTAGGGATGTCCTAGAGAGGGGCTATAGTGCTGCAGCTGTCCATTTTTGGGTGGTACCTGCATATCATGCAGAACCATCTGTAAACCAGATCTGAGTTTTCTTTTCCTTAGTAAACTGATCATAAAGAACTCACCAAGAGGTCATAGGTGTGGGCTGGGAAAGAGAAGGCAATGTGGCAAGAGTGTGGGCCATGGGCATTTGGGCCACTTCCTCATGTAACTTACTTGTGCATTTGGGGCCTACTTGAGTCCTATCTCACAGATACCACATCCATTTTATGATGGAGTGCTGCTGTGCATATCCAACTTTATGGTTTGATGGGTCAGACAACACCCAGCTCATGATAGGCAACCAGGGTCTCATGGTAACTTGTTGGCCCATGGTTAAGCATACAGTCTCTACCAAGGCCCAGAAGCAGACCAAAAGCTGTTTCCCAAAAGGAGAGTAGTTATCTGCAGAGGATGGCAAGGTGTTCTCCAAAATCCTAAGGGCCTGCATTGTCATTCTCCTATGGGGTGCTGCCAGAGGCCCCAGATAGCATCTCTATTTGCCACCAACACTTCCAGCACCTTTGGATCTGCTGGGTCATATGGCCCAAATGGCAGAGCAGCTTGCACAGCAGCCTGAATTTGTCATAGAACCTCCTTGTGTTTGGTTCCACAGTCAAAACTAGCAGCTCTTCAGGTCACTCAGTAAATGGGCTGGTGTAGCACAGAAATGAGGAATATGTTCTCTACAAAATCCAAAGGGGCCAACTAGGAGTTGTGCCTCTTATTTTTCTGTTGTGGGAAGGGCCAGATGCAACAGCTTATCCTTCACATTAGAAGGGGTATCTCAACCTGCCCTATACCACTTGATACCTAGAAATTTCACTGAGATGGAACGCCTCTAAATTTTTGTGAGATTCATATCCCATCTCCTGATAAACAAATGCCTTACTATAAATCTAGAGTTTTTGCTACTTCTTGTTCACTAGGTCCAATCAACATGATATCATGAATAAAATGGATGAGTATGATGTTTTGTGGAAGGAAGAGATGATCAAAGCCCCTGTGGAATAGATTATGACATAAGAGTTGATATAACCCTGAAGTAGGACAGTGAAGGTATATTGCTGGCCTTGCTAGCCAAAAACAAATGGTTTCTGGTGGTCTTTACTAACAACAATTGAGAAAAACAGCATTTGCTAGATCAGTAGCTACATACCAGTTACCAGGTGGCATATTGATTTACTCAAGCAACAATATCACATCTGGGACAGCAACTGTATTTGGAGTCACCACCTGGTTAAGATTATGGCAATCCACTGTCATCCTCCAAGATCCATCTGTTTCCTGCACAGGCCAAATAGGAAAGTTGAATGGGGATGTAATGGGAATTACCACCCCTACATCCTTCAAGTCCATGATGAAAGCATTAAATCTATGCACTCTATCTAGGAATGCAGTATGACTTTTGATTTACTATTTTGCTAGGTTGGGGCAGTTCTATTGGCTTCCACTTGGCCTTTCCTACCATAATAGCCCTCACTTCACAAGTCGGGGAAAAAATGTGGGGATTCTGCCAGTTACTGAGTATGTCCATTCCAATTATGCATTCAGGAACTGGTGAAATAACCAGGTCCAGGGACACACTGGAATAACTGTGACACGGACCAGAGCTAAAGCTTCACTGATTACCTGACCTCATAAGCCTCTGTTCTGACTGTTGGACCACAGTGATGTCAGTGTCCTGGAATTAATGTCACTTCTGAGGCAGTGTCTAATAATCCCTGAAATATATGATCATTTCCTTTCCCCTAATGCACAATTACTCTGGTAAATGGCTGTAGGTCTCTTTGGGGAAGGCTGGGAGGAAGATTGACAGTATAAATTTTTGGCAGAGTAACAGAGTCCCTCCCCAAAGGTAATGGAACTTCCATTCATTCAAGGGATTTTGGGTCTGTAAACTGTCTCAACTCTGGGAATTGATGAAGAGGCCATGATTCTCCATTTTTGTAATTCAAGTTAGACTTTTTTTCACTTGATCTAGAAGTCTTCTGCTTATGCAGATCAAGTAAAAATTGACTAAATTCTACTAATGGATACATAGAATTTTATTACTTTGTTCACTCTACTTCTGTATGTATTTGAAACTTTTCATAATACAAAGTGGGAAAAACTCCACACATTCAGCTGGAAGCTGTTATTAACAGTTCTAGTGATTAGGAATTGCCTTGGTTCATTTAAAAGGTCAAATCTGGTACAGTCAAGAGATACCATTTAAGGCCTTTATAGTGATTTGAGACCACTACTAAAGTTCTATGCAGGTTAAAAAAAAAAAAAAAAAAAGCAAAAAATGATAGGGTTAGTGAAACTTTTTGTTAAATTACAATTTCTGAATAAAATAAAAGAGTATATTTGTCAGCTTTTAATCAGTCACCTAGCATTAAGTGAAGGATCAGTTTTAAGTCAAGAGAGGAGGCCT
The DNA here is from genome assembly GCF_015220235.1 of Choloepus didactylus. Taxonomy (NCBI): domain Eukaryota; kingdom Metazoa; phylum Chordata; class Mammalia; order Pilosa; family Megalonychidae; genus Choloepus; species Choloepus didactylus. The sequence continues at coordinate 23,157,698 of NC_051309.1, forward strand.
CAAGATGTTCAATTGAAAGAACATTATATAATGGTTTATACCAGAGAAAAGGTTGGCTAACTTTTTCTATAATGGCACTTGTTTTAGTTACCTAGGCTGCTCAAGCAAATACCTTGAATGGGTTGACTTAAACAAATGAGAATTGATAAGTTTACAGTTTTAAGATGCTCAACAAGTCATCTTCAAGGTGATGCTTTCTTTCTGAAGACTGTGGAATTCTGGGGATGGCTGCTGGCCATCCTTGGCTTCTTTGTTACATGGCAAGGGCCATGGTGGCCTCTCCTGGTCTCTTCTCTACTGGGTCCCATCCATGTACAGCTCCTTGCTTCCTATATTTTTCTCTTCTCTGTCTGAACTTCATTACATTTATATTGGACTCTAGTAATAGGATTAGGAAACATCCCGATTGAGGTGGGTCACACCTTAACTGTCGTAACCTCATCAAAAAGTCCTACTTACAATGGGAACATATTCTTGCTGGGGTACTTACAGTTTCACACCACCACAGCCCAGATATTAAATATTTTCAGTTTTGCAGGACATATGGTTCCTGTTGCTACTCAACTCTGCCATTGTAGCACAAAAGCAGCAATAGACAATTTGTAAACAAATGGGCATGACTATGTTCCAATACAACATTGTTTACAAAAATGGACAACAGACCATATTTGGTCTGCAGTCCATAGTTTGTCAAGCTCTGAATCAGAGTTTGAGCTCTGTAATTAGACAGATCTGGGTTTGTATTCTGACTCATCTACTTGTTACCTGTGTGATGTTGGGAAAATCATTTAACTGCTTTGAGTTCCAGCTTCTTCATTTATAAAATGGGAAATTATAGTATCTGCCTTATATGGCTGTTGAAAAGAATTAATAAGATGGTGCAAGTGAAGTACTAAGGAATGATAAAACTATCATTAATCAATGCTTTCAGTGTGATATAATTTATTACTTATCTAGTTACATATATTACCCCATTTTCTTCAGCAGAATTCAATAGAAGATTTTGTCATTTAAGGAACTGAGGCTCATTGTAAATTATCTAAGCCAAGATTATCCTGATTTTCTAGTTCTATCATTATCATTGTCATTGTTTTGAGGTTCTAGTTGACAAATAACATTTTTTTTCTCTACTGCCATTCTTGAATTTTACTACAAATGAGGGAGATGGGGAGAAATGGAGATCAGAATATCAGCCTTATTGTCGGCAAAACAGAATTTAACTCTAACAACAAAAAGAGAAACAACCCAATTTAAAAGTGGGCAAAAACTTGAATAGACATTTCTCCAAAAAACAGATATGCCAATATCCAATAAGCACATGAAAAGATGTTCAATATCACTAGCCATTAGGGAAATGCAAATAAAAATTAGATACCATTGTGAAAAAAGTGGAAAATAACAACTGTTGGAGAGGATGTGGAGAAATAGGAAGTTTTGGACTTTGCAGATAGAAATATAAAATGATGCAAACTCTATGAAAAACAATTTGGTGGCTCCTCAGAAAGTTAAGTATGGAATTACTATATGACCCGGCAATCCCACTTCTAGGTATATACCCAAAAGAATTGAAAGCAGGGACTCAAACAGATATTTACATGGACATAACTGTATTAATCACAATTGCCAAAAGCTGGAAGCAAAGCAAGTGCCCATAATGGATGAATAGATAAACAAAATGTAATACATACACACAATGGAATATTATTCAGCTGAATGAAGTTCTGACACATGCAACAACATGAATGAAACTTGAAGATATTATGTTGAGTGAAATAAACCAGACACAAAAGAACAAATATTGTATTATCTTGTGTATATGGAATAATTAGAATATGCAAATTCACAGGGAGAAATTAGAATAAAGTTTACCAGTAACCACAGGCAGGAGTGGGGAGTGTGGAGTTAATGCTTAATTTATATAGTTTCTGTTTGGGGTAATGGAAAGTTTTGATAATGGATGGTGATGATGGTAGCACAACATTGAGGACAAAATTAACAGCACTGAATTGTATACTTGAAAGTGGTTAAAATGAAAAAATTTATGTTGTTTATATGTTACCAGAACCAAAGCCATAGAACTTGTTTTAGTTTGAAGCTTTATAGAACCCAAAAAGTATGTTCTTAAGTTCATCCATTCTTGTGGGTGTAGGCCTATTGTGGGTAGGATGTTTTGATTAGGTTATTTTGATTGGGATATGACCCACCTCATTTAAGGTGGGTCTTAATCCTCTTATGGAGTCCTTAAAAGAGAATAAAACCCATACAGAACCTAAGAGATGAAATTAAGAGAAGCTCACAGAAAAAGCCCCAGAGGAACTGAGAGGAAGCCACTGAAGTCAGAACCTGAAGCAACAAAACTTAGGAGAGAAGGACCAACAGACATCACCACGTGCCTTGCTATCTGAAAGAGGAGCCCAAGCTCACCAGTAACTGGTATTCAGAGAAGGCATCATCCTATTGATGCCTTATCTGAGACATTTTTCACAGCCTTAGAACTGTACATTTGTAAGGCAATAAATCCCCATTGTTAAAAGTCAGTCCATTTCTGGTATATTACATTCTGGCAGCTTCCCCAAAACGAAACAGAATCATACAACAGAAAGACTAAGTGTAAACTATGGACTATAGTCAACAGTATAATTTTAATAACATTGGTTCCTCAATTGTAACAAGGTTACCACACTAGTGCAAAATGTTAATATGAAAAATGTGGGGGATATGTTTATGGAACTCAGTGTTTTCTGCATGATTTTTCTATGAAACTTCAACTGCTCTAATTAAACAAAAACAAAACTGAATTGAAGAATGTTGTTTAAGTTGTGACCACTAGGGCTTTCTAACATCCTCTTACATTAGACATTTATACCCACACCAGCTTGGGCAGTGTCAGACAACTGCAGGCCTCTCTTTTGTGTGAACTAAACCCACCCTAATAAGATTTCTGCCTTCCAGAAAAGGAGACCAGAATGCATGTGTCCTTCAAATAGGGTGCTCCAAAAGAGAAGAGAAAAGGGTCTAAGCTAGACAGGACTACTTCCTTCTCTCATGTTCATAAATAATGTAATTAAGAGGAGTAGAAAGAGAGAACACAGGAGTATTATTATAGATGAAGACTCTCTCCATGAGAATATAGATTCAGAGAAATGGAGGATTTCTGCTAAGGCATAATACTGTCCACCTTCTATTGGGATCTGTGCAAGATGCTTTCGATCGATTAGTCCATGAGATCTTTATGACAGACTTCAAGAGTGAAGAGTCTTCCCCAAGGTCATTCTGGTAGAGTCAGAATTTGAATCCATTACAAGCTTCCTGTCTCCAAAGCTCAGGGAACTCTTTCTACAAAACCTGCTCCATTTGAAAAATGATAAACAACTAAGCAAAAGCAAAATTTCAACCACAATGCAAATTGGTTCCATTTAGACTTTTGCTTGTGAGCCCTTATCCATGGATAACCATCCTTACATTATTTTCTAGAGGCTGAAAATGTATGTATTTAATAAATCCCTTCTAGAATTTTGTTGTGATCTATGTTTTCCACTTTAGAAAAACTATATATTTTCCATTAAAAAAAAAAAAAAAGCAACATAGATCTACCTTCAATTTTCTGGCCTCTGCTGCATTCTTCATCCCAAATAGTGGTGCTGAGATTACATCTACATATTCCTTCAGCTTCTGAGGATGTAATTTGCTTGGTCTTAGAGACTTAAATTCACTTGAAGTGGTGATGTGCCCTTTTTACTACCTTCTCAACTATCTTGGGCTATGATTCCTTCTTTTAAATTGGAACTTTCCATCTTGAAGGAGACCAAATAGAAATATTTTAGCGTTCTATCACTTGTTAACATTATATTCTTTCAATGGTTGGCCTGCCCTATCATTTTTTATTGTTCCAGAAAGTTGGAAAAAAAATCCCTTTCTGCCATCTGTAATGTCCTTAGATAACTGAAGTCACTTAGCTATTTGTTTTCCTGATTATCTTTAGAGATTCTTTTTATTCTTTTATATTTGCCTCCCCTTTTTAAACATTACATCATAAAATTGATGCAATGGGAATTCCGCTCAGATCTATATATCTTATCCATTGACCCATTTTCAATACATGTTATTTGTATTGAAAGACAGTATGAATCAAATTGTTAGCCTTCATTAAAAAATGAGTAAGATTTTTCAAACATTTAGATAAAATGCTGTCTTCTTAAATAGCTACATATTTAGAATTTCTATCAAAACAACAAAGAAGATTGCCTTGCATGATTTATTTTTATGCTTTTAATTCAGTTACTTTCCCAGTGCCTACAAATTCTTTCAATGTTGAATCTGTTGTTTTGCTGGATAATGGTAGTGTCCAGCAGAGAGTAGTTATCTGAATTTTGGTGCATTTTAGAGAATTTTGTTTGGATTGCCCTTCAAATGCAAAATTGATGCTACTGACCCGCTATTAGTAGGACATGAAATTTGAGTTATTTCCCCTGTGTTAGTGATGGATTGTGCTGCCTGAGCCACTGACACTCCCTTTTGCATTACCCATTGTGACTAATCGCAGGCATTTGTGAAATGATTAGGTAAGGTTAGGAGTACAGTCTGTGATTATGGAACAGATTTTTTTCTTTATGTGAAAAATGACTAGCTTATAATAGCATTAAATTCTAATTCTTCTCCATATCCTAACAAATGGTATATTGTTAATATGGATTCAGATTTCTATGGCTAGTATCCAGTGTTTGCTAAATAGTTCCTGACCTGACTTCTGTCTCATCCTCCTTCCTCTCCCATTAAATTTTTACAACTTTCAAATGTATCAGTTCCACTGATAAAGAATCAGAAGTGCTCTCATTTATTTAAAAAAATATTCGTTGAGTACTCACTATGTATTAATTCTGTTCTAGTGCTGGGGATACAGCTGTGAACAAATCACAGTAAGTCCTTTCCTTCTTGAAGCTTTTGTAGGGGAAGAAGGATAATACTTAAGCATACAAATAAAGGTATAGTCAGAGGTTATAAAAAGGGAGAAAAATAAAGTAGCAGAAAGTTTAAGGGGGGGAAATTGTTGATAATTTGTAGAGTAAGCAGAGAAACTTGCTGAGGAGACATTTGAGCAGAGACTAAAAGGAGTGAAAGAGCAAAGCATGTGACTATCTGAACAAAAGTTGTCCAAACAGATAATTCAGCAAGTGCAACTACTCTGAAGAGGGGATATGCTTGCATGTTCAAGTAATAGCCTAGAGGCCAGGGTGAAGTGAGAGCATGAGCGGAAAAATCACAGGAGATGAAGACAGAGAACTAAAGCCTCATCAGGCATGACTTTGCTGCCAATACAGGACTTTGGTTTTTACTCTTAGCAAGATTCAAACTATTGGACAATTTTAAGTGGAGGAGTACTTTGATCTGAAATTTTTTTTAAATGTTTTTTTCTTTATTAGAGAAGTTGTGGGTTTGCAGACCAATCATGCATGAAATACAGGATCCTATACACCCTCCCCTCCAACACTCTGCATTGGTGTGGAACATTTATTACAATTGATGATAACACATTTTTATAATTTTACTATTAACTAAAGTCCATGGTTTAACTTAGGGTTCACCATTTGTGTAGTGTGGTTCCATGGATTTTTTTTAAAAAACTATTCTTTTAGCATATTTTTAATCTAACACTTCCCCTTTGAATCATATTCAGATTAATATTTCAGTGCTGTTAATTACATTTACAATGTTGTGCTACCATCACCACTACCATGACGTAAACCTTTCCATTATTCCGTACAGGAACCTGTGCATTTTAAGCCTTGGCTTCCCATTCCCTATCCCCACCTCATTCTCTGGTAACCTACATTCCAGCTCCTGACTCTATGAGTTTATTTCTTCTAATCAGTGAAATCATACAATATTTGTAATTTTGTGTCTGGTTTATCTCAATCAGCATGATGTCTTCAAGGTTCATCAATGTTATTGCACATATCAGGACTTCATTCCTTTTTGTAGCTGAATAATATTCCATTGTTTGTATATACTACACTTCATTTAGCCATTCCTTGATTGATGGACACTTGGTTTGCTTCCACCTTTTGGCAATTGTGAATAATGCTGCTATGAACATCAGTGTGCAAATATCTGTTCCAGTCCCTGCTTCAGTTCTTTTGGTTATATACCTAGTAGTGGGATTGCCAGGTCATATAGTAGTTCTATACTTAGCTTTTTGAGGAACCACCAAACTATCTTCCACAGTGGCTACACTATTTTACATTGCCACCAGCAATGATTGAGTGTCCCTATAATTTGACTTTTAAACAGTCATTTAGTTTTCTATGTTGAAAATAGACTTTAGGAAGGTGTATTAGTTATCTATTGCTGCATTATAAATTACCCCCAAATTTAGTGACTTAACACACATTTTTTATCTCAGATTTTCTATAGGAGTCAGGCATGGGTCCTCTGCTTAGGGTATCTCACAAAGCTGAACCAAGATTTAGGGCAATGACCCTGAGCAAGATGGCAGGGTGGGAAGATATTCAGGGCTCCATTGCCCACAGAAGCTTTAAATAAGCAGAAAAAGCAGGAAGAAACATCTTTCTTAATGCTTCAGAAAATAGTAAAAGGATTGCAGTAATAAGGTGTGTGCTGAATCAAGAAAAGTGCATCTTAAAAGTGGTGAGATCTCATGATACCCTGGCTAGTTCCCCCTCCACCTCCCCAATGTGATGACAGCCCAAACTGCCAGTACAGATCCCTGGTCCTGGGTCCTGGTTCTGGAGGGAGCAGAGTTACTCCATGTGCACATTCTAGAAGCATGCATGTCTGGCCCAATCTGTCTGGTGGTGGCCTGAAGAAATTGCCATCCCAGAACTTGCCCCGTATGTAGAAGGCAGCACACAGAGCTCTCCTACAGAATACTATGGGTGAGTAGTCAAGTTGTAGCTGCTTGGAATAAGGGATTACTGGTTGCAGGACATACAGTGCAGTACCCAGGACCATGAGGAAACTGTTTCCTAGGGAAGAGGAGACACTCCTATCTGTATAAATGGAGAAATTTCTAGAGCCACATGCACATGCCTAAGAGAAGATGTATGCACGGAAAGGACCAGGAGGCTTATATGCTTTGGTCTCAAGATATTCTCTAAACTCATTTTATGGATAAACTCTGAAGGACAGTACTCACACAGGTCAACCTATAAAGACTGGAAGAGATGTTTTCTTTTTGCCTTTTTTTTTTTTTTTTGTTAACTCATGGCATTCAAGGAAAGCACTGTCATAACACTAGTTGGATACAAATTAAGGAACAGAGAGCTCAGAGTTTGATTTCTGGTATAATACAGTAAAATATCAAAATGTCCAGGTTTCAACAAATAATTATAAAATGTACAAAGAAACATGAAGCAAAAATCCAGTCAAAGGAAAAGATTAAAGTGTTCAAAACCATCAATAAGGAGGAGCAGTCCTGGGACATACTAGACAAAGACTTTTTTTTGTTAAAAAGGGTCCTAAATGTACTCAAAGAGCTGCAAGAAAACATGGAGGAAAAACTGAAGGAAACCTATAAAATGATAGATGAATACAAAAAGAATATCAGTAGAAAGATGGAAGTTATGAAAAGGAACCAAAGAAGACCATAGTAACAGAAACTAAAAATTCCCTAGAGAAGCTCAAGAGCAGATTGGAGCCAGCAGGAGAAAGAATCAGTGAACTTGAAGATGAGACCACTGAAATCATCCAATCTGAGGAATAAAAAGGAGAAAGAATGATAAAAAATTAATAAAGCCTGAGTAAATGTAGGACACCATCAAGCATACTGATATGAGTATTGTGGGAGTCCCAGAAGGAGAAGAAAGAAAGAAAGGGACGGAGAAAGCATTTTTTAAAAAAATGACTGGGAAGACGTGATTATACACATTCAAAATATTCAAAGAACTCCAAACATGATAAAATCAAATAGACCCACAATGCTCCATGTTATAATTGAACTGTTGGATGCCAAAAATAAAGGGAAAATTATGAAAGCTGCAAGAGAGAAGCAACATGTCACATAAAAGGGGGTTTCAATAAGATCAAATGCCAATTTCTCATCAGGAACCATGGAAGCAAGAAGGGAAAGGGATGACGTATTTCAGGTGTTGAAAGCAAAAATTCCCACCTAAGAATTTTATATCCTGCAAAACTCTCCTTTGAAAATGAGGGAGAGATTAAGACATTACCAGGTAAACAAAAGCTGAGGGAGTTTGTAACCATTAGACCAGCCCTAAAGAGATGCTAAAGATAATTCTTCAGGTTGAAAGGAAAGGACACTAGACATAGAACAAAATCACATGAAGAAATAAAGATCTCCAGTAAGGGTAACAATGGGTTAAAATAAATGCCAGTACTGTTGTATTTCTGTTCATAATTCCACTTTTTACTTCCTACAGGATCTAAAAGGCAGATACATAAATGTAATGATAAATAGATTTTGAACTCATAATGTATGTACATGTAAATTGTGACAAGAACTACATAAAGATGGGGAGATAAAAGTGTATAGGAATATAGTTTGTGTATACTATTGAAGTTAAGTTAGTATGTAAGCAAACAAGATCCCTATAGATATAGGATGTTAAATTTAACTCTCCTGGTAACTACAAAGAAAATATTGATGAATATGCAAGCTCATTGAGAAATTAGCATGTAAGTTGCCAGGGGTGGTGGGTAGGAGAAATGGAGCAATTAATGCAAAATGAGTGTTTGGGGAGAGGGCAATTTTAAAAATGGAAGGTGGTGAGGGTACTGCAACTTTGTGAAGGTGAATAATCTGACTGAATGGTATGCTTTAGAGTGGTTGAGATGAGAAAGTTTACATTGTGTCTACATTCCCACAATTTTAAAATAAAAAGCAACTAAAGAGAAAATGTTAATTAAATGCAGTACATGATCCTGGTTAGGGCTCTGACAAGGGAGGAGAGAAGTTTCAAACGGACATTACTGAGACATATGAAAAAATTGGAATATAGACTGTAAGCTTTATATCAATGTTAACTTTCTCAAACTTGATAACTACACTTAAAGTGGTTACCTAAGTGAATATCCCTGATCTTAGGAAATGTCCACAGTAGTATTAGGTGTTGAAGGAGTATGATGTATACAACCACACTCAAGTGTTCACAAAATGGATTGATAAATTGATAGACAGACAGACAGAGTGGTAGACAGAGAGATAGGTGGGTTGATAGATGTAATGATAGGGCAAATGTGACAAAATGTTAAAATTGGTGGATCTGGGTTTCTGGGGGAAAGGGGTATTTGGAGCTCTCTGTATGGAGTTTGTCATATTTTTGTAACTTTCCTGTAAGTTTGTAAGTATTTCAAAATATAATTTTTTTCAAAAAAACAAAACGAATAAAAGACTAAGGCAGGGCTTCTGTCATCTTAGAATTCAAATGAGGTGGGATATGCTTCCAAGCTTACTCAGTGGGTCAGCAAGATTCAGGTCCCCTTGGGCTATTGGACTAGGGCCTTGGTTCCTTGCCTCAGGCCACCCTCAGTTGCTTGTCAAGTAGCCCTCTGCATCAGAGCAAGTAATCAAAATGAGTTAGAGTGAGAAATCTCATCAAGACAAAAGTTATAGTCTTTTGTAACCTACCCACAACAGTAACATCCCATGACTTTTACCTGTTCTTTTCATTAAAAGTAGGTCACTAGCTCTAGCTGACACTCAAGTGGAAGGGGCTACTCAAGGGCATGGATACCAAGAAGGGGGAACCATTGGGAGCCATGTCAGAAGTAGCCTACAGTAGAATGCAGGGACAGACACAGGAGATCAGTTAGGAAGTTACTGATGTATTGTTAATAGCTACTGATATATTTGTAACTAGTTATGCAAGGCAGAACTCTGCTTTCTAGGCAAATTCTGGATGTATGTTAAAGTCCAAACTAATAGTATTTACTGAGACATTGGTTATGGAGTGTGAGAGAAAGACTAGAGCTAAGAATGACTCCAATGTGTTGAGTCAATGATGACTTCTCTGGAAAAACGGAGTTGCCATTTTTGAGAAAGAAAAAGGGAAGATTTGGAGACAGATGGGGGAGTTGGTGGGGGGAGGAAAGGAGGAATCAAGAGTTAAGTTTGGACATACTGAGTTTGAAATTCCTCTTAAACATCCAAGTGGGGGTGTTGATTTGACAGTTAGATAAATGAGTCTGGAGCTCCAGGCAAAGACTTGAGCTACAAATAGAAATTTGAGTCATCATTGTTTACATTGTATTTAAAGTCATGATACTGGGTAAGATCATCAAATGAGAGTATCTGCCAGAAATTTTAGAGACTGTGCTAAACTGGGAAAGACTGTCTTTGTAGAGATTCATGGACGAGATTTATTGGAGGAAATCCTTCCTCTCCATTGCTTGTTTCTTTGGCCTTGGTACTTCACAGGTTGTAAGCATTTGTTTCTCAGGCCCCTAAATTTCCCCCCACCAAGCTGCAAAGTTCTATTTCATTCTCAGAGATGGACATTCATCTCATCCCACCCTAATCCTGACTCCTTCCTTGAAATCTATTCTATTTTATTCTCCTCAGTCACAGTCTAATGAAGAAAACCCAGTTAAAACTCTTATCCTTGCAGTCATCTTTTTTTTTTTTTGTTGCAGTCATTTTTTTTTGCCCCTAACAAGGACAAATTTCTTTATTATACAAATCTGTTTCACTTCTTATAGTCCTGAACTTCCAGAATAGTACCTTGGCTCTATCTTTGCATTTTTCTAGCTAATATTTTCTCAAACTAGGAGACTGACACCCCAAAGGCAAAAGAAAGCCTATGATGATACAAAATGAAAGTTCTGAAATTATAGATTTTTCTTAAAAGGATTTGAGAGATCATAAATCATTTTTTAAAGGCAGGGCTGAATGTCCTATAACCTGTGTTGAGTCCTTAGAATACCTTTTTCTAGCTCTTTCTTCACTCTCTGACCAAACTCATTTACTACTTCTGCTTCAAAAATCATTTATATACTGATGAGCTCCCAAATCTATATTTTAAATACCAGACTCTCTTTCCCAAGTCTCTGGCCCATATTTTCAACTGTCCCTTGGGAATCCCAACCTCGTTATCCTACAGAGACTGGAACTGAATTCATGCTTATATTCAAGAACCTATTCTGCCACTTTATTTAAGTTCTTGGCTTCATCATCTGTCTGGTATCTCATGTCAAAAACCTAACAGGCATCCCAGGATTCACTTCTTTTTCATACTCTGCATAATAAAAACAATAAAACAACCAAATGAGTGTGAAAAACCATAGAGGCAGATAGTCTAGGATGAAGTCTGACTTCAAATACCTGGAAGAGGGAGGTTTGTCTCCTGGGAAGCAGAAGGAATAACCAAACTCCTATAAACAGGGTGTGCTGGTTTGATTCTGTTTTGTATCCATAAAAGACTATGTTCTTTTCATCCACTCTTGTGGGGGCAGACCTACTGTGGGTGGAACCTTTTAATTAGATTATTTCCATGGAGATGTGACCTCACCCATTCTAAGTGGGTCTTAATTAGATTACTGGAGTCCTAAAGAGAGCTCACAGGGACAGAAGCTCAGAGAAGGTTAGAGAGACAGAAGACCAGGGACATTTTGGAGAAAGCCATTTTGAAACCTGAAACCAGGAGAAGGACTAGGAGACATCACCATGTTCCTTCCCACGTGACAGAGGAACCCCGGATGTCATAGGCCTTTCCTCAAAGAAGGAGGGTATCTACCTCTTGTTGCCTTAATTTGGACATTTTCATGGCCATAGAACTGTAAATTTGTGAACTAATAACTCCCCATTTAAAAAGTCAATCCACTTCTGGTATTTTGCATTCTGGCAGCTTTAGTAAACCAAAACACATGATAACTACAAAACAACTAACAAGCAAAAACCTAGAAAAAGACTGAGGTCCAGAAAGACAGGGGAAACCTTGCATACTGCATTCACCTTGGGCAGACCTTCCTGATTGGAGCGTTAAAGCTCAAGAAAATTTTCCTATGCTGCCGTCTTCCTGGAAGTCCTCAAATGACATTTTGAATTTTTGCCAATTCATGACAATAAGATCTGCTTCCCCTTCCCTTGCTGACCATCATGATAAATCCACCTTCCTGCCTTAGTGTCATGAGACTTCCTCCTCTACTGACCACAGGGTAGATTTTAAGGGGAGTCACAGCATTTGGGTACCCTGAGGGAAAGTGAAAGGTATTTAACTTTGATGTGTTAAGAAACTGTGGTGTGATGTTCATTTGGGGATCCCCAATCTTGGGCTGGAGATAAATCTCATTTTTCCCTGCAATATAGTTCTTACAAGTTACAAAGACTTTTTTTTTAAAGCTTTATTTATCAAAAAATTAAAAAACAAACAAACAAAAAAAAACAACCAACATTTCAAACAAAGAAATAAGAAAAACAACCTAAAATAACTACATTGCTTCCAACATGTTCCTACCATATCTCCCAAAAATTAACAAACCATAGTCATTCCTGAGCATTCCCATAACATTACAATTACCCTCCATAACTTATCTGTTCTTGTTAGATTATTGTTCCCCTTCACTTGTTGCTATCGCTAGGGCCCCTACATTCTATAATATAAAAACATTTATTTTACATTTTTCACAGAGTTCACATTAGTGGTAACATACAATATCTCTCTTTTTGTGCCTGGCTTATCTCACTCAGCATTATGTACAAGACTTCTTGATTTTCCACACTGAGACTGTGGTCTCTTTCCACAACAATCTGGCATACTTTTGGTGGAATGTAGAAGAACCTAGACCTGAGTACAGCAGCAGTTATTTTATAGGACATGGTGTGAGGTCATACACAGTAAGATACTGAGGGTCACTGTAGGATACCAAAAAGTATAGAAACTAAACTGCTTTAAAAAAACACTATTTTTCTCAGGGTTTTAAACTCAAAAATGATACATTTAACTTGGACTGATAAAAACAAATCACAAACCAATTAATTGATAAAAGGTTTGGATTGAAGTGAGGGTCACAAAAGGAAGGAAAAAGTGACACTTTAAAGTCTTGCCTAATAGCAAAAACCCAGATTTTAGAATGGAGATAGTAGAGGGTGAGGGAGAGGAGAGTTGGCTCAAACTAACAACTTCCCTCTTCTTGGTTGACAGATGCACTTTTGAATCTCATTTATTTCCCACAGCAATTATTCCAAGCAGATGATTTAAAAAATACATTTTAATCTCAAAGTCTGATTTTGATTGGGTATGGCGTAAATGTGTAATTTCTCACATAATTTCCAGTTTGTTAAAGTTTAATTGCATTTTATTTTGATATATGTTGGTTAGTATTTTGTAACAGATTTAATTGACAAGTATGAATTTGTTTAATATTAAAATATAGGTATTCATATATATCCAGTTGTTTCTGAGTTCTACATTCAGTCTATTTGTAATTAAAATAAGGATATTGATAATATATATTATCAATAATGTGTATATATTTATTATATATATATATAAAGACTTGCATTTTATCCTGAGTCAAACAAAATTTCAGGCAAAGCCACAACAGCCCAAGTTTACATGAAGTGTTCTCTGTTAATAATATGCAGTTCTAAAATACAAGGTATGTCTTTGATTCCCCATGAAGAAATTTTGAAGATTTTAGCTGGTTGTGTTGTTTATTGTTGCACAGCAAATTACTCCAAATCTTAGCAGCTAAATACAACAAACATTTGTGACCTCACACAGTTTCTCAGAGTCAGAAACCTGGGAGTGGTTTAGCAGGTGGTTGTGGCTCAGAGTCTCTCGTGAGATGGTGTCAAGATGCCAGGCAGGACTGCAGTCAGCTGCAGGTTTGCCCCAGGCCAGAGGAACTACTTACAAAACAGCTCACTCATGTAGCTGTTGACTGGATCCCTTGTTCTTCATTAGCTAGTGGCAGGAGACCTCAGTTCCTGGCCATGTGAACTAGAGGACTGCTTGAGTTTCATCTCAACAGGTCCTTTAACATCCCCCAGACTGAGTGACCCAAGATAGATAGGAGGCAGATAGCCACATACCTTTTATGACCTAGTCTTGGAAGTCAAACAGCATCACTTCCACCATATTCTTTTTGCTAGATGTGAGTCACTAAGTCCAATATATATTCGTAATGCATAAAGTAAATATAAAAATAACAAAAATTAAAATTATATTTGTACTTTTTCAGAATAGTTATTTTTATTCTAAATTATAAAAATACACACAATTATAAACATCCAAGTTTTACCCCAAAATAATTAAGAGTGAAATTTATTTATTTTTGAATATGTATTCAGTCATATTAAATGCATTTACAAAAAGAAAACATTCTTGAATTTGATGTTCAACAAATTGGTAATGCAAAGGTGGTTATCAAGCTTCAACTATGTTATGTGTAGAATTTCATAGATACAAACATGAAAGTAATAATAATTTGTATTTTAAAATGTCCATCAGCTGTCATGTGCAAAGTTGCAAGTACTATGTTACTTATCTCCTGAGTACTTCCTGAGCCACATATTGGAAGACAGATAGTAAATGATACTTCCTTATGAAAACATTTATGACATTTACGCTATCTGAGAGGAAAGATGTGATAGGTTAATTTGTTGATTCTCTTAAGGCATATCCACCATTCAAATCCTTATTGCACTCTGATGTCTTGTCCAATATTTCTTTCATATGTATGTCAAAATAGCCTGTTTTGGATTGAATCATGTCCCCCACACAGACATGTTTAAGTCTTAGCTCCTGGTCCTATGGATGAGAAGTCATTTGTAAATAGGATCTTTGAAGATGCTATTCATTAAGATAAGCACAAGCTGAATTTGTGTGGGCCTTAATCCACTGTGACTGGAGTCCTTATAAAGAGAGGAAATTTGGAGACAGCCACAGGACAGAGGCAGTGGTTGAGTTATGGATTGCTGTCAAGCCATCCCCACAATGCTACAGACTTCAAAGAAAGCAAGAGCCTGCCAACACTTTGTTTTTGACTTCTAGCCTCCCAAACTCTGGGACAATAACCTCCTGTGGTTTCAGCCAATTATCTGTGGTATTTCATTACAGCAGCCCTGGCAAACTGAGGCATATGCCTTTTGAAGTTCAATAAGGTTTGACAATAAAGTTAACTTTCCCCTATCCTGCAAAGCATCAAGGTGTCTCATTTTCCCTCCCTGACGGTCATAGCTCTCCTCCCCTTCTGTAGACCACAAGACAAATATTGAAGGAGGTCTTGGATATATTAAAGTATCAAAAGAGTCAAAAATTTTGATGAATTAAGGAACTAAGAGGTGGTCCTGGGAGAAGAACTTTCCTTTACTGCAATGCAGTTCTTGTAAATGGGAAAAATCTTGTTTTAAAATTTATTTTATGATGTTTATTTTTATTTTAATAGCTTTATTGAGATATAATGCACATATACATTTTACCCATTTAAAGTGTATAATTCAATGGTTTTTTTATATTCACAGGGTGGTGTTATCATCACCACAATCAATTTTAGAACATTTTTATACCCCTTTCCCCAAATAAACCCCTACCCAAAGCAGTTCTCCCCATTCCCTCTCAAGCCACCAAGCTCTAGGAAATCACTTACCTACTTTCTGTATCTCCAGTTTTGCCTATTCCAGATATTTCATAGCATTGGACTCATATAATGAATGGGTCCTTTTGCGACTGGCAAAAGGGATGAATAAATTATGAATTTAACATGTTTTCAAGATGCCTCCATGTTGTCACATGTATCAATGCTTCTTTTCTTTTTATTGCCAAATAATATTCCATTGTATGGATGTGTTTATTTTATTTATCCCTTCATCAGTTGATGTAAATTTTTTTATTTCCCATTTTTGGCTATTATAAATAACATCGTTATGAAGATTCAGGTACAAGTTTTTGTGTGGATGTATCTAAGAGTGGAATTGCTTGGTCACATGGTAACTCTAGGTTTAAATTTTTAGGAATGCTAAAATGTTTTCCAAAGCAGCTGTACCATTTTGCATTCCATCAGCAATGTATGAGGGTTCTAATTTCTTCACATCCTTGCCAACACTTGTTATTATCTATCTTTTTTTATTATAGGCATCCTAGTAGTTATGAGGTGATAATTCACTGTGGTTTTGATTTGCAGTTCCCTAATGGTTAATGAGGTTGATCACATTTTTATGTGTTTATTAGCCATTTCTGCATTTTCTTTGGAGAAATGCCTATTCAGATCCTTTCTCCATTCTAAACTAGGTTATTTCTCTTTTATCAGTGAGCTCAGCAGTGGTTTGGAGCTATGCACCCCAGAAAAACGTGTTCTTAAACTTAATTCATTCATGTGGAGGTGAACCCTTGTAAATAGGACCTTTTGATGACATTTACTTCAGTTAAGGTGTGGCCCAGCTGAATCTGGATGAGTCCTAATCTTATCACTGAAGGCCTTATAGGGAAGGTCACAGAGAGAGAGAAAGTTATAGCAAACCTCTAGAAGCTGGAAGTCAAAAGAACCCAGAAGATAAAAGAGAAGCCATGAGAAGGCCACAATGTGCATTGCCATATGACATTAAAGCCTTTTTTCTAAGGACTAAGGATAGCTAGTGCCAGCCCCAGAACTCCACAGTCTTCTGGAAGAAAGCATTGCCTTGATGACACCTTGATTTTGGACTTCTGGCCACAAAATTCCCATTGTTTAAGCCAACCTATTGCGTGGTATTTGCTTTAGCAATGAGAAAATTAAAACAAGCTTTAAGAGTTCTTTACTAGATACAAGTCCCTTATCAGCTCTATGATTTGCAAATATTTTCTCCCATTCTGTGGGTTGTCTTTCACTTTCTTGATGGTAATGTTTGCAGCCCAAAAGTTTTACATTTTGATGATGTCTAACATTTATTTTTTCTTTCATTGCTTATGACTTTTGTGTCCTGGCTATGAAAGCTTTGTCTAACTCAAGTCACAAAGATTTACTTCTATATTTTCTTTAAAAAGAGTTTTCCACTTTAAGTTCTTAATTTTAGGTCTGTGATCCATTTTGAATTAATTTTGGGGTATGGTGTGAGGAATGGTTTCAACTTCATTCTTTGGCATACAGATATTCAGTTGTGCCCACACATTTGTTGCAAAGACTATGCTTTCCCCATTGAATTGTCTCGTCACCATTGTCAACATCAATTAACCATAAATGTAAGGTTTATTTCTGGACTCTCAAATCTATTCAAATGACCATGTATCTATCCTTCCAGTACAACATTGTCTTAATTACTGTTAGCTTTGTAGTACGTTTTGAAATTTGAAAGTGTGAGTGTGAGCATTTAGTCTGTGACCAGTACGTATGAAATTCACTGTGGCTTCTTATAGGTGTCCTTTAAAAGGTTGAGGCAGTTCCTTCTATTGATTCTTATTATCCTGAAAGGGTATTGGGCTTTTGCTGTGTCTTTTTTTTGCAAAGATTTCTTTTATTTTTATTTATTTATTTTTAAAGCAGTTTTATTGAGATATATCCACATACATTATGTGAATGTATCTCCATCCAAACTGTACAATCAATGGTTTTTAGTATAATCACAGACTTGTGTATTCATCTACACAATAACATTTTCATTACTCCAAGAAAGAAAAACCCCATATCTCTCAGCAGTCAACTCTCAATCCCTCTATCCTTCCCCAGCCTAACAGGATGTTGGTTTTTGAAAAATGCATTTTCTATGACCATGGACAGGGTCATGAGGTTTTTGTCCTTTATTCTATTGTGATGGAGTATTATATTCATTGATTTTCAGATATGAAACCAACTTTGCCTTCTTGGGCAAGTCTTGTATTAAGATTTTGAGCCCTGGCTCTTTTAATACAATAATGCTGAAAAATATCAATAATTCCAGAAAAGTTGTTATAATGTAGCAGAGCTGATTCTATGATGCCAATCTGAAGGTAGGGTGGAACTTGATAATCCAACTGTGACTGACTAGAAGTTACCTTTCTTACTTTTGCCCTCATCCTGATTTTTTTCACATTGGTAGTAATGAGTCTTCAACCAGTATGAAAATATCATACTCAGAAGCACCAGAATTAAAATATATAAACCACACAGACTTCTGAGAAATCAAATTGTTTTCTAAAGCCTCTTAAAAGAGGCCTTAAAATAATGAATTTGTAAGCCACACCTCCATATTTGCAGTATTTCTTATTCATGGAATAAAGTTCAAAAATGGCTAACATGTTTATTTTAATTTTCTTGCTTCATGCTAAAAGCAATCCAGTTTAGAACTAACTACTATAAATTCCTCAAATCATTCTTTCCTGCCACAGCTAAGACAGATAGTTATATGAAGGAAAAGCCTCTAATGGAATTCTAGGATGTCAGGTGTAGTAGCTGTGGTTTTATTTGGTAAACTTTTCTGGCAGCAGGAGAATAAGGAGGAAAAGAAAGGAAAAGGAGGGGGAGAGGAGGAGAAAAATAAGAGCAAGGGATGGAGGAGAGAGAGAAGAGTAAGGAACACCAACTACTTAACTCTCATAGATTAATTGTTCACTAATGACATGACTGCCAGAGACAAATGATAAAAAGCTTCCATTGATTATAAGGTCAGTTCCAAACAAAACCCTAACAAATCTGTGTTCTACATGGATAAAACTTCTATGATATTTTTTAAGGTTTTAGTGCGCTGTCAGAAAGGAATCAAATCTTTGCACCTATTTCCAAGATTTACATACTCAGCTGTGCTGACATTTTCCTAAATGTTTTATCTTCTCCCTCATTAAACAAATCCTTTTTGAGCTTTCCAAGTAGAAATTCAATTTTAACAATTAAAAACTTACACTAAATAAATACCAAATAATTTTCAGACAATTTGTTTGAAGATTTAAAAACTAGGGTTGTAACTTAATATTCTAATTATAAACAATTATAATCACTAGCATTTTATTGGTCCAATCATGAGTGTGTAAATCAATTATGTGAACTAATTTGCTAAATAAGATTAATTGTGATTTATGAAGCATTTACTTAAAGGTTGTCCAAAGCCCTACATTTTCTAGAGTTGATTTCTTTATATAATTCTTTCAGAAATGAAAATGTGAGTGTTAGAATATGTGAATTTATTTAATTTTAGAATCTAACTTGCTAGCTACTTGAAATAAATTTGAAACTGATATTCCCAAGCTTTGCTTTTAATCTATGCATTAAGATTTGATTTTTCCTTGTCATTCTCAGGCAATTGGTATCACCTGGTTATAACAGGAAATCACAAATTTATTTAAAATAAAATCTCTTTTGAAAATGACCTTTCCAGAAGTTCACCAATATCAGACGGCTAAGCTCAGCCCTTAGGGCATTCACATTTTGGTAACATATAAATGGCCAATTTGCAAAATGATGGGTAAAAATGGTGAGATATGTACAATACATACATCCTTAAAATTATAAACAAAGTAAGATTGTCCCTGAAAATATCCCTCATTTCAGGAAAAAAGCATCTGATGCTGCAGAGTAATAACTTGGGGGTAAAAGTAAGGTTATGAGCCCTATATTTTTTTTAAGCTTACAATTTGAATCAAATTTTTGGTGCAATAAATCTTGTAGACCATAATATTAATTTTTCTTTCTTTTGTTTTTTTCTTCTTTTGGGCATGGAGGAAAGTCCAGTTAGACATTAGTGCTTCTTGCTGGAGGATGAAAAATGAAGGAAGAGATAAATGTTAAATAGGAATTATCTGATTATTTTTAATCTTCATAAAACCAAAATTATGTAAATAGAGCAAATGTGCAAATTTTCTAGGTTGTAAACACTAAAGGACCCAACTTGCTTTAAAATTATTAGTCTACACACAGTGTGCTTTTGGTCTTATCTTTCATACAGTTAAAATTAGCTACTCTAGCATTGACCTCAGAATTAGGACATTCTTTTAAATTAACTTTATTTACAAATAATCTATTATTTTTTTAGTGTTTTCCACTAATTTCTGCATTTAATTTACCTGAGTGCTCATCTCTGATAGAACAAACCCAGCTTTCCGAGGTTAGATTGTTATCTGATGATTTGGGGACATTTGCAGAAAGTGATATAATTTCTTAGTTAGAACTATGAACTTTAGATGTTATACTGTGTGGGTTCAGATTCCAGCTTTACTCCTTAAGTGTTGTGTAAACTTCAGTGACAGCTTAACTTATCCATTCCTTTATTTCCTCATCTGGGAAATGATGGTAATGACAATTTTTGGAAAATTAACTGGTACCTGTAAGGGAATAAATGCTCACTCAGTTCTTGAGGAGAAAATAATTTATTTACGATTTTGCAAGAATGGGCACATAGCCAGAAACATGGCATGCACACCAAACAACAGAACATAGCAAAGTTTTACATTCTAGGCCTAAAAGGCAAGTCCCTCCCCTGTTTCTTCATTGGCTGGATACTCCAGAGGGTATAGTCTATCCAAGAGAGCTAACTGGCCCGCCTTTGGAAACTTGAATTGTACAGCCTCTCAGAGAGAGTTGACTGGTCTGCTTTTGAGATTTTGAATTGTACAGCCTATCAGAGAGCATTAACTTGTTCAAATTTTTCGCTGAGAATCCCTGCCTTTGACCATATCCCCACATCCTTTTACTTTCCAGTAACCCTGGTTATCTTTCCCATATAAGGAACTGGTGCTGATTCTAGACTTACGGCACTGCACTCTCTTTCTCTTTCCTTCCCCTCACCGTGGGGCTAGTTTAAGCCAGCTCTTCCACCCAATCTCCACTTTCCCTATTCCATGTGGCCTTTATGTGAAAGCTAAACTTAACCCTTTCTTACACAATACCTATCACCTGTAGAGTTGTTTAAGGAAAGGAATATTTACTACATGTAAGGGGGTTAAAAGGGTGCTTAGCACATAGTAAGCACCATGCAAGTTTTAGCTATTATTCTCCTTTCCTCCTCCTGCTCCTTTGTCTTTTCTTCCTCCATTTTTATACCTCTTCCTTCTTTGTAAGAAACAGAAGCATATTCAAATAAACTCAAGTGAAAGTGAAAGTTGTAAAAAACACAGATCCCATGAATTAAAAAAAAAAAAAAAGTTGAGGAGAACCTAAGACGGTGGCTAGGAGAGACAGGGCAAAAAAACACCTCTGTGAAAAATACTAGATAGAGGCTGGAAAGTGACCCAGAACACCAATTCCAGCGATGCACCAGCTGGACAAGGTGTGCTAAATCCACAGGGACTGTGCACTTGGAGAAACTGGGAGTCTGTGTTCTGAAACGAGTGAGTGAGCCTGCTGAAGGTCCAGCAGCCATGCTGCAGTGTGGGGAAACCATGGGTTGGCATTTGGAAGAGGACAAGTTCTTTTTAAAAAAAAAAAAAAACAACAAAAGTGGCTCCAGATATGGCAGCGAGAACCACACAGTGAAGCGTGGCAGGAAAGGGCTGTGCGAACACCTCAATATCTGGCGTGGAAGACAGCCTTTCACGCACCCACTGCTAATTGTCTCCGACTGAAGAGGGCAGAGGTGAGCCAAAAGGGGAAAAAACGCATGTCCCTTGAAGCCATCTTCCTGGCAGGCTGGGAATGCTCCTGCCTTGTGCCAGAGCCACAGCCCAGAGCCACCTCAAGGGACCCAGTGTGATGGGAAGTGTTTCTGGCAATGCCATGCACATGCCACAATATCAGGCATGGAGAATAACCTTTTGTGCACCCACAGCTAATTGTCCCGGAGCAGGGAAGGTGGAGCTGTGCGAAAAGGAGGAAATTAACAAGCCTCATTCAGCCATCTTTACAACAGGTTGGGAATGCCCCTGCATGGCCCGGCAGCCCAGGGCTTCCCTTGAGGGACAGCATGCACTAGTGATGTAGCACAGCCTTCCCTCATCAGAGGCCCTAGAAGGGCATGGCTTAGAAGAGACAATCTGTGGCAAGACAGAAATGAAGTTTAGACTCTTGCAACAACCTTAAATCTCCTAGAACACCTGGTAGGTTTCATTATTAAAGCTGCCCTGCCTCCCTAAACACTCAGACACATGCCCCACATTCAGGGTGGACAGCACCAACAACACACCCAAACTTGGTGCACCTATTGGACCCCACAAGAACCAGACCCCCACACACCACAAAGACAAAGTTGGGGAGAACTGACTTGAGGGGAATAGGTGACTCACGCATGCCATCTGCTGGTTAGTTAGAGAATGTGTACACCACCAAGCTGTAGCTCTGACAAATTAAAGATTGGTGTCTGAATAATCCTTCATATCCTAAAAGAACCCTATCAAGCAAAGCAAATGCCAAGAGCCCAAAAACAACATAAAATTTTAAAGCACATGAAAAAACCAGACGATATGGATAACCCAAACCCAAACACCCAAATCAAAAGATCAGAGGAGACACAGTACTTGGAACAATTAATCAAAGAACTAAAGACAAACATCGAGAACATGGCACAGGATATAAAGGACATGAAGAAGACCCTAGAATAGTATAAAGAAGAAATTGCAAGAGTAAATAAAAAAATAGATGATCTTATGGAAATAAAAGAAACTCGACCAAATTAAAAAGATTCTGGATACTCATAGTACAAGACTAGAGGAAGCTGAACAATGACTCAGTGACCTCGAGAACCACAGAATGGAAAATGAAAGAACAAAAAAAAGAATGGGGAAAAAATAAAAAAAAAATCAAAATGGAGCTCAGGGATATGATAGATAAAATAAAATGTCCAAATATAAGACTCATTGGTGTCCCAGAAGGGGAAGAGAAGGGTAAAGGTCTAGAAAGAGTATTCAAAGTAATTGTTGGGGAAAACTTCCAAAACCTTCTACACAATATAAATACACAAAGCACAAATGTCCAGCGGACTCCAAATAGAACAAATCCAAATAAACCCACTCCAAGACATACTCTGATCAGACTGTCAAACACTGAAGAGAAGGAGCAAGTTCTGAAAGCAGCAAGAGAAAAGCAATTCACCACATACAAAAGAAACAACATAAGACTACGTAGTGACTACTCAGCAGCCACCATGGAGGCGAGAAGGCAGTGGCATGACATATTAAAAATTATGAGAGAGAAAAATTTCCAACCAAGAATACTTTATCCAGCAAAACTCTCCTTCAATTTGAGGGAGAGCTTACATTTTTCACAGACAAACAAATGCTGAGAGATTTGCTAATAAAAAAACGTGCCCTACTTCAGATACTAAAGGGAGCCCTACCGACAGACAAACAAAGGAGAGAGAGATAGAGAGAAATTTCACAGACATATATATATAACATTACATCCCAAATCACCAGGGTACACATTCTTCTCTAGGGATCACAGAATGTTCTCCAGAATAGACCATATGCTGGGACATAAAACAAGCCTCCATAAATTTAAAAAAATTGCAGTTATTCAAAGCACATTCTCTGACCACAGTGGAATACAAATAGAAGTCAATAACCATCAGAGACTTAGAAAATTCACAAACACCTGGAGGTCAAAAATGAGGGGGAGATGAAAACATTCCTAGATAATCAAAAGTGGAGGGAGTTCATCACCAGTAAGTAGATCAGTCCTATAAGAAATGCTAAAGGGAATTGTGCAGGCTGAAAGGAAGGGACACTAAACAATTGACTGAAACCACATGAAGAAATAAAGATTTCCAGTAAAGATCACATGGTAAATATAAATGCCAATACTATTTTATTTTTGATTTATAACTCCACTATTTACTTCCTACAGGATCTAAAATACATGAAGTGAAATGATAAATCAGTAGTTTTGGACTCAATGTAAAATACGTAATTTTTGACAAGAACTACAGAAAGGTGGGGGAATGGAGGAGTACAGGAACATAGTTTATTTGTCCTATTGAAGTTAAGGTGGTATCCAAGAAAACAAGTTTGTTATAGACTTAAGGTGCTAAATTTAAGCCCCACAGTAAACACAAAGAAAGTATCAGAGAATATGACCACAGAGATGAAAAGTAGAGTATGGGTTACAAGAAGTGGGGGAAGGGGCAATAGGGAGTTAATAAGAAATGATTGTAGGGTTTCCATTTGGGGTGAAGGGAAATTTCTAGTAATGGATGGTGGGAAGGTGATGGCATTGCAACATTGTGAATGTAATTAATCCCACTAAATGGAATGCTTGGGAGGAGTTGGAATGGGAAGATTTATGCTGTATATATGTTTCCACAATTGAAAAAAAAGACAGTTTAAATAGATAATGACAATTAAATGCCATAGGTAATCCTGGATAAGATCTAAGAATTGAGGAGAAAAGTCTCAAAAGGACACAATTGGGACATAAGAAAAAAATGAAATATAGAATGTAAGCTTTCTATCAATGTTAAATTTCTTGAATTTCTTAACTACACAATATGATTATGTAAATGAATATTCTTGTTCATAGGAAATGTATAAGTGAGTTTTATTATTTGTTCAAGGATGTGTGCAACTTGCTCTCATATGTCCAGAAGACAGAGCAATAGATGATGTATGATAGACAGGGAGGGAGGGATGGAGGGAAAGAAAGAAATGGTAAAGTGACAAAATATTAAACTTGGTAGATCAGGGTATTGGTGGAGGGTGGTTGGGGTATGCTGGAGTTCTGTGTATGGGGTTTGTATTATTTTTGCAACTGTTACTATACGTTTGAATTTATTTCAAAATAAAAAAAAAAAAAAAGTTGCTCCGTGTAGTAGGGAAGGACTCTAAGAAAAAGCATCATTTATCAAAAACCTTGCTCAATTTACATATTCACCTTGTAATTATCTTGCTCCCAATCTAAGAATATTTGGAAATATTGTTTGTGGCAATATTTCTCTATGTGTCTACAATAGAGTAGACATGTTATTTTCAACTGCCCAGTAACTTTTTAAGGAACAATCCCTCTCTTGTTCTTATTCCATGTGATTTAGGTGAGGCTGATCATAATCCATAGATCCAGGGGTGTCCATGACTCTGGCCTAGACAATGGTTGTATGCCAATTCCCTGGCAACAGTGGGTCACAGAAACATAAAAGACCCATGCAGGATCAATTGGAGTTATTCTTTTAACTTTAATTGGAGCTATTCAGATAAACAATCTATTTCTATGGGATTCCTACCTGTAAGCATGATGTAAGATGAAGCTGGCCATCCTGTAATTATGTGATGATGGGCTGGCTAAGACTGAAACCAATCCAGAAGAAATGATTAAGGTAGGAGATGGAGAAAGACAGAATCTCAACAATACTTTTAGGTTATGTGCATAATAATTTCCTGTTTTAGGCTTAAGTTAGTTTGAATTCACATTTCTCTCACTTGCAGCAAAATTATGGGGTATTAAGTAGGAAGAGTTTTGTATGTTTGTAATACTACCTAAAGACTTTATAAAAATAATTTTTTATTTTCACATTTTAAATCACCAAAGATAAAGATAAAGAAGGTTTTAGCTAAAAATGATATAATAGTGATCGCATGTAACCTTCTTCCATAAAGAACTTGAAAAATGGACAAATATTTTTTACTGGGCAACAGTCAGTACTGGACCATGATCTATGAGAGAAAGCAAATAAAATAGGTTAACCCTACAATCACCCCAACTTGGAGTCAATTTTCAGACTATGTAAACAGGGTGGGAAAACTCAATAGAGCCAATAATTTTGCTGAGTTTAGGTGACTTTGATTAGATTTTGAGGAAGTTGAGGCAGATAAAAGCTGTGGAAGAGTTCCTGAAAGGAGAGAGACATGCAGAAATATTCTCAACTCTACAAGTCTGGACAGAGAATAATTAGGAAGTCATATGCTCAACAATTGCCACAATTCATATAGGATGGGGTAATGTTTGAACACTGAACAGTTAGAGAGTCCTTAGTGATCACTTGGAGCAATTGGTGGAGACCTCAGAAGGTTCTTACTGTAGTAGGAGCACTTAATTTCCTGGTAGTAAAAGCTACCCTAATATCCCCAGCAGAGTTTAAAAACAGGTATTGAAGGGCCAAAACACAACCCGTTTCTTGTTAGAGAAGACAACAAAATTGAGACATGAAAATGTAACAATCAAAATGTTCAGCATACAATTAAAAATTCCTAGACCTGCCAAGAAGCAAGAAAATGTGGTTTACAAAAAAGGAGAAAAATCAGTCAACAGCAACAAAAAGATATGACAGAGATAATGGAACTAGAGAATAATAGCATTAAAACAGTAAATATGGCTACATGTAAGTATGTTAAGGAAAATACAAACACAATGAGGAGAGAATTGGGAGGTTTAAAAAAGGAACGCTTAGAAATGAAAACTAAAATCTGTGAAATGAAAATTTCACTAGTTTTGATTAACAATAAAAACTTCAGAAGTAATGATCAGTGAACTTAACATATAGAATAGAATATATCCAAAAAGAAGCATGGAGGGAAAAATAAACTGAAAAAAATTCAGTCTCAGTGTCTTAGTTATCTAGGGCTGCCATAACAAAGTACCACAAACTGGATAGCTTACAGCAATAGGGATTTATTACCTCACAGTTCTAGAGGCTGGAAGTCTGAAATCAAGGTGTTGGTAAGATCGTGCTCCCTCTGAAACCTCTAGAAGAGAACCCTTCCTTGCCTCTTCAAGCTTCTGGAGTTTTCCAGTGATCCTCAGCATTCCTTGGCTTGTAGCTGAATCTCGGCCTCCATCTCATCATGACCTGTCTTGTCTCCATCTTCCCATGGTGCTTTCCCTTGTGACTTTTTCTATGTCTCCTCTCTCCTTTTTATAAGAACACCAGTGTGGCCTCATCTTAACTAATCAACTTCAAATACTCTATTTCCAAATAAGGTGACATTCTGGGACTGGGGGTTAGGATTGAACAAATCTTTTTGAGGGACACAATTCAAGTCATAACACTCAGTGCAGTGGAAAAATGCCAAATAATTATTCTACATTAATTGGATCCTTAGAAGGAGGGGGTTATAGAAAAAATATCTGGAAAAATAATGGCTGAAATTTTTCCAAAAGCAACAAATAGCTACAAGAAGCTCAATGAAATCCAAGACAGACTAAAGTACCATATCACCTCACATAAACCATACCAAATCACATCATAATCAAATTGTTAAAGACCAGTGGAAAAGAGAAAATCTTAAAAGCAATGCAAGAAAAAAGACACATTACATACAGTGGAAGAAAGATAAAACTTACCAAGACTTCTCATCAGAAATTATGTGTAATGGTTACGTTCATGTGTCAACTTCACTAGGTTATGGTGTCCAGTTGTTTGGTTATGCAAGCACTGACTTGACTGGTTACTATTAGGATATATCATAGATTAATTAGGATCTATAGTCAGTTGAGTGCCTCTATGGGTGATTACATCTACAGTTAGGGCTTCATTTATTAGTCAGGGTTCTCTAGGGAAAAAGAAACTACAAGAGATACATGTAAACATTTTGAGCTTTTCATAAGAATTTCCTCATGTGACTGTGGGGATGGGCAAGTCCAGATTCCATAGAGCAGGCCACAAGCTGGGACTTTAATGAAGATTTTAATGAATTCCCCAGAAGAAGCTGTCTGAAGTAGAGATTAAATTCTCCCTTCTAACTGCAGATCATCACTTCTCCTTTAAAGGCTTCAACTGATTGTAAGAGACTTCTCTCATTGTTAAAGGCAATCTCCCCAGTTGATTGTAGATGTAATCAGCTTACTGTTGATTTAAGTCCATGAAAAGTTTTCACAGTAACAATCAGGTCAGTGCTTGCTGGAACAAATAACTGGGCACCATAATCTGACCAATTTGAGAAATGAACTTAACCATTACTGTCCACCCCTTGTCAACTTGGCACCCTGCACATCTCCTTAAAACCATACTTACTCTCTAAAATAAAAACAATAACAGTAATATTTTCAACTAACAATATTCAACTGTCCGGCATACAACTGAAAATGCACTGACTTTCCCCAGAATAGGGTGCAAGTCCTCAGGTAATATTCACTCTTAAACTTGTTATCCTATAATTTAAAAACTATGATGTGAAGTTAGTACAAACTTATGTCATATGACAAGGGGTTTAGTTATGGAAGAAAACAAAGATTTTGCTTTATGTATATATATACAAACATACTCATAACAAAACAAGGAAGAGATATTCATAACCATTTCAGTCCTCATTTCTCTAACTGGTGACATGGTTGTAGCTAATAGTTACAACCATCTCTTTCCCACTACCCACTCCATATTCCCTTTACTCTCAGCAAAGCTGGCTGTGGTTCTTTGCCTGGTGGGGTTGACCCATACCTTCATTCCCTGAATTTTCTGGGCCATTGGTATTCCTGCCTGGATTGGGTTGTTGCAATTTTCTGTTGGACTTTAAAGCACAGGGCATTGTAGTACTAAGAGATGCCCTAGGAGATCCCCTGTATTCAAGGCAAACTCTTCTTTATCCTCATTGTGTAGTTTCGGTCCTATATTTCCTTGATAGTCGGGATCAGTCACCCCAGCCAGTACAGTAATTCCCTTCTTTGCCTGTTGATTCAGAGGCATGAGGAGCCTAAACTGGCCAGGTGACAGTCTTAACTCCCAGTTCAATGGAATCATTGTGTCTCCCAGTGGAAGTACTCCTTTTGGAACTAAGTCCTATAGACCAGCAGAGCTTAAGGTTGAAGGGAGAGGAAGCAAAATTTTTCTAGTCACTTTGTTCCTGTAGGGACAGGAAGCAAAATTTTTCTTTCACTAGGGATAATAGTGAGAGGTGCCACTCACATTTCCACCCCTTGATTCCTGGACCCATGAATCCTGGTTATGGGAGAAACAGCACCATAGAGTGGACAGTAGTTTAGAGTACACACAGTCTCCTGGATAACCCTGCTCCAGCCCTGCAAGGTTTTGCCACCTAGTTGGAACTACAATTGAGACTTCAAAAGGCCATTCCACCATCTATCCACCTAATTGCTTCAGGATGATGGGGAACATGGTAAGGCCATTGAATTCCACATGCATGTGCTCATTCCTGCACTTCATTTGCTGGTGAAGTGGGTTCCTTGGTCAGAAACAATGCTTTGTGGCATACCACGATGGTGGATAATGTATTCTGTAAGTCCATGGGGCTATCCCTAACTGGGTCCAAAACATGACACTAGCCATTCTGTGGCAATAGAAAGTTCTTTGATTGCATTGCCCTGGGTCCAGGCTTCTTCATCTTTCCAGTGAAGTAGTGGGATTAGATGATCTCCAAATTGCTTTCTCACTCTAATGGTATTCAGGTACATAGTGTAGGCAAAACACAAATTAGGAAATTGTATTCCAATAGTGTAGGTTGCACTGTTTAGCCAAAGCACACCAGTTTTCATGAGAGATACCAAAAGGAAGTGTTCTTGGATAAGGATAAAAGGCTAAGCTCTTTATAACAAAAGACCCAAGAATTGCTTGACATAAAAATAAAGGTGTTTATATCTCATTCATGAACCAGTGAGAGGTGAATATTCCACATCAGCAGGCAGCTCTGTTCCACAGTTGTTCAGAGACCCAAGCTAATGGTGGCTCTACCCTCTTCAACATGAGGCTTCCAATGTTGTTTTTGTCATAGCCATTCCAGCCAGCTAGAAGTAGAGAAATAGAGTAAGGAGGAGGCACATGCCTTCTCTTAAAACCCACAACCCAGAAGAGGGTTTTCATTTCATAACATTATACTGGGAAAAAAGTTGGTCCATAGAGAGCCGTAAGTGGAACGGAGGCTGGGAAATGTAATCTAGCCATGACCTTGCCTACAGTGCTCTTACTATGGATGAAGATAAAGAAAGATTTTTGTGGATATTTAGGTTTCTGCCACAGTTCATCATATCTGATCCATTTTGAATTAATTTTTGTATATCATGTGAGGTTGGAGTCCAACTTCACTCTTTCACATACAGAAATCCCATTTCCCAGTACCATTTATTGAAGAGACAATTCTTTCCCCATTACATGGACCTGGCCCCCTGGTGGAGCATCAATTGGCCATAGTATGTGGGTTAATTTCTGAACTCTCTGTGCCCCAACAAAAGACATGCTCTTAATCTTGATCCATGTTTCTGTGGGTGTGAGTTACTTTGTAAATAGAATCTTTAATATATGATATTATTAGTTTAGGTATGACTAAATTTAATCAGAGTGGGTTCCAATCCATAACACTGGAGGCCTTATAAAGAGAGGAAATTCATTTGCAGAAACTAAAAAAAAAAAAAAAAAGCTAGAATACATAGATGCTGGAAGTCAGAGAGAGCCACAGAAGGAAACTGAAGACATTGCCATATGACAGAAGATGTCATTACCAGAATGCTAGAAATCCCAGAAAAAAACATGGCCTTGCCAACATCTTGATTTTGGATTACTAGCCTTCAAAACCATGAGATAATAAATATTTGTTTGTAAACCAAATGATTGCGTGGTATTTGTCATAGCAGCTCTGGCAAATGGAGTGTGAGTTCTCCAACTTTGCTCTTCTTTTTCAAGTTTTGGCTATTCGGATCTAACTTTTCTTCAGTTTTTAAATAAATGATTTCTTAAGTGGGAAAAACCTGTGTCCAAATGTTATTCTAGAAATACAAATATAAAGATGAGTAAATTAAAATTTTGTGAATTGCCTTAATTTCTATTTCTTATATTAAGACATTACCTATCTTTCTGAAATGCTGACAGGAATATTTCTTAGCTAATGTTCAAAAGTTTTTCAATATGGTGAAAATTAAATCTCAAATGCAAATATTTGTCACAAATGATCATCTTTCATACCTATAGAAATAGAGAGCAATTAAGGAAGGGGGAACAATAATCCAAGAAGAACAGATAAGCTATTTAACGTTCTGGGGATGCCCAGGAATGACTATGGTCTGTTAATTTCTGATGGATATAGTAGGAACAAGTTAACAGAAATGTTGCTATATTAGGTAACTTTCTTGGGGTAAAGTAGGAACATGTTGGAAGTAAAGCAGTTATCTTAGGTTAGTTGTCTTTTTCTTACTCCCTTGTTATGGTCTCTTTGAAATGTTCTTTTATTGTATGTGTTTTTTTTTTTATTTTTTTTTAATTTTTTTTTCTCATACAGTTGATTTAAAAAAAAAAGGAAAAGTTAAAAAAAAAAACGAGAAAAAAAAATATGTAGATCCCCCTTGAGGAGCCTGTGGAGAATGCAGGGGTATTGGCCTACCCCACCTCAATGGTTACTAACATGACCACAGACATAGGGGACTGGTGGTTTGATGGGTTGAGCCCTCTACCATAGGATTTACCCTTGGGAAGACGGTTGCTGCAAAGGAGAGGCTATAATTGTGCCTAAGAGCCTCCTCCCGAATGCCTCTTTGTTGCTCAGATGTGGCCCTCTCTCTCTAGCTAAGCCAACTTGAAAGGTGAAATCACTGCCCTCCCCCCCTATGTGGGATCAGACACCCAGGGGAGTGAATCTCCCTGGCAACGTGGAATATGACTCCCGGGGAGGAATGTAGACCTGGCATCGTGGGACGGAGAACATCTTCTTGACCAAAAGGGGGATGTGAAAGGAAATGAAATAAGCTTCAGTGGCAGAGAGATTCCAAAAGGAGCCGAGAGGTCACTCTGGTGGGCACTCTTACGCACAATTTAGACAACCCTTTTTAGGTTCTAAAGAATTGGGGGTAGCTGGTGGTGGATACCTGAAACTATCAACTACAACCCAGAACCCATGAATCTCGAAGACAATTGTATAAAAATGTAGCTTATGAGGGGTGACAATGGGATTGGGAAAGCCATAAGGACCACACTCCACTTTGTCTAGTTTATGGATGGATGAGTAGAAAAATAGGGGAAGGAAACAAACAAACAAACAGACAAAGGTACCCAGTGTTCTTTTTTACTTCAATTGCTCTTTTTCACTTTAATTATTATTCTTGTTATTTTTGGGTGTGTGCTAATGAAGGTGTCAGGGATTGATTTAGGTGATGAATATACAACTATGTAATGGTACTGTGAACAATCGAATGTACGATTTGTTTTGTATGACTGCGTGGTATGTGAATATATATCAATAAAATTAAGATAAAAAAAAAAGAAACCAACAAAACAGACAAAATATTTTACAGCCTTAAGATGAAAACAATAATTTCTTTTAATTGGCTTTATGTGGGTAATACAATGACACTTGTTTAGAAAACCTTTGTTTCCAATTGTTCCATATAAAGTAGGTGAACCATTTTGTAAACCATATGTGTTATCCCAATAAAAGAGTCAACAACACCATGCTGTGACCATGAAAACTGGTGATTGAGTAGATTAATTCTCTGAGAGCTGTCAACAGTTTAATCTGATTTCTGTTTTGGCAAAAGCAAATATAATTAGAATTGGTGGAGTCCATCAGGGAAGGCTTAGAGACTTAATCCAACAATGCAGGTTAAAGAAGGTCACTAATTCTTTGACATGTCTCCGATTCAGAGTGGGGCCTCTGGAATCTGGGTGGGCTTTAGGACTGATTTGAGGAATAGACTATGACAGAAGTCACAATGTGCTGATTTCCACATGTAGAAGATTGGCGGCTTCCATTTCCTGTCTTTTGGAAAACTCAGTTGTTAGAGCCCTGGGCTACTATGTAAGAATGATGACTTTGATAGAGAGATGAAGTCAAGCTCTGAGACCACCTGGAAAGGGAGAACAAATCAGCTGAGCCCAGACTTCCAACCGTACCCACCAAGGAAGAGGAATGAGGCCCTCTTGGACCTTCCAGACCAGACCAGCCTTCAACTAATACCACCAAGTGAATCCAGGGTACCACATGGAGCAAAAAAATCACCCAAATTCTTAATCCACAGACCATTAACATAATAATTTGATTGTTTTATAAGCAACTAAGTTTCAAACATTTGTTATACAGAAATAGATAACCAGAAAAAGGAAGACAATTTTAGAAATTCAAAAATTTAACATTTTAATTTAAAATGGGAACTCTGCTTCCAGCAATTTTGCAGGCTACAGATCCTGAAAACCCTCCCATTATAAACCATGTAAAAATACTGTATAGAACATTTTTTAACCTAATTTAAATGCATAGCTAAGAGGATAAGAAAGTACTCAGAGGGGAAGGAGCCCAGAATGTTTCTAGAGTAGTAAGTGCGTGCTAAAACAGGCAGCTGCCCTGAGGGATTGTCTGACTTCCATAAAGCAAGAGCCTTGAGTTTTAATGGCTGAGACAAAGCCTTGGGCCTTCTCAAATTAGGAAATTGGAAGAGAGATGTTGGACAAAGCCAAAAGCCTAAAGGATTGTGCCCTGACTGAGAGTCTGGATAGAAAAATATCAGCCCTGCGAAGGGATATAATAGGGGAAGAATTTTTGACTTTGAGTGAAGGAAAAAACAAGACAGACATCTTGGAGAATCTGTTAACAGAAGCAAGTCCTCAAATGGATTTGAGGGCCCAATTTCAAACTACCTACATACTCCAAAAAAAATAAGAAATTAATTTAAAGCAGTTTGAAATTGGGAACAGTTGCAGGTAGCTAACAAAAACAAAGGCAAATCCCCCTAAATATTGGACTCTTAACCTAGATCTCGTAGGCTTTCTACATACAGAGGCAGTGTTTACCAGAGCTGACTTGTGCCTGCCTGAGTGTGCCATTTGTGCATATCTATTCCCAACTCCGCATTCAGAGACAACAATGTGGCATTACGAGTTTGAATTTGAGTACTGCGAGTATATTTACACCACAGAAATGGGCAAGCACCACAATTTGGGGCTTTTTATTTTTTTTCAAAGCAAGCCTGTTTAACAAACAAAGGCCCAGTATAACTGGGATCATCACTGAAAATCCCACAACACACTACAAACAAGAGTCAGCAGAAACCAAAAAGAAAAGCACAATTAAACCTGTAAGAGCTTCAGATGATAGAACTATCAGATGAAGAATATAAAATGAGCACCTTACACAAGCTTACAGAAAAGGGAAATTATGCACATAGGGAAAGAATAAAAGATTATCAAAAACAATTAAATAGATTTGAAAAAGAACTTAATATTGGAGAAGCAAAAATACAAAGAAAAGGACTTGAGAATATTTAATTATTTGAAAATCTAGTGTTTAGATTCCAAATTTGCTGATTTTTTTTAATCATAAAAGGGTATTGAATTATGTCAAATGATTATCTACATCTAACAAAATGATTATACAAGTTTTTTATTGTGTTAAGAAGATGAATTATGTTTACTTTGTAATGCATTTCTAGGATTAAACTCACTTAGTCATTCTGTATTATAGTTTCTGAAGAGTGATAGATTCTAACTGCAAATGTTCTGTTGAGGATTATTGTCTCTTTGCTCATGATGGATATTAGCATTTAGTTTAACTTTCTTGTAATGAATTAGTGCTCTCTTGGTATCACGGTAATGCTGATTGCATAAAAGGAGTTAGGAAGTATTCCCTCTTCCTCTTTCCCAAAAGTTTTTGTGTAAGATTGAAATTATTTGTTTCTTACATGTTTGACAGAATTCACCAATGAAGCAATCTGGGATTGGAGATTCCTTTGTGGGAACATATTTAATTAAAAATTCAATTTCTTTAATGAGTATAGGGTCATCCAAATGTTTTATTTTTTTTCTTGAATAAATTTTGGTAATATATCTCTTTAAGGAAGTTCCTCATTTTGCCTTGGTTGTTGAGCTTATTGACATTCATAATATTCCTTTATTTTTGTTTTAATGCCTGTAGTATTAACATAATATTGCTATTTTATGCTATCTTTTTTCTTTATCAGTCCAGCCAGAAGTTTGTTAATTTTATCAGTTTTTTTTCCAAAAATGAACTCTTGGACTTCTTTTCTTTTTAAAAGAAATTATTTCTACTCTAATCTTTACTATTTCTTTTCTTCTACTTATTTGGGTTTAATTTATTCTTTTTCTAGGTTATTAAGTTGGATGATTAGCTCACTGATCTTAAATCTTTCTACTTTCTAGTAACTATAAATTTCTTTCTGAGTATTGTGTTATTTATATTTCACATGGTTTGTTTTCATTTTAATTCTGTTCAAAATATTTTCTAATTTCCCTTGCAATTTATTCTTTAATCCATGGATTTAATCTCAAAATATTTAGGGATTTTCCAGATGTCTTTCTATTATTGATTTCTAAATTAATTTTGTTGTGGTCAAAGAAGATATTATGTATGATTTTGGCCTATTAAAATTTATTGATACTTGTTTTCTAGACCAGCATGTGATCGATCTAATGTTCTCTGTGCACTTACGCAGAATGTGTATTTGCCTTTGTTGGATGAGGTCTTTCACAAATCTCAATTAGGTTAATTTGGATAATAGTAGTTAATATTTCAAAGCTTCTATATCCTTACTGATTTTCTGCCTATATATTCTTTCAACCAATAGAAGCAGATCATTGAAAGTTTCTACCACAATTGTGGATTTGTTACTTCTCCTTTCATTTTAAAGTTTTTGCTACATGTACCTTAAAGGTGTTTTGGCTATGTACTCATTGAGGATTGTCTTTTTGATGGATAATCCCCTTATTATTATGAACTGTCACACTCTATTCCTGGTAGTATTCCTTATTCTAAAGTCTTTTTAATGTGATACTAATATAACTACTCCTGCATTCTAATCTTAATGTTTGCATGGTGTGCCAGTTTGAATGTATTGTGTCCCCCAAACGCCATTATCTTTGATGTAGTCTTGTGGGGCCGACCTTTTGGTGCTGATTAGATTTGCTTGGAATGTGCCCCACCCAGCTGTGGGTGATGACTCTGATGAGATATTCCCATGGAGGCATGGCCCCACCCATTCAGGGTGTGACTTGATCGGTGGAGCCATATAAATGAGCTGACTCAAAGAGAAGGAACTCAGTGTAGCTGTGAGTGACGTCTTGAAGAAGAGCAAGCTTGCTAGAGAGGAACATCCTGGGAGAAAGCCATTTTGAAACCAGAACTTTGGAGCAGATGCCAGTCACGTGCCTTCCCAGCTAACAGAGGTTTTCCGGACGCCATTGGCCATCCTCCAGTGAAGGTACCCGATTACTGATGTGTTACCTTGGACACTTTATGGTCTTAAGACTGTAACTGTGTAGCCAAATAAACTCCCTTTTTATAAAAGCCAATCCATCTCTGGTGTTTTGCATTCCGCAGCATTAGCAAACTAGAACACATGGCATATCTCTTTCCATCCTTTCCTTTCAATTTATCTGTCTTTATGCACAAACCCAATTTCTTATAGACAGAATATGATAAGTCCTTGCTTTTTTATCTAGGCTGGCAATCTCTGCCTTTTAATTGTAGAATATCAAGCATTTCATTTAATGTAAGTATCGATATGGTTTGGTTTATATTGCTAATTACTATTGTTTTCTTCTTTCCATCTGTTCTTTATTAATTTTGTCCTTTTTTCCTGCTTTCATTTAAGATGGAGTAGACTTTATGTTCTAGTTTGCTAATGCTGTCAGAATGCAAAACACCAGAAACGGATTTGCTTTTCTAAAGGGGGTTTATTTGGTTACAGAGTTACAGTCTTAAGGCCATAAAGTGTCCAAGGTAATGCATGAACAATCGGGTACCTTCACTGGAGGATGGCCAATGGTATCTGGAAAACCTCTGTTAACTGGGAAGGCACGTGGCTGGCGTCTGTTCCAAATTCTGGTTTCAAAAGGGCTTTCTCCCAGGACATTCCTCTCTAGGCTGCAGTTCCTCAGAAATGTCACTCTCAGTTGCTGTGGGACATTTGTCCTCTCTTAGCTTCTCTGGAGCAAGAGTCTGCTTTCAATTGCCATCTTCAAACTGTGTTTCATCTGCAGCTCCTCTCTCAGCTTCTATGCATTCCTCAAAGTGCCCCTCTTGGCTGTAGCAAGCTCGCTCCTTCTGTCTGAGCTTATATAGTATTCCAGTAAACTAATCAAGGCCATACCGAATGGGAGGGGCCACACCTCCATGGAAATTATCCAGTGATAGATCCCTCCCACAGCTGAGTAATCACATCACCACAGAAGCATCCAAAGTCTCCAACCCAATCAACACCAATACGTTTCCTGCCCACACAAGACTGCATCAAAGATAATGGCATTTTAGGGGACATAATTCATGCAAACTAGCACACTAATACTCCATTATTGGTTTATTAGTAGTATATCTTTGTTTTGACTTTTTTAGTGGTTCCTGTAGGATATATCTTTATAACAACCTAAATTGAAATAATATTTTGTATGTATATATTACTATATAATGAAAGACTCAGGGAAAAAATATGAAGATATTTGTGTCCCATATAAATGCTCACATTTTGGAATATCACAATATGCCAGGTCCTAAGGCACTGGTGAGACAAAGATAGTTCAAGAATTAGGCTAAGAGTGAATGACCAGAAAGTCAACAGGAGCAGAGCTCCAGCTACTTGCTAGTTAGCAAGAGCCAGCAGAACTCTAGTCCTAGAAGTACCATGGTGTTGGGATTTTTTCCAGATGAGGTGTTGAGACCAAGCTTTGATCAGAGTAAAGGACATGTAACCAATATTAGGAATAAAGCATAAGCCCATTTATTGGAGTTGGATACATGAATATAAAAATGAGGGGACTAAGTTCCCTAAGTTGTGGCTAAAGTTCCTTAAAACTTTCAGAATTTGATCAGAGACTCACCCAAGCATAAATGAAGAGACTGAGAACTTGACAATTTGTCACCAGGAAGATGGGAAATGACATGAAAAAATAAACCATAGATACCAGTGAGCAGCAGCAGGTGGTAAACAGTAATCAAATGAAAGTGCAAAAGGAAGTGGGTGATTCCTAAGCTTGTATATTTAGTTATGTAGATATTAAACTGACCTCTGTATTTGATAGGTTACAAAGTTAAGAGCCAGCAGAGGTGAGGCAGCCAAAACAAATTAATGATGTGGATGAAGTTTTAAAATAGGACAAGCAGTAGGAAATACAATAGGGAATGGTAGAGACAGACTTGAAGTAGATCATGGGAGCCTCATCCAAAAAGAGCAGATGCAACTGAGCCCTAGCAAAATGAGGCTGAGCCTTGTGGGAGGGCATGGGTAAAGGGATGTAAAGAACTATAAAATGGTGAGCTTTAACAGTTTCTTCCTGGTTAGCTAGGGGTTTGAACAATTGTCTCTCTGGCATCTCCATTTGCTTTAAGGCAATGCTTCTTAAAAGTGGATGGAGCTGAGAGATTCAGAGAATTAAAAGGACAAATACCACTTTCTTAGAACTCTGGAAGACAGTAGAGACTGCAGAAGGGCCCCACAAATGCTGAATTGAAAGAAAAGGAAAATACCAGGTAGGAAACTTCCATCCCAGACCCCTGGATCCACTTCCTCATACTCACTTGGTCCTGTGCGGCTTGGGAGTTGCTCAGAGGCAGTGGCCCAGATCCCTCTCCCCTCCCACCAGGGACAACAGTGAAGAGTCCCATGCACATCCAGGCATAGGAACCCAAGTCCACAGAGACCTGGGGGCAGTCTCCTCAGACACCATGGTGGGAAGAAAGCAGTGGTATGATATATTTAAGGTACTGAAAGAGCACCTTAAAAAATGAGGGACCATTAAAAATATTCATAGATAAACAGAAACCGAGAGAGTTTGTCAATAAGAGGCTTACCTTATGATGATTACTAAAAAGAGTTCTGAAAATTGAAAGGAGAAGACCAGAGAGAATGGCTTGGATTAGTGTGAAGAAATGAAGATTTTCAGTAAGGGTAACTAAAAGGGTAAATTCAAAATCCAGTAGTACTATATCCTCAATAGACAACTCTACTCTTTATTTCCTATAAGAATCAGAGTACAGCAGAACAAGAAAAAGGCAGGCTGGGTGCTGGAAGCGTCATTGGAGTTGGCTTCATTTGTAAGTCCTGCTGAGGAGCTGGAGGTCAGGCTGCAGTTACTTCTGTGTCTGTTTCTGGTCCCTGGCCCCTCAGTGGCGTGGCATGTTGAGGCAGCATTGAAGTGGCCCATGGAGATTGAGATAGTGATGCTGAGCCCTGGCTCCCCAAAGCAGTGGTGCCCTCTGCCTGGCTCCAGTCCCAGCCTTAGGCTCTGAGCTGCCAATGCTGCTGCTTCAGACACAGAGCCCACCACAGACTCTGCAGCAGCCTGCTCTGCACAGTAGCAAATGATGCCTTGCAACTCTGGAGCAAACATTCAGAACATAAGCAAGGATATAGTCATTACTAGAGGTAGAGACATTTAGAAGGTGTTCTTAATCAGAGTGAAGCTTGTACTTTGGAAAGGTATCCTCACTCTTCAGCACCTTGCTACCCAGGTTCTTTCTGGATATAGAAGGACCAGCTCACCTTTACGTTCCATCAGGTTGGAGTAATATGTGAGCAGCTCTTAAAAGACTATGAAGAAGGAGGAAAAAGATGGCAGCATAGAGAGGAGTGGAAGTTAGTTAGTCCCCCTGGAACAACTAATAAACAACCAGGAACAACTGGTAAACAATGTGGAATAACTGCTGGGGGAAAACCATGACTGTCTACCCATTGTTCACCAACCTGGATTGGGAGGAATACCCAAGATCACAGCATAAAATCTGTAAGTAAAACCTGTGGAACTGAGCTGAGAGGCCCCTCCCCCATGACTGCTGGAACTGCAAAACCTTGCTGTGGCAGAAAGCAACATTCCCAGAGTGAGTGAATATAGCTTAGTCCAGGCCCAACTCAGGTTTTAATTAACAAATGTGGACTGCTCAATGCAAGCTATGAATCTGCAACAACGAGACAGAGGCTTTTGGTGATGAATGACTTTGGAGAACTGGAGGACCTCTCTGGGAGGGAGGGGGAGCCCAGAGGACCAGATGCTATCTCTGGCTGACAGGTGAAATTGAGGGTGGTCATGGACTGGCCCTGAAGGAGGGGCTTTCTGTCCTGTTTTCAGCTCTGTGGAAAAAGTCTCAGCCATTTTCAGTTACCAGTGCTGTGACCCAGACAAGGGTAAAGATAGAGTAGAGAGACTATTCAAATACAAATGATATCTCCCTAGTTTGTGTATCTTCCCTAAGAGGAAGAAGGTGGTGCCAAGCTCTACTACCTGCCTTCCATTCAGAGCCAGACCCTAGAGCCTGGGGGAAAAGTCATGGGTCACACCTTCTTACACCAGTCAGGAGTGACAGGCTGACAGGCACCACCTGCTAGGCAGAAAAGCACAGTGGCTTGAGGCCTCACAGTGTATGTCAGACTTCTAAGGCACACCCTAAGGGAAACCTGATATTATTGCCTCCTTCTGAATTATGAGCCCATTCTGGTCTGGGAAAACCTGATTGGAGTTACCAAGGAAACCAGATGCCTAGACAACAGAAAACTACAACCTACATGAAGAAAAATGAAGTTATGGCCCAGTCAAAGGAACAAACTTACACTTCAACTGAGAAACAGGAATTCAAACAACTAATACTAAATCAATTCAAAAAGTTTAGGGAAGATATGGCAAAAGAGATGAAGATATAATGAAAACACTGGGGGTACATAAGGTAGAAACTGAAAGTTCGAAAAAACAACTGGCAGAATCTAAGGAAATGAAAGGCAGAACACAAGGGATGAAAGACACAATGGAGACATACAACAGCAGATCTCAAGAAGCAGAAGAAAACACCCAGGAATGAGAGAATAATCTTATTCTGAAAGTCCACCAGAAAAGAACAGATAGAGAAAACAATGGAAAAATATGAACAACATCTCTGGGAATTGTATGACAACACAAAATAAAGGAATGAATGTGTCATGTGTGTCCCAGAATGAGAAGAGAAGGGAAAAGGGGCAGAAACAATAATAGAGGAAATAATCAATGAAAATTTACCATCTCTTATGAAAGACAAAATTGCAGATCAAAGAAGCACAGCATACCCCAAACAGAAGAGATCTGAATAGGCCTACAGCAAGACACTTAATAGTCAGATTATCAAATGTCAAAGATAAGGAGAGAATCCTGAAAGCAGCAAGAGGAAAGCGATTCATCACATACAAAGGAGGCTTGATATGACTATGTGTGGATTCCTCAGTAGAAACCATGGAGGCAAGAGAGGTGGGGTGATATATTTAAGATACTGAAAGAGAAAAACCACCTCCCAAGAATCCTATATCCAGCAAAACTGTCCTTCAATTATGAAGGAGAGCTTAAAACATTCTCTGACAAACAGACAATGACAGATTTTTTGAACAAGATACCTGCTCTACAGGAAACACTAAAGGAAGCACTGCAGACAGATAGGAAAGACAGGAGTGAGAGGTCTGGAACACAGTTTTGGGTGATAGTAGCACAGCAATGTAAGTACACTGAACAAAGATGACTCTGAGTACAGTTGGAAGAGGAAGGTTAGAAGCATGTGGGACACCAGAAGGAAAGAGGCAAGATGAAGACTGGGACTGTATAACTCAGTGAAACCTAGAATGCTCAAAA
This sequence comes from Choloepus didactylus, assembly GCF_015220235.1. Lineage (NCBI taxonomy): Eukaryota > Metazoa > Chordata > Mammalia > Pilosa > Megalonychidae > Choloepus > Choloepus didactylus. Next base: position 23,198,937 of record NC_051309.1, read on the forward strand.
ATTGTGATAAAATCTACAAATATGTTTTTACATGAGGGAGAACAAATGAATGTCAACCTTGCAAGGTGTTAAAAATAGGGTGAATTGGGGGAAAAATACAATCAATGGAAACTAGAGACTATAATTTACAGAAACAAATCATGCTTCCTTTAATATAACAAAGGCAATATGCCAAAGATAAATGCATATAAGAGGGGGACATAAGGGAGGAGTATGGGACTCTTGGCATTGGTAATGTTGTCTGACTATTCTACTTTCGTTTAATGCTATCTTTCCTTTTGTTGCTTCCTAGCTGTCATGTTTTTTTTTTTCTCTTGCTTTTTCCTTTTGTCTCTCTACCTTCTTTGACTCTTCCTCCTTCTTTGTGGAAGAAACGGAGATGTCCTTATAAAGATAGTGGTGACGGTGGTGAACACATAAATACATGACTATGCAGGGAACTGTTGATTGTTTACTTAGAATGGAATGTATGGTGTGTGAACAAAACCATCTTAAAAAATGTGAGTTGATGAAGAAATCTTGAGGGCACTCAAGGTTGAGTAAAATAAGATAAGAGATAAGGACAAATATTGCAGGGTCTCACTGATATGAATTAATTATAATATGTAAACTCATAGATATGAAATATAAGTTACCAGAATAGAATGAGGCTAAAGACTGGGGAGCAGTTGATTATTATGAGCAGAATGTTCAACTAGGGTGAACTTAAACATTTGGAAATGGAAAGAGCTGATGGTAGTACATTGTGAGAATAACTAACAGTGCTGAATGGTCTGTGAATGTGGTGGAAAGGTTAAGCTCGGAGTAAAGTATCTCACCAGAAGGAAAGTTGGAGGTTAAAAGATAGGAATATATAAAACAGTGACTCTTGTCATGGACAATGTCCATGATTAATTGTACAAATATTAGAAATCTCTTTCATGAACTAGAACAAATGTATGATACTATAACTAGAAGTTAATAATAGAGGGGCATATAGGAAAAAATATATACCCATTACAAACTATATACTACAGTTAGTAGTATTTTAACATTCTTTCATCAACAGTAACAAATGTACTATACCAATAGTGTGAATCAATAATGGAGATGGGCTGGTTAGCGGTATGGGAGGATTTGAGTTTCCTTTTTTTGTCTTCATTACTTTTCTGGAGTAATGAAAATGTTCTAAAAATAGAAAAAAAAATAATTGTGGTCATGAATGCACAGCTGTATGATAGTACCATGGGCAATTGATTGTACACTTTGGATCTTTGGATAATTGAGAGGTTTGGAATACAGTTTTGGGTGATAGTAGCACAGCAATGTAAGTACACTGAACAAAGATGACTGTGAGTATGGTTGGAAGAGGAAGGTTAGAAGCATGTGGGACACCAGAAGGAAAGAGGCAAGATGAAGACTGGGACTGTATAACTCAGCCTCAATAAAAAATAAATGAACACAGATAAACAAAATGTGGTATATCCACACAATGGAATATCATTTAGCCATGAAAAGGAACAAACTTCTGATGCATGCAAAAAACATGGGATGAACCTTGAAAATATTATGCTAAATAATCAGGACACAAAAGGACAAATATTGTATGATTCCACGTATATGAAATGACTGGAGTAAGCAAATTCATAGACACAGAGTAGATTAGAGGTTACCAGGGGCTGGGGAGTTGGGGGGAATAGGGAGTTATTGCATAGTGGGCACAGAGTTACAGTTTGGGATGAATATAATTGATGTCACTGAATTGTTACACTTAAAAATGGTTAAAATGGCAACTTTTATATTATATGTGTACGCTACTATAATAAAAGTTAAAAAACAAAAAAGAAAAAGAACAGCAACAACAAAAAAGACCATGAAGACAAAATTCACTGGGAGTTTGAGCCAATCATCAATACCAAACTAGCAGAACAATATGTGTCTTTTGTGAAATTCACACATGATCAGATTATGCAATGATATGGGACAAGGCCAACAATCTGTGTATCCTAAAGGTTTCTTGCCTATCTGAGTACCAGGTTCAAACTCAAGAGATGGCTGCTGTATACTTCTTGCAATGGTTTTGATATCACATTTCATCTCCACCTTTGCATCCTAAGAACACTTAACTGTTTCTGCAGGGCCATTTTATACAACTTAAAAGACCCTAAAACTTTCTGATTGCCACAAACATGTCTTTCTTTCCTACTCATCCAATAAACAGCTGTGCCTTACTGTGATAGATTTTCCACACAAAAAACCTGGAGCAGTAGTGTAGCAAAAAATGCCTCATGACACAGAACAAATGGGGTTTCCCCAAGCACATTTCTGTAAGAAGAGTGTGTGTATATGTGTGTATGTGTATTTTAAGTTATTGGTATTGTGCAAATTTTTTGATCTTGGGGATTTTGGCTGTGAATATGATGCATGACAATTATGGTTAAAAACATTCACTTGGTCTATAAAAGATCATTAATATTTTGTGACCTAATATAAGCTCTAACAGTGGATAGTTTTATGCATAGGTATTATTGCTAAATACAGGGACTGTTTCCAGGAATGAAATAAGAATCATAAGATAAGATGGGCATTAGATGTTATGGACATTAGATTATGATATATTGAAGGTCTGCATTCTAGGTCTACCCATGTTTGGTGAGGAATTAGAACAAACTGAATATGGGCCATTTGACACACAGACTCTGCCTAGACCTGTTAGAAAAAACACTTTGACTCCAAGCATTATTATACCCACATGAAGTCTGTGCTCACCTCATTCACACAATCAAAGAGCTCCCCAGACATTAAACCTCCCCAAGGAAAAGATTTCCCCTAGAACAGGAATATCAGGGTTTGTTCCATAGAATATCATTGTTGAGCAGACCCAGTTGCACTACTACTTGGGCAGAATTTAGATCTTTTAGTCAGGTTTAACCAAATTCTTCTAAGAGGTGTCCATGCTCAACTCCTTGGACTTTGTTTTGGCAGCCCCCAGTCTGAGGTTGCTTTCAGGTTGCTCTTCACTTTGTTTCCAAGGCTGAGGAACAGAAAGGAGCCTCTGTTTTGAGGAGGTGGAATTAAACGTACATTTATTTTTTACTATTAACTGTTCAGGATCACATTTTACAAAATGCCTTGTTTCATTTATTATCATTTCTGGGAAGGAAAGTTCTATTAATTAGAGTCCTATTAATTAATTCTATTAATTAAACTAAACTTTATTAGTTTGTTTAATAGAGAATAGGTTTTTTTTTTAAAAAAAACAAAAAACCAGGGCTTATTTAGAAAAATTCTGAATTTAATTCAAATATATGCCAATACCTTACAAAATAAGGTAATATTCACAGAGAATTGCTCTGATCGGATGGCTTAGAGAATTTTCTGGGATTTCCACATTCAAAAATTCCTTATTAATGAATGTCTTTGACTTAAATCTCCCCCAAAACTGTAACATTCATTCTTTGTACATTTTCATTACGTACTGTTAAAAAGCTGAGTTGCAAACAAATAAATCATTTAAGCTATTTGTTAAGAGAAAAAACAAATTGTATATTTCCTGATAATGGACATGCAAAACATAAAGTGGTAAACTTGGACAAAAAAACAGAAAGGGGGAAACACAGAGATAAGGGAACAGAGAACATGCATTCCATTCAAGCTAGGTTGGTATCTTCTCAAATTATTAGGTTATAGATATAGATTGTCAAGTACAAACCACAGACCACAAAGAAAGTATCTAAAAAATATACAGAAATAGAAACAAGGAAGAGATCAGCTATATCATAAAAACCAACTATGGAGAAAAGGAGGCTGCAATAAAGGAAAACAAAGACAAGAAATATGATATACAAAAACCAAAGGACAAAATGGCTGAATTAAAGTACTGCCTCTGTAGTAATAATACTGAATGTTGATGGATTAAACTTCCTCAATCAAAAGACAGAGATTGGCAAAATGGATAACAAAGCATAACCCAACTATATGTTATTTACAATAGACTCACCTTTGACCCAAGGACACAAATAGGTTGAAAGTGAAAGGTTGGAAAAAGTTATTCCATGGAAATAGTAACCAAAAAAGACCTGGGGTAGTTGTACTAATTTCAGATGAAATAGACTTTAAGTCAAAAGCTCTTGTAAGAGACAAAGATGGATACCATATGGTAATTAAAGGGGCAATCTACCAAGAAGAAAGAGCAACCATAAATATTTCAGCACATAACTATGATGTCCTCAAGATATATGAGGCAAACACTGGCAAAAGTGAAGTGAGAATTAGACAATTCTGCAATAATAGGTGGAAAATTCAATACACCATGCTCATCAATGGATAAAAAATTTATGCAGATCAAGAAATAAACAGAGAACTTGAATAATATGATAAATGAACTATACCTAACAGACATATATAGAAATATTTAGAGCATTGCACCCTCACACAGCAAGATATACATTCTTCTTAAGTCATGTGGATAATTCTCCAGGATAGACACATAGATGTTTGGTCACAAAACAAGTCTTAATCAATTTAAAAAGATTTAAATTATACCAGTCATGTTCTCTGACAATAATGGAAGGAAGCTGGAAATCAATAACAGGAGGAGAATGGGAAAATCAACACATACATGGAAGTTAAATAACACACTCTTAAACAATCAGTGAGTCAAAGAAGAAATTGCAATGGCAATAAGTAAATATGAATGAAAATGAGAAAATAACACAACACAGGAAGGCAGGGTGTTCTAGTTTGCTGATGCTGCCAGCATGCAAAACACCAGGAATGGATTGGCTTTTATAAAAGGGGGTTTATTTGGTTACAAAGTTACAGTCTTAAGGCCATAAAGTGTCCATCAACAAAGGGTACCTTCACTGGAGGATGGCCAATGGTGTCCGGAAAATCTCTGTTAGCTGGGAAGGCATGTGGCTGGCGTCTGCTCCAAAGTTCTGGTTTCAAAATGGCTTTCTTGCAGGACATTCCTCTCTAGGCTGCAGTACCTCAAAAACGCCACTCTTAGTTGCACTTGGGGTATTTGTCCTCTCTTAGCTTCTCCAGAGCAAGAGTCTGCTTTCAACAGCCATCTTCAAACTGTCTCTCATCCACAGCTACTCTCTCAGCTTCTGTGCATTCTTCAAAGTATCCCTTTTGGCTGTAGCTCCTCTTCAAAATGTCACTCACAGCTACACTGAGTTCCTTCTGTTTGTCAGCTCATTTATACAGCTCCAGTGATTTAATTTAGACCCATTCTTAATGGCTCTGGTAACAACTCCATGGAAGTTATCCAATCAGAGTCACCACTAACAGTTGGGTGGGGCACATTTCCATGCAAACAACCTAATCCAAATGTTCCAAATTAATGCCCACTAATATGTCTGCCCCCACAAGATTTCATCAAAGAACATGGCTTTTTCTGAGAGACATAATATATACAAATTGGTACACAGGGCAAGATGGCAGTGTAGGGATGTGTAGAATTTAGTTAGTCTTCTAGAGCAACTAGCAAATAGCCAGGAACAACTAGTAAATAGTCTAGAACAACTCTTTGGGGGAAATCTATGACTGGACACACATCATACACAATTATGGACAACACTGTACACCAGTATGGAATCGGTTAAAGGGCCAAGACTGCAGCATAGACCTGTAAGTAAAAGCTCCCAAATGGCAGAGGTTGGTGACCCTCCCCCATTGGCATGGCAGGATGAGTTGGAACACTTCTCTGTGGGAAAAAGAAGTGGTCTCTTCTGAGAGTAAGGAAAAGTAGCTCAACAAAGCTCCAAGTGTTCTAATTAACACATTTGGACTACTTAATACAAGCTATGAGCACAGATAAACCCAGAGCAAGCAGGTAATGAACCCTGAGGTCTTTCCCAACAGAAAGGAGGCAAGGCTGGCAGAAAAAAAATAAATAAAAACAGAGGCATTTGGAGTCAGCTGAGCTCAGAAAACTGGAAAAGAGCTGTGCTCCAAGTAAAGGGGCAAATAGAACTGGGTACCAACTCCAGCTCTTGACTGGTAAAACTGGGAGGCTGGGGACTGGCTCTGAAAATGGGATTTCTTTGTTTTTCTTTTTTTTTTCTCTCATTCTAAATAGCTCATTAGAGAAAGCCTTCAGCATTTTCAATTGTCAACATTACCTAGGCAAGAATGGAGTTAAGATAATCAGAGAGACAAAGGAAGGAGTTAATTGAAGGAGATAATTCCCTAAAGGGCTTATCTTCCCTAAGAAAAAGGTGGGTGGGGTCCAGTTCAAGTGGAGGACCTCCTTCAGAGAATTCAGAGCCCTGGGCCTGGGGAAAAAATAAACAGAAACAGCTTAAGCTTGGTTTCTGCCTCACAGTCAGTCCAGGCAGGGACAGGGTCTCCTGAGAATTGTAGACATTGCACCTCTTTATGCTGGGGAAGAGCTGTGGGCTAAAAAGCACCACATTCTGAGCAGGACAGAAAAAGCACAGAGTCTAGAGGCCACATGCAAAAGTCTGACAAATCTCTGGATCTCATCCTCAGGAAAACTTGATACTGATTACAGCCTCCTCCTGAGACCTGGGACTGTCTGGTCAGGGAAATCCTGATTGAGGTAATCAAGGAAACCAGATGCCTAAACAACAAAAAATTATGAGTCACACTAGGAAAAACAAAGATATGGCCCAGTCAAAGGAACAGACTTACACTTCAAATGAGATACAGGAGTTGAAACAATTAATTAAAGATTTTCAAATAAATATGCTAAGACAATTCCAAAACCAAATCAACAAGTTGAGGGAAGATATGGCAAAAAAGATGAAGGATACAAAGAGGACATTAGGAAACAAAAGGAAGAACTCAAAAGTTTGGAAAACAATTGGCAGAACTTGTGTTAATGAAAGGCACAATAGAAGAGATGAAAAAACACAATGGAGACATACAACCACGGATTTGAAGAAGCAGAAGAAAAGATTAATTAACTAGAGGGCAAGACATCTGAAATCCTACACAGAAAAGAACAGGTAGGGAAAAGACTGGAAAAATATGAGCAGGGTGTCAGGGAATTGAAGGACAACATGAAGCACATGAATATATGTGTCATGGGTGCCTCAGAAGAAGAGAAGGAAAAGGGGGCAGAAAGAATAATGGAAGAAATAATCACTGAAAACTTCCCATCTCTTATGAAAGACGTAAAATTACAGATCCAAGAAGTTCAGCATACCCCAAACAGAATAGATCTGAGTAGACCTACTCCAAGACTTACTAATCAAATTATCAAATGTCAAAGACAAAGAGAATTCTGAAAGCAGCAAGAGAAAAGCAATCCATCACATACAAGGGAAGCTCAATAAGACTATGTGCAGATTTCTCAGCAGAAACCATGGAGGTGAGAAGGCAGTGGTATGATATATTTAAGATACTGAAGGAGAAAAACTGCCAACCAAGAATTCTATATCTGGAAAAAACTGTCCTTCAAAAATGATGGAAAGTTGAAAATATTTTCAGACAGACACTGAAAGAGTTTGTGAACAAGATACCTCCTTTACAAGAAATTCTAAAGAGAGTACTACAAGCAGGTAGAAAAAGACAGGAAAGAGAAATTTGGAGAAGAGTGTAGAAATGTAGACTATTGGTAATAGTGAAAAGAGAGAGGGAAAAATAAAAATAAAATAAGCTATGACATATAAAATCCAAAAGACAAAATAGTGCATAGCAGACATTACATTGAGTGAAAGTAGCCATAAACAAAAACACAAATACTGTATGGTCCCACTAATATGAATTAACATTAATGAGTGAACTTTGAGAGTTAATGTTGAGAACACAGATTATCAGGCGGTAGAAAGAGAGTAGAAATCAGGCATTTGATGCTGAAGGAGTACAGAATTTTCAACAGGATTGCTTGTAAAAATCCAGAAATGGATCAAACAATACTGTGTGATGGTAGCACAATACTGTAAATACTTTGAGAAAAGATGATTGTGAGTATGGTTGAAAGAGAAAGTTTACGAGCATGTAGGACACTAGAAGGAAACATAGATGAAAAAGACTTGGACTATGTAACTTAGCAAAACCTAGAGTGATCAATGATGGTGAATAAATATATAAATATAAGAATGTTTTTAATTGAGGGAAAACAAATGAATGTCAACATTGCAAGGTGTTGAAAATTGGATGGCATAGGGGAAAAATACAATCAATGCAAACTCGAGTCTATAGTTAACAGTAATGTAATATGCTTCCATTAATTGTACAAAGGCCATATACCAAATCTAAATGTGTATAAGAGGGGGATATGAGGGAGTGGTATGGGATTGTTGGTATTGTTGTTGTTGTCTGAACTTTCCATTTTATTTTATTTTTATTTTTCTTCTACCTTTTATTTTTATTCTTCATTTTTCCTCCTCTTTCTCTTTTTCTTGCAGAGAAAATGGGAATGTCCTCATAGATTATGCTGGTGAATACATAACTATGTGATTATACCAGGAATCATTTATTCTTTACTTAGGAAGGTGTGACAGTTTGGATGTATTGTGTCCCCCAAAACACCATGTTCTTTAAAGCAGTCTTGTGGGGCCAGACTTATTAGTGTTAATTAGGTTGGAACATATTGATTGCATGTTTCCATGGAGATGTGACTCAATCAACTGTGAGCAAGACCTTTGATTAGATTACTTTTATGGATGTGTTACCCCACCCATTCAGGGTGGGTCTTAATTAAATCACTGGAGTCCTATAAAAGATCTCACAGACAGAAGGAGCTCAGAGCAGCTGAGAATGACATTTTGGAGAACAGTTGAGAGATGCATTTTGGAAATGGTCATTGAAAGCAGACTTTTGCTGATTTTGGAGATGCTAGCCCAGCATTTGCTCCAGAGAAGCTAAGAGAGGACAAAATACCCCAAGAGCAACATTTTGAAGAATGCACAGGAGCTGAGAGAGGAGCTGGAACATAACCCAGGATCAGCAGATGCTAGCCACATGCCTTCCCAGCTAACAGAGATTTTCTGGACACCACTGGCCTTCCTTCAGTGAAGGTATATTCATGTTGATACCTTAATTTGGACATTTTCTTGGCCTTTAGAACTGTAACTTTGTAACCAAATAACCCCCTGTCATAAAAGCCAATCAATTATGGTATTTTGCATAATGGCAGCATTAGAAAACTGGAAAAGATGGATTGTATAGTGTGTGAATAAAACTTTGAAAAATAAACAGAGTGATACAGGTGCTAGAGAAAATGTGGAGAGAGGGATGTACCTATTCATTGTGGGGAACTAGAATGGCACAACCCATCTGGAGGGCTGTGTGTTGGTTCCACTGGAAGCTAACTATGGGATTATCATATGGCCCTACAACCTTGTTATTGGGTATAAATTTGTAAAAACTGAGAGCAGTGACATGCATGGACATTTGCACATTGGTTTTTATGGTGACAGTATTCATGATTTTTAATGCATGGAGGTGGCCTAAGGGTACATGGACTGACAAACTGAATGGTGAACTGTGGTGTATACATACAATGGAATATTAAATGGCAGCCAGAAGGAATAAATTTGTGAGGTATGCGAATAGGTGAATGGACTCTGAGGGCAGTGTGTTGAGTGAAACAAATCAGAAACAAAAAGACAAACATTTTAATGTGCCACTAATATGGACTAACTATAATGTGCAAACTCTGAGAATTGAATCTGAGAGCATAGGTTATCAGGGGAAGGCTTACTGTAAAGATTCTTAGATTGTAAGCTCATAGAACAGTTCATATCTATTCCTAAATTGTAAAGATTATTTCTAAATTCTGAGGTACTGAGCTCTTTGTGTATAACCTGATCAGTCCCTGGAACTTTGTGTATCTGTGTGACACCTGAGACTCAGATCCAGAATTTGGCAGCTATGAATGTCAGCATTCAGCATTACCCCATACAGCAACATTAAGGAAAATGAAAGAGCTCAGACTTCGGTTAGAGATGTGAACAAAATGGACTTGGTTAGGGCTAAGGTAAATAAGACTAAAGGTTAAAGGGTGATATTGACTGCATTTTAAAACTTCAACCTCTATGTGAGACCAAGGAAGTAATATTTATTCGGTGCAAAGCCTATATTTTCTGTAGCACACTGTATAATTTAACTTGTATGGTCAGTTTAACCAAACACCATAATGACATGGAGCCTTGAATAGGGAGTGAGTGCTTTGGTTTATACAGTTCAATGTGAAGCCTGATACCAGAGTAATTTGGTCAGAGAATGAAAGTATCTGCAAAGCCCCCTTGAGGGACCAGGGAAAAATGTGGAAAAATTAAACTTCCCCACCCTGGGAATTCCTGATATTCTCACAAGCATTGCTGACTACCAGTTTAGTAGGTTGAGCTCTCAGTCTTGGGGCTTACCCTTATGACACTTGTTACTGTAAAGCAGGAGAGGTTAAGAATTCTTACAGTTGTGCCTGAGTCATCCCCAGAGAACCTCTTTTGTTGTTACAGTTCTAAGTCCATACAAGTGTCCAAACTCAGGCATCAACAAGAGGATACCTTCACTGAACAAAGGCCAATGGTGTCTGGAACACCTCTGTCAGCTGGGAAGGCCTGTGGCTGGTGTCTCTTGGTCCATTGCTCCTGGGTTCTGGTTTCAAAATGGCTTTCTCCTCTCTCTCTCTTAGCTTCTTTCAACTCCTGTGTATTCTTGTTTGTTCTCTCTAATCATCTGTGGGTCTTCTCTTAGCTTCTGTCAGGCAAACTCTAGGTTTCATCTCTTAGTCTTTCTGTCTGCGTCTCCAAGCATCTGGTTCTGTGTTGGCTCTTAGCTTCTTACAAGGCAAACTCTGGATTACATATCTTAACTTCTCTCCAAAATATCTCTCTCAGCTTCTCTGAGCGTCTTCTCACCATGAGCTCTTTTAAGGGACTCCTGTGATTTAATTAAGACCTTCCAGAATGGGTAGGGTTACACCTCCTTACAAATGATCTAATCAAAAGTCTCACCTACAGTTGGAAGGGTCATATCTCCATGGAAAAACCTTATCAAAAGGACCCACCCTAATCATAAGACTTAATAAGTCTGCCCTCAAAAGACTGTCTTATGAAATAGTTTCAGTGGCTGAGAGATTTCAAATGGAGTTGAGAGGTCACTCTGGTGGACATTCTTAGGCACTATATAGATAACACCTCTTAGGTTTTAATGCATTGGAATAGTTAGAAGTAAATACCTGAAACTACCAAACTCCAACACAGCAGTCTGGACTTCTGAAGACAATTACATAATAATGTAGATTACAAGGGGTGACAGTGTGATTGTAAAAACCTTGTGGATCACACACCCTTTATCTGGTGTATGGATGAATGAGTAGAAAAATGGGGATAAAAACTAAATGACAAATAGGGTGGGATGGGGGGGATGGTTTGGGTGTTCTTTTTTCACTTTTATTTTTTATTCTTATTCTGATTCTTTCTGATGTAAGAAAAATGTTCAGAAATAGATTGTGGTGATGAATGCATAGCTATATGATCATACTGTGAACAGTTGGTTGTATACCATGGATGATTGTATGGTATGTGAATATATTTCAATAAAACTGAACTTAAAAAAAAAAGACTGTCTTAAAGAACATGACTTTTGTGAGGGACATAATAGATTCAAACAGCACAGATATTATGAACAACTCTATGACAACAAATTTGGTTACCTAAATGAAATGGAAGAATTTCTAGAAATACATGAACAACCTACACTGAATCTAGAAGAAATAGTAAACCACAACAGAACAATTATGAATAAAGGTTTTGAATCAGTCATCAAAAACTCCTGACAAAGGGAAGTCCAGGAACAGATGGCTTCACTGGTGAATTCTATCAAACATTACAAGAACAACTAATACCAATCCTGCTCAAAATCTTCCAAAAAATTGAAGAGTACGGAAAATACTTAACTTATTCTATGTGGCCATAGAGCAAAACCAGTTAGAGATACTACAAGAAAAGAAATCTGCAGCCCAATTTCTGTAATGAATACAGATGGAAAATTCCTCAACAAAATACTTGCAGATTGCATCCAACAGCACTTTAAAATCATTATACACCATTATCAAGTGAGTTTTACCTCAGGCATGCAAGGGTGGTTAAACACAAGAAAATCAATTAATGTAATACACACATTAACAAAATGATGGGGGTAAAACCTCATGATCATGTCTATTGACACAGAAAAGGCATCTGAAAAAATTCAGCATCTTTTCTTGATAAAAACACTTCAAAAAATAGGAATATAAGGAAACTTCCTCAACATGGTAAAGAGCATTATGAAAAACTCACAGCTAACCTTGTACTCAGTGGTGAAAGACTAAAAGGTTTCCTCTAAGATGCGGAACAAGACAAAGGTGCCTACTGTCAGCACTTACTTAACTTTGTACTGGAAATTCTAGCCAGAGCAGTTAGGCAAGAAAAATAAATAAAAGGCATCCATATTGGAAAGGAAGAAGTAAAACTTTCACTATTTATAGCTGACATGAACTTATATATAGAAAGTCGCCCCAAAAATCTGCAACAAAGCTACTATAGCTAGTAAATGAATTCAACACAGTTGTGGGGTACAAGATAAGCATGCAAATTCAGTAGTGTTTCTATACACTAGTAATGCCCAATCTGAGGAGGAAACCAAGAAAAAAAATCCATTTACAGTAACAACTAAAATAATCAAGCATCTAGGAATAAATCTAACCAAACATATAAGGGGCTTGTACTCAGAAAACTATGAAAAATTCTTGGAAGAAATCAAAAATTATCTATTTAAATGGAATACATTCTGTGTTCACGGATTGGAAGACTAAATATCATTAAGATGTCAATTCTACCCAAACTGATTGACAGATTCAATGCAATCCCAATCAAAATTCCAACAACCTTCTTTGTAGAAATGGAAAAGCCAATTATCGAATTTATTTGGAAGGAAAAGGGGCCCTTAATAGGCAAATACATTTTAAAAAGTAGAGTGAAATTGGAGCACTTACACTTCCTGACTTTAAAGCACATTACAAAGCTACAATGATCATAATAGCATGGTATTAGTTCAATGGTAAACATACTGATCAATGTAATTAAAGTGAGAGTTCAGAAACTGACCCACACCTCTGTCCAGTTGAATTTTGACAAGGATGACAAGTCTGGTCAATTGGGAATGAACAGACTCTTCAACAAATGGCCCTGGGAGAACTGGATATCCATATGCAAAGGAATGAAAGAGGCTCCCATCTCATACTTTATACACAAATTAACTCAACATGGTTCACAGGCCTAAATAAGAAACAGGATAATAGAATTCCTAGAAGTATGTAGGGAAGCATCTTCATGCTCTTGTAGTAAGTAATGGCTTCTTAGACCTTACACTGAAATCACCAGAAATGAAAGAAAAACAGATAAATGGAGACCTCCTCAAAATTAAAATCTTTTGCACATCAAAAGGACAAATATTGTATGATCTCACTGATATGAACTAATTATTATAAGCAAGCTCCTAGAATTAGAATCTAGAATATAGGTTTCCTGGTGATAGATTAGTGTTAGAGAATGGGAGGTTGATTCTTAATTTGTACAGAATTTCTATTTTGGTTGATTGTAAAGATTTGGAAATGGATGGTGGTGATGGTAGCACATTACTGTAAGTGAAATTAACAGCAGTGAATTATATAAGTGAATGTGATTAAAAGAGGAAACTTGAGGATTTATATGTTACTAGAACAAAAGTTAAAAAATAAAGCATAGGATTTTCAACATAGTGAACCCTTTTGTAGATGGACTATAGTTTATAATACAAGTGTAAAAATCTTCTTTCATGAATTATAACAAAAATAAAACTCTAATAGCAAGTGTTTATATATAATAGGGTAGTGTATGGGAAAAATACACCTAATGTAAACTATGGATATAGCTAATAGGACTATTTTAATGATTTTTCATCTATTGTAACAAAGGTATCTACTGTTAAAAACTTTAGTACAATTACAAAAAAGTGCTATCATCAATTGTAACAAATGTTCCACAGCAACCCAAGGTGTTGGTGGTGGGGTGGCATATGGTAATCCTGGTATTTTATGCAAGATTTGATTGTAAACCCACAACTTCTTTACTAAAAAAAAAATTAAAAAGTGGATGGAGGGGGGTAATTTCATCAACATGACAATGTAAACAGCTACCGAAAACTTCTTTCCAGAGATTCAACAACAAAAAAGGACAATTCTGAATTCTTTGAAACATTGGAGGCAGATATAGATTGGACAAGGACCCTGCAAATGCCAAATTAAAGAAAGAAGAAATATCAGGTAGGAATCTTCTGTCCTGGACCAGCCAGTCCTCTCCCCTCCCCCTCACTCAGTGTCATGTGGGAAAGGCACAGAATCAGCAGATGGGACCCTTCCCACCATGGACAGAGACTATAAAATCTCTCACAGCAGTAGAGGCATACCCCCACTCTTTGAAGACCCAGCAGATAGGTGAGAACAACTCAAGGCCCAGATCACTGAGGGACAAACAGACTGAGAAACATGGACAGAGACTGTGTTTCAGCCCTGGGTCTGAAAGTCCTTCCTCCACCCTGGAGGAAAGTAGCAGTCTGTGGTCATTTCCTTGCCTTTTGGATGGGTGGAGTACTGGGTGACTGAGGTTGTACTTTGCCATAGGTGGAGCCCCCCATCAAGCCAGATTTTGCCAGCAAAATGAGGGCATGTGAATCCTGCAGTTTCAGCTTACCTGTGTAGGTGCAGCCTGTGTTTGGAGGAAAAGCAGCTTCTGAGGACAATTAAGTTGCTGAGCAGCACCACCTGCCAGATAGTCCAGATGATGCAGAAATTGTAACAGTTTTAAAAAGATGCTCCAGACCCTTTCTTAGAATCAGAGGAGCTGGTCTACATGTCCTGTATGGAAACCCAGCCATGTTTTGGCTGAGAAATATGGAACACCCAACTGTTAAAGCAGGGCTCTAAAACAAATCCAGCAAAAAACAGAACACCACTGGAATCCAGCAGATTTGCATTACTACACACAGTGAACTTGCTGGGGTGCCCAGTGCCTACCTCCCATCACTGTGGCAGGCCATAGTGTGTGCCTGATTTTTGGGGGAAGACTGAGGGTAAAAGCCAACCTTACAACTGGCCAGTGAGCAAAACAAAGAAAAGATAGAGATCAAAAAGACAACCTACAAGAATACCCTAGGCAGAAGAGAGAAAACAATCTCCAGAATAAACTAATCAAGAAAGTCAGACGCCTAGACAGCAAAAAACCACAAGCCACATCTAGAAATGCAAAGATATGGCCCTGTTAATGGAACAAAATGACACATCAATTGAGATTCAGGAGTTGAAACAACTAATTAAATGTGTTCAAACAAATCTTCTAAATCAAATCAAGGACTTGAAGGAAAATGTGACAAAAGAGATGAAGGATATAAAGAAGACACTGTGTGACCATAAGGAATAATTCACAAACTTGAAAAAACAAACAGCAGAACTTATGGGAATGAAAGTCATAATAGAAGAGATGAAAAACACAATGGAGACATACAATAGCAGACATGGAGAGGAAGAAGTAAGGATCAGTGAACTAGAGGACAAGACATCTGAAATCCTACACACAAAAGAACAGATAGGGAATAGAATGGAAAAATATGAGCAATGTCTCAGGAAAGTGAAGGACAGCATGAAGCACATGAATATATGTGTTATAGGTGTCCCAGAAGGAGAATGGAAGGGAAAAGAGGCAGAAAGAATCACAGAGGAAATAACCAATGAAAATTTCCCAACTCTTATGAGAGACATAAAATTACAGGTTTAAGAAGCACAGCATACTCCAAACAGAATTGATCTAAATAGACTTACTCCAAGACACTTACCAATCAGATTTTCATGTGTCAAAGATAAAGAGAAAATTCTGAAAGCAGCAAGAGAAAAGTGATCCATTATATCCAAGGGAAGCTCAATAAGATTAAGTGCTGATCTCGCAGCAGAAACCATGGAGGTGAGAAGGCAGTGAAATGATATATTCAAGGTATTGAAAAAGAAAAACTACCAACCAAGAATCCTATATCTGACAAAACTGTCTTTCAAAAATGAGGGAGAGTTTAAAATATTCTCAGATAAACAGATACTGAGAGAGTTCATGAACAGGAGAACTCCTCTACAAGAAATAGTAAAGGGAGTTCTACAGGCAGATAGGAAAAGAGAGAAGAGAAAGATTTGGAGAAGAATGTAGAAATGAAGCTACCAGGAGATAGAGGGTAGAGATGGAGCATTTGGAGCTGAAGGAGTATAGAATATTCAAGAGGATTGATGTGGATAGATCCAAATATGTATAGTGGAATGTGTGATGGTAGGACAATATTGTAAGTACACTGAACAAAGATTACTGTGAGTATAGTTGAAAGAGGAAGTTAGGGGTACAAAAGACACCAGAAATAAAGATAAAAGATAAAGACTGGGATTGTATAACTTTGTGAAACACAGAGTAGTCAATGATTGTGATTAAATGTACAAATATAAGAATGTTTTTACATGAGGGAGAACAAATTAATGTCAATTTTGCAAGGTGTTGAAAATGGGATGGTATTGAGGAAAAATACAGTCAATGCAAACTAGAGTCTGTAGTTAACAGTAACATTGTAATATGCTTCCATCAATTATAACAATGGCAATGAATCAGAGATAGGTTAAAAAAAAGTGAATGGAACTGATACACACAAAACCCAAATATATATTTGCTGATCAGTTGTGGTAGAGAGGTCATTTATGGTCCATACTGGGTCCATCAGTTGTACCTACTCAAAGCTGATCTCTTTTGTAGCCCTGCTCTTAAAGCTCTGATCTTTTAGGGGATGACTCTGCCCCAAGACCATTCTAGGATACTTGGCTCAAACTCATTCAAAAAATTGTGTGCTAACACCACATGAGCAAGCAAATACTTCTGTGAGATGGAATAGATAAAGGGGTTACCATTTTGTAATCTTAAACATTTAGTTAATAGCTGAAATAGTCAATGTAGGACCAATAGTCTTAGCAGGAATAAGTACATTCAGCACTATGATTTTTAAAAAATCATTTTGTCTAATACTGAAGGAACTTTATTACAATTGCTTCACGTTAAGGTTCAATTTTGGAACTTCATTTGAATTTATATATCATAAACCTTGATAAAACTATTGACAGCAAGATTTATTAAATTAGCAAGGAAAAGGTATATATCATAAAAGAAATAAAAGCTGTCATTTCAAAAAGGGAGTAAAATAAATTTCAACATTTTAAGACCTAGAGATGATTGGGTAAAGTTAACAAAAATTATTTGAATATATAAAAATATGTGAGTTCTATTGTTGCTAGAAAATAAATAATAGAAATAATTTGTTTATTCAACTAGTCATTTTGCATATATATCCTGCACTCATTTATATGGTCTCTCAAATTCACCATGGATGGACTACATGGTGGTGAGTTAAAACTGCTGTATGTTAAGTGTGGAGACTGTGGTGATGTTTCCCATAATTTCAAAGTGGATGGGCAGAGAGGACATCTTCTCTTCTCTTCTCTGAATGATCTCTACCAATAAAAAGAGAGAGGTTGAAAGCCTTCATTTTTTAAGAGTTTTCCAGTCTAGCTGTTAGAATGCCAATACCTTCAAACTGATAATAAACTAAAACAATAGAACAAAACTATCCATCAGATAAGTACTTACATACCCACATGAAAGGAAGGACAATATGGGAACCTATAGCAAAGTAATTTGACTGCAAATGCTTACTGAATGCTGTCTAAAAACAAAAGAAATTGTCCTAATATTTTAACTTTATTTGGTAGTTTTTTGTCAGAATTAAACTTTAAATTATTTCCAAAATGTGTTTTTGTATTGTTGGTAAAGCAAATAAGTAATTATATTTATTTCTTTAGATTGTTAGAGTAGGAAAAAGGAGATGTAATTACAGAATCAATAGTTTAAACAGGAAAGATTAATACTAATACATGCCATTACAGAGGGTTTGGAAAAAGATCAATTTTAGCCCCATTCACTGGGATGGCCCAGGAACAAGGTGAAGCATCCTGATGCCCAGTGTTGTGTAGAAACCAAGAAATGATGAAAGCAGATTCAGAAGGACAATAGTTTGGATGCTCAGTGTAACTTATTTGCTGGCTTAATCACAAGCTCCAACACAACCAATATGCAATAGCCAAGTCAAGGGCACACAACACATTTAAAGGTGGATAGCAGAGTCTCTAAAGTCCATCAGCCTGAACACTGACACAAGGCAGACAGGTACCTTTGTGGCATCACTGGAGGCTCCAAAGCTGTTGGCAGCGGGCGCATGTCATGCGCAGTGGTGAGGGTGGCAGCAGGCCTTGCAGCTCAGTATGGGCATTTGAGCCAAGTGTGAGAGTGATCAGGTGTCAGTCTGCTTCTACCTACCTGACACTCATTGAAGTGGTATATGCCTTGGGTTTTCAGGCTTAGATGTCATCAATTTCCTTATCAAGGGACTGTCCCTCTGGCAGGCATCAAGTGAGTCAGTATCATATCCTTGCACCAATGTCTGGTTATCATTTGTTACACAAACACATTCTCCTCAATTTGTTTACATTCTAAATGTGTTCAACATGCTTATAAAATTTTTAGAATTCAAGATTATTAATATCATTCCAGTACACAACATCCAGAAGTGCAGTACCTCTTAGAGAAATGGTCAATTCCATGTTGGGCTGGAATAGACAGTATAAGACGAACATCTAGTTGTGCTAACAAGCAAGGGGGCTTTCAGAGATTAGTGGTATTATGTGAAAATACCACAGGAACCATTGTAAGTCTATCAGAGGCAACTTAAGTACTAAAAGCACAATAATGGTTCTGGTCAATTGACACACTTCATATCTGGAAAAAAAAGTGCTAGTCTGTGATGATATACAAAAAGAGAAAATCTAACATTAAGTGTTGAATCTTGATACTCAAACTTGTGGGTGTTTTCTTAATTTTTTACTAATTTATTGTATTACTAAAGAGTATAGAAACAGGAAAGGTAAATTCTTCAGTCAAATGCATTTTCTGACTCAAAGGAAATATCAGTAGAATGATAACATAAGTTGTCACCCTAAATCAGATGTGAAATATTCTAATTAAATTGTAATTATATATACACACATATATGTATATAGACACACACATATAAGTATATATACTAATGTACATTATTAGTATATAGAAAATATAAGAATATAATTTAATTTAAAATACGATAGAGCAATATAATATAGCATATATATGTATTTTTATATTAATATATTAAAGACTTATATGGTTCTAAGAATGAAAAAATGCATGCTTCATCAGATCCAAAGCATTTAGTTATATTTCTTAAGATCCCATTAAGTATGAAGATTTGTAGACTTAGAAGGAGAAATAGTAAAAACTTGCATCAGAGTAACAAACAACAGCTTTTTGCTTAAATTTCTCTCAGTAATGTCAGTTAAGTGGCATGATAATTGTCTCACTTATATGAGTCAACATTTTCAACCTGAAAATATTTAAAATTAAGTACAGGGAGGCGGGGCAAGATGGCAGACTGGTGAGCTGTAAGTTTTAGTTACTCCTCCAGGAAAGTAGGTAGAAAGCCAGGAACTGCGTGGACTGGACACCACAGAGCAATCTGTCTTTGGGCATACTTCATACAACACTCATGAAAATGTCGAACTGCTGAGATCAGTGAAATCTGTAAGTTTCTGCGGCCAGGGGACCCGCGCCCCTCCCTGCCAGGCTCAGTCCCGTGGGAGGAGGGGCTGTCAGCTCCGGGAAGGAGAAGGGAGAACTGCAGTGGCAGCCCTTATCGGAAACTCATTCTACTGATCCATACTCCAACCATAGATAGACTGAGAGCTGGATCCCCATATCCAAAAGAATGAAAGAAGATCCCTACCTCACACCCTACACAAAAATTAACTCAAAATGGATTAAAGACTTCAACGTAAGAGACAGTACCATAAAACTCCTAGAAGATAACGTAGGCAAACATCTTCAGGACCTTGTATTAGGATGTCACTTCTTAGACCTTATACCGAAGTACAAGCAACAAATGAAAAAATAGATAAATGGGAACTCCATTTATTCATTTGTTTTGGTTTTGTAATTCTAGGATATTTGTTATTCTAGAATATTTGGTTTTTCTTATTCCTTTGTTTTGGTTTTGTTTGAAATGGTTTTTTATTGTATGTTTTTTTTTAATTTTTTGAGAAAGTTAATTTAAAAAAAGAAATGACAGAAACTTAAAAGCTTCTGTACCTCATAGGAATTTGTCAAAAAAGGTGAAGAGGCAGGCAACTCAATAGGAAAAAATATTTTGAAACCAAGTATCTGACAAAAACTGATATCTTGCATATATAAAGAAATCCAACAACTCAGTGACAATAGTACAGACAGCCCAATTACAAAATGGGCAGAATATATGAAAAGAAAATTCTATGAAGAGAAAATACAAATGGCCAAAAAACACATGAAAAAATGTTCAGCTTCATGGGCTATTAAGGAGATGCAAATTAAGACCACAATGAGATACGATCTCACACCATTTAGAATGGCTGCCATTAAACAAACAGGTAACTACAAATGCTGGAGAGGATGTGGAGAAACTGGGACTCTTATTCATTTTTTGTAGGACTGTATAATGGTAAGGCCACTCTGGAAGACAATCTGGTGGTTCCTTAGAAAACTAGATATAGAGTTACCCTTCAATCCAGCAATTGCACTTCTTGCTATATACCTGGAACATCTGAAAGCAGAGACATGAACAGATATCTGCATGCCAATGTTCATAGCAGCAATATTCACAATTGCTAAGAGATGGAAACAACCCAAAGGTCCTTCAACAGATGAGTGGATAAATAAAATGTGGTATATTCTCACGATGGCATACTATGTGGCTTTAAGAAGGAATAATGCCATGAAACATATGACAACAAGGATGAACCGTGAAGACATAATGCTGAGTGAAATAAGCCAGGCACAAAAAGAGAACTGCTGTATGTTACCACTAATGTGAATACTGAAAAATGTAAAATAAATAGTTTATAATATAGAATGTAGGGGACCTAAAGATAGATAGCAATTAGTGAAGGTCAAATGATAATCTAATAAGAACAGATAAGTTATTGTGGGCAAATTTAACATTCTGGAAATGCTCAGAAATGACTATGGTTTGTTAATTTCTGGTGAGTATTGTAGGGACAAGTTCACAGAAATGTATTTATCCTAGGTTATCTGTTTTGCTTATTCCTTTCCTGGGTTATAGTCTATATATTTTCTTGGGGTAGAACAGGAACATGTTGAAAGTAATTAGGATATTTGTTATTCTAGAATATTTGTTTTTTCTTATTCCTTTGTTTTGGTTTTGTTTGAAACGGTTTTTTATTGTGTGTTTTTTTAAATTTTTTGAGAAAGTTAATTTAAAAAAAGAAACAATGGAAAAAAAAATATGCAAGGTCCCCCTGAGAAGCTAGGGGAAAATGCAGAGGTGTTGGGTTTCCTCACCTGGATGGCTGCTGATGTTCTCACAAACATTGAGGACTAGAGGATTGATTTGCCAAACCCTCTGTCATGGGACTTGCCTTTAAGAAGCCTGTTATGGCAAAGGAGAAGCTAGGCCTGCTTGTAATTGTGCCTAAGAATCTCCCTTGGAATCCTTCTTTGTTGCTCAGATGCGGCCCTCGCTCTCTAAGCCACCTTGGCCGGTGATCTTGCTGCCCTCCCCCCTATGGGGGCTCTGACTCCCAGGGGTGTAAATCTCCCTGACAATGCAGAATATAACTCCTGGGGATGAATCTGGACCCAGCATCGTGGGATTGAGAACAACTTCTTGACCAAAAGGAGGACGTGAAATGAAATGAAATAAAGCTTCAGTGGCTGAGAGAATTCAAATGGAGTTGAGAGGTCACTCTGGTGGGCATTCTTATGCACTATATAGATAACATTTTTTAGGTTTTAATGTATTGGAATAGCTAGAAGTAAATGCCGGAAACTACCAAACATCAACCCAGTAGCCTTGAATCTTGAAGACAATTGTATGACAACGTAGCTTACAAGGGGTGACAGGGTGATTTGGAAAACCTTGTGGATTGCACTCCTTTTATCCAGTGTATGGATGGGTGAGTAGAAAAATGGGGGCCAAAAAACTGAAGGAAAAATAGGGCAGGAGGAGGGTATGATTTGGGTGTTCTTTTTGCACAATTTTTTTTTAATTCCTATTATTGCTTTTTCTGGTACAAGGAAAATTAAAAAAAAAATAGATTGGGGTGATCAATGAACAACTATATGATAGTAATGTGATCAATGAATTGTATATTTTGGATGATTGTGTGGTGTGTAAATAAATCTTATTAAAAAAACTAATGCATTACAAACCATCACATCCATTCTAGGTGGGAGGCTGGGTCTATGTAAAACAATTCTGGGATAAAACTGCCTTGCACCTGCATGGACTGTGCCCTGGTGAAATTCTCTTAACCATTCCATGGCTGAAATGTGCCCTGGATCAACCTTGAGCATGCATGTGTCTCACTGAAAGTCTCCCTGCTCACAAACCAGAGAACCATGGATTCAAGGCCTTAACTGCATCTAAATGACCATGAAAACAAGATAGATTTCTTTATATCACAGATGGCACTTAAGATCTGAAAGCCAGAAAGAAACTTCTAGTTTTCACCAGCCTCAGACTTAAAAAGGAAGAAGGCAAGGGGCAATTGCAATTGGCCAAGGGGAATCCACAAGTGGTCTCAAAGACTCGGGGGGCGATGGACACATTAACCTCAGGGCCCCTGCTACAAATTAGAAAACCACTAAGATAATTTTGTGGCTGTCAGTAGGAAAGTCCTCTTTGCCTGCCTCTCAGTGCATTCACCACTCGAAAGGTCTCTTAGAGAGATGATAAACAATTACGTGCTTTGCAAAAGCAGATGTATAGCCTGTCCACATAAAAATTGGTGAATTTGTTTATCCAGAGTGGGAGATATAATGTGGAAATCATCCCTTCCACAATCAACAGAAATTCCTGTCATATATTCTTAATGTTAAAAAAAATCAATTTACAAAGACATCCTTGATATTATAACACCCCTGCACCAGTACTTAAATCCCCTTTGGAAGTCTAAATATTTTACCAAATAAATACTATGACCACTAGCTGATGTCTACTATTATTGCCACTTTCAAGTAGCCCTTTTAAAGGTTTTTCAAGGCCATCTTTCCCTCTTCTGCTGAACATTTTATTTCCCTGTCTGATTAAAAACAGGACTTTCCTGCTGAAAACAAGGCAATCTTGAAGGTGAGCTTACATCTGTTTAGGCATAAACAAAGCTGCCTTTTATATGCATTGAGTTACTGACCTGTGTGGTTCCCAGCAGCAAGCTCCTGAGATTTCTTCTTTCAGACAAAGCAATTCTTATAAGTAGCCAAACCGTGAATGAAAATTCTGTCTGTGACTTTCTTTCCTACAACCGTTGTCCCTAGTAATACTTCTTAAAATCCTGTTTTCCCCTCTCCCCTCTATTGCCATCACACTCTCTATTTGCGTATACACTTCTCTCAAATTTGTTCCTCCCCAACTCCTCCTGTACCTCCTGGACATGTGACTTTTCTTCTCTTCTCACATTGTCCTTCTAGCCCTTTGTTATATAAAATAACATTAAATCCTTTCTATTCTTTTTCTGCTGTTCCAGACCCTTCTGCTCACTCCCAGGGCAGTTCTAAATTCTCTGCTTGGATTTCATTCTACTATCCAGGTCTTCCAAGTCAGGATGCAAATCTGTGTAAGAAGTGGTTATGGTCATAACTTCTTAGGGGTGCTTTCCCCGTGGCTAAGGCACAGACTTCAAGTACACACTTTTTCTTATAGATAAAGGTATGGAATGGAATTTGTATTTTAATTCACCCTCCTTTTAGGGATGACATCTTTTACAGTGTGTTTCCTATTATTTTTCTTACTTTGGGTGTGACTCGGCTTTGTTCCCTGCAACTGTAGGGCTGTGACAAACCAACGATTAATTTTCTAGGATACACTGAATACTCTCACACTGAAAGCTATATTCAGTGCTACATTTCCTCTCTGGGTTTCTACCTCTCTCTGTCTCTGGTCCCAGCATTACTTACTTTCCAGCCAGCCCTTTGATGCTTATAAGAAGATTTAAAAAAAAAAAAATCTGTTATCTTGTATTTTCAGTTGGTTTCAGTAGAATGGTCAGCATGTGAATTCAGCTTGCCATATTACCAGAAAGTTAATTAAAATATTTTTTGAATTAAACCAGACTTCTCTCCTGTAAGAAACTCAAGTCAATCATGATGTATGTGTATGTGTTTTTACCATCAACAACTTTTAGTATGATCACAGAGTTGTGCATTCATCACCACAACCAATTTTAGAACATTTTAATTACTCCAAAAAGAAAAAGCCCATACCCCTTAGCAGTCACTTCTCAATCTCTGAATCCTTCCCTAACTCTATATAACCACCAATCTAATTCTGTCTCTATAGATGTATTTATATTTACATTTTATATAAATGGAATCATACAATATGTAGTACTTAGTGTCTGGTTTCTTTTGCTCAGCATAATGCTTTTTAAAAACTTACGTTATTTTCTTTCTCTTGTTATTATAAATGGAAATTTTTTCTTGATTTCCTCCTCAGATTGGTCATTACTAGTGTATAGAAAAACAACTGATTTTTGTTTGCTGATCTTGTATCCACCACACTGCTGAACTCATTTATTAGTTCTAGCAGCTTTGTTGTAGATTTTTGGTACTTTCTATATTTAAGATCATGTCATCTGCAGATAGTGATGGTTTTATTTCCTTCTTTCCAATGTGGAACCACATCTTTCTTTTTTTTTTTTTTCCCTAACTGCTCTGGCTAGAACTTCCAGTATATTAAACAGCAGAGATGACAGTGGGCATCCTTATCTTTTTCTAGATCTTATAGTGAACACTTGTAGTCTTTCACTGTTAAGTATGATGTTAGCTATGGATTTTTCATATATGCCCTTTTCATGTGAAGGAAGTTTCCTTCTATTTCTATCTTTCAAAACATCCAATGGAGTTTGTCAAATGCCTTTTCTGTGTCAATGGAGATGATCATGTGGTTTCTCAACTTTGATTTTCTTGATTTTCTTGTGTTGAACTACCATTGCATACCTAGGATAAAACTCACTTTATCATGGTTGTGATGGTTAGGTTCATGTGTCAACTTGGCCAGGTGATGGTGCTCAGGTGTCTGATCAAGCAAGCATTGGCCTAACCATTGCTGCAAGGACATTTGTGGCTGGTTAATAAACCAGAAGGCTGGTTTATTAAAAGATCAGTCAGTTGACTGCATCTGTGGCTGATTACATCAATGAAGGGAATGTCTTCCACAATGAGAGAATTTGATCAGCTGGATTTAATCCAATCAGTTGCAGACTTTTAAGGGAGGAGAGAGAGAAATTTCACTTTTCTACTTCACCCAGCCAGCTTCTCCTGGGGAGTTCATCAAAGACCTTCATCGGAGTTGCCAACTTGCTGCCTGCCCTTTGGACTTTGGACTTGTGCATCCTGCCCTAAAGAATTTGGACATGTGTATCATCACAGTTCCGTGAGACACTTTTATAAAATCTCATATTTACAGATATCTTCTGTTGGTTCCGTTTCCCTAGAGAACCCTAACTAAAACAGTGCTGTATAATTATTTTCATGTGTTATTGGATTCTATTTGCAAGTATTTTGTTGAGGATTTTTGAATTGATATTCATGAGAAAATTTGGTCTATAATTTTCTTTTCTTGTAGTATCTTCATCTGGCTTTGGTATTGGAGTGATGTTGGTTTCACAGAATGAGCTAGATACTCTTCTGTCCTCTTCAAGTTTTTGGAAGGGTTTGAGCAGGATTTGTATTAATTCTTCTTGGAATGCTTGGTAGAATTCACCTGTGAAGCCATCAGGTCCTGGGCTTTTATTTGTTGGGACATTTTGATGACTGATTCAATCTCTTTACTTGTAATTGGTCTGTTGAGGTCTTCTATTTCTTCTAGAGCCAATGTAGTTTGTTTGCATGTCTCTAGGAATTTTCATATTTCATCTAAGTTGTCTAATTTGTTGGCATACTGTTGTTCGTAGTATCCTCTTATGATCATTTTTTATTTCTGTAGGGTCAGTAGTAATGTCACCCTTCTCTTTCTGATTTTATTTATTTGCATCTTCTCTCTTTTGTTCTTTGTCAGTCTGGCTAAGTATTAGTGGATTTTTTTGATCTTTTTAAAGAATCAAATTTTGGCTTTGTTAACTCTTATTTTTTTTAATTCTCGATTTCATTTCTTTCTGCTCTAATCATTGCTATTTCTTTCCTTCTGTGTGCTTAGGGATTAATTTGCTCTTCTTTTTCTAGTTCCTTCAGGTGTGCAGGTAAGTCCTTGATTTTAGTTCTTCTTTATTTTTTAATGTAAGCGTTAGGGCTATAAATTTCCCTCATCACAGACTTCATTATATCCCGTAAGCTTTGACATGTTATGTTCTCATTTTTATTTGTTTCTAGATATTTGCTTATTTCTCTTGCAATTTCTTCTTTGCCCTATTGATTGTTTAAGGATTCTTGTTTAACTTCCATATTTTTGTGAATTTTCCAGTTTTCTGCCTGTTATTGATTAACTGCTTCATTCCATTATACTCAGAGAAAGTGCTTTATATATTTTAATTTTTAAAAACTTATTGAGATTTGTTTTGTGACCCAACATATGGTCTATCATGGAGTAAGATCAAGAACACTTGAGAAGAATGTATACCCTGCTGTTTGGGGGTGCAATGTTCTGTATATGTCTGTTAGGTCTAGATCATTAATCTTATTATTCAATGTCTCTGTTTTCCTTCTTGATCTTCTGTCCAGATGTTCTATTGTTGAGAGTGGTGTATTGATGTCTCCAACTGTTATTGTAGAGACATCTATTTCTCCCTTCAGTTTTGCCAGTGTTTGCCTCATGTATTTTAGGACACCATGGTTAAGTGCTTAAATATTTATGATTATTATTTCTTCTTGGTGGATTGTCCCTTTTATTAATACATAGTGTCCTTCTTTGTCTCTTATAATGGTTTTGCATTTAAAGTATATTTTGTCTGATATTGGTATAGCTACTCCATCTCTTTTTTTGGTTACTGTTTGTGTGGAATATCTTTTTACAACCTTTCACTTTCAACTTTTTGTCTTTAGGTCTCTAGGTCTAAGACAAGTCTTTTGTAGACGGCATATAGTTGGGTCATACTTTTTTATCCATTCTGGCAATCTATGCCTTTTGACTGAGGAGTTTAATCTGTTAACATTCAATGTCATTACTCGAAAGCAGTACTTACTTCAACCATTTTATCCTTTGGTTTTTTATGTCATATCTTTTTTGTTTGTTTCTCTTTTTATCCATTTTGTTATACATACTGATAATGTTCATTTCTGCACTCCTTTCCTAGTGTCTCTCTTCTGTCTTTTTCTTTCAGCCTGCAGAACTACCATTAGTATTTCTTGTGGGGGGGGGGGTTTCTTGTTGACAAACTCTCAGTTTCTGTTTATCTGTGAGTATTTTCAACTCTCCCTCATTTTTGAAGGAGAGTTTTGCCCAAAAAAGAATTTTTGGCTTGCATTTTATTTGTTTATTTATTTATTTACTTTCAGTACCTTAAATATATCATACCACTGCTTCTTGCTCCCATGGATTCTGATGAGCAATTGAGAGTTAGTGTTATTGGACATCCCTTTTATGTGACAAATTGCTTTTTTCTTGCTACTTTCAGAATTCTCTCTTTATCTTTGGCATTTGACATTCTTATTAGTATGTTTCTTGGAGTAGGTCTATTAAGATTTATTGTGTTTGGGTATATTTCACTTCTAGGACATGTATATTTAAGTCTTTCTTAAGAGTTGGGAAATTTTCAGCCATTATTTCCCCAAATATCCTTTCCAACCTTTTTCCCTTCTCTCCTCCTTCTGGGAAACTCATGATGCATATATTTGTTGCTTCATGCTGTCATTCAAATCCTTGAGACCCTATGCAATCTTTTCCATTCTTTTTTCTGTTTGTTCTTCTGTCTGTAAGATTTTGATTCCCTTGTCTTCTAGTTTTCTGATTCTTTCTTCTGCCTATTCACATCTGCTGTTGTATGCATGTAGAGTATTTTTGATCTCTCCTATTGTGCCTTTCATTACCATAATTTGTTTTATGTTTCTTTTCATACTTTCAAGTTCTTCTTTATGCTCACCTAATGTCTTCTTAATGTTCTTTATCTCTTTAGCCATATTTCCCTTTATCTCCTTGAATTTCTTTAGGAGATTTGTTTGAACATCTTTGATTAGTTGTTCCAAATTCTGTGTCTCCTCTGAAGTTTTAATTTGTTCCCTAGACTGAGCCATAGCTTCCCTTTATTTAGTATGTCTTATAATTTTTTGCTGATGTCTAGGAATTTGATAATCTTAATGAGTTTACTCTGAAGGTCAGTTTCTCTCTCCTGCCTAGAGTTTTCTTTGTGATTAGCTTTGTGTTAAATCTCTTATTTGGCACTTGGTTCAACTTATTTTACACCCTTAGAATTGCCCGTTTTGATTTTTCCAGCTCTTCTTCTGATTCTTGCCTTCAATATGTGGTACAATTTTTAAGACTGCACTATTTGTGCAATTGTTTCACTCCCAGCAGAAAGATTCCTTTGCTTTGTCCCTTCTCTGGGAAACTTGGTCTGTTTTGTTTGTTTTTTTTTTTTCCTCTGTAGTTTTTTTCCTCACTCCTTTCATTGCCTCTAGTTGGAGGGCACATTCTGGGAGGAAGGCCATCCCAGAGAGAACTTTCCCAACTCAGTTTTTCCCAGCCAAAACAGAGCTAGGGACTCAGCAAGGGGGCACAGACAGCTCCAAGGAGCCCTGAGGGAGTATCAGGAGAGACACCAAAGGCCTTTTTGATGAGTCCCTAAAGCTGCACTTTCCTGGCCTGTCTAGTAGATGGTGCCTGTCAGCAAACTGTTCCCCAAGCCCTAGAGAGGCACAGATTCTTTAAATCTCCACTGCCTATGCCCCTGTTGGAGTGTGGTTGTAACAAAGGCAGTGGCCATTCCTGTCCAGGGTGGGCTGAAACCACAGTTCATAGTAGGGATGCAGTGATCTGAATTTGCTGATCAAAACCCACAATAAGTGCTTGGCCATGCCCACCCTTACCCCATCCCCTGTTCTTGGGGAGGAGGACTTCCACGTCCCTCTCCATCTATAGCAGCCAGCCAGAGACTGGACCCCTGAGATAGCCTGTCTTGAGAGTAGGGTGATGGGTTCCAGCAACCACCACTGAGTGAGCTACTCACAGTTTTTTACACAGTTTCTCAGAATCTTCCTCTACCTCTTCACTGGATGCTGTACAGTGCTCCCCTGGCCTCTAGAGCCCTAGAACAGTTGTTTCAGACAGTTCCTGTCTAAATGCTGTTTTGGGGGAGGAGTGAATCATGGAGCTCCCTACTCTGCCATCTTCTCTGGAAGTCATTCATGATGTATTTCTAAAAAAATCATTGTTGTATCTTGTTTGTTGTCATTGTGTCTGGAATTTTGCATCCATGTTTTTTTTTTTTTTTTTTTTTTTTTGCTTCTAAATTTTTTTATTTAAAAAAAATTCTGGAATATATCAAAAAGTAGACAGAATAGTAAAATGAACCCCCTGTAGCCATCATCCAGCTTCAACAATGATCAATCCATGGCCAATCTTGTTTGTTTCACTTCTATATTCATGCCTGCATTATTTGGAAGCAAACCCCAAACATATCATTTTAAACATAAATATGTCAATATACATCTCTAAAATATAAGGACTTTCAAAAAAAACCATAACCACACTAACACTAATATCCCTAAAAAAACAGTAATTCCTTAGTGTCAGCCAAAATGCAGGCAGTATTAAAATTCCCTGATTGTTTCATTTATTTTTTCTGAATAAAAATAAAAGTAAAAGACAGCATTCAAAGCATTCCATACTCCTCCTACCCCCTCATTTACCTTTTTTTAAATTGAGATATATTCAATACCATACAATCATCCAAAATATAAAACAGTTGTTCACTGTATCATCATATAGCTGTGCATTCATCACCACAGTCAATTTTTGAACATTTTCATTACTTAAAAAAAAAAAAGAGAGTAAAAGTAAAAAGAACACTCTAAATGTCCCATATCCACTCCTGTCTAATATTCATTTACTTTTTGTCCCCATTTTTTCTACTCATTTGTCCATACACTAGGTAAAGTGAGTGTGAGTCATAAGGTTTTCACAATCACATTGTCACACCATATAAACTATATAGTTATATGGTCACCTTCAAGAAAAAAGGATACTGGATTGCAATTCAACAATTTCAGATATTTCCTTCTAACTATTCTAATAAACTAAAAACTAAAAAGGGTTATCTATATAACACAAGAATTACCTCCAGAATGACCTCTTGACTCCATTTGAAAAATCTCAGCCATTGAAACTTTATTTTGTTTCAATTCTCCTCCCTGCTTTGGTCCAAAAGTCTTTCTCAATTGCACAATGCAGGACCTAGGCTCATTACTGGAAGTCATGTTCCACATTGCCAGGGAGATTTATACCCCTGGGATTCATGTCCCATGTAGGGGGGAAGGAGGTGAGTTTACCTACCAGGTTGGCTTAGAGAAAGAGGCCCCACCTGAGCAACGAAAGAGGCCCACTGGGGGTGACTCTTAGGCACAATTATGAGTAGGACTAGCCTCTCATTTGCAGTATCAAGCCTTATGAGGACAAGCCCCAAGACTGAGGGACTGGCCTACTAAGCTGGTGGCCCCCAATGCTTGTGAGAATATCAGGAATTCCCCAGCTGCAGAAGTTTAATATTTCCACATTTTTACACCATCCCTCAAAGGGGCTTTGTAAATATTTTTTATTTTCTGACCAAATTACTCTAGGTTGTATTGGGGCTTCATACTAACCTGTACAAACAACAAGGTCCCACTCCCTAGTCAAGGTTCCATGTAATTATGGCATTTGTGTAAACTGACCATACAAGTTAAATTATATAGTGTTCTGCAGAAAATATAGACTTGCACCATATAACCATCTCTTCCTTTGGTCCCACATAGAAGCCAAAGTTTTAAAACATGTTTAGTATCATCCTGTACCCTTTAGTTGGCTCTATTCCAATCTCAACAAAGTCCATTTTATTCATATCTCCAATTGAAGTCTGGTCTCCTTTTCATCCTCCATAGCAGTTGATTCATGGGGCAATGCTGACACTCACAGCTGCCAAACTCTGGCTCTGAGTCCCAAGTGCCACACAGACACCAAAGCTCCAGAGACTGACCAGGTCACACATGAACAGCTCAGAATCTAAAAATTTAGAAGTAATCATTACAACTCATGAATAAATGTGACTGCTGTAAGAGATTACAATCTAGGAACCTTTAGCCCATGCTCCTAGATTCAATTCTGAGTTTACACATTGTTATTTGTCTATATTAGTGAGGCATTATAAGGTTTGTCTTTTCATTTCTGGTTTATTTCACTCTACCTACTGTCCTCATGGACCATTCACTTCATTGCATACCTTATAACTTCATTTTTTCTTCCTGCTCCCTCATGCAAAAACATTCTTATATTTGTACATTTAACCACACACACTGACCAGTATAAGTTTCATTAAATTATACAGTCTCAGTCTTTATCTTCTATCTTTCCTTCTGGTGTCATACAGACCCCTAACCTTCATCTTTCATTTGTATTCACAGTTGTATTTTTTCAGTGTACTGACAATATTGTGCTACCATCACACCGTATTGTGCTATCCATTTCTAGATCTACACAATTAATCCTCTAGGGCATTCTATACTCCTTCAACATTAAATGTCCAATCTCTATCCTCTTTCTCTCTCCTGATATCTTCATTTCTACAATATTCTCCAAGCCTCTCTCTCCTGTCTTTTTCTATCTGTCTATGGCACTCCCTTTAGTATTTCCTGTAGAGGAGGTCTCCTGTTCATGAACTCTCTCAGTGTCTGTTTACCAGTAAATATTTTAAACTCTCCCTCACTTTTGAAGGAGTTTTGCTAGATATAAGATTCTTGGTTGGGCAGTTTTTCTCTTTCAGTATCTTAAATATGTCATACCATTGCCTTCTTGCCTCCATGGTTTCTGCTGAGAGATCCACACTCAGTCTTATTGAGCTTCCCTTGTATGTGTTGGATTGCTTTTCTCTTGTGGCTTTCAGAATTCTCTCTTTTTCTCTGATGTTTGAAAATCTGATTAGTAAGTCTCCTGTAGTAGGTCTATTTGGATCAATTCTGTTTGGGGTACACTGTGCTTCTTGGACCTGTAATTTTAGGTCTTTCATAAAAGTTGGGAATTTTCATTGATTATTTCTGCTATTATTCCTTCTGCCTCTTTCCCTTTCTCTTCTCCTTTGGGGCCACCTATAACACACATATTCATTTGCTTCACATTGTTCTTCAGTTCCCTGAGACCCTGTCATATTTTACCATTCTTTTCCCTATCTGTTCCTTTGTGTGCAGGATTTCAGATGTCTTGTCCTCTATCTCACTGATCTTTCCAAGTCTGCTGTTGTATGTCACCAGTGTGTTTTCATCTCTTCTATTGTGACTTTCATTCCCATAAGTTCTACCATTTGTTTTTCCAAGCTTAGAAATTCTTCCTTATGATCATCCACTGTCTTCTTTATATCCTTCATCTCTTTTGTCACATTCTCTCTTACTCCATTGATTCAATTTAAAAGTTTGTTTGAACATCTATAATTAGCTGTTTCAACTCCTGAATCTCAGTTGAAATGTTAGTTTCTTCCTTTGACTGGGCCATATCTTCCTGTTTCCCGATGTGGCTCATGATTTTCTGCTGTCTTGGCATGTGGTTTTCTTGATTGGTTTACTCTGGAGGTTGTTTTCTCTCTTTTGCATAAGGTTTTCTTGTTGGTTGACTTTGAGCTCTATCTTTTCTTTGTTTCTCTCCCCCACCAGCTTTCAGGTTCACCCCCAAATCAGGTGACCTCTGTGGCCTGCCACAGAGATGGGTGGTAGGCACTAGGCACCCCAGCAAGTTCACTGTGTGTGGTAATAGAAATCTGCTGGCTTCCAGTGGTGCTCTGTTTTAAAGGATCCTTGCATTTTCCAGACTGTCCAACAGATGACTCTTTTCAGTAATGTAATTGTCCTCAGTGGTTGCCATGGCTCAGAGCATAGCCCAACCCAAACTGAGGGATTATTATGCCCTTGCTCTGCCAGCCAAAATCTGGTAGGGAGTGAAGCTCTATCCATGGCACAGCATTCCCTCCAGCTGAGCCAGCAGTTCAGCTGTCCCCCAAGGCAAGAAGCCAGCCTCTGGCTGCTGCCCCTTTGTGGCAAAGTATGCCTTCAGCTGATCAAGCACTCCAGCTGTCTGCAAGGCAAGGAAATGGCAGCTGACCATTGCTTCCCTCAAGTTTGGGGGAAGGGCTTTCAGACCCAGGGCTGGAAAAGCATCTCTGTCTGCATTTTCTCAGTCTCTTTGTCCTTCACTGATCTGAGCCTTGAAATGTCTTCCCCTGTCCACCAGGTCTTCAAACAATGAGGGTATTTTTTCAGTGCTGTGAGAGATTTTAAAATCTGCATCCCCAGTGGGAGGGTTCCTATCTATTGCTTCTGTGCTTTTCCTGCATGGAGACCGAGTGAGAGGGAGGGGTAACAACCAGCTGGTCTGGGTCTGAAAACTCCTACCAGATATTTCTTTTCTTTCTTCAATTTGGCATTTGCAGGGTCTTACTCCATTCTATATCCTCCTCCAGATTTTCAAAGAGTTCAGAATTGTCCTTTTCTTCATTGAATCTCTGGATAGAAGTTTTCAGTAGCTCTTTACATCTCCAGGTTAATGACATCACCTGCTTCTCTGTTTATATGTGAGATTTGTCTATAATTTTCCTTTTCATATTGATTTGTCTAGTATTTATGTCAAAGTTTTGTTAGCCTCACAACAACATGGATTGTACTCTTTTTTTTCTATTTTATAGAATTTATGTAAGATTGAAATGAAAATTTGGTAGATCGACTATAAAACTATCTAGTTTTTTTTGTGGAAAAATTTAAAATTATTAATTCAATTTATTTACCAGTTTTAGGGTCATTTAGGTTTTCTATTAGTTTTTGAGTTAGCATTGCTAAGTCAGTATTTTCTAAGAGTTTGTCCTTTCACTTGTTTTAAAATGTATTGGTCAATATTTTAAAAAATCTTTGTTGTTTTCCTCTTTGATGCATCTGTGGTGGTGTCTCCTTTTAAATTCCTAATAATGTTTATTTTTGCTTTCTCTTTTTCTTGATCAGTTTTTCCATTTATTAGTCTTTTCATAGAACTTATTTCTGGGTAGGTTGAATGTCACTGTTATGTATTTGTTTTCTATTTTATTAATTTACTTTGCTGTTTTATTATTTTCTTACTTTTATTCCCTTTGGGTTTATTGTAGTTCTTTGCTTACCTTCTTAATTTGGATGCTTAAAGCTTGGTTTTCAAGTTTTCTGCTTTTCTAATGTATGAAATGAAATGCAAAATAGTATGATGCTAAACATAACCTTTAGCTTCTCTTGCCTTGGCTCAACCTCCTCTCACAATCTTTTACCTTGTTTTCCTCTCTTTCTCCCCTTATTTCCCTCCTTATATTTTACATCTTTCCACGTTCATCTCCTCTCCCAGACTGCCTTCTTTGCTGACTTCAGGCTGCAACATCAGACACACAGAAGCAACAGCCTCCCCAAATGGTCTGATCAGCTTCCATGACTGTGTAAGTGCGGTCGCGGTTACTGCTTCTAGGGGGAGGGGCGGCCGGTAGTTAAGCCCTCAGCTCTCGGGGCTGCTTAAAGGGTACCGGCGGCGGGGGCTCTTTCCCGGAGGCGAGGGCGAGGCGGAGGACGTGGCCGGGGTCCTCGGCGGGAGGCGTGCAAGGTATGGAGGGCGGCGATAGGGACAAGACACTCTTCATCCAGTAGGAGTATGCGCCAAAGAGAGAGAGTTATTCAGGGGTGATTACAGGTTATATAGGCTGGTAAGAAGGGCAGGGCTGGAAAGGAGGTGAAGCAGCCTTAAATGGCAATACTGAAGGGCTAGGGGCTAGGATTGGTTCTGAGAGAACGCAGGAGCCGTTGCAGCGGGGCGGGGGTTGTTCTGGCCACGGTGCATGCGCGCTGGCGGTGGCAGGAGTGGCCTTGGCACCAGGGAGTGAGTGGGTAAGATAAGGAAGTGGGGAAAGGGCAGTTGGGAGAAAGGCGGTTTCCTCCGGCAAGCCTCCCCTGCCAGTGGCATTTTGGGTGAGGAAAAGGGAGCTGCCTTGACCTCGCTCCCCAGGCTCGGGGGGGCTGCAGAGGGCACTCACGCCCGTACCTACTACCCTCCCCAGGGGGTGATATCAGGTCCCCTGGCCCAGGCCTGGTAAGTCGAGGTACAAGCTCAGTCACCCGCATGTAAGGTCAAATACCTGGAGTAATTCATATATACACAAATCTATCAAGATTGATCTGTCAAAATCCATCTATCTCCATTTATCTCTATTGTTTCTTTCTTTCTTTCTTTCTTTCTTTCTTTCTTTCTTTCTTTCTTTCTTTCTTTTCCTTTTTTTCTTTCTCACCCACCATCTATTATCTATCTAGTGTGTGTGTATTTGTATATGTGTGCATATATATATATATGTATGCATGTATGTGTGTATGTATGTATAAATATATATTTTCCCCCAATGATTCTACTTCTCTGATCAAATGCTGACTGATACAGGCTGGACTGTGTTTATATCTGTTTTTATATGAAAACACTGGAGCTCAAAGATTTTAAGTAACTTGTCCAAGTTTATATAAATAGTGAGTAACAGAAAGAAGCAATATTTGAACCTCGTCTGTCTACCTCCGAAGGCTATGGTCAGTCTAATCTGTCTTAGGGAATTCAATGGGGAATCACACATATGTGGAATATTACTTGATTGATGAGTGTCACATTTAAAATAAGCAAAGTGATTAATCTAGCACTCTTGATTAGGTCTCATTAATACTATATTTAGTAAGTGTGCATCTAATTTCTTTTAAGAGACATAGATAAATCAGAGCCACTTTTAGAAGATCAACCAACCAGAGAGAGATTTAGGATGAGGAAATGTTAATGAAATAATGCAGACAATGAAATATACAGCAGAGAATAGGAGTTCCAGTTGGGGTATAAGGAATATAACATGGTGCACAGAACTGGGCAGAGAAATATTTAAAATTCCAAGGCACTAGCACAGAATTTTTAGGAGGAACAAGTCCCTTACACATCAACTGCCATCCTAAAAACAAACAAACAAACAAACTATAAAAGGTGCATATAATTCCAAAACTATCAATTAAATACTTAAGCACCTCAAATTATTTCAAGTAAGTGATAGTGCCCAATCCAAAGGCTTGCCCTCCCCACTTACTGTCACATTTCATCAATTCTAAGATGTACCTCTTTTTTCCCCCATATTTTGACATCTCTGAAATTAGGATTTGTCTTATTTTAAGCATTAGGTTTCTTCCTTAGTGGTATATAAAATAATGGTGCACGGGGAGAGAACATAATAATTTACAGACCCCAAACCCAGTTATAAAAACCCAGTTATAAAAAATATACATTTTTAAAAGGAAAAATAACTATGCATAAATGCCATCCTGGACCACCATCCCCTAAAGATGAAAATTTCATTAACTTCCCCATTGTTTCTAGTTTACTTATTTTTTTAAAAAAATTATTGTGATAACATGTGCAACATAAAAATTCCAATTTTCACCATTTTCAAGTATACAATTCAGTCACAATGTTGTGCTACTATCACCACCATCCAAAACCCAGATATTTTCATTACCCCAAACAGGAACTGTGTACCAATTAAGCATTGACTTTCCATTCTCCTTCCCACTACTCTTGGTAACCTGAAGTCTGCATTCTGTATCCATGAATATGCATAGTCTAGTTAGTTCATATAAGTGAAATCATATTATATCTGCCCTTTTGTATTTGCTCCATAGTTTCTAGTAGCAGATTAAGATGCTCACTTTGTGTCTTCCTTGTCCTGACAAAAGTTTCCTTTTGATATTATTCTCCCTCTTATGCACTTCTTTGGTTATCTGAAGACTATTAGAGACTTCTTAAAGCTTTTCATGTTCCTTGGAGCTGAAGATAGCTCATTGTGTTGACTCAGGTCCTTTCAGCTTCGACAAACCCTGCCACCATTTCTGCTGTTTTTTCACCATGCTGGTGATACTGCTGATTGGGGAGTGGAGTCTTTGTAAGACCTGCCACCAAATGGGCTTCATCAGTTGAGGTTCCTCTGACTTTGGATTTTTCCCCAAACTCATCTGTGGTTTCTGTCATGGCTCCCTTCATTCTCCCCACCAATCACCCCTCTTTTTAGAAACATATTCAAGCATTCTCTTCTCTCAGAAGGAAACCATGTCTAGCTATTTGGATTGTAATCTGGTTCCTCAACTATCTACTTCCCAATCTAGTGTTTGGACATACATTTTGTGACCTGATTCCTTAGGTGTTTGGCTTTGGGTATCTAAAACCAAGCTTTTGGGTTTATACACACACACACACACACACACACACACACACACACACACACACACCACATACACATATATGTGTGTGTCTGTGTATGGTAGTTTGAAGCTGTGTGGTGATTTTACCACAGAAAAACATGTTCTTAAAATTAATCCACTTTTGTGGATATAAACTCATTGTAATTAGGAACTTTTGATGACATTACTTTAGTTAAGGTGTGACCCATGTCATTGAGGATGGGTCTTAATCCTATTATGGGAGTCCTTTATAAACTGAATGAATACATGCACACACACATACACACACACATGGGGGGGAGAACCATGAACCAAGAAGCTGAAAGCAATGGAACCAGGAAGTGAAGGGAGGGACCAGCAGACATTGTCATGTGCATTGCCATGTGGCAAAGGAGCTAAGGGTCACCAACAGCCAGTCTTTGGGAATAAAGCATCCCTTAATGGTGTCTTGATTTGGACGTTTTCTCAGCCTCAAACTGTAAGCTGATAAATTTCCATTGTTTAAGCCAATCCATTTCATGGTATCTGCTTTAAGCAGCCTAAGAAACTGAAACAACATAAATAACAAAGAAGAAAATCCTGATACTTATAAATTAAAAGAATGTAACTTCAAGACTAATAGCTAAGCTATTAGATTTATCAATTAAAAGAATGTAATTTCAAGACTAATATCTAAGCTATGAGGTTCAGGAGCCAATTTTGAAACTCCAAAGCCAGGAATTTAACTGTTTGTTCTCTATATTTGACATAATTCCTTCACCCACACAATCCAGATGAATGAAGGTCAAAGAGAAAAAGGAAATATGTACCCTAGGGTTTTCACTCAGGCAAAGGTGACCCACAGTTAACCACACAGGGGGAAGAGCAGAGACTGTGAGGAAATGTGCAGTTTGGAGGATTTGACTTGTATGACTGCGACTTGAATCTGGGGAAGGAAGGCTGGCTTTTAACACTAGGGGCACAGCAGGACAATGAGGAAGTAAGTGGCAAGGAGACCCAATGATGGTGTCTGGGGGAAGGAGGATGACTAACATGTATTGAACACCCCCTGTGTCCAGGCACTTGAGATAAATTATCTGATTAATCTTCACAATCACACTAGGTGGTGAGGATGTTGATTTCCAATTTCAAAATAAAGTAAAAGAAGACCTTGGGTTTTGTTGGGAATTGAATCATGTCCCCCACAAGACATGTTCAGTTCCTAACTTCTGGTCCTGTGGTTATGGACTCATTTGTAAATAGGATCATTAGGAATACTGCTAAGAGGAGTCCAAATTGAATTCAGGTGAGCCTTATTCCTTTATGACTGGAGCCTTAAGAAGGAGAGGAAACCTAAACAGAGACAGACGGCTTTGCAGGAGGACTAGAAATCACAGAAGGAGACTGAAGGAGACACATCACCATGTGACTGAGGCAGAGATTGCCAGCAAGCCACTATTAGAAAGCTACAGACATCAAAGAAAGCATTGCTTACCGATACCTTGATTTTGGACTTCTAGCCTCCAAAACTGTTCTTGTTTAAACTAAACCAGTATGTGGTAATGATTATAGCAGCTTTGGCAAATGAAGACAGATTTGACTCTTAAAACACTAAATAAATGTCCTTATCTTTTATTAACAGCAGATAGTTCCAACCCAAGGTTATTTGGGAATAAACCATGAAGGGTGGATGCTTCTGATTCCTTGAATGTTTATTGTTTCACCCTATTTGCATCGCTGTTTACCCAGAGGATTAAAAGAAAAAAAGATAGGAACGGGGAAAGTTAAAGAGTTGCAATTTTTCCATAGGGTGTTGGGTATTGGATATAAACTTGGGACTTGTGTATTCAGGATGGACTCCAATCTACCTCTTCTACACTTCCCTGCCCTTTTCCCCACCCAGCTTCTTGGTCCTTTTGATCCCTGCCCTGACAAATGATTCTTACTCAGGATGAAATTATTTTCTGTCCATTAGCTCAGCATTATGCTTGCTATTTTCAGCTAACTTTATTTTTAGGGGGGAAGTGTTATCATATTGGGTAATTTACACTAATGGATTTAGAAGACTTATACACAAATAAGGCTGCTGGGATAAATACCACACAGTGGGTTGACTTAAACAACAAGAATTTATTGCCTCGTGGTTTTGGAGTCTAGAAGTCCAACACCAAGGTACTGGCATACTTTGCTT
This sequence comes from Choloepus didactylus, assembly GCF_015220235.1. Classification (NCBI taxonomy): domain Eukaryota; kingdom Metazoa; phylum Chordata; class Mammalia; order Pilosa; family Megalonychidae; genus Choloepus; species Choloepus didactylus. The sequence continues at coordinate 23,238,657 of NC_051309.1, forward strand.
TCTCCTGGAGTCTGTAGTGTCCCAGCAATCTTCCATCAAATGACCATCTCTTGCTTCTTATATCTGCTCCTCACATTTCCCCTGACTCCTGACTTCTACTTCCTTGTTCAATTTCCTTTGCTTATAAGGACTTGAACCATAGGGGTTAAGGTCAACTCTGATTCAATTTGCCCTCATCTAAAAAGAATCTCTGAAGAACCTATTTACAAATGAGTCCACACCTTAACTAATAATGGCATCTTCAAAGGTCCTATTTGCAAATGGGTTCACACCCAGGAGACCAGGGATTAGGACTAGACATGGTGGACATGAGTCAATCCCCAACACATATATATATTCCAACTAGTGCAAATGTCTTCCTACTTAAAAAATTTTACACACAATTTATAATTATTTAAAACAGTTTTACAGCACTCCTGAAAAAGAAGTAAAGTCATACAGTTATATTAAAACTGGGGGAGGAGGGAGGAGATGAAGAGAAGCAGTGAAGAGCTTAAATAAAACTCCTTAATTAAAAATCAAAGTTCACCAGCTACTTAGTGGTAGAACCCCAGCCTGTCTGTCCACACTGATGCCCAAAGACAATGTAATTAGTCTGATAAATTCCTGAGAGACTATATTCTGGCCCTGTGGCTCTTGAGCAAATTACTTGGATCAGAATTTCCTCACCTGTACAAGGGAGATAAAGTAGGATCTGTGGTGGCTTGGAGATATGTACCCCAGAAAAACAGTTTCTTATCTTAATGCATTTCTGTGGGTGTGAATCCAGTGTAAATAGGACCTTTTGATGAGGTTACTTCAGTTAAGGTGTGGCCCACCTCAATCAGGTTGTGCTTCAAACTGGATTACTGGTGTCCTTTATAAATGGAATGAAAGTCAGTTAGAGAGAAACCACAAGGAGCAGCCACAAGTTGGAAGTCAATGGAACTTGGAGGAGAAAGAAGATGCCACCATGTGCACTGCCATGTCATGGAAAAGTCAAGGAACAAGGATTGCTGGCAGCCAGCTCCAGAACGCCATGGTCTTTGGGAAGAAAGCATCGCCTTGCTGACACCTCAGTTTTGGACTTCTTCTAGCCTCGAAACCATGAGCCAATAAATTCTTGATGTTTAAGCCAATCCACTGTAGGGTATTTGCTTTAGCACCTGGGACTCTGTGAGCGTCAACAAGACAAGCTATGTAACATGCTAAAATATATTGATAAAGGAGAATATGGAAGTTAAGTGTGTGGACCTCACAGCCTTATTGGGTTCAAATTCCAGACACACTATTTACCAATGTGAAACTTAACCTCTCTGAGCCTCAACTGCAAAATGGGGATAATAATCTCACAGGGTATTGTGATAATTAAATGAGGCAGCATAAGTAAAATGCTTAGAAAAATGACTGATTATAGTAAGTTTTCAATAACTTTTAACTACTAATATTCATATTGTTTTCATTGTAATCTACCTTCAGGATATTTTTTAATTTTTTTAAATATCTGTAATCTTTATCATATTATATACCTACCTTCCATCAGGATCCATTACCTGAAAATAATGTAACCTGCTCCGTGCAGTAAAAATATGTAATTATGCAAAAAATGTAATTAGAAAAATTCTTAGCATCCTCATATGTTTATGTCTCTATTTAGTTCATTACCTGCGATTAAAAGCATTTTTATCACAAGTCTCTCAGTCTCAAACTTGTCCTTTTGCATTTGATAAATGTCTGTTATTTCTAATAGGTATTTTCATAATTTCATTATTTTTTTCCTATTCAATTTATTAGCATTCTTCATGAAGTTAGTTAATCTCCCAGAACATTCCCTGGAGTTTTATTAGTTGATAATTCCTTTGTTATTGATAGTTGCTTTTTCATCCTTCAAGAATGTCTCCATCAGTATTAACGGGAGTCTAAATTGATCTTCCAATCTTCCAAGATGCCTAGAAAAGAGCTTTTCGTAGTAAGATAGTGATTATAGAACCTTTCTCAATTTTGCCAGTCAGACACCTTGAAGAAATCAATTAGTAGGCAAATTATTAACTAATTGAGCATTTAGAGTGTTCTTACTTTTGAAAAATCAATTAGGCCTTTGCCCCTAGCTTTCAAGCATTGCTTCATTATTAATTGTTTTAAACAGCAGTTCATCAGTAATGGATCCAGATCACCTGACAGTTGTTTTTTGTTTATATTATGTGCTTAATTGATTAATACAATGAGCTGAAAACCTTTAACATCATTGATCATGTCACAGGATGCTGAGTAATTGGCTAGCAAAATGCAATTTTTTTAAATTGATTCAATGGTTCAAAGGTTCAATTCAGCAGCAGATTGCAGTCAGCAAAAAGAGAGGATTTTCAGTATTTCTTCAACATGGATGATCTGAAGGATAGTCCCACCTCATTTTTGGAGCCAATACTATTTTTATGCCTTCATTAGTGATAATTCCTTGTTCCATTTAAAGCTCCAAAGATCACATTTGTTATTTTAATGGCACTATTTTATTAACACTGGGTAAACATAAATTTCAATTCAAATTTTGAAGAGGTTGTCACTGTTGTCAAAGCTCTGATAAGGAATTAAGCAGGATGTGAGTCAATGCTTCATAAGAACTTCAAGTGGGAGCAGTGAAGTGTGGAGAATAAGGTTGTCTACTCTTCCAGGAAGCCCACCCTGAATCAAATCTCTTCATGTTTTGAGTCCCCTTTTTTCTGTTCCTAGGGCTCTCTAGATGTATCTTTTTTTCTGTAATTATCACAGTATTGTGTTTATTTCTATGGCTCCCACACCAGTAAGACTGTAATCCCTCAGAAGTCAGGCACTTGCTTCTGTGCTTTTGTATCCTTTGTTCTACATCTGCTACTGTTTTGACACAGAACTGGCACTGAATAAATACTGGTTGACCAAATGAAAGGAAGTACACACATATAATCATGTACGCAAGAATCATGTATATATTCTTTCATTCAGTCAAGGAAACATATTTTGGTTACATATATGTATATGTGTATATGCACACATACATATTTAACATATGCATTTTCTTGATACATTCCTATATATGTGTGTATTTATATATGTATGTACATGTGCATGTACATATATGGTGTGCGTGTGTGTGTGTGTGTGTGTGTGTATTCCCTTGATAAATAAAAAACAAAGACCCTGGATTTCCAAGCTGTCTCTGATGATTATTAGGCAAATTTCTCTCTGTTTTTCTGTTGACAAGACCTCAGAGCTCAGTCAGAGTCTTAGGCCTGCTGGAAACCGTTTTAATCCATGCCTTCTCTGTGTCTTCAAACACTTCTTGAGCTAATATTTTAAGCCAGTGTTCTCCAAAGTGTATTTGATTTAACAACAACAACAAAAAGTCCCTTGAGATATTACTAACCCAAAGGTGATCCATGGTCAAATAAATCCAGTGAAAGGCTGCATATTCATCCCTTTTAAGAAGGTTCAATGTGCATCAGAACATTAAAGATTCCAAGAAGCCCAACAACAACTTTGTAGAACCCAAGTTTTTGACCTTGAAACTCTTTTGTGTGGAACATTCATTAACATCTCAGGGAACTAATGGTCTATAGAACATACTTTGAGAAACACTGCTCTAAACAATAAATGGGTCAGAGAACACGATTTTGGTTGTGCTTTATATATGGGAAAATGTGGTGAGGAACATCAGGATCTGAGACTGCTTGTGGGCATTCTACCCATTAGTCTGGCAACCTTAATTGTTCATTTTTAAAACGTGTTGCTTTCTCTTCTAGTAATAGATGTTCATTGCAGAAAACTTGGAAAATAGATAAAAGTAAAAAGAAAAAATTCTATGAGTGTTTTGTTTAAAGGGCTAAATTTTAAAATAAATTTGGGAGACCCTAAGTTAAAGGAGCTCCTTTATGACTTCTCAGCCTTAGTACATGCAATAATGGACAACATGACTCTCCAATGGGGATACAATGTACAGCTGCTTCCCAATCTTTTGACCACAGATCCCTTTTATTTCTAGGCATTTTGGAGACTAATGTTTGTTGGAATCCACCTTGGATAATGAGGAGACATTTAGAAGGCTTGCAGTGACTGTTGCCCGGTGTGTGTCACTGCCTGGCATGGTCATGTTTTCGAGGTAGTCAAGGACTCCTGGGAGTTACATAATTCTTGAGACACTTGAGATCCAGTTCTCATCCCTTACTTCTTGTCACAGCTATTTTCATCCAAGGACTGGGCTGTGGCTCAAGGCACAAGGACCCAGATGGACCAGAGCTGAAAATAATAAAAATAAAATTAATATGCATTTGGGAAACAATTGCTTAGGCAAACCAACACACAAAGATAATGGAATCTGTCCGAAGCTTCATTTTCCCAACTGAAGAGCAATAATATGCATATTAACCCAGGTGACTGTCTAAACAGATTCTTGGCAGCCTGTGATTAGATAAAGTAGCTTAGGCGTCTTGAATGCAATTTACGTGAAGTCAAGCACCATCACAAAGGGACAAAGATGAGACACATTTAAGCTCAACCATAACAAATTGTACTTTCAAGTTTTCATTCTCACTTTCTTAATTCCAAGTAACTATATACAGTTTAAACATAATTTCTTTTTCTTTCCAAAATGTTTAATTCTGAGTTTTTACTTAATTGCAGAGTTTTCAAGAGGCTTGGGGTGTGGACATTACTTCTTAGAAAAAAGAATGAAAGAATCTACAAGAAATTTAAATAATGTGAACTTCTTATGTTCTTATTAAGTCACAGTTAAGGGCAAATGGTGGTGTACATGGTATTGCTGTTTATAGATGCAGCAGCTGTTGATAAAATGAAGTACAAGGAAATTCTTTAAAACAAAAGCAATTGTGCAAGTGATAAAGATATTTCATATTTAAAGAAGAATAACTTGATTTCAAAGCACATTTAGGGTATTAAAAATCTGAATACACAATTTTGGAACATGAAGAAAATAGTTTTTTTTGTAATTACAAATTAATTGCTATTGATTAAAGTAAAATTAAAAGAATTATGGAAAAATGGTAAATATTTTATTAAGATAACAGTGTTGCATATTATAATCGTGGAAGTAAGATATAAGTTCTGAAAGAGAAAAGGCATTTATAATTAGAGATGGTAGAGGAAGTATTTTTTGAAATCTCCTTTGAAGATTTTGAAATCTCCATTTGCTGAGCACCCATTATACACCAGGCATTAGCTAAATATTTTATGTGGTTTATTTCATTGAGGTCTGTCAAAAACATAAAAAGGACTTTATTTTCCTCATTTTACTTTAGACTCAAAATGTAAGGAAAAGAATGCATAGCACAGTAAAGAGAATTAGGAGATAGCACTCATCCACTTTGCAAAAAAATCATCATAGGATATCATGTCATATTGCATTTTTTTTTTTTTTCATTTTACCATCAAAGAGTGAATCAGGGTACAGCATTTGATTCTCTCCATGAGAGTTTTCCTTTGCCACTATTGTTATTCAAGAGTTTTAATTATTCATTTCTTTAAGGAGACATACTTAGAATTCCTTTCTTTAGGTCATCAAGAAAGAGCTAGATAAATTAAGGCTCTTTTATCGTATGAAATTATAATGATTTTAATCATAATAATTCTTTCTATATTTTACTTAATGCAGCTGGGGTAAATGAGGTTGAAAGCATTTTGTGTATAAAAGCGCTGTCAAGAACACTAACTTCCTAGGACATAAATTGGTACCTGGGGGATGAAATGAACCAGGTACATTAGACTCCAACTGTGATGGTGTGGGCAGATGGGGAAGAATAAGTATATTTTGTTTTCTCTTCCAAGTTATTAAATAAGGAAACCTTCCCCTGGAAAAGAACTAACCCAAGAATAAGAAGCAGGAGCTCTTGAGGCAATTGGGTTTTAAATATTCTGTCTTAAAATTACTGCAATTTTTTTGGATTTTTTTTTCATAGAAAATGAATTAAAAGCCTGCACACTCACACAGACATGTGAAAGTATATAAAAGAGCTAGAATATAATCATGAATAAATCTCTTTAAAACTTGCACTTTATTTCCGTGTTTATACAATTGAGGTTTCAAAACACAAAAGACATTCAGAATTAATTTAGAATTATGGTTTTCACAGAAATAATGGCATAATTCTTTCTCGTATTTAGTCATATTTTTTACAAAGCATGTGACCATTTCCAAAAACTCTTGGTTCCATAACATATTTAAAAACACCTGCAAAATTACCAGGCTGCGAAACAGCACTAACTAGGCATTTTCCCCATAGAAAACCATTCCACACACCTACTCAGAATTATACATTAAATCAGGAATTTAATATTGCAAATATATAAAAGAATAAATTATCATTTCTTTTGGAGTTATAACTTTGGATTTTAGACTTCCTTCCAGTTAATATTTCAAACGTGGCTTTGCATTTATGCAATTTTGGGGTGGGCATTGAATGCATAAGCTTTAATGATAAGCTAGCTCGCCTTCATTTCCTTGAGAACAACACAGAATTGCATACCTTTTTTAATACCAGTTGAGCTTTCTGCATACAAATGAAGCATTGCTAAACAATTCCAACTGTGTGTTTTAGAAAATCAGCACAGTTCAATGTTCTCTAATTTTCTGAGTCTCGGGAACATTAATAATCATTTTAATTCTCTGGTAACACTGAATTACATAGTAAATTATACCAAGCCTGGAAAAGTTCCTCTTTTTTTTTTTTTTTTTTTTTTACTCATATATCCCTTTTATATGAAGAATCTGAGATATGAATGAACTCAAATGGTATTTAAATTTGTGGCTGAAATTAACTGTAGCACTTAAAATAATTCTTGCTATTTTAAGGAAAAAGCTCCTGAGGTCATTTGAAAAAAAAAGAGAATTACACTGAAGAAGAGAAAGGCAGAGAGAAAGAGAGATAATTAATAGGATATACTAGGATTGAATAACTAAATGAAAATATACACATCTGCCAGAGCGCAAAGCAGTCAGAATAATATTAATCAAATCTTACTGACTCTTAATTGGAATAATGAGAAAACATTCTTAGCCTGCTTGATCATGTTGGCATTTTAATTAAACTTTCTTGGATCTCAGGGCAAACAATAATTTTTTGTTGGAACTCTTTTTGTTTAACCGTTAACAAAAATACTTTTGAAGGCAGTAACGGAGTAGTAGCATAATTGGGGTCTTTATGTGTAGCAACAAGACAGAACATGTTGCCATAGATTCCAAACTTTGCCTTTTTAAAAAGCTGTCTATAAATCTGCAACTACAAGAAACCTGAACAATGAAATGTGGATTTAATTAGAACAAACTTCCCACATTTTCAGAGATAATGTTATGGTTATTCTTCTGCAGTATGTACCTAATAGAGCAGTTCTGGTCCAGTGGAATAAAGATTTTCAATAAATAAATAGCTGACAATTTAATATATACCTATATAGCATACTGTGTGCTAAGGTACAATTCTAAGTGCTTTAGAAACCACCTTATGAAATAAGTGCCATTTTATTCCCACTTTAATTATGAGGAAAGGAAGGCACAGAGAGGCTAAATAATTTGTCCCAGCATAAAGCTAACTAGCTGTGGTGCTAGGATTTAAACCGGGTGGTCTGGTTCTGGTTCTGGTTCTCTGGTAGAGAGCTTGGTTGCTCAACCTCCTCACCATGCCTCCAAAACTTTTCTAAATACTTTTTACATGCTCATCACTTTTTTCAGTGATATGCATATACCATCTCATCTAATCCTGAGAACAATTCTGCAAAGTATGTATTATTATCTTCATTTCAAAGATGGGGAAAATGAGGCTCAAGGAAATTAACTTGATCAAGTGTAAATTACTAGGAATTAAGGAGCAAACTCATTTCTGACTCCACAGTGCATGCATTTTCCAACCTCTTCCTTATATACTAAAGCTATTTTTAAAGATTAAGATATATAATTTACTATCTTTTTTTAAATAAAAATGAATACATTGAATCAGATACTTTGTAATTTATCTTATTGTGGAAGTTCTGTCACTCCTGCACTAAATATTTACTAAATGTCTGTTCAGGTTTTGTGGGGACATTATGCAATGTTGGACACCCTCTTTCAGATAAAGAATACAAATTTATGAATGTAAAATTAGATTTGAAAGCAAATAGTCATCATGAATGAGAAATGGAGTCATAACAAATTACATCACCATCACAGTGCAATGCAGCCTTTGGTGCTGACCTTTGTTTTATCATGCTGGGTGAGTCAGCACAATGGGTGATGGATGCAATCTGTCACTGGACATTAGCAACAAACTAACTGTGGATGGAAGTGACTGTGAACCACATAGCTATATCCCATTAAACACAAACTAAATGGATACCAAATCAAGTTTCTCCCAGCTGGATTTAAAAATGAAACAAAAACAAAAACCCAAAAGCCCATAACTGTTCAACACACCAAACACAAGGCTAAGGTGTGATGCAAGAGAAGTCAGAATGGAGAAAGACGTGGTCTCATTTTTGCAAATTTAACAAAAATATGTGACCATGAGAACACATTACTAGGGCCATTCCAAGGGCTTTGGAATGGACCTGTTCCAAAGAGGAGCTGTGAAGCTTAAGCTTCATTAGCTTCATAGTAAATCCAACATCTTCTGACACCCAATCTGTTCCAGGAGAGTTATACCCCTCAAATAATGGTGAATTTGTCAGCCAACAGAACCAGTATTATGCCAACAGCATGGATATGTGGGTGCAGTGGGGTAGGGTGGTGAGGAGCAACAGGGGAAAATCTCTGTTCCTCATTGTTGGTCAGGTTATACCAATCTGGAAATACTGAAGAAAATCCATAACGGTTTACAATTAAAAGTGAAAAAATAAATTTAACAATGCTTTTTTTTCCTGGTTACAGAGACCATTGGTAGATAGAAGAAATGTTTAAGAATTTGATCTAGACCAAGATGAAAGAAAAACCCATTTCCACTCTTCTCTTGGGGCCTTCTATAATGAAGGATGGTTAGGAAAGTCAGAGGGCAAGTCACTGTAAAGGCTCAATTTCTTATGTGCAGGAAGAACTCTGGGTTTAGGCTGGAGGAGAAAGATGAAGAAAGGTGAACTGAAATTCTCTATAGGAAGATAAAAATTGACTCCACGTGGGTGGGTAACTCTTTGGAGATTCACTTGCTCCTCTCATGCTGGTCAGGAGATGTGCTGGTTTGGATGTATTATGTCCCCCAAAATGCCATGTTCTTTAATGCAATCTTGTGGCAGCAGATCTATTAGTGTTGATTAGGTTGGAATCTTTGGATTGGGTTGTTTCTATGGAGATATGACCCACCCAACTCAAGGTGATAACCCTGATTGAATTATTTCCATGGAGGTGTGGTCCCACCCATTCAGCATGGGTCTTGATTTAATCACTGGATTCCTATAAAAGAGCTTACAGACAGAAGGAGCTTGCTGCTGCAGCTTAGAGAGACATTTTAAAGCTGGCCATTGAAAGCTGATGCTGACATTTTGGAGAATGCCATTTTGAAATGCAACCTGGGAGCAAGCAGGTGGCAGCCACGTGCCTTCCCAGATAACAGAGGTTTTCTGGATGCCATTGGCCATCCTTCAATGAAGGTACCTGTTCTGGTTTTTTAATGCTGCTGTTTGCAAAATACCAGGAAACGGATTGGCTTTTATAAAGGGAGTTTATTTGGTTACAAAGTTACAGTCTTAAGGCCATAAATTGTCCAAGGTAAGGCCTCAATAATGGTACCTTCTCTGAAGGATGGCTATTGGTGTCCATAAAACCTCTGTTAGCTCGGAAGGCACATGGCTGGCGTCTGCTTGCTGCCAGGTTGTGTTTCAAAATGGTGTTCTCCAAAATGTTGTTCTTGGGGCATTTTGTCGTCTCTTAGCTGCATCCCTTCTTCAAAATGTCACTCTCAGTTGCTCTCCAAAATGTCACTCACAGCTGCACTGAGTTCCCTCTGTTTGTCAGCTTTTTATATGGCTCCAGTGATTTAATTCAGACCCACCCTCAATGGGTGGGGTAGCACCTCCATGGAAATTATTCAATCAAATGTATTCCTCACAGTTGATTGAGTCATATCTCCATGGAAACACTCAATCAATAAGATCCAACCTAAGAATGCTAATATGTCTACCCCCACAAGATTGCATCAAAGATAATGGTGTTTTGGGGGATATAATACATCCAAACTGGCACAGCACCCTATTGTTGATGCCTTACCTATGACCTTAAGACCGTAACTTTGTAACCAAATAAACTCCCTTTATAAGAGCCAATCCATTTCTGGTATTTTGCATAATGGCAGCATTAGCAAACTGGAACAGGAGACATCAAAGACTTATTCTTTTAGAATGAACCCTGGATTGTTTTAAGAATTCCCCATAGAGTGATTTGCAGTAAGGAGGCAGGTCTCTGGGTACAGGTGTCTGGGAATGGGTACCTTATCTCCCCTTACATGTGCAGAACCCGAGAGGCCCCAATATAAATGGAAACCCAAAAACCATTTGTCTGATTATTTGAAAGTTACAAATCAAATAAAAAATCATTAAATAAAATATGCAGTATTTCCTGCCTTGAGAAAACTGTGCTTCCATGATGACAAATTAGAAAAGTATGTGTAAAACAAAACTATGAATTGCTGATGTTTGAAAGTTTGCAAAATGCTTCCAAGATGAATGATTTTATTACCTCTGCAAATGTTTCGATGTTCTGTTGATGGGTCAGAGATTTATGGATACATAATCAAGGCAAACATAATTTATAAATCATCTATTTATTTTATAAAATCTGTTTTTCTTGTCTTCATTTCAGCAAAATTGCTAATTATGTCATTGTAATAAAAATTTTACATGATTTGTGTTCTGTTGACAGTCATGATTTAAGGCAGGTAGCAGCATATTTTTTCTTAAAGGGGCAGATACTAAATATTTTAGTCTTTGACAACCCTTTGGTCTTTATTGTAACTATTAAACTCTACCATTGTAACTGGTAAGCAGCCATATACAATGTGTAAAGAAACAGGCATGTCTATGTTCTGATAAAACTGTATTACATGTGGAATAGTTTGTTGACACTTGGTTAAAAGTCATATGTAATTTCATTCAAAGTGTACAAAATTAAATATATTTTCATCAAAAATTTAAATTAAAATTAACATGAAAAGCAAAAACTTAAAGTTGTTTTTCTATGTATAAAATTTTATCCTCTAAAACATTAAAAAGTATCTATTAAAATTATAAGGCAAACATCAAATTATATTTATGAAATTATAATGAATATCAAACTTATAAATCAAATTTATTTAAATAAACTAAATTTTTCATTTTTATTTTTTAAAATTTAATTAAATTATATTAATTATGTTTGTTTAGTCTCAATTCAGGCATTCAATGCTGTGATGGTTAGGTTCATGCGTCAACTTGGCCAGGTGATGGTACACTGGCCTAACTGTTGCCGTGAGGATGTTTGTGGCTGGTTAATAAACCAAAAGGCTGGTTTATTAAATCATCAGTCAATTGGCTGCAGCTGTGACTGGTGATGTCAATGAAGGGTGTGTCTTCCACAATGAGAGAATGTAGTCAGCTGGATTTAATCCAATCAATTGAAGACTTTTAAGTGAGACAGGTAGAGGATCTTCACTTCTTTGGCTGACCAGTGAAGTGTTTCCTGAGGAGTTTGTTGAAGTTGCCAGTTTGTTTCCTGAGGAGTTCATTGAACGTCTTCATTGGAGTTGCCAGTTTGCTGCCTGCCGTACAGAATTTGGACTCGTGCATACCCACAGTTGCGTGAGACACTCTTATAAATCTTGTATTTATGGATATCTCTCATTGATTCTGTTTCCCTAGAGAACCCTAATACAAATGCCCATCTAGTTGCCAATGTAAACATAAAAGCAAATTACATCTAGACCTGCATTTATGTGTATCATAATTGCTAATATTGCAGAATGTTCTTTGGTCACGCTTTGCAACTGCTGCGAAAACTGGGCTAATTTAAGATACACCTAAGGAACATGAATGGTATCACAAAGAGAAGCATCAACCATACTTCAGGGTGCAAGAGTCTGTTGCATTCATGATATAGAAGAGGAGGATTTCCAAGTTAACTAATTTGTCTTTTCTTTTCCAAACTGCTTCTTCTGCTCAAATGATCTGCTTACTCTGAATCAATGTCCGTCTCCAGTGTTGGCCGCAGTCCATCCATGGCATTCAATGGTTACTTTTCATTTAGAGAATATAGGGCAAGAAAGAGCACATATGTTTTCCTACACCTAAAGGGTGTTACATCTTAAAAGCTGATGTTTAGGGATATGTATTGCACTGGAGGAGGAGTACCAGTACCTGAACATCAGAGGCACTCATTTTAGGCAAGAAATATTTTCAATTAGGTAAAATCTGAACTTAGATCTTTTAAAAATATAGATAAAATATTTTTTGCCCCCAATTCTTTTTTCAATCTGACGTAATTTACTGTAGTGAAATGTACAGATTTTAGGTGTAAAAATACATGAGTTTTGATAAATGTATACACCCATTTAACCACCATCCAAATCAAGATGTTGAACATTTCCATAGTCACAGCAAGTCTCCCCTGTCTCTTTCCAGTCAGTCCCTGCCACCAGCCCCTGCCAGAGGCAACCACTATTCTGATTTCTATCACCATAGATTAATTTTGCCTGTTTTAGTACTTAATATAAATGAAATCATACAGTGTATACTCTTTTGTGTTCAGCATAATGATTTTCAGATTTATTTATTTAATTTTATTTTGTATTAGTTTGTAGTTGTTTTACTGCTGAATATAGATATTTATAATATGTTTATTATAATTGTTTATTCTTTCGCTTGTTGATGGACTTTTGGGTTGTTTCTGATTTTTGGCTATTGTGCTGGTTTGTATATATTATGTCCCCCAGTAAAAGCCATATTCTTTAATGCAATCTTGTGGGGACTGATTGATTAATCTTTTTGATTAGGGAGTGACCTCTTGATTGAATGTTTCCATAGAGATTTGACCCCACCCATTCAGGATAAGTCTTGATTAGTTTACTGGAGTCCTTTAAAGGGAATTTACAAAGAGAGCAGAAAGACAAAAATGCCCAGGGATGTGCTAAGCCAGGAGACCCAGATGCTTGCTGACAAGAACAGCTGAGAGAGGAGCTGAAACATAACCCAGGATGAGCAGATGCCAGCCATGTGGCTTTGCAGCTGACAGAGGTGTTCCTGATGCCATCAGCCTTTCTTCAGTAAAGGTATCCTCTTGTTGATGCCTTAGTTTGGAAACTTTTATGGCCTTAGGACTGTAATTTTGTAACCAAATAAACCCCCTTTATAAAAGCCAGTCCATTTCTGGTATTTTGCATAGCAGCAGCATTAGCAAACTGGAACAACTATCATGAATAAAGCTTCTGCGAACATACTTACACAATTCTTTGCATTGGCATATATTTCCATTTCCTTGGGATAAATACCTAGAAGTAAAATTACTGGGTCATAGAGTAAGAGTGTATTTAACTTTACAAGAAACTATAAACAGTTTCCATTTTTGTGCTCATAATAGCAGTATATTAGAGTTCCAATTGCTCTGTCTCTTTGTCAACACTTGGAATTTCAATGTTTTTTTTTTTATTTCTGCCATTCTGCTGGGTGTAAAGGAGTATCTTATTTTGTTCTAATTTCTCTGACGGTTAATGACATTGAGCTCCTTACTGTGTGCTTATTGGCCTTTCACATATCTTCTTTTGTGAAGTATTTGTTCATGTCTTTGCCCATTTAAAAACAACTGGGCTATTTGCCTTTCTTTGTTGATTGCAGGAATTCTTCAGATGTTTTGAATACAGATCCTTTGATACACATATTGTGATATTTTCCAATCTGTGATTAGCCTTTCATTTTCTTAATGATATCTTTGATAAAGAAAACCCATGTGTTCTTTTTAGCATCATTGTGGGAGTAAGTTTATACTACGCAGTGTCCTTGAAAGCACTGAACCTAGCGTGAGGAACAATTTTTGCCTAAGTCCACTAGTATTGGCTCCCTTATTTATTGACAATTTCCAAAGGAAATTCATTATCCTGCTGAAGCTTTTCCTAATCCTTATTCTCTTTGATAGGTACTCTTCATACTATTTCTAAAAAGCCATATTTTATCTGATGTGCCAGAATTTGAGTAAGGGAGAAGAAAGAGTCTTTCTTGTTGAGATATCTCCTCATACTACCCCATATATGGGTGAGCTGAGTTGCTTCATTTTCCTTGTCTGGAGCATCAATTCTTCACAAAGAACCTGCAGTATGTTTGGGCCCCCATATCTCCAAGCCCTTTAAATAAATGGTTTCTTGGCTTTTTTCTGGAGCTGTTCTTTCTAGACGGTTCAGATATGAATCTAAGGGACAGGCAATGTAATCTGAAGTACATCCTCCACAGTCCTCTCCAACACTTTTTAACTGGAGCTCATGAGCCAAATACTCCAGCATGTTCTTCTTTAGTCAAAAAGGTTTCTTGTAAAACCTCCTGGAGGTGGCCACATGCTCTTTGGACTAGCCTAGATACGTGTGAGATCCAAAACTGGGACCTTCTTTAGATTTGAGGTCAGTAAACATGCATTGTGAAAAAAAAAACAGAATTAAAACAACTAGAACAACAAAATCCTTGAATGATTCCATCACTTGCATCCACCCATGAGTCTCATTGGATTTTTCGTCATTTCTAAACATGGTATCATTTCTCTTACCACCAGACATTTGCGTGTGCTTTTCTAAAAACTCCTCTCTCTTCCCTTTACCTAGTTAGCTGGAACTGTTCCAGAAATTCCAAATATATTGCCTTTGACCTTTATTTTAGTTTATTTGAAATTAACACCAATGGTGCCTCACAGTAATGTAGTTTATGAGCAGTGGCATTTCATTTGGATATCGTCACACTTCTTGGTCATTGCCTCTTTACTTGTCTGTCTCCTCTCAGAAACTATCTGAGCCCTGATACTGCATTTTTTCCATTAATTACTGCCCAGTCCCTATCACCTTGTCGTGATGGAATACAGGTCCTGATTTAAGCACTCCACCACGACTGTGGCCTATGGGTCACAGGGAAGCTCCGCTCCACATTCATTTGATGTTCCTTCCTTAGCTTTAGTGTTCACCCCTCCAAAGAATCCTGTAACCAGGACTACATTGCAAATCTAAAAGAACTCTCCTCCTTCTGTCTCCCAGACAGCCTGGGAGTTTTAGTATGTTTTCCATTCCTTACGGATTTAAGGCTCTGTTATTTTGGGGTGGACAATTAGCAATTGAATTACATGTCTGGGCTTTTTTATGTTATAATCTACTATTGAACATAGAGCAAATAGGGGAAGAATCAAATGATATTAATAGAGCCCCTAGTACTGCCAGTCACTGCCTAAGAGCTTTACATAACTTTAGTTTCGTTCGTGATGACTCTGATAAGACATTGAATTTTCATGAGGAGGAAAAGGATAGGAATGCTATTAATATAAGTAGGGATTAAGAGTTTGCACTCTGGGGGGTCAGATGTGCTCTATTTGGTTGGTGCTCAAATTTTTGTCCTGCATCATATATGCTGTGTGATTATAGGCAAGCTGCTGAAGGGCTTTCTGAACCTCAGTTTCCTCACTTGTAAAGTAGAGACAATCATAGTGTGTACATCATAGGGTTGTTCAGTGATGTGTGATTTGAAAGGGTAAAGGACACTGAGTGTAGTAAGTGTTCAATAAACACCAGCTATGCTTATTATCATTGCTATTGAGGTGCTCCATCAGGGCTAGGGCCATTGGGTCATGAAAGCTCTAGAACTTAGAGAAGAGGAATGCTGGAAAGTGCAAGGGAGTGTTGACAAAGTCAAGTTCTCTTGAACAATTTATTTAAAATTCAATTTTATTGAGATATATTCACATACGATACATTTATCCAAAGTGTACAATCAATTGTTCACAGTACCATCATATAGTTGTGCATTCATCACCACAATCAATTTAATTAAATTCAGTTTTATTGAAATATATTCATATACCATACAATCATCTTGAACAATTTTGATCACCCAAACACTACCTGTGTGTGTGTGTGTGTGTGTGTGTGTGTGTGTGTGTGTGTGTTAGGGGTAGTAGAGGAAGAGAAGGGGAAGTTTGGGAAAGTTTTGGGGGAGGGGGCAGTGAGTAAAGGAAGTCCCTTATCTTATACCCGTTGTGTCTGGTTCTTTTATTTCCATCTTTTTTTGAGCTTAATAGGCAAAGATTTGGAATGTAACAAATGGGAGGGATTGCTGACACTCATCTTTCTGCTCTAGCTTCCTGAGAACCTCAAATAAGCCATTGCCATGCCAGTCTGCACCCCTTCCCCTCAGACCTTTCTTGAATACTATTGTGTTGAGGATTCCAATGTCCTGAAATGAAACACTTACACACCTGCCAGGATACCAAGGCCACTTTTGAGTGGACAAGAAGCAGGTGTCTTGCTTTTTGTTTTTCTTCACTGTATCATAGCACCGACTCAAAGTTGACAGAGCCTGAGCAGCAGTGTCGTTATTTTGCAACACAGAGAAAAATCACAAGACTTTGTCAGGAGGATGACGGGAAAAAGTTCTCATATGGCGAAGCAGAAGAGGCAAAGGGAAAACTCGCCTGGTAAAGCTAATGGCATGCTGTTGCTCATCTAAACATCTTAGATGTTTGGGGAAAATGAACACATGCATGCAAGCTACCACATGCATGAAAGGAAATTCCATCCTTTGTTAGTGATGTTTGCTAGCCTTTATCTCTCATTTCACACCAGATCCCTTTATTCTCATAGCTCTACTTTCCATCAACAAATTAATATTTTTTTATGATGAATATTCCTTGTTAAGGATAATCTATCTTTGATTTTAAACTCTAATGGGAGCTGGAGAGAAAAATACATTGTGTTACTTCCCTGGATCCTGAAATATCACCTCCAACTAGTTGGATTTAAACATTTCTAAGTTTTGTTTTATGATAGTCATGACTGGACTCTCATGAAGTCAGTCAGGATTTTAACGTATGTCTATATGGGGTAAAATAAAGAGACAAAATTTGAAATCCATGTTCATACATGTTTTTACCTAGAGAATGATAAAGTTTAAGCTATGCCAAGTGTTGTCTGAGGAAATTTAACTAACAAATGAATAAAGAGACTGGAGAGGAGATGGCATAAAATCCTGTATTGTGCTGATTAAAATTAGAGCTGGTTGCATGGGGAGCAGTGGGGTATAATGCATCTAAAATTTAAAGTAACTTATGGTTTTGTTAATTTTTGGAGATAGCTCTCTTGATGTCACCATATTTCAGCTTCTAGTTCAGAATATAATTCTTAAAATCATGAACCAGTTAATTGTGAGATTTTCTGTTTTTTTCTTTTGAAATGCATTTACTGTTTTGTTTGGTTTTCTCTGCAAAGCATGTACTGGTAGCCCCTATGCTGGTCTGTATATTGAAGATGTTGGAGCAGATGCATGACTTAAATGTGTGTGGCTCATTATGAGAAATTTATAGGGTTTCATCATTAGAGATAATAATGATTCCACCTAATCTGCTACTTTAAAGTTTACAAAACAGCATGGCGCTTTTTCGCAACGGGTTTGCCGCCAGAACACAGGTGTCGTGAAAACCATCCCTGATTCTTAAGCCAAAATGGGAAAGGAAAAGACTCATATCAACATTGTCGTTATTGGACACGTAGATTCGGGCAAATCCACCACTACTGGCCACCTGATCTACAAATGTGGTGGAATCGACAAAAGAACCATCGAAAAATTTGAGAAGGAGGCTGCTGAGATGGGAAAGGGGTCCTTCAAATATGCCTGGGTCTTGGATAAACTGAAAGCTGAACGTGAGCGTGGTATTACCATTGATATCTCCCTGTGGAAATTTGAGACCAGCAAGTACTATGTGACCATCATTGATGCCCCAGGGCACAGAGACTTTATTAAAAACATGATTACAGGCACATCTCAGGCTGACTGTGCTGTCCTGATTGTTGCTGCTGGTGTTGGTGAATTTGAAGCTGGTATCTCCAAGAATGGGCAGACCCGTGAGCATGCTCTTCTGGCTTACACACTGGGTGTGAAACAACTAATTGTTGGTGTTAACAAAATGGATTCTACTGAGCCACCCTACAGCCAGAAGAGATACGAGGAAATCGTTAAGGAAGTCAGCACCTACATTAAGAAAATTGGCTACAACCCCGACACAGTAGCATTTGTGCCAATTTCTGGTTGGAATGGTGACAACATGCTGGAGCCAAGTGCTAACATGCCTTGGTTCAAGGGATGGAAAGTCACCCGTAAGGATGGCAATGCCAGTGGAACCACACTGCTTGAAGCTTTGGATTGCATCCTGCCACCCACTCGTCCAACTGACAAACCCTTGCGTCTGCCTCTTCAGGATGTCTAAAAAATTGGTGGTATTGGTACTGTCCCTGTGGGCCGAGTGGAGACTGGTGTTCTCAAACCGGGCATGGTGGTCACCTTTGCTCCAGTCAACGTTACAACTGAAGTCAAGTCTGTTGAGATGCACCATGAAGCTTTGAGTGAAGCTCTTCCCGGGGACAACGTGGGTTTCAATGTCAAGAACGTGTCTGTAAAAGATGTTCGTCGTGGCAATGTGGCTGGTGACAGCAAAAACGATCCACCGATGGAAGCAGCTGGTTTTACTGCTCAGGTGATTATTCTGAACCATCCAGGCCAAATCAGTGCTGGCTATGCACCTGTGCTGGATTGTCACACAGCTCACATTGCTTGCAAGTTTGCTGAGCTGAAGGAGAAGATTGATCGTCGTTCTGGTAAGAAGCTGGAAGATGGCCCCAAATTTCTGAAATCTGGTGATGCTGCCATCGTTGATATGGTTCCTGGCAAGCCCATGTGTGTTGAGAGCTTTTCTGATTATCCTCCTCTGGGTCGTTTTGCTGTTCGGGATATGAGACAGACAGTTGCTGTGGGTGTCATCAAGGCTGTGGACAAGAAGGCTGCTGGAGCTGGCAAGGTCACCAAGTCTGCCCAGAAAGCTCAGAAGGCTAAATGAATATTACCTATAACACCTGCCACCCCAGTTTTAATCAGTGGTGGAAGAACAGTCTCAGAACTGTTTGTCTCAATTGGCCATTTAAGTTTAATAGTAAAAGACTGGTTAATGATAACAATGCATCGTAAAACTTTCAGAAGGAAAGGAATGTTTTGTGGACCATTTGTTTTTGTGTGGCAGTTTTAAGTTATTAGTTTTTAAAATCAGTACTTTTTAAATGGAAACAATGACCAAAAATCTGTCACAGAATTTTGAGACCCATTAAAACAAAGTTTAATGAGAAAAAAAAAAAAACAAAAAAAAAAAAACAGCATGGCATTCATTATCTCAATTAACTATATACTAGGCAGAAATATTAGATCACAGCTACTTTGTAAAAGCTTGTGCTCTTACTTGCTTTTTATTAATATACTTATGGAACTAATTTTTCAGTTTTCATGAACAAGTCTGAACTGAGAAAACTGGATTTGGATATGCTTGCCAGGCTGTGAGACAGTCAGGACATGTCCCAATATTCCTGGCACAGCTGTATTCAGTTCTTTCTGGACACATTGATCATTTGCATTTCATCAGAGACTTTGACACTTACAGGTGTTCTCAAAGGCGTCAAGGACAAAATTCCCACAATATCAACTTGAATAAGGTGATTCCTATGTATGAGCTGGCAGCTGTGAGGCTGTTCACATGCTTCAGAGGCTTGATCCAGGTGTTTATATATTTCAGAGCTAAAAAGGGAAACAAATATGCCTTATTGTCTTTTCTTTCAGTCCTTTGACTTTCCCTTCCATGGTACCAAATTAAATTCTGTTTTTATATCTATAATGATACGAGCACTCAGGGCACAATGAAAAATAAAGGTCTTATTGCTTTATAATATGTTTGAAATTGTGCATAATTACGTTTAGCTGATCAGTTGGCTACGGTAATCTCAAGACCGTAGAGTGACTGAAATTAGAAACGGAAAGACCCATTGGGTATCATAATGCTTTTTCCTGTCAAAGCAAGATTGTTTTCTGAAATACAGTGTTTGTATGTGTGCATGTGTGTGTGCAGGTGAGTGGCTCATGCTTCCCTCTTAGCAATAAAAATACACAAATGGATGTCCTTTTTTAGCAAAATTTTGACAGGAACTAAGCATCAAACCAAATCAGATAGAACTAAGAGAAAGTTAGGGAAAAGAATGGACAAAGACAATGATTATTCTATTATTATTACTATTAGCAGCAGCCAGAACACAAATAATAAAACTAGTTGTGAAAGTTAAGTATTTATGGAGCAACCATAATAGCAGAAGAGTCTATTTATATTATTTCCAACTATTTATATTATTTCCAACTGTCCAAATCAGCTATCATTTCCCACATTTTATACATGAGGAAACAGAGTTTGAATGAGGATACATGATTTGCATAATTTCTCACAGCTGTCAGCAGTGGAACCTAGACTCAAATTCATGTTCTCCCACACTGCCCCCACAGTTTCAAATGCTCTGGAAGTGAGAAGAAAGCAGGCCCCTTGGCTACAAAGGATCCCCTGAAGGCCCACAAGTGGATGCAGAATGGAGAGAGGAAAAGGCAAGTAAAGCCCACCTGGTGATCCTCAGGGCTTAGGGGACGAAACCAAAGTTGCATCAAAAGGAGCTAACACTGGTTTTATGAAGAAAACCACCCTCCAGGGGAAGTTCCATAAAGATATCAGGGAGGGGTGGAGCAGAGATGTTAAGCTGTCAATAACTCAACTCTTTCCTCTCACAGAGTCAAAAGGATGGGTCTGAAGTAGAAAGAAAACCCCAGAATACAAGTGACAGCCCCTGGCTATCATTGGCAGACATTGTGAAGTGTATTTAGACAGCCCTGAGCCCAGCTTACACAGACAGTAGAGAAGACTGCAGAGTGGTATAACCTCAGGCTCAGGAGCTGTAATTGCTGGAGTCCTTTTATATCATATATACATGATATTGAGAGAGAGAGATATATTTATTATAAGGAATTGGTTTATGCAACAATGAGAGCTGACAAGTCCAAATTCTGTAGGGCAAGCCACATGCTGGAACTCCGATAACAGTGAGGCTGAAGTGCTTAGTCCAAATTCTTCAGGGGAAGCTGACTGGCTGAAAATTCCAGCCAGAGCCAATGCTGAAGTTCGGGCACACATTCTTTGGACCCCTGAAACCTTCAGTTCTTGCTTGTAACTGATTGGATGAGGAGACCCCCACATTGCTGAAGACAATCTCCTTTGTTTATTGCAAATGCAATAAACTTATTGTAGATGCAAATCCCATTTACTACAAAATACCCTCACATTAACAATGAGACCAGTGCATTACCAAAATCTGGACACCATAACCTAGACAAGTTGATAATATGAAATTAACCATCACATGTATCAGCAATTATTTATTTTCTTCAAGTCAACTTAATTTTGACTTCAGGCATCTCTCCCCCTGGTTTCATAGGAAAGTCAATCTCTCTCAACTCCACTTCAAGGTAGTACAAAAGAATACCTTCTTTGGATTCAAGGATAGGGGCTTCTGCTTTAGAGAGTCCTACTTTAGTTCTTATGCTGGTTTGGAGCTGTTATGTACCCCACAAAAAGCTATGTTCTTTTAATCCATCCCTGTGGGGACAGACCTATTATGGGTGTGTCCTTTTATTTCAATTGATATGTGACCCAGCCCATTCAGGGTGGGTCTTAATCCCTTTACTGGGGTCCTTTTTGAGGATAGGATAGAGAGAAAAGCCCAGAGACATTTGGAGAGAGCCATTGAAACCAGAACCAGGAGAGAAGGACCAGCAGACTTTGCCATGTGCCTTCCCATGTGACAGAGGAACCCCAAATGCCAGCAGCCTTTTCTCAGAGATGGTATCTTCCTCTTGGTGTCTTAATTTGGACATTTTCATGGCCTTAAAAGTGTAAATTTGTAACCTAATAAAACCCTATTGTAAAAGCCAACCCATTTGTTGTATTTTGCATTCCACCAACTTTAGCAAACCGAAAGAGTCCTCCTCTGCTTTGCTTCTCCTCACAAGACAAGGAGTCTGTGAGTGAGGAGATTTTTCTACTATGTTCTAGACACCCAGCACTGAAGAGTTGCCTGCTCAAATGGTCACTAGGCCTTGGTAGACCTCTTCTCCAGGTCGATCCTCCTGATAGTAGGCTGGGTGGAGAGTGTGTGCTCCCTGGTTCTAAAGGGTAGACAAGGGGTTGCTGTTTGTGGGAGATGGAACTTGAATGCATGAGCTGCAGTGTCTATGGCACATGAGCATGAAGCCCCTTTTGGTGTGGGATGAAAACAGAGATAGGAAGCAAATGGGAGCATGTCACAGCTGGGGATTGGGATCCAGGTTGGGCAACCCCCTTATTTTCACATCCTGGAGCAAAATTCTGAGTCTAGACTTCTAAATCTGAATCTGGCTCTTTGAGTCATTATGAAGGAATCTTTTTTCCAAGGTGAGAGGACAGAACATATTTTAGTTAAGAGTTAGTTAACCTGGCTTACAACTTCTAATATTTAGTCATTTTGTATGCAGCCCTCTATTTGTACTCTCGCCCTACACTCTGCAAATGTAGGAAACAGGCCTGTGCCTCAGTCCCAGGACTATAGGCAAAATCAAGATATTAGCACAGACTCTCCATATATTAGCATCTGTTCTCACTTGTCATAGCTAAAGACTATTGTCAGGCTAGGTCTAGCTACATAATTTGTGAGGTCTGGTAAAAAGTGAAAATACAAGTGCTCCTGTTGAAAAAGTGTTGTTAAAGGTGCTAAAATGAAAAATATTTCCTTTCTCCCTCAATCTCTCTCTTGAATTTTCATGGTATTTTTTATTTGCCATTTTTACTTTGTGTAATTCCAGTTTTAAAATGCTTCCAGAAATATATGAGAATCCCAGTTGCTCCACACTGTTGCCTATATTTTGTATTGTGAATCATTTTAATGTTAGTCATTCTTGTCGGTGTGATATCTCCTTGTGGTTTTAATTTTCATTTCCCTGATGATTACTGTGCTGGTTTGGATGTATTGTGTCCCCCAAAATGCCATTATCTTTGATGCAGTCTTATGTGGGCAGGAAACATATTGGTGTTGATTGGGTTGGAGACTTTTGATTGGATGTTTCCGTGGAGATGTGCTCACTCACCTATGGGCGAGATCTTTCATTAGATAATTTCCATGGAGGTGTGGTCCCACCCATTCAGCTTGGGCCTTGATTAGTTTACTGGAGCCCTATATAAGCTCAGACAGAAGGAGCAAGCTTGCTACAGCCAAGAGGGGACACTTGGAAGAATGCACAGGAGCTGAGAGAGAAGCTGCAGTTTAGAGAGACATTTTGGAGATGGCCTTTGAAAGCAGACTTTTGCTCTGAAGAAGCTAAGAGACGACAAATGCCCCCACAACAAGTAAGAGTGACATTTTTGAGGAACTGTAGCCTAGAGAGGAACATCCTGGGAGAAAGTCATTTTGAAACCAGAACTACGGAGCAGATGCCAGCCACGTGCCTTCTCAGCTAAACAGGTTTTCTGGATGTTATTGGCCATCCTCCAGTGAAGGTACCCAATGGTTGATGCATTACCTTGGACATTTTATGGCCTTAAGACTGTAACTGTGTAACCAAATAAACCCCATTTTATAAAAGCCAATAGATTTCTGGTATTCTGCATCCTGGCAAAATTAGCAAATTAGAACAATTACTATAATAGGATTTAACTCATATGTGAGTGTGTTGGTTTGGCTATATTGTGTCCCCCAGAGAAAGCCATGTTCTTTGATGTAATCTTGGGGGGCAGACCTATTAGTGTTGATTAGGTTGCAACCTTTGGATTGGTTTGTTTCCATGGAGATGTAACCTACCCAACTCTAGGTGATAACTCTGATTAGATAATTTCCATGGAGGTGTGGCCCCACCCATTCATCATGGGCCTTGATTAGTTTACTAGAGCACTATATAAGAACTCAGGCAGAAGGAGCTTGTTGTTGTTGTAAGAAATGTACCAGTTTACCATAATGTGTTAAAAGTGTGGTATATGGGAACCCCGTATTACATGCATTTTTCTGTAAACCCTCAACTCCTTTAACAAAAAAATTGAGTTTGTTTTGTGTAGCATTTCTGCTGTTTTTGGTAAGAATGAAATATATATACATGCACAAGCTACAAAAAGCAAATTGTGTAATTTTGGTGATTCTCACTGTTCTAGTTTGCTAATGCTGCCATTTTGCAAAACACCAGAAATGGATTGGCTTTTACAAAGGGGATTTATTTGGTTACAAAGTTACAGTTCTACAGCCATAAATGTGTCCAAGCTAAGGCGTCAACAAGTATACCTTCACTGAAGGAAGGCCAATGGAGTCTGGAAAACCTCTGTTAGCTGGGAAGGCACATGGCTGGTGTCTGCTGATCCCAAGTTGTGTTCCAGTTCCTCTCCCAGCTCCTGTGCATTCTTCAAAGTGTCCCTCTTGGCTGCAGCACTGAGCTCCTTCCGACTGAGCTCTTTTACATGATTCCAGTGATTAAATCAAGACCCATGCTGAATGGATGGGGCCACACCTCCATGGAAATAATCTAATCAAAGAAATTACCCACAGTTGGGTGGGTCTCATCTCCATGGAAACAACCTAATGCAAAGATTCCAACCTAATCAACACTAAAACCTCTGTCCCCAGAAGATTGCATTAAAGAATAGGGCATTTTCGGGGACATAATGCATCTGAAAGGGACACTATAGGTCATGTAGGTCGTGGTTTACCTTTGCTATTTGTTTTGTATAGTACCATGGATTTTTTTTTTAACAATCTTTTACTCTAGTAACATATATACTACCTAAAATTCCCCCTTTTAACCACATTCAAATATATAATTCAGTGCTTCTAATTACATTGAGAATGTTGTGTTATGACCACCAACATCCATTACCAAAACATTTCCATCATCCCAAATAGAAACTCTATACAATTTAAGCATTAACTCCATATTCCTTACCCCTACTCCATCCCCTGGTAACTTATATTCTAGATTCCGACTCTGTGAGTTTCCTTATTCTAATTACTTCACATGAGTGAGATCATGCAATATTTGTCCTTTTGTGTCTGGTTTATTTCACTGAACATGATGCTTTCAAGGCTCATCGATGTTGTCACTTATATCAGAACTTCATTCCTTTATGCAATTATTTAATGTTCCATTGTGTGTATATACCACATTTTGTCTATCCATTCATTGGTTGATGGACACTTGGGTTGCTTCCATCTTTTGGCAATTTTGAATAATTCCACTAAGAACACCGGTGTACAAATATCTGAGTCCCTTCTTTTAATTTTTTTGGGTATATACCTGTTAGTGGTATTGCTGGGTCATATGATAAGTCTATACTTAAATTCCTGAGGACCACCAAACTGTTTTCTATAACAGCATTTTACATACCCACAAATAATGAGTGTTCCTATTTCTTCACATCCTCTCCAACACTTGTAATTTCCTGGTTTTTCAGTAGTAGCTGTTCTAGTGAGTATGAAGTGGTATCTTGTGGTTTTGATTTGCATTTCCCTAATGACTAATGATGTTAAGCAACTTTTCATGTGCTTTGTGCCATTTGTATATCTTCTTTGAAGAGATGTTTATTCAAGTCTTTTGCCCTTTTTTAATTGAGTGCTTTGTATTCTGTTGTTGAGTTGTAGGATTTGTTTTTATATTATGGATATTGTGCCAGTTTGAAACTGTTGTGGACCCCAGAGCAGCCATGATCTTTTTTTAAAATGTTGTTTTATTGAGATATATTCACATACACTACAATTATCCACAGTGTACAATCAGTTGTTCACAATTCCATCAAATAGTTGTGCGTTCATCACCAAAAGCAATGTTTGAACATTTTCATTACTCCAAAAAAGAAAAAAATAAAGACAAGAATAAAAATACAAGTAAAGAAGAATACCCAAAACATCCGTCTCCCCCATCCCCCATATTACTCATTTAATTTTTGCTTCCATTTTTCTACTCATCTGTCCATACACTGGATAAAGGGAGTGTGAGCCACAAGGTTTTCACAATTGCACCATCACTCCATGTAAGCTACATAGTTACACAATCATCTTCAAAAAATCAAGGGAGCCATGATCTTTTAATCCATGTTTGAGGTTGAGTGGAATGTTTGATTGTTTTCCATGGAGATGTGACTCTCCCAGCTGTGGCAGAGACCTTTGATTAGATCATTTCCATGGAGGTGTGGACCCCTTCCATTCTGGGTGAGTCTTAGATCACTGGAATCCTTTAGGATTGCTCATGGAAACAAGGAGCTCAGAGAATCTGAGAGAGATATTTGGAGAGAAGCTAAGATACGTAATCCAGAGTTTGCCCCTGGGAGAAGCCAGGAGATGCAGACAGATGGAAGTTTGGAGATGCTAAGCTAAGAGATGAAGCCAGAATTTGCCCCGGAGAAGTTATGAGAGGACCCCCAGATGCTTAGAGAGAAACACCCTGGGAGAACAAGCCAGGATGCACAGGAGCTGAGAGAAGCTAAGAGAGACAGAAGCCCAGAGACATTTTGGAGAAAGCCATTTTGAAACCAACCTGGGAGCAAAAGATCAGCAGATGTCAGCCACATGCCTTCCCAGCTAACAGAAGTGTTCTGGAGGCCATTGGCCTTTTTTCAGTGAAAGTATCCCCTTGCTGATGCCTTAGTTTGGACACCTTTAAGGCCTTAGAACTCTAAATTTGTAACCTAATAAATCCCCTTTATAAAAGCCAATCCATTTATGGTATTTTGCATACCACTAGATTTAGCAAACCAGAACACTGGTCAGCACTTGGTATTGTCAATTTCTTTGATTATGGCCATTTGAGTTGCTGTGTAGTGGTATCTCATTGTGGTTTTAATTTGCAATTACCTGATGATTACTGATGCTGAAAATCTTTTCATGTGCTTATCTGTCATCTGTATATCTTCCTTTGTGTCTGTTCAAATGTTTTGTCCATTTTTTATTGGGTGTTTGACTTCCTATTGAGTTGTAAAAATTTTTTATATCCTGAATATAAGCACTTTGTTAGATATATGTATTGCAGATATTTTATTCTATGTCTTTCCTTTTCATTAAACTGTGTATTTTAAAGAGAAAAATATTTTAATTTTGATGAAATTCATATCAGTTTTTGTTTTGTGGCTGCTGCTTTGGATGTTATATCTAAAAATATTTGTCTAATACAAGGTCACAAAGATTATCTGTTATGTGCTATGTTTTCCTCTAAAAAATTATAATTTTAGCTTTTACATTTAGGTCTGTAATCCTCTTTGAGTTAATTTTTATATAAGGTGTAAAGTGTGAGTCAAAGTTCGTATTTTTGGCATATGACTATCCAATTGTCTTTCCCCATTGATTTGTCTTGCAATCTCTTCTAAAAATCCATTTACCATACATGTTAACTCCCATATATATTAACTCCCATGTAACATTTAATCTGCTTTCTTCTACTTCAAGAATTTTTGTTTTCAAGGGTATAGTTTGGATGACAGAATATCCCAAAATTATACATATGCTTTATACCACATTATACAGAATAGTTTCAGAATATACTAATACTACTATGATGGTTAAGTTCATGTGTCAACTTGGCTTGGTTATGGTGTCAAGTTGTTTGGTCAAGCAAACACAGGCCTGATTTTTACTGTGAGGATACTTCATGTATTTAAGTCATTAGTAGTTGATTGCCTCTATGACTGATTACATCTACAACCAACAAAGGAAATTACCATCAGCAATGAGAGAAGTCTCCTCATTGAATTGGTTGAAGGCCTTAAAGGGATAACTGATGATTTCAGCACTTAGAAAAAAGAATTTCTATCTCTACTTCAGTCAGCCAGTTTCTGCTGGGGAATTCATTGAAATCTTCCTCAGTGTTCCCAACTTATGGCCTATACTTTGGAATCCAGATTTGACAATCCCCATGGTTTTATGAGCCAATTACTTTAATAAATGCCATAATATTTTCATATGTGTGTCCTGTTGGTTCTGTTTCCCTGGAAAACCCTGACTAATACAAGTGCCAACATCAATGAGTCTGTTTATTTTAAAAAGTGAGGCACTGAGCACTTCCACCACCATTTTAAGTCCACTTCCATATAATGCTTCACTGCTGCTTCTGCCATGATCCAGTCTGTGTGCGAGCTCCCCCTGCCACCAACTCCACCACCATCAAGGGCATGCATGAGGACAGCAA
Source organism: Choloepus didactylus (assembly GCF_015220235.1). NCBI lineage: Eukaryota > Metazoa > Chordata > Mammalia > Pilosa > Megalonychidae > Choloepus > Choloepus didactylus. The sequence goes on from NC_051309.1 coordinate 23,266,884, forward strand.
CATAGAGGAATTCACAGAAGGATCCAAGACCAAGGCTAGCAAGTTTCTGCAGGATGATGGTAAAATATTTATCGGAGGCTTGAGCTGGAATACAAGCAAGAAAGATCTGATGGAATATTTGTCTTATTTGGAGAGATTGTAGACTGCATAGTCAAAACAGATCCAGTCACTGGAAGATCAAGAAGATTTGATTTGTGCTTCTCAAAGATGCTGTTAGTGTTGATAAAGTTTTGGAATTGAGAGAACACAAACTGGATGGCAAATTGAAAGACCCCCAAATGGTCAAACTCTTAAAGGGAAAGAACCCAAAAAAGTTTCTGTGGCTTGATTGAGTCCACCTACTTCTGAAGAACAAATTAAAGAATGCTTTAGAGCATCGGGAGAGACTGAAAATATGGAACTTCTCATGAATTAAAAGTAAATGTAAGAAGATTTTGTTTTATCACATATACAGATGAATAGCCAGTAAAGAAATTTTTAGAAAGCATTTACCATCAAGTTTTCTCTGGGAAGTAAGAAATCAAAGTTATACAACCCAAAGAGGAATTTAGGCAGCAATAGCAACAACTGGAAGGAGGAAGAGGGGCTGCAGCTGGTGGACGAAATAGTACTAGGGGTTGTGAGTGGGGTCAAGGGCAAAACTGGAGGGAAGGATTTAATAACTACTGTGATCAAGGGTATGAAAAATGCAATATGCCTATGGTGGTGGACAAAATGATATTGGCCATGGAAGATATGATAATCCTGGGTTTTAACTGTGGGAACTAGATATGGACAGGGATGTGCAGATTACAGTGGGCAACAGAGCATGTATACAAGGCACTCTGAGGGGGTGGCAATCACCCAAACAATTGCCAGCCATATTAAAGGAGGACATTGGAGAAAAGAAGAGAAGATGCTAAAGAAACCCATCTTGCAGGACAATGCTCAAGATCAGTCTTCTGTAGATTGTCAATAATTATTGTGTAAATGACTTTCTAGTGTATAAGACACAGCTGAATTCAACTGTATATAGCCACCAGTGAATTTTCTCTGCTGTTACTTTGTCTTTTGCTGTCTGTGTTATGACTCTATGTGGATTTGTGTTTTATTTGTAAGATTTCAGTTAAACCTTAAACCTTTTTTACACTTTATGTGATTGTTTGAAAAAAAAAGGAGGCACTGAAAAGCTGTGGGAACTCTGGGAAGAGTGTAGCTTCTCAACTATGGATGCCATTGTAGTGTGAAGTGCTTTATTGAAAAACTCCCAAATGTCATTATCTATTGATCTTTTTTTCTTGGGTTCTCAGTTTCCCCTTAAAGGGATTCTCCAATCTCTAGCTAGTAGACACTGTGGAAACCCAAAGGAGAAAGGGGCTGTACCATGAATATATTTCCATGTACTCTTCCTTTTCAGTGCTACTTTAATTCTGGGTTGCCTTCCACTGACGGCTTCAATTTTGACTTTCTCAGCTTCGCTAAGTCTGTTACTATCTTCTTACCTGTCTGCTTCCTATCTTCTTAAAATTTGTTGCTGTTATCTCTTTTCTCCTTCTCTTTGACCTTGTGAATTTATCCCTATACTGCTATTTTAACAGTGTTAGGAAGAAGCATGAATTGAACACAAGGTAAATGAGTATTCATGTCACCAAATTTAATTTTAAGTCCCCTTTAGTTTTAAATGTTCTCTTTGGCTCTCTATGCACACAAAAATACATATAAATGCTATGCACCATCATTTTGTGCCATCAGTTCTACTTCTAGATAGGAAAAATGGGTTTAAAAATAGACATGGTATGTTTTGCTGAAGAATACTATATAATGTAATGAAATGGGTGTCTCATGTTTAAAACAACAAAACATAAGTACACTGACTGTACTCCTGTACTCCAAGATGTTAAATGTTGATTAACTCCGGGAGTGGAATTTCTATTTTCTTAATTTTGCATTTCCATTCTTTTTAATGTATGTACAATAATCTGCATTATTTTAGAAATGAGGAGAAAAGGAAAAGTTATTTTAAATTGAATAAAGCACACAAACCTATAAAAATGCACACACGGAAAAGAAATGAAGAAGTGCTACTATAGAATAATTTCAGAATTCTTTTAGGTTTTCTGAGTTGAAGAAGACAGATGTCACATTAGGCAGAGACCATAACCTGAATCTAAAGTCCAAGTCCAAGGCATGCTGTGGACTTCTGGCATGCCCCCCTTTCCTCAAACATTTATAGTCTTTGGAGTTTCTAACAGTAAATTGTCATCACATGGAGTGTGGTGGTAAGTAGTGATTTGAAAACTGTTGTCTCTTTCAATTTCGTATTTCTCTGTGTAAACTGAGGAAGACACTGTTGTTCTGCCTTACCAAGTGAGCACTCACATGCATCCAGAAACATGGAAGTTTTCCATTTGCCACTACAAACTCCTACAGTGGTAATACCATGATCTCCCTTACTGTAAAAGTGTGGGTTTTTGAAAGTCATGGTGTGACTTTTCACCTTCAGGATAAATTAGGGAGAGAAAAAAAGAGAAGTCCTGCTAGTTTCTTGGTAATTACAATTCCCTAGTGCCTGTCCTTTCCAGGGATACCCAATATTTTAATTGTTGGAAACTTTTCCAGATGTTCCCTACTGGCTGCAGTTCTAACAGTGGCCAATCTCACTGCTTCCTCCTTGCTTGTTAGTGATTAGAAGAACCAAATTAAAGTGTGTTTGCCTTGAACAGAGAATGAGTGGCCAGGATCCATTTTGAGTGACAGCTTTCAAATTCTATCAAAACTATAAAATGCAGATAGAGAATCAGGTAGGAGTTGGAGGGGTCAAGCAGTACGGATTTGTATGTCAACCATCCCCAGTAGACCTGCCTCTGAGATTCCCCCTTGAACACCAGTCTCAGATTCTGTCTTGGCTACATTCCTAACGTCAAATGTCAGGTGTGGTGGTTTGAAGCTGTTTGTACCCAAGAAAAACATGTTCTTAAATTTAATGCATTTCTCTGGGTATAAACCCATTGTAAGCAGCACAGTTTGATGTGAATACTTCAGTTAAGGTGTAGCCCACCTCAATCAGTGTGGGTTAAATCCTATTACTGGAGTCCTTTTAAGCAGAATGAAATTCAGATAGAGAAAATGAAAGTCACAAGGAGCATCCAGAAGCTGAACATCAACGGAACCTGGAAAAGAAGGTAGAGACCAGTTGATGTCACCATGTGCCTTGCCATGTGACAAACTAAGGACCAAGGATTGCCGGTAGCCAGTCCCAGAACACCACAGTCTTTGGAAAGAAAACATCACCCTGATGATGCCTTGACTTGAACTTTTTCCCAGCTTCAAAACATGAGCAAATAAATTCCCATTGTGTAACTGGACCTATTTCATGGCATTTGCTTGAGGAGCCCAGGAAACTAAAACACCAGGCCATAAACAACAATTGAGCCACATTGGCTGGAAGAGGGGGGTGTTTAGAGGAATCTGGACAGTCTGCCAAGGACACCCCAAGCTAGGACTTGGTGAGTGGTGATATTCTTATTACTGGTGTCTTCTTGGATTAAAGTAATAATCTCTTGTTTAAGTGAGAGGTAGTTGGGAAGGTTACTATTGGTTTCAACATATCTTTGAGGAGAGGAAAAATTAATTTATATAATCTTGAAGGGTAGGACTAGTTTAAATTCCATGTGATAAGTTTAGGATCTAAAGCCTTAGTGGTCCAGCAAGAGAAGAGGTAGGCAGGGAGGCTAGTGTGAGTCAACAGAGGACCTGCAGTTCCTAAAGTGAAATGCCATGCATTTAGAATTGCAGCTAATATGGGCATGCTTGGCCTTGAGCAGGCTGACAACGCATGCTGTGTTTGACTGATATCATGAAAGACGTTGTCAATATAAAGGCTTTGCACTGTGCCAGTGAGCAGCTGTCCTCCACCATTCTCATACCTGCAGGCTCCCTTTAACAGCGCTCTATCTTAATCTTTTTTTTTTCCCCTGAGCTTTTAATATTTTTTCAAAAGTCAATCTTAATCGAACTTCTTAATCAGGCTAGCTTCTCTTCTTTGAAATTACTTCCCTTTGACAATATCTTAATAGTAACTAAGGCATCCATGCAGAAAATTGGAAATGCATTGCCATCCACCTCCCACCCTCCCCCACCCTACAGGAAGCGGGGGATGGTGAATAGGCACTGTTGGCTAAAGCCCAAGATTTTGAGAAAGGCAGCAGTTGCTTGTAAGAAAGATGAAGCCTTAATACAGTCACTCTACTCTTTTTGGAATCCATGTTTTTCTATTTTTCTCAAACTATTTATTAAGGCGCTACTAGGCAAGAGGCTCTTTATTAGAAGGATACACAAATTTGAACAATATACTGGTTCTGAGATACTTAATCTGGTTGGTGAGCTGTAGGACAAAGTGATTAAAGATTCAGAATTTGGAGTCAGAAACACTGAGTCCCAATCCTGTTCTACTTCCTGGCCGTGGAACCTTGGACAAATTATATGCCTTTACTAAACCTTTGTTTTCTTGTCTATAAAATGGGGTTAATAATAATATGGTTGGGTGAAGATCAAATGACATAGACAAGAACAGTGTCTGATACTTATTAAATACTTAAAAATGTCAGCCATTTTTAGGGGAGATGGGATAGAGACACAAATCATTTAAATAGCATAAAATGAACATTATATGAGTGAACAATAATGAAAATAAAATGGCTAAAAGGAATCCATTATTTAAGAAAAGTTTAAAGAAGGTACACAATAGCATAAATCCCATGAATCCCTTAGAGTTCATGAAATTTAAAACTACATGAAGTATCCTAAATGTTTTTCCAGTGAGAGTAAAAAGAAACTAACGTGGTACTTCATTTCCCTATTGTCGACAACAAAACTCACTGTTACCATTAATGCTACCATATTTGAAGTGAGTGAACAGAGAAGCGTTGGAGATTATGTGAATGCTGGGAAAGAAATTAGAATCTGTAGAGAGTGAGACATGTCAGAAAGGTGATGCCCTCTGTTAGGCTGTCAGGAGCACACAGGAGATAAACAAGAAGCAGTCAGGAGATAGCCCATCAAAAAGGTCTTCCCTGTAAAAGTGGGATTGAAATTGTATAAGTGATATTGTGGTGTCAATCAGAGGAATCTGGTCACAATGGAAAACAACAGCCCAAAGTAAGAATGCTTCATGTTTTCAGCCTTAAGTCAAGAATAGATAGGCTGTAATTATAGTTAGTAATTCTTCTGTCTTCCTTCTTTCAGTTAAACATATTTGATCCACAAGCCATGTGCCCCTCATACTTCATCTTCTCTCCATGGAACTCATCCCGTGCTGAGCACCTTGGAGAGCTGCAAGGAATCTTGGAGCATTGTTAGTCCAAAGCTCATGTTTTACAAATGGCAAATCATTAGACCCTGAACAAATATCTGTTGGTTGATTGTAGCGGTTGAGAAAGATAAACATAAGCTCTTACGTTATTTGTTTTGTCTAATAGGGAAACTGCTGGAGGATGACTTGGTCTCTGAGGTAGAGTACCTCATTGCACAGAAGTAAACTCTGATCAGGTTTATTTTCCATCACAATTTTTTAAAAAGTGGAATCTTTTATCTAGATCTTGGGGCTCAACTCACAAGGACTTGGATTACATGATAAAATTAAATTTCTTGTTCAACAAAGCAGGGACTTGGATCTGTTTTTATTTTATTTTTTTTACATGCAGTATGATTCTGTTTATGTGAATTGCAAAAGCTGTACTGTCCAAGAACACATACATAGGTTGTTAAACAAGAAAGAAAATCAAGGGCCTTTGGATCACAGAAGTTAATAGAGTGATATCCACTAGTTTGGACTGAGTGAATATATGGGAAGAGAGGCTTCTTGAGAGTCTTATCTAATTTTTTTATTAGAGAAGCTGTGGGTTTACAGAACATTCATGCATAAAATACAGGATTCTCATATTCTACCCTATTATTAACACCTTGCTTGGAGTAGAACATTTGTTACAATTAGTGAAAGTATTATTTTTATAATTGTACTACTAACTATAGTCCATGGTTTAATTTAGTGTTCACTCTTTATGTTATGTGGTTCCATGGATTTTATTTTTAAAATTTTTATTCTAGTACCATATGTACAACCTAAAATTTCACCTTTTACTCACGTTCAGATATATATGCTAGTGCTGTTAATTATGTTCATAATATTGTGCTACCAACATCACCAACTATACCAGAACTTTTCCATGGTCTCCAATGTCTTAACTCCCTTTTCCACACCCCCACTCCATCCTCTAATAACCTATGAGGAATTGGATCTTTTTTTTTTTTAACTTTATTTATTGAAAAATTAAAAAAACAACAACAACAAAAAAAACCACACATTTCAAACAAAATGAAGCCAAGGATTAAGAAAAACAAATAACCTAAAATAACTACATTCCTTACATGTTCCTACCATACACCAAGAAAATTAACAAACCATAATCAAAGGCATAAGAAAAACCAAACAACCTAAAATAACTACATTGAAACTAATTTTTTAAATGCAATTGCTTTTCTTATTTTATTAAAAAATTAAAAAAAAAAAAAAAACAATTCAAACAAAACAAAACAAAGGGATAAGAAAAACAACCTAAAATAACTGCATTGCTTCCAATATGTCCCTATCACACCTGAAGAAAATCAACAAAACCTAACAAAACAGAGGAATATGAAAAACAAATAATCTAAAATAACTACATTGTGGGAATTGTATCTTAATGCTAACTTAATTACATCAAGTTAACAGTCATAATAATTATTAATGTATGTGTAGTGCTTCATTGTTTATCATTCCTTCATTCAACAAACATTTATTTAGCATCTCTGTTCTATAATTAGCTACTGGCATTACACATAAATAATATGTTGAGAACTTGCTATGACATAGATTTTCTTCTGAGTTTCTTCATATGCATCAGATACTTACAACAATCCCCCCATGTAGCTAATGTTATTACTTGCATATTACAGATAGTGTAATTGAGGTATAGAGAGATGAAGTATCTTGTTCGATCATAAGTGACAGAGCTGATATTCAAACCCAGCTGTTTAACAAACTCCAAGACTAAGATCCCCATAACAGCTAAACTCATGAGGTTCATGGTCCAGAGGTAACATTAATTTGAAAGTGTTCCAGTTTGCTAATGCTGCCATTTTGCAAAACACCAGAAATGGATTGGTTTTATAAAGGGGGTTTATTTGGTTCCAAATTTACAGTCTTAAGGCCATAAAGTGTCCAAGGTAAGGCATTGACAATAGGGTACTTTCACTGGAGAAAGGCCGTTGGCATCCGGAAAACCTCTGTTAGCTGGGAAAGCACGTGGCTGGCAATCTGCTGGCTCCCAAGTTATGTTTCAAAATAGTGTTCTCCAAAATGTTGCTCTTGGGGCATTTTGTCCTCTCTTAGCTGCAGCTCCTCTTCAAAATGTCACTCTCAGTTGCTCTCTGAGATTCTTCTGTTTGTGAGAACCTTTATAAGACTCCAGTGAACTAATCAAAGCCCATGCTGAATGGGTGGGGCCACACCCCCAGGGAAACCTTCAATCAGAGGTCACACTTTAACCAAAGGTATCACTCATAGTTGGTTGGGTCACATCTCTATGGAAACAACCTAATCCAAAGGTTCCAACCTAATCAAGACTAAATACATCTGCCCCCCCCCCCCAAGATTGCATTGAAGAACATTGAGTTTTGGAGGATGTAATACATCCAAACTGGCACAAAAAGCAATGGAGATATATTATGATAGGTGCTAATACACAAAAAGTTCTTTATGGCTTATTGACTCCCTACAATGTGACATGTTTTATTCACATTGCTGCAAATATTTATGACTTTGTAATGTTTCTTAATATTCTCTTTCTCTCTCTCTGCCTTTGGTGCAGGAGACTAAAGTTTAGAGTAGGTTTAAGTGACTTAACCAATGTTATCAGATTGATAAGTGGCTGTGCTGGTTTGAATCTGTCATGTACCCCAGAAAGACCATGGTCTTTAAATCCATTCTTGTCGGGGCAGACATATTGAGGGTGGGACCTTTTGGTTAGGCTATTTCAATTGAGATGTGAACCAACCCATTCAAGGCAAGTCTTAATCCTTCACTGGAGCCCTTTACAAGAAGATGAAAGGCAGAAACACACACATACAGAAAGAGGAGAGAGAGAGAGAGAGAAAGAGAGAAGAGAAAGCAGAGAGAGAACTACCCCAGGAGCAAGGACCCACAGGAGCTGAGGGACAGAGCCATTGAGACCAGAACCCAGGAGGGAAGGACCAGAAGATGTCACCATGTGTCTTCCCATGTGACAGAGAACCCTGGATACCAGCAGCTTCTCCTCAGAGGAGTTATCTTCCTCTTGATGCCTTAATTTGGACATTTTCATGGCCTTAAAACTGTAAATTTGTAATCTGATAAATCCCCATTGAAAAAGCCAACCCATTTCTCATATATTGCATTCTGGCAGCTTTAGCAAACTGAAACAGTGGCCAAGCTGGGGTTCAGTGGTAAACTTGTCAGCTGTCAAAAACTATACTTTCTTATACTGCTTCTTGAGGTGCTGAAAGTTTGTTAGATGATGTGAGATGGGAAGGATTTACTCAACTCTGCTTGAGGGGGTCCTGGCTGACAAGGTAGCACTTGTACTAAGGCTTGCAGGATGAGTTGAATTTGGCTAAGTGAGTTAGAGGATGCATGGCATCTTAGATTGTAGAGACAGCTTGTGCAAACAGACCCAGGGCAGAAAAGCAGAGTTGATTTGGGGAAGAGTGAGTCATTTGCTATGGCTGCTGACATGTAGTAGCATGTCAGATGAGCTTTGATCTTCCATGAGATTGTAAGTAAAGCACTGGCATAGTTCAGAGGAAGAAGAAAATAATGTTGACTCTGGGGAAATTAGATAAGCTCTCATAGGAGTGATATTTGAACCATGAAGGCTGAGTAAGAATTGGATAGATGGAGATGGAGAGGGAAAAGCATTTCATGTGTCAGAAATAGAATTAGGAAAGGTATAAGTAAATATGTAGACTCTGGACAGGAGTCACGGATAACTGTTCTGTTTAACCAGACTTGGGAAAATAAGACCAGAAAAGGATTCTTTGCCAGATCCTGAGAGCCTTGACTTTCAGACTAAGGAATCTAATTTTACTTGTAGGAACCATGGAAGGAGAGACATGATCAGAACTGTGCTTTAAGACGCTAGAAGTTGATATCAAATTAATTTATAAAAGACTTCAACAAAAACTATTGTTAGATTAATTTTGGAAAAAAAATCAACACTAAGACAAGTAACCAAACTTACTTTTGTGTTGTGTTTTGTATTTCACAACCAGTTTCAGGTAAATGTTCATTTGATCCTCACAACAATCTTGGGGGTAGGCAGATGAGGAACCTTGAGAAACATATTTTAGGAAATGTTCCCCAGACCATCCTGCTTTTGTACAGTGTATTCAGATCTTCTGCCTCCAGGTTCAATATTTTCCTAGTATCTCCATGCAGAGTCTGGCATGTTAAATTTTGTTTTTATCTTTAGATCATCTTATTCTCCTTCCCACAAAAAGACTGATAAAATATCTGAGATGTGTGTTTCAGAATGAATAGTAACAGGTAACATTAATGATTATGACATATCAGTCACAGTGTAAACGCTTCCTGTGAATGGAATAATTTAATCATCATAGAAACCCTCTGAAGTAGATACCATCCCCACCCCCATTTTACTGATAAGGAAATTGTGGTAGAGTTTGTTTTAAGTACTTGCTCTAAGTACAGATATTAAGTGATGGAGCCTGGATTTGAACTCATGGAGTTGGGCACGTACTTGTATCCACTACATGTTACTGTTTTCCAAGAGAAAAGCCTTTGGGAGGCTTGATTAATATAAATGCAAGGTAAGTGGCATTTTCAACTTGATAGAATTATTCCTGGATAACCCTAACAGTGCTTTGTAATAACAAGTGCAACACCAATCTACACAGTGACTTATTTGAAAGTAACAATTCAAATTTAGGGTTTCCCAATGCTGTCAAGATGATCTTTGTAGCATTGTAATCCTTTCTGAGCACACTCTAGCTGATCTAGAGTTGTGCCTGGTGTTAATATATAGAAGGCACAAGGAGTTCTGGCACTGACTTCCTCTACTCTTAGCAACTGTCAAGTATCTTAAATCCCTCATTTATAAAATAATGCATGCAGAAATAACTTCCTGACTTTAAATAATAAGAAAAGAATATTCTCCCCATTTTTTTTGCTTTCTCTTTACATTATTAGAGCAAAAGCTCCACCTCCTTATTGATGTGATGCTTGCCATGGGCATCCAATCCAGCTAGTTGAACCATTTTTCTGGAGTGACTTATAAATCGTGACCAGGTTACAAATCATGTGGTCTTAGGATCTGGTCTTGTGTGCCAGCAGAACATTAAGGTTTCCTGACAGAGTATATTTAAGCAACAAGTATATGATGGTCTATCTAATTTATTGTCTTAAAAAGTTAAAATGAGGCATCAAGATGAGGAAGAGAATGACTAAGATGATTCATAGAAAGTGAACTTGAAAAGATGTGCAGAGCTGGAGGAAGCTGGGGAAAAGTAGCAGCTTTTTGAATTAGCTAGATCTTACCTCTTTCTCTCTAATTCTCTCTACCCTTCTTCCCTGCTTTATTCAATGAAAACTGCTGGAGTGCAAGGTCAGGCTCTTTGTAGATGTTTTATAGATGTTGAGATAATTAAGACAGGGCCAAAGTACACAGGCAGCTTAGCATCTAGTGATGGAAAGAGACAGCAAGTTTCTGCTATACAAAGGGGCAGTCCCATGGAGGTGATGCTTTTCAAAGGAAGGTGTTAATAGTCTAGGAAGTCAGATATCAGAATCCCAACAAAGCTGATCTCTGCAAACAGTCCAAAAGAAAACGAGGACCAGACTCTGGTTTTTGTCTCCAGAGACTTACAAACAGCAACAGTTCCCACAGTCCACATGGCTTTCCTTCTGCCTGGTAACATGAATACACAACCCCATTCCATGGTGTAAGCCTCCTCCTTTTCAGCCACTATTTGTTTGGAAAAATCTGGGTTTTGACTAAATGGAAACAGGTGATGTTTTAGGAAGTCAGTTTCACAAAAAGGCAGAACTGGTGTGGCCTGGAGGTTTGTCCTTCTGCAGAGGAGTGGCGAACCAAAATCTTCACACTCTTCTCACACATCAGAGATTAGCTTTGGATGTTTAGCAGCTCAAGGAAGAGTCATGATTTGGGGCAAAGCCAATAGGTTTTTTTTTTTTTTTAATTTTTAATTTTGAAATAAATTCAAACTTACAGTAACAGTTACAAAAATAATACAAACCCCATACACAGAACTCCAGCATACCCCAACCCCCTCCACCGATACCCTGATCTACCAACTTTAATATTTTGTCTCTTTACCATTTATTTCTTTCCCTTCCTCCCTCCCTCCCTATCATCCATCATCTATTGCTCTATCATCCATCATCTATTGCTCTGTCTTCTGAACATATGAGAGCAAGTTGCACACATCCTTGAAAAAATAATATAATTCACATATATATTTCCTATGAACAAGAATATTCATTTATATAATCACATTAAGTGTAGTTAAAAAGTTCAAGAAATTTAACATTGATATAAAGCTTATGTTCTATATTCTGTTTTTTCCTTATGTTCCAATTTTGTCCTTTTGAGACTTTTCTCCTCTATTCTTAGATCTCATCCAGGATCTTCTATGGCATTTAATTGTCATTATCTATTTAGACTGTCTTTTTTTTTCAATTGTGGAAACATATATACAGCATAAATCTTCCCATTCCAACCCCTCCCAAGCATTCCATTTAGTGGGATCAATCACATTCACAATGTTGCAATGCCATCACCTTCCCACCATCTATTGCTAGAAATTTCCCTTCACCCCAAACAGAAACCCTACAATCATTTCTTATTAACTCCCCATTGCCCCTTCCCCCATTTCTTGTAACCCATACTCTACTTTTCATCTCTATGATCATATTCTCTGATACTTTCTTTGTGTTTACCATGGGGCTTAAATTTAACATCTTAAGTCTATAACAATCTTGTTTTCTTTGATACCAACTTAACTTCAATAGGACACATAAACTATGTTCCTATTCTCCTCCATTCCCCCACCTTTATGTAGTTCTTGTCAAAAATTACATATTTTATATTGAGTCCAAAACCACTGATTTGTCATTACACTTTATGTATTTTAGATCCTGTAGGAAGTAAATAGTGGAGTTACAAATCAAAAATACAGTAGTATTGGTATTTACATTTACCATGTGATCTTTAGTGGAAATCTTTATTTCTTCATGTGGTTTCAGTCAATCATTAAGTGTCCCTTCCTTTCAGCCTGCACAATTCCCTTTAGCATTTCTTATTGGACTGATCTACTGGTGATGAAGTCCCTCACCTTTTGATTATCCAGGAATGTTTTCATCTCCCCCTCATTTTTAACCTCCAGGTGTTTGTGAATTTTCTAAGTCTCTGATGGTTATTGACTTCTATTTGTATTCCATTGTGGTCAGCAAATGTGCTTTGAATAAGCTCAATTTTTTTTTTTAATTTATTGAGGCTTGTTTTATGTCCCAGCCTATGGTCTATTCTGGAGAAATTTCCATGATCACTAAAGAAGAATGTGTATCCTGGTGATTTGAGATTTAATGTTCTATATATGTCTGTTACATTTCTCTATTTCTCTCTCTCCTTTCTCTGTTTCTATGTCTGTAGGGCTCCCTTTAGTATCTCAAGTAGGGTAGGTCTTTTATTAGCAAAATTTCTCAGCATTTGTTTGTCTGTGAAAAATTTAAGCTCTCCCTCAAATCTGAAGGAGAGTTTTGCTGGATAAAGTATTCTTGGGTGGAAATTTTTCTCTCAGAATTTTAAATATGTCATGCCACTGCCTTCTTGCCTCCATTGTGGCCGCTGAGTAGCTACTATGTAGTCTTATGTTGTTTCTTTTGTATGTGGTGAATTGCTTTTCTCTTGCTTCTTTCAGAACTTCTCCTTCTCTTCAGTATTTGACAGTCTGATCAGAATATGTCTTGGAGTGGGTTTATTTGGATGTATTCTATTTGGAGTTCACTGGGCATTTATGCCTTGTGTATTTATATTGTGTAGAAGGTTTTGGAAGTTTTCCCCAACAATTTCTTTGAATAGTCTTTCTAGACCTTTACCCTTCTCTTTCCCTTCTGGGACACCAATGAGTCTTAAATTTGGACAGTTTATTTTATCTATCATATTCCTGAGATCCTTTTCAATTTTTTCAATTTTTTCACCCATTCTTTCTTTTGTTCTTTCATTTTCCATTCTGTGGTTCTCGAGGTCACTGAGTCATTGTTCAGCTTCCTCTAGTCTTATACTATGAGCATCCAGAATTTTTTTACTTTGGTCAAGAGTTTCTTTTATTTCCATAAGATCATTTATTGTTTTATTTACTCTTGCAATTTCTTCTTTATGCTCTTCTAGGGTCTTCTTCATGTCGTTTATATCCTGTGCCATGCTCTCACTGTTTGTCTTTAGTTCTTTGATTAATTGCTCCAAGTACTGTGTCTCCTCTTATCTTTTGATTTGGGTGTTTGGGTTTGGGTTATTCATATTGTCCATTATTTTCATAAGCTTTAAAATTTTCTGTTGTTTTGGGGCTCTTGGCATTTGCTTTACTTGATAGAGTTCTTTTAGGAAATGAAGGATTATTCAGACACCAATCCCTAATTTGTCAGATCTACAGTTTGGTGGCATAGACTTTCTCTAACTAACCAGCGATGGTGTCCGCGAGTCACCTATTCCCCTCAAGTCAGTTCTCCCCAACTTTGTCTTTGTGGTGTGTGGGGGTCTGGTTCTTGTGGGGTCCAACTGCTGCACCAAGTTTGGGTGTGTTGTTGGTGTTGTCTGCCCTGAACATGGGGCGTATTTCTGAGTGGTTAGGGAGGCAGGGCCGCTTTAATAATCAAATCTCCCAGGTGTTCCTGGAGATTTAAGGCTGTTTCAAGAGTCTAAACCTTCATTTCAGTCTTTCCGCAGATTGTCTCTGCCACTGACCCAGAAGTCCTTGGTACTGGCATATGGTCCCTGAGATTTCTGGGTGGGTTCCTCTTCCCAGCCATGCTGGGATGCTACATCACAAGTGCACGCTGTCCCTCAAGGGAAGCCCTGGGCCACCGGGCCATGCAGGGGCATTCCCAGCCTGCTGTAAAGATGGCTGAATGGGGCGTGTTAATTTCCTCCTTTCCACACAGCTCTGCCTTCCCATCTCCAGGACAATTAGCTGTGGATATGCAAAAGGCTATTGTTCATGCCTGACATTGTGGCATGTGCACGTGCTGCTGGAGACATCCCTTGTCACACTGGGTTTCTTGGCATGGCTCTGGGCTGTGGTCCTGGCGCCAGGCAGGAGTGTTCCCAGCCTGCCGGGAAGATGGCTGCAAGGGGCATGTTTTTTTTCCTCCATTGGCTAACCTCTGACTGCCTCACTCTGAGACAATTAGCAGCCAGTGCACGAAAGGCTATCTTCCTCGCCAGATATTGAGGCATTTGCACAGCTCGTTTCTGCTGCGCTTCACTGTGCTGTTCTCGCTGCCATATCTGCAGCCGTTTTTGGGTTGTTTTAAAAAAGAACTAGTCTACCACCACACGCTAACCCACGGTTTCCCCACACCGCTACGTGGCTGCTGGATATTCAGCGGCTTACTCACTCATTTCAGAACGCAGACTCCCGGTTTCACCAAGTTCATGGTCCCTGTGGATTTAGCAGACCTTATCCAGCTGGTGCATTGCTGGAACTGGTATGCCGAGTCACTTTCTGGCTTTTATCTAGTATTTTTCATGGAGGTGTTTTTTTGCCCTGTCTCTCCTAGCTGCCATCTTAGGTTCTCTCTGCCAATAAGTTTTATTGTCAAATAAATCCCCAAGCCATTCCTCTCTAGCTCGGAATTAAATTGCTAAATTTTGTTGACCTTCCATTTCCAAATCTTTAAAATGAGAAAAAGTTTTCTTGGCCTTTAGGGTTGTTGTGAAGATGAACTAAGTCCCATTAGCAAAACAGATAGGATAAAGCCTGGCCTGTACTTGTTTATTCCCTTCCT
Organism: Choloepus didactylus; assembly: GCF_015220235.1. Lineage (NCBI taxonomy): Eukaryota > Metazoa > Chordata > Mammalia > Pilosa > Megalonychidae > Choloepus > Choloepus didactylus. The sequence continues at coordinate 23,281,981 of NC_051309.1, forward strand.
CTTCCCTCATAAATACTGAACTAGTTTAACTATGAAAAATAGGAAAAGCTTTAAGACAAGCTGAAAAGGTTAAAGCTCTCTTAGGCTTGAGCACTGTGAATGTAAATCATGTACATTTTTGCCAACAGTCATTGAAAGAAGAGCATGTCTAAAGACCTTTTCTCTGACTTCTCCCCCTACTCCAAATCCTCTGTAGTTCATCTATGAACTATTTGTATTTGTATTTGGTGTTCATGAAAGGAGAAAGGAGAATAGAGGTAAATAGCATATTCTTGGCTTAGAACACCCATCCTTTTTCCTTATCCACACCCTTCCTTGTAGGCAACTTCTCTGCAGTGAGTCTGTGTCCTGGAAGGTGAGGTCCAAATCTATCTCTCCTTTTGTTACCAAGATGCAGTGGGAAACTCAAGTGTAGAACCAATCTGATTTAGGGCAGCATGACCTTTTTTTCTCCCTGCCAAATGCGAACTTATCAGAAAGGTTTTACTCTAATCCACATAAATTAACCCCATTAGATTCTTTGTCTCTTTTTATAGAATCATTTAAAGCATGGGGATATAAAAAGCATTTGGGTAATTGTATTTTTTAAATGTTTCCCATTAAAAAAACTGGAATGTTGGTTGAATTTTGACACTGACAAGAGATATTTGCTGATAACTTGAAATGTCCGCTTTGGTTTGGAGACCTGGTTTGCTGTTTTCTAGTCAATGTGATTCCAATATTTTGGGGGTGTGCCACAATATTGTGGGTTCCCTTTATTCTACCGGTGTTTAACCCCCTGTGAAATACATATTAACACATATTCTCAGATATGTTTCTACCTTTACCATTTTTATTTTTAAACCAAGAAGAGAGCAGGAAAGAGAGGAGGGGATGTTTTTTTAAGAAAAAGTATGGAGCAAAGAGACTTTGGCCGAGGGTGGAATTTTCTTGATCCCTTTGGTTACTGTTGGGTAAATGCCTATTGAGAAATAGAACTACCAAGTGAAGATAAATAAATACCCTTAAAAAAAGGAATAGAGAGTTCCATGATGTACTGGAAAGCTCAGAAATAAAAGGAAATTTGGCAAAAGCTCTTTTAGTATATGGGCTCTAATGTAGAAATGTGTTCTGCTTTGTAGTGTAATAATAGACTGTGTATCTTCAAATGGAATGAAAATGCTGGAAAGAAAGATTGGACTTGGAATAGAAAATCTTGGATATGATTTCTGGCTTTGCTGACATATAGCAATGCTTCTCCAAGCAATTCTCTGGCCCTCTTCTTTGTGTATAAATAACTGCACTTTACTAAATGAACTTTAATATTATTTCCAGCCCCCAAACCTCCATGGCCAAACCAAGGGTTCCTCATCAAACTCCACGTATAGACTCTTTCCAGTACTAGGTTTTATGAAGGGCCTACTGCCACTTGGCGACTTTAGCAAGAGAGGAGAGAGGTCTAGAGAGAAACAGGGTAGTTAACCATTACACCACGTGGCACAAATAACAGCTATACCACGAACATTTCTGCAACCTAAAAAATAAGATGTGCTGAAGTAGATGAAAAAATACAAAAAAATGGAAGGGCAAGAGCCTGGAGAACAGCTGTACTTAGCTCCAAATGATTGGCAGCCTGTTGTGACATTATTATTCAATGCCTCTATGCTGCCATTCAAAACAGTTGTTGCAAAAGCTCAAGAGAGGAATAGTAGGCCTCTTCAGCTCTGGTGTCTTCTCTTTTCTAGCTGGGTGGAGTGGAATGCACACTCCACAACTTGCTTTGAAGAACATTAGGGCTTAGAATCAGTTTGTTGATGGTCAGTAGAATTTACTCCTCACGTCGTCTCATTTTAAGACTGTTTTCCCTCCTCTGATCCATAATGTATATGTACCATAGAACATTGTAAAAAACACAAATGCAAAGAAAGATGAATATCTTCATTACCTCAACAAGATATAACCATATGTTGAAAATATGTCTTGTGAGTATTGCATCCGGGAGCAGCCAATGTGGGGAAGGCATTGGGTGTGGGGGTAGTAGGAAATACATACACATGGAAACTAAGACCTGGAGAAGTTAAGTAATCTTTTCTACATCCACAATATACGTTTATTTTTTAATACTACGCTACACTTTCTCAAGGACTCAGCTAAGCAACGTTTCAGAAGAGTGAAAGCATTGTTGACATTTGAAAGCTAAAGTATGGACTCGGGATAAGGCAATTTTGTTCTGTATTTCTGAGAGAAGAAAAGAATCACAGTGTGCACCAGGAAAATAATTTTGGAAACTCAGTTAATTGTGAAGGTGAGGTTGAGCCAGCTTGTGGTTAAAGATACAAAGGGAATACTGTTCACTTCCCATAAATGATTTCCCATATGTAAAGTGCGTCTGATTCTAGCAGGTGGCTTCAGATGTGGAACTATTTAACCACATATTAATAAATCTTGCAAACACGTTAAAAAATGCAAAGTATAACCTTTAAAATAAAATTGTGTCTGTCACATTTTGAGACTGAAAGTTCTAAAGCAGAGGTTGTTTATACCAACCACAAAGGCTAGGGACCTGTGGTTTTATTGGATTTCTCATCCCAAGAAAATATTTACACTTGGAGGAGATGATGCGTTTTTTAGCCATAAACGCCATACGTAGCATATTTGTGGAGAATATTGCACATAAAAATGTTTTTTTTTTTTCTCCTGAGCCTGGGGAACTGCTTAAGGCATAAAAAAAGGTAAAATAGAGATTCATAGTTCTGAGGGAAAGTTTTTATTCTTAGTGGGTTTGTATGTGGGTGACTGTCATGATGGAAAGAGATCTTTGGTGATTATCCTGCTTTCTACTGCACAAAATTCCAGTCACTAAAGTTTTTGGAAAACTGGATCTATGTACAAGAGAGGAGGAGAAAAGAGTACTGTGAGATACAGAAGGCAAGAAAAAGTGATTAGTATACACACAGTTCAACAGGAAGCAAAATGGAGTAAACGAACATTGAAGGCAATTTTGGGAGAATTTAATAGTGTTTACTATTAATCATTGACAATTCTTCTTCTGCTTCTTCTTTTCAAGGTTGATTTAGGAGTCAATTTGTTGGGGAGGTGGGAGGAAGAAGGCAAACAAACCCAAACTAAATATTAGCCTTATGCATTAGCTTTTATGCCATAAAATAAAGTCCTTATTTTAGCTGAAACCTCTGAGCTTCTAAATAACAGGTGCAAGCACAAAACAAAAATTGGGAACCAGGGAAAATGATCCAGGAATGGATGTGGCAACACAGACTGGTATTTTGTCCTTCCAAAAGTAATATCAGAATGCACTCAAATAGAAGGTCTAGACTTCATCATTAATATTCATGATTTCTTCCCTCTTCTGTTTTGCCTCTCTAAAGAATATAAAGCCAACCCCATGACAAAACCACATAAAGAACTTCTCAAACTGGACTGTGGACTGATGTATAATGGTAACAAACAACAAATATTGGAATATTGCTTGGAATCTGGAAATGAGTGACTCAGAGTTTCAGTGCTTTTTCAGGTTATATTGAAATGTTTATTTTCATAAGTTTGTTGGACTGACCTAAGACTTGACTGGAATAACAAATAGCAAAAGATCACAAGCCCAGCAACATGGGGTGCCCCTAAATACCCAGCACTGTCTAGAAGGAATTAGCAGGGACATTTTTCTGTACATGCATGTGACTTCTGCTCTGTAAAAGTTGGAGAATCTGGTTCAGAGAGAGTGACCAACAAGAGAAGTCATTCACCAGGGTTAGCTGTGGTAGAAAATTGTGCCGGTACATCTCATAATCATAAGCTTTAACACTTTCTGTAAGTCTAGAAAGTTGCTCTCATTCACCCCCACCCCCTAGTTAAATTGACTTAGGGAACTGGCTTTAGATTTTATATTCTGAGGACAAACACTCCTCTCCCCCACCCAGGTAATGCTGTCTTCACAGTCTATGTTTCATGTCCTCTGAAAGTCAGACTGCTGCTTTGACCAAGAAGTGACTGATGTCTTACCCATGGGTATTTTTGATGAGGTGCCAACAGTGGGCCTGGCATTGTTCTGAGTACTTCACACATACCATCTCACTTAATCCTCAAAATAATCCTGTGAACTATGAATTGTGATCACCAGTTTACAGCTGGAAAACCTGTGGTTCAGAGAGGTCAATGTACACTTCCAGGCTTACGTATCTAGGGCGCAGCCAAGCTGTGCCTTAAGCCTCGGCCTGTTGATTGAAACCCAAGCCCATGCTCCTATACCCACTCTTCCAGAAGAGCAGTGTCACCTCTAATTTGAAAATACTTAATAATCTTATTGCATTTTCAAGAACAACAACTAAAGGTAAAACTCATCGATAGCTCCCATACTAGTGGAGTGCATACAAGATTGAAGAAGAAGTTATTATTTGGGGCAGGGGTTTAAAAAGTGTGACAAAAGATGGCCCGAGACAGAGCCTCATCAATTTCAGACATTTGGATACCACTTTTTAAATTTTTGCCATAGCTTTGCATACTTCTTCCTCTGTCCTCAGGATAGCAGGACAGAGATTTTCTGCTTGTATTCTATGAGGAGTGTCCTCAAGGTAAATGCCTTTGAAAGTGGACCTCACCTAGCAGACTTCTTTTCTTTCATGTTTTGGATACTCCCCCAGTTTCTGCCCACTTTGGTCTCCATTCCTTCAACTATTCATTTTTGGTGTTATGTTTAGCACTTAGAGAATCGAAATAGGCAAAAGAGTTACTATGATACAAGCTATTCTGCCATTACCTCAGAAGCTAGAGCCTCTGTTTTTATCACAGTTGTAATTCTGTTTTTGTGGGGTTTTCCATTTGTTTGTATGTAAAACGTCTGTCTTTTCAAGGAGACTCTAAGTATATGGGGCAAATGCTATAGAGGCTTTGGGGAAATCCTTATTTGTCACAAGCTCCCTCCCACTTACTTTAACTATCATGGCATATTTTAATGTCCTCACCTCAATTTCAGGAATAATCTTAATATATTATCCATTCTCCATGAATTTTGTTATTGTATATGAAGATTACAATGCAAGAAATCATTAGTCAGAATACAATCACATTAAACACGCATGAAATGAGCATCTGAGAAACTAATAATCACTCACGATGGGCAGATCATATTTTAGCTCTAAATGTTACTAACTGAAACATAAATTGAAGGCTGATGTTGGGCATGCACCATTTTTCAAATCAGAGGTCACCAAATTAGGGAATGTGAGTACAGTGTTACCTTAAGAAAGAGAGGGAGGAGGGGCCCCCTGGCTGGACTCAGGGCCAAGAGCTTCCCCTACCAAATTCAATGGATGGATTATTTTTTATAGGTAAATTTTAATCTGAACCAACAGTACACTTTAATCCTCTATATTTTTAATCTTGCCTTCTATACTTCTAATATCATCTTTTTCTTAAAAATATTGTGGTAACATATATATATATATATATAACATAGATTTTCCCATTTTAACACTTTCAAGCTTACAATTCAGTGGCCTTCATTACATTCACAATATTGTGCTAGCATTATCACCATCCATCACCAAAACTTTTCCATCACCCCAAAGAAAAAGTTTGTACCCATAATGCATTAACTCCTCCTTTCTCCTTTTTTCACCCCCTCATTGCAGACTTTCTGTCTTTATGAATTTGCGTATTCAGGTTATTTCATGTAGTCAAAATCATATAATATTCATCCTTTTGTTTCTGGTCTATTTCACTTAACATAATGTCTCCAAGTTTCATCCATGTTGTAGCATGTTCAGAACTTCATTTCTTTTTACAGCTGAATAATATTCCATTGCGTGTATATGCCACATTTTGTTTATCCATTAATGGACACTTGGGTTGCTTCCACCTTTTGGCAGTTGTGAATAATGCTGCTATGAACATTGATGTGCAAATATCTGTTTGAGTCCCTGCTTTCAATTCTTCGGGGGATGTCCCTAGAAATGGGATTGCCAGGTCATATAGTAACTCTATGTTTAAATTTTTGAGGAACCAACAAACTGTTTTCTACAGCATACTGTTTTGTTCCCACCAACAATGTACAAAAGGACAAAAGGGTTCCTAGTTTTATGTATAGATGGATGGATTTTTACTCAAGTCATTGCAAGGCGGAGAAGCTTCACAGACAACTTTTCCAATGGAATTCAGCAAGGAACATCCCTCTTGTCTGCTTCCTGAGCCTAAATCCCAAATCCACTTCAGCCAGTGCTCCCAGAGGATTCCTTTCTTCCTTGATGACCTCATACACAAAACAGAGTAAGGCAGCATCACTGTTTTTGATATACTCTTAACTCTCTCCCCTCCGTCTCTTTTCTGTACTCTGAATCTGTAAGGTGTTGGAGAAAAGAACTAGCAATAAAACACTTAGGAAAACTATAAACAACTCTCTACTTATGCTTAGATTCTTCCTTGAATATCCTGGGGGTAAAAATGGGATGCTATTAAAACAAAATTAGAGCACTTTAATTAGCAGTTTGTAAGATGATTCAAACCTTGACCATATGGTCAGGGACTGGCTGGGTCTGTTTGGTTCACTAATATCTTCCAAGGGTCTGGCATGGTGCCTGGCTGGTAGACATGCTCCTTAAACAGCATTTGGTGAATGAAGGGATGAATTTAGCAAAAACAAACAAACAACCCCTCCCCCAAACAACGATAAAAACCAAATGAGTCATTCATTCTTAACCTGCCTGATCAATGCAATCCCTACCCTCAGAGAAGTTATAAGCTCATGGGGAAGACAGACAATTAAGTTATAAAACGAAATGTTTTGGGGTGTTATGATATGGGGATAGAGGGCACAAGGGGAGTACATGATGGGGCATCTCACTTGTCCTGGAGAATGAATCCTTAAGAAAGTAACCTTAAGCTGGTCAGTGGAAGATAAGCAAGAGTTAGCCAAAGTGAGAGAGAAAAAATCTGCAGGCAGAGGGAACATCATATGTGAAGAATCAGTGCTGAAAAAAGACCATGTTAGATCTGAAGAACCGCAAAAAGTTAGAAGAGCTTATGAGAGGAACACAGGGTGAGAATGTAGGTAGAGGGTAGACAGGAACCAGATCGTACAGGCTTAATATAATCAGGAAGTTTAATCTAGGGGCAGTGGACAACTATCAAACAATTTGTATTTTAGAAAGATAGCTTGGCTATAGTAGAATATATTGGATGGCAATCAAACTGGATATTGGAAGTCCACTTAGGAGACTACCTTCTAGGTCCAAGAAGGTTTCTGGTGATATTGACTAGAGAAGAGTCCACAGGGATAAAGGTAAATTGACAAATGTAAGACATGTCAAGGAATTAGAGTCAACAATGTTTTGAAGTGGGTTGTATGAAGAAGTAAGAGGAGGATGAGGGAAATGTGCTGAATGAAATCTGGGCAGTGTGACAGTCTTTGATTAAGGAGAGAGAAAGGCTTGGGCAGGTTCTCCTGGATCTTCACATGTTATAAAACTGTGTTTGCTCTTCCAGTATAGTTGACCTAAAATAATTTTGTCGACACTGAAGTTGTTCTTTTTTAACCCTGGTTTTATGTTTTATTTTGCTTGGTTCTACACTTTTATGCTTCCTTTACAGATTGTGGGCCTCCCAAAGAATTGCTTTATTCGCTGTGAGAAGAGAAAGTTTTTGAAGTTCTAAACCCAATCCCTGAAGCGAGATTCACAATCAAAGACACCCTGAAATGTGCAAACTCTCATGGGATTTAGGGGGATTAGCTATGGTCTAGTCCTGAGGCATATGGAACACCTGTGCATTGCCAAAAACACTTTAGAAATGAAACCAGTTTGTAGTATGTGGTAAGGTTTTTGAACTTAAGTATTCTGTTTCTGTAATTTAAAGCCTGGGCTGGTCCAAGTGTGAGGCTGTCCTTAAATTTGGTTCCCTAGGCATCTCACTTGCCCCACCCTAGTCCTGGCCTAGCTTCACACTATTCCAAATAGTAAATAGGAATACAAGTGGTTTTTAGATTGGGTTGGGAAGGGGTGTTTGTAAGAAAATGACCTGAGTGGCTAAATCCAAGATTGTAGGATTCTAAATAACTTCTGATGAGTTTGACAGGTTCCCTGACAGCTGCATTATAAATAAAGTCTTGAAATGATCTATGACTTGAACCTGATACCACAACTGTCGGCATTTGCTTTAAGGCTCAGAAAAGGAATTCTAAGGGCTTTGCCTGTTCTGACTGCCTTTTATTATTAGAGTTTCTAAGCTCAGCAGTTAAGCATTGAGAGGTATTGAGTGGTTTTTCTGATTACTTGTATGCCATTGTTAGTATCAGCCTGTCAACACCTTGAAGACAGAACGTTTTTTGTTTGTTCTGAAAATTACTCAATAGTAAATCCTTAATTATATAGCAGTATGGCTTTTTGAAATGTTGAGTGAGTTATGCACTGCTGTTGTTTTATATTGCCTTAATGCTAAATTTATGGCGTGTATAACCTGTAATAAAAAATGCAAATTATGTAATTGAATGCCACTTGAGCCTGGCATTAAGTATCTCATATTTATCTTCATTTTTGGGTTGGTGGGATGGGTCAGTATTCAAGACAGCTAGAAACAATATCCAGTAATGGTTTTGAAATTGCTTTTCTTAGAGGGGATTTATGATACACAGAAACACATATGAACATATGCATACATACATGCATATATACACAAATCTATTTTCACATCTTCATAATCATATAACCACACACATGGGTAAATAGACACAAACACATCCACAAATAAATATGTTAAACACAGACACAATAATGCAAACGTATACACACATATAATATGTGCACAGTGTATGAATCTCTTGGTTACAAATAATAGGAAACCCAACTTAAATAGGCCTAAACCACAAAAGGAATTTACTGGTTCTCAAAGTTCAGTTTCCTTTTATCTTTTCTCTCCAACCCATGACTGGTTCTCTTTATGTTTATGAAATGATTGACAACAACTTCCACATTCTTGTGTAGCTTCTGCAGGAGACTGAGAAAGCTTCTGTCTTAGAAGCACTTATGTTAATTTTCTCAAGCCCTAGGGTTTTTCATGCTTACCCTATGTGCAGGATAAACTCTTTAACAGCCAACTCCAAAGGAGTGCTGAAGTTCTTTTTGTAATGTTTTTATTGTTCAAATGTTGAAGTAGACTGTAGAATATAGAAATGATGCTAATTTACAACAGGATTTAACCTATAAGACAATATATTTTTTTCTCCATCCTTTTCATTTGTTTCTTTTAATGTATTCTTTAGCATGTTTTTAGATGTAACCTTTATCCTTAAGATCTTAAGCCTTCTTTTGCACTCTTTAACAACTTAAGAAACTAGTAAATTGTCGTCTTACGAAAAGCTATTTTTGTATCCACTTTGTAAAAGGTTCTCCAACTTTCTTGAGTTTAACAATTCAGATAACTTTTGTGAGCTCTGCTACTCATCTTCTAAAACCTTTAAAATGAAATTTAATAATTGTGTCAAAAATTTTGAGATTCCAGTTCATCTCTAATCCAATGAGATAAAATGTAATGAAGGACTTAAATTAATCCCCAGCACCAGTGAGTTAATGGGTGAGAGAGCAATGTCAACTTCTCCAGAAGCATATAGTCTGCTGAGGGGAAAGGCAGAGACCCAAAGGATAATCAGATTCTTTTACCAAGGGGTAAGGTAACGGAATTCTGGGTGGCCCAATTAACAAATCTTCCCACTCCCTGGGGCCCCCAGCCTCCCTGAAACAGACATCATGGGTGTGAGAATTTTCACAATCAAAGATTCCCTTTTATTACTAATTTCCTTTCTGGACCCCAGGTTTTGACAAATTCTGTCTACTAAGAAACAGAGGGCATTGTTATAATTAATTCATGTTTGCATTTTCATGCATGGGATGCTGGTATTACCACAATGAGTTTATATACTTCCAGCCCAAAACAATAAAATTTATATTTTAGATAGCATGGGAGACCTTATAGGAAATAAATGTACAATTGCAATTAGAATTATTGAACTATCAAAAATAGATTGGTGGCTCACAGGAGTCAGGGTCTTTAATTTGGAAGCACTTTTGTAAAATGTACCTTCTTCAGTCAAGATATGACTAGATCCTTCTTGGCAAATGCAGAAAGTCATGATGAATAATCCATTGCACAAACAACTGCAGGTGGATTACCCTTTGGTTTGCCTGGTGCCACCTGGTCCTTCTTTACTTTCACTTCCTTTCTCCTCTAGTGACATGCTGTCACTGGAGAGTCAAACTAGTTCCAAGATTTTTTTTTTTTTAACATAGTTACTTAATCACAGAGTGTATTTTTCAGCAATTCCTCAATCTCAGTGGTTTATCAAAGTTGAAGTTCCTTTCTCGTTCATACCACAGCCCAGTGTAGGTTGTTTGTGGGCCTGGTTCTTGGCTCTGCTCCATGCTGTGATACAAGGAGCCAGGCTTCTTTCACCTAGAACTTCTTAGGCCTTTGGAGTCTTCCAGTGGAGTCTCTGAATTCAGCCAGTGGATGTAAAGAGAATGATGAAACATGGATTAAACACAGGACTTTAGTGACCCTGCCTGGACGTGGTGCACACCACTTCTGCCCACATTGCCCTGGCCAGGACACAGTCGTGTGGCCACACCTATTTGCAAGGAGCTGACAAATATAGTTTATGTGCCCAGACAGAAAAGGAAATAGGATTTGGTTAACACATAGGAATCTTTGCTGCAGACAGAAAAATGATTATTCAGAGCCTTGTTTGTTTTTTTTTTTCTTTCATATTTATGATTCCATTTATTTGAAATTTGGTGATTGCCTGGGGCTGGGGATGACAGGGGATATCCATGGTAAAGGGGCAAGAAGAGTCTTTTGGGGGTGATGGGAATATTCTGTTTATTGATGGTAGTAGTAGATTCACAGTGTATACAACTGTTAACATTCATCAAATCGTGTACTTTACATATATATGCATGTAAAATATACCTCAACACAGTTTATTTTAAAAATAAAAAATAAAACCAATAATAAAACAAACTTGATACCAGTGGACTTTTTATTATCACAATGTGCCTGTAATTCTAAGTTAAGGTCAGTAATACACTGGGACATTTTTGAGTGCCGGAGTTTTAAATCCTAGCATCTCAAATTGGGATGGTCAAAATTGTGAATTAATTGGGCTGAATCTTTATTGAAGAGCAGTTTGTTTTGCAGTTAATGAAGAAATGTTTTTCCCCCAGAGGATGCTGAATTTATAGCCTCTCAGCACTCCCAGGGCTTCTAAAGAGAGCACATCTGTAAACAAAACCACAATTCAAGTTACTAATGTCTCCTTCCAGCCTGAGAAGTGGACAGAGGTTGGTGACCTCAGGAGTAGCAGGTTTCAGTGTGCTGTTCTGGGGCAGTTCCCTAGGAAGGTGGCAGGACCTCAAAGGGATTACTGTGTGGCATAAGTGGGGTTGAACCTAAGCCTCCAGATTTACACCTCGGGAGAAGGATTCCTGGGCCTCAAAAGCAGAGACCCCCAGGACTTGAAAGGACCAGATAGGCTTGGAGAGTGGACATCTAGGCGGTGACCAGTGCGGACTGAAAAGTAGGGGGCTGGGGGTTGGGGGAGTGAGGGGGTGGGACATCAGACTTTTTTTTTGTTTTTTAATTTGATAATCATGAGACTTAGATTTTCTTGTATGGTTCTAAAATGGAGTAAGGGGACCTAAGTAATGACAAATTAAATTACCAGCTCTTCTTGCTGGATGGGACCATAAAGTCAGAATTCTTTTGTTTTAAATTTTATTAGAGGAGCTGTGGGGTTACAGAACAATCACGCATAAAATATAGGATTTTCATACACCACCCTGTTATTAACACCTTGCATTTGTGCGGTACATGTTACACAACTGATGAAAGCACATTTTTATTATTGCGCTATTAACTATAGTCTATGGTTTAGCTAGGAATTCACTGTGCTGTGCAGTTTCATGGACTTTAAAGAAGTTTTATTCTAGTGTCATATATAGGGCCTGATAGTTCCCCTTTTAAGCACATTCTTATGTATATTTTTGTGCTGTATATTATGCTCCCAGTGTTGCACTACCATCAGTAATATCACTTGCCAAAACATTTCCATTGTTTCAAATATGTAAAAAAAATACAACATTTCTTTCTCATCTGAGATTGTGGTTGTGGATTTAGGTTTTATTGCCACAATAGATGACCTGTAGGGCAGGGAACATTAGTGGAGTGAGCTCTTTGAAAAGTGAGAAGGCCACGGAGGGATTCTGAGTAGAGTGGAAGTCACCAGAAGAGTGGGGGAAGGGAGGGAGTTCCAAGAGAGCAGAGGTTCTCAAAGGGTGGTCTAAGGATCCATGGGTTCTCGAGACACTTTCACGGGTCCACAGGTCACAGCAATTTTTTAATGGTACTAATAAATAATTTGCCTTTTTCTTTCTCACCTCTCATTCTTTTATAAAAGTACAGTGGAGTTTTCTAGAGCCTACATGATAAGTGATACAGCAACAGACTGAATGCTAAAGCAGGTCTGAGAATCCAGCTGTCCACTGTTAAGCCAGGTGTGAAAGAGATATGCAAAAAAAGTAAAACAATGCAACTCCTCTCACTAAATATTTTTTTTTTTTTTTTTTTTTTGGATTCTATGGTCATTTTTTATAAAACTATGTTATTTATGCTAACATGCTTTTATTGCTGTTTTAAATGATGCAATCAATATATATTTAAAAATTCTCACATTGAATTTCTGATACAGTAAATATTGACAGATATAACCCACATAAAGAACAGCTCTTTAGGTGCCTCAGTTATTTTTAAGAGTGTAAAGAGGTCCTAACACCAAAAAAGTTTGAGACTGCTGCCCTGGAGATTCCAATCAGAGCTGAGGAACATTACATTCCACCATTTGTGGTCAAATAACTTCAGAGGATGTGGAATACTGAGAAAGCAGACTTTTCTTTTTGGAGGAGAAGCATTAAGAAGAAAGCAGCAGCAGTTGGCTAGGGGTTGCTGGTGTAAGTGGCCATTGGCAGGAACAACTAAATCTTAACTACAATTCATACATCTACTCGTAAACCTAAAAAAATTGCAATATTGCCATCTAGTGTTCCACAGTGGAAATATTTTAATATTTGTTTTTAAATTCAATTTATGATTGCTTTTAGAACTGACTGCTTATGGGGGCTAAATTTAATAGTCTGCCCTGAATGTTTGATGTTTATTTTACCTTAACATTTATTTTTAAATGTATCTCACTCTTTCCCTAGCTATTCTTTTCCCTCCCTCTGTATTTGGCCTTTTCTTTCTTCTTCAGGGTTAGGGTTAGGGTAACTGGAGGGGGTAAGACTTCAACCTGGTTATACTTTGTTTCAAACCTTGTGTGTTTTATCTTTACACAATATAAGATTATTTAGTGCTGTCTTGATGAATTGAATAAGTAGACTTTCTCACATTGATTATGCCTAGCTCCTCTCTTTCCACAGGCGTTTTTTTTTTTTTAATCAACTTTTAATTTGGGATTGATTTTAGATTTAGAGAAAAGTTACAAAGATAGTACAGGGAGTTCCCAAGTACCCTTCACTTAGGTTCCCCTGTTGTCAACATCCTATACTATTTTTGTCAAAACTAAGAAACTGACATTGGTATATTACCATTAACTAAACCCCAGAGTTTATTCGGATTTCATCAGTTTTTCCATTAAGGTCTTGTTTTTCTGTTCCAGGATCCAATCCAAGATACCATGTTGCATTTAATTGCTGTGGAGGTCATTGGACTGGGGTTATCTGTTTTTGGAAAGAATACTCAGAAATGACATGTCCTCATTACATCACCTCAGGAATTACGTGACATCCACACAATTTCACCTATGATGTTAACCTTCATCACTTCCACCAGGCTTTTATCGATTGTATATTTTTCTTCTGCCTGCTTAAGTAATCTAAACCCTCTAATACACAAGGGTCTGTTTGTTATAGGAATTATCAGCTATCGGTTCAAGTGCCAAATCCCCTTCTAATGTCCTACACAATCGTAAGCTGAAACTTTCACCATGTACTTCTAAAATAAACAGGTGAAAACATTGGAACATGCTTTCAAATCATTTAAAACAATAAGAATAGGAAAAAAAAAGACACTCTGCTTCATGTATAACAAATAGAACAACTTGAAAAGTGTTTTACATTCTCCTATATGCTTCAATAAATTGGAGTGTTTTAGAGGATACCTGTTGAAAGAAAATTATGCTGGAAGTTGGAATATATCAAAGTTATCATTAGTTTCCTCTGAGGCATTGGGATAAGATCTTGACTTATAGGACCTTGTTTTCTTTATTTGGACAATGAGAGTGGGAGATTCACTGAATCATCTCTGATTTCCTAGTAGCTGTATTATGAAAACTATGAATTAAAATGATTCCAAAAGGATTTTATTTAAAACAATTGTATTAGTTTTGGGGGGCTGCTGTAACAAAATACCACAAACTGGGTTGCTTATACATCAGAAACTTATTGTCTCACAGTTCTGGATGCTCGGAGTCTGAGATTAAGGTGTTGGCAGGGCTATGCTCACTCAGAAACCTGTAGGGGAGAATCCCTCCTTGCTTTTTTCTAGCATCTTCTGGTGGTTTGCTGGCAATCCTTGGCATTCCTTGGCATTCCTTGGCTTGCAGCTTCAGCACTTCAACATCTTCACATGACCTTTTACCTGGTATCAATCCTGGTCCACGTCCAAATTTCCTCTTCTTAAAAGGACGCCAGTCATATTGGTTCAGTCGGATTGGCCCATCCTTATCCAATGTGGTCCCATATTACTAATCAACTTCAAAGACCTATTTCCAAATAAGGTCACATTCATGGGACTGGGGGTTAGGATTTGAACATATCTTTTTGGGGGGCACAATTTAACCCATAACATGAACTAAAATAATAGTAAAAAAAAGAACAATAAGTCCACAAGGGCAATGAAAGGGAGGGGAGAATTGAGGTCACAGGGCTCAAGCAATGTGAACAGAATTCCAGAAGCTAAAAAGCAGATTGTTAAATGATAATCAATTTAGCATTTTGGAGAAAGTTGAAACCTAAGTCTCAAGAGGAAGAAGCCAGAAGTAGATTTATGCTGCAAAAATGTAGAAAGAATCATGAGTTGGAGATATGTCAAGTGCATTCGATAGAAGGCAGGTCTGGGGTGTAAATGTAGGAGAGGAAAATAAAGTGATTTAAAAAAGTAGTTTTGGTTGGAAAATAATTTGGTTCAAAGTAGCATTTAGTCCTCCAGACATGCAGCCAGCTGACTGATTCTCCCTGAAGCAGGTTGGAAAGCAGAGATGTGGTCCCTGGAGAAGTCAAATCAGCCAGGCCATGGATCAAGGGTGCCCATGAAAGACCCCAGTGGATAGCAAGTGAGCCCTGCTCTACCTCCTTCTCTAGCTTGGAGAGTGGAATGCTGGTTCTATTTTCCCAGCTACGAGCTTATAGGGCTCCTCTGGGAAAACTGATCAGCCTCAGAACAGAACAGAACAAAACAAAACAAATCTACTCCAGATATTTATAGTTGCAGGTTCTACAACGAAATGGCAAGATACCCACCTCTTTACTCGGTAGTGTGGCCCACCATCACCAAGGTTCTTTGTTGTAAATAATGCTGCCACTCTGCTTTTTAATGACTCACTCTTAAATAGGATTACACAGACAAGGAATACAGTATATTATTTGAAGAAAGTCTAACTAAAAAGGTAGAAAAACAAGCAATCAAATTAAATTGAGAGGAAAGAGATAATGTAGAAGAGAACATCAAAACCCATAACGTCTTCAGAGAAATAAGAGAAGTTATTGATCCAATTGATCATGAACAAAAAGAACTCTTGAAAATTAAAAATACAAGGTTTCAAAAAATTTAGTAGGCGGTTTGGACAATAAATCATGAAAAATGAATAGCTCAGCAAGTATAACAAAAGAAAAAAAGAAAATTGGCAGAGAAAGAATAGTAAAAATAGAGGATCATTTAAGGGGTTCTAACCCCAAATAATAACATTTTCAGAAAGAGAAAATAAACTAAAAACAGAGAAAAGGTAATTATAAAAAAATTACATATTAAAAACTTTCCTAGGAATGGAAAACAATATTTTTTAGATTAAGGCACACTGGGTGCCTGGCATATGGATGAAAAAGCCCCACACCAAGGCATATAACAGTGAAATTTCAGAAATAGAAGCCAGGAGAGCAGGGAGGGTAGGTGAGGAACAGAAGAGATTGTACGTAAAGGATTAGGATTTGGATTTTTGTTAAACTTCTCAATAGCTGCACTTGAAGCTACAAAATAATGGACCATTGCCTTTAAATTTCTTAGTGAAAATTACTATCATCATTAAATTCCATCACTATTCAAACTATATGTCAAGTGTAATATTTAAATAAAGACAATTCCAGAACTCAAAAAATTTACTTCCCGTGTCTCCTTATATATAACTGAGTCATAGGATTGTGGGAATGGGAAGTCTGCAATCTGTAGGGCAGCACCACAGGCTGAAAACTCAGACAGGATTTGATTTTGTAGTCTTGAGGCAGAATTTCTTCTTCTTCAGGTAAACCTCAGTTTTTTGCTTTTAAAGCCTTCCAACTGATCAAATGAGGCCCACCCATATTATTGAGGATAATCTTTACTTAAAGTTATCTGGCTGTAGATGTTAATTACATCTACAAATACCTTCACAACAGTACCTAGGATGATGTTTCGTTGAAAAACTGGGTGCTATAGTCTGGCCATGTTGACACATAAAATGAACGATCATGCTCTTAGTTTGCTAGGTTGGTATGACAAATACCATCCAACGGGTTAGCTTAACAACAGGACATTATTGGCTCATAGTTTGGAATGCTAGAAGTCCGAAATCTAGGTATTGGCAGGGCTTGCTTTCTTCCTTAAATCTGTGGAGAGCTGTTGCTGGCTTGCCACAGTCCTTGGGGTTCCTTGGCTTGCATCTCCATCTGCTGTAGCACGGCAACCTTTTCTTGTCTCTGCCTTTCCAGTTTCTGTTGACTTCCTCTTCTCCCTGTGGCCTTCTCTGACTCCCAGCTTTTAGTCTCTTTTCTTTATAAGGTCTCAAGTAATATGGATTAAAATCCATCCTCATTAAGTTGGGCCACACCTTACCTAAAAATAACATCTTCAAGAGGTTCTATTTACAGTGGGCTCATATCCACAGTGACCCAGATTAAGATGAGAAATATGGGTTTGCTGGGGTACATAATTCAGCCTACCACAACCTGGTATGAGAAAATTATTTGAGGACTTGCTTTTCCAAAAAGGGAGAGGAAATGAAGAGGGATGAAGTCATGACATATCCATAACAAGGCTTCTGACCAGGGAAGATGTGAAGGGGGGGTCCCTCAATGATGGTGGGGGAGATTGTGGACTACAGCTGTGTTGGCCTAAAAACAAATGCAGAATGGAGCAGGAAAACAGACGTGTTTGAACAACTCAGAGATTTGTACTTCTATCAAAGTATTTGGGGTTGCATAAGTGATAGGTAGAGAGGAAATTAAATAGACATAAAACTAGATAACTGATTCACACCAGAGAAAATAAAAAGTTGCATGTAAGCATGGAATACTACATGGACCAGCTTGGAGACACATATAGTCAGAGTAGTGTAAATATTGAATATCTATTTAAACAGAAAAGATAAACTTACCATGTTGGGTGGGTGAGGGAGGAAAAGTAAGAGAAAAGAGAGAGAAAGAGAGAGAGCACTGACTAGGTCCTCTGCCCCTGTACACAGAAGTCAACAGATTTTTATCTAAAACTGAAAAAACAAAAAACAAAAAACAAACAAAAATAAACAAGTAGCAGTTTCAGCCTATTATTTAAAGAACATGGGTGTAAACACCAAAAGAAACAGTTGAAAATGTTCACCTCCATGGGGGTGGGGTTAGGGATTGGGAGGAATGCTAAGGGAAAATCTCAGTGGGATTTCCTGACTTTTTAAAGCACTATCCATGCATTATATTAAAAGGGGAAAGATCAGGTGAATGGGTGCCCTGACAAAGCAGTAACCCAGCCAATACCCAGCTGGTCCTGCTCTGTTGAGAATCAGGGAGAGCTCAGAGAAGAAAGCACAATTGTTTGCCTTGTACCAAGTGTCTTGGATTCTTATCAAAACTGTGGCCAGTCAAGTGGGATCCTTTAGTCAGGCTCAGCTTTTGTTTGCATGCACATTTGCATACTGAGTCCAGTCTGGGTGAGAGTCCACTTAATAGCACAACTTCTCTGACTTCTCTGGCTAAAGGACTCGGGTCCCAGGTTGCCGTCTCTGAAACCATGGCTTTTCCTGCAGGATTTGGCTGGGGGGCAGCTACAGCAGCCTATCAAGTGGAAGGTAGGAGAAGCTCTTTCCCCTTCACCAGGGTTGGGATGGATTATTTCTGGTGGGTCCTGTATGACTAGGGAAAATTGTGGGATGAGAGGAGTTAAAAAGGAAAAGAATTGAAGGGACCTTAACTGTAAAAAGGTAACTCTACCACTTTTCGAACACAAGAAGCTAACATTTCCCTCTGGACTGCTCCCATGCCCCTTTTCCCTTGGTGCAAGGGTGGTGTGGTGTGAAGGGGTGAAGACCAGTGTGCAGCTGTATTTTCGGTCAATCCAGGCTTATCTGAGACATAGTTTACCTTGGACCAGCTGCTTTCGCAACTGGCTTATTGAACACAGTCCCTGCCAATTTTTTGTTTTTTTTTAATTTTTCCCTATTGGAAAATTTGGGGTAAATTCCTTCAAAAAGCCCTTCAAAGAAGAATATTCATTAATTGGGAGGGGTGCTCTATCCTATTTCTAGAGGGTCCAAAGCAAAGCCCAATCTTAGTATGCTATTCCATTTACTGGGAGCAGATGGTAAGTAAAGGGGAGCCACTATAATATGGTGAAGCACCCAGATTAGAGTTGGAGATCTCAGTTCCAGTCTTCATTCTACCATCCATGAGTGTGTGAACTCCTTTCCTCCCTGAGTCTCAGTTTCTTCATCTGTAAAATAGGATGATTAGATCAGTTTTTCCAAAATATACTTTAGAATTAGGAATTAGGGATTGTTAGGAACATAATACATATGTAATATATAATATAATGTATTAGGAATTAGGGATTGTTAATAGCTATTATGGGAAAATGTTTATTCTGTCAAATAAGTATGGAAAACCCTGGGCCAAAGAAAGCTAATCAGCTGTATCTATTGTGGAACTTCTCAGAACATTTAATGAAAAGTGTTGTGTGTCTTCAAGAGGAGTTTCAAAAATCCATTTTACTCTAGTATTTTTTCCTCTTGGTAAATTTTGTGGGACTAGTATTTCATGAAACATGCTTTGGAAACACTAGAATAATGGCACTTTGAATGATAGCATTCAATCCTATCAGGGAGCGAAAGTTCATTAGCTCTAAAGTAATTCAGAAATGGTACTTTCCCCAAATCAGGAGAGAATCCACCGTTATTTAGCATCTAATATTAAGTGAGGTAAGAGAGTTCCTAAGTTATAAGCAAATACAAATGATAGTTATGAACCCATAATGGTCAAAATTTATGTTTGTTAAAGTGCCCCCCCCCCTCCACACCCCCCTCCCAAACTTCCTTCCTCTGGAGCAATCACTCTAATGTGTCTAATATTTTTATCATTTATTGCTATGTGATCTTGTAAAATGTGTATTATTATTTATTTGCATGTATCTTTTAATGCAAATAAATAATTTAATTGCCATTGTTTATAAATCTTACTCTGCAACTTGCTTTTTTTGATGAAACACTTCATTTCTAAGAGCCATTGAAAATGTTCTGTGCGCATTTGATGTGTTGCTTTGCCTGCTGTATAATACTGCATTATCTGGATCCACCACAATTTACCTCTCCAGTCTTCCAGTAACAGATACCTAGTTTGTCTCCCAACTACTACCACCAAAAATAAACCTTATATATGTTCTTTTATGGATCTGTGTAAGAATTTATTTTGGAATCTATACACAGGAATAGCATTGCTGGGTAATAGGCTATGTGTATATTTAATTCCACCCCTTAGTACCATATTGCACTCTGGAATGAGTGAATAATTATACATCCCAAATAGCAGTGCGTTAGGGTCTCTCAAGCCCCATATTTTGTAGGTACTCTACAACACAGGATGGAGTCTCACCCAAAATATGGTTTATATGTCAAGGCCAAAGACAGAACACACAACCAGAGTATATGAGAAAGCTTGTTACTTAGATAATGAGATTTCCTGGGAAGAGCAGGGGCTTCCAAGCAGGTCCAAATATGGCTTGAAAGAGCCAGAAAGAAGATTGGCTTGGGGTTTTTATGGTGGTTAGGGGTGACACTAGGATGAGGGTTCCCATTAACAGTTTGAACCACCGACTGGAGCTAAAGGAAGGAGCACCTGGGCTTTCTTATCACTTTGCCTAGTTATGGGGCAGAAGGGGAAGGAGGAGGAGTGAGGCTTAAAAGATGTCAACAGTCAAACATCAAAAACTGGAGTCAGACTTGAGAACACCTTACATCTCACTGATGCTTGGCAATAGTCAGCCTTCTAATTTTTGTCAGTCTAATAATAAAGTGATATTTCCTTGTCTTAATTTGTATTCCCTTCATTGCTATTAATAATACACATCTTTTCTTATGCTTGTTAGTTTTTTTTTTGGTGGGTTGGAGTGGGAGTCTCTTCTATAAATTGCCTGCTTTATTCTTTGACTATTTCAAGAACTAGGGTTACTATCTTTACCTGACAATTTGCAGAAGTTTCTTGTATCTTCTAGCTTTAATTCCCATTTAATTTAAGATATTGTAAAGACTTTCTGCTACCTGTCATCTGTTTATTGTCTTTGGCTGTGATGTCCTTCACTGAAAAGAATGAAAAGAAATCCTCTTTGTGAAGTAATCAAATATATTAATTGTTTTTCTTTCTCATTTGTGCTTACAAAATACACAGTTTTGTTTACAAAGCTCTCTCCCACTCCTGGCACACACATATTTTCTTCTATTAACTTTTTGGCTTTAACTTTTACATTTTGTTCTTTAATCCACTGAGTCCCCCATTATGAGGAATGCTTAGGTAAGGAACGATTTTTATATTTCTTTTCATAGTAAGCCAGATTTCTCAACACCATCTATAACATTTCATACTTTTTTTGTTGATTCATGGTGCCATCTTTATTGAATGTTGTATGCTTGTAAACTTGGGCCTGTCTCTGAGCTCTAGATTGGGTTTCTTTGGTCTATTTGCATGTTCTTTGGCCAGTATCCCATTGGTTTTATTATTGTGGTTTTATACTGGGGACAGGTCATGAGCAGGCTCTTGCCTCTGTCTGTATGTGTTTAAGGAAGGAGTGAGAAGAACCCCATATGCCAGCTGACCCCTGGAATTCAATACTTGGTTACTGATACTTTACCAGGCAAATTCTTTAGTTAGGGTTTCATTATTAACAGTTGATCTAAAGCAGCACTTAGGGTGAGGTGTGTGTGTGGGAGCAGCCTCCTAGGGTTGTAACTCACAGACTGTGGGTATTTTAAGAGTGGAAGGTGGGTGTGGGGGTTAGGGGAGGTAGTGAATGCCCCCGTGAAGCTGTTTTCATTAAGTCTTCACTCTAGCAGAACTTTTGATCTGGTCCTCAGAGCTGCCTCCAATTTCTGCCATGATTGCCCTATGACATTGCAGTTAAAAGGAAAGGATAAGATTTAAGCTTTATTCCAATCTGTCCTCCCATTATTCTTGACCCCACCCAGGCTGAAGCTCTCTCATGAATCTGTTCAAGAACCCACTTTTCTCCTCTGGAGTTTCTATTTGTTTGTTTGTTGTTAGTTCCTGGAATCCATATGCCATTCCTCTTCCATAGTTTCTCCAGGGTTTATTTAGGGTGAGGGTTTATTTTGGTTCACCAACTTGATAGGTGATCTGAATTTTCCTGTATAACTTTAATTCATTTTTTTCCCAAAAGTATTTAAGTACCTACTCTATGTTAACATGGCTGATGTAAAGGTAGACAAGATCTCCATTGCCACGGAGCTTATAACCCAGCAGGAGATACGGATAAAAACAAGTAAATAAAGACATGAAGTTTCCCCTGCTTATAGTGAGCACTTTGGTGGTAACAGGGTGTTGTGATAAGGAGTCATCTGAAAGTGGTGAATTTAGGTTGGATGGTCAATGAACGTGTTTCAGTTTGCTAAAGCTGCTAGAGTGCAATATACCAGAAATGGATTGGCTTTTTCAATGGAAATTTAATAAGTTACAAGTTACAACTCTAAGGCAATGAAAATATCTAAATTAAGGCATCAAGAGGAGGATACCTTCTCCCAGAAAGGCTGCTGGCATCCTTGTCCCTCTGTCCCATGGGAAGGCACATGGCGACATCTGCTGGTCCTTCTCTCCTGGGTTCTGGTTTTAAAATGGCTCGCTCTCTCCAAAATGTCCCTGGACATTTTCTTTCTAAGCATCTCTGATCTCTCTCAGTTTCATCTGTCTTTTTTCCCCTCATGGAGAACTCCAGCAACGGGATTAAGATGCACCTTGAATAGGCTGGGTCACATCTCCAAGCAAACAACTTAATCAAAAGTTCCCACCAAACAATAGATCTGCCCCCAGAAGATTGTATTGAAAGGACATGGCTTTTCTGGGTAAATAACAGCTAAAGCTTAAAGGATGAGAAGGAGAGAGTCATTTGAAGATGGAGGAGATTCTAGACTGAGAGGATGGAATAGCTTGATTCCGGCACAGTCTATGCTCTTTATCATTCCCAGCTTCATTTGCCATTGCCCAGACCTCAGGAAACGGGAATGAAGGTCTCTGCTACAACAATTGCTTTAATTGCCATATAGAAGACATCCCTCTGAGAAGAGAGGTCAGACAGGTCAGAGAGGAGGTGGCAGAGCACTGCAATGGCAGTACGGAGAATTAATTAGGTTTTAGGAGCAGTATAGCATGGTGATTATAAAGATGGGCTCTGGAGCCAGACTCCCTGGATTTGTGACCTAGCTCTATTATTTACTAGCTGTGTGACTTTGTGCAAGTTACTCAACTTCTCTGGGCCTCGGTTTTCTCATCTGTAAGACAAGAATAATTATGGTATCTACCTTATAGCATCACTGTGAGTTTTAAATACAATGATGTATGTCAAGTGCTTGGCAAGCAGTTAAGTGCTCAATGTATGATATTTATATTTCGGAGACTGCAGTAAGACTTTTCAGAATGATTCCCTGTGAAATGTTCTATTAACTTGATAGGAATTCACAACCGGTTATACAAAACAAGGCAGAGGCATTCAGTAACCAGCTTCAAGTTCCTGCTTGCTCAGCAGAACCCAGGAGGTAATGTCAGCTGGTCCGTTCTGGCTCTTCTCTCTTCCAAGTTCTCAGTGTCTCTGCCCTCTTCTGTCTGCCTGGAGGTGGTTTGTCTGTGCTTTTCCGCCCTGGGCTTGCTGCTGCTTTACATGAAGTTCTTTCTTTGCGAACCAACTATTGTGCTCCAGTGGCTTTCAGGGTGGGGAATTTGATCCAATGTACTCTGTCAAGAGCTATCAACTTGCTTTCCTTGTCAGTGTACAGGGTGGCTTTTGTGTGTTTGCCTGTATCCCACCTAAAGAGCTCTTACCCATCTTTCAGTGCTGGGTTTGAATCCTAGCTCAAGCACTTACGAGTTGAGTGACTTTGGGCAACTAACTTATTTAAACCTCAGTTTCCTTATTTGTAAAACTAGGAAGTGGTCATACCCATTTGTAGGTTTGTTCTGGGAATTAAGGAGATTAGCATGTGTAACAGGAACACAAGAATGCCTGGTACAGAGAAATAATAATATTTGTAGTAATAGTTTTTACTATACTTGTTCTTTCTGCTGGCTGCTTTTTCTCCCACTTGGTGTTGAGAGGAGAGTTGCATCATCTTCTCCTTTTAATGAGTGGTCATTTCTTGTTTGAATTGCCAATTAGAATATACTCCTTTCATGCTCATTCTTGACTGGTTCTACCAGCTGCTAGTCTGCAGAGTGACTGTTTAACTACCTCTTCTTCCATTGCTCTGTTTACAGAAGCAGGAAGTCAACATAAAGTTTAGTCAAATCATTGTGGCCTGGAATTTAAAAGCTGAGTTCAATCTGCCATATTTTGATTTTGAGAATCTTTTGAATTTGTGTGCTGCCTTGGCCTCAGAACTGAAGACTGAACATTAATTACATTATTTATTTAAAAATCTCTAACATTTCAGTGATTTGTTATAGAACATTACCATGCATCGCTTTCCACTGATTTTCAAAAGTGAGCCCTTTGTTTTTAAATGGAAACAGTTGTCTGAATAGGTGTATTTGCTTTCAGACACCTTCTTGAGAGCCCTGAGAGATATCTAGCATAGGCCTCCACTCTGCCACCCCCTCAAAACTCCCCCACCCTTCAGCTCTCCTCCTTTCCCGTCACCCTCTGCACAATCCCTGCACAAAAATGGAGATATTTTGGTTCTTTTATTTGGAATAGAAGGCACCACTGGGGTCTTTGCAAGTGGGGATGACTGAGAAGGGTAGGGGGTCTTCTAATCGCTCGGCCTCCTAACATGTTTACTACTTGGTTGCATATTTCATCAGCTCTTGGTTCTTCCTTCTTCTGTTCTTGTTCTTGTCACTTCTGCCTTCCCTTTTGGCTACTTCATTGATTATATGGTTTTTAAGAAGAATTTAATGTTTAGTATAGATGAGTTGGCTGTGTGGTGCCTTGAGCCCTTTGGAGAGAAAACACAATATAAATCTAATAAAAAACTGTAAATAAGTGGTATAAGCAGGAGGAATATTATGTGTTTTAGGTGAGTTGTAGACTATTGTAAAATCTGCAAAAATGTATTTGTTAGACTAAGAGGAAGGGAAGAAAATGGAGGTGATCATTGTACAGAGAGACATAAGTCTCATGCAGTATTTTTTAAATTCAATTTTATTGAGATACAGTCACAAACTACACAATCATCCAAAGTGAACAATCATTTGTTCAGAGTCGCATCATATATTTGTGCATTCATCACCACAATCAATTTGTGAACATTTTCATTACTCCAAAAAAGGAAGTATAAAAATAAACATAAAAAAGAACACCCAAAGCATCTCATACCACCTGTTCCCCCATACTATGCATTTAATTTTTGTCTTCATTTTTCTACTCATCTGTCCATACATTGCATAAAGGGAGTATGAACCACAAGGTGTTCACAATCACACAGTCACACCATATAAGCTATATAATTATATGATAGTCTTCAAGAATCAAGGATACTGGATTGCAGTTCAGCAGTTTCAGGGTATTTCCTTCTAGCTATTCTAATACACTAGAAACTAAAAGGAATATCCATATAATGCATAAGAATAACCTCCGAAATGACCTCTCGACTCTATTTGAGCTCTCTCAGCCACTGAAACTTGGTTTCATTTCTCTTCCCCCCTTTTGGTCCAGAAGACTTTCTCAATCCTACAATGCCAGGTCCAGGTTCATCCCCAGGAGTCATGTCCCATGTTGCCAGGGAGACTCATACCCCTGGCAGTCATGTCCTATGTAGGGGGAAGGGCAGTGAGTTCACCTGCAGAGTTCGTTTAGAGAGAGAGGGCCACATCTGAGCAACAAAAGAGGTTCTCTGGGGGTGAGTCTTAGGCACAATTATAAGTAGGCTTAGCCTCTACTTTGCAGTAACAATCTTCATAAGGGCAAGCCCCAGGATTGAGGGCTCGATCTTCTAAATTGGTAGTCCTCAATGCTTGTGAAAGTATCAGTAATTCTCCAGGTGGGGAAGTTTAACATTTCCACATTTTCCCCCAGTCCCTCAAGGGGGCTTTGCAAGCACATTTTTATTCTCTGCCAAAATTACTCTGGGATGTATCAGGGCTTCACAGTAACCTGTACAAACCGATCAGATCTCACTCCTTATTCAATCATGCAGTATTTTTAAGTTCAGAAAAATTCGCATGGCTTTAACCATTTGTGAAGCTGACTCTGTTTTCTGTTTTGGCTGGAGAGCATGGGAGGCACACAGCGCCAGGTAGCTCAATGGTATTTTGTTTATGTCCTTGGTAGGCCACAGAGGAGCTATGAAAATGACATTTAGGACCACCTTTATAGCTCTTATGAGTTTGTAACTCCCAGTGATTTCAGAGAAGGCTCTTAAGGGGTGAACATGCTTTGCAAAACCCCACAAATTCTAAGCAAAGTCTAAACTACTTTGTTATTGCTTCCTGGTGGGATGTGAGTTTATGGTTCTTCAGGAGGCAAAGGCCTCAGTTTTATGAATGGTATTATAAACCCTTGATGCTGCACTGGATACCAATACAATGTTTGGGTTTGATTTTACTTTGTATTTGGCTTTATGTCAGCAGAAATTACAGTTGGCCTCAAACTTTGGCCATTTAAGTTTCTCTTGGTGTATATAAGGTTGAATCCTATACTTAAGGAATTTGAGGTGATTGTGCCCTAAAAAGCATGAGGATGAACAGGGCAGCTGTATTACTTGGTTTTATGACCAGTTTGTGAAGATGTTATCCAGGTTGTTCTTCTGTAGTCCATTTTTAAAACTCAGCAGGTCCACACAAACCTGAGCTGGAGGTACATGAAAACCTGCTATAGATGTTGGTGTAGGCCAGTATTTCTCTAGACCACTCCCTAAAACCTTTCTCCACACAATTAATTTTGGCTGTGTAACTTGGTTCCTGTTTTCTGCTAAATCCTGTGGATTAAACATTATGGTTGGATCCGATCTCCTGACTCTTTGGTATGCTCCTAGAACAGGGCTGACCAAATGGACCTGCCCCTTGTCTGGATGAGAGAAGGGGGGCCAGACTTAATGTTTATTTTTCTCTCAGTGTGTAAGAAAAAAGGAAGAAAAAAACTGAGCATTTACCTGTGAAATTTATTACATCTTGAAACTCAATGTGACAGAACATAACCACACTTATTTCTTTCCCCCAGCTTCAAATTTGAGATCCACAAAAATCTGAACAATTGTTCTCTTTTTCCCTTATACAATGAAGTTATGTAATCATCCCTGCAAGAGTATGGGCTTAGTCAGGCATGATATTAAAATATACATCAACTGGTATGGTACTCATACTGACCAGCCACATGTCAGCTGTAAACAATTGGTGTAGACTAGACTGGCACCTGTCTTGATCATTCAGCGTGTGTGCTGGTTTGAATCTATTATGTCCCTCACCAAAGCTATGTTCTTTAATGCAATCTTGTGGGGGCAGACTTATAGACTTATTAGTCTTTTGATTAGGGTGGAACATTTTGATTGAATGTTTCCATGGAGACGTGACCCACCCAACTATAGGTGAGACCTTTGGGTTAGATCATTTCCCTGAAGGTGTGACCCCACCCATCCAGTGATTAGTTCACTGGAGTATTTTAAGAGAGCTCACAGAAAGAAGGAACTCAGATAAGCTGACAGAGATATTTTGGAGAGAAACTAAGATGCGTAATCCAGAATATGCCCCGGGAGAAGCTAAGAGAGGAATCCCAGATGCTTAGATAGAAACACCCCAGGAGAACCAAGCAGAGAGCTGAGAGAAGCTGAGAGAGACATTTTGGAAGAAGTTACGATATGTAATCCAGAGTTTGCCCCCGGGAGAAGCTAAGAGCCAACACAGACCCAGACACTTGTAGACCCTGGGAGATGCAGACAAAAGGACATTTGAAGATGCTAAACTAAGAGATGAAGCCCAGAATTTGCCCTGAAGAAGCTAATTGAGGACTCCCAGATGCTTAGAGAGAAACACCGCAGGAGAAACAAGCAGAGAGCTGAGAGAAGCTAAGAGAGACAGAAGCCCAGAGACATTTTGGAAAAAGCCATTTTGAAATGCAACCTGGGAGCAAAGGACAAGCAGTCACCAGCCATGTGCCTTCCCAGCTGACAGAGGTGTTCTGGACACCATAGGCCTTTCTTCAGTGAGGGTATCCTCTTATTGATGCCTTAGTTTGGGCACTTTTATGGCCTTAGAACTGTACATTTGCAAACCTAATAAATCCCCTTTGTAAAAGCCAATCCATTTCTTGTATTTTGCATAATGGCAGCATTAGCAAACTGGAACAAGTGTTATTCAAAGTTAGAAAATGAATGAATTCTCCCCCTTCTTACCATTATCATCCTCCTCATCATCACTAGTACACCCATTGTCTGGACATTTTTTAGTCCTATGCTTTTTAGGAAGAGAATGAGATAACATGGAATTTGTGGAATTTCAGACACTATAGCAAGGGAAAGTGAAATATTCAGAGGATATGAAGAAAGCCATGGTGAGGGAGGTGAGTGGTATGACCGGGAAAGGCCAAATGTCTAGGCTTCTTCTCCTAGGACCAGCTGCTCTAAGCCATTTTGCACTTTCATCATCTCTTACCTCCCTCTATTTCTAAACACGCACATAGTCTATGTAACCCAAGTTTTCCCAGTAATCCCATTGGCTTTATGGGCAGGACTGAAAGACATTGCTGCATAGCCATTGGTGTATATGGGTTATTCACTGATAAGGGGTGGGCTGCTTGTGGATTCTTTTGCATCACCAAGGTTCTGAGTACAGATGGGTGGTTATCATAATTGTTACAAAATTTTTTTTTGTATTATGTAAGTAATACATAATAATTATAGGACATACAAACAAGCAAAAAATAAAAAATCAGTCAGAAAGGTTTTTTAAAAAACTGAGTATCTGCTCCTAGACTTTCATCTACATGTTCACACTTATGTGCACGTATATACTTTTTTCCCACCCTAAACAGAATGTTTTGTAGATAGTTTTGATTTCTTTAAGGTACTTACAAAGATCTTGATAAACTATAAAATCTTTGCATCTCTTCCTGCACACTTTCTCCCTTATCTAACTTTCTACAGTTGCACATGGATATTATACAGAAACCTAAATATGAGTCAATATACTTAACCTTGAAACATAAGGAAAAATTTTCTGCAATAATTTCCTTGGTGTATAGGTTCTACAAAATGGCTCACATATTTGTACATGAATATTTTATTACTACTAAATTTCTCTGATGAGATAAGACATTTGTTTGTTTGTGTGATTATGTGCCAACATCATTTTGGGAAAAAAAAAGGCCCTAGTTGTGCTGTTTCTTCCCGGGCCTGTCCATCTGGTAGGGATTGCTTTCCAGGTAAGTTCACCAGTGCACAAGGTGAACGGGTTCTTTCCAAATTATTAGGCCCTCTCACAAATGTCCAAGCCAGAAATGTGGGGCTTATGCTAAACTCTTCCTCTTTCTTTCCTCCTCATATAATCGATTAACCAATCATTTTTCATTCTATCACTTCTAGATCTCTTGATTACACCCCTCTTCTCCATTGTTGATTCTTAAAGATTCCTGGCCTCCTCTCCCTTCTCCTCTATTCTCTCCTGCACATTGCTTCTGGCATGGGAAATTCTGCCCACAGTATTCTATTTCAATCTTGGGAGTCACCTAACTTTGCCTGCCTTGGTGTCCTCATTTGTGAAACAGATACAGTAATAGTACCTATTTTGGGGTTCTTGTAAATATTAATGTGTTTACTGTAGGAATTCTGTAGATAAAACATTGTAAACTAGAATGTCTTGCTTTGCTATGCTATGTTCTTGCACATAGTCCATTCCACTCCCAAGGCCAGGCTTATCGGTTGTCTACTTGTCTGTTAATTTTTGTGTCATAAAGGTCAAAATGTCCTGCCTCCCTAAACAGCCTTGGGTGCCAGCACCTCTCCCTACCCCAAAAATGTCAATGAAAACTGATATGAGAACTGCTTGGGAGGACACTCTCCCTTGAGTTGCTCTCGCTCTCGCCTCTCTTGACTTTTGTCTCGAGTAATTCATTGTGTCACCGTGGTTACTGCTGGACAGAAAACCACAACTGGTGCCCCGTGTGAGGCGTGGCATCAGGATCTCCAGGTGAAGCAATCAGCAGACAACCACATTTGTGAACATCAAATACTTAGAACAGTGCTTGGAAAATTTTAAGTGTTCAATGCACTGTTACAATTATTGAAAAAAAATTTTAAATGTCTACTTACTTTCTACAGAACAATTTCTGAACTTCTTGCAGAAAAAAAAAGATGACAACAAACAAAAACCTTTGTAATTTTACCCCTGACTATATTTTCAGTTTCTTCTCTGGATTCTTCTCCATTTGTACTTTATTCACTGGCCAAAATGAAATGCATGTCATTGTTTAAATGTGCCATGACCTTCATGCCTTTTTACCTTTGCATATGCTGTTCCCTTTGCTTGGCTGTGTGTCTGTATACTGTTTTGGCATCAGAGACCAAAAGGGGACAAAGATGAGGCTAGAGCTCTTACCACTCCAGCATACTGCCTCTTTCATCTTTAGCCTTTATGCTACACTTCCAAGTGTGTTACTGAGCACTTGGTAGTGGGAGAAAAGGGCTGGGGGTGGGGTGGTGAAAAGGGAGACACAAAGAGAGATTTTTAGTACATACAAACAATCTTTTCTTGTATTAACTATTTAGAACCACAGGATAATAAGCCTTCTTACCTAGAGGCCTTTGGTGATAATTCCATGCCTCTAAAGATGGGTAATATCATGACAGATTTTGATGTGGGTATGGTGGCTGTGCATTTGTATTTTGGATGGCAGGGGTGGTTGGCATCAGCAGCAGCTGGGGCCCTTTTGTTTTCCTCCTATTATACCACGTGGGCCTCTGCCTTGGGGTGCCCTAAACCAACTGAGCAGATCTGTATCGGTTTTGGATCTTTCTCAAGGTGCTGGTTCCTCCTTTCATTAGTGTGGATAATCAGAGTTTGATTGTAAAGTATGCTTGGGCCAAATACAAGGGCTTTTGAAATTGTCTGCTGTTTTAGATTATCTGGGCCACTGCTTGCCCTTTTTTAGCATGGATAATTGAGAGTGGACCAGGCTGAAGGATGTTAAGCAGAACCAATTGACAAAATAAATGAGATTTTAAAAATCCTTTACATTTTAATAAAAGAAAAAAATGCTAGTTTTTTTTTTTTTTAATCTGAATGGGGCTATTTCATATCTTGAAACTGTAAATTTATTTGATTTTGTTCACTTCAAAATAAGAATTTTCTATAATGCAACTATTTAAGACCTATTTAAAATATGTACTAATTATATTATACACCTAAAGGAATTAGGGGAAAAGTTGAAAATATTGGACAGTTTCAGATTCAATGCCAAATCTTACAACCATGTTTATATTTTAACTAGATGATAAGGAGAGAATAGGAGCCACTTCAAATTCTGAAAGTCCCTTCCTTGATAATGGGAGCTGGCATTTTTTTTTGCCTCTAATAAGTAATAATCATTTACAGAGGGATTTATGGGGGAACATATGTATAGGATTAATGGAATTCTGATTCTTGGGAATACCGTACCTCATTCACTTCTCATTTCTATCCTCTCACCTTGCCCCATGCAGCCCCTGAAGGAGGGAGAAATGTATTTATATGTTACCTGACTGGGAATTTAGAGGACATCTCAAAGGAACAATGTTAAAAATGGGGTAGATGTCACTGAATATAGTTCAGGAGTGTGATGAGATACATAGATTTTGGGGGTAGGCCTGAGAATTTGGAACATAATGTAAGAAGCAGTGGTGAGTTTCTGGGCAGGTGACTCATAAACAAGGTTTTTGAAACATAACCCATTTTTATGTTGGGAATTGCCAAGCTAAGGCTTAAAGTCTCCCACAACACTCATGAATAATCATTTAAATGCAGGCTTTGAGACTTGGGGGAAAAAGAGCATTATTTACTCTGAAGACAATAATCTTCCTTTGGAGTCATTGTAGTCCATCATACAGATGCATACTTGGGGATCTTTGAAAAAGCAACATTTTCTCTTGAAGGTCCATGACTTCATAT
Source organism: Choloepus didactylus (assembly GCF_015220235.1). Taxonomy (NCBI): domain Eukaryota; kingdom Metazoa; phylum Chordata; class Mammalia; order Pilosa; family Megalonychidae; genus Choloepus; species Choloepus didactylus. The sequence continues at coordinate 23,313,816 of NC_051309.1, forward strand.
ATCTTATAAATGATTATCCAGGGCTAGAAGTAGGCATAGTTTAGGGGGGCACATCAACGATTGTGTAACAGAGCGTGGGAAACTTAGGCTCTTTCACAGGGTGAAACATTAACAAGGGACTTTAGCCATTGCCTAATGTGTTTGTGTGAAGAACAGGATATGGTGATAAAGGTAAAAAGGATTATAGTATATCCTTTGTTTGATTCCCACAGTGCTGAGAACTTGGCAAATGTAGACACACAATAAATTCTTATTGGCCAACTGGTTTGATTGAGGAAAAACTGAGGTGTTCTCTGCATAGATATCATACAGCTAAATCCAAACATCATCTTCAGATTGTCCTGTACTCTCTCTATGATATACATAAAGACCAGGTACAACCGTACTAAAGTTATGATATAATCGGCTTGCTTTCAGATGATGGTGTTTCTCTTGTTTGGATAGAAATTATTCAAGAATATTATAAGGTTTGTCCATGTTATGCTTGGAGACCTGGGTTCCTTGGTGTGTAGATAATAACTGAATTAAATTAAATGAACATTTATTTGTGTTACTTCTATGTAGTTATTAGACCATCCCAATTAGACATTTATCTACAGTGGGTGCTAGAGCCTGGGGATGCAAAAGATAAAAGATGAATAAAATGATGTCTTGAATCTAACATTCTAGTGGGGGAGGGAGGCATGCACATGCATAACTCTGATATGATGTGACAACTCTAACAGTAAAACAGAATGCTATTGGAATAAAAGTGGGAAGGGTGGGGATAAAAGAATAAGGCAAAGGAGTGTTTGTGGGACATCTGTGTTGGGTTTTAAAGAGGAGTTTTGCGTATGTGTTTGTTTTTGTCTTGTTTTGCTTGTTTTCCTTCAAGGAAGGACACAAGGAAGGGCATATAGTAGAAGGAACATTCTGAGCCAAGACACAGAAGTAGGAATAATTATATTGCATTTGTAGGATGGTGTGGTCATATCCAATAGAGTAAGTTAATGGTTTAGAATTCTAATGCTTTAGAAAGTATTAAAATCATTTGGAGTTCTTGTTAATGTGTGGATTTGGGGTCCTCATACCAGACTATATAATAAAAGTTTTGGCAGAAGAGCCCAGGAATTTACATTTTTTTACAGCACCCTGCATGATTCTGTCATAGATGGACCATGGTTCAGGCTTTGAAAAAAGCTATGTGTTCTGGTGGTAGGATGAATGGCAGGATGTGGAACTAGAAAGGTAGTGACATGCTGAGAAGTTGGTGTTAGGCTCATATTTGATAATACTTGGTAGTCATAAAATATTCTTAAGCTAAAGGAGTAATATGATCAGATGTACATTGGAAAGATTGTTTTGACTATAATGCATAGCATGACCTGAAGGAAGAGAAGATGGGGGCTAGATAATAGTTGTCCGGCTATTGTAAGAACAGGCAGAAAACGATGAATGCCTGAGCGTGGGCGGAGCGGACAGAATGGAGAAAAGGAGTAGAGATTGCACTGAGGGAAAATCAACAGGGTATGTCCGTGAATTAGATGAGGGTCATGGTGGAAAGAGGAGGAAGACTAAGATGACTACTAGCTTAGGTAACTGGCTGGATAATGATGTTATGAACCTCCAATAAAACACACTGAAGGAGGCAGGTTTGAAGGTTGGATGGTAGAAGTATAATAGGTTTAATTTAGGTTTGAATTTCCTTCAGTGTATTTACTTTTGTAAAACAGTTTTATTGAGATGTATTCACATACCGTACGATCCATCCAAACTGTACAATCAGTGGTTCACACTATCTTCATATAGTTGTGCATTCTCCACAACAATTTTAAAACATAGGGAAAAAAATCCCTTAGACATCCCATACTCTTTATCCCTCCTTTTATTTGTTATTTGCATTTGTTACTGTTGATGAAAGAGTATAAAAATATTACCATTAACTGTAGTCCATAGTTTGCAATAGGTGCATTTTTTCCCCATATACCATGCTATTATTAACTCCTTATAATAATGATATACATTTGTTCTAGCTCATAAAAGAACATTTTTATATTTGTATTATTAATCACAGTCATCATCCAACACAGGGTTCACTGTGTTATACAGTCCTATAGTTTATCCTCTAGCTTGCCTTCTAGTAACATTCACAACTCTAAACTTCCCCTTTCCACCACAATCACATACATAATTTGGCGCGGTTAATTATGCTCACCATAATGTGCTACCATCACTTCCATACATTTCCAAACATTTAAATTCAATCTATTTAAAAAATCTGCATACACTAAGCATCAACTCCCCATTCCCTAACCTCGTTCTATTGCCTGATAACCCGTATTCTAGACCTTCAGTGTATTTAAAGTGAAATGCCTGGGAGGTGGCTGTAAATTCACGTCTCCATTTCAGGTTCGATTTGCTGGTAGTCGTCAGTACAGAGCTGATAGTTGAACTCATGATAATAGAAGAGAGTGCTTGAAAGAGAATTATAAAAGAGAGTGAGAGGAGGAGCAGACAGCAAGTTGCAATGTTTGGATTAAGTGCCGTAGAAGAATTCTCAAGACACAGGAGCCCACTCATAATTGACATTCTTACAGAATCTTAGAATCTTGTGACTGGAAATACACTTAGAAACCTTCTAGCCCAGTGATTTTTAAACATTTTTTAATGCACCAGAACCAGGTTTTCAAAGAAAATCTTACTCAGAACTCTAGTAAATAAAACAGATGCAGATGGAGCTGCTCTGGTTGAAGAGAAAGGCTGGGAGGACTTGTATCCACCCGCTCGGCGTTCCTTTCATCGCCCCTTCTCCACATGGCAGACTTTGACTCCTCTCTAGGGAACATGGTTTTAAAAACATTGATGTACTTTCTTTATTTTATAGAGCCTGGGGAAATTCATACACATGAGCAACGCTGCACAACTCATTAGTGACAGTGGGGGATCATGTTGATGTGATAAGGCCCACAAGAGACAAAGCAAAAAAAAGCAGTGTGGAACTCAGCCAAAATGAGTGGTACAGACAAGATGTGGTTTCGAAGGAGGGAGTTTAACATTCTCTGTTGGAATATTATGGAAGGAGTTGCAGAGATAGTAAATTTAGATAGTAAATTAGAGGCTAAGAAAATATTTAGGGTTTCAGCTTCTTGACCATTTAAAACTCAGAGCTAAAGCTTTGTGTTGGATTAGAGAAACTTAGAAAGGAGTTCTTTCAAACTTCTACACAATTGAGACATGTTATGTATGCTACATTACAGTTACTGCTCAGATCCCACCCAAATTCCAGTAGAATGAAATGGGACATGCTGACAAATCAGAGTCAAGCACAGCAGTAGCTTTTATTTCTGTGTTGGAGGCATTTTTGGTAGAGCAGCTTGTTTGGAAGAAGTGTGTTGGTAACTTGTTTGAAGCCATATTAACATAGCATCGACACGCTTCTTATCAGAATGCATATTCATTTAAGAAGCTCCATCTGGGGTTTCTGATGGAGCATCCTTTTATGCTATGAATAGTCATATGGTGGAAACCATGTGTAGCCACCACAATCAGTATTTAACCTGAAAGATCCAAGAAACTCTGCATTCAGGGAGTTGCTCTGAGACAGTGGCAGAAATCTGCCAAGCCTGCAGACTGACCCAGTGAAACCTGGTGGACCTTGAGAAAAGTCAATTAGTTTCTGAGTCAAAGGAATCTCAATTTATTCTAAATGGCATTGCTGCCATCAGAAAGTTCTGTTCCTGAATTAGTAAGCTGTTACAAGTTCCAAGCCAGTGTTCTTTCTTAGAAAGATGCTTATGGGATGTAAATCTTTTTAAGTGCACTTCTTTGTACCAATTGTTTTGTTTAGAAAAAGCTCATTAGTTTGTTATTAAGTGGCCTATTTAATAGTATCAATAAATTCTAAAATTGGAGACTGGTTATTGTCATTTTGGATGTTTTAATGGTCCCACTTGTCTAAGTTATTCCAATGTGGCTCTTTTGCTTGAACTTTGTTTTAATGGACTGGAAAAAGTGCTCCTCTTACCCCCGGCCCCTGCCACCAACTATACAGAACTGATATAGTAGCTCTTGATATATGTGTTAAAAATCTGGAAAATACTTTATCCGAATAAGTTGATTAAGAATATCTAAATGATTGGATCAGGAAAACACAGAAGTAGACAATTGAATTTTAGAGGAATCAAAAAGCTCAAGTAAAAATAGAATTTCATGCAAAAAAGGGCTTAACTTATTATATTTATTGTATTGAGTATAATTAAAACTATGCTATAACTCTACAGAAAAGGGATGGGAAGATAATACTCCAAAATATTAACACAGAGAGGTAATATAAAGTAGTGGTTCCTGGAACCAGTGCTGCTATGCTTAACCTCTATGTGTCTTACTTTCCTCATGTGAATAACATCTACCTTTTAGAGTTTAGTGGGAGTATTAATGCAATAATTTAGGCAATCTCTTATCACAGGGTCTGGCGTTTTTAAAAAGCACAGTAAATGTTAGTCCTTTCTATCATCTTCAGAACCATGACCACCATTATGATGATGATCATCATCGCCATCATCATCAGGTGATGTGTTGGTCTGTGTCTTGGTTTGCCAGGCTGCTGTGATACGAACCACACAATGGGTTGGCTTAAACAACAAGAATTTATGGCTCATGGTTTGGAGGCTAAAAGAAGTCCAAAATCAAGGTCTTGTCAAGGCTTGCTCTCTCTGGAGTCTGTAGCATTCTGGTGCTGGCTGCTGGCAATCTTTGGGGTATCTCTGCCTTCAGCACATGGTGATGTCCTCTCCTGTCTTCATTGATGTCTCTGTTCTCTGAATAAGGCTTCCAGTAATGTGGATGAAGGGCTACCCTGATTCAGTTCACTACACCTTAATAAAAAATAACATCTTCACAATGTCGTATGTATAATAGTTTCACACCCTCAGGGATGAGGATTCAGATTAAGAACATGTGTTTGTCAGGGGTACATAACTCAACCTACCATAGACTGGGTCCTCTGAGAAGCAGATGCTAAAATGGTATTAAACATGCAAGAAGTTTATTAGAGGAAATGCCCATGAGAGAAAATGCGGAAGGAGCTGTCAGAGGCTGGGATGCAGGTCTGATGAATGAAGGAGAAAAGGAAGGAAGAAAGATAAGCTGGGTGAAGCATTTTAGGTTGGAGTGCAGTTCTAAGGCAAGTTTGGTAAGATAGCTGGTGAGTTCTTCAACCAAAGTTGCTTGTCATAAGTAGCCTTGCCATGTCCAGGTACAAACTGGGATCAGCCCATGAGAAATGTGACCTCATCATTGCTGTGATGGAATTCAGAGCTCAGCAGCTGGTGTCAGTTATGCTACCTGTGGTTGGAGGTCAGGTGAGTTCTCATGGCTGCCATGGATGGAATTATGGGTGATTAAATGTATTTAACATTTTTTGGAAAAGGTAAAATAAATAACTAAAAATATTTCCTTTTGCCTGGGTAGCATGGATTGTTTGAGACATGCCCAAATCTTGAGTAACTGCCAAACTTACCACTTTGTTTGAATAATCTGGTACAGCTGTGCTATTAGTTCATCTGGACCTTTCCATGCAGTGTTTTATTTTTCTGCTCCAACTTCAATTTCTATTTAGAAATCTGATTTGATTAGAGAATGAAAGTTTAAGTGTTTGTAACAGGATTCAATTAAAATAAGTCCTTCTTGGGGCTGTGAAAATGGTAGCTGGCCTTGGGCAAATTGGAACAAAAGTTATGTAATTCATCTGGATGCATTATGACATTTAACATCTTAAGGAAGACATTTTGCCTAGTAGAGTCAATTTAGAAATATTTAGTGTAGGTCATTATCTTAAGCACCTAAAAATGTGTTTGTTTTATTTTCTCTCTCTTTAGTTATAACTAGGATCAGGACACCTGGACTCTAATCTACAAAATAAACAATTTGTGGTGGGACCTTGAAGAAAGTCAATTAGTTTCTGTGACTTTACCAGTAGGTTAAAAAGGAGATTGTAATATTGGTGAATAATGTGCTTAGAGATGTTTGCATAAGAGATGCTTTGTCATTGTACAGTATTATTGAATATTTATGGTCTACCAGACTGAGGCAAATTGCCCAGAGGAAAAAACAGTCAGATTTATGTAAACCTTGTTCAGTGTCCCAGATACTTCAGGATGGGTGCTCTATATATGAATGAATAAATAAATAGTATAAACATTATTTTAAATTTTGAAGGTACATCAGTATTATCTTTGGTGTTAGACAATGTGTCTGACCTATGACATTGAAATGAAATGTCTGTCTCTAAATAGCTATTTCAATCTCATAAATATTTTTAAAGCCCGAAGTATTGATGGCAGGTAATGTTTTCTTAGAGTTTTGTGTCTTCAAATAAAGGTAAATTATATCTTTACCTAAAACCTACAAGAAATGATTGCCTCTCACCCACAGGGCTGCTGTGAGAATTCCCAAGCTGAAATCACATATCTTCTTTTCCTCTTTCTTTTTTTTAAAAAGTGCTTTGTTTGCTGTCTGCACTCTAGTTTTCTATCACTATGTGAGACATCTGAGCCTTGAAGAAATAACAATAATAATAAAAATTAGCCGTAAACACTGTCCAAGGGCTTAATGGATCTTACTGAGCCACACAATGCAGATGTATTGGAACATAAATAAGTGATAGGAGATAAGAGACACAGAAGTAATTTGTTTGGATTGGGTCACTGCTTAATCCAAACGGGTTCAGCACAAGAATTCATGAAACGTGACAGTGGGCCAAGAGGAACTTGCTGTGACATTTCAGATTCTCCTGCCTTTTGTAATTAACTATTCCAGCTATGGCAAAATTTTGAACACCTACAGATGCACCAAGTGCTGCCCTGTCTGTGGTGGATGGATGGTTCTGCTCTTCTCAGGCAGTGGACTGTGACTCAATAATATCTCAACTTGGGCTTTTAATTTCTATGATACCTTGATTCTGGAGGACATCACTTTAAAAGGCAAAAAAAATATGTATATAGGCAAGTTGCCTTATAATATAGCCTATCATTCAGTGCATTTGGATATATTACATGGATTTAAATATACTGCAAGTCTAATGGTAGATTTGAAAACATAAAAATCTAATTGTGGTAATGATGAGAATAATAATAACAGCAACAATAGCTATCTTTTTTTAAGCAATTTCTATTTGTCAATTACTAACAGACATTTTACACACATCCTTACAAAAACTCTGTAATAATTATAATTATTTCTTTTTTCCAGATGAGGACACAGACTCAGAGAAGTGACATTGTCCAGGTTCAATTAGTAATGGGCATTCAAGAATTATTTTAAAAATGAAAACAAACAAATATATTCCTTCCTAGGCAGGTGGTTAGGAATTCTTGCCCCATTAGTTTGTAGGTTCATCATTCTTTAGGGTCTAATATCTGGATATGACCCAGTCGCTTCAGGTCAAGTTCTTCATGTTTACCTACGTCCAGCCCTTCTCACATCTCTTGGGAAATGGGAGCTGAGATTAAAACCCCAGAGTCATGCTTCAGTCCCTGGAGGGTTGTAAGGCTCCATAATACTTGTTGAAATGATAAAGGCAATGTCGGTTTTCACTGGAGACTGTGATGTTCCTTAGTCTAAAAGGATGCCATAAGCCCTTTTTTACAAACGCCAAATTTGTGTAGGTATTCTAGAAAATACACATCAAAGTGGAATTATATAAAATAGGATGTTTGTATGTAACTGACAACCAAAATCAATATACCCTGCCAATTCATAGAATAGGTTCAGGGCATCAAATTTTGTGCTTAATTTTGTTGTACAATGCAAATTTGTCATTGGTAATTGATAAAGAAATAATGAAATTTGAATTGGTGCTTATAAAATTCTTGGGTTGAGTGGCTTCTGGAATCAGTCTAGACAAACTCCCAGGAGTTGAGGTGTATTATTTGTTAGATGATGTCACTAGGAGGTTACAGATCAGCAGCAGGTTGCTCTTCATAATTTTCGTGGAGTAGGGGAAGGAAAGAGTTAAAAGGATGTAAGTGTTGCAAAAGGTGTTTCTTTTGGGCAGCAGCAGTTTGAATGTAGGACACCTTTTGCATTTTAAGCACTGATGCTTAGTCCCTTGCCCCATAGTTATGTAACAAAGGAACTTTTTTTTTTTTTAAGGGCAACAAAAAAAGAGGCCACTGAGAAAAATACTGCTGTCCCAGTGGGGTAGCTTTATCCAGGAGCCATTTCCTCCTGCCCCAAAGCTCTGAAAGAGGATAAATCCCTTTTTCAAGGTGCTGAGAGCCGGAACAAGGACTGAGACCCAAGCCTCATAGGATCCACAGAATCTGTGAGCAGATTCTCTGGGCACATTCAACAGGTCTGGGTGGTCACTAGCCTGGCAAACCAATGCAGCAAGGTGATCAGTCAGGCCAGAGAAATAGGGCAAGGACGTAGGCTTCGAAGATAAGGATGGATTTCTTAACAGGCTAGTTTTACTCTGAGATCTATTCTATGGGAGGTGGCCTGTGAGAAAATACAGCCTTGAATAGTAGGTACAAAACTTTTTATAAACAACAACGATAATAACAAGAAGTATATACTGCCTCTCAAGAGCTGCTTTTAAATGCCTCAACTGATTTCCAATAAAATTTCCTAACAACTCTGCCAGATAGGAGGACCAGGTGTTGCTATCATTCTCATTTTACACATGAGGAAACTGAGGCGCAGAGAAGTTGAGTGATTTCTCTAAGGTCACAGAGCTAGTCAGTGGGAGAGATAAATTAATATTCAGAAAATATTAGTTGAAAGACCATAGATTAGTAGTCAAGAGCACATACTTTGTTCAGTTACACCTGACAAAATTTTAGTTCCACCAATTACTAGCTCTATGACCTTCTCCAAATCTTTAACCTCAAGGAAACTTCAGATTCCTCATGTTTAAAATGGGGGTAATATCAGCAGTTATAAAGGATGTCAAGTGCTTTGCAAACTACCTACCATATTGTAAGGACTCAATAAATGATAGCTATTATTATGATGATGATGCTTTTTCCGCTATACAGTTCTGTCCTTCCAAATGGGGCTCAGATTAGCACAGGGCAATCAGAAGCTGAAGCCAGCACTGACTAAGGCAATGCTCTGATGGATGAAAAGAAGATAGAGGTTTTCCTGCAAAGACAGAGAAAAGTGTCTTACATTAGACAGCAGAATTCAATGCATAAATGGTTGAATGCAAAGAGACTTAATTGAAAGATAAAAGAATAATTGCTGTAGAACAGCAGAGGCAAATGCAGTTAAGACAAAATGCTGCATATATTAAACAGGACTAAAACAAATAAAGAGGGAATCTGAGAAGACTTTGTAGCTAGAGACGTCACAATCATCAGAAAATAAACATCACGGCAAGGACAGGCTTGAAGTCCAAAAGGCTGAGTTCCAGAACCGGGAGTGATATATTTTCTTTCACTACTTATTCCTAGAAGAATTTATCACTTCCTTGAAAGACTCAATCGATAGTTAAATTATAATCACATTCTGTTATACATTATACTGATACATTGAACAAGTTGGATTCTCAGGGCATACTCATAAAAGTAACTAATATTCTTTCCCACTGTCCCATTATACTTGCTTAGTGGGGGTAGCTCTGCCCTTCCCTTTATTAAAAAAAACAAAACAAAACAGATGATGTCTATTTCTCTAGTCATCTCAAATCTGATGTAAACTGGGTGTTTTCTATTTGCCCATCCAGATTCACTCTCCACCTTTCCCGATGGCCCTGGAGAGGCCAACCTGTATGGACAGCACCCATGGATTCCATTGCCACTTGGCTTCTGTTTGGACTTGACCAAGGAAAGGTATTAATAGGAGATAGGAGAATAGGGTGGGAGGAGAGAGAAGCCAATGTATCTATTCCCTTGGTTCCCTCCCGCTGGAGTGTAGTGGGTTGGTTGTGCTTCTCTATTAAAGGCTTCCTCTCCTGCCAGGTAGAGTAGTAAACTGCTACTCTCTGCAGGTTTTGGAAACTGTTTCTACCCCTTGCTCCTTCATGAGTAGTAATGACTTTCTGCTGTTGCAAGCCCAAAGTCCAGCACCATCCTTTGTTGGTTTCTGTAAACCCTGCTTACTCCGTTGTAAATGGTCCCTTTATTAAACTCTCCTCAATTACCCAGTTTGAGTGTGCCATCTGTTTCCTGCTATTTCCTGCTGGGACTCTGCCTGATACATATGGCCATCTTGGTATTTAGAATCATTAAACTATGAAATAGTTAAAACACCAAATCTAATTTAGGGTTAAATCTCATCTTTCTTAGCTCTAATGGAGGCAAACGAGCTGTGTGGTCAGCTTCCTTATTTCCCTGCTTCTTCTGTTTTCATGAGCTTATTTGCCATGGATTCTGACCTGGTTAAAGCAGAGATAATAAAAGGGATAGTTCTTGAAGCAGCTTCACACTCTCTGATTTAGGCAGATTTAGAGTTAACTCTTTTTCTTATGGATATTTTTGCAGCTTCTTCAGAGGCCTTCCCATGGCTATGGTTTTCTCAACCATAGTATCCTAGATGTTATCTCCTCCAGCTAGAAGCTTCCTCTGTCCCCATCCTAAAGGAAACCAGCCATTTACCTTATGTTTTTATCCATTGAGATCTGTTTGCCTTTTAGGCATCTCTATTGGACAGAAATAAGACCCTCCCCTGTAGCCCACATTTTGTGTGTGGAAAATACTCGCTCACTGTTTGGCCATCAGTCTCTGCAGGGATGCAGTTTTCTGTTGCTTCCCTATGCTCTAGATTCAAGAGTGGAAGTAAAGACTCCAATTCATTAATTCCTCTAAAAGGTTCAGCACCTTTTCTAGGTTAAGGTGAAAGGAACATACCCCATCCTTTGGAAGCACAGGGCTCATATCACACAGATAATTCTCTTCAAAGAAATTACTTCTTGAAAATCCTCATTAATTTCTACTCTCTTGACCCATTTATATCTTTAATGTGGGTGAGAGAGTAGGGAGTTGGGACACTTGTTTTGAGATAATGCTTTTGAATATTTTCAGCTTGGTCTAGCACCCAAAGTACTAATTTTTATCTTGGTGCTGCAATTGAGTTTTCCGTTTTGTTATCTGTTAGGTATGTTAACCTATTTCTAGGTTAAATATCTAATATTCCTTAGTATTATTCATTCTAGTGTTTTTAATTCATCTCAACTGAATGCCCTGATTTGCAAAGTCTCACTGTAGACAGTCTAATTTAAATACTGTTAAGTAGAAGCATCAAAGAAAGAATGAATAAATGAACAAATGAACTTCAGCTATCTGGTCTCCACTTCTTTGAATTTGCCAGGCCACCAGTTACTTAGCTCATGTATAAGCACAGATGATCCATGAACTCAATAAATACTTATTTTGTTTGAGCAATTTTAATGGTAAGTTTTAATGAGTTACCTCTTGATATGTTCAATCATATCAGATACTTTATCTGTTTCTTTTTATTTTCCTTGGAGACATCCATTCTAGAATTCTCTATCCTCCTGAGATATGGTAGTGAAATGCTTTACCATGTGTTATATTGGTTTTCCTTGTCATTTTGAGGGTCCTTATCCCTTTTGGACTAACGTTGGGCACAAAGTAGTGGTAGTTGATCAGGGAATCTTTGTTCACCATAATGTCAAAATTTCACAACGAGTAGTAATGCCTAGTATACTTAATGAATGTTAATTGTAAAAATGAACAAATATTTTCTTCTGAAAGAACACTAGAACATTAACTTATACTGGAAATTACTTGAATTTTCAACCACTCGTCACCTTTCAGAGAAAGAATTTGCGATAACTTATGAGCATGAAGATAATTTCTGTGTATCTCTAGGAAGCAGTAAGACAGAAACCATCAATCTTCCTATTTCACATTAAGCACAATAAACAAAAAGCATTTTACTCAACACATGCTATTTCCATACACTATTCATGCTACTGGAGAGACATAGATAAGTGAGTAATAAATGGACCCTGTCTTGACAGAACTCAAAGTGTAAAGGAGGCCAAAGCTATTTTAAAAATGACCCTAACAGTGTATGCTGTTTGTACAGTGGGTGCACACAGAGGAGGGTGTGATTGTGGTGATGTGGTTATTCCATTTCTGCGTTTAAAGGAAGAGTACACACACATGCGCACACACATTTATTTATTTTTATTTGGCATGAATTTTTTGTGCCGAGGACTGAAGTCTGTATAGGTCTATGGACTCTCAAAGAATATTGTCATGGCAAAAGTGAAAGTGATGTGACAGCATTTGTGCTGATGGCTTCCAAATCAGGGAGCATGAGGACAGACCAAGTGATGCAAGACAAGGTACTGATTCTTAACCACAGGCAAGTTTGCAAATATTCTTACTGAGAGTATTTTCTATACGTGCAACCTAGTATCTGGTGCAGGGCACTTTGAGAGAAAAAAATAAAATTGGCTAATTTCTGTGTAAATGTAGCTAATGTTCATTGCCTTGATTCTGGAGGAGGAGAAAAGAATTAACACTAGTTGAGTACATACTATCTGCCACGTTCTCTGCCTCATTTTTACTTTGTCTTCCACAGGGGCTGCACCATTTTACATTGACACCAGCAATGAACAAGTGTTCTTATTTCTTCACATCCTCTCTAATACTTGTACTTGTCTGTTTTTTCAATAGTAGCTAATCTAATGGCTGTGAAATGGTTCCTCATTGTGTTTTTTATTTGCATTTCCCTAATGGCTAATGATGTTGGGCATCTTTTCATGTGATTTCTGGCCATTTGTCTACCTTCTTTGGAGAAATGTCTATTCCAGTCATTTGGACATTTTTTGATCGAGTTGTTTCTTTTTGTTGTTAAGTTGAAGGATTTCTTTATATATTCTGGATATTAAACCTTTATCAGATGTTTGGTTTCCAAATATTTTCTCCCATTGTTGTCATTTTACTTTCTTGATAGTCCTTTGAGGAACAAAAGATTTTAATTTTGATGAGTTCCCACTCATCTATTTTTTCTTTTGTGGCTTGTGCTTTGGCTATAATGCCTGAGAAAAATTGCCTAGCACAAGGCCCTGAAAATGTTTCCCTACATTTTCTTCTAGGAGTTTGACAGTTTTAACTCGATCCATTTTGAGTTTATTTTTGTTATCATGTGAAATGGGGGTCCACCTTCATTCTTTTGCAAATAGAGATCCAGTTTTCCCAAAAGCATTTGTTGAAGAGACTATTCTTTCCCAATTGAGAGGTCTTTGCCACTGTGTCAAAAATCAGTTGGCCATAAATGTGAAGGTGGATTTCTGAGCTCTCAATTCTATTACATTGATCTATATATCTGTCCTTGTACCAGTATCATGCTATTTTTATTACTGAGGCTTTGTAATAAGTTTTAAGATCGGGAAGTATAGGTTCTCCAGCTTCATTCTCCTTTTTTCAAGATGGCTTAACTATTTGAGGCCCCTTACCCTTACATTAAAAAAATTTCTTTTAAAGAAATTTTATTTTTAGATAAATTCAAACTTACAGGAACAGTTGCAAAAACAGTACAAACCCCATACATAGAACTCCAGCATACCCCGACCTCCCTCCCCCGATACCCTGATCCACCACCTTTAACATCCTGTCACACCACCATTTCTTTCTTTCCCTCCCTCTCTCCCTCCCTCCCTCCTTATCTATCATCTATCATCTATTGCTCTGTCCTCTGAACATATGAGAACAAGCTGCACACATCTTTGAACAAACAATATAATTCACATTTACCTTTCCCATGGACAAGAACATTCTTTTACGCAATCCCATTAAGCACAGCTAAGAAGTTCAAGAAATTCAACATTGATACAAAGCTTACATTCTATATTCCCTTTTTTTTTCTTATGTCCCATCTGTGTCCCTTTGAGCCTCCTCTCCTCCATCCTCAGATCCCATACAGGATCATCCTTGGCATTTAATTGTCATCTATTTAGACTGTTTTTTTTTTTTTTTTTTTTTTTTCAATTGTGGAAACATATATACAGCCTAAATCTTCCCATTCCACCCCCTCCCTAGCATTCCATCAGTGGGATTAATCATTTAGAATGTTGCAATGCTATCACTTCCCACCATCCTTTTCTAGAAGTTTCCCTTTACCCCAAACAGAAACCCTACACTCATTTCTTAACTCCCCATTGCCCCTTCCCCCACTTCTCAGAACCCCTGCTCTACTTTTCATCTCTATGGTCATATTCTCTGATACTTTCTTTGTGTTTACCATGGGGCTTAAATTTAACATCTTAAATCTATAGCAATCTTGTTTTTCTTTAATACCAACTTAACTTCAATATGACACATAAACTATGTTCCTATACTCTATCATTCCCCCACCTTTATGTAGTTCTTGTCAAAAATTACATATTTTACATTGAGTCCAAAGCCACTGATTTATAATTACAATTTATATATTTTAGATCCTGTAGGAAGTAAATAGTGTAGTTACAAATCAAAAACACAGTAGTATTGGTATTTATATTTACCATGTGATCTTTAGTGGAAATCTTTATTTCTTCATGTAGTTTCAGTCAATTGTTTAGTGCCCCTTCCTTTCAGCCTGCTCAACTCCCTTTAGCATTTCTTATAGGACTGATCTACTGGTGGTGAAGTCCCTCAGCTTTTGATTATCTGGGAATGTTTTCATCTTCCCCTCATTTTTAACCTCCAGGTGTTTGTGATTTCTCCAAGTCTCTGATGGTTATTGACTTCTATTTGTATTCCATTGTGGTCAGAGAATGTGCTTTGAACAAATTCATTTTTTTTTTTTTTTTTTAATTTATTGAGGCTTGTTTTTATGTCCCAGCATACGGTCCATTCTGGAGAAAGATCCATGATCACTAGACGTTTTATTTTATCTGTCATATCCCTGAGAGCCATTTTGATTTTTTCAATTTTTTTCCCCATTCTTTCTTTTGTTCTTTCATTTTGTGTTCTGTGGTCCTTGAGGAGGATGAGTTGTTGTTCAACTTCCTCTAATCTTGTATTATGAGCATCCAGAGTCTTTTTAATTTGTCCTACAGTTTATTTTATTTCCATAAGATCTTCCATTTTTTTATTTACTCTTGCAATTTCTTTTTTATGCTCTTCTAGGGTCTTCTTTGTGTCCTTTATATCCTGTGCCATGATCTTCTTCATGTCCTTTATATCCTGTGCCATGCTTTTGTTGCCTGTCTGTAGTTCTTTGATTAATTGTGCCAAGTACTGTGTGTCTTCTGATCTTTTGATTTGGGTGTTTGGGTCTGGATTCTCCATATCGTCTGGTTTTATCATATGCTTTAAGATTTTTCTGTTGTTTTTGGCCTCTTGGCATTTTCTTTACTTGATCCCTAATTTGTCAGAACTGCAGCTTGCTGGCGTACACTTTCTCTAACTAACCAGCAGATGGCGTCTGCAAGTCACCTATTCCTCTCAAGTCAGTTCTTCCCAACTTTGTCTTTGTGGTGTGTGGGGGTCTGATTCTTGTGGGGTCCAATTGGTGCACCAAGTTTGGGTGTGTTGTTGGTGCTGTTCGCCCTGAATGTGGGGCGTGTGTCTGGGTGGTTAGGCAGGCAGGGCAGCTTTAATAATCAAACCTCCCATGTGTTCCCGGAGATTTAAGGCTGTTGCAGGAGTCTAAACCTTCATTTCAGTTTTTCCACAGATTGTCTGTGCCACTGACCCACAAGTCCTTGGTATTGGTGTAGGTTCCCTGGGATTTCCACGTGGTTCCCCCTTTTCAGCTGTGCTCTTCCAGGACCTCTGCTGAGGGAGGACTGTGCTATGTTACAAGTGCATGCCGGCCCTCCAGGGAAACCCTGGGTCTCCAGACCATGCAGGGGCGTTCCCAGCCTGCTTCAAAGATGGTTGAATGGGACGCGTTAACTTCCCCCTTTCCGCCCAGCTCTGTCCTCCCAGCTCTGGGACAATCAGCTGTGGGTGCATTAAAGGCCACTGTCCACAGCCAATATTGTGATGTGTGTGCAGTGCTGGGGGAAAGACTCCCTGTCACACTGGGTTTCTTGGCGTGGCTCTGGGCTGTGGGTCCAGCCCCAGGCAGGAACGTCCCCCGCCCGCTGGGGAGATGGCTGCAAGGAATGCATTTTTTTTCTCCTTTTGGCTCCCCTCTGCTCCCCTGGTCTTGAGACAATTGTCAGTGGGTGTGGGAAGGGGTATCCTCCACGCCAGACACCGAGGTGTTAGCCCAGCCCGCTCCTTCCATGCTTCACTGTGTGACTCTCCCTGTCTCATCTGCAACAGCTCCTGGGTTTTTTTTTTTTAAAGAACTAGTCCATCTCCAAATGCCAGCCCACCATTTCCCCACACCGCAGCGCAGCCGCTGGACTTTCAGCTGGCTCACTCGCTTGTTTCAGAATGCAGGCTCCTGGTTTTACCAAATGCATGTTCCCTGTGGATTTAGCAGAACTTGTCTGGCTGGTGCTATGCTGGAAGTGGTGTTCTGGGTCACTTTCTGGTTTTTATCTAGTATTTTCACGGAGGTGTTTTTTTTTGCACCGTCTCACCTAGCTGCCATCTTAGGTTCTCCCCATTTAAATTTGATGTAGGATTTTCTATTTCTGTAAAGAAGGTTGTTGGAATTTTGACTGAGATTGCATTGAATCTATAAATTGCTTTGGGTAGTGTTGACATTTTAATGATATTTAGTCTTCTAATCCATGAAAACAGGATAATGTTTCATTTATTTGGTTTTCCTTTAATTTCTTTTAGCAACATTTCATAGTTTTCTGTGTACAAGTCCTTTACCTCCTTGGTTAGGTCTATTTCTAGATATTTGCTAGTGTGAATGGGATTTTTTTTTCTTGATTTCTTCTTTTGATTGTTCATTGCTTGTATACAGAAACACTACCAATTTTTGGATGTTGATCTTGTACCCCACCATTTTGCTGAATTCATTTATTAGCTATGGGAGCTTTATTGAGGATATTTCAGGATTTTCTGCATATAGGATCATATCACCTGCAAATAGGTAAAGTTTTATTTCTTCCTTTCCAATACCTTTTATTTCTTTTCCTTGTTTTTCTTCACCATGTAACTATGTGTAAACAACTTATTATTTAGTTTTACATGTTTTGTACATTACTTTAATGGAAATACATCACATGTATTTTTTGTAAATTGCCTTTCCTTTTTCAATACTATATTTGGGACATTATGAATGTTGATAAATATAGAGAGGTAGTTAATTTATTCTTACTCCTATATAGTCTTTCATTCTATACCACAGTTTATTCATTCTCCTGACAAGCGAAATTTGGGTTATTTCTAGTGTTTCTTTTTTTTTTTTCCTCTTGCAATCATGGTTATTATGTCTCCTGGTCCACATTTGTAGAAACAGGGTATGTTATGGAATGTGTATTGCTGGATTTTGGTATATGTGCTTTTTCAACTCTACTAGATGTTTCTGTATTGCTTTCCAACCAGCAGTGTTTAAGCATTCCAGCTGTGCAAGAATCTTTCCAATGCTTGATATTGCCCAACTTTTAAATTTGTGCCAAATGTATGGGTGTAGAATCGTATCTCACTGTGGTTTTCATTTGCATTTTCCAGATTTTCAAGGCTCTTTTTTTAAATGTTTACTTACCATTTGTGTTTCTCCTCCTGTGAAGGTTCACATCTTTTGCTCATTTTTTTATAGGGCTCTTAGCCTTTTAAATTGAAACAGCCAAATAAACTTATGGATTTGTCTGTTTCTTCTTGCAGCTCCATCAGTTTTTCCTTCATATGTTTTGAAGTTCAGTTATTTGATGCTTATCAGTCAGGGATCTCCAGATAAACAGAATCAATCATTCTAGTATATGTATATATAGATTTGATTTATTTTAAGGAACTGGCTCATGTCCTGGCAAGTGTGAAATTTGTAGGGCAGGCCACCAGGCTGGAATTCCTGTGAGAGTTTATGTTGCATTTTGAGTCCAGGATCCATAAGGGACACCAGCCAGCTGGAAATTCAGGGAAGTGGTGACATCATAACATTGAGGTAGAATTTCTTCTTTGGGAAACCTCAGTTTTGTTCTTAAGGACTTCCAACTGATTGGATGAGGCTCACCCATATTATCAAGGGTAATCTTCAAATCAACTGACTGTACATGCTAATCACACCTACAACATATCTTAACAGTAACATCTAGTCCGTGTTTGAACAAACAATTGAACACCATAACTGTGCCAAGTTAACACATAATATTAACCATCAGAGGTGGATAAACATTTAGGATTGTTATGACTTCTTGTTAAATTGACCCCTTTAAAATTATGAAACAATCTTTTTCTATACTTGGTAATATTCTTCATTTTGAAATCAACTTTGTCTGATATTAATAGAGTTACTCCAGCCTTAGTGATTAGTATTAGCAGGGTGTGTATTTTTCATTCTTTCACTTTTAACCCCTTTGTGTTTTCATATTTAAAGTGGGTTTCTTGTAGGTAGTGTACAATTGACTCATTTGTTTATATCCAAGCTGATAATCTCTGCCTTTTAATTGGTTTGTCTAGACTATTCACATTTAATGATATCATTTACATGGTTTGCTTAAATCTACCATCTTGCTATTTGTTTTTCATTGTCCTGTCAGTCCTTTATTCCTTTTCCCTCTTTGCAGTTTTTCAGATTATTTTTCATGATTCATTATATATTATTTTTTGGTTTATTAGCTGAAACTCTTTGTTTTGTTATTTTAGTGTTTGCTTAAGGATTTATAGTATACCTGTTTAACTTGTCACAGTCCAACTTCAGGTAGTATTATACCAATTCATATGTAATATAAGAACTTTACAACAGTGTACCTCCATGTCTCCTTGCCTAGTCTTTGTCCTAGTGCTTCATGTTTTTCACCTATATATGTAATAAATCTTACACTACATTGTTATTATTTTTCCTTAAACAATCAATTAACTTTTAAATAATAAAGATTTAACTAATAAGAAAAACTCTTTATGTTTACAAATGTAGTTAACATTTCTGGTGCTCTTCATTCCTTTGTATAGATCTTTATTTCCCTAATGGCTAATCATGTTGAGCATCTTTTCATGTACTTGTTACCTTTTAGTATATCTTCTTTGGGGAAATGTCTATTTAAGTCTTTTTCACATTTTTAAATTGAGTTGTTTGTCTTTTGGTTGTTCAGTTGTAGGAGTTCTTTATCTATTATGGACAGTAAAACTTTATCAGATATATGATTTCTAAGTATTTTCCCCCTTCTGTAGGCCATCTTTTAATTTTTATGATAATGTCCTTTGATGCATAAAATTTTGATTATCCCATTTATATATATTTTTGCTTTGGTTGCTTCTCCTTTTGGTGTCATGTATATAACAATCCATCACCTAATACAAGGACCTAAAGATATTGCCCTGCTTTCTTCCAAGTGTTTTATGGTTTTAGATTTTATATTAAGGTTGTTGATCCATTTTGAGTTACTTTTTGCATATGTTGTGAGGTAGGTGTCCAATTTCATTAATTTGCATGTGGATATACACCTTTCCCAGCACCATTTGTTGAAGAGACTACTTTTTCCCCATGTAGTGGACTTGGAAATTTTGTTTAGAATCAATTGCCACAGATATGTGAGTTTATTTCTGAACTTTCAATTCTATTCCTTTGGCCTATTTGTGGTCCTTTTGTCAATACCACATTGTTTTGATTACTGTAGTTCTGTAGTAAGCTTTGAAATCTGTAATGAGAGTCCTCCAAATTTGTTCTTTTTCAAGACAGTTTTGGCTGTTTGGGTCCCTTGCCCTTTCATATGAATTTGATGATTGGCTTTTCCATTTCTTCAGAAATTCTGGAATTTTGATGAGGATTACATTGAATCTGTAAATTGCTTTGGATAGTATTGCTGTATTTTTGTTTTTTAAATTCAATTTTATTGAGATATATTCACATACCATACAATCATCTAAAGTGTACAATCAATTGTTCACAGTGCCATTATATAGTTGTGCATTCATCACCACAATTTTTGAATATTTTCATTACTGCAAAAAAATAATGAAAATAAAAATTAAACTAAAAAAGAAGACCCCAAATATCTCATCCCTCCATCCCTCCTGATAATTCATTTAATTTGTGTCCCCATTTTACTATTCATCTGTCCATACACTGAATAAAGGGAGTATGAGCCACAAGGTTTTTATAATCACATGGTCACACAGTGTAAGCCATATAGTTACATAATCATCTTCAATAATCAAGGCTACTGGGTTGCAGTTCAACAGTTTCAGGTATTTCTGTCTAGCTATTCCAATACACTAAAAACTAAAAATGGATATCTATATAATGCGTAAGAGTAACCTCCAGAATGTCCTCTTGATTCCATTAGAAATTTCTCAGCCACTGAAACTTTATTTTGTTTCCTTTCTCTTCCCCCTTTTGATCAAGAAGTCTTTCTCAATCTCTTGATGTTGGTTCCAGATTTATCCCCAGGAGTCATGCCCCATGTTGCCAGGGAGATTTACACCCGTAGGAGTCATGTCCCATGTAAGACAGTGAGTTTACCTGCAGAGTTGGTTTAGAGAGAGATGCCAATTCTGAGCAATAAAAGAGGTTCTTTGGGGGTTACTCTTAGGCAGAATTATAAGTAGGCTTAGCCTCTCCTTTGCAGTTACAAGCTTCATAAGGGGAAGCCTCAAGATTGAGGGCTCAACCTTCTAAATTGGTACCAGTGCTTGTGAGAATATAGGTAATTCCCCAGGTGGTGAAGTTTAATATTTCCACATTTATCCTCAAGAGGGCTTTGCAAGTACATTTTTTATTCTCTGCCCAAATTACTCTGGGATGTTTCAGGGCCTCACACCAATCTGTACCAGCCACCCAGATTTCACTTCCTATTCAAAGTTCCATGTAATTATGGTGTTTGAATAAACTGCACATACAAGTTCAATTATATAATATACTAAAGAAAATATTGATTTTGCACCAAATAAACATCTCTTCCTTTGGTTTCACACAGGAGTTGAAGTTTTAAAACACTGTTCCTGTTATAATCACATAGTTATGCATTCACCACCACAATCTATATAAGGACATTTTCATTTCTTCTGCAAAGAAAGAGGAAGAGGAGAAAAAAGAAAAAAAGGCAAAAAATGATGACTAAAGAAAATAAAAGAAAAAGTAAAATAAAAATAAAATAAAATATAGTAAAAAGTTCATACACCACCACCAATGCCAAGAGCCCCATACCTCTCCTTTATATTCCCCTCTTATAGACATTTAGCTCTGTATGAGCCACAAGGTTTTTATAATCACATGGTCACACAGTGTAAGCCATATAGTTCCATTGTTACAATTAATGGAAGCATATTACAAGTTAGTGTTAACTACAGACTCTGGTTTGCATTGATTGTATTTTTCCTCAATACTATCCCATTTTCAACACTTTGAAAAGTTGACATTCATTTGTTCTCCCTCATTTAAGAACATTCTTACATTTGTATATTTAATCACAATCATTGACCACTCTAGGTTTCACTAAGTTATACAGTTCCAGTTTTTATCTTCTGTCTTTCCTTCTATCTTTCCTTCTGGTGCTGTACCTACCCTTAACCTTCCTCTTTCAACCATACTCACAGTTATCTTTGTTCAGTGTACTTACAATATCGTGCTGCCATCACACAGTATTGTGTTATCCATTTCTGGATCTATGCAATCAGTCCTCTTGAACATTCTTTACTCCTTCAGCATCAAATGCCCAATCTCTAGCCTCTTTCTATCTCCTGATATCTTCATTTCTACAATCTTCTCCAGACCTCTCTCTCCTGTCTTTTCCTATCTGTCTATAGCACTCCCTTTAGTATTTCTTATAGAGGAGGTCTCATGTTCATGAACTCTCTCAGTTCCTGTTTATTTGTAAATATTTTAAACTCTCCCTCATTTTTGAAGGACAGTTTTGTTGGATATAGGATTATTGGTTGGCAGTTTTTCTCTTTCAGTATCTTGAATATATCATACCACTGCCTTCTTGCCTCCATGGTTTCTAGGGAGAAATCCATGCTTCCCTTGAAAGTGATGGATTGCTTTGCTTTTGCTGCTTTCAGAATTCTCTCTTTGTCTTTAACATTTGAAAATCCGATTAGTAAGTGTCTTGAAGTAGGTCTACTTGATCAATTCTATTGGGAGTATGTTGTACTTCTTGAACTTGTAATTCTATGTCTTTCATAAGAGTTGGGGAATTTTCATTGATTATTTCCTCCATTATTCTTTCTGCTCCTTTCCCTTCTCTTCTCCTTCTGGGACATCTATAACGTATATTTGTGTGCTTCATGTTGTCATTCAAGAATAGGTGACTCAGGGATGCCATCTGCTGGTTAGTTAGAGAAAGTGCAGGCCACCGAGCTGTGGTTCTGATAAATTAGAGATCAAGTAAAGCAAATGCAAAAAAGCCAAAAACAACAGAAAATCTTAAAGCATATGATAAAACCAGATGATATGGATTACCCAAACCGAAACACCCAAATCAAAAGATCAGAAGACACACAGAACTTGTCGCAATTAATCAAAGAACTACAGACAGGCAATGAGAGCATGGCACAGGATATAAAGGACATGAAGAAGAGCATGGCACAGGATATAAAGGACATAAAGAAGACCCTAGAAGAACATAAAGAAGAAATTGCAAAAGTAAATAAAAAAATAGAAGATCTTATGGAAATAAAAGAAACTGTAGGCCAAATTAAAAAGACTGTGGATGCTCATAATACAAGATTAGAGGAAGCTGAACAACAACTCAGCCTCCTCGAGGACCACAGAACAGAAAATGAAAGAACAAAAGAAGGAATGGGGAAAAAAATTGAAAAAATTGAAATGGATCTCAGGGATATGATAGATAAAATAAAACATCCAAATTTAAGACTCACTGGTGTCCCAGAAGGGGAAGAGAAGGGTAAAGGTCTAGAAAGAGTATTCAAAGAAGTTGTTGGGGAAAACTTCCCAAACATTCTACATAATATAAATACACAAAGCATAAATGCCCAGCGAACTCCAAATAGAATAAATCCAAATAAACCCACTCCAAGACATATTCTGATCAGACTGTCAAATACTGAAGAGAAGGGGCAAGTTCTGAAAGCAGCAAGAGAAAAGCAATTCACCACATACAAAGGAAACAACATAAGACTAAGTAGTGACTACTCAGCGGCCACCATGGAGGGCAGAAGGCAGTGGCATGACATATTTAAAATTCTGAGAGAGAAAAATTTCCAGCCAAGAATACTTTATCCAGCAAAACTCTCCTTCAAATTTGAGGGACAGCTTAAATTTTTCACAGACAAACAAATGCTGAGAGATTTTGCCAATAAAAGACCTGCCCTACTTCAGATACTAAAGAGAGCCCTACTGACAGAGAAACAAAGAAAGGAGAGAGAGATACAGAGAATTTTAAGACGTATATAGAATATTACATCCTAGGTCACCGAGATACACATTCTTCTTTAGTGATCATGGATCTTTCTCCAGAATGGACCGTATGCTGGGACATAAAAACAAGCCTCAATAAATTAAAAAAAAAAAAATGAATTTGTTCAAAGCACATTCTCTGACCACAATGGAATACAAATAGAAGTCAATAACCATCAGAGACTTAGAGAATTCACAAACACCTGGAGGTTAAAAATTAGGGGGAGATGAAAACATTCCCAGATAATCAAAAGCTGAGGGACTTCATCACCAGTAGATCAGTCCTATAAGAAGTGCTAAAGGGAGTTGAGCAGCAGGCTGAAAGGAAGGGACACTAAACAATTGACTGAAACTACATGAAGAAATAAAGATTTCCACTAAAGATCACATGGTAAATATAAATACCAATACTACTGTGTTTTTGATTTGTAACTACACTATTTACTTCCTACAGGATCTAAAATATATAAATTGTAATTATAAATCAGTGGCTTTGGACTCAATGTAAAATATGTAATTTTTGACAAGAACTACATAAAAGTGGGGGAATGAGAGAGTATAGGAATATAGTTTATGTGTCCTTTTGAAGTTAAGTTGGTATCAAAGAAAAACAAGATTGTTATAGATTTAAGATGTTAATTTAAGTCCCGCGGTAAACGCAAAGAAAGTATCAGAGAATATGACCATAGAGATGAAAAGTAGAGTAGGGGTTCTGAGAAGTGGGGGAAGGGGCAATGGGGAGTTAAGAAATGAGTGTAGGGTTTCTGTTTGGGGTGAAGGGAAACTTCTAGAAATG
This sequence comes from Choloepus didactylus, assembly GCF_015220235.1. Taxonomy (NCBI): domain Eukaryota; kingdom Metazoa; phylum Chordata; class Mammalia; order Pilosa; family Megalonychidae; genus Choloepus; species Choloepus didactylus. The sequence goes on from NC_051309.1 coordinate 23,337,973, forward strand.
GAAGGTGGGAAGGTGATAGCATTGCAACATTCTAAATGATTAATCCCACTGATGGAGTGCTAGGGAGGGGGTGGAATGGGAAGATTTAGGCTGTATATATGTTTCCACAATTGAAAAAAAAAGACAGTCTAAATAGATGACAATTAAATGCCAAGGATGATCCTGTATGGGATCTGAGGATGGAGGAGAGGAGGCTCAAAGGGACACAGATGGGACATAAGAAAAAAAAAAAGGGAATATAGAATGTAAACTTTGTATCAATGTTGAATTTCTTGAACTTCTTAGCTGTGGTTAATGAGATTGCATAAAAGAATGTTCTTGTCCATGGGAAAGGTATATGTGAATTATATTGTTTGTTCAAAGATATGTGCAGCTTGCTCTCATATGTTCAGAGGACAGAGCAATAGATGATGGATGATGGGAAGGGAGGGAGGGAGGGACAGAGGGAGGGACAGAAAGAAACGGTGGTGTGAAAAGATGTTAAAGGTGGTGGATCGGGGTATCGGGGGAGGGGAGTTGGGGTATGCTGGAGTTCTATGTATGGGGTTTGTACTGTTTTTGCAACTATTCCTGTAAGTTTGAATTTATTCCAAATAAAATTTATTAAAAAAAAAAAAGATCATGGCTTTTTCTGGGGGACATAATACATCCAAACTGGCACTATATGCATTAAGGCTTTCTCTGTAAATAGCACCTAAGAAACAAATGCCACAATGTTTTAGTAGTTATTATATCTGTTATTTAATTTTTAATGCTTTCTGATGACCACTATTATTCCTTCTTTTACTCTGAAGCTATTCAAATGTATATTCTCAGATTTCTGAACTCCTGGGATAACCCCGAGTTCTACTGAGTTCTAAATTAATTGGTCAGAGATACTTGTTTGTGTTTCCCCAACTTTTTGAAATTTTTTGCCACCCTACTTATGGACCAATTTGTGGTCAAATTTCATAAATGCTTTTCTGTCTGCTTGAAAAGAACGTATGTTCTTCATTTGTAGTCTTCACTATTATGCAATGTCACATATATCAATTAGATCAAAGTTGTTAACATCTGACATCTTTATTCCATCTCTTTTCATTTGGAGAGAGAGGTTTGTTAAAATCTGCCATTATGGATGTGGATTTGTCAACTTTGCTTTGTAATTGTGTCAAGTTTTGTTTCACATATTTTGAAGCCATATCCCTAGGTGCATACAAATTAGAAACAATTATATTGTTATGGCATGACCACTTATCACCAATAATGCTTTTTGTCTTGAAGTCTTCCCTTTGCTTTTTTTTGGGTGGGTGGGGGAGCAAGGGGGCAGTATATCATTGTCCATATTTTGACGTACAGTTTTTCTATATTTTATGTCATAAGTGTGTTGGTGAACAAATAGCATTGTTTTAAATTTTTTATCTAGTCTGACAATCTTTGTCCTTTATTTGAGGAGCTTAGTCCATCTACTATTTTATTATGTGATATATGATATATTTTTCTACTGTCTTATTTTGTGCTTTTTGTTTTGCTTACTATTTCTATGTTTACTTTTTCTGATTTTCTCATTCTCTTTTTGAATTAGTCTTTCTTCACCTCCCTTAGGCCACCTGACGTAATCGTTAAGAGCATGGCCTCTGGAATCCAATTGTCTGAGTTAGGATCTTGGGTTTAGTAACTACTAGTCTGCACAAGTTACCTAACCTCTTAGTTTCAGAGTATATTTATCTGAAAATGCAGATACTAATAGTTGATATTTTATGATATGAGGAGTTAATGTATACAAAATGCTTAGAATAGAGCCTAGCACACGTAATTGCTATAGATGTGTTGGAATCTTTTTAAAATGATAAATCTTGTATTTATTCTTTAAGTTTTTACCCTAGAAAATTTAATTTGAATACCCAATGCAAGAAACTAAAAGTTTTATTGATATCTTTGTCCCCCTTCTAAAAATATAAGAACCTGCTTTCTCACCTTTTGGGTTAAATACTGTTTTTCATCCAGCTAAGTTCTATCTGGTTATTCTTTTTAATCCTCACAAATTAGACATTTTATTATTATTTTATACATTAAGAATTTGTTCAGATTATCCACATATTTACCAGTGTCTTTCTTTACAATTCCTTCTTCCTAATGTTTATGTTTTTATCTTTTTTTGTTTACATCATTGTTTTGGTCAAAATATATCCTTCAGTAAGATCCAAAGAAATGGTTTCTGAAAGGAAAAATTTTTGAGAGGTTTTATGTCTGAAACTATGTTTATTTCACTCTCACACTTGAGAGTTTGAATGGTGAATTGTGGTTACAAATTACTGAGGAGTTATTTCCTCCCTCCACTCAAGTTTGAGTCAAGCTAATTTTTTTGTCGACTCTTGGCAAGGAGGGTTTATTCCTTGTTCATCCTTGTACACGGTGTGTAGTATTTGGCTTGTCAGCTTTGATTGTCTCCATTTAGGCTCCCCATTTTGGTGAGGCTTAGGCTTTGTCTCCTTTCCCCCTAGTCCTGCAAGACAATTAAAATAGGAGTTCAAATCATTTGGGCTTGACAGATAGCCTCTGGGCAAAAGCCTGCTTCAGTACTCACTTCCCTCTGAATTGCCTCTTGCTTTTTGTTTTTGACTTCTTAACACCTGCCAGATCAGTGATGCATTTAAAAAGATACATTTTATCCAGCAATTTTAGTTGCTTCCAACAGGAGGATGGCTTAGGTATGTGGTCATACCTGGAAATGGTAATCTTCATCATCAATAAGAAATAAACCCAACCTGCAGAAAGAGACAAAAAAGAGCTGGCTTGACTCATCATACTTTTAGAAGGTGACCATGGTTGCAACTAGAGAAAATTCCTAATGAACAAATGAGTTATTCATCTCATTCATTCGGCAAGATTTACATGAATGAACTAATGAGTCCTGGCCACTCTACATTGTTTTCAACATTTCAGTTATGATTGCTAATTTTCAAATCAAAGCCTAGTTTCTCACAGAAACAATGCTGTTTAGATAGGTTTTGTCTGGCTAGCATAAGTGGATGAGCTATTCTACATAAGTACATGTTCCTCTTAAAAATGGTCAAAACTTGTTTTTGCTACTTTAGTTGGGGTATATTCCAAAATGTATAAATTGTGTTTTGCACTTTCTTGCCTTCAGAAATAGGGTAGCAAGGGCAGTATTTAACACTTTCTTCATCACACAAAGTTATTATAAGTCATTATAAGTGCAGTGTAAGCCAGTGAAAGGACTTAAACTTTAAGACCAGACATGTCTGGATACAAGCTTGGGTCTGCTACTCAATTACAGTGAGATCTTAGGCTAGTTATCCATCAGTGAACTGGTGACGCCAGATTGGTAAATTTTCAGCAATTTCGTGAGATGATTCTTAAACAGTTTCACTATTAAAAATTATTTTATAGAAACTCAATTAAACAAATTATATTCATAACAAAGGTAATAAATACTGAAAACCCATTACATCCTAATTATTTTACTATTGTTTTTGCCTCTGAGAGTTAGATTTCTTGTATCTGTATAGTAGAAACGATGTGCTACTGCATGTTTCTTACCAATTCTGCCTTCAGTAATATCACATTTATTGGTTGAATTTGGACATGGTGGGAATATTTACACCACAAAAATTGGAAATCACTACACATCAAAGTTTGATTTATTATTTTGCTGATTATCTTGACTTAAGAACGTGATTAAGAAACAAATTAAACTTACTGGTAGAAAAACAGATTAATGATGGAAAACAGATTAATGCAGATTTAACTTAAAACCACTTCATGTCTGTAGATGTTACACTGTGAATAGCACAAAACATTGAGGAAACATTTTTCCAGTGTTTGAAAACTATTATTCAATTCTGCAAAGAAGTAATTAATATCATTGATGAACAACTAAAGTTCTGATGTCTTGTTTCACTTTCATCTTATATGTTAATATAAAGAAAAATATAAGCCAACATTCATGTCAGAACTACACACGCTTGTCAGTTGCAACCATAGGTTGAGTACTGATATAAGACTTCAGCAAAAATCAGCAAAAGAATTCTATGAGAATCAGTTGACTATACAGAATTTATAATAAAGAAATAATATTTCATGATTATTTGTAAGTGGTATACTATACACCCTACACATATCAGTAAAATTTATAATAAACAAATACACACACACATATATATACACACACATATATGTATGTAGACATATATATATATACAGTTTTTAAACATACAGCTACTTGTCAAATAGTGACCAGCACACCGATTCTCTTAGTGATTAAGGTTCCTCATTAAATCAAAGTTAAGAAAATTAAAGAAAAATTTATATCAAAATTATGAGCAGCATACTGAACAAAATTGTATTTTAATGTTTATACCTCTCCTTCCAAGACTGAATACTAAAATTCTTTTATGCCCTACCCTCCAAGCTCTCTATTGGGGATTAACTTTCGTACCTTAGAAAAACATGTTCTTAATCTTAAACCATTCCTGTGGGTGTGAACCCATCTGTAAATAGGAGATGTTATTAATAGTTAAGTTGGACCCAAAATGAATGAGGGTGTGCCTTAATCTGATACTGTTGAAGTCCTTATAAGGAAATTGGACATGGAAGGAAAGCAACTCACAGTCAATGGAACTCAGAAGGGAAAGGAGAATATGCTGCTGTGTGCATTGTCATGTGATGGAAAAGCCAAGGAGTCCCAAAGACTGCCAGCTAGCCAGAAGATACTGACCCAGAAGGAAGCAAGCCTTCCAGCCAATAAATTCCTTTTGTTAAGCCAACTCATTGTATGGCATTTGTTTCAGCAGTTAGGAAACTAAGACACCCCTAATATAGACATAACTTGAGAGCCACTGGTATGTATAAAGCTATTTACCTCTCTATTACATGGCTCCAGACTACAATTCTTTTTAATATTCATGCCTCCCTTGTATAGATATGTAGTATCTTAACTTCATACCAATTATCATTTTTGCTTTTGTCAGAGCTCCTCCTTCTAGAATCCTCTCTTGTCTCCCCATGGGCCCCTCCCATAACCCCTTATTGCCCATGCTGCCCTTTTGTTTGATTGGAAACTATAAATAATCCTCTTAAACTGTGCACAAAATACCAGTAAGTAGATATTAAATGAGGAGCTGAAAGACCTTCCTATAAATGCTTTAGTCTACTTTACTCTATGACCTCATTTCCTACATAAAAACTTTATGAAATATTTCAGGCATATAAAAAGGATTTTGAATAATGTAATAAACAACCACCATCTTCTTTCTACCCAGATAAAGAAATGAAATATAAGAGATGTAGTCAAACCCCCCTTATACTCCTCCCCAGTTCCGTTTCCCCCTCTTCCTAAATGTAACCACTTGATGACAGTTATCATTCCCATGAATGTTGTTATAATTTTACTTTATATGTGTATGTTCAGAAAATATATGGGTTGTCTTACAAAACATGATAAAAATACTGTACATATTCTTTTGAATCTTGATTTTTGGTTTAACATTAAAATTTTGCTTAACTGCTGAATAGTGTTTCCTCCATATGTATACACCTCAAATTAATTATCAGTTCTGTTGACAGAATGTAGGTTGTTTCCAGGATTTGTATATTACAGACAACTCTGTCGTCGATAATCTCGTATAATCTCTTTGTGAAAATGTGTGAGAGCTTCTTAAGAGTATGTACCCAGAAGTGGAATAAGGGAGTCATGAGAATAATTTTAAAATGTAACCCATTATACTGTATAATGGATTCTAAGTACTATTTAAAACAAAATTCCTATGTGAAAAGATATGCCAAATCTGATGTAATTTCTATTTTTTTCTCCTCTACCATAAACAGTCTCTCTTACCCCTGGGCTTTTGCCTATCCTAGCTCCTCTTTTGTCTGTTCTTCCCCATCCCTCACCATGTAGCAATTCATCTTGATGATCCAATTTTCCTTTAGGTTTCACCCTAGTGGTCACTTCACTAAGAGAACACCACTGATTCTAGTCCACATTTGGATAAATGCTCCTCTCTTGTCTTCTTGCAGAGATCTTTACTTCCACTGTTTTAGAATTGCCTATTAGCTAGGTTCCCCAAGATGGGAGGCACCCCGGTATCTCCAGTGCTTGGCACAGAGTTTGACATAATAGAGCATTTGCCCAATTAATGGAGGTGTGAATGAATGAATTTAGGATATGAATATCATATCATCAATGGTGGAATCTAGACCCCTCTGCCCCGGACAGGACCATTCTAGTCTCCGTTGTCAGATAGCAGGAGAAGAGGGTTTAAATACAGAGAGCAAGGGACAGGTTCCCAAGATACTGTCTCACACAGCAAGGACAAGGCTTGTTGTGAGTCATGACCAGAGGGAACATTCACAAGGAAGAGGTGTTTTCAACTTAGACATTCATAAGCTGGGGCCTGCCTCTATTTACCAGGTGGGAGAGCTACAGATAATGGACCATGAAAGCCTGCTATGCAGCAGCACTATGCAATAATTTTTCATTTGCTGCTAGTTAGTGTTAGGGATCAAGGACAGCTAAACACATAGCCCAATCATGCATGTTATTTTAAAGGCATATTTTAAAGTTATAAATATGGTACATTGAGTTAATGAGGTATGTTCTTTTGGCAGCAAATATTTACATTTCACATATGCCTCTTGATGTCAAGAGTGTAACTGTTTCATTTTCTTCTTTTTCTCAGGAGGCTGGAATGCAGATGGAAAAGGCCCGAGTGTCTGGGACACATTCACCCATCAGGGAGGAGAGAGAGTTTTCAAGAACCAGACTGGTGATGTAGCTTGTGGCAGCTACACTCTGTGGGAGGAAGATTTGAAATGTATCAAACAGCTTGGATTGACTCATTACCGCTTCTCTTTATCCTGGTCACGTCTGTTACCTGATGGGACGACAGGTTTCATCAACCAGAAAGGCAAGTGTTTCTTAAAAATAGAAGGTTGCAGCTTTAATTCAAGGTTATTGCCGCAGTCTGACATAATTAATCCAGTATGCTATTCTGCAGTGTAGCTTTGAGATTGCAAGTTTTTAGAGTGATAATGGGGTACATTTTTTGGAATGGGTTTGCATTAGCTTTCTCAAGAATGTTCTGGTTTCCCTTGACTGCCGAGATCTTCCAAGGGTGGGGGCTGGGGTAGTTGGGGGTTGGAGTAAGCATTTCATTTACTTAAGATGTTATCTGAGTGTTAACCTGAAGGTGAATCTCCAAAAGTCCTTGTGTTAAATTATTTTCAGTTGTGTAACATTATGATGCGTAATGAAAAGCCCTGCAGAACTTGAGATGATTCTGAGTATTTCAGTCGGAGCTGAATTAGTGGAGCTAATCATCTAGTCAGGTTAGCACCAAGGCCCCTGGAGTCCATTTACTTTGGATAACTGCCAGCTACATCACTTTCAATCTGTATAAGCCTCTCTTGGGCATCACTCAGTGCCTCAGTTTCCCCATGAGTAGAAAGTGATACTATAATAATAAACTCTATCTCGGAGAGTTGTGAGATTAAGTGAAATAATCTTTTCAAAAATTAACACAATGGATGACATAACAAATGTTCAAAAATTGTTAGCTATTATTCTTACGCCTTGTAGTTAAAAAAATCACTGCCATATTGAATGCCTGTTATTTATGAGCCATTTTACACACATTTTCTCTAATCCTCACAATCAGGGAAGAAGGTATAATTATCAGATTTTACAGAAGTGCATGTCCAAATCCACATATTTGGTAAATGGTGGGTCTGGAGTTTAAACCTGAGGTCTGGCTAGATCCTCCACAAAACCAAGGTTGGCAAACTATGACCCAAATGCCAAATCTAGCCTGAAGCCTGCTTTTTGTAAATAAAGTTGCATTGGATCATAGCCATGCTCATTCATTTACAGATTGTCTATGGCTGCTTTCTGCTACAATGAATGGCAGAACTGAGTAGTTCTAACAGAGCCTGTATGAGCCTGCAAAGCCTAAAGTATTTACTATCTGGCCCTTTACAAGAAAAGTTTGCTGAACCATGCACTTAAACTCTAATGTCTTCCTAATAAAGAACACTTATTGTTACTTTGTCTGGAAAGGATTTCATACTATTCATAGGGCCAGGATTAGGTTGAGACAAGTGAGGTATGTAAGGCACAAAATTTAAACAGGCACCTACTCTTACAGTCTCACAGGTGTTTACTGGGCACTCGTGAGAACTTGAGACGAGTGCACCTGCTTGCTTCATCCGATTCCTCACCCTAAGAGCCTTCATTGAAACAAAGGGGTTCTTTTTGAGGAAGTTATTTGATTTCCATATTAGCAAGAACAATGCATGATAACAATTCCTACATCTTCAGCACTTACAGTGCTCATCTTATGTAAGATGGGATATTCTCTGGCATTGTTAGATGCAACCACAATTTATAGACTCACATGTAACCTTAGAGTAGCCTTCCCAGAATAGGGACACCACAAGATTAGCAAGTTAATTACTGGATTCTAAAGATATTAGCCCATAACTAATTGCTGTTGGTTGAATGTTTGCTCTCTTGACATCATTGACCAGATTTATCTTTTGACTTTGAATAGGAGATAATTTGTTGTTCAGTTCAAAAGTGAACTCTGAATTTTATACCTCCTTAATTCAACATATATACCTTCTCTTTTCTCTGGTACCACCTTACCCCAGGTTTTAAAAAACTAAGAGTAATCTTGAATCCTCTCTTCTTTTTGCTTCCTACATCTAATTGGGTGCCAAATATGGTCCATTCTTCTTATGCCTCTTCAACTTATCCCCTCCTAGTCATCTTCTCTGCTTGTGCTCTAGTTTGGGTGTTCATCATTCTAGCCAAAGACTTTTTGATACACCCTTGACAGGTTTACCCATTCTCCCTCTCTTTCTGTCCTTCAACCTTTCTACAAAATGCTGTCACAGCAATTTTCCTGAAGCTTGGCCTAAGTCATGTTGGCTTGGATCATTTCCTGCTAAAAGCAAAGCAAACTAAAAAAATTAGTTGTCCCCAAGCCTCAATAAACAGAGTCAACACTCCTCCACCTATCATTGCAGGTTCTGTTTGACTTAGTGTTAACTTACCCCTGAAGTTCTACAGGCTGAAATTCCCCCATGCTTATGACCCATGCAGTTCTGCCATGTAATTCCCCAAGCACATAACCCACTACCTGTTAACCATACAACACAATTCTCCGTCTTTGAGGGGATTTGCTTACACTCTTCCTCCTATCTGGATTGGCCTTTCCTTAACCCTCAACTATTCTTGCTAAAGGCCTATCCTCCTGTGAAGACTTAGTTCAAATGCCTCCTCTTCTTTAAAGTCTTCCTTTAAAGTCTTCCTCTATTCTAAGCCAGAAAAAAATCATGTTTTCTATTCCCATGACTCTTAGTAATCCCCTCAGAGTACTTCTCACGTTCTTCACTGTTTCTGTTATCCTTGAAATGCTTACAGTCAAATGATCAGATAATTCTGTCTTGTTTATTCCTGTAACCTAGTTCTAGCGCCTTGCAGAGAATATTTCAGCTGTCATTTACTGAATTTAATTAAAAGTCAATAACAATCATAACAATCACTCTGAGAATAGTAATGGCTTCCTTTTATTGAGCATGTAGTATATGAATTTCACTTTGCAAAGTGTTGCACCTGCTCTTTATGATTTAATCCTCACAACAACTCTGTGAGTGAGGGGCTTTTTTAAAATGAGGGAATAACAATAACCTGGGGCATAGGTCTGGGCATACATTTATCAAGATCACAAATTTAGTTAAGACTGGTTTTGTTCTAGGTCTATCTGATGTCAAGACCTAGAATTCAATGTAGAGCTGGTTTACATCCTTGCCAAACCTCTTGAATTCACTATGCTACATTTTCTCTGTTGGTAAAACGAAGTGGAGGTGCTATAACACTAAAACTTTTTCCCCTGTTATGTTCCATGATTCTAGGAATTTAGAGTTTTCACTGAGCTTCCATTTGGAAGGTAAGCAATAGGAAAAAAACAAGCAAAAGCCACCAACTCGTAATGTAGGTCCATAATCCCTTATTCGAATTACTACAATCCAAAAGGCTCTGGACACTATCTTTTCTTTTTTTATGTGAAGTTTATTTTAAAAACTAATTTGGCAACAAATCTCACTTGAACTGATGTTAAAACTCTATAATTTCAGTTTATTTAGCTTGGTGAGAATATGTATATACCTTACTGCAGAAACATTAATGTGTCTGATAGAAGGATACTGATTCAGACCTGCTGGAGGTGTTAATTATAAAATCCCACAAATTTTGATAACATTTGGCCCCAAGATTTTCAGATAAAGGATGATGGACCTGTACCCATACCTCAACATAAAATTGACTTCAGACCTACAGAAATTTGTGGAAGTGTACCATAGAGTTAGTAATCTAAAAGGAGGAATGCAAAAAAGCTGGAGGGCAGTAGTGGTGGGGCTGGAATCACTAAAGCTGCCTGAACAATGTGGAGAATTGGGCACATCTCACGTGGGGATCATGTGCCCTCTGCACTCAGCTTTCTGTGTTTGGCCCCAGTTTCTGTAAAGCAATAGCTGATTAATATTACAGAGTTTACCCTGAACAAGAGGGCATTCAGGGGGCTTCCAGTAGAAAGAATTTCAATAAATAGTTGATCACTCTGGTGGAGTCATCTGTTGAAGCAATTGGAATAGTTTTAAACCAGAGAGGCCATCATTTGTTTTTTCCCTTTAAATATTTTCTCAAAGAGCATGCCAGGAATTAAAAAAAACCTTTCCAAGGAATCCCCTTTTCACGTGTATTTGACTACCTATTTTAAAGCTTGATTATAGGTACATTTGGAAACTTGTAAAATCTTATGTTTCCAAACTAGAATATTTTACAAAATGGAATTGTTACACAGCTCTTCTCTTTCAAATGTCAAGTTTTTGAGGTTTAACAAGAAGAAATTGAGCTGGCAACTGGAATGACATATTTCAGTATTTCTTGATTTGTTCAAGTGCATTTTAATATCTGCCACAAATGTTTAAGTCTCAGGTGATTATTAGGAGTCCCAGGTATTGGACAAAAAAAGGAGTTTTATGCAGACTTTCTTCTTGTTTACTTTAAGATTTAAAACATGAGTGTACTTGGCAGGGATGGGAAATAAATTAACTGACAAACACTCATTAAGCTCCTATTCTGTATTGGGCAGTGTGGTAGGCAAAATAATGGACCCTCAAAGATGTCCATATCCAATCCCCAGAAACTGTGAGGATGTTTTCTCTAAAGGCATGGTCAAAGGTGATTAAGGATTTTGAGATGTGGAGATTATCCTGGATTATCTGGGTGGGCCAATATAATCACAAGGGTCCTTCTAAGGGGGAGGCAGGAGAAGCAGAGTAAGAGAGAGAAGATGTAAGGAGTGAAGAAGAAGTCAGAAAGGAGAGCAGATGCCATGATGCTGCTTTTGAAATTGGAGGAAGGGCCCATGACCCAGGAGATGCAGGTGATTTCTAGAAGCTGGGAAATGCAAGGGAACAGATTCTACCCTACATCCTCCAGAAGGAATGCAGATCTTCCAACCCTTTGATTTTAGCTATGGGAGAACCATTTCAGCTTCTGCCTCCAGAAATGTGAGATAATAAATGTGTGCTGTTTAAAGCCATAAATAGTTGGGTAATTTTTTTACTGCGACAAAAAGAAACTAATCCAGGCAATGCAGCAAAAGATCCTGGGTGCAATTAAAGAAATTGGTGCTGTGAGCCTCGAGAGGACTGAACCAGGGGAGCAAAATCATGAGTTATCTTATGCTGATTCATGGTAGGCACTTGATCAAAATCAATTCTACATTAAGATATTTATAGTTTGATTAAGTAGAATTCTGATTCAGTTATTTTCTGAAGTGGAGAGGTCAACTTGGCAGGTTCCAACCACATCTCCTTCTAAGAGATTTTCCCCACTTCTTTGTTTTACGTAACCCTGCTGCACTGCTGACCATAGACAATTGGATGAGGGAAAGATACTTTTCCCTGTGACTTATAACTTGTGTGACCTCATTGAAAAAAAGATGAGCTTGGTCAAATGTCTTCTACTCTCAAGGATGTTTGGAATTAAGACCCTGAGAAGCTGAGTTGGTTAGTGGTTGGCACTGGAACTGTTGAGGTAGCTTAGGTGGATGGGATGACCATTTTGAGAACACGTCAAATTAACTGTGTAAAGAAAGCTTGTTCAAGGAGAAGAACTGAGCAAATGTGTAAAGAGAAGCAGGGATGGGAGACACAAATCTTCCCTGAGAGCCAAAGGTGGTCTCTCCTCCCAGCTTTGAATCCCTTGTGTTCCACTTGCAGTTATTTTTTGTCATTGGGTACTTGATATCTCTTGATCATTTCAAATAATGCCCAACCTATTCCACACCTATCACCCCCTTGCCCACAATGCCACCTTTATATTTGGTTGATTTGGATAGGTTTCTGTTCTGCATAGTCAAACAATCTCTAATTTAAGCACACTTCATATTTTCAAAAAGCAAATAGAAGAAATGGGCTTAACTAAAACAGAGAACTTACGGTAATGATTACAAAATAAGGCTAAGGAAGTTTGAGTCCTGAAGATAATCAGTCCTCTCCTAAATATCCAGAAGCAGAATAAGGTCCAAATGACCTCTCAAAGTTTCATGAGCCCTGATTGGTAACAGATATCATTTAGAAACACACATTTGTTCGTAGAATAGGTTATCACAAAATTGTACCAGTCTGATAAACCAGGCTAAAGAAATCTTTGATAATTTGTTCTTATTCAATACTCACAAAACTCATGGTGGCACTACTAATACTCCCATTGTTTAGATGAGAAAACTTGGGCATAGTTAAGCCAAGTGATTTTCCCATGATCCTTGTCTGAGTTGCCTAACTCTGGAACTCTGCTCTTAGAATCTCACTCCACTACCTCATGGGAATGTTTCCTAACAATATTGAATGATCTTTACAAGCCAGAGTTAAGTGCTCAATTCTGAATGATGAACATTAACCATGCAGTGTTCTCTTGCTTTGTCATGACTATTGAGTAAGAAAAAAAGTTCTGAAAATTTGTTTATCTTCAACTCAACTAAGGATTGTCATGTTGTATGAATTTTGCTGATTTGGCATTGTTAACAATTGTGCCATATCTAATGATGCTTGTAAGAGATAAATCAGTAATTCCAACAAAAAAGAAAAAAGAATAGGACCTGGTATTATGAATCAGCTCCAAAGCAGATGATTGTTAAGCCTAGAAAAACAGAGTTACCATGTTTCTGGTTCTGAAACATTAGAAAACATGAAAAGTTGGGAGCCAGAGTGAGAACAGCTCAGTCTTTGTAGTGCGAGAGACTTGGGTGTATATGTTGGCTGTGATATTTGACAACATTATGACTGCAAGCTCAGTAATCATTCACTCTGAATCTCAGTTTCCTCATATGCTCAATGGGTATAAGCATGCCCATCCCTTGGTTTCAGTGCTAGGATTAAAAAGCATGCATGACATGCAGTACAATAGTATGAGTGCAATAAATGAAAGTTGACATTAGTTTTCTATTCAAAGTCAATATAAGAAGCTGACTTTGAAAATTGTAATGAATATCAAGACTATGGCATCATCCATATTTGGATATCCCATTTTACAAATGAGGAAATTTAGGCTTACTGAGGCCCAGAGATAGAATTGTGGAATGCCCTTTCACTGAGAGAGAAAGAAAAGCTTCTGTACATTATGATGAGTGTATTAGTTTTCTGTTGCTGCTGCAACAAAGTATCTCAAACTTAGTAGCTTAAAATAGTACAAATGTAGTAACTTACAGATTTGCAGGTCACAGTCTGACATAAATCTTGCTATGCTAAAATCAAAGTATCAGCTGGGCTGCATTTCTGTCTGAGGGCTTTAAGGGAGAATTTGTTTCTTTGCCCATTCAGGTTGTTGAAGAATTCAGTTCCTTGTGGCTGTAGGACTGAGGTACTGTTTCCTTGCTGGCTCTCTGCATTTCTGCTGCATTTCTTGGCTCATGGTGCTTTTCATTCACCTTCAAAGCCAGCAATGGTGGGTTGTGTACCTCTCATGCTTCAAAGCTCTCCTGCCTCTTCTTTTGACATTGCTTCTCTCTGACTCACTCTTCTGCCTTCCTCTTCTACTTTAAAGGGCTTGTGTTACTTGATTGGGCCCATATTGATAAATCTGGATAGTTACCACATCTCAATGTCCTTAACCGTCATCACATCTTCAAAGTCCCTTTTGCCATGAAAGATAACATATTTCCAAGTTCCAGGGATTTGGGGATGGTCATCTGTAGGGGGCCATTATTCTGCCTACCAACTAAATAATAGCATACAAATGGGTTTTCCAAGTATGGAGTTGTTTTATATAGCTCACATTATGTTCCAGTTTGCAAACAAGTGAGCTTTTTTAAAAATACACACTCATACAGAGATACAGACAGACAACACTTGACTGCATAACTTGGCATCTTCTTACCCTGCTTACCTATCATTATTCTTATTCCCTCTCTGCTGAGCCATATCTTCTCTTTCCCATTCCCATTCCCAGAAAGAGCCAGACCCTTCTCACTGAGTGAATAAATGTACAAATGGAAAATGACCAGACCATATATGACAATAAAACATAAGCAGCCAAGGAAGCCAAACTACAATCTCTGTTGCAATTAGAACAGTCAGGATTTGGTTGATGACTGCCAACTTCTCTATTTTTTACCCCTGTTTCTAACTCAGGACCAAACCAGCAAGTCAAATATGCTCCTCAGACCAACCACATAAGATGCCCAATTTCTGGTTAGTTCACTTCTTCTTTCCCATGCCAGTGACCTCCCATCAGAACATAACCATAGCCTAACTTTTCTTTTCCCCTACTCTGAAGCTTTCCCAATCCCCAGACAATCTCTGAATCTCTGTCAAATGTAAGTGATGGTGGCTGACTCCCTTGTTATAGCAAGCTCTGGATAAATGACTGCAGTTTGTTCTCCTTTGAGTGGTCATTGTGTATTCCATGGCTACTTTGGTCTTTTCCACATTTGTTTCTCATTTTTCTCATCCTGGATCACTCTTTCCTCCTAGCCCTATGTGGATAATTTATATTCATCTTTTAGGTGTCAGCTTAGATGTCATTAATAATAATAATAATAAATATATGATTTAGTAATAATAATAATTATTATTAGAGTGATAGCAAATCTGTATTGACCCCTTACCATATGCCAACAACTATGCTAAGCATGTCCCATTTATTAACCTTCACAACAATTAAATTACTATTAAGTTCTCACAATACTTCATTGAAGTATATCTCTATTGTTATCCACATTATACAGAAGAAGAAAGAAAAGTTAGATAGAGAAAGTGACTTTTCCAAGGTCAATGAGCTGGTCAGTGTAGGAGTTGGGATACAAATTCAGATAGCCAGGAGCCACAATCTGTACTTGAAACCATTATTCTATACTGCTTTAAGAACACATTCCCAAACACTGTGAGTTTTGGATAGGTAACCTTTTTCATGTGTTTCCAGAGTATTCTGTACCTAATACCCTAATCAGTATTACTGCATTGTAATTGTTTATGTATTTATCTGTAGTCCCTACTAAAATTTAAGTTACATGAGGACAAGGTTTATCTTGTCTATGTTTGCATGTTAATCATATAGTAGCTTCTCTATAATGTGCATTTAAGGAATGAATAAATGAATAAAATACATGCAAAAAGCTGAATTATTGTTTTCTTAAATGGGAAGATAACTAAGTTAGAAAAAGGAAAAGGACCATTCTCCTAGGCAGACTTTCAATGTGACACAATTCTACATATGAATTTGCAATCCTTATCCAGAAAACAACCTCTCAAATTGGACTGTTTCTTTCTTCTAAATTTAGGTTTCTTCCATACTTTCAGACACAAAATTTCATTAAGAACTAATATCAGCCTTTCCTCAGAAGTTCTCTTTCATGTTCAGAGTCAACATTAGGCTGGACCCGATATCTTTTTGCATTGGTTTCCAAGGTAGAGTGTCTTCAACTAAATAACATTCTGACTTCTGCAACTATCCAGAAAGGTCCCTCTCATACACATGCAATCGGGAAGAATCAGCTGCCAACCAAAAGTGGCTATGTATTTCTGATCTGTCAGAATTTGAGAGCAAACCCCTAACCATGTCCCAAGCCTTGGGCCATGTGTCCGAGTAAACCCACATTCTGGAACAGATGCTGAGATCTTGTTCATACTCAGTGGGTCTCTTTCCCTATACTTGTGAGACTGATGGTTCTAGAAAAGCACTTAGGCAGTCAACTGGTTCAGTTACATGACCTTATATTTAATACAGCTGAGAACCATTCCTTCATTCCACAAATATTTATTGAGTACTGACTAAATTTCTGATACTGTTCTAGAATTTGTGGATCTGGTGGTGAACAAGCTAGGCGAGGTCTCTGTGCTCATGGATCTTGTACTCTAATGTGTCTAAGTGACAACACAAGCAAGCAAGCAATCATTACAATAAGTGTTAAAATAATACAAAATTATGTGATAGCAACTTGCCCAAAGGTGTGCATTTCAGAACAAATGTCTTTTAATCATGTCACCTCATTGTGCTTTCACCATCTGATCAGTATTCTTTGGAACTCGTCATGTTTATTCACAGACTTTAATTGATTATACCTAGGAAGTAATATTTGACCCAAATAAAGGTTACTTTGAAGAAAGTCATTTAGGAAATTTTTCTCAATACTTTCCCCTTTAGAATTTATTGCCAATGTCCTAAAAACAACTTTTCTTCTCATATTTTTTTTTCTCTCCTAGGAATTGACTATTACAACAAAATTATTGATGATTTGTTAGCAAATGGGGTTATCCCCATTGTGACCCTCTACTATTTTGATTTACCTCAGGCTTTGGAAGACCAAGGAGGATGGCTGTCAGAGGCAATCATTGAATCCTTCAACAAATATGCTCAGTTTTGCTTCAGCACATTCGGGGATAGAGTCAAGCAGTGGATCACCATAAATGATCCTAATGTTCTTGCCCTGCTAGCATATGATGTTGGTGTATTTCCTCCAGGTGTGCCACACTTTGGAACTGGAGGTTATCAAGCAGCTCATAATTTGATTAAGGCTCATGCCAGATCCTGGCACAGCTATGATTCCTTATTCCGAAAAGAGCAGAAGGGTATGGTGTCCATAGCCTTCTTTTCTGGCTGGGTGGAACCAGCAGATCCCAATTCTGTGGCTGACCAGGAAGCTGCTAAAAGAGCCATTGCCTTTCAGTTGGATTTCTTTGCTAAACCTATATTTATTGATGGAGATTATCCTGAAGTTGTCAAGTCCCAGGTTGCCTCCATGAGTAAAAAGCAAGGCTATCCATCATCAAGGCTTCCAGAATTTACAGAAGAAGAGAAGAGAATGATTAAAGGCACTGCTGATTTCTTTGCTGTGCAGTATTATACAACTCGCCTTGTCAAGTACCAGGAAAACAAGAAAGGAGAACTGAGCTTTCTCCAAGATGTGGAGATTGAACTTTTTCCAGATCCATCTTGGAAAAATATAGATTGGGTCTATGTGGTACCATGGGGAATACGTAAATTACTGAAATACATTGTGGTAAATACATCATTTGTTTGTGTACATGTACACCCAGATATGTGAAGGGGGGCAGACAGGTTATGTGTTGACCTGAAAAAAAAAGTGATTTTAGGGAATAGCATGCACATTTATTGACCTAAGAAAAGCATATTAGGTTTTGAGAGATGGTTGGTGAGGGGTAACTAGCTGATAAAGGGTTTCAAAACCCATGGTCAAAAATTAGGATTTGTTGTTAAAGTCAGTCATGGCTATAGAAATAGCTTGGAAATGTCACAACTGTGATATTTAAAAGGCATATTAAGTATTTAGATAGCTGTGTCCCTTTTGGGTCTCAGTTATGCTGGTTGGCATCCAGGTAACTGAAATGAAAATTTCAAGTTGTCAGTTGTCAGGACCCATCCTGTGGGGGGATAGAGAATGTAGCTTCTTTTGGGACCAAGGAGTTAAGGAGCAGTGAAAAGCAGCAGATGCTGATGAAAGAAAGATATTTCTGTCCTGTCATTATAATTAGAGTCATTTGACTGTCTTCATGGACATTTATACAGTTTTGCTTTTCCATTGTTAGTCATAAAAGGTCAGTGTTTGGAAAATTGAGTTAATAGGGTCAGTGCAATTTGATGAAAACTAGTTTTGGGGTTATAGCTTAGAGAAGAGAGAGAGGGTAATGCACCTAATTTTATGGTTTTTTTTTTTTTAAAGCATCTGTTTGGAATGAAACTTCTGATTTCTTGTTCTAGGATACGTATAATAACCCTGTAATTTACATCACTGAGAATGGGTTTCCCCAGAGTGACCCTACAACTCTTGATGACGCTCAGCGCTGGGAGTATTTCAGACAGACATTTCAGGAACTGTTCAAAGGTACATTTGAAATGATGAAAGATCAATTGTGCAAACTTAATATAATTTTCTATGTACCTATTTGCATTCAGTAAAGACCAATGATTTTGAAAGCTGAAATTCATGTAAATCAGTGTAAAGCTATGTAATTAGGAGAGGGAAGAAAAAGTATTTAGGAAAAGGGAAGGTGAGGATTTTGGCTTAGCTTCAACCTCCAGAAATTTAATGAAGTGTAAAGTGACTGTCTTCAGCATTTTGTGATTCCTGGGTGAAGGAGACATGAATGAAAGGGGAGACTGTTGGGAGAAGATATTTGTTATTACAGAAAGATTAGCACTGACCAACTATAGTATGCTTATTTGCATATTTTAATATCCTAACTACCAAGAAACAAGTTGACAGGGTTTAAAGGGACCAAAATTAAGCATTTGTGCAGTAAACTTCAAAATGGCATATGCCTTGGATCAAAGTATATTTCATTTAAGCTGTAACCAAACAGACCATTTGGAAACTGTTTTTATTATATAGAATCTGTGAAATGTGTTTAAAGACAGTATTATTTTTCTGGTAAATATTTTATCCTCATGGATTTTTTTTTCATATTTGAAAACAAATGTGATGAAATAAACTTTAGTTGGTTATATACTTTCCTAGACCAGTTCACTTCCATGCATTAGTTATCTCATCAAACATTGTTGCTTCCCAAATTTAATTCCTCTTACTGATGAAAGACTCATAGCACAGCAACAAAATTCAACACAAAATGAGACTTTCAATTTCCTTTTTACCAAAATAGGCCCACTCCTTTCTCATCATTCTATTTGAAACATCCTGGAATTATTTCTTCCAAAATTATTCAGTAATATACTACAGTCAGTCAGAAATTTTGGAAAGAAATACACAGTGGTCTCTTTCCAAAACCTGATATATATTGACCTGATCCTTCACACAGATCTGGAGTTTATTGGCAGAGGGCAATTGGATTCCTACAATTTGATTCTAGCAAAATAATTTTGTATTACACTCAAAGCAGATTCTTCCTCTGGCTGGGAATTAACCTTCTAATAAGAGAGTGACTTCTCCAGTTTTCTTAGATTCCTCTCCTGTAAATGGGCCTATTCATAGTTTATTCATTGATGTTCCCAGGCTTTATCCTGAGAGAATTCTCTTCATGCAGAGAGAGTGGTAGGCCAGTTACATCTGGGCAGATTTATGGATAGATACAGGGAGCACAAATGATTTGTCCAAAATTTTTCCATGGATTTTTGGGCACAGAGAGAAAAATAGAAATTGGCTCTCATCATTCCCAGCCTGATGCTCTGTTTAGTGCTAATTGTATAAGGACATCTCACTCCTCTTAGAAATAGTTTCAAGTGCTTTGTACAGCCCCTTAGATCTTTAACGCTAAAAACTCAGTGGTGAACTTACAGACTAAGGAAAATGTGAGACCATTTGGGTTCCTGAGGGACAGGAGAAGAGAATAGGGTTAGGAAATAGAACCTTGATATTTAACCTGTTGAATTTTTATTGTCTTTAAATTACTTTATGGAAAAAAGTATTATACACTTAAAGCAGTGATTATTCATAGCAACTATTTTCTCTTATGACTCTTAATAATAGACTATCTAGATCCATTGCAATTAATATGCAATACTATTTTTGTTTTGTTTTTCAAAACTGTAGTCTTTAAAAATATGTATAAATCTACATATTGGCAAAGAACCCCATACATTAGTGTGGGCCACTGGTGGCTGTGTCCTACCAGGTGAGCAGATGCACCAAGGAAAGTAGAGAAAATAAATGGGGAAAGCTTCTGATGACACCTGAACCCTGATTCCAGTTCCCCTTGGACCTACTTGCACACACTCTTCTTGAGTTTCATAAGATATGACTTTACTTATGATAAAGTGCTTTTTTTTTTTTGCTTAACATTGTTCTAATTGGGTTTCTAACACTTGGAATAAAAATGTTTTGTTACCATCATCTCATTTCATTCTCATAACAACCTTAGAGGTCATTACTCCCACTTTAAATATGAGGAACTGAGTTTCAAAAAGGCTAAATAATGTGCTCAAGATCACAGAGTTACTAAGGAATCTTAAAGCAAGGCAGAATGTGTATATATATAAAATTATTATTATTGTTTTGGTACTAGATATGTTCTCTGAGTCCAGCACTTACTGACTCAAACACTTGCTTGTCCCACCACACCAAACCACCTCCTCACCTTTGGTACTTTGGGTTTGAATATATTATTTAAAAGTGCTTCATGCCGTCTCTGAAAGGCAACAGGTTCTATGACCTTGGGCAAAGCTCACATATCCCGTATCTTGCTTCATCTCTGGGGAGTAGAGTTGAACTTACTGATGGATTTCTTGAGGCTCCTCTCAGGTAGTGCTGATGATCTTAATTGGCAAGAACTTTACTAGTAAGAAGCACCCTGTGAGCAATTAAAAACAATAACAGGCCAAGGCAGACATTTGTGGGAGTCGTAGCAGGTGAGATCCCCTCCAAAACCCAGGGAGTCAGATGCATGATGGCTTGTGATTCCCACAATACAAAGCCTTCTCTCTGACCTCACGCATCCAGACAGGCACATAATGACACTATAGTTGGATCAATGGCATCCTGCTGGAGGTCTTAGTGATCTCTTCAGGTAAAATCCCACAGCAATTAATTGAGCAGTAAAAAGTAAGCTAATGTTTCTGTTTCCTTTTGGGAAAGGAGGAAAAAAAAAGAGATAGAAAATGGCATTCTAAGGAAAAAAAAAAGGAATCAGCTAATGCTTCTGTAGTCATTGTATCATTTAAACACTTCGAATAGGCTGTATTTTAATTAATGAGATATAGATAACAGTAAGACAACATAGTAGTGACACCAGAAACTTGAAATAACATATAACCAGGCTTGCATTCCAGCTCTGCAACTTATTCAATGAGTGGTCTTTGGCAAATTGATCAACCTCTCCAACCTTCAATTTGTCCATCTATAAAAATGGTGATAATGCCTTTTTTGGCAGGGTTGTTTTAAGGATTCCACTTAATGAACTATTGGATAAGGAGCCCCTAGCTCATTGCCTGGCACATAGTATATCCTGAATCAATGATAAAAATTATTATTAAAAAATGTGCATCCTTAAGAATATACATATCACCTCCAAGTTATATTCCTTATTATTTGAAAATGTCATTCGAAGACTGGTTGTTTTATTAATTCTTTCCTCCTAGATTATAATACTTCCCATCTCTGCATTGTTCTCCATTATTTCTTTTTTAAGGAAGCTCTGGATTGGTTTTGTAACATTGGCCTTCTGGTTATTTACAGTCTAAATCCTGTAGCAGGGAAAGCAGCAATGGACTCCCTCCATTCATTATTGTTACCATTGGAGATGTTGCCAGGTTAAGTGAAAAATCAAATCATTGGCAGGAGAAATAGCTGCCAAGCAACTGGGTAGCTGGAATTGCTGTGTCACGTGACTTTTTGTGTAAGTTCAGGAAGCATTGTCTTTAAGTAGTTAAGCATTGCTTACATCATATGAATCTTTAGTATAGCCATAGCATTACACCAATCTTTGCTCCAGAGCCAGCATGCATGTTTTGAGTTCATATGTTAACGCACACAAATGGATCCTTTTACAATCTGAATGTCGTTATGGAGGTGAGGAAGTGCGAGAAGCCAAAGGAAGTTGTTGCCAAGGGACAATACTCCACCCATGTCCTAAATGCTCCTCAAACGGGATTTGAGCCAGTGTCCAACCTGTTCTTCATACATATCCAGCAAGTATCTGCCTTTAGCTTGGCCCATGATCTTCCCTTGACCTGGAATGCCATGTACTTTACCTTCTTCCTAGCCCAATCCTGTGAATGAATGTACTTGGGTGCTGAATTCAGGCAAAACATGCATTTGAAACCTAGTTCTGTCACTTGCAAGCTCAATAACTTTGGGAAAATTCTTAAACAGCCCTCTCATCTGTAAAATGGGGATAATAAGAGCATCTATATCCTAGAGGTCATTGAAGAACAAACAAGATAATTGCTTGTAAAGCCTAAACACAGAATCTAGCACATTACTAAGGATTCTGTAAATGTTGGTTTTTTGTTTTGTTTCATTTTGCCTGTGAATCCTTTGAGGGTTGGAACTGTGTCTTATTTGTAATTACATATTCAGTCCCAAGTCCCGTGCCTGTTATATAGGAGGTATTCCACACGTTTGTCGAATTTGGTTGAATCCATCAGAGAGCAGTTAGTCAATGGGTGATGAGAAATAAATGATTAAATGATTGGGAACTGTATTTTCTTTCCCTAAAGAAATGTCTCCTGCACAGAAAAATAATGCAATCTTTTGGAAAGTTTCTGAGCCAGCCCAACTTTCTAGCCAGATCCATGCCTGAGTTAGCACAGCGGTAGATGATTGCAGAGAAGGTTTGTTAATGACCAGCTTTAGGCTTTTAATGACAAAACCCCTCAGCAAGATGTCATCGAAATTATTGAAGACTTCACTGAAAGTGTTGAAGCTGATACATTGTAACAAAAAGGTTATAAATCTTGCAGCTTGGGTATACCACCAAGACAATATGCTGAGCACAGTATCACCCTCCTGTTGTCTGTCAGCATTCTCTCCCCACTTTCTCTTCCCCTTCCCGTGGAGAGCCAGTAATGGAGAAATTCATCCATTTCCCAAAGTAGTACAGACCTGGCAGCCACCTGCCCAGGCCAATTTCAGATCACAGAGGCCCATTTCACTGGACAAAATGAGTTAAGCACCTGTGTTTTTCTAATTATGCATGACAGTGTCCTAAGAATTAGAGAAAGATCTCAGAGGTGAATACATTGCCCTTTAAGAAAAGTAATCAATTAAAAATCCATTGCAAGCTCAGAATGGATACCCAAATACCCAAATGTAGATTCCCACTTCATAGCTATTGTTTCATTGCTTCTCAAAGGAGACCTTTGTCATCTTTTCCCTTTTGGAGCACATCATCTTATGGTTCACAGGGAGACTATATGCAATTTCCTTGTTTGACTTTCTGTATGTGCAGGGTGAGATGTTGCAGTCACCTGCTACTGCTAGCAAGGCTGCTCCTCGGTGGACTGGACGGCCGCTAGTAAAGAGGGGCTAGATCAGAACCAAAAAGGAAGAACGAGATTTGAAGGCTGTGCACAAGAATTGTTAGTGTGTGCCAGTGCACAGATATGTGGAATTTGAAAAGTCACGGAGGAAACAATTTCCAATCTTTGTGTCCCACAGACGTATATACCCAGATCACACATATGCTCAGACGGCCAGAGATGACAGGGTTATCCTTAAACAGAGATATGCCAGATGACTTTCCTCTATTTCTTCTCCCCATGTCCACCCAGTGCTATACCTACCTTTGTCCTGGATGTCAACTTTCTCATCTGTAAAATGGGAACAATGCTAATTGTTCTTCTGCCTAACCCAAAATTAGCTGGTGAAAATAAAATGAGATTATTTATGTCAATATGTGCTATGGATACCCTAAAATGTTGGATATTGTTCTTATATTTGATACATTTACTTTACGTGCTTGTTTAAGGACATCCATTACCCTGGCCAGATATATAACTTGGACCTTGGTGTTTTCCACTATGAAAAGAAGGGGTTGGTGCTCATCATCCAGACCCTTTGATTCTGTGGTTTTTATTTTTCTGCCTGACACTGTGTAGAGGAAAATCATACAAAATGGTGCCATAGCAGATACATGGGTCCTTACATAACTGCAGCCGTGTCACAATTAAGTACTTGTTGAATAAAACAATTGAATGAACTAGAATTTGGGAGACACTGACTCTTGAAGACAATACCCACTGTAACCCTTGAAAAGAAGGAAGAAAGAAAACTGTTTTCAGGAGAAAAAAATGCAGGAGTGTACATAAATATTTTTTTCATCATTTTATAAAAGAAAATATTCTAACTGGAATAAAATTTGGGGGTTTTAAGCTATATACTTAGCATTTGGTAAGTGCTCAGTGAAAGTTTAATGAGTGACTAGGAGACTGGGTCTAGATTAGCAGAAACATTTAATTACTACTTGGAATTGCTATAAAACATTTGATTTAAGCTACCATTGTGCTTTTTCTATTTTTAAAGAAATAAAATAAAATTAATAGCTTTTACTATCATCAGAACAATTTTTATGCATTTATATTATACAACTCAGTGCTAATTATAATCTTTTGATATTAAACTTGGAATTGGGGTGACAATAATTGAAATATATGCTAAAGTTTTTTTTAATGCAATTTTATTGAGCTATATTCACATACCGTATAATCCATCCAAAGTATACAATCAGTGGCTCACAGTGACATCAGATAGTTGTGTATTCATCACCACAATTAATTTTAGAACATTTTCATTACTCGCCCCAAAAATAATAAAAATAAAAAAATAGAAAAAAATAAAAAGAACACCCCAGACTCCCATACCCTTTATACCCCCTATTATTCATATATTGTCTTTATTTTATTACTCCTTTTATGCTAAAGCTTTTAAGCTCTCTTTATAGAAAGGCACTTAATCCCTCTATGCCTCAGTTTCTTCATTTGAAAAATGAAGGCGTGGGTTATCTGATGTTTTGGGATACGTCCAGCCTAAGAATTCTGTGACCCTCTAAATATTCTTTCTGGGCAGGTATGTCAAAGATCATATTTTATTAGAACTCTTGATAATTTCTTTGGCTATAAAATTAATTCTAAGGAATTATAATTAATGGTCTTTTTTTAAAACTTTTCATTCTTCTCATCCAACTACTTAATGTGAAATTTGAACACCTTTATTATTGGGATATAAAATTAGACCTTGCTCTTCAGTGAACTGTTTCTATTGATATTGATTCAGGTTCCAGGTAACATTTTCTTGACCTTCAATCAGTGTGTTTCCTCTTCATATTGAAAATGAACCACAATTTTCTCCCCTTGAGAAGGTTATCCTTTGGAGTTCATAGTGTCAGAAGGGTTACCTCAGATTCAAATTTGACAAAGTCACTGTGGAGAACATAAAATCTTGAGAGGAAATTGAATTCACACATTAGTTCAAAACATTAGTGCAAAATCCCCAGCTGAGTGGTTCCTGGTGGTTATAATCACAAGTAGTGAAATCAACTTTCAAAACATGATCATGGCAAAGGTCACCTAATCTATCAAGACTTAAGACAGTTAAGTCTGATTTTCAAACTTTGCCATAAATGCATCATTTAATTTAGTTAGTCAGGGCAGTAATTTTTACTCTCCTTAAGTTTAACTTGACCATGAAACTTCTGTCCTTGGGCACGATCCTGAATTAGGAGGGATCAAGTTGCAGCGTTTTCAGAATTGTGGGCCTGTCCTAATTCTGTGCGGAGATTTCATATATTTGAAGTCTGTTTTTCTATTCAGAACGTCTGAGCACAGAGCTTATTCCAATCAGGGCTCCTTTTACTCCAAGTAACTGTTTAGGTAGCATTTTCTTCAATACAATGAAAATACCAGTCTGGTGCTAGAGTGAAAATAGTTTCTTTTGGACTAGAAAGTAATTTTTAAGGCTTACCTGGAAACACTATGTACAGAGGTGGTGGACAGAGGCCCAGCTCTGAATCAGGCCATCTTCTCATCAACAGAAAAGTCTCCTTTGTGTGAATGAGGAGTAACAGAGATTTGCTAATGACACAGTATCATGGCCTGAGATTATTTTGAGCCATTCTAAAGTTAAGCCACATTTCCTCCTTGTTTGTGAAATTCCGTTACAGGATTCACTGTCTGCTTCAGAGATAAGTGAAACCATCATAGGTGGAGGAAGAAAAGGCATTTGAACCTGAAGAATATTAATTGGTACTGGTGAGTGAAGGTGAGCACGAAGCCACAAATGAGCTTGAGACTAAAAGGTAGATGATGGGAGAAAGATTGTCTCACATCTGTTGATAAAATAACCTTTTTTCTCCCCGACAAGTGGAATTTATTCTTCTAATAGATCTAAATCCAGTCTAAAGTCTTAAATTATTTTAAGTGGCTATGTTCATTTATGAATAATAGTCAAGCCAAATGTGTTTTGTAAGTGAAAATAAGTAGAATAATACAGTATTAGATCATTGTATAAAACATGAGTAAGTGTAGATTAAGTGCACACATTTATTGGTTGATCATTTTGTTATGTGACTGAGGCTATGCTGCATTAGTCTTTTAAAACATTTTACTCCTAAGATGTTCAGGAGGTGTTCTTGATCCTTTGAGCAGTTACCTTGCATTAAAAAATTTTTTTCAGAAGTATTTCATGGCCAAAATTTGCTGCCTTCATGAATACTTAGTAGCAATATTAAGAATGGCTCAGAAAAAATCTTTCAGCATTCTTGGAAAAACAAACAACTTGACTCATTGACTGTGTATAAGTTTTGTACAGACAGGCAGCAAATTTTATAACTTTTTTTACTCAACAAGGATTTGCTTATTTGACATAGAGCAAGAGCAGATAGTTCTGTGTTTGAAACCTAGCTCTGACACCCTTTCATGTTGTTTAACCTTGGACAAGTTATTTGACCTTTCTGAATCTGAGTATTGGTTCATCATCCGTGAAATTTTACTTTTGGTGGGGATTAATGATATACTTTGTATCCTAGCAAAATGTCTAGCACATAAATCCCCCAAATGATGACTATTGCAGTGAATTCTTTGTTACCCAGCATCTATTAACCATGATTTTAGAAAAAACTGTGACTTCCTGCACAGTCATCAAGCACTGGTAATTTGTGCTTCTCTTGATGACCCTGAAATGCATTCTGAATAATTAGAGAAAGATTAAATTATAATCAGTTTAGTTTCAATGTTAAGTGTATTTTAATTTATTCTCATTCTTTAAAGATTTGTAATCCTTCTGCATGAGGTAACAATTAACAAAAAATATTTGATTAGCTGGAGCACTCCATTTCCTCACTATCTGACTAATAAAGAGTTTATTTGTGTGTTAGACCCCAAACGCTGTCCCATGGATAAACTGGGCACTCACCTTTACAGTGGTCTTATGTCCAGTCTCAGAGCCAATGTTCTGAAATCTAGAATTAATCTTTGAATATTCTTTAGTGACAGTCCTAAGTCTATACAAAACTGTCTTTGCATATTATTTTGATCACAAAGTCCTGGTGCTGGTCATTCCTTCTGATTTTAGGAAGATGAATAGCTACATCACACAGCCCTGAGGG
Source organism: Choloepus didactylus (assembly GCF_015220235.1). Classification (NCBI taxonomy): domain Eukaryota; kingdom Metazoa; phylum Chordata; class Mammalia; order Pilosa; family Megalonychidae; genus Choloepus; species Choloepus didactylus. The sequence goes on from NC_051309.1 coordinate 23,365,552, forward strand.
TTGTCTATTCTTTTCCTATGTATGTCTAGAGATGGACATCTCAACTGACATTAGTAATCAATCTATCTTGGTGTTTCATCAACTTTTCCTCTTTTCCAATCATGTTTTAGTCTTTTTTTTTTTTTTTGTTAGACTTTTTAGGCTATGTAACCTTTTTGATGAAAACTTCACCATGCATTTTATCATTTTTGTAGTTCTTCTTTGAACTTACCACATTATTTTACCATTCCTTTCTACCCCCATACCAATGTCTTATGCTACTTTAAAAGGTGGCTTAACAAAAAATGAATCAATGTTATTTTTCCTTTGTGATCTCAATCACTAAGGTATATTTTCAGGTAAGCAGATTGATTTTAGTTTTTTCATTGATTAGCATAGGACATAATATTCATCAGCCACCATTTGTCTCCTGCATTCTGCCTTCCTTTAAATCTCTTCCCTGCTCTAAACTCCATCTTTCCAAACTGACAGTCTTCTTTTCCATAATGTCCTTCACATCCCAGATGACATCCCTGACACTTATTCTGTGACTTGGAGGGAAGGAGGTTGATTGTTTCTTGTAAAGGGGAGCAAGGCCAAGGGGCAGAATCCCTGCTGAAAGACTAATGTTGCTCTCAAAATCCAGGCAACTCTCAGCCCTGGAGAGAAGGGCAGGAGGGGTCAGGGTGCTCCTGTCAGAATGGACAGGTCTTCTTGGGTGATGACTGCATGGGTGCTAAGTGAGGATAGGGGAGACCAAGTGCACAGCCAGGAAGCAGTAATCAGCATTCTCCTGTAAACCTGTGATTTCTCTGTGACTGAGCTCCCTAGGTGGCTCTACTTCAGTTGTTAAGTTGTCTGTTACTGCTACTCTCATTAATTTCTTCCCAAAGTGATACTTTCTCATTATATAGACATATATTAAAAGCCAGCAACTCAATGGTAAGCTGTTACTTTAGCTACAGCAAACTTCTATCTATTTAACTTCTGTAAGCATGTATCCTATTTGACAAGCCACATTTACATTATAGGGCTATTTTGAATCTTCTGGGAACCATGATTTTGAACTTTGGTATATTTGTATGGTCAATGGCATGTTTTATGGAATAGGACTCTTTAATAAACTGTGACATTTTCATAAGTATAACATGAGATCACCTGGCAGAACAAATGAATTTATGTTAACGTGAAATGTTAAAACTTAAGAACATTCCCCAAATGGAAAGGAAAATATTTTCACTAGCTTTCTGCACCAACACATTATTAGTCACAGAAATGTCATACGAAATGTGTGTGTTGGATAGTGGTTGAAGGGCATTTATATGGTATTTCTTATTTCTTAACTTTTGACTTTCTAATGCTGAGTTCTCTTACAAGAATTGCCTTCACTGTAAGTCCTTTATTGCTTTGCTTTGCTTCTGTTTAAGGGAAGATTTTCTTTGTTTTCTATCTTCTTTTTGTGTTACTATTACAAATATTTTTGTGGTTGTTAACACAAGCACTGTTAAATCTCCATAATTCCAAATAATAGAGAGGGCAGTTAAGAAATGCCAGTTTAAATTTGTTGAGAGGTATTCATTTTAGTCTATTATTGAAGATGGGCCAGCTCATTACTTTCAGATACTTGATAAAAAGAAATACCAGCTGGTAAATAAGGACCAGGGAAGGAGAAGGGAGAATGCAAATTTCCTAAGCATACTTGTTGGCATAAAACTTGCAGACTGTCCCACAGCTTTCTTGCAGCCAGGTCAAAAGGGATTCAGCATTAGTCACATCAGTAGTTTTCAAATTGTGCTTGGTGGAGACTTGAGTTCCTTGGAGTTCTCTTTGGGGGTTCTGTTAGATTGCATGGAGAGAGGGAGAGAAAGTAGGGCTCCGAGGCACCTCAGTTTTTATTGGTTGTATATATCAGGAATCCATAAAAATTTTCATTTGAAAGGAAGACTCTGTTGCTAAAAAAAGAAAAGTTGGAAAACCACTGAATAATAGGGGTCTCATTATAACAGGAAGAAACACTTTAGCTCCTTTGGGGAAATGAAACTTATCTTCCTTTTTTCCTTTCACTTAAAAAAACGAGTTATTTCAAACATACAAAAAAATTACAGGTACCCTTATAACTGTGACCCAGATTTAACAAATGTTATAATTTTTCCAGACATACCTTACATTTAAAAAAGAAATGAGGTATTACTGACCGAGGTGAAGCCCCTTTGTACCCTTGCCTAATTTCCTTTCCTCCCCCCTTCATCTGGGGGAACTGTCATCCTGAAGTTGATGTGTATCTACCTATTATAGTAGATACACATTTTGCTACAACTATATTTACTCATCAACTAGTTATATATTATTTTCTGCATTTTACTATTTCCATAAATGGCATCATATTATACACATCTGTTTTCAACACTGTGCTCTTTTAAGATGAATCCATGTTGATACTTTTACCCTTTATTCATTCTTTTAAATGGATCTATGGCATTCTGACATGTGAACAGACCACATTCATTTATCCATTCTCTTATTGATGGACTTTGGAGTTCTTTCCATTTTCTCGCTTTTGCAAACAGTGCTGCAGTGAGCATCCTTGAGTAGCTCATACGTTTAAAAGGCATTGCTTAAGTGGGAGTTTAGGAGGCAGCCCCGCTGCTAGCCCATGTGGTGTTTTTATACTGTTAAGAATGAGACTCCCCTTCTGCAAAACACTTCACAGTCATTTTCTGGAAAACTCTCAAAGACCATACAAATCTACAATGACTTTATGTCAAGGGTTCACTCTAGAGTTGTGCAAAGTAGAACTTGTGTAATGATAAGCAGGAGCCCTGTATGTAGGAGATGCTATAGTGAAATAACCTGCAGGATTTAAATGTCAGGGTGAATTAGGTTAGCAGCTGTAGGCTAAATAAAAGATTTATGCTTAGTATTACAGGAGGTTGTCCTGGCTAAAGTCAGGCGCTGGGGAAACTGTACCTTCTGAGACATTGTGCAAATTGACAACCCAAGGCTTTTGTTTCTTTTAAGCTCACAGGGGACCAGTGGCAGCTCCAAATCATGTTGTAGGGGACTTTATCCATCCGTTTCCCCCTTTCCAGAGTACTGCTCTCAAGTGCCTTTTATGTAGATATGTAAATGGTTCAGGCTTCTACCAGGCTTCATTTACTAACTCAACAGCATGCTACCAGAGAAGGCAAGATTCTAGGAAAGGCCTATGTGCTCTTGTCCTGGGAGAAGAAAGAGTTGTATCCTGTTGAGGTACCAAGATATGAGCCTACTATGGGGGCTGTTGCTGCAGAGCTAATATACTGAAATGACTTCATCTAAGTTCCTTTGGTCCTCACTATGCAGCTTTGCCTGGAGAAACGGACAATTTCAAATTAAGCAGTGCAGTGCAGGGTTGAAGATGAATCATGTCCTCTCTATTGTTCATGGATGTTGAATAGGGGAGAAATTCTGTCCTACTTTGGAAATCTTAAAGACAAATTATTTACTTTGTGAAATTTTTGTAATTAGATGTTGTACAAGACAGTCTAGCAGGAACTCTCTAGGCACCTAAACGTTCTTTCTACTTGACCTCATCCTATGCAGCATTTTAATCAATGATTTGGGTGAAGAGTTGAGGGAATGCGTTACAAATTTGCAGAAGACAACATTTTCAGATGGCAAAAAGCTCATTAGGAGAGAGAAACATGCTTGCCCCTATTTTTATTAAGGTTTGTTCATCTTCATCGAATAGCTTAAATTTCACCTTCCCACAGAGGCCTTCCCTGAGGATCAGATTCAAGTATCACCATCATTTCCAATCAATTTCTATTCCATTAGTTTTTTCTATCTGCTTTATCTGGTATTATATTTATTGTTTGTTTACTATAGACTATAAGTTGTATGAGAGAAGGGACCTTGCTTTCCTGTTCATTTCTATAACCCCAGGACATAATAGGAACTTAAGAAATACTTACTAATTGAATGGAAGTAGTGGAAATTACCGAAGAATAGTAAGCAAGGGGGTGACATGATTGGATTCCTGTTTAGAAATGAAATTTAGAAGGAGGCTAGACTAGAAACCTGTTACAAATTGCTGAATGTCTTCATGTAAGTAAATATATATATTATCATTTAAAAATTTGCCAAATTTGCATTCATAGTATCAAATCTCCTGATTATTAGATGAACTAGCACCTCTCTCAGTTTACATCTAGAATATCATCTTCCATTCTGTACACCATTGAGCATTAACATTAATACTCACAACTTAAATTGTACCCAGGAGAAAGAAAGAGTCTAGGATAGTCTCATATTGGGACAGGCCTGTTAATGTCTGTTAAACATTTTTAAGAACTCTAGGTAGAAGACTAAAAAAAAAATCATTTTGTGTGTTGTAGAGGGAAGAATTTGGGTCACTGTGGGCCTGTTATATAAAGGCAGGAATCCATTCAACAGGAGGCAGAGCTTTCTAGCAATTAGAGGGCTTGGGGAGGGAATGAGCGTCCTCAGGAGATCCTTAGGACCCATCAATAGACGGTGTTGGAACAGATGCTGTTGAGAGGATGCCTGCCCCATGTGGAGGGTCATTCCACACGAGTATTCAGTCACTAATATTAATTGAATAACCACATGGCTTGCTTCTGTAGGGGATACAGAACTACCTAAGACACAGCTGCCATTCCGATGTAGTTACTTTGAAGATCCCTTCTTGTTCTAAATTCTTTGAGTCCCCAGAAGTTTTAGCGGTGACCCCGACAGAATTCTCACAAATTCCAAATTAAACCATTCTGAAGTAATGAGGTTTCATCATGCTGCCAACCTACCAGTAATATTTTACCTTGTGCCTAGCAGGGAGAGTGTGGTACAGAACACCCCTTCATATCCTAGCCCAGCTTTGGTTCCCTGACATGCTCTGGCTTTTGCTTTTGTGACATGAAAGATTATAGCTCATGGAAAGTTGGTTTCCTTTCTGGTCTTGAAACTTAATATGAATTCTGAGCTCAGTATGATGTGGTTGGCTTTATTTAATCAAACTCTTCAAGGTAAATATTTTTGCATTAGAATTGAATCTCTGTAATTCCCATTGATAACAAAAACCATGAATTATAAAGTAGAGACTTAAAGGAATTATAAGTAAACACATTTAATTCTTTAAAGTCAAGTCTGCTCTGATCAATCATGAAGTGTTTGACTTGGAAACCTCCTTCACTGTAGTAGAGAACATCAAAAAATAAATGTCTAGATGGATGGAACAGTTTGGGGGACTAGATCTGGCTAACACATTATGGACCCAACATTTTGGTCTGAATTCTCTGGCCTGTCCCAAAGACATGACCTTGTCTGCTACATGGATAGAGCCTCTGTCTTTCACATATTTCAGAAACCAGTGGGTTAGAATCCCATTAATGAATGCAAGCCCTCCTGCAGCTCAATGATGCAATGCTATCACAGTGACCTGAGGGATTAATGTGCTTCCTTGGGCTACTTAACATAATATCGAGTTGCTGCTTTGACCCTGACTAGATTAGAACCCCAGATATTTAATGCTGGCTTTCATTATTATCCTATTAAATATGCAAGATACTTGAGCAGTTTTTAAAAACATTCCTTTGTTATATAGTACTGAGGAACTTGTTATTTCCTCTATTTACCGATTTCCTTGCATGTGTCTACTTCTCATTTGTTGACCCTGAAACTAATCTAGTTTAAAACTGTGTTCTCCAAATTTAGTTCAGATTCATCTGTTCTGTGCAAGGGATATAGTTCGGGGGAGTCTGTGGTCTGTGATGGAGCCAACTTTCACAAGCCATTGCTTTGGAATTTCTAAGGGTGATCAACCAGCAAAGCCTAAAGTGTCCATTTAGTAGAGCATGCAAATATTTTAAAATAATCTTAGCTGGAAAAGAAATAAAGTTGGGCCATTAAAAATATTAAAATGGAAAGTTTGCATCTTCTGACTGGGGAGAAAAAATTACCCCTACATTTCTTCTTTTTTAAAATATTCTATCTTCTGCTGTCTGTAGAGCAAGGCTGCTTGACAACCTTGGCTGCAGGTTAGATCACATGGGGAGCTTTAAAAAATTACTGACATGTAGCTTCCACCCTGGAGATTCTAAATAACATGGCTGTGGTGTGGCTCAGGCATTGGGAATTTTGCACATTCCTCAGAGGATTCTGAAGTGCAGATAATGCTGAGAATCACTGAATTAAGGGCTTTGATTATCCAGTTACAAGGGAAATCTAGGAACTTACATGTTATTATTGAGGGAGTATTGTCTGCATGGAGTGTAGACTGCCTTTGGATCTGAGAGTGCAAAAGACCTAGTTTTGAAAAGATACTGCAGACCAGTGTTCTCATTTGTGGTCAGCCATTGTGAAATCCTAGATAAATCTTTCTGAAAAATACTTTAGGAAGAGTTTTACATGAGTGTGGTGCGTTCAGAGCATTTGCAAATGAGTTTCTGTTGCCCTTGCACCTGAATAGCAATCTAACTGGATGGGTGTAAATTTCTTGCTTTTTGGTTAAGGGCTTGCTCCATTTTCATCTGGACTTGAGTGTTGTGGAGGAGAAGTCTGACAATAGAGCAATTTTTGTTTCTTTATAGGTGATCAAGCATCTGCATGGATGCTTATAAAAATATTTGTTTACCCTTCAAATATATACAGATGATTCCTTTCTTCATTAATTTAACTTGTTAATAAGTCATTTTCAATAATGGTTTCTGGTTTTTCTTAAGCTCAAGAAAATTTTGTGCTATTATTTCTTAATAACTAGGTCTGCCTTGTCTGTACCATGACCTCCAGTTGAGAAGTTAATTTTAATATACACAGTATTAGATTTTCTGAATATGTTCTCCACGTCTCATTTTTTTCTCTCATAATTAAATCTCTTCGCCCTTCTGTGAGATTTGGGCAGATTTCCAGCTGCATCTTCTACTTTACTAATTTGATTTTCTGCTATGTTATGATCTCTAGCACTATGGTCTTTTTTGATTCAGCAATTTATTTTTTCTATCTGCTCTTTCCTGATCTCTTTACTTACTTTAGTTTCATAAATGCAACTAATCTCCTTTGAGATTAAAGGATAGAGATTTTCTAAACATAGCTGTTCTTACAATGAATCACTTTGAGATGAAGCATTTTTTCCTCAGTTTTGGGAGTGGTTCCCTTCTTATGAAAGGCAGTGTCTTTTCAAGGGTCTAATTTTTTTTCTCTTTCTGCATGGTTGGGAAGAATCCAGGCTGTAGTGTCCATTCAGGTAGAATCTCCCTTCCACATGGGTGTTCTCTGTTTACTTCTATCCATACTGTTCTATCTTCAGTTATTACTTAAATCTGGTACTGTCTGCCCTCTCTCTCCAGCAGGCAAGCCAGAAATCTTACTTTTTTTTTTTTTTTAGCAAATGGAATGAGCTCTTTGTGGTTTTCAGCATTAATATAGGTTTCATCTATTTTGTATTTTGTTAGTCAGGCTCCGTAGGAATGTGGAAGTTGGCAGAGTTAAATGCTTATGCTCACTTTGACAGTTAATCTAAAATCATGATAAATAACTGGAGAATTTCTTTTTTGACTTAGCTTCTGTTTATGTCCATAGAATATAGTTCTAGATGGAAAATTACCGAGTCAAAGGGTGTGCATTTTTTTATTACAGCAATTGTAGGTTTACAGAAACATCGTTCAGAAAGCACAGAGTTCCCGTAATCCCCCCTGCCAGTTTCCCTATTATTGACACTTTTTGCATTAGTGTCATAACTTTGTTAAAATTGATGAAACAGTATTATTATAATTATACTATTAACTATAGTTCATAATTTCTGTTAGAGTTCACTCTGTATTGCATAGTTCTATGGTTTTAAAAAATTGTTATTCAGGTAATATGTATGCAAACTAATATTTCCCATTCTAACAACTTTCAAATATACAATTCAGTGGTGTCAATTATACTTACAATTTTGTGGAACCATCACCACCATCCATTACCAGAACTTTTCCATCACTCCAAACAGAAATTCTGCAAATTAAGCATTGACTCCCCATTCCTTACCCCACCCCAGACTTTGGTAACCTGTATTCCGGTTTCTGACTCTAAGAATTTGCATATTTGAATTATTTAATTTTAGCAAGATTGTACAATATTTGTTGTTTTATGCCTGGCTTATTTCACTCAATGTGATGTCTTCAAGGTTAATCCTTGTTGTTGCATATATCAGAACCTCATTCTTTTCCACAGCTGAATAACATTCCACTGTATGTATATAACACATTTGTTTATCCATTCATCTGCTGATTGATACTTGGGTTGCTTCCATCTTTTGGCAATTGTGAATTGGTGCACATATGAACATTGGTGCACAAATATCTGTTTGCAATCCTGCTTTCAATTCTTTGGGGTATTTATCGGGAAGTGGGATTGGTGGGTCAAATGGTAATTCTAAGAAGTATGTACTTTTAAACATATTGCTTTTGGTTTCTAAAAATTTATTTTTTTCTTAACACTTGTTAGGGTATCTATTTTGCCATACTCTCCCCAACACTGAACTATCATCCTTAAAAAGCACACATATATGCAACAAATGCTTAGCTAATTTGTTATGATATACACAGTTGTCTATATATCTTTGTTGTAGTCCTCTACATTTAATTTAATTGCAGATGAGAGTGAATGTTTTATTCATTTCTTATTTGAATTGCTTCTGAGAGGTGTCTGTTCATTCCTTTGAACATTTTTCTGTTGTGGTTTTTGTTTTTAGTGTGTGTTTTAAGAAAATAATAGTCACTATAATAAATGGACATCATATGCCCTGACAATTCCCCAGGAAGGTATTTAGATATGGTGATGATTTTAATATATGGGCAAACTATACACTTGTATTTATATTTTAAACATAGGTGCAGTTTCATATACTTTTAAAGCTTAAAATGGCATTTTAAGATTGTATGGCATCCTAAAGAGGAACTTTAGGGGCTGAAATGAGGGAGAGGGGCTCTGAGTTCCAACTGTTCATGAAACAGTTCCATGAAACACAGTTTAAAAGCCAGAGTCTGGAGCTTGTCTTCTTCTGTTCATGTTAATCAAAACTTTGGTATCATTTAGCTGTAACTTCCTTTGCCTTATACGTCAGCAAATCAAGTGGCATATCCCCATAACTGCCTGCTGCTACAGAGAGATACACATTATAGGTGCCCATTACAAAGTTAGTGATGATGAAGAAGAAAAAAAAAACATGCTGCTTGTTACATCCTAATTAAAACTAAAATTGTTTTTATGATTCCTTAAATCTAAGCCAAATTTACTTTAATCTCACAGGCATTTCCCAAATAGAAGGCAAGCATGAATATGTTGCATTATCTTTCCCTGGCTGCGAATGATTTATGTCCTCTTTGAGTGAAAATATGTTCATATGATTTTGCTATTGAGATAAATTGAAGGTGTGATATTACAAATCAGGATTTGGCACTGGAAAGATTATAAAAATGAAAGTTTCTGTTAATATGCAAGATACTTTTCAGTTCTTGTGAACTTTTTAAGTCAACAATCAAGATGTTTTAGTGTAAAAGATGCAAAACTTCAGTTTTCTGGGAAAATGGTAATTTTCAAAACCTCATTTTTATTTCCCTTGCTTAATTTATGACAATGCTTTTATTCCCTTGATTTGCCCTTTTCTTTTCCTCATTTATCCTCCTGTGTTCACTGCTATTCTTTTACTCTTAATGCTCTTTTGAGTTCAATATGGCAAACAATAAGACTTGAGGCCCAATTCGGCCTGGCTTGAAATAGCTTTGTATAAATAAGAGAATTGTGTTATATGCTATTCAATCTAAAGGAATAAAAATGATTTTCACTTTAGTGAAAAGAAGCATTGCCATCCTTTAAAATTATAGGCTTTTAGAGCTGGAAGGAACCACGGAAATCACTGAGTCCATTCTTCTTATTTTATGGATTAAAAGTGATCATGCAGTCACTCTGTCATAGGTAGTGTTCCCTTTTCTCATGGCCCTGCTTCATATACCCTGACTATCTTATTTCCTTGGATTAAGTTTACCAGAGTTAGACTAAAGTGTTGTAGTTGAGAGTACAAGATAGGAGTTAGACAGATCTGGGTTGAAACCAATCCTCCGTCTTTCAGTTCTGAGATCTTGAGGAAGTCACTTAACCCTGCCAAGCTTCAGTTTTCTCATCTTTGAAACTGGGCTAATGATACTTACCACATTAAGTCATTATGAGGATGGAATTATATCATGTTTGTAAAATATTTAGTTCTGTTCCTGGTTCAAAGGAAGTGCTGAAGAAAAGGAACTGGCTATTAATGACACTATTTTACTTATCCTTCCCCCTTACTAGACTGTGAATTCTTAGAGCCACTGTATCTTGTTCATTTCTGTATGCCCCAATGTCTTGGCATAGGACCTCATTCAATGGCAGCCAGTCTTGAGCCAAAGTATGTCCGAATACCTGAGCAAAAACCCTGGGAGCCATTTTTGTTTCCTCTCTTTCTCTTGTGATCTCTCAGCTGATCACTCTGCAAATACATAGGTTCAAGCTACCATCATCTTTTCCTGGACTAATGTAATAGGTTAACTGGTCTCCTATTTCTCTATCCTACAGCAGCCTGAGTTATTGTTTAAAACATAAGTCAGACCATATACATATTCTGCTAAGAACTCTTCCATGACTTTCCATTTCATGCAGAGTAGGAGTCAAACCCTTAACTGGCTGACAGGATCCTACTTGTTCCCCTTCTTATTCAAATTCTTGATGTCACATCCTATTACTCTCTCTCTGTCACTCCACTCCAGCCACACCTACCTTCTCGCTGTGCTTCTACACTCCAGGCACATGACTGGCCCAGGTTTTGCCTGTGCTGTTCCCACTTCCTAGAATGCTCCTTCCCCAGATGTCTGCATGGCTCATTATTCACCTCTTTTAAGTCTTTGCTCAATTGTTTCCTCCTCAGTAAGAACCTACCTGGCTGCCTATTGATGCTCTACACACATTCTACATGCACTCTCTATTTCCCTTACCTGCTTTATTTCCCCTCCATTGCACACATTATCTTATAATATGTTATAATTGATTTTATTGACATTTTAGGTTATTTGGCTCTCTCTCCCACTGGAATGTAAGCTCCACAAGGGTAGGGACTTATCTTTTTCATTGATCTATCCTTAATACTAGAATAATGCCTGACAAATATTAGGTACTCAATAAATATTTTCAGAGTAAGTGAATAGTGCCTGAATCATATTGGAAGTCTTTGTTTTAGAGGACATAAAACAATTCTGGTGGCTAAAGCAATAAGATAGGTGTTTATTGGATTATTCACAAACCAGGGAAAACAGCAACAGGGAAGCTGGGATAGGTCAGAAACACAGAGCTACTACCAGAATTATGGGAATAAAGATTTAGTGTAGAAATTGAAGCTTACAGAAATGTGGGAGGTGCTGGAGCAGTCCTCACGTCAGCGTGAAGCTCTGGAGTGCAGGAAGAATGCTTTAAATTGTGAGGCAGTCCATGAACTACAACCACGAGGCAACAGCTCATGGGGAGTTCTGGAAACATGCAATGTCTGACCACCATCACTCTTAAGAAATAATGATTTTCTCTTCACTTTTGTTTTCCAAATACTTTCTTTAACCTGAATAATACAGGCAAGGGAATTATGAAAAATATACTGCTTTGCCTTAGAAAGGAATGCGATAATGGTGTGGAGGTGAAAACAACAAATTCAGCACTTGCCCATGTATTGGCCAGCTTCTTTGAAGTTAGATGAGGTCATGTGACTACTTCTAGTCCCATAGTAAAAGCAGGCAGATGTCACTTCCTGGTTGAGACAGAGTAAACATCCTGCACAATTGTCCATTCTCTTTCTTTCCCTGCTTTGGTGAATGAGGAAACCACAGGTTCCAGATGGTGCTGCTTCAAAATGTAGCAGGCTTTGCCAGCCTGGATTCCTGATTGTCCCTTCCTCCCTTGACCCACACCCCCAGAGATAAGGGCTTTCCATTAAGCCACTGAGATTTGTGGATTGCTTGGTATGGAGGTGTTATACAGTCTAGCTGGAAGAATTTAGACAGTCCCAACAGGGTGCAAAGATTAGAGCAAATTACTCCAAATATTTTTCAGGACATGTATGATTCCACTTAAGACCTAAATTCCAGAGAGAGAGATTGTGATGCCCTTTTTGTTGTGTCAATTTGGCTAAGGAGCAGTCCCATCAATCAATTAAACACTAATTTCAGTGTTGCTGTGAAGGTACTTTGTAGATGTGATTAAAGTCTATAATCAGTTAACTTTAAGTAAGGGGATTATTCTAGGTAATCTGGGTGGGCCTGATCAAATCAGTTGAAAGTCTTGATTTAGGGTTGAGTCTTCCCTGAGAGAAGAAGAAATTCTACTTGTGGACAGAAATTTCATGTCATGTCCATGAGTTCTAACTGCCCTTGATGGCCTGTCCTGTGAATTCCACACCCGCTAGCCAATTGCCTCAATTACGTAGGTCAGCTTGTTGTAGTCAGTCTCAGAACCAATATATATCTGCTATTGGTTCTGCTTCTCTGGTTGAACTCTGACCGGTACAGAGACTATGATTGTCTATTCAACTCTTGGTCAGAGAAGGATGTGGCACCTTGATTGACAGTCTCACCGGGACTACATGGGTGGGGGAAGGGTAGTTCCCCAAAGACAATGGAAAAAGCTTATACAGAGAAGGAGGGAAGATGCTGGATATGCACAAACCCAGTCCACCATGGGCTGCTGCTTTGAATGGATGGAATAGGCATGTGCTGAGTCAATAAAATTCTGGTTATTGTTCTTAGGTCACGTTTACTAAGACAGAGATGTAGACTAAAGCATTTTAGAAAGATTTTCAGCAAAGAGTGGCAAAAGTTAACCCCTCACCGCCATCCCCAATAATTTTATTCTTGACTGTTCATAACCAGAGAGTAATTAAAGCAAGTTCTCATTCTCTGAGTATTAGGACTACTAATAGGACTAAGTTATATGCTAGCATATACAAGACTACAGATGAAGAAGAATAAACTGTGCCTGTTGCTTTTACTTCTTTTTATCTCTCTCAGATAGGATTGTATTGGCATAGTGAAACCAGTGACAAAATTATCCTAGGTTATTCTGGGAAAAGTAAATGCATTTAAATAAAGATGAAATGAATCTTTGTGAATGAGAATCAGAGACATTTTTAAAGAAAGGCGATTGTTAGCCCACCTACGTATAGTTAGGGGATTGCAAATTAGCTTCTGCAACTATATATGTTAAATGGATATTTTATGCTCTTCCTACTTGCTCCCATACAGGAGTGGAGGAGACTTAAAATTAATGTACCCAATAAAACAGATTTGTAACGAAAGAGCAAAACTAAAGGGAGAGGAAAGTAATTTGGGCAGAGAATAAAAATACATATTCAGGGCCACCCTAGGAACTGGGGGAGGATGCAGAGGTGTTGGACCTCCTCACCTGGGTTGTTGCTGATGTTCTCACAAACACTGAGGACCGGTGACTTGGTATGCTGAGCCCTCTATCTAGGGGCTTACCCTTATGAAACTTGTTACTGCAAAGGAGAGGCTAAACCTGCTTATAATTGTGCCTAAGAGTCTTCCCCCTGAGTACCTCTTTGTTGCTCAGATGTGGCCCTCTCTCTCTCTATCTAAGCCACCTTGGCAGGTGATCTCGCTGCCCTCCCCCGCTACGTGGGACCCGACTCCCAGCAGTGTAAATCTCCCTGGCAACACAGGATGTTACTCCAGGGGATGAATCTGGACCTGGCATAGTTAGATTAAGAACATCTTCTTGACCAAAAGGGGGATGTGAAATGAAATGAAATAAAGTTTCACTGGCTGAGAGATTCCAAATGGAGTCGAGAGGTCACTCTGGTGGACATTCTTATGCGCTATATAGAGAACCCTTTTTAGGTTTTAATGTATTGTAATAGCTAGAAGTAAATACCTGAAACTACCAAACTCTAACCCAGTAGCCTTGACTCTTGAACACAATTGTATAACAATGTAGATTACAAGGGGTGACAGTGTGATTGTGAAAACTTTGTAGATCACACTCCCCTTATCCACTGTATGGATGGATGAGTACAAAAATGGGGACAAAAACTAAATAAGAAATAGGGTGGGATGGGGGGATCATTTGGGGGTGTTCTTTTTTACTTTCAGTTTTTATTCTTATTCTTTCTGGTGTAAGGAAAATATTCAAAAATAGATTGGGGTGGTGAATGCATAACTATAGGATGGTACTATGAACAGTTGAGTGTACACCATGGATGATTGCATGATATGTGAATATATCTCAATAAAACTGAATTTAATTAAAAAAAAAAAAACAAAAACCTAAAGGGCTGTGTAGGAATCTAAGCTGGGCCTGGGAAACCCATCAGTATATGCACAAGGAGGATGGCAGAGCACGTGTGCTGAGTTCATAGGATTACTGTCCTGGCTAGCACCTTTATTATCCTATAGAGTTTATTATCTCTAGCCAAGTACTGTCTGTAGTTTCTTTTTTCTCCTCTCCTGTTGGACATGCTATTTGTTCAAATTTCCTGGCATTTTAATCTCGTTAAGGTTTTAGTTAGTTAGCTCATGTTGTTGCATGGCCATTCCAAATAGGTGACCCATTACCAGACTTTTTATTCTACATGACCCCAGGAATTTTCCCACCTACCTAGTTTCTTCTTGGGCAGCTCTGCCTGACTGTGGCTTGACCCCAGCATAGCTGGCTCAGGGAGAAGGGAGTGCATAAACCAAATCACTGGTCTAGCACAATTCTTATGATTATTATATTTACTGCTGAGTTTCCCATCAGCCAGGGCAAAAAGGAAAGTACTATGGGTTGCAAATTTTCTTCATCCAATAAAAGAAATTATGCCAATGTATCAAGAGACATTCACAGGATCTCTTGATACCTAAATAAATAACCTTCAACTGATATGAAGTCTGTGAATTTATCATAACTCACTGAGTGCCAGGTAAAAATGAGAATTCACATTGAGTTGGCAGTTTATTAAGATGAAGATTCTATTTGATTTATATTGAAATTTTGTAGGAAATCTTAGTATTGCCATCATAACAAAATATAACAAAATCCATAAGGGCAATTACAATTTAGTTAAGAAATAGTGAGAGCATTTATATTGAAATGCAACAGAAATTTATATACTATTTGGTGGAGAGAGAACATAGACTGGAATTGGTTATGTTTGCAATTTAATTCATTAAATAATAACACTGACAAATTCTGCCTCTCAGGTCCCCACATTTTTATGTT
Organism: Choloepus didactylus; assembly: GCF_015220235.1. Classification (NCBI taxonomy): domain Eukaryota; kingdom Metazoa; phylum Chordata; class Mammalia; order Pilosa; family Megalonychidae; genus Choloepus; species Choloepus didactylus. The sequence goes on from NC_051309.1 coordinate 23,380,795, forward strand.
TTCATGGCTGGATGTCTTTCTCTTGCTACATCCTTTCATTCAATGTGGCCACACCTTCATTTTGGCTCTGCTGAGTCAGTCCCGTTTTGTAGTTGGGAAAACTGTGTTGCTCAAGGGGGCTTCTGCAGTTTATCAGCTCTCATTCATTTTTATATGGGTGATACTCTTCTAATTCACTGAGTTCTGGGCATGCCTTTGGTTTCCTCTGGGTTCATCCCGTATCATACTGCATGATTCTCCTTACTTTATATTTTGGCAGTAACAACAGAAATTCTTTCCAAGATCTGTATTCCCATGGCATGAAATATTTGCAGGCTTAAATGCTAGGGGAAAGGATGAGAAAATTAGATGGGAGGGGACCAAGGAAAGTATGAAGGGGAGGGGCTACTCCCAAGGCCAGATCATTTGTCTTTGCTTTGTCCTTGCTGGGCTCAAGCCCTGGAGGATGGTGGTTCAGTGTTTAGTAGCATTCACAGTAGTCTGGGGCTCTCTTTTTTTGCAGAGTTTAAATATTTTTCCCCCTCAGGGAAAACTGGATTCTCAGGAGTAAAGTGAATTATCTTCTTGGCTAATTAGCTAGGACATAACAAAATTCTCAGGAGGATCATCCCATCTGAGAATTGCTATAATGAATGCTTGTTTTTGCAGAGTCTATCTCTTCTCATTTTGTGGCCTGCCCATCCTATAGCTCTTGCCTCACAGAGAAGGCAAAATTGCCAAGTAGGCAAAACCTATACCTTCCTCCTTCCTCCCCTTTTTGTGCCTCATAACTTTGGATGCTTATGTGTGACCTAAGACACTCAGACATCTCATGTTTCTTGGACCACACATTTACCTGCTTGACCAATTTCCCCACTCCAGGAGATGAAATATGCTCCCCTCCCCCAGCACCCACACAAACTAACATCTTCTGTATATTTTTCTTCTCATGGCCTTGTACCAAGTGGGGAGCCACAATTGGCAAATCAGTGAATATAGCAATCTTCTGATAAGGTAGTGTTCTGGTTTGCTAATGCTGCCATTATGCAAAATACAAGAAATGGATTGGCCTCAATAAAGGGGGTTTATTTGGTTATGAAGTTACAGTCTGAAGGCCATAAAAGTGTCCAAGCTAAGGCATCAACAATAGGGTACCTTCACAGAAGAATGACCAATGGCATCTGGAACACCTCTGTTGTCTGGGAAGGCAGGTGGCTGGCGTCTTCTTCCTTGACTCCCAGGTTGTGTTTAAAAATGGAATTCTCTAAAATATCTCTCTTAGCTGCAGCAGCATCTGGGCCTGTGCCAGCATTCTTAAAGGACTCCAGTAAACTAATCAAGACTATGCTGGCTAAATGGGCTGAGCCACACTTCCATGGAAATAATCTAATAAAAGGTATTACCCACAGTTGGGTGGGTCACATCTCCATGGAAACAACCTACTCCAAAGATTCCAACCTAATCAACACTAATACGTCTTCCCCCACAAGACTGCACTAAAGAACATGGAGTTTTGGGGGACATAACACAGCCAAAATGGCACAGGTAGTAAATACTTAAAACTGTTCTATGCCTTTCCCTTTTCTAGTGGGACGTATGTTACCTCTTTTAATGACATTCTACATTTCTTTTGAGCAATTTTCACTGCCTTCATTTCAGTCACCTAGTTTTAGCAAGAATGGCTCTACCCTTAGCTTGAGAGAGGAACCTTAATAAGCTCAATTCAATCAGAGAGTCTCATTCCTGATACATGCTAGTTGGTGCATGGAAGGGGATGTAATCTGATCACAGGCAAAGAGATGCAAAAAGACATTTGTTGGTGTTTCTACAAAAAAGCTTTCCCTCTCTTCCATGGGAGCTATTTAAGGAAACTCTTGTTCTTTCTCATGTGAAAATGTGAAGTCTCAAATTCTGGCGCTATGTTACATCCATATGGGGAGAGCCTGGAGTGTTTGGGAGCACTGAGGGAAGGAATCCTGAAACTTAAGTAGATATCATTGAAGCCAGAGCAAACAAATGGAGAGAAACTAGATCCTTGGTGAGATCATCTGAGCTGCTGGTTCAGGTTATCTTAACCCAGTATCTCTCTACACTTTTCAGTACTATAGGTCAATAATTTCTTGATTGTTTAAGCCTTGTCTTTATCAGTCTCAAAAGAAACAGTTCTAGAAATACTCTGCTGTAATTAAAAAGGCTTAGAGGAATATGTCAAGGCCATAACACAAAATAACTTGCCTCTAATGATGGAATTATAGACTTTATAACAGAGTTTATAGCATCTCTCTAATATTATATAGACCACTGTAAGGCTACGTGTGCCTGCAAAGAATGACTTGTAAAGCATATGTACTTGAGATCGAATCTACGCATATACTGTAAACTCTGATTTCTGTCTTTGATAAGTCAGAAAACATAAGGCAGCCATCCCTCTGAATGTAATGTGAATTACATATCACATTTATGTAATATCCAAATTATCCACAGCCAGACTATGAGCAATAGCATGATGCAACTGAAATATCCTAGGTTTTGGAGAGAAAATTGTAATTCTCCCATTTGCTATGGGATCTAATCTCTCCTGAAAGGTAGGAGAACCATCTGTACAAAGGAAACCAGGCTGATTTGACAGAATTGTCCTGCAGTTAAATAAGACAGTGTCACAGGGGGTGTGATATGGGTGGTGCCTAACACACTGTGTTCACTGAGAAAGGGGCATTTCCGTCTCTCCCCAGAATGACTAGAGACAGCCTGGTGGAATGATTAAATGCATGAACTTGGATTTATGCTGTTCATCCCTCCATTTCCTCATCTGTAAAACGAGGGTAATAGCACTTACTTCATGGGGTCGCTGAGAGGATGAATGAAGTAGAGCAGGTAGAAGGTGACCAGAGATGCTGGAAGCAGAGAGTGGAGGTGGAGGTGGGAACTAGCTACTGCAAAGGTCTTATGGAATAGGGGTTGTGCCAGTTTGAATGTATTATGTCCCCCAAACGCCATTATCTTTGATGTAATCTTGTGTGGGCAAACGTTATCAGCATTAATTAGATTGAAATTCTTGGAGTGTTTTCATGGAGATGCGCCCCACCCAACTGTGGGTGATGACTCTGATTGACTAATTTCCATGGAGGTGTTGGCCCGCCCATTGGGTGGGTCTGAATTAAATTACTGGTGCACTATATAAGATCAGACAGAGGGAGTGAGCTTGCTACAGCCAAGAGGAACACTTGGAAGAAAGCACAGGAGCTGCAGATGAGAGACATGTTGAAGATGGCCATTGAAAGCAGACTCTTGCTCCGGAGAAGCTAAGAGGGGACAAATACCCCAAGTGCAATTAAGAGTGACATTTTTGAGGAACTGCAGCCTAGAGAGAAATGTTCTGGGAGAAAACCATTCTGAAACCAGAACTTTGGAGCAGACACCAGCCATATGCCTTCCCAGCTAACAGAGGTTTTCCAGACACCATTGGCCATCCTCCAGTGAAGGTACCCGATTGCCGATATGTTACCTTGGACACTTCATGGCCTTAAGACTGTAGCTGTGTAACCAAGTAAACCCCCTTTTATAAAAGCCAATCCATTCTGGTGTTTTGCATTCTGGCAGCATTAGCAAACTAGAACAGGGGTCTTTTGAGCAATGACTTAGAAGAGGAGAGAGTGGAAACAGTGCAGACGTCTGGGAGAAGGCATTCCAGGCAGAGGGAAGGGCCAGGACTAAGGCGTTGAGGTGGGAACAGGCTTGGGATAGCCCAGGAACAGCAAGGGGGCCAGTGCGTCTGGGGAAGAGTGGACAAGGGGAGAGAAGTGGCCAAGGGTAGAGAGAGAACATATGTGAGCAGATCCTGTAGGGCAGCATAACATTGGCTTCTACTCTGACTGAAATAGGAGTCCTTGATGAGTTTTGTGCAGAGGAGGGACAGGAAGTGGCTTGTGTTCTAAGTGGACTCTTGGACATTCCACTGTGAGGGGATTTAGGGAGCAAGGGTGGGAGGGAGGGGATGAGTTAGCTGCCAGAGTTGAGTGAGATGCCTTACATCACAGGCTCGTAGGTGATTTGTATGATTTCTTATGTATAATAATATTATATGTAGATTTTATTAAATTACCATAATAGATACTACCATACTACAGTATGCATATTTTATTATATTTCAGGTTATTTACATTTGCTATATGAAATTTTATAATACTCATATCGTGCTATAAAAGAATTGGGGTCCCAATATGATGGGAACAAAATGGTCCATTTTTCTGTGCAGGCTTATAGATATTTTGTTTTGAAGTTTGCCCCTTCTGGAAAATTGTAAAGGCATATAAAATTCAGCAGACTATTCTTATAGCTGATTGAGAGCCAAAACTGGATGCAGAATAGCTGCTCAATATGTATTACATAAATACACAAGTGGTGAGAGCAAACACTGGTTCCAAAGGCCCTCTGGAGACCCTCAGGGCAAGGACAGTGCCGCTGTGAAGCTATGTGGCCCACTGCGTCTTGTGTCTTCCACGTGGGAGGAGGACCTGGCTAATTGGATAGTTATTTGGTCCTTAAGGCACATCATTTGATGCCCCACTAATGCTTGTACTCATGGTAAGCTTATTCTTCAAGTGATTGTGTTTCAAAAGCCTCATAGTTCAGTATTTGGGGGATGGAATTGGAACCCCATTATTCCTAGCTGTGAGACTTTGGGCAAGTATTTTAAACTCTTTAAGACAGAATTTCCTCATTTTAAAAATGGGAATGATAAAGTGACAGAATGCAGACTGCTGGTTGCCAGGGGCTGGGGGCACAGGGGAATGGGGAGCTACTGTTTTGCTGATGTGGCATTTCCTTTTGGGGTGATGGAAATGTTTGAAACTGGATAGAGGTAATGGTTGTACACTATTGTGCATGTACGAAATGCCACTGAATTGTCCACTTTAAAATTGTTAATTTTATGAGCTGCGAATCTCACCTCAGTAAAAATAAAATAGGGATGCCATTAGAACACACTACATAGAGTTATAATGAGACTTATAGTGAATATTAAATCCTTAGTTCAGTGGCTAATACTTAGCACATGGTAGTGAATCAAGGAATTTCTCTCTTTTCCCTCCTCCTCTTCTCATCATCATTGTTGTTATCATCATCATAGCCATTCTAGAAGCAATTCCTTCTTAGATTAAAATGCTAACCTGTGCACACTGTTACCTGAAGAGGAAGAGTGGGGATAAGGCGGAAGGTTAGGCAAACCTGGGAGGTTCAGAATGTATTTGACAGACAATAGGGAGCCACTGAAGATGCGTGAGCTGGAGAGTGAAGTGAATCAGACTGCATCGAATCTATTAGTCTGTGAGTTGCATCTGTATTCAGTTGCAGGGGAAGACACTGAAAGAGGGGAACACTGTAAGCAGGTTACTGTCAACAGGTTCCTTAGGTTTCACTTTCTTATTTCCTCAATTGCCTTGAATTTGGCTGGCTACATAGCAAACACTTAGTAAATATTTGTAGATTAGTTATTTTGCACTTGTTTAATGCTTTCCATTGCAGTACTTCTAGTTGAGATTACTTCTACAAACCACATAATGCAAGATAAAATACCCTATATATCTGTCAGTTTTCTCTAAGACTGTTTTCTAAGTGTTATGTGTGCTTGGTTCATGGACTGGGTGTTCGGTTGGTGGAAAAATAGAAATCACCCCATTAGTTATGCCTCTGCAAATTTCACATTTTAAAGTCTTATCTTTTTTTGTCTGTGTGGTTATTGTATCACTCCAACTGTATATTGCTTGTGGACATTTTGTGATCTCAGATCTAAGGAAAATGATGATGTTCCATTTGTTATCACTTTGAGGGAAGTACAAAAAGACCTTAAAGTGAGAAACACAGCTTAATTAGCACTTAGTGATTTATATTACCCAGTGTGAAATCTCCACTGCCACCAAAAGAAGGATCAAAACAAAAGGCATCTTTTGGATTTTTAAAGTTTTTGGTCTTACTCAGAATTCACAATGTTATTTCCATGTCTCTAATCTACAAAACTCAAAATGTAACATCATTGTCTCAAAGTTATCATATTTCACAATATCAGGCAAAGGAATACAGCTGCTTATTGATTAATCTCTGAGGACAAATGTCCTCTGTGCTACTGTATGCACAGGTTTATACCTTGATTTATGTAATTCAAATGCCCTTAAACATCAAAGGATTTCAGAATTTGGAGGGACTGCTGACATTTTCTAATTTTATCTTTACTATGTATCTATTAGAAAATCCTAATAATGAAAACACTAGAAAAGTTTACACCAATTTATATTTTAATTGTCACATTATCTACTGCATTATAAAAATATTTCATCAACATACAGACAATGTGGGCAGAAACATTTCTTTCAGTTACAAAAATCTTAACAAAAAATGTTTTAAGAAAAAAGAGAAATTATTTGCTCAATTGACTGAAATGTCTAGAGATAGTTCTTCAGATTAGAAGGTGTTAGAGGCTCAAAGGGATGTATTTCTGTTTCCATCTCTTGGCTCTGCTTTTTTTGTGGATTTTCTTCAATTCCCAGGCTCCATCCTTGTGGTGGTAGCTATGGCTCTAGACTTACATATTCTAGGTTCAAGACCAGAGGAAAGAAAACAACTTCCTCCTTGCTCCTCCAGCTAAAGCTTTGAACTTAGCTCTGATTAGACAATTTCAGTCAGGAGTTCATCCTTCAATCGATTACTGTGACTTCTGTTTTGGAAAATATCGATTGGCTAGAAATATGTCTTGCATGTACACCTGGATTCCGGGTATGGGAACCAGTCTGTTCAAACCATGTGGGCTGAGTGGGGAGAGTGTGGTTTCTCAAGAAAATTTGGTGTGTTCCTACCAGGGGTTGGTGGGGATAGATGAAATGTGGGCAAAACCAACAGATGCCCATGAGAGGTTCACAATACCAGGATACCTTTCAGGAATACCAGGGTGGGAAGCAGGAGAAGGTAGGGATGACCCTCTGAAAAGGCTGTGAATACACTGTTTTCCAACTCCTTCATAAGGATATAGCCTAAGAAAAGTGAAGTAACTTATCTATGCAGTCATGGTTAAAAAGATGGAGGCAGGTTAACACCATTGTAATGCTTTCTACAGACCAGACTATTTCTTAGGTTAATTATATATATATTTATATGTGTATGTGTGTGTATATATATGTATATGTATGATTAAAAAATTTTAAATAGAATTTTTTGAAAGATATTTTTTGCATAATTTCAAAAGTCATGCACTCTCTAAAATTTGGAACAAACCCGAAAATCAAATGATTATGTTTTCAAAAAATATGTATGAGGGAACTGTTCATTAAAAATTTATGTATTGAATTGCTCTGAATTGAATTCTGCAAAAGGAGGATATTTGTTAGCTCTATTTAGTCAAGGACTGTTGTGGTGATATTTATTAATATGGAAAATTAATAAATATTAATTTTTTCCCCAATTTAAGCAGTATGTAGAAAACCATATTTGAAAATTCTTCAATGAGGTAATACTAGAATTGTATTATCATCATATATAAAGCAACAGTTTCAGGGTAAGGGCTTTTAGAAAACTCTTTGGAACCCTCAATTCTGCTTCCCATATACTGACTGTCTCACTTCTTTATGGCAGGTGCCGAAAGGGCTGCCTTTGGCTCATGGGAGAGGCCTCCTCCCACCTCCCCTATAGACTCTCCTGGTCCAGGAGGCCTGACTGGGTCTTGATCTCTTCCTGTCAGTTTCAGCCCACACTGTGGGCAGACAACTCACTCTACAACCCTTTGCTTCAGGGTGCCGTCACTCATCGCTTGGTGGTCTTGGGAGGGCTATAGATAAAACGATTTGAATCCATCTATTTTCTGGCATCTGGTTGACCCAGAGGAAATCCCTATATCCTTTCCCTGGCAAACTGTGAGAATGCAGGCTGCCCTGTTGCCACTGTGTTCCTTACGTCTGCCAGCCTGCCCCTCCCCTTTGTTCCACATCTCTGCAGCATAGAGTACTCTGAGGATCCCATAGATGAGGCTTTTCTGACAAGAGATCATCACCTGTCCCTGATTTAGAAGAGGTGGGAGAGAGCATTTGAGTTTCCTCAATGTTAAAGAAGCAGCTAGTTGAGAGGTTTAAGAAGAAAGGATGCTTGCTTCTTCACAAACTGTAATAAGATGATCTCTCTCCCCTCCTGGTCCTTCTCTTTTATCTACCAGTGTGGGTAGGGGAGGTCATGGTGATCATGTTGGTGGGTGATGAGATAATGTCTTGAACGAAGCAAGCTCTGTAGGGATGGCTGCCTCTGATGACTAGAAGTTCTCTGAACTTAGAAGGTGGGTCAGTCAGTACATTTTGGTATTAACTATCAATGTTGCACCTGATCCCATCCTGCTGTATAAGCTCTGAATAGGATGAAGTCAGTGGATCTTCTTAATAGATCTTTCTCTACAAAGTTTTCTCTTTACAACCTCATCCATTTGTCAGTCTTTACCCAGATGTGAAATGTTAAGTGTTGTTTCTCGTTCTGATCTAACGTAGCAAAGAACATGTTGTGTCTATAATCTATGTGCCAAGTGCTGGGCTATATGCTGGGTATAAACAAATTATAACAACAATGAAGACCATCTCCTTATGCCAAAAACTGTACCTTTAAAAGGTACACCTTTAAAAGGTGTTTTAAGTATACTATTGTTAATTCTTAAAACAACATTGCAAGGTGGATATTATTTTTCCAATTTTAATAATGTGGAACTGGAGACATAGTAGGTTTATTAAATTTCTGAAAGTTTTACATTTAACAAATTCAGAAGTTGGAACTTAGTCTGATGGTAAAGTCCACTATATTCACTAGAGTATCTTTTAAAAATAGAAATAAAGACACAGTGTTTGTCTTCAATGAGCTCACACACTAGTGAATTTAGTAGCAAGTTCCAACCAACAATAACACAAGCTTGATTGTGATATTGTAATTGTACAACTAGTTTACATAGGAAAGGAAAGAATAAGAGATTCTGCTAGAGTTACCAGGGGTAATTTCCAAGAGGAGGTCTCAAATAGGAGTGTTTACCCTATCTTTGGGTTTCCTAGAAACAGAGGCTGAGAAAGGAATTGAGAACATGTGATGGGTAGGTTGGGCATGATGGTGCAAACTGAAAATGGACTGCTGCTGCACTAAAGCACTATCAGGGTTGGCCTTAAAAGATAGCTTTGGGGAAATCCTTCCAATTGTCAGAGCTTTGGGTGGTACACCTAGTCATCCACTTTGTGTGGAATGAAAGCATCCTGAAGTGAGAGTATGTCTCAACTGATGAGCAGCTGTGAGGGGCTTGGCCTTTTGGCCAGGCACCTGGAAGGAGAAGGTTGGCTTCTCTTGGCAGTTGAGGGGCCCCACTTGTTCCTGAATCACATCAGCCTTATCCTCAAGGATTTTGACTCAAAGTGAAGTCTCAGCCCAAGCTTCCCTCACTTTTTATCATTTCAAGGGCTAACCTACAACTTTAGTATTCTGATCTTAACATAATCCCATTGGCAGGCCAAGTCTGGCTTGCTACTACTTTTTCTCCACAATGCTCCAACTCCTTGCTACTCCAAATCTGACTCCTTGTTTCTTTAACCTTACCTCTAACATGCTAGGTTTGGGTCCTAGGTATTCTGGCTCATGCTCTGAAAATTCCCACTATGGCCAACTGAGGCCCTTTAACCACCTCTCTAGGCTCAGTTCTCATTTATGTGTGTGTCCTATTGAAACTCCTTTGAGACTAGCAGTGCAATGTGTATTCAGTAGTTTGCCATTTTTGGGTTAATTGTTGCCAGTACGGGAAGGTTCCTCAGTACTCTTAAATTTTTATAATCCTATTTGGATTCTCTCTTGAACCAACTACTCTTTTGTGGCCTTTGCTGCCATCACTTCAATAAAACACCTTTTGGAAGAACACATAAGTGGATGACCTCTAATTGCTCAATACAATGGTAACTCTTCTGTCTTCATTTTACTTTATCCATCAGCAGTAATTGACACTGTTGCTCTCTTCATCCTTTAAACATTTTCTTCCTTTGGCCTGCAAGGTACCATTCTCTCTTCAAGGCACCATTTCTCCTGCTACATCACTGGCAACTTCTTCTCAGCTGCATTGCAGTATCTCTCTCATTTCCTGACCTCTAAATATATGAGTGTGTCAGGACTCAGTCTACAGGAATGTTCTCTTTGTAAACTCATTTCCTAGATGGTCCCATTCCATATCGTGGTTTAGCTCTATACACTGGCCCTTTCCAATTATATATCTCCATGTGAATGCTTCCCGGAATTCCAGACTTTTACGGTCAATTGCCTACCCAACATCTTCACTTGTATTTCTAATAGAAATCTCAAAAGTTAACATATTCTCAAACAATTTGAAGAATTCTCTCACAGTCTTCCCTGTCCCAATAAATGATAATTCCTCCAGTTGCTCAGACTATGAAACTTGGAGTCACTGTTGACTCTTCACTTCCTATCATACCTCAGATTAATCCTTTATTGAATCCTGTTGGTTCTTCTTCCAAAATAAGTCCAGAATACATACAATCCCTATTACTACTACCATAAGTCTACTTCACAGTCATTTCTTGCCTGGACTATTGTAATAACCTCCTAAGTAATTTTCCTGCTTCATATTTGTTTTTTAGTGGTCCATTCTTTAGGCATCAGCCACTCAAAAGCTTATGTCACACCTCTGCTCAATACACTCCATCTCTCTCAGAATAATATCCAATGTCCTTGCTATAGCCTACAAGACCACTACCTGATCTGGTTCTCACTTTCTCTCTCACTCCTGTTCTACCCACTCTTCATCTGCTCATGCCATTTTAGTCTGGTCTTCTTCTTATTCCCTGAACAAGTCAACAATGCTTTCAGCTCAGAGCCTTTGGTTTTGTTATTCTCTCTGCTTGGAATGCTTTTGCCATTTACTGTCTGGATTTACTGCCTTACATTTGTCTTCATCAGAAAGGCCTTCCTGGACTGTTCTATACAAAACAGCATCTCTGACATTCTCAACCCTTATCCTGATTTCTTCTTTTAACACCTACCATCACCTTATACATATGTATCTGTACTTGTTTACTGTTGGTCCCAGCACAGGGCCTTTTCCTTCTTGGTTCACTGCTGCACCCTGCAGCCGGAGCAGTACCTCGCAGTTGCTGGCATTCAGTAAATATTTGTTGACTTAATACATAAATGACTGATGAGTGAACTAAGGTTGTATAAGGCAAAATCAAGACAAAACAAAAAAACCTACTTCCACATTTCAGTTGACTGGTTTTAACTGAATGCAAATTTCAAATCCCCAGCAGAAAACTTAGCTCTTCTCCTACTTTGACACAATAGTTTTGACTGTTTCTGTTTCAGAGAAGGATAACCAGGTACCTGCACAAATGCTGCAAGGCAACCCTGGGGGCATTTGGCACCATAGGTTCATTTCTTCTTTGCCCCTGGGGCTGTTTCTGCATTCCACATTTACTCCACTCTCTCGTGGGATGGAAGCTGCAAGATCAGACTAGGCAAGCGGTAAGGTCTCCTTTAGCCCCGAAATGCACACTCTGCATTACTTTTCCTTCCATTTCTCTTGTAAGCACTTTAGGGCAGATGTTGTTCCTTTTGGCCTCATCTGTATTGTTCACCTGCTCACAACTTGCAGATGAGGCTATTGTGGTACATGATTTGGAAGACTGGTCATGACTGCTTCTTTCAAATGTGAGCTAATGGTGGCTGCAGAGGCTGCTGATTTGGGAATATGATTCAGGTGGTGTGGATGATGTACTTATTGTTCAAACTAGGCCTCTATTGGGGCTGTTTTTCTCTGTAGAGCTGTGCGGAGTTTAGGGCCCCGAATACCATTAAAAATGGCTTCTGTCCCTTTAGTCAGGGAGATTTGCTGAAGTGATTTTACCACTAATCTCTGAAGCTGTTGACAAGGAACAAGGGGATAGGACTTTTTCTATAAACATTTCTCACCAGCATTTTCAGACACTCATTCCTGGCATAGGTTTTAGTCCCGCTTTTGCCTAAAATCAATATAGTTAAATTCATCTGGGTCTAATAAGATTATTTGTGTGTGTGTGTGTATATACATACATACATATATATATATATAATTTTTTTTTAGTGTGTTGTGTTTTTTCCCCTTTTAATTTGTTTAAGGTAAGAGAAAAAGGATTTTATAGCTAGGTTGACAGAATATTCGTGTTGAGTACCTTCCCAGGAAAGAAAGGAAAGAAAATAAAACAAAAGCCCTAACTTGAAGGAGAAAGTTTATTTATAACTGGAATTAACCTGTCTTGAACATGATAAATACCATACATTTCAAAGGTTTGTTGTACAATTGATTTCTTTCTGTATGTTTCTGGTGGTTTAATTTGATTGGCATAGCAAAATATTGCTATTTGATGTGGGAGAAGTTATTTTTAATGTACAGGACTGTAGGTATAAATTTTATTTGTGTTAATAATGTTGAATAAACTGCATTTATGTGTTGAGTTTATTTCTAGCTACTGTGCAGCTACATAATTTGATTGTCCAGTTTTCAGGCATGGATTTAAATCTTTATGCAGCTGGGAATTAGCAAGCCACATTGTATTCGCTTCTGCTTGTGGAATCAGGAAAATGATCAAACTAAAGAGAGGAAGCTATTTTAGGGCTTTATTCTCTTTTTTAAAGAATAAAGTTATTTCCATAGAAACTTGATAATGAGTAGTCATTTAGCCTGTTCCCTAAGTCTCTTTGAGTAACAGGTCTGAAGGTACACTGTTCTGTCTTTTCCATTCAACAGCTACATAAGCTTAACAAATGATATGAAGTTTTTTTCTTATTTTTTAAAATCCAGCACATCATTTTTATGCTTTTAAAAGATATTAAATAATAATAATATAACAATAATTAGCTTTTGCCACATTGTGAAGCTATTTTCAGTATTTATTTTGACAACCCTAATTTCAATTAATCGTCAACAATTACACAAACCCATAAAATGGCTGCAGGTTTTATACTCTATCATTAACGCTAAACATATAATATTCATATATACTAAAATAGGCTTAAACTTTTGTAACAAAGCAATTATTACATCAAGTTTGCACAACTTCAGTGACAGTTAATATAGGCAGAACTTAAACCTGCTTCTCAGAGTATATTGTTTCCCAGACCAACTGTGACCCAACTCCAGAGGAGGTAACACCATGAAGGCTTTAGTATTCATACACGTTACTCTGTAATGGAGCCTTCATAAAATAAACCAGGCCTCAGCCCATGAGAAGTATAAATAATTAGGTTGGCCCATTTTATTACTGTTTTGTTTGACTGTATGTATAATTTTTTTTTAATCTTCGTTTTATTGAGATATATTCACATACCATGCAGTCATACAAAACAAATTGTACATTCGATTGTTCACAGTACCATTACATAGTTGTACATTCATCACCTTAATCAATCCCTGACACCTTCATTAGCACACACACAAAAATAACAAGAATAATAATTAAAGTGAAAAAGAGCAATTAAAGTAAAAAAGAACACTGGGTGCCTTTGTCTGTTTGTCTGTCTGTCTGTTTCCTTCCCCTATTTTTCTACTCATCCATCCATAAACTAGACAAAGGGGAGTGTGGTCCTTATGGCTTTCCCAATCCCATTGTCACCCCTCATAAGCTACATTTTTATACAACTGTCTTCGAGATTCATGGGTTCTGGGTTGTAGTTTGATAGTTTCAGGTATCTACCACCAGCTACCCCAATTCATTAGAACCTAAAAAGGGTTGTCTATATTGTGCGTAAGAGTTCCCACCAGAGTGACCTCTTGGCTCCTTTTGGAATCTCTCTGCCACTGAAGCTTATTTCATTTCCTTTCACATCCCCCTTTTTGGTCAAGAAGATGTTCTCCATCCCACGATGCCAGGTCTACATTCCTCTCCAGGAGTCATATTCCACGTTGCCAGGGAGATTCACTCCCCTGGGTGTCTGATCCCACGCAGGGGGGAGGGCAGTGATTTCACCTTTCAAGTTGGCTTAGCTAGAGAGACAGGGCCACATATGAGCAACAGAGAGGCATTCGGGAGGAGGCTCTCAGGCTGTATGTATAATTTGACATCAAACATGAATAGAGCTTAAATGTTTGGAATCTTTCCATTTCAAAGAACTAAGTGTTCATGGGTAGTAATTCACCAATATTCAGCCCAGCTGATTTTCATGAGGAATGACAAAAATTCACTCAAGAACATCAATCAATTGACCAATCTGTTGAGTGTTTGGATGCAATGGTGGGGGGTGGGGTCATGATGATACATGGAACTTCACTTCAAGGAAGGAGCTTAAAATCAAACTGGTGAGGTTATTAATGCTTTGTTATATGAAAAGTTGTTTTAGTCACCTAGTAATAAAACCTAATAATAAATTATATCTTAATTGCCTAATGAGGAGCATAGCAGGCACCAGATCCTGTGCCTGAATCTCCTGGCGATTAACATTTTGGTTTGTGCCAACACAACCTCCAATAGTCAACACCACCTCCAATGGTCAACACCCATATCTTAGCCTATGGGTTTTCTCTGGCCACCGATCCTGTTGTTCCCGCTGTTTCAAAGGTGGGAAGTGTTGAGAAATTAACACCATTTACTGCAACCCAGGGAGGAGCCCTTTTAACTAGTGATTGATGAAAACTGTATAAATATTCCAGTTCACTTGCCCCTCTTCTTCCCTGTTTCCCAGAGTTTCCCAGTGGGCTAAATATTCAATTGCCTACCACGGAAAGTTTCCTAGATAATGCATGTGTTTTTCTTTTCCTGTCTCATTACCTCATTCCTCTAGTAGTAATATCTGGGGTTTTGTCTTAAATAAATCACATGTGTTCCAATCTTTATCTTAGGGTGTGCTTCATGGGCAAGCCAATATAAAAGTAGTGGTTTGATTTCAGAAGAGAGTGAGGCTGTTGTGAATTGGAAAAGGATAGAAAGATTGCATGAAGTATTTGGTATTTGTTGAAGTGATAGCCATGGTTTTTAATGGGATATTTTTTTTTTAATCTTCATTTTATTGAGATATATTCACATACCATGCAGTCATACAAAACAAATCGTACTTTTGATTGTTTACAGTACCATTACATAGTTGTACATTCATCACCTAAATCAATCCCTGACACCTTTATTAGCACACACACAAAAATAACAAGAATAATAATTAGAGTGAAAAAGAGCAATTGAAGTAAAAAAGAACACTGGGTACCTTTGTCTGTTTGTTTCCTTCCCCTATTTTTCTACTCATCCATCCATAAACTAGACAAAGTGGAGTGTGGTCCTTATGGCTTTCCCAATCCCATTGTCACCCCTCATAAGCTACATTTTTATACAACTGTCTTCGAGATTCATGGGTTCTGGGTTGTAGTTTGATAGTTTCAGGTATCCACCACCAGCTGCCCCAATTCTTTAGAACCTAAAAAGGGTTGTCTAAAGTGTGCGTAAGAGTGCCCACCAGAGTGACCTCTCGGCTCCTTTTGAAATCTCTCTGCCACTGAAGCTTATTTCATTTCCTTTCACATCCCCCTTTTGGTCAAGAAGATGTTCTCCGTCCCACGATGCCGGGTCTACATTCCTCCCCGGGAGTCATATACCACGTTGCCAGGGAGATTCACTCCCCTGGGTGTCTGATCCCACGTAGAGGGGAGGGCAGTGATTTCACCTTTCAAGTTGGCTTAGCCAGAGAGAGAGGGCCACATCTGAGCAACAAAGAGGCATTCGGGAGGAGGCTCTTAGGCACAACCATAGGGAGGCCTAGCCTCTCCTTTGCAGCAACCGTCTTCCCAAGGGTAAAACTTATGGTAGAGGGCTCAACCCATCAAACCACCAGTCCCCTATGTCTGTGGTCATGTTAGCAACCATGGAGGTGGGGTAGGCGAATACCCGTGCATTCTCCACAGGCTCCTCAAGGAGGCACTACATCTTTTTTTTTCCTTGTTTTTCTTTTTTTTTTTTTTTAACTTTCCCTTCTTTTTTAAATCAACTGTATGAAAAAAAAGTTAAAAAGAAAACAAACATACAATAAAAGAACATTTCAAAGAAAGAGACCATAACAAGAGAGTAAGAAAAAGACAACTAACCTAAGATAACTGCTTAACTTCCAACATGTTCCTACTTTACCCCAAGAAAGTTACATAATATAGCAACATTTCTGTGAACTTGTTCCTACTATATCCATCAGAAATTAACAGACCATAGTCATTCCTGGGCATCCTCAGAACGTTAAATAGCTTATCTGTTCTTCTTGGATTATCGTTCCCCCTTCCTTAATTGCTCTCTACTGCTAGTTCCCCTACATTCTACATTATAAACCATTTGTTTTACATTTTTCAAAGTTCACATTAGTGGTAGCATATAATATTTCTCTTTTTGTGCCTGGCTTATTTCGCTCAGCATTATGTCTTCAAGGTTCATCCATGTTGTCATATGTTTCACGAAATCGTTCCTTCTTACTGCCGCGTAGTATTCCATCGTGTGTATATACCACATTTTATTTATCCACTCATCTGTTGAAGGACATTTGGGTTGTTTCCATCTCTTGGCAATTGTGAATAATGCTGCTATGAACATTGGCGTGCAGATATCTGTTCGTGTCACTGCTTTCCGATCTTCCGGGTATATACCGAGAAGTGCAATCGCTGGATCGAATGGTAACTCTATATCTAGTTTTCTAAGGAACTGCCAGACTGACTTCCAGAGTGGCTGAACCATTATACAGTCCCACCAACAATGAATAAGAGTTCCAATTTCTCCACATCCCCTCCAGCATTTGTAGTTTCCTGTTTGTTTAATGGCAGCCATTCTACTCAGTGTGAGATGGTATCTCATTGTGGTCTTAATTTGTGTCTCTCTAATAGCTAGTGAAGCTGAACATTTTTTCATGTGTTTCTTGGCCATTTGTATTTCCTCTTCAGAGAACTGTCTTTTCATATCTTTTGCCCATTTTATAATTGGGCTGTCTGTACTATTGTCATTGAGTTGTAGAATTTCTTTATATATGCAAGATATCAGTCTTTTGTCAGATACATGGTTTCCAAAAATTTTTTCCCATTGAGTTGGCTGCCTCTTTACCTTTTTGAGAAATTCCTTTGAGGTGCAGAAACTTCTAAGCTTGAGGAGTTCCCATTTATCTATTTTCTCTTTTGTTGCTTGTGCTTTGGGTGTAAAGTCTAGGAAGTGGCCGCCTAATACAAGGTCTTGAAGATGTTTTCCTACATTATCTTCTAGGAGTTTTATGGTACTTTCTTTTATATTGAGATCTTTGGTCCATTTTGAGTTAATTTTTGTGTAGGGGGCGAGGTAGGGGTCCTCTTTCATTCTTTTGGATATGGATATCCAACTCTCCCAGCCCCATTTGTTGAAAAGACCATTATGACTCAGTTCAGTGACTTTGGGGGCCTTATCAAAGATCAGTCGGCTACAGATCTGAGAGTCTATCTCTGAATTCTCAATTCGATTCCATTGATCTATATGTCTATCTTTGTGCCAGTACCATGCTGTTTTGGCAACTGTGGCTTTATAATAAGCTTCAAAGTCAGGGAGTGTAAGTCCTCCCACTTCGTTTTTCTTTTTTAGAGTGTCTTTAGCAATTCGAGGCATCTTCCCTTTCCAAATAAATTTGATAACTAGCTTTTCCAAGTCTGCAAAGTAGGTTGTTGGAATTTTGATTGGGATTGCATTGAATCTGTAGATGAGTTTGGGTAGAATTGACATCTTAATGACATTTAGCCTTCCTATCCATGAACATGGAATATTTTTCCATCTTTTAAGGTCCCCTTCTATTTCTTTTAGTAGAGTTATGTAGTTTTCTTTGTATAGGTCTTTTACATCTTTGGTTAAGTTTATTCCTAGGTACTTGATTTTTTTAGTTGCTATTGAAAATGGTATCTTTTTCTTGAGTGTCTCTTCAGTTTGTTCATTTCTAGCATATAGAAACATTACTGACTTATGTGCATTAATCTTGTATCCCGCTACTTTGCTAAATTTGTTTATTAGCTCTAGTAGCTGTATCGTCGATTTCTCAGGGTTTTCTAGATATAAGATCATATCATCTGCAAACAATGACAGTTTTACTTCTTCTTTTCCAATTTGGATGCCTTTTATTTCTTTGTCTTGCCGGATTGCCCTGGCTAGCACTTCCAGCACAATGTTGAATAACAGTGGTGATAGCGGGCATCCTTGTCTTGTTCCTGATCTTAGAGGGAAGGCTTTCAGTCTCTCACCATTGAGTACTATGCTGGCTGTGGGTTTTTCATATATGCTCTTTATCATGTTGAGGAAGTTTCCTTCAATTCCTACCTTTTGAAGTGTTTTTATCAAAAAGGGATGTTGGATTTTGTCAAATGCTTTTTCAGCATCTATTGAGATGATCAATTGATTTTTCCCTTTTGACTTGTTAATGTGTTGTAATACATTGATTGATTTTCTTATGTTGAACCATCCTTGCATGCCTGGAATGAACCCCACTTGGTCATGGTGTATGATTTTTTTAAGGTGTCTTTGGATTCAATTTGCATGTATTTTGTTGAGGATTTTTTCATCTATATTCATTAGGGAGATTGGCAGGTAGTTTTCCTTTTTTGTAGCATCTTTGCCTGGTTTTGATATTAGATTGATGTTAGCTTCATAAAATGAGTTAGGTAATGTTCCATTTTCTGCAATGTTTTGAAAGAGTTTGAGTAAGATTAGTGTCAGTTCTTTCTGGAAAGTTTGGTAGAATTCCCCTGTGAAGCCATCTGGCCCTGGGCATTTATTTGTGGGAAGATTTTTGATGACTGATTGGATCTCTTTGCTTGTGATGGGTTGGTTGAGGTCTTCTATTTCTTCTCTGGTCAGTCTAGGTTGTTCATATGTTTCCAGGAAATTGTCCATTTCCTCTACATTATCCAGTTTGTTGCCGTACAGTTGTTCATAATATCCTCTTATAATTTTTTTAATTTCTTCAGGATCTGCAGTTACGTCACCTTTTTCATTCATTATTTTGTTTATATGGGTCTTCTCTCTTTTTCATTTTGTCAGTCTAGCTAGGGGCTTGTCAATCTTGTTGATCTTCTCAAAGAACCAACTTTTGGTGATATTTATCCTCTCTATTGTTTTTTTGTTCTCTATGTCATTTATTTCGGCTTTAATCCTCGTTATTTCTTTTCTTCTACTTGGTTTAGGATTGGTTTGCTGTTCATTTTCTAGCTTCTTCAGTTGATCCATTAGTTCTTTGATTTTGGCTCTTTCTTCCTTTTTAATATATGCGTTTAGTGCTGTAAATTTCCCCCTTAGCACTGCTTTTGCTGCATCCCATAGGTTTTGGTATGTTGTGTTCTCATTTTCATTCGTCTCTATATATTTAGCAATTTCTCTTGCTATTTCATCTTTAACCCACTGATTGTTTAGGAGTGTGTTGTTTAACCTCCAGGTATTTGTGAATTTTCTAAGTCTCTGATGGTTATTGACTTCTAATTGTATTCCATTGTGGTCAGAGAATGTGCTTTGAATAATTTCAATCTTTTTAAATTTATTGAGGCTTGTTTTATGTCCCAGCATATGATCTATTCTGGAGAAATTTCCATGAGCACTAGAAAAGTATGTGTATCCTGGTGATTTGGGATGTAATGTCCTGTATATGTCTGTTAAATCTAATTCATTTATCAGATTGTTTAGGTTTTCAATTTCCTTATTGGTCTTCTGTCTGGTTGATCTATCTATAGGAGAGAGTGATGTGTTGAAGTCTCCCACAATTATTGTGGAAACATCAATTGCTTCCTTTAGTTTTGCCAGTGTTTCTCTCATGTATTTTGTGGCACCTTGAGTGGGTGCATAGACATTTACGATTGTTATTTCTTCTTGCTGAATTGCTCCTTTTCTTAGTATGTAGTGGCCTTCTTTGTCTCTCATAACATCCCTGCATTTGAAGTCTATTTTATCTGAGATTAATATTGCTACACCTGCTTTCTTTTGGCTGTAGCTTGCATGAAATATTTTTTTCCATCCTTTCACTTTCAGTTTCTTTGTGTCCCTGTGTCTAAGATGAGTCTCTTGTATGCAACATATTGATGGTTCATTTTTTTTGATCCATTCTGTGAATCTATATCTTTTAATTGGGGAGTTTAATCCATTTACATTCAACGTTAAAACCGTGAAGGCATTTCTTGAATCGGCCATCTTATCCTTTGGATTATGTTTGCCATATTTTTCCCTCTCTCTATTAATATCCTTTATTGTACCCATACCGAATCTCTTTAGTACTGAACCTTTCTCCAAGTCTCTCTGTCCTGTCTTTGTTTCTCTGTCTGTAGGGTTCCCTTTAGTATCTCCAGTAGGGCAGGTCTCTTGTTAGCAAATTCTCTCAGCATTTGTTTGTCTGTGAAAAATTTAAGCTCTCCCTCAAATTTGAAGGAGAGCTTTGCTGGATAAAGTATTCTTGGCTGGAAATTTTTTCTCACTCAGAATTTTAAATATATCGTGCGACTGCCTTCTTGCCTCCATGGTGGCTGCTGAGTAGTCACTACTTAGTCTTATGCTGTTTCCTTTGTATGTGGTGAATTGCTTTTCTCTTGCTGCTTTCAGAACTTGCTCCTTCTCTTCTGTGTTTGACAGTGTGATCAGTATATGTCTCGGAGTGGGTTTATTTGGATTTATTCTATTTGGAGTTCGCTGAGCATTTATGATTTGTGTATTTATGTTGTTTAGAAGATTTGGGAAGTTTTCCCCAACAATTTCTTTGAATACTCTTCCTAGACCTTTACCCTTTTCTTCCCCTTCTGGGACACCAATGAGTCTTATATTTGGACGTTTCATATTATCTATCATATCCCTGAGGTCCATTTTGATTTTTTCAATTTTTTTCCCCATTCTTTCTTTTATGCTTTCATTTTCCATTCTGTCATCTTCGAGGTCACTGATTCGTTGTTCAACTGCCTCTAGTCTTGTACTATGAGTGTCCAGAATCTTTTTAATTTGGTCAACAGTTTCTTTAATTTCCATAAGATCATCCATTTTTTTATTTAGTCTTGCAATGTCTTCTTTATGCTCTTCTAGGGTCTTCTTGATTTCCTTTATATCCCATACTATGGTCTCATTGTTCATTTTTAGTTCTTTGAGTAGCTGCTGTAGGTGCTGTGTCTCTTCTGATCTTTTGATTTGGGTGCTTGGGCTTGGGTTATCCATATCGTCTGGTTTTTTCATATGCTTTATAATTTTCTGTTGTTTTTGGCCTCGTGGCATTTGCTGAACTTGATAGGGTTCTTTTAGGATTTGTAGACCAATTGAAGTCCTTATCTCTAATTTATCAGATCTACAGCTTCGTGGATTACACTTTCTCTAACTAACCAGCAGGTGGCGTCCACGTGCCACCTGTTCTCCACAAGCCAGTTCTCCCCTGCTTAGCCTCTTTGGTGAGTGGGGGAGTGAGTCTTGTGGGGTCCAATTGGTGTACCAAGCTTGCGTGTGTAATTGGTGTTGCCTGCCCTATATATGGGGCGTGTTTTTGGGCAGTCAGGGAGGGGGGGGTGGCTCTAACAATCAAATCTCCCTGGTGATCCTAGAGTTTTAAAGCTGCTGCAATAGTCTAATCCTTCAGTTCAGTCCTGCCACAGTTTGTCTCTGCCACTGACCCACAAGTCCTTGGTATTGGCGTATGGCTCCTGAGACTTGCAAGTGGGCCCCTCTTCCAGGCTGTGCACCCCGGGTCCTCTGTTGAGGGATGACTGTGCTATGTCACAGGTGAGTGCCGTCCCCCCAGGGCAGTTCTGGGCTGCTGGGCTGTGTAGGGAGGCTCCCAGTCTGCTGAAATGATGGCTGAATGGGGCTTTGTTAATTCACACTGCTCTACCTTCCCAACTCTGGGACAATCAGCTGAGGTTGCAGGGAAGGCTAATGTCCACGCCCAGTTTTGTGGTGTGTGCCTGTTATTTGAAGCACTTCCGTCACACTGGGTTGTCTGGGGCAGCTCTGGTCTATGTGGCTGGCGATGGGCAGGAGTGTTTCCTGTTCACCAGGATGATGGCTATGAGCCGACACCCCCCTTTTCTTGGGAGGTTGTGGTGTTTAGTGAATTTTCTCTACCACTGGATTATTGCCTTTTGTCTCAGAGCTCTGTTAGTTCTTCTCTTGACTTGACCTGCCCAAATTGCAAGTCTTTGAAGCTTTCTGTATTGGGCTTCTTAGAGTAATTGTTTTAGAAAAAGAAAAAAGGATTAAAAAAAAAAAAAGGGCCCTCCTCAGAGATCTAATGGGTTATTGAAATGCTAAGAGACAAAGCAACAAGGGCCATTAAGGAAAGGTCCACAGGGCAGAGAGATCAGCTTTTCTTCGGGATTTGCATATTCGCCTCAGGGCCTGAGCTCTGCCCTTCCCCTTTCTATGTTCACCAGAACTCCAAAAATCCTCTGCTTTTATTTTGAAGTTTTTCGTGTTGTTTTTTTTCTATGCCTGTCTCCTCTCTGCTGGGCTGGCTGCTCTCAGATTCTCTGGTGTCTAGTCTCAGTCTATCTATGGTTGGAGTTTGGATCAGTAGAATGAGTTCCCGATAAGGTCTGCCACTGCAGTTCTCCCTTCTCCTTCCCGGAGCTGACAGCCCCTCCTCCCACGGGACTGAGCCTGCCAGGGAGGGGCACGGGTCCCCTGGCCGCAAAAAGTTACAGATTTCGCTGATCTCAGCAGTTCCACGTTTTCATGAGTGTTGTATGAAGTATGCCCAAAGTCAGATTGCTCTGTGGTGTCCAGTCCACGCAGTTCCTATCTTTCTACCTACTTTCCTGGAGGAGTAACTGAAACATACAGCTCACCAGTCCGCCATCTTGGGATATTTTACTAATAACTGGTCTTGCTTTGAATTCTGCACTGCTGAGTATTCAGTGTGATTCTTACTGTACAGGTCTCTATTTTAGCTTTGTAACAGTTAACAGAAATGTTTGTGATACCCATTTATTATTATTTATGATTATTGCCTTAACCATAAAATCTTACTGTGGGTCTTTCACCTCATTCTGGCTATAATTGAAGCTTAAGAAATCTTAGTGAGATTGCATCTCTCCACTGCTCAAACTCTTCCACTTGAACTGAAATACAAACCCCATACTAGGAATTAACAGGCCCTGAAGGAATAGACCCCTGCCTACCCCTCAGTCCTCATCTACTCCCCCTCCCTACACTGGTTCCAGCCTAGTTCTTTTTCTTCCTGAGTCATGCTCAGATTTTTCTCAGTCTGGGGTCTTTGCACTTGGTTTTCCATTAGTCCAGACCACTCTTTCTTGACATGGTGCAGGAACCTCTGGATAGTGGTTAATGATGTGGACTTTCAAGCCAGATTATCCGGGGTGAAATCCCAGGCTCACCACTTCTTATCATGGGCAAATTAGGCAAATCACTGTTTTTCATACCTCAGTTTCCTCACCTGTATGATAGAAGTACCTAACCGTAAGATTGTTGCAAACTTTACATGACACATTGCAGGTGTGGTGGACATCTTCTACCTGCCCTTCCAGATCT
Source organism: Choloepus didactylus (assembly GCF_015220235.1). Taxonomy (NCBI): domain Eukaryota; kingdom Metazoa; phylum Chordata; class Mammalia; order Pilosa; family Megalonychidae; genus Choloepus; species Choloepus didactylus. Next base: position 23,404,278 of record NC_051309.1, read on the forward strand.
ATTCTCCATTTGTCTCTACCCTGCTCCGCACCCTTTAACTGGGCCCCGTGAGGCCAGGATCTGAGGGTTCCCTTGCTTTCTGGCTTCCAGTAGCATTTGGCCAATGGGGAGCACCACCATGATCAGAGAGAAGGAAAAGAGAAGGTGTATTCTGCACCCCTCACTCCCTACTTAAGGGGCCATGGCAGGCTGGCTGTGTCCCTTGACTGAAGATCACAGCTTCTCTTAAGTGGTCTTCTCTACTTGCTGTTCTCTGCCTGCAGAAACGTTCCTCTCTACAGCTTCAGGCCTGTAATACTCCTTGTGGTTTCCCTCAAGGGAAAAGGGGAAAAAGAGAAAAAGAGAAAAATACTTTGTGCAAAGTCTTTTTATTAAGCTTTTCTCAAATTACCCACTCTGAGTATGCCACCAATTTTCTGCTGGGGCCCTGACTGATAGTCAAGTAAACCATTTGGATCAGTGCCCAGTATATGTGAGCATTAAATAAATACTAACTAGTATTCTCTCCTTTTGGCTAGCGTTTTCTCCTCCTTCCTGTCTTGGCTCAAATATTACCTCTTTCAAGATATCTCCTTCATATGTTTGTTGCCTTAACTAGTACTTTCCTCTCTCTTTTTACAATTTGAAATCTTGCATCTAAAGCAGCTTTCTGACTCCTTCTACTTCAGCAAATTTGCTGCACTCACCTTCTGGCCTGCCCAGACCCTCATTATCAGCCACATCCTTCAAGCCTTATTAACCCGGGATTTGACTTTCCTCCCACCTGGATTAGGGTTCACATTGTCAGTCTCTTGGTTAGTTGAATAACTGGTCGTGGATCCTAATGGACAGAACTTTCCTCTTTCCATACTTCAATGTCAAGTGTTTATCAAATTGTTAACCTTGTAGAAGCTAATAGTTATTGAATGTACTATGTGCCAGGTACAACTTTAAGTACTTTATGTGACTATATTATAAATAAAATACATAAAACAATTAATGTAAGATAATGTGACTATAATTTTAACTATAAAATAATATATGTATACACATATATAAATATGCACAAATAAATACACACACACACATATATACACACATACACATATATATTTAAAGGCTTTCATAAGTGACAAGAAAGAAAACTACAGGGTACTGTAAATATATAATCAACCCAGTGATATATGCATGTGTGTGTTGGGGAGGGGCATGTCTTGAGGAAGGCTTTTTCAAGGAGATGCAATGAGGTATGAAGAATCTGTAACAATTAGCTAGGCAAAGGGCAGTGAAGAGGGTGGTGATGGTGGGGGAGCGGGTTGGAAAGCAATGTAGGTATGAGAACAAGATACTCAAGGGCCTGCAGTGGAAAGAAGCAAGGGATTCTGACATGGGGCAGGAGGGGAAAGAGGTGCTCGGTGAAGGTAGACTGAGGCGAGATCATGCAGGATCTTGCCGAGGATTTTGGAACCTCAAGAGACAACACAGTGGGGGAGCCACTGGAATGATTTAGGCAGAGGAGAGAGGTGATCGGATTTCCTCTTTTCATCATTTGCTCTTCTGGCTGGTGTGAAGAATAAAACTATGGTCCGTGCATTTTGTTAGTTTCCTCTATCTGGGTAGGATAAATTCAATCGCATGTGTTTCCTATACAGTCAGCAGCTTGAGATAGTGGTAGGGACCCGACAAACGTTTCAGGCTTCATTTTCTTATGGAAATTCTCTGTTTACTATGTGCAACCTTAAATAAGGTAAGTGAAAACATATGTAAGAAAGGTGAATTAAAAAAAAGACTAAGGTGATATAAAAAAGTCTTTATATCTTTACATAAACAAAGCCTTTTTCCAGAACCTGAGTTTCATTAACATATCCATATAAATTATTGTAATAGAAATGAGGATGGCGTCAGATTTCTTATGCAGCAAAGGCAAGCCATGCTCTGGGAGGGAGGTCCTCTTTTTAAAATATAGCAAATGCATATAATTGAATGTGTTGAAAACCCTTGCTTTTCCTCAAAATTCTCCTTGTTCATCAGAGAATAGATGTTAATTTGAACCTGCTCAGTCACTCCCTTGTCAAATTATTACCTCTGTGGAATCTCAAAGACCCCTTTAATGTCCCTTGAAGGAATGAAGTAAATCCAGATCTCACCTTGATGATATTAATAAAGATCTTTAACAATTTCATTGCAATGTTGATAGTCAAAGCATTTTCAAATCTATTATTTCCACACATTCATTCATTGTGTGATGCTTTTCTTGAGTGATAGTTACTGAGTATCTATGTGTTTGTGGAACGTGTTTGGTGGTAGGGATCTGAAGTTGGAAACGAAGCTGAGAAAAAAAGTCTTCATTTCTTGTGGAATTGGGTCAGACACCCAGATTTTAGCTGCAAAAACTCAGATAAATGCTTTGTATTAGAGAAGATAGCTGCTAAAAGTCAATGTGTTTTAGCAGTTGATATCCAAGAAAAGTAAACACCTTTATTAAACCTGAGTAAATCTATCCCCCCGTTCTTGCATTGTTTTTTTTCCCTAATGTCACATTCCTTGGAGTAAGATGGGTTATTTTACCTAAATAAGCAAGAGCAGTGAAAAATACTAGCTAACATTTAGCAAATGATCTCTATGTGCTAGGCAGAGTTCTAATTGTATTAGCTTGAGACCCCAAATAATCCCATTAAATAGTTTGTGTTACTCCCATTTCACAGATGAGGAAACTGAGGCCAGAAAAGCTTGCTGAAAGTCCACACAGCAGGAATAAAAGAGAGCTGGGATTTGAATCCAGGTATCCCAGACTTAGGGTTTGTTGTCTGCACCAATAGGCTATCCTGCCTTTCCAGTGCATCTGATCCTGAGGTATGCCAGAGAGAGAGAGAAATATGCCCACAGAGAGCTAGCTTCTCACTGCAAGTTTACTCTTATAGGGCTCCAAGTAGAACGCAGAAAGAGCTCATTTACTAACCAGGCTCTGAGTAATTGGCTAATGGGCTTGGGGTGAGTAGTGTCCTCCGGAGGGCTGTTTTCACAGCCTGACACATTGGGCAGTCAAGCCTGCGGTTGCTTATTCCGCTCCAGGGGAGCCCAGCCCAGCACTCATGCTGCTGGAAAATGATTCTCTATTTAAAACTCAAACTGGATGAACAGAGCCTGGCTCCAGCTTTTGGAAGGCAACCCGAGGACCCCAGTGGTAAAGGATGTCTTTGCTTGTAAGCATGTGTGGGGAGTAGAGTTGGGGAGAATGGTCTTCACCTTTCATATATGGGTTAAACAAATGGAGGCCTGTGTCTTGATATTTTCTCTAGTCCACAGGCTTTGAAAGAAGCATGGCCCCTCATGAGGAACACAAAGATGGTTCAAGTCACTGAATCTTACTGTTATGTGATTCTCTTTGCCATAGCCTTAAATATTCCCCATAGGGAAAATGGAAACATGTAGAATGTTTGTCCCAACCAATATAGCCTATTGCTAGCACCCCTCTGTGCCCCATTGGCTTCAGCTATAAAATAGGGACAACAGTAATACCTACATTATAGGGTTGTTGTGAGAGCTAAGTGAGTTGATAAGTATAAAATGTTTAGAAGGGTGCCTAGGCTCAATGCATATTCAACACATGAGCTATCACCATTGTTATTTTACTGCTATAGTTATTTGTGTCAGATTATGTAGTGGAAAGAAAACGGGATTTGAAACGGGTTAAAGTTCTGGTTCTTTCCTATTTTGGGAGGTTGGCTAAGTTATATCTTTTCTCTGTTCAGTGTTCTCATCTGAGATAAGGATGACACCAACCTCATAGAGATGTTTAGAGGAATATCAACAATAGCTGTCAATTTTACATGTTACACTCTGAAGCTGCATGTTATTCTCTACCTCCTAATCAAGGGTGTGACCTCTCACAAAGATTAATGAAAAAAGCTAAACAAGGTCTTGGTAAGAGCATCTACTTTGGAGTCAGATAGCTGGATTTCAATCTGTTCTCCATCGCCTGGTTTCTTGGTCACCTTGAGCACATCTATAATCTCTGAACCTCATTTTCTGTGTCCATATAATAAATATAACATCACCAGTCCTTAAGGGTTTTTGTGAAGATGAAATGCAAACACAGTTGTACAACAATCAATAGCTGTTCTTTCTGTGTATCAAGGGCAGTATCAAGTGCTACCTTCAGCAATCCTCTCTGCTCTCCTTGAGTCTAAAAGGCTTAAAGGACAGTGCCCTGGCTACGTGTTTAAGGACCACTGTTAACAGCCTAAAGGTTAAAACAGTTCAGAGACAGTTGATTGTAGTCAGTAGATGTTTCTTTTTTCTCCCTCCTTTCCCTTCCCTTCCTGTCTTCCTCCCTCCTTCTCTCCCTTCATATTTTCCTTCCTTCCGTCTCTTCAGTACATTTGCTAAATTACAACCCCTGGTTAATGGCAATATCATTATCTCTGGAAAGCCACAGTTACTTCATTTATGTGTCCTCAGGTCTACCAAGTCATTTCATTGTTAAAATCTTCATTTCATCTACCACTCTTGGTCCTACATTCTTTATTTTGAAAGCCAAGAATGGTATAATCCTTCTACGATACAACTCAATCAAAGGCTCTTTTGATGTTGGACCATGGGTTCAAGGGGAATAAAAATATTAGCAGGCAAGATGCATCCACTCTCATTCTGCATAATGATTATGCTAAGTCACCATATAGAAAACTAATTTCAAAAATCCTAAGATGTACCACTGTGCAGTTTTGGGGTAAATAGGGAAAGGGGTTCTAAATTTTACGTAGACTCTTAGCTTGGGAAGAATGTCAGATATTCTAGTGCCAGAGGACTGGTAAAGATCACCCATTCCAAAACCATCATTTGATCATATGGGCCATCTCAGACACTGATGCCTTATTCATGCAAAGCTAAATAAGGCAGAGATGTGAACAGGACTTGGGGCCTTAAGCCTTGTAATTTTCCCCACATGTATCACTTTGCTCATGGTGCTGGGAGAGGCCCCTGAAATTGACACATAAACATAGCTCTGACCCTAATATGGCTCTTCTGTTCCCTTTCTTGAATAGTTAATGAATTCCTATCAGTCTTTCAAGTTTTGGTTCAAATGCCCTTACCTCTGGAAAGCTATCCCTCGACATCCCAAAAGAGTTAATCATCACCTCCTTTTCCTCCGATGTCTTTTATAACCCAATCCCTCTGTCTATCCAGGTCAGTTCTTTTGGGGTCATTTTCCCTATGAGACAAACAACTCCTAGAAACAATGTGTTATTTATCTCTGAATCTCCACTCCTAGCCTAGAATCTGGCATATAGTAGCTGTTCAATGGATATTTTTTTAGTGAGTAATCAACAAAGAGGGACAAAGAATACATATCTGTGCTTCTCAGATGTTCACTCCAGGGATAGAGTCACAGAGCCATTTACCTCTCCTCACTTTCTTTGCACCTGCTATAGCTGATAAATGATATCCAGCCTAAGTACATGTCAGATGCTCTTTTGCTTTTTCAAGTCCCCACGATTGGACTCCTTTTCTTTTCAGGCAGACTGGGGGATTTTGTATGCAATAGTGTTGGAATCCCCAAAGTTTAGGAGCAGAGATATTTCATGGCCCTCACTCTGAGGTCTATAAGAAGTTTTCTTTTCTGAATAAGTATTGATCGCAGCTTACAAAATATGGCACACTCGAATAATTAAAAAGAATGAGACCATTCATTGGTGGGCAGTGCGTGGCTAAGTATAAAAGAAGACAAATTCTTCAGGTGCCTGCAATTTTATAATTGTGCTTGCTCGGGAAGCTTATTAAAGCCTTGCAGGTGCAATGTTTCATCACAGAGTACTGAACCTTTGAAAGATATGCATAATAAACAGAGTTTGAAATATGTTTTTATTCCAGGCCATATGGTCCTGTCTGGAGCTTTCCTGGATTTTTGGGTCAGTTCATTGTTGAAAGATGGGCTTGTAAGGACCCACCTCTTGGAGCAGCTGTCAGAGCCCTATCAGAAAGGATCTGCTTTTGCATGGTTATTTATTTCACATGGCCTCTCTGAAATGAGCCCAGGCTTGCTTGGTAGCTGAAATATGCTGAACAAAGTCTCTTCCCCAAAGAGCCTGTGGCCACATCACCAAGCAATGTCCTTCTTTGTCCTTAAAAAGCAGACTAACGAGACTTTTCCATTAGGTAAGGACAGACAGTCTGGGTTAGATGTGCCCACCTGGGCTTGAACTCAGTGCCAGCAATGTGAAACTTTCATGGGTTTTATTTTAAAGAGGTGTCATTGCTCTTTCTTCTCAACTCACTTTTCTGTATCTCCTGACTCTAAGGAATCACATCCCCCACCCCCACCCCCCAAAAAAAGTATCTGAAATGGTTTTGCGATGGGAATGTGGTGAGGATAATATTAACACTTGCTTTCTCTCCCTTTGTCATTAACAGAAGGCAACATTGGTTCCTCTGAGAATGGCTTTTTAAGGGGCACTTAATATGATTTATTCAACATGTATTTTATATATATAAGAATATCAATAACTGCCCTGGAGTGGTGAAAAAGTAAAGTTAAGTGAGTACAGAAAAAAGACCTAATTCATAGCATACTAAATGAGCAGTGAGTTAACCAGACAGGGAGAAGAGTAAATCCAATGTTTCTTTCTGTTTGTTTGGAAAAGGTGAACATGGAGTTGAATTTTGTTATCTTGGTCAAGAAAATAATCTTGGCTTCTTTGAACTGCCTTTTCTCTATTCTTATATTTGCTGAAAAATTGGTCTATATTATATCTACTTGTAGCCAATATTCATTAAGTGCCTATCCTATAACAGGCTCTGTGCTCAGCCTTGGGGATACCAGATCCACATGTTTCCTCCCCTCATGGATGTTAGAGTCTAGAGTAGGAGACAGACATTGAAAAAATGATTAATCCCATGTCTTATAAATGTTACAAAAGGGAAGTTAAGGGTATTGAATGAATGCACATAGTAGGGAAACCTATATGTAGCCTTTGCTTCTTTGACTGCTTGAAGCTTGAGGCCAAGGTCAATGTCAGATTTTTTTTCCTGTGTGGAAATCACTATGCCTTTAACAATAACATGTATACAACAGATTCTCAATAAAGTGTTTGTGGATATAAGGAAGGAATGAAAGAAAGATATTAAGCAGGAAGTGTAAATGTTAATCCATTTATTCACTCCACAGTTGGATTTATTTACAACTACAGTTTAACGAATGGTAAATTTAGAGTCTTAAATCAGTTTTAGAAGCAAACCTATGCAGTTTCTTTTTACCTCCACATTCAGTTATGCCATTGTTTATTCACCGACGGTGCCTACTTTTTTTTTTTTTTTTTTTTTTTTTTTACTTTTTGAGCCATAGAATCTAGAATCTGGCCTTTCATCCAAGTGTAGAAATACGTGAAGCTAATATTGATATCTGGGACACCAGCCTTGGGGCTATCTTTTTTTTTCTTAATTTTTTTATTGAGATTGTTCACATATCATACAACTATCCAAAGATCCAAAGTATACAGTCAGTTGCCCATGGTACCATCATACACCTGTGCATCCATTACCACAATTAATTTTTTTTCAAATTTTAGAACATTTTCATCACTCCAGAAAAGAAATACAGACAAAAAAAAGGAAACTCCAATCCTCTCATACCCCTAACCACCCCCCCCTTCATTATTGATTCATAGTTTTGGTATAGTACATTTGTTACTGTTGATTAAAGAATGTTAAAATACTGCTAACTGTAGTATATAGTTTGCAATAGGTATATATTTTTTCCTATATGCCCCTCTATTATTAACTTCTAGTTATAGTGTCATACATTTGTTCTAGTTCATGAGAGAGATTTCTAATATTTGTACAGTTAATCATAGACATTGTCCACCACAAGATTCACTGTTTAATACATTCCCATCTTTTAACCTCCAACTTTCCTTCTGGTGAGATACTTGACTCTGAGCTTACCCTTTCCACCACCTTCACACACCATTCAGCACTGTTAGTCATTCTAACAATGTGCTACCATCACCTCTGTCCATTTCCAAACATTTAAGTTCACCCTAGTTGAACATTCTGCTCATAATAAGCAACTGCTCCCCATTCTTTAGCCTCGTCCTATATCCTGGCAACTTATATTTCATGTCTATGATTTTACGTATTATAATTAGTTCATATCAGTGAGACCCTGCAATATTTGTCCTTATGTGTCTGACTTATTTCAGTCAATAAAGTGCCCTCAAGATTTTCTCATCAACCCACTTTTTTTAAGACGGCTTTGTTCATTCATCATACATTCCATCCTAAGTAAACAGTCGTTGGTTCCCTGTATAGTCATGTATTTATGTATTCAGCACCATCGCCACTATCTATATAAGGACATCTGCATTTCTTCCACAAAGAAGGAGGAAGAGTCAAAGAAGGTAGAGAGACAAAAGAAAAAGAAGAAAGAGAGAGAAAAAAAAACATGACAGCTAGAAAGCAACAAAAGGAAAGATAGCATTAAACTAAAGTAGAATAAAGAGTCAGACAACATCTCCAATGCCAGGAGTCCCATACCCCTCCCCTAGACACTCCTCCCTCCTCCATATGCATTTAGCTTTGGTATATTGCCTTTGTTTTATTAAAAGGAAGCATAATACAATGTTTCTGTTAATTGTCCCTAGTTTGCATTGATTATATTTCCCCCCCAATCCCACCCTATTTTTAACACCTTGCAATGTTGACATTCATTTGTTCTACCTCATGTAAAAACATATTTGTACCTCTTATCACAATCATTTAGCACCCTAGGTTTCACTGAGTTATACAGTCCCAGTCTTTATCTTGCCTCTTTCCTCCTGGTGTCCCACATGGTCCTAACCTTCCTCTTTCAACCATGCTCACAGTCATCTTTGTTCAGTGTACTTACATTGCTGTGCTACTATCTCCCAAAATAGTTTTCCAAACCTCTCACTCCTGTCTTCCTTTCTGTCTACAGTGCTTCCTGTAGAGCAGGTATCTTGTTCACAAACTCTGTCATTGTCTGTTTGTCAGAGAATATTTTAAGCTCTCCCTCATATTTGAAGGACAGTTTTGATGGATATAGGATTCTTGGTTGGTGGTTTTTCTCTTTCAGTATCTTAAATATATCACACCACTTCCTTCTTGCCTCCATGGTTTCTGTTAAGAAATCCTCACACAGTCTTATCAAGCATCCTTTGTATGTGATGGATCGCTTTTCTCTTGCTGCTTTCAGGATTCTCTCTTTGTCTTTGACATTTGGTAATCTGATTATTAAGTGTCTTGGCATAGGCCTATTCAGATGAATTGTGTTTGGAGTATGCTGTGCTTCTTGGATCTGTAATTTTATGTCTTTCATAAGAGATGGGAAATTTTCATTGATTATTTCCTCTATTATTGCTTCTCTCCCTTCTCCCTTCTCTTCTCCTTCTGGGACACCAATGACACGTACATTCATGCATTTCGTTTTGTCCTTAAGTTCCTGGAGACGTTGCTCATATTTTTTCATTCTTTTCTCTACCTGTTCTTTTGTGTGTAGGCTTTCAGGTGCCTTGTTCTCCAGTTTCTGAGTGTTTTCTTCTGCCTCTTGAGATCTGCTGTTGTATGTCTCCATTGTGTCTTTCATCTCTTGTGTTGTGCCTTTCATTTCCATAGATTCTGCCAGTTGTTTTTTGAACTTTCGATTTCTACCTTATGTATGCCCAGTGTTTTTATTACACACTTCATCTCCTTTGACATATCTTCCCTAAACTTTTTGAATTGATTTAGTATTAGTTGTTTGAATTCCTATATCTCAGTTGAAATGTAAGTTTGTTCCTTTGACTGGGCTGTAACTTTGCTTTTCTTAGTGTAGGTTGTAGTTTTCTGTTGTCTAGGCATCTGATTTCCTTGGTTACCCCAATCAGGTTTTCCCAGACCAGAATGGGTTCAGGTCTTAGAAGGAGGGAATAGTATCACGTCTCCCTGAGGGTGTGTCTTAGAAGATTGGTACACCCTATAAGGCCTCAAGTCACTGGTTTTTCTGCCCAGCAGGTGGTACCTGTCAGCCTGTAGCTCCAGACAGGTATAAGGAGGTGTGGCCCATGGCTGTTTTCCCCCAGGCTCTGGGGTCTGGTTCTGAATGGATGGCAGGTAGTAAAGCTTGGCACAACCTTCTTCCTCTTAGGAAAAATATACCCCCTAGGGAGAGTTCATTTACATTTGAATAGTCTCTCCGCCTGTGCTATCTCCACCCTTATCTGGTTCAGAGCACTGGGAACTGAAAATGGCTGAGGCTTTCTCCACTGAGCCAAAAAAGGGACAGAAAGCCCCCTTCAGGGCCAGTCTGTGGCCACCCTCTGGCTCTCCAAGGTCAGTCATCACCAAAAGCCTCTGTCTGCTTGTTGGGGATTCACAGCTTGTATTGAGCAGTCCACATTTGTTAATTAAATTCCCAGTTGGAGCTCAGCTGAGCTGTATTCGCTTGCTGGGAGAGTGCTGCTCTCTAGCACTTTGAGGCTTTGCAGTTTGGGCCATAGGGGGAGCGGCCTCCCGGCTTGAATCCACAGTTTTCACTTACAGATTTTATGCTGTGATCTTGGGTATTCCTCCCAATTCAGGTTGGTGTATGATGAGTGGACAGTCACATTTGTCCCCGCACAATTATTCCATATTATTTACTTGTTGTTCCTGGTTGTTTATTATTTGTTCCGGGGGGACAAACTAGCTTCCACTCCTCTCTATGCCACTGTCTTCTTCCATCCTGGGGCTATTCTTAGGTGGCCATAGTTGGTAAAGAAAAGCCATGTCTATATCCATGTGGATCAATAGCCTAATGGCTTAAAAAATAATAGCTATTTCAGTGTGTGTACCTCAGGTTTAGGGATAAGATAATGTGTTGGAAAACTTTCTCTCCAGATAGTCTAAGGGACTTCTGAGACCAAATTGAGTGCTGTGCAGTGGTATTGGCACAGAGCATAGAGAGCTTTCAAAATTAAGAAATCAAGTGAAAAACACTCAGGAGGACTGCTCCAGAATTGCAGCCAATGACCAGAGAGAGGGTTCTTTGAGAAACATGGGGAATCAGAGGTGAAGTGTGGTAGCAACAGCTGAGACAGTGGAGAAGCTTGGAGAGATGTCATAGAGTGGGAGGTCAGTGGAAGGTAATAGAAAATGTCAGGTCTGAATGGGTGGAAAGTTAGAATGGCCAACTTAGGACAGGAAGCAGAGACTGGGTTCCTATGGGACAGGGACTGCCAGCAGTACCATAACAGGGATTCATGTGCTGAGTGGTGACTTGGAATAAATGGCCATTAAAGTCATGGTTGTCCAGCCAGGAGATGATGTGATTCTGAGATCAAGATGGTAATAGTGAGACCAGGGTACTATTAAGTTACAGTAAAATGACTCTTCCTTCCCTCCTTTCTTCCCTTCCTCCCTTCCTTCCTTCCTTCTGTTTTTCTGTTTCTTTCCTTCCTTCTTTCCCTTCTTCTTTCAATAAGAGTTCATTTGGTGTCAACTCAGTGCTAGGTACTATTCTCAGGGCTGAGGATATTGAAGAGAATAGAAAGGTAAGATAGATCCCTTTCTCTCATGGGACTTTCAGTCTTCTGGGGGAGATAGACAACAAGAAATAGCTAACTACATGAATAAGACATTTTTGTTTAATGATAATGAAACAGAAAACAGTGTAGGATGATATGAGAAAGAATGGGGTGATTGAGAATATACTTTTCAATTGGGGTATCAGCAAAGACCTCTTATGGAGGTAAATTTGAAATGAGACCTGGATGGCAAGAAACATCCATGAGGTGGAGAGATCCAGGCAGAAGGAGTAGCTTGTGTAAAGGCCATGAGATAGAAAAGGTCTCAGTGCATTCCAAGAACAGAAAGAGGTCCAATGTAGCTGGAGCATGGCAAGTACAGGAGAGGAAGGAAAAGATAGAGGAGAGCTTGACAGGGCCCCTATCATATAGGGCCTTAAAAGTCATATAAGGTTTTTAAATTTTATACTAAGTGAAATAGGAAACCATTGTGTGGGGGAGATAAGTAGGGGAAGGCCATAAGCTGAATTGGTTTTTAAAAGATTTACACAATCTGGCTAAATTGCAGGGAGACCAGTAAGGAGGTTATTGGGGTAGCCTGGAGGAGGGATAAAAAGAGGTTGATGGAGGTAGAGTCAACCTGTAGACTGGCAGTGAAAGAGAACACAGGAAAGAGGGAATGAAGCATGATTCATAGGCTTTGGGGAAAAGGGTTGGATGGATGATAATACCGTTTACTGGAATTAGAAAAACTAGAGTGGGAGCAGATTTAAGGGGTAGATTAAAAATTAAGAGTTCAATTTTGTACATGTAAAATTTTAAGTGCCATTTATACCAACAAGAGATGAAATAAAGTAGACAATTATCTATAGTTTTTCTGGTTAAGGGGATGTCAGAAACAGAGATATAAATTTTAGAGTCATCATTTAATATTTGACCCAATTTTTGCATTGACTGAGTCACTCTCTGCCCTTCCCCCCAAACCCCAGGAAGATATATCCACTAAGGAGGTAAAGAAAGCAAAGTAAGACTTTATTATTAGTTTTGTCTTTGGCCCCACATTCCCTTCAGTAATCTAGTGAGCTAGGCTGAGCCACATGGTATACCTTTTGCCAAGCTTAGAGGTAGGCTTGAATTAATCTGGAGCCCAGAACTAAAGTAGGCTGAAAAGCCTGTATTTTTCCCCTTAGGGAAATTGTTTGCAATTTTCAATCTTAGGATCTCAGGATTTATCCTTTCTTTGAGATGACCTAGGGTATGAAACCAGAACAACAGATAACAGGAGAGAGCACATCTACTACCCCTCTTCCCCTCAACTCCCAAGCCTGTTTCTGACCTAGGCATAAACAAGGAAAGCAGGCCTGGGCCAGTTGTCAACTAGGAAAAAGAGAGATTTTGAACAAAGTATGAAAGTTGTCAATGTGTTCTCCAAGGGAGGAGAACCTGTGCCATCTTACCACTCCGACTTGAGGGGTGCGAGGAAGGGAGGGTCTTTCTCATATAGGTTGTACCTTTTTGATTTGATCCTGTTTCAAAATACTGGCCTCTAAATTGAGCACTGCTCTTTTTCATGGTGTGGTGGGGTGGGGGTGGGGGGTTCCTTGGTTTTGATTTTAAATTTTCCTGGAGAGATAGATGTAAGGGGATAATGGAAGGGGTGGAGAAGTCTTGAGGTTTTCGCTACACTACAAGCCCCAGATTTGTGCTCTTAGGATACTGATGTTACAGGTGCCTCCCTCACCTCCACCCAGTTTGCACTCTCCTTTTGGTCAGACAATGTGCTTCTCATAGTGGCTTTGACTATTGAGTGTTGCCCACAGTCCTGTGTTTTACAATTGCGAGCTTTCTGTGTTATCCTGATGGAAAGATTATAAGCTTTTACATGCCATTTATACATTTCTTCTGTACCTACTTCTCTAAGTTTTTCTATTCAGTGTTTTTTCCCTCTCATTGGATCCTTTTCTGTGAATCCAAACATTGGGGCTTCTCAAAGTTCCATTCTCTGGGACCCCATTCCTGTATCTCAGACAGTCTTAAGTTTCATTAGCAAATCTTCCCCTTTTAGCTTTGGTCAAGGATTTGGGACATTTCTGGCCCCCTTTTTCAATCTCTTTCCAACTAATCTTTAAATGTTGGAATGTCTCAAGCCTTGCAAATCTTGTTTTCTCACTCTCTAAATTCTACTCAACAACCACAGTTTCAATTACCATCTCTACGTGATGTTGCCAAAATTTACTCTTCTTTGAGCTCTTTGTCTATCCAGTTACCTGTTCAGCTCTTTACTTGGAGGTCAAAAAAAGACCCTTTAAACTCATCGTAACCAAAGCTGATTTATCTTGCCTGCCTCTCCTCCAAAACTTGACTATGCCCTTCATTCCCTAGGTATCAACAACATTATCCATTGCATTGTGCTAACTTTGCTGTTTTTTTAATTTACATCACCACTCACTACAAGTCAATTATTAAATCTTGTTAATTTTGTCTAAATATCTGTTGAATCCATCTGTTTCTCTTTGTCTTCACTTCTACCATCCCAGACAAACTCCCACCATCTTCCTCATGATCTACTGCAATCACTTCTAAATGCTCTCTTGGCTTCCAACCTTTCTTTTCTCAAATCTATTTTCTACATTGATTGTAGTAATCTTTTTAGAATTCAAATTTGCTAATGTCATTTCCTCAATTTAAATCCTTTATTGACTTTTCATTGCTGTTGGTATAAAGATCAAAATCCTTAAAATCTTTCTAAAGACCCATATGTCTTAGCCCCTGTCTTTTGGTTCTCTTCTCATTTTCTTTATGATCCAGTTGTACTGTCTTCTTTAAGTTCCTTAAATGTACTTTGAATTTTCCCATGTCTGGGTGTTCAGACATGTAATTTGTTTTTCTTGCATTCTTTTATCCTTCTTCATATAATGTGGTGGTGGATATCTGTCATGTTTCCCAGAAGCATAGCATTTGTTGAGCACACTTGCTAGATCTGAGGCATTTCCAGAACTTACAAGTTTTGTCTAGCCAAGGGAGAGAATGAGGTTCCCCAGATGTCTTTCGAGTGAGGGCACGGGCATGTGATCTAATTTCCAACAATCAGACTTACACATGTGAGAATTTAATTTGAAAGTGAACAACTTGAGAAAGACAGAACCTATTGTGCTGGCAAAGATGGCAGCAGAGGCCCAGTTTGGGAAGTGACACTGGTTGCAAGCCTCAGTTTCTGGTGCAAAAGTAGCCAAGATGCTGTTGGCTGCTGTGGTTGCAGGAAAGTTGGGTTTTGGCAGCAATATCAACTGTAGGACGACTTACTGGGTCATTAGCAGTTGAGGAAGTTTCTTCATCTGACCAGTTCTGTGGTGTGTTTTTGGGTGCCATTCCTGAAAGCTTAGTCTTGAACCTAGTTCACCAGTCTGACTCTTTTTATGTTTCATCAGTGAAGAAGGTCAGCTTCTGTTATGTACAGTTAAGAAAGAAAATTGACTGATAGCCCTAGATAATTCCAACTCATTTTTTTTGTTTTTTTTTTTTAGCTCTTAGCATTAGTTTACTTCATGAGCTGCTTCATTAGCCCCGTCCTCTGATCCTTGATGACTAAGACAGGTCTCCCACTATAATGTGCTGTCAAGACTTGGTCTAGTGTAGTTAGTGGCTTGGCACGCAGTCTTTGTTGTTATCTTGCCTGAATTCCAACTCAACTCAGCCCTTTACTTTATATATGAATTTTGTATCAATTACCTAAATAATTGCTCTGTATACCAGTTTCCTTATCTATGAAATGTAGATGATCGTATCTACCTCACAGGTTATTTATAAAGATCAAATGAATGAATACATATATAAAGCCCTTCAAGTGATAGGAAAATGCTCAATGAAAGTTAGCTAATATGTTGTTCTTTTTCATGGTACCCACTTTATTTTTTTAAAAAGTTTTATTCACGTACCATACAATCCATCCAGAGTACCATCAAAGGTTCTCAGTATAATCACAGGGTTGTGCATTCATCACCACAATAAATTTGAGAATATTCCTATCGCCCCCAAACAAAAAAATCCCATACTCCTTCTACCCCCCTATTATTGATACAGCGTTGGTATAGTACCTTTTTTTTAAATAATTATTGCAAGAGTATTACAATATTTCTGTTAAGTATAGTCCGTAGTTTGCATTAGCTGTATTTTCCTCCATATGCCACACTATTATTAACATCTTATAACAGTGACGTACATGTTCTAATCCATGTAAGATCATTCTTATATTTGTGCTATTAACCCTAGTCATCATCCACAACACGGTTCACTGTGTTATACAATCCCACGTTTTATCCTCTAGCCCCACTTATTTTTTTCCTTTCATAATACTTTTCACGGACAGTATTTATTAACGTGTTCACAGAGCAATACTTTAATTAAGACATGTCTTTCAAATAGACTGTAAGATCTATAAGAAGATATTTATTGTGCTCACCATTGTATTCCCAATTCCTATCACAATATATATTTATTTGATAAATGTAGGGTGAGTGTTCTGGATCCCAGAAACCTTGTGCAGAGTCACCCCGCCTCCTGACACATTGAGGCAGGACAGCTTCAGTAGCATGCTCTGTTCCTGCAGCCTCCCCTTAAGCTCCTTGTCTTTACTGATTACTTTCCACGACCCACAACTGACCCCATTCCCACAGAGCACAAAGCCTGTCCCAGATGCTGCGCTTTCCCTTGATGCCCTCATTTCTTTGGTTCTCAGCACCGAGGTTTTTGTGCTGAGTCTACACCATCTGAAAGCTGTTTGAAGCCAGATGGGAGGAAGAGATAAAAAAAGGTTTCATTCATTGCCCAACCAGACTCTGAGGGAAATAAAAACAGCAACAATAGCTAGTGTAAACTGAATGTTTATTATATACGAGACATGATTCATAGAACTTTATGGGTATTAATTTATTGACTATTCACCACAATCACAATCCTGTGAGGAAGAAAACCCCATTTTACGGAAGGGGGAACTAAGTCCAGAGGGAAAGAAAAGTAAGGAAGGAAGGGAGAATAAGAGGAAAACAAGTATGGAAGGAAGATTTTCTGGTGGTAGAGAACTTCAGTTGCTGAAAAGAACTTTAGTATCTGTAAGAGAAACTTCTCTACAGCAGCAGAGGTAACTTTAAAAGTAATATTGATGGTGAAATTATAGAAGATGACACCGAACATGTATCTATCATCAGATCAGCTTTATAATATAGATATTTTTATATGATCCCTTTTAACGGCTTGCTATTTGAAGCTTTTCTCTCTCCTCAAAGTCTAATGTAAGTAGTAGGAATAATACAGATAATTAAGAAATCTGTGCAACTTGTTTCTAGTTAATTGGCATTTTCCTATAAAATATTTAAAAATTATCCTTTGCTTTTCAAAGTCTCTCTTTTCAGAGAGTCACAGTTTTTGCTACTAGGAGTATCCATTCTGTCGGGATTTGGGGAGGCATTTTCACAGATGCTGTCCAGTCACTGATACTCACCTGGAGTTGGGGGGCTTATTTTGCATTTTTCTATATTTAGATCTTACTGCTGTTGTTATATATTTTTTTTTCAAAGAAAAGTGAAAGCAGCTGGTGTGCCAATTCCCTTGCAGAAACTGTTGCACAGCTAAACCTGTTTTCCAATTGTACTGCTCTCGTTCTTTTCAACAAAACTCAGAGAAACACATTTTCAAAGTTAGCATGAGGGTAATTGCCAGAGAATCTGCTTCAAACCATGTCCCAGGAAGGCTTTTTCTTTCCAGCCTTTGCAGATCTTGAGAGAGATTCTCACAAGCTGCCAGAAAGATTAGGTGGGTGTTTGGGGGATTTGAAGCCCATTTGGAAACAACTCTACAGAGGGGGTTGAGTTGAGAGGAGTTCTCGTGACCCACTGGGGATGAAGCTAGGCTTGGATTAAGCAGTGGGATGGAAAGGCACTTTGACATATCATGAGCATGCAGCATCCTCATCTTGGTCTCTCAGCAGTCATCCCATTTCTAAAAGTTCGAGTGGTCTGGCTGGTACATAGAGGCGTGCAGCATAGAGCTCTTTCAGCTATGACCGTTGGAGCTAGGTGCTAGGGGAGATTCTTTGGCATTTATGAGCCTCAAAAGGGATGCCTTTGGGGTTGGAAACTGGGTACGAGAAATTGAAAGGAATGTCAGAACTTTGCCTAGGCTAATGAGTCTCAAATTTAAGTATAAGAATCACTTAGGAAATTTATTAGAAATACAACTTCCCAGGTCCCTGTTCAAGAGGTTCTGATTTAGTACCTCTGATGTGGGACTTAAGAGATCTTTTGTGTTATGACCCCATGTAATTCCAACTGGCTCAGGTGGTCCAGGTGGACACTGGTAGAAAAAAAATGCCCTGGTGGATTGGTAATCTATTTGACTTCTGCTTTGACATCATGTCATCATATGAGCTGATCTATCCGGACGCCACATATTCAGCAACAAAGTAAAGCAAACAGAAGATACTCCATGATCCTTTGCAGACACTCCTAGGATTTCCACCAAGCTCTCTGTATCAGTCAGGGTAGGATCTATATATGGAGAGATTTGTTTCAAGGAATTGGCTTATGTGATTTTGGAGGCTGGGTAAATCCGAAATCCATTGGTCAGGTTGTCAGGAAGGGCAGGTTGGAAACTATCTAGGAAGTGCTGACAATGTGGTCCCCAGATAGAATTTCTTCTAGGGAGTCCTCAGTTTTGCTCTTAAGAGCTTTCAACGGATAGGATGAGGTCCGTCCACATTATTGAGGATCAAGTCAACTGATTACATATGTTCAGCACATCTACAAAATAATCTGGATCAGAGTTTGAGTAACTGGGAACCACAGCCCAGCCAAGTTGACACATAAACAATCATGCCCCTTTCTCTGCCTCAGATCTGCTACCGTTCTATTTCAAAGACTTTGATCTGAAGCTGGTTTGCACCCTGACTTTTGGATTTGTTCAGACTTTGACTAAGCCTCTCACAACCTGAGGATTTTGACTCAGCCCAACTTGTTAACATTTTCTACACCTGGGATAGAATGTGCTGCACAGGAACTAATCCCCGTCCTCAACCCACATCACCCAGTTTTGAGAGTTTGGACACTTGAAACAGTGCTTAGGGTTCTCGGGACTGCTGCTCAAGTTCCCGGGAGACACAAAGTCAGATAAAGGCTTGGCGATGTCACCCTGCAAAAAAGAAGGGGTTCTGCCAGCTGGTTTTAAAGAAGTGCTGGCTTCAGGTTTATGAAGTCTGTATCCCTCCCTTCCTCCTATATATACCTGTCTCAGGTTATGTGTTATCCTGTGACTCCTTTTCCCCTTTATACTTTCTAAGATGTTCGTTTTAACCTAATTTCTATTTTGCTGAAATTCCAGGAAGGAAAGAGTGCATGAAAATATATTTTTTTCCTTGGATTCTGCATTCCCCTAAGGGGCAGCCAGAGAGGAAAGCAACAGAAACTCACTAAGGGCCTGGGTATTGTGCTGGTGTCCATAATATTCCATTTAATATTTACGGCAGTCTAGGAGTAGATGTTACTGTTTCCATTGTACTCATGAGAAATCAGAGGTCTCTTTCAGCTGCTAAATGGTGCAGCTGGGATTCAAACTTAGAACTGTAAAGGTTCCTTTTCCAAATCTTCTGTGTGGCTTTTTATAGATTCTTGATCCTTAAGATATTTCAAGCTTCTCTCTTATGCTTTAGGCAGAGTGAGCACGGCTGTTTTATAGTCTGTGTCTGACAATCCTAATAACTGAGTTCTTTGTGGTGTTTTTTTTTTTCCTGTTCTCTAGTGATTCCAGTGATTTCTTTTTTTCTTTATGTCATCATTTTTCCATGTTATGTCTGGTTATATTTGATTATGTGCTGATGATCACTTTAAAAATGTTTACAGTAATAAAGAGTTTAAAATAACAAAGGAAGATCTTTTCAAAACTAATTTGGTTGCATTTCTGCCAGGCACTTGCAGTACCGTTACTTCCAGTCTGGGATAAACTCGATCTAAGATCTAGGCTTGATGTTTCTTAAGTCCACCAGGGTAACCCGAAATTTCTGAGGACTGCTTTACTTCTGGCTTACCCTGAGGGTTTAGTCCACTGGGGTCTTATTGTATGGAGGGTCTCAAATTATAGATACTCCCCTTGTGGCTCTGGGCTCTGACACCTCCCTTAACCCCAGATAACAGAAAAAGTTTCAGATTTCTTGTGATCGGTAAATTCCTTCAGGCAAATTGGCTGCCATGTTTACCTATCTCAGTTTCCATTAGTGGATTTGGCCTGGTCATTCTTTACTAAATTGTCAGCTTTCTGTTGTTTTGATGATTTGTTCCTAAAATTGTGTCCAGCATTTTTACTAATTTCATTAGGAAAGCTTTGTGACTAATATAGCTGAATATGATATATTAGAAAATACAATACAAGATATTTTTCAAATATAACCTGAAAACAGACATCTAGAGGCCTCTATTTTTCCTTTTCACTTATTTGTGGGTCTCCTGTTTTCCTTTCAGTGAGTCCTTTTGTGCTGTCCTGTCCCTTTTTCCACTTAATCTCATCCTGGCAATACACGTCTATGGATTAGTGGTTTGTTAGATAGCTGGGTCGTTGTGCTGACTTCACAGGTGCTTTGTATAAGTCTTAGGGAATCTCCAAAATGAAGGCTATCTCTGTTTGTAAACTGAGAAATAAATCCCAATAATTCTGGCAAAGGAGCTCCTAATATATTAGTATGCCAGTGTACTATGACAAATACCAAAGAATGGATTGGCAGAAGACCCACATCAGGGAATTGGCAGGGCAGCACTTTGTCCCTTTATTTCGTAGCTGGTGCTGGCTTTGCGCAGTCCTTGGGGTTCCATGGCTTGCATCTCTGTCTCCCTCCACATGGCCATCTCTTGCTCTCGTGTTTGCTCTTCTGGTTTCCACTGACTTCCAGCTTTAGGCTCCTTTCACTGCAAATGGATTTCCTCTTTTAAAAAGGCCTCCAGTCGTATGGAATAAGGCTGGCCCTTATTCCATTCAGCTACACCTAAATAGGATTTTAGAAGATCCTATTCAGAAATAAGTCCCCACTTTAACAGGTAATACACCTTTAAAAGTCCTACTTACAAATGGATTCATACCCACAGCAACTCAAATTCAGATTAAGAGCATGACTTTGGTTTGGGTACATAATTCAATCTATGACTGTGTGTGCATGCTTGTGTGTAAGTAGAGCACTATGCTGGCATGAGTTTCTTATGATTAGAATAGACTGACTAAGGCTACAACATACTGGCAAGGTTTGGATATTTTTTTCTCCTTGCTTCTTTATATCCAACCTGCCGACTGTGAAACCCTTTCCACTGGTGTTGTAGTCCAAAACCAAACACTCAGTCTTGGCTGTGTATCATTTTTATCCTAGTGTGCTGGGTACCCAGCCACAGTTCCTTCCAGTCTGAGTTTACTTTGCCTCCTACTCTGGTTAAAGAAAGAAAGTGAACCCACAGAAGTGTTTTTTTTCCTTCCAAGATCTGGGACCCCATAAATCATGTCACTAAGAAATGTGATGATAGTTTCTGTTCTTGAGGAGATTGGAAGAAGAGAGGCATGCAAGTTCCAGAGTAGTTTTGTAATTTTCCTAGGTGGTGGCACAGAGAGAAGGATTCCAGCAGGCTAGTTCCTCCGCCCTAACTAGACAATTCTCTACCTGAGTGTTTCCATGATGGAAATGCAGAGACATCAGTAGTGCCACTCAGGCGGTTTAGTGTTAACAATGAAATTGTCAAGATTTCCGTTTTGTTCCTATCCAAGCAGACAGGGCATTGTTTTTATCCCTTGGTTTAGCCCATGAATC
Organism: Choloepus didactylus; assembly: GCF_015220235.1. Taxonomy (NCBI): domain Eukaryota; kingdom Metazoa; phylum Chordata; class Mammalia; order Pilosa; family Megalonychidae; genus Choloepus; species Choloepus didactylus. The sequence continues at coordinate 23,425,584 of NC_051309.1, forward strand.
AATCCTTTTGTACGTGATCAGTGGGACTATGTATGTTTTCTGAAACCGTCTGGCTTCATACTTGGCAGGCTTTACTGTTGAACTGTAGTTCTACAAATGAGAAGGAAAATACGCAGATTCTTACAAGTCCGCAGATTGAATTACAAGGCAATCAAAGGAGATTTTTTTTTTCTAGTCTGGTACTTGGATTTGGTCATTGTGATTCCTAGAGATATGCCTTCTAGTACTTAAATTAGGTTTTGTAAAAAAAAAATTATTTTAAAAAGTTAGTATTTTCTGGATTTTGGTTGACAGAGCTGGGAGGAGGCAAAGATAGCAAATGTGGACAGATAGAAAGAATATGTAGTAAATGCTTCTGCTCCTGAAAAAGATTAATGGACTTGAATGATATGTTTTCCATTTCCCAACAATACTTTATTTAAAAGGAGCCAAAAAGAGCCAATGCAGCTTGATTTAATTCCTGTCTTGAGGTCATTCAAACCATCACTTTCTAAACAAAGCATTTTGCAAGCCTCCATGCACAAATGTAAAAGGGGTTCTGCATCAGTTAACCTGTCAGGAACCTTTTGTACAAAGAATATCCACAATCTCCCACCACCCAAAAAAAAAAAAAAAAAAAAAAAAAAGAAAAGAAAATCCAAGAAGACTTGCAGACAAATATCTGGTAGTTCATGGGTAAAACAATTTAAAGAGAACTGAAAGACACAGATTTATACCAAGGAAAAATTAAAGAGTTGATCCTGCTTTGCTGAATTATTAGCTACAGGATGCATTTTGGTTGAAAGCAATCCTAGTACAATTAAAATGTGATTTATTATATAAATATTCATTTTCACCTAAATTATTTAGTAATATGTCTTATTCCTAAATAACTTACCTCTAATTTATTTAGTATCATGTAAAGCAGACCTGCTTTATAATATAATTTCAGTACTTAGAAACTGATATAAGTATATCCCATAGATTGGGTTTACTTATTCTGGCTTTAAAAAACAAAATTCTCAAAGAAAAGAGTCACAAAACCTTAGAGTGTTGGACCTAAAATACTAATAGAAAATGAGCTTAAGTTCTTAACCAAAGGGATGGAAATTAGTGTAAAACTGCTTAGGGAATTCTCATACTTTGGCATCGTAATGTAGTTTCCAAGGATGGGCTTTGGGGTATCCACAAGCCCTGAAATTATACAGAGGGATGCCATGGCGTTTTTATGCTTACTGAGTCAGGGATATAGGCACAGGTTGAGTTGCATGCTGGCCCTTCTCGTTTTGGAGGCCTTACTTCTAGAAATATAAGATAATGCTTCAGTTTGTTCATAGGAACAGAAAGTACATGATGGAGCTATTATCACTTCTTCCAACTTATCCAATAGGCTTTTGGTACTATGTGGAAGCTGTACCTAGAAGCTAGGCACTGTTTTCTTTACTGAATATACTTCTAGGAACTAGGGAGGAACTCTGTGTGTTTGTGTGTGTGTGTGTGTTTCTTTGTGCCCGAAAAGTGGTAGGTGTTGAAAAAATGTTCATTGGGTAATGCATGCATGAATGTCAAAATGAATGAATAACCAAATAAATAGAATCATATACAACTTAACTTCTTCATTGTACCCTTTACTTGGTTCAAACAAAAAACTGGAAAAGGGGATTAAGAGAAGTTTTTTCCCACTGTGTTCTCCTACGGGGCAGGAAAAAAGATCTTGACTGGCCATAAATGATTTTGTCTGTGTTTAAAAACTTCCCCCAAATGGTAATTTCTCTCTCTCTCTCTCTTTTTCTTTTTTTTTCAATTTTAGCTATCGAAGTTGATAAAGTCAATCTTAAAGTATATTGTGCATGGGCTCTTCTGGATAGCTTTGAGTGGAACCAGGGCTATAGCAGCCGATTTGGTCTCTTCCACGTTGATTTTGAAGATCCAGATAGACCCCGAGTCCCTTACACATCAGCGAAAGAATATGCCAAGATCATATGCAACAATGGTCTAAAAGAAAATCTGTAGAAATAGTGACTGGAAAATATCACCTGGAGAAGGGGCCTTTTGGAAAGGAAATCTGCTTTGGTGATCTCTCAGACAACCTTAAGTTGCCTTTGTAATCAATAGCTCTTAGCTGATGCACGATTATGGAGTCTGAATATATAATGCCTGGGGCTTTACTTAATACAGGCTTTTAATCTGCTTGTATTTGGGTCAATGAGGTTTTAAAAAAAAAAGTAGAATAGAAAAACCATTGAAGTCAATTTTTATATAAAAAATCAGATAGATGAGGAAACTTTCTTTTAAAACTCAGAATTTTTCTAGAAAAAGTAATGCAAAACTTGTAAAGATACTGTCTATAATTAGCCTCTGTAGCAGCATATCATTTATAAGAATACTTGTTCATTGCCTATTTAAAATTTTTTGCTATTATTATAGTTATAAAATTTATTCAACAAAGGAATTGATTGGTAATCTGTTTAATACAGTGGATTTGTTGATATATTTGGTGCACATTTTATCCATGCCTGAATAAGTACCTCTTTCTCTTGTATGATGATCTTTTGAAAAATAAAAAGTATTTGAATGACAGAAACTGTATTTGAGTGTTAATGTTCAGCAAATACTAGATTCCTTCTCTAAAGTGACACCAAATTAAAAGCAAAGTAATAACTGAGGCATAACCTTTACCTTTGAGTAGATTTTTTTTTAAGATTTATGTGAACATTGGTAATATAATAAATACATGAATGAGTGATGGGCATGAGTATAAGCAAAAATTTGTGACGTTGGTTATTGGAACTTCTGAATTGCATCCATGAGGCTGATTGGAATTGGAAGTTCTACTGGGCTCAGAAGTAGATGAAAGGCTTCCCTTGGATTCCACGTCTCCCCTCTATCAAACCTTCCACTGTGTATGGAGTTAGGCCTCTCACATATTCAGGTAATATTTAGTTTTAGTTTGCCTGAGATGCCATCACAAATACTACACAGTGGGTTTGCTTAGACAATAAGCATTTCTTGGCTCACGGTTTCAGAGGTCAGTAAAGTCCAACATCAAGTTATCTGCAAGGCTTGCTTTCTCCCCAAAAACTGTAGCATTATGGTGCTGCTTCCTGGCAACCGTTGTGTTTCCTTGGCTTTCCTGTCACATGGCAATATCCTCTCTTTTCTTTGGCTCTTCCATTTTTGCCCCTGAGTTTCAGCTTCTGTCTCTATTTAAGGTCTACAGTAATCTAGATTAAGACCCACCCTCATTCAGTTGAAAAATAACATCTTCAAGAGGTCCTATTTACAATGGGTTCATATCCACAGGAATGTCGATTGAAATCAAGAACATGTCTAAATTGGGGTACGTAATTCAACCTACCACATTTACCAAGCACCCATTATTGTGTGTATTAGAATTGAAGCCAAGAGGTAGGTATTATCATCTGCATTTTGCAGATGGAGATACTGAAGTTGCATCTTCCTCAAATCATGTTAGTATCTGTTTACTGAACCCATAATCTGTAACATCAGTTCTATTCTGCGTCCAGCACACCATAGGTTAGGGCACCATGGAAGTCTTCGATGCATTTTCTTTTTAATAGAAGGAGAAAGAAACAAAGGCGTGGAGTTGCCTGGTGCAGAAGGAAGTGGGGAAGATGGTTTTCTGTATTCTCACTCTGCTTCCCCCAGGAAACTGCCAAGAAACTGCAAATACTTTGACATTCTCATAATGTTTTTGGCCCTCGGCAGATGCTATGTCATTTTTTTTTTTAATCTGTGGTCAATTTCTGGATCGTTTTCATGTTCAAAATCAGGGAGTTATTTACAGCAAAGAATGCACACTCAGTTACTTTGGACAGAGTAAGAAAGAAATAATTGTTGTAGTTCAATAAATGTGGATGCACAGGGGAAAATTATATTAAGATTAAAATGGTATACATAGGAAATTCTATTACATCTTTGCCACTGGTTTGTTATTTTTATTGTTCAATGAGACATTATCTCACAATTTGTGTTCGTTTAAAAAGCACATTTCTAAATCTTATTTCATTCCTCTCCTATCCAGCCTGTCTTTTTCATTTTTACCATGTTATCGTATTCACAATTATGTGCCCTCTTACATTATCTTGCCAGACAACTGAGTTTTCCTTTTAATTAGGATGCTGCTCTGAATATTACTTATCCTACAGGGCATGTTTACAAGTTTTACAGCAATACAAATGAGTACTGTATTTTCCTTACCAAAACCAGAAAATTAATATTCACACTATAAATAAAATGATCTGTCACATTTGGCCTTCCAGGTGAAAGGACATCCTAGCTGCTGACACCAGACATTCCTCACTGTGCAGTGGCTTTCTATAGTTCTCTGCTTTAAAGGCTGGTTCTTGGTCCAAGGAATGGATCGTATAAAGGGTACTTTGCTAAAGAGTCCTGTAAATTAGTATTCCAATGAGTTTAAGTTGAAGAAAGAAACAAACAAACACCAACCATACACCTAACAGCCCCCTCAGTATTTCAATTAATGTTACTTTTAATTGCTTGTATTAGCATTTGATAATAAGATTGATTGGCTTGGGTCTGTCAAGGGAACAGAACTTGAATTCTTTAAATGGAGAAACAGGAGCTGTTCATTATACTTAAAAATCCGTAGACACCTTATTTAGATGTTTTAAAAGGGCATTAGAGGATTATAAAACATGTTTCATATCTGTTTTATCTAAGGGGAAACTTGGATATCACAATGATGGATTGGACTCACTTGTATTTCTTCTTCTTCTTTTTTTTTTTTAGAAACATGTGAGCACATGTTATTAACATCCTGGAAATCTCTCAAGATAACTGGTATTTTGATCGTTTTTATTTTAGGACAAAGTGTTTCCAAATTACTAAAAGCATAAAGAAAATTACAGTAGCCCATTTTCATTTTGATGTGTAGGACTTTAATTTTGTAACTTCTGAGAAAATCAGGAGGAATAGTCTGCCTCAGTCCTTTTTTGAGTGAGATGGTATGAGTTCTCATTAAGAAGTCAGTAAACTAAGAAGCTGGCAACCTTGGTATGTGGCAGTGGAGTGCCAGTCAGCTTTTGTGCTCTGGGAATTTGTGTTTGGCCCATAGCTTTTAATTATTTTTATGAACGACGGAATAATAACTATAGTTGTAATATATTGAAAAACTTCCCGACACTGACTGACCAAAAAGTAGATTTATATGATAATCCTTAAATATTATTTCTATTGCGCGATGCTAGGCAGAAAGAAAATAGAATACCGAGCTTCATTACTAAGAGAGGAGAATATAAATCAAAGCTGATGGAATTAATACTGTTTAATTACTAGCAATACACCTCACCTGGAGAACACATATTCATTACTGACCACAATATTTTAGGCTGTAGTTGTCCTGGGAGGGATAGAATGCAGAGCATAAAGCAAGATAAGACTTAATGAATGAAATTAGAAGAAATTCTTACGTAGAGAAACTTTATGGTGGCCTTTAGAATTACAGGTTATGGCAGATTGAAGGGAGAATAAAATTTGCCTATAGTGGCAGTAGGCAAGATGGGAGAGGGGGTAAAAGGTCTGGGTTATGTTCATGGGGAAAAGTGGTTCCCAGTGGTGAGAATTAATGAGGTTTTCTTGAGAGGTTTAGAAAGGGACTGTTGTCCTCAGCATTCCCAGTGTCTGCAAGTGTCACCTAAATGATGACAGGCTCATGTGAGATTGCCTGAGTGATGGGTGATTTCCTATATGAGACAAATTATAATGTAATCACCCTGACTGCAGGTTCTGAAGTCAATTCTCATGCCTTTTTTTTCTTTTTTACTCTTTTTTAATGCAGTTTTACTGAGATGTATTCACACACCATATAATCCATCCAAAGTATACAACCAGTGGCTCATAGTCTCATCATATAGTTGTGAATTCATCACCACAACCAATTTTAGAACATTTTCTTTACTCCAAAATAAGGAAGAAAATAAAAATAAAAAAGAATACCTAAAACATCCCATACCCCTTATCCCCCCCTATTATTTATATATTTTTGTCTTTATTATTCCATACACTGGATAAAGGGAATGTCAGTCACAAGGTTTCCACAATACTATGATCATATGAGAAAAGCTATATAGTTATAAAATCATCAACAAGAATCAAGTCTACTGGATTACAGTTCAACAGATCCAGGTATTTCCTTCTAGCTATTCTAACACAGTAAAAACTACGAAGGGATATCTATATACTGAATAAGAATAACCTCTGAATGACCTCTCCATTCTATTTGAAATCTCTTAGACACTGAAACTTCATTTTGTTTCATTTCTTTTCCCCCTTTTGGTCAAGAAGGCATTCAGAAATTCACGATATCAGGGCCAGGCTCATCCCTGAGAGTCATATCCTATGTTGCCAGGGAGTTATGTCCCATGAAGGGGGCAGAATTCACTGGGTTTTAAACCAAGTGATATTGCTCAAGATACTAAACTTTCCTGTGCCTCAGTTTCTCCATCTATACCAGTAATAGGAATAGTACTAATACCTTCCTCCTAAGGCTGCTGTGAGGGGTAAATAAGTTGATAGGTGTAACATGCTTAGAAGAGTTCCTGGCACATGGTAAGGGAATGATTAGTATGAGCCATTATTTCTATAATCGTCAGAGTTGAAGATGTCCAGCCACCTATTCGGTATGTATTTATTAAAATGGACTGTGCAATATTTTGTAGAGATGCAAAACTGTAGGCGAGAGAGTGCTTGCTCCAAAGAAGCTCAAGGACTGCTCAGAAAACTAGGAGAGGAATGAGAAATGTTAGCAGACAATGCCAGGTGAATTTCCCATTAGGTAAAAGTTTTATATGAGCAGAGGGAGAGCTCACTGCATGCTGGGGTGGGTAAGGATGGCTTCATGGAATCCAGATTTGTGGGATGGAGAAATCAATGATTGAAAGAGGGTATAGTAGAATGAGTTATGTACCCCAGAAAAAAAATGTTATTCATCCCTTCATGTGAGTATGAACTCATTGTAAATAGGTCTTTAAGAAGATGTTGTTTTTAGTTAAGATGTGGCCCAACTGAATCGGGTTGGGCTTCAAGATTGCTGGAGTCTTTTATAAGCAGAATGAAGGTCAGACACAGAGAGAAAGACTGGGAAGAAGTTGAAAGTCAACGGAACCCAGAGGAGAAAGGAGAAGACTTCACCATGTGTATTTGTCATGTGACAGAAAAGCCAAGGACTGAGGATCAACTGCAGTCAGACCCTGAATGCTATAGTGTTTGAGGAGAAAGCATTTTTTGTTGACACCTCAATTTTGGGATTCTCCTGCTTCAAAACCGTGAGTGAATTAAGTCCTGTTGTTAAAGCCAACCCACTGTATGGTATTTGCTTTAGCAATTGGGAAACTAAGAGGGCAAGAGAAAACAATACTAGTAAAAACATAGAAGTGAGAAAGCATAAAGCCTGAGTGTTTCTGTGTGTGTGTGTATGTTTCTGTGTGTATGTGTGTGGTGGAAGGGCAGTCCAGGCCAGTTCTCATTGGGAAGGGGAGAGTGGGAAGATCACAACTTTAATGTGGAGAGTCTCTGCTGTTCTAAGGTTGGGGTTTTCTCTTAGAGCAAGGCTGAAGGTTTGTGTGCAGGATGGTGATGATTTAAAAGCAACATTTGGAAGGATAGCAAATGAAGTACGATGTAGGAACCAGATAGAAAGTTTCTTGTAGCAGAATATCGGTTTTGTGTTAAAGGCCTTATTTTGGGTGGAAGTATACATATGGAAAGTTAATGGATAATTATAATTAATAGATCAAAAGTACAGGGGAAATTAAATGCAACCTGGTCCCTTGGATCAGATTCTGGAACAGAAAAAAAGGACATTGGTGGAAAAAAGGTAAAACTCAAATAAAATATGTGGTTTAATAATAATACTTTAAGAATGTTAATTTCTTAGTTTTGCTACGTGTTGTTTTAATTTGTAAAGCTGATGAAATGCAATATACCAGAAATGGTTTGGTATTTACAATGGGGATTTATTAACTTACAAGTTTACAGTTCTTCGGCCATGGAAATGCCCAAATCAAGGCATCAACAGACGATTCTTTCTCCCCAAAGACCAGCTACAGGCAATTTGGGACTCCTCTGTCACATGGAAAGACATATGGCCATGTCTACGGGTCTCTCCCTTCTCTCCTCAGTTTCATTGCTTCCAGCTTCTGGCTTTAGTGGCTTCTGTCTGTTTTCTGTGTGTCCTTTTCTCTCAGCTTCTATGGCTCTTCTCACTCAGCTTCTCTTTCATATGGGACTCCAGTAAGAGGATTAAGACTCATGTGTGGCACACTTCAGCTGAAAAAACCTAATCAAAAGTCCCACCCACAACAGGTCCAAACCCAAATGTATTAGCTTTAAGAACAATCTTCTGGGATCTGTACAGCTTCAAACAATCAAACGTACTATGGTTATGTAAGATCTTAACATTAGAAGAAGCTGAGTGAAGGAAATGTGAAACTCTCTATACCCTCTTGACAACTTTACTGTAAATCAAAAATTATTCCAAAATTAGAAGTTAAAAAGTATATATGGGAAGAGTTAATAATGTATTCAGATAATATGTTAGGTTTAGACAACATATATTATGATCTACATATACAAAGATACAATAAAAGAAAGAAATAACCACTGTTAATTGTTTTTCCTTTTTTTAATTTGTTGTAGTATTACAACCTTCTTTATAAATTTGTTATCACATTTTCCACATTTAGCTTTTGTTTTTCTTTATTATCAGAAAAATATTTTCAAAGACAAACTTCAGTGATCAAAGTGATACTTGGATGTTGGGTAATGGGGATGAAAAGGTCAGCAATGACTGTGTAAGGGAACAATGGAACAATTGAGAGAAATTGGCAAATTAATATCCTTCATTACATCTAGAGGATACTTTAAATACAGGTCAACAAATATATCTTAAGTACTTGCTACAGTTTTGAGATATTTAAAAATTAATTACTTCCTCTTCTATTGTCTACAATAGCCAATTTGTATCTGTGCTACACATAATGGTTTTTGTTTGTTTGCCCTTCTAGAGGGTGAACAACTTGAAGTCTTGATCATCTTTGCACTGCTAGTACCTAGCATGATATCTGGCATACACTAAGTGATTTATGAATGTATTAAATCAATGCTAGACCAGATGCTAGGTAGTCAAATTCTTATTTGCAATGGAAACTTCAAGATGTAGATTTAATCATTCAGTCTTCACAAGAACTCTATGAGGTAAATTCTGCAATTATTATCCCCAATTTACAGATAAGGAAACTGAGGCAGAGAGAAGCTAAATTACTCATATAAACCATACAGCTGCTAACTGCTGGAGGCAACATTGAAACATATACAGTCTTTTTCTAGACCTCAATATGCTACTTCAGATTCTCTCCTGACAAAGTTGAGAATTTATTTGCCCTCGGTAACCCTGGCACATGACTTAGTCATAGCAGAACATTTCAGTATAATAAAACTCTAAATCTTCAGCTGATTTTCCATACCTCACAGAGTGGTAAATATGTAGTTTGTTTCTTTCCTAAGAATACCATTGTCTCTATTGAGCATTATTTTCTTTGCCTTGACACTCACCCAGGCCATTTTGATTTTGAATCTTGTATCAGCAAGGTTCTCCAGAGGAACAGAACCAGGAAGATCTGTCTTTCCATCCATTCATCCATCCATCCATCGACCCAAGAGATGTATATAAAATCTCTTTAAATACACACATACATACACACACACACTTATTTCAAGGGGACTGGCAAGTCTGAAATCTGTATGGCAGGCTGGAAACTCTCTGGCAGGAGCTATTGCAGCACTCTTGAGGCAGAATTTCTTCTTCCTAAGGGAATCCTCAGCTTTACACTCAAGTCCTTCCAACTAATTGGATGAGGCACACTCAGACTAAAGTAAACTTTACTTAAAGTCAACTGATTGTAGAGGTTAACCACATTTACAAAATATCATCACAAATTTGTGTTTAATTGCATAATTGGGTAATAGAGCCTATATAAGTCGACACAGAAGTAACCGTCACAAATCCTGGCTTCTAAAAAGGTTGTTACTTTTCTGAGCAATGGCATTGATCAAAACAAATTTATTCCTGTGATAAAAGTCCTGCATACCCAGTCACCAGTTAAGCTTGTGTAGGGGTTAAGTGTGTGGGAAGTGTTGTCAGATAACCCAGGGCTTGACTCCAGCGCCATCATTTACTGACGTGTGACTTCAGGAAATTTACTTATGTCTCTGATTTTTACTTCCCTCAACTCTAAAGTGAGAACAAAACTACTTCATAGGACTATGCTGAGGATTAAATGACATGATACATGTAAAATAACTCAGAACACTAAGTAAGTGGTAATTATTGTGTCCTTTAAGTGGTAGCCAATATTGCTTTCTGTTAATTTAAAAAAAAGTGCAAAGACTCTAAAATTAGGGACATATTTTTAAACAATCAGTTCTTGCTACTTGCTCACCTTATTTCCTTTTGTTTTCAACTGCACTAAAACAGTTATTTGTTAAAGGTCACCCACTGAAACCTCCAAGAAAGCAACTTATCTTTCCTTCATTTAAGGTTTAGTCTTCCCTGGACTAGAGTTCCAATCCAATGCTGAATTCCTCTGTGACTTTTTCAGGTCCATCCTGCCCAGGGGTTGGAGGCTGCTTTCTAGAAAAGTGACAACTTCCCCACTGCTACTACCTGCTGAGTGATGACTAAAGAGCTGTCTTGCATGGAATATAATTCTATGGTGGGCTCTATGTGCCTCTTGTGTGGTCCAGATTCCATGTTGTGCAGAACTGAAAACATTTTATTTACCACTTGAGTGGCAATGAAGAAGTCTGGTGGAGAAATCACACTGTGTTTCCATTCTCCTGTAAGTATCTCTCTCTCTCTTTTTTTCTTCCTGAAACTATAATACCTAATTCTTATTGCTTTAATAGTCTGTGAATTGATTTGAATGCAAGATGGAGATAGTGAAAGGATTTGGCCAAGAATAAATTTTTTTTCCTCTCCATTTCATTTTTTTTTCTTTTTTTACAGTATAATGGGCCCCCAAAACCTTCCAGATTCTCTACCTTCTGATCATGCTGTCTATTGTAATTCTTCCTGATGGCAAACTTCTCCTGATTGACTTTAAATTACATTTAATCCTGTTAGGATCACTTTTTATTGAACGACATGCATTGTGATGGCATTGATGAGAGTCCAGAAGCAGAGATGCCCAGCCAGAGGAAAATAAACTCTTGGAACTTTCTAATGCTTGTCATTTTCACGCTGGGCCCAGCTGTGTAGCCTCTCGAAGGCTGCAGAGGATTGAGGTGTTCAGTGCAGATAATAGTGGACTCCAGGTGGTGTGGAGAGCTCTCCACTACAAGAAAATAATCCTTTGAGCCCAGTGGACTGAGAACCAAAGACTGTTTTTTTCTAAGACAGTTTAATTCTATTAGTGAAAAGCCCTGGCAGGGGGAAATTGCCTGTGCTAAAATCTGTGCACAAATTAAAATAACCAGGCTAAGGGGGGAAATAGCACTATAAAAGGCTTTATCACTCTAGTGGATAATAATATCCTTGTTACATTAGGATCTGGGGACCTAAAGATATAGGAGGCTTTATACACAGCATATGGGTTCTCTTTACTCAACTATAGCCTGTGCAATAAACCTCTTCTTGGGTGCTTATTTGATGAATTTCAATTCTGTGCCAAAGCATACTTTTGTTCTTATCCAGAAAAAGTAGAAAATAAGGTCTGCATATTGTTGCTGTGTGTTGACACCTTACAAGATCAATGCCATCCAAAGCCCCAAAATGGCTAAATGTATTGCATGTGTAAGTTTCCTGTAATTTGCATGGGATTTTTTTGGCAATGAGTCCTGTTAATATTTCTGTTTTGATGTGGCATGTGAAATTTATTTAAATGCATACTTCGATTTAGAAGAAATTCATTAAAAAGGGGTGAATAGGCAAAAAAAAAAAAAAAAAAAAAAAAAAAAGCTGTCAGCACAAATTCTGTTCATTTTCCAGGGTGACAGAATTCAGAAGTCCCGAGGACTGTAACTGTTGAATAGCTAATGTTACATATCATAGTACTACCTGCATGATAGGTCCTCCTCATTGATTAATTGGCAACAGCAAGTCTAAAGCTTGTGCTACATTTCCCTAATTCCATGCTAAGACAACATAAGCGATCAGCTGTTACACATTTGAAAATTGTGCCATGTAAGTAAATAAAAGCACAACTCATAATTCCTTCAAAGGATGATGGCAAAGCTTGTTGTAGAATTAAGCAATAATGATACAGATGACTCTTTGTGCTCTAGCAATGGACCAGGGCTTCTAGCACCAGTACGTCTCTTTCCTAACCTAGAGAAAAATTAAGATAGTAACCAACTGTTTTTATTTCTTCCCTCCCCTCCCCCTTCTTTCCTTCCTCCTCCTTACCTCTCTGTCACTTTATCTTTCCTTCCTCATTCTCTTCTCTCTCCCATCCGCTCACTCACTCATTCACTCACTCCATCACCCTCAGATTCTTTCATCAGATATTTACTAAGAACTTGTCTTGGCCAGGCATTGTCGTACCCTGGGTCTATAATGTCAATAAGACAGATATGGCTCTGGTCCTTAAGGAACTTAGAATTTATGTGGAAACACTACTGGATTATTCAACAGGAAGACCAAGCTCATGATTAGGACACCAGCAAAATTGCAGAGCCCCTCCCCTTTAAAAGATAAGCTTGGTATATGCTATTTGGAGTAAAGCTTTGAAGCAATCATGATGGGAAAAATCAAACCTTTATTGGACTTCTTAAACTTATTTTAAAGTTTTGGTTTTTCTTTCAAATTTTGAAACCCATATGGTGTTGGAGGAGACACCATTATCCCGTCAGAGCTTAGGGCCTCTAAAAGTCTTAATAGAGAACATGTGGGGAACAAGTAATTAGACAGTGACATTGAACAAGTAATTAGAAGTGTGATGAGTACTGTAAAGGAGAAATACAGAGTGCTATGGAGCATATGACAGGGGGACTTAACCTCTCTTCTTTTTCCTTGATGAAATCCAAGACATGCACATTTTACTGCAGTGTAATAAAGTCCTTGGAAGGGTTGGTGTTTATAGTGCCTGGGATGGGCAAGGCGTGGGAAGAAGTAATCAATTTCCCGGCTGCCCATGAACTAGAAAAAAGCACTGTTCTAGGCAAATGAGAAGGAATTAAAGGCCCCTGAAAAGGGGCTTGTATAGGATCCAGGTTTTTGCTTTAACCAAATGGACTAGCTGGATGGTCTTAAAGAAATAAGAATCGTTTCCTTTATCTCCAAATGGCAGGAATAATGGAAAGAGAAGTTGCAAGTTAAAGGCCATATTATCCACACTGCACGAATAAGCTTTAAAAATTCTGCTACTCATGGGGTTTGGGGGATGCTTGATATCAGGACTATTTCTGGAATAGCTTTTTGATGCTGCAAGTAGTAACGTATTAGTTGGTCCCTAGGAAGTTTGATATACTACATCCATCATGATATCTAGGACACTTCATTGAGCATACGTCAGTGGTTCTCAAACTTGAGTGTGCATCAGAATCACCTGGAGGGCATATTAATACTGATTTCAGGAGCCTTACCTCATGGTTTCTGGCTCAGGAGGTTGGAGTGGGGTCCAAGCAATCTCATTTTTCATAAGTTTCCAGGGGATGAGGCTGTTGTTGCTGCCGCTTTGAGAGCCACTGGTGCATGCCAGTGAGTCAACTATCCTTGTAGTGGGAAGGTGGAAAGAGTAATGGCTTAAGAATCCCAAAACCGAGCACAACTTCCACCTCCATGGTTTAAATACCTTGATCATAATCTTGTGATTAAACTTCTCTGAACATCTTCCTTCAACTGGAGAATGGGTGTTCTTATAACAAGGCTGTTATGAGGACCAGATTATTTATATAATATATATGAAAGCATTTTATAAACTAAAATAGATGCTCTAAGATTGAAAACTTTTTCTTTGCTCCCATCACCTCCATATATCTCTAGACAGTGGGTCCAATGAACAAATGCCTGAAGAATGGGGAAGGCATCCCACAGGGTTGCATGAGTAACTCTATAATCTGCAGTGATCTTAGTTCCAGAAAGCATTCAGCTTGGATTATTGATATGCTATAAATCAGACATTATTGAAAAAATTTGATGCTACCAATTTTTGACGTTTCTGGAAGCTCCTGTCTGTGTTGTGTTTGGCAATCTGTAAATTTCTGGGAATCAGAGCTGCCAATTTTCTCAGTCATATCCAATTCTGGGTGAATGGATAAAGCCTCTTGGTCAATTGTGGCTGAACCTCTTTCAAGAGTGGTAAGAGTGTCAGGAAGGAATAGTGTAGTTTGAGTCTTTAATGCTGAAAAACACAAAAACAAAAAACAAATTACTAAGGCTATTTTTGGCTGTATGAAGTAACTCATTCCTGTAGGCTAGCTTTAAATATCCCAATTGTCATTTGCATTTTTGGGCATAATTACCTGTCTTATGGATCCTTTTATTGAAATTTATCAATGATTTTTTAAAAAATCAAACCTGAAACTAGATACGTTCCTGTTGCTGGCAGCTAAAAACAAGGCACCATAATTTATTGACTGCTAATTACCAAAGTGCTTTATCTTTGGTCTGAGCTGAGCCCTGACTGTGCTCAACTGTTCCAGGGGGCATAGAAGATCCTGAGCCCCAGTGAAAAATTTGAACATTGATGTGTTCTCGAAGCATATATGTAAGATTTGCTGTGAGTACAGCAAAATTGAGAATCCCTTCCATGGAGTATCCAGAAAACCTTTATTTGACCATATCACTTTCAAATGGTGACAGAAAATCATTGAGAAAAGTCCCTATCATCCAGGAATGACAAAGAGAACTTCCCCAAGCATCACTTGTCATCATGGTAGTTGTCTTGAGAGCCTGGGTACCTGCAAAGTGGCTTGCCAGGTAGGGCTCAAAATTTTGCTTGAAATGTGATATCCCCCCAAGCTTTGGGGTGTATGTTTACTTGAGTTTTAACAATAACGGCTGGAAGATTTCCCATAGAGGCTAAATTGTTGTTCTACAGCATTTCCAGGGGAGAATAATAGATGAGGGGAGAAAACATATTAAGACTCCAGAACTAATAGAAGGTCATTGAGTACAGACCTCAGCTCTCAAATCGGTGTCCCATCAGCAGCTGAAAGATGGCAAGTCCAAGTTCATAGCCTGACTCCAGAGTCAGACAGACAGAGTTGAATTCCTTGCTCCATCACCAGCCAGTCCTCAGTTTCAGATAACCCATCTCAGTTTCAGAGCCCATTTCCTCATTTACAAATTTAACTTTAAAATATTCTTCACTGAGGTATGACAAACATTACATGAGAAAATACCCGTTAATTCCAAATAGATTACATGTTCCTTTAGGAATGAGAGCAAGGTCTTTATCCATTTATTCAAAAATCTTTTATTGAGCACTTACTGTGTGCTGGGTACAAGGGATATAAATAAAAGCCAACCTCTGCCTCCAGTATAGTCTCCCATCATGATTGGCTTCATGCTCAGCTTCATGCTTAATATACTGGCTGAATTAATTGAATGAAACTTTCACTTTTTGCTACTTTTAAAAGGATAGTATGGTACGGGTCAACTCCTAAATTCAACTCCCACATCCTCCTTAAAATGTGTGCAAATTTTAATATGGACACCCTATTGTTAAAAAGATGGAAAGGTAAAATTTCTTCCCAGGTCTTACATGTCATAGTACTTCTTGGGGACATATTTGATTAAAACTTGACACAAGGAAAGTTTTATTTCATACAGGATGAAATATATGCAAAGGACCATGACTATGTTACTATCATGGTTTGTGTTCTTGAAGTTGGATCTAATTTTCGATTTAGGCATTTTGCCCCCAATGACATATTATATATTCTAATGTAGCAGCTAATAAGTTCCGATACAGTGGTTTGAAATTTAATTTCATTAAAAAAATAGGAGCATAAAATGTCTTCCTAATAGACTTAATTAGGGAAAATGGGAGATCATAGTATTCCTCTATTAATGCACTAACTTAGATAATTGGCATAATATGAAATACACAGTGAAAAAAGTAGAAAGTTTGAAAGCCACAGGAAAAATAGCCCACTACTCCCCAGTTTCTAATAATTTTGTCCCTGGGCCAAGGAGGCTCGCCAGATGTAGGGCATATCGTCTTGAAACAATTATTCTCTTTCATGTGTACAAGTCAGTATTGTGCTACTGAATCCCTTGTTTTGTAGTGACTGCTTCCCCGGGAAACTCATTGTTCCCAATCTTGCTTCTTCATAACAACTGCCACTTGTCCTGATTAGGGCATTGTATGAAAACAGTGCTTCCATCTCAGGGTTTTCACTAATTTCTCTCCTTTCATCCAGCAGCCTCCCAGATTCCCAGAGAGCTCTGCCTTTGCATTTTTAATTAACTGCTCCTAAAAGTTGATATGTATTCTGCATGCCTGAAATCTCTGTTCATACCTCACTTTGAAGGTCTTATCTTTCTCTTTTATATCTCAGTCTGGCTGGGGAGTGAAATTAGGCTTGATTCCCTAATAGGGATCCACATGGGGCATCCACACAATGATAACTGCACCCAGAATGCAATAGCTACACAGCTCTAGGAAACAGAAGGTCGCCATTTTGTAAAAACATAGGAAATGCTAGTGGGCATTTTGCAGAATTGTCAATCAGAATACAATGGACACTAATTGCTTCTCCCACAGCTGTTAACATCCTTCTTCAGTGGCCAAACAGCCCTCGAGACAGGAACAAAATTTCTAAGACATCTGAAAATTTTCTACAAACCTAAGTATAGGTTTCCAAGGTAACAATGTGATGAGTTGTCCATTGATTAACATGAATGAAGAGCTAACACTTCTGAAAAAATAAAATATTTTAAATAGAAAGTTTTTATTCTATTTAAAGGATATAGTGATCAGATAAATAAAATTTAAAAATCTTTACAATTTTTGGGAATCTTTGTGTCATTATGATGCTGTTCTGTAAAACAGTGGTCTCCAAAGTAAGGTGTGGACCTATCAAGGGATGTACAAACCAATGCACTGGAGTGTGGGAAGCATTTTTAAAAATATTTCTTAATTTTTATTTAAAAATTAACAATATAATCTTTACTAATTTTTAAATAAAAGTTTGCAGTAGTATGTTCACAATTAATAGGTACATGTACATATATTGGGAATTCACATTGTAAAAATTTTTACTAATAGGAGTGTGTACTAGCTATTATTGCTTTGTAACAAATTACCAAAATATGACAGCTTAAAACAGCAAACAGTTATTATCTCGCAATTTTTGAGGACCAGGAATCTGGGTGCTATTCAGCTGGGTGCTTCTGTCTCAAGATCTCTCATGAACTTGAAATAACACTGTTGGGAAGGCTGTGGTCACATTTGAAGGCTCATCTGGGGGAGGATCTGTTTGAAGCTGACTCACTTGATTGTTGATAGGATTCAGTTTCCTGCAGACTCTTGGATGGAGGGTCTCAGTTTACTGGCTTTGGCTGTAGGTCATTCTCATTTTCTTGCCCCTTTATAGGGCATCCCACAGCATGGCAGTTGGCTTCCCTCACAGTGGGCAAGTAAGAGAGGGAGAGAAGGCATCCAAGTCAGAAACCAAAGTCTTTTTATAACCTATTCTCAGAAGTAACATCTCATCACTTTGGCTATTTTCTATTCAGTGGAATGGAATGGAATGGAATGGAATGGAATAGAAACACATATATTAAATAGAATAGAAGTGAATCCAGCCCATGCTCAAGGAGATGGGATAGTCTGAGGGCATGAATACCAGGATGCAGAGATCTTTCAGGGCTGTTGTAGAGGTTGCCTACAACAGAGCACATGACCAAAATTCTGGAGGCCACTTCTCTCCCGGACAGGTTGATAAACTCTTTCCATAAAGGTTTACTTAGTAAATTGTTTGGGTTATGGGCCACATACAGTCTCTGTTGCATATTCTTCATCTTATTTTTTTATAGCCTTTAAAAATATATTTTAAAAAAATATTCCTAACTTGAGGGCCATATAAAAATAGGCCATGGGCCAGATTTGTCCTGTGAATCATAGTGGACTGGTGAGGCAGATTTCAGCTCAGAATCAAAAAAGAGCACTAACAATTAAGACTATTTAACAATAGGACCAATTTGCTCAAAATATAGGATGACTCCCTCAGCCATAGAATTATTTAAGCAGAATCACAAAGTTCTTTCCAACTGGGTGAAGGATGGTTGGGACTGAGGGGTAAAACAAGAAACTGGACCAATTATGTTCTTCCCAAAGTCAGAACATTAGTCCCACAAGATGTGGCCCAATAAAAGTGCTCCGTAGACAAATAAAGCTGTAAATGTTATTTATTATATTGCTGATTTTGAGAGAAACACAAAATAATAGCACATCAAATTATGTGAGAAGTAAAGAAACTTGTTTGACTATATTTTTCCCAATTTATTTGACTAAGGAATTCCCCACCCCCTTTTGGTTTAGTAGCATCCATTAATTTTTTTCCCCATGGAATAATCTTTAGGAAATATTGGATTAAGTGACATCTAAGATCTCTTCCATCTTTGGAGTTCATGATTATAGACATGTTCAATATTATTTGTTTCCCTTAGTTAATAATTTCATGTATTTCTGCCTCTCTAAAAAGTTTAGTTCATTTTAACAAACATTTACCAAGTACGTATTTTAGGCTGGGTCCTCTTGCTAGACATATAAAGGTAAAAATAAAACAGCCTGTGATGGTCAGTTTTCTGTGTCAACTTGGCTAAATTCTGGTGTCCAGATGTTTGGTCAAATACTGGCCTAGCTGTTACTGTGGAGGCATTCCTTGGATGCGATTAGCATCTAAAATCAGTTGACCTTAAGCAAAGATGACCCTCTATAATATGGGTGGGCCTCATACAAGCAGTTGGAGGTCTTAAACAGCAAGAACTGAGGGTCCAAAGATCAGAAGGGATCCTGTCTCAAGACTACAACTTCCTCTCCTTCCTGAGTGTCCAACCTGAGGAATTCAGACTCAAAAATTCCATGTCACTCTCACTGGAATTCAAGTCTCTGGCCTGCCCTACAACATCAGACTTGCCAGCACCCACAATCTCACGAGCCATCAATTCTGATTCTTTGGAGGACTCTGACAGATACACAGCTGCTGTCCTTAAGAAACGTTGATTTCTCCTAGTCTCTGAACCTTAGCTTAGTGCTTTCACACAGTAGGTAGTTTAAGAAGGGTCTATTAATGAATGAAGATTGAAGAAACAGGGTCCTTTGAAACATTTGGAATTGTGGACCCACAGAGGAACTCAATGGATACATTTAAATTGAACTATGGGTGAAAAGTAAAAACATTTTCAGTTATCCATCCGGATGTTGCCATAAATCTGGATATATGCTCCTGAGGAATCAAACTACATTTATTACCATTATAAATTAAGAAGCTTAGACTAAAATTGTGCTCCTGAATTTCAGATTGATATTAGAAACTGCCACTTTAAAAATAACCTTGTGCATTCAAGTTGATGTCTTCCCAATAGATGGTTTGATAAGACTGTAGCTTTCATCTTTGTATAATAGAGTATTATCTAGTTACAACACATAATTCAATTAACATTATCCTTTAAATTGCTCCATCCTTTGTTAAAATGCTTAAATTTATTCCTCTTTTATCCTTGCCTCTCCTTTTTCAATCTTAGAAACTACTGTCATTAATCTATATCTTTTGAGGTTATCATTTCACTATAGCTAGGAACCATTTCATTCTTATCAACACCCGCAGTGTATCACCCAGGCTTCTCTCCTCTGTATTGTGTACTGCCATCAATATTCCATCCTTAAATATTTTTAATCTCAGCCAAGAATGTTGTATCATATTCATTTCTGGTCAGATAAAATAAATGTTCCATTGGATATGTAAATGATCCTGTAAGCTGGATGAAATTAGAAGCCTTACTTTCAGTTTTTAAAAAAGATCTTTATCTTTAAATCAGACATTATGGAAACAGACAAAATGTTACATGTCAGTATAGTTTAAATGCTCTATTATATATATATGTATGTATGTATTTTTTTTTTTAACCTCTGCATGAAGAAAACAAATGGCATCCAAAACTCAAGGTTTGCTCTGGAAAATGAAGTATTTTTTTATTAACAAAGGAGGATCAGGAGCACTTGGAGAAGCTCTCATCCCTTGTCTGAACTTCCAGCCTGCTGGAAACAAATGGATGCCCCCAGAAACAGCCTAGGAAAATCAAACTCCAGATTTTTTTTAACTGGAGGGAATCTTAAATGATACCCTCTGTTTTTTTAGTTGGGGAAACTGGGCCTTCCACTGTTAAGCAAATTATTAAAAGTCACACAGTTCTCAATCTTGTCCTAGAGGATTCCTGACTTGCAATCAGTGCTCTTTCTACTTTATCATAGTACCTTCTCTTTGTCAAGCTTTGCTGAATATTTACATGAAACATTTATGACCAAATCAGAGTACTTAATAACAGATGTCCATTGGGAACTGCAAATGGGAATATCAAAGCAAAAATAAAGAAAACACCTTAAAATAATGAAAACATAAAGCATAAGTATAAAGTAACAGAACTTTGAATTACAACTAGCTAAAATATGGTAAAATCAGAAATATGAGCATGGAAGCTATTGGTGACTGAATCGTCCACAGTGTTGAAGCAACTTTATTACCATGTAATAAAGACTGCAGAAAGAGAAAGCAAAAATGAGAGACAGAGTGTTTGAAAGCTTTGGGTATTTAGATGCCTTTATCCAGTGGCTCAATCCATAATCATTTTTATTGCATGGATTGGAAAGGTTTGGGAATGTTTAAAGAAAAAGAAACAAGTGATTTGGATTTAGATGTATTTGAAAGTTATCTTCTTTTATTATCTTTAAATTTATTTATTAAAGATCTGAGAAAGAATTAAGATAATTAATGAAATATAAAACAAAAGCTAAGAAGATTGGCAATAAAAATCAGCAGAAATTATTCTGACATCGAGAAGAAAGGTGTAACAAAAAATTCTGATAATAAAACCAGTAATTTCCATTATGATTGAGTGTCCACAAAAACTACATCCTCTGTTTATGGTTTTACACATGTGATGATTGGAAGAATTCTCCACAGATTAGCTTCTGGCTCCTTACATTTCAAACCTTGCTTCTTCCCCAGTATCCACATCCTTTAAGTTAGGGACACTTTAGCTCATATTGCAATATGACCTCTGGCTGAGTGCCAGGAATTCCGCAAAGCCATCCTTAAACTCAGATGGCTATCAATAAGTTAACTATAAATAGAAGTGACTATGAGCCATAAAAATCTATCCCTTCCAAATGCAGACTAGATGTGTCCCCAAACAACTTTCTCCTTATCCATACCCCAAGTTTACCACAGCTTCTCCAATGTCACTTAACAAGAGGGGAAATATGATCATTGAGGATGCTAGAGGAGAAAGAGACAGCAGTCTTAACAGATTGCAGGTAAAGTATCTTATTTTTGTAAAATTTATAAAGATATATGACACAGACACTGATAAAATTATTTCCCAATAAAACCTTAAAAATGCATTTATTGACTGCCTACAATGTGCCAGGTTACTGTTCTAAATAATGGAGATACACCACTGATCAAAATAGATTCCATGAATTTTACAGTCTATTGGGGGACAGTAAACAAATAGACTAATATTGCAATATCAGGAAGGGTTTGGAGTTTTGAAGAAAATGAAGGGCAAAAGGTACAGAGGGATGGGGGTGATAGTTCATGAAATCTGTCTTTAGACGGGTGGAGAGAAAAGATATTTGAGCAAAGAGGTGAAGAAGGCAGTTCATGTGGACATCTGGAAAGAATGGTGTAGACAGAGGCAACCAAAGTCTTAAAGCCTTGAGGGGAAAGCAATCTTGGAACACTCAAAACATGACAAGAATGTAAGTATGGTGTGGTGGTGGTGAGTGATAGGGGAGCCTGATAGGCAGCAGGTCAGAGAGAACTGACATGGGAGGCTTAGTAGGCCACGACAAGGAGTTTGCATTTTGTTGAGGGGAACCACTGGAGCATTTTGAGCAGATGAATAGCCTGGTCCAAGGTTTCAAAGGATCCCTCAGGCTATAGTGTAAAGATCAGCGTTTGAGGGCTGGAATGGGCAAGAGAGAAGCAAGAAGACTGGCTAGGAGGCTACTGGATTGGTCCAGGTGAGAAACAATGATGCCTTGGACTAGGGTGATCGTGGAGAAGAAGGTAAAGAGGAGTTGCTTCTGGAGATATATCATGATCACCAAATAAAAGAGAAGCAGAAGTCCAGGGAAGATCAATTATGTGGCTTCATTCACTGTCTCTGAGTGGCAGGGCTGGGACTAGAACTCACATCTCTGGCTCCTCATCTGGTGACTTTTTCCCCTGCCTCATTCTGGGGTGCCTCGGCTTTTCTGGGGGCTTCCCCACTGAAGTTCTCTCTGGACACTGAGAGAAAAAAGACCTTAGGACTCTTTCCAGTTTTCTAATTCAGTGATTGGCCTGACAATGATATTTCCTGAAAACAAATTTTTCATCATACAAGATTTTCAATGCATCCCCATCGTTTTGCTGGAAACATTGAAGGAAGTTCCCTCAGCATAGAAATTTAAGTTTTTCATACTGACTCCTGCTGAGCTCACCAGTCTTCTCTCTTGCCCTTCTCCTAGGTGCACTAGAGATACTCTTTGTTTGGGGATTTTTCCATTTCTCTGAAAAAAAAAAAAATGCCTCTATGTTTTCTTTTGTTTTTTTTTTGTTCTTTTTTGTTTTTTTTTTGGCTTTTACAATGGGGGTGTGGCAGCCCCTAGCCTGAACAAAACAGGCCTGTGGACCTTGGCACACAGCAGTCTGCATGACCTAGGCAGCTAATGTTTAACATATCATCTTTGTAAACCAGTAAAGAGAAAAAGGGTAAATTGTAACTTTAAACGGGGAGTAAGCAGGAGGTGAGAAACTCTTGGTCTCACGAAAGAGCAGGAATGTTAATCTAGTCTATCTGCTTCCTGGCCCCCGAGTGTTACCACTCTTGTGGTTATTTACAAAGCCCCATCCTATAATTCTTTCCTTCCTGCACCACCCCATGTCACAGGATGCTCTCCCACCCTTAGGAATCTCTTTGTCTTAAACCCTTATAACTGGCTTGCTGTCTTCTTTCAATCGTGCTGCCAACTTCCCTGCAAAAGTGGTACCTACCCTGCAAGAAGAGAACTGTTTGGTTTCTGCTGATTTCTGCCTCCCTGTGAGTAAGCCCCAAATAAAGTTCATGTTTCAGAAAATGCTCAGCATCTTCTTTGGTCTTTTGACTGGCAAGGGGATTTTTAGTTCACAAATTTACGGTTCTAACGTCTTTTTTTTTGGCTTACCTCTACATTTTTATAACTATGGTTTTCTATGGAATTAGTGCCCTTTTGCTTTTTCTGCCTGGCTAATTATTTTTAGGTTCAATTTGGGATATAGATGGAAAAAGTTGTGTATCTCTTACCAATTTTCCAGTCTCCAACTGTCCGTGAAACAAATTGTATGCAGCACAATGTGCCTACAAAATTATCTTAAAATACAGCAAACGGTTGCATTAAAATATCACCTCCTAGCCCTAAGAGGAGACTGTACAAATATTCAAGAGATGGTTTGTAATTTGTAGGCAATACAGTGAAAGCCAGCTCTTGTTGTTAAATGTTATGCCCAGAAGAGATCTTTGAAATTTTATAAACAGATGGATTCTCTTTGCTTGATTCACTAATGTTTTACAATTAACTAATTAACAGGTTTATTGCCAAAATTAGCAATAAAAAGTGTTCAGGAGCGTCAACCAAAGCAGTCTTTTGCAATTACATAGATACCAAAACAATCTGCATGATAGTTTGAGGCTAAACGTTGCTCAAATCAGAATTTCACCTGCTGTTTTCAAATAAAAGTTGACAAATACGAAAATGAACCCTGCAGATTTCCACACTCCTTTCATATACAGAAGCCTCTGCTTTAATTAATAATAATTACAGGTAACACAAACTATAGTTAGAAGGCCTAAATGTACCCAGATTGCTTTCAAGTGTGCAAAATTGCTTAGCAAACACAGTTCTGAAGGACTAGCAGGACCCAGTTTTATATAAAGCCCATCTGCTGTTCTTTTGCTAGCAGGACCTTAAATAACCTATTCAACCTATTTCCTACTGCGAGGCAGGGCAATCTCCTGTCTTGCAAGTCATTACCAGGCTGCTCCTCAGACCCTACCCTTCACCCTTTTCCAACACACTCGAAGCTTCTGTTCTAGTCAACACACCCTGAGCTTCTGCTCTGTTCTGTTCTAGTTCCTCGAATATGCCAAACTCTGGAGCATTGCTTTGGCAAGAGCTATTTTTCTGCCTGAAGTGCCTTCTAGACTCCTGCATGATTTAGTTTGGGTATCATCTGTTTGGGGAGGTATTCCAATAAATGCTACTCCTGTCTCCAGAGGATAGAATTGGGTTTAGCAGAGGAAGGAGGGAAGGGTAGATTCTTTGTTGGGTGTTTCTTCACTGACCTCAAAGCAACATGCAGTGAAGGAAATGGCTTTTATTATTTGTTTATAACATTTCTATGCTCAGTAATACTTGCTGAAAGAAAGGAAAAGAAAAGAAAAAGAAAGTAAAGAAAAGGAAAGAAAAGTGAGCAAGCAATCCATACTTCTGTTTATTTCTAGACCCTCTGCCCAGGAATTCCTTCTTCCTGGAATCCTAGAGTCCACATTTCTCTGCTTATTTCTTAGAACACCCAGGCAGTTTCAGTTTGTACCAAACCACTTATTCCCATGTCTTTATGAACCTTGTTTTAGCTTCTTATTATTTCTGATAGAAAAACTCTGCCTTGTCAATTAAATTATAAACTTCCTGAAGTGGAAGGTGACAGACACATGGAACCTCAGCATTCAAAGGGACTTAGAGAAATATGACCTCTTTCAACGCCCTTCCCAATGTGGGAATCCCATCAGCCACAGTTCTTATACTTCTGACAATTCTCTGAAGCCTCTTTGGTGACTAGCCCTTGATAAGCGCTCTTTGAATATGATTAATTAATTAATTAAACATTCATTGTACTAAATGATATTAAATACTGCTCTTATGATTTTACTGGATTATTATATTAATTGCTTTTATAATTATGCCCTGCCACCTTCCAAAAATATACACATTGGATAAAAATTGATTATGATTTATTAAGCCTGTGGTGTAGCCTGGGCATGGAATTAAAATTCCACATATGTGCCTTTATTTCCTAATTTCCAAGGTGCAGGGTAACTGGCACTTCCTCCTAAAAGCCTTCCCTGATTTCTCCACTATGAGATAGGAGTCCTGTATCTATACTTCCAAAGCACCCCTATGTATACCTTTATCACAATACTTGGCCTTTGCACTGTAAATATCTGTCCCCTGATTTTACCCATCTCCCCCACTAGGCTATAAGCATCTAGAAGACTGTGATAGTGTCTTCTCCATCTATGGGTGGCCACAAACACAGGGCCTAGAACTTGGTACAGCAGTTTATCCTCAATGATGCTACACCAGCTCTCCTCCTTATAGAAACAAAACTGCATGCACTACTCCCCAGCAGAAAAACCTCTGAAGACTCTGTAACTTCTCTAGGAGAAAGGACAAAATCTTTAGTTTGGAATAGAAGCCTTTCAAATGTGACTCAACCTAGCTACCAGCCTCATCTCAACCCTCATCTTCTCTTCTAGAAACTCTGAATCTTTCAGAACATACATGTCCATTTACCCCTGTGTTGCCTTACACTTTAGATGGAAAAACAATCTTTGTCTTCATTGTTCCCTGCTAGCCAAACTTTTTCCACTTCAAAATACCCTGTCCAGCTCAAATATTACCTACTCCTTCCTATATTCTGAAAGCATTTTGACCCACTTAACAGAGTCATCTCTCAACTAACATTTTGATTAGTACCTACTGTGACACAGAGTACAGGGAACCACTCAGTAAAAGAGTTACTATGTAGCCTGCAGTCTCTTTATTTGTGTGCTTCACTCACCCAACTAGATAGGAATCCTGATCATTTTGTCCCTGTATTTCTCTCTGAAAAAGCACAGTATTTGGTCAATTATGATAATTTGGATGAATGAATTCGAGTATTTCTTGGTTGTTGTTTGTTCATCAATCTGTCAATATTCCATCTTAACAACTGCTAAACATTTTACATATCATTTGTGAAAATGTAAATGCTTATAGATAGAACTTTCATGGGTAATTTTTTTTTTTTTTTTTTTATCAAACCTCTATGTTAGAAAACTCTCTACGTTAATTCTGGAATCTGAAGATATCTTCTTGTTACCATTTTTCTAATCTGTTCTTTTAGAATTGAATTCCATTATTTTGCTTTTACGCTTTCCTGTAGTTAATTTTTGCATTAGCATTGTCTTTGGCATTGTGTTAATCATAATGCTTTACTTTTTTAGCATAATGTATGGAGAATTAGGTATACAACTTCTCTACTGATAATGGTAATACTGATAATGGCAGTTTTAATGCTCAAACTCCTTTCATATTTTATTAAAATGTATACTGTTATTCATCTTAGTTTCATCAGGGAGCTGAGCAGACACTATTCAAGCAATGTTAGAAAAAAATGTAAGCCTTATTAACTATCATCTTTTTTGTTAAACAATAACCTGTTGTGGTGCTTTGCATGGAGGAAAAATGCTCAATAGGAAGAAATATAGCCTATAAAGAATGAGATTCATTATGCACATGAGTCTATTGCAGCTAGCACACACACTGGCCTAATGATGCAGGCTTCACAGTCAGACAAAGCCACATCAGAGCAGTTTCCAGGAAATCAAACTGGGAGCAAGCAATCCTCCTAGGTCTTTTTGTTTCCTCACTTCTCCTCCCCAAGGAGAGCACATCCAAATAGATGTACATACACAGAGTGGAATTGCTTGTCACCAATCTCTACTTAATCAAATTGCTGGATTAAAGTTTATCTGGATTGATTGATTGCACTAATTGGCACTCTCCATTCCTACTCGAAAATATGTATGCTGGCAACTCATACTAACTTAATGCTCATGGTATTTTGAATACTCAGGGTTAGTAAGTCACTTTTTTTTTTTAAAGTGGGTTTCCTTTTATGTTTATTTTTAAATAAATACACAAGAGTTTTTAAAATCTTTATGAATCCTTAAGAAGGTAATAGTAAAATAAGTAACTGGTATCTTAGTTTACCAGTGTTGCTAAGCCACACTTTGGTTGGCTTAAACAATAGGAATTTATTGAGTCATGGTATTTGAAGCTAGATGTCAAAATAAAGGTCTTGACAGGCCATGCTTTCTCCTGGAGTCTGTGGCATTTTGGTGCTGGCTTGCTGCAATCCTTGGGGTTCCTTGGCTTGTACGTCTGCCTGTGTCACATGGTAATCTGCCTATTCTCTGGCTTCTTCTGACTTCTGGCTTCTCCCGACTTCTGGGTTCTACTGACTATGTCTGAATTTCCTCTGCTTGTAAGAACTCAAGTCATATGGATTAAGGTCCAGCCTGATTCAATTTGGCCTCATTTAAATAGGATCTTCCTATTTAGATCCTATTCACAAATGACAATAATAGTAACATCTTCCAAGTTCCTATTTATAAATCTGCTCCCACCCACAAGACTGGGGGTTAGGACTTGAATATGTCTTTATGGCAGACATGATTCAATGCCAAACATCTGGGTACTCACCACCTCACCTAAGGGATAGAACTCTAAGTGCTCCTTTCTCATCACATCCCTCTCAAAAATTTTCCTTTCCCTTGCACCATCCCCAGGGTAACCACGCTCTTGAATTTTCTCTAAATTATTTTCTAAGTTCCCTTTATAGTTTTATATGTACACCTAAACAATACATTGCTTGGAATTTTTTTTTAATTTTTTGATCTCTTTGTAAGTAAAATAATGCAATATATATGCCTATTCTATTGTGACATGCTTATTTGCTAAATATTATTTTCTTTTTCTCATTTCATTTTTTCCCTTTATATGTTTGGATGCTATGTACTCAGTGTATGTCTTTTTGTTATCCTAACATTTTTGTGAGGCATTTAACAGAAACAAAAAACAACTCAAACTCCTCCCAGATATTCAAGGGCATTAAATGCTTTAACCATGATCACCCCTTTTCCAATTTAAATCTTATTATGTTTGTTGCCTATCTCCTATTTTTCTCCAACAATTAAAATTATTATTGCTGTTTTGAGCAGTGAATGTTGAGTTAGATTTACTCATATATTTCCCCCATTTTTTTCTCACCATTCCATCTCAGATGTTTTCTCTGTGATCATTATCCTTCTGCTTGAAGTTCATCCCATAAAATAGACTGCAAGGATGGTCTGTACTAGGTTATATTCCTTGAATTTTATTTGTCTGAAAGTATATTTATTTTATCCTCTTTCTGGAACAATAGTTTTGCTTGATTGACTGCACTTTTTCCCCTATAACATTGAGGTTATTATTCCAATGTTAACTGGTTTTCACTTTTGCTATTAAGAAGTCATAAGTTAATGTAATTTCTATTCTTTCTTTGGCCATCTGTCTTTCAAAACCTTCTCTTTTTCATTGGTATTTTTCAGATTAAGATGTGAATTTCTTTTTATTGTTTTCCCTTCGAATTTGTTGTGAGTCCTACTTCTGAGAATTTGTGTGTTTTTTAACAGTTTTATTCACACATCATACAATCCATCCTAAGTGTACAAACAATAACTCCTGGTATTACCACATAGTAATGCATTTACCACCACAATCTGTATGAGAACATTCCTGTTTTTCTGAAAAGAAAGGAAAAAAATCTCACACCCCTCCCTTATATCTATTATTGACATTTAACTTTGGTATAGTGCCCTTGTTACAATTAATGAAAGAATATTGCAATGTTACTGTTAACTATAGATCTCAATTTGCATTAAGAATTGACATTTTTAAAAGAAATCTGGAAAATTCTCAACACATTTTTTTTTAAACATTACTGTGCCGGTTTGAATGCATTATGTCCCCCCAAATGCCATTATTTTTGATGTAATCTTGTGTGGGTAGATGTATCAGTGTTAATTAGATTGCAATTCTTTGAGTGTTTCCATGGAGATGCGACCCACCTAACTGTGGGCGATGACTCTAACTGGATAATTTCCATGGAGGTGCGGCCCCACCCATTCAGTGTGGGCCTTGATGAGTTTACTGGAGCACTATGTAAGCTCAGACAGAAGGAGTGAACTTGCTATATCCAAGACGGACACTTTGAAGAGAGCACAGGAGCTGCAAATGAGAGACAGTTTGAAGACAGCCATTGAAAGCAGACTTTTGCCCCAGAGAAGCTAAGAGAGGACAAACACCCCAAGAGCAACTAAGAGTGACATTTTTGAGGAGCTGAAGCCTAGAGACGAACATCATGGGAGAAAGCCATTTTGAAACCAGAACTTCGGAGCAGACGCCAGCCACGTGCCTTCCCAGCTAACAGAGGTTTTTCGGACACCATTGGCCATCCTCCAGTGAAGGTACTCAATTGTTGACACTTTATGGCCTTAAGACTGTAACTGTGTAACCAAATAAACCCCCTTTTATAAAAGACAATCCATTTCTGGTGTTTTGCATTCCGGCAGCATTAGCAAACTAAAACAATTACTTTTATTCCATTCTCTCTGCTATCTCCATTGCTGAGGCAATGCTTTGTTTATTCCAGGAACTGAATAAGATTAGCTTTTCCAGCTTCCCTTCAATTTGGTGGTGAACATGTGCCCAAGTTATGCCTGCTCCTTCCAGGTTTACCAGACATGCAGGTGATGCACCTGCTCATCCATTTCACGTTGCTAAAGAAGTGACCATCTTAGGCTAAAATACATATGGTCTCATGGGCAGTTGCAAATGGCATAGGAAGCTGGTCAGACATCTGGAAGAATAAAGTTTAGAAGACTAGGGACCAGGATATCTAGGGTAGAGGCACAGGGGTTAACATATGGGAAAGGGCATTACATATGGAGATCTTTATAGCATATGTGAATGTCCACCAGAAGGGTATATATCATGGAAGAGGCACCGAATAACTGAGTATTCAAAATGACTTGGCTCATTGATGTCAGCCAGCCTCTATCATCAGCTACTCTGGTGCTGGTATGATGGACAAATGAATGAAGTGGTCACATGGTAGAAATGGAGGCCACAAAAGTATGAGCCTATATTTAAAGAAGAAGCTTTTAAGATTTAAAACAGCCCTCTGTTTGCAACTTTCCATAAACATATTATCAGCTTTGAAACCTGTGTGGACCTCAAGGACAAATTATTCCTAAAGCCTACTTCAGATGTGGCCAAGGGTAATAACTGGAAAGGAAAAACCTCACAGAGATCAACTGCAGAAACTGCAGAAAAACGGCATCAGAGGTCATGAGGCCAATGGATAAGTTTCCTCCCAAAGAGAAGAATCAAGGCTGAATCAAAGTAAATCTCTTTGAGTAAGGGGCATTCACAATGGCTGCTTGATAGAGTTCAGGAAATATTTTATTATGTGTCTTCAACTCCTCCTTCAGAATGGGAATATTTATTGTCATTATTCTGTTCCTGTTTCACTGTTGTTGTTAGATGGGATAGAGCATAAATGATAACTTTATAGCTCATAGATCTCAGGAAAAAGAGAAGGTACATTTGAAGAGTCTAATATGTGTATTACTTAGAATTCCTGGATTTTTAGCTGAGGGCAGAGACTAGATGGGGCTTTGGTTTGGAAGTGTGAGTAGAAGAATGTAATGCTTTGATGACTGAAAGGCAAATGAAGGCAGAGATGGTGCTATGTGTTCTCCACATCATTTCTACCTCTCCAGCTTTCCCTTCTGTTTTGGTAGCAACAGTGGAGACCTCTTATTGAGATGGAAGATCCACAAGAGCCATGAGGCACTGCAGGGGAGAATATACCCTGCAGAGTTGCCTGAGCCACAATGAACTTTGTGTGAAAGAGAAATACATTTGTTTTGCTAAGCCTTAAATTGTTGCTACACCATAGACTAATCTATGCTGTGTAATGCAATCTCCTTCTGAAATATTAATTTGGTTTATGACCCTCCTTGTCTCTTATCCTCATTCATACTTTCAATCTCTTGTTTCTCTGAGAGGTATTTTAGATAATTTATTTGGATTTATCATTCAGTTCATTAACATTCCTCTCAGTTTTGTCCAATTTACTGTTTAATTTATCTATGTATTTTTCATTTTAATTAATTTATTTTTCATTTCTTAGAGTTTAATTTTTGTCTTTTTCAAATCTGCTCAGTTGACCTTATAGTCTCTTGTTTTCTGCTATTTTCAAACTTCTCTTTTATTTCCTTAAACACAATGAGGGTGTGTATTTTGTATTCGCTATCTGATTATTGCAATCACCAAATACTTGCAGTTCTGATATTACTATTCCTTTGTTCCTACTAGCTGCCACTTTGTGTTTCCTTTTATATTTTGTGATTTCGGCTGTGACTGCTCACTTTCCTTGGCACTTTATCTGTGGGGATTCCTTGAAGCCTAGTTTCCTCCAAACTACTTTTGCATTTGTTTAGGCTATTTGGCAACACTATCAGCCCAGGATTACTTTATTTCACTTTAGGATTCATTTATTTTTTTACCAAAATGTAAGCATGAATTTAAGCTTCCATAATGACTGTCTAGTGGTAAGAAATTTTCAGGTGAGATTTTTTTTTTCACTCTCCACTCCACACCAGGATCAATAAATACAAGTTTTCTTGCTGTCTCTTTTCACTTTGAGGATGTAGTCCTTGCGGAATTAGCTGTATGAAAGGTACCTTCATAGGCTTCAACCTTCCACAGACCTTACACTTTGTCTCCAGTCCAGTTTGGTAAACTCCAGGGTTTACCAAAAACGCCTGCATATAAGTCGGTTTTTTTTTTTTTTTTGGTATTCTTTTACCTTTCAAGCTCCCTGCTTTCACTTTGTTTTTAGCCTCTGTGAATCATTTCATTTTGTACCAGCTCAACAATAATATTTAGAGGATTGTTATAAATATTTTTTCCAACACTTTAGCTGTTTAAGTCAGGAGGGTTTTTCAGGATATCTAGTCTGCCATATACTGGAAATAAAAGCCATATTAGGCCATCCTCTAGAAATATACACATGCACATAAACCTCTACAAGTCAAATTGCATGCTTAACAAATATTAGAAGTATTTGTTACCAAATTTGCTTACTTTCTTAATTAGTTAAAGAAATGTTGCTTAAATTGATTAAATAAATGAGTTGAAGAAAGAGAACTTTTTTTATGTTGAAATAATGATAGGAAGTCTCAGTGAAGATGAGTTACTTAATAAAATAGTATTCAATTAAATCTGGGCAAAACAACAGTAAAAGATTTGAAGAAAATTTGTAAGTATCACGAAGGATTCTATACTCAGATTGGGTTTCAACTGTCTTTAAGTTTTTTCTCCACTTTAAAGATAAACAAAACAGAAATTGATGATGCATTGCAGGCATGGTTTCTGTAAGAAAGATGGCAGGGAGTGCCAAGTAGGAGAATTTAATTCGAAGAGAAGGCATTGGATTCACATGAAAAGATTTGTAGATGAAAATATTTTAAGTATATGTGTATTAATTTTCCTCAATCTAACCAATTTTTAATAAAACAGTGCTTACTATGGAAGAAAAGATAGCTGCTTGTAATCTTAAGCTGCTATATATAGATATTAATCAACACACTTGGTACTAGACTGTGTGTATTTATGGTGGTGGTTGTTGTTGCAGTTGTTTTGACTATAAGAAGGAGAGGATACATCTCAGCAATGCCTGATAAACATTTTTTAAGTGGGTGTTTCACATTATTCATTTTGAAAAGTTCTTGGGGCAGTCTCTCTTTAATTACTTTTCTTTCGATTCCTGCTTCTTACTCATATTTCTGTCTTCTAAAGTCTTTCTTCCATTTTCAGACTCTGGTTTGGGTCTATCTTTTCATAGCAAATGTGACATTTCTATATTCTACTTAACCAAAAGCAGTTCTCATTTCCAGAGGAATTTTTTTCTTTGACTTTAAAAAACATTAATTTTTTAAAATATGACATTTATTGGGTATCTATTTTGTGCCATTGTAATTTGCCAAGTTCTTTCAGAAATTGTCTTATTTAAAGTCACATAACAGCCCTATCAGGCAATTATACTTTTATTTCACAGAGAAGAAAATGGAAGACCAGAGACGCTAACTTGCCCAAGGCCATAGCTAGACATAGTTGAATTTAGTCTTGAACCCAGGATTGCCTGACTCCCATAGTCAGATTTTTCTTACAATAATATCATATTACTATCTCTTCCCCTTGGCATCACTTGAATCTAATCTAGTTCTGTCTGTCCCTAAACAACCAGCACTGTTTACTCTTCCAAAACCAAGTTAAATGCAGTTCAAACAAACCACTTCTCCTAATCTATTGCATGTGCAAGGGAGTGGGGAGTGAAGGATTGGCCTAGCTTTTTTCTCCTTTCCAATCAAACCAAACATTAATGAAGTTTTCTTTATAGTTTTCCTCTTGGATAACTTCAGTTCAGACAGTTCTCTCTTCAACATCATCACTAAGCTACTAACTTTAAGATGATAGTTTTGCATCTTTTTTATCTATGGATCACCAGTATATACCAAAGTGCCCAACATATAGGAGGCATCCATATTTATTAAATTGAAGGCTCCCTCTTCTTTCTTGCTCTAACTTAGAACTTGCCTTAGTCTTCTTTCTTCCCCAATTCTCATTTACTCTAATGGTCAACAGTTAGGATGGGTTAGCTCATGTTATAGGATATGCTGAACTCAGAGTTTAACAAAATCTTTAAAAGTATTTTTCCTCAAAAAGAGACTATTTTCAAAAGTAAAAATAATATAAATAAAATAAATTCAAATTAACATAAATAATTTTATTTGATCTCCCAAAATAATTGTAATACTTGGTCCTGACAATGTTACAATAAGAGGAACAAGCCCATATATTGCTACTGGGACTGTAAAATGGTACAGTTCTTTTGGAAAGTAATTGGTCAATATAATCAAAAGTTTAAGAAATATGCTTACCTTTGATTGACTAATTTAATTTCATACATGAAGAAAAAGCTTTGCATATGAAGAAGTTTATTGTAATTTTACTTATAAGATTAAAAATCATAAACCCCCTCAATATCCAACAATATTAAATTTATTACATAAACCATAGTACTTCGTATTAGTAAGGTATTATGCAGTCATTAAAAGCATGCTTAATGTAATTTATAATAATATATAAAAATTCTGTTTTTCTTAGGCTGGCTTTCCACAGAAGCAGAGCATGAGACAAAGGATTGTGTGCACAGAGTTTCTTTAGGAATGGGATTCCACCGAGCAGGCATACAGAGCAAAGTGAAGTGAATCAGGGAGAGCAATCCTGCCAGTACCTTTGGAGGGGCTTAGGGAATGAATGCATTTTGGTCTCATCTTCCTCAGTGATGAAAGGGGGAAGCATCTCTCCACTAGATCCTTTCTCTCATTGTTCAAGGATGGCCCCAGGGGAATCAACTCCAAGTTGTGCATAGAATTCCCAAAAATATCCGTGTCTGTGGGATCAGAGAAGCCTTCAGGCTGGAAGCAAGAGCCCCTGTGAGGCAAGAGTCCCAAAGAGACTGCATCTGCATTGAAGCCCATCAAAACTGGTATGGAGCTGGCCACTCTAGCAGTACCTGGAGTCAATGACAGGACAGAGGGTGTTTGCAATAATACACAAGACATGCTCATTATATGTTACTATGGATTGAATCTTGTCCCCCCCCCCCCACATGGACATGTTCAAGTCCTAACCTCCAGTCCTGTAGATGGGAACCCATTTGTAAATAGGATCTTTGAAGGTATTATTAGTAAGCTTGAGGCCAAACTGACCAAGGTGGACCTTAATCCAATATGACTGGAGTCTTATAAGCAGAGTAAATTGGACAGTTGGTGGGAGACAGAAGGGAGACAGGTGACCATGTGGCAGAGGCAGAAACTGAGTTATGTATTACTGGCAAGCCAACACCAGAATGCTGCGGATTCCTGAGAAAGCATAGCCCTGCCAACACCTTTATTTTGGGCTTCTAGCCTCCAAATCCATGAGACAATAAATTCCTGCTGTTTAATTAGTTGATGGTACTTTTATTACAGCAGCTCTGGCAAACTAAGACAAATGTTATTATTTTGGGAGATAAAAACAAGATCAAAAGTTATGTGTTCAATGTGATCTTAATCAATTCTTGCATTGAATAATTATTTATTGAGTACCAAATGTGTGCCAATTTCTGTGAAATCAAAGAACAGGAAAAAACCCTTTTCCTTTTGGGACCATACTTTCTAGAGCAAGGGGAGGGCAGGGTTACAGACAATAAACAAAAATAAATAAATTAATCAAATGCTGTTATTACCGCTAAGCTAGAAATGAACAGGTGTAAAACAAATGAATGATATAAAGATGCTTAGATAAAAGGTTAGTTAAATGTTTACCAAAGTGTGAGCAGTAGTGGTCAGTTGGTTGCAGAACTTTTTGCCATGATATTTCTGTATTTTTCAAATTTCCTATGATAGTCAAAAAATGTTCTCAATAGATAGAAAAATTACAGAAAAAAAACTATTAAATTTACTTAAACAAAGCAAAGTCATTCCTCCTTTCCTGGGTGGTCCCTGGAAATGACTCCTTATCCAATTCTGCACCTCTGCACTTGGTCTTCCTCCTGTGTGGCTTTGGGTTTTGGATTCCTTCCTCACTTGTTTTTCACAGCCTTTCAGAAATTTCACATAGGGGAAAACAAGATGAATGTGTCTGCAGTGCGTGTGTGTGTGTGTGTGTGTGTGTGTGTGTGTGTGTGTGTGTGTGTCTGTGCGCGCGTGAATGTGAGAGAGAGAGTGAGAGAGAGAGAGAGAGAATGGAGAATCATTGAAAACAGACATTTCCAATGTCGCTGTGCCCTTAACAAGAGCTTGGTGAGCTGGTGCTCCTGAAATATAACTTATCCTATTTGCTAGTTGTTAACAAGAGCAGTGATCCATGAAGTTGATTCTTTTTTGGATTTTGGTGTCTAAGGGTTTAAATTAATGGGTTGAGAGTAAACTCTATTACTGTATGCAGCATAGCTAGCAATTGTTTAAATTCAGGATAAACTGTGGATAGGCTTAGGTTTTCAGTTTTCAAGGTGCCTACTTAGCACTGTGATTGGCAGTGCTTTCAAGTTCCCCATTACAAGGTGTCACCAGAAACCCAAGTCTGTAAGGGGCTCTGCCGCTTGCCATCTGCTTCATACTCAGGGTCTCCAAATGGCCCCAAAAGGTGGTGATGGTTTGCAGTGCTTAGACTTTTGAATTGCATTAAGTACCAATCTGAATTTTCTGTTTGGCTGACCTCTAAAGAATGGCAGAGGGGATGATGCAGACATCGAGTACCAGCAAAAGGAACCTTCTGGGACAATACTTGCTCCCGTCCCGGATGCCAGTGTGACCAATTCAGCAATTGTATCTTTCCCAGGAATAAAATGAATAGTGTGTCAGTGAAGCTAAAGTCAGAGAGTGATGATCTGAGGATCAGTGAGAAGGAAGACGCTGACCTTGGAGAGGTTTAAGGATGCCTTACGAATAGCTATCTGGAACATAATTAAAGGCATTTTAACATCATAAGCCCTGAAGAATGCAAACCATCACTGCTGCACACTGGGGAGTAAAAGATATTGCTTTTATAGCTGTGGAGCTTATGGTCAGAAGTGATATGAAATATTAGAAATGTGACAGTTTTATAATAATTTTATTCTTGCTCATTGTGATAATTTTCATTTGCAGCTTTTTACCTTTGAATGTCTTGAATTGCATTAAGCCTTTCTCACTCCATCCTTGTCCTGTAATATTAGAGGCCGTGGTTTTAATCTGAGGAATTACAGTAAATGCTACAGGCACGGGCAAACAGATAATGGTGTTTATGATGCCTGGTATTTGAAGAATTAAAAGTTCTGAGTGACTTTGTCTTCCACTTGTATTCTATTAATAAAAGTAGTAGATTCCTGTGTGAAATAGTGTCTCTTCTTCCTTTTTGTAGTATCACTCTTCCAATTTCCTGTTCCCTTTCTTAGTTGCTTTTTATTTTGGGTGTGGGAAGGAGGAGAGCAGTATTTTCTGTCAAATAATTTGCTCTGCTCTCTTTCTCTCTTTTTCTTTCTATATTCTTCTTCCATACAACAAATGCATTCTCTTTTCTGTTAGAATTAACACTAGAGACTATCTGATTTAAATATTTTCATTTCTCAGATGAGGGAACTAAGTCACAGACAGTAACAGCTGAACAGCTAATGCTCACCGAGCACTTCCTGGGTGGCAGACAAAGTCCTAAGCACTTTACATGCATCACCCCAATGTGAGATAGGTCCTGCCACCATTGTCACTCTTGCTTTACAGGTGAGCAAACTGAGCCATAGAAAGGCTGTTATATATGAAATGGGCGGTCCTACCTGAGCAAATCAGGTTGTTTGCCCTGAACATACACACTCTCCTGCAAATGAGTACGAGAAGATCTTCTCCAGGTGAGTTCCTTTCCTTTCTTGGAGAGAAAATGCCTGGACTAATGATAGAATCTCACACAAATGTATGTGCTGTGGAATTACTTTGATGCTGAATCTAATTTGTTCTCTATCTAGGGCTGACAATACTGTTTAACACACTGTGAGGCCTTTAGAGGGGGATATTAAAGAAGTAGGTGATATGGTTCTTGCCTTTGAAAAGGTTAAAATTTAGTTAAGGAGTCAAGAATAGAAATAAAACCAGATAAAAATTTACTGAACACTTACCACATGTTAATGCAAGGTACAAAAATCTCTTGCAACTTATAAACAGATCAGCATCTTAAAGACTGTTAGTTTATTTACTTAGAAGTCCCAGAACACTAAACAAGCCACCTCTGTGGGCATATTTATGTAAAGTTTTATAAAAAACTGTAACTATTTGACAATTCTGATGCTTTTTTAACTCTATTAAATGTTTTCCCCCAATATGCTTGCATTTTGATTTTGTCCTTTTTTTAACATGAAAAGTTGATAACATGATACTGCTTCAGACATGCAATTAATTAATAAAAGACAGCCAAATTTCAAGGGATCCTATTCAACCGTCTGTTGATAGCTGGCAGATTGCTTCACTTTTGCCCTAGTCATAACCTTTGTATCCATGAAATTTTGTAAGTCGAATGTTCATAAGTGAAGGGAGTTCTGGATTATACATTAAGGGTGATTCAAAGATTAAAAAAATATTCAAAACATAGTCACTATCATCAAGGAAGAGAGACTCTGGTTAAGAAGACAAAGCATAATAACATTTATCAGATCCCTCCTGATTATCCTATGAATTCATACAAGTGCTAGATTACTTTCTAATAAGTATCAACAGTCAAGATGAGTCAAAAGGTGAGCTGGCAAAAGAATGGTATTGATGTGTACTGAGTGATCAGAAAGGGAAGAATTATCTGAAAGATGTCAAGCAGGAGAATGTGTTTGAGCTAAACCTTAAAAGATGGGTTATGTTTGGAAAAGTAGAAAAGAGTGAGGGAACAGATTGCCCATTCAATGTCAATGTCAAAACCCATTATCAAGTAAACCATAATGGGAGCAGACGTGTACTTCTCTTCCAATGCTACTACCCATCCCTCTTGTACTTGCCATCAAGGAAGCATTGGTTAATAGTGGTCAGATCCTAAAGCTATCATTGGGCCATACTCTTGTTACAGGGATGGTTCCAGCCCTTAAAGGCAGGAATGGCACTTTCTCCTTTCCCTTGTGATTTCTCTCTTTATATGGTAAGCAGATCCAGGCAGGGCCTACCATCCTAGAGAACCATGGTTCCTTAAATGCTCAGTTTCTCTCAGCATGTGTCTGAGTAGGTAACTGAAGCCAGGCCCTGCTCTTTGTTTTTACCCATCATTCATTTTTTCTCTTCCATCTCTCTTCTTTTGACCCTTCCCTTTTCCTTCTAGCCCCTTGCGCCCCCCCCAATAGCTCCCCCCAACCAGTTTGACTGTATACTTGTCTCAAAATTTAGATATACAAGAAAAGGGAGGGAGTTTAAGGTCTTGCTTCAGTCTCCAGGCAAAAGCAAACTTGCCACTCAGCCATTTACCAAATAAAATGGTATAAGGAAGGCTCTTGTGCTGCCATTAATTTAGTGGTACTTTTATTCCAAACATCCTGCTGCTGTACTTTATATATATTTCTCTTGGAAACCTTATGGGGAGATAAGGAACATTCCCTTCGGTCCTTGGTTATCAAAACTCCACCCTTAGACCCTAACATTAATATAAAGGTTTATCCTCTGAAAGTTACCTCAAGTTTATCTTTGTTACACCAGTAGGTGTAGAAGTATCAGGTGACTCAATTATAGCAGTTTTGATGGTATTAAAATGGTGATCATTTTCTTTATATTGTGTCTCTGGTATGCGTGATAACTCATCTGCTAAGTGACTGAGATGACATGCTTCTGAAAGCTCTGCCTCGGTCAAGTCACTGGACAGAGTTGTGTTTGCCTGTGTGTGTGTGTGTGTGTGTGCGCACGCATGCACATGTGTGCGCTGACCAGGATGGCAGTGCCACATTGATTAACCTGTTCTCTGAGCATCATACAGCTCAGGCTCTGTGCACTCACTCTTAAAAGAGAACTTCTTTAGGCCAACTATGTAATTACTTGCAAAGACTAAATTTTATAACTTAAAAAGTTTAAAAATTAGATGCAAACTAGCAGAATCCACAAGAATGTGTTTCAAATTGTGGTTTGTGGTCTGTGGTCCACCTGCAGCAGAATCAGCTGGGATACTTTGTTAAAAATGCAGATACTTTGACTTTAACCCAGATCTACTGAATACTTATCTTGGGAAAACTTACAAGAATCAATATTTTTACCATGTCCCTTAGACAATTCTTATGACTACCCAAGTTTGAGAACAAATGATCCTAGGTTATGCTTTTGTTAAACCCATACATATACGATCATAGATATAGCCGTGTCTTGAGATTCTGCACAATTGGTTAAATCACAGACCTGAGACATGCTGTGTGATGAGGACTATGTCTAGTCTCATAAAGAAATTCTTTTAATAACTTTCTTAATTGCATCCCCAGTAGCTTCTGCCATACCTGCTTTTCTGATCATTTGCTTGAGGGTGATGGGATGCAATGGTGACAGTTTTGGTAAAATTTCCAAACACTAGCTCTTTAAACACAGCAGAATTAAAGACAGTCCACTGCCCAAAATAGAATATGTAGCAATTTACATGTTACAAATAACTGGCCCAGTGCACCAGTTCCGCTGAGGATGCTTAAGTGAATCAGAAAGACTTTGAAATATTTTAAGTTCTGGAATAGTCCTGATGTATCAATCTAAATTCTTGATGCATGTTTCATTTCCAAAGGAAAAGTAGGTTCATTTGACAGGAAAATGCCAGAAATGTGTTAGTTTTCCATTGTGGCTTCTGTCATCATTATCAGAATGAATATGAAGTCATAGTTAAAAGTTAAGCCAGCACTATGTAGTTTGGTCAAGATAATAAGATGTCCACTTTCTGTAATGTTGATTCCTGAGCATATTAAGAATTGATTCACAGTGCCTTCTATCATCCAGCTTTATTTATATTCATGCTAAAATGCAATGCTTTGAAAAGGAACATACAGATGACCAGTAATTTTCAGAAACCATGCTTTATTAAATTATATAATGTGTATCAAGTACTCAACACAAGCCTGACACATGGTAGAATTGAATTAAATAGTAGTTATTACTGTTTTTGCTAAAAATTGATCCTATACAAGGGGACAACTTAACAAGAAGTCAGGGGATAAATAAGCACATTTAGAGAAGAATTTAAGCACCAACTTGATTACATGAAAATTATAGAAAGTGAAAGAGGGCTCCTGACAAGAATGATGCCTTCTATGGTAGAGTTTATCAACTGAGTAACCATCAATCATTATTAGCCTACTTTTTCCTTTCCTATAGAGCCCACCTCCCACAGTCTACAGAAGCTAAAAATGCCTGATCCTTTCTTGCCTGGCTTCCCTTGCTGCTAGGACATCGATAGCAAGTAGTCCAGTCCCAACCAATGGGGCATAATAGGAATTCTGTTGGGAGTATTTGTCAAAGAATTTCCACCCTTATAGAAAAGAAAGACACGCAAGGAAAACATCTTTTTCCCCTTTTCCTGATTAAAATTGCGTGTTTGTGTGAGGATGCGAAGCTTGGAGCTCTGGTAGCCATCATGAAAGTAGGTCTGAAAACATCACAGAGAAGCTGACACAGAGACCTGGCATCAATTAGCCACTGAACGAGCCCTAGAACCATCAAGATTCATTGTTATATGAGAAAAACAAAGCTTTATTTCAAAGCCTCTTATGTTTTGGTTACTTTGTGTCTTGAAACCAAAAGCATCCTAACTGATACATCTTTATAACAGTTACATCTTCCTATTAGAATATAAGCTCCATGAGGGCAGGGGTCAAGTGTAATTCACCCTAAATTACATTGACTTATACATGATGGAAGCTTATTTCTCTCTTGCACAAAGTCCGAGTTGCTTTGTGATGTTTCATGGGAACAGACTCCTTTTATCTTGTTTTGCTGTCATCCCTAGCTTGTTGTTCTTGTCCATAAGGCTCTTGTTGTATTCCAGTCAGTGGGAAAAAGGAAAAGAGTAAAGGAGAAGAGGCTCCTTCCTTTTAAGGGCATGATCCATAAGTGGCACATATAACTTCACTTATTATCCCATTGGCCAGAACTTAAGTCACCTGACTACATTTAAAGCAAGGGAAACTGAAATGAAGACTTTATTCTGCACAGACAAGTGCCCACCTAAAAATTCCACTGTTATGTTTGAAAGACAAAATAAATCACTGTTGAGAATAATAGGCATAAATAGATTGGAAAGGATTTTAAAAAAATTGAGTACCTGATTTGTCGGACACTCCACCAAATACTTTTTTTTTTTTTTTTTTTTTTTTTTAAGTAGAGAGTTTAAGTTTTATTAGAGGAAGAAAGCAGAAGAAAGCAGGTGGGAGCCATCAGAAAAGAAAGAAGGAAAAATGGCTCCGTCCACCAAATACTTTTATAAAATTATTTAATCTTCACAAAAATGTTGTAGGATTTTTGCCCCCATTTTACAGATGTGGAAAATGAAGCGGAAAGATTTTAAGTAAATTGCCCAAGGCTATACTTTGAATAATTGATGGAAATCATATTTGAATAAAAATCCATACTCTGACCCAATACATTAGCTACTTCCTGTGTAATAATTTCAAATTAATAAGCCAATACACTCATTTCTGTTGATATGATGGTAACCTGGATGTTTGACCTTTTAAGATCTAGCTTTGTCTGCCATTGCCCCATTGCCTTACATTCTGTGTCTTCCTCTTCAAGTTTTGCCTGTGAATGCCAAAGGCTTACTCTTTTACTGTTTTCTGCTTCCATCAAATCTGGTTTTCTACTCTGTGCCTTATTGCATGAACCCCTAAATGGTATACATCTCCTTTTCTCCTTGATTGTCCTTCTGTGCCATTTATTAAGAAATTATCTCCCGACTCCATACCTATCCTTCTCTATTGCTCTTTATGGTGCAGTGGCGGGGATCTTGCAACCATCTTTCTGCTTTTCCCCACTGCTCCTTTTAAAGTCCTGCCATGACCAGGTGCCAGAGGAGACTGTGACCAAGGCTGGAGGGGAGAACTTCTTGTTGCTGTGATTTTGTCTCTGATGATGCTTCTTTACCACAGTAGGAGCAGCTCCTTCTTAGAGGAGCAACTGAATCCAGGTGGAAGTTTCCCAACACATGTGGGACCACACTCATCCCAACCCCTGGGAGGTACCAACCAAACAGCACCCTGTTTTCAGAGGTTGCATTTTGGCCACAAAGGGTCTTTGCCTATTCTTTTTGATGATGCCAACCTTTCCCTTCGTTCTGCCAACCCTATGGGTGGTAGCTGCTTGGTGCTGTTGCTATCTCCAAAGCAACTTAGAGTTGTTCAATGACCCTAAAACCTGTCCCAATCTTAACTCCTTTAGAATGAAGAAGTGGCTGTGATCAGTTTAGGTTTAACTTTTTTTTGTTTGTTTTTTTCTCAATTACATGTTTGGCTTGGTTTTTGTTTTGTTCTGTTTTTAATTCTTCAGGGTCATTCTGTGTTTTCATTCTCAGAATTACAGAGGAATCAAGAAATGACAGTCCTGACTGAGGGCAAGACTGCTTTTCTACATTTTTGTCTACTCCACGAAGAGGTGGGCACAGTCTGGAGGGAATGTGGGAACATGACAAACACCTGGTGTGGATGGGGTTCACTCTGTCCATTCCTCATCACCCAGAAGCTGACTTGTTGCTCAGTTGACTGAGCTGCTATCACACCTGCCTGGTAACCTCAGAAGCACCTCAAACCTGAAAACACCTTTGATCTCAAGTATCCCTCTGAAGAAGGAAAAGGGCAATCACAACTCTGCCCACATAGCAGAAGGAAAAACTGAAGTAGGGCAAGGAAGTTGGTCAAGCTTCCAAATTAGACTGCGGCAGAGTAAGGAAACAATCTGATCCTTGGATGTCTTTCTCCTAAAGCCCCCAGACATGGGAGAACAGAATTGACCTTTTAGAGCAAGCTTCTTCCTCCCTTCTGACCTTTCTCATTGGCAAGCACAACCCTTCATTTTCCTGGCCTGCTAGCCTGGCACTTTCCACAGGCATAAAATTCACTTCAGAGAAGGAAAATCAAAGTAAGATCAAAGGCTGGTATAATTTCACGTCTCAGAGGGAGAGAATACCTCTTCTAGCCGCCTGCTTCCCAGGAGTTATACAAACCACCCTGTCCCTGTTGTTGGCAGTGAGTGGGAGGCAGTGGGAAGACTCAGTGTTTCTTTCCGCAGCCGCTAATGATAGCAGGAGTGGCAGAGGCAGGCATGATAAATAACCACTTGGAGGCACCCAGAGGCAAGAGTGAGCCATAGGACCTCCCACC
The DNA here is from genome assembly GCF_015220235.1 of Choloepus didactylus. NCBI lineage: Eukaryota > Metazoa > Chordata > Mammalia > Pilosa > Megalonychidae > Choloepus > Choloepus didactylus. The sequence goes on from NC_051309.1 coordinate 23,469,609, forward strand.
AAAACCATGGTAGCTGCACACTTAGGTCTTTGCAGGATGAAGAGAAGCAGGGCCTTATATTTATTTTGTTTAGAGCACTCGTTTCAGTGTTGGTAGCTAAATAGCAATGTCTGAGGCTTTCACGAGGTGCAGGGATGTCATTCAGCACTGCAGATGCCATGGCTCGGTCACAGAACAACTGCACCCTCAACCCTAGGCTTTAAGTCAAGATAGTTTTACTTTTTATGTTTTTATTTTTTATTTTTTGCCAATGGCATATTTTCCCCAGGAGTGGCTGGTTGGTATGATAAGTTGCTTTGAAGATTAAGTGATATTTAACATTGTGAGTGACTGTACCTTATCAAAACGATGGGTTTTTCAAGGACATGCCATACATGTTTAAAATGGGATGTCTGAGGCTGCCACAGCATAATTGACTGTGAAATAAGCCCCTTGGAAAGGAGAATTACTCCTGGGGCCTCAAATGCAAGTCAAGTCTCCCAAGGCAGTAAGAGGGAGGGTTCTGTTCGGTTTAATCAGGAGTGAAAAGGACTGTTGCTTTATTGCTTAGCATAGGCTGGTGCCTGCATTATAAACTCACCACCCAGCACTGCAGAAGTGAAGGCACAGCCCAGGAGACTGTCCAACAAAAACTCCTAGTATGACTGGCTGTTCTGAACAGTCCATCCACCTATTCATCCATCCATCCATCATCCATCCATCATATATCCATCCATCCATTCATTACAGCATTAGTTAATTATCAAAAACCAGTTACTGAGAACCTACTATTGCCAGGTACATACATAGGCACCAGGAGCAAAGAGACATGCAATGTACTCCTTAAATTAAGTAGAAAATGAAAGAGATAATAACATTCATTAAAACTATACTAGATACCTCTCAACCACCTTACAAACTGCATGTCTTGTCCGTTTTACGGAAGATGAAACTGAGGTTCAGAGCAGTTAAATAACCAGCCCAAGGTCACACAGCTGATAAGGAGCAGCACTAGGATTCAGATGAGGTCCAATACATACAATCCTTGCCGGCCTGATGATGTTTTGGAGAAAAGCTTAGTTACAATGTAGCTGTGAAGTGATTAAGCCTTTGTTCTCTCACAGTCACAAATCTTAAAAATCTCACTACTAATGTGGCCATTTTTATTTCTTTTTTTTTAATGGAGAAACTTTTTTCTTTGCCTAACCTAATCAGGGATTCTAAAAGCTGCTCAGGAGGTTTCAGTGAAAGGGGCATACCGAATTCGCATCAAATTAGGTGCACAATTACAATGACAGTTCGTCAATACCCAAACCTGAGGCACCATATTGAACAAACCCCATAGAAATTTAAACCAATGCTTGACTTAAAGCTGCAGTTGATATTTGAAATGCCACATTAATTCAAGAAATCCCGTGGATGGCTCCAGGATTCAGCAGCCACAGTGTAAGATGACAACTGTAGGCAGTCCTTCTGAGCAGAGGGAACCTTTTCCTTATCAGTGTTTTATGGTCCCCTACTGATAAATGCCCTTATCAGTCATAAAGCATTTCTCTTAAAACACACACACACACACACACACACACACACACTTATACCAAACTGGACAAAATATTTTTTAAAGGAGATTTTTGTCACCAATAAAAATCTCATTAATATTTAGTTCACATTATAAAGGGAATTTTTCCATTTATTTATGTGTTCTCTCTATTTTAAGATTGTATAATTCATACTGCATATAGCCACCAGGTAAAATTTCTCAAACCATCAGGTTTATCATCCCCACAGCAATATTCTAAGTTTTCTGCATACTGTGGTTTGGATCACTCAAACCTCCATCCTCCTTCCAGCTAGAGAGGTTAAAAACCTGAAGACTCTATTAAAACTACATTTTCCAGCCTCCTTTATAGATAGGGCTCTGGATTTGGATTAGGTTCTACCAATGAGTGATCTTGAGCAATATTTGGAAGGCGCAAGTAAGGTGGGCACCATGACCTTCCCGGGCAGGGGCATGGACAGGTAGTGTTTTCTGAGGCAGCATTCCATGGTCCACCATCAGCTTCCTGGGTATCCAAGGGCAGTTGTAGCAGTGGAGGAGCAGAGGGGTGGTGGCTTCTTGATTCTGGCATAGCTCCAGTGGTCTCAGATAGGGCAGCTCTGCCAGTGGCTCAGTTCTGTACTGATCTGGGTGATGTTCCTGAAGGTCCAGCCTAGAACCAGCTCATCCAGCAGCTCAAGGTCCCTATATGAAATTCCTTCCTGATAAAAACCTCTTGGGTGGTTCCAATCTGTTGACTGAGCCTGGAAAGGCAGATTAGGATTGTATGCTTGGGGCTACCAGGTGACTCCAGCTTATTTTTAAAATCTTCAAATTTGCCATCTTCTAATCTTCACTTAATGATTTTCTTCTTCCATGCTTTTGCCCATTTCATGTCCTCTGCTCAGAGTATCCTTTCATTCTTCCTTTAAGGCTCAGTTCAAATGCCAACTTCTCCAGAATGTTTCCTCTCATAGCTCTAGGAGGAAGGGAGATATTTCTATTTTAGGCATATTCATTCATTGGGCTTTGTTTACACAATGGTCCAGGGATATGGCGATGTAAGATAGTGCCTGCTTTCAATGGACATTCAATCTGGTGTGTGGGACAATGATGAATAAACATATAAATACAGAATCACACACATATACTAACATATTCATATATCCCTAGAGTTTGGCATGGTTTTGGTGCTAATAAATGTCTGGTTTGATATGACATATACTGGTGAGTTTATATGTAGTGGAATTCACATGGAAGTAGTTGATGCTGCGAATCACTGTCAGTTCCACTTTATGGATTCAAAGTCCAAATGTTATTTCACCAGCATCACCAGGACAATGATTTGCCCACTGCTTTGATCCCTGAAAGCCACTATGATTTCTTCTGGAAAGAGAATATTCTGATTTTTTTCCTTTCTACCTAGAATGCAACATTTCTTAAATTAATTTCTTTTGGAAGACATTCCACAAACCCCCATTTGCATATTTTTTAATGTACCTTGTTATTTCCAGGATTAGATTACCTCCCCCATCTAAGGAAGAAAAATGTCAATAAGTTGGGATTATTGCTTACTATTTTTGTTTAGTGAAATTAACTGGGTATTTACTAAAGGTTTAAACTGAAGCTTTATTAAAACAAACAAGCAAAAAATAAACCAGCAAGGGAAGAATTTGTTTTTTTAATTCCCTACTTGCCTGCCTAGGAACGTGGCTACTTGCCAGAAAGAGCCACTGTCAAACACAAATACAGTTCAGAGTGACTTATAGTCTAATTTATTTAGGGCTTCCACCTGTGTTCAATTAATGAACTGCAGAACTTGAAACCTGCTTTTGCTGAATCATTTTCTTTGTTTCTGGTGGGGCCACCTATTCTTTGTCCAGCAAAACAGAATGTCCAAGCAGTATCCATTGTATATGTCAAAAACTCTATGTCCATCCCTATTGCTCCCAGATGTACCAGTTCAACTCCACTGCCTGCTAACAATGCTGGTTTATTCTCCAGTCCCTCTTTTCCTTAGTTCTTCCAACTTGACATAGACCTTAAGTCGTATCCCATCTACCTATGGTTCTCTCCCCTGAGTTCTGATTTTGCTTTTGCCCTTTTCCAAAATACACCCTCAAACTCAGAATGGTTATGACTCTTGTTTAGCAAGACCACAAGACAGTCACAACCTGAGTATTTCCTTTTCCATAAATTCAAACAAGATGTGTCCCGGCTGCCCCTGTGGTTGAGCACTGGGCATCAAGAAAAGCAGAAATCATCTGTTCCAGCTCTCGGTTTGGAAATATTTCCTTATATTTAATACCACAATAAAGTTCACAGAAGAGTTTCCATATATATTATCTTCACAGTTGTATGCATTTGGTATGACTCCCTGCATTTTAAAGATGATGTGGCTGAAACTGGCTGTTGAGAACTTGATCAGAGCCCAGTTCATTCTCAGTTCTTTCTACTAAAAGCCCAGGGCACTTTCCACTACCCTATCCTGCTTATGGGGCAAAGTGATAAGTAATCCCCTGAATATAACTCATTTTGACCCCCCATTTTCTCCATATATGCTGCCAGACAGGACAATTCAGAACTGAAATCAAGAAGGTGAAATTGAAAAGCTTAATCTGATCAATGAAAGCAAACTTGTGCCATGCTGATGGACAGTGCTCAAATAGCATCTGGCTCAAATGCTGTCTGCCTCTCTCCATGTCCACTGCTACCACCCTAGCTCAGGCCGTCATCATCTCTCAACAAGTCCACTGTGCCAGCCTCCCGTTGGTCTGCTCCTATTCTTGCCCATGAAAAAGCAGCCAGAGTGAGCCATTTAAAAAACGTAAATCACATAGCATCAGTTTCTTGTTTAAGAACTTTCAGTAGCCTTCCATTGCTCATCAAAGAATACTTACTTTAAACCACATGGTCCTGTGGTTCTGACTTCATCTCGTGTCTCTCTCATCCCTTGTTTCCTATGCTCCAGCCACACCAGTCTTCTTTCTCTTCCTTGAACATGTCAAGACCATTCCCTCTATTGTCCTTGGTATCAGTTCTTTCCTGTGTCTAAGTATTCAGGTCTCCACACAGATATTTCCTCTTTAGAAAGGCCTTCCCTGAATCCCCTTATTTGAGCAGTAGCCCCTGCTCCTGTCTCTCTCTACCCTGTCTGCTTTGTCTTCTTTTTTTCATCGAAATTGATACTATTTCAAATTAGCTTGCTTCCTAATTTATTTCCTTGTTTACTGTCTGTCTCTCTTACGCGTTTATAAGATCCCTGAGGAAAAAAACCTTGTGTATTGTTTTCCATGCCTGATAGGTAGTGAATGCTCAATCTAGGTTTGTTGAATGAATAACAACTTTAATAGCAAGAACAACCAACAGTTACAGAGTTTGCTATGCATCAGTTACTGATCTACTTCCTTACAAGAAAAGTTCATTCATAGCAACCCAATGAGTGGGCAATTACTCTTAATTCCCATGTTAGAGACGCCAGCACTGAGGCTGAGAGAAGTGAGAGGACATGGCTAAGTTCACACAGTTATTGTCAGAGGCAGGGGTCAAAGCCAAGTGTATGAATGACAAGCTTGTTCTCCTACCCCCTGCTCTCTGCTTGTAGATAGTGCACAGACTTGAGTAGTTCCTTTCATGACAGGTAATAACCATTTTGGAAAGCAAATGTTAGGTATTAAGTCAATGAATGATCTTTATTTCTTTATGGGATTTGACCAGCTCAGTACTGGGAACCGGGGCCATAGTTTAGTACATGAGATCAGGAAAATGGCCATTTTCTTGGCAGTCCCATTAGTATTAGGGCTCCATCCTGGCGCTGTTTACTTTGGTGCTTCATGGGCTGGGGGGATACTATCCAGACCAATCACTGGATCCCCTGAAAGTAGAGGATTCTTAGAAACAAAGGGCCTCATGGTTGAGGATTGTTTGGTGCATCCCCTCCTCCTCATATGCCTCCCATTCATTTCCTCTCCTGCATTAGCAAAGCTGGCTGGGACACAGGCTCCATTTAGCAAAACGATGAAACACAAACGTTTATTGAGACTGTATTTCGAATCAACAGGGTTTGCCTCAGATTGAGTTGCCGCCAATTATCCTCCATGCAATTATGGCGATCCTAGAGGCAAGCAGATGGGGAAGAGTTTTGTTTTCAAATGGAGGAGAAACCAATATGTAGGAAGAAAAAGCAGCTTGTTCATTTGAACAGACTCCAGGTGGCTGGTAGCCAAAAGGCAAAGAGCTGGGGAGCCAAATCTGGCCCTGGATCAGTCTGGCTGCCCACGGACCAGAGGAATCTCGGGGGCGGTAGGGTTCAACCTCCGTTCATCACGCTTGTCTGCCATGGCCGGCCAGCTTGGCTGTGCGAGTGAGTGGAGGCCAAGGGAGACGAACCCCCCAGAGGCCCTTGGGAGGTCAGGCTCCCGACCTTGACACCATTGGAACATCAAGTCCTGCTATTTCTGTTGCTGTTCAATGGTGACATGTTGGCATGTTTTATTGGAGAAGAAAATGCAAGAAAAGACATGCAAAAGCCCAAGCCATATGGCAAGCCTCCTTGGACTTCTTTGATCATTTGGAATTTCATGAAACCTAAAGGACACCCTCCCTTTTTAAAAGGATTGCATTGTCCTAAACTTCTTGCTGGACTCTACCCTTGAGGCTGTCATTCAGAAGAGAGCAGAGGATGCTGTTGAGTGTGGCCATAATTATTTCTGTCCGATTTGTATTTATAATTACACAGTACACCTAGGACTCTGTCAAAATCATCAGTGGTGCTTGTTCCAGGTGTATCAGCGCTTAGAGGGGAATTTGTTCCGCCTTTGACAAGATGGCAAGAGTATCAGATTGATACATTCAAGGCCGTGGAGTGTGGTAACAATATTTACATTTACTTAGCAAACTGAGGTAAGAAAGGTATAGCTAAATAAAAGGAATTTCCATGCAAAAATCAGCCCAGCCCATAAACAAACGAAGGTGCTTTGAATATTAGGGTTAGCCACTTGCATTTCTGCTTCAAAAGAATCGGCATTTCCCCTATATAAATAAGTGAAAAAAATTTTACTTAGCTCCGTTTTAGTCCTTCAGTGACATACAGCTATGTCTTCGGGCAAATCACTTATACTGAGTCTTGGTTTCTTCCTCCAGAATAAGGTGCCTCTCCCCAAATCTGACACAAATTTCACTAATGGATCCTGATGCATTCATTTTTGATTAGAGGGAGAAATACAGATACATTTTGAGCTTTTTAAGGGGCTGATTCACACTGTAAGCACCTAAATGAGATTGCCAGAGAGCATAACGATGATTTCATAAATGATCACAATTGTTTGCATGCCTCTTACCTGAGTGAGCACTGCAGGGACGTATTGGGATATGCAAAACAGAATCTGTTCATACAGGAACATGCATAAGATAGATAGTGTCTACTCTGATGGCAAGGGGGAAAAAAAGCCCAGGAAACCTCTTAGAGGCAGGAAGCAATTTTGGAAGTGCTGCAAAAGACAATGATATTGTTCTTGGTTTAATAGGTGATCTACCCCATGAAATAAAGCTGCAGGGCCACGTTTGTCTTGGTTAATAATGTCAGCGGAATGAGGAGGTTTAGCTGTAATAACAGTAATAACTGTGTCAATGTAACTGCTGGGGCTGAATTTCCATCTGCAGCTTCATAATATATGACCTTTGTTATGTCTCTACCTGTTGATTTCTTAAAGGCAAAATTGGCTTGTCTGTTCTGCTCAGGGGAGGGAGGCTCAAATATTCCATTTTCCCTGGATACATCAAGGTACTGTGGGTGGTGATTTAATCTCATGAGTATTCTTTTGGACTTGATTAAAATTCGAGAGAAATGAAGGTGGATATTAACAAATACATTGTAACTTTGATACTGAATTAGGTGGGCTTAAAGCTGGACATTTTCTTTGCTTCTTGTCTTTCCTTTCATCCACTTCTTTTTTTTCCCTCATAAAACATATATTGACAACAATGGCCTTTTCTTCTTATGATGACATCCCTGACTCACCAGATAGAATTAAACATTCCCTGCTCTTGGAATGTGCTTCTCTTATTGCACATGTCACACTTTTGCAGTACATTTGATAAACATCTTGTCTTGGTGGCCTGTGAGTTCTTTGAAGGTAGACGTTAGGACTTGCTCATCTCTGGAGCTCTATTTAATACTCAAATGGAGCCTGGTTGAAGTTCAATACTTTTATATGCAATTCAATATTCTGCATAACCCATTTTTCCCCTCAGAGTGTTTTCACACAATATGTACTTATTTGTTTTCCTAATCATCTATTGCAATTACCAGGGAAGGTAATAGAGCAGAAGGACCACTGAGATTGATTGGAAGTTGGTTGAATTGCTCAAGATTTCCTAATTAATTAATAGGAACAGATTTTTAATTATTAGACTTTAGCTGGGGTCAACCAATGTAGGGGTTGATAACCCCATTGGGATATGTGTAGAAATGGCCACCTTTGTTTCTTATTTGTCTCCTTCTACCCAGATGCCCAGATGCATGTACCACTTTTAATCATTTAATTTTTCTTTTTATCCCATCATTTTTCACCTTCTGCCATTTTTTTTTTTTACCCTCACCACCACTTTCTTTCACCCAATCTTTTTCCCTTTACCCTCTTTTGAGGCTTTAAGTCTGTCAGGGGCACATGGCGAAACTTATTGCTTAGTGCAAACAATACCTAGAGTTTTCCTGGCAGACCCAGTTGTGGAGATTTGTCCTTCTCAAACTTGGGGCCTTGTGATTGAGAGTTCTAGAAGGCCTAGGGTAAGCACATCATAGTAAAAATTTGAATGAAAATATTCATGACAACATAAGGAGTACATGATTAGTGAGGGGATGTTGATCATGGATGCTGTGACTTCACACAACATGGAGCTCATTACCAGGGGTCTGGGGAGAATCTGTGTTGGAGGAAAAACTTAGTTGCTCCTTGAAAGACACAGCAGAGCAAAAATAGCCTGGGCTCTGGAGCCAGCCAGCTTGGGTTTGAAACTTGCATCTGGCACTGATTGACTGAGTGACCTTGGGAAGATAATTATCCTCTCCAAACCTTAGTTTCCCCATCTATAAAATGGGGATGATGATGATAATAATCATGCTATCTCATGTCTCATCCTCATATTGTGGGGATGAAAATAAAGTACCTAAAATAGTCCCTGGCTAATGGTCAGCATTTCATATACATCGACTATTATTTTAAAAGCCTCATTTTGTGTTATTTTAATTTTAGCTGGACTCATAGGCACAGGTGCCTTATGGGGTATAATGCAAAATTCACCTGCATTTCTGTGATAAAACATAAATCCTCGAAGAAGTTTTAAACCTGTGATGGGCAGCTTCCCGTGATACCTCAGGTGATAGACACTGTCCATTCTCCGTTGCTTTGAAGGGCACTGGTTTCATGGAATGATTTGAGAAGCACAGGCCACGTTGGACAAGCCAGGGCTACAAAGGCTGAAGAGAAAGCTACAGAGCCTCCCTGGCCATAACTCAGAAGTTAAGCAGGTTTTTTAGAGAGGGAACAGTCATGTTAGATAATTCATATTGACTAAAAGGGGCACTTCCCACGTAGCCATACAGAGTGGCCTTGCCTCTAAAGGCAAATTGATAAGTGGCTAAATCCCATAATCACTGACCCCCTTCTTGCCTCCTTTTAGGAGGCACACTCAAAGCCCAAACACCCAGCTCTCTCTGGCTGGTAAGATCGGTGCCATCTTTTTCACTATTGTGCCAACCCATGAAGACTTCTCCACCTAGTTCAGAACCATTATCTACCCATCCCATTCTCCATTTCTGTCCCTCCTCTAGCATCATCTCTGCTTTCAACAGGAGATAGTAAATTCAATAAATTAATCTGTGATATGAAACCAATGAGTGATAATTATATAACATATATGTTTTCATAGGAAATATATACAGGCACACATTGGAGATATTGTGGGTTCTATTCCACACCACCACAATAAAGTGAGTCACAAATATTTTGGCTTCCCAGTGCATATAAAAGTTATGTTTACACTGTAGTGTAGTCTAAGTGTGCAATAGCATTATGTCTATAAACAATATACATACCTTAATTTAAAAATACTTTATTGCTAAAAACTGCTAACCATCATCTGAGCCTTCGGTGAGTCATAACCCTTTTGCTGGTGGAGGGACCTGCCTTGATGTTGATGGCTGCTGACTGATCAGGGTGGTGGATGCTGAAGGTTGGGGTGGCTGTGATAATTTCTTGAAATAAGACATCAGTGGAGTTTGCCACATCGATTGACTTTTCCTTTCACGAAAGATTTCTCTACAGCATGTGATGCTGTTTGATAGCATTTTACCTTCAGTAGAACTTCAGTAGAGTCAGTCTTCTCAAACCCTGCCTCTGCTTTATCAACAAAGTTGATGTAATGTTTTAAATCCTTTGTTGTCATTTCAACAATGTTCATAGTATCTTCACCAGGAGTAGATTCCATCTCAAGAAACTACTCTCTTTGCTCATCGGTAAGAAGCAAATCCTTAACCATTTGGTTTTTATTATGTAATTGCAGCAATTCAGTCACATCTTCAGATTCCACTTCTAATTCTAATTCTCTTGCTATTTCCATCACATCTGCAGTTACTTCCTCCACTGAAGTCTTGAGCCCTTCAAAGTCATCCATGAGGTTTAGAATCAATTTCTACCAATCTCCTGTTAATGTTGATATTTTGACCTCCTCCCATGAATCACCAATGTTTTTAATGGCATTTAGAATGGTGAATAATTTCCAGAAGTTTTCAATTTACTTTGTCCAGATCTATCAGAGGAATCACTATCTATGGCAGCTATAACCTACAAATGTATTTCTTAAAATAATATGACTTGAAATTTGAAATTACTCCTTAACTCATGGACTGCAGAATGGATTTTGTATTAGCAGCCATGCAAATATTAATCTTGTTACATCTCCATCACAGCTTTTGGGTGATCAGGTGCATTGTCAATGAGCAGTAGTATTTTGAAAGGAATCTTTTTTTCTGAGCAGCAGGTCTCAACATTGGGCTTAAAATATTCAGTAAACCATGTTGTAAAGTGACGTGCTGTCATCTAGGCTTTGTTGTTCCATTAATAGGCAGAGCAGATTTAGTACAATTCTTAATAACCCTAGGATTTTCGAAATGGTACATTAGCATTGACTTCACTTAAAGTCACCAGCTGCATTAGCCCTTAACAAGAGAGTCAACCAGAACTTTGAAGCTTTGAATCCAGGCATTGATTTTTCTTTCTAGCTACATAAGTCCTATATGGCATCTTCTTCCAATAGAAGGCTGTTTTGTCTACATTGAAAATGTGTTGTTGAGTGACTTGCCTTCATCAATGATTTTAGCTAGATCTTCAGGATAGTTTGCTGCAGCTACTATATCAGCACTTACTCCTTCACCTTGCACTTTCATGTTATAGAGATGGCTTAAACCTCATGAACCAACCTCTGCTACCTTCAAACTGTTTTTTTTTTTTTTTTTTTTTTGCAGCTTCCTCACCTCTTTCAGCTTTCATAGAATTGAAGTGAGTTAAGGCCTTGCTCTAGATTAGGCTTTGGCTGAAAGGAACGTTGTGACTGATTTGCTCTTCTACCCGAACCACTAAAACTTTCTCCATATCAGCAATAAGGCTATTTCACATTTTTATCATTTGTGTATTCACTGGAGTAGCACTTTTAATTTCCTTCAAGAACTTTTCCTTTGCATTCATAACTTGGATAACCATTTGGCATAAGAAGTCTAGATTTTGGCTTATGTCCACTTTTGACATGCTTTCCTCACTAAGCTTAATCACTTCTAGCATTTGATTTAAAATGAGAGATGTGTGACTTTTTGCTTGAAAACTTAGAGGCCATTGTAGGGTTATTAATTGGCCTAGTTTCAATATCCTTCTGTCTCATGTAATAGGGAGGCCTGAGGAGAGGGAGACTGATGGGGGATGACCAGTCAGTGGACCCATCAGAACACACCCAACATTTAACTATTAAAATCATTTTTTAAGGGCATGGTTTGTGGTACCCCAAAACAATTACAATAGTAACATCAAAGATCACAGATCACCGATCACCATAATAGATATAACAATAATGAAAACAAATTGAAATATTGTAAGAATTACCAAAATGTGACACAAAGACATGAAGTAAGCTGTTGGGAAAATGGTGCCTATAGACTTGCTCAATGCAGGGTAGATACAAACCTTCAATTTGTAAAAAAATCATGCAATATCTGCAAAGTGCAATAAAGCAAAGAACAATAAAGTGAGGTATGCCTGTATATTTTCACAGAATCCAGGCCATGAAGCAGCATCTCCATGATCCCAGTACTGAAGATACTTTGAGGGCTCAATAGCACCTTACTGCCAATGAAAGGTGCTTGACATTTTCCAAACCATGCTCACATCCACTTTCCAGTGTGGATAAGAGCATGGGCTTTAGAGTCAGTCACACAGACCTCACTATGTAAAGGTATGCGATCTTGGGCAGTTAAACCTCTTCAAACCACAGTTTATTCATGCAATATAAATCATTGGGGATGTATACTGATATTTATATATCCCCTTAAGAAAGCTTTTGGGAGGATTAAATCACGCATGTAAAGTGTCATCAGATAATCATAACAATACATGGTAAGCACTCAACAAATTCACCAACTATATTTTGCCTCTGTCTTGGACTGTCTTCTCTTATCTTCAGTATTTACCTAAATCCAACCTGTCTTTAAGGCCCAGCTGAAGTTTCTCCTTCTCCACAATTTCTCCCCAGAGTCCCTACAGAGTTCATTGACTGTCCATTCCCCTTGCTAATCATATGCTGCCTTGTGGAATGGGTTATACTGTCATTTGTACTTTTGTTTGTTTTTGCCCTATTTTCTTGGCTACACATATATAAAGCATGTTGAAAATCTGCTATGTGCAGCATTCCATGCAATACTCTGTGGAGTCCCTATCTTCAAGGAGTTCATGGCCTTGGAATCATTTCCGATTATGCACATATTTGCTTACTGCTTTTTAATGACTTTCCCATGCATCTTTGTCTCATTTCTTTCTTCACACTTATATGTCCTTACTCTGTGAGGTGGTCAGGGCAAAGTTCAGTATCACTGTATTGCTGATGAGCTGGCTGATCATCAAAGATATGAAATCAGTCATTCTAGGACACATGGCAACTCAAGTGTGGGGGTGATTATGTTAATGATGATGGCACGATGATGATAGTAACGATGATGGTGATGATGATAGCAAGACATTGCTTAAAAGGAAGAACTTGTTGGCACCTCTGTTTGGATTCTTTTTAACCAATGAACATTATCTTCTCTGAGCAAACCCTTTAAAGTTCTTTTCTGTTCCAAGTTAGCCTCCAGCTGATGTTTTGGTCTAAGTTTATTGTTTCACCACTCTGAAAAACCACAGTGAAAACTCCAGCAGGGGATCTGTCAAAAATCCCAGCCAGAACCTGACAGTAACTATTTGAAAATCCAATTTTGATGCTAATTTTAGCAATAAAAGAAACTTCAATATTATGGACCATTGCACAGAAAGAAACAAGGAGGCCAGGGAAAGACAGTGGGCAGCAAGGAACACAGCAGGGAAGAGTTGCGATGTAAAGTATTTGTATCTGTTGCATTTGGTCTCCTTTCTCTGAGCTTGAATTGGTGGAGCTTTCTGTATCTCAGCATTCAGAGTTTTGTACTCTCTTAATATCGGACATTCAAACCTTTGTTCCAATTTAGGTCACAATTACTCAATCGGAACCCTGAGTTAATGTGTAAAATTTTCCCTAGGGTATTCCTCATTTTGGAATGAAAACCTTAGCGCCTTTGAGAAAAGAATATCAGGCATTGGTAAACAGGTTTAGTGGTGTTGGGGGTAGGGGTTAGTAAGGAGACGCTTCCAAGTATTATTCCAAGAAAATGTCATGCATATCAATCAAATATATTCCCCTTTGTCTTCTTTGCATTTCAATGTTTGTAATATTATCTATTATTCAACCATCTGTCTCTTAGTTTGTCATTTGCAAAGGGGGTGGAGTAGGGATATGTTTTCCTAGACCCCTTGTGTTATAGGATTCTAAGATTTTCCTGTCGTTCTTATCTACTCACTATTCTCTTCAAACCCCTAATACATGTGTGCTTATGTTATCACTATTTTAAAGTTATTATATAGAAGGGTAAAAAAAAAAAGAAAGAAGAAAAGGTCCTTCCTTGTCCCCTAATACCATCCCCCATTTGAACTCCCTGCGTCCATTGCTGACCATGATTTAATCTGTCAATTTTAAGTAACTTCTCTGGACATCCCCCTCTGACCTGCACCTATAGAAAGATAAGGAATTAGTTCATTATCCACACCTCTTCCCAGCTTTTAATTAGTAAGATGTTAATCTTTAATTTGTCTATTGGTTACCCTTGTAACTTTAAATAATATGCTTAAACTTCTATTTCTTGGTCCCTCAACTTCAGTAAGGCAAGCACTCTTGCTGTAGAGGCCACGGGTAGAAAGTCGTCTCTGTAAGGCCAAGCCTAGATTTTGCACTATAAGATCAGCACATCCAGGAAACCTATCTGTCTTCAGGTTAACAATAAAAACTTTGGGACAAGGACACATTGGAAACCAATATCATAGAAGATTTAGTAAAGTTACAACTGATAAACTCCGTAGGAAAAAAAGAAAATCAACATGGTAAACAGTAATTGGGAAAATCACTCACTTAAAAAGGAAACACTATCCAACAATTAGGCAAATTAGCACCTCTATTGATTCTTTGAAGTATTTTCTCCCATTTAACCTACTCAGATCAATTAGCTTGGCATCTGCCTCCAACTTCATATATCAATATAACTGTTTTCTCCTCAGCCTAACTGCTACTTAGGAGATAATGGGAGGGGTGGGCTATTTTACAAGACAATAATATGGTTCCAGGAAAAATAAATCCAGAGATTGAAGTAATGAGATTTATTTTCCAAGAAAGTGGTTCATCCCTCCCATGGTGCCTAATACACCTGTGGTTAAACAATTAAGTTATTTTTGGATACAATTTTAATTACTTGGAAAAGTCAGTGGTACTACCATTGACAAATACTACCCTTAACAACCTTAGAAATAACAAGGCAGTCACTCAGAACAGCTAAAATGGCAACATCTGACATTTGTTATTGCAGGAATTATGGTCTTCCTGGGAAGTTACCTGATCTTTCTCTTCTTAATTGAACCTTTTCAGGGCAGGCTTTAGAAGTTGCCTGGAGGTGGAGACTGAGAACCCCACTATTTTTCTAGTTAGGCCCAGTGAATATTCCTCAAATGACTTTTCTCCTCGATTAGCTGTCAAGCACCTTTCTCTCAATTGTTAAATCCCTTGGTTTTAAATTCTATTTAAAAGCTAGGCTGGCCCAAAATGTCAAAGAACACCATAGTAGTGGCCAATGAGTGAGCTGAAACTTGGTTTGCTTTCTACATAATGTAGGTACCTGTTAGAAGCAAAGGATACAAACTATAGGGAAGCAGTTGAACACATGTGTTGCACAATGTGAAGCTCAGACATTAGAAGCAATGTCTTCAAATAATATTTAATGGTAATAAAATGCTCAGAATATATAGTTCGGTGTTAAAAGGCAGGAAACAAGCTACCTTGGGAATCCAGTTCTGTTTAAGACAGCTGCAAATGTATCATGAGAAAAAAACAGACAGGAAAAGGTATGCTATATTATGCTATGCTTACCTCAAGATGTTGCATTTATGGATAGCCCTAATTTTTCTATATATTTAGTGCATTTTCCAGATGTTTGTCTAACAAACCCATCTTTTATAATCAGAAGAAATAAACTATTTTTAAGCAATCAAAGAGGCACACTTGAGGTTGATTAGTTCAAGGACTCCAGACCCTCCTGCTCCACCATTTTCTACCCACCATCTCATGATGTATCCCTTTTCTTTGAGTCTATATATATATATACTTTTTTTTTTTTTCCACAGAGGGACATCATAAAGAATGACAGAATGATGCCTATAAAACTTTCATCTCTTTAGAGAACAGAAAGTTCACGTAGTCTCTTTTGCTATTGTGTTTTCTATGTGATGGTAGATCAGAGTCCCAAAAGGAGACAGTAAGCACAAACAAAAGGGATCATTGAAGAGAGTTTAATGAAGGGGGTATTTACAAAGGTGGGGGCAGATTTAGAGGAAACCAACAAGGATGGTGGAATTGGTGAGTACTCTAACTGTAGAAGGCCATAGGGTCTTGGTGTGAAAGGCACACAGCAGAATAATATAAAGCAATAAAAGGGAGTGAATAAATCACTAAACAACATGGATTAGCTCAAAATAATTAGATTGAGCCAAAATGTTCATACTTTATGATTTCATTAATATTAAATTCTAATAAAGGTAGAATTATGTATGGTGATAGAAATCAGACTTGTGGTTGCCTGGGGCTGGAGAGGTGGGGAGTGACTATAAGGGAGAACTAGGGAACACTTTGTGGTGATGGGACATTCTCTTAATTGTGGTGGTGGTTGCCTGGGAGTGTACATTTGTTGAAACTCATCAAATAGTATATATAAAAGGTATTCTACTGCATGTAAATAAAGTTGCTTGAAAGAAAGAAAGAAAGAAAGAAAGAAAGAAAGAAAGAAAGAAAGAGAAAGAGAGAGAAAGAGAGAAAGAATTCATTTCCAATAAGTGGTCCAGCAGAGAGACAACCAGGGGAATAAAATGTGAATCTTTCTCTCCTCCCATTTTCTGATTTCTTGCTGCTGTCTCCATCTGCCACCCCTAACTAGAAGCCAGAGATCAAGGGAATCTATTCACACACCCAGGCCCAGAGGAGAATGGATGTGAGAAGTAGGCAGAGAACATTCAGCACAGACTGCTTCCATACAGTGCGAGGCTCTTAAAGAACTATTGGGGTGTGTGGTAGTTTGAAGCTGTTATGTACCTCAGAAAATCATGTTCTTACATTTAGTCCATTCCTGTGGGTGTGGACCTATCGTAGGTGGGACCTTTTAATTGGGTTACTTCAAATTAAATGTGACCCACCCAATTCAAGATGGGTCTTAATCCTTTACTAGAGTCTTTTATAAGAGGACAGGAGACACACAGAAAAAGCCCAGAGAGCTCAGAGAAGCCCCAGAGAAGATGAGAAACAAGGACACACCTGTAGAAGCTGAGCCCTGAAACCAGAAGCTGAAAATAATGAAACCCAGGAGAAAAGGACCAGCAGACACTGACTATGTGCCTTGATATAAGACAGAGGAACCCCGGATGCCAGCAAGCTTCCCTTCAGAGAAGGTATCATCCTGTTGATGCCTTAATTTGGACATTTTCATGGTCTTAGAACTGTAAATTTGTAAATAATATATCCCCATTGTAAAAGTCAACCCATTCCTGATACATTGCATTTCAGCAGCGTTAGCAAACCAAAACAGGGTGAAAAATATTAGGTAAAGAAATATTTCTTGGTTGAAAGACTTGCAAGAGAGACAGTTGACAACACAGGACAGTTTGGTTGAGGATATACACAAAGAAAATACAACATGATATTGTTAAAAAAAAAAAAAAGCTATCCATGGTACCTGTAGAAAGAAAAACCAAGGTAGCACAGTTTGAACCTACTTTCTCATGTGGTTATGCACTCAGCCACCAAATCCCATAGCTGATAGTCCCAAGACACTTGTTGAGCATGGTCATGGCTGTCTTCCTAGATGTCAAAATGAAAAGTTAGGGAATATTTCACACATCCTAGTGTTCCTCAGTGACTCATTCAATGTCAGCCCTCCCTTTATATACATTTATTTAATATCTTATTTATCTGCTTTCTTCAAGTAGGACATACTTGAATTCAATAGAAGACTTGTTTCTTTTTAATGAAAAATAATTAAAAAAATAATTTATGGCATATTTCCTAGTATAGGTAGCTGAAATTCCAAACACAATGTTACTATACTTGGAAAGATTCCATTTAATCAGAATATTTACAGATTTATATAAAATCATGACGTATATACAGGTGCTATTGAGAGTATAGAACTTTCTTCCTCTTCATTAACTGGCCTCAGATTGCTCTTTTTTTTTTTAGTTTTTTTTTTTTCAATTTTTAATTTGTTTTCAGTTGTCTTCTTTTTTCAGTCTAGTGCTTCTCAATCCTTCCAGCTTATATGTTATGCAACTGTTTGAGCCCAATCTAAAGAGGAGTGAAAAATTAGATTTCTCTATTTGTTAGAAACCTCTTTCAGTTCTATATTTCTATGTTTCGATTTCATCGCATGCTATTCCTCAGGTGTACGGTTTCTTATGTTAATTACCTATTTTATGAGGCAGTGTTTTAAGTTTACTCTTCTCAAATTTTAAGCAATTCCTGCTTCTGTACATGTTTGGGGGATTCAGAGGAAAAGTCTGTGATCTATGCACTCCACAATCAATGTTATAAGTTTGGTTATAGTCACATACATTCAGGAATTTCCTTTCTGTAGAGTCCAGGCTTCTAACATGGGTCACTTGCTTTTCTGTAGGGTCATCATAAGACGACCTTCTCTGGACTTTTATTCTGTTTGCTGATTCTGTTTTTGGAAGCATGGCAAAAAATATGGAGGCGTAAATAGTTTTTAGTTTCTTTGGATTAGTAATTCTCAACCTGGGGGTTGGAACATGAAAGTCCTTACGAGGTATACATCATGATGCCTATTTTATCAATGAAGGAATTGAGGACATGCAGAAATTTATTCACTTCCTCCAGTCCCTTTGTCAGTCAGTGGAGAGCCAGGACTTATACGTAAGTTTGTCTGGCTTAATACTCTTTAAATAATAATTATCAAATATTTATTATGTTCATTTTCACCCAGCATTCTATACAAGCAACATGACTGATGTGGAGACACCCAGGTGTGAGTGGGAGATGTGTGTGTACCCTCTAGATTGGAAACTGCATTTTGAAGTCAGAGACTATATCATAGCCACTTTTAGACACACAGTGCCATAAAAAAATTAATTGAATAAAGAATCACTAATTTATATGCTTATGTTTCTGAGGTTTCAGATTGCAGAGTAAAGTGAAAGAACTTGCTTTTGTAAGTCTATGGTGGCTTGGAGCTATGTATCTGACAAAAACATGTTCTTAAACTTAATCCATTCCTGTGGGTGTGAACCCATTGTTATTTCAGTTAAGGAGTAGCCTAACTCAATCAGGATGGTTTTTTTTTTTTTTTCTTCTTTTTTTTTATTAACTTTATTTATCAAAAAGTTAAAAAAAATTTCCAAACAAAACAAAGCAAAGGAATAGGAAAAACAAATATCCTGAAATAACTTCATTGCTTCCAATATGCTCCTACCATACCACAAGAAAATTAACGAACCATAGTCATTCCTAAGCATTCCCATATCATTAAGATTACCCTCAATAGCTTATCTGTTCTTATTAGATTATCATACCCCCTTCACTAGCTGCTGTCTATCTCTAGCTCCCCTATATTTTACAATACAAAACACTTATTTTACATTTTTCAGAGTTCACATTAGTGGTAACATACAATATCTCTCCTTTTGTATCTGACTTTTTTCACTCAACGTTATGTCCTCAAGTTTCATCCATGTTGTCATATGCTTCACGACCTCATTCCTTCTCACTGCTACGTAGTATTCCACCGTATCTATGTACCACATTTTGTTTATCCACTCATCTGATGTCAGACATTTAGGTTATTTCCATCTCTTGCCAATTGTGAACAATGCTGTTATGAACATCAGTATGCAAATATCTGTTCATGTCACTGCTTTCAGGTCCTCTGGGTAAATACCAAGAAGTGAAATTGCTGGATCGTCGGGTAACTCAATACCTAGTTTTCTGAGGAAGCACCAAACTGTCTTCCAAAGTGGCTATACCATTATACATTCCCACCAGCAATGACTAAGAGCTCTAACTTCTCCACATCCTGTCCAGCATTTGTAGTTTTGTGTTTGCTTAATGGCAGCCATTCTTTTTTTTTTTTTTTTTTTAATTCAGTTTTATTGAAATATATTCATAAACCATACAGTCATCCATGGTATACAATCAACTGTTCACAGTATGATCATATAGTTATGCGTTCATCACCACAATCTATTTCTGAACATTTTCCTTACATCAGAAAGAATCAGAATAAGAATAACAAATAAAAGTGAAAAGAGAATACCCAAACCATCCCCCCATCCCACCCTATTTGTCATTTAGTTTTACTCCCATTTTTCTACTGATTTTTTTTCAATTTTTTAACTTTGTTTATCAAAAAATTAAAAACAAACAGGCAAACAACAACCAAAAAAACCCCTCAACATTTCAAACAAAGCAATGGATTAAGGAAAACAAATAACCTAAAATAACTACTTTGCTTCCAATATGTTCCTACCATACCCCAAGAAAATTAATAAACCATGTCCAAACAGAGGAGTAAGAAAAACAAATAATCTAAAATAACTACATTTCTTCCAACATGTTCCTACCATACCCCAAGAAAATTAACAACCCCTAAGAAAACAAAGGAATAAGAGAAAAAAAAACCTAAAATAACTCTATTGCTTCCAACATGATCTTACTATATCCAAGAAAGTTTACAAACCATAATCATTCCTGAGCATTCCCATAACATTGAGATTACCCTCCATAGTTTATCTGTTCTTATTAGATTATCATTCCCCCTCCACTAATTGGTATCTCTAGGTCCCCTACATTCTACAGTATAAAACATTGTACATTTTTCACAGAATTCACATTAGTGGTAACATACAATATCTCTCTTTTTGTGCCTGGCTTATTTTGCTCAGCATTATGTCTTTTTTTTTTTTTTTTTAATCTTCATTTTATTGAGATATATTCATATACCATGCAGTCATACAAAACAAATCGTACTTTCGATTGTTCACAGTACCATTACATAGTTGTACATTCATCACCCAAATCAATCCCTGACACCTTCATTAGCACACACACAAGAATAACAAGAATAATAATTAGAGTGAAAAAGAGCAATTGAAGTAAAAAAGAACACTGGGTACCTTTGTCTGTTTGTTTCCTTCCCCTATTTTTCTACTCATCCATCCATAAACTAGACGAAGTGGAGTGTGGTCCTTAAGGCTTTCCCAATCCCTTTGTCACCCCTTATAAGCTACATTTTTATACAACTGTCTTCGAGATTCATGGGTTCTGGGTTGTAGTTTGATAGTTTCAGGTATCCACCACCAGCTACCCCAGTTCTTTAGAACCTAAAAAGGGTTGTCTAAAGTGTGCATAAGAGTGCCCACCAGAGTGACCTCTCGGCTCCTTTTGGATTCTCTCTGCCACTGAAGCTTATTTCATTTCCTTTCACATCCCCCTTTTGGTCAAGAAGATGTTCTCCGTCCCACGATGCCAGGTGTACATTCCTCCCCGGGAGTCATATTCCACGTTGCCAGGGAGATTCACTCCCCTGGGTGTCTGATCCCACATACGGGGGAGGGCAGTGATTTCACCTTTCAAGTTGGCTTAGCTAGAGAGACAGGGCCACATCGGAGCAACAAAGAGGCATTCGGGAGGAGGCTCCTAGGCACAACCATAGGGAGGCCTAGCCTCTCCTTTGCAGCAACCGTCTTCCCAAGGGTAAAACCTGTGGTAGAGGGCTCAACCCATCAAACCACCAGTCCCCTATGTCTGTGGTCATGTTAGCAATCATGGAGGTGGGGTAGGCGAATACCCCTGCATTCTCCACAGGCTCCTCAAGGGGACACTACATCTTTTTTTTTTCCTTGTTTTTTATTTTATTTTATTTTTTTTTAACTTTCCCTTCTTTTTTAAATCAACTGTATGAAAAAAAAGTTAAAAAGAAAACAAACATACAATAAAAGAACATTTCAAAGAGACCATAACAAGAGAGTAAGAAAAAGACAACTAACCTAAGATATCTGCTTAACTTCCAACATGTTCCTACTTTACCCCAAGAAAGTTACCTAATATAGCAACATTTCTGTGAACTTGCTCCTACTATATCCATCAGAAATTAACAGACCATAGTCATTCCTGGGCATCCCCAGAACGTTAAATAGCTTATCTGTTCTTCTTGGATTATTGTTCCCCCTTCCTTAATTGCTCTCTATTGCTAGTTCCCCTACATTCTACATTATAAGCCATTTGTTTTACATTTTTGAAAGTTCACATTAGTGGTAGCATATAATATTTCTCTTTTTGTGCCTGGCTTATTTCGCTTAGCATTATGTCCTCAAGGTTCATCCATGTTGTCATATGTTTCACGAGATCGTTCCTTCTTACTGCCGCGTAGTATTCCATCGTGTGTATATACCGCATTTTATTTATCCACTCATCTGTTGAAGGACATTTGGGTTGTTTCCATCTTTTGGCAATTGTGAATAATGCTGCTATGAACATTGGCGTGCAGATATCTGTTCGTGTCACTGCTTTCCGATCTTCCGGGTATATACCGAGAAGTGCAATCGCTGGATCGAATGGTAACTCTATATCTAGTTTTCTAAGGAACTGCCGGACTGACTTCCAGAGTGGCTGAACCATTATACAGTCCCACCAACAGAGAATAAGAGTTCCAATTTCTCCACATCCCCTCCAGCATTTGTAGTTTCCTGTTTGTTTAATGGCAGCCATTCTAACCGGTGTTAGATGGTATCTCATTGTGGTCTTAATTTGCATCTCTCTAATAGCTAGTGAAGCTGAACATTTTTTCATGTGTTTCTTGGCCATTTGTATTTCCTCTTCAGAGAACTGTCTTTTCATATCTTTTGCCCATTTTATAATTGGGCCGACTGTACTATTGTCATTGAGTTGTAGGATTTCTTTATATATGCAAGATATCAGTCTTTTGTCAGATACATGGTTTCCAAAAATTTTTTCCCATTGAGTTGGCTGCCTCTTTACCTTTTTGAGAAATTCCTTTGAGGTGCAGAAACTTCTAAGCTTGAGGAGTTCCCATTTATCTATTTTCTCTTTTGTTGCTTGTGCTTTGGGTGTAAAGTCTAGGAAGTGGCCGCCTAATACAAGGTCTTGAAGATGTTTTCCTACATTATCTTCTAGGAGTTTTATGGTACTTTCTTTTATATTGAGATCTTTGGTCCATTTTGAGTTAATTTTTGTGTAGGGGGTGAGGTAGGGGTCCTCTTTCATTCTTTTGGATATGGATATCCAACTCTCCCAGCCTCATTTGTTGAAAAGACCATTATGACTCAGTTCAGTGACTTTGGGGGCCTTATCAAAGATCAGTCGGCCATAGATCTGAGGGTCTGTCTCCGAAGTCTCAATTCGATTCCATTGATCTATATGTCTATCTTTGTGCCAGTACCATGCTGTTTTGGCAACTGTGGCTTTATAATAAGCTTCAAAGTCAGGGAGTGTAAGTCCTCCCACTTCGTTTTTCTTTTTTAGAGTGTCTTTAGCAATCCGAGGCATCTTCCCTTTCCAAATAAATTTGATAATTAGCTTTTCCAAGTCTGCAAAGTAGGTTGTTGGAATTTTGATTGGGATGCATTGAATCTGTAGATGAGTTTGGGTAGAATTGACATCTTAATGACATTTAGTCTTCCTATCCATGAACATGGAATATTTTTCCATCTTTTAAGGTCCCCTTCTATTTCTTTTAGTAGAGTTATGTAGTTTTCTTTGTGTAGGTCTTTTACATCTTTGGTTAAGTTGATTCCTAGGTACTTGATTTTTTTAGTTGCTATTGAAAATGGTATCTTTTTCTTGAGTGTCTCTTCAGTTTGTTCATTTCTAGCATATAGAAACATTACTGACTTCTGTGCATTAACCTTGTATCCCGCTACTTTGCTAAATTTGTTTATTAGCTCTAGTAGCTGTATCGTCGATTTCTCAGGGTTTTCTAGATATAAGATCATATCATCTGCAAACAATGACAGTTTTACTTCTTCTTTTCCAATTTGGATGCCTTTTATTTCTTTGTCTTGCCGGATTGCCCTGGCTAGCACTTCCAGCACAATGTTGAATAACAGTGGTGACAGCGGGCATCCTTGTCTTGTTCCTGATCTTAGAGGGAAGGCTTTCAGTCTCTCACCATTGAGTACTATGCTGGCTGTGGGTTTTTCATATATGCTCTTTATCATGTTGAGGAAGTTTCCTTCAATTCCTACCTTTTGAAGTGTTTTTATCAAAAAGGGATGTTGGATTTTGTCAAATGCTTTTTCAGCATCTATTGAGATGATCAATTGATTTTTCCCTTTTGACTTGTTAATGTGTTGTAATACATTGATTGATTTTCTTATGTTGAACCATCCTTGCATGCCTGGAATAAACCCCACTTGGTGTATGATTTTTTTAATGTGTCTTTGGATTCAATTTGCAAGTATTTTGTTGAGGATTTTTGCATCTATATTCATTAGGGAGATTGGCCGGTAGTTTTCCTTTTTTGTAACATCTTTGCCTGGTTTTGGTATTAGATTGATGTTTGCTTCATAAAATGAGTTAGGTAGTGTTCCATTTTCTTCAATGTTTTTAAAGAGTTTGAGTAAGATTGGTGTCAGTTCTTTCTGGAAAGTTTGGTAGAATTCCCCTGTGAAGCCATCTGGCCCTGGGCATTTATTTGTGGGAAGAATTTTGATGACTGATTGGATCTCTTTGCTTGTGATGGGTTGGTTGAGGTCTTCTATTTCTTCTCTGGTCAGTCTAGGTTGTTCTTATGTTTCCAGGAAATTGTCCATTTCCTCTACATTATCCAGTTTGTTGCCATACAGTTGTTCATAGTATCCTCTTATAATTTTTTTAATTTCTTCAGGATCTGCAGTTATATCACCTTTTTCATTCATTATTTTGTTTATATGGGTCTTCTCTCTTTTTGATTTTGTCAGTCTAGCTAGGGGCTTGTCAATCTTGTTGATCTTCTCAAAGAACCAACTTTTGGTGATATTTATCCTCTCTATTGTTTTTTTGTTCTCTATGTCATTTATTTCGGCTTTAATCCTCGTTATTTCTTTTCTTCTACTTGGTTTAGGATTGGTTTGCTGTTCATTTTCTAGCTTCTTCAGTTGATCCATTAGTTCTTTGATTTTGGCTCTTTCTTCCTTTTTAATATATGCATTTAGTGCTATAAATTTCCCCCTTAGCACTGCTTTTGCTTCATCCCATAGGTTTTGGTATGTTGTGTTCTCATTTTCATTCGTCTCTATATATTTGGCAATTTCTCTTGCTATTTCTTCTTTAACCCACTGATTGTTTAGGAGTGTGTTGTTTAACCTCCAGGTATTTGTGAATTTTCTAAGTCTCTGATGGTTATTGACTTCTAATTGTATTCCATTGTGGTCAGAGAATGTGCTTTGAATAATTTCAGTCTTTTTAAATTTATTGAGGCTTGTTTTATGTCCCAGCATATGATCTATTCTGGAGAAAGTTCCATGAGCACTAGAAAAGTATGTGTATCCTGGTGATTTGGGATGTAATGTCCTGTATATGTCTGTTAAATCTAATTCATTTATCAGATTGTTTAGGTTTTCAATTTCCTTATTGGTCTTCTGTCTGGTTGATCTATCTATAGGAGAGAGTGATGTGTTGAAGTCTCCCACAATTATTGTGGAAACATCAATTGCTTCCTTTAGTTTTGCCAGTGTTTCTCTCATGTATTTTGTGGCACCTTGGTTGGGTGCATAGACATTTACGATTGTTATTTCTTCTTGCTGAATTGCCCCTTTTATTAGTACGTAGTGGCCTTCTTTGTCTCTCAAAACATCCCTGCATTTGAAGTCTATTTTATCTGAGATTAATATTGCTACACCTGCTTTCTTTTGGCTGTAGCTTGCATGAAATATTTTTTTCCATCCTTTCACTTTCAGTTTCTTTGTGTCCCTGTGTCTAAGATGAGTCTCTTGTATGCAACATATTGATGGTTCATTTTTTTGATCCATTCTGTGAATCTATATCTTTTAATTGGGGAGTTTAATCCATTTACATTCAACGTTATAACCGTGAAGGCATTTCTTGAATCAGCCATCTTATCCTTTGGTTTATGTTTGTCATATTTTTCCCCTCTGTCTATTAATATCCTTTATTGTACCCATACCGAATCTCTTTAGTACTGAACCTTTCTCCAAGTCTCTCTGTCCTGTCTTTGTTTCTCTGTCTGTTGGGCTCCCTTGAGTATCTCCAGTAGGGCAGGTCTCTTGTTAGCAAATTCTCTCAGCATTTGCTTGTCTGTGAAAAATTTAAGCTCTCCCTCAAATTTGAAGGAGAGCTTTGCTGGATAAAGTATTCTTGGCTGGAAATTTTTCTCACTCAGAATTTTAAATATATCGTGCCACTGCCTTCTTGCCTCCATGGTGGCTGCTGAGTAGTCACTACTTAGTCTTATGCTGTTTCCTTTGTATGTGGTGAATTGCTTTTCTCTTGCTGCTTTCAGAACTTGTTCCTTCTCTTCTGTGTTTGACAGTGTGATCAGTATATGTCTCGGAGTGGTTTTATTTGGATTTTTTCTATTTGGAGTTCGCTGAGCATTTATGATTTGTGTATTTATGTTGTGTAGAAGATTTGGGAAGTTTTCCCCAACAATTTCTTTGAATACTCTTCCTAGACCTTTACCCTTTTCTTCCCCTTCTGGGACACCAATGAGTCTTACATTTGGACGTTTCATATTATCTATCATATCCCTGAGGTCCATTTCGATTTTTTCAATTTTTTTCCCCATTCTTTCTTTTATGCTTTCATTTTCCATTCTGTCATCTTCGAGGTCACTGATTCGTTGTTCAACTTCCTCTAGTCTTGTACTATGAGTGTCCAGAATCTTTTTAATTTGGTCAACAGTTTCTTTAATTTCCATAAGATCATCCATTTTTTTATTTAGTCTTGCAATGTCTTCTTTATGCTCTTCTAGGGTCTTCTTGATTTCCTTTATCTCCCGTACTATGGTCTCATTGTTCATCTTTAGTTCTTTGAGTAGCTGCTCTAGGTGCTGTGTCTCTTTTGGTCTTTTGATTTGGGTGCTTGGGCTTGGGTTATCCATATCGTCTGGTTTTTTCATATGCTTTATAATTTTCTGTTGTTTTTGGCCTCGTGGCATTTGCTGAACTTGATAGGGTTCTTTTAGGATTTGTAGACCAATTGAAGTCCTTGTCTCTAATTTATCAGATCTACAGCTTCGTGGAGTACACTATCTCTAACTAACCAGCAGGTGGCGTTCACGAGCCACCTGTTCTCCACAAGCCAGTTCTCCCCTGCTTAGCCTTTGTGGTGAGTGGGGGAGTGAGTCTTGTGGGGTCCAATTGGTGTACCAAGCTTGCGTGTGTAGTTGGTGTTGCCTGCCCTGTATATGGGGCGTGTTTCTGGGCAGTCAGGGAGGGGGGCTGGCTCTAACAATCAAATCTCCCTGGTGATCCTAGAGTTTTAAAGCTGCTGCAATAGTCTAATCCTTCAGTTCAGTCCTGCCACAGTTTGTCTCTGCCACTGACCCACAAGTCCTTGGTATTGGCGTATGGCTCCTGAGACTTGCAAGTGGGCCCCTCTTCCAGGCCGTGCACCCCCAGGTCCTCTGTTGAGGGATGACTGTGCTATGTCACAGGTGAGTGCCGTCCCCCCAGGGCAGTTCTGGGCTGCTGGGCTGTGTAAGGAGGCTCCCAGTCTGCTGAAATGATGGCTGAATGGGGCTTTGTTAATTCACACTGCTCTACCTTCCCAACTCTGGGACAATCAGCTGAGGTTGCAGGGAAGGCTAATGTCCACGCCCAGTTTTGTGGTGTGTGCCTGTTATTTGAAGCACTTCCGTCACACTGGGTTGTCTGGGGCAGTTCTCGGCTATGGGGCTGGCGATGGGCAGGAGTGTTTCCTGTCCACCAGGATGATGGCTGTGAGCGGACAACCCCCTTTTCTTGGGAAGTTGTGGTGTTTAGTGAATTTTCTCAGCCACTGGATTATTGCGTTTTGTCTCAGAGCTCTCCTAGTTCTGCTCTTGACTTGACCTGCCCAAATAGCAAGTCTTTGAAGCTTTCTGTATTGGGCTTCTTAGAGTAATTGTTTTAGAAAAAGAAAAAAGGATTTAAAAACAAACAGACAAACAAACAAACAAAAAAAAAACGGGCCCTCCTCAGAGATCTAATGGCTTATTGAAATGCTAAGAGACAAAGCAACCAGGGCCATTAAGGAAAGGTCCACAGGGCAGAGAGATCAGCTTTTCTTCTGGATTTGCATATGCGCCTCAGGGCCCTTCCCCTTTCTATGTTCACCAGAACTCCAAAAATCCTCCGCTTTTATTTTGGAGTTTTTCGTGTTGTTTTTTTTCTATGCCTGTCTCCTCTCTTCTGGGCTGGCTGCTCTCAGATTCTCTGGTGTCTGGTTTCAGTCTATCTATGGTTGTAGTTTGAATCAGTAGAATGAGTTTCCGATAAGGGTTGCCACTGCAGTTCTCCCTTCTCCTTCCCAGAGCTGACAGCCCCTCCTCCCCCGGGACTGAGCCTGGCAGGGAGGGGCGCGGGTCCCCTGGCCGCAAAAACTTACAGATTTCGCTGATCTCAGCAGTTCCACGTTTTCATGAGTGTTGTATGAAGTATGCCCAAAGTCAGATTGCTCTGTGGTGTCCAGTCCACGCAGTTCCTGGCTTTCTACCTACTTTCCTGGAGGAGTAACTAAAACATACAACTCACCAGTCTGCCATCTTGCCCCGCCTCCTCAATCAGGATGGGTTTTATTCCTATTACTGAAGTCCTTTCTAAGCAGAATAAAATTCACACAGATAGAGAAAAAGCCACAGATAGAGCAGCCAGAAACCAAAAGACAAAAGAACTGGAAGAGAAGGCCAGTAGAGGCCTCCATGTACATTTCCATGTGACAGAGAAGCCAAGGACCAAAGATCACCCACAGCCAGTCCCAGGATGCCAGTATTTGGGAAGAAAGCATCTTCTTGGTGATGACTTGATTTGGACTTCTAGTGTCAAAACTGTGAATGAATAAATTCCCATTGTTTAAGTCAGGCCATTGCCTTGTATTTGCTTTAGCAATGAGGAAATTAAAACAAAGTCTCTGAATTGATATATCTTAACTGCCAGTGAAGAGTCAAAAGAAATTCATTTGGTTGCTCAAAGAATATTTAACTACTAAGTGCTCTACATCAGTGTACTAGTTATCTCTCACTGTGTAACAAATTATTCCAAAACTTACTGGCTTAAAATAACAAATATATGTTATCTCACAGTTTGTATGGTTTCAAAATCTGGGAAGGGATGAATGAGGTGCCCCCAACTCAGGTTCTCTCAAACGACAGCAATCAAGGCATCTGCTGGGGCTGCAGTCATCTCAGGGCTCAACTGGAGGAGGATCTGCTTCCAAGCTCATTCACATGGCGGTGGGCAGGCCTTGGGTCCACACTTAATGTTGGCTGGAGACATCGATTCTTTGCCATCTGTTCCTTCCCATAGGCAGCTTGTTTCTCCCAGAGTGACTGGGTGGGGGGGGGGGGGGGAAGGGAGGGAGTGAGAGAGAGAGAGAAAGAGAGAGAGATTAAAAAAGAGAGACGTTGGGGTAGGGTGGTGAGCAGGGGAAGCCACAGTCTTTGTAATCTAATATCAGAAGTGACATACCTTCAATTCTGCCATATTCTCTTCTTTAGAAGTGAGTCACTAGATACAACCAACACTTAAAGGAAGGAGATTACACAAGGGCAGGAATACCAGAAGGTGGGGAGCGTTGACAGCCATCTAAGAGGCTGCCTACGACAATCAGTTCAGTCAATGGTCAAGTATCTGGTGATTGAGAACCAACTACGCACACAGAATTGATATGGAGATTTTGTGTGACAATGATGAATTGAATTTATGGCAGCCATAAGATGGGTGAGATTCATTTCCTTTTGTCAAAGGGCTTGCAGTGGAGTTGAGGAGATGGACTATAACCAAAAGAATTAATTAATACAAGGCACTCCATAATTCTTTGTAAAAAAATATGTATATCTTGCCCTCAAGGAGTGTCTTATTACAGGTGAAGCATGTATGTGAATAGCCATGATTTAAACTAGAAAATCACAAGTGCTTCAAGAAAGAGATTGTACAGAAGTGCAGAGGAAGGGAAGATGTCTGGGGAATTAAGATACTAGTTAGAAACTAAAATTTTTCCTGGGAACCCAGTCATAATGTTTGGGTTTCAAAGAAAGGATCCAAATTACTTCCATACATTTTAATTCATTAAGCACTTATGGTGCACCCCCTATGTGTGAGATACTGTGCAAAATACTGCAAACAGGATCTTCTTATATTCTCATAATAATCAAGAAGCTAGTTATCATTGTTCTCATATTTACAGATGAGTTAACGGATTCAGATATGCAAAGTAGCTGTCATTCTCAGTGGTGGAGTTGAGATTTAAGTTTGCAAGAACAATATAATTTTCCCTTTAATTTATTCAATAAATACTTACTGAGGACCTATCATGTTCCAGGACCTATTTAAGGAGATACAGAGATGAACAAGACAAAGAGGCCCTGATGTCTTGTGGATTACATGCTAGCAGGGAGGAGAAGATGATCATTAAAAGTGAATAAACCAATAAAACATCAGGTAAGGGTAAATGATTTATCTGTCTTCCCCTATTGGAAAGTAAACTCTGTGAGAGCAAAGACCTTGTTTGTCTTTTCACCACTGTATTCCCCAGGGCCTGGAACAGTTCACAGCATGAAGCAGAAACTCAATCAATATTTTGATTTACCAAAAATAAAATAGCGTATAATGGAATGTACCAAGTGAAAACAAACAATGATGTGATAGAGAGGGACTGAGGTAATCAGAGAAAGCCTTACTGAAGGTTCTGATATTTGTGCTGAGGTTTGAATGACAAGAAGAAGCCAATCAAGCAATTACCTGGACAAAGAACATTCCACATGCAATCAAAGGCCCTGAAATGGAGCTACGCTTGGCAAGTTGCAGTGACAAAGGTCAATGTTCTGTAGCATGGGGAGGTAGATGAGGTTGGAGAGATATGCAGGGGCAAGGTCAGGCAAGGCTGAGCAGGCCACGGGGTGGAGTTTGGATTTTATTTTAAATATATTGGAAAACCATTGGAGGGTTTTAAACAGGAAATCAGGAATACAGCACAATGTGTTTTTTTGCAGTAGTTCTGGTAAGAAGTAACAGAGGCTTAGATTAAAAGTTAGATGTGGAGATAGAGGGAATGGGGCAATGTTGGGACTTATTCATGGATCCAATAGGAGAGAGTGAGTGTTGAAAGAAATTGTCAAACCAAGGATGACTCTCTGCTTTCTGCCTGGGTTTTTTGGGAGACACAGAAGTGCTATTTCCTCAGATATGGCAGATTGAAGAATGAACAGGCTGGAACACAAGAAGGGGAATCTGGGTTTCTCTTTTGGCCAAGTCAAATATGATTTGCCTGTTAGATCTAAGCAGCAATATCAGTTACTGAGGAAGGCAGAGATGAAAGAGGCAGATTACAGCCCGAAAGATTTCATGAAGAAGGGCCTAAAGGATGGGTAGCGTTTTGGCAACATCAAATTTCAGGCTTCTCTGAGACTCTTGTGCCATTCAGAGAAGTAAATGGAAATTGAGTGTATTATAACCACAGAGAATCATTTACTGTTTTTCCCTTAATGGAGGGGAAGATCACCAAGGAATTATTAGACTCTTTATTCTGATCAGTAACTTCAGCCACTTCTAGACAGAGTGGAGAGCTACCCAATAAGCAATACTGACTTAGAAATATCCCTTGCTTCCCAATAAAAGCATCTCTCTACTGCATTGTTAAGAAAGCAGATTTATACTGCTATTGGTTTAATCTCTTCTGTGCCAAGGGATATGACATGAAGATAATGAGAAGAAAAAGCTGGATTGGGAATGCTCCTGATAGATACAATTTGAGGGACCTACTATAAAATCAAGTCTGATCATGTCATTTTCTTGATTAAAGTCGTTGTATTGCTTCTCATTGCTTTCAGGCTAAAAACCCCATTCCTAAACTTTGCCTAGAAGAGCTTGCATGTGTTGACCCTGCCTAATTCTCTCTTTTCTACATTCCTGGCTTTCCTTCATATCCCCTGGCATGACTTGCTCCCTTTTTCTCAGGGGTTTTGAATGTACCACAAGGGTCTGTCCTGAAAATTTGGGTTATTTTGTTCTTCCCCTACCCCATCTTGTTAGCTTTACTCATCTTCCAGATGACTGAAGTACCTTAGCTTTTAGGGAGCATCAAAAATTTGTTTCAGCCTTGTTGTTTGGCATTCCACACTTGTCTGCTTCTTCTTTTTGGTAATGACTTTCAAAGGGGTAGACAGATTTTGCCAAAGAGTGATTCTCTTGAAATGCAGGCAATTTTAGGATATTCCCAGCATCGCCACTAGGGGGAGGGCTGCTCAAGTTTTATACTTCAGAGCTTTGGTTCTAGCTTATAGCAATGAAGTCCGGAAGAGGAAGTAAAGCGCAGATGCCCAGCTGCAGTGAAGAAGCAGGGAGTGAAGGCAATATTAGCGCTGGAGGAAAAAACAAAGAAAACGAAAGAAATGGCTGTTGGTGATCAGAAGTGTTGAAGAGACAAGCCACTAGGTTTTTTACAAATTAATAATGGAAACCCTTGAAGGAGAAACCATCCTTGCCGAGGGCATTGCTAGAGTGGTCAGTGAGTGGGGCACTTTGCTTGCAATTCCTCATTGCTCCCACCATGAGAAAACTAGATATAATCAAGTAGAAGATTCAAATTGAAATTTTACAAGACTTTTGAAAGAAAACCTGCAGATCTGAATTGTTTTGAACATAACAGGTTGAGAGGGCAGTGGTTAAAATCTTGGGCTGTGGCTTTGTAATCTCTGAGTTTGATATCCAGCTCTGCTGCTGACTAGTTGGGTTGCCTTGGACACATTGCATAACTTCTCTGTGTCTTGGCTTCCTCATCTGCAAACTGGCAGTAGTATCAGTTCTTAGAATCTGTCTTGGATTCCTAGGTCTGCTGTAACAAACTACCACCAACTAGGTGGCTTATGACAACAGAAGTTAATTGTTTCACAGTTGTCCAGGCTAGAAGTCCAAAATCTGTAAGGCAGAATCCTTCCTTGCCTCTTTTCTAGCATCTGGTGATTTGCCAGCAATTCTTGGGCTTCATTCTTTGCTGAACTCTTATAGCAACACCAGATAGATTAGATTAGGGTCCTTCCTAATCCAGTTTGGCCTCATTTTAACTTAACTAATTACATTTGAAATTACACTATTTCCAAATATGGTCAAATTCTAAGGCACAGGAGGTTAGGATCTTCAGACAGTTATTTTGGGGAGACATATTTCTATCCATAACAAAGTGTTAGAAGGGTTAATAACAATATTGTACATGTTAGGTGTCAGGTGTTATTCCAAGTACTCTACTTCTAAATCTTTTAATTCTCACAGCAACCCTATGAGGTAAATATTATCATCATCCCTATTTTACAACAGAGGATACTGAGGCATAGAAAAGCTTAGAAATTCCCCTAAGGTCATCAAAGCTAGAAGTGACATTATTAAAATGTGATCCCACCAGTGACTTAGAACAGTGCCTGGATTAAATTAAGCACTCAAAAATTTTTTGGTGTTTCTCTGCTATTTGACTGAAAGCCCCCTGCCCAGTTGTACTGGGTGGATGAGGAGATAGGCATCTAGTTTTCACAATCAGATTTGACTTAGAGAAGGTAGGGAGGGATGAAGGACAGCAGGGGACAAACTGCCTGGTATCTGATAGGTTCAGCTTCATGAATAGAGAAGCTGTAGGCTTTTGGAAAAATTATGAAGAAAATACAGAATTCCCATATACCCCTCACACACCATTATTAACATTGTATATTAATGTGGTAACTATGTTACAATTGGTGAAAGAATGTTTTTAAAATTGTAATATTGGGTGGGAGGGAAGATGGAGACATAGAGAGGAGTGGAAGCTAAGTAGTTCCCCTGGAACAACTGAAAAAAAAAACAAGAAACAACTAGTAAATAATCCAGAATAACTGCGGGGGGACAAATGAGACTGTCCACTCATCATACACCAAACTGAATTGAGAGGAATGCCCGAGAACACAGCATAAAATCTCCAAGTCATGAGGCCCCCTCCCCCATATCCAGAGCTGCAAAGCCTCGTGGTGCCAGAGAGAAGCTCTCTCCCAGCAAGCGAATATAGCTCAGCTGAGCTCCAACTGGGGTTTTAAGTAGTTAGTGTGAACTGCTCACTACAGGTATGAATCCCCCCAAAAAAGACAGAGGCTTTGGGTGATGACTGACCTTGGAGAGCCGGAGGGTCGCCTTGGACTAGGTCTGAAGGGGACTATCTGTTTCTTTTTTGGCTCAGTGGAGAAAGCCCCAGCCATTACAGTTCCCAGTGCTGTGACTCAAAGAAGGGTGGAGAAAGCACAAGCAGAGAGAGACCATTGAAATGCTAATGACCTCCCCCTAGGGGGTCTATCTTCTCCAAGAGGAAAGGGGTGGGGCCCTTTCCATTCAGAACCAGACCCCAGAGCCTGGGGGAGCAGGGCCATATCTCCTCACACCAGTCAAGAATTATAGGCTATCAGGCACCACCTGCTGGGCAGAAAATCACAGTGACCTGAGGCATCACAGGAACCAATCTTCTAAGACACACCTTCAGGGAAACCACATACTGAGTATTTCTTCCCTCTGGGACCTGAGCCTGTTCTGTTCTGGGAAAACCTGATTGGGGTAACCAAGGAAACCATGCCTAGACAACAGAAAATTACAATCTACACTAAGAAAAATGAAGTTATGGCCCAGTCAAAGGAACAAATGTACACTTCAACTGAGATATAGGAATTTAAACAACTAATGCTAAATCAATTCAGGAAGTTTAGAGAAGATATCGCAAAAGAGGTAGAGGCTATAAAGGAAGCACTGGGCATGTATACGGCAGAAATCAAAAGTTCAAAAAAAACAACTAGTAGAATCTATGGAAATGAAAGG
Organism: Choloepus didactylus; assembly: GCF_015220235.1. Taxonomy (NCBI): domain Eukaryota; kingdom Metazoa; phylum Chordata; class Mammalia; order Pilosa; family Megalonychidae; genus Choloepus; species Choloepus didactylus. The sequence goes on from NC_051309.1 coordinate 23,504,037, forward strand.
CACAACACAAGAGACAAAAGACACGATGGAAACATACAACAGCAGATCTCAAGAGGCAGAAGAAAACATTCAGGAACTGGAGAACAAAACACCTGAAAGCCTACATGCAAAGGAGCAGATGGAGAAAAGAATGAAAAAATATGAGCAATGTCTCCGGGAACTCAAGGATGAAACAAAGTACAATAATGTACATATCATTGGTGTCCCAGAAGGAGAAGAGAAGGGAAAGGGGGTAGAAGCAATAATAGATGAAATAATTAATGAAAATTTACCATCTCTTATGAAAGACATAAAATTACAGATCCAAGAAGCACAGCGTACTCCAAACAGAATAGAGCTGAATAGGCCTGTGCCAAGACACTTAATAATCAGATTATCAAATGTCAAAGACAAAGAGAGAATCCTGAAAGCAGCAAGAGAAAAGCGATCCATTACATACAAAGGAAGCTTAATAAGACTATGTGCAGATCTCTCACAAGAAACCATGGAGGCAAGAAGGAAGTGGTGTGATATATTTAAGATACTGAAAGAGGAAAACTGCCTACCAAGAATCCTATATCCAGCAAAGCTGTCTTTTAAATATGAGGGAGAGCTCAAAATATTTTCTGACAAACAGACAATGAGAGACTTTGTGAACAAGACACCTGCCCTACAGGAAATACTAAAGGGAGCACTACAGAGTGATAGGAGAAGACAGGAGTGCACGGTTTGGAACACAATTTTGGGAGATGGTAACACAACAATGTAAGTACACTGAACAAAGATAACTATGAATACAGTTGAGAGAGGAGGGTTGGGAGCATGTGAGACACCAGAAGAAAGGAGGAAAGATAAAGACTGGGACTGTGTAACTTGGTGAAATCTAGAGTGTTCAACAATTGTGATAAAATGTACAAATATGTTCTTTTATGAGGGAGAACAAGCAAATGTCAACCTTGAAAGGTGTTAGAAATGGGGAGGCTTTGGGGGAGGGATGCAATCAATGTAAACTAGAGACCGTAACTAACAGAATCATTGTATTATGCCTCCTTTAATGTAACAAAGGCAATATACCAAGGTAAATGCAGATAAGAGGGGGAGATGGGGAGGCATGTTAGACAATTTACATTGGTGGTGGTGTCTGACTCTTTACTCTGCTTTGATTTAAGGTTATTTTTCCTTTTGCTGCTTCCTAGCTGTCATTTTTTTTCCTCTTTCTTTTTCCTCTCTACCTTCTTTGACTCTCCCTCCTGCCTTGTGGAAGAAAGGTAGATGCCCTTATATAGATAGTGGTGAAGGTGGTGAACACATAAATATATGACCATACAGAGAACCATCGATTATTTACTTAGGATGGAATGTACAGTGTGTGAACAAAACCATATCAAAAAAACATGGGTCGATGACAAAACCTCGAGGGCAATATACTGAGTGAAATAAGCCAGACACATAAGGACAAATATTGCAGGGTCTCACTGATAGGAACTAATTATAATATGCAAACTTATAGACATGAAATATAAGGTACCAAGATATAGGACAAGGCTTAAGGATGGGGAGCGGTTGCTTAGTATGAGCAGAATCTTCAACTAGGATGAACTTAAATGTTTGGAAATGAACAGAGGTGTCGGTAGCAAGATGTGAGAATAATTAACAGTGCCGAATGGTGCATGAATGAGGTGGAAAGGGGAAGCTCAGAGTCATATATGTCACCAGAAGGAAAGTTGGAGATCAAAAGATGGGAATGTATAAAACTGAATCCTATGGTGGGCAATGTCCATGATTAACTGTACAAATATTTGAAATCTCTTCCATGAACCAGAACAAATGTATGACAATACAAGTAGAAGTTAATAATAGAGGAGGATATAAGGAAGAAATATATACCTATTGCAAACTATGTACTACAGTTAGTAGTATTTCAACATTTTTTCATAAACAGTAAAAAATGTACTATATCAACACTATGAGTCAACAATTGAGGGGGGTTGGTTAAGGATATGGGAGGATTTGAGTTTCCTTTTCTTTTTTTCTTTTTTCATCTTTCACTTTATTTCTTGTCTGGAGTAACGAAAAGCTTCTAAAAATTGAACAAAAATTAAGCATGGCGATGAATGTACAGCTGTATGAGGGCACCAGGGGCAACTGATTGTACACTTTGGATCTTTGGATAATTGTATGGTATCTGAACAATCCCAATAAAAATTTAAAAAACTTGTAATATTAACTATAGTCCACACTTTACATTAAGGTTCACTGTTTGTGATAAACAGTTCTATATGTATATATATTTTTAAAATTCTTATTCTAGTAACATATATACAACCTAAAATTCCCCCCTCTAACAATATTCAAATATATAATTAAGTAGTGTTAGTTATATTCACAATTCTGTGCTACCATCACCACCATAAATTACCAAAACTTTTCCTTCACATAGCCAGAAACTCTGTAGTAAATAAGCATTAATTCACCATTCCCTAACCCGACCCCCAACTACTGATAACCTGTATTCTAGTTTCTGACTCAATGAATTTGCTTATTATAGTTATTCCTGTCAGTGAGATCATACAATATTTGTCCTTTTGCATCTGACTTATTTCACTCAATATGATGTCTTCATGGTTCATCCATGTTGTTGCATCTATCAGAGCATCATTCCCTTTCACAGCCAAATAATATTCCACTGTATGTTTATGTCACATTTATTTATCCATTCAACAGTTGATGGACACTTGGATGGTTTCCATCTTTTGGCTATTGTGAATAATGCTGCTATGAACAACTGTGTGCAAATATCTGTTCAAGTTCCTGCTTTCAATTCTTTTGGGCATATACACAGAAGTGAAATTGCCTGGTCATATGATATTTCTATACTGAACTTTCGGGAGAACTGCCAAATTGTCTTCCACAGTGCAAGCTGTTTTACATTCCCACCAACAATGGATGTTCTATTCTTCCACATCCTCTCCAACACTTGTTATTTTTCATTTTATTGATATTAGCATTCTAGTGGGTGTGAAATGGTATCTCATTGTGATTTTGATTTGTGTTTCTCTAATGGTTAATTATGTTGACATTATGTGGTTATTGGAAATTTGTATATCTTCTTTGCAGAAATGTTTACTCAGGTCTCTTGACTATTTTAAAAATGGGATTGTTTTTCTTTCTATTGTTGAATTGTAGGATTTCTTTATAAATTCTGGATATCAAATCCTTATCAGATATGTGACTTCCAAATATTTTCTCCTATTCTGTAGGTTTTCCTCTTACTTTCCTGATAAGGTCCTTCGGAGTACAAAATATTTTAATTTTGATGAAGTACCATTTATCCATTTTCTTTTCTGTTGCTCATGCTTTTAGTGTAATGTCCAAGAAACCATTGCCTAACACAACTTCCTGAAAATGCTTCCCTGTATTTTGTTCCAGGAGCTTTCTATTCTTTTATTTAGGTCTTTGATCCATTTAGCACTGATTTTTGTAAATAGTGTGAGGAATTGGTCCACCTTCATTCCTTAGCATATGGATATCCAGTTTTCTGAGCCCCATTTATTGACAAGAATATTATTTCCCAATTGAGTAGAGATGACACATGTGTCAAAAATCAGTTGACTGAGTTATGTTATCAACATGGTGATGTAAACAGTTACTGAAAACTCTCCAGTGATCTGACAGCAAAAAGGGAAACTCTGAATTGTTTGAAACTCTGGAGGAGGATATAGACTGATGGACACTGCAAATGCTAAATTGATGAAAGAGAAGAAATATCAGGTAGGAATCTTCCATCCCAGACCAGCTGGTCCTTTCCACTCCCCCTCACTCAGTCTCAATCTGGGAAAGGCACAGAATCAGCAGATGGGAACCCTCCCACCAGGGACACAGACTATAAAATCTCTCACAGCAGTGAGACATAACCCCACCATTTGAAGACCTGGGGGACAGGGGAGGATGCTTCAAGGCCAGGTCAGTGAGGGACAAAGAGATGGTGCAAACATGGGCAAAGACTGTATTTCCAGCCCTAGGTCTGAAAGCCCTCTCCCTACCCTTGAGGGAAGCAGCAGCCAGCAGCTGTTTCCTTGTCTTGGGGACAGCTGGATTACTGGATCAGATGAGGGAGTACTTTGCTACAGGTGGAGCCCCACATCAAACTAGATTTTGGTTGGCAAAGTGAGGGCATAAGAATCCCACAATTTCAGCTCACCTGTGTAGATGCAGCCATGCTCAGAGGCAAAGCAGTTTCTGAGGACAATTAAGTTACTAAACAGTGCCATGTGCTAGACAGTCCAGAAGGTGCAAGGGAATTGAAACACTTTTAAAAGAGATGCTCCAGACTTTCTTAGGACCACCAGAGCTGGTTTAAACAACCTGAATGGAAACCCAGCCATGTTTTGGCTGAGAAATAAGGAAGATCCAACTATTAAAACAGGACTCAAAAACAAACCCAGGTCTTGCTGACCGGTGGGAAACAGAGCACCACTGGAAGCCAGCAGATTTGTACTACCACACACAGTGAAATTGCTGGGGTGCCCAGTACCTACTTCCTATACCTGTGATAGGCACAATGGATGCCTGATTTTTAGGGGAAGACTTGTGTGCAGGGCCAGTCTGACAACTTACCAGCAAGAAAAACAAAGAACAGATAGAGATCAAAGACAATAAACAAGAAAACCCTAGGCAAAAGAGATAAAACAACCTCCAGAATAAATTGATCAAGAAAATTAGGTGCCTAGACAGCAAAAAATCATGAGCCATACCAGGAAGCATGAAGATATGACCCAGTCAAAGGAACAAACTAACGCCTCACCTGAGATTCAGGAGCTGGAACAACTAATTAAAGATGTTCAAACAAATCTAAATCAAAACAAAGAGTTGAAAGACGATGTGAGAAAAGAGATGAAGGATATAAAGAAGACACTGGATGACTATTAGGAACAATTCTGAAGCTTGAAAACAAATGGCAGCACTTATAGGAATGAAAGGCATTATAGAAGAGATGAAAAACACAATCAACAGCAGACTTGGAGAAGCAGAAGAAAGGATCAGAGAACTCAAGGACAGGACATCTGAAATCCTACACACAAAGAACAGATAGGGAAAATAATGGAAAAATAGGATCAGGGTCTCAGAGAACTGAATGACAGCATGAAGTGCATGAATATACATGTCATAGATGTCCAAGAAGGAAAAGAGAAGGGAAAAGGGGCATAAAGAATAATAGAGGAAATAATCAATGAAAATTTCCTAACTCTTATGAAAGATATAACATTACAAGTCCAAGTAGTGTAGTGTGCCCCAAACAGAATTGATCCAAATAGACCTATTCCAAGATACTTACTAATCAGATTTCCAAATGTCAAAGACAAAGGAAGAATTCTGAAAACATCAAGAGAAAAGTGCTCAATCACATTCAAGGGAAGCTCAATAAGACTAAGTGTGGATCTCTCAGCAGAAACCATGGAATTGAGAAGGTAGTGGTAGGATATATTCAAGATATTAAAAGAGAAAAACTGCCATCCAAGAATCTTATATCTGGCAAAGCTGTCCTTCAAAAATGAGGAAGAGTTTAAAATATTTACAGATAAACAGACACTGAGAGAGTTCTTGAACAGGAGATTGCCTCTACAAGAAATACTAAAGGGAGTGCTACAGATAGATAGGAAAAGATAGGAAAGAGATGTTTGGAGAAGAGTGTAGAATGATGATATCAGGAAATAGAAAGAGGGTAGAGATTGGGCATTTGATGCTGAAGGAGAGTAGAATGCTCAAGAGGTTTGATTATGTAGACCCAGAAATGGATAGCACAATACTGTGTGATGGTAGAACAATATTGTAAGTAACTTGAACAAAGATGACTGAGTGTATGGTTGAATGAGGAAGGCTAGGGGCATGTATGACAACAGAAGGAAAGACAGAAGATAAAGACTGAGTCTATATAACAGTGAAATCTAGAGTAGTTAAGGATTGTGTTTAAGTGTACAAATTTAAGAATGTTTTTACATGAGGGAGAACAAATGAATGTCAACTTTACAAGGTGTTGAAAATGGTATGATAGTATTGAAAAATACAATCAATGCAAACTAGAGTCTATAATTAAGAACATCATTGTAATATGCTTCCATTAATTGTAACGAAGGCAATACACCAAAGCTAAATGTCTATAAGAGGGGGAGTATAAGGGTGGGTATGGGATTCTTGATACTGTTTTCTGACCTTTTTATTTTATTTTATTTTATTTTTACTTTTATTTTCTTAGTCATCTTTTTAATTTTTCTCCCCCCCCCCCTTTTTTTCTCCTCTTCCTCTTTCTTTGTAGAAGTAATGGAAATGTCCTTATATAGATTGTGGTGGTGAATGCATAACTGCATGATTATACTGGGAACCCTTGATTGTTTACTTAGGAGGGAATATATGATGTGTGAATAAAACTGTTTCAAAAAAAAAAAAATCAATTGACCAAAGATGCAAGGGTCTATTTCTGAATTCTCAATTTCATTCCATTGGTCAATATGACTGTCCTTTTACTAGTACCATTCTTTTCTTACCATTATAACCTTGTAATAAGCTTCAAAATTGGGAGTGTGAGTCCTCCAACCTCATTCTTCTTTTTCAAAGTGTTTTTGGCTATTCAGGGTCCTTTCCCCTTCCACATAAATTTTATGGTTGGCCTCTGCAATCTGTGTGCAAAGATAGCTATTGGAATTTTAGTTGGGATTGCATTGAATCCATAAATCACTTTGGGTATAATTGACATCTTCACAATATTTCATCTTCCAGTCACATGAGTATGGAAGGCCCTACCATTTGTTTAGCTCTTATTTTATCTCTTTAGCAATATTTTGTAGCTTTTGGTGTATAAGTTTTTTACATCCTTGGTTAAATTTATTCCTAGATTTTTAATTCTATTAGTTATTGTAAATGGAATTTTTTTTCCTTAATTTCCTCTTCATATGGCTCATTTCAAGTGTATAGAAACACTGCTGGTTTTAGTCCGCTGATCTTGTAAACTTTGATGTTGCTGAATTGGTTTATTACCTATAGTAACTTTGTTGTGGATTTTTCAGGATTTTCTGTGTAACAAATCATGGATCTGCAAATAGGGAAAGTTTTATTTCTTCCTTTCCAATCCAAATGCCTATTGTTTCTTCTTCTTGCTTAATTCCTCTGGCTAGAGCTTCCAGTACAATGCTGAATAACAGTGATGACTATGAGCATTCTTGTCTTTTTCCTGATCTTAGAGGGAAAGCTTTCAGCTTCCCATCATTGAGAATGATGTTAGCTGTGCATTTTTCATATATGCTCTTTATCATGTTGTGTAAGTTTCTTTCTTGTGATGGTTTGGAGGCTTTAAGGACCCCAGAATATCATGTTCTTAAAGCTAATCCATTTCTGTGGGTGTAAACCTACTATGGGTGGGAACTTTTGAATAGGTAATTTCAGTTGAGGTGTGCCCCATGTAAGTCTAAATCCTCCTACTGGAGTCCTTAATAAGAGGATGAAATTATGAGAAAGAAAACAGACAGAAAGATGCAGAAGACAGAGAAAGACATAGAAGCTGAGAAAAGAAAGGCACAGGAGCTCAAAGAGAAAGCCATGAGCTCAAGAAGCTGAAAGCAACAAAGCCCAGAAGAGAAGAGAGACACAAGCAGATGCTGCCATGTGCCTTGCCATCTGACTGAGTAGTCCAGGTATCATCTTGATGATGCCTTGATTTGGACATTTTCATGGACTTGGAACAGTAAGCTTGCAAGTTAATAAATCCCCATTTTAAAAGCTAACCCTGTTCTGGTATATTGCAATTTGGAAGCTTTAACAGACTAAAACAGATTTAGATACTAAGAGTGGGATACTGCTCTTGCAAATACAAAATATGTGGAAATAGCTTTATACACAGGTAAGGGGAAGATTCAGAAGAATTGTGAAGTGATTGATAGAAAAGGCACAGATTGATATGAAGGGACTCTTGGTAGAAATATGGATGATAAATGTACTTCTGATGAGGCCTTAGACAGAAATGATGAATGTGTCATTGCAAACTGTAAGAAAGGCAATCCTTGTTTTAAAGTGGCAGAGAATTGGCAAAATTGAGTCCTGGCATTGGATGGAAGGCAGAATTTGAAAGTGACAGTCTTAGATAGTTAGCTGAGGAGATTTCCAAATTAATGTGGAAAGTGCAGCCTGGTTTCTCCTTGCAGCTTATAGTAAAATGCAAGAGGAAAAGGATAAGTTGAGAATGGAACTCCTGGGCAAAAAGAAACCAGAAATTGGAAAATTCTGAGTTTCTGGAAAGTGAATCCCCAGAGGATAGTGCTCCATGTGAGAGTTTATCTGAACATGGAACCAGTCAGGCATTTCAGTGTGAGTCAGGTTTGGGAATTTAGCTATCCAGAAAGGACTTGGGAAGTCCTACTATCTGGTGGTTTGGACTCTTGTGTACTGCATGCGAAACTGACAAGTTTTCTGTGAGATCTGTAGGAATGGAACCACAGCCAGCTTGGACTAAAAAGAACAAAAAAGGGACAGATTGAAGGAAAAATGTCTTCAAAGGCAGAATCATGGAAGTTGAGGTCTGAAGTGAAGAGTCTTCAGGCCCTGAGAGTGGATACACCCATGTATGTGGAAAGGGTAAGTATGCCCCAGAGCTTGCAGAGGGTGGGCCTTCCACATCATTGTTCAGGAAGAATGCTATCACCCCAGGCTTCAGAGATGGTTGAGCACAATCCCTGGAGATTGGGGAAAGTCTGACTACTACCCCACTCTTTTGATGGTATGAGCCTGTGCCCCAGAGAATGCAGGAAGTATGGCCATCACCCTGATGCTTGACCATGTTTGGGCAGAGCATGGTCACTGCACAAGCATTTGGAAAGGTTGGGCTGCCCTTCTATCAAGACCTGTGGAGAAGGAATCACTCTATAGATGATTCTCAGACCTTGAAATCTAATGGAGTTTGCCTTACAGGGTTTTGGAACTCTTTAGGACCCATGACTCCTGTTTTACTTCCAATTTTTTCCTATGTCAATAGGGATGTTTATTCTATGACTGCCCCTCCTTTGTGTATGGAAGCAGATAATTCGTTCTAAGTTTCACAGGTCCACAGTCAGAGGGAAATTGTGCCCCAGTACAAACCACACCTGTAACTGGTTTTAATGAGACTTTGTACTTACTATTGTTACAAAAATAATTTAAGGCTTGGGATATTGTAATGGAATGAATGTATTTTGCATATGGAAAGAACATGTCTTTTGGGGTCCAGAGGGTGGAGTGTGATGGTTTGGAGGCCTTTGGACCCCAGAAGATCATGTTCTTAAAGTTCTTAAAGCTAATCCATTTCTGTGGGTATAAACTTATTGTGGGTGGGAACTTTTGATTAGGTCATTTCAGTTGAGGTGTGCCCCAGTGTTTCAGTTTACTAAAGCTGCCAAAATGCAATATACCAGAAATGGGTTGGCTTTTTCAATAGGCTTTTATTAAGTTACAAATTTACAGTTCTAAGGCCATGAAAATGCAAAATTAAGACATCAACAGGAAGGTACCTTCTTTGAGGAAAGGCTGCTGGTATCTGGGCTTCCTCTGTCACATGGGAAGGCACATGGTGACATCTGCCAGTCCTTCTCTCCTGGTTCTAGTTTCAATGCCTGTCTCCAAATGTCTCTGGGCATCTCTCTCTAGGCTCTCTGGGCTTTTACTGTCTTCTATCTTTTTCACAAAGGACTCCAGTAAAGGATTAAGACCAACCTTGAATAGGCTGGGTCACATCTCAATTGACATAGCCTAACCAAAATGTCCCACCCATGATAGGTCTGCCCCTACAAAAATGGATTAAAAGAACTTGGTCTTTTCTGGGCTACCTAACAGATTAAAACCAGTACACCCAGGTAGGTCTCATTCCTCTTACTGGAGTCTTTTATAAGAAGATGTAATTAAGAGAAAAAAAACAAAACAAAACAGAAAGAAAAACACAGTACATACAGAAAGACATAGAAGCTGAAAAAGTAAGCAACTGAAGCAAGAAGCTGAAAGCAACAAAGCCCAGAAGAGAAGAAGAGAAGGGAGAGACCAACATATGCCACTATGTGCCTTGCCATCTGACAGAGAAGTCCAGGTAACGTTTTCATGATGCCTAGATTTGGACATTTTCATGGCCTCAGCACTGTAAGCTTGTAAGTTGATAAATCCCCATTGTAAAAGCCAACCCATTTCTGGTATACTGCAATTTGATAGCTTTAACAGACTAAGACACCTCTATTTCTAGTTTTTTGGGTGTGTGTGGTTTTTTTTTTTATCAAGAAGAGTGTTAGATTTTATCAGATGCCTTTTCTGCATCAATTAAGATGATCATATGATTTTTATTCCTTTTTTTCTATTAGTGTCATGTATTACATTAATTGATTTTCTTATGTTGACCCATCCCTGTATTCCTAGGATAAATCCCACTTGATCATGGTATATACTTCTTATAATATTTTGTTGGATTTGGTTTGCTAGTATTTTGGAGGGGTGATTTTTGCATCTATACTCATAAGAGATATTTTCTGCATTTTCTTTTCTTGTGATATCTTCATCTGACTTTGGTAATAGAGTGATACTGTCCTCATAGAATGAGTTAGGAACTGTTTCCTCCTCTTTAAATTTTTGGAAGCATTTGAGCAGTATTGGTAGTAGTTCTTACTGGAATGTTTGGTGAAATTCACCAGTGAACCATTTGTCCCTGGGTTTTTCTTTTTTGGGGAGATTTTTGATTACTGATTAAATTTCTTTACTTACTATTAGTCTGTTGAGATCTATGTGGAGTCAGTGGAGTTCATTGGTGTATGTGTCCTTTTCCTCTAGGTTTTCTGATTTGTTGCCATCTAGCTGTTCATAGTTTCCTCTTATAACACTTATTTCTGTGGGGTAGGTTGTAATGACCCCTCTTTCATTTCTGATTTTAGTTATTTATATTCTCTCTCTTTCCCTCTCTCTCTCTCTCTCCCCCCTCTGTCAGTATAATAAAGTTTTGTCAGTTGTATTGATTTTTCCAAAGAATTGACTTTTGGTTTCAAATTGACTTTTGGTTTCATTGATTCTCCTATTGTTTTTTTTATTTTCTATTCATTTATTTCTGCTCCAATCTTTGCTATTTCCTTCCTTCTTCTTGTTTTGGGTTTAGTTTAACTCTTCTTTTTCTAGATCCTCCAGTTGTGAGGTTAGGTCTCTTATTTGAGATCTTTCTTCTTTTTTAATATAAACATTTAGAGCTATAAATTTCCCTCTCAGCACTGTCTTTGCTGCATCCCATAACATTTGGTATGTTCTGTTTTTATTTCCATTTGCCTCAAGATATTTCCTAATTTCTCTTGTGATTTTTTCTTTAACTGTTTTGTGGCTTAAGAGTGTGTCCTTTATTTTCCACATATTTTTTAATTTTCCAGTTGTTCTGTTATTTATTTCAAGCTTTAATCCATTGTGGTTAAAGGGATTTAATCCAAGATTTAATACATTGTATAATTTAAATATTTTTAAATGTATTGAGACTTGCTTTTTGACCTCACATATGATCTAACCTGGAGAATGTCTCATGTGCACTAGAGACATTGTTTATCCTGCTGCTGTTGGGTAAAGTGTTCTATATATATATATGTTAGGTCTAATAGGTTTAGAATTTCATTGAAGTCTTCTATTTCCTTATTGATCTTTTGTCTAGATGGTCTATCCATTATTGAAAGTGATGTCTTGAAGTTTCTGACTATTAATGTAGAACTGTCTATTTCTCCCTGCAAATCTGTCAATATTTGCTTCATATCTTTTGAGACTCTACATTATATGCACACACACACACACACACACACACACACACACATGCAATTGTAGAATTGACCAGTTTGTCAGTACATAGTGACCTTCTTTGTCCATCATAACAGGTTTTGAATGAAAGTCTATTTTATCTGATATTCAAAGAGTTACCCCAGCTCTCATTTTTTACTATTTGGATCACAGATTTTTTTCCCATCCTTTCACTTCCAGCCTTCTTATGTCTTTGAATTTAAGGTAAGTGTCTTGAAACAGCATATAGGTGGGTCATGCTTTTTTATCCATCTTGCCAATCTCTGCCTTTTGACTGGAGAGTTTATTGCATTTACATTTAAAGAAATTATTGATAATGTGGAACTTTCTTCTGCCATTTTGCTACATGGCTTTTGTAAGTCTTACTGTTCTTTTGTCCCTCACTTCTTCTGTTAATGTCCACCTTCATATTTATTTGATTTTTTGTAGCTTACCATTTTGAGTCATTTTTTGCTTCTTTCAGTACATATTTTCATATATTTTATGTGCAGTTAACATGAGGCTAAGATTTAACATTCTATATCTATAACAACCACATCTGACTTGATACCAACTGAACATCAACTGCATGCACATATACTGTCCCTATACCCCTTTGTCCCCCGACAATTTATATATGTATATCTTTGTACATTGTATGTCTCAAAATTATAGTTTTATCATTAAGTTTTATGCATTTGCATTTTAGAATTGTAAGACATAAAAACTGGAATTACACACCAAAAAATACAACATAATAGTGCTGGCATTTATAATTACCCAACAGTAATCTTTAACAGAGATTTTACTTATTTGTGCTGCTTTAATTCACTCTGTAGTCTCCTTTTCTTTCAGTATGAAAAACTCCTTTTAGCACTGATTGTATGGCAGGTATAATAGGTTATGAGTCCCCTTAGCTTTTGTTTATTTGGAAATGTCTTTATTTTGCCCTTGTTTTGAAACACTATCTTGCCAGGTATAGAATTCTTGGTTCACAGTTGTTTACTTTCATCACTTTGAATGTTTTGTCCCACTTCCTTCTTGCCTCCATGGTTTCTTATAAGAAATTGGAACTTAATCTTATGGAGACTTCCTTGTACATAATCCCTTGCTTTTCTCTTGTAGCTTTCAGAACTCCCTGCTTTTCCTTGACATTCAACAGTTTGACTTCTATGTGTCTGGGCATGTCTCTCTTTGAGTTTATCCTGTTTGATATTCTTGAATGTGCATATTCATGTTTTTGGTTATATTTGGGAAGTTTTCTGCCATCTTTTTTTTTTTTAATATTCCTTCTATCCCTTTCTTTCTTCTCCTTCTGGGAATTCCAGAGTGTGTATATTGGTATGCTTATTGGTGTCCTACAGGTTTCTTAAGCTTTTCTAAATTCTTTTTCTTTTCTGCTTCTTAGCCTAAATCATTTCAATTGTCTTGTCTTTATATTTACAGAGTCTTTCTGCCAGTTCCAATCTGCTATTGAATCCCTCTAGGGAACTTTTCATTTCCATTATTGTGGTCTTCAACTTCAGTAATTTTCTTTTGTTCCCTTTTGAAATTTCTCTCTTTACAGATATTCTCATATTGTTCATCCATTGTTTTCTTTATAACTTTTAGTTCTTTCTCTGTGTTTTCCTTTATCTACTTGAGCATATTAAGGATCATTTTTAAAAAAGTCTTTTCTGGTATGTCTAAATTTTGTTCGTCTTTATTTTCTATGCTGTTCCTTTGGATGGGCCATCATTTCCTGTTCCTTTGACTTGTATTCTTTTGTTGCACACATTTTAGTATTTTGAAGTGTTAATTATGGAATTTTGTCCCTGTTCTGGTTTGCTAATGCTGCCAGATTGTTTCTCCATGAAAACAACCTAATCCAAATATTCCAACTTAACACTACTATGTCTGCCCCCACAAGATTGCATCAAGGAACATGGCTTTTTCTGGGGGACATAATATATACAGACCAGCAAGTTCCTGAGCTGTCTTTTCCTTAAGTTTCTATCCAGATAGTGATATGACAGAGATTTTCTTGAGTGCCAGGAGCTAACAAAAACAAACAAGCCAACATAAAAGTCACTCTTCACAACCTTTACAAATTAGCTTGTGGTTGCCTTCAGAGCTTAGCTGTCCTATCAAGAAGATTTGCTGGAGGTGATTAGGAAGTACAAGGTCATATCTGTCTTTTCAGAGTCTTTGTTATGCTCTGGCTTGTGCTTGTTCATGACCTTAGGAATTCCCCCATTTACAGGAATCTGAATGCTCCCTCTCCTCCCTATAAAATAGACTTTCTCCTTCTCCTTAGTGCTCTATGTTATGACTTAATGCAGGTAATCCTTTGCTCCCAGTCCACTTTGATTTAATTGCCTCTTACATTATTTTAGCTGTCCACAAGCTACTTCTGCTTGCATGACAAGTTCCAAAAGGGTGATTCAGAGATGAATTTCCTAGTTGATTTTTCAGGCTGCCACATGATTGATTGACATGGACATACAAGCATCTCATTTGTGCATGGGGGTTTCTCTTCTTTCTCTAGAACAAGGCCAGGAATCCAAGAAGGAAGTGCATACACCATACTGGGAAGGGTTAGAGCCAGCTTTGGTGCTATAAGTTTCTACCATTCTTAAAGCTTGTGTTTTCTTGGGTGAACACTCACCCAGTTACTGCAAAAACTTTTCTGGAGTTTTGATGAAGATGGTTCTGCCAGCTTTTGCTAGTAGTTCAAAGATTCTGTGGGAGAACAGCAACCTGGAATGCCTTATGCCTCCATCTTAGTCTACCAGAAGGCTCATGGACTTTTTTTTTTCTTCTTATTTCCAAGAGGACCCTTTTAGATCTGGGGTACAATAGCACTGTTTCTAAGTTTATTTGTGTGAATGGCCTTGGGGAATAGGACATTCTTTTTATTTCTGTGTCAAATGAGGTGTGATTCCAGGCTCATCTGGTACCTCTTAATGCCAAGTTTTGGGGAGTATGGACAGGCCCTGCTTCTGCCCCATAGGCAGACAGCTTGGTTCTCACAGGAAGCAGTGAGAGTGGGAGGCACCAATAGGAAGAAACTCCAAGAGAAATGGGATTTCAACCCATGGGTTGGAATGATGCAAGAAATCCCATCAGGAAGAAACATTACACACCCCAGACCTCTTGAAATTGCTGTGTAAGAATTTAAAGGAGGGAAATTGGGAGACCTTCAACATGCAGGTGATGCCAACATTCAGGGTGATTATTCTCAAAGGGAATACATTCTAATTCAGTCCATTAGACCTAGAGTAAGTAGAGAAATATGAATCTGTTTCCTTTTAATGCAAACATTCTCTCTATATTAAGGAAAGGATATGCCTTATATGTATTTTATACCATGTATTGTATAATATTTATTCACTGGGATATCCAATCCACAATACTCAGAAATCTGCATCCTTACATGTAAGTTTGATTGATGCAAGAGTTAGAATCTAAAGACAGGCACTAAGTTATAATTCAAGTTCAGTTTATAGTTCAGTCTTGAAACAAAATTGTAGTCACAAATTTTCAAAACATATTCTCTTAGGAAAACAGTTAATGCCTTTCTACAAGATTTGGTACATGAATAGAGACTGCAGAAATAAGTATCATTAAAATCCAATATTTTTGTTATAGAACTGAATGATGCATCTACCACATAGAAGCAAAAGTGTATGCTTTAAGCCAATATGTACTCACAATACGTATGTCTGTTTAAACTCCTGGAGGTCATTGCCATATCTGCTTGTCTGATTTAATACAATGCCTAGAACTCTACTGGTTGTATATGGATGCTTCAGTGATGTTCTTTGAAGATAACCATGATAGTGATTTCTTTCTGTCCACTCACTGGAAAGCACACTTGGAAAATATAGCTATCTCTCCTAAGAACAAATGACTGCATGAGATTGGAAAGATTTAGATTCTTCTGCTAGATATGTGGATCATAAGGACTTGGAATCAGCCTCAGAGGTTAGAGGGATGTCCATGCATATTGTGGTTGCTACAAATTAATGGTATTTCCATTAAATTTATTATTGTCTGGTCAAGGTTAATAAATTTGTAGTTAACTTCTCATTGGCATACTAAGATATTAAGCAATAAACAGTAACTTCTGCCAGCTTCTTAAATAGATATAATAACAATAATTGCTTCTGGAATCTGACAAGTAATACAGTAGGGTGGGGGGAGTATTGTATGAAGCATGGTTTGAATAAGCTGCTACAATGAATAATTTATAAATATTGTCTCAGATGGAGAAGACTTTATTGTGGAGTCATTTTCAAATAATTCTTCTTCCCTACTGTTACAGAAAACAGTTCTCCAAAGTTTGAAAAACTTTATTACAGGTATATGGAGAAATGATTAATAAAGGTTGGACCAGCAATGCTTCAAGGGTGTTCATTCAGTTTTGCGTGATTTTCACAAGCTATTTTAATGATAAGGCTCTAAATCTTAAGTGTAATGGTAAT
The DNA here is from genome assembly GCF_015220235.1 of Choloepus didactylus. Taxonomy (NCBI): domain Eukaryota; kingdom Metazoa; phylum Chordata; class Mammalia; order Pilosa; family Megalonychidae; genus Choloepus; species Choloepus didactylus. The sequence continues at coordinate 23,520,281 of NC_051309.1, forward strand.
ACCTAACAGGTATTGAGAGCTTAGATCTGTTGAAGAAGATAATGTGCAGCTGAGAAATCAAGAAAACAACTTGTTATCTTTGTTGTTTTAGCTGTACAACATTGGGTAGGCTGGGTTTGCAGCTCTGAAACTAGGTATTTATTCTTTCACTGGATGCTGAAAAGGCAAGCATCGGTATCTTAATTTGTCAGGGCTACTATGACAAATACCGCACCCAGGCTGGGTTAAACAACAGGAACTTATTGGCTCACAGTTTGGAGACTAGAAGTACAACATCAGGGTATCCTCTAGCCATATTTTCTCTCAGGGTCTGTAGTATTCTGGTGCCAGTTGGTGGCAATCCTTTTGGATACTTGGCTTGTACATGCATCTCTACCTCTGCTACATGACAGTGTCTCTCTCCTTCTCTGGATTTTATTTCTGGCTTCTACTAACTGACTGCATTTGAATTTCCTCTGCTTATAAGGACTTCAGCCATATTGGATTAAGAGCCACCCTGATTCAATTTGATTTCATTCAGATAATATCTTTGAAAGTCCTGTTTACTAATGAGTTTACACAGTTAGGATTTGAACGTAGTTTTATGGGTGGCATGATTCAGTCTACCATATTGGGCAAAAACACAAGTTTCTCTCTTCTGCACTGAAGTTTTTAGCCCAGCAAAGCTCGAGTGTGGAGACAGTTTTAAAAGAGGGTGAAGAGACAGATAAACAGTAAAACAGTAAAAATAATGGGATTCAGCCCCAACGCTTTAAATATTGTTTTGCTTTTGTTGAGTTTTTCTTTCCAAAATAGGGCTTTTTATTAAATAATGGAACTTTAGCTCATTATTAAAGATAAAAAGTGTGGAGTATAGAATAGTATAGTATAAAGAACACTGGGTAGAGTCTAAAACTTACTTGATGGCTAAATAGCTCTGGGAAAATAAAAATAAAAGTTGAAATCAAAATCCAGTGAACCTTGAGACACCATATTGGGTGAAATAACAAGATAGAAAAGGACAAATATTGTGCAATCTTACATGTATTAAATAAGCAGAATATGCAAACTCATAAAGTAAAATACTAGAATACAGGTTACCAGGGGCCAGGAAAGGCTAAGGAATGGGGCGTTAATATTTAATTGGCATGGAGTTTCTGTTTGAAGTGATGGAAAAGTTTTGACAATGGATGGTGGTGACGGTCACACACTTTTGTGAATGTAATTAACACCACTGCAATATATATTTCAGAGTGGGTGAAATGGGAAATTTTAGGTTGTAACAAGTTATCAGGGAAAAAACCCCACAGAATTGTACAATACAAAAAATGGACCCTAATGTAAATTATGAGCTATAGTTAATAGTATAATTTTAATAATATGGTTTTATCAATACTAATGCAAAATGTTAATAATAGGGAACACAACATGTGTGGGGGGTATATAGGAATTCTGTACTATCTGTGTGAGTTTTCTGTATACCTACAATTGCTCTAATAAATCAAAATCAAAAACAAATCTAGTCAAACCTCTCTGTGATAGAATTTCCTTATTCATAAAATGTAGAGCGTTGGACTAGAGGATCTCTAAGGTGATTTTCAGTACTGAATTCTATGATTGATGATGTGGCATCATATACATGTTTGTCAGTTTGGAATCTAGCAGCAGGGATCTTAAAACCCTTAGTATTTTGCCTAGAAACATGAAATTCCTCAACTGCAACAGACAAGAAGCACCTCTCCAGTAGCACTGATCCTCTGATCAATATGTTAGAGAAGTAATAACCCAAAGAGGAACACACTAGTCTTTAATTTGTGGCTGAAAGTGCAAACACAACATCACAACCAGAGACAATTATGGCTGAGATGCTTTAAACACACACACACACACACACACACACACATATACACAGATTCTTTAATGCTCTGGGACAGACATTGTTGGGAGAAATTCATTGGATTAGCATATATATTAACTGGCATCTTAAAAGTGGTTGGAGAGAAGCGATTAAAAAAAGAAGGCATACTCTTTCTTTCTAAGCCCACTCAGCAGGTGATCTCACTGCCCTCCCTCCTACATGGGACACAACTCCCAGGGCTGTAAATCTCCCTGGCAACATAGGACATGACTCCTGGGGATGAGTTTGGCCCTGGCATTGTGGAATTGGAAAAATATTCTTGACCAAAAGCAGGAAGCAAAATGAAACAAAATAAAGTTTCGATGGCTGGGCAAACTCTGGGCTTCATCTCTTAGCTTAGCATCTCCAAATGCCTGGGTCTGTGTGGGTTCAGAGCTCTAAGTGAGTTCTGTCTCTCCCTGAGTCTCTTAAGGACTCCAGTAAACTAATGAAGACCCACCATGAATGCATGGGGTCACATCTCCATGGAAAAGATCTAATCTAAAGGCCTCAACCAACAACAGGTCTGCCCCCACAGGATTGGATTAAAGAATATGACTTTAATGGAGTACATAACAGATTCAAACCAGCACAAGAGGTAAGGAACAAAGCCTTAAAGAGAGAGAGGGTGCAAACAGACCCTGGTATGGAGATTAAGAAAATGGCCTTTGATGTCCATGGATTTCACTCTCATCTTTGTATCATACTAATTGTATGACTTTGGGGAGGTTACTTAGCTTTCTGAGCCTTAGTGTCTTCTTCCATAAAATATGTCTCCATTCCCTTACCAGGCTCAATATTTTGTGATTTGGTGAGGAGATGTGAACAAGCCACTTCCTTTAGGGCCTGATTAAATCTCTTAAGCTTTGGTTCTGTAATTATTTAAAAGAATCCTTGGTACTTGGCATGCAGTAGATAGTAAAAAGTAAAGGAATTCAATTAGCATTTATTGATAAATATAGAATAACAGCCTCTACTTGTGGAGCACTGCCTCGTAAGCCAAGGCTCCAATTGTCACCAATACAACCTGGCAAGGCTGAATTATTATTTCTACTTTATTGGTGAAAAAACAGGCTGGGGGGAGGCATGTATTCAAAAAAATTATTCCATCTGGTTTCAAGTACATGCCTTTTCTCCCCCAATATTGCCAGGTACCACATTGGCCCCTTAATATTTAATAGTCAATTTACTTAATGTTTACAATAACTCTGAGATAGCAAGTACTTGACAAAGGGTCTGTACCTGTAACTCTCATAGTCCAAAGTTCATTTTCTTTCTACAGTAGGAACATACAGATGAGTATTTTGTCAACTGCTAAGTGTAGAGTGGGCTATCCCCTGCAGAGAAGAGCTGTGTTATGGAAACATAAAGTGAGTCAAAAATATGAGCCATTTATGTGATTGGAAAGTTTCTAGTAGTCACATTAAAGAAAGTTAAAAAAAAACAGTGAAACTAATATTAACAACATATTTTATCTAATCCAATACATCCAAAAAATCACCTAAACATGTAGTCAATATAAAAGTGATTAATGAGATGTTTTACTTTTTTCCCTCTTTTCTTTGCAATTGGTGTGTATTTTACACTTAGAGCACATCTCAATTGGTGCTACTCTTTTCAAGTGCTCAAAATCTACACGTAGTTAGTGGTTACCATACTGGACAGTGCCATTTTAGAAATTTCTTTGTCATTTTGGGTGATTCCCCAAGCTATGGAAGGCACTGAAGTTGGTAGCTGTAGCTGACCACAGTAAGATTGCCCTAATGTAACAAAAAGGAAAATCTTGGTCAAATATTTTTTTAACTTGTTTTTTCTTTATTAGAAAAGTTGTGGATTTACAGAACAATCATGCATAAAATACAGGATTCCCATATTCCACCCTATTATTAATACCTTGTATTGGTGTGGAACATTTTTTACAATTTATGATAGCATATTTTTATAATTGTACTATTAACTACAGTCCATGGTTTAACTTAGGAATCACTGTTTGTATAGTATAGTTTCATGGATTTTTAAAAAAATTTTATTCTATTACCATATATACAATCTAACGTTCCCCTTTTAATCACATTCAGATATATATTTCAGTGTTGTTAATTACTTTCACAATGTTGTGCTACCATCACCACCATCTATTACCAAAACATTTCCATAATTCCAAATAGGACTCTTGTATATTTTAAGCTTTAACCTTCCATTCCTTATCCCCACCCTGTCCCTTGGTAACCTACATTCTAGATTCTGACTTTATGAGTTCACTTATTCTAATTATTTAAAATCAGTGAGATCATATAATATTTGTTCTTTTGTGTCTGGCTTATTTCACTCAACCTGATGTCTTCAAGGTTCACCCATATTGTATCAGGACTTCATTCCTTTTTATAGCTGAACAATATGCCATTGTATGTATATACCACATTTTATTTATACATTCATCAGTTGATTTTATGAATTAATCCTGTCAATTAAATTTTGGACTACACTTGCTAAATCTACAAAGAAAAGAAGGTCTAATTTATTTTCCTCTTGAGGATAAAAATGATCTTTTGGAACAGATACTCCATCACTTTTCCATCTTTGTAAGTAAATTTTTTAAAAAAAGTTAGGATTTCATATGGGAGAGAAGGAATTATTTAGAATTCATTTGATAAATATTTAGGGATTATAGAACAGGGAGATGGGGGAATAAGAGTTATGAAGATGCCATCAAAGTCTTTTATCAACAAACTGTCAATTTATAGAGGCATCGTCTGACAGGCTCTATGTTGGTTTTGCTTTGGTTGAGAGCTTCCACTTGTAATTTTATAAACCCTACAAATTCATGGGAAAAGGGAGATAACAGCACATGCTTCCATCTCTTTTATTTACTTATGTCACATGAACCAGATGTCGAAGCCCTTAAATCTGGAGATTTTTACTACCCATGATGAACTACTTAATAGTTAAAGTTGACAGTAAGGGCCAAGGAGTTTCAAGAAAATGCTACACCTCTGACATTCGAAAACCACAGTTATCTAATACTTCACTGGATGTTTAAAAGTTCGAGAGAGGAACAGTAATGTTTTAAGGGTTTTCTCCCCAAACGTGGGCCATAACCAACTTCATTTTTATGTGCATAGCTCAACCAACCAAAACATGTTTGTGACTGGATTGTACGTAATAATTTTAGAAGTATGCATATTCAAATATTTTTTTCAATATTTTATTTCCCTGACTTGAATTTTTCATCTACACCGTTGCTTTATCAAACCCTCCTTATTTTTATTATAATTCTTGAACAATTAGAAATATTAGTAATTAAATTGCTGAAATCTGCCTCTGAAAAGTAGAGTAAGAACGTTTCAATTCTATCAGTATGGGTGTTAATTATTTTAGGCAAGCTGTCATTTAGGCTTTCTAAAGTGGATTTTGTTCTTGCAGTCAAGAACATTGCTTAGTGCAGAATTAATTAATCATTATAAATATAAAACCTGCAGTATCAGCTCCTGTGTTCAGAAGGTTTTAAGAGGCAAGGTTGAAAGAGTCAATAGGCTGCTGAAGGGAATCTTATCATTCACTCCCCACCCCCAATCTGATAAAAGGATAATCAAATTATATACCTCATCTTTATACAGGCCCACATTTCAAGTATCAGTTCAAAACTGGAAATCCTACTTTTTCAACAAAAGTCTTTTTTCTTCTCAGTATCTTTTTACGAAGACATTTTTAATAGCAAGATGGATGAGGAAATGGCTGGAAATTGGGATTTACTTTGGCTGAAGAAAGAAACAAACAATAATTTCATCTTGCAGCATTAAGCTGAATAGGATGTATGTCTTTTCAGTGAATTCTGAGTTTTCCCAAATATCCAGTGGCTACTTAAGAGATGTTCTATAAATGACCATAATAATTGTATACCTTGCATTAAGGCTCATAGTCATTCTGCTGCAAGAGAAAAAGCTCACTCATTACTTTTCCTATGCTTTTAAAATAATATCTTTACAATAGTGTTTTATTTCCCTGTCTTGCAATGGAAGCAGAATTCAACCAAGTTATACCAAATATATTGATCCAAATATGGAGATCATGTCTGTATGAATAAAGAAACAAGTTGACAAAACAATCTAGATAATGAAAATATTGACTATTTTTTTAATTAAAGAAGTTTTGGGTTTACAGAACAGTCATGAATAAAATACAGGATATCCACTGTCCACCCCATTATTAACACTCTGCATTCTTGTGGTACATTGCCTACAACTGACGAAAGCACAATTTTATAATTGTACTATTAACTATAGTCCATGGTTTAACTTTGGGCCCACTATGTTCTTCAGTTCCGTGGTATTTTTTTAAAATTCTATTCTAGTAACATACATAAACCTAAATTTTCCCCTTTTAAGCACATTTAACTAGCATTTAATAAACCAACTATATGACAGCTACTCTAAATACTTTAAGTGCAATTGTTTTGGATAAGTGCTTTGTATGTGATTGCCTCATTTAATTCTCACCACTCAGAAGAATGCCCTCACAATAGAAAAATTTGCTTAATTCCTTGTATCACTTTGCTAATATCTCAGTTTATAAAAACATTTATTTTAAAATGTTTACAGTGAATTGGTTCTTTGCAAGTCACTGGGCTCTGCTTCTCAAACTTTAATGTATGTACAAACCACCTGAGCATCTTGTCACAAGGGGAAGATTTTGATTCAGTGGCTCTGAGCTGGGGCCTGAGCCTCTGCATTTCTAACAAACTCCTAGACACTGCTGATGCTGCTCTTTGGGGACCACCTTGGAGAACAAGGACAGAATCTGCACCTGAGCCAATTTTGAAGTGGGAAAGACCAAAGGACTGTGCTGTGATTGTTCAGAGGAGCCAAATAACAACGACAGCAGGTGGAATCAAACTTGATTTTATGAAAAGAGTAACATCTGAGTGGGGACTTGTATGATGGCAAAGGTAAGGGGGAATTGCTTAGTACATTCTTACTGGTTAATTAGTTGATAGAAAAGATGAAGAATTTGACCTAAACTATGTTAGGATGTCTAAAAGACTTTTGGCATTCTCAGAAGCTATCTCTCTATATTTTTTGATTTCCTTACCTGCATTTGACAGGCTTTTCCAGTTGTTCATTCCTTGGTAATTAAAACCATGTATCCTATCTGAGAGGTGGTGACTGAAAAGTATGATATGATCTGTGCAGGCCAGAACATCAATTATGTAAGTGCCCCCTGTTTTTTGGTTTATTTAAAAAGATACTATTTTATGATTTGTATCACTGCAATTATGTTTCTAATGGGATTTTAATTGATTTTGAATGCAATTAAAGAAAACCATTTTAAAAACACATTTCAGCTGCTACTACCTGGAAGTCATGCAAGCCTGGCCCATTCTAAGTCATCAGAGCACAATTTGGATTAATTTTGGTAAGATAGGCTAGTGAGATTTATGAGTGACTTATATTTAATCTTACTTTAAAAAATTTCCTTGATGTGTTTCAGACTTCTCCAGACTATATCTATGTCCTAATGATAAATAATCATCTTTACTAGTGAGATTTCTATGGTTTTTTGGGTAAAAGTTATTGGTCCTGGTTTTGGGAAAGAGGGATTTTTCTGGGATGCAGTGCCCCTTTGTTTGTAAATTTGATTTTTTTTTTCCCTGAAGTCACATCTATTCAGAGCACCTACAGAGGACTGTTTCAGACTGTTAAGTTTTTCCTAAGCTTGGTTCCGTTACATTACTCCTGACCTAAATGGTTTCCTGACTCCTCCTTGTCCATTGAAATAGCTTCACACTATGGTCTAAGCCTAAACTTAAGTCAAACTCTAGTACTTCCTAACCTGACCATTAAGGGTTGAATCATGTCTTCCACAAAGACATGCTCAAGTCCTAATTCCTGGTCCTGTAGATGAAACTCATTTGCAAACAGGACCTTCAATGATCCTGTTAAGAAGAGGCCACACAGAATCAGGGTGGGCCTTAACCCAATATGACTGGAGTCTTTACTAGCAGAGGAAATTTGGACACAGGAGGAGTGAGGACTAGACAGAGGAGACAGTTGGTCATGTGACTGAGGAAGAGATGAGTTACGGATTACCAGTGAGCCACCACCAGAATGTTTCAGACTTCAGAGGAAGCATGGCCTGCTGATACCTTGATTTTGAGTTTTCATCTCCAAACCTGTGAGGAAGCCACAGAGTGGGCAGTCTGTTAGCGTTGGCCTGGGAATGGACCATGACAACAGTGGTGCATGTTAGTGCCATACTTAAAGTATTCAGGTGAGCCACACCTCACTGGATTATGGTTCCAGACCAACTATGATCTTGTGTAACATTTTTACCACAGGGAGGCCAGTGAAGTCTACCAGTGAAAGCAGACCTGACAATGGCCCTCCCAGTGAACACCTGGGATTTTAGATCAACCCTATGGGGAGAAAGAAAGGAAAAGGGGGACAGGCAGAGATCTTAAAAGTAAACAACAAACAACAAAATAAAACAAAGCATCCTGGAAATTTGTCTAGACCAATTTAATATAAAATGATGGAGCAACCTTTAAGTGGCATAATCAAATCCCCTAAAAGGCAGGAATTGGGGCTGACAGAAAAGATTATAGGAAGTTAAAGAAAAATAGCTACATGAGTCAAATTATATAAGTTGTAACCCATCCCTGCCCTACTTCAAATGTCACATCCTCCCCGAAACCTTAACTATTCTTTCTATTGAATGTTTTCTCTTACTCATTAATAACTTTCCTCCATAATTGTGGTGGATTGAATTGTGCATCCCAGTTTGGACATGTTCTTGGTCTTAGTCCACATTCTGATGGGTGTGGACCCACTGAAAAAAGACCTCTTTAAGATGTTCTTCAATTAAGGTGTTGCCCAACTGAATCAAGATTGGGCTTTGATTCAGATTATTGGAGTCTTTTACAAGCAGAGTGAAAATCAGATGGTGGGGGAAGCCACAGGGAGCACCAGAAGCTGGAAGTCAATAGAACTGGAAGAGAAAGGAGAAGATGCCACCAAATCCACTGCTATGTGACAGAAAAGCCAAGGAACCCCACAGATTGCAGGCCACCTGGAAGATACTGGCCTTAGGAGGAAGCAAGCCTTTTAGCCTCTGAAAACATGAACCAATTAATTTCTGTTTTAAGCCAACACCTTGTAGGGTATTTGTTTTAGCAGCTGGAACACTAAAACGGTTTTTGGTACAGGATAGTGAGGTGCCGCAAACACAAAAACCTGAAAGTGTAGAAATGGCTTTGGAATTAAGTAATGGGTAGAGAATTGTGAGAGCTCAACAATGAGTGAGAAAAAAAATGAGTGAGAGACATAGAGAAAGTTTGTATCCTCTTAGAGAATAAATTGTCATGAACAGAATGTTGGTAGAAATATGGATGTTAAAGTAGTACTGGCAATGCCTTAGAAGGTAATTATGAAAGTGTTATTGGAAATTAGAAGAAAGGCAATCCTTGTTACAAAGTGGCAGAAAACTTGGAGAAATTGTGTTCTGATGTTGGATGGAAGGCAGAACTTGAAAGAAATAAACTTGGACATTTGACTGAGGAGATTTCCGAGCTAACCGTAGAAGGTGCAGCCTGGTTTCTCCTTACAGCTTATAGTAAAACAAGAGAGGAAAGGGGTAAACTAAGAATTAGATTTATGAAAAAATGAATGGCTAATTGATGGCTTTGGAAATTCTCAGCCTATCCAGCAGGTGTGCTCTGAGACTAGGGCTAGAAACTGCTCTATCAGAAACCAACCTGAGCTTCTGGAAAGTGAACTCCCAGAGAATAAGATTGTATGTGAGGGTTTAATTGAAAAAACCATTGGTAAAGAGGGTGTAGTTGAATACTGACCTAGTCAGCCATTGCTGTGGAAGTTGGGACTGTGTGCAGTTATCCAGGAAAGATCTGTGGAAAGTTCTATTGTCTGGTAGTTTGGACCCCTTGGAACTGCACACAAAGCCAGGAGGTTTTTGCAAAATTAGTATGCACAAAACCTTGGAAGCAAAGGTCTGAACGTGAAAAGCTCTTCTTGAGTCAAAAGAGCTGGCCCACCCACATGTGTGGAAGGGTGGGATGCCCCTGTGTTTGGAGGGGACAGGCCATCAGACCTGGCTCTTGGAGAGGAAGAGCCTTGCACCCATTGTTTAGGGAAAGTGCTGCTATCCCAATGCTCAGAAATGTTGGAGTGGGACCTGTCCCCTGGCATTTGCAGAGAACCTGGTCACCATCTCCAGGCTCGTAGAGGGTGGATCCTACATCCTAGCCTTCCAAGAGAGAGCTCTTGGAAAGAGTGGGGCTACCTCTCCTTCAGATCCAGAGAAGAAAACATCAATTCATAGATGACTGTCAGACATTGAGATCTAATGCAGTTTGCCCTACTGGATTTCAGACTTGTTTGGGTCATATGATCCCTGTTTTCCTTCCAATTTCTCCCTTCTGGAATGGGAATGTTTATCCTATGGCTGGCTGTCCTGCCTTTGTATGTTGGATGCAGATAACTTACTTCCTAGATTTCACAAGACCTCAGACAGAAAGGAATTTTACTCCACGACGGACCACACCCATAACTGATTTTAATGAGACTTTGTGCTTAGCATTGTTACTGAAATAACTTAAGGCTTTTGGATGTTGAGATGGAGATAATGCATTTTGCATGTGGGAAGAACATGTATTTTTGGGGTCCAGAGGGCAGACTATTGTGGATTGAGCTGCATACCCCACTTTGGACATGATCTTGGTCTCAGTCCACATTCTGGTGGGTGTGTACCTATTGTAAATAAGATTTCTTCAAGCTGTTATTTTAGTTAAGGTGTGACCCAAATGAATTAGGTTGGGCTTCAGTATAGATTGCTGGGATCCTTTATAAGCACTGTGAAAATCGCAGGGATCAGCCAGAAGCTGGAAGTCAACGGACTTCCTTTTATGGTCTTTGTTTTAGCAGCTGAGAAATTAAAATAGTAAGCTACTTGTAATTGTCTTGGTTCATAGAAATTGCTAATTTATAGATTCATAGATTCTCAGTATCAAAAGGACACGATGGGTCAACATTAAGAACTGTCCTCCCTCCCACAAAATAATAGATCCTTGAGGGCAGAAACTCTGTCATTTATTTTTTTTTTTTTTTTTTTTTTTTTTTAATCATCATTTTATTGAGATATATTCACATACCACGCAGTCATACAAAACAAATTGTACTTTCGATTGTTTACAGTACCATTACATAGTTGTACATTCATCACCTAAATCAATCCCTGACACCTTCATTAGCACACACACAAAAATAACAAGAATAATAATTAGAGTGAAAAAGAGCAATTGAAGTAAAAAAGAACACTGGGTACCTTTGTCTGTTTGTTTGCTTCCCCTACTTTTCTACACATCCATCCATAAACTAGACAAAGTGGAGTTTGGTCCTTATGGCATTCCCAATCCCACTGTCACCCCTCATAAGCTACATTTTTATACAACTGTCTTCGAGATTCATGGGTTCTGGGTTGTAGTTTAATAGTTTCAGGTATCCACCACCAGCTACCCCAATTCTTTAGAACCTAAAAAAGGTTGTCTAAAGTGTGCGTAAGAGTGCCCACCAGAGTGATCTCTCGGCTCGTTTTGGAATCTCTCTGCCACTGAAGCTTATTTCATTTCCTTTCACATCCCCCTTTTGGTCAAGAAGATGTTCTCCATCCCACGATGCCGGGTCTACATTCCTCCCCGGGAGTCATATTCCACGTTGCCAGGGAGATTCACTTCCCTGGGTGTCTGATCCCACGTAGGGGGGAGGGCAGTGATTTCACCTTTCAAGTTGGCTTAGGCAGAGAGAGAGGGCCACATCTGAGCAACAAAGAGGCATTCAGGAGGAGACTCTTAGGCACAAATACAGGGAGGCCTAGCCTCTCCTTTGCAGCAACCGTCTTCCCAAGGGTAAAACTTATGGTAGAGGGGTCAACCCATCAAACCACCAGTCCCCTATGTCTGTGGTCATGTTAGCAACCATGAAGGTGGGGTAGGCAAATACCCCTGCATTCTCCACAGGCTCCTCAAGGGGGCACTACATCTTTTTTTTTTTTTTTTCCCTTGTTTGTCTTTTTTCTTTTCTTTTTTTTTTTTTTTTTAACTTTCCCTTCTTTTTTAAATCAACTGTATGAAAAAAAAAGTTAAAAAGAAAACAAACATACAATAAAAGAACATTTCAAAGAGACCATAACAAGGGAGTAAGAAAAAGACAACTAACCTAAGATAACTGCTTAACTTCCAACATGTTCCTACTTTACCCCAAGAAAGTTACATAATATAGCAACATTTCTGTGAACTTGTTCCTACTATATCCATCAGAAATTAACAGACCATAGTCATTTCTGGGCATCCCCAGAACGTTAAATAGCTTATCTGTTCTTCTTGGATTATTGTTCCCCCTTCCGTAATTGCTCTCTACTGCTAGTTCCCCTACATTCTACATTATAAACCATTTGTTTTACATTTTTCAAAGTTCACATTAGTGGTAGCATATAATATTTCTCTTTTTGTGCCTGGCTTATTTCGCTCAGCATTATGTCTTCAAGGTTCATCCATGTTGTCATATGTTTCACGAGATCGTTCCTTCTTACTGCTGCGTAGTATTCCATCGTGTGTATATACCGCATTTTATTTATCCACTCATCTGTTGAAGGACATTTGGGTTGTTTCCATCTCTTGGCAATTGTGAATAATGCTGCTATGAACATTGGCGTGCAGATATCTGTTCGTGTCACTGCTTTCCGATCTTCCGGGTATATACCGAGAAGTGCAATCGCTGGATCGAATGGTAGCTCTATATCTAGTTTTCTAAGGAACTGCCAGACTGACTTCCAGAGTGGCTGAACCATTATACAGTCCCACCAACAATGAATAAGAGTTCCAATTTCTCCACATCCCCTCCAGCATTTGTAGTTTCCTGTTTGTTTAATGGCAGCCATTCTAACCGGTGTTAGATGGTATCTCATTGTGGTCTTAATTTGCATCTCTCTAATAGCTAGTGAAGCTGAACATTTTTTCATGTGTTTCTTGGCCATTTGTATTTCCTCTTCAGAGAACTGTCTTTTCATATCTTTTGCCCATTTTATAATTGGGCTGTCTGTACTATTGTCATTGAGTTGTAGGATTTCTTTGTATATGCAAGATATCAGTCTTTTGTCAGATACATGGTTTCCAAAAATTTTTTCCCATTGAGTTGGCTGCCTCTTTACCTTTTTGAGAAATTCCTTTGAGGTGCAGAAACTTCTAAGCTTGAGGAGTTCCCATTTATCTATTTTCTCTTTTGTTGCTTGTGCTTTGGGTGTAAAGTCTAGGAAGTGGCCTCCTAATACAAGGTCTTGAAGATGTTTTCCTACATTATCTTCTAGGAGTTTTATGGTACTTTCTTTTATATTGAGATCTTTGGTCCATTTTGAGTTAATTTTTGTGTAGGGGGTGAGGTAGGGGTCCTCTTTCATTCTTTTGGATATGGATATCCAACTCTCCCAGCCCCATTTGTTGAAAAGACCATTATGGCTCAGTTCGGTGACTTTGGGGGCCTTATCAAAGATCAGTCGGCCATAGATCTGAGGGTCTATCTCTGAATTCTCAATTCGATTCCATTGATCTATATGTCTATCTTTGTGCCAGTACCATGCTGTTTTGGCAACTGTGGCTTTATAATAAGCTTCAAAGTCAGGGAGTGTAAGTCCTCCCACTTCGTTTTTCTTTTTTAGAGTGTCTTTAGCAATTCGAGGCATCTTCCCTTTCCAAATAAATTTGATAACTAGCTTTTCCAAGTCTGCAAAGTAGGTTGTTGGAATTTTGATTGGGATTGCATTGAATCTGTAGATGAGTTTGGGTAGAATTGACATCTTAATGACATTTAGCCTTCCTATCCATGAACATGGAATATTTTTCCATCTTTTAAGGTCCCCTTCTATTTCTTTTAGTAGAGTTATGTAGTTTTCTTTGTATAGGTCTTTTACATCTTTGGTTAAGTTGATTCCTAGGTACTTGATTTTTTAGTTGCTATTGAAAATGGTATCTTTTTCTTGAGTGTCTCTTCAGTTTGTTCATTTCTAGCATATAGAAACATTACTGACTTATGTGCATTGATCTTGTATCCCGCTACTTTGCTAAATTTGTTTATTAGCTCTAGTAGGTGTATCGTCGATTTCTCAGGGTTTTCTAGATATAAGATCATATCATCTGCAAACAATGACAGTTTTACTTCTTCTTTTCCAATTTGGATGCCTTTTATTTCTTTGTCTTGCCGGATTGCCCTGGCTAGCACTTCCAGCACAATGTTGAATAACAGTGGTGACAGCGGGCATCCTTGTCTTGTTCCTGATCTTAGAGGGAAGGCTTTCAGTCTCTCACCATTGAGTACTATGCTGGCTGTGGGTTTTTCATATATGCTCTTTATCATGTTGAGGAAGTTTCCTTCAATTCCTACCTTTTGAAGTGTTTTTATCAAAAAGGGATGTTGGATTTTGTCAAATGCTTTTTCAGCATCTATTGAGATGATCAATTGATTTTTCCCTTTCGAGTTTTTAATGTGTTGTAATACATTGATTGTTTTTCTTATGTTGAACCATCCTTGCATGCCTGGAATGAACCCCACTTGGTCATGGTGTATGATTTTTTTAATGTGTCTTTGGATTCGATTTGCAAGTATTTTGTTGAGGATTTTTGCATCTATATTCATTAGGGAGATTGGCCGGTAGTTTTCCTTTTTTGTAGCATCTTTGCCTGGTTTTGGTATTAGATTGATGTTAGCTTCATAAAATGAGTTAGGTAGTGTTCCATTTTTTTCAATGTTTTGAAAGAGTTTGAGTAAGATTGGTGTCAGTTCTTTCTGGAAAGTTTGGTAGAATTCCCCTGTGAAGCCATCTGGCCCTGGGCATTTATTTGTGGGAAGATTTTTGATGACTGATTGGATCTCTTTGCTTGTGATGGGTTGGTTGAGGTCTTCTATTTCTTCTCTGGTCAGGCTAGGTTGTTCATATGTTTCCAGGAAATTGTCCATTTCTTCTACATTATCCAGTTTGTTGCCATACAGTTGTTCATAATATCCTCTTATAATTTTTTTAATTTCTTGAGGATCTGCAGTTATGTTACCTTTTTCATTCATTATTTTGTTTATATGGGTCTTCTCTCTTTTTGATTTTGTCAGTCTAGCTAGGGGCTTGTCAATCTTGTTGATCTTCTCAAAGAACCAACTTTTGGTGATATTTATCCTTTCTATTGTTTTTTTGTTCTCTATGTCATTTATTTCTGCTTTAATCCTTGTTATTTCTTTTCTTGTACTTGGTTTAGGATTGGTTTGCTGTTCATTTTCTAGCTTCTTCAGTTGATCCATTAGTTCTTTGATTTTGGCTCTTTCTTCCTTTTTAATATATGCGTTTAGTGCTATAAATTTCCCCCTTAGCACTGCTTTTGCTGCATCCCATAGGTTTTGGTATGTTGTGTTCTCATTTTCATTCGTCTCTATATATTTAGCAATTTCTCTTGCTATTTCTTCTTTAACCCACTGATTGTTTAGGAGTGTGTTGTTTAACCTCCAGGTATTTGTGAATTTTCTAAGTCTCTGATGGTTATTGACTTCTAATTGTATTCCATTGTGGTCAGAGAATGTGCTTTGAATAATTTCAATCTTTTTAAATTTATTGAGGCTTGTTTTATGTCCCAGCATATGATCTATTCTGGAGAAAGTTCCGTGAGCACTAGAAAAGTATGTGTATCCTGGTGATTTGGGATGTAATGTCCTGTAGATGTCTGTTAAATCTAATTCATTTATCATATTGTTTAGGTTTTCAATTTCCTTATTGGTCTTCTGTCTGGTTGATCTATCTATAGGAGAGAGTGATGTGTTGAAGTCTCCCACAATTATTGTGGAAACATCAATTGCTTCCTTTAGTTTTGCCAATGTTTCCCTCATGTATTTTGTGGCACCTTGATTGGGTGCATAGACATTTACGATTGTTATTTCTTCTTGCTGAATTGCCCCTTTTATTAGTATGTAGTGGCCTTCTTTGTCTCTCAAAACATCCCTGCATTTGAAGTCTATTTTATCTGAGATTAATATTGCTACACCTGCTTTCTTTTGGCTGTAGCTTGCATGAAATATTTTTTTCCATCCTTTCACTTTCAGTTTCTTTGTGTCCCTGTGTCTAAGATGAGTCTCTTGTATGCAACATATTGATGGTTCATTTTTTTTGATCCATTCTGCGAATCTATATCTTTTAATTGGGGAGTTTAATCCATTTACATTCAACGTTAAAACCGTGAAGGCATTTCTTGAATTGGCCATCTTATCCTTTGGATTATGTTTGCCATATTTTTCCCTCTCTCTATTAATATCCTTTATTGTACCCATACCGAATCTCTTTAGTACTGAACCTTTCTCCAGGTCTCTCTGTCCTGTCTTTGTTTCTCTGTCTGTAGGGCTCCCTTTAGTATCTCCAGTAGGGCAGGTCTCTTGTTAGCAAATTCTCTCAGCATTTCTTTGTCTGTGAAAAATTTAAGCTCTCCCTCAAATTTGAAGGAGAGCTTTGCTGGATAAAGTATTCTTGGCTGGAAATTCCTCTCACTCAGAATTTTAAATATATCGTGCCACTGCCTTCTCGCCTCCATGGTGGCTGCTGAGTAGTCACTACTTAGTCTTATGCTGTTTCCTTTGTATGTGGTGAATTGCTTTTCTCTTGCTGCTTTCAGAACTTGCTCCTTCTCTTCTATGTTTGACAGTGTGATCAGTATATGTCTCGGAGTGGGTTTTTTTGGATTTATTCTATTTGGAGTTCGCTGAGCATTTATGATTTGTGTATTTATGTTGTTTAGAAGATTTGGGAAGTTTTCCCCAACAATTTCTTTGAATACTCTTCCTAGACCTTTACCCTTTTCTTCCCCTTCTGGGACACCAATGAGTCTTATATTCGGACGTTTCATATTATCTATCATATCCCTGAGGTCCATTTCGAGTTTTTCAATTTTTTCCCCCATTCTTTCTTTTATGCTTTCATTTTCCATTCTGTCATCTTCCAGGTCACTGATTCGTTGTTCAACTTCCTCTAGTCTTGTACTATGAGTGTCCAGAATCTTTTTAATTTGGTCAACAGTTTCTTTAATTTCCATAAGATCATCCATTTTTTTATTTAGTCTTGCAATGTCTTCTTTATGCTCTTCTAGGGTCTTCTTGATTTCCTTCATATCCCGTACTAGGGTCTCATTGTTCATCTTTAGTTCTTTGAGTAGCTGCTCTAGGTGGTGTGTCTCTTCTGGTCTTTTGATTTGGGTGCTTGGGCTTGGGTTATCCATATCGTCTGGTTTTTTCATATGCTTTATAATTTTCTGTTGTTTTTGGCCTCGTGGCATTTGCTGAACTTGATAGGGTTCTTTTAGGGTTTGTAGACCAGTTGAAGTCCTTATCTCTAATTTATCAGATCTACAGCTTCGTGGAGTACACTTTCTCTAACTAACCAGCAGGTGGCGTCCACGAGCCACCTGTTCTCCACAAGCCAGATCTCCCCTGCTTAGCCTTTTTGGTGAGTGGGGGAGTGAGTCTTGTGGGGCCCAATTGGTGTACCAAGCTTGCGTGTGTAGTTGGTGTTGCCTGCCCTGTATGTGGGGCGTGTTTCTGGGCAGTCGGGGAGGGGGGGTGGCCCTAACAATCAAATCTCCCTGATGATCCTAGAGTTTTAAAGCTGCTGCAATAGTCTAATCCTTCAGTTCAGTCCTGCCACAGTTTGTCTCTGCCACTGACCCACAAGTCTTTGGTATTGGCGTATGGCTCCTGAGACTTGCAAGTGGGCCCCTCTTCCAGGCTGTGCACCCCGGGTCCTCTGTTGAGGGATGACTGTGCTATGTCACAGGTGAGTGCCGTCCCCCCAGGGCAGTTCTGGGCTGCTGGGCTGTGTTGGGAGGCTCCCAGTCTGCTCAAATGATGGCTGAATGGGGCTCTGTTAATTCACACTGCTCCCCCTTCCCAGGTCTGGGACATTCAGCTGAGGTTGCAGGGAAGGCTAATGTCCACGCCCAGTTTTGTGGTGTTTGCCTGTTATTTGAAGCACTTCCGTCACACTGGGTTGTCTGGGGCAGCTCTGGGCTATGGGGCTGGCGATGGGCAGGAGTGTTTCCTGTCCACCAGGATGGTGGCTGTGAGCGGACACCCCCCTTTTCTTGGGAAGTTGTGTTGTTTAGTGAATTTTCTCAGCCACTGGAATATTGCCTTTTGTCTCAGAGCTCTCTTAGTTCTGCTCTTGACTTGACGTGCCCAAATTTCAATTCTTTGAAGCTTTCTGTATTGAGCTTCTTAGAGTAATTGTTTTAGAAAAAGCAAAAAGGATTTAAAAAAAAAAAAAAAAAAAAAAAACGGCCCTCCTCAGAGATCTAATGGGTTATTGAAATGCTAATAGACAAAGCAACCAGGGCCATTAAGGAAAGGTGTACAGGACAGAGAGATCAGCTTTGCTTCGGGATTTGCATATGCGCCTCAAGGCCTGATCTCCGCCCTTCCCCTTTCTGTGTTCACCAGAACTCCAAAAATCCTCTGCTTTTATTTTGGAGTTTTTCGTGTTGTTTTTTTTTCTATGTCTGTCTCCTCTCTGCTGGGCTGGCTGCTCTCAGAGTCTCTGGTGTCTGGTCTCAGTCTATCTATGGTTGGAGTTTGAATCAGTAGAATGAGTTTCCCATAAGAGCAGCCACTGCAATTCTCCCTTCTCCTTCCCGGAGCTGACAGCCCCTCCTCCCCCGGGACTGAGCCTGGCAGGGAGGGGCGCGGGTCCCCTGGCCGCAAAAACTTACAGATTTCGCTGATCTCAGCAGTTCCACGTTTTCATGAGTGTTGTATGAAGTATGCCCAAAGACAGATTGCTCTGTGGTGTCCAGTCCACGCAGTTCCTGGCTTTTTACCTACTTTCCTGGAGGAGTAACTAAAACATACAGCTCACCAGTCTGCCATCTTGCCCCGCCTCTGTCATTTATTTTTTAAATAGCCCAAGGTACAGCATTGGTCCTTGCCCATCCTAGGTATAATCAGTACGTGTTGAATGCATGATGAAAAGGCACATGGGGTATATGCATTAGCATTCATGTAGCCAATAGTATTGAGGTAAAGTAGGAAGAGTAATGGATTAGAAATCATGATATCTGAGCCCTAATAGCCTCCACCCCCAAGTTGCTACCTGTGTGAATGCAAGATTTACATTTTTCTCACCTGTAGAATGGCAACAATAATGCTTTCTTGTGCATTGAAAATATTGATTCTTCCTTTGACCTACTTTAGTTCTTTTGAAGGAATTGACCCTTCTTGGTGACAGTAAGGACTAGGGAAAACTACAAGTAAAGTCTGATTTTATTGTGTAACTTTGTTGCTGTTGTTTAAACTCACCTGGGCTGTACAGAGCCTAGTAAATTTGGGGTTGAATGAGTGGATTTCTAAAGCTGACTATGACTTTCAAGTCTCAGCCAGACAGGGATCAGAGTACAAAGAAAAGAGCATTTTTGAAAAAAAAAAGTCTGATCTTATTTATTTGTCACTCTTAGAAAATCTCATTTTTGACTGGACTCAGAGCTGAAAAGCTCTCAGTAAGGACAGCCTCCATTTCTTGGCAATCTGTTCCTGGCAATTTTCTTCCTTCTCTTGGCCAAAAGTTTAGCATATTCTGTGGCCTCTTCCTTGCTTTTCTTAGTACACTGTTTTATCAGGGCAATACACCGACGTTTATGTTGCAGGACACGTGGAGTACCAAGACGCTGTATATTGGGTGCTTTGGTCCTGGGTTTCTTACCTTCTTTGTTTGGGGGCTGTCTCACAACAAACTGGCAGACAGCTTCTTCAGAGAGATTGCCCGAGGCGATGAGGCACAGTAATATTGGTCAGCCCAGGAATATCCTTCTCTCCTTTTTTTGCAATAACCAGGTTGAGAACACTCAGATTGGCATCCACAATGCAACCCTGAACAGATTTGCACTTTTTTTCTCTAGTTCTCCTTGGTCTATGACAGGAATGCCCCTTACTCAGCAAGAGGCAGATACGGCCATGGGTCAAGACTCCCTGCTTCTTGAGGAAACCTTGTTGGTCATTTCCACCACTGATTCAGACAACATAACCCTTCCACTCCTCATCCAGAGTGTCAGCAGCAACTTCTGTGGCCATGTGCTTCTCATAAAACGTATGACATTTGTGTTCACCGTCCACTTCAATGAGCTTCTGGCAGCCAGTGGCTGGGAAGGCAATGTTCAGCTTCATGCTGAGGCAGCTGACCACCTCCGAGGCACCATGAAAAAAGAGCAGAAAAGAGGATTTTTATTTCAAGTTCAAAGTCACCTCAGAACGGGTGGAGCTGTGATATGTTGTCTCTTTAACTGTCAGTAGATATAACAATATCTTTATTCTTGTTGCATTTATTGTGTTTCTCACCTTCACTTCAGAGCAGAACCTGAAAATACAAGGGAGGTAAGGTCCACTGGAATGAAAAAAAAAAAAACAACAAACAAACAGAAAAACAAAAAACTAGTAGTTTAGATTTCAGCCTTTAAATTCTGCCAAGTATAAAGCCTAATAGCTGCCCCCAGATCTGTTGCTCCTCCCCTATGGCTCGCTGCCTTTCTCTATCTATCACTGACTCTTTCTCCTTTTGGTGAACTACCTGTAGAGAGGGTTAATGATAGAACTCTGGAAAGGCCAACTTCTTGGTTCTAGGTAGCTTGTTTAGAGCTTCCTAAAGGCATTAATTTCCCCCTCCTGCACCATATCATTTCACTTTGGCTTTGGGTTTGTCAGTTATAGAAATTCTGACAAACCATCAAAGGATAGTGAGTTTTATTAATAAACAGATGGAGATGAATGACACTCTTTATCCATTGGAAAAGCATCTGTGGACAAAGAAGGAGAAAAAGTTGCATGAGATTTTCACAAACCCAAAAGCCACAGATAAAAGAAATTCAGGGTGTTCTAGATGAACATAAGACCAGAACTCAGGAAATGATTTGAGCTCTAGAAACAGCAGGCAAAAAATTGAAGTAGAACCAAGAAGTAAAAAAATAGATGGACCATCTCTCTCTAGTTAAGCCAACTTGGCGGGTGAAATCACTGCCCTCCCCACTACGTGGGATCTGACACCCAGGGTTGTAAATCTCCCTGGCAACGTGGAATATGACTCCCGAGGACGAATCTAGACCAGGCATCATGGATGGAGAGCATCTTCTTGACCAAAAGGGGATGTGAAAGGAAATGAAATAAGCTTCAGTGGCAGAGAGATTCCAAAAGGAGCCGAGAGGTCACTCTGGTAGGCACTCTTACGCACACTTTAGACAACCCTTTTTAGGTTCTAAAGAATTGGAATAGCTAGCAGTAAATACCTGAATCTATCAAACTACAACCCAGGACCCATGAATCTTGAAGACAATTGTATACAAATGTAGCTTATGAGGGGTGACAAAGTGATTGGGAAAGCCACATGGACTATACTCCCCTTTGTTTAGTTTATGGTTGGATGAGTAGAAAAATGGGGGAAGAAAAAAAAATGCACTCAGTGTTCTTTTTTTACTTTAATTGTTCTTTTTCACTTTTATTTTTATTCTTATTATTTTTGTGTGTATGGTAATGAAAATGTCAAAAATTAATTTTGGTGATGAATGTACAACCATATAATGGTACTGTAAATAATCAAATGTATGCTTTGTTTTGTATGACTGCATGGTATGTGGATATATCTCAGTAAAAATGAATTAAAAAAAATAGATGGACCAGCTGAAGAGTTCTGTGATCACAGGTTATAGAGTACAGGAGAAAAAGGGATGCCCCCAAATCTAATTGCTCTTAAAAACATTAGAAAAAGAACTCAGAGGAATCCAAGAACTCTAAATTCTAACTTTATTTCCAGGTTGTGTTTTGCCAAGGTAGGAAGATAGAAATATATTTTATATTATGGGTTGTCTGCTTGATTTATAAGTTTTGAGTGTTTAGACAATGGCAATGAGGGCCTCTATTTGTAACTCTTGTCTCAGACCTCACATGTTAGGGTGAGAATGGAAACTAGAAGTTCATAATGGAAACTAGAAGTTCATAAGAATGGAAACTAGAAGTTATCAGTTTACCAGCTTACCACTATATCTCCTTCACTTGGATATCACCAAGTGTGGATTGTACCCAGTGATGGTTTAGGGAAGTATAACTTTGTTCCTGGGACAGGTGACTGGCTTGTTTTCTAAATTTTGTAGATGTAGTGGCATTCCTGTGATAATTCTGTGTGATCTATTGACTCTTTAGACACTTGAAAGAAAGGGCACATAGGAAACTGTGCATTGAGATAATTCTTTGTATTGAACTAATTCCTGAAGGAATTATGCCCATTCCAGTGGGTGCAGTTCCTGGAGGAATGAATCAGACTTGCAGCAGAATGAGAACTGGAAAGGAGGAATGTAGGATGTTAATTTCAGAATTTTGGGGCTGTAATGTCATTAGGCACTCACTTAAAGCAGTTAGAGGATTTAATCCTTGGAAGTTAATTTTTTTTCCTAGGATTGTAAAAATATATTTTTTTCAGTTTAAACCTGGAGCTCTTTTAGGTTGCCATGCATTGTTTTAGTACCTTCATGGCTTTGTACAGCTTTGGTGAGTCAAAATAGGATAATTTACTGGGAAAAATTTTGGATGAGAAATAGACTAGGAAATGAATTTGCAGTGTTAGGTAGAACTTGATCTTGGCATTTGATTAATCTACTTGTTTGATCTATTTCAGAACCTTCTATAGGAAAGTCTAAGCTGCTTTCCAGCTCTTCCAAAGAGGCAGTGGTATGGGTGAACCACTTCACAAAAGTGGAAGTAAGATTGTCCTAAATAAATGTGACTCTTCTTCTCTTCCCCTAACTCTATCCAGGAAGAAAGGGGTGACAGTTGAAAAATATTGGAAGGGGTGCTAATTCTTACTCTAAGTTTCTGTGGGGTAGAGTTCCACTTCACTTTCCACAGGGCAAATTTTGAGAGGTATACTTCTGATCCTTCTCCATCACTTACCCTCTGCTCCTCCTCTGGAGAAGTATGACTTTGCTGATTACTGAGATTGGGAAGAGGATACTGAATGTCTACAAGTAAATCCAGCATGCTGTTTTCTGCTTTGGTCTTCCTTCCATATGATAAACACACGTGAGTCAGGGTCTCAAGACTAGTTTCTAAAGGCTAGGCTGGAGTTCTGACTTTTCCTACCAATAGGGACAGAGACATATTGTCCAAACTTTCTATGTAATGGTCTCTGTCATACTTGGTTAAACTCGCCCTCAAGTGAGGCTTCCCAAGGCTTAGAGATGGGGGCCAGTATTTGTGATGGTTAAAGTTCATGTGTCAACTTGGCCAGGTTATGGTGTCCAGTTGTTGGATCAAGTATGCACTGGCTTGATTGTTACTGTGAAGATATTTTGTGGATTTAAATCATCAGTAATCATCTATGGCTGATCATATCTACAATCAACTGAGGAGATTGCCTTCAACAATGAGAGAAGTCTCATCCAATTAGTCAATAGCCTTAAAAGAAGTGATAATTTCAGCAGTCAGAAGGGAGAATTTCCATTACTACCTCAGTCAGCCAGCTTTTCCTGAGGAATTCACTATAAACCTTCATTGGCATTCCAAGCTTGCAGCATGCCCTATGGACATGAGCCAATTCCTATAAAAAATCTCATAATATTAACTTAATATATGTATGTTATATGTATATATATATATATATAATATGTCTCTGTTGTATGTATTTATGTTATATATGTTATATATATTATAATATATATGTTGTATCTATATCTATCTATATATTTCCTGTCAGTTCTGTTTCCCTAGAGAACCCTTACTAATGCCTCATTGGAAAGTCTGAGTGTGCCTGCATATTAAAACTGGTTTCTTTCTTCCACTTATTATCTATAATAAAGGGGATACATTGTTCTCCATTTATCTAACTTTTTTTTCCCATTCTTTAGGGATGGTGGTAGATAACAGGTATGATTATTTACCATCTCAAAAACCCAGACAGATATTAAAGAGTTTGCCCAGTATAAAGCATGACAAATATGCAACAAAACATTTATGTAGTGAAAAACATCAGCTTTGGAGTCAGCCCTGGATTCAAATCCTGTCTCTTTGACCTACTAGTTATTGACCAAATCACTCAACCTACCTGAGCTTCCTCTGTAAAATATTGATAACAAAACCTATTTCACAGGGTTTTAAAGATTAAATGAGATAAGATGTATAAGTTACTTCATTATCTCTGTATCACTGAGCCTGGCATATAGTAGACACTCCACTGTGAGTTATTTTTATCATTTGTCTTCTGTAGAACAGGTAACATTTATTTCTCTCTCCCTCTCTGCTCTCCCCACACACATCTTCTGTATATTCATAGCCCTTATTTCACTTCATCATAATCACTTGACCTATTGTTGAGGGAGGAAAACGCTTTGTTGTGAATGCAAATGATGCAGTGTAACATCTATCATGAATACACCAATACAAATAATGGTGGTTGCTTTTTTTTTCCTTACTAATAGAGCCCTATTGAAGCAATGGGATTTTCCTCATGATACACCTGCATTTTAGTGTGTGATAAAAATGATTCTAAAAAACATCAGTCTTCTTATTTGCAAGATTGGCAAGAAACCTTCTGGTTATAAAATTCTATAGTTATATAAAATTCCACAGCATGATTATCCTTGAAACTATTTTGTTTGCTGTGTTTGCTCCATGTAATTTCCGTAATAATTAGTGAAGACTTGCATTTACAGAGCTTTTATATATTTTTTTCATTCTGTGGAATGATAGAAAAAAAAATAGAATTAGCTTCCTTTATCAGAAAAACCACACACACACACACACACAAAATGACCTCAGTGTGTTGTTATAAAACCATGCAGAAGCACCAAAAAAAGAGCTTATTTGAATGTGTCATTGTTGTGGATTCTACTTATATTGATTAGTTATTTCATTCATTTCACACATACTGAGTTCAAGTGTGCCAAGCCCCATGGTACTGGGGCCACTGAGACGAATGTGATTTGGTCTCTGCCGTTAAGAGGCTCCTGGTTAAGCAAGACAAAAAAAATTCTTTAGGGCAGTGGTCACAGAAAACACATCACCATCGTGTCAGCAGTCAGTATTTAACCAGAGAAGTAAAACCAATAAGAGATACATATTATAAGAGATTTATTGCAAGGAGTTGGCAATAGTGGAGGCTGACTGGGTAAGCCTGAAATCTATAGAGTAGATCACCAGGAAGGGTAGCTGGAACTCATGGGGATGGACTGAAGCTGCTGTCCACAAACAGAATTTCCTCTTTCATGGAAGCCTCAACCCTACCTTTAAGGCCTTTCAACTGATTAACTCAGGCTCACCTATATTATCTAGAATATTATCTCTTACTGAAAATCCACTGATTACAGATTTTAATTCAATCTACAAAATACTTTCACAGCAAAACATAGATTAGTGTTTCATTGGATAACAAGATTTATAGCCTAGTCAAATGGACACATAAAATTGACATCACAACTCTTGTCTCCAAAATCCTCATGAGTAGAGGTCCAGTGTAATTTGTCCCTCCCAAACCACAGACAATGTCTAGTGAGCATATATTGTAAGAATCTGTTACCTAAAAGGAAATAATTTTCCTTAAAATTGCAATCACCAGTTTTATCATGGTTTAGGTAGGATTCTCCAGAGAAACAGAACTATTAGGATATATATGTAAATATTAAGGTATTTATTATAGGAATTAGTTCATGCAAACATAGGGCAGTCCACAAGTTGGAAGTCCCATAAAGGTGATGTTGAATTCTCCAGAAGATGCAGTATGGTTGAAGTAGAGATAGAAATTCTTCTACCGACTTCCTGCTTCCATGACTTTCTCTCTCTAAGGCCTTCAGGGAGAGGATTAAGACCCATCGGGATTCAGTTGGCCACATCTTAACTAAAATTAACATCTTCATATTGCTAGAAAACAAAACAAAACAAACAACCATTGGACTCTACAACACAAACTGTGAACCCTAATGTAAAATATGGACTGTAGTTAATAGTACAATTATAATAATATTCTCTCATTGATTGTAACAAAGGCACCATACTAAAGCAAAATGCTAGAAATGGGGGTGGTTGTATGGGAACTATGTATTTTCTGCATGATCTTTCTGTAAACCTACAACTTATCTGTTAAAAAAAAGGAAAAAAGAAAAGAAAAAGACTAACATCTTCAAAAGATCCTATTTATAATGGGTTTACACCCACAGGAATGGGATTAAGAGTAAAATCATGCTTTTTTCTGAAGTACATAAATCAAGCTACCATATCATATTTTCAGAGGTTCAGGATTCTTGCTGCAAGTATGTTTTTAGGGAGCAATTAAGTAGAGAAATGAGTTTTACATTACTGCTTGTAATCCATGTGTATGTAAAGGGGAAGAAAAATACAATTATATAGTATTAAAAGTAAATATAAATAGCCACTTCTAAAAATACATACTCCTTTATTGTGAGATTTACTGAATATTACTGGGTCAGCATTTCTTACAGTAGGCTCCACAGAACAACTAGTTCCTTATGATGAAATGCCTGTTTGCTGTATTATCTCTATATCTATCTATCCAATTTATCATCTATCTACTCATCTATGTTCATTTATTTACAAAATGTGTGTTTTATAATATAGGTAAATATATGTCTACACATTTACTTTTTAAATATATATACACTATATATGATATATATTTATATATATGAAAGTTTCTGTAGTCAAATATGTTAGAGATACATTAGAATAAATTTAAAAGGGCTTCTTGCTGCTGGATTTTTTAAAGCCTTGGTATGTTGATATCATTGTCATCTTCAAGAGGGAGAATTGGAATTTAGCTTTAGTCAAACTAATTTGACCATGTAACACTTATTCATAGAGTGACTTTCTAGCTTATTATTCATTGCAAGGAACCTTTAAAACCTGTATAATAAGGTATTGTTTAATTGGTGGGGGGATGGTAAGGTTAGTAATTAAGCAGCTATTAAAATCCAAATGAAAATTCTGTCATAATGTGTCAGGGATGGAAGAGAGCTTAAAGGTTGTCAAGTCCAACCACTCATCCAATGGATAATACTTTTACTTTATTTCAATCACACAGCTGATCAATACTTCATATATAAAAGAAACTTCAGAATCTGACAACATGATCCATCACATTGTCTCCATCATTATTTTGATAATTCCATTTGTCATTGTCAAAGGTCTCCTCCAAAAATGTTTGCCAAAAGAAACCAACAGACTAAAGTGAAAACAATGCCACGTAGCTTTGTTCACCAAGCATTTATTATCTGTTGCATGTAAGGTATATAGCAGCTAACCACCCTCCATTGAGGGAGACAGACCTGCCCAAAACTAATTAGTACAACACATCACAAGTTATGTTCAGTTATAAATAGATTGCTGCCAAAGCACAAGTGGGTAAGATTATTTTTTTTTCTGATTGTAGAATTGTGTGTATATGGAGGAGGGGAGAGTCATAGAGGTCATAACTTTTGAGACTGAAATATTTGGTAAGATTTTACCAGATCAAGTTGGAAATGTCTTCATTTCCATATGCAGAGGGAAAAGTATGATTCTGGAAACTGAGTGTCCAGGGAGATCAAGGCTTATGATGAGTATTAGATGTGGCATAGAAAGTGAAACAGGAAATGTGGATTGGGGCTAGATTGTGACAGCCCTCCAATTGTGTATTCAGCAGTGTGATCAGTGGGGAGCTTCTGAAGTTGTCTGAGGTGGGGTGGTCTTGGTCAGAGGTAATTTAACAAGCTAACTTTACAGCAGAATTGGAAAACTTTAGGCTGGAAAAGGAGAGGTTGGCAGCAGGGAGCCAGAGCCCAAGGATTCTTCAATGAACCAGGTGAAAGATGTTGAGGGCCTAAATTAGGCCAGGAGCTTTGGGTAGGATTTGCAAAACGTTGCATAGGTAAACCCAATCAAGCATAGGATGCAGCAGACAAGGAATAAATCAAAACAGCTTCTAGATTAGCAGTTTTCCCATCAGATTGCGCACAAGTGGGTAAGGAAGTCTGGGTCTATATATTAGTCAGGGTTCAGCAGAGAAACAGAACTGACAGAACTGACTCATGTGACTATGGTATTGGCAAGTATAAGGCAGAACTACAAGTTGGGAACTCCAAGGAAAGTTTCAATGAATTCCCGAGGAGAGGCTGGCTGAAGTAGAGATAGAAATTCTTCTTTCTTCATTCTGACTGCTTAAAATCATTTCTCCCTTTATGCACTTCAACTGATTGGATGGGACTTTTGTCATTGCTGAAGGCAATCTACAATGTTGATTGTAGATGCAATCATCCATAGATGCAATCAACTGACTAATGATTTAAATCTATGAAATATCCTCACAGTTATAATCAGGCCAGTGCTTGCTTGACCAAACCAGGGAACACCATAACCTAGCCAAGTTAATGCAACTTATGTTATATAAGGGGTTAAGATAGGGAAGAAAATAAACATATTTTTTTTATGTATACACACAAACATACTTATAACAAGGCTGGAGAAAGAAGCCAACTGCTATCTATAGAACAGGTATCCTATCCACTTGATTATTAAAATCTTCCTCTACTGAAGTCACTCTCTGGTGAGCATTCACATGGGACACAGATATCTTCATGTTTTTTGCCCACTCGGAAAAGTCTATCCACATACCTCTCCCCCAGACCTATTTGTCACCAACTTTCCAATCATACTCCTTCCAATTCCCTGACTATTCAGTCAAAACACTGGTCACAGCCCATAAATTAGTATATAAACATACCTCTGACCATTTTTCCTTCCATGTAAAATTAACAAACAGGTGCTCTGCTCAAAATTCTGTCCACAGGGAGGATTTCCTTTTACCACTGTCCTTTAGGGATGCCCCAGAAAGGGGTTGTAGTGTTGCAAGTGTCCTGTATATCATGTATCCTGTATATTTTGCAGAACCATGTGCAAAACAGGCCTGAGTTTTCTCTTCTGCAATCAACTGATTGTAGGGAGCTCTCTAAGAGGTCATAGTTTCAGGCTGAGAAAGAGAAGGTAATGTGGCAGGAGTCAGGGCCATGGACATTTAGGCCACTTCCTTGTGTAACTCGTGCCTTCAGGACCTGCTTGAGCCTCATCTCATATACATCACTTCCATTTGATGATGGCATGCTGCTCTGCACACTCAACTTTATAGCTCGATGTATCAGACAACACCCAGTTCTTGAAGGGTAACTCAGGTGTCATGGTAACTTGGGTGGCTCACAGTTAAATATTCGGTCTCTACAAAGGCCAAACACTGTTTCTCAAAAGGAGAGTAGTTATCTGCAGAGGATTTCAGGGCTTTGCTCTAAAATCCTAAGGGTCTGTCCTGTGATTCTCCTACTGGATCCTTGCAAAGGCTCCAAACAGCAAATCCATTTGCCATTGAACCTTCTAGCACTATTGGATCTGCTGGATCATATGGCGCAGGTGGCAGAGAAACTTGCAGGACAGCTTTGACCTGTTGCAAGGTCTCTTGTTTCGTTTCTCACTCAAAACCAGCAGCTTGATGGGTCACTCAGTAAATGGTCTGAAGTAGCACACACAGATGAGGAATATGTTGCCTCCCAAATTGAAAGAGCGCAATTAGGCATTGTGCGTCTTTATTAGTAAAACTTTTTTCCAATCTCTGTAATTAGATTGTATATTTTTTGTTTACTGCCAGGCTCTTCCCCTTTACCTCTCTGCCTCAAACTCCAAGAATGCGGGGATCTTGTCTCTCTATTCTATTATATCTCCTTAGAGTATAGCACAGTCCTTAGCACTTAGTAGGTGTTCATTAAATAGTGGTCAAATAAATGATGAGTTACCGTGTTTGAAACTTACATATATCTTTATAATTTTCTGAAGACAGAAACAACTTCAATATTTTACATCATTTCACTTTTATTCAAAAAGAATTATATTTTGGACTACTATATTTGCAATTAAATAACTCATGGTTTTCCTAATAATAATATTTTTCAGAAAAACTATTCAAAGTTTATAAAATGTGGTAACATGCAGCAATGAATTATTAAAAAGGGAAGTTTTGGACTTCATATTTCCTCATAGAAAGTATTTTAAATCAATCATTTCATATTTTTAAAAATTTGCATGAAAACTGGTAAAGACAATGGAAGGAGTTTTGTGATTATACGTGTTATTTACTCTCTCTCCTTTGGTTCTAAGAGTCTGTGATTCACGTTAAGTTGTGCAGCCTTCGACCTTTGGGTAGCTTAAGCGTTTAGACACCTGATGGCAATCTTTCATTAAATTTGGTGAAACGTCAGCCATTCTGGCAGGTAGGAGAGAACACAATTTGTGTTTCTACAGCAAACTTCATACCAAATATGAGAAAATGTTTTCCAGTGACAGACAGAACTGAGAGTTTCATGTTTTTCCAGATGAGCATGGTGGTCTTCGTTGAGGGAAAATGATGTGGGTGGTGAGCTCAGTGAAAAGAAAAGAGGAAGGGAAATTGAAGTTTATGCATTTAGGGACTTGGGCAGATCACTTAGAGTGCAGAATGTAATGCTAATGGAAAGGAAACAAGTTCCATGAGATTTATGTTGTGTTAAAGTGCAATTTAATCTGGTGAGGCAGTTTTCCCTCCCTTCTTCCTCTTTCTTTGGTTCTTCTACACTGCTCTCACCTTGCCTCAGGCTGGGAATAAAAGATACAGTTTTGGGCAGAAAGATGGTTATTTCTCCCCAGAAAGAATGAGAAGGATTTAATGAGGGTGTGAAATGGGAAACTTTCCCATGTCCTCCTGCCTATTCATTGCGTCAAAATTTAGTGTGATTTTGATGATATAATAATAAATAATGCTACTTTTATCAAGCACTTACTATGAGTGCCAGGACTGTGCAATGTACTTTAATTAGATTGTCTTCATGTAGTTCCCATTTTACTTATGAAGAAAGTAAGCAGAGGGAATTTGATAACTTGCCCAAGTCATTTTGCCCCATAGGTGGCGGAGTAAGGATTTGACACCGAGACCTAAGCCCTCAGCCATTAAACATACTGCCTTCCTCTGTGCTCAGCGTCAGCTTATACCAACCGCTTCCATGGCATTAAATACCATATGTATTAGTTTCCTATAGCTGCTGTAACAAATTACCATAATCTTGGTGGCTTAAAACAACAGAAGTTTATTCTGTCACACTTCTGGAAGCTACAAGTCTGAAATCAAGGTGTCAGCAGGGCCATGTTCTCTCTAAAGCTTCTAGGGAGGGTAGTTCTTTGCCTGTTTCTTGCCTCTGGTGGTTGTTGACAATCCTTGGCATTCCTTGGCTTGTAGATGCATCACTCCAATCTCTGCCTCCATCATCACATGCTATTCTCTTTGTGGGTCTCTCTGTGTCTCTGTTTTTGATCCTTTTGAGGACACCAGTCATTGGATTAGGGCCCACCCTAATCCACTATGGCCTTGTTTTAGCTAATTGCCTCTGTAAAGACCCTATTTCCAAAAAAGATCACATTCTGTGGTTCTGGGAGTACATTACTTTTGGGGGAACGCTATTCAATCCAGTACACCAACTATGTACTGGTGACTCCCAATATGGTTCTCCAGTCTAAGTCTTGCTTTTGAGCAAGATTCACATAGTCAACTATTTAAAGCCATCTCCTCTTAGGTATTTCACAGGCATCACAACTTTACCCAACACTTAGCAACAGTCTCCTCTCATCTCACCTCACTCAAGTCCTCCTCCCCAGTAGTCCCAATTTCAAGAACTACCTCTATGCCTGCCTGCTCCTCATGTCAAACACCTAGAGCTATCCTTCAGACCTGCATCTCCCTAATACCCACATCCAAATAATCACAAAATCCTGCCAGTTCTGCCTCAAAGTCTATTACAATATGACCCATATCTTAGTCACCATCAGCTTGGACCAAGCAAACCACTACCATAACTTTAGTAATTCACCACCACGTTCTCACTGATTTCCCTATACCTTAGGTTAATAAACAGTGTGTGTATGTGTATGCAAATATATTTCAATCCTTCATTTTCTTTTGAATTACTTGTCTCTACTATAATAATCCCTAGTTTGCCAAGCTGCTATAACAAATACGACACAATGAGTTGGATTCTCCAATGGGAATTCATTGTCTCACAGTTTTGGAGGCTAGAAGGTTTGCTTCCTCCTAAGATAGTAGCATTCTGGTGTTGCCTTGCTGTAATCTTTGGGGTCTTTGTCTTGCTTTTCTGCCTTCCATCACATGGCAATGTCCGCTTCTTTCTCTCCCTTTCTCTTCCATGTTCCCACTGAGTTCAAGTTTCCAATTTCCTTCCTGCAGCTTTTTCTTTAAAAGGCTTACAGGGAGGCGGGGCAAGATGGCGGACTGGTGAGCTGTATGTTTTAGTTACTCCTCCAGGAAAGTAGGTAGAAAGCAAGGAACTGCGTGGACTGGACACCACAGAGCAATATGACTTTGGGCATACTTCATACAACACTCATGAAAACGTGGAACTGCTGAGATCAGCGAAATCTGTAAGTTTTTGCGGCCAGGGGACCCGCGCCCCTCCCTGCCAGGCTCAGTCCCATGGGAGGAGGGGCTGTCAGCTCCGGGAAGGAGAAGGGAAAACTGCAGTGGCAGCCCTTATCGGAAACTCATTCTACTGATCCAAACTCCAAACACAGATAGACTGAGACCAGACACCAGAGAATCTGAGAGCAGCCAGCCCAGCAGAGAGGAGACAGGCATAGAAAAAAAACAACACGAAAAACTCCAAAATAAAAACAGAGGATTTTTGGAGTTCTGGTGAACATAGAAAGGGGAAGGGCAGAGCTCAGGCCCTGAGGCGCATATGCAAATCACGAAGAAAGGCTGACCTCTCTGCCCTGTGGACCTTTCCTTAATGGCCCTGGTTGCTTTGTCTCTTAGCATTTCAATAACCCATTAGATCTCTGAGGAGGGCCCTTTTTTTTTTTTTTTTTTTAATCCTTTTTTCTTTTTCTAAAACAATTACTCTAAAAAGCCCAATACAGAAAGCTTAAAAAACTTGCAATTTGGGCAGGTCAAGTCAAGAGCAGAACTAAGAGCTCTGAGACAAAACGCAATAATCCAGTGGCTGAGAAAATTCACTAAACACCACAACTTCCCAAGAAAAGGGGGTGTCTGCTCACAGCCATCATCCTGGTGGACAGGAAACACTCCTGCCCATCGCCAGCCCCATAGCCCAGAGCTGCCCCAGACAACCCAGTGTGACGGAAGTGCTTCAAATAACAGGCACACACCACAAAACTGGGCGTGGACATTAGCCTTCCCTGCAACCTCAGCTGACTGTCCCAGAGTTGGGAAGGTGGAGCAGTATGAATTAACAAAGCCCCATTCAGCCATCATTTGAGCAGACTGGGAGCCTCCCTACACAGCCCAGCAGCCCAGAACTGCCCTGGGGGGATGGCACTCACCTGTGACATAGCACAGTCATCCCTCAACAGAGGACCCAGGGTGCACAGCCTGGAAGAGGGGCCCACTTGCAAGTCTCAGGAGCCATACGCCAATACCAAAGACTTGTGGATCAGTGGCATAGACAAACTGTGGCAGGACTGAACTGAAGGATTAGACTATTGCAGCAGCTTTAAAACTCTAGGATCATCAGGGAGATTTGATTGTTAGGGCCACCCCCCCTCCCCGACTGCCCAGAAACACGCCCCACATACAGGGCAGGCAACACCAACTACACACGCAAGCTTGGTACACCAATTGGGCCCCACAAGACTCACTCCCCCACTCACCAAAAAGGCTAAGCAGGGGAGAACTGGCTTGTGGAGAACAGGTGGCTCGTGGACGCCACCTGCTGGTTAGTTAGAGAAAGTGTACTCCACGAAGCTGTAGATCTGATAAATTAGAGATAAGGACTTCAATTGGTCTACACATCCTAAAAGAACCCTATCAAGTTCAGCAAATGCCACAAGGCCAAAAACAACAGAAAATTATAAAGCATATGAAAAAACCAGACGATATGGATAACCCAAGCCCAAGCACCCAAATCAAAAGATCAGAAGAGACACAGCACCTAGAGCAGCTACTCAAAGAACTAAAGATGAACAATGAGACCATAGTACGGGAGACAAAGGAAATCAAGAAGACTGTAGAAGAGCATAAAGAAGACATTGCAAGACTAAATAAAAAAATGGATGATCTTATGGAAATTAAAGAAACTGTTGACCAAATTAAAAAGATTCTGGACACTCATAGTACAAGACTAGAGGAAGTTGAACAACGAATCAGTGACCTGGAAGATGACAGAATGGAAAATGAAAGCATAAAAGAAAGAATGGGGAAAAAAATTGAAAAAATTGAAATGGACTTCAGGGATATGATAGATAATATGAAATGTCCCAGTATAAGACTCATTGGTGTTCCAGAAGGGGAAGAAAAGGGTAAAGGTCTAGGAGGAGTATTCAAAGAAATTGTTGGGGAAAACTTCCCAAACCTTCTAAACAACATAAATACACAAATCATAAATGCTCAGCGAACTCCAAATAGAATAAATCCAAATAAACCCACTCCGAGACATATACTGATCACACTGTCAAAAACAGAAGAGAAGGAGCAAGTTCTGAAAGCAGCAAGAGAAAGGCAATTCACCACATACAAAGGAAACAGCATAAGACTAAGTAGTGACTACTCAGCAGCCACCATGGAGGCGAGAAGGCAGTGGCACGATATATTTAAAATTCTGAGTGAGAAAAATTTCCAGCCAAGAATACTTTATCCAGCAAAGCTCTCCTTCAAATTTGAGGGAGAGCTTAGATTTTTCACAGACAAACAAATGCTGAGAGAATTTGCTAACAAGAGACCTGCCCTACTGGAGATACTCAAGGGAGCCCTACAGACAGAGAAACAAAGAAAGGACAGAGAGACTTGGAGAAAGGTTCAGTACTAAAGAGATTCGGTATGGGTACAATAAAGGATATTAATAGACAGAGGGGAAAAATATGACAACCATAAACCAAAGGATAAGATGGCTGATTCAAGAAATGCCTTCATGGTTATAACGTTGAATGTAAATGGATTAAACTCCCCAATTAAAAGATATAGATTCACAGAATGGATCAAAAAAAATGAACCATCAATATGTTGCATACAAGAGACTCATCTTAGACACAGGGACACAAAGAAACTGAAAGTGAAAGGATGGAAAAAAATATTTCATGCAAGCTACAGCCAAAAGAAAGCAGGTGTAGCAATATTAATCTCAGATAAAATAGACTTCAAATGCAGGGATGTTTTGAGAGACAAAGAAGGCCACTACATACTAATAAAAGGGGCAATTCAGCAAGAAGAAATAGCAATCGTAAATGTCTATGCACCCAATCAAGGTGCCACAAAATACATGAGAGAAACACTGGCAAAACTAAAGGAAGCAATTGATGTTTCCACAATAATTGTGGGAGACTTCAACACATCACTCTCTCCTATAGATAGATCAACCAGACAGAAGACCAATAAGGAAATTGAAAACCTAAACAATCTGATAAATGAATTAGATTTAACAGACATATACAGGACATTACATCCCAAATCACCAGGATACACATACTTTTCTAGTGCTCATGGAACTTTCTCCAGAATAGATCATATGCTGGGACATAAAACAAGCCTCAATAAATTTAAAAAGATTGAAATTATTCAAAGCACATTCTCTGACCACAATGGAATACAATTAGAAGTCAATAACCATCAGAGACTTAGAAAATTCACAAATACCTGGAGGTTAAACAACACACTCCTAAACAATCAGTGGGTTAAAGAAGAAATAGCAAGAGAAATTGCTAAATATATAGAGACGAATGAAAATGAGAACACAACATACCAAAACCTATGGGATGCAGCAAAAGCAGTGCTAAGGGGGAAATTTATAGCACTAAATGCGTATATTAAAAAGGAAGAAAGAGCCAAAATCAAAGAACTAATGGATCAACTGAAGAAGCTAGGAAATGAATAGCAAACCAATCCTAAACCAAGTAGAAGAAAAGAAATAACAAGGATTAAAGCCGAAATAAATGACATAGAGAACAAAAAAACAATAGAGAGGATAAATATCACCAAAAGTTGGTTCTTTGAGAAGATCAACAAGATTGACAAGCCCCTAGCTAGACTGACAAAATCAAAAAGAGAGAAGACCCATATAAACAAAATAATGAATGAAAAAGGTGACATAACTGCAGATCCTGAAGAAATTAAAAAAATCATAAGAGGATATTATGAACAACTGCATGGCAACAAACTGGATAATGTAGAAGAAATGGACAATTTCCTGGAAACATATGAACAACCTAGACTGACCAGAGAAGAAATAGAAGACCTCAACCAACCCATCACAAGCAAAGAGATCCAATCAGTCATCAAAAATCTTCCCACAAATAAATGCCCAGGGCCAGATGGCTTCACAGGGGAATTCTACCAAACTTTCCAGAAAGAACTGACACCAATCTTACTCAAACTCTTTCAAAACATTGAAGAAAATGGAACACTACCTAACTCATTTTATGAAGCTAACATCAATCTAATACCAAAACCAGGCAAAGATGTTACAAAAAAGGAAAACTACCGGCCAATCTCCCTAATGAATATAGATGCAAAAATCCTCAACAAAATACTTGCAAATCGAATCCAAAGACACATTAAAAAAATCATACACCATGACCAAGTGGGGTTCATTCCAGGCATGCAAGGATGGTTCAACATAAGAAAATCAATCAATGTATTACAACACATTAACAAGTCAAAAGGGAAAAATCAATTGATCATCTCAATAGATGCTGAAAAAGCATTTGACAAAATCCAACATCCGTTCTTGATAAAAACACTTCAAAAGGTAGGAATTGAAGGAAACTTCCTCAACATGATAAAGAGCATATATGAAAAACCCACAGCCAGCATAGTACTCAATGGTGAGAGACTGAAAGCCTTCCCTCTAAGATCAGGAACAAGACAAGGATGCCCGCTGTCACCACTGTTATTCAACATTGTGCTGGAAGTGCTAGCCAGGGCAATCTGGCAAGACAAAGAAATAAAAGGCATCCAAATTGGAAAAGAAGCAGTAAAACTGTCATTGTTTGCAGATGATATGATCTTATATCTAGAAAACCCTGAGAAATCGACGATACAGCTCCTAGAGCTAATAAACAAATTTAGCAAAGTAGCGGGATACAAGGTTAATGCACATAAGTCAGTAATGTTTCTATATGCTAGAAATGAACAAACTGAAGAGACACTCAAGAAAAAGATACCATTTTCAATAGCAACTAAAAAAATCAAGTACCTAGGAATAAACTTAACCAAAGATGTAAAAGACCTATACAAAGAAAACTACATAACTCTACTAAAAGAAATAGAAGGGGACCTTAAAAAATGGAAAAATATTCCATGCTCATGGATAGGAATACTAAATGTCATTAAGATGTCAATTCTACCCAAACTCATCTACAGATTCAATGCAATCCCAATCAAAATTCCAACAACCTACTTTGCAGACTTGGAAAAGCTAGTTATCAAATTTATTTGGAAAGGGAAGATGCCTTGAATTGCTAAAGACATTCTAAAAAAGAAAAACGAAGTGGGAGGACTTACACTCCCTGACTTTGAAGCTTATTATAAAGCCACAGTTGCCAAAACAGCATGGTACTGGCACAAAGATAGACATATAGATCAATGGAATCGAATTGAGAATTCAGAGATAGACCCTCAGATCTATGGCCGACTGATCTTTGGATAAGGCCCCCAAAGTCACTGAACTGAGTCATAATGTTCTTTTCAACAAATGGGGCTGGGAGAGTTGGATATCCATATCCAAAAGAATAAAAGAGGACCCCTACCTCACCCCCTACACAAAAATTAACTCAAAATGGACCAAAGATCTCAATATAAAAGAAAGTACCATAAAACTCCTAGAAGATAATGTAGGAAAACATCTTCAAGACCTTGTATTAGGCGGCCACTTCCTAGACTTTACACCCAAAGCACAAGCAACAAAAGAGAAAATGGAAAAATGGGAACTCCTCAAGCTTAGAAGTTTCTGCACCTCAAAGGAATTTCTCAGAAAGGTAAAGAGGCAGCCAACTCAATGGGAAAAATTTTTTGGAAACCATGCATCTCACAAAAGACTGATATCTTGCATATATAAAGAAATCCTACAACTCAATGACAAGGGTACAGACGGCCCAATTATAAAATGGGCAAAAGATATGAAAAGACAGTTCTCTGAAGAGGAAATACAAATGGCCAAGAAACACATGAAAAAATGTTCAGCTTCACTAGCTATTAGAGAGATGCAAATTAAGACCACAATGAGATACCATCTAACACCGGTTAGAATGGCTGCCATTAAACAAACAGGAAACTACAAATGCTGGAGGGGATGTGGAGAAATTGGAACTCTTATTCATTGTTGGTGGGACTGTATAATGGTTCAGCCACTCTGGAAGTCAGTCTGGCAGTTCCTTAGAAAACTAGATATAGAGTTACCATTCGATCCAGCGATTGCACTTCTTGGTATATGCCCGGAAGATCGGAAAGCAGTGACACGAACAGATATCTGCATGCCAATGTTCATAGCAGCATTATTCACAATTGCCAAGAGATGGAAACAACCCAAATGTCCTTCAACAGATGAGTGGATAAATAAAATGTGGTATATACACACGATGGATTACTACGCGGCAGTAAGAAGGAACGATCTCGTGAAACATATGACAACATGGATGAACCTTGAAGTCATAATGCTGAGCGAAATAAGCCAGGCACAAAAAGAAAAATATTATATGCTACCAC
This sequence comes from Choloepus didactylus, assembly GCF_015220235.1. NCBI lineage: Eukaryota > Metazoa > Chordata > Mammalia > Pilosa > Megalonychidae > Choloepus > Choloepus didactylus. Next base: position 23,558,994 of record NC_051309.1, read on the forward strand.
TAATGTGAACTTTGAAAAATGTAAAACAAATGGTTTATAATGTGGAATGTAGGGGAACTAGCAATAGAGAGCAATTAAGGAAGGGGGAACAATAATCCAAGAAGAACAGATAAGCTATTTAACGTTCTGGGGATGCCCAGGAATGACTATGGTCTGTTAATTTCTGATGGATACAGTAGGAGCAAGTTCACAAAAATGTTGCTATATTAGATAACTTTCTTGGGGTAAAGTAGGAACATGTTGGAAGTTAAGCAGTTATCTTAGGTTAGTTGTCTCTTTCTTACTCCCTTGTTATGGTCTCTTTGAAATGTTCTTTTATTGTATGTTTGTTTTCTTTTTAACTTTTTTTTCATACAGTTGATTTAAATAAGAAGGGAAAGTTAAAAAAAAAAAAGAAAAACAAGGAAAAAAAAAGATGTAGTGCCCCCTTGAGGAGCCTGTGGAGAATGCAGGGGTATTGGCCTACCCCACCTCGATGGTTGCTAACATGACCATAGACATAGGGGACTGGTGGTTTGATGGGTTGAGCCCTCTACCACAGGTTTTACCCTTGGGAAGACGGTTGCTGCAAAGGAGAGGCTAGGCCTCACTATGGTTGTGCCTAAGAGCCTCCTCCCGAATGCCTCTTTGTTGCTCAGATGTGGCCCTCTCTCTCTGGCTAAGCCAACTTGAAAGGTGAAATCACTGCCCTCCCCCCTGCGTGGGATCAGACACCCAGGGGAGTGAATCTCCCTGGCAACGTGGAATATGTCTCCTGGGGAGGAATGTAGACCCGGCATCGTGGGACGGAGAACATCTTCTTGACCAAAAGGGGGATGTGAAAGGAAATGAAGTAAGCTTCAGTGGCAGAGAGATTCCAAAAGGAGCCGAGAGGTCACTCTGGTGGGCACTCTTACACACAATTTAGACAACCCTTTTTAGGTTCTAAAGAATTGGGGTAGCTGGTGGTGGATACCTGAAACTATCAAACTACAACCCAGAACCCATGAATCTTGAAGACAGTTGTATAGAAATGTAGCTTATGAGGGGTGACAATGGGATTGGGAAAGCCATAAGGACCAAACTCCACTTTGTCTAGTTTATGGATGGATGAGTAGAAAAATAGGGGAAGGAAACAAGCAGACAAAGGTACCCAGTGTTCTTTTTTACTTCAATTGCTCTTTTTCACTCTAATTATTATTCTTGTTATTTTTGTGTGTGTGCTATTGAAGGTGTCAGGGATTGATTTAGGTGATGAATGTACAACTATGTAATGGTACTGTAAACAATCGAAAGTAGGATTTGTTTTGTATGACTGCGTGGTATGTGAATATATCTCAATAAAATGAAGATTAAAAAAAAAACACTGGAATGTACAACACAAAGTACATTACTGTAAATGTTGGACTACCATTAATAATACAATTGTTTCTTTTACATCTTACCTTTGCCATCAGAAAAACATGATTACAATTAAAATTTATTAAAAATGTTAAAAAAAAAAAAAAAGGCCTACAGTAATCTGGATTAAGACTCACCCTCATTCAGTTGGGCCACACCTTCACTAGAAATAACATCTTCAAGAGTTCCATTTATAGTGGGTTTGCAACTACAGGAACACAAACCAAGATTAGGAACATGCCTTTTCTTGGGTACACAACCCAAGCTACCGTTATCCCTATTACAAATGCAGAGAATGAGGCTTATAGGTGTTAAAGGAACTTTTAAATGTCTCACACAGATAAAAAGAAGCATAATTTGGGTTCATGACTTTGAACTCCAGAATCCTATAACATTTCTCCTATACCTTTAATTCCTCAGTCTTCTCCTCTTACTTTGAATGTTTGGCTACTTCTCTCTGGGTGTATCACTTCATTTGCATTTAGGTTTTTATTTTATTGCTCATTATTCACACTTTCCTGCAAAAAATTCTCAGAATTTTCCTATTAATTCTTCCTCTTCTCTGCATTTTGGACAAAGTTGGCTTTTTCCTTCACTGGTAAAGAGCATATTCCTCCTTTTGTGCAGCATGTACACCTTTTAACTTATTATTTCAAGCTTCTTCTCCTTTTTCCCAACTTCCCAATGAAGCCTGTAAAATATCTTCTTTTTATTATTCCCCTCATCTCTCATGAAGTCTTGCCACATTCACTCTCCAGAGATAAATTGAGACCTTCAAAGGCTTTACAATATGCTTTCAAAGATCATGATATCCCAACACTTAGCCTTCATCATATATATATAATTCAAATAAAAGCCTTACTAACAAAGCTTATTAACAAAGGAAACTATATTTCAAGATCACACCAAATGTAAATATGTCCTTAAATTAAAATACCCTCCTCTCTATGGCTGCAGTCTGCCTAATGGGGAATTTGGCCATTCTCCCTCCCTGGTACCCTGATCAAGTCATGTGAGCAGCCTTTCCTGGCTGAGAGTCTTCTCTCCCACTCCTGCACTGTGTGAGCATCTTTCCTTCATTGTAGGTTTCTCAGACAGGGGAGGGGCCCTTCCCTTGTCATACCACTATATTATCTAGCCGTTTACAGAACAAGATTACAGATCCTTGATCACCAAACCCCAAGTGTTTCTCATCTAGATCACATTTTCCTTTTGGTCTCTTATAATCCAATCTCCATACTGCAGTCAGGGTACCTTTAAACATGCAAACACTTCCATGACCTTGCTTTGCACCTATAATAAAATCCAACTCCAAGTCCCAGTTTGCAAGGTCTATATGAACTGGCATAGCCTAGCCTAGCCTACATCTCTAACTTTTTATCCGCTCTCCTCATCACTCACTGAAGTCTGGTCTGAACATGGTAAGCTTTTTCTTGCTATAGGGCCTTTGCATGGGCTAATCCATCTGCCTGCAATGCTCTTTCACCTGATCAATAAGGGTATATGACTCTCGTTATTCAGGTCCCAGCTTAAATGTCTTCTCCATCAGAGAGAACTTATCTTTCTATTGCTTCTTAAAAGACATATCCTGTCACTTTCTGTCAAATCAACTTATCTTACTGCTCTGCAGAATCTTTATTACTATTTGAATTTTCCTGTTTGTTTGTTTATCTATCTATTATGTTTTCCCCAGATGGACTATCAGCTTCCTAAGAGCAAGGACCCCCTCTCTTCTTCACTATTGTATCACAGTGTATGCCAAATAAATACCTGACATATTGGCTTTAGAACAACCCAGTGAGGAAGGCTGATGTTGTTATTTTCCTTTACAGATGAGAAAATCAAGGCCTATTATGTTATCAGATTTTGCTAAAATTAGAATAATTGGAAATATTCCTTAATTTCAGTCTCTTTCTCAATCCCCATATTCAGTCTATTGCTTTTACCTTAATGTCTCTTGAAGCTAAAAGGAAGCAAATCCCTAATCTTCTGATCCTACACCATGTTCAATTTCCTTTTCACCACACCACAATTTGTGCTTTCTCCCCTGTATTGTCTGGTTGCTTTGCAGATCTACAGCATATATCCTTGGAGTTTGAAGGCAGTGGAGAGAATTAGAGGAAAAATTAAGTGTAAGCATCTGGAGTTCAATAAAGAACTTGGCTGGTCAGTGTCCCTGGATCCTGGAAGATAGCATTTAAATCCTTGCAATTTCCCTTGATAGTGCTTTTTTGTTATTCATGGTGGGTGCTTAAACACACCTGAGTAGCTATGCTAATAAATGGCTCAGATTGGGACCAGTCTAAAAGCTTGGGGGGTTGGGGAGTGAGGAGGTGGGGGTGTGTGGAGTGGGGGGTGCGAGGCGGTGGCAGGCTGGTCACACAAGAAAGACCACCCTTGCAAGTAGAGGGTTGAGGCTTTGAGCTGTGTCACATCAGCTTGACCTCTGCTGGGAAGGGAGGGGCTCTGGAGATTGAGTTCAACTGTGTGGGCACCAGTTTCACCAATCATGACTATGTAATGAAATCCCTGTAGATGTGGGACATTGGAAGCCTGGTGGAGCTTCCATGATTAACAAATACATCGATATATCTAGGAGGGTGACATATTCTAACTCCATGTGGCAAGCACATGGAAACTTCGTTTGAGTCCCTCCCTCCTGGATCTTGCCCTTTTCTTCCAGCATCTTCTGATTTGTATGCCTTTACTATACAAAAGTATAGTCATAACAACAGCACTTTCAGTGAGTTCTATGAATCTTTCCAGTCAATTACCAAACCCAAGGGTGGGGTGGAAACCCCTGAATTTGCAGCCAGTTGATCAGAAATGCCAGTGGCCTGGGCCCCTGAACTTGCAACTGGTGACTGAAGGGCAATGTTATAGAGAATGACCCTTAACTTTGTTGAGTCTGATATAATTCCAGGTAATTAGAGCCAGAATTGAATTGTATTGTAGTTACTGATCTAAATCACTGCAATATTTGCAGTTGGTATCAGAAGTTATTGAAGTTTTTGAACTTTTTTGTGTGAACTCATCCATGACTCTGATCATTATTTCTTATCTGTTAAAAATTTGACTATCTGCCATGTTTCAGGCACTATGCTAAGGGAATAAAAGAGACAAAACAATAATTTTGGGGTAATATTTATTGAGGTCTTTCAATGATTCAAGCATAGTTCCATGTGTTTTCCATGTCTTATTCGTGCCTCATAATAGCTTTATGAAGTAAGCACTATTATCATCTCCATTTTACATGTTAGGAAACTAAGGCATAGAGAGTTTACAACCTTTTCCCAAGGTCTCATAGGAAGTAAAGGAGCTCAGTTTTTCTCCAGAGCCTGTAATTTTAATCATGGTACTCTAGAGATTCCAACTAGATTAGGACACAATCCCTATTTATAAACGTGTTATAGTCAGGGTGAAAGAGAGACACATAATTATAATACACTGTGAAAATTGCTATGATCAATTCAGCATATCTTTGTGGTGCCTGCTGTACAGTGAATATTTTGTAATGTGTACTTTCATTTACATAACATAGAGCAAGGAATATGAACTCAGAGTTCTATTAACTGTGTGGCCTTGTGAGAGTTATTTAACCCCTCAGAACCTTAGACTCTGCATAAATAATGCATGGATAACATCTATTTTATAGTCCTACCATTAGAGTTAAATAGGCTAATATATACCAAATAGTCAGCACATAGTAGGCCAATATAATAACTCTTATGATTTGTAGGAATATTCATAAAAAAGCTATGTATAAAAGTCAGAGAGACATGGAGGAAGAAACTAGTAACTTTGCCTGGGGATGGGAGTGGGGTAAGTGGGAGAAGTTCCCCACAGTCCATGGAACACTTGAGCTCTGTCTTCAAAGATGTCCAAGAATTATTTAGACTGAAAATTGCAGTATATCTTTAGTTCCCCTTTACCCCTTTCTATTAGCATCTAGATTTTTCTCTGGGGAAACCCTTTTCCCCAAAGTGTGTGAACATCCATCCATGTGGCCTTAATTGCTGCTGATATTTATCCTGTTATTCAAAGATGAGCCTCTCAGATACTTTACGTAGGCAGAGAAGAGAGACGGGAAGAAACTGGATCCTTGACAATGACAATGAACATTGGTTCAACCAAATGTGATGCTGGCCTATTAATATTCCAATCCTTGAGCCAATACATATGCTTTATTGTTTGAGTTGAGTTTTTCTGTTACTTGCAACTGATCCCCTCCTAACCACAGGGAATTCTAGATAGGAGTGCTGCATGTGCGAAGGCTCACAGAGAGATAGGAGAGAGCATGATGGGTTTGGAAAAATTACATTGAGAAATGAGGCCAGAAGGTGAATCAGTGCCAGCTTTTCAAGGGCATTGACTTCCATTTTAATGAGTTTGGACTCTAGCCTGTAGGCAGTGGGGAGCAACAGTTTTTGAGCAGAGAAGTGACATGATCAGATTTGCATTTTAGAGATATGACTCTGACTGCGAAGTTGAATTTGGATAGGGAAGGCTAAAAGCAGAGGAAAGAGTTTGGAGGTTAACTACAATAGAATGGAGTAAATGGTTACTGCACTCACACAGTCGTAGTGGGGACAAGCTGTTAAGGACCTGGTCTCATTTTTTTTCTGTATCAACCTTGCTATTATGCCCTCACTGTTAGGGATTCTCCTTGGCTTTTACACAGTTCTGGATTCACAGATGCCTCATAAGTCACAGCTGCAAACCAGCAAACAGGAGCTCTTGCTTCACAGGCACACTGCATAGCCGTCAAGACTCAAGTCAAGAGTTATGGGAAGCTTATAACTTTTAACATTCCCTTGCTATCTTTATTCCTCCCTCATGGTGATGCTTTTTTTCTGCTGGTCATTAAAAAGTGCTACCAAAATTTTATGGTCATCCCAGACCTCAGTTCGGAAAGCCATTTTAAATATCCTTCTGAACTCATAGAAGACTCCCCCAACTTCTTCCCTTTCAGGAATGAGATACCCCAGCAGGGAATCTCTACTGAATATCAAGATACTGTCATGAAATTATTATTCATTGCTTCTCCTTGTATCAGAAAACCCCCAACTAGTTATCATGGAGTTAATTTTGCTTCCCACTCTTCTGAGATCTTTTCAGTATAGGAATGGTGGAATTGTATGTGGCAGAGATAAACAGTTGGGAGTTTGGTTTTTAATTATGTACTAAAACAACAACAATGACAAAAGTACAGGTCTGCATGTCCAATCTCTCTGGTATTATACTCTCATTTGCTGTATGCATTTGGCATAGGTTTGAATGGTCAATTAAACATCTGTTAATGGCACCAGGGAAGAGTTATAACTACACGGTTCCATGAGTATATACCTTCGGCATTGCACTCGTCCTCTGCTGGACTACAAAGCTATAGCTAGAGTCACATGTAGGAGGGGTGGGCCTGTGGGGATCCAGGACAGCAAATCCAGCTGTATTTCTCTTCCACCACTATCACAACAAATTAAACCCAGTCCACAGCAAAGTGGCATCATTTTTGAATTGTTAGTACTGAAAAGCACCTTAGAAATTGTCTACCTTAGAATTGCTGGCTAATTAATTCATTTATTTTGACTGAGGCTGAAGATAATAAAAACCACATTCCAAAGTATAGTGCTAGAAGCCACCATGCAGGGATTGACGTAAAGGAAGTGTGTCAGGTCCCCATCTGCAAAATGGAGATGATTCAAGTATTTACCACTCACGGTTGTTTGAGGATTAAATAAATCTATACATTAAAGCACTTCAAATGATGCTGGCACATTTTGTGTCAAATTATGTGTTAGCTATTGTTATATGGTTATTTGGAGACTCAGACATTTGCTCTCAAACTACCTCATGGATGGACTGGCTGGTTCATTGGCTGCTCAACTAGTATTACAAAGGCAAGGTTGCCACACTGAGCAGCAGGCACTTAGGAGTTTGTCAGGACAAAGGATGAGTGAATATTTCCTATGGATCCATGTGGTTACCGACAAGGGAGACCTTCATGGAGTTGTCTTAAGTTCTATTCAAAAGAGCAGATGTTAGCATAGAGAAGCTGGAGTTTCTACTAGATTCTTAGGATCTGAAGACAGCAGTAAAAGTCAGCTGAAACATTCACCCTGCCTAAGAAACTGCGGGTGAGGTCCCCGGTGATGGAGAGACACCCAACGACTCTTTAAGGCATCACAAGGCAGAAAGTGGTAAACATCTGCTATGTTCAGAAAGAGCTGATTCCAGATCAAGATGATGGTGTCAGCCAGTAAGAAATGTCCTTCTCCTTTTTCCCTTGTCTTTCCTTTTCGTCAACATTGGGTTTGAAAGAAGTAGTCAGAAACCTTGGTTGGGTGAAAGGAGGAAAAGGAAAAGGCCAGGAAAGAGATAAGAAGGCAGGTCAGCCCTTTCTAACCACAAGCTTATTACATGCAGCAGTCCTGAGCTGGAGGAGAGGGAGAAGTTTTAATTTTAATCCATGATATTCTGTTACATGGAACCGCACATTTTAATTATTGAACTGAAAAAGTATTCAGTTGAGGTGAGCAGAAAACTATTGGTATTCTGAAGGATGATCAAAAAAAGCATTGGCCCTGTAGAGGTTCCTGTCAGAGCTAGTACCATGAGAATGGCTTCAAGGGGCAATGGGAGACACTAAAGTTGCTTTGTGATCACTTCCCATGAGTTTTTCTTGTTTAACATAATGGGTACACATCCAGAAAATTTTTATTGAGTGCTACTCCATGCCAGGCACTATTCTGGTGCTCAGGGTGTAGCAACAACAGCAACAACAAAAAAACCCAACTCTGCCATCTTGGGACTTACAGAGGGAAATAAAGGGCAAACAAATAAACAAATAATACATAAATAGTAGACCTGGAATGGGCTAAATGCTGGGAAGTAAATAGTGAAGAAAAGGGGAAAGAAGACAGCAGAGGGGTAAATGTGGCAGTGAGAACACATGGAAATTCTCTTTTGATTGCTTCTATTTTTCTCAGTGAACTTGCAAGCAAAATCATTAAGTGAGGTGAGGAGGAGGAAGGAGGTGTCAGAATTTTAAAGGAAGGCATAAACTTGCCATCTAAACTTGTGGGAGAGAAGACAGATTTGGGAACTATGGTAGGATTGTCAGGCACCTTTAAGGGCCTCCTTGAGGACCATGTTTATGATTGTAAAGTGACATAAGTGACCATGTGTACATGTTTTTCTCCAGCTAAGTTCATCTACCCTGGTGGAGGCATGGAGCAAGTGGAAAATCACATTTATTTCAGGTTGGGGTTTTGTCAGGGAATGATGTTGGAGGAAGAGAAGGGAAGGGAGTTGAGACTGTTTGCAAAGAACCCTGGAATCTAAGTTGGTTGTGGAAAGGAATGAGGACATGAGAAGAGTGTTAGCTTTAATGGTTTACTTGTCCTTGTAAAATTTTATCAATTGTTTGATTCATGATACAAGTATAAGTGTATCATGAGCTGCACAGACAGGAGATGTGATGTGAAAAGAGGATATTTGAAATGGAAATTATGGCAATGACAAAGCAGGATATGTCCTGAAAACTGGGTGACTGAAGTTGGATGGACAAGATCATGGAAGGGGGTGATCAAGAAAGCTCTGATCAGGAGGCCAGAATAATGGATGGACTGTCTAGGTTGATACTGAAAGTCACCAAGTATCACGACAAGAGTAGCACTAGAGACTAATAATGAACCAGGTACTAAATTTTATCAAAGGTGCTAAAATTGTCTAGGAATGAGGAGGAGTGACTGAAAGTTAAAAGAACTAAGGAAGATTTGTGGTAGTATAGTCTGATGGAAATAGATTCAAAGCAGAGAGTTTCAGTGAGAGGAAGGAGCAGAAGCCTAGAAGTGGCTAGGAGATGCAAGAATGACATCTTAAATCTAGGTCCAGTTGTATGAGGGGTATGGTAGAGAAAAGAGCCACTACTTGAGAGAGAGCTATGGGGTCACAGTGTCCTCACTGTAGATCCAGGTCTCAGTTAGCATAAATCAGTGAAAGGGAAGGGAATGAGGATGGGGTAGCAGGTATTGCTGAAGCTGGACCATGAGTTCTAGGAGGCTTGTGGGGAGGTGTAGGAGGCTAGGTCAATAAGATATGCAGAACAATAGGGTGATAAATGATGACTGGAAGATGGGGCATTTTGTATTGACTGACATAAATATGGAAGCCGGGTAAGATGGGATTAGTCCTGATGTCCTGAATTAGGCTGGTTGTGGTGGTGAGGTTGTGAATATTGATGGGCAGCAAGGAGTGGAAGTCTTTCTTATAGAATTCAGAGCTTTGGATGGTGCCAGGGTCAAATGAGTGTGATAATTTAACCACATTGACTGGGCTGGCCCAGACTTTTATACAAGTAAGCAAATAAGTTTCTACCTATATGCCCATCTTCAATCCATTAGAATAGCTGCCTGGTCCCTTGGGGGAGAAAGTGCTGATGTAGATTGGTGAGGTCAGCCATGGGCTCATCAAGGGGAAGAGGCTATAAGTGGGTAGCCTCTCATTTTTCCATTTTTAAAATGGAGATCCAGAAAAGTAAGTGGTTTGCTCAAAATCATGGCTATTTAATGAGAGAATTACAATCACTCCATCAGATAAAGCAGATAATGCATGAAGACCCTGTTTAGAAAGTGCTCCTCTTCAAATAAATGCTATTTTGTGTCTATGCCCAAGTGATGAAATTACTGAGCCTTGGCTTTGCTCACCCATAGGCTTGCTCATAAGTATGGGCGAGTTCTTTGACTCTGTGTCAGTTCAGTTCCTCTAAGAAGCAGATACCAAGATGGGGTTAGATGTTCAAGAGATTTATTGGGGGTAAATGCCTGTGATGGATAAAGTGGGGAGGGAACAGGAGATGGTGTGGACAGCACCATGAAAATCTGACACCTTTGAAAGGAGAGAAGGAAGAAAGTAGGCTTGGGTGGAAGGACGCTCACATTGCAATGCAGCTCTAAGTAAAGATTGCCCTCTAGATGAGTCCTGTATTGGGTAGAATGGTCCAACTCCAGTGGGCATGTGTTCATTCACTGGTTGGGAGCAGCCTGGGCAGAGTGTAGTATCGGCATGATTGCTGTGGGGGATACAAAGGCTTTGCAGCTGCTGATTGTCAGCTACCTACCTTCCTTGAAGCAAGTTCTCCTAGAGGGGGATCTGAGTGGTGTATCTCCATGGCTACCCTAGACTCTAAGCATCGTTGTTCTCATCTATTAAATGGGGTATACAAAAAACCACTTCATACGGTTGCTGTGGAGGGTGAATGAGAATTTGCAAATAGAGCAGTGGGCACAATGACCCAGTATCACACCAGAAGTAAGTACCTCATAAGTGATGGTTACGATCGGTAATGGATATAACCTATTTATCAGCAGACTGACTTTCTTCCAGAACAAGATATTAGTCTCTTTTTTATTTTCTCCTAGAGAATGAAGGTGTGAAGTTAAGGGTACTCTTTACCCTTAAAGAGAAATGGACCCTGCTCCAACTTCATTCACAGCGATTTGTGATAGCAAAAAACCCTTCAGGTCAGGCTTAAAAGTGTGATCACTGCTTATGTGTTAAGGTTTCTCCTGGGGATGTGTTTGCTGGCCCTTATCTCACTAGAGATCACATTTCCTGTAAATGATTCCCTCCTAGCAGAACAGTCCTTGGAATACTGTTTCTGGTTCGTTACGCTGCTCACTGTCTCTCTCATCTCACCAATTTGGGACAGATTCTTAGTCTTTCACTTTGACACCAATTTTTTAAAGGGAAAAGAGTAAAGGAAATGTTAGGAGACTAAAAAATCTTTTGGTGAAGGAGGGAAAAGGAACATAAGCTTAACTGGTCCTCAAGTGATTTGGGAAGAGACGGGGAAAGAGTCACTGACAGAGAGATGTCTCAGTGACTGGTGTGGATCACCAAGGAAAGTGGTCTAATTTTCTTGTCTGCAGGTATTTAAAATACTACAAACATCTCCCCTATTCCCCAATATAAAATCCTTGCCTCATCCAAAGTGATTACTTATACCATGACATTTTGACCATCTTGATGGGCAGTTTTCCTTCCTACATTTTTGCTTCCCAAAGGAAGTTTTTAGTTTACAAAACAACAATGCATGGTAGCCAATGAAATTGCTCCATGGATAGTTTGTGAATAAACTTCCCCGTTGGTGGTTGTCATTGCCTCTCTGTGGCACCTCTCAGATACCTGAAGACTGTTTAATGTGATGGAGCCCGTGGGCTCTGGTATCAAGCTAGGTGAATTTAAATCTTGGCACTACCACTTAGGAGCTGTGTGATTTTGGACGATTTACTCAAGGTAAAATTGAAGATAATATTAATCACTCCCTCAAAAGATTGATGTGAGGAATAAATGAGATATTTCATGTAAAATTCTTGGAAAATGCATGTCGTAAAATAAGCCTGGTCAGGAGAAGATAGTTAACATTATTGAATGTCTGGCCTTCCTGGCATTGGTTTTTGTCCACATAGGTTTTATCTCTCCAAGTAGAAAGTCTTGATTCACGGGAGCAGAAACTGTGTTTTCCATTTATTCAGTGCCTACATAGCAAAATACACACACATATATGCACCTATATGCAGATCCTATTGATGGACTGATAAACATATGGATTTAATGCTACAAATGTGTCACATAAAGTGTGTCATCTAAAGTTGTGATATGTAAGTCCAGACTTTGAGTAAATTTTTCAGGAAAAAAAATACATATGAAATATTTGGGAAAATAGCAGTAACATTTCACTAGAATGACATCTCTGTGAAGACAGGTTGACAGGTCATGTTTCCCAGCACAGACAGAGTAGACAGTTCATAAATATGATGGAGTGGATGAATATCATAATCAGCACCAGGAAAATGCCAGATACTCCTCCTGGGCTAAATAGTTTTAGTCTCACATGACTATAAAGTGCCATTGTCTATTTATTAGTTAAGACTTGGGTTTGGCTGCAAGTTGTTCAAACCTGACCATGAAGATGTAAAAATAAAGATTTATTCTTATCACTTAATATAACAAAGATTCCAAGTTTCACTGGTGTTCTGGTTTGCTAAAGCTGCCATTATGCAAAATACCAGAAATAGATTAGCTTTTATAAAGGGGATTTATTCAGTTGCAAATTCACAGTTCTAAGGCCATAAAAGTGTCCAAACTAAGGCATCAACAAGAGTTACTTTCACTGAAGAATGGCCTTTGGCCTCCAGAACACCTATGTCAGCAGGGAAGGCATGTGGCATCTGCTGGTCCTTTGTTCCTGGGTTCTGGTTTCAAAATGGCTTTCTCCAGAATGTCTCTGGGCTTCTGGCTTGCTTAGCTTCTCTTAGCTCTCTGATGATTCTCTTGATGTTTCTCTCTAAGCATCTGGGGGTCCAATCTTAGCTTCTCCAGGGCAAACTCTGGGTGTCACCTCTTAGTTTAGCATCTCCAAATATCCTTTTGTCTGCATCTCTCAGCATCTCCATGCATCTGGGTCTGTGTTGGCTCTTAACTTCTCTAGGAGCAAATTCTGTATTACATATCTTAGCTTCTTTCCAAAATGTCTCTCTCACCTTTTCTGAGTTCCTTCTCTCTGTGAACTCTCTTAAAATACTCTAGTAATCTAATAAAGACCCACTTGGAATAGGCAGGGTTGCACCTCCATGGAAATGATCTAATCAAAAGGTCTCACCTACAGTTGGGTGGGTCACATCTTCATGGAAACATTCAATCAAAAGTTCCACCCAAAAAGATTGGATTAAAAGATCATGGCTCTTCTGGGGTCCACAACAGTTTCAAACTGGCACAACTGGCTATAATTTTGAGGCTCATTGCTCAGGATCAAGTTCACTGCAATCGTTTTGCTTGTTCTTGTGGTCTTAAGATGGTTACTGTAACTGTAGTTATAATGTCATTTTTATAAATGAGGAAGGAAAAAGAACAAAAGAACACTTCTTACACTGTGTCAGCCTCCATTCAGGAGATTTCTTGGAAAATTTTATCTTTAAGGACTTCTACCCACATCACATTGGCCACTTCTATTTGCGAATGGGGAAGATAGAGGTCTTCCTCCTCCTCCTCTTCCTCCTCCTCTTCTCCCTCCTCCTCCTCTTCCTCTTTGTCCTGTGTGGAAATGAATAACACCCAAATAAGAGCAACTGGTGGATATTTATTCAGAGCTTGCTATACCAAAGCTATCAGCCACCATTGCTTGTGTTCGGCTGAGACTCAGTGGCAGGTGGGGGAGTGGGAAAGATTTATAGTGGAAGCAAAGGAAAAATTTAGGTATGTCCTGATTGGAGGCTATTGGTCTGGGGAGGCTTGAGGTGGGTTAACTGTAAGTGGTAAATCCTATGTGATTGGTTAGGGGAGCATATTTTGCTTTGTCCAGTTGGTGCTAAGTAGGAAATGGAGGCAAAAATTAGGGAAGCTGACAATTATCAATCAAGTCCTGGCTATTTTAGATCAATTGTACAGGGATTGTCGTTTGGCTTCCTGGGATGTTTGCCGTAGATAATGACCAGCTTTCTGGACCAATTTTTGCAGGTAGTGGGCCAGACTTTCCTGGTCTGATTACTAGTGATGGTGGGTCAGAGTTTCCCAGTTACTGTTCTTTTATATACTCAGGCTTTCACTTCTCCTCTTCCTCCTTTTCCTCCTCCTTATTTTTCTTCTTTGCCTGAGCACATTGTTGCCTTCAACAAAAACAGGGTTCTGTTGTTTATGAGGATGGTGAAACTGGTTATGGTGTAGACACTAGCCATCTCTGCCACAATCTTTATTATACAGATGTAGGAAACTGAGGCTCAGTCCTGTAGCTCCTTACTGTTTTTACTGCAGCTTTTGAGGATTTTGCTTATTACATCACAAAATGTCATCTTGGGAGGTCCCTCAGGACCAATCCCTTTTGGTAGTGATTCTCTGAACAGTTGGTGATATGGACACAGTATGTTGTGTTATACTCTTCGCTATGAAATGAAGCCCAGGAAGTATAGAGGTCTGACTGACAGCTATTGGGGAATAAGTTAATCTAGCTTTATTTTATTTTCCATACCTTTAGTTTTGTTTTTCAAAAATTTTTAACTGTACTATATGCATTTCTTTAAGACACCTGAAATAACTTGGAGGACAAGAAAGGGTATAAGTGAACAATAACACTATGTGCACACACATACACACACACATACACAAATCCTCCAAAATACATTAATGCACAAAACAGTGCTTTAAAAGGTTAGGTAATCAGCTTATGTTATGGAAAGTTAGAGATGAGTCAGTAGTCCACTCCATCTCCCTGGCTCCAAAACCTGTCCTTCTACCTCCCCAGCAGGGGTTCTCAACCCCGGCTGCATGTTGGAATCAACTGGGAGCTTTTAAAAACCTAGATGCTCAGGTTGCACTCTAGACAAAGTATAAATCAGAATCTCTCGAGATTGAATCCAGGCAGAAGCATTTTTTAAAAATTTCCCAGATGATTCCAAATCACATATAAGCTTGAGAACCACAGCTTTCAGCTTCTTTTACTCAAAGGAAATGAAGTGTAGAGTTCTCTAAAGAGAGTACTTTTAAAAAATCATTTTAACCTATCCCAGTGGTTTTCTAATCTGTTTTATTTTCTCCCAGTGGGACCACCAATATTTAAAACAGTGGAAGCAGAGCTCCTCTTATTGAAGATGGTAAGTGGTGGGAGGAGGCTGTTTCCCCTTTTTGTTACTTCTCAGGCACCCCCTTCTTTGCAGATGGCTCCTGTGGCCACTCAGAAGGAAAACGACCTGTCTAATTCAAAACATCCCAAGGAACAGATGTTTTTAAACTCAACAGATGATCTGACCATCAAAGTAAATTATATGATTGGGAAAAACCTCAGTCCTATGAGTGATTATGGAATTATCTTTTCTTCTGTAGAAAAGTCTAAATTTCTGTCCTTTATCCATGGCTGTTCAAAGGACAGGATAGTGAGAGGAGCTTTAGTATCAGTCAGTAACAGAAACATAAACATATTGTCAAGGTTATGTTTTCTCTCAGTTCATGTGGAGCTTTGTGAATTTTGCTTTGTTTTGTTTTGTTTTGTTTTGAAATCCCCATACCCCTAGGGTGTAGCTAATCATATGAACCTATAATGCAGAGTACTCAAACCCAAATGCTTACAGAAGTTAGGCAGAAACAAAACATGTGGAATTTCCATGTTTAGGGGGAATCTGTGGAGAACTGGGGTGTCTATATTCTTCCTAAAGGCATTTCCATCTAAAAAAATCTAAACTCTGTGTTGGCTAACACAAAAACAGACAGACACATACACACATATTTTGTGGGTATAAAGCATTTTAGTGAGGTGCCTGGTGAGATGGAATGTATTTTATTTTACCTCATATTTTAGCTACGGAGGCTGTCAGTTGTTTTGTTGGGTGGACACAGCCAGTGAACTCAGATCATCATTCTATTTTCATGAGAGAGTTATTTAGTTTTGTGATTTTAAGATGAGTGGGTCCTCATCAGTGTAGAACAAACCATTCTGAGTTCTGGCCAAGGCTTCCCCATGGAGGCAGACACATTTGTGCATTTGTGTAGGGGCCAAGCTACCTCCTAGATGAATAGGTTATAACTAGAAAATGTTTGATGGGTCAGATGATCCTAACTGACAGGAAGAAAAGAACCCTAAGGCTCCAAAATGGACCACATTTTCCATGAAGGAAGAGGAGTCTAGATGAGTGAAGATCATCCAAAGCCTAAATGTTTGTGGTATGACCTCTAGCCAGCTCTTCCATCTCTCTCTATAACTAGCTTCTGGAAGCAGAACTTACCCCTTTAGAAGAGGACATCCTCTGAACTGAACATTGTGGTGAAGGAAGGCATCCAGAAGAGACCCAATCCTTACTGCTAATATAGGCAGAGGACATTTTAATCTTTAATTAAAACTGAGATATTTGTACCTCAAAGTTGATGAAACAGGACAAACTGCTTTCAGTTTAACGATCCTTAGCAAAATGAAGAACGTGTATTCCAAATGTACTCCCTTTGACAAATACTGTAGAATCTACAAAGATGATTAAGACCTTGTTACTGCAGAGTTTAAAGTTCAGAATTGTGGAGGAGGAGAAAAGGGTGGCTTAGATGGCAAGGTGTGGTTAGGGTTTAGCAGGGCAGATAAAACAAAAACTCAAATAACTACAACTCAAGGAAGCATGCCATAAAGTCTTATTCATGAAGTGCATGGTGTTCAGTGGAAGAAGGGAAGCATTTGGGTGCACAGAGTTTCCCAGTATTTGAAGTTGTCCTAAAAGAATTTCATAATGGAATTCCATAATGGAAATGGCAGGGAAGGTTACAGAGTTGAGGAGATGAGGTATGGAAAAATCCCTGTGGACAGTGCAAAGGACAGTCAGCCAGGAAGGACTGTTGGTGAATTAATAAATAATATCTGATCTTCACCTTCCTAAGGCAGGAGCCAACATAGAGGTAGACTCAGGAGTTAGATAAATGGAGATCAAAGGATCAGCTTTGTTTCTGATAAACCTGATTGGAGGTGCAGCTTGGGTGTCTGTGGCCTCCAATGGGTTGCCCAAGACTAGCTTTTACTGAATTAAATTTATCTGTTGAGTTGAAAGCAAAGACAGCAGTTTCTGTCCTATTCCCAAGGAACAAGTTTCTTATGGAGTTGCAGAGGTACATCCCAAGGAAAGAAGGTTCTGAAAAGACAGAGCCAAGAGAAAGGCCTAAGCCATACTTGCCTAGTTTCTTTGACCATTTTTACCCATCCCTTAAATCTTTCTTTTTTCCTCAAGAGCCATAAGAACTGGGGAGGAAAGGCCAGCATTTTTACTCTGAGAGTTTTCTCATGGAAGTAAAAGCACATGAGCATGGGATGGTCTTCTAACCCTTCTATAGACTTCTTTCTCACCCATAAATGAAGGCGCAATCATGTGTTCAAATCCTTAATGTGATCAAAGAGCTGTCTGTCTGTCTATCTATCTATCTATCATCATCTATCTATCTAAACTTTTTACTAAAGCAGAACTTTTTTTTTCATGAATTGCAAATTATTTATGGCCAGGAGAGCTCATCCGTTCATTTACAGGTAGGAACAAAGATGGCAAAAAGCATTGTTCAAGTGGATTTCCCCAAATCACTTTTTTTTTTAATTCAGTTTTATTGAGATATATTTACACACCATACACTCATCCAAAGGGAAATCAGTTGTTCACAGTACCATCATATAGTTGTGCATTCATCAGTCCAATCTATTTTTTGAACATTTTCCTTGTACCAGAAAAAGTGAAAACAAGAATAAAAAGAAATAAAAGTAAAAAAGAACACCTAAATCATTGTTTTTTAAACAAGTGAATTTTTTTTCCTAAATCCCATGCCTGAAGATGTTTCCATGTGTTTAGAAGCACACAGCAAGTTATCCGTCTTTTTATCTCACACTAAAGTTTTATCTTTCACTTGAGGATCATTTCTGTCAAAGAAATGACGATTTTATTGCTCACTAGAGTAACTATGTACACAAAATGAATAGAGAACAACAAACCCATGTTGAGATGATATTGTTGGGTGGTTATCTAAACTCACTCACCAGATCAAAAATTGAGTTGGGCTATCCAAATTTGTGTAGAAATGATCTTCTTCTCGTTCTTGAATATGTGAAATTTAAGTTCAGTCTCTAAATTCCTGGGGTCCATTCCAGAGCATTTATCTCCATTTATTGTAAAGGTGTTCATGTCTCTTTCTCCTTAATCATGTCTTGAGTCCAGTGTCTCCTTTTAAAAAAAAATTAATTAAACTCAAAACTATGGCCTATAATATGTATTCAATAAAAAGTTGAATGAATGAATGAATAATAAAGAGTCATTTATCAACTCAGCATAATTTTCATCTTG
The DNA here is from genome assembly GCF_015220235.1 of Choloepus didactylus. Lineage (NCBI taxonomy): Eukaryota > Metazoa > Chordata > Mammalia > Pilosa > Megalonychidae > Choloepus > Choloepus didactylus. Next base: position 23,577,221 of record NC_051309.1, read on the forward strand.
AGCACATCTCAAGTCACAGTTCTCCGACCAGGTCATTTTAAGGCAACAGCCATGTGAGAGAGAAACGTAACTCTAGGGAAGTGTATATTTATTGTCTGTCTGCAACAAATGGAGTGAACACAGCTAAGAGTTTGTGGACAGTAACAGTCCCATCATCTGTGTTTTCAAGAATAAATGAAGCTTGTCATTTTGTACTTACTGTCTCTCAACATGACTGGGCTATATGGTTCTGTAGTGATTCTATTGTTCAGGTAGTTGGAGCCCTAAACCTCCAAAAGTCCAGCGATGTTACTATATAGAGAATCAGAAAGGGTGGTGATGGAAAAAAATGTGCCTTATTTCTTTTTCTTGTCAAGGTCTTAGAAAAAACTAAGTGTGTTCTATAAGGATCTCCACTGAATTCTCTCACTTCCAGGGGCAAATCTGGCTAGCGTCAGGTTCTGGGTCTGGGACTAAAGGAGGTCGTCTCAATGAGCATTGGGGGATGCCAGAAACTGAGTTAAGAAAGTAAGGGCCCAAGAAGCTCAAAGGGAACGCCATCAAACTGAGAGTCCAGGATCAGGGTACTAAGCCTGGGATAAAGAACCAAGAAGCCCCAAGGCCAGGAGAATAGAGCACCGTCATATTTAGGGGTGGCTAGGAACTGGCCATAGACGCTGTGATCATCTTGAATGGTAACTCTTCTTTACTGTTGGCTTTTGTGAATCTGTTGAGCCCTACATCTTTCCATGCTGTTCCAGAACAGCAATGCATTGACATGCTTGTAAAATTAATATACTTTTATTCCCCAAAGAGTCCACTTACCTAAAATTATGAATGAGCTATGAAAACTTTACCGAAGATTTCAAAGCGGAGGGCTTTACACTTAGAATACCACAATAAACTATTTAAAATTCATGGTATAATTTTTTTTCTTGTAAAATATTGTCCTTTACAGAATATCTCTTTCTCCTTCTTCTCTCCTCATCCCAGAGTCTAATTCCTCTCTCTCTGCTGTACATAAACATTTACCTCTGCCTCTGGCTCCTACTCAAATGTGCACACTCTTTCTCAACTAAATGCTCTCTAGAACAAGATCTCTGTTATTATCATTAGCTAGCCTTCTCAGAAGACAACCAGGATTAGTAACATGCAAATACTGGTTTTTCATTACACCCCCAAACTGGATGTTAAGCTACTTTGATGCCAAGAGCAATTTTTCTCATCTTCATGTCCTCCACAGCACCTAGTACAGTACTTCCCACACATTAGGCATTTAATAAATGCCTAATTGTGATGCTGTTGATGTATAAGTCTGTATTTTTCTTTTTCCATTAAAGGTTTGTGGTGCTGCACAGTTGTCTTTTTAAAGTGCTAAATTTCTAAAAAGTAGTTAAGAAGCAAGCAGATATTTTTTAAAAGTAACTTATTTCCCATCATGCGAAAGCTACTAAATATATTTGCATACGTCCTAAGATGGGAGTTATTCCATCTATAAATATTTGTTAGATGACAACTTTGTGAACATTAGGAAATTCAAAGAAGTATGAGATATGGTTTCTTTCTTTCACAGGTGTACATTCAAAATGAGGAGATAATGTTTACATAGGAGGTATATAAACCTTTGTGGTTCAGTGTGATGGATCTGACATTCAATTTCTCACTCTAACTCTAAGTAGCTATTTGATTTTTAGCACATTTTACCATTTCCAAGGCTAAGTTTTCTTGTCTATAAAATGGGGATAATAATAGTACCCAGTAGGATTGTTGGGAGGATAAAGTGAAATAAATTTTCTATGTGCCAACATAGTATGCATTCAATAAATGCTAGCTATTATCATGATTACTATTTGGCATTAATTATGTTGAAAGTTAAGTGTTGTGGGATTTTTCCAAGGTGGGGGTCTATTATTGGGAAGAGTCAGGAAAGGCTAGATAGTAGATGGGGTTTTCAAAGTGATCTTGTGAGATTGGATAGGATTTCCAAAGGCTAAAGTGGGCTATACTTGCAAGGATATTTGGACGAGCACAAAGGGACAGAGATGACTTGAGGTGGGCTTAGATCAAACTGTAGAAAGAACAGAGTTCTTGAGTAAAGCAGCTATTCTAAAATATTGAGGGATGCTCTGTGGCCACACAATTGCATCTCATTTCTACTCTTCCTTCTCCCAGGCCAATACAGTTACTAGTGATGGTACTTGTCATTCTCTGGGTATAATCACCTGGTAGGAGAAGGTGGTAAGAAGCATGAAGCTCAAAACTAGTTGTACTCATCCAATTATATAGTCCTGGCAGTTGATGTGTTTCCTGTGAGCTGTTGCAAGCAGATTTAACTCTCTTCTAAAACTTCAGATTAGAAGGAAGCGGACTTCCAAAATTAGAATTGTAATTAAAATTTGACTTTGATCAGTAGCTGCTGAGAGGATCATTAAGAGCCTTGAATATGCTGACACAGGGGGTTGTTGGGTGGATGAGGTGAGGAGGGAAGTGGAGAGATTGGAAACAAATAAAAAATTGTTAAGAAGAATTATCGAATTGCAAATATCAATTATTATGGGTCTATGGATGAGCGATTATTATATTAAAAACATTCTTGGCAGGCAGCCCGGATGGGCGTAGATAGCTGCGACTCCATCAGAGCCCGGCGTTAATTTGATTTTGCAAACATGTTTTGGTTTTCTTTCCTGTGATTGGTTTCAGAGAACACTGGACAACAGCTGGATAGAAACTGCATGTCATCTTCTGTAAACCTTGTTGAAAGATGATTTCTTCCTTCTGTAAAGCTTGTAGAACGTCATCTCAGAAGTGTGAAGGAGACAGAGGGCAAATTGGTGAAGATGGGGAATTTCTCATCCTGGGTGCAGAAGAGACAAGGGTGAGCAATGCATTCTCCAGATCCAAGGAACGGTGATCAAAGAGGGACAGATGAAGGCACTCAGGATTTGATTTTGTTTCCTTGATAGAGGGTAATGACTCACTACATGAACGATGAAGGCAGATGTGGTAAAACAATTTAAGAAAGGTATTTAGCTTTGGTTTTAGCTCTAGCTGAGCCTTCTGTGTGCTGTGGTTGCCAAAAAGACTAATATGATTGTAGGGTGCAATTATAGAAGGATATAAGAAAGTGACACATGAACTTTTAAGTGCCAGGAATGCATTCTTGTCTGCCTGGTGAACTTCTATTCATCTTTCCAATGCCAGTTCAAGGTCATCTCTTCCATGACACTTTTCCAGATCCCATGCTTACTAGGCAGAGTTAATCACTGCCATCGTGACCTGCCTCAATTTTATTGTTGCATCCAAAATTTTTCATTGCCCCACCCCTTATGTGTCTATTTGCCTTTGAGGGCAGGATCCATGTCCAAATGTTTTTGCACCCAAAGCCTAGCACTTAGTAGGTACTCAATACGTGTTTATGGTATTGTGTAGAACAGACAAGCTGCAGCATGCTTAGAGGAGAGCAAGCAGAAAGGTGAAAGGACTTAAAATCATCTTGAAACCCAGCTGGAATTACATCATGCTGCAGTTAGCAATTTAACAGTTAACTAGAGCTTTTCCCTAATTGGAGGTGGTGGTGGTGGTGAATGGCTTGTGTTGACATAGGAAGTACCTCAGGAAGGGCCTATAGTTTGCCTGGGAAGAGACTCCAAAGGAAGCCAGAAATGACTCTCTACCCAGTCACAAAGACAGGAATGAGAAAGCTACATGTGACAGGAGAAAACAATTGCATTATGCAATGAAAGGAATTATGGGTTCCCTTCTTTCTTCCCAGATATTTGACAAAATGTGTCTATGTATTTCAGGCAAATTAAGTCAGCCAAATACAAAACTGAATTTACGCCACGCGTGGAAGCATTTTCTGTGGATCCTAGAAAGTAATGCCAACAACAGGGGACCCAGATACGGTGGGGGCCCAAATTGTATGTACCAGAAGCCAGGTTCTGAGCCAAATCGAGGAGATGTAAGACCCCTCAGCCACCAAGTGTGAAACAAAGAATGCACAGAAGAGTGACGCTTCATGGCATGGGGAATTTCAATTCCACTCACCATATTTCAACTTACTGGTTTTCTCCATACAAACTTGTTATAAAATTGATGGAAAAAAAAATTGTGCAAGCATTTAACATCCTGTTTTTAGGATATTCCCAGGAATACCTGAAAATGACAGAGGAAAAGGGGAATGAAGAAGGGAGAGGAAATATATGATACCTACCAGAAATTGTGGGAGGGTGAGTTGGCCTCTTAAAAAAAAGTCATACAAAGAAATAGGAAAAATTGAAGAGGAACATGCCAAATATTCACAGATATGAAGGACTATAATATATGTATTATGACTATCTATATTTCATATCAGATAGAGCTTTTTTGTTGTTTTTGTAATCAATACAAATTGACTTGCCTAATTTTAGGGAAAATTGAATTTATTAGTGCCAGTTGTGTACAGCATTGAAGTTGAAGAATCTGGTCCTTCAAAATAAGTTGGGATAAATTGATTGTATTTTTCTCTCTTACTGCCTCTCAAAATTTAAATCCCTAGAAAAGAGATTTGGATTGTCCTAGCTTGGATCATGCAAGCACTCCTTGCCTAACAGAACACACTGATGGTCCCGATAAGACAGTATGCAGTGGGGAAGAACAGTTTCCCAAGGGAAAACCAAAGTGCTTCCTCCAGGATAGGAGGGAATGCAAGATGCAAAGCTAAAACATTAGTCATCTGCTGCAAATTCATAGACTGTTTTAGAAATCCCTTTTGACTCAAAGCACTTAGTCAGGGATTGTGTGACTGCACATTGTAAGAAAGATTCAATAATTGAGTGAGTGATTGGACTACATAACCTCCTCTCTAGCTGTGAAATTTTAAGTCTCTGTGATTTTGGAAAGAGGATCAAATCACAAGCCTCCTTTTAGGAGGAATAGTGAAACAGTCTTTTATTATTCTTATGCACAAGTTTATTTGCAAATATCCAGTATCAACCTGTATATACACAAACAAAAATACATCAATACACAACCCACAGTGCAAACAGCTTGCAATTAAAGAACCAGAATAATGCAACATTTTTTGACTTACAACTCTTCCCCCCTGCTAGCATTCTTTAAGACTTCTGTTATCAGCAATTTAGTTATACACAATAAACACATACACATGTGTGAGGAGACTGAAAAATATTTTTCTAAATGTAAATTAAGGATCTTTATACTACTGCTCTGATTCTTGAGCCTGGTTTATACTGGCTAAAAATTGCAGCTGAAAAATAATTCTCCAGATAAGGTCATTTCTTCTCATTTGAGAAGCACTGGAAAGGCTATAATAGGATTCTTCTAAGTTTTGAGATATTCGGGTTCTGTTACCTGACAGATATTAATGATGGTTTCTATCCTGATTATATTATGGGATCATAGAATTCTAAAGGTAGAAGACATTTTGAGATGTCCTCCAGTACATGTCCCTGGGATTCCAGGAAAATTACTTTAGATGGAATGGAGAGACGCATATAAAATTTGGAGATGTGGGCTCTACTCAGGGAAAGGGAAAGTGCATAATCAGGACATATGGTCTGACAAAGGCATCTCTGCCATTTCTAAATGTAAGGAGCAGTCTTAGATATGTAGCCCGGACTCTGAAATATTAGACCTTCAGGAAGAGGTCACTGATTCAGGTCTTGAAGTACTTCTCAACTTCCCTGCAGAACTTACCTAAGCAATATTTCAAATTTCTCTCATTGTCAATAATAGGGAAGGGGAAAACTTGAGGACATCAGAATCTTGTGGCACAGGAGAGTGTGTAATAGCTCTCACTGATCTTGATATAACCTCACTTTCTGTACCTCACCCCTTCTAAGCTGACAGTCAATGGTTTAGAAGGCAAAATATAGATGTTTGAAATTAGAACAGTCCTTCTAAAGCCTGAAGAGTATGGTGGCCCTGAGGGTCTGATTGGGGAGTAAAAATTGAATAAGACATTTTTATGGTCCTCTGCAAGGCTGCAAAGTGGTGGGAGAAATAAATTAGTTAACATTTATAATGTAGATAGCACAATGGCTAACCCACAGTAGGCATATAATAAATGGGTTCAATCCAAATATCAAAAATATTTCTTTAGGTAGCCCTGAATGCATCTCATTGTCAAATGAATTTTACTGACATTCAAATTTATATCTCACTATGATAACAAGCTATTTAAAGTAAGATATTTTTAATACTAAGAAATTGTTCATCTAGGCTATGCATCTGGAGTCCTGGCTGTAGAGTATTAATTGCTCCAGTTTTCTGGATAATTGAAGTTTTCTTCACTGGAGCTATGTGACAATAGCTGGATGTCACTTGAAAGGACGGACTGGCTGCTACAACTGTCTTCATGCTTCATGACTCTCTGCTTCTGAAGGCAAATGTTTTCCTAAGGTGCAGAATAAGTTTAGGGATATTAAAGGCACTCAGATACTCAGCTTAATTATAGGTTGGGTTTGCAGACCAGATATTCAAATCATCTTCCTTTCATTGGAGGAGTATTTGGTTGATTAAAACTTTTGAGGCAGCACTGACACAAACATTCCAGAGAGCATGTCAGAGACATCTGGTACTGGCAAATGGCTCTCGGAAGTCAGGAAGTCAACTCCATCCAAAAAAAGAAAAAAAAACTCTTGAGAGGGAAAGTTGGTTCAGACTTGATGCCCACATGTATGGATGACTAATCTTTTGTGTCTTTCTTTTCCAGCTCATGGCTCTGAGATAATAATTGGATTTAGGGCAACATTTCTTTGCACCCCTACCACCTGGACACACATGAATGATGCTGTTCAAAGCCCATGGCATTGGCAGGATTATTAGAACTTCTCAAAGTGCTAACTCACTTCACCTCTCTTTCTCTCTCTCTCTCTCTCTCAGTAATGCATATCCATGTGCAATGAATGAATGTCATTTCCACAGGGCAGCAGTCCACAAAGAGTGGTTTTAAGGGGTATATTGGAATCAAATCACACTGATGCACATACGAACTTAATCTTATTTAATTGTCTTTCAATTCTTCAAATTACCTCAATGAAAAAGACTCATTTTGCTGCTGGTGTTTCCTAACAGCTCAACTCTTATTGTCTCCCTTTTGAACAGAGCAAAGACCAGCTCTGACTCAGAGCTCTCAGCTAGCAAGTCTGGTTTCAACTTAACAGCATTGTCTAGTTATTTCATATATTTTTTAGTTTATCTTCTATTTTGGCAAGTGATGCTGGTTTTCAATTGGTAGTGATATAAAGTTTCCTTCATAAATAAAGTTGTGTAAGTCCAAAAAGTGAGATGATCTAAAGAAAAAGATTTAAGAACATAACAGTACAGATATGTCCTATAGTACATAATAGTGCAGACATGCTACAATAATAATACAGCTAGGAATAAAATTCTGATAGTACTACTTGAACAGTGCAAATTATAATGTATAATACTGGGTACCCAGAGAGAGACAGAAGATAGTGAAGGGGGAATGATAACCTAATATAGTCAGATATGTTAATGAGGGTGAATTCAAAGTTATGGGAATGGATGGGGTGATGATTGTTAATGGGATTATAAGTATCAGAGCTTCATTGAAGGCAAACAGGATTGAAAGGGGTTGTTCAAAGGCATGTATCCCACAGATCAGCATAGAAATATAAATAGGTGCTTGCATGATATACTTCTAAGGTATGACACTGGTACAGAGAGTTGACAACAGAGTGGTATATGGGAAAAGACTACCTATTGCATACTAGGGAGTATAATTAATAGGAATACCTTACACACAAATACTAGGGACAAATAATTAAGGGCTGAAAAGAGCTATGGGGTGTTTGGGGTCATGAGAATTGTTTAAAATGGAAAGTGATGAGGATTGTGAAATGAAGTGATGATAATGTGAGATATTGATTATCATGGACAGAACATATGCTATATGAAATTAGGAACCCCCTACTTTATAAGTCAAGCTCTTGACCTTGAGGCTTGCTCTTGTGAAACTTATGGTTCTAAGGGGAGGCTAAGCCCACCTATAATTATGCCTAGGAGTCACCTCCAGAGAACCTCTTTTGTTGCTCAAATGTGGACTTTCTCTCTCTAAGCCCAACTCAGCAAATAAATTCATCACCTTCCCCCCAACAGGGGACAGGATCACCCAGGTTAGTGATTCTCCCTGGCAATGTGGGGACTGGATTCCAGGAAGGAGAATGACTCACACCAAGGGATTGAGAATGCCTTTTTTACCAAAAGGGGGAAAGAAAGTCAACAAAATAAGGTTTCAGTGGCTAAGAGATTTCAAATAGAGCCGAGAGGCTGTCCTGGAGGTTGTTCCTATGCAAGCTTCAGCTAGATATGCTAAATGGCCATAGTCTGATAAGCCCAAGTCAACAGTAGTCCCCCACACCCTAAAGAATACCCAAGGAGTATTCTTTATATCACTAAAGAATACTTCTGTCTGAGAATCTATAAAAGTTTCACTCACTATGTTTAGTCTTCAGAAACGTAAATCCTCCAGAGAGCTCTTATGCCAGCTAAGTCCCCAAACCCAGAGGCAATAGCTTCTTCAAGAACATCAAGCAGAAGTGTCCCCCTTTCCCATAATGTCAACAACCCTTTTCAACTTGAACAAGTTAAGCTGATCACCGCCTAGACATCCCTGAAGATCTGGAAAGTGATTAAACTAGAGGAAGAGGTAGATAGAAGTTAACAAAGGATTATGAATACTGAATCTCTATGTAATTTTCTTTTTCTTGGTTGCCAGGGTATTAGAATAGCTAGAAGGAAAGAACTGAGGTGGTGGAACTGTAATCCATAACATTCTTTGAGGTTTGCAATATAGCTACTTGTTAAATTGTAATTTGAAAGTTGTTACCTTTTTGTATATATGTTATATTTCACAATAAGGAAATAACTGAAAATATGGTTCTGTAACCCATAACATCTTGGAAATTTCCTATATAACTACTTGTTAAGTCATACTTTGAAAGTTATCAACTTTTTGCATATATGCTATATTTCACAATAAGGAAATAAATGAAACTGTGGAGCTGTAACCCATAACGTTCTTTGAAATTTGCTCTCTAACTACTTGTTAAATTGCACTTGGAAAGTTATCAGTCTTACAGATATATGTTATATTCCACAAAAAAATAATAAAAATAAAATATAACAATACAAATATGTCCTATAATAGTGCAGACATGCTACAATATTAATACAGATAGGGAGAAAATTCTGATAATACTACTCGAATGGTGAAAATTTAGGAAATACTGTTGTAGATGTAATATTGACTTCACTCTAATTTTTCAAAAGAAAAAACAATTATTTTCAACTTCCAATACTTTGAAGATTAATATTAATAAATTCATTTTGATATATTTCACATCTTCAAGATTTTTCAGTGTATTATTCCACTCTGATTTAGAATTGCTTATCTGTGTAAACTTATTACATAAAAAGCATCTAGGGTGTTGGATTATATCTATTTTAATCTTTTGTATCATCTTTTGCATTTGCAGTCTGTGCCTTCACTCTTTTTGTAAAAAAAGGCACTAACAGAAAAATACTTATTTTTAAAAGGCTAGTTTTCTTCTCAAATGCTTCCTTTCTTTCTTATATTACAACCCTGTTGTAGCTGGATATGTGGGTGAGAAGTTAATTAAATTTCTCACGTGGCAATGTTCTTGCCCTTGGAATGGGAGCATGTCTCCCCTGTTCTCTATTTGCTTCCTGTTGGCTGGAAACTGGCTATGGTAGAATCCCTGCTTCAACCATGCAGATGATAATATGCCAAGAAAAGGGAGAGTAGCAAGATGGTAGGACCCTGGATATTTGATGGAACAAGTGGGGCAGAGCATCTCAGTGACCCTGATTGCCCACATTTGGGCTATGTGAAAGAGAAATTAAGCCCTTTTTTCCTTTAATCCTCCATATTGCTAGGTCTGCTTGTTATAGCACCTTGGTTTTCACTCTGAGTTCTCCTCCACCACCCAAACCACTGTCTATTAATATTACATATAATTAGTTGGCATAATGAGAAAAGGTGGGAAAGAAGGTGTCACCTTGTGCCTTTGTAAATAAATTACATTTGACTACTTCCACTGCAGTTCCCCTCCTCCTAAGGCTCAGAAAGATTTTGGGAGAAAAGTGCTGTGGAGTAACAATTTAAATACACAATATCATAAGCTAATAAATCCTAAATCTACTGCTTTATTCCTTTGTGGTGGTTTGAAGCTGTTTGTACCCCAGAAATAACATGTTCTTAAATCTAATACATTCCTATGGATGTGAATCTGTTATAAGATTTTGATGAGGCTACTTCAGTTAAGATGTGGTCCACTTCAATCTGGAGGATCTCAATCCTATAACTGAATCCTTTACTATCAGAATGAAACTCAGACACACAGAGAAAGCCACAGAGAGCGGCCAGAAACTTAACATCAACAGAACCAGGAAGAGGCCAGGAGAGGCCACCATGTGCATTGTCATGTGACAGAGGAGCCAAGGACCAAAGACCAAGGTCACCAGCAGCCAGCCCCAGAATGTCAGTCTTTGGGAATAAAACATAGCCTCAGTTACGCCTTGATCTGGACTTTTTTCTTAACCTCAAAACCATGAGCAAATAAATTCCCATTGTTTAAACTGATCCATTGCATGGAATTTCCTTGAGCAGCCTAGGAAACTAAAAGATTTTAGTACTAGGAGAGTGGCATGCTGCTATTGTAAATACCAAAAATGTAGAAATGGCTTTGGGATTAGGGAATGGGTAGGGGCTGGAATAATTGGGAGGTGCCTGATAGAAAAGGTCTAGATTGCTTTGAAGAGACTGTCGGTAGAAATATGGATGCTAAAAGTACATTTGATGAGGCCTTAGAAGGAAATGATGAATGTATTACTGGAAACTAGAGGAAAGGTGATCTTTGTTTTAATGAGGCAGAGAACTTGGCAAAATTGAGTTCTGATGTCAAATGGAAGACAGAACTTGTGAGTTATTGTTCTGGTTTGCTAATGCTGCTTTTTTGAAAAACACTAGAAATGGATCGGCTTTTATAAAGGGGGTTTATTTGGTTACAAAGTTGCAGTCTTAAGGCCATAAAGTGTCCAAGGTAAGTCATCAACAATCAGGTACCCTCACTGGAGGATAGCTAATGGTGTCCAGAGAACCTCTATTAGCTGGGAAGGCATGTGGCTGGTGATTGCTCTAGAGCTCTGGTTTCAAAATGGCTTTCTCCCAAGACATTCCTCCCTAGGCTGCAGCTCCTCAAAAATGTCACTCTTAGTTGTTCTTGGGGCCTTTGTTCCCTCTTAGCATCTCAGAGCAAAAGTCTGCTTTCATAGGCTGTCTCCAAAATGTTGCTCTATAAGTTGCAGCTCCTCTCTCAGCTCCTGTGTGCCCTTCAAAGTGTCCCTCTTGGCTGTGTCAAGCTCATTCCTGTCTGAGCTTTTATAGTGCTCTAGTATACTAATCAAGGCCCACACTGAATTCACAGGGCCACAAGTCCATGGAAATTATCCAATCAGAGTTATCACCTACAGTTGTGTGGGTCACATCTCCATGGAAACAAAGAATTACAATCTAATCAACACCAATATGTCTGCCCACACAAGACTGCATTAAAGAATATGGCTTTTTCTGGGGGACATAATATATATACAAGCCGGTACAGTTATGAACTTGGATATTTAGCTAAGTTTGGAAAGTGCAGCCTGGTTTCTCCTTGAAGCTTATAGTGAATAGAGTGAGGAAGAGGATAAGCTGAGAACTGAATTCCTGGGTACAAAGAAATCAGAAATTGAAGTTTTGGAAAATTCTGAGCTTCCAGAAAGTGTCCCCAGAGAATAGTGCTCCATGTGAGGATTTAATTGAACATGAAACCAGTCAGCCATTTCATGGGAAGCCAGGATTGGAAATGCAGTTATACAGGAAAGATCTATGAAAGGCTCTATTGCCAGCCTGGACTAAAAGGGACAGAGAAGGGATAAATTGAAGTAAGAATAACTTGAAGACCAGAACCATGAAAATTGAATTCTGGACAGAAGATATATCCATGGGCCAAGAGAGAGGGCCCACCCATGTGTGTGAAAAGAGTAAGTCTGCCCCAACCCTTGGAGACGGCAGGGCTCCTGTTATTCAGGAAGAGGGTTGTCTTCTCAGTGCTCAGAGAGGATGGAACCGTTACCCCAGTGTTTGGGAAGAGCACAGCTGTAGTACAAGGAGGGGTAGGGCTACTACTCCATTGAACTCAGAGGACAGAATGTCAATACCCAGAGGACTCTCAGACCTTGAAATCTAATGGAATTTGCCTTCCTGGGTTTCATAATTGTTTGAGATGCTTTCCTCCAATTTCTCCCTCCTGGAATGGAAATGTTTATCACATGCTTGTCTCTCAGTTGTATATTGGAAGCAGATAACTTGTTCTCTAGATTTCACAGGTCCACAGACAGAAGGGAATTTTGTGCCAGGACACATCACACCTATAACTGATTTTGATGAGATTTTGTACTAAGCATTGTTTCTGAAAGGACTTAAGGCTTTTTAGATATTATGATGGAATGAATGTATTTTGTATGTAAAAAGAACATGGCTTTTTGGGGTCCAGAGGGTGGAGTGTGCTGGTTTGAGTCTGTATGTACTTCAGAAAAAACATACTCTTAAATATAATCCATTCCTGTAGGTGTGATCCCATTGTAAGTGGGAGTTTTTGATGAAGCTACTTCAGTTAAGGTGTGGCCCAGCCCAATCAGGTTGGGCCTTAATCCTATTACTGGACTCCTATATAAGTGGAATGAAATTCAGTCAGAGAGAAAGCCCTGGGTACTAGCCAAAAGCTGAAATTCATTGAAATGTGGAAGAGAACAGAGAGGCCAGGAGAGGCTGCCATGTGCATTGCTGTGTGACAGAGAAGCCAAGGACTCAAGACCATGGATTGCTGACAGTCCCACAAATCCAGTCTTCAGGAAGAAAGCATCAGTTTGATGACACCTTGATTCAGACACTTTTTTCTAACTTGAAAACCATGAGCAAATAAATTCTTATTAAGTTGAAAAATTGCATGTTATTTACTTGAGCAGCCTAGAAAACCAAAACAACCATCGTTTAAGTAGGAAACCAATTCTGGGTATGTTAAGGAAAAAGTAAATAGAAGTATTCCAGAAAGCTCATAAACCAAGGGAAAAAAGGGAAGACCCAGGTTTCATAAAGAGGATGAACTAGTGCCTGGGGATGGGTGGAGTTAGGTCTGGATAGCAAGAACTCTTATGGATTTCTTCCAATGATTTGTTCTTCATTTGTGCCCTGCTCAAGATTCAGATTCTTTGGAGAGAGAATCCATTTACCCAACCTTGGGTCTTATAACTACACCATCTCCAGATGAGGGTGGAAACACCTTGATTGTCAGCCACTATGAAATGGAGAATGGGTAGTTCATCAAAGGAAAATTGAAGCTCTGTTATACTGTGCTCACCAGAGTGTTACAACCATTTTGCACTGGCTGAAAAGCAGTGCTTCCCAACTCTGTGTTGTGTGGCATCTTGCTGGTAGCTTGAAAGCAGACATGTTAGGATTACTTACATGGTGGCTTTGGTCAAATGATACATACTGGGGTCTTTTCTTCATAAAGCTAGTTGTTAAACCTTTACCACAGCACCACCGACTATACACTTTCCTTCATTTCACTTGGTATTTCCTGTAATATCCATTATTAAATAGGCTGACCTTGCATCAGACTGAAGAGAAGTGGGAGTTTACATTGGCTCAGGAAAAAACATCTGATGAGAATGATTTTTTTTATATGGGAAGATAATAAACATTCCCACAAATCAACACATTTTATTAGTTGACATGAAAATTAAATTCACCTCTGTAGAATGTGTGCCTGTTTAAAATGACGTTCTTGGATCCTCTTTCAGCTTATACAATTCTGAGAAAAAGATTCTAGAATGGTATTCTCTTTTTGTTTGGAATAAAAACAGCCCTGCTTTTTTAAAAAAAAATATTTTGAAAGTGTGAGTCTTCCAACTTCACTCTTCTTTCATATGATGTTTTTAGGTATTCAATGCACCTTATTTTTCTATATAATTTTATGATTGGCTTTTCCATTTCTACAAAGTCTGTTGGAATTTTAATTGTGGTTGTGATGAATCTGTAAATTTCTCTGAGTAGAATTAACATCTTGACAAAATTTAGCTTTCCAATCCGTGAATATGGAATATTCTCCCATTTATTTAGATTTTCTTTTCTTTTATTTAGCAATGTTTTGTAGTTTTCCATGTATAAGTCCTTTATACCCTTGATTAAATTTATTCCCAGATGTTTGATTCTTTTAGCTGCTATTATAAATCAAATTTTTTTCTTAATTTCCTCTTCAGATTGCTCATTACTAGCATATAGGAACACAACTGATTTTTGCATGTTGATCTTGTACTCCACCATGCTGCTGAATGCATTTATTAGCTCTAGTAGCTTTGATGTAGATTTTTCAGGATTTTCTATGTGTGGGATAATATTATCTGCAAATAGTGAAAGTTTTACTTCTTCCTTTCCAATTTTGACACTTTTTATCTCTTTTTCTTCTGAATTGCTCTGACTAGAATATCCACCACGATGTTGAATAACAGGGGTGATAGTGAGCATCCTGTGTTGTCCCTGATCTTAGAAAAAAATTTCCATTCTTTCACCACTGAGTATGATGTTAGCTGTGGGTTTTCATATATGCCCTTTATCATATTGAGGGTGTTTCTTTCTATTCCTAGTTTTCTAAGTGTTTTTATCAAGAAGTGGTGCTGGATTTTGTCAAATTTTTTTTTCTGCATCAATTGAGATGATCACCTTTTTTTCCTTTGTTCTAATAATGTGGTGTGTTACATTAATTGATCTTCTTATTTAGAACTATCCTTGGATGCCTGGGGTAAATCCCACTTGTTCATGGTGCATACTTCTTTTACCTGTTGTTGGACTCAGTTTCCTAGTATTTTGTTGTGGATTTTTTGCATCTACAAATAAAGGATATTAGTCTATATAGCCTATAATTGTATTTTTTGAGGTATCCTTATATGGCTTTAGTATTAGGGGAATGCTGGCCTAATAGAATGATTTGGGAAGTTTTCCTTCCTCTTCAATATTTAGAAAGAGTTTGAGCAGAATTGGTGTTAATTTTTCTTTGAATATTTAAAAAATTATACCAGTGGATCCATCTGCTCCTGGGGTTTTTCTTTGTTGGGAACTTTTTGATTACTAATTCAATCTCTTTTCCTGTTATTGGTCTGTTGAGATCTTCTAGTTCTTCTTGAGCCAGTGTAGTTAGTTTGTGTGTTACTAGGAATTTTTCCATTTTTATGGATTTTCTAATTTGTTGGCATACATTTGTTCATAGTATCCTCTTTTTTCCAGTTTGCTAATGCTGCCGTTATGCAAAATACAAGACATGGATTGTCTTTTATAATGGGGGTTTATTTGGCTACAAATTTAGCATTCTAAGGCCCCAAAAGTGCCCACACTAAGGCATTAACAAAAGAATACATTTACTGAAGAATGGCTAATGGTGTCCAGAACACTTCTGTCAGCTGTGAAGGTACATGGCTGGCAGCTGCTGGCCCTTTGCACCTGGGTTGCATTTCAAAATGGTGTTCTCCAAAATGTCTCTGCATTTCTCTTAGCTTAGTATCTCTCAACATCATTCTGTCTGCATCTCCAAGTGTCTCCAAGTGTCAGCAAGCATCTGGGCCTTGGCTTAGCACATCCTGGGGCATTTTCATCTCTCTGCTCTCTGTGCAAGCTCCCTTTAAAGGACTCCAGTAAACTAATCAAGACCCACACTGAATGGGTGGGGCTACACCTCCATGGAAATAATCTAATCAAAAGTATCACCTACTTTGGGATGAGTCACATCTCCAACCTAATCCAAATATACCACAAAATTGGGTTAAAACATGGCTTTTGGAGAGACATAATATATCCAAACTGTCACACTTTTATGGTCCTTTTAATTCTGTGTGGCCATTAGTATTGCTCCCCCTTTCATTTCTAATTTTATTACATGTGCTCTTTCTCTTGTTTTTCTGTGTTACTCTAGCTAAGGGTATATCAATTTTATTTATCTTTTCAAATGAACGATTTTTGGTTTTATTGATTCTCCATGTTGTTTTTTAAAATATTCTATTTTATTTATCTCTGCTGTAATCTTTGTTATTTCCCTTCTTCTGCTTGCTTTCAGTTTAGTTTGTTCTTCTTTTTTATATCCTCCAGTAGTGAGGTTAGGTCTCTGATTTCAGTTCTTTCTTATTTCTTAATGTAAGTAATTAGAGGTATAAATTTCTCTTTCACCACTGTCTTTGCTCCTTCCAATAAATTTTGGTATTCTGCACTTTAATTTTCATTCACCAAAAAATATTTCCTAATTTCCCCCGTGATTTCTTCTTTAATCCATTCATTGTATGAGTGTGTTGTTTAATTGCCAAATAATTGTGGACATTCCAGTTATCCCTCTTTTATTGATTACTAACATCATTCCACTGTGGTTGGAGAAGATACATCATATAATTTCAGTATTTTTAAATTTATTGAAACTTGTTTTATGACCTAACATATGGTCTGTTCTGGCAAATGATCCATATGCACTAGAGAGGAGTTTGTGTTCTGCTATTATTGGGTGAAGTGTTCTATATATATGTTATATGTCATTTTATGGTATCACTGAAGTCTTCTATTTTCTTATAAATCTTCTGGCTAGTTGCTCTATACATTATTGAAAGTGTTGTATTGAAGTATCCTACAACTAATATAGAATCATCTTTCTTACTCTTCAAATCTGTCAATATTTGCTTTATTTATTATGGGGATCTTCCATTTAAATGTACATATATTCATTATTGCATGCTTTCTTGTTGAATTGATCCCTTTACAATATATAGTGACCTTATTTGCCCCTTGTAGCTTTGTTTTTGTTTTTTTTTTTTTTTGACTAAAATACTAGGATATTAGTATAGGTACTGCAGCTCTGTTTTGGTTACATTTTTTTCCATCCTTTTATTTTCAACTTATCTGTGTCTTTAAATTTGAGTCTGTTTTAAACAGCGTTTAGTTGGGTGTGCTGCTTTTAATCTGTCATGTACCCCATAAAAGACCATGTTCTCTTAATCCATCCCTGTGGAGCAGATCTCTTGTTGGGTGGGGACATTTTGATTAGGTTGTTTCCGTGATGTGACCCACCCAATTCAATGTGTCTTAATCCTTTACTGGAGTCCTTTAGAGGAGGGTGGGGGAGAAAGAGACTTAGAAAGAAAATTCTCTGAGAGAAGCAAGAAGGACCCACAAGAGAAGCTAAGAGATATTTTGGAGAGAGAGTCATATTGAAACCAGATTCCAAGAGCAAAGAACAAGCAGATGCCAGCCATATGCCTTCTCATGTTGCAGAGGAACTCAGGAACCAAGGACCAGAAGATGCCATCCATGTGACTTCCCATGTGGCAGAGGAACCCCAGATGTCATCAGTCTTTCTTCAGAGAAGGTATTGTCCTATTGGTGTCTTAGTTGGGACATTTTCATGGCCTTAGAATTGTAACTTGTAACTTAATAAATACCCATTGTTAAAAGACAATCCATTTCTGGTATATTGTATTCCAGCAGCTTTAGCAAAAGGGAACAGATTTTGGTACCAGGAGTGGGGTGCTGCTGCAATTTGCAAATACCAAAATATTAGAATGGCTTTATAAATTGATAAGGGGAAGATTCTGGAAGAATTGTGAGAAGCTTGATAGGAAAGGCCTAGATTGCTTTGAAGATACTATTGGTAGAAACATGGAGGCTAAAGATAGTTTCAATGAGGACTTAGAAATGATGAATGTGTTAATGCAAACTGGAAGAAAGGTGATCCTTGTTTTAAAGTGGCAGAGAATTTGGCAAAATTGAATATTGGTGTTGGATGGAAGGGAGAATTTGAAAGTGATGAGATGGGATACTTAGCTGAAGAGATTTCCAAACTAAATGTGGAAAATCTAGCCTGGCTTCTCCTTGCAGCTTATAGTAAAATGTGAGTTGATAACTGAACTTTTAGGTTCAAAGAAATGAGAAATTGATGGTTTGGAAAATTCAGATTTTCTGGAAAGTGTGTCTGCAGAAGATTGTGCCCAATGTGGTTTGGTTATCAAAACCTTGAACCAGTCAGCCATTTAGGGAGAGCTAGGCTTGGAGATGGAGTTATCCAGAAAGGATTTGTGGAAAGTCCTATTGTCTGACGGTTGGGATCCCTGTATGCTGCATGCCAAACTGAACAGATTTTGTGAGAGCTGCAGAAATGGAACCACTGCCACCCTGGACTAAAAGGAACAGATTGAAGGAAAAATGACTTCAAAGGCAGAACCATGGAAGCTAAGGTCTGGAGCTAAGAAACCTTGGGCCAGGAGAGTAGACCCACCCATGCACATGGAAAGGGTGAGTTTGCCCTGGAGTTTGCAGAGTGTGGGTCCCAGGCCTCAGAGAAGTTGAAGCACATTTTCTGGAGATTGGGCAGAGCCTGGCCACCACCCCACTCTTCTAAGGGGATTGAGAGTATGCCCCAGAAAGGTAGGGAGTCCAGGAGCCTCCTCAAGACTTAAAGAGGGTGGAGCTGAGACCATGGTGGTTTTCCCAAAGCTTGAGAGATTGGAGCTGATGTGTAAGCCTGTGGAGAAGGTAGGACTGCCAGTCTCTCAAGCCCTGATGATAAAACATCTTTCTGTAAATGACTCTCAGACTTTGAAATCTAATGGAGTTTGCCCTGCAGGTTTTTGGAACTGTTTGGGTCCAGTGACCCATTTTCCTTTCAATTTCTCCCTATGACATGGAAATATTTATACTATAACTGTCACTTCATATTGGAATCAGGTAGCATGTTCTGCATTTCAAAAGTTCACAGCCAAAGGGGAAATATGCCTTAGGACAAACCATGCCTACAACTGATTTTGGTGAAAATTTATATTTATTTATTGTTAATGAAATGATTTAAGGTTTTTGTGATATTGTGATGAAATGAATGTATTTTGCATATGGGAAGAACATGTCTTTTTGGGGCCCAGAGGGTGGAGCATTCTGATATGAAACTGTTCTGTTACTCATAAAAGGCCATGTTCTCTTATTCCATCCCTGTGGGGGCAGACCTATTGTTGGGTGGGACAATTTGATTGGGTTGTTTCCATGGAAATATGACCCACTCAATACAAGGTAGGTCTTAATCTCTTACTTGAGCTGAGCTGAGAGAGAGAGAGAGAGAGAGAGAGAGAGAGAGAGAGAGAGAGAGAGCGAGAGAGAGCTTAGAAAGAAAATGTCCCAGGAGAAGCAAGAAAGACCCACAAAAGAAGCTAAGAAAGAAACACCCAGAGACATTTTGGAGAGAGAGCCTTATTGAAACCAGATCCTGGAGTGAAGGACCAGCAGACAACAGCCATGTGTCTTCCCATGTGACAGAGGAATCCCAGATTCCATCAGCCTTTCTTCAGAGAAGGTATTATCCTGTTGATGCCTTAATTGGGACACTTCATGGCCTTAGAATTGTAACTTGTAACTTAATAAATCCCCAATGTTAAAAGCCAACCATTTCTGATATTTTGTATCTGGCAGCATTAGCAAACTGGAACATTGGGTCATAACTTTTTATCCATTCTTCCAATCTTTGCCTTTTTACTGGAGTGTTTAATCCATTTACATTGAAAGTAATTACTGGTAATGTGACTTTCTTCTACCATTCTGCTATTTGCTCATTGTACATCTTATACTTTTCCTGTCCCTCATTTCTTCCATTAATGCATATTTTCATATTTGCTTGATTTTTGTAGTCTAACATTTTGTGTCCTTTCTCATTTCCTTCCATGTATTTTTCAGATATTTCCTTTTTCGTTAACATGGGCCTTTAATTTGCTACCCTAAGTCTATAGCAGTCACATTTGATTTTTCATCCCTATGTTTATTTACTGCTCCTCTTTTTTATCAGTGTCTCTGTGATGTTTCCTCATCTCCTTCTATTTCTCTTTATTCATTCTAAAAGTCAAACATTTTCACAAGGTGGTTGGAAGCAGGGCCCCAACACTCAAATAGAATGTTATATTACCCTGCCTTTAACCTGTGAAGTAGATAATTGATGGAACCTCTGAAATTTTTCAAGTGACTGTTCCGTGATCTCTTAGGAATTCTTTCTTTCCCTTTAGTTTTTGTGCTAACTGTAAATGTAAATGTAACCCTAGGCAATTTTTCTAATTAGAAAAATTGTAGGTTTACAGAAAAATCATGTTAAAAATAGAACATTTCCATGTATTCCTCTATCATTAACACTTTGCATTGGTGTTAGACCATTGTTACAGTTGATGGAAGAATATTAAAATTGTACTATCAACTATAGTCCATAATTTATATTAGAGTTTTTTTTTTCTTCCCATATA
This sequence comes from Choloepus didactylus, assembly GCF_015220235.1. Lineage (NCBI taxonomy): Eukaryota > Metazoa > Chordata > Mammalia > Pilosa > Megalonychidae > Choloepus > Choloepus didactylus. The sequence continues at coordinate 23,597,594 of NC_051309.1, forward strand.
CCACCTGTGTTGGTTTGGAGCTCTTATTTACCCCAGAAAAGACTACATTCTTTTTTTTTAATTTTAATACATTTTTTATTGAGATTGTTCACATATCATACAATTATCCAAAAATCCAAATTATACAATCAGTTGCCCATGGTACCATCATACAGCTGTGCATCCATCACTGGAATTAATTTTTTTTTAATATTTAGAACATTTTCATTACTCCAGAAAAGAAATAAAGACAAAAAAAGGAAACTCAAATCCTCACTATACCCATAACCACCTCCCCCATTATTGATTCATAGTTTTGGTATAGTACATTTGTTACCATTGATGAAAGAATGTTAAAATACTAACTGCAATATATACCTTGCAATAAGTATATATATTTTTTTCTATATGCCCATCTATTATTAACTTCTAGTTATAGTGTCATATATCTGTTCTATCTCATGGGAGAGATTTCTAATATTTGTACAGTTAATCATGGACATTGTCCACCACAAGATTCATGGTTTTATACATTCCCTTCTTTTAACCTCCAACTTACCTTCTGGTGACATATGTGACTCTGAGCTTACCCTTTCTACCACATTCACACACCATTCATTGCTATTAGTTATTCTCACAACATGCTCCCATCACCTCTGTTCATTTCCAAATGTTTAAGTTCACCCTAGTTGAACATTCTGCTCATGATAAGAAACTGCTCCTCATTCTTTAGCCTTGTTCTATATCCTGGTAACTTATATTTCATGTCTATGAGTTTGCATATTATAAATAGTTCATATCAGTGAGATCCTGCAATATTTGTCCTTATGTGTTTGTCTTATTTCACTCAACAATGCCCTTAAATTTTCTTCATCAACCAATTTTTTTAAAGATGTTTTTGTTCACACACCATACATTCCATCCTAAGGAAACAATTGATGGTTCCCAGTACAGTCATATATTTATGTATTCACCACCATCACCTCTATCTATATAAGGACATCTCCATTTCTTCTGCAAAGAAGGAGGAAGAGTCAAAGAAGGTAGAGACACAAAAGAAAAAGAAAAAAGAAAGAGAGAGAGAAAAAACATGACAGCTATGAATCAACAAAAGGAAAGATAGCATTAAACTAAAGTAGAATAAAGAGTCAGACAATATCTCCAATGCCAGGAGTCCCATACCCTTCCTCTAGATACTCCCCCCTCCCCCATATGCATTTAGCTTTGGTATATTGCCTTTGTTTTATTAAAAGGAAGTGTAATACAATGTTTCTGTTAATTGTAGTCCCTAGTTTGCATTGATTGTATTTCCCCCCCAATCCCACCCTATTTTTAATGCCTTGCACTGTTGACATTCATTTGTTCTACCTCATGTAAAAACATATTTTTACCTTTTATCACGATCATTGAGCACCCTAGGTTTCACTGAGTTATACAGTCCCAGTCTTTATCTTGCCTCTTTCCTTCTGGTGTCCCACATGTTCCTAACCTTCCTTTTTCAACCACACTCGCAGTCATCTTTGTTCAGTGTACTTACATTGCTCTGCTACTATCTCCCAAAATTGTTTTCCAAACCTCTCACTCCTGTATTTTCCTTTCAGTCTGTAGTGCTCCCTTTAGCGTTTCCTGTAGAGCAGGTATCTTGTTCACAAAATCTGTCATTGTCTGTTTGTCAGAGAATATTTTAAACTCTCCCTCATATTTGAAGGACAGTTTTGGTGGTTTTTCTCTTTCAGTATCTTAAATATATCACACCACTTCCTTCTTACCTCCATGGTTTCTATTGAGAAATCCATACATAGTCTTATCAAGTGTCCTTTGTATGTGAAGGATCACTTTTCTCTTGTTGCTTTCAGGATTCTCTCTTTATCTTTGATGTTTAATAATCTGATCAAGTGTCTTGGCATAGGTCTATTCAGATCTATTCTGTTTGGGGTACACTTGTGCTTCTCGGATCTGTAATTTTATGCCTTTCATAAGAGATGGGAAATTTTCACTGATTATTTCCTTTATTATTGCTTCTGCCCCTCTTCCCTTCTCTTCTCCTTCTGGGACACCAATGACACTTACATTTCTGCTTTACTTGTTGTCAGTTAATTCCTGGAGACTTTGCTCATATTTTTCCATTCCTTTCTGTATCTGTTCTTTTGTGTGTAGGCTTTCAGGTGCCTTGTACTTCAGTTCCTGAGTGTTTTCTTCTGCCTCTTCAGATCTTTTCTTGTATGTCACCATTGTGTCTTTAATCTCTTGTGTTGTGCCTTTCATTTCCATTGATTCTGCCAGTTGTTTTTTCAAGCTTTCAATTTCTACCTTTTGTACACCCAGTGTATTCATTATGTGGTTCACCTCTTGCCATATCTTCCCTAAACTTTTTGAACTGATTTAGCATTAATTGTTTAAATTCCTGTATCTCAGTTGAAGTGTAAGTTTATTCCTTTGACTGGGCCATAACTTTGTTTTTCTTAATGTAGGTTTTAGTTTTCTGTTGTCTAGGCATCTGATCTCCTTGGTTACGCCAATCAGATTTTCCTAGACCAGAATGGGCTCAGATCTCAGAAGGAGGCAATAGTATCATGTCTCCCTGAGGGTGTGTCTTAGAAGGCTGATGCACCCTGTGAGGCCTCAAGTCACTGTGCTTTTCTGCCCAGCAGGTGGTGCCTGTCAGCCTGTAGCTCAAGACTAGTTCAAGGAGGTGTGGCCTGTGGCTGTTTTCCCCCAGGTTCTGGGGCCTGGTTCTGAATGGAAGGCGGGTAGTAGAGCTGGGTCTCACCTCTTTCCTCTTAAGGAAGATACCCCCCCCACCAGGGAGAGGTCATTAGCCTTTGAATAGCTTCTCTGCCTATGCTATCTCCACCCTTGTCTGGGTCAGAGCACTGGGAAAGGAAAATGGTTGAAGCTTTCTCCACTGAGACAATGAATGGACAGAAATCCCCCATTCAGGGTCAGAATGTGGCCACCCTCGGTTTCACCCATTGGCCAGAGACAGCATTCGATCCTCTGGGCTCCCCCACCCTCCCAGAGAGGTCCTTCAGCTCTCCAAGGTCAGTCATCACTAAAAGCCTTTGTCTGCTTGTTGGGTGTTCATAGCTTGCATTGAACAGTCCATGTTTGTTAACTAAAACCCCAGTTGGAGCTCAGCTGAGCTATAGTTGCTTGGAGAGTGCTGCTCTCTAGCACAGTGAGGGTTTGCAGTTCAGGCAGTGGGGGGAGGGGGCTCCTTGCTTGGGTCTGCAGATTTTACTTACAGATTTTATGCTGGGATCTTGGGCATTCCTCGCAATTCAGGTTGGTGTATGATGAGTGGATGGTCATGTTTGTCCCCCCACAGTTATTCCAGATTATTTACTAGTTGTTCCTGGTTGTTTATCAGTTGTTCCAGGGGGACTAACTAGCTTCTACTCCTCTATGTGCCACCATCTTAGAGCCTCTCCCTCCCTCTCTTCAAGACTATGTTCTTTTAAACCATCCCTGTGGGGGCAAACCTATTGTTGAGTGGGACCTTTTAAATAGGCTGTTTCCATGGAGATGTGATGAAGCCTATTTAGAGTGGGTCTTAATCCTCTTGCTGGAGTCCTTCATGAGAGGATAAAAGACAGATGAAACTCAAAGAGCCCAGAGAAGCTAAGAAAAAGAAAAAAAAAAAAAAAAAAAACAACACCTGAGAGACAGTAAGAGAGAAATGCCCAGAAACATTTTGGAGAGAAAGAGCCATTTTGAAAACAGAGCCCAGGAGAGAAGGATGCTGGACTTGTGCTTTCCCATGTGACAGAGGAACCCCAGATGCCATCAGCCTTTCTTCAGAGAAGATATCATTCTATTGCATATATATTGCCTTCTGGCTACTTTAGCAAACTGACACATGACCCTATAATTAATACTTTGCATTAGTGTGGTTCTTTTTTATAATAATGTAAATTTTTTACTTGTACTATTCACAACAGTCTGTCATTTACAATAGGATTCACTGTGTTATACAGCCACATGTTTTATCTTTTAATTTTGATTCTAGTAACATAGATGTGACTTAAAATTTCCCCCTTTAACTGCATTCACATCTATAAATCAGTTCTGTTAATTACACTCACAATATTGTGTTACCATCATTGCCACCCATTTACAAAATATTACAATCAACCAAATAGAAATTATTCACAAATTAAGCATTAACTTCTGATTATTTACCCCCAACCCAGCCCCTGGTAACCTATATTCTAGATTCTAACTCAATGAATTTGCTTATTCTACTTTTTTCATCAGTGAGATAATACAATGTTTGTCCTTTTGTGTCTGGCTTATTTCACTCAACATAATATCTTCAAGGATCATCCATGTTGTCACATGTATAAGAGCTTCATTTCTTTTTACAGCTGAATAATATTCCATTGTATGTATATACCACAATTCATTTCTCCATTCTTCTGTTGATGGACACTTGGGTTGTTTCATCTTTTGTCAATTGTGAATACTGCTGCTATGAACATTAGTGTGAAAATATCTGTTTGAATCCTGCTTTCAATTCTTTTGGGTATATGACTAGTAAAGGTATTGCTAGGTCATGTGGTGGTTCCATACTTAGCTTTCTGAGGCACTTCCAAACTACCTTCCACAGTGGATGCTTAATTTTATATTCCCACCAGCAATGAATGTGCATTCCTATTTTTACACATTCTCTCCAACACTTGTAATTTTCTATTTTATTTTTGTTTTAAACAGTAGCCATTCTGGTGGGTGTGAAATGGTATCTCATTGTGGTTTTGATTTGCATTTCCCTAATAGCTAGTGATGTTGGGCATCTTTTCATATGCTTTTTAGCCATTTGTATATCTTCTTTGGAGAAATGTCCATTCGAGTCTTTAAATTTTAAAAATTGGTTTGTTTTTCTTTCTATTGTTGAGTTCTAGGATTTCTTTACATATTCTGGATGTTAAACCTTATTGGATACATGGTTCCAAACATTTTATCCTATTGAGTAGGTTGTGTTTTCACTTTTTTGATAAAGTCTTGTGATGCTCACAGGTTTTTAATTTTGATGAGGTTACATTTATCTATTTTTCTTTTTTTGCTCATGCTTTGTTTGTAGTCTAAGAAACCCCTGCGTAACACAAGATCTTAAAGATACTTCCCTACATTTTCTTCTAGGAGTTTTATAGTCCTGATTCTTGTACTTAGGTCTTTGATCCATTTTGAGTTAATTTTTGTATAAGATGGGAGATAGGGGTTCTCCTTCTTTTTTTTTTTTTTTTTTTTTTTTTTTGCATATGGATATCCAGTTCACCAAACATCATAGAGACAATTCTTTCCTAATTGAGTGGATTTGGCAGCCTTGTCAAAAATCAATTGGCTGTAGATATGAGGGTCTATTTATGTACTCTCAGTTTGATTCCATTGGCCTATATGTCTATCTGTGTGTCAGTACCATGCTGGTTTGACCACTGTAGCTTTGTCACAAAAGCTTTCAAGTCAGGAAGTGTATGTCCTCTATCTTCATTCTTATTCAAGATGGTTTTGCTATTCAGAGTCCCTACTCTTCCAAATAAATTTGATAATTGCCTTTTCCATTTCTGTAATGTAGGCTGTTGGAATTTTGATATGGCTTGTGTTGAATCTGTAAATCATTTTGGGTAGAATTGATATTTTAACAATATTTAGCCTTTCAATCCATAAATAGAAGTATTATCTTACATCTGCTCAGAACTCAATAGGACATTAATAAATATAGGTTGAATAAATGCATGAATAACAAAACCACAAACATTTTGAGGGGAAATATGGCATATTATACTTCTCATGTTCTCTCACAGAGTTTAACACAGTGCTGTAAACAAATTTATAGTGGAGCACTACACAGAAATGAAAATTAACCGGCTATTGTTACCCACAACCAAGTGAAAAAGTATCACAAATTTAATGTTGAGCAAAAAAACTGAGTCACAAATGATTACATACTGTATTATTCCATTTGTTTACAAATAAAACACTTTATAGAAATGACAACACTAATCTATGGATGGGGGCATGAGGAGGGCTTCTGATGTGTTGACAATTGTTTTAGTTTCCTCATTGCTAAAGTAAATATAATGCAATGGGTTGGCTTAGATAATGGGAATTTATTGGCTCATGATTTTGAGGCTAGGAAAAGTCCTAAATCAAGGTGTCATCAAGGTGATGTCCAAGAAGACTGATATTCTGGGGTTGGTTGCTGGTGATCCTTTGTCCTGGGTTTTTATGTCACATGGCCATGCACATGGCAGACTCTCCAGTTCACTCTTCTCTTCTGTTTCTGTTAACTTTCGGCTTCTGGCCTCTCCTTCTGTGAACTATTTTCTTCTCTCTGTGACTTTTCCTATAAGGCTTTCAGTAATAGGATTCAGACCCATTCTGGTCCACACCTTATCTGAAGTGACCTCATCAAAAGGTCCTATTTATAAGAGTTCACACTTACAGTAATGGATTAAGTTTAGGAACACGTTTCTGGGGTACATAGCACCAAACTACCACAACAACCTTCTATTCCTTCATGTTTTTGGTAACCACATGGACGTGTTTACTTAAGGATACTTCATTGAGTTCTACAATTACAATTTCACTGAGCTCTATAATTGTGATTTATTCTTCAGTAAGAAAGTCAAGATCTATTAACAAGAAAAAATGAATAGAGGCCAAAAAGGGGATATGCTGAAAAATAAGCAAGATAGAGTTGAGAAGACAAAAACATTTATACATAGTAAACTTATGAAACCAAGCAAGCAATCAATAAAGCAAGGAAGATCAATTGATTGATCTATTGAGAGTTGGCAAACCTTTTTGTAAAAGGACAGCTAGCAAATATTTTAGTCTTCTGGGCCACATACACTCTTTGTTTTTCTTTTTTTTTTTAAACAATATTTTTAAAATGTGAGGAAAAAAAACACATTCTTAGTTTGCTGGTCATACTGGCCATAAGCCAGATTTGGTTTAGGGTCATAATTCCTTATTCCTCAGATAGATGGTGCTAATGCTAGATGATTAAAATGCAATTCTTGCCCTCTCAGTGGTAATATTCCAAGGATTCCTTCATTCACAGATCTTTAGTGGGCCCTTTTATATGCTGTAAGGGGATGACACAGCTATATAAACCTATAAATTAGAGTGTAATGTGATGAGTATCCTAACAGAGGTACAGTGCCTGAGAAAATAGAAAAACATGAAACTTTCTATTTTTTGAGGTAATATTTATTTTATAAATAGGTAAGGATTTACCAGGTGGAGAAGAGGGGAAGGCATTCTGCATAGGGGGAACATCATCAATAAACCCACATGGGAATTAAAGGATATAATATATTATTATATTATAGATTATTATTTTATGAAAATGTGTGACTGAGACGTGTATAAGGTGATAGAGCACAAAGCTAGAGCTGCGTTTCTTAAATTTCTTCACAGCATGGCATACACAGAAAATTAAAAACTGTATTTGCTTGGAACACTGGGTTAAACAGATCGAGCCACTTATGACTGGAAGCAATGGGCCCAGGGATTCCTGTTCCCCAGACCCCACTAGGATGCACTGAAGTCCACAGGTATCATTCTGCTCACTTCCAGCTCATGCCCCACCAGTGGGACATCCTGGAGCTACAAGAGAAGCATTGATTGAGCAAGTAGGACTTAGGTCAGGTGGAAATTTGATGACTTTGCAATGGCCAAAGCTTGGGTTCAAATTCCGATTCTGTCACTTAGTTGTTGGATGACCTAGGCAAGTTATTTAAAAATCTGTTTATGTCCATTTTCTCTTTTTTGAAAATGCTATAGTACCTGGGAAGGATCTTGTGAGGCTTAAAATTAATGAGATACTATTTGTAAAGTGTTCGCTTCAGAGTCAACAGATTATTTATTTCTGATCCATTATCTCCTCAACTTTCCTAACTGCAATTAAAAAAACTGCCTTGACAAGAAAACCTATGCTCTTTCCAATCACTACACCCCCCTGCCTTGGCATGGTGGTAGTGCTTTTCCGGCAAGGAGAGAAGAATAGGTGAAGAGAAATGATAAAATCATGAGTAAATCTATCACTTTGGCACTCTTACTTCAATTGACAACTCTTTAGAAAGAGAGTGGTCATCAGTTCTTGGTACCCTTATATATATATGGATCTTATTCTTAATGTTAAGAGAACCCTCCTTTCTATCCGTCCCTCCCTCCCTCTCTCCCTCCCTCCCTCCTTCATTTCCTTCCTTCCTTCCTTCCTTCCTTCCTTCCTTCCTTTCTTTCCTTGTCTTTCCTTCCTTTCTTTTCCATAAGCCAAGGATGCAGGGACTGAGTGGGCTGTGCCCTGGAGGTGAACTGAGGACTCTGGTTAAACATGGCTGTGGAGGGAATCATCATCTGACTTCAACAGAAAACATCTGTGAGTTCATATTGGCTAAGTCTCTAGAGACATTTTCATTGTTGAACCTGCTATTTCCCAACTGTTCAAGAAGTGGCCCAGAGCTGTACACATATTTTGAGATGCATTCTGCTGACTGAATTAGTTTTAAAGCCTTTTTATTATTTAAAGTATTTCCTTTAATTGCTTCTTTTGGCCTGATTATAGATCTCAGTGAGGTGTTCCAAGCCGAGAACCATAGAATACCACTCTTTAAAACGAAGTAACCACTCCTCACTTTCCAGATGAGGAAATTGAGGCCGACTGGGGTGAAAAATTTTTCAAGTTGCATAGCTATCTCATTCTTCCTTCCTTCCCTACTTCCTCCTCTCTCCTTCCCTTCCTCCCTTCCTTATTCACTGAATAATTCCCAGATGCCATGCACTGTTTCAGTGCTAATGATACAAAGAGACATATGACATTGACCTGTGAATCCATAGTCTCATGCAGCAGGCAGCAAAGTGAACTGATGATTACTCTAGGCTTGGTGAGTGATTGCATAGAGGGCATGCAGGATTCTAAGGGCAGCAGAAAAGAGGCAACTAAGATTGAAGAGTCAGGGGAGTTGACTTTCATGAAGTCTCCAAGAATGTGTTGGACGTAGGCTGATTGTGAAGAGAGTAAGCAGTGAGAATGTGGATAAGAGAAATGATCTTCCAAACAGAGGGAAGAGTAGAGTAAAATCACATCAGATGCACATTTCATTTTCCTGAATTCATTTATTCATGGAGACCGAGAAAGAGAGAAAGAGAGGACAATTCTACATTGAGTGTGATTCTGCCTGTGATTTCTTCCTATGCTTGTATGCTATGCCCATCTCCTGGTCCAAGGGAGTGATAGTCGAGTCTCACACTCATCAGATAATAGGGGGAGTCTCACAGTCATCAATACCTTTCACTGCCATGTGTGAGCATCTCATCAAGCCAGTGTGATCCAGAAGGTGTTTTGATTATGTGTGATTTTATATGCTGAGTGTAGAATCAAAATCCCTTATAAGATGTTCTTCCACTTGTAAAAGTCTATCCACCATGTACTTATCCATAGGGGTTTTCGTTGAGGAGAACTCCTTGCCTGGGTTGGCTTAAAAAATGTAATCCTTGCTATTGATTTGGTGTAGATAAATTTTCTGGCTGCCATGCAACATCTTTTCTAATCTTTTTTATTAGAGCTAGATGTTATTGTAAGAGCTGTGGAGTCAATAACTAAACTTAACTAAGTGCACAACTTTTACTTTCCCAGCCCTGTGTAGGAGCCCAGAGCTGGTGTGATCCTGAGATACAGCCTCTCCATAGGTCATACCCAGGGGCTTCCATTATCTCTAAGCAGCACACACTCCAGAGCATCTTATTAATGATATTTAATTACATTGAAACTAATGATGTTTTTCATCTGATCCTGGGCTGGTTTTACAGCTAGGAGATAAGCTGGGGCAACTTTGGCTTTTCTATCTCTCTATCTCAGCAGTCAAGTGCCCCCTTTTATCTCTGTTGACTCTCTGCTTTTTCCAGATGCCCATTTCCCCCACCTGCACTTCCTTCTCTGACTACCACACCTCCCTGTTTCAGTAATAATTAGCTACCCCAAGCCATAAAAAGGATCCATTTCCACATGAGGGTTACTGATGATGTGGACAATGCAATTTTTCTCAACGAAGTTTAATTTGCATATATCCTGACCATAACTTCATTAGGTTTTGAAACACACAGATTGTCAAATAAGCACTATCTGATAGCTCAAACAATACAATAGTTTTAGCGGACTCTAATCTCATCATTGTATACTTGAGTGCTCTGGGTTTTGCTGATGAAAATCTTTACAGAAGTGGAATGGAGTATTCAAGTCTCAGGTTCAGGAATTGTTATTATTTCCCAATGAAAATAATGGGGACTGTAGATAGGATTTACCAAACTTGAACTGTATTGATGGGTTTTGTTTTGTTTGAACAAAAACAGGTGTTTGGGGGAATTAAACATTTCTGTTGTGAACTGTAATACAATGGCATTGAGAATGAAATGTTTAAAACCGAGTATAGGGCATGATGATGAAAGTGAATTGGATTGTGTAAATTCTTTCAGAGTTCAAAGTCTTATGCTATTTAAAGGATTTGAAGAATAGATTGGAACTATACACTATTTGGATTTTGTATTCTAGGGAAATGATAAGAAATTCAGTCCTTGAAGAATGTTTTATTGTATTCACAATCCAAATATTGATTTATTAAGGCAGAAAACAAAATAATTATATCAAATAATTTCCCTATTTCTTTCTTTCTTTTTTTCTGGCTCCCCACAAAAAACAAGCCAAAACAATAACCAAAATATTAACAATGATAACAGCAAATAAAATAAAATATCCCATTGCATCTATTCAGGTAAGTTTCAATATATTAGATAATTGACAATTTCCCCATTTATCCCTGTCATATGATCCCAGGATACACATATTTTTCTCCTTCCATTGTCTTCTGACTCATTCATTTATTCATTCACTCATTGACCACATATTTATAGATATCTACTATATACTGGATATTATGACAGCTGCAGAGGAAAGAGTGATGAACCAAATAGACATGGTCTGTGCCCTTATGGATACTATAATCTCTTGGGAGAGGTTGACATTAATTTGTAAATCATACACTGAAATGTAAAATTATAACCATACAATTCCTAAGATGGAAAGTTGCGTGATGCCAAGAGAGCTTATAGAAAGGAAGGTGACCTAACATGGAAGACCAGGAAAGACTTTGGAGCTGAGTTCTAAAGGAACGATAGGTATTTATTAGCCAGGAAAAGTTGGTGAAGCTGAGTATTTCCCTAATGGAAGGCACAACATGTGCAGGGGTGGGCAGTGGAGGTGGGGGAGGGAGGGAAGATAGTGGAACTAAGGATCTTATAGGAGAAAGCCTCACACTCTTCAGACAAGGGTTTGGGTGTCTTTGGCTATTTTAATGTCAAATTCTCCTTTTCTTTGTGGGTGATGACACCCTTTGTGCTTCAGATTTCTAGAGGTAAAAATTTCCTCCCAAAGAATTTGGTACCCAAAGAAGAAGAAGAAAAGGCAAAGGCATCTTTCCTGACAATAACCCTCTCATTCCCCTTTAACAACTTTAACACTGATGTGAACAGGCAGTAGGCTATAAATGTCCTCTCTGGAGGTGAGCTATGAGAAGGTATGTGAAGGGCTTGTTTTAGTTTCCTAGGCTGCTCAAGCAAATACCATGAAATGGGTTGGGTTAAACAATGGGAATTTATTTGCTCACAGTGTGAGACTGGGAAAAAGTTCAAATCAAGGCATCATGAAGGCAATGCTGTCTTCTCAAAGAGGGCTGTGGCATTCTGGGGCTGGCTACTGGCAATCTTTGGTCCTTAGCTTGTGTGATGGTTTGGTTCATGTGTAAACTTGGCCCAGGTGATAGTGTCCAGTTGTTTGTTTAAGCAAGCACTGACCTGATTGTTACAGTGAGGACACTTTGTGGACTTAAATCATCAGTAAGTTGATTGCATCCATGGCTGATTATGTCTGCAATCAACTGAGGAGATTGCCTTTGACAATGAGAGATGTCTCATCCAATCACTTGAAGGCTTTAGAAGGAGAAATGATGATTTCAGTGGTCAGAAGAAAGAACTTTCATCTCTACTTTAGCCAGCCAGCTTCTCCTGGATAATTCATTGAAAACCTTCATTAGAGTTCTCAGCCTGCCTTATGGAATTTGGACTTGTGCATCCCCACAGTAGCTTGAGACAATTTTTATAAAAATCTCAAAATATTTACAAATATCTCCTCTCAGTTCTGTTTCCCCAGGGAACCGTAATATAGCTTGTCACATGACAAGACTCATGATATTGTCTACTGGTCTCTCCCTTCTCTTCCAGATTCTATTGAGGTTCAGCTTCTTCCTTCCTGTGACTTTCTCCCCATTGGTCTGAATTTCATTCTGCTTATATAGGACTCCAGTAACAGGATTAAGACCTACCTTGATTGGACCAGGCCACACTTTAACTGAAGTAACCTCACCAAAAGTTCCAACTTACAATGGGTCCATACCCACAAGAATGGATTTTTTTTAAGACCGTGTTTTTCTGGGGCACACACAGCTTCAACCCATCTCAGGGCTGGTGTCCAGTTGCAATTTTCTAGATGGCAGCACATGCAGTGTAAAGCGTCCTAGGCTTAGACTCAAAAGATCTGGCTATGTAGGGTGAGTCATTTAACCTCTCTGAGCTTCAATTTTCCTCATCTAATGGATGGTTCAAATGAGATAGCAATGCCAAAGTATGCAGTGCATTTCTTTAAATATATAAAGAAGTGATTATATTGTTATCATGTATTCAGAAGTTCTGAGCAGATTCATTATGCCTTTCAAATAGAATCACAGAGGGAAATTTTTTATTAGTGACTAGAATGTATTTTAAATATATGTTTAAAATAATATAATGATATGCTGTCTCCTCAAAATAAGAATAGGACTAAATATTGGCATTGACCACTTGAGTATTGCACCACTGTGTTTAGTGGTGACATGCATCTTTTGGGCAGATCATTTGGACTCTAAAGTCTTAGTTCATTTCAGTCACCACATGTGGACCCAGCTGATGTTTGCTAAAAGAGAATTGGATCACTCACTGAGATGATTCAGATTCTTAAGGAACTTTATCTGAAATATCAGATAAGTGAAGCAAAGGGTCATCTATACTTTAAACAAAGAATTTATCAGGATAGGCGTCTTCTAGATCTGACACAAACTAACAAGTTATGAGACCTCTGGGTCTCAGTATTCATATCAAGGAGGGGGCTGGAAAAGATAGAAATGTCTAAAATTCACCCTAGCTCTAATATTCCATGCTTAAAATTTCTCTAATCACCATCAGGAAGCTTTAGAATCCAACAGACCTGAATTCTCACCCTGGTTCTGTTATTCATTGGCTGTGTGGCTTTGGGTAAGTTACCTAGTATCTCTGAGCCTGTTTCATCTTTTGCAAAACAAAGGTATAAATATTTACCTCACAGGGTTTTCATGGAAATAAGTTGATATAAATATGAGATATGTTCATGAGCATCTCTTACACATATTAAGCACTAAATAAATGTCAATGTCTTTTCTTTTTGTTTTCTTTTCCACTTAAGTTTATATGAATGTATTTGGCCTCTATGAACTTTTGTATTTTAACTTTCTCTCATTTAACTGAGTACTTCTTGATTTAAATAAAGAACTGCCAAATTCTACACGATTCAAAGCCAGTAACTGTTCGTAACATAAAATGCTTGAATCTCCTCAGTGCTCTGAGAGTGAAATATATTTCCATTACTTGCAATTATTTCACTTGTAGTAATTACGTATCAATCTTATGACTCATGATATTGCCTTATATTAAAATATAAGGGAGAAAAATGCTTAAGAAGGTAAGGGGAAAATGAATGGCGATATTAAAAAGTTCCCTATTCATTTCTGAAATAAATTTAGCGTGCTTGTTTTCAAAAGAATCACTGCTTCAGGGGAGAAAGAAAAAAATCCATTAAACAGAAAAAGTTTCTAAAGAAGTTGAGAAGGTTCATTTTATTTTCTTAAACAAATTTTCACTGCCAAGCATTGGCTCTTGGAAAACACAGTTAGCCAGCTATAAAGTTGTAATAGAAACTAGTAAAAGCAATGAAATGTACAATTAAGGATCATACACTCCAGATATCTTCTAGTTCATTAGTCATCCTCCTATCTCAGCCCAGGAGATTTCTCAATCTCTGCTCTTTACTCTGAGGCGCAACTGCAGTGAAACTGATGATAAGGTTCACTCTTTTTTATAGTGTTTCCTTGCACAAAGCAATGATCTCTTAAAGATGAAGTTTAATGCTCCCTCAGGAAATGCTGTCCATTTTAAACTCTTTTTTTCTGCTTGGTAGCATTCTCGTTTTTCAGTGAGCTTTATTAACTAGACTAGTAGTCACTGGAATTTACTTGATTCACCAGTAGAGGGAGCTCAAACCAAGTTGTGTGAACTTCTGGAGAAGGGGTTGTTCCAGAAATTTGAGAATGTTATATATATCATGAACTGAATTCAGGAAACTGTGGGAATCAGTGACCTAATGTAGAAGGGTACCTTCATTGATTCTGCCAGTAAATACCTACTGGGCTGAGATAATTGCTGTGGATTCAAAGAAGAATGAGAGAGAACCCATACTACCCTCAAAGAGTTTGCAGTTTGGTGGGGAAGAGTCTGTAAACAAATTGATTATAACAGGCTGTTCTTGGTGTAATTACAGAGATGTGAACAAAATGCCAGAATCACTAATCTTCCCTGATTTGTGGGGGTGGGGGCGGTTGGGTGGGAAGAAGATAATTTGTTCAGTGGGGTTCCAGAATAGTGAGACGTCGCCCTTCTCTTCATAGGGTTCCTGTTAAGCCAGAAATCTGGAGTCATGGATGCCATAAGCTTGGGAGTAGGATATTTAGCAAAGCCCCAGAGCGTAACCTTGTTTCTGCCATGAAGTTATTTAACCAGTCCCTTAATTATTTAAGGCCACCTATAAATGAGGTGGGAGTGGTGTTTAAATATTCTAAATTCCCTTGTATGAGGGATGCATAGAAATATGGCAAGGGGAGATGGAAATAGAAGATCTGGAACTCTGGCTTGTTGTAACTTAACTGGCAGAATCACATTCTTCTTGCCCTTGGTTACTTCCCCAAAACACTGTACAGCCTTGTGGTCCTCTTAAACCAAAGTCAACTCAAGTCATTCTTCCCTATTGATGACTTTAGGGGTGTGGTGGCTTGAAGCTGTATGTATCCCAGACAAACGTGTTCTTAAATCTAACCCATCCTTATTGTAGACCCAGTGCAAGTAGGACCTTTTCATGTGATTACTTCAGTTAAGAAGGGGTGGGGATCACCTCAGTCAGGATGGGTCTTAGTCCTTTATAAGTAGAATGAAATTCAGGTGGTCACAGAGAAAGCCACAGAGGGAGCAGCCAGAAGCTGGACATCAATGGAATCCAGAAGAGAAGGGAGAGACACAGAGATACCCCATGTGCCTTGCCATGTAACAAACTAAGAATCAAAGAGCACTGGCAGCCAGCCCCAGAACACCAGACTATGGGAAGAAAGCATCACCTTGATGACACCTTTATTTGTACATTCTTTTAGCTTCAAAACCATAAGCAAATAAATTCGCATGGTTTAATCTGACCCATTTCATTGTATTTACTTGAGCAGCCTAGGAAACCAAAACAAGGTGTTAAGATTTCTATTCCTAAATGTAGTTTGGAAATTTCCCATTGAAAAACCAACATTCTCATTGGGGACAGATTCATTCTAGCTTAGGGATCCTCCCTTTGTGCTTTCATAGATACTTACGCTTACCTCTAGTATAGAAAACTTAACCATGCATTGCAATGATTTAGTTGTCTTTGTGAAGAGAGGGCAAAGTCTTAGTCGTCTGTGCATCCTCAGCACTCAGTCCAGTGCCAGGCAAGTAGGAAATACTTAATTAATCCTTAATAAGGAAATGCTTAATAAAATGCTTTGCTGGATGAATTGATGAATGAATAGATGAGTTCACATTTTGCAAAGTCTGATGGTTATATATAGTCTCCAATACTTCAGTTTCACCCAGGCTATGATACTATTGATCATGCTGGGAAGGCTAAGCTCCAAGCACACCTACAATCTTTATTTCAAATGTCTTCATTTTGTAGAGTTTTATAGAAAAGTTTAGCGTCATAAACATCTTCTCCTGAGATGGACTTGTCCCTCCCAAATCTGTATTCTTGTCAAAATGCCACAGATGAAGTACAGCAGAAAGGCCACTCAGAGCAGTAAGCTAAACCTCTCCACCCAATTGTCAATTGATCAAGCCTTAAAAGGAATGAATGGGGTTACTAGAATTCAAATATCCTAGACAAAGACTTGCTTTGATCCTTTCTCCTTGCCCACCTTGAATAATTTTCACTGCCTTTTCTCTACTTGTAAACCTTGTAACCCTTGTTAACTTGCATTGTGACATGGTCATTGGTCTGCAGTAAAAGTCACCTCAGATTATGTTCACATGAATAACTTTAACATTAGTTAAAATCTCTATGTAACTATATATATATATGTAAAACTTGTAACACTAGTTATATGTTTCATTTATATTATCATACTGAAGTTTCACGCGCATGGAAAGAAGATATAATTGTTCCCGCTTTCTATAGATTAGAAAATTAGAGGGTGAATAACTTGCACAAGGTTCTGCATTTGGCAAGTGGTAGAGTTAGAATTCAGACCGAGGTCTGATTAGCTTCATGATATTCTTTCAATTACCTCATGTTGTCTCTCATGACACTGAACTCTTGATAGATGGAATGGATTCAGTCTAATAATCAGAAAATCCAATGAAATAATGAGACAATTGTCTTTTTATTGGTCAATTAGTTGACTGCATTTTTGGCTTATGAAAATCTTGTGAGACACTATGGTATCTCCAGATAACATGTTTTCCTTAAGTGAATTAGGGATTCAAGGGTATTAAGAATTCATTCATTCAGAAAATATTTTTTAAAGTACTGACTGTAAGATTGCTTTGGGGGGCTTGGAGATAGCATAACAAAACAAAAATCCTTGCTCTCGGGGAACTTGGGCTGTATCGGTAAACAACACAAACAAAAATTCATTTCCTCATGGAATTCTTATTTCCATTATCGTTTCAATTACAATTCAGGTAAAAGTAAATTACCCAAATTATGTGGATAATTGTCTCTGTACTCTTTTTCATTGTCCCTGTGGATTTTTCCAGCCATAAACACCCATTGGGGTACCATATAAAAATGCCTTTGAAAAAAATTAAATTTGGAGAATTGAACATAAAGCAGGATATTTTAAATTGTTTTTTGGTCCCTTCCCTATTTCTCAGTGGACTTTCTTAAAGTAATGTAATGTCTGCTTTGGGGAAATGGTAATGAACCTTCCTTATGCTCCAGAATTATATGGGAATTAGGGGGTTGTTGCCAATAAGTATGCCTCAAACATTTTTTAATTATTTAATCAACTAAAGATATATATTTGCTTCAAGAACCCACCAAAACTGCACAGGCTTGAAAAATACCCCTGGACATAAATGATGTGCACCAGCTGAATCCCTGAGGATGTGGTAGATCAGGATTGGATACAATTCACCAAGACATTCCATGACTGTCTACATTTGGCAAACTTCTTTCTTCAAAGACAAAATTGTCCGCTTATACATCCAGTATTCATCAGTTAATGCCTTCTTCTTTACATGCCTCTAGGTTCTAGTGGATAGCTTATTACAAGGAAGGTGCACTTTTAAAATTTTTGAGTCTCAGCATGGCCCCTGTCATCATGCAGCATCACTTGATAGACAGGGCACCTGAGCATCCCAGTTAATGCCAGTGTCAGTGTACTGAAGGCATGTAACACATCAGTGGCAACCCTTGGGATACCTGGGATTTAAAATTTGTGGCTCTGAGTTTTTGAGTGTGGTCTTGGACATCCCTGGCACGAAACAATAGTTCTTTTTGAATTTAAATCAGTTGCAACTGAAGGCAAATGTGTAGCATAATTGAGGCACTTATGCTGATCTTCTCAAACTTTACTGTGCACACACATCAGTGTTTGACTCATTAGTTCTGGGGGTGCACCTGGGGGTGCCAATCCTACTGGTTCTTAGAGCACACTTTGAGTGGTGAGGATGAGCTGGTGCATGACCCTGATGGGCTACCCATTAAACACAGCTAAAGGCAGCTTTATTGTTTTCCTCACATTGTTGCATGCCCAATAATTTCAATAAGGATTTTAAAGAAGCACCTTAAAATTTATGATTGTATTCATATGTATTTTATGAAGAAAAGATACGTTACAGCACTATTCACAGTTTGGGATTGAGAAGCTCTCACTTGAGATAAAATCTCACCAATGTCAGAGGTTCATTGTGTACATTTTGGGAACACATTGTTCACATACGTTATCTTATTTGGACCTTAACACCTCTGTGAGGCAGGCCAGCCCAATACTGCTACCACTATTTTATAGATAAGAAAAGTGAAAAACAGCAATGAGCAACATCCCCCAAATCACAAATGACACATTGTATCAAGACAGGATTCTGAATCCAAGGACCTGTTTCTCAGTCTGGTGGCAGATTCAATTTACAAAATGCTATTCACTTTATCCTTTTCTGGAAGCCCAGAGATTTGTTGCCTTGCTTCACATAATGTGAGTTCAAAACTAAAATTTTTATATATACTTATAATACATTTATCTATTGTCAGTGTCATTACCATGAGCACCCAACACAAGCAATAGCAGTATTTCTGGCAACACTTAAATTTAAGGAATATTTTGTGTGTGCACACTGAATATACAAAGGAATATAGAAATCAAGGCCTGCCCCTCAAATACCATGCAACTAATTTTAATAACAACATGAGAGGAGATCTGATATATCAAGTTACAAATATATTAAGTGGGAAGATTAGGCAGGATTTTTTTAGTAGCCTTTGGCAAAAAGTAAAGCACAGTGGTTAAGAGACAGGCTCTGGAGTCTGCCTGTCTGCAGTTGAATTACAGTTCAGCCATTTCTAAGCTGTGTGAACTTAGGTTAAGTGCACTGGCTTAGTTACTCTGATAAGTAACTCTGAGCTTTAGTTTTCTCATCAGTAAACTGGGGAGAATAACAGGCTCTACCTCAGAAGAGTGCTGAAGGAGCTAAATAAGATAAGGCATGCAAAGCATTTAGTATGTGATAAATGCTCTTTAACCAAAACAAACTTTTATTGAATATTTAGCAGGTGTCAAACAGTAGATACATGTATCAACTCATTTGATCTTCACAGGAAACCTATGCATCCATTTTACAGATGAGGATACCGAGGTCCAAAGAGATTAAGTCACTTGTTTTAGTTCACACAATTTGGAAATATGAGAGCTATGTTCCAAACCAAGGCCTCTGGCCCCAAACTTGGGTTCTTTATTAAATGATATCAATTCTACAAATAACAGTTCTACTACTATTACTTATTGTTGTTGTTGTTGTTACCGTGGTTATAATATGCCATTAAAAACTTCAAGCTGACATAGGTAAGAGAAAGTGAGGTGCATTCTAGTGTAAGCAAAGATAGAGAGGTGGTAATCCATTTGGCCTGATAGAGAGCCCCAGGGACAGCTTGGCTGGAACCAGGTTGGAGAAGGAGGTAGGTACCAGACCACAGAAGATATTAAACATCACATTAATAAAATAGGGCTTTTTACCTGAAGAATATGGGGGATTTTGAATCTTTTTGAGTAAGTGAATGATGAACTTGCATCTCCATTGAGAACAAATTAAAGGGGCAGAGAGTGAAGGTGATCAGTTAGATAACTGACATGCTTTTATTCCTTTATTCATTCAGTATTCAATGATCATGTGCCACATTTCCCAACCACTATGTTACATGTTAATAGTAGAGACAAAAGGCATGCTTCTGTCCTCTGGAAGACAGACACAATTACGTATCAAGAAACACATCCTCTGTACACTAAAAAACACTTGTGAACATGAAATGTGGCTATAAAGTAACTAATTGCACAAGGCCCATGTGGAATCTATTTTATAAGTTTATATTCTTGGTTCATATGTTAGAAATAGATAAGAAGATAAAAGCTAAAGAATCAATCACATTCCTTAGGAGTTCTTCTTCTATGTGACTCACTTAGTGCACATGTGATGGAAAGAACTTTTATGGTGGGGAAATTCTTATCAGTCACAGCTCTTATAACTGCCTATTGATGACATATACAGCTCCATAATGGCAGTGCTAAAATTGACTTTTATTTCCTTAAACCATCATTGTATTGAACCATGTAACCAGAAAATCACAATGTGGTGATCTTTCTCTCCACGAGTCCTTTCATGAGCACTTAATGACTTGTCTCTTCATCTTGGAGATAATAAACCTTGCATGGGAAGCAATGGCTGTCTTGGTGACTTTGCATAAGTCATTATTTGTAGAAGTGAAGGAAAACCTATGGAGAACAGCCAGGGACTCGGATTGCTCAACTTTCAAGAATTAGCCCTTAAGACTTCCGTGACTGCATTAGGAATGCAATGGACAAATAGATGCAGACCCAAAAGTAAATATTATCTTTCAAAGTGATCAATGTAACAACTTATGATACAGGAAGGGAAATTATTAAATATCCTAGCAAAGTTTGTCTGAGGAAAACAATATTATAATGAAATGCCTGCTAGGGAGGAAAATTGGAAACAGGCAGATTCCTAAAGAAACATTAAGAGTTTACTCTTCCACAGGTAGAAATCAAGGTGGCATGCTATAAGAAATCACTGTACATACAAGAATGTTAGGTTATTAATACAGTACAACTTTCGATTTTAAAGCTAGCTATTTCCAATAATTTAAAAATATGATTTCAATTAAAAGTAGTTTTCTTAAGGCAGGAGACCTGTAAAAATCCAATTGGCTCCCCAATTGTATTTGCTCTATCCTGTTTTTCTGCTTCTCCCTTCACACTTTGAGTCATTGTTGAATCACTCCATTTCTCAGCCTCCTACTAAGTAAGAGAACAGAAATATTTTCTTGAAGCAAATACAGAGAGAATTTCTTCCCAAATATAGATCCACAAGAAAACAAAGCAAAAAGAAATCGAAGAGAGAAGTAGGACATAGCATTAAATTTATGCCAGTTGCCTGATTGTCATTAGACTTACTATCTTCATTTCTTTTGGACTCTTGTTCAAAAGCAGACTGGTTTATAGGCAGGTAGTTCAGTCATCAGAAAATACTCTTAGACTAAAAAAAAGAAGCCAAGTTAGGAGACTCTTCCCAGAAAACGAAGGGTGAATAGAGTGCTGAATTTGAAGCTGATGGAATACCATACCGATGGGTTAGCAAATGGTTCAGTTTGCACAGTGAGTTTTTATTTTCCTTTCCATTCTATTCTTTCTCCTCTTCACACCACCTTCTGCTTTCTCCTTTATGCTTCTTCCCTGTGTCTTCTTCCTTTCTTTTTCTTTTCCTTTCTTCTTTCTTCATACTTCCTTTCACTCCTTCTATGGAATAACCTTGCATGGTTTCCTAACTGGCTTCCCTGAGTCTACTCTTACCCATATAGTCTGTTCTCAACTCAGCAGACAGAAAGCTCCTTGGATAATGCAGGTCACGTCACACCCCTTCTCTGCTCAACACCCTGTCCTGGCTTCCCATTTCATGCAAGTTGAAGCTAAAGCTCCTAAGAAGGCCTGTAATGTCTTACATGAGCCAGTCCTCAATTTGATTACTGAACTTGTTGCCTCATATTTCCTTTAGGAAAGCCAGTCCCACTCCCAACTTAATGCTCATTTATTGTCTTTTCCCTCTGTCTGGAATACTCATCTCTGAGTGACTGAATGACTTACTCCCTCACCTCCTTCAAGTCTTTCTTTAAATATCACCTTCTCAGTGTGACCACTGACCCTCTTTAAAACTGAAACCAACCCTCTTCCCTCCCCTGTTTCCAGCATTCTTGATTTCCCTTGCCTTGTTCTTTCTAATATATTGCAAAGTTTACTTATTTATTATGCTTACTGTTTACTATCTTTCTTCTCCTACTAGAAGCTCCATTAGAATAGAGATCTTTGCTTATTCAATGGTTTATTCCATGAGCCCAGAACAGTGCCTGAGAAGGCAAAAATAAATATATTTGTTGAATGAATGAAAGGAACTTATCTTCTAGGAAAGAGAAAGATAGGTAATAAAATATCACGTGAAAATGGAGGTCTGTAGAATATTACTTTAAAAGTAAGACTAGAAAGTTCCCTAGAAATAGAAAGCTCTGTCATCATTCCCGCATGCAACAAGCTTGGGGGAATATTGAGAGAATGTAACATCAGTGTAGAATCTGGGAAAACAGTTAGAAATTTACCAGACTGGCATATACAGGAGGAGAGGGACATTCTAGGTAGAAAGAACAGTATATGTCAAGGCACTAATGCATGAAAGAGCAAGGTACTTTGTGTATATAGTAAGGGATAAGCAATTTGTCTAGATATATTGCAGGGAACCTACAGGAGAATGGTTGGAAATGAGGTAGTATAGGTGGAACAGTAGAAAGGAACAAGATGATGAGAGGTCTTACTTGCAAGGCCGAAGAGGTTAAATTTATCTTGAAGACAACAAAGATTCATTGAAGGACTTCAGCAGAAGAGGAATGATCAGATTTGAAATTTAAAATATAGTGCTGGCATAGGATGGATGGCAGAATGATGTCTCCAGAGGTTAAGAAGTCATTTGGCAGGATACTGGTAGAGGCTATACTGATCCCAAGGTGCACTAAGGGGTTAAAGCCCAGCCCCTTCTCCCATAGTAACCGATCAGCTAGTTAGCTTCTCCTCCAAATGGAAACATTTGGCCAGGGGTAAAGGAGGTCCCCTTTCCAACAGGAAATTGGTGAGATTGAGGGTTCCCCTACTTCTATTTATTCTTTGAAGTGGGAAGTGAAATTCTTCCTAAGTTTGAGGAAGGTGGGAAAGAGGTAGGGGGCTGGAAAAGCTTAGTGACTGTCTGTAATGAATGGCCACTGTGAAGAAAGTAAGGGCAAACCAGAGGCAAATGAAAGAATCGTTGTGGAGAATTGAAGTTCAGCTGAGGACAGAGAGCATATATTTGCAGTGATGTGGTTTTCTACAGAAGGGCCCAGCAGATAATTGTGTAGGAGAGAGAAATGATTTAGTTTACACTGAGTTGGGGACTTTCATGAGACTTGAAACAGTGGTAAACGAATGGTTGAAATAACATATCATAGAATTTGTTCTCATGCTTCAGTCATCTATTGCTGTAAAGCAAATAGCCCCCAAACTTAATGACTTAAAACAGCAATGATTTATTATTTCTCATGGCCAGTAATTCAGGCCAGGATCAGCTGGACAGTTTTTCAACTCCAAGTAGCATCAGCGGGGGCCATTCTTTGGCTGTATATTCAGCTGGATCTAGACTCAACTTGAAGGCCCAAGGAGGACTTATCCATGTGTCTAACACCTCAATTCTCCTCCACATGTTATGTTTCTTTTTATCTCCATCCTCCATGATGTCTCATCATTTAGTTGTCTAGCCCTAGCTTTTTTAGGAGGCTGAATTTCTTAGCAAGCATGGAAAAGGAAACTGCCATGCTTCTTCCAAGCTAGGTCTGAAACTGGTACAATAGCACTTCTGCACATACTATTGGTTAAAAACCCAGCCCAGATTCAAAGAGATTGATTGGAATAAAGCCCATTTCCTGAAGAGAGG
The DNA here is from genome assembly GCF_015220235.1 of Choloepus didactylus. Taxonomy (NCBI): domain Eukaryota; kingdom Metazoa; phylum Chordata; class Mammalia; order Pilosa; family Megalonychidae; genus Choloepus; species Choloepus didactylus. The sequence continues at coordinate 23,621,225 of NC_051309.1, forward strand.
ATCAGCTTGCATATACAGGGAGGAGGGGAATTGTTGACAGAAATCTTTGGAGATGATCTACCACAATGGGGAAAGGGAAGAAAAGAAATGCAACCAGATTCCAGATGCATGATGAGAAAACTTGGGATTTCACTTACCCATAGAGGAAGTTAATGGCTGGAGTTTATGTTTCGGGTGAAGTTCTACCATTAGAGGGAACAGAAGTATTTCTGCTGGAGGACAGAATACCTTTCATACTGCCATGGATTTTCTAGAAAAGTTTTGAAGGCATAGAAAAAAAATCTCATGTAACCTCTCTTATTTGAAATTTCATTTTGATGTCCAGACTCAGCACACTCTGAGGAGTAAAGTAGTTTGCACTTGAAAGCATCACACTAAATTAGGCTCTGCTTTGCCTTATGGGAGATGGTAAAACTAGGGCTTGCCATGAAACCATGTAAGAATTAAAATCACATAGGTAATGCTGCTGCTCAGCCAAAATGTGAAGTTGGTGTAGTGGATGTAGGATACCTTCTTCCTTTGGGGTCTCATTCCCTCTAGGAAAGCACCCAGACCCCCTTTGGCCCAGGATTCATTGTTATCTACAGCTTGAAGTCTGTGGCCTCTCATCCTCTCAGGAACTCCTCATTTTCCTTGTCATTTCCTTCAGAGTTTCCTCTTCCACTTTGGCTCTCCATGCAGTTTCTCTGCCCATCCCTTGGAGCTTTGCATTCTGCAATGGATGCAAATCCTCCATCTACTAACTCAGGGGGACAAAAATCATTGCATTTCATTAGTTTTTCAGATCAACCAAATGTCCAGCTTTGAGGCCCCACCTTTTTGGCCTACGGAAAATTGAATTACATTTCCTTGGGCTTTCCCTCACCACTTCCTTCAGGGTGTGCCAAGGCCCTGGGATCATTACAAAGCACCAATGCTTGGTTCTGTTGAGACGTCCATGGTTCCAGCTTCCAGGACCAAGGTGCTTTTTAAGGAAGAGAAATCTTTGGTAAGCCTTCATCCCTAGCATCTAGCCTCCTTGGGACAAGCTGAATTTTTGCCCCCTCATAGGGTATTACAAGAAAACATGGTGTAGATGTAGGTATCTTAAGCATGCAGGACCATGCATCTTTCTTTTCTACCAATTTTATCCCAGCCAGTGAAATCTCTTTTAGTTAAGACATATCCCTCTTACTTTAAACCCTATAATTCTTGATGAGCTTAGGTATTGGACTATAAAGATCAGAAAGCCTTGTCACAAACCTTTCTTGGTTTGAGTAGGTTGCCTGCTTCAGTGGGGGCAAAGTATATGGGAAAGACAGAGAAAACATAAATTAATAATATAAAAATCTTCCTGCTGCATTTTCCCATCACTCCCAATCAAAGATGATTTGTCCATGTGTCTCCACCTCCCAAAGGAACCACTAGCTAGTCGGTTAAACGGTTCCATCTAAGTGAATATGATCAGTCAAGAGTGAGAGAAGCCCTTTGAGCTTCTACAAACCTCATCCCTGGCATATGTGTCCATTTCAGTAGTGACTGTCTGCAGAAAATGCCTGATTTTGTTAGTCATCCAAAGAAACAACTACATTGCTATGCACTTCAACCTAGGTGGAATCTGGGAAACAATGAGGCGCATGAGGTTGAGTAGAACAGTGCAAGATTATTTAATCACAATACATAAGTAGCAGATAATTCAGCTTCCTGTAGAATGGGGTAGGTTTATGTGTGCACATTGACACAAATAATAAAAATGCTGGCATTTAAATATCACTTTGGAATATCTGAAGAATTTTCTATACACAAGTTGAATCTGGATTCTAAATTAATAGAATGTTGCCATTGAGAGGAATTTAGTTATCTTCTCTCCCCAGGCAGCACAGAAATCTCATGTAAAATTGAATGGGCACATGTAGATACTTGCCCTTGAGTAATTCATGTGACAGGGAGCTCAGTACCTCATGATGCCAAGTATTTTAAATATACAGCCCTAATTGTTGGAAATAAACTGTTTTTAAAAGAGTTGATGGCTATATTATCCTGAGATTCTATTCAGTGGCCCAGGATAAAACTTAGAGTAAAAGGATGCTGGTCTTTGGAGTTAAGCACACTCTGATCAAAATTGTGACTTAGTTACTTATTGTGTATGATCTTGGACAAACAGCATGAACTCTCTGAGTCTCCATTAGCTCATCTGCGAAATGGTCACAGTTACACTGAACTTGTAGAGTTCCTGTTCATATGTAAAGAAATTGTGTATTACGAGCTTTATGGATAACAGCTCATTTAATCCTTACTCAACATAGGGGACTTTGTGATGAACATTACCTAGTGCTTCATGTGGTAATATTCCAGTTTTCCAGTCAGACTCTCAACCACTGCTTTCGCTGGGAGTGTCTGCTTCGCACAACCTCCTACCTTTCATACACTGTTTCCATCCTGCTACAACCTTGCCCCCAGATGATTTCATGCCTCATGATTGAGGGTCAGCAAACTCGGAGTGAAGGGTTAGTCAGAGTGCGTGCTAGCTCAGGTCTGAGTTTTGCTAACAGTATTTCACTGGCTCAAGGGTCTTTTCCTTTTATTTCTGAGTTTATTAATTTCTAGATTATTGACCCTATTGAACACTTGATATTTCCCCCCACAACCTGTTCCCCCTTCGACATAAGACATCAGCACCACCTTCTGAGTTACTTATGCCAGAAGCTTATAATCATCTTTGCCTTCACCCACAGTCCAATTGCCACATTCAATTAGTCACCAAGTCCTGCCAATTCTGCTTCCAAAATATGTCGCGAATCTGTCTACTTCTCTCCATGGCCATGACCATTCTGACCCAGACTTGGTATCATCCCTTCCTGGGATTTTTTTAGTACTTTCCCAAATGGATGACGCCAAGTCAATTAAAAGGGCTAAATTATAATCTGGCATCTATTTAAGGAAACTGAGGTCTATGTGATACTTTTAAGAATCTCTCTATACAAACATCTTTTTCTTTCTTTTCAATTATTAAAGTAGTAAGTTTCAAGTTACCTGGAAAATTCAGTTAGGCAGAGTCCCTCATTTCCTATCTGTGCTGAGCAAAATGAGACTAATAGAGTGTATTTATCCAAGATTGATTTATTTCTGCAAGAGATTGCTACTATATGTACATTGTGCTTGTGACTCATGGCATCTCTCTTTTTTTTGTTCTGTTGCTTTGAAAAGCCAAGCAAAAGTTCCTTCAAGCCCAGCAGTTAATTGTCACGGTGATGCCTGTTTGATGACTCCATATTTATTTTAAGAGGAACTGCATCCCGTTGGGCCTGCCAGAATGAGTTAGCTGCGAAATGCATTCCTAAATAGCTAAATGATTCAGCGCAGGATCCCGTATATGAAATTGACTTTGTAATGCGGCTGCATGTCTCTCTGTTGGAAAGTCTATCTATTTCGGTTCTGTGCTTTATTTTATAATTCAATATTGCATATGAATAGGTAATGGAGGGAAGTTTTCTTGCCTCACAAAACCCATGTTACTACCAGTATGTCGTTAAAACTTCTCCCAGTTATTGGGAAGCTCCCTTTGATGAGGAGATCTTAGTTATATGGGGTAAATGTATCTGAAAATATTCAGAATTGCACATTGCAGTTTGCAAATAAAGCTAGGATGCTCTTGAACTGAGAAAACCCCAAGAGGGCACTTACCGCTTTGCATCAATAAAGTACAACAGCTTCTTATCAGAGGCTGACTTTTGCTTACAGCTAGAAATCTGGCTAAGCCTGTTTCTAACCACTTAGAGACTTCAAATAATTCCCAAATTATACCTTCCTTCAAAGGGAATATGCTTTAAATCAAGTATTTAATGTTAGGAAAATAATAATTCACATGCTCACACACCTTAGCAGCCTGTTTGAATTTAGAAACAAAGAGAACAGAGAAGCATGCAGATTGTGCCTTGGCCCCAGCTTCCCCACTCCCCCCAAAAGGGCTCAAGAAAAGTGCTTCTTTTTAAAGAATAAGGGCTTAATCAGCACTGAACCCCATAGTGGCTCAACTGGGCATTTCTGTCAGCAAGCAACATACCGATGATAAAAATGTTGATGTTTTTCTGAGATAGCATGAGGCCTGGTGATGTCAAGTTGCTTGTTTACAGCTAAGGGCTAGAGTACCAACTTAGTTTTCAGCAAATCCTCGAGGGATGTTTCATTTAATTTCTACCAAATTACCCAAAGGCTACAAGTGGACAGTGTATTACATCCGTGACTCACTGCATTCTGTGGCTACTACAGTAATTCTGGGGGAAAAAACAATTCTTTGTATTGACAAAATGACTGCCTTGGGTGGGATGGGATGGGATGGGTGCAGCACGCTGCCAGGGATGGCCCATTTCAACCAGGGTTCCAGGACAGAACAATATCTTAATACCTTAGGTGCCTATGCATGTATGAATTTGCCTTCTTTTCATGCATCTAAAATATTCCTATGTACCATCTATGGGAGAAGTGAGAAAATAGTCATCTAATTATTTTTCTGCATTCTGTGGTTTAGAGAAGAAATCCCAGTTGTAAAAGACTGGTGAAATTCATGACACTGAATTTCTAATTTTGTGCCCCACACAAATCTGTGAATTTTTTAGAAAGTCATTTAATTACTCGGAGTGTCATTTTCTTCACCTGTAAAATACAAAGGAGGAACTGATTGGATTTGGAGATGCCTTCTTACTGAAAGAATCTAAAGTAAATGAGAAGGGTGGTATTATTCAGATGTGTTATTTATACTGATGACATGCTCAGGAGTTTTGAACCTTAGACAGTCTTAGATTTATGTGTACATTTTTATGCTGGAGTATTTTTTCCCTAGATGAAAAGCGAGAGAAAGAATGTGTCATAGTATCTATCCCAGTCCTGCAGTCCATGTTCAAATTTCTTTGAAAATACTTTTACTAAATAACCACATATTCCATACTCAAATACCTCTAGTTACAGAATATCTAAATTCAGCAAATTTACTCATCCCATCTTTGAAGCACTCTCTCTTTCTCTATGTAATATGCTATTCCCTTGGCCTTACAATAGGATCACAAAATGAGGTTACAATCTTTTTATACAAAATAATCTGCCAAAAATGATCTTTCTACTAGATATTGGCCGTCTCAGTGCCTCCACCCCTTCCTCTGCATACTGCTTCATGTGTGCTCTATAGCAACCCTCTTGGAATTTTCTGAGATGACAGATTCATTTTGCCATGGTGCAAGTTGCCATGTTTGGGGGAGGCAAGTTAATGCCTGTATTCCACAAGGGAAGTATAGTCCTGGGGGCATACATGATGCCCCTGGAAAAAAAAAAAGTGTATTTTAAAACTGTAGCCATGCCCACCAAGTGGAACCTACACCAGTCAGGGGACACAGGTTGACAGGGCCTCCTACATGACCCCGGTCATGTTCCCAGTTCACTTTGAATATTTGAATCTAGTCCTTTCTTTTGGAGGGTGTGTCAGGTAACAGTCAACCCAATCTATCCTATCTGTCCACTCGACCAGTTGAGTGGCATTTGTCTACCCCATGGAATGACTTGCAACAGTGCCTTAGTTTGCCAAGGCTGCTGTGCAAATACCACAGAGTAGGTTGGATTAAACAACAGGAATTTACTGGCTCAGTTTTGGATGCTAGATGTTCACATCAAGGTATCATCAGGCTATGCTTTCAACTGGAGTCTGTAATAGTCTACAGCACTACATGGTGCTGGCTTGCTGGCAATCCTTGGGGTTCCTTGGCTTGTAAATGCATCTCTGCCTCTGCTACATGGTGCTCACTCTCTCCTCTCTGGATTCTATTCCTGGCTTCTACTAACTGACTGTGTCTGAATTTTCTCTGCTTATAAGGACTTCATCAATATTGCATTAAGGCCCATCCTGATTCAATTTGGCTTTATCCAAATAGGATATTTGAAGTTCCTATGTACAAATGAGTTCACACCCACAGGACTGGGGTTTAGGACTTGAACATATCTTTGTGGAGAAGCTAATTCAATCTACCACAAATAGGTATGGTGATGGAGGTGAGGAAGGCATCCAGAGAAAATGATGGGTATTTTGAGCAGAAGGCTCAGGACCTGTTGCCATCCCCTGCTGTTTCTGATAGAGTTCTCAAGAAGGTTAAGGGAAATAGTGATCACACTGTGGTCAGAGCTGTCTAGCAAGAGATGTCAGATCCAGCAGTCAGTTCAATCATTTGCAGTACTTTGAGAGATCTGTACCAAGGTGTTTTCCTTAATAAGGAAAGTTTCAGGAGTGGATCACAATGACAAAAGATTATTAGTGCCCCTTCTTCTCATGTACCTCTAGGGTCTAAGTTGCTGGGTTGCTGTTGTTCTCTTTTCACTGCCACAAAATCAGTATGCTCCATTCCAGTGACTGTAACTTCACCTCCTTTCCAGCTACCCCCCCCATTCACACCCAAGTCTTTTTTTTTTTTTTTTATTAAATTCAGTTTTATTGAAATACATTCACACACCATACAATCATCCATGGTATACAATCCACTGTCCACAGTATGATAACATAGTTATGTGTTCATCAGCACAGTCTATCTCTGAACATTTTCCTTACATTAGAAAGAACCAGAACAAGAATAAAAAATAAAAGTGAAAAAACAACACCCAAATCATCCCCCCATCCCACCCCATTTGTCCTTTAGTTTTTATCCCCATTCCTCCACTCATCCATACACTAGATAAAGGGGGTGTGATCCACAAGGTCTTCACAATCACACTGTCACTCCTTGTAATCTACATTATTATACAATTGTCTTCAGGAGTCCAGACTGCTGGGTTGGAGTCTGGTAGTTTCAGGTATTTACTTCTAGCTATTCCAATACATTAAAGCCTAAGAGGTGTTATCTATATAGTGCATAAGAATGTCCACCAGAGTGACCTCTCGACTCCATTTGGAATCTCTCAGCCACTGAAACTATTTCGTCTCATTTTGCATCCCCCTTTTGGTCAAGAAGATACTCTCAGTCCCACGATGCCGGGTCCACATTCATCCCCGGGAGTCATACTCTGCGTTGTCAGGGAGATTTACACCCCTGGGAGTTGGGTCCCACGTAGGGGGGAGGGCAGCGAGTTCACCTGTCGAGATGGCTCAGTTAGAGAGAGAGAGGGCCACATCTGAGCAACAAAGAGGTACTCAGGGGGAGACTCTTAGGCACCATTACATACAAGTTTAGACTCTCCTTTGTGGTAATGAGCTTCATAAGGGCAAGTCCCATGCTCGAGGGCTCAGCACATCAAGCCACCAGTCCCAATGTTTGTGACAACATCAACACCAGTCCAGGTGAGGATGTCCAACACATCTGCACCTTCCCCCAGATCCTCGGGTCTGGGGAGGGGGAGGCTGTAGATATATTTTTTATTATCTGCCCAAATTACTCTAGGATGTGTCACTATTTCACTCCAGCCTATACTAACCTACCGTATCTCACTTCCTATTCAAAGTTCCATGCAATTGTCACACCCAAGTCTTTTGATCAGAAGGACTAGTGCCAAAGAGACAAGGACATTTTTAGTAAATGTAGAGACCTATTGTGCCAGTTTGAATGTATTGTGTCCCCCAGAAAAAGCCATATTCTTTGATGCAATCTTAAGGGGCCGACATATTAGTGGGGATTAAATTGGAATGTTTGGATTAGGTTGTTTGCATGGAAATGTGCCCCACCCAACTGTGGGAGATGACTCTGATTGGATAATTTCCATGGAGGCATGGCCCCACCCATTCAGGGTGGGTCTAAATTAAATCATTGGAGCTATATAGATGCGCTGGCAAACAGAAGGAACTCAGTGCAGCTGAGAGTGACATTTTGAAAGGGAGCTACAGCCAAGAGTGTCACTTTGAAGAAAGTACAGGAGCTGCAGATAAGAGACAGTTTGAAGACAGCCATTGAAAGCAGACTCTTGCTCCGGAGAAGCTAAGAGAGGACAAATACCCCAAGCACAACTAAGAGTGACATTTTTGAGAAACTGCAGCCTAGAGAGGAATGTCTTGGGAAAAAGCCATTTTGAAACCAGAACTTTGGAGCAGACACCAGCCACATGCCTTTCCAGCTAACATAGGTTTTCTGGAACTGTTGGCCATCCTCCAGTGAAGGTACCCGATTGTTGCTAACTGTGCCAGTTTGAATGTATTATGTCCCCCAAACGCCATTATCTTTGATGTAATCTTGTGTGGGCAGATTTTATCAGTGTTGATTAGATTGTAATTCTTTGAGTGTTTCTGTGGAGATGTGCCCCACCCAGCTGTGGGTGTTGACTCTGATTGGATAATTTCCATGGAGGTGCTGTCCGCCCATTGGGTGGCTCTGAATTAAATTACTGGTGCACTATATAAGATCAGACAGAAGGAGTGAGCTTGCTGTGGCCAAGAGGGGCACTTTGAAGAAAGCACAGGAGCTGCAGATGAGAGACAGTTGAAGATGGCTGTTGAAAGCAGAGTCTTACTCTGGAGAAGCTGAGAGAGGACAAATATCCCAAGTGCAACTAAGAGTGACATTGTTGAGGAACTGCAGCCTAGAGAGGAATGTCCTGGGAGAAAGCCATTCTGAAATCAGAACTTTGGAGCATACACCAGCCACATGCCTTCCCAGCTAACAGAGGTTTCCCGGATACCATCAGCCATCCTCCAGTGAAGGTATCCGATTGCTGATGTGTTACCTTGGACACTTTATGGCCTTAAGGCTGTAACTGTGAAACCAAATAAATCCCCTTTTATAAAAGCCAATCCATCTCTGGTGTTTTGCATTATGGCAGCATTAGCAAACTAGAACAATGACTTACCTTGGACACTTGATGGCTTGAAGACTGTAACTTTGTAACCAAATAAACCCCCTTTATAAAAGCCAATCCATTTCTGGTCTTTTGCATTCCAGCAGCATTATCAAACTAGAACACCTATAATGTGTCCTCTTTGGCTTACACGGGCTACTATAGTGGGACTAGGTGACCAGTAGTCATTATACTTATGATCTAATTCCATGTTAATCCAACAAGAGAATCCAGGTGGCTGAACCAGAATTAAGTATGAATGTCATAGATCCCATTTTGGTCCGACTATCACTTTAAGATGTACCAGCTAGCTTGTTCTGGGGAAAGAAAAAAGCATTGTGCCTAGGAATAGTCAAGGTAGAACCTGAAGTTTCAAAATGGGTGTATATAACCCACACTCTCTTTTTCCTGACCATTATCCAGCAAGTGACTAAGCAATGATGGCAAACTTCCTTACTAAGGTGGGTGGACTAGGAGGAGTTAAGGGAGGTACAGTCAGAAATCTTTCTCAGTTGATTTTTGAATAGGCCATCCCAACAGTCAAGAATGCTAGATGGCTTTGGATGTTAGGGAGCATGAACTATCTATGGGATATCTTGAATATCAGCTCCTTCTTGAGTGGCTTTTCAAGTAAAATTTACACCACTGTTACACTGCAAATGGTTCAGAAAGCTGGGTTTCAAGGGCCACATGGTATGCCTAGAGTTATCTTATCTGATTGGACTCATGTAGCAGCATCATAACCCAAGAAAGTGTCAGTAGTGGGGAGGCACCATTAAAAGTCCTAAGAGGTGTTAAAATTCTTCTCTCTTCAATTATGCAGAGAATGGGTGGGCAGCATGAGCTCCCTCAGTGCAGGGCAAACTGGTTAACTTCTGGCAGGATTCACAAATCTGGCGTGCAGTGGTAGCCATCCATCAGAAACACAGAGCCCTTTAGTTTGTGCCCACTCTCCAATGGTGGCTGCCTTATCATGTCCAATACTGTGATGGACACAGGTGACACTAATGGCAATTTGGGAATTGCAGACTCGATTGGCAGCTTGATTCCAGTTGGTCTCATCAGAGGACTGATCCTTACCATTGGCATCTACATGAGTGACCCAGATGTTTGATCAGCAGTTGTAATTTGTTTCCATAGATTGTGGCTCCAGAGAGGGTCATCTTTAATCTGCAAGTCTCCAGTTTTCCAAGTGGTAGTTCAAATGGCTAAGATATTGGCAATATTTCAAGATTCAATAAGAGCTATGAGAATGACCTTGAAGTTTGCCCACTGAGGTGAGCAACCATGTCCACTTTTGGTTCTGCAAAGCTATTTCTGAGGTTGAACAGCTGCAGGATACAGTGGACAGCATTGGGTTTTAGTTTAGCTGAACCACTGGTTACCCAGGCCCAGGAATTTAGGATAACCCCTGTGTTTTGAGGTCCCATTGAGCCAACAGCTTTGTGATATATAATGTTTCCCTCAGAGGGATAGCTGCCACTTTCTTCATGTAAAGTTGAAATGCTGTGGAGGCCAGGCTGGCTGCATTATATAACATTTCAATTTGACAAACAAGGTTGTCGGGCCTCTCCCATCTTCTCAGTCATTAAACCTGAGTTGGTTCACTCTAAAATGGCAACGACAAAAGCCGCATCCATAAAAGGTAACTTTGATTTTGAATTCAGGTGCCCCTCCCTGCCATGATGAATTGCGGACTTCTAAATAAATAAATAAATAAATAAATAAATAAATAAATAAATACGTTGTGACCCTCCCTTCCAGAGTTTCACAGCATACTCAGTGTGTGAGTATGACTTTAATTATCCTTTGGGGACAGAGATATTTATGACCTCCATCTGGTCATCTTTACTCTTAAAACAACCATAAGTCAGGGTAGAGAGGTATGCGGGGATAAAAATCATGGAGGGAGAAAGTGGCTTTGCAATTGCTTTCAGTTTTGAGTGGATATGGCAGAAACCAAACAATTTACAATGTTTTTTGCCCTCACAGTGTTTTAGATAGGTGTTGAGGTTATAGTTATTACATCTTCTGTCTCAGCTTGGGGCTCCTTGGCTCAGGAGCCACAACAGCCACATTGCTTTCTGACTGGGATCCAGGGGTTTGCACTGTGGGGCTGACTTGGGCTTGACTCACACAATGTTTTTGTAAGGAATTTACCCTAATCTGTGTCATTTGCTACTCCATTATCAATATAACATCCTGTAAGTTCTTGCCCACTTTCAACATAAGGGCTAGGGGATTTTCCAGTGCAGTGTGACTAGACCATTAGAATTTATCCAGGTTTCTCTGGGTTAGTTTCTCATTGTCCATGGTGTTACCTTCATCAACACTGTAAACCCAATCTGGGTTTAAGATCCCTGATATTAGTCAATGTTTCAGTTGTGGTTTCCCATGGGAGTTTTTCTGTCTCAGAGACTCTTCCTGAGATGACCAAAGCTCTCTCATAGCAGCCAGAACCCATTGCAGAAAAAACTCCGAGACCTACTGTCATCTATGATGAATCTTTGATGGCATGATAAGCTTTAGGAGGGACTGAAGCTGTTGTCATCCTTCATTACTGTCTTAGTTTGCCAGGGCTACTATCACAAATGCTACACATGGGATTATTTTAAACTACAGGAATTTATTGTCTCACAATAAATAGAAGTCCAAGATTGAGGTATTTGGAGGAATTTCTTTCTCTCAGAGTCCATAGCATTCTGGCAATCATCTGTCACATGGTAATCTCTCTCTCTCTTTGTGTCTGTTCCTCCAGTTTCTGCTGACTTTAGCTTTCTACTCCTACTTCTGCTTAGTTGTCTGCATGTCTGTCTATATTTACTCCTCTTAAAAAACACAAGCCATCTAGATCAAGGCTCTCTCTGATTCAGTTTTGCCCCATCTAAATAGAATCATTGAAGATCCTATTCACAAATGAGTCCACACCTTAATTAAAAACATCTTCAATGTTCCCATTTACAAATGGGTTCATACCCACAGGATTGGGGGTAGAGACTTGAACATGTCTCTCATGGGGGATGTGATTTAATCCCTAGCATTTAACAAGGGTTACGTACTTTTTCCCTCATCTTCTAATCCAACCAGCCAAAGTTCTACTGAACATTTGCCCATAGTGGTTAAGAATTTCCCTCCCTTCACCTTCAGTGTAAGTGCATATCTCTATAACTTTTGTCTGAAAGAGGATGGAGCTTTTGGCCCAACCAGGACAAATCTTAATACTGGACTGGACCTGAGGCTGACCACCAGCTGGGTGGGGTCTCCCCTCTTCACCTCCTCCACCCCCTACTCTTCTTCCTAGAGGATAGTGAGTGACAAACAAGGCACTTCCCAGAAGTGCAGGATTTTTATTCATTAATTCAGAAATACTCTATGTCTACTATTGCTAGGCACTGTTCACTGTACTGGGGGATTTAACAGTTATCAAAATAGACAAAGGTTTATTTGGAAAATATAAACTCCAAGTAAGTAGCTTACAACATATATTAGAAGGTAGCAAGTCTTTTGGAAAGAAAGAAGAAAAGGAAAAGAAAACAGGATAATTGTACTCCTGTCTGTGAATGAAATGGGAGTATAATGTGGTAGAAGTAGGGTGTTCAAGAATGTGGCCTGGGTAGTCCTGATTTACAAGGTGAGAATCAAATCAAGACTTAAGAAGGTTTGGAAGTTAGGTAAACTGACTTCCGGGGAAAGAACATTTTGTTCTCTAATGTATGCCAAACACCTAGATCAGTGCCTGACACATAGTAGGAGTTCAGTAAAAGTTGAATGAATGTACAGATATGAAGGACACTTTCTAATGAGTCCAGTTCTTTGTTCACAGATTGAGGTGAAGGTTCCAGGCTTGATTCTTGTTCAATTTCCAACTCTCTTGCGAGCAGATTGATGAGTGAGAACACATAAACCCAATGATCAAATCAATTTGAGTTGTAAGCAGAACATTTAATGGTCTGTAATATTTCAACCGATTAGGCTTCCCTGAGGAACAATTGGCAGGTTCTTGTCTTACACCTGCATGACTAAAGGACCTCACCAGAGAGATCTCTTCCTGAACAAAGGGTGAATCTCTTCCAAAGAAATATTCCATTTTCTAACTAAGAATGCACAAATTGCTTGCAAAACCCCAAAGTGCAGCCTTCTAACTTCAAAATGTGGTGATTTACTCTCCATCTAGTACCCTATTACAAGTATATCAAGTTAACAATGCATCTTTCTATATTTTAACCATTGTCTCAGTTCTACCCCTTGGGGTTATAATAAATAAGAAGAATCTCCCTTTAAATATAGCTACTAAAATATTTGAAGCATATTGTTATCTTCCCTGAATTTTCTTTTTGCTTAGGTAAATACCACCTTTTCTAATGATTTCCTTTAAGACGTCTGGAGTTCCTTTACCATTTTCATACAATGTCCTCTTAAAATGTTGTAAAATGCCTTAAATTATAGTACTCAGAATTGAATGAGTACACTAGGTATGTTATGAACAGTGCAGAGAAGAGAATATTATCACCCCTTTTGTTCAAGGTATATTTTTATTAATGCAGCTTAATATCACATTAGCTCTTTTGGGGGCAGTTCCATTTCATCAGAGGTATTCATTGAGCTGACAGGCAGCTAAAACAACTGTTTTTTTCCCTCTTGATGTGCTGCTAAGCCAAATGGCCTCTATATTGAGTTTGTTTAATTGTTTATAAAACTTAACACTTACTTCTGTTAAAGTTTAACTGACTAGATTTAATACAATGTTTCAGCTTATCAAAATATTTTATATTTTGGTTTCAGTACACAATGTATTTGCTCTTTCTCCTAGTTTCATGTCACTCTCATATTTTATGACTCTGTCTTTCCAATTATTATCTAAGGTAGTGGATTGAAAATATTTTGAACAAGCTGCTATATGGAACCCCAAAATATAAAAGTTGCATTTGTTAGTATAAATTTTAAATTTTGTAAGTTAAATTATTTATATTTATTCACCATGAAGTCCTTTATATTAGCTAAATGAGGCAGTTGTGAACTCAAAATTTTCAGATCAGTGCTTATGGTTGACAGCTAAAATCTGATAAATCTCATCATCTGATTTACTTGAATTTTTGTTTTGGTTACAGAATATTGAGAATACTGTGGTTCAAACAGAAGTAGTTGCAATAGTTTGTTTTAACTCCATTGTCTTTCCAATCCCAATATACCTTTTGAATATGAGTCAGAAGTTTGAAAGAAGAGTAGAAATTTTTGTTTTAAAATCAAAGCATTAATATGTAGCAGATGTTCTCATTCATTCTTTTGTTCGTTCAACAAATATCTCTTGCGAGTGAGTGGGGATATATGTCAAATAATGTATTCGCAAATAATTCTGTGGGATAAGGGATACAAAGTGACTGGCCAGCGGCTGTGCATGTGCTATTTTAAATGGAGGGGTAAGGGAATGCCTCTCTGATGTGGCAACATTTGAGCAGAAAACTGAATAAAATGAGTAAGCTAATCAATGGGAATTGATGCTTTTTTTATTTTTTAAATAAATATAGCATTTAGGAAGGAATATTCAAAACTTACAAATATTAAAGGCAGGTATACTGTTACTATAAAGCATGTTACCTGTCCCCTTGTCATTGCATAATTGACTTGTATGGTAAATAACCCATGCCTGATGCTACTTGGTATAAACTGAGGTGATGTAGTGATATACCTGTGCTGTAGGAGAGTACCTGCTTGTCTAACGTACACAAGTGACCATGTTCAGATACACATTTAAAAAATGAAATAACCCCAGACCAGTCCAGAATTATCAGCTTTCTCCCACAAGTGAAACCAGGCTCCCCGATTGCCACTCACCTCCTGAGCTCTCATCCCCATAAAGCTTTTGGTTTTGCTTTTAGATTTAACTATTTTGAATAATGTTTTTTTAATGAACATTCTTGTACATGTGACTTGATTTTCTTGTGTACACAGTTCAGTAGGATATATAACTTGAAATGGAATTGCTGGGTCATGGGGACACATTTTCAATATAAATAAATACCACATTGCTGTCCACCGTAAGTCAATTTACATTCTCATCATCAGTGCCCGAGAATTCCAGTTGTTCCACTTCCTAGAAAACACTTGGTATTTTTAGTCTTTCAGATGTTTGTCCTTCTGGGGGCATGCAGTGGTAATCCATTGTGGTTTTAGTTTAAATTTCTATTATGACTAATGAAGATGAAAACCTTTTCCTACAGCTATTGGCTATTTGGGTAGCCTCTTTTGTGAAGATCCTGTTCAGGTCTTTTGCCCATTTTTTTCTATTAGGTTGCTGTCATTTTTTTATTGATTTGTGGAAGTTCTTTATATTTTCTGGATATAAGTTCTATGCCCATTATATATGATAGAGATATCTTTTCCTACTCCTTGTATCTTCACTTTCTCAATGGTGACTTTGATAAACAAAACATAGTCAAATTAATTAATATTTCCTTTATAATATTTCCTTTATAATTAATATTTCCTTTAATAAGCTATTAAAACTGTCATTACCAAATGTTAGGAAGTTATTCTCCTATATTATTTTATAAAGATTTTAACTATTTTGCATTTTACATTTAGATATTTACACCACTCTCAAATTAATATTTGTTTATGGTTTGAGGCATGAGTTAATTTTCCTTTTTATTTCCCTTACGGGCTTCCATTTATCCTGACACCATTATTGTAAACAAAATTCTTTGCCCCAACCACCTTTGTCAAAAACCAGATGACCATAGAGATTTGATATAGCTTACATTTTGACAGATGTTTGGTCAAGTATTCTGTATTTATTTTCTATTGTTGCATAATCAATGACCACAAGTTTAGTAGCTTAAAGCAACACACAATTTACTATCTCACAATTTCTGTGGGTCAGGAGTCCAGGCACAACCTTGCTCAAGCCTTTGCTTATGGATTCAAAAGGCTGCAAATAAGGTGTCCGTCAGGGCTGGGATTATCATCAGAGGCTCCACTGAAGAAAGCTCCACTTCCAAGTTCATTCAGGTTGTTGGCATAATTCATTCCTTTGCTAATTTAAGACCGAAGGCCCCAGCTCCTTGCTAGAAGCTGCCCTCGGGTCTTTGCCATGTAGCCTTCTCCATAAACAGTTCATTGCTTCTTCAAAGCTAGCAAGAGAGTGAGAGGAAGAGCAGGCAAGACAGAATTGTATTCAATGTAATGGAATCATAGGAATGACATCCCATCATATCTGCCATGTTTTATTTGTTAGAAACAAGTTACAGACCCTAATTGCACTTAATAGGAGGTGTTTATACAAAGGTGTGAATAATAGAAGGCAGGGATCATTGGAGGTGGTCTTAGGGTCTGTCCACCGTATCTTCCCATATTGTTCTGCTTCATCTGAGTATCTTGGATATTCTTGGTCTTTTGCATTTATATATAAATATGTCAGTAAGCTTGCCAAGTTGCACAAAAATTGCCTGTGAGAATTGTGATTGGGATTGCACTGAATCCAGAGAACAGTTTGTAGGAAAAATTGTCTCTTTAAAATTGAGACTTCCAACCAATGAAAGGGTATATTTCTTCATTTATTTGAGTCTTCTCTGTCTGTTAGTGATGTTTTATAGTTTTATGCTTTGTAAATATTTTGTTAAATTAACTTCTTGTATTTAATATTTTTGTGGTTATCATAAATGCAATGCTTCCAAGTATTTTATTTTTTAATGGTTGCTTACTGGTATAGACACATACAAACACTAAGAATTACATGCAATGATGTGGATGAACTTTGATGACATCAGTTGAGTTAAATAAGCCTGATACAAAAGGACAAATATTGTATTGTCTCACTGATATTAAATAATTATACTAAGCAAATTCATGGAGTCAGAAACTAGAATACAGGTTACCAGGGGCTGGGATGGGGGTAAGGAAGGGGAAGTTAATACTTCAATTGTTCAGAGTTTCAATTTGGGATGATGGAAAGTTTTGGTAATGGATTGTGATGAAGGTAGCACAACATGGTGTACCTAATTAACAGCACTGAGCTGCATATTTGACTGTAGCTAAAAGTGGAAATTTTAGGTTGTATATCTGACTCTAGAATAAAAGAAAACACATAGGATTGTACAAACAGTGAACCCTAATATAAACCATGGGCTTTAGGTTAATAATACAATGTACTGCAGGGTGGTACAGGTGTTAGTAATGGGGGGTATATAGGAATTTTCTGCATGATTTTTCTCTAAACCTACAACTTCTCTATTAAACAAAAAGGAATGTGAAAATAATGAAGAAAATACAAAAAAGAATTAATAATTACACATTAAGTTTTAGAATTAATACAAGAGGATTTTAGCAAGATTGCTAGAAAAATGTAGAGAACTTGCCAGCCTTGTGGGAGGCGTTGGCAGTCAGCTGGGTCATGGGAAATGAGGATGGAGAACTGACCAATGGCTTTATCAGTGTGGAAGTCATGGGCAGCAGCAGTGAGGGAGCTATTTAAGTTAGTCTCCTTATTGTTACTGAAAGGTGCTTCAGCACTGCTACATTAGCTGTTCCCTTAGCCTCAGGCATTCTTGCTCCAGATATTCACCTGGTTAACTCCCTCACTTCCTTCAAGTCTCAGCTCTTTTGTCATCTTCTCAGTGAGGCCTGACTACTTTGATTAAAATTGCAAACTCCATCTGCCCCCCCCCACCCCTGACTACTCCTGTCCATAGTTCTTTATTCCCTTATTATAGACTGTATAATTCATTGCGTCATCTGTTTCTCCATTAGAACGTCAGCTCCATGAAGGCAGAAATCTTTGTCCATTTTGTTCACTGTGGTACCCCAAATGCCTAAATGATGCCTGGCACAGAGTAGGGGCTTAATAAATATTTGTTTAAATAAATGAGTGAATAAATCGAGACTCAAAATGGCAGGACACACTTTACTCATGTCAACACATACACTAGTTCATGCGACTACAATTTATTATATGTGTGATATCTAATATGTGAAATTTTGAAATACAATGCATTTGAGCATGTGTGCTATTTTGATTACAGCTTTTGAAATCATTTTTAAGAATTAAATAAATGTTTAGAAAAATATTTTTGAAGCTCTGAAGCTGCTCTGTGGACATCCAGGATTTTGTGGAATGTCTATTCATTAAAAAAAATATTTATAGAGTACCTATAGGAGCTAGGAATTGTGCTAAACTGGGGAATAAGACTGAAGTAGTCCTTCACTTCAATGAGCTTTCAGTTTGCTAGGCATAGTTTCAAACCACAAAAAATCCTTTAAATTTTAACTCCATTCTTTGGGATTCAGCTTAGATGGTTAAAAGGATGGAAGGCTAGTTCCAGAGAAGTTTAAAGGAGTCATCAAGGAAAGTTATCCTGAGGCATGAGAAGACACCCTTGACCACATCAGTTCAAAATCTATCCAGACTTGATGTGTCTGGTTCAGTTCATTAGCTTGCTGCATTGCTTTAAGTCAGTGCCCTGAGGGTAGATTTTATAGGATTTATACATTTCTTGGGTGATAAGGCAATAGAAATAATCTACACTTAGAGGTAGGAGGCTGATTGGAGTATTAGTTTACTTAATTGCTGTTTTATTCATTTGTTCACCAAATATTTATTGAGCACCCATGTGTCAAGCCTTGTTCTGTGCACTTACACGTGTTAGCTCACGTATCTGCATCTTTTCAAAATGAGTTAGGTACTGTTATTATCTACATTTTTATATGAGGAGATTAAGACTCAGAGATGCTCAATAACTTGCCCAAAGATCAAAAGCTTTTATGTGACAGAGCTGGACTTCATCTCCTAGCGGTCTGGCTCCAAGGATCATAATTTTTACCTCTAACTCATGCATTAACTCATTCATTGATTGATTCAGTTATTTATTTAACAGCTACTTATTGAGTGCCAACTATATGCCTGGTATTATGTTAAAAGCTGGGATACAGGAGCATATAACATAAAGATTATTCCTATAAGCCAAACAGCTACTCATCTGCAATACAGTTTATACTTACACTTGGAATTTCTTCATCACAAGAGCATTTTAAGAATCAAATAGCCAAATGGACTTGAAAGCACTTTTGCAAACCACAAAGTTCTCTACAATTAGGAGTTTAGTATAATTATTATTATTCTTTCAAGGATCATGTGGTTAAATAATAAACTTAAAAATATTTTCTTCTTACAGTTTGGCATTCTTTCTCTCATTCTTGTTTGCTCTCTTTCTCTTGTTTCACCTTAGAAGAAGAAAATCATTTACAAAACGACGCACTTCTAAAAGCCCAAATTATGGCAATTTTAATTTCTAAAATGTACTTCAGCCAGTAATTTAATAGTAGTTTCCTTAGTTAATTTAAAACATCATTTAATCTACAAAAGTATTAGATATGCACATATGTCTTCAAAAATGCATATATTTACCCAACTTGTGGGTTGCTTATATTGGAGCCATTTTTTTTTTTTTTTTTTTTTTATTTCCTTCCATGATATTTATTTTTATTTTATTTTTTTTTTTTAATTATCATTTTATTGAGATATATTCACATACCACGCAGTCATACAAAACAAATTGTACTTTCGATTGTTTACAGTACCATTACATAGTTGTACATTCATCACCTAAATCAATCCCTGACACCTTCATTAGCACACACACAAAAATAACAAGAATAATAATTAGAGTGAAAAAGAGCAATTGAAGTAAAAAAGAACACTGGGTACCTTTGTCTGTTTGTTTCCTTCCCCTACTTTTCTACACATCCATCCATAAACTAGACAAAGTGGTGTTTGGTCCTTATGGCTTTCCCAATCCCATTGTCACCCCTCATAAGCTACATTTTTATACAACTGTCTTCGAGATTCATGGGTTCTGGGTTGTAGTTTGATAGTTTCAGGTATCCACCACCAGCTACCCCAATTCTTTAGTACCTAAAAAGGGTTGTCTAAAGTGTGCATAAGAGTGCCCACCAGAGTGACCTCTCGGCTCCTTTTGGAATCTCTCTGCCACTGAAGCTTATTTCATTTCCTTTCACATCCCCCTTTTGGTCAAGAAGATGTTCTCCTTCCCACGGTGCCAGGTCTACATTCCTCCCTGGGAGTCATATTCCACGTTGCCAGGGAGATTCACTTCCCTGGGTGTCTGATCCCACGTAGGGGGGAGGGCAGTGATTTCACCTTTCAAGTTGGCTTAGCCAGAGAGAGAGGGCCACATCTGAGCAACAAAGAGGCATTCAGGAGGAGACTCTTAGGCACAAATACAGGGAGGCCTAGCCTCTCCTTTGCAGCAACCGTCTTCTCAAGGGTAAAACTTATGGTAGAGGGCTCAACCCATCAAACCACCAGTCCCCTATGTCTGTGGTCATGTTAGCAACCATGGAGGTGGGGTAGGCGAATACCCCTGCATTCTCCACAGGCTCCTCAAGGGGGCACTACATCTTTTTTTTTTTTTTTTTTTTTTTTTCCCTTGTTTGTCTTTTTTCTTTTACTTTTTTTTTTTTTTTTTAACTTTCCCTTCTTTTTTCAAATCACCTGTATGAAAAAAAAAAGTTAAAAAGAAAACAAACATACAATAAAAGAGCATTTCAAAGAGACCATAGCAAGGGAGTAAGAAAAAGACAACTAACCTAAGATAACTGCTTAACTTCCAACATGTTCCTACTTTATCCCAAGAAAGTTACATAATATAGCAACATTTCAGTGAACTTGTTCCTACTACAACCATCAGAAATTAACAGACCATAGTCATTTCTGGGCATCCCCAGAACGTTAAATAGCTTATCTGTTCTTCCTGGATTATTGTTCCCCCTTCCTTAATTGCTCTCTACTGCTAGTTCCCCTACATTCTACATTATAAACCATTTGTTTTACATTTTTCAAAGTTCACATTAGTGGTAGCATATAATATTTCTCTTTTTGTGCCTGGCTTATTTCGCTCAGCATTATGTCTTCAAGGTTCATCCATGTTGTCATATGTTTCGCCAGATCGTTCCTTCTTACTGCCGCGTAGTATTCCATCGTGTGTATATACCACATTTTATTTATCCACTCATCTGTTGAAGGACATTTGGGTTGTTTCCATCTCTTGGCAATTGTGAATAATGCTGCTATGAACATTGGCGTGCAGATATCTGTTCGTGTCACTGCTTTCCGATCTTCCGGGTATATACCGAGGAGTGCAATCGCTGGATCGAATGGTAGCTCTATATCTAGTTTTCTAAGGAACTGCCATACTGACTTCCAGAGTGGCTGAACCATTATACAGTCCCACCAACAATGAATAAGAGTTCCAATTTCTCCACATCCCCTCCAGCATTTGTAGTTTCCTGTTTGTTTAATGGCAGCCATTCTAACCGGTGTTAGATGGTATCTCATTGTGGTCTTAATTTGCATCTCTCTAATAGCTAGTGAAGCTGAACATTTTTTCATGTGTTTCTTGGTCATTTGTATTTCCTCTTCAGAGAACTGTCTTTTCATATCTTTTGCCCATTTTATAATTGGGCTGTCTGTACTATTGTCATTGAGTTGTAGGATTTCTTTGTATATGCAAGGTATCAGTCTTTTGTCAGATACATGGTTTCCAAAAATTTTTTCCCATTGAGTTGGCTGCCTCTTTACCTTTTTGAGAAATTCCTTTGAGGTGCAGAAACTTCTAAGCTTGAGGAGTTCCCATTTATCTATTTTCTCTTTTGTTGCTTGTGCTTTGGGTGTAAAGTCTAGGAAGTGGCCTCCTAATACAAGGTCTTGAAGATGTTTTCCTACATTATCTTCTAGGAGTTTTATGGTACTTTCTTTTATATTGAGATCTTTGGTCCATTTTGAGTTAATTTTTGTGTAGGGGGTGAGGTAGGGGTCCTCTTTCATTCTTTTGGATATGGATATCCAACTCTCCCAGCCCCATTTGTTGAAAAGACCATTATGGCTCAGTTCGGTGACTTTGGGGGCCTTATCAAAGATCAGTCGGCCATAGATCTGAGGGTCTATCTCTGAATTCTCAATTCGATTCCATTGATCTATATGTCTATCTTTGTGCCAGTACCATGCTGTCTTGGCAACTGTGGCTTTATAATAAGCTTCAAAGTCAGGGAGTGTAAGTCCTCCCACTTCGTTTTTCTTTTTTAGAGTGTCTTTAGCAATTCGAGGCATCTTCCCTTTCCAAATAAATTTGATAACTAGCTTTTCCAAGTCTGCAAAGTAGGTTGTTGGAATTTTGATTGGGATTGCATTGAATCTGTAGATGAGTTTGGGTAGAATTGACATCTTAATGACATTTAGCCTTCCTATCCATGAACATGGAATATTTTTCCATCTTTTAAGGTCCCCTTCTATTTCTTTTAGTAGAGTTATGTAGTTTTCTTTGTATAGGTCTTTTACATCTTTGGTTAAGTTTATTCCTAGGTACTTGATTTTTTTAGTTGCTATTGAAAATGGTATCTTTTTCTTGAGTGTCTCTTCAGTTTGTTCATTTCTAGCATATAGAAACATTACTGACTTATGTGCATTAATCTTGTATCCCGCTACTTTGCTAAATTTGTTTATTAGCTCTAGTAGGTGTATCGTTGATTTCTCAGGGTTTTCTAGATATAAGATCATATCATCTGCAAACAATGACAGTTTTACTTCTTCTTTTCGAATTTGGATGCCTTTTATTTCTTTGTCTTGCCGGATTGCCCTGGCTAGCACTTCCAGCACAATGTTGAATAACAGTGGTGACAGCGGGCATCCTTGTCTTGTTCCTGATCTTAGAGGGAAGGCTTTCAGTCTCTCACCATTGAGTACTATGCTGGCTGTGGGTTTTTCATATATGCTCTTTATCATGTTGAGGAAGTTTCCTTCAATTCCTACCTTTTGAAGTGTTTTTATCAAAAAGGGATGTTGGATTTTGTCAAATGCTTTTTCAGCATCTATTGAGATGATCAATTGATTTTTCCCTTTCGAGTTTTTAATGTGTTGTAATACATTGATTGTTTTTCTTATGTTGAACCATCCTTGCATGCCTGGAATGAACCCCACTTGGTCATGGTGTATGATTTTTTTAATGTGTCTTTGGATTCGATTTGCAAGTATTTTGTTGAGGATTTTTGCATCTATATTCATTAGGGAGATTGGCCGGTAGTTTTCCTTTTTTGTAGCATCTTTGCCTGGTTTTGGTATTAGATTGATGTTAGCTTCATAAAATGAGTTAGGTAGTGTTCCATTTTTTTCAATGTTTTGAAAGAGTTTGAGTAAGATTGGTGTCAGTTCTTTCTGGAAAGTTTGGTAGAATTCCCCTGTGAAGCCATCTGGCCCTGGGCATTTATTTGTGGGAAGATTTTTGATGACTGATTGGATCTCTTGGTTGTGATGGGTTGGTTGAGGTCTTCTATTTCTTCTCTGGTCAGTCTAGGTTGTTCATATGTTTCCAGGAAATTGTCCATTTCTTCTACATTATCCAGTTTGTTGCCATACAGTTGTTCATAATATCCTCTTATAATTTTTTTAATTTCTTCAGGATCTGCAGTTATGTCACCTTTTTCATTCATTATTTTGTTTATATGGGTCTTCTCTCTTTTTGATTTTGTCAGTCTAGCTAGGGGCTTGTCAATCTTGTTGATCTTCTCAAAGAACCAACTTTTGGTGATATTTATCCTTTCTATTGTTTTTTTGTTCTCTATGTCATTTATTTCTGCTTTAATCCTTGTTATTTCTTTTCTTGTACTTGGTTTAGGATTGGTTTGCTGTTCATTTTCTAGCTTCTTCAGTTGATCCATTAGTTCTTTGATTTTGGCTCTTTCTTCCTTTTTAATATATGCGTTTAGTGCTATAAATTTCCCCCTTAGCACTGCTTTTGCTGCATCCCATAGGTTTTGGTATGTTGTGTTCTCATTTTCATTCGTCTCTATATATTTAGCAATTTCTCTTGCTATTTCTTCTTTAACCCACTGATTGTTTAGGAGTGTGTTGTTTAACCTCCAGGTATTTGTGAATTTTCTAAGTCTCTGATGGTTATTGACTTCTAATTGTATTCCATTGTGGTCAGAGAATGTGCTTTGAATAATTTCAATCTTTTTAAATTTATTGAGGCTTGTTTTATGTCCCAGCATATGATCTATTCTGGAGAAAGTTCCGTGAGCACTAGAAAAGTATGTGTATCCTGGTGATTTGGGATGTAATGTCCTGTAGATGTCTGTTAAATCTAATTCATTTATCAGATTGTTTAGGTTTTCAATTTCCTTATTGGTCTTCTGTCTGGTTGATCTATCTATAGGAGAGAGTGATGTGTTGAAGTCTCCCACAATTATTGTGGAAACATCAATTGCTTCCTTTAGTTTTGCCAATGTTTCTCTCATGTATTTTGTGGCACCTTGATTGGGTGCATAGACATTTACGATTGTTATTTCTTCTTGCTGAATTGCCCCTTTTATTAGTATGTAGTGGCCTTCTTTGTCTCTCAAAACATCCCTGCATTTGAAGTTTATTTTATCTGAGATTAATATTGCTACACCTGCTTTCTTTTGGCTGTAGCTTGCATGAAATATTTTTTTCCATCCTTTCACTTTCAATTTCTTTGTGTCCCTGTGTCTAAGATGAGTCTCTTGTATGCAACATATTGATGGTTCATTTTTTTTGATCCATTCTGCGAATCTATATCTTTTAATTGGGGAGTTTAATCCATTTACATTCAACGTTAAAACCGTGAAGGCATTTCTTGAATCAGCCGTCTTATCCTTTGGATTATGTTTGCCATATTTTTCCCTCTCTCTATTAATATCCTTTATTGTACCCATACCGAATCTCTTTAGTACTGAACCTTTCTCCAAGTCTCTCTGTCCTGTCTTTGTTTCTCTGTCTGTAGGGCTCCCTTTAGTATCTCCAGTAGGGCAGGTCTCTTGTTAGCAAATTCTCTCAGCATTTCTTTGTCTGTGAAAAATTTAAGCTCTCCCTCAAATTTGAAGGAGAGCTTTGCTGGATAAAGTATTCTTGGCTGGAAATTCCTCGCTCTCAGAATTTTAAATATATCGTGCCACTGCCTTCTTGCCTCCATGGTGGCTGCTGAGTAGTCACTACTTAGTCTTATGCTGTTTCCTTTGTATGTGGTGAATTGCTTTTCTCTTGCTGCTTTCAGAACTTGCTCCTTCTCTTCTATGTTTGACAGTGTGATCAGTATATGTCTCGGAGTGGGTTTTTTTGGATTTATTCTATTTGGAGTTCGCTGAGCATTTATGATTTGTGTATTTATGTTGTTTAGAAGATTTGGGAAGTTTTCCCCAACAATTTCTTTGAATACTCTTCCTAGACCTTTACCCTTTTCTTCCCCTTCTGGGACACCAATGAGTCTTATATTCGGACGCTTCATATTATCTATCATATCCCTGAGGTCCATTTCGAGTTTTTCAATTTTTTCCCCATTCTTTCTTTTATGCTTTCATTTTCCATTCTGTCATCTTCCAGGTCACTGATTCGTTGTTCAACTTCCTCTAGTCTTGTACTATGAGTGTCCAGAATCTTTTTAATTTGGTCAACAGTTTCTTTAATTTCCATAAGATCATCCATTTTTTTATTTAGTCTTGCAATGTCTTCTTTATGCTCTTCTAGGGTCTTCTTGATTTCCTTCATATCCCGTACTAGGGTCTCATTGTTCATCTTTAGTTCTTTGAGTAGCTGCTCTAGGTGTGTCTCTTCTGGTCTTTTGATTTGGGTGCTTGGGCTTGGGTTATCCATATCGTCTGGTTTTTTCATATGCTTTATAATTTTCTGTTGTTTTTGGCCTCGTGGCATTTGCTGTCCTTGATAGGGTTCTTTTAGGGTTTGTAGACCAGTTGAAGTCCTTATCTCTAATTTATCAGATCTACAGCTTCGTGGAGTACACTTTCTCTAACTAACCAGCAGGTGGCGTCCACGAGCCACCTGTTCTCCACAAGCCAGATCTCCCCTGCTTAGCCTTTTTGGTGAGTGGGGGAGTGAGTCTTGTGGGGCCCAATTGGTGTCCCAAGCTTGCGTGTGTAGTTGGTGTTGCCTGCCCTGTATGTGGGGCGTGTTTCTGGGCAGTCGGGGAGGGGGGGTGGCCCTAACAATCAAATCTCCCTGATGATCCTAGAGTTTTAAAGCTACTGCAATAGTCTAATCCTTCAGTTCAGTCCTGCCACAGTTTGTCTCTGCCACTGACCCACAAGTCTTTGGTATTGGCGTATGGCTCCTGAGACTTGCAAGTGGGCCCCTCTTCCAGGCTGTGCACCCCGGGTCCTCTGTTGAGGGATGACTGTGCTATGTCACAGGTGAGTGCCGTCCCCCCAGGGCAGTTCTGGGCTGCTGGGCTGTGTTGGGAGGCTCCCAGTCTGCTCAAATGATGGCTGAATGGGGCTCTGTTAATTCACACTGCTCCCCCTTCCCAGCTCTGGGACATTCAGCTGAGGTTGCAGGGAAGGCTAATGTCCACGCCCAGTTTTGTGGTGTGTGCCTGTTATTTGAATCACTTCCGTCACACTGGGTTGTCTGGGGCAGCTCTGGGCTATGGGGCTGGCGATGGGCAGGAGTGTTTCCTGTCCACCAGGATGGTGGCTGTGAGCGGACACCCCCCTTTTCTTGGGAAGTTGTGTTGTTTAGTGAATTTTCTCAGCCACTGGATTATTGCCTTTTGTCTCAGAGCTCTCTTATTTCTGCTCTTGACTTGACATGCCCAAATTTCAATTCTTTGAAGCTTTCTGTATTGAGCTTCTTAGAGTAATTGTTTTAGAAAAAGCAAAAAGGATTTAAAAAAAAAAAACAAAAAAAAAAAAAAAAACGGCCCTCCTCAGAGATCTAATGGGTTATTGAAATGCTAATAGACAAAGCAACCAGGGCCATTAAGGAAAGGTGCCCTGGGCAGAGAGATCAGCCTTGCTTCGGGATTTGCATATGCGCCTCAAGGCCTGATCTCCGCCCTTCCCCTTTCTGTGTTCACCAGAACTCCAAAAATCCTCTGCTTTAACTTTGGAGCTTCTCGTGTTGTTTTCCTTCTATGCCCGTCTCCTCTCTGCTGGGCTGGCTGCTCTCAGAGTCTCTGGTGTCTGGCCTCAGTCTATCTATGGTTGGAGTTTGAATCAGTAGAATGAGTTTCCGATGAGAACAGCCACTGCAATTCTCCCTTCTCCTTCCTGGAGCTGACAGCCCCTCCTCCCCCGGGACTGAGCCTGGCAGGGAGGGGCGCGGGTCCCCTGGCCGCAAAAACTTACAGATTTCGCTGATCTCAGCAGTTCCACGTTTTCATGAGTGTTGTATGAAGTATGCCCAAAGACAGATTGCTCTGTGGTGTCCAGTCCACGCAGTTCCTGGCTTTTTACCTACTTTCCTGGAGGAGTCCAGCCCTTTTTGGGAGACTTTTTTAAAATAAGAAGCTGCAAGGGTGTTTTACATCAAAAAACTGCTTAGGTAATGGACTCAAAGTTCTAACAGGCCTCCAAGCCCCCAGCAGCCCTCGGCCCTTTCTTATAACAACAAAACTTTACTTGTTCCTGCCTCCCTTTTCTTTCAGTCACTCTGGAGCCATTTTAAATGATGAAACAACAGCCAAAAAAACTCTTTGCTTTGTGAAACCCAGGGAAGTCAGGCAGCTCTGTCCAGAGTTTTGATTCCTTGATTGCTACACAATTAACAATGAAAAAACCTGGGAA
Organism: Choloepus didactylus; assembly: GCF_015220235.1. Classification (NCBI taxonomy): domain Eukaryota; kingdom Metazoa; phylum Chordata; class Mammalia; order Pilosa; family Megalonychidae; genus Choloepus; species Choloepus didactylus. The sequence goes on from NC_051309.1 coordinate 23,648,603, forward strand.
TGTGCATTCTCATGAAATGTGCAGTAAGTGCTTAATCTCTGGAGACAGATAGCAAGGCTTATTATCTGTGTGACTTCTGGTGAATCATTAACTTCCCTATGGTTTAGTTTCCTTATCTGTAAAATGGGGATAATCATAGTAAACTACTTCACAGGGTTGTTGTGAGGTTCAAATGAGTCAATGCAAGTAAACTGCTTATAGCAGTGGCTTTTGTCTAGTAAGTGCAATGTAAGCTAGCATTTCCATTTCTGCTAAAAGAAAGAAACCTTAAATCTTAAAAAATAGAGAAGTCATATTGGATTTAGAAAACTTGACCATAGTCAATTTTTTTCTCAGTGTTTTGATCACTAAATGTCATTTCTGTTGTTGGAAAAAAAAATAAAAAAGAAAGAAAGAATAGCTACATGAGATTATCCAAAGCTGAAAAGCCAAGCACAAGTTAGATAGAAGCGGTGAATGCAATGCCCAGTTTTGAAGAGGAGCTTAAACATAATTCAGTGTCTGGACACATTTGTTAAATTGTCCTCAGCATTTCCATGTAGAGCCTATTATTTCTGCAAATTCCTTCATAATATTGCACTTTTTGTCATGATGAACACAACCTCTCTTATCTCCGAAGTGGGGTTTTCCAGCTGTTGGGCTGAGGAAGCTCTATTCTTATAAGCTTCATATGGAAGCACTGATAAGAAAGACAACACTGCGCTATTTTAACTAGCTGTTCTGATGAAAAGCCTCCGTTATCAGGTGGTGTAACTCCAGTTGTTAAGTTTAATCAAAGAGAATCTAATAGCTTAATGAAATCATTGGCATTAAGGTATTCCTAGTCCTCCAGCAAATTGCTGACCATATTATGGCAGTTTATTTTACACATTTTAGAGTAATTATCTCGTAGGACTCAGCAAACACATTTATAATTTTTTTGTTTGTTTTCTACCAAACGGATCCTCTGTTCCAATTTCATATGCTGAATGTAGCTACTTTGTGGGTGAGAGGATTTTCCATTGATGGACATGTTTTGCAAGACACTACAGTCATACTGTTAACTCCATTCTTCTGTCTTGAGGGGCCAGCCTATATTTTTTGTTTTCTAATATTTAGATATTCTTGAGGATTTTTGTGCAAACAACTTTCCATTTCAAATGTTAATTATAGAAAATCATTGGTTATTGATTGATCACTGTATCAGCTCTCTTACTTTTTGGAATCTCACAAACTACTCCTAGGACAGTGCGCCAGTTTGGATGTATTATGGCCACCAAAACACCATTATCTTTGATGCAATCTCGTGGAGGCAGACGTATTAGTGTTGATTATATTAAGATCCTTTGATTGAGTGTTTCCATGGAGATGTTACTCAACCAACTGTGGGTGACATGTTTGATTGGATAATTTGCATGGAGGTGTTACCCCACTCATTCAGGGTGGGTGTTAATTGGATCACGGATTTCATATGAAGGAGTTTCAAGACAAAGGGAACTCAGAGCAATTGAGAGTGACATCTTGAAGAGGAGCTGCAGCTAAGAGAGGGCAAATGATTCAAGAGCAACATTTTGGAGAATGCCATTTTGAAACGCAACCTGGGAGCAACCAGGTGCCAGTCACGTGCCTTCCCAGCTAACAGAGGTTTTCTGGACACCAATGACCATCCTTCAGTGAAGGTACCTGATTGTTGATGCCTTACCTTGGATACTTTATGGCCTTCGTACTGTAATTTTGTAACCAAACAACCCCCTTTTTAAAAGCCAGTGCATTTCTGGTATTTTGCATAGTGGGAACATTAGCAAACCGGAACAGACTGTTTCTGAGCTGTAAAATGTAAACTGCTTATTAATGAGCTGGAAACTATAGGTATTTCATGAACTATACAATTTATTCTTGGTTAATTGGCTATCCTGTATTCATCTCTAATTAACAATTCTTAATTAACAATGCATTTTTTAATGTCTACTAGGTGGCATAGTATGTGCTTTTTTCATTTGTATTACTATTGTCTTTCCAATAAGAGACTAAGCTCTTTGAATTCAGGAATATAACATTTATTATTTTATACCCTCCTTCCAAAACCACATACATCTCATTAAATAACTGATGATTGTATTAGCTATTTGTGTGTTACAACTCACCACAAACCATAGCTTAAAACAACTAAAATTGTTTATTATGTCTCATAATTTCTCAGGCCAGGAATTCAGGAATGGTTGGTGGTTCTGACTCATTTTTTTTTTTTTTTTTTCCTCAGAAGGTTCTAGTCAGAAGTGGGCTGGGTCCACAGTCATCTGAAGGTTTGCTGGGCTGGAGGATTTGTTTCCAAAACAGCTCACTCACAGGACTGGCAAGTCGGTGCTAGCTGTTGGTCTGTCTCAATTCCTCTCCACATGAGTCAATCTGTGAGGGCACTTGAATTTTTGCATGGCTTGCTGGCTATCTTCACCAGAGAGAGTGATCCCAGAGACTAAGATGGAAACTTCAGAGCCTTTTTTGACCTAACATAGGGAATCATACACTGTCATTTCTGTTATTGGTCACAGCCGGCTCTGATTCAATGTTGGAGGAGGCACCACAAGGGCATAGATACCAGGAGGTAGGGATCATTGAGGGCCATCTTGAATATTATCTACCACACTGATTGACTGAGTTATCTCTGAGACTCAAAGTCAACCTTTGTGCTTGATGATCTTCACCAAAGATTCATTACCATAAAAAGCTGAATAAGAATTAAGGCATCGGGAATACGGATTATTGACAAGGTTTCACAATATTCAGCCTCAGTCTGTAAGAGAAAATCCAACCTATATTGGCTTAAGCAAAGTGGGAATTTATTGGCTCATGTAATGGGAAAGACCAGGAATAGGTAATCCAGGTACTCAACAATGTCACTGTGCTGGTTTGAATCTATTATGTCCCCCACAAAAGTCATGTTCTTTAATGCAGTCTTGTGGGGGCAGACTTATTAGTCTTTTGATTAGGGTGGAACCTTTTGATTGAGTTTCCATGGAGATGTGACTCATCCAACTGTGGATGAGACCTTTGATTAAATTATTTCCATGGAGGTGTGGACTGTGCCCATTCAGGGTGGATCTCGATTAGTTCACTGGAATACTTAAGAGGGCTCAGGAGCCAACACAGATGCTGATGCTTGGGGATGCTAGGGGATGCAGATGGAAAGATGTTTGGAGATGCCAAGTTAAGAGATGAACCCCAGAGTTTGCCTTGGAGAAGCTAAGAGAGGCCCCCAGATGCTTAGAAAGAAATTCCCTGGGAAAACAAGCAAGGAAGCACAGGAGCTGAGAGAGAGGAGCTAAAAGAGACAGAAGCACAAACCAGGATGCACAGAGGCTGAGAGAGAGAAGCCATTCTGAAACACAACCTGGAAGGAAAGGACCAGCAAATGTCGGCCCATGCCTTCCCAGCAGACAGAGGTGTTCAGATGCCATTGGCTTTCCTTCAGTGAAGGTGACGTCTTGAGATGCCTCAGTTTGGACACTTCCACGGCCTTAGAATTTTAAATTTGTAACTGAATAAATCCCCTTTATAAAAGCCAATCCATTTCTGGTATTTTGCATTACAGCAGCTTTAGCAAACTGGAGCAGTCATTAAGGACTTAATGCTTTTGTGTCTCTTTGGTGTGCCCTTATTCTAAACCTGACTCCTTTTGTAGTGGCAGAATGACTGCCACAATCAATCTTTGAACATTTTCTTTACTCCAAAAAATAAAATAAAAATAAAAATAAAAAGAATATCATAAACACCCCATTCCCCTCCTCCCCCCATTTTCACTTACTTTTTAAAGTACAGTTTTATTGAGATGTATTCACAACCCTACAATCATCCACAGTGTACAATCAATTGTTCACAGCACCATCATACATTTGTGCGTTCATCATCAGAATCAATTTTTGAAACTTTATCTTATTCCAAAATAAAAATAAAAGCAAAAAAGAACACCAAGTTCTTTCCATCCCCTCCATCCCACCCTATTCAACTAATTTTGCCCCCATTTTTTCACTCATCTGCTCATACACTGGATGAAGGGAGTGCGAGCCACAAGGTTTTCACAGTCACACAGTCACACTATGCAAGCTCCATAGTTATACAATCGTCTTCAAGAATCAAGGTCACTGGGTTGCAGTTATGCAGCTTCAGGTATTTCCTTCTAGCCATTCCAACAGATTAAAAACTAAAAGAATATCCTCCAGAGGGATCTCTGGACTCCATTTGAAATCTCTCAGCCACTGGAACCTTATTTTTTTTCATCTCTCTTCCTCCTTTTGGTCAAGAACATCCTCTCAATCTCACAGTGCTGGGTTCAGGCTCATCCCCAGGAGTCATTTCCTATGTTGCCAGGGGGATTTACACCCCTGGGTGCCATGTTCCACATAGGGGGAAGGGTAGAATGTTCACCTGCCAAGTGGGTTTAGAGAGAGGGGCCACATCTGAGCAACAAAGAGGCTCTCTGGGGGGTGGGCTCTTAGGTACAATTATAAGTAGGCTTAAATTCTCCCTTGCAGCAACTAGCCTCACATGAGAGAGCCCCCAGACCGAGGGCTCGGATCACTAAATTGACAGTCCTCAAAGTTTGTAGTAAAATCAGTAATAACCCAGGTGGGGAAGTCCAACATTTCCTCATTTCTCCCCAGTTCCTCAGGGAACCCTGCAAATATACTTATACTCTCTGCCCATATCACTCTGGGATATATTGGGATTTTACCCCAGCCTGTACAAACTCACCAAATCCCACTTCCCTTTCACAGCTCCATGCACCTATGGTGTTGAAACGAGCTGATCATGCAGGTTAAATTATCTAGTGTGCTACAGAAAATATAGCTCCTGCACCAAACAAACATGTCTTCCCTTGGTCTCACACAAAATTTGTAGTTTTAAAACCCAGTCAGTATCATCCTTTACCCTTGGACCTGATTTGCCTTAGTCCTAACCATATCTGCTTTGTTCATATCTCTAATTGAAGTCTAAACTGTTTTTCAGCTCTTTCAACAGTTGCCTCATGGGGTAATACTAACATTCATAGCTTCCAAGCTGTAGCTCCTAGTCTCAGATGTCACAAATAACCAAAGTTCCAGAGATCAACCAGGTTATACACAAGGAGCTTAGCATCTCAGGATTTAGAGATAACCATTACAACTCAGGAATAGATGTGACTGATGTAAGAGCTTAAAATCTAGGGACCACTACAATAAGCATTCCCCTGATAAGCTCTGCCCTAAGATTCAGTTCTCAGAGTTTACACATTATTGTTAGTCCATATTAGTGAGGCATTATAATGTTTGTCTTCTCTTTTCTGGGGTATTTCATTCAAAATGCTGTACTCAAGTTCCATTCAACTAGTTGTGTGTCTCACAGCTTCATTACTTCTTGTAGCAGCTCAATATTCTATTGTATGCATACATCGTAGTTCACCATTCTGTTCATCAGTCAACGTACCCTTAGATGACTTCTGTCGATAGCAAATCGTGAATACTGCCTCCATAAACACCAGTGGGCAAATGTCCATTCATGTCCCTGCTCTCAGATCTTCCAAGTATATACCCCATAGTGGGGTTGCAGGACCTTGTGACAGTAACATACCTAGCTTCTTGTGGAACCACCATACTGTCCTCCAGATAGTCTACACCATTCTACTTCCCCACCAACAGTGAATATATACATCTCTCTCCAAGTTCTCTCCAGCACTTGTGTCTCTCTGTTTATTTTTTTCCTGCAATTTTATAGGGATATATTCAAATACCATACAATAATCCACAGTGTACAATCAATTGCTTACAGTATCATCATATAGTTGTGCATATATAACACTTACATATATTCTTTACTCAGAGAAAGAATTGAAACAAAAGAATAATAAAAAGGAAAAAAGGAAAAATTAAAATAAGGTATAATACAGCCACAAAGTAAGAGGAGGAAGTGAGAAAAGTAAAAAGACAAAGGGAAAAGAAGAAAGAAAAAATGGCAACTAAAAAGCCACAAAAGAAAAAGTAAAAATAAAAAACCATAAAAAAGTCAGACAATAAAACTAATGCCAAGAATCCCAAAACCCTCCCTTCTGTCCCCCTATTATAGGCATTTGGCTTTAGTGTATTGCCTTTGTTGCAATTAAAGAAAGCATATTACAGTCTTACTGTTAACTATACACTCTAGTTTGCATTGATTGTATTTTTCTCCTCAATACCACCCCCTTTTTAACACCCTGCAATGTTGACATTCATTTGTTCTCCCTCATGCAAAAACATATTTGTACATTTTATCACAATCGTTAACCACTCTAAGTTTCACTAAGCCACGCAGTCCTAGCCTTTATCTTCTATCTTTACTTATGGTGTCCATCATGCCCCTAACCTTTCTCTTTCAACCATACTCATAGTCATCTTTGTTCAGCGTACTTACGTTATTGTGCTACTATCTCACAACACTGTGCTCCAAATCTCTTTCCTGTGTTTTCCTACCTGTCTGTAGTGCTCCCTTTAGTATTTCCTGTAAAGCACATTTCTTGTTCACAAACTCTCTCAGTGTCTGTTTGTCAGAGAATATTTTAAACTCTCCCTCATATTTAAAGGACAGTTTTGCCAGATATAAAATTCTTGGTTAGTGGTTTCTCTCTTTCATTATCTTAAATATATCATACTACTGCCTTCTCACCTCCATGGTTTCTGGTTTCTACTGAGGAATCTACACATAGTCTTATTGGTCTTCCCTTGTATGTAACAGATCATTTTTCTCTTCCTGCTTCCAGAATTCTTTCTTTGTCTTTGACATTTTATAATCTGATTATTAACTGTCTTGGCATAAGTCTATTTGGATCCATTCTGTTTGGAGTTCACTGTGCTTCTTGGATCTGTAATTTTATGTCTTTCATAAGGGATGGGAAATTTTCAGTGACATTTCCTCCGTTATTGCCTCTGCCCCTTTTCCCTTCTCTTTCCCTCCAAGACAAGCATGACACATACATTCATGCACTTCATGTTGTCACTCAGTTCCCTGAGCAGTCACTCAGATCTCTCTACTCTTTTCCCCATCTGGTCTTTTGTGTGCAGGGTTTCAGATGTCCTGTTCTCCAGTTCATGAATCTTTTCTTCTGCCTCTTCAAATCTGCTGCTGTATGTCACTATTGTGTCCTTCATCTCTTGTGTTGTGCTTTATATTCCCATAAGTTCTGCCAATTGTTTTTTCAAACTTTTGATTTCTTCCTTGTGTTCACACAATGTCTTCTTTATAGCCTTCATCTCTTTTGCCATATCTTCCCTCAACTTGTTGGATTGACTTTTGGATTGATTGTTTAATTAATTTAGGAGATTCATTTGATTGATAATTAGTTGTTTCAATTCCTGTATCTCAGTTCAAGTGTAAATTTGTTCGTTTGACTGGGCCATATCTTTGTTTTTTCTGGTGTGATTTTGTGTTTTTGTTGTCTAGGCATCTGATTTCCTTGATTGCCCCAATCAGATTTTCCCAGAGCAGAAGGGCTCAGGTCTCAGGAGGAGGCTGTATTCAGTATTAGATTTCCCTGAGGGTGAGTCCTAGAAGATAGATAGACTTTCCTGTGAGGCCTTTATACTCTGTGCTTTTCCTATCCCGCGCAGAAGGTGGTGCTTGTCAGCCCACAGCTCCCTATGGGTGTAAAGAGGCATGGTCCCTTTAGTTCACAGTGGACACTGCCCTGGTGAGAGGCCAAGGGTGTCAGAAGCCAAGCTTAAGTTCCTGGTTTGTTTGTGTTCCCCCAGGTCTGAATTTTCTTTTCTTAGGGGAGATACACCTCCTAGGGAGCTATCTTCTAGACTTGAATTCCTCCCTTGTCTTTTTGGCTCTGTTGATTCCTCCCTTGCCTGGGTCAGCATGGAATTGAAAATGCCTTAGGGTTTCTCTAATCTGCTTAGAATGAGAGAAAAAAATGGAAAAAGAGCAAAAGCCCCTTTTCAGAGTCAGTTCCCAGCCCCTCAGTTTTGCTGGTCTACTGGAGTTGGCACCAGTTCTCTGTGCTGCTTTTCTTGGGACAGAGCCATCTTCCAGTATTCTGAGCTCAGCCATCCCCAAAAGTCTCTGTTTTCATTTATTTATGTATTTTTACCCCATCAGCCCTGCCTCCTACCTGCTGGAAGGAACCTGCTTTCCTTCCTGATCTGCATGATTATCTATGCTTGCAGCTTGTATTCCATAGTCCAGATTTGTTAATTAAAACCACAATTGGAGTTCGGTTAAGCTACTTTCTCTCTAACCTGTTTCTTTTTTTAACAGGGCAGTGTTTCAGCTCAGACTGCCATACCCAAAGTGGGAGGGGCACCAGCCCCAGGCTTGCAGAGCTTTACTTATGATTCTGTGCTACAGTCTGAGCCATTCCACCCATTTCAGTCTGGTGTACAATGTGTGTCCATTCACAGATGTCTCCCAACAGTTGTTACAGATTATTTACTAGTTGTTCCTGGTTATTTGCTAATTGCTTTAGAGGACTAACTAAATTCCACACTTCTCTATGCTGCCATCTTGCCCCACCCTAAGATGGGGTCTTAAATAACATATGTAATCATGAGTGACAATTTCATTATCTTTGTCATCTTCTGGTGGTTAGAAGCAAGTCACAGGCCTTTTCAACACTTATGGGAAGGGGATTAAACAGCACATGAACCCATGAGGCAGGGATGGTGGCAGCCACCTTAAAGTCTGTCCACCACACTCCCTAAGTTTTCATTTCTTCTTCTGTGTAATGGGTATAATGGTGCCAATCATGTGTAATAATCCATACAGAGTGCTGGCACTTGGTGGTGGCGTATGCATTGGTACCCTCAATTAGTTGCTCATTTGATGAAAAGAATATGAATAACCAGAGTGAGCTACTGGAGATCAGGGGTACTTGAATATAATTTATCTTAATTGCTCCTACTGCTGGTTCCTAAGTTTATGATTTTGCCTTCCATTCTGTGATACTTTTCAACACTGCTGGTATTTTTGAAGTCATAAACACTTTGTTTTTCACACTTTGATGTGATGGACTTGAGTTTTATTTCCTCAGAAACACATTTTCTGTGCTAATAACTATTCTGATAACTTAATTCATGGTCATGAGTAAGAGCCAGAGAAAATCTTTCTCCTACTTTTATTCACTTCTTCTATCCCTTATCCTCAACCAGAAAGGCATGTTTTAATAAGTGCCTTGTAATGAATCAAATACTTTCAGACAGAATTTAACAATTTACAAAAAGCTCTAACACACTTGATAGATTAGGTAATTGAGACTTTGAGAGGTTAAGTAACCCTCTCTTGACTCTGAATTATGGGCTTATGCAACTATGGTACTCTACTATTCACTTGAAGACCATTAAAAATGTACCTTAAACTGAATTTTAACTGACATATATTTCAGGGTATGTACCTACATTTGTTGCAAATTTAAAGAAATTGGTTAAATAGGAATTTAGTCTAAGGAATAAATATCATAAGGCTTCATGATGATTGGGTAAAGAGTTAGAGACAAAGTTTAGCGACAAGTTTTTGTGGCAAATCTAAGTCATACTGAGTAGAGATAATCATTAAGTTGAATCCCAAGGCCAGCCCTTTTGGGCTAGGAAGGATGCAGTTTAGCATTGTATGAAATGAAATGGATAATCTGCATTGAATTTCCTTTAACTGAAAGCCCAATTGAAAATATAATGGAGTACTGGAATATCCCATTATACCATAATCAACCATAAAAACCATAAAATTGGAAAAAGTGTATGAATCATTGGGTTTTGGACTTTGGACAACAGGCCACACAAGAGTGATCCCCAAAAAAGAGAAATTCACAAGGGCAGTCTCATGATTTATCTGTTCTTCTGTCTGGGACAAATCACCAACTGTGGTTTAAGGAGCTAGAATCTGAGTACAGGACAGCAGTTCCTGATGAACTGAAGAAGTTGAGATCTAAGTAAAGGTCCAATGAAGGAGCTGGAATCTTCAAGACAGGGCACCAGAGCTGGTTACACATGCTCTGTGTAAGATTTCCTAGGTTTACCAGAGAAAAACTGCTATGAATTTGGTAGCAGAACAGAGATACAACTGATTTGATAGTGTTGAAGGACATTGGATCTGGCCCAGCTGACTGTAAAATCTTCCTAACATCTCATTGCTATTCTTAAAATTCAACTGAGATTTTACATAGGCCACAATTCAGGAGTGAGGTCAATACACTAGAGTTATTCCTACCCTGGATCAGCCTTAGCTGAGCCAAATCAAGCCTTGACAAGAGTTCCAGGATTGAGAGTTTGAAGGGAGAGTCCATGACATTATGGGGACTGGGAAAACATTTTTGACTCTCCATGGATCCATCTAATATCTCATAACATCAAATCTACAACATTTCAAGATGATTAGCCCATAATTTAAATACTTATGAGAATAAAAATAAACACCTCAAGAGTAAAATGAGAATCTAGAGTTTCTACAATATTATCCACAATGTCCAGTATACAATAAAAAATAAGTAGACAAGCAAAGAATTAGGAAAATGCAACCTACATTCACAAAAAGGAAAACAGACAGACATTAAAAACCAAACCCTAGGAACTCTGAAATTAGAGTTATCAGACAAATACTATAAAAATTGAATACAAATAAATTCAAAGAATTAAAAGAAAGTATGTTCAAATAGTTAAAATAAAATATTGTCTTAATGCATGTAAAAAGAGGTAACCTAAAGATAGAAATAGAATCTATACAAAAGAAGAAAATAAAAATTCTAGAATGGAAAAAAAACTGAAGTGAAAAATTAACTGGATGGGCTTAATAGAAAATTGGATATGGCAGAATAAAGAGTCAATAAACTTAAAGACAGACAAATAGAAATTACATGGTTTGGAAAAGATAGGATAAAGATTAAAGAAAATGAAAAGGGAATTAGGGACCTGATGGATGATATTAATTGGTATGACTCACACATAATTGGAGTCCTAGAAGGAGAAGACAGTGATAAAGGTAAAGAAAAATTATTTAAAGAGATAGTACCTGAAAATTTCTTAAATATAATGAAAACCCTCAAGTTACCAACCTAAGAGTTTCAGAAAACCCTAAGGTGGATTAATTCTGAGAAAACCACATAAAGGTACATCATAATGAAACTGCTAAAAACCACAGGCAGAGAGAAAATATTGACAGCAGCTAGGAAAAAAAGACAATTACATACAGGGAAATAAGATACAAATAATTTCTGCCTTTTCTTCAGAAATATTGGAGTGCAGAAGACCACGGAAGGACACATTTAAATTTTTAGAAACAAATCAACAAACAAACAAAAAGGAAAAAGTCTCTCAATTTAGAATCCTGCACCCAGCAAAAATACCCTTCAAGAAGACAGGCTGACCCCCTACGTGGGATCAGACACCCAGGGAAGTGAATCTCCCTGGCAACGTGGAATATGACTCCCGGGGAGGAATGTAGACCCGGCATCATGGGATGGAGAACATCTTCTTGACCAAAAGGGGGATGTGAAAGGAAATGAAATAAGCTTCAGTGGCAGAGAGATTCCAAAACGAGCCGAGAGATCACTCTGGTGGGCACTCTTACGCACACTTTAGACAACCTTTTTTTAGGTTCTAAAGAATTGGGGTAGCTGGTGGTGGATACCTGAAACTATTAAACTACAACCCAGAACCCATGAATCTCGAAGACAGTTGTATAAAAATGTAGCTTATGAGGGGTGACAGTGGGATTGGGAATGCCATAAGGACCAAACTCCACTTTGTCTAGTTTATGGATGGATGTGTAGAAAAGTAGGGGAAGCAAACAAACAGACAAAGGTACCTAGTGTTCTTTTTTACTTCAATTGCTCTTTTTCACTCTAATTATTATTCTTGTTATTTTTGTGTGTGTGCTAATGAAGGTGTCAGGGATTGATTTAGGTGATGAATGTACAACTATGTAATGGTACTGTAAACAATCGAAAGTACAATTTGTTTTGTATGACTGCGTGGTATGTGAATATATCTCAATAAAATGATGATTAAAAAAAAAATTTAAAAAAAAAAAAAAAAAAAAAAAAAAAGAAGACAGGCTGAAATAAAGACATTTTCAGATAAATGAAAGTTGAGATCATGCATTAACAGCAGACTGAAACTATAAGAAATGGTTGTATGTTCTTCAGGATGACAGATTATGATACCAGTTGGGAATTTGGTTCTCCAGGTAGGAAACAGAGAAACAGAAATGAGAAAACATAAAAGAAAATAATTTTCCTTCTGGTATGTTCCTTGAAAAGCAAAATCTGCTTATGTAAATTAATTATATTGAAGATGGGGTTAAGTGTTTGTAGAGGTAAATGTAAATGATGACACAAAGGAAAGCTAAAAAGTTATTACATTTGTGAAGTGGTAACTATGAAGTGTGAAATGGGAAATGTCAGTGGTGATGTAAGAAATGCTAAGTGCAAAGTATCAGATGTGAAGTGTAGGTGATAAAACATTGACTCCTTTGATACATTAAGGATATTTCAACTCTAGAGCAATAATTAAAAATAAAAGAAGTTTAGCTAATAAGCCAATAGAGAACATAAAATAGAATAATAAAAATACATACAATTAAGCCAAGGGAAGGCACAAAAGAGGTAAAGAGAAACAAAGAGCAGGTGAGATGAATTGAAAAAAAAAAAAAAAACATCAAGAAATAGACAAACTCAACCATATCAATAACTATGTATGGTGGTTTGGAGGTACATACCCCATGTTCTGGTTTTGATAATGCTGCTGTTATGCAAAATACCATAAATGGATTGGCTTTTATAAAGAGGGTTTATCTGGTTACAAATTTGCAGTCTGAAGGCCATGAACATGTCCAAATTAAGGCATCAACACAAGAATACCTTCACTGAAGGAAGGCCAATGGTGTCCAGAAAACCTCTGTGAGCTGGGAAGGCATGTGGCTTACATCTGCTGATCCCAGGTTGTGTTCCAGCTCTTCTCTCAACTTCTGTGCATTCTTCAAAATATTACTCTTGGGGCATTTTGTCCTCTCTTAGCTTAGAGCAAACTCTGGGCTAGCATCTCCAATGTGTCAGCAAAAGTCTGCTTTTAATGGCCGTCTTCAAAATATCTAGCTCAGCTGCTCTGAGGTCTGGCTGTTTGTAAGCACTTTTATAGGACTCCAGTGATTAAATCAAAGCACACCATGAATGGGTGGGGTCCATATTTCCATGGAAATAATTCAGAGTTATCACCCACAGTTGGGTGAGTCACATCTCCATGGAAACAATCTAATCCAAAGTTTCCAACCTAATCAAGACTAAATATATCTGCCCCCATAAGATTGCATTGAAGAACATGGCTTTTTCTGGGGGACATAAAATATCCAAACTGGCACACCCCAGAAAAACATGATATGAAATACAATCCATTACTGTAGGTGTGAATCCATTGTAAATAGGACCTTTTGTTAAGGTTACTTCAGTTAAGGTATAGCCCACATCAATCAGGATGGGTCTTAATCCTACTACTGGTGTCCTTTATAAGCAGAATGAAATTCAGACAGAGAAAGAAAATGCCATGGGAAGCAAGAAGCTTAAGGTCAAAGGAACCCAGAAGAGAAGGGAGAGGCAGGAGAAGTTTCCATCTGCATTGCCATGTAACAGATGAGCCCAGGGCCAAGGATCACTGGCAGCCAGCCCAAGAATGCCACAGGCTTTGGGGAGAATGTGTCACCTTGATGATATGTTAGTTTGGACTTTTCCTAGCCTCAAAACAGTGAACTAATAAATTCCCATTGTTTAAGGTAACTCATTGCAAGGTATTTGTTGAGCAGTCATAAAAATTAAAACACAATGCTAAAAAAATTGCTTATTCCAATTAAAAGCAGAGATTGTCAGACAGTATTAAAAAAAACACTCAGCTCTACATTGTCTAAAATAAATTCACTTTAAATATAAAATACATATGGTTAAAAGCAAAAGGACAGAAAAAGATATACTATGAACACGTTAATCAGATAGAAAGTTAGATTATAAATATTAATATCAGACAATGTAGACTTAAAGGCAAGAAATAGTTTTAAAGATAAGAGGGACATAAAAAAAAAACAAAAATAAATAAATAAAGATAAGGGGGACATTTTATAATGATAAAAGGGACAATGCATCAGGAAGACATAACAATTCTAAAGTTGTATGCACATAATAACTGAGCTTTAAACTTCATGAAGCAAAAATTTGCAGAAGTAAAGGAAAACAGAAAAATACATAGTAGTAGTTGGAGATTTTAACAATCCTCTCTCATTAAGATGACATAAGTAGGAAAATGTATGAGTAGGGTATAGAAGATCTGAGCAAAACCATTAACCAAATTATCTGATGGACACAGAACACTATACACAGCAACTGCAGAATCAACATTTTAAAAAAATCATATACAATGTTTATCAAAATACAGCATTTACTGGGTCACAAATCAAGACTCAATAAAATTCAAAAGATTGATATTTTATGAAATTGGAAGTTAGACCACAATAGAATTAAATTCCAAACAAATAAAAATAAGGCATTAAAAATCCTAAACTATCTGGAAATTAAATAACATACTTCTAAATATCACACAAATGAAAGAAGAATCAGAAGGGAAATTAGAAAATATTTTAAACTGAACTATAGTGAAAACATATCAAAATTAGGGGTAAAAAGCTAAAGCAGTACTTACAAGGTAATTTGAAAATTAAATGCCAATATTTGAAATGGCATTTAAAAATCAGTGATATTATTTTTTGCTTTAAGAAATTAGGAAAAAGAGTAAATTCAGTCTACAGTAAATGGATGAATAAATAACAACAGCAATCAATGAATAGGTAAATAATAGATAAAATTAACAAACCCAAGAATTTATTCTTTGAAAATGTTGCTAAAATTCAGAAACACCTGACTAGAATGATTGAGAAATAAAGGAAGAAAGTATAAACTATCAATAGCAGAAATGAAAAAAGGGATATTATTTCAGATCCTACAGACATTAAAAGGAATACAGGGAATACAATGAATAAGTTGATGCCAATAAATTCAATAGCTTTGTTGATATAGCCACTTGCTTAAAAACATATTTTACCTAAACTGACAAAGATGAAACAGAAAAACCTGGATAGCACTAAATCTATTTTAAAACTTGATTACATAACAAGAACTATGCCCCCAAAGAAAATTCCAGGTCCAGGTGATTTCAAAGGCAAATTCTATTAAACTTTTAAGGAATAAATATCACCAATTTTATATATTAAAAAGAACAACTTTCAGGAAATAGAGTTAGATAGAATGCTTTACAACAAATTTCATAAGGTCAGCACAATCTTGATACCAAAATCTGACAAATATATTACTAAGAAAGAAAAGTACACACCGGAACCCCTCATGAACATAGACATAACCATTCTCAACAAAATATTATCAAGTTGAAATGGCAATATATTAAAAAAGATAATATAGAATGACCAACTGGTGTTTATCCCAAGAATTCAAGGTTGGTTTAAACATTAGAAAAAAACAACAAAAACAATGTAATTCCTCACATTGACCAAAAAAAAAAAAAAGGAGAAAAATCATATAATCATATCTATAATTGCAGAAATAGTAATTAATAAACTCCAACACCTTTTCATGCTAAAATCTCTCAACCAGCTAATAATAGAAGGGAATTTTCTAGATTTGATAATGAATATCTAGGAAATGTTAAAATTAATATCACCCTTACCAAATGGGAACAACAATAACCGTCCCCAATTCTATTCTCTGTATTACTGGAGGCCTGGCCAGTACACCAAGAAAAAAAATCTTTTAGAATTCATAAGCGAATTTAGGAAGGCTGAAAGATATATGATTTTAACAAAAACCAATTATATTTCTGTTATGTTCAAGTAAAATCACAATAAAACAACAACAGTAGTATCAAAATACCTAGAAATAAATGTAGCAGAAGACATGAAAGACTAGCATATTGAAAATGACAAAGAAATTGCAGAAGGCCTAAATGAATGGAAAGATATACCACATTCATGGATTAGAAGACTACTTGTTAAGGGGTCAGTTCTCCCCAAATTTAATGAAAGCCCCATCAAACTCCCAGGATTCTTCTTGTAGATACTGACAAGCTGATTCTACAATTTATGTCAAGAAACTAAACTAATACTTCTAGGAGGAAGCTTAGAAGAGAATCTTTACAATCTTGAAGTAGGTAAAGATTTTTGGACAGGGTGTAAAAAGGATTAACCACAAAATATGATAAAGTGTAATCTAAATTAAAACCTTCTCTTCTTCAAAAGGCAATGCTAAAAAAGAATGAAAATCCAAGTGATAAACTGGGGAAAAAATCACCAAGCAAAATTCTGACAAAGAACTTTTATCCAGAACATATTAAAAAAAACTTTGAAAACAATAATAATCAGCTAACAAATCTATTAAAAGATGGGTAAAAGACTTGAATGAACCCTTCATAAACAAGATACATTCATGTATCTTGCACAACATCATTAGGCATTAGGACAATGCAAATTAAACTATTATGAGATAACATTTTGTAGCCACAAGAATGACTAAAATTAAACAGATCAGGAATACTCAATGTTGGCAAGGATATGAAGCAGATGGAATTCTCATACCTGTTGATGAGAGTGTAAAATGGGACTGGAACACTGTAAAACAGTTTTTCAGTTTTTAAAAGCAAAGCATAAAGTTACCCTATACTTCAACAATTCCACTCTTAGGTATTTTTCTAAAAGAATTTAAAGCATATATCCACAAAACGATTTGTACACATACTTTCACAGCAGTTTTATTCATGGTCATCAAAATTAGAAACTACCCTAATATTCATCAATAGGTAAATGGATAAACACATTGATGTTTATTTATAGAAGGAAATACCACCCAGAATTAAAACAGGAGCCAATTACAGATACTTACAATAAATCTCAGAAGTGACATCTTCCACTTCTTCCCTATTCTGCGAGTCACACCTTGTTGCAATGTGCGAAGGTAAAACACAGGCTGCGTGTACCTGGAGGTTGGGATTACTGTTGAGGCTGCCTACAACAGGTATTTTTAAGAGACAGTTATCTGGTGAAATTGGAATATAGGCTATTTGGAGTAAGGTAGAAGAGAAGGCTGGAAAGGGAGGTTGTGACCAGATTATGATAGAAAGTTTGATTTGTGTGCAGTAGAAATAAACGGGCATTGAATAAAGTAAATTGTAAAGGAACTCATCTACAGCAGTGAGACTGCAAATAATGTTGGATAAAACTCTTTAAAAGGACTTCGTTTTGGAAACAAGACTAGGAAATACATGGTCCTCCTGTGTCTAAAGATATCCAGTTGGCTTGGCTCATTGCTGTGTGTCTGTTGATGTTGATAGATAATTTGCAAATTGTGTTGTCAACACAACATTTAATCTGCTCTGAACAGCTCATAAACAACAGTTTGATTAATTCTTTCAGTCCGTGTCTTCTGGACAAGATTTACAGAGCTCTGCTTTTTTGGATGAAAAATAGAGACAAGCTGTGAGTACAAAGAGGGGGATGGGAAGATTTCCTTTCCCCACTTTTGGCTGAATTTAAGAAGTGTTGTTTGTTTGTTTGTTTTTGAATCAGGATTTTAAATCTTTCATTCCGGAAGGGAACGATTTCTAAATTGAACTCAGCAACTGGCATGAAGCAAGGTGCAGTGTCGAGGTGAGAGTAAGGTGGGCACAGACTGTGCAGATTAGCAGTGGGATACTGTAGAGAGGGAAGAGTTACTGAAGCCTGAGGCAGGAGGTGACTTTCTGAATTAGCCAATTAGTTCCAGAAACCTGTTGGACAATTACAATCCAGAGAGCTTGCCATCTCCATTCTTTACTGAAATATTGTGTTGGGCAGAATTGTGTTCAACAAGTACATCTTAAAAAATGGTGAGAATTATAAAAGGCTTTTAGTGTCATGAAATGTAATGGTAAACATGGATTATTATTGAATAATAGTGTGAGAGGAAGAGAGACAGAGAAACAAAGAAAAGGGAGGGAGATTATTGTTTTTGTCCTTTTCTTACAATATCACATGCCAGTTTTTTTTTCCCCCACCCAGTCACCAAATCTGTTTAGTTGAGTGGTTTCTATTAATTTTGGCTTTGAAATAATTTTCCACTGAAGCATTCCTTTTAATCAGCACCTCTCTACCCTTGTTGATTTATCCTAGCCAAGAGAAGTGAATAGAGTTCTAAAACACTATTTATAGAATACTGTTATATCACTTTGAAACACAGTGATCCTCCAATAACGTAGACATAAAAACCTGGAAAGGAATGTCATTTGGAATAAGATCCTTTACACCAGTTGTGATGTAAGATGTACAGACAGTCTGTGGCTGATAGGGAAAAAATATCCAAGAAAATTACTATCTAATAATTTCAGGACTATTAGAAATGTAAATAATATACCACCACAGTTTATCCTTGTATTTGTCTCCTTTTGCATTTTTTTCCTCTCAAAGGGAAAAATGTGATTTTTATGAGCTGCGTTTTGAAATGCACATATTTCCAGTGATCATGCCAAGTGTTTCTTTTATTATTCACATCTGCATCTTTCCATATGATGAACAGTCAAGAAGAAAGTATATTTGGTTTTGTTTCTTTGACAAATAAAGTTCACATTGGAACACTGATTAGGAAAAAACAAAACAAAACAAAATAACATTACCTCCATACCAGAAAACCAAAGCCCAATTTTCCATTAGTGGCAGTTATACGTTGTAACTTACATGTGAGGCCCTTGGAAATATTAACCCACTTCAGATATTAGTAATTATATTGACCTTGACATCTGTCCTCATTACCTTGTTCCCAGCTCACACAATTAGTTTAGCTGAGAATATCATCAAAAACTCCCATTTTAGATCTATTTCTGGTAAGGAACTCTTTCAAATCATTGCCCCATGAAAATTACAATATTAAGGACACAAAGGTATAGGTGTATCTAATTGCAGTAATTGTGTTGAGAAGGAATTCACATAAATCTCCTTTAGGAGCTTCATTCTGTTTGATGACCTTCAGGTACTCTCTTAAAACTGAAATGATTTCAAAGCATTGTTCTACAAAAGGTAATCAGCGATTATTGCATATAAAAAAGGAAATGGTGAAAGTGAACAATTTGAGAGGTTCACATTGTGAAATAAACTTCAGGCTTTTAACTTAGGGATAGCACAGGCTGACAAAACCCTTGTGATTCTGAAACTCTATTCCCCGTGCTCACCCACTCTCACCCCCTGAACCATAATTTGTTGGAAGCATTATTGTTGTACAAGCAATATGCTGACAGAGTCTAAATGTAACACTATCCTCCTGAAAAATGAGGGAACCACAAAGTCATACAAAGAGGAAAATACTTAGTGATTTTTAATCTTCTGAAAATAGCAATAGTCTATTGGGTTTATTTCATGATTATAAAAGCCTAATAATCTATGTTGACTGAAAGTAAATGTGATTTAGTAGGATTTCTCACAGATAGAAGATAAATCCATAATGTGCAGGCAAACATTTTTTTTTAAGGAATGTGTTAGAAAGAAAATGGTCAACAGCTTGCTTACTCTGTAGCTCCAGAAAGTGATGATTTGAGGCTCTGAAATATCAGATTTGATGAATGATAGGAGCAAAATTATAACTGTTGTTCTATGGTAAGACAAACTTTCACCTCTGTGAAGAAAACATAGATTACTGAAACTGATTGCAAGCAATCAACACGGTATATTCTTCTTCCCTAACTGAGCAATGTTTGAATTTGTGCCTTTCAGACAAATGCATTAATAACATTTAGCCACGAGGTATTTGTGGAAGAAATTGGAAATTGTTTTTAATTTGTTGGTTTGGTGAAGCGATAATCTATTGAGCTATGGGGGAGGGGTAAAAAAAAAAGGGTTGGTATATGATTTCTATTTGCATATGTAAATATATTAAAGCACACAGAGATATGTTATTCTTTTAAACTCTTGCCCACAAAGAAAAGGAAAATGTTAATAGACAGGGAGATTTTAAAAAAATGCATGACCATGTTGTGAAATATGGATTTAACACATAACTCATTGGAGGCCCCAATGAGTTATGGGCCTCATTTACTGCATATTGCAGACATTTTTTTCCATATTCCTTTTCAACAAGGCGTATGATTTAAATTAGTTCAGTCGTGGGTTTTCTAGGATCTTTCATGGACTGTTTTCTGCAACAAATTGTAATATGTGCGCTCCTTTAATTCTATAGCAAGATGCTATTAAATGCAATTCTTTAATTACCACATGAGGCAGTGCCTCGAAGAACATATTCTGTAACAGCCACAAGCAGAGTGAGAGTTTGAATTAAGAAATCATACAGGGTTGATGAACTTCAAGAGCTGCCAATTCTTTATTGCTGAATGTGATTGGACACAAACTCTGTGTCAGTTGGTGATGGAGGTGGGAACAGTTTGGAGCAGAGGCATTCAGACCCACCTTCAGTGGAACCAGGAAAGGAGACTTTCTCTGTGATAGGTAGTAACATTCTGAGGGGTTAAGAACATTAAAGGACCCCATTTCCTATAACTTTACTCATAACTCATATTTTCAGGTACTTTACATGATTTATGAGAGGCTGGCTGTCTGCATGATCAGTAAGTGTGCATTAAAATGGCAATTGGTACTTCTAAAACAGAGTCTTATAAGAATCTAAATCTCAGAGAAGGCAAATCTCAGCAGGCAGGTCACCTGAAAGCTGGGGTAAAAGGAAAATATCTACAGTTCATTCTCTACGTCTAAAATTCAAGAAATAAAATCAAAATATTAAGTGAGAAAAACACTAGACTGAAATTATGACACTTGATTTTTGATATTTATCTCAGTGTGGCCTTGATTAAGGCATTTACTTTCTTTGATTGTCAGTTACTTCTTCAGTAAAATAAAAGATTCATCGCCCTCCTATCCCTGAATAGATATTACTCATTGCATAGGTATAAATGATGTATTCATGTTATTAGTATATATTTATATCTTGTTTTTATACATGTACATATCACATATATGATATAGATGTGTATGTGTAAGTATATGACATATGACAGTTTCCTTAAAAATCAAATATGTGAAAGAAGCTGAAGTGAATATATGTATCTATCCATACACTTATATGAAATATATATTCAAGTATTCATATGTATATATTTACGAGTTATATATTATGAAATAGTGTTTATGTATAATACCCTAGAAAAATTGGTCAACTGTCAGCATTATCAGCTTAGGGGTTATTACCTGATTTTATCTGTTATTCTGCAAATCACAAATGCTGACTTTGAAAAATGTTATATTTACAAATGGAATTGTAAACTATAATCTAGAACTCTATTCAATATTATAGTTGCATAAAGTCAGTATGGTGTTTTCTTATAGAAAAAAAAACAAGAAATTGCTACTTGATATTGATCATGGTTAAATGGAAGATCAAAAGGGAATTTGCAAAGATTATCTTCTCATTTTAATGTTAGTGAGAATAAATTTCTTTTCAAGAGTAAACTAAAATTCACAGTTTTTATTTTTATTTTTTTAAAACAGTTTTATTGATATATATTCACTTACCATACAATCCATCCAAAGTATATAATCAATGGCTTTTAGTATAATCACAGAGTTGTTCATTCATCACTGTAATCAATTTTAGCACGTTCTCATTATTCCAAAAAGAAAAACCCCATACCCTTTAGAGTCACCTCTCAATCCCTCTATCCTTCCCCAGACCTACATAACCACTAATCTATAAAATTCATAGTTTTGTTATTAGTTTTTTATTCTAATGCCACTCATCCATATTTGTATTTTCTATTGGAGGACTGGTGCATCTTCTGAAGCTTTCTTAACAGAAGAAAATCCAGTTACTGGTTTCTTTATAAAAGGCACTCTATCCCATTAGATTGTCTGGAAGTTGTATTCTCCTATGTACAGCAGCCATTAGCAAAACTCAAGAGAAGACTGACTTATAAGTTGAGAATTAGAACATTACTGAGTTCTGGAATATTTGACATGTTGGATTGGTTGAGAATTATGAAACCTAAACCTCTCATATTAATAGGAATTTAGACTCAGGTTTTTCCTTAGTAAACTGTCCATTGTCCTTGTATGTTTAGAAAGCCATTGACCTCTGGTATCTTTGCTCACTAGATAGGGCCATTGTCTTTATTTCAACCTCTTAATCAGCTACCTTCAAGAACAATATTCCTTCAGACTTGGTCATTAGAGCTGCTGGATCCTTTAGGGAGATGAGCTCTACTGTTCCAGTTAGTCTCCCATTGCTTTCTTACCCTCTGATATTAGTTCCAGTTGCATTTGGTCAAGAGTTTTCAATGTGCATGTGGATGGAGAATCCTCTTGGTTGCTATGTTAACCCTGCCCATGTCTTTGGCTCAAGCATGCTTACCATCACTTTCCTACATTGGAGTTCTGGAAACATATTTTAGAGCCAAACTTGAGTCTTCTTCATGTAGCCAAAAGTTTTAAAATTATAATTGTATGTATTATACTGAATTTGTTCTGAAGTAGGTTTTTACAGAATTCCTACTATAAATTAAAGCATTCAGAATAAGAAATATAATAAGTCAGAGGCTGACAGAGCACATACAAAAAAGAGATGAGTTATAAATCCTTCAGGATCTTCAGGCTGGTCCTTGTATGAGCTATGTTATATGTGTGTATCAAAACTCTGGAAGTATAACACCAAACTGTTAATGTTTGTCCTTATCTGAGTTGCAGAACAAGCATTATGTTTGCTTTTCTAAGCAATATACTTTTATATCGTGTATTAGTCAGGGTTCTCTAGGGAAACAGAACCAACAGGAGATATCTGTAAATAGTATGAGATTTTATAAAGGTGTCTCATGCAACTGTGGGGATGTATGAATCCAAAGTCTGTAGGGCAGGCTGCAAGTTGGCACATCTGATGAAGGTGTTCGATGATTTCCCTAGGATAAACTAGCTGGCAGAAGTAGAGATGAAAGTTTTCTCTTCTATCCGATGAAGCTATCACCTCCCCTTTAAAAGCTCTTCATTGATTAGATTAAACGTCTCTCACTGTGGAAGACAGTCCCCTTGGCCGAATGCAGATGTAATTAGCCACAGAGTACATCAACGTTCTGATGATTTAAGCTCATGAAATGTCCCCTGTCCTCGCAGCAACAGATAGGCCAGTGCTTGCTTGACCAAACAGCTGGGCACCATCCCCTGGCCAAGTTTACACATGAACCTAGCCACCACATATTGTTACATTTTAAAAACAAGAATTTATTTGTATATTGCATGTATAATTAAAATATGTATTGAACATATTGAACATGTTATTCCATAGAAAAGTTTAGATCAGGTAAATGATCTGGGTATATTATCTTATGATGAATTTGCATATTTTAATTTTTATGCATATAAATGTGTATTTCAATAGCAGTGTTCTTTATGATGCTGTGTTTAACAATAGTAATTAAGGGAGTAAACTAAAAATGTATTAATATAAATAATTTAAAGTTCATAAGTCATAAATATGCTAATTAAGAGGATTTAGCTGAGTGACATGTTTGAGACTTAGTGTGATCTTCTGATCTCCACTCAACTGCTGATACGCTGGCATTATACACACTGAGAAGTCTCAAATCTTCAGTTTTTGTGAAAGAAATGAGGTGGGATTTATCTTATTCTTTTGTGTTTTTATTTAAAACAACAACAACAAAAGAAATGGGTATAAATATCATTTGTAACACGTACTTTCTGTGTCTTCTGTATATCCTCTTTGGCCTTAACGTTTTAGTGGCGGTCAACCTGCAAGACAAAGATCCGCAAGTCTTCGCGGAGGCCTTTCTTAGCCTCTGCATCCTGCTCTGCGCATGTGCCAGGCTAGAATTCTGGAGAAGTAATATCCCAGAGAGCCCTTCTCATTCTATGGCTGATGGTAATTGGTGTGTAAGTACCACAGCTCCCTTGCCCCTTTGATTGGATCAGTGAGGCTATGTTCTTCCCTCTCTCCTGCCAGTGCTTCATGGAATCACCATCCAAATAAATTACTTCCGCATGAATTTCAGGGTCTATTTCTGGCATAAACAAAACTAACACACTATTACCACTTTAATTGGCACAAACATTCTGAAATAATCTCTTGAATCCCAGGGAATCCACAACTCACTAGCTAGGAAATGCAAATCTGAATTAATAGTTCCCCTTTTTCTCTCAGTATGAGGAACTCTTTTTCATATTAAAAAAAAGTGCCGTGTCATCAAAAGAGAATAGCTATATATTTTTACCTGCTGAATAAGCTATATATTTTTATCCACATCAAGTTTTGAGAATATATGCAATGATTTTATTTTGATGATTGTCTTTCACTCCTGATAAAATTAAGGATACATTAGATAATAGATGTTATTTTGTTCAATACTGTATTTACAAAGGCTAGAGCAGGGACTAGCACATAATAAGGTGTATGGTATAGAATCTGTCTATACACACACACATATAGACATATAGGTGTGCATGTATACAATAGAGTACAATACAGTGTGTGTGTTTTTAACATAAATTAATTATTGTATTAGCATTTCAAATATACTAATATTTCTGTAGAATAGCTCCTTAGAAAATGAATTTCTGGTCAAAAGGGAATAAACTTCGTACATTTACAAAATAAGATATTTTCAAAATTGCCATCCAAAGAGCCCATATTAATGAGATAGTTTGTTCTCAACATTCTAACCAACATCGAATATTAGCAATTAATTTTTGTTTTTACCTGTGAATTAATGAATACGTATCTTTTTGTTCTAATGTTTTTCTGATTTTCCTGGGATGAACTAATTTTCCCTCTGTTTTTCAATCATGTATATTTTGCCTAAGTGTTTCTTTTTTTCATTTGCTTTGCTCATTTTACTATTGGATTACTTGCCTTCAGTTATTTTAAAAGTGTATTCCATTTTATTAATATAAATCCTTTGTTAGGGATATTGCTAATTTTTTAAAATTAACTTTATTTATCAAAAAATTAAAAAAAAACATTTCCAAATAAAACATAGCAAAGGAATAAGGAAAACAAATAACGTGAAATAACTTCATTGCTTCCAATATGCTTCTACCATACCACAAGAAAATTAACAAACTGTAGTCATTCCTGAGCATTCCCGTATCATTATGATTACCCTCAATATCTTATCTGCTCATATTAGATTATCATCTCCCTTTCACTAGCTACTGTCTATCTCTAGGTCCCTTATATTCCACAATATAATACATTTCTTTTACATTTTTCACATAGTTCACATTAGTGGTAACATACAGTATCTCTCCTTTTGTAACTGACTTATTTCACTCAACATTATGTCCTCAAGGCTCATCCATGTTGTCACAATCTTCATGACCTCATTCTTTCTCACTAGTACATAGTATTCCATCATATGTATGTACCACATTTTGTTTATCCACTTATCTGATGTAGGACATTTAGGTTGTTTCCCTCTCTTGGCAATTGTGAACAGTGATGCTATGAACATCAGTGTGCAAATATCTGTTCATGTCACTGCTTTCGGGTCCTCTGGGTAAATACTGAGAAGTGAAATTGCTGGGTCACAGGGTAATTCAATACCTAGCTTTCTTAGGAACCACCAAACTGTCTTCCAGAGTGACTGGACCATTATAGTCCCACCAGCAATAAATGAGTTCCAATTTCTCCACATCCTCTCCAGCATTTGTAGTTTCCTGTTTGTTTAATGGCAGCCATTCTTACTGGTGTGTGATGATACCTCATTGTGGTCTTGATTTGCAGCTCCCTAATAATTAGCAAAGATGAACATTTTTTCATGTATTTTTAAGCCATTTGTATTTCCTCTTCAGAGAAATGTCTTTTCATATATCTTTTGCCCATTTTATAATTGGGCTATTTGTACTATTGTCACTGAGTTGTAAGATTTCTTTACATATACAAAATATCAGTTTTTTATCAGATACATGGTTTCCAAATATTTTCTCCCATTGAGTAGGCTGTCTCTTTACCTTTTTGACAAATTCCTTTGAGGTACAGAAGCTTTTAATCTGAGGAGTTTCCATTTATTTTTTTCTTTCATTGCCTGTGCTTTAGGTATAAAGTCTAAGAAGTGACCTCCTAATACTAGGTCTTGAAGATGTTTCCCTACATTATCTTCTAGGAGTTTTATGGTACTGTCTCTTATATTGAGATCTTTGATCCATGCTGAGTTAATTTTTGTATAGGGTGTGAAGTAGGGGTCCTCTTTCATTGTTTCAGATATAGATATCCAATTCTCCCAGCCCCATTTGTTGAAGAGGCTGTTACGTTTTACGTCTAATATTTTATGCTAATATTTTTATATCTCTTGTAGTTTGTCTTTTTTATGGTTATCTTCAATCACACAAAAATTTAATTAAGATGTCTTTTTCCTTTTTATACTTGCTTTCTACATATAAAGAAGGCCTTCCTATCCCAAGATCACAAACACCTTCTTCTATGTTTTTTCACAGTCCTTTCCTTTAAAAACATTTTTACTCCTTTATTCCTTATATTTATTTTTGTAACTGATGCTAAATAGGGATAGAATTTTTTTCTTGTATTGGATAGCCTGTGACTTCAATATTATATATTTAATTGCTTATATTTTGCCCTCTGAATTTGAATTGTATCAAGTTAAACACTGTATGCATGAGTCTGTTTCTAGACTATCTATAATTTTTCTTCAATCCATCTATTCCCACACCAATACCATAATATTTAAATTTCTATAGGATTATAATAGGATCTTGTTATCTGGTAAAGCAAGTCCCTATCATTGTACTAACTTTCCAGATTTTCTTAGCTATTTTTGCATATTTTTTCTTTTAGAAATAGTTCAACTCACTTTATTGAATTCCATGAAAAATATTGCTAGGATTTTGATAAGTATTTAATTGTGGGGGAAATTAATGTCTTTACAATACTATGTCTTCCTTTCTGGGAACATAGCATGTCTTTGTATGTATTTACATATATTTTTTTACATCCTATCTGGTACTTGAAGATATAGTGATAATTGAATACAATTTGGCTTTTGATTTATTGGGATAAACAGTGTTCATATAATCATCCTGCTGTTTGCAAACTGCTGACAAAGAGCAGCCAGAAACATTTATATCCTATCATGTAGGAAAATAAAAAACAACAACAACAAAAAAAAACTAAACTAATTCCAAAGTAAACCAGCTGTTTCTTTAAAAGGATTCCATATGATGTATCCAAGAAGTTTTTGTCATATGTCTTGATGATATAAGGCACAGTTAAATTTTAATCTACATTTTAATATCCATTAGTTCTCCCAACAAAAATCAGTATCATTAAAAATTTGTTGATAATTCATGCTTTTTTATCACATAATTGATTTAAAATTAATGAAACAATATGTATCACTTGTTAACTGGGAAAAGTAAAGATTTGTGTTTGTACATTAATATTATTAATAATTATATTAGCATCTTTGTAATATGAAATTTAATAAGAATCTAAAACAAATTTTATTTTAAATTACTTATGACAATCACAGAAAATGATTAAATGATACAAAATAATAAGAGGGGGCTCAGGATGGTATATGTGATAGGAATGATTGTTTTAAAAGTCAAGCAAAATCAAAGAAGAGACTAGGCCTCCCTATAATTGTGCCTAAGAGCCTCCTCCCGAATGCCTCTTTGTTGCTCAGATGTGGCCCTCTCTCTCTAGCTAAACCAACTTGGCAGGTGAAATCACTGCCCTCCCCTCTACGTGGGATCTGACACCCAGGGGAGTGAATCTCCATGGCAACATGGAATATGACTCCCGGGGAGGAATCTAGACCCGGCGTCATGGGATGGAGAACATCTTCTTGACCAAAAGGGGGATGTGAAAGGAAATGAAATAAGCTCAGTGGCAGAGAGATTCCAAAAGAAGCCGAGAGGTCACTGGGGTGGGCACTCTTATGCACAATATAGACAACCCTTTTCAGGTTCTAAAGAATTGGAATAGCTAGCAATAAATACCCGAAACTATCAAACTACAACCCAGAACCCATGAACCTTGAAAACAATTGTATAAAAATGTAGCTTCTGAGGGATGACAATGTGATTGGGAAAGCCATAAGGACCACACTCCCCTTTGTCTAGTTTATGGATGGATGAGTAGAAAAATGGGGGAAGGAAAAAAGGAAAGAAAACAACAACAAAAAAGAGGCATCCAGTGTTCTTTTTTACTTCAATTGCTCTTTTTCACTTTCATTTTTATTCTTATTATTTTTGTGTGTGTGGTAATGAAAATGTCAAAAATTAATTTTGGTGATGAATGCACAACTATATAATGGTGCTGTAAACAAATGAATGTATGCTTTGTTTTGTATGACTGCATGGTATGTGCCTATATCTCAATAAAATGAATTAAAAGAAAAAATCAAGCAAGATCAAGAAACACACCAAGATGCATTGTTGGGAATTTGCTTCCTGTTCCTTAATTGAAAGAAATGCCTAAGGCCCTTCATTTCTGTTCCTACCTTTCCTTTGCTTTTCATTCAAAGAAACTGGAGAATGGGCTTGAGGAAAGTTGAGGAGCATGGAAATCAAAAATGTGCTGTTCATTTAGACATCATTGCTATTTTTCTTTCAGAGTGTAAATCTATTGGGCTAACATAAAAATAACTTTTGCTACTTTGCATTCCTATCTGGTGACTTAATTCAGTAACACTGTTAATATTTTATCAGCAAATTAGCATTTTTCTTTTAAATATGTACTTCAAAAGCTTTTATTGTACCCTACCGTCAATATTTATGTTATCTTGAGGCTCAGATATTTTCTATTGGAACACTGCTTCCAGATTTTCACAAAAGTCAATTGGCCAATGGACTTCAATATACAGAACATTTTTTCCAGAGATATCTGTTTCCCTTTTGCTGTTTGGAGAGTTCAAAAACTGATCCTTAGATACAACTGCCTGAATAAAACCACTTGCCCTCCTGAAGCCTTCTCTGTTACTCTGCATTAGGTCACAAAGGCATCTTGCCTTCAGCCCTTTTAATTTCACGTACAAATTTTAGCATGAAGCTTTAAAACTTTTATTTTACATTTCACAAGAAGTTAGATTCTTTTCCAAAGAAAAGTCAGAGATAGCCTACAAGAGGGTGGGCTGAAAATAATTTGATATATTAATTATTTTTCTCCTTTTATTACCTCCTATCTCTTCCAAAATTCAAGCTCTTCAAAGCCCAGGGAAAGGTAGATGGCAAGTCAGAAAAAGGAGCATCTTCAAAATTTCCTGGCTTTTATTTCCCAGAGATCAAGCAGGTTGACAACACCCCCAGCCCCCCAAAAAAAGAAAAAAAGAGAAAAAAGCAAAACAACAACAACAACAAAAAAAAAACCCAAAAAACTAGTATGGGCTAAGATGCTGGTTTCTGAAGAAACATTTTAGCTTACCTCTAGAAAATAAAATCCTGAGGCTGTGGGGAGGCGAGAGATGTTGTTCCTGTAACTGTACTGTGGCACCATCCTCAGAATGTAGCATAAGAGTTGAAGGTTTTCAGGAGTATTTAATTTCCTCATTGCTAAAGCAAATGCCATGCAATAGTTTGGCTTAAACAATGAGAGTTGATTGACTCGTGGTTTTGAGGCTAGGAGAAGTTCAAATTGAGGCATCCTCAAGGTTATGCTTTCTTTCTGAAGACTGATATTCTTGGGTTGGCTGCTGGTGATCCTTGGTCCATGGCTTCTTAGTCACATGATAATGCATATGGCAGGCTCTCCTGGTCTGTCTTCTGGGTTCCATTGACTTTCAGCTTCTGGTTGCTCCCTCTATGGCTTTCTCTCTATTTGGCTGAATTTAATTTTTATAAAAGAGTCCAGTACTAGGATTAAGATCCATCCTGATTGAACTGGCCTATTATACCTTAACTGAAGTAACCTTATCAAAAGGTCCCACAGGAAAGGATTAAGTTTAAAAACATGTTTTACTGGGGTCCACATCTACAAACCATCACAAGGAGTTTAAATCTCAGGCCTAGGTGTCCTACTTTTCCAAATGCTGAGCCTCAAATGTAGCAGGGGATTATCATAGTGACAAACCTGAAATGACCGCATAAGTAGGTCCATAAGCAATTTCTCCAATGGGACAATGACTAAAGCTTTCAATGGCCTATGCAACACTTGTCACTGCAATTGACCAAAGGATTTTCTTAATTAGAGAAGTTGTGGATTTATAGGGAAATCGTGAATAAAGTACACGGTTCCCATATACCATCCTATTATTACTGTGGTACATTTGTTATGATTGATGACAGTATATTTTTATAATTATACTACTAACTTATAGTCCACAGTTTATCTTAGGGTTTACTGTTTGTGTTGCACTGTCATGCATTTTTAAAGAATCTTTATTCTACTACCATATATACAACCTAAAATTTCCCCATTCAAACACATTCAAATATGTAATTCAGTGCTGTTAATCACATTCATAATATTGTGCTACCATCACCACCATCCATTACCAAATTTTTTCCATCATCCCAAATAGAAACTCTGTATAATTTATGTATTAACTCCCTATTCTCAACCCTCACTCCATCCCCTGTTAAGCTATATTCCAGACTCTGACACTATGAGTTGGCTTATTCTAATTATTTCATCTCAGTGAGATCATACAATATTTGTTCTTTTCTTTCTGGCTTATTTCACACAACATGATGTCTTTAATGTTCATCCATGTTTCCATATTTAGCAGAATTTTACTCCTTTTTACAGTTGAATAATATTCCATTGCTCATATATACCACATTTTGTTTATCTATTCTTCTGTTGATGATATTTGGGTTCCTTCCACGTATGACAATTGTGAATAATGCTGCTATGAACATTGATATACAAATATCTGCTTTCATTTCTTTTGGGTATGTACACAGAAGTGGGATTGTGGGTCCTATGGCAATTCTATATTTAACTTTCTAAAGAACTGTCAAACTGTCTTCCAC
The DNA here is from genome assembly GCF_015220235.1 of Choloepus didactylus. NCBI lineage: Eukaryota > Metazoa > Chordata > Mammalia > Pilosa > Megalonychidae > Choloepus > Choloepus didactylus. Next base: position 23,679,590 of record NC_051309.1, read on the forward strand.
AGCAGCTGAGCCATTTTACATTGCCACCAGCAATGAACGAGTGCTCTTATTTCTCCATATCCTCTCCAAAACTTGTAATTTTCTGTTTTTTTTTTAAATTTTATTTTAATAGCCATTCTAATAGGTCTGAAATCTCATCTCATTGTGGTTTTGATTTGCATTTCCCTAATAGCTAATGATGGTGAGAATCTTTTCATGTGCTTTATGCCCATTCATATATCTTCTTTGGAGAAATATCTATTCAAGTCTTTTGCCCATTTATAATTGAGATATTTTTATTTGGTTGTATGATTTCTTCATATATTCTAGATATTAAACCCTTATCTGGTATGTGGTTCCCAAATCTTTTCTCCCAGTGTGTAGGCTATTGTTTAGCTTTCACGATGAAGTAATTTGAAGCACAAAAGTTTTAAATTTTGATGAAATTCCATTTATCTATTTTGTCTTCTGTTGCTCATGCTTTGGGTACAAATTCTAAGAAACCATTGCCTAACCCAACTTCCCAAAGATGCTTCCCTATGTTTTCTTCTAGGAGTTTTATAGTTCTGACTCTTATATTTAGGTCTTTGATCCATTTTCAGTTGATATTTGTATACAGTGACCCACTTTTCCCATCATCATTTGTTTAAGAGACTATTCTTTCCCATTTGAGTGGTTTTGCCCCATTGTCAGAAATAAGTTGGCCATAAATGTAACGGTTGATTTCTGAACTCTCGATTTGATTTCACCCTTCTATATCTCTATCCCTATGGCAGTACCACAATGTTTTAATTACTGTGGCTTTGTAATAAGTTTTAAGGTAAGGAAGTGTGAATTCCTTTTTCTAGATGGATTTGGCTATTTGGGACCCCCTCCCTGACAACTAAATTTTATGATTGGCTTTTCTGTTTCTGCAAAGAAGTCTATTAGAATGTTGATTGGGATTGTAGTGAATCTCTAAATTGCTTTGGCTAGAATTGAGATCTTAACAATATTTAGTCTTCCAATTCATGAACACAGAATGTCCTTCCATTTATTTAGGCCTTCTTTGATTTTTTTTTTTGGCAATGTTTTATAGTTTTCTGTGTACCAGTTCTTTACATGTTTGATTAATGTGGTGGTTTGGAGCTATGCACTCCAGAAAAACATGTTCTTAAACTTAATCCATTCCTGTGGGTGTAAACTCCTATAAATAGGACCTTTCACTGAGGCTACCTCAGATAAGGTGTGGCACAGGATGGGTCTTAATTCTATCACTGAAAGACCTGTAGGAAAGGTCACACAGAGTAAAACAAAAAAACAAAAACAACAGAGAGGGAGAGCCAGAAGCTGAAAGTCAGTAAAATCTGAAAGAGAAGGGAGAGGCCAGAAGAGGCTACCATGTGCATTGCCATATGACAGAGGAGTCAAGGACCAAGAATCACCAGCTGCTAGCCCAGAATGTCAGTCTTTAGGAAGAAAGCATTGTCTTGATGACAGCTATATTGGAACCTGTAGCCTCAGAACCATGAGTCAAAAAATTCCCATTCCTTAAGCTAACCCATTACATGGTATTTGCTTCAGCAAAGAGGAAACTGAAATAGATTTTGGTACTGGGAGAGAAGGGTGCTGCTAAGGCAAATGCCAAAAACAACGTTGAAATTGGGTAATGGGTAGAGACTAGAAGAATTGTTAGGTGCTTGATACGAAAACCTAGATGGCTTTGTAAGACTACTGGTGGAAATGTGGATGATAAAGGCACTTCCATTGATTCTTTAAAAGGAAATGATGAATGGGTTTTTGGAAAACTGGAGGAAAGGCAATTTTGGCTGAGAATTTGTTGAAATTGAGTCCTGATGTCAGATGGAAGGCAGAACTTGAAAAGAATGATCTTGAATATTTAGTTGAATAGAGTTCCAAGCTACGTATGGAAAGTGCAGCCTGGTTTCTTCTTGCAGCTGACAGAAAATGTGAAAGGAAAGTGATGAGATGGAAACTGAATTTTAAGTACAAAGAAACCAGAAAATGATGGTTTGGAAAATTTTGAGCCTATCCAGATAATTTGCTCTGAGAATAGAGCTAGAAGCCACTCTATCAGGGACTTCCCTGAGCTTCTGAAAAGTGAGTCCCTGGAGAATATGGTTCCATGGGAGGGTTTAACTGAGCATGGATCCAGTCAGCCATTTCAGTGGAAATGTAGTTATGGATTGGAAATGCAGTTATGCAGGAAAGATCTGTGGAAAATCCTTCTGTTTGATGGTCTGCATCCCTGTAAACTGCACAGAAAGATGATGATGCTTTGAAAACTTTGCCTGGAGTGAAAGGGATAGAGAAGGGGCATACTGAAGGAAGAATCACCTCAAGGGAATAACCATGGAATTTGATGTTTGGACTGAAGATGTCTCCTCCAGCCAAAAGAGTGGTTCACCAATCTGTGTGGAAAGGGTAGGCCCTTCCACCCCATTGTTCAGGAAAAATGCTTCCACCCCAATGCTCAGAGATGGTAGGACCTCAATCCCAACATTTGCGTAGAGCCTGGCTACCAGTCTTAAGGTTGGAAAGGGTGGAGCATTCACCCCAGTGTTTTTGGAGAGCATGGCTACAGTGCAAGAGCTTGGAAGGTGTGGGGCTGCTGCCCCATGAAGACCAGAGAACAAACCATCAATCCATAGATGACCTCAGGTCTTGAAATCCAATGGACTTTGCCCTTCTGGGTTTTGGAATTATTTGAGAACCGTGACCCCTGTTTTCCTTCCAGTTCCTCTCTTCTGGAATAGGAATGTCTATCCTATGCATGTCCCACTATAGCATATTGGAAGCAGATGACTTGTTTTCTGGATTTCACAGGTCTACAGAGAGAGGGGAATTGTGTCCCAACACATTCCTAACTGATTTTGAAGAGACTTTGTACTTAGCATTGTTTCTGTAATGCTTTGAGGCTTTGGGGATGTTGTGAGGGAATAAATGCATATTGCATGTAGAAAGAATATGTGTTTTTGTGGTCAAAAGGGCAGGCTATTGTATTTGGAACTATGTGCCCCAGAAAAACATGTTCTTAAACTTGATCCATTCCTATAGGAGTGAATCCATCATAAATACATTTTGATGAGGTTAATTCTGATGAGAAGTGTTCCGGGATGGCTCTTAATCCTATTATTGAATGTCTTATAGGGAAGGTCACAGAGAAAGGAAAAAGACACAGTGGGGGCTGCCAGAAGCTGAAAGTCAACAGAACCCAGAAGAGAAAGGAGAGGCCAAGGGAGGTTCCCATGTGCAATGCCATGCTACCATGTAGACAAGGAACAACGATCATCAGTAGGAAGCCACAGATTGCCAGTCTTCAAGAAGAATTAAACTTATTCTTAGATATTTGATTCTTTCAGCTGCAATTGTAAATGTAATTTTAAAAATTGATATCTTCTCCTGGTTGTTCATTACTAGTGTATAGAAACACTACTGATTTGGGGGATTTGATCCTTTATCCTGACACATTGCTGAATTCATTTTTAGCTCCAGGAGCTTTTTGTGGATTTTGCAGGATTTTCTGTATATAGGATCATGTTATCTGCAAATAGGGAAAGTTTTACTTCTTCTTTTCCAATTTGGATGCCTTTTATATCTTTTTCTTACTTAATTGCTCTGGCCAGAACTTCCAGTACATTGCTGAGTAACAGTGGTGACAGTGGGCATCCTTGTCCTGATCTTAGAGGGGGATGCTGGATTTGTCAAATGCCTTTTTTGTAACATTTGAGATGATCATGTATTTTTTCCTTGATTCTGTTAATGCAGTGTATTAAATTAATTGATTTTTTTAAAAAATGTTGAACCAATCTTGCATACCAGAGGTAAATCCCACTTGATCATGGTGTATAATTTTTTTAATATGCTGCTGGATTTCATTTGCTGGTAATTTGTTGAGGATATTTGCATTTATATTCATAAGAGAAATTGGTCTGTAGCTTTCTTTCCTTGTGATATCTTTATCTGGTTTTGGTATGTGGGTGATGCTGGTCTTATAGTATGAATTAGGGAGTGTAACCTACTCTTGAGTTTTATGGAAAAGTTTGAAGAGAATTGGAGTTAAGTCTTCTTGGAATGTTGGGTAGTAGTCACCTGTGAAGCCATTTGGTCCTGGCCTTTTTCATTGGGAGGTTTTTTATTACTGATTCAATCTTTTTAATAGTAATTGGTTTGTTTAGATCTTCAATTTCTTCTTGAGTCAATGTAGGTAGTTTGTGTGTTTCTAAGAATTTGTCTATTTCATCTTGGTTATCTAATTTATTAGTGTACAACAGTTGTTCAGAGTATCCTCTTATAGTCCTTTTTATTTCTGTCATGTAGTAATGCTTCCCTTTTCATTTCAGAGTTTAGTTATTTGTATTCTTTTTCTCTTTCACTCTCTCTTTTTTTCTTTGCCAGTTTAGCTAATGGTTTGTCAATTTTATTGATCTTTTCAAAGTACCAACTTTTGGTTTTGTTGATTTTCTCTGCTAGTTTTTTATTCTCTAATTCATTTATTTCCACTCAATCTTTATTTCCTTCCTTCTGTTCACTTTGTGTCTAGTTTGTTCTTCTTTTTCTAGTCCCTCTATTTTCAAGGTTAGGTCTTTCATTTGATATCTTTCTTCATTTTTAATGTAAACGTATAGAGCTATATATTTCCCTCTCAGCACTGCCTTTGCTTCGTCACATAAGTTTTGGTACATTGTGTTGTTATTTTCACTCACTTCAAGATATTTCCCAATTTTCCTTGTGATTTCCTCTTTAACCCATTGATTGTTTCAGAGCACATTGTTTAATTTCCACATATTTGTGAATTTTCCATTATTTCCTCTGTTGTTGTTTTGTGGTTTCATTCCATTGTGTTTGGAGAAGATACACTGTATGATTTCAATATTTTTGAATTTACTGAGATTTTTCTATAATCTAAGATATGGTCTATCCTGGTGAATGATCCATGTTAGAAAAGAATGTGTATTCTGTTGCTGTTTGGTGAAATGTTCTATATATGTTTGTTGGGTCTAGTTGGTTTAGGGTATTGCTCAAGTCTTCTACTTTTTCATAGAATTTCTGTCTAGATGTTCTTTCCATTATTGAAATTTGTGTATTAAAATCTCCTACTGTTAAGGTAGAACCATCTATTACTTTCTTCAAATCTGTCAGTATTTGCTTTTTATACTTTGTCTCTGCTATTAGTTGCATATATATTTATAATTGTTATGTCTTCTTATTGAATTGTCCCCTTTATCAGTATATAATGACCTTCTTTGTCCCTTGTAACAGCTTTTGACTTAAGGTCTATTTTATTTGATATTAGCATAGCTACCTCAGCTCTCTTTTGGTCACTGTTTGCATGGTGTACTTTTTGTACCCTTTTGTTTTCAACCTATGTACATCTTTGTATTTATGGGGAGTCTCGTGTAAACAGTATATAGTAGGGTTATGCTTTTTCATCCAATCTGCCAGTCTGTGCCTTTGGGCTAGAGAGTTTAATAGATTTAACTTTAAAGTCACTACTGTTAATTCAGGGCTTTCTTCTGTCATATCTCTATGTAGTCTTTGTAAGTTTTATAGCTTTTCTGATCCTCACTTCTTCTGTTAATGCCCACATTAATATTTATTTGATTTTTTTGTATTGTACCATATTGAGTCCCTTTTCATTTCTTTCTGTATATATTTTCCTATACTTTCTTTGTGATTGCCATGAGTTTAAAATTTTTACATCTTCAATATATAATAATCATATTTGATTAGATACCAACTTGACTTCAGTATCATATATCACATTGCCCCTATACCCCTCCATATGACCATCTTTTTTTTGTAATTCTTTCGAATTATATTTCATAAATAGTATGTCCCAAATCATAGACCTATCATTACATTTTATGAAGTTGTATTTTAGCATACCAAAAAAATGCATTATTATAACACTGGCATTTATAATTATCCATGTGATTATGCTTACTGTGGGCCTTTATGTCTTTATGCCACTTTGAACCACTATCTAGTGTCCTTTCCTTACAGTCTGAAGAACTCCCTTTAGTATTGCTTGTAGGTTAGGTCTAGTGGTAATGAACTCAGCTTTGTTTATCAGGGAATTTCTTAATGTCTCCCACATTTTTGAAAGAAAGTCCTGCTGGATATCAAATTTTCAACTGGCATTTGTTTTCTCTCAGAACTTTAGGCATTTCAATTCACTACCTTTTTGCATCCATGTTTTCTCATGAGAAATTTGAATTTAATGTAATTGGTACTCTATTGAATATAGGACACCCCCTTCCTTTGCAGCTTTCAGAATTCTCTCCTCTTTCTTTGCATTTGTCTGTTTGATCAGTATGTAGCGGGTCATGTTTCTCTTTAAGTTTTCCCTGTTTGGTGTTATCTGGGCATCTTGGATGTGCATAGTCCTGTCTTTGTAAGTTTGGGATGTTTTCTGTCATTATTCTTTTGACTATTCCTTCTGCCCTTGTCTCTCTTTCTTCTCCTTCCGGGACTCCCATAATATACATATTGGTATGCCTGATTGTGTTCCACAGGTTTCTTAGACCATTTTCATTTTTTTTATAATTATTTTTTCTTTCTGCTCCTCAGCCTGATTTAGCCTGATTTATTTCAATTATCTTGCATTAATTTTTTTCTACCAGCTCTAATATACTGCTGAAACCATCCTGGGAGTTTTTCATTTCAGTTTTTGTACACTTCAACTCTAGTAGTTCTGTTTGGGTCCTTTTTAAAATTGCTATCCGTTATTGAGATTCTCATATTGTCCATTCATTGTTTACCTGATATGATTTTATTCTTTCTCTGTATCTTCCTTCATCTCATTGAACATATGGAAGATAATTTTTCAAAAGTCTTCGTCTGTTATGTCAGCAGTTTGGTGTTCTTCATTGATATTTTCTGGATTTTTATCCTCTTTCTTTTGATGGGACATCATTTCCTGTTTGTCTTGGAATCTTGTTGCACACTGTACATTTTAATATTTGGAAATGTCAACTCTGGGATTTATTCCTTGAGCTGTCTTTTCCTTAAGTTTGTATCCAGGTAGTGATATGACAGAGATTTTCTTGACTGCCAGAAGCTAACCAAACCAAACAATCCTAAGCCAAAAATATCTTTCACAGCATTTTCAGATTGGCTTTGTATTGGTTGGTACTTTCCTTCAGAGTTCAGCTCTTCTATCAGGATGGTCAGCCCAAGCAAATGCAAAGTACAGGGACTTCCCTGTCTCTGGACCTGTGTTTTGTCCTCATCTTGTGCTTGCTAGTGGCCTTAGGGATTCCTCTGTTTATAGGAATTTGCATGTCCCTCTACATTCCATGAAACAGAGCTCTCCCTCTCCAGTGTTCCCCTGGAGGACTTCGGCAGGTAATCTTTCACCCACCAACTCAAATGTCTCTCACTCTGCTTTCTTTGTCTCCATCTGCTTTTGCCTAGAGGGCAAATTCTGGGAGGGAGAAGCAGCCAAGAAGGAGTTTCCTAAGTCAGTCTTTCTGAGCTGAAACAACGGCAAGAACCCACAAAAGGAGCACTGCCTGGCTTCACGTTGAACCAGCAGAGGGAAAAGGGAGGGGCCAGGACTGACAGCTGAAGCTTCCCCCAGGGTTCTCCAAAGCTGTGCTTTCTTGTCTTGGAAACTGCCAAGCAAATGCAGTTTGAAGGTCCTCCACAGCTCTAAGGAAACATACTGCCTCTAAGTTCCTCCAACTGCCTTTGTCTGGGGTAGGTTGGAACAATGGCCGCCCTCAGAGACTTGCCCCCTGATCTGAAGTAGCAAACGAAAAGCTGTTTTCAGAACTTGGACTGTATACCCCTGGATCTTGGGGAACTGTATTTTTATGTCCCACTCTACCACCAGCAAGGTGCACCAGTATCCTACTACTGCCTGCTTCAAAGTTGTGGGATTGGCAATGATTGCCACTGTATAGAGAGTGCAACTTGGCATTAATTTCCTCAATTTACCAGATTCTTCCTCTGGCTCCTCCCTGGGTGCTGCACAGTGTTCTGTTAGACTAATTGATTTTGAACTAATTGATTCAGACAGTTCCTGCCTGTTGAATAGTTATTTTTTGGGGAGGGACTGATTCCTGGATCTTCCTACTTCACTATCTTCTGATAATCCTCTAGCTATAGGATTTTTTTTTATTAAATTCAGTTTTACTGAAATACATTCACACACCATACAATCATCCATGGTATACAATCCACTGTCCACAGTATGATAACATAGTTATGCGATCATCACCACAATCTATCTCTGAACATTTTCCTTACATCAGATAGAACCAGAAAAAGAATAAAAAATAAAAGTGAAGAAAGAACACCCAAATCATCCCCCTCATCCCACCCCATTTGTCCTTTAGTTTTTATCCCCATTTTTCTACTCATCCATACACTAGATAAAGGGGGTGTAATCCACAAGGTCTTCACAATCACACTGTCACACCTTGGAATCTACATTATTATATAATTGTCTTCAGGAGTCCAGACTGCTGGGTTGGAGTTTGGTAGTTTCAGGTATTTACTTCTAGCTATTCCAATACATTAAAGCCTAAGAGGTGTTATCTATATAGTGCATAAGAATGTCCACCAGATTGACCTCTCGACTCCATTTGGAATCTCTCAGCCACTGAAACTATTTCGTCTCATTTTACATCCCCCTTTTGGTCAAGAAGATACTCTCAGTTCCACAATGCCGGGTCCACATTCATCCCCAGGAGTCATATTCTGCATTGCCAGGGAGATTTACACCCCTGGGAGTTGGGTCCCACGTAGGGGGGAGGGCAGCGAGTTCACCTGTCGAGATGGCTCAGTTAGCGAGAGAGAGGGCCACATCTGAGCAACAAAGAGGTACTCAGGGGGAGACTCTTAGGCACCATTATGTACAACTTTAGACTCTCCTTTGTGGTAATGAACTTCATAAGGGCAAGTCCCGTGCTCGAGGGCTCAGCACATCAAACCGCCAGTCCCAATGTTTGTGACAACATCAACACCAGTCCAGGTGAGGATGTCCAACACATCCGCACCTTCTCCCAGATCCTCGGGGCTGGGGAGGGGGAGGCTGTAAATATATTTTTTATTACCTGCCCAAATTACTCTAGGATGTGTCACTATTTCACTCCAGCCTATACTAACCTACCGTATCTCACTTCCTATTCAAAGTTCCATGCAATTGTGGTGGTTGAACAAATCGACTGTAGAGTTGTACCGTTTAGAAAATTTAGATCCTGTACCAAATAGATATCTATTCCCTTGGTCTCATATGAAAGTTGAAGTTTTAAAACACAATCAGTTTCAACCTTTATCCTTTGGCCTGGCTTGCCCTGGTCTTAACCAGACCTGCTTCATTCATATCACTAATTGAAGTCTGGGCTCTTTTTCAGCTTTTTTTTTTTTTTGGCAGTGGCTGTATGCACTAATACTGACATTCATATCTGCCGAGCTCTAGCTCTGAGTTTCAGGTGTCTCAGAGATATGCATTGTTTCAGAGACCAATCAGGTTATACCCTAGGGGATCAGCATCTCAAAATTAGAGATAGGCCTTACAATTCAGGGAGAGTTAACTGCTGTAAGAGCTTACAATCTAGGGATTATTACAATTATTGTGTCCACGTTAGGCTATGTTCTAAGATTCAATTCTGAGTTTACACATTGTAGTTAGTCCATATTGGTGAGGCATCATCCCTCTCACCATGTTTTCTCCAACACTTTTACTCCTATATATATTTTTTCCTACAATTTTATAGAGTTACATTCACATACCATACATTTATCCACAGTGTACAATCAGTTGTTCATGGTATCATCATAAAGTTGTACATTTATCACCACAATCAGCACTTGAACATACTGATTACTACAAGAAAAATTGTTTTTTTTTTTTAGCAATAAGAAAAAATGATAAAAAGAAAAATAACATGTCATACAATACAATATACTACTAAGGACAGCAAATAACACCACTACCAAGAATCCCATATGACTCCCCTATATCCTCCTCTCATGTACATTTAGCATTGGCATATTGCCTTTGTTACATTTAATGGAGGTATATTACAATGTTACTATTGACCATAGACTCCAGTTTGCTTTGATTATGTTTTTTCCTGAATACCATCCCTTTTTCAAATTTCTACATGGTTGACATTCATTTGCTTTCCCACATGCAAAAACATTTTTATATTTGTATATTTAGTAACAGTCATTGGCCACTCCAGTTTCTGCCACGTTATACAGTCCCAGTCTTTATCATCTATCTTTACCTCTGGTGTCATACATTCTCCTATCCCACCTCTTTCAGCTTTACTCACAGACATCTTTGTTCAGTGTACTTACAATACCGTGCTACCATCACACAGTATTATGCTGTCTATTTATGGATCTATGCAATCAGTCCTAAATGTTCTGTAGTCCTTCAGCATCAAATGGCTGATCTCTGCCCTCTTTCTATCTCCTGGTCACCTGTGTTGTCAGCTTTTAACTCCCAAAGTTTGTTCATTAATGTCTGTTCATATTAGTGAGACCATACAGAATCTGTCCTTTTGTTTCTGGCTAACTTCACTCAACATAATGTCCTCAAGGTTCATCCACATTATTACATGATCCATGTCTTTGTTCTGTCTTACAGCTGCATAATATTCCATCATGTGTATATACCACAGTTTGTTTATCCACTCTTCCTTTGATGGGCATTTGGGCTGTTTCCATCTCTTGGCAATTTAGCTATAGGATTTTGACATAACCCTGGTGGAAGCCCTAAGAATAACTGAGGTTAAAATTGTCACCAGAATAGGGAAGGGATTGAAGGAAACAAATTAATTTTCAGCACATATATCTCTGTACATTCTAATACATCCAATAGATTCTTCCTTACTGGAGACTTCTCACACAGGTTCTAAGATTGTGTATCTCCATCCCCCCAAACTGACCTGCTTTCCCAAGCATTGCAATATTTATGTATGTGTTTGTATGAGGGAGTGTTAAAGGATGACCTTTCCAACTAAGCATTAACTAGTATAGTCCAGGGCTGTAATATTCTGCCCTTTGAACCAGGCAATAGAAATCAATTAAAACAACCTCAAGTAACAAGAGGTTTTATTTTAAAGATAAGGGTTATCTTTTGGAAAGCATCTGGAACTTGGAATGGGACTGTAGACAGGAACTGGCAGGCATGAAAAACTCTTTTTGCTTGTTTTATATGCCTACTCTTCTCTGTTTTCTCTTCTCCCTTCTTTTCTCTTTTCTTCTCTTCTCTACCCTTCTTTCCCCTATCTTCCATTCTCTTTCAACTCCTTCTTTCCTCTCCTCTTCTATCATCTTCTCTCTTTCTCAATAGGTTTTTCCTGCTTTTCCATCTTCATTACATTGTCACACATCTCTTCAGAATACATAGTGCAGTTATCTTAAGGAATCCTACTTCCAAATTTTTAGGCAATACAATTTAACAAGACAGGATGGGATAGGAGGACATTCTCAGAATTAGCAGTTATAAGAGTGTTCATGTTTTCCTTCTCATTATAATCCTAAGTTTTTCCTGCAAAGTGATCACTAACTTCCTAGTTTTTTAAATCTTTCTTGACATGGCCGAAATTGTCTGACTTGGCTGCAGGTATTTATCTATGTCTTTCATTTAGAGATCTCCCATGACGTGTAAATGAAACCTTCGAAGAAAACATGTACCCATGGGAAACACACAAAAGCTCACATAAAAGAAACGTATTAAATGGCAAAGTTATAGATTATGCCCATAGATCATAATATACTTTTTTAATTTTCCTTCCTTTTTCAAATTTTCTTCTATTTGGAACTTATTAGCATGCTTCAACTTTCCATTTTCCTACTTTCTTCTTTGAAACTAACCCCAAACTTATTTTCTCCCTTGTTCCTTTCTCAAAAACTATGATTTTCTCCTTGCAATTTTGCTTTGCATACTTTCTGAAATGAATTATTCCAGCATGGAAGTGTAATGATATGGTTGCTACAAATTCCTGACCACCTTGTCCCTCTGCTTCTCAGGCACTCTTCACAAGGCACAAATTAATATAGCCTTATTTGCCAAATCACTGCTTGGTTAATCTCATTCCTTTTACCTCAAATTTCATCCTCTTAACAATTTTAAATGGATCTTGAGTTTTCCACTGCCGACTAATATGCATTTTTCTTGGTTGTGTGCTGTTGAACAGCTGCTGTTTTCGCCCCAGAAGAAGGCGGGAGATGGTTTCCATGGAGATGGCAATGATTCTGCTCAGATGTGGACATCTCTGTAATTCCCACTGCATTTGTAATCTCTAGCATCCACTCCACGTGGAGCTCCTAAACAGTTTCATTTCCTTTTGGCAATAAATTCTTTGGAATTATGACTTCAACACTCACTAATAGGCCCTGGTTTGTGGCCACCAATTTATTTAATTGACATCAAGATATATTTATTCATCGAATATCTTTATGGTATGTGTTATAGAAAGCAATTAAAACAGGTACAATCCTCTTGTAAGTACCCTACTTGCCACAGTGTTTAAGCCATAGTAGACACACAACAAATACTTATTGATTGATCTGTGGCAAAATAAAGGAAACTTTTAATTCCATTATGTTGCTACAGGGGAAAAAAGGCTAAATTAAAGTCATTTGGGGAACACTATTAGCAAATTCATTAGTTACATTCTATTTTAAAGTGTGGATTTTAGAGATGGTCTTTCCTAATATTTAATGAAAAGTAATCTAATAGTTTAGGTGGGACAGTTGGATTTATATGAAAAGTTCGAGTAAGGGGAGGGCATAGTTGTTGAAGCATTAGTTGTTTAAAGAATGAAAAAAATGTAAGAAGCAAAGAAGAAAAACAATTAAGACATAATACAATCATTCACTTATTCATTCAGCAAATTTATTAAGTGTGTATTATTTACCAGACACTACTAGTTATCATATATAAAATAATGAACAAAATAAAGTTTCTACCTTATGAACTTAGAGTCTAATGGTGGATAGAACTGCTAAACTAAATAAAAGCTCATAAATATATGATTACAAGCTGTAATAATATCTTTGAAGGAAAGATACACAGTGGTATAAAAGCATTTAATGGGAAGGCAGAATCTGGACTGAGGTATGTGTTGCAGAAGAAATCCGAAAGCTGAATAGGAGTTAACTGGGCAGTGGTTGGGGTGCAGTCTGTCAGTCAGCATTCTAAGCAGTGCTTCCCAGTTGCTAATATTTAGTGTTCACTTAGGAAGTTCCAGGCCTACATGTAAGTACTTTGGCATGAGCCAAGTTCTATTATTTCCTCCACATATGAAGAAATGGAATGAGAGAGGTTAGGCTAGGAATTGAACCCAGGCAGTCTGAAATGAGAGAACAAATACCTAATCACCACTGTAAACTTTTTTTTTAATTTTGAAATAAATTCAAAGTTATATGAACAGTTGCAAAAACAATACTAGCCCCATACACAGAATTCCATCATACCCTGACCCCCCTCCTCCAATAGCTCAATCCACCAACTTTAACATGCTGTCACATCACTATTTCTTTCCCTCCCTGTCTATCATCCATCATCTATTGCTCTGTCTTCTGAACATAGGAGAGTTAGCTGCACACATCCTTGAACATACACTATAATTCACGTATACACTTCCCATGAACAAGAGCTTTCTTTTATGCAATCCCATTAAGCGCAGCTAAGAAGTACAAGAGATTCAACAATGATACAAAGCTTACATTCTATATTTCCTTTTCCTTATGTCTCAACTGTGTCCCTTTGAGCCACCTGTCCTCTATCCTCCAGTCCCATCCAAGTTCATCCTTAGCATTCAATTGTCATCTAGTTAGACTGTTTTTTTTTTTCAGTTGTGGAAACACATATACAGCCTAAATCTTCCCATTCCACCCCCTCCCTAGACTTTCATTAGTGGGATTAATCATGTTTAGAATGTTGTAATGCTCTTTCCCACCATCCATTACTAGAAATTTCCCTTCACCTCAAACAGCAACCCTACACTCATTTCTTAACTCCCCATTGCCCCTTCCCCCATTTCTCTTAACCCAAACTCTACTTTTCATCTCTATGGTTATATTCTCTGATAATTTCTTTGTGTTTACTGTGGGGCTTAAAATTAACCTCTTAAATCCATATCAATCTTGTTTTTCTTTGATACCACCTTCACTTCAATAGGACACATAAACTATGTTCCTATACTAATTCATTCCCCCACCTTTATATAGTTGTCTAAAATTACATATTTTACATTGAGTTCAAAACCACTGATTTGTCCTTAGAGTTTGTGTATTTTATATCATTTAAGAAGTAAATAGCAGAATTACAGTTCAAAAATTATTGACTTCTATTTGTACTCCATTGTGGTTGGAGAATGTGCTTTGAGTATATTCAATTTTTTTTTTTTTTTTTAATTTCTTGAGGCTTGTTTTATGTCCCAGCTTATGGTCCCTTCTGGAGAAAAATCTGTGATCACTAGACAAAAATGAGTGTCCTGGTGATTTGGGATGTAAGGTACTATATATGTCTGTTAAAATTCTCTATATCTCTTTCTCCTTTCCCTGTCTCTCCACCAGCAGGGCTCCCCTCAGAATCTGAAGTAGGGCAGGTCTTTCATCGGCAAAGTCTCTCAGCATTTTTTTGTCTGTGAAAAATTTAAGCTCTCCCTCGAATTTGAAGAAGAGTTTTGCTGGATAAAGTATTCTTGGCTGGAAATTTTTCTCTCTCAGAATTTTAAATATGTCATGCCATTGCCTTCTCACCTCCATGGTGGCCGCTGAGTAGTCACTACTTAGTCTTACGTTGTTTCCTTTGTATGTGGTGAATTGCTTTTCTCTTGCTGCTTTCAGAACTTGCTCCTTCTCTTCAGTATTTGAGAGTCTGATCAGAATATGTCTTGGAGTGCGTTTATTGGATTTATTCTATTTGGAGTTCGCTGGGCATTTATGCTTTGTGTATTTATATTGTGTAGAAGGTTTGGGAAGTTTTCCCCAACAATTTCTTTGAATACTCTTTCTAGACCTTTATCCTTCTCTTTCCCTTCTGGGACACCAATGAGTCTTAAGTTTGGGCATTTTATTTTATCTATCGTATCCCTGAGATCCATTTCAATTTTTTCAGTTTTTTTCTCCATTCTTTCTTTTGTTCTTTCATTTTCTGTTCTGTGGGCTTTTAGGACACTGAGATGTTGTTCAGCTTCCTCTAGTGTTGTATTGTGAATATCCAGAGTCTTTTTAATTTGGCCAACAGTTTCTTTTATTTCCATAAGATCTTCTATTTTTTTATTTACTCTTGCAATGTCTTCTTTATGCTCTTCTAGGGTCTTCTTTATGTCACTTATATCCTGGGCCATGGTCTTCTTGATGTCCTTTAAATCCTTTGCCATGTTTTCGTTCCTCGATTGTAGTTCTTTGATTAATTTTGCGAGGTACAATGTATCTTCCGATATTTTGATTTGTGTGTTTGGAGTTGATTCTCCATATCTTTTGGTTTTATCATATGCATTAAGATTTTCTGTTTTTTTTTTGGCCTCTTGGCATTTGTTTTGCTTGATAGGGTTCTTTCAAGTTGTAAAGAAAAAGGGATATTGATCTAATTTTTCAGGAACACAGTTTGGTGATGTACACTTTCTCTAACTAACCAGCAGATGGCATCTATGAGTTACCTATATCCCTCACGTCAGTTCTCAACTTTGTTCCCACGGTGTGTGGGGAAATGAGTCTTGTGGGTTCAGTTGGAGAACTCAGTTTGGGTGTGTTGCTGGAGCTGTCCGCCCTGAATGTGGGGCATGTGTACGGGTAGCCAGGGAGGAAGGGCAGTTTTAATGTTCAAATCCCTCAGGATCCCGGAGATTCAAGGCCGCCACAAGAGTCTAAGCCTTCATTTCAGTTTAACCTCAGACCCTCTCTCTCACTGATCCACAAACCACTGGACTTGGCATAGCATCCCTGGGTTCTCCGAGCAGATCCCCCCTCCCAGTTGCGCTCCTTCAGGAGCTCAGCCAAGGGAATGCCATGCTACATCACCAGTGCATGCCATCCCTCAAAGGAAGCCCCGGGCCACCGGGCCGCTCTCAGCCTGAGGCAAAAATGGCCGAGCGGGCTGTCCCAGCCCCCGCCTCCTCACACAGTTCCTCCTTCCCAGCTCCAGGACAACTGGTGGGGCTCTTGGTTGTGGGCACAGCCCCAGGCAGGAGTTTATCCATCCCTCCGGAGGGCCAGCTGCTAGCCGTGGGGTTTCTTTCCGCTTCCGGCTCTCCCCTCTGTTCCCCTGGACCCAAGGGTATCTGCTGTGGGCTATCTTCCCAGCCAGACTCCGAGAGGCTGGCCCAGCCCCCTCTTGCTGGTTTTACTGTGTGGTTCCCACAATCACAGCTGGAGCCACTCCTGGGTTTTTCCCTTTTTTTTTTTTTCTTTTAAAGAGCCAGCCAGTCTCCAAATGCTGAGCCCTGGCTTCCCCAGCCCGCCGCTTGGCTGCCAGCCAGCTTACTCACTCGTTTCAGACTGCTGACTCCCGGTTTCACCAAGTATTTGGCCCCTCTGGAGCTAGGAGCCCTCATCCCACTGGTGCATTGCTGTAACCGGTATTCTAGGTCACTTTCTGGTTTTTAGCTAGTGTTTTTCACAGAGGCGTTTTTTTCGCCCTGTCTCAGCTAGCCACCATCTTAGTTTTCTCCCTAAACTTTTTTATGTGATGAGCAAAGACAACAAAAAACAGAATTTTTTTTTTTTAAGCAATCTACTGATTTTATCTGACTACAGATGAGAACTCTTGTTCCGCTCCAAAGAAAATCTTAGCCTACTTTCTATGGTTTGCTATGTGTGCATAAAATAGGTTCAGTCTATTTTGTGTTAGAGAATGTATATACTAAAGAGATCATGGAGCTGGAGAAGGATATGAAGGTCCCTCACTTACAGGATGTGGAAAGTGTTGGCCTCACATGATACCCTCCAGATGTCTTAAGTCTTGATCTCTTGATGCTCTTTCTTAATAGTTTATAAAAGTAGACCAATATATTTTAGCTCTTATTAGGGACTGAACCCTGCTGCTCACAAGACATGTTCAAGTCTTAACTCCTGGTCCTGTGGGTCTTGGTAAATAGATCCTATTGAGATGAAGCCAAATTCAATCAGGGTGGGTCTTAATCCTATATGCTTTGAGACCTTATGAGCAAAGGGCATTTGGACAGGGAAGTAGAAACCACAGAACAAGACCAAAGGAGACACATTGTCACATGTTGGGGACAGAGATTGATTGCCAGCAAGCCACTATGTAAACACTATAAACTTTGGAGAAAGAATTGTGTATTGATGCATTTTGGACTTCTATCCTCTCAACTATGAGACAATAAATTCCTGTTGTTTAAACTGAACAGTGTGTGGTATTTGTTATAGCAGCCCTGGCAAACTTGGAGAGCTATGGTTCTTGTATATATAGAATCTGCTACAGAAAGCATGATGCCAATTTCATTTTTGTCACTTGGGAAAACATTTTTAAGTCATCAAAAGCCAGGGAACACTACATCCATACAATGTAATATTATTCAGTGAAGAAAAGGAATGAGCTGTCAAGCCTAAAAAAAAAAAAAAAAAAAAAAAAAAGGAGGAAACTTCAATGCATATTATTAAGTGAAATAAGCCAGTTTGAAAGGCTGCATACTATATGATTCCAAATATATGACATTCTGGAAAAAGCAACTTTAGAGACAGTAAGAAGATCAATGGTTGCCAGGGGTTCCGTAGGAGAGGAGGAAGAATGAAAAGGTGGACTACAGTGCATTTTTAAGGCAGTAAAACTATTGCGTATGCTTCTGTAATGGTAGATAAATGACATTTTGTTTTTGTCAAAACCCATTGAACTATAAAATATCATGAATGGACCTTAATGTAAACTATGGACTTTAATTAATAACAATGTATCAATATTGGCATTTCAATTGTTAAAATGTATCACACTAATGCAAGATGGTAATAATAGTGAGTGGATGGAGAGACCTATGGGAACTCTCCAAATTTTCTGTGCAATTTTTCTTAACCCCCCAAAATAATGTACTTTAAAAATATCTAGAAAACACCAATAGTAGTTGTGTTTAGTTTTGTTTTTCCTAGGAGTTGAGAAGGTAGAATGGGATGCTGAAGTTTAAAGTTGAGTTCACCCATGCTCAGGACAAATATGAATTAATGCGGAGAGTGGAAGGCAATTCCACACTGATTGTGATTATGTTTTCACTATGTGGGGGAATGGAGTAGCAGGATGAAAATTCAGTTTTGTTGTAGAAAAAAAAAAGTTACTAAAAATTTATTTTAAAAATTCAATAGAAAGAAGATATCTAAATGTAACACCTTGAGTATAATGTAGTTATTACATATTATATATAACTGAGTTCTTTCACATATACTCAAAAAGTTAGCTTCTCACTTTTCAATGGAGGTAGAATAACATGTACCCAGATTTCATTGCAGAGAATCAATTTGGAAAACTCAAGTCCTCCCATCCATTTTTTGTTCCCACAGTTGATGTCTCAGGTCATTATTTCCTAAGTGTCTGGATGTTTGCCTACACTCCCCACTCATTTGGCCTAAGAATAGACATAGCCTAATATTGTTATTGGTCTCTTTTGGATACACTAATAGTTTAATTGTAATTTATATTGATTTTTAATGCCCAGAGTCTCCCTAAGTGAATTTATAAAATCTAGAAAATAAATACAGTTCTACATTATAGCGCAAAGGGTTCCCTTTTATAGCATCACTGTGTCAGAGGGTTGTTAAGTAGTGTAATCATTTAATGTTTTTAAAGTGCTTTAAGACCATTACAGGGTTCCAAATTGAAAGAAACAAAGTGACACCTCTTTTTAAACACATTATGTACTTTTTGCATATTCTGTGCCAAATACATAATTTGGTATGCCTTTATATACAAATACTGAAACATAATTAAAAATTGACCCTTGGTAAATTGCTGATGGCCATGCATTACATTATGTACAATATAGAAATTTTACACATTATAAAAAATTTTAGACCCCATTTGAGTCTCACAATAATACTGTGAAAAAGGTAAGATTGGTAATGCTAATCCATAAGACGAATAAGGAAAAAAATGATTTGCTCAAAAAATGCAGTTATAAAGTTGGAGATTTCAATACTCTTTCTACTCTACCACAAAATATCTCCTAAATTATATATGTTTTGGAATATTTTGTATTGTATCAATTTTTCACAAGCATCAACTTGGCCAGCATCAAGAATAATGTGGAAATAAATTATTGAATTTCCAGCTAATATATCAAGCAGGGAAAACCACACCTTTTAGACATCAAAGAGATCAAAACCAAACTAACTACTTATATGACTCGTGGAGCTATGTTTTATTGGTTGTAAGTGACAGAAACAAATTCCAGCTAACTGAAGTAGAACAGGAATTGATTGACTCCCATAGATGATGATTCCAAAGGATGGTATGTATGCCAGTTTGTATATATTGTCTCCCAGAAAAAGCCATATTCTTTAACGCAATCTTGTGGGGACAGATTGATTAATTTTTTTGATTAGAGTGTGACCTCTAGATTGAATGTTTCCTTGGAGATTTGACCCCACCCATTCAGGGTAGGTCTTGATTAGTTTACTAGAGTCCTTTAAAGATAGCTCACACAGAGAGCAGAGAGAGGAAAATGCCCCGGGATATGCTAAGCCAGGATACACAGATGTTAGACTCTTGGAAGCCGACAGAGTTGCTTGCTGATGCTTTGAGATGCTTGGAGAAGCTTTGAGATGCTAGCCCAGAATTTGCTCCGGAGGAGTTAAGAGAGGACAAAATGCCCCAAGAGAGGCTTGCTGATTCTGAGAGATCCTTAGTGATGCTTGGAGATGCAGACAGAAGGATGTTTAGAGATGCTTAGCTAAGAGATGCTATCCAGAGTTTGCTCCAGAGAAGCTAAGAGTGGCAAGCCCAGAGACATTTTGGAGAAAGCCATTTTGAAACCAGAACCCTGGAGCACAGACGCCAGCCATGTGCCTTCCCAGCTGAGGTGTTCTGGACGCCATCAGGCATTCTTCAGTAAAGGTAGCCTATTGTTGATGCCTTAGTTTGGACACTTTTATGGCCTTAGGACTGTAACTTTATAACCAAATAAACCCCCTTTATAAAAGCCAGTCCATTTTTGGTATTTTGCATAAAGGCAGCATTAGCAAACCAGAACAGTATTGTCTTTGGTTTTGGTTGTATCCATGGGTTCAAAGGGTGCCATTATGACTTTCTGATCCTCTTCTCCTGGCTCAGACATCCTCTATTTGGCTTGATCTTAGGTTGGTTTTGTCTGCAAGGTAGTTAAGGTAATTATAGGGAGATTTAATGCTTTCATTATCATCTCAGCTAGCGATCCCAGAAGAAATTAGCACTCTTTCTGAGGACTGAGAAGGGCCCAGATTGGGTCATGTGATCATCTGTGAACCAATCACTGTGGTCGGGGGTTAGAATGCTCTAATTGGGGCAAGTGACAACCCCTGTAGCAAGATGTTGTAGGGTCATCTCCACACATTATGAATGGATTATTAAAGACTGCCTCAACCAAAGCTACTCTGCTTTTGATCTGTTTCATTTGTGAAACCTCTTTTGACTCTGTTTGAAGAAAGGATTCTGTGGCTTCAAAAAGGTTGTGAACTAATGCATTAGTAGAATGATTATTAAAACTAAGGAGGATTTAATCCTTCTGGCTATTTGACATAATTGAAGATATTTTGGATATGGAAGTGTAAAGACCTGGCTTAATTTCTGACTTTTCCAGTTACTAACAGTGTGTCTTTGTTCCAGAAAATCTAAGCCTTGGTTTCTTCATCTGTCAAATGGACTAAAAATTAAGCCTGTTAGAATCCAATGAAACAATGTACATGGAAAAGTTTTGTAAATGTTAGTTGCTTCTAATTGTCATTCATTTTATTTCTTTAGTCTGCATATCAGTCAGTTTCCAACAGGAAATAGGTGATACACTCAAAAGAAGTAACTGAAGATAATTCTATTGACAGAGATTTACAAAGAGGTAGGCAGGGCTAAGGAAACCAGCAAATGTTGAAGAATTCTGCTAGGACTAGCAACCATAGGAAAACGTGACCTCTCCCACATCTGCAGGGGCAAAGGGAAGAAAGAGTGTCCAGAATACACTGAGAGCTAGAGCTATAGGAAGGGCTGCCAGACAGAATCTATGGCTTTATTCAGAGAAAAATAATCACTAGTAAACAACAGCAAAGCAAGAGTGGTTGGAAGATAAAGACCCCAGCCTATCTCCTGATGATGCCTCCTATTGGCCAAACCCAATTAGAATCCAGAGGGTCAGGGGTTCTAGTGATGTGTTCCATAGGGGTCAGCCTCTTAAGATCACAGAGCTGGGTAGTGAAGGATGGAGAGAAGGCCTGAAGGGAGAAATGAAGACTATCTAGTACAGCCCCTCTGTTCACCCTAATTGGTTTTATCTTGTTTAAGAACATCAATTGCATCAGTATTGCATTTGGTTTCTAAAATTTAATTATGGTTAAAAAAGTTAATCTGAGCTAAATAAGAAATTCTGCTTACTTTAAAACTCATTTTATTTTATTATCGATGTGTGTGGACTTAAAGAGCACCCAAAACATCCTTAATGTATATGAAATTCCATCCCAGATGGTTAGCAGCATCTCTCACTCTGCTTGTAAAAGCAATGCAGGGTAAGTCATGTGATTTTCTATAGCAGTGTTTTCAGTTGCACTTTAAATTGAGTATCTCAAATAAGGATTTAATTTAGCTTTAATGAGAGAGTTATTATATGTTAATTAAATATCAGCTGATTATTATAAATATCTATTGGGGCATAACAACCTTTTTTATTAAGATGAATATTCTCTTAAACAGTTGAAGCTTAGTAAATATGTTACCAATAATTATTTTTAAACTAACATGCAATAGAAAGAATACTCTTAAATGCACTACCATGAATGTAATGTGGTTATTACCTATTAAATATCAATGGATTGTTGAAAATATGGTTATTGAGTCTCAACTCATACATCTTAATAAACTGCTATTGCACCTAAATAAACCTCCATAAGTCAGCTAGCATTTAATTAGCTGAAGTATTTATAGCATAGCATTTACATTAACATATTTATAATCGAATAAATAATATAATAACTCTTTTATTAAATCTAAATTAAATCCTTGCCAGAAGCATTTAAAGAGCAGTGAAACTTCATTGGCTATGTGGTCTTTAATATTTAATCCATTACATGATTTTTAAAACCTTGATAATATATTTAAAAAATAAATTAAGATATTATATGAATTCTAGGAATGTTATGAAATTGTACATAAAATATTTAGGAATACAAAGTTTTAGGCTTAAGTGGACATGATAATTCTCTAAACCTTTTATTTCAGTCTATGAGGCCCAGTATAGAAATGAGATATGAGTAAAATATGGCTGTATCCTTGACTATACTAATTGTTGCTAAAGAGATTCAAACAACATGAGTGATTGGCAGGGCTGGAACTGTGGTATTAGAGATGTCTACAAAAACACCCAGGAGTTTGGGTGCCAGGTTGCACCCATAGGAAGAGAAGCCCTGAGCAGACTCTGCACACAGTCATACGTTCGTAAAAATAACCCTGCTGATCACTCCACAGATGAATCGACAGTTGTCTTGCGCAGTTAAAAACGGAGCATACTTTCCTCTCAAGAAAGAGGAATAAAATCCAAACAATTTTATTTCAATATTGAAATGTCATAATTAAGTTTCTTCTTCACACAAAGCATCTGACAATACAAAGAGAACATTTGAGTTGGGCTTGTTTCTTTGAGGCAGCTGGTTAACTCTTCCCTCCTGCTTGTTCCAGGTGGAGGGTTTATGTCAGTGAAACTATTCAGTTCATTTTCTGCTGAGAAAAATCTTAGACTCCATAGGTAGTTAATTCAATGCCACACATTGAGTGCTACTGTTCTGTAAGAAAAGTAGCAATGTGACATTGACTTGTTAATAGGTATTTCTACTGGCCAAAGAAATAGAGGAAGGGCTAATGATAAAAAGTAGATCCAAAATCCCAATGAAGAATGTTACACTCTGTTTAATGCTAGTGCAACTCCCATCTGCCCATGCTCATTTTCCTGAGGTTGCTATAAAATGAAGGCAACATGATGTTGATGATGTTGGTAATAGTGGCTTACATTTACTGAGTGCTTACTGTCTGCTAGGCAATGGTCTCGTTGCCTTTATGTGGATTAACCTACTTATTGACTGGACATTGTGTCCTTTGACAGGACATTAAGCGTATTTCTTTCTTTCTCTCAGTGGCATCTTCCTCCATAACCAGTGACCATCAAGTGATCCTTTGCAAATCACTATGCTCTCCCCAACTTCTGTGTCCATATCATTTCACAAGGAAACAAGCAAAAGAATAGATTAAGAAAAGCTTTGGACTGAAAATCTGCTCTCTTGATTTCTACTCTCATCTCTGTAGCCATAGAGCTCACCAGATTGTTCATACATGAAAAGAGAAGCTTAGATTTCAGGATCTTAAAGTCCCTTCTAACTCTGGGCTTCCATCATTGTAGAAGTTAGGGGTTCAGTTGATTACATGATAACACTTATTGTTAGAATTTGAAGTATAAAATACCCTTAAAATGTTATGGTTAGCATTATGTCATTATTTATGATGTTGGAAGTTGATCATACATAGTTGATTTTTCTATAACATTAAAACTTAATCTTTATGCATGTACTAAAAGGAGAAATAGAGATAACTATTGAATCTGTACACTGTTTCAAAGGGGTTTATTTTCCATTCCATAAATACTGAAGGGAAAACTATTAGGAAAAAGAAGGGCTGGTATTTTGAAGAAGGCTGAAATTTAGCAATAATGGCACTCCATTTTTATGACATATTCCTCTATAAGATATACTGATAGACTCTTTCAAAATTTAGCTCCTGCAGTCATAGGGATTTTAAATCTTTGGTCCAGAATTTAAGATATTAAGTTTTCCACCTAATTTTGTTCCTGCTAATGATTTGCTAAACTGGGTTCTTTTAGAAGGTGGGTGACCCTGGGTGATTTCAGAGTTAGTTAAACCACCTGGATCAGTCAGGTTTCTCAAAGTCAGGATTGGCATCTATATGTTGAGAGGCAACATAATTCATGTAGAAAGCCAAGAGATATTTGCTACCCAGAAGTTGGATGTTTCAATTCCAGACTACATGGCAAAGGAGATGAGGAGGAAAGAGAGAGCTTAGATGGGGTCTTACTGGGAAATAGAGAAAGCTGGCTGGAATCAAATTTCCTACTTTGAATTTGAGTTTTGCATTTTTATTTCTTTCCACATTTCTGTTGGATAACTTCTATAAGGGAATCTTTAATTATCACTGTACTTTGAATTATGGTTTCATCTGGTAGTACACAAATAACAATTTAGACATGGTCTGTCTGTAGTCATCATCTTATTCAGAAGTCAGATTAGGAAACTGCATATACATTAATTGCACCAGCACTTCTATTTGGCTGATTCTCTTTCTAGTGGTAATTAGGTATGGTTCTTCAAAATTACAAAACATGAATGGGGTTGATTTTGCCTTTTATATCCCATTTTATAGCATGGTACTTTCTCTAAGTTTAGACAAGTTTGCCAGAGCCATTGAACAAAGAAATCCAGGCTATAATATCACTTTAAAAATATATAAAATGCTAATATGTTTCTGTAGCTACCATTTCAGTTGCAAAAAGTGTTTAAAATTAACCTGCTTTTTTTTTTTTTAATACAAAATTGCTTGGTTTGGGTTTGTTTGTAGCTATCATGGTTTAAATGCACATAAAATTTTTGCATATGTTATTTTGCAATGTGAGCATTTGTTTTGTGGATTGCATGGAATATGCTAGACTCATCTTTGAAATGGAGCATAAAAATAGGTGTACAAAAAACACCCTCCTCTCTAACTTCTAAAGAAAATAGGACATTGCATTTTCTTAGAGGTCAGTTAACAACTACATCCTCATTTCAAGTGCAAAGCTCTCCTTGATCTCAACAACTCATATTGCCTGTATCCCAAATATGTGATATTAAATGACTTGATCAAACAGCTTGTCTGGCAAAAAGCAGATAAACCTCTCTCTAAGTGGTGAAGATGAACCTACTTTGAAAACGCATTTAGAAATCAACTCGCAAGATCAAGGTTATTCCAATGTAGCTTGAGTATAGGAAACAGATAAAGAAAGACTTGAGGAAGGGAGACAAGAAAGCTCTTGGAGTGATTGAGAAGAAAATTAAAATGCCCAAAGAAAAGTACAATCCTGTGTTACATGACTGCCTTTGTTACAAAGGCTTTTTCTTAAAACTACTGCATCCATTTTTCCTTATTTTTCCTAACATGCTCTTTCTAGGATGTATGTGTGTAAGTTCTTTTTTTTTTTCTTTTACCCTTAGCTTTTGTATTTCTCCTGAGGCTATCAATTATTCTAAGCTTCCCCTACTTTTGTGGAGTGGGAACACACTTTGATTAACCTCTCTTAACCCATTTAGATCTTGTCTCTTCTGTTTGTCTTACAATGGTTTAATTCTTCTTGCCTATTTCTATTCAGATTATGGATAATTTCCTCTATTTACTTTAGTCCAACCCTCCCATTCTGCACCTTTGAATCATTCCAAGGTTGAAAAGAGATTTACAAGATCTTAATGCAATAATTCAAAAAGTGTACTGCTATCAGATGTCTGATTTTCAGGGGAATAATAAACAAGTTCACCTCATTTAAAAATAAAGCAAGATAAATGTAGGTTTAAGCATTACCTCAAGCCCTTTGTTTCATTATTACCTTCACAATTATTTTAAGGTCAGTTTGATGGTGGTGGACTTCAGAGAGAGCATTTTAAGTGTCTTATATTTACAAAAATATTTAATTCAATTACACAATTTGCCAAACTTACAGGATTCATTTATTCTCCAAATAAAAGTGAGGCCAGTCCCAGTCTTCATTTCTGTGTCCTTCCTTCCAAATATATTCCAGCTGCATCCACTGGACAGGAAACAGGGGACTGAAATAGGAAGGATATGCAACACGTTCAACATGCATCAAGTGGTGGGGCTTAGAGTTCAGCCTCTCATCCAGACCTAGGATCCAGTGATGCCCAAATAGATTCCATTCTCTCCCATTTTTCATGGCACATCCCTGCAAAGGGTCATTTACCAGTTCCTCCATTTCTTCATAGCCATTACCAGACTTAGCCTAAACCACTATCTCTCACTTGGATTATGGTCAAATTGTTTGTTTATTTGTTTATTTCACATCTTTATCCTTTAACAGTTATTCAGACATTGGCTTTGAGATTGCTAGGACCTGATCTGTCTTTGCTTTCCATTGAAACTGTTGGACTATTGGCATCCTGCTCACTGTACCAAACTGTTGGTCAGAAAGACACGTTAGCACCTCCAGGGAAGGGGTCTCACTGCAGGGAAGGTAGCAAAGAGGATATCAACACCTGCCACCAGGAACACAGTCATAGGATTTCAACCCACTCCACGGTTTGCAGGGGTCAGGGTCACTAGCAAAGCACCAAGCACATAGGCCTTGATGGAAAGATGTTCACTCACATAGAGAAGAGACAAAGCAAGGCCAGCTTCTCTAGTGGGCATCAGTCTCCTAAAGACCAGTGGGTTCCTATTCACTAGCATTCCAGGGAGATGGTCTGATCTAT
Source organism: Choloepus didactylus (assembly GCF_015220235.1). Lineage (NCBI taxonomy): Eukaryota > Metazoa > Chordata > Mammalia > Pilosa > Megalonychidae > Choloepus > Choloepus didactylus. The sequence continues at coordinate 23,706,248 of NC_051309.1, forward strand.
TCACACCCCTCTTGTGCCATAATAGAAGTTTGCTCCTCCTTCACCAGGAGTAGATGTGCCACGGGGGTGGTGTGGGTGGTGTGGGTGAGTTGGATGTCATAAAACATGACCACTTTAACCAGACTGTCTCCAGTGAATGTCTACATATGCTTAGGACAATAAGGAAAGCAATGTCCCTGAAGTTCCTTATCTGCTAGGGGATGTGTTTTATCTCTAGGCACTCCAGAGAAGGGAGTCAGCCACATGCTCTGCACTAGGAGCCATACCAACACAATCTGAGCACAGGGTTGATTTGTGGTCTCAGGGAAAGGTGGCAGGCTGAGCTTAGCCAGTCCCCTACCACAGCAAACCAATGCCTAGAACAATGCATGGCCTAGTTAGGTATAAAATAAAAACCCAATCAGTTCAATCAATAGTTATTGAACTTACTTTAGGGGAAAATTTATGAACAAAAATTGTATACAATCTTCCAAACCTTATCTCCCACCACTTCAGACCTGTAACTGTTTTGCCATGTCTTTTCTAGACTGTCACTTCCTTAAATGCTGCTGCTGTATCTCACCTGCAAATCAACATGTTTGTTCTTCCTTCTTTTTGCAACACTATCCTTCTCCCTCCTCCTTTCTTACTTTTGACAGTTCTTTTTTTCCTCTCTTTCACCATGGTCAATTTTATTGCTTAGGAACTGGAGCAGTCCTCTTGAAAGGCCTTCAGAGCAGAGAACCTGCCAAGCAGAGCCGCCCTGTGGTGGTCCCGAGAGAGCAGAGCCCACCCAGAGCCCCGCGGACCCTGACCGTCCTGACAAAGAAACAAGTTTGGCAAGTAGACACCGAGCCCCTGGCACTGGTAGTGATTTGCATCAAAGACAAGCTCAGCCACCACTGCCTTTGGCAGTTTTTTACCCATTTTTCATGTTTTAGCTTTGAGCCAACTTTCCGGATCCCATTGCTGAAATAGGCACTCCTTCCATGTTCACCCACAGGAACCTCATCCTTCTATATTATAATGTTAGTATCTTATATGACTCCCTCCCTCACTTCAGTGAAAGTTTCTAGAAGGCAGAGATGATGTTTTGTTCACTGGTATGATCTCAGAGTCTGGCAGGTATCAGTAGAAAGATGAATAACTGCTTTCAGATTCCTCTTGATGGCATCCATTGTGTTGGCCTATTGTGATGATCTGATCCAAGTTTTTGTCTTATCCCTCCTAGGTTCTGGGCTGCCCTGCATGTACTTGCCAGTCATCCTTATGAGGAGTGAAGTTTCAGTCCACACCAGTGGAGTGACTGGGCACCTGGTCCCTGAGGGTAGATCTTGTGGATAAGGAAAATGTGCTGCTTGACCGCTGTGCTCCATCTACTTAATCAGAAATCCCCATGGCCAACTCTTTTTGGAATTGTTCCTGGGACTGATAGGACCTTTATTCTTCTGAAGCAGATCATGTGGCAGTAACTTAACCAGCATGGGACTTGTTCAAGTCCCAGGTAACAAAACACAGAGCAGGTAGGAATCATTCAGGGTGATATGATTCAGTAGTTCCTCTACGTGGCTGTGCACTTGAATCAACTGGGGAATATTTGAAATGTACAATTCTGGCTCCACCTCAAGTCCAGTGAATTGGAATTTTTCAAGGGTAGGACCTAGGAAGTTAGGTTTTAAATTGTCCTCTTGTGATTGTGATACACAGCTGGGTTTGGCAACCACTGATCTGTTTTTTTTTCATTTTCTGCCCAAAGGGCCACTCTTGTGAATCTCAGACTAGGAAAATATAATTACATTTTCCTCATGATGTAAAGCCAAAGACATATTATGTAATAGGGTTGAATAAATGCCTAATATTTCTTGAGAGAGAAAGATTAAAAGTATATTTTAGATAATATTGAATCAAGATATCCTTGGAATTGAGCTGAAACTCAAACAGCAAGGCAACAAGGATAACCTTTTATTCTAAAGATAAAAACCAAAGTTCCCAACGGCTTCCCTGTTTCACCTCATTTATTCATTCATTAATTCATTCATTAACAGTTATTTTGTGAGTGTCTGAGTGTGAAACACATAGACACTATTCTGAGTGTTAAAAACATAGGAATGAACAAACAGAACTTACCCTGTAGTGGGAACAAGGGATCAATAAATAAATAAACAGATTTCAGGATGGTAAATATTAGGAAAAAGAATAAAGCAAGGACGCAAAGAAGCCAGCACATAGCACTAGCCAAATCATTTACACTTTCTGAGCTTCAATTTTCTCATTCATCAAATAGGAATGATAGCTTTGCCTATAGGTAAGAAGAAAGCTGTGTGTTTTGAATTAAGCAATGTAATAAAAATATTTTGTGAAATTGAAAGCACCATATAAATGGAATCTATCAAGTATTACTACTGTGATGCTGATCACTGTTGCCTTCACTTGGAACAAAGAGGATAATTTTCGAAATACTGGGGTTGGGGGAAATCTCAGGAAATCTCACCTTCTCTAGCCTCTACAGTTGGGGTGTTAGTAACCCATTCTTCAGGTGGCACAATTCCATCCTAAAAAAATTAAGTGACTCAGCCAAGATGACACCACGAATCAGGGCTGGAAGGAGCCTGATAACTCAGCTTTCTGCTTTCTAAGGCAGTGCTTTTTCAACTAGATCCTTTTTAAAATATCATTTTGCTCATCATTTTTTCTCTCAAAGTGCCCTCTAATCTGTTTAAACAGCAAACTCTGGTGGAGAAAATTCAATCCAGTGTCTCCACAGGCACTGTCCAGACGCAGAAGGGGGAGTTGGAGAGCCTTCGGGTACTATTGTTAAGGTCATAAATATCTCTCTTGCTGAATTAGCACTGGGGCTGCAATCCTTGACTCCAGGAAATGGCTTCTGCTGCTGTGCCTTCTATCACTTTTAAGTGACATATATCATCACCTGATATGGATTGGCCAGCATAAAATAGCTCCTGTGTGCACAAATATTGAGACTTTTATTGAGAAATGTAGCTTGAAAAATTACCCAATGCCATCCTTCCTCTGACCCCTCCCTGAGAAAAGGATATACATGACTTGGTCAGGGAAAGTTGTGGTTTAGGAAAACTCCATTGGCCTAGAACCAGGAAAGCTGACTGTGTGATTTCAAGGGGAATTAAAATTGGCAATGAAATCCCTGCAGGAAAAGGTCCTAGAGGGCAGGTATCACATTGGTTTATCTTGCATAGAGCTTCTTTGAACAAATCACGTAGAAAGGGTAGTATAATAACGCAATCTCTTTGTACAAGAACTGGTCAATTTGGAAAGCTGTCTTAACTCATGCTGGCTACTTTGGGATCTTTGAGTAAATTATTGCCTCACTGGGAGAAGCTGGCTCATTAGGCTGCCACATATACAGCGGTGATGGCTTTATATTTCCATTCCCAGAATGTTTGATAGATATTAATGGACTCTATTAAAGATTGGAGGCAGAAAGGATATCTATTGGAAAGATAAACCTCTGTTTTATTTCTACTGGCTGTGCTTTCAATCTCTCAATTCTGCAGGGAGAACAAACACAGTTATTGAAGGCCTACTATGTGCCAGTCACTTTGCATAGATTTTTCTCACTGAATCCTTATGATAATCCCTATTTTATAGATTAGGGCATTAGGGTTTAGAAGGGGAAAGGAACTTGGTCAAGGTCACACTGATGTGAGTGAACATATTTTTGTGCCCCAAAGCATGAATCTTTCCTTTGCATCGCATTGCCCCCTAGCACTTCCTAACTTGTACCTCTATACAAAATGGTATATATTTTAATAGTGATTTATATTCTCTAAAGGTTTAGAAAGTACCCCAATGACTTCATTTCCCACTATTTTCCAATGTTCAGATTCCAACTCATTTAAACTCATGTCATTGTCAATTCTGTATTTATGATCAATTTTATGTGCATGACTATGTTTCATAGTGCTTTAACACGCTACTGCAGTCCCTACCCAGCTTCTGTGTCATCTTCTACTCGTTATCTCAACTTTTATTAAGCACCTAACAAATGCTGGAAACTGTGCCAAGTGCTGAAAATACAGAGATCAGTATCATAATCATCATCATCATCATCATCATTGTCATCATCACAGTTAAACATCTTTTGATCATTACTGTATGTCAGGCATTGCGGGATACTGATTACGTGCTTCGACTTGGCGGGCCTGGGCTGGGGGACCTGATCAGCCCCTGGGGAGGGTGGTGGGCACGGGTGACAGCGCCCTCCACAGCCCCCCAGGCCTGGGAAAGTGAGGCCGGAGGCAGGCCCCATTTCCTCACCCAAAATACCACCGTTAGGGGAGGCTTGCCGGAGAGAACCGCCTTTTCCCCACCCCCTTATCTTGCCTGTACACTCCCCCGTTGCCAGAGCAACTCCCGCCCCGCTGCAACAGCTTCTGCGTCCTCTCAGAACCAATCCTAGCCTTTCTCCCCTCAGCATTACCATTTAAGGCTCTTACACCCCCACTCCGACCCCACCCTTCTTACCAGCCTATATAACCTGTGCTCACCCCTGAATAAAGGCCCTTTTGCCCCTTTTGTCCTTTTGTTCTACCCCTACTGGAGGAAGAGTGTCTTGTCTTTCCCTTCTCGCCGCCCTCCACACCTTGCACGCCACCGCCGGGGACCTGGCCAAGTCCCCCGCCTCGCCCTCGCCTCCGGGAAAGAGCCCCCACCGCCGGTACCCTCAGAGCAGTGCCTAGAGCTGAGGGTTCAGCAACCGGCCGCCCCCCCCCCCCAAGCAGTAGACGCGACCACAAGGCATGTTCTAAGTATTTATGCATATTAACCCATGTTGGCCCTTCCACATCTGCCATCCGCTCTCTTTCCCAGGAAGCTGATCTACACGGAGCACATTAACGAAGCTGCCCTCTGACTTACTGCTAGGTGGGAGAATTAGGGAGATGTGGCAGGGATTAGAAGGGAAGAGTGTGAGATTTGAGTATTAATTCTCTTGGCTCCATACAAGGATACTGCTCTTCACAGGGAAGCAGACTGTATAAGATTCTCCTTTTGGGTTCTGGTAAAAACCCCCATCTCTCATCCTTCTGGCTTATATATGATAAGGACTCAGCTGCCTAGAGTCCCAGGTTCCTTGTGGTTCTCCCACACCCCTGCCTGAGTTGACAGCCTCTTTATCAATAAATCCTCCTTGAACTTCCCTAGTATGAGTGTGCCATCTCTTTCCCCTTGGAACTACGACTGATATGTCATTGAATCCTTAAATCAACCCTATCAGGAATGCACCATTACTGCTCATTACTGCTTCATTTTAGCAGAAGAGTTAAGCTATTTGTTGTAGGTCACACAACATAAATGTAGGAAACCTGGTCTTTGACCTTTGGCAGGCTAGCATCTGAAGCCATGCTCCTAACTACCAACTACAGTGCCTCAGTGAGCATTCCTTGTTCTAGATGAGCACTTTACCAAGAGTGACAGCTTACTTCAAGCCCTCTTGTCCTCTAAAAACATTCCATATTCCTTGACCATCTATTGTTTTGTGACCCCTGACTCTCTGATTTATTGAGGATCATACTTAGCTCTTCTAGGCAGATGCACTTGTTCCATAATCATAGAAAGAGCATAAGCATCTTGGGAGGTGGAGACCATGGATTGTCTTGTATAATCTTTAGCAAATAGTCCAATGCTTGTAACATGGTACATATTAATTATTTGCTGATTGATTCATGGGTTAACTCTCTCTCAATAAATACCTCAACAAGAAATATCTTCTTGGATATCTCAGAAATATGAAAGGTGGCTGCTGAAGTTAATTTACAAAAGCAAGGGTCTAGTAGTGATTCCGGTTTATCTTTCTCCCAGCTCAGTGACTTTGAATGACTTACTTAACTTCTCTGTGCCATTAATTATCTCCTTAAATGCATCTAACATGTTTGTGTTTAGCATGGATTTTGGCAACCATTGGACACTTGAAGAACATCTATTAAATTAATGAATGTAATTTTTAAAGAAAATTTATCTTCTAGAACAGTTATAGGTTTATAGAAAATTTGTGAAGATAATACAGAGTTCCCATATACCCCACACCCAGTTTCCCCTATTATTACTTTTTACATTGTTATGGTACATTTGATACAATTGATGGAGCACCATTGATACATTTTAATTAAAATCCATACTTTATTCATATTTTCTTAGTTTTTGTCTAATGTCCTTTTTCTGTTTCAGGTTCTCCTTAGGCTCTCTTTCTCAGACTTGCCTCATTTTTTATAACCTTGGCAGTTTTGAAGAGTACTGGTCAGACATTTTGCAGAATGTCTCCCTATTGAGACTTTTTACTTTTTTGTAATTGAACTAATTTTTTAACAGTAGTTATTTTGTTACAGTTGATAAATTATTAAAATAGTATTAACTATCATCAATAGTTCACACTAGGTATATTTTTTCCATATACCACACTATTATTAACACCTTGCATTAATGTCATACATTTGTTATAATTCAAGACCCTCTATTGAAATTTATCTGATTGTTTTCTCATAATTAGCTTGGGGTCATGGGTTTTGGAGAGGAAGACAACAGAGGTCAAGTGCCATTTTCATCGTATCATATCAAAGGTACATATTATCAACTTATCAATGTTGCTGTTGGGCTTAATCAACAGACTAAGGTAGTATTTGTCAGGTTTCTCCACTGTAAAGTTCCCCTTTCCCATTCCTCTTTTCCATACTGTACCTTCTGGAAGGAAGTCACTATGTACAGACATACTGGGGAGTTATGTTAAATCTCCCTGAGGGCGAATATCTACCCTCATCTGGAATTCTTCTGCACTACACAGGAACTTCTGTGGTTCCTGTGTCCCTTTGATATAGCCCCAACACTGTATTTTTCTTTTTTCCCTTCCTTACTTTCTGCCACCACAAGATGCTCCAGATTCTTTTTGTATATGTCCTCCTCCATAAATACATGTAATATCTCCAGTCTTACAATCAGCCATTTCTCCATCAACAAGCCCTGGTTCATTTTATTGGAGAATGTTATTAGAAAACAAGATCAGGGCACTAGATGTATACAGTAAATGTATTTTTAATGAGAGGAAAGGAATAGGAAATGTTTCCAAACGAGGGCCCCATCCCACTACAAATACCAAAATGTTTTGCATACCTCAAGGGCACTGTCCACTGGATGATATGGAGAGGGTTTTGCCCTTTTACAATTCTTTTCAAGTCCTCTAGTTCAAGGAGAAAACTTTCAGTTTGATACTGGTCATCTCCAGCTTGGGAATTTCCTTTTCTAACAAAGTCTTTGGCAAGAAAGAAGATCTAGCTAGAATCTAGTAATGCAGTTTTGTTTTGCTTGCATTCACTTTATATGATCGCCCTTTATTTAGGCAAATTCAACCAATTTTCCATTTATCATAACAGTATAAATTTTTCCTTTTAAAATACATCAAGTAAAAAATGTAAATCAATTTACAGAAAAACAATAGTATGCCAGTGGTAGGCACGATATGGAGAAAGTGAATGATTGAATTTGGAAAACACTGGAAGTGATAAACCTAAAAACCATTCGCAGCTCTGGAATTTGACATTCTACATCAGCCAGTGTCTGTTATCTCACACCCATATCTGTGTGGAATACTTGGGAGTGGAAATATTTTGAAATCTGAAGCTCAGAGGGAAAGAGGGCCTGTTGAGGACATTAAAATCCTTACAGTCATTTTCTTCTGCTGTTTGCAGCCCCAGAATAGATCTAACAGTCAAGTGTTGTCAGAGGGTGAAGTGAGAAATGCTGGGCAGTGCCTCAAGAGGGTGGTGGCAATGAGATCACAGAACTACAAACTAAGAAGAAAGTTGGTTCTAATAGCATCAATGGATATCCTCACAATGTTCATGAAAAATGAAACTATAAAACAAATAATTGTGACAAGCATATTGTCTAATTAAGATGAATGGGACATGCTTCTTATGCATTTTTAATCTGTTAAATAAACAGCATATTAATAAGCCTTAATTATATCACTATATACTCAAAGTGACTTTCTAAAATAAAGTTTATTTTGATTTAACATATGCTCTTTGGTGTGTGTTTGTAGCACTTTTATAAGCATCATTCGCAAATAACATCTTGAAATAAATCTCTTGATGTGATCACCATCTTAATCCAGATTTATGCTTTTTAATTTCCTAGGTTGTTCAAGTTTTATAAATCATTGTCCTACTTTTAATATGTGTGTCCTTTCACTCCTTATGTTTGAGTATTGGAGAAATGACCCTTTTTCTTTGAGAGTGTTGCTTCATGATTCTATTCTTTTTCTTTCATTCCATGTTTAGGTGGTCAGCATATCCTGCTGCTCTATCTCAGAAGTAACTCCTTAGTCTTTCCTCTTCTTTATGTCCCCACTGCAGTTGCCAATATGGAGGATTAAAGATGGCGGCCGATCATTTGCAACTCCTTAAAGAATTCATTTCCCCTTCCTTTGAATCCGGTCCTGCCTAGTGACTCTTTAAACCAACAGAGTGCATGGACTCTATAAGGTTAAGGGGACTGGGAACTTCTGCCACAGTTTCTTGGAGCCTTGAGATGCCAATAAGAAGTCTGACTCCTCATTCTGATGAAGAAGCCTTAGGAACGCCCTGACGCTGTGTGGAGTGGAAGAGGAGCTCAGCCTAGTCTAACTTCCCAGCTATTCCTGCCAAGATTCCTGACAAGTGAATGAAACCACCTTAGACATTCCAGACAAGCTCTGCTTGAGTACTTGAGATTCATTAGTCCAATAAACTACCCTTGTTATTTTAAGCTACTATTTGATGGTGGGGATGGGGAGGGGGAGGTTTGTTACTTGATAGATCACTAGAACTCCATCTTTCAGTCTTATTCTTTTTCTCCTGGACATCCTACAACAACCTCCTTCTTCAGAACAGGGAGATGGATTTTATATTATCATTTAGAAATTTTGTTTGCCTTTCTTTATGGTATAATCACAGCTCCCCATTCCACTGAGGTCAGGAATGGTCACCTAATTTGTGGGGCTCCTTCCTTGGGGAGATTTTACTTCCAAATCTCATTGGCATCAGACTTGGTCATGTGATTCATTTGGGCTAAACAAATATGAGCAGAAATGACATGCCACGATGAGCAGAAGTTTTAAGAGTCATCATATGGTTCTATCCTTTCCCTTCTCCCTGTACTGAGAGAATGGGAATATCCCAAATGAGGATGCTTCCTTTAGCCCAGCTGCCAGAGTGAAGAGGGCAGGGAAAAGAGTTGCAGCTGATCCTCAGCCAACAGGAAATATGGGTGAGAAATGTCTCTGTTGTTGGAAGTCACTGAGAATTTAAGGTTATCTTTGAAGCTATTAGTGTTAATATCCTAAAAAAAAATAAATCCTGTGATGTTACTTTTCTACTTAAAAGGCACCACTGGTCCATATGTTCTAACAATTTTATTCCATCTTACCTCTTTGGTCCATGTATGTATCCCACAATTCAGCAGGGCTTGTGTTTATTTTTTTCATAGTTGGATGTTAGTCTACTCTGTTTGGCATATTCTTTTTATATTTCTTCACCTGGAAAAGTCCTATTTATTTTTTAAGAACTGCTATAAGTGATTTACTTTGGGAAACCATTCCTATTTTCCCTGGCCAGGGTTTGCTCCTCCCATTTCAGTGTCTTTGTAGAGATGATGATGGTGATGAAGATAATGATGATTATAATGCTAATGGCATTAAAGAGAATGATAATAACACATTATCTTTATGTGCCAGGAATTGTTTTAAGTATTTTATAATTTTAATTCATTCAATCCTCATAATAACCACAGGAAGTAATCCTAGTATCTTTATTTTATAAGGGGGAAACTGAGGCACAGGGATGTTCTATAAAATGTTCAGTATCACAAAGTTATTAAGTACTGGAGCCAGGATGCTAGGATTTGAATCTAGATGATCTAGCTTCTTAGTCAGCACTCTTCATTATAACACTGCACTGCATTCACAGTTCAAATTTCTGTTATAGTGTATATATATAATTATATATATTAATGGAAATATGTTTTCACATTTGCTCTAGTACATTGTGAGCTCCTGCAGCACCAGGACCATGTTAGTGATTTTATACCCCTGCATATAAAACAAAGGCAGGCACAAAAATACTTAATAAATCATTTTCAATAAGTTTAGGTTTGAATATAGATCTTAGAAATTTAAGGCCTTTCTTTATTTTTATTTTTTTTATTTTTTTATTTTTTTTATGGTCCATCACATTAGTCACTTTCTTTTTAGGCTGCTTTTCATCTTTCTATTATAAATGAATTCTGGAAATGCATCTCTTCTGTTAGTTGAAATAGTAGCTAAAACAATTAATAAAGAAGACTACTAATTCATTCCAATTATATCCTTACGGTTATGATAATTATGATTCAAAAAGGAATGCTAATTTTATGAGAACTTGTTGTACATATTAAGATGTAGTCTAACCTCATAGCATCTCCATCAAGGTCTCACAGTTTTTTTTTCTGGAATGTTCCTTACTCTTCTGTACTGATTTATTTTCTCCATTATAAATTACCTGAGAACTTTTGCTTCACAGTTCCTAATGACGTTGGTTGTAAAGCTCTTCTGTCCACTGACAATACCTTTCCTCATTCAGGGCTCATTGATTCTTCTTCTTCACTCAGATTGCTCTGGAAATCCATGCTTTCCTAAAACCAATACCAATTATCACCATTATCATCGTCATCATAATTGTCATTATCCAGATATCAGCTGGGGTTTGTCACTGTGGTTACTAGGGTTCTCCAGAGGAATAGAACCAACAGGAAATATATATTAAATAAAATAAAATGGCTACTCCCTTTTAAGAAAGGACAGGGACTTTCTAGAAGACCACGCAATTGACCACAAGGATGTGACCTTCTGAGAAAATGGAACATTCCCATTAAGGTTGCAGTTTGAGCAACACTTGGACACCTAGTGATAAGCCAGTTTTGTTCCAGTAGAAATAGCCTGTAAGGAATGGACAAGTATACCTTACTAACCAGTGCGTAACTGTTCCCTGCTTTGTAAGACCCTCCTATGTAATAAAAACTTAAATATCAACCAACCATTGTAACTTTCCACTTGGAAATCTTCTGAATGTCTTCATAAGTTGGCTGTGACCATAGGGCCATTGAGGTTGTCACTATTTTGGTTTGAGACCTCCCTGCTTGTGAAGAGTCTCTCTCTCTCAATGAACCCTTTAATATTTTGATTTTTGTTTAGTGAATCTGACTTCTCTCATTGCTGAAGGCAATCTCCTTTGTTGATTGCTGATCTGTTCAGCCACAGATGCAATCAACTGATTAATGGTTTAAATCTGTCCATGAAATACCTTTACAGTAACAATCAAGCCAGTGCTTGCTTGACCAAACAACTGGGCACCATCACCTATCCAAGTTGACACATGAACAGAACCATCACAGTCACCTTTCATTTAGCATCTAGAAAAGTGTTCATGTCCTGATCTAAGCTTTTTCATGTTGTAGCTTTTTCATGTTCTACTGTGGCTCTGAGATCCTACTTTTTCTGTATGATTTCAGTTTAGAGAAGATATCACTTTGGGGCTTTACTGTCCTTCAACACAATGCCCCAAACTCATTCATTTTCTATAATTTCTTCTATAAAAACCCATTCACACCAGAATTTTGACTGTGAAGTAGACTTTGTAACATATAGGTGAGATTAATTCACTCAAGTCAAAGTAAAAAGTAAAAATTTCATTAAGACTTTTGATGCCCATCATATTGTTTGGTCATGCTCCCCTCTTCCTTCTTCCCCCTCCTTGCTTGGCTCTTTTCCAACCCATTTGTTTCATTTTGGCTATCTATTTAGTTGCTTTGGTTTGCCCCAACATATGCCTCACCCTCTTCCAATAATCAGCTTCTTGAGGTTATTTTTTTTTTTAAAGAGCGATAGCTTCTACCTTAAGAGACAGTCCTAGCTATTAAGATGTTTTACTTTGCTTCTCTACACTAATAACAGTTGGTTCTTACATTTAGATAATTATTTTATAGATTTTCAAACTACTTTGATTTTTTATATGATTCTTATAATAACTCTGTGAGATAGGCAAGGTAGGCCCAGATAAAACTGTATCTCCATGTTTAAAACAAGACATTTGTATTAGATAAGGTTAAAAGTCCACTCTAGGTATTTATAGGGAAACAAGTCTTAGAGCTGAAAGAGAACACAAGGGATCATCTACTTTTAGGAAGATAAGCTTTTGTAATCTCTTCTTTGCAGATGAGACACTTGATGCCCACAGAGGTAAACTGGTTTGCTGAGTGTAAGGAACCTAGAGTGTGAGCATAGAACCCATTGCATTCTACTTCTTGGAAAGTACTCTTCTTTGTTTCTCCAGAAATTGTGTCAGTTCAGTGAAAAGTGGGAAATGACACAGTAGGGGAACAGCTGAGCACGCATATGGTAAAAGATGTAGGTAACTGGGAGAGAAGATGCATGGGAGAATGCTTAGAAATGATTCGAAGGAGGTAAATTGTTCATTTAAGTGTAGATTCAGCATAGGGAGTGTTTGTGAGCAGAAGGATTTGTAGACATGTATCATCAATGTCGTTACTCAACTTTCTGCTTCCTTTGTTTCATTGCCAGCACCTTTGGATGGTTAAAGTTACAAGAGAGAGAAGGAAAGTTATGCTCTTCTATTAAGATATCAGCTCTTATAGAGACAGGCAGCTATGTGTTTTACCAAGAGATACAATCAACTCCATCAACATATATTTATACAATGATGATTTTTTTTAGGTCTGCAAAGGACTAGGTCAACATGTTTAGTTTATCAAAGGGAATTCCATTTCCTCATTGATTTTAAAACAAAGAAGCCTTTGAAACATTCAGTCAATACACATCTCTAGGAAGAACAAAGGAAGCATCTGAAAGGAGGATTAGTGAATTACCTTCCTTCAAAATTCAAATAAAACTGCATAAAAGCAGTTCCCCAAATTTGTTGGTAATTCAACAAAGGAAGTAAAACTAAGCCCATAGATCCAGGTTATGTAGAAATATTGAGCAAGCTAAAGGTTGGGAAGAATGGATGTACAAATAAGAGACATTTTAATGAACACAATTACTAGGTGGCTGATATGCATAATGAATAATATTACAAAACATGGTGGTTTGTGTATGATTTATGTACAATTGTAATATTTCATAGTTTGGGATTATAGAAAAATAACTGAGCTAATTGGTTGGAGTGTACAAAAGAAAAATTACTTAAAACATATTGACCAATACTATGTTATAAATGCCCTCTAAAATGTTATTTCTTTAAATCTTTAGCCAATCAGAAAACATTATATGTAAGGGTGTTATGACTCAGTGGCTAATGAGATGACTTCCTGCACTGTCCACACTGTTCTTCTTCCCCATATTTCTCTTCACTTTTTTTTCTTTATTACCACAAGATTTAACAATTGGAAAGCCTAGAGTTGAAAAAGGAGGAAAGGAGGTAGGATCAGTAATGAGAAAACAAGAAAGCCAATTATTTCCTCTCTCCCTTTCTGTGCCCGTCTAGAGTTATGGCAGCTGTTAGGGGATGCAACTTACACCAATTTAAGTAAAACAAAAATAAATGCATGATGTATAGAGGCAAACATCAATTAATAAGGCAAAAACTTTTATAAGAATTGTGCAAGGTTTCTTTTGAAGTAAGGATTATTGAGGGGAAAACAAAACAAAACAAAATAAAAAAACACCAAAGCCAAAAAAAGAAAAAAGCCAAAGAACCAAAAATATTGTGGGAAGAGTTTGGAAATGGAATCCAAGCAGGAACTTAAATCTTGGCATGAAACTGAATAAAGGGTAACCATGGACAGTTAAACTTTGTTAGGCCCAGTCACTATATTTTTCAAAAGGAAATAATAAAATCTTCCTTTACGATCTCTCTAAGGAAAAGCATGTTTCTTGGATACCTGACAGTACATAAATAACATTTTCTTTTGTTTATTATTATCATCTGTAAGAGTAGAAAGAGTAATGAATTGCAGGCATTATTGTGATCTTGTTTAATATGTTAAGATATTATTAGGTTATAAACAATAGAATCAGGACAAACTATAATGTGGCTTTGAAAGATTAGTCCACAAGGATGAAAAAAAGTTATAAAGTGGCAAAGTTTGCACACAAAGATAGTCAGCAGAAGGTTAGAAGGGAAAAACAAGCTCTGAGATCAAGGCTGAGTGGAGGATTTTGATATATTGTAGGGCAGGCAAGCAAGCCCAATACAAGCTGGTCCATACTAATTATAATTGGGGGCATGAAGCCAGAGAGTGAAATGGGACTGGGGTAAGGGCAGGGGATAGCAATCTGAATCCAGGATAAAAGCATCACTTGCAGATGGCAAGTGGACTAACTGAGGAAAAAAAAAAAAAAAGCCATTCCCAGAAAAAAAACAAATAGGCAAAGGAGTAGACAAGAAACCAGAGCCACAATCCAGACCTGTGAGATATCCACTTGCTTTCCTCTCCACTCCTAGAAGGAAAATAGTGTTGCTACATATTGGACACTCACAGTTTTACTGGAGTGAACAAAAGAGAATCATACTGCATTTTTTAAAAGAGAAAAGATCCATTAATAGCCCCTATGAGTTAGACTTAGCCACTATAGTTTCCCTCTTCCTAAAGTAATTTGCACCTGAGATAAAATGAACCCCACTCAATGTTTCTTTCTCTGAACTGCTCTCAAAGGCTTAGTGCAGAACAGAAAGCTGTTTTTATCTCCAGGAATCACTCTCACCAACTGAAATGTCCCTTGAATTTGGACATTTCCAGCCATCACTTTGGCTTTCTTCATCTTTTATCTGTCATATATTACAGTGGGCTTCCAAATGGGTATCCCTGTCAGAACAGCTTGCTCACATTTATTGTCCACGTTGCCACCAGGGTTTTCTTTCTGAAATGCTTATCTGATCATGTCATTTTCCTGTTTAGACACAGTCACCAGTTCTTTTGTTTCACTGAATTGCTTTTTGTTGGGCCTACCAGGCTCTCTTCCTGCCTTCCAGCATGCATACCCGACAGTCCCCAAAGAACATGTCACCATTGCTCCAAGATGCTGTGTCTTGCCATGATGTGTCTTTGCTGATGTGTGTTTCTCCTCTTTGTTTTATAAATGCTTAATCATATTTAAACTTCACAACCTCACGTAAGCCTGTGATGGTTAAATTTTATGTGTCAACTCTGTTAGTCATGGTGTCCAGTTGTTTGGTCAAACATTGTCTTAGATGTTGCTGTGGAGATAATTTATAGGTGGGATTAGCATCTATAATGAATAATGGGGGTCTCAACCAACGAGTTGATGTCCTTAAAAGTAAAAAAAAACTGAGGGTCCCAGAAAAAAAGAGAATCTGCCTTAAAACTACAATGCTAACCCCCCTTGGAATTTCCAGTTCGCTAGCCTCCCTGAAGGATTTCAGAATCATGACTTCAATATCAATTCTTACTGGAATTTCCAACCTGATCTGCCCTATGGATCTCATGGTTGCCAGCCCCCACAGTAACATGCCAATTCCTTAAAATAAATGTCTTTATTGTAGTCTGTTTGTTCTGTTTCTCTGGAGAACCTTGACTGATACAAAGACCTATGAATGTTAACTTGTTAAGATTTCCTCTTGCTGTACCCAGGTGATTTTAAGACTTCCATAAGCTTTTGGAACTCTAACTTTTGGAGACCCCCCCCTCCCCCCCACACGCACATTGTATCAAACATAACAACAAATTCACCCACATTACAGCTTAAATATATTTGTCCAGTGAAAAATTTTGTGAGAATTTTTTATAATATATTTTTAAATTAGTTGACTACATGTATCATATTTAATTTGATGTTGGCTGTGATTTCTCAGCAGCCATTGTACATACTCAGGAATTTTTATGAATTAAGAAAATCTAACTTACAAATTGTTTTCAAGTGTAAAGAAATGTTTTGAATGAAGTTGGCATAATATTATATTTATAGATGACATCTAGATAAACCTTTGTGAATTTCAACTTAGTGGTTTTGATTTCATATTTTAGAGCCAGCAGTTAGATATTTTTATTCAAGACTCAAATATTTATTGAGCTTTTGAAAATCTCATTGGCTTCACCCACTGTGTTTGTTGCACCCAATGGGCAAGGCTGCTCAGTTCATATCTAGTTGTTATATGAAAGGTGTTCTTTGCCAGTTCTATTATATTCAATGCCTTGATGTTTGAAAATATCATCAGCACCAGTAGCTGACATATAATAGTTGTTAAATATACTTGTATATATGTAAATAGATATAGATAATCTAGGTAGACATAGATATAATCACACATAGATGTAGACATATATATCTGGTTTAAAAATAATTGTCTGAAGCCACCCAATCTAGTCTGTTGGCAGTAATTGGAACTCAAGGGTTTCTGATTTTCAGTCTCAGGTCTTGAGCATAAAATCCCTTGTTTTTTTTTTTTTTCATTCCCACATGAAGTCTTCATTTACTCTGGTGCTGTGTACATTTATTGCAGTATGCCAATTGAAAGGGCTTTTGATCAGTCATTTGGTGCTTTAGAATGGGGTGGTGAACTCGATGGATTTGAATAGATTATTTTCTTTTCATGCATTATTTCCTCAAGAATAGCACAGAAAGGCATGCTTTGTTATGCTATACTCGATGAATGATGTGTTTTTTTCCTGGCCTTATTATCTTCATACACTGACAACCTTTCCAGGAAATTCTTCTTTAGGAACCACATGAAACTGACTACAGTATATGCATTCTCAGATTTATTTGTCTTATTGCAAAGTGATTCTCTATTACCATGCTGTAGTCTTTTAGAGACTAGTGAAGTATCAAAGCTTTTATCTTTTAGGTGGTTAGCCATTTTACCATGCTATCTTCTATGGGGTTATATGAAATTCTGTCAAATGCTACCTGCTAATTATTAGTGATGTCTGAATGACAGAGTTCATACTTTGACATCATGCCTGGCAGTGAAAAGGAATTGCAGCTGGTATGACATAGAAACCAATTGAGGTACTGTTTGTTTTCCCCTATAATTTGCTAGTTGTTTATATGTTTTATGTGGTTAGCTTCTATACATTTGTCTACTAATACACAGTAGGCATTGTTTTACAAAATTTGAAGCAGGCTAAAAAATGTTTCTGAGATTACATACTAACCCTCTGAAAGAATCAGATAAAATTTTGAGGGGAGTAGAGAATCCACTATTGATTGTGGTATATTTTTAGATGGGCATGTGGGTAGTTGGGTTATAAGTCTCATTAACAATACTGCAATTTGAACATCTAAATTCCTATATCTGGTGAGAAAACGATGTTCAGACTTTCACAGGGTAAATTATTTAAGAGTTAGCAAGCAGAGCCTTTTACTTCCCAGCACCTCAAGTTAGCCAATTATGGGCAGGTTTTGGTGTGTTATTGACCACTGTATTGCATTTATCAGAACACTAATATCCATTAAGTACAAAAAGCAAAGTATAAATAACATTATAATTCTGGCACAAATGCAGAACAGAAATTTGAGATTAAAGTCAATGATCCATACATTTTTGACTTGCTGGCATAGGCAAAATGTAAATGAATAAGACAGTAGCTTGAATTGAAAGCAAAATTTCTATTTTCACTTTGTATTTCTATCATGAATTGTTGTTCTTTTCAAGTGGGGAAGTGAGGTGCATTGATTGCATCCTTCTTTTTTAAGGAAGATTAAGAATTGAGGCTTTGGATAGGAAATATGACTATGTAGGTATAGACTGCAAAATCCATGAGGACAGGGTTGGATTGACTTAGTTACCACTGTATTCCCAGCACTTGTACATAATAGAAACTCAATAAGTGTTTCTGTATTATAAACAAATCTATAAGCAAATTCATAGCCACAACTTAATTCATTAATCATTTATTGAGTATTTAATGTATGGCAAGCATTTAGTACTAGATTTAGTACTAGTCTTTTGATTGAGGTGGAACCTTTGACTGAATGTTTCCATGGAGATGTGACTCACCCAATTGTGAGTGAGACCTTTGATTAAATTATTTCCATGGAGGTGTGCGCCACCCATTCAGGGTGGGTCTTGATTTGTTCACTGGAATACTTAAGAGAGCTGAAGAGCCAACGCAGATGCTGACTCTTGGAGATGCTTGGAGATGCAGGCAGATACCCCATAGAAGCTAAGAGTGGACTCTCAGACACTTAGAGAGAAATGCCCTAGGAGAACCAAGCAGAGAGCTGAGAGAAGCTAAGAGAGACAGAAGTCCAGAGACGTTTTGCAGAAAGCCATTTTGAAATGCAACCTGAGAGCAAAGGACCAGCAGACGGCAGCCACATGCCTTCCCAGCTAAGAGAGGTGGTCTGGATGCCATCGGCCTTTTTTCAGAGAGGAATTCTCTTGTTGATGCCTTAGTCTGGACACTTTCATGGTCTCAGAACTGTAACTTTGTAACCTAATAAATCACCTTTATAAAAGCCAATCCATTTCTGGTATTTTGTATAACATCAGCTTTAGTAAACCAGAACACAAGGGATGCTCATTTTCATTGCAGAGTAAAGAAGGCTACTTGGAGGGAGTGCAATTTAAGCTTAGACCTGACATATAACTAGGAATTCATTCACTGAATGGTAGAAAAGGACATCCTCAGTATAGGGTAGAGCATGGGTAAATGACCTGAGTTTGGAAAGAGCCTCAGTTGTTCAAGAAACTGAAAGACAGTAAGCTTGTATAGTTAGAGAATTGAGATGGAGAGGGTGACTTGAGATGATGAAGGAAGGGAGGAATAAAGTCCAGAGCTTACATGCCATGTCAAAGCTCTGGGACTTGATTCTAAGGCTTATGTACAATATTGAATGTCGTATTTGCGCATGCACAGGAGCGCCATGATCTATTCTGGATTGTATAAAGATACTTGTAGCAGCTTTGTGGAAAACGGAATGGAGGGAGGCTTGAGTGGAAATGGGGTGCTAGTTAGGAGGAAATCACAGCAGTTTGGCAAAGAGATAATGGAGACCTGGAACAAGGCGTTGATCCTGTAGGCGGAGGTAAGTAGGAAAAATTGAGTTATAACTTGAGGGTAAAAGTAATAAAAATTGGAAATATTGGTAGAGAAATGTTGAATGAAAGGAAAGTACCAAGGACAACACCTAGATTTCCTATGTGATTAGCTGAATGAATAGAAGTAAGTTTCATTTAATGAGAGGAAGGAGGAACATATGTGTGGGAAACATGCCTGTGAGATTTTCTTCTATGTGTGCATGTTAGATAGGCAATTGGAGATTAGAAGACAGCCTTAGAGGGAAATTGCAGATTAACCAAGCTGCATACTCAAATTTGGAGACAGCAACTTTTAGAGACATTTAGAATCAGAGGATTGGTTGCAGTCCCTTAGAGAGAGACTATAGCATGAAAAGATAAGAGACACAGGATTGAGTCCTGACCTAACTCAGGTAAGCAGAGGAAGAGGGACTAGAAAATATATTGACCAAACATATTGAAACATAGAATGGACCTTAAATCCTAATTCAATGACTCTTAACCTGAGGTTCGTTGAACCCTGGAGGGGATGTCAATGAATAGGCTTGACTGGAGTTCCTTGATTTCATATATTTTCCTAAATCTAATTTCTTTAATTTTTTCATCATTCAGAAAAGAGTGAGCTCTAATCTTATGTATTCTTGTCTAAAGAGATGATTTGCAAAACACACTTGTGAATAAACAAATATGTTCTTATGCAGAGTGATGGATTGGTAATTTATTAGGGAGACCACCAAGGCCCCAGGGCTTCTGCTTTTGGGAAAATTAGTGAACTATATTACTCAAGTAATTTTATAAACACCATTTTTTTAAATCCTAGCACTATGCATCCTTCATGGGTTGCAGCATACCACATTCCTACCGCATTAGAATTAGGGGATTGGTGTATACACACACACATATATATATGTGTGTGTGTATGCGTATGTGTGTGTGTATATATATTTGGATGGAGTCATCACATTTTTCTTTGCATAACTTCATAACTGCTGCTATATTTCAACAAGCCACAGTTGATATGTCAAATTGAACATGTCACTGTGTGCTATGATTACGTGCTGGATCTGCTTTAAAATAATGCTTACAGACAAAATCAAACAGTAAGACCCAGTTTTAACATTCAACATGAGTATTGTGTTCCTTAAGAATAAACATTTGCATGCAAATGTGCCTCATTCTAAGAAAAAGACAGTTGTGTTATTTTTGCAAGTTTTGTTTCTTCAATATGAATACATTTTCTTAGTGACTTTGCCTATAGTTTCAGAGATGTCTTCCTGATTCTCATTTGCTACTGAAAGTAGAAAAGCAATAAATCAGTGTCTTCCCCATTGCAGTGGGTATAAAATCTGTATATCTATAAAAGGAATTGTGAACATGTGCTTTATAGGAGTCTATTTATATGAGTTTACTATACCATATTCATTCATTCAAAAAATATTATTGAGTACCTAGTAAGTGCTAGTCATTTTAATAGGGTTTGAGATACAGTGTAGAATCTGTCCTTGTGGATCTTATATTCACGTGGAGAAATGCAGGCAATGAACAAACATATGAAACTTATATTACAATGTTTATTATACATATATGTAGTATATAGAAATATGTTCAATATATAAATATACAATAAACCTTTAAAATTTATATCATATTAATGTTATATAGTGATACATACTATGAAGAAAATGAAGTAGGGTAGGGTTAAAGAGTGACAGAGGGATATGCATACATTTTTAGGATGGATAAAGAAGGCTTCTTTGAGACAGTAACATTTGAGTAGATGCTTGAATAAATGGAGGGATATATTTTACCATTGTCATCATCAGAAGCATATAAATGGTATCATGTATTTGGTTTCCAGTGTGAAATATTACATCTATCTGGGAAACAAAGGCAAGCCAAGAGGGGCAGAAAACCAAGGCCTGAAATAAAGTCTGCTGTATCAGTTAGTTTTGGCTGTGTAACAAATTCCAACAAAACACAGAGGCTTCAAAAAACAAATATTTACTATTTTTCACAATTTTATGGGTTGATTGGGTTGGCCAGTTCATCTGGGCTTGGATGATGTGCGATGGCCTCATCCACAATTCTGGGGCCCTCTGTTGGGAGGTCTGCGATGGCTGAACCTCTTTCCCACAGGAGGAAGCTAGCCTTGACTTTTTCATATGATCACAGAAGGGCTCCCAGCAACCAGAGAGGCTAAATACAAATGAATAAGCACTTTTTAAACCTCTTTTTGGGTTTTCTTCATTACTGTCCCATGGACAAAGCAGCTCACACAGACAAGCCCAGAGTCACTGTGGGAGGGACTGCCAATGGCATGAAAATAGAGAGGTATGAATCACTGGGGACCATTACTGGAACAATCAAATAAACAATACTCTACCAGGGAAAGACATTGTAGGATTAATTAAGAAGCAAAGACTAAATAGAAAAGTGACATGATGCATCATGTTTATGTGGGTTAATGTAAGTTGGCCTTGGCCCGAATGCCTTTTTCCTTCTCCACATCTCCCTTGCCACATGAACATATAAAAATCCCACCATTCAACAAATATCTGTCAAGCACTTATTATGTATAAGGTACTGAGTTACGTACTACGAAGGATTCAAAATTGACTATATTGACTAATATAGCAAAGAGAGTATGGTAGAATGTATTCCCAGTTCTTCAATGTCCCTTCCTTGTAAGGGAATTGTACATCCTCGCACATTGCTATGGGACTAGCATCCCTCCTCTCTTGCCTCTCCTAAGGTTGAACTTGGCCTCATTTTGTGCTTTATTTATACCACACCTAGCAGAAGCTTTAAGAGGCATTTCAAGTTTCTTTCAGCAGTCTTGCTTTTTTCTTCCGTCAGAATGGCATGTCCCCAGTAATGGCTGCTCTTTCATTCTGGGCCCTACGTTGAAAAGACATATGTAGTATCATTGTAGAAGTTGACCCAAGGCTACTGAGATGTATCCTGAGCAAGAAATACATATTTCACTGTATTAAGACACTGAAATTTTGGAGCTGTTTCTTAGTGCAGCAAAGTTGACTGATAAAGGAATTAGTACCAGAAGTAGGGTGCTGTTTTGACAACATCAACAACAACTTAAAATAGGTGGCATTGGCTTTAGCATTGTGCAGCATAAGACCATGATACCAGAAATTTGTTAATGGAAGGTAGAAAAATGGCAACCTAGTATTGTAAAGAGGCAAAACATTCAGTAACATATCATACATAATGTGGCAGGCAGGTCATGTCCCAAATGAACTTCAGCAAAGCTGCTAACAGACAGAATGTACTAACATATCCTCAGTTGTAATTATTTATATTTGACAAAATACTGTAAGAAAAATATGAGTTCAGAAAACAACTACCTGCATGGCAAGTAGGGGTGAAAGGAGAAAGAGAAGGGAATTTTAATAAATAAAGGATGCAACAGTCTCTTACTTCCAACCAATAAAAGATAAAATTGAAAATGATTTGAAAAACAAAGACAAATTAAAAGCTCTCCTGGGGGGAAACTGAATCAAGAATCTGGCTGTCATACTCTCTGTTAAACCTCTGAATGAATTAAAAGGGCGCACAGCAAGTCATTTCAAGGCACAAAATAATTTAGGGGAAAAGAGATTCTGGGTATGGTGCCATGGAAACCTGGTCAGCTCTCTCTCTAGAGACAGGAAGGTCAGGAACAGAATCACAAGTGTGGCTATTGGCATACAAAGCTGACTGGAGACAGAACAACAAACAAATAAGTCCACATTCTAAAGGAGTACAGAATGTTCAACAGGATTGATTGTAAAGATCCAGAAATGGATAGCACAATACTATGTGATGGTAGCACAATATTGTAAGTATAATGAACAAAGCTGAGTGTGAGTATGGTTGCAAGAGGAAGGCTAGGAGTGGGTTATGCCTGACATCAGAAGGAAAGATAGAGGATAAAAATTGGAACTGTGTAACTTAGCAAAAACTAGAGTGGACAATGATGGAGATTAAATGTAGAAATATAAAAAAAGTTATTACATGGGGGAGAACAAGTGAATATCAACATTGCAAGGTGTTTAAAAGGGGATGGTATTTGGGAAAAAGTACAATCAATGCAAACTAGGGTCTATAGTTAATAGTAACATTGTAATATTCCTCCATTAATTGTAGCAAAGACAGTATACCAAAGCTAAATGTCAACAGAGGGAGATATAAGGGAGGGGTATGGGATTCTTGTTGCTCTTGTGGTTTCTCCTTTTTATTTTATCATTTTTTATTCTTTATTCTTTTATTTATTTATTTTTCTTCCTTTTTTTTTTTTTTTTTTTTTTTTTTTTTTTTTTTTTCAGAAGAAATGGAAATGTTCTCACATAGATTGCGGTGGTGAAAGCCTAACTATGCTATTATACCAGGAGCTATTGATTGTTCACTTAGGATGGATTGTATAGTGTGCAAATAAAACTGCTTTAAAAATAAACAGAGTGCTGGAGAAGATGTGTAGAAGATGTGGAGCAAGAGATATATCTAGTCACTGTAGAACAGTGCAGTAGTATGGGGTTGCCATGTAATCCTGTGGCCCTGTTATTTGGGACTGAAAGCAGGGACACAAATAAGCATTTGCACTTTGGTGTTTATGACAGCAGTATTCATGATTCACAATGAATGGAGGTGGCCTAAGGGTACATTGACAGGTGAATGGAAGGACAAACTGTGTTCTATACATATCATGGAATATTGAACAGCTGTAAGAAGGAATGAATTTATGAGGTAAGCACTAAGGTGAATGAATCTTGAGGATATTATGTTGAGTGAAATAAGCCAGAAACAAAAGGACAAATATTGTAAGACCTCACTAATATAAACTAACTATAATGTGTAAGTCCTGATAATTGAATATAGGTTATCAGGGGATAGAACACGGACAGAGATTGGATGATCGATAATACAGGAGTACTGAATGTTCAATAAGACTTACTGTAAAAGATCATAGATTGTAAGCTCTTATAGCAGTCACATTTATTGCTGAGTTTTAACTGTTATTTAAGAGCTGCTTATTTGGTACAAAATTTACATTCTTTATAGCACATTTTCTAATTTAATCCATATGGTCAGTTTATTTAAACAACATAATTACATGCAACCTAGAATAGGGAATGAGATATTGTTATTCTGCATAGGTTAATGAAATACCTTGATATACCCCACAGTATTTTGGGAAAAAAAAAAAAAAAAGTTTTTGCAAAGTCCCCTTGAGAGACTGGGGGAAAATGCAGAAATATTAAACTTCCTCACTTGGGGAATCCTGAAATTCTTGCACGCATTAGGGATTCCCAATTTAATAAGACCAGCCCTTGATCTTGGGGCTTGCCCTTATGAAACTTATTCCTGCAAAGGAGAAGCTAAGCATACTTACAATTATGAGTCAGAGTCACCCCTAGAGAACCTCTTTTGTTGCTCAGATGTGGCCTCTTTCTCTCAGCAAACTCTGTAAATAAACTCACTGCCCTATGTGGGACATGAATCCCAGGGATGAAAGTCTCCCTGGTGATATGGGACTTGACTCCATTGTGGGATGGAGAATCCTTTCTTGATCAAAAGGGGGAAAAGAGATGAAACAAAATAAAGTTTCAGTGGCTAAGAGATTTCAAATAGTCTAGAGGTAATTCTAAAGGTTATTCTTATGCATTATATAGATATTCCTTTTAGCTTCTAGTGTATTTGAATAGCTAGAAGGAAATACCTGAATCTGTTGAACTGTAATCCAGTAGACTTGATTATTGATAATAATTGTATAACTATATAGCTTTTATCATGTGACTGTGATTGTGAAAAACTTGTGACTGACACTCCCTTTACCCAGTGTATGGGCAGATGATAATGCAATAAAGACAAAAATATATAAATAATGGGGGGGGTAAGTAGTATGGGAAGTTTGGGGTGTTCTTTTTCTTTTTATTTCTTTCATTTATTTTAGAGTAATGAAAATATTCTAAAATTGATTGTGATGATGAATATACAACTATTTGATGATACTGTGAGCTGTTGATTGTATACTTTGGATGGATTATATGGTATGTGAATATAACTCAACAAAATTGCATTTAAAAAATCAGTATCATTTCTGTACACTCTTAATAAGCATTCTGAGAGGAAAAGAAGAAAAAAATTCCATTTACAATAGCAAAATATCTAGGAATAAATATAATAAAGACTGTAAAGAACTTGTACGTGGAAAACCACAAAACACTGCTAAAAGAAATCCAAAGATCTACAGATGCAAGGACACACCATGCTCATGTATTAGAAGACTAAATATTGTTAAGATGTCAGTTCTAGTCAAAATGATTTACAGATTCAACACAATCCCAATCACAATTCCAACAGCCTACGTTGCAGAAATGGAGAAGCCAGTTATCAAATTTATTTGGAAGGATAACAGACCCTGCATAGCCAAAACCACATTCATAAAGAAGAACAAAGTTGGAGGACTCACATTTCCTGACTTTAAAGCTTATTAAAAAGCTGCAGTTATCAAAACAGCATGGTACTGCCATAAGGATAGACAAACAGACCAAGGAGTCAAAATGAAAGTTCAGAAATAAACCCTCACATCTATGACCAAATGACTTTTTATGAGGCTGCTAGTCCACTTAATTGGGAAAGAATAGTCTGTTAAACATATGTTGCTGGGATAAGTGGCTATCCATAAGCAAAAGAATGGAGGACCACTATTTCACACCATACACAAGAATTAACTCAAAATAGATCAAATATGGAATAAATATAAGAAACAGGACTATGAAGCTCTTAGCAGAAAATATAGGGAAGTAACTTCAGGATCTTGTGTTAGGCAATGGTTTCTTAGACTACATCCAAAGTACAATCTACAAAAGAAAAAAAAATAGATAAATGGAAGCTCATCATAATTAAAAACTTTTTGCGTCAAAGGACTTTGCATGAAAGTGAAAAGACAACCTACTCAATGGAAGAAAATATTTGGAAACCACATATCTGATAAAGGTTTAACATCCCTAATATATACAGAAATCCTATAACTCAACAATAAAAAGGCAAACAACCCAATTTAAAAGAAAATGGGCAAGAACTTGAACAGACATTTCTCTAAAGAAGATATACAAATGGCTAAAAACTACATGAAAAGATGCTCAACATTCCCTAGCTGTTAGGGAATGCAAATCAAGAGTACAACGAAATACAATTTCACACCCACTGAAATGACTACTATTTAAAAAAAACAATAGAAAATTACAAGTGTTGGGGAGGATGTGGAGAAATAGGAACACTCATTCATTGTTGGTGGGAATGTAAAATGGTGCAGTTGTTGTGGGAGACAGTTCGGCAGGTCCTCAGAAAGCTAAAAATGGAATTGCCATATGACTCAGCAATCCCTCTACTAGGTATATCCCCAAAAGAACTGAAAGCAGAGTCTCAAAGAGATATTTGCTGTGTTTGGTAGGCGTGGGCTGCATGGAGCTAGATTCTGTGAAGCTACCCGGACCCACGGACCCACAGTCCAAGTGGCCTCTACTGCCGGAGATGTTGTCCGGGAAGAAAGCGGTGGTCAGAAGTCCGTGCAGGGACAGTGAGCAGTGCTGACAATGGTTCTGAAGTTGCCGCTCTGCCCAGCGGCCTGTTGGGCTCTGCTGGGCCCTGCTGAGGACAGGCCGGGGGCAGCTGGGGAGAACACTGCCCACAAGAAGGAGCTTCTACGGGCCTTGCCCCCCAGGGGTTTGGCCGATCTGCCCGGGTCTCTAGGGCCTCATACAGGTCCTGTCACCCCCATGGAAATGGGAATAGCTGAGACTCCGGAGGGGCAATGGGCCAGCCGGGACAAGCAAGCAAAGGTAGAGTACAGAGAAATGGATGAAAGCTTAGGCAACCTCTCAGAAGCTGAGTATTATTCAGAAGAAAGAGAGATATGCTAAAGCAGAGAAGGAAAAGAAGCTTCCCCCACCATCTCCTCAAGACCCACCCGAGGAAGAAAATGAACAACCATCTGGTGTGGAGGGTGCAACTTTCCAAAGTAGACTTCCTCATGACCCGATGACTTCTCAAGCAGCAGCTTATTTTCCAGATATCATCAGTGGACCACAGCAGACCCAGACTTTGTCTGTTCAGTAGAAACTGCACATTTCAGCTGTGGTTGGATAACCCAAAGATTTAACTGACATTTGAGGCTACTCTCCAACAGTTAGAAGCGCCTTATAACAGTAATACTGTGCTTGTCCGCCAAGTTCACAGTTATTTAGAGGGCACCGTCTTGTCAGTTTCAGCATCTATAAGAGTAAGAGGTTGAAACCCCTACCAACTAAAAAAGACACAAAAGGTAATAATTATAGGTTCTGGGGTCTCAGGCTTGGCAGCAGCTAGCCAATTGCCAAGCTTGGGAATGGATGACACACTTTTTGAAGGCAAGGATCATGTGGGTGGATGAGTTGCTACACTTGTCAAAGGAAACTATGTAGCTGGTCTTGGAGCCATGGTAGTAACAGCTTTTGAAGGGGATCCCATGGCTGTGGTCAGCAAACAAATAAATATGGAACTGGCCAAGATCAAGCAAAAATGCCCCCTTTATGAAACCAGTGGACAACCTATTCCTAAAGAGAAAGATGAGATGATAGAGTCAGAGCTTAAGAGGTTGCTAGATACTACATCTTATTTTAGCCATCAACTGGACTTCAATGTCCTCAATAATAAGCCAGTGTCACTTGGCTGGGCATTGGAAGTTGTCATTCAGTTACAAGAAAAGCACGTCAAAGATGAGCAGATTGAACATTGGAAGAAGACCGTGAAAACTTAGGAAGAATTGAAAGAATTTCTTAATAAGATGGTAAATTTGAAAGAGAAAGTTAAAGAACTCTATCAGCAGTACAAGGACGCATCTGAAGTGAAGCCACCCAGAGATACCACTGCTAATTCTTAGTGAAAAGCAAAACATAGGGATCTGACTGCCCTGTGCAAGGAATATGATGAATTAGCACATATTACACAAAGAAAACTAGAAGAAACAATTCAGGAATTAGAAGCTAATCCCCCAAGTGAGTTATATCCATCAAGGACAGAAAAATATTTGAATGGCGTTTTGCAAATTTTGCATTTGCTAATGCCAAACCTCTCTGTACCCTCTCTCTGAAACATTGGAATCAGGATGATGACTTTGAGTTCACTGGCAGCCACCTGACAGCGAGGAATGGCTACTCATGTGCCTGTGGCTTTAGCAGAAGGCCTAGACATTGAATTGAATACAGCAGTTAGGCATGTTGGTGATGCAGCTTCGGGATGTGAAGTGATAACTGTGAATATCCACAAGTCAAATGCAGTTCTCTTTACCCTTCTATTAGGTGTGTTGAAGCAGCAGCTCCCTGGTGTTCAGTTTGTGACAACTCTTCCTGAGTGGGAAACATCTGCAGTCCAGAGGATGGAATTTGGAAATCTTAACAAGGTGGTGCTGTGTTTTGACCGAGTGTTCTGGGATCCAAGTGTCAATTTGTTTGGGCATGTTGGCAGCACAACTGCCGGCAGAGGTGAGCTCTTCCTCTTCTGGAGCCTCTATAAAACTCCAATATTATTGGCACTAGTGGCGGGAGAAGCTGTTGGCATCATGGAAGACGTAAGTGATGATGTGATTGTTGGCCAATGATTGGCCATTCTGAAAGGGATGTTTGGTAGCAGTGCAGTGTCCCAGCCCAAGGAGACTGTGGTGTCTCTCTGGCATGCTGATCCTTGAGCTCGGGGCTACTATTCCTATGTAGCTACAGGATCATCTGAAAAGACTATGATTTAATGGCTCAGTCAATTACTCCCAGCCCCTCAATTCCAGGTGCCCCACAGCCAATTCCACAACTCTTCTTTGCAGGAGAACATACAATCTGTAACTCCCCAGCCACAGTCAATGGTGCTCTGCTGAGTGGGCTGCAAGCAGCAGGAAGGACTGTAGACCAGCTCTTGAGGGCCATGTATACCCTGCCTCGCCAAGCCACATCAGGCATCCCTGCACAGCAGTCCCCAAGCATGTAAGACATATGCATCCTAAAGGAAAAGGCTGATGTACACATCTTTTGCTATAGTAAGCAAAGCTCTTCTCGCAATATGAGATTCAATTAAGAAACTCATCCTGGCATCTGGGCTTATGATCAGCTATTGCTGCTCCTTTTGGTCAGGTGGCCAAGGAGGTTTTCTCCTTTGAAAGACTCAGAGCATAAGTAGGAACTTGTCCATTAGTTTGGAATCCTGTGCTCTTCATAAAGACTGAGGCAAGCAAGCACTATGAAATTAACATCTTAGTCTCTTGGTATGTGGCTGTTTATGTTGAGTGAGATAAGTCAGGCACAAAAAGATATATATTATATGATCTTACTGTTATGAAATAATTAAAATAAGCAAACTTACAGAGTTAGAATCTAGAATATAGGTTTCCAGGGGTTGGGTTGGGTTTAAAGAATGAGGAGCTGATGCTTAAATTGTATAGAATTTCAATTTGGGTTGATTGAAAAGTTTTAGAAATGAATGGTAGTGATGTTAGCACAGCATTATGAGTATAACTAACAGCACTGAATTATATATATGAATGTGGTTAAAAGAAGAACTTTTAGTTCATATGTATGTTACTAGAATAAAAATTGAAAGATAAAACATAGGACTATACAATACAGTGAACCCTACATTGAACGATAGACTATAGTTAATTGTACAATTACAAAAATGTCCTTTCTTGAATTATAAAAAATGTATCACACTAATACAAGGTGTTAATAGGGTGGTATATTGGGAAAAAATATACCCTAATGTAAACTATGGACTATATTCTTTCATCAGTTGTAACAAGGTACCATACTAATGCAAAGTGTTAAAAATGGCAGTGGGTAGCAGGGAGAAGGTATATGGGAATGCTATATTTTTTACCTGATTTTTCTTTAAACCTACAATTGTTCTAATAAAAACAAACTTTGTAAAGAATCCACAAATTACCTCCTCTCCCTAAAATAAAGTAACTGCTGTAAATGTAAAGTGATCTTTCTGTTCCCACCTCTATAGGTTTCCCCACCTGTCTACAGGTTGAGAGAGGTTGAGGCATACCCTTATTCAGATATGGCCAAGGAGGATAATGAAGCAGGAAGGACCTCCCAGACTGCAAAATTGCTTTGGACCAGCACTGCTGTGTGCCTGAAGTTCTTTTTTTCTGAACAACACTGGCTTTTCTTCTACTCTCTCTCTTTGGCCAATATGTGTTGTATGTATGGTGAACAACTTGCTTTTTTAATTCACAGGACTCTCTATCAAGTGGAACCATATCTATAAATGTTAGACAGGAAGAGATCCTAGAAATCATTTAAATGCTGTGGATGGGTGAAACTTTTAGAGCACCTTCCATGGAGAGGAGTTGGGTGAATTTTGCTTGTGGGAAGGAAGTCAATATTTGTGGATATACTGCCATAGATTGTATTATTGCTTCTAATGAATTGCTCCCTCCATCCATGTAAGAGGTTTATACATCCTTAGCCCCTGCCCTTTCCATGGGAATGCGCACATCCCTGCTTAACACTGATGTTGAGATTGGCCACATGGTGTGTTTTAGTCAATCAGTATGAATAGACTTCATTTAAGCCACATCTCATCAGAAGCTATAAGAGGTTTCTTGGGTGTCCTTCACTCTCTTACTCTTTTCCCTTTGCCATGAGAACTGGATGTACCAAAAAGGGGCTGCTTCATCCCTGGGATCATGGAATCAGAAAACTTACAACATGCAGGCACGTAGGTGACTCATAGCCACCAACATGTAAAGCAGGTGAGAATTAAATATTTTTGTAATCTACTGAAACTTTGGTGTTGTTTGTTACTGCACAAAAACTGAATCTCTTGGGAATGGATTATTCTTAGGGTATAAGAACTGTCTTAGTATTCCAGGGCTACTATGACTGTTAATACACCATGTGTTGTCTTAAACAGCAGGAATTTATTGTCTCACAGTTTCAGAGGCTAGGAGTCCAAAATCAAGATCTCAGCAGGCCCTGCTTTCTGCTGGAGTCTGTAGCGTTCTGGTGTTGGCTTGCCACCATCCTCGGGATTCCTTGGCTTGCATCTCTGCCTCCATCACATATCTTCCCTTTCTGGTTTCTGCTTCTCTAACTCAGTTGTCTGTGTCTATGTCTAACTTGCCTCTCCTTCTAAGGACTTCAGCCAAATGGATTAAGGTCCACCCTGATTCAATTTGGTTTCAACTAAACAGGATCTTTGAAGATCTCTATTCACAAATGAGTCCAAACCTTAACTAATAATAACATCTTCAAAGGTCCTATTGACAAATGGGTTGACACTCACAAGAACACAATTAATACTTCAACTTGTCTTTTGTAGGGGACATGACTCAATCTCCAATAGGAACTCAAGACAAAAAATTTGGACTTGAAAAATCCCGCTTGTATTTCCAATAACCAGAAAAGGAAAAATTTTCTCATGGGGCAGATGCATTTTTGTTGTTGTTGTTGCTGTGGTGTTCTTATCTTGTTCTGTTTTTAAATAAGTTTTTATTTTCCTTTCCTGATACACGTGAGTCTCCAGTTTATTACGTGAACTCTGAAATCATCTGTTTGTTTTTAAATATTTTATGGAAGAAAGATTTGAAGGCTTTAGACCTGGTTTTAAATCGCGGTTCTGCTACTTGTCAGCTCCATGACAACTGGGTGAGCAGGGTAACATTGACCCTTCCCACAAGGAGAGCATTGCAGCAAAAAGTATTGTCCAATATGTGTAATTGCTATTTTTCTTTCTCTAGAGAAATTTTTTCATGCTTTTTAATCATGATGAAACTTTATATTCCAAACTCTATTTCAATAATCAACCTCATCGTAAAAATTATATAAAGAGTATAACAAAAATGTCTTTCTTCCTGAAATCATCTTTTCAAACTGCATTTCTTCACCTCCATTCTTGGTGTATAATGTGATCAGTTTAGGAAGCATTAAAATGTTTCCAAGTGCCCATCTGTTTTCAGGACTTTCCTAAGACAGACAGGGGTAGACAGAACATTTCCTATCTCCACATCATCCAACCCACCTGCTTCCATTTATCATAGTCTTCTTGTGCTGCTCTCTCTTTATAGCTATCTTGTCTCAGTTTTCTTCAGTGACGTTTCACGACAAGAAATAGTGTGGTAGTGATTTCTAGCTATTTGGTGAGTTTGGTCCTTAAATTTAAAGTTCCTTTTATTTTCTCCCAACGAAGGCTTTTCTTCTGGGATAAATCTTAGTCTATTGAATCCCTTTCATGTTTCTCTCCCTATTTTCCTCTGCTTTATTAGCTCTGAAGCCCTCATGACTCATCCCTATCAATACTCTCTGAAGGTTTTAGGTGAGATGCTCAGCATCTCAGTACGAATGCTTCTTCCCAGTGGGAGAAAGTCAGAGGAAGCACTGTGGGGAGGGAAAGATATGTCCTGGGTTTCATAGCAGGAGTCCTGATTTTAATTCTGAAACTACCACCTCTGCTCCTTTTGACAAGTCATTTCCCTTTTCTGAATCTGTTTTGTCTTCTGCAGAAAGGGTTATTCCCAGGGATCTATGAGAATGCAAGTATGTATAAAGAAAGTTTTATTTTGACTCAGTTGATGACAGGTTATTTACTGCAGAGATTTCTTCTCTTAATGGGCAAACCATATAATGGTTTTCCCTTTGGCTTGTTTACAAAAGACTTGAATTATGTGTTCGATTAACTTATGCGAATTCCACTATCCTCTTTAAGCAGGGGTAGATGGAAGGAGAGACAGACACACAGAGAAGTAGACAGAGATGGATAGAACTACTTCAACAACAAAAACAGCAGTGATCTGTTCTATTTCTTGAATGTAGGACTTACTGAGAGGTGATAATGCCAGCAACTTCCTAAGGGATTTCCCAGTGTGTTTTTTAATTCATGATATTTTTACCTGCTTAATGTAGAATTTGGCTCCTGCACCTTTCATTTGGCACCCATGCACCCTTGGGAAAACGTCTGCTCTTTCTCCATTCAGCTTGCCTGGAATGTGTTCTGAAAGAATGATGATCATGTTTTGAGTGCCTAACTAGCTACCCTGTACTTTACATACATGCATACATCATTGCTCTCCTGAAGTGTATATTTTATTTGTCCCATTTCCTCCTAAGGAAATTGAATCTGAGATATTTAGTAACTCGCGCAAGGTTATACAAAGCAAAATTCTTGCTCAATTGGCATGTTTCAAATTCACCATCATCCTCAGGTCCAACAGGATAAAATGCAAGCTCTTAGCATGGTATATAAAGCTTTTCATGATCTTGGCATTCCTTGTACCTCTTCACTTAGTACCTCCTCCTGCTACATTCTTCACACACCTGCTGCTGAGAAATGCTCACCTTCTTCCCCTGCACCATGCTGTTCCCTTCATCTGTGTCTTGCACCTGTGTCTTGGGAGACATGCCTTACTCTGCCTGCATAACTGCCACATATCCCTTAAAATGTAAGGCATGGAAGGCATTATTATATTGGTTAAGAACACAGCTGTTCAACTCTTTCAAATCCTAACTATGTGCTCATCAGCAAGTTATTTTATTTCTCTCTGCTTCTGTTTCCCTGTTGATAAAACAGAAATAATGACAGTATGTTTTAGTTTGCAAGCTGCTAAAACAAGTACTGTACAGCAGGTTGGTTTAAACAATGGGAATTGATTGACTCACAGTCTTGAGGCTAGGAGAAGTCCAAAGTCAAGGCTTTACGAAGGTGATGCTTTCTCCCTAAAGACCGTGGTATTCTGAGGCTGGCTGTCAGCAATCGTTGATCTTTGGCTTTTCTGTCACATGGCAATGCACACAGCGTGTTGTCTTCTCCTTTATCTTCTGGGTTCTTCTGTGGTTCCAGCTTCCAACTGCTCCCAGTGGCTTCTTTTTCTGCTTTCAATTTCCTTCCTTTATAAGGAGTTCATCCATACTGGATGAAGGCCCACCCTCAGTTCAATTTGGGCATACCTTAACAAATAATTGCTTCAAAGGTCCTATTTACAAATGAGTTCACACCTATAGCACCAGGGATTAGGACCTGAACATGTCTTGGGGGATGAGGGGAAGGGTGTTGTGATTCAATCTCCAACACAGCACATCACAGATTTGTTGGGAGGATTAAATGAATTAAGATACACAAGTATCTAGAACAATGCCTGGAACAGGGTAATGCATTATGTAAGTGGTTTCTCTTATTTACTTCAGGGATCACCTCCCCCAGGAAGCTTTCCTTGATTCACGCTCTTCTATCCACCAAACTGGGCTTATAACCATCTGTAACGTTAATCTATAACTTTAATTTGTTTTAGAATTATTTGTTCATGTGGCTGCATCTACCATTAGATGTGTTTCCTGGCACATCATTGGGTTCATAATAGGCCCTCAATAATTTGGCAAATGAATGACCAAGTAAATGAATAATAATAATAATTAACCTGTATAGGCTACGTACCATGTGTTAGGCACTGTTTTAAGAACTTTGCATGCATTCTCTAATTTAATCTTTTCACAAATCTGATGAGGTAGGTACTATGATAATGCCATTTTACAGATGAGAAAACAGACAGGGAGATTAATATATCTAAGGTCAATCACTAGTAAATATGGAAATAAGGATTTAAACAAGTAAATATATCTAAAAGTCCATATTTTTAACCACTTTCTTTACTTATCTCTAAGTGAATTTAAGAGGGGAGAGAGGAAGAGAAGGAGTGAAGGAGAAGAGAGCATAAAGAGGGAAATCAGAGTGGAAAGGGGATAAATGAGGGAAAGAAGGAAAAATAGAATAACTGGAAAACCATAATCTTGGTTCACCTCATTTGAGTCCTTTCAAAATTGCCTTCACTGACTTCTGGATTTATGTTAATTCCTTGACTTTTCATAAAAGTCACTATAAAAAAATAGCCATATGGAAACCACTTCTTGACTTGCTGTGAAAAATCATTTGTGAGCATTTTCCATTATATCATCTAATTCCTCTGCATAATGCCCCACACAGGGAAAAAAAAAAAATCAGAGTTTGATTCTGGTGAAACCTTTGTGTCTCTTTAGGCATTGGCTATTTCCTTCTACCTGATAATTTGAGTTTTCTAACTGCCTCTGCAGTGGCTGATGGAAAACTTAGAATAAGACTTTATGCTCAGTCATGGCAATTGTATTGACTCTGTTTGGAATATTTACTTTTCTCCCTTGACTGTTTTTCTACCCTAAATTTTAATCCTATCTAACTAATTTTATTATAGTTTCTTCTTCTGCCAGCTGACTGAAAACCTATCTAGACGAAGGTGGTGCAAATGAATATATTGGGTTGAACATCTGTATAGGGTGATGGCTACCATCTATGGCTTGGCATCATTCTAAAACACCACCAACTTATAGTATCCAGTATACTCTTGTTATCACTTTACATAATAATAATTTAATAATAATCATCTTTTGTAGATAAGGCTCAGAGATTTTCTGCACTTTGCCCCAAATCACGAAACTAATAAATAGCAGAGTCTAGGAACAAACAGAACTTTCGACTCCATGTTGGTACCTCTTATTTCACAGATGGTTGTCATTCTTATCCTCTTGAGAGCAACATCAAGTAGGTGGTTATACTTCCTAGAAATCATTTTAAAAATCCTTGTTAGGAATGGAATACTAGGTTGGAAGGAACAATGTTATGACAGTATTGTGATCTTCTGCCTCGTATGTGACCTAAATATATTATCTATCTAACTCCTACCTTCAACTTTTAAAAGTAAATTATATTTCCTCTATCACAAAAGTCACCAATACCCATTACAGAAATTTGGAAATCTAGTAAAGTGGAAAGAAGAAAGCAAAAAAATACTCATAAGCCTACCACTCAGAGAAAACAACTGTTAAAATTAGATCTATATCTTTTAAGTTATTCTTTTCTATGCATAATTCATTTCCAATTACCGTAGACATTCCAAGAACTGATGGGAGAATGGCATGCTTCCTTTCTCCAACATGCTAAGGAGTTTCTGTGCTGATTATTTTCGGTTTTCCACTCAGTTCCATTGTTTACTCTTCTCAACTCTGATCTCTGCTCTAATTATCTGAGCTCAATCACTACACTTTTGGGTTCCATTTTTCTCTGACTTCCAGTTGGATTCCACTAATGGCAGGTGCTGGCAAGAGATTGGAGGAAGGTAGGAGAGAGGTCTATCAATATTCCTTTTACTGCTCTCTCCTGATGAACCATGATTTTGTCAGTGGCTGTGTTTCCATTTCTATGGCTACATCTCTCTCTGATGGTTCCCCTTCTCTTGTTGTAGCCTTTGCTGTGTTCCAGTAACAATCATTCCATCTCCTGCCCCTTCATGTCTCAATAATAGCTTCCCCTTATTGCTATGCCTTGGGTGTTCCATCATCTGTCACTTGGCCTTCTTTTCCTCTCTGTAAAGAATGCCTTCATTGAGCTTCCTGAGTGAACCATCTGATTCCCATCAGTTCCCCAACTGATACAGTCTCCAGTTTTAGATGGAATGGCCAATATTTGTCCACAGTTAAAGAAAATCAAAAGTAGTTTCTGTTCACTAAATGTTTGCCTTCCTCTAGATTAAGATTTTTTATATTTGATCAAAGCATGTTTTGATGGGCAAGTAGTTGGACTGAGGAGTAGTGGAAATAAGATTAGATTTAAGTCAGATAACATGTTTTGCTTTTGTATCTGTCATATCCTAGCACTAAGAACTTGTGGGAAATTCTAGAGCCTCAGTAAGACTTGACTTCTTTAGCATGGTAGCAATGATAAAGAAGCCTATCAGAAAGCTGTTGGGAAGAACAAATAAGATGATCCAATAAAAAGACTATTATATGGAAGTACAAATACAGCAAGGTATTTTAAACTTGACTGATTACTCATATGCTATTTTTGTAAAGAGTGGATATTAGATATAGAAGTACTACAATAACAGAATTTGTAAACCTGTTTTAATTCTCCATAGTATTCATTCTATTAAGATTGAGGCCTGTCTTATTTCTGCCATACTTCCACTGCCTAGCAGACTGTTTGGCACAGATTAGCTACTTTGTAAATATGTCAACTGATAGTCACTGAGTGCCTAAGAAATGGTCCCTATCCTCAAAAATCTTACTGACTTGTAGGGAAGACTGACAAATAAATACATACAAAGCAAGATATATAATTAAGAAAGCACAAAACTCATTCTGATGAGCCAGGAGAAAAGACATGAAAATGAAAATTTATGTGGGTGTCTGGGAATGACACATGATGTGGTGTGACTACCATAGCATGTTTGTGACAAAGAGGGGCTCAGGTAAAGGGAGTGGATGGGAAATAGGGACATTGATGCAAAATATGTTTCTGGGTTAGGATGAGAAAACTTGATAACTAAATGTAAGGAAGAGGCAGAAGGAATAATCAAGAGTAGGTTTAAAAGTTCTGACTTGGATGACTGCATAGATCAAGGTATTCAAGTGATATGAAGAGATGCTTTGAGGGCTGATGTCATAATTTAGTTTGGGGGATACAATAGGAAGAACCAGTGGGACATGTAAATAAAGACGTTTGAGAAACTTTCTGCAACCTTGGTCTAGAACTTATAAGAGAGTTCAGGACTGCAGAAATATGATGTGGCATTTTAAGAATATGGCAAAAAATGAGTCATTTCTAAGAGTTGATTTTTTAATAGTAAGGTTTTATTACTTTAAGCACTAAAATTTAAAAACATAATCATTTCGATGAAGATCCTTCTAAAGTTTTATTGCGGATTTTCCTGCCACCTTAAATGATGCATCTGGAACCAAATTTATTTTTTTTTCCTTGATGGCTCAGGGTCATCATTATAATCATCTGTTTTGATAGCATGCTATAATTCAGTGATACTGTGGGAATAATTGAGATGCATAGAGCTATTCCATGTGTTAAACAACTTTAGGTCATTGTTGTGCTTTTTTGTTCTTGAGTTTCAGTTTTATCATTTCTATGATCTCTCATTTGCTGTCAGCTGTCACTTCCTGCAACAATCAGCGTGTCACCTTGAACTGATGTACTGTGTCCTTTCAATCACTTGTCCCTCAACTAAT
This sequence comes from Choloepus didactylus, assembly GCF_015220235.1. Taxonomy (NCBI): domain Eukaryota; kingdom Metazoa; phylum Chordata; class Mammalia; order Pilosa; family Megalonychidae; genus Choloepus; species Choloepus didactylus. The sequence continues at coordinate 23,744,334 of NC_051309.1, forward strand.
ACTAGTTGGGAAACCAGATAATCCAACCTGCTAGCTATGTGCAGAGTATGTGCCCACTCTTTCACAAGAAGAAATAGACAGTCTCCCCTAAGTGGGAACTATATAAGCTTTAATGAAACACATTCATGACACTTCTTTTGTCTCTCCAAAGGACTTTTGTACTTGCTGCTTTGTTCTCAGTGTTGGATCACAGAGTGGCCATAATTTTAATTCTGGATTAGTGAAGCATTTTTCTGTATATGAGAAAAAAGGATGACATCAAACACTGGTTCAAGATAGCACAGTTTAATGCATATTTTTAATTTCCCAAAGATATAATCTATTTTGATTTTCATTAGTCATATAGGTTTGAAGTTTCAGATTATTTTTTAAGTTCATTTGCAAAAGAAATAAGAGATTCCATTTGATTAGCAGGACGTCAGTGTCATTTAAGATTGTGCAAGGTGAATATTTTTAATTAGAATACTAGTTAGTATTTTCAAGGGAACTAGATTGAACACTCCAGGTTTCTTCAGGGTGTGCCCACATTTTTTGGTACTTATGCCCTTGCGTTGTTTTCTGGGCAAGTTTTATTGGTGCATTATTTTGTATTCCCCTGTGCTGACACCCTGGAATGTATCATAGTCTCTTCTTCAAGTTGAAGTTGTCATTCACTATTTGTCACCATTTGTCACCACAAATCCTGCTTTGAAGTTCCTTCTCTCTCCCACATGAACATTTGTTAGCAGTTTCTTGGTAGCTTCTACTGGGTTATTTGTCTCCAAGGAATATCATTTTTGGTTTATTTTCTCTGATATTCATTTAATGATTTGTCACTTCAACTCTAGCTATAATTTTCTGTCAATTATATTGTAAATTTCTCATGCATCAGTCAGCTTGTCTCTTGATGTTCCTCCTGTTATGTTTTGTCTACAGAAATTTTCTTCCCTCTCTAACCTCTTGTTTTTGAGAGTAGCATCTTGTCCTTTTTATACATTATGGCTAGGAATCTATTTCTTACTTTACTCCAGCAGCTGAGAAACAGTATCAAGAAACATGCATATGAAGTGGCTCCATCCACTCTTTAGCTTTTGTAGCTTTTGGTATCTACCCACCACTCACATAATCTTAATCTTTTTAAACAAATGCACTGACTCATCCAAAGAAAACTCTTTTTTATTAAACACTTTGCTCACTTCAAGTGGGAGACTCTGTATTCTCTGTATTCAGACTCAAAGGTTGGCTTTCTAAGACAGTAGTTCTGCAACCAGGCTACATACCAAACCAGTTGAGAAATTAAAAACAAACAAACAAACAAACAAAAAACATCAGATGTTTCATTTGGATTTGTTATGTTTGAGTCAGGACTTATCTATTTCAAAATATCTTTATAGGTAATTTTTATGATTGGCTAGGTGTAGGAAGCACTGATCCAAAGTGTTGAGTAATGAAGGAGAGATTTCAATAATTGGAGCATATCATTTTCAGAAAATGAGACCATCTAATAAATTTTTGACTTTCCCTTGTCTCCAATTTAATTGATTTTAAGATTGAGAAAGGTAATCAGGAAAACCTCTGCCCTGAATCTCATTCTCATGAAGCAGAAGAGATGGGGACCTTGGGAATCTGAGACTGCAATAAACTTCTAGGCACTTTAACAATCAAGGAATAAAATGTGGGGTATTGTTGGGTATTTTAGGAAATCAGATTTCATTCTCCACTCATTCAAAAGAGTTACAGAGTACCTACAATGAGCCAGTTAATTTAGGCAAAGATGTGATATGCTCCTATGAGTAGAGCTTTTAAAGGGAAAGACGGCTCAAAAAGGAAGGACAGCAAGCTTTAAAATGTACTCAGGCAACAATGGAAACCAACATGACTACATAGGGAGCCCTCCCCTGAGTCTGAATTCTAAAATTCAAGTGCAAAATATGGAAGGAATGACACATAACAAAACTACAATAAAAAGTGTGAAACTTTGAAAATAGCCAAACCCTCTGAAGTAGGTAGAGTAGTAATATGATTTCCGTTTACAGATGAATAAACTGAAACTAAGAAGAATTAAGCAATTTGGCTATATCCCATAGATAGTATCCAGCCAAATGGTGCTGAGTCCTATTCCTTTATTTCCTCCACCACATTTCTGCCAAAAGTCAATCCTGCTGGTTCCCTGTGGCACAAATGCTAAAGCAGCTAAGCAGTCTCCTGCAGAAAATAAACCTGGAATTCCTACTCCTCTTCCTAAACTACAGATAACCTACATAACAAAGCAAAAGAAAATACCAGTAAGTCAACAAAATAATTAGCTGAAATTTCCAAAAAGATATTCTCTAAGAGCAAAGGAGTAGTAATATACCTTTCGTGATGCCAAAAAGCAGGATGTGTGAATATGTTTTTTTTTTTCCTGAGTGAAATTTTACAGTCTACCATATGGTTTGAATCATTGTAGTCAACTGCCTGATTTTGAAAGGGTGGCTTGAATGTCTTCTAGTCAATGGGTTTGAGGGGCCAGATCTGAATCTTGTTTTATGACCAATTTATATCGTCTCCTTTCATGTCCTGATATGGTTATAATTTAAGTTCTTAAAACTAACTTAGTTTAGTTCTTATGAATGTCCTGAAACCCCACCGAATGCAGCTTTTCGGGTTTAAGTGAATCCCAAGCTGGGACTCTGAAAAGCCTAGAGATAGGCTTCTAAATCATTAGTTGACTGCTTAATATATATCAGACAAACTCAAAGGATTTGGTAATTACTTAATCAATTCTCCCAACAAATCTCTGCAGTAGATAGTTAATACCAGTGAACTCATTTTGACAATGGAAAACTGAGGCACTAGATGAGTATATAGAGTTGCCTTTTATTCCTGAATTTTACGCAATTCTAAAAAAAAAATAGTCCTGTTTCCTTCCCTACCTTCCACCTCCAGTCTAGAGCAGGCTATTTTCCAGCAAATGATGACAATAAGAACCAGAGTGAAAATACTAAACAGCAAGACACTGATATAGAACGAGTTGAGCTAATCTTTCTTTAGAAAATCCTTCTATCATCACAGATACATTTATAAACCTTGCCTAGAGCATCAGAATTGATTGAAATACCGAATCTGTGAGCCATGATCTATTTTGGAAGGGAGGGAGAGCACAAGCAGCATTTCAACAAAAAGACAAGTGATATTCTATTTGAACAGAACAGTGAGGGTCATGGCCCATAATTTACCAAGAGTTCTTTGCATCTTTGGAAGAACTGGCAAAAAGGACATTGGAAATAGATCATGGGATTTCTGGGCAAAGGGCAAAGGAGTGATGTGTATAAAGTGATCTTTCCCAGGATGTAAGAATTCAGAACCCAGTCAAAAGAGTCAAGTGGAATATATGTCTGAGATTGGAGGTCAAGGTGGTTATAAGGAACTAGTGAGAGTTTGAGTCTTTTGTGTTTTATTGTATTTCCCTGCCCAATAGTCAGTTGCAAAGGTGCATAAAAGTTACTGTGGAGTCTGATATTCACTACCTTCTATTTCAGGAGGCCTTAAAATCATCTAGAATCCTCTATGTAGGAGCCCCACACAACATTAGAGGTCATTAAGTCCAAGGTTGCCATTGTGTAGATGATGAAACCTGACATAAAAAGATGAAGTGACTTGCCCAAGGTTACAAAACTCATTAGTCATAGCCTATAGATAAGAGCCTGGAGTTCCTGGCTTCCAGAGCTTTTATTTCATTAACACTATAGGGTTCCTGCCTTTGATTAATTCATTCCTTCATTTAGCAAACATGATTGTGTGACTGTCTTGTGCCAGGCATGGTGCTAGGTACTGGAGATTCAAGGAGAACTAAACTAGTCTCTGACCTTAAGAAACTCATAGTCCAGCAGAGGGCCCCAAAAGTGTTAAGATAATAGCTACAAAATGATAAATGTCACAAAAGTGCATGCTTTATAGGAACAGAGAAGAAGGATGAGTTTAGAATTTAGAGTGCCACAAAATTCCCTCTCTTTACAGGCTTGACTTTCCAAAATCAATTAATTACTTTGGAAATCTGATTCATGAGTCTTTGATCTAAAATGAGATAATTTAAGAAAATAGATTTTTCTTCTTATGAATGCCAGTCAAAAGCTATCATATATGTGCAAATGTATTTTTTCCTGGGGGTTTAATTTTTTATTAAGTTTCCTTTGAGAGTGATCAAAGAGCAGAACTGATTTCTGTTCCTAATACCTTATTCCTAAACTTACAGGAGAAAACTCTCAGCTCTGCAGCCATATTTTACCATAAATCACATGGACTATTGACTCTAAAGCCAGGACAATCAGATGCTTACTCAAGGTTCTGTGAAGTCAGAATGGGGTTTCAGCATATTCATGTCTCCCCACCTAGTCACAATCATCTTCAGCATTCCTTCAATAAGCTCTCAAGTTTGGCTTCATAAGGTTGTCTCACAACTATCTTAGGAACACAAAAGACATAAACAGCAGACCAAGGTCATAACACAAAAGATCCTTCACCCTGAGATTAGAATGCCAGGTTTCTCACGCTAACATGACCAGGTTTAAAAGTTTCCATTTTAAGCAGTAATGTGGTGATGGTCATCAAAGTAAGTTTATGTTTTAAAAATGAATTTAATGACTATAACTGCAGTATAGGGTACAGTGCTTTTAAAAATCATGAAACCATGACTGCAGATGACATTTCAAATATATACTCTTCCAACATAAAAACATTTATGAAAGTTATTAGGCAGCAACTTTGGGAGCTGTGTAATTTTTCATGGAAGAATGGTATAATGGTTAAGGGCTGCAGCATTCACAGCTTAAGTTAAGAACATCAGCTCCCTATCCCTTCTGCAGTTGACCAGTTGCACACCCACACAATTACTTATGCTCTTTGGACTGTCATTTCATGAAGCAGAAAAGCTGGGCAATGATTTTTATTTCCTCCCATACTTATGGTGAAGTATAGGAATTTGTTTCAAGGATGCTTTTGAAATTCAACAAGTGAAAAAAAAAATCAAAGTTTTCTTATGCTGACTTACTTTTAATTGATGAAGAAGAGGAATGATACCCTTTTGCATTTTGAACTCTTTTCTGAATGGCTTACATATATCAAGTTATTGATGTCCCAAACTCATGGCAAAAAATGCTGTTGAGCAATGGTGCAGACATCCACAAGAATGCCTGGGATCTAAAGACTTTGTCCTCAAGCACAGGCAAAAACTGCACAGATGGTCATAAAGTCAGGATACTCAGTATCAACAGAATTTAAGACCAGGTAGTGTGATTTTGTAGAATCAGAATATTAATGTTGATATGTTAGGTCATGGACAGAAATACAAAAAACAAATCTGGCAATACTCTCAGAGGGATTGTGATTGAAGGTCTTGGGTATATCACACAACTACATGAGAAACACCTTATTAGGCTTATTAGGACAACATTCTTGAAGAGCAATTGCTTGTCTGTTTTACCCATGGTGAGCACCAAAATTTTGACTCCCATATTCAGTCCACTTTTCCAAGCTATGTATCTATTTATATCTACATATAATAATATTTAGATAGGTATGTTAACTTGAGACTTCATAAAGAAAAAGCTTTGATGAGAATGACCAAACCTGTCTGTATTGTGGCAACTCTATACAGTTTTTTTCCATGTACATGAATGAGCCATACAGGGCATTATTCTGTGTTTTGATGTCAGTCCCTGCATCCTCTTCACTAATGAACAGGTGACAACTTTCAGACAACGTAAGCAAGCATATGATCTCTCTTTTACTCTGGTCTTGTCTGGTCTACATCTTTTTCTGGATATCCCAAGCTGCTGCTGCTTTGTGCTTTCTGCCACAGGGAAATGTTTCTTGCCTCAGGTTTCTTGGTACTGATCCTTGGTGCTCCTAGACTGGGAATGTTGACTTATGAGCCTGCTGGATGCTGCAGCTCTCTGTCTCTTTAACCAGAGTGCACTCAGACCATGTTTTCTGAGTATAGCTTCATTCTTTCAGTAGGAACAACATTTTCTCAGGACTTAAAGGCATTAGAATGGGACAATTTAAAATCCTATTTTTAATACCAGAGTGGTCTACTTTATTATGCTGGCCTCTTTGCGGCATCATGAAGTATCCTATACAGCATTGTTAAATTCCCACCCTATACTCCTAACAGCACAGTGACCACTGTTATAGTTCAATTCTATGCTACATTATAGCACCAATGAATAATTTTTTTCTTAATTAATTCTTTCTCCTTTCTTTCCTTTATTCTTTTCTTTCATTTTCTCTTCCTTCTATTAATACTTACTGAACATTTACTAAATGTTAAGCACTGGGCAAACAAAGATAAAATAATATTATTTCTTGTTACTACTCCAAGCTCACAATCTAGTGAAAAGGACAATCAACTAAACAAAAAGCTACAAAGCAGTGAGATAATTACTGAATGAGGGGTATATACAAACTACCATGGGGATAATTAATTATACTGGGGAATGTAGAAACTTTTCAGGGAGAAACTCCATCAAAGTGAACTGACTCTTGAAGAGACAACATATTTTTCATCAGGGGGAAGGCATTAAGTCAAATAAAAAAATGATAGGGCTGTTTGAGTATGTAATGCACTAGTCATTGCTACACCCTAGTCCAAAACCATCATGGCTTGTGGTAGTACATTGGGAGTAGCAGCCATATCTACACCATGTCCAAAATCCTCCAAATATCCTCTCTAAATTTTCCTGCCTCCAGAATACTCATCACATTTTTTTCATCCCTTCTTTATTTGATGGTTTTATTCCCTTCAATCCCCAAATCTCCCCAAACTGCACTTACATTCTCAACCTGGTCTCTGTGGACATATTCAAATATGTCACTAGCCTTCATCTTAGAATGTCTATGAAGCTAAGAGAATAGTATTTCCACTCCCCAGCCCACAGAAAACATACACGCCATCTTCTGAAGGCTCCAGATAGACATTGATGGATCTTACAACATCAGCATGTCAGTGTAATCCATTGTGCCAGACAGTAGATGGATAAATCCATGAGTTCTTACCAGACAAAACTGTTGATAGCAGATAGAATTTATCCTGAAAAACTACTGCATTTTGCTTGCGGGTACAAATTCTCCAGTGCTCCATATCTCAAAAGTTGGCGGGAACATAAGTCAGGAATGCTGAAAGCTTGGCCCCAGCTAAGGGTTTCCATATTTTACCATAATCATGACTCTCAAATTGGTTTTGAAAGTTCATTTTATTTTAAATAGAATAGAACATCTCCTCCCATCTCCAAGGGCATAATTTAATCTCATTTTTGGCCCCAGGAAAAATTCAAGTGGGCATCTTTTGGCAACATGCTTCAGATCATTACAAACTTTACTATAGCAAAAAGTACAATTCAATTCAACTAATATTTGAGAGACTGTTATATAGATAGATAGTATGCTGGGCTCTGGGGAAATAGGAAACTTAAAGATGAATAAGGCACAGTCCCTGCCTGCAAAGAGCTCACAATTCAATGGTTAAAATAGATCTTCACACTGAAAATCATATTGCAGATATATAAGCAATTTTCTATGGGAAACAAAAATATGCAATCATCAATTTTGCCTAGTGAGTGTGAACAGGCATCAATAAGATTATGCTGTTTGAACCACACACATTTCTAGAAGACCAATACTTGTATACTAGCCCCAAGCAACTGTATATATACCTGCTTGGAAAAGGAGAATTTGTGCCCTTACTTGACTACTTACTATGTGGCTTTGTATGAAATATCCAACCTCTTTAAATCTTAATTTTGTTTTCTTTTGTGTCTATGCCTTTGATGTGGGAATAATAATACTAATCTTGAAAGGATTAAGTGGGATATGGAGAAAAAGTGTTCTGTGAACAATAGAGGACTCTATACTTTTTTTTTTTTAATTAAATTCAGTTTTATTGAAATACATTCACACACCATACAATCATCCATGGTATACAATCCACTGTCCACAGTATGATAACATAGTCATGCGTTCATCACCACAATCTATCTCTGAACATTTTCCTTACATCAGAAAGAACCAGAACAAGAATAACAAATAAAAGTGAAAAAATAACACCCAAATCATCCTCCCATCCCACCCCATTTGTCCTTTAGTTTTTATCCCCATTCCTCCATTCATCCATACACTAGATAAAGGGAGTGTGATCCACAAGGACTTCACAATCACACTGTCACCCCTTGTAATCTACATTATTATATAATTGTCTTCAGGAGTCCAGACTGCTGGGTTGGAGTTTGGTAGTTTCAGGTATTTACTTCTAGCTATTTCAATACATTAAAGCCTAAGAGGTGTTATCTATATAGTGCATAAGAATGTCCACCAGAGTGACCTCTCGACTCCATTTGGAATCTCTCAGCCACTGAAACTATTTTGTCTCATTTTGCATCACCCTTTTGGTCAAGAAGATACTCTCAGTCCCACGATGCCAGATCCACATTCATCCCCGGGAGTCATACTCTGCGTTGTCAGGGAGATTTACATCCCTGGGAGTTGGGTCCCACGTAGGGGAGAGGGCAGTGAGTTCACCTGTCGAGATGGCTCAGTTAGAGAGAGAGAGGGCCACATCTGAGCAACAAAGAGGTACTCAGGGGGAGACTCTTAGGCACCATTACATACAACTTTAGACTCTCCTTTGTGGTAATGAGCTTCATAAGGGCAAGTCCCATGCTCAAGGGCACAGCACATCAAACCGCCAGTCCCAATGTTTGTGACAACATCAACACCAGTCCAGGTGAGGATGAGGACTCTATACTTTTTAATTATTACTATTATTCTGTTGATTAACCTCTCTAGATGAAATAAGAAGGATATTATAGGATACTATAGACAACATACTTAGTTAATCAGTAGAATTTGTTAGTACTACAGTTTTGATCCAGACCAGTGCCTTTCCCACGAATTGCCCAGTAGTAGAAACATGGTTGATCCTGGATGGTTCAGCTCCCAGATGTTTTAACAATGTGATAGAAAAGCAGTAGGCTGCTTTCTTAGGATTTCTGTTTTTCTGATATTGGCCATATTGTTTGGAAGATGTTGGTGTAGAAGACAAATTATACTTCTGGTCTGAGGTAAATTCATTTTAAATAGCATCTTCCAGAGCTTTACAAAGTGTTCCACTGTGACTGTTAAATGCAACACAGGCTGGTCTCCATTGATTTCTCCTTCTGCTGGCTATACCGGAGCTCTTCCTTTTTCCTTCATGATGACCACTGAAGACAAAGCCTTTAGTAAACTTGGTGAAGATTTGTACCTCTCTGAATTGCACACATATTACTGCAGCTTGCTTTTCCTCCAATGCAAGCCTGTGGTTTTGCTCTGCAGTCTCAATTATTTCCTCTGCTATGGAACAGAGATGTCAGGCAACATTTCATTGCTCCTTGCCTCCTCTCAGACAAATGAAGAACCAGCATAGCAAAAAGGAATATCAAAATCATTAATGGACTTGAGGGTCACCGAATGAAATACTGCCAAACTCAGCTGGGTGATGAAGAGGGTGAATTATAAGGAGCCAGATGACATGCTAAAAAAGAATCCTATCTCCATGAAAACAGATGATTCTGTAGGTTTCTGAACAGATGGATATTCATCTTATATTTTCCTGAGGCTATTGGCAAGTGATTCTGGTGAAACAGTTTAAAACGAAGGTGAAAAATCATTCTGGTTAATAAAACCTCTGTACCAAGTTTTTTGGATCCCCTTTAAAGAATCACATTGTGAAAATACAGAATATTACAGTCTCTCTGGGTTTTGGACCAGTGATGATCTGGCATAAGCCAGGAAGGCCTCTGGTCCCAGGAAGTAATACCTACCAGTGAAACCTGGCCTGTGTTTTTTTTCTTTAGTTTTAGGCTTACAGAATTAAAGTCAGCCTTGAAGCAAGATACTTTCATTCATCTTCACCCCAACACGTGCCAGCCAATTATAGCTTTTCCTCTGCAGAGAGGAAGAAATGGTTCCAGTTAAAGGACATAATTTGGTGCCCTCCAGTGGCTTGACCTGGCATCGTCTCTTGACCTCGCAAGCTCCTTTATGCCTGTGGGAAGGACAGAGCTCAATATATCTTTGAAGGCCTCCTTGGTTGCTTGCATGTAACTTCCACTCTAAAGACAGGAATCTGTCTTCAAGACAATAATTCTCAGTGAAGCAGCAATACAGGGACAAAAACAAACTTCTCAGTCTTTTCTTTGCACAAAATGCTAAGAACAATGAAAGCAATGTATAAAAATTCCAGACTCCATAACATCTCTTGTAGAAAAGCCACTTGTCTTCTTTGAGCATGACATTTTCTGTGGAATGAGAGTTTGGGCTAGATGACCTCAAATGGTTTCCTCAAATTCTACCGTCCAGTGATTCTGAAATCCTAGGAGACGGAGAAATGTTTCTAGCTGAGTTTTGCCACTTGAACACTTGGTAGAATGACTGTTATTATTTTGAAAATTTAATTTGCTTTAAGAGTTTAGAATACAAGCTACAATAAATGCCCACTTTAAGTCATGCATTGTATGAAAAAGTATGTGTCGAACATATCTAAGGATTCTTATTGCCCCTACCCTTTAGGATGATTAGGTGGCTGCCCTGAAAACCCATCAAGCGAAAGCATTCTAATGGCACTTTTGACAAAGATGAGAACATATAACTGTATTTTTACAGCACTTAATGGTAGGTACATAGTTAGTGATCAATAGAAGATTGCTAAATGAATGAACAGATGAATAGGAAAAGAAAAGGAACATCTGTCTTAACTCCTTTAGTGCATAAGCAGATAAAGCAACTATCTTTATGATATAAGGAACAAGAAAAAAATTCCATCTATCTCTTTATCCTCTTTCTTTCTTGCCCTGTTCCCTCCCTCAGCTGTACCTCCATGATGAATCTCATCATTAGAAATCCATTGATTCCTTTGGGTAACAGGAGGCTACTTTTAGGGTTCTTCTTTATGGAAGCAGTTATTTGGCAAGAATAACATTTTGTGGCTGGTAGCAGAAGCTCAATAAAAGATTGTTGAATAAATAAAGGAATACATCAAACCATGATTAGACATGAGCACTTTTGTTAGAATAGATTTAGAGAAGATTAGCAGATCAGTCCCAAGGCGAGAGAACAAAGTGAGGGGAAAGAGGGGGAAAAGCCGCTAGAACATGAAACATCATTTAAGGAGAGCAATTCTGTTTGGAACATTAAAATAGGGAGCATTGGTTAGGTAGGAGAATACACTTTTCCTCTAGATCTGTGCCTCACAATACAGTAGCCACCAGCTACATGTAGCTATTGAGCACTTGACATATGGCTAGTAAAAAGTGAATGTGCTGTTAGTATAAAATACACACCAGATTTTGAAGACATTGTGAATATTAATTTAAAATATCTCATTAACTTTTCATATTATAGTTTTTTAGACCAGAGGTGATCATGGCATGAAACAAGAAGTAACAATGGTGCTAAGTGGTTGGATTCTGAGTATATTTTGAAGTTGGAACCCACAGGAATTGCTGACAGATTGAAAGCATGTGAAAGGTAGGAGTCAAGGATGTCTCCAAGGGTGGATTTGCCATTAACTGAGATGAGAGAGTGTGAAGGAGGAGATATATGAAGTCAGGCTCAGAGATGTTAAATAATTTACCCAAGGTCACTCTAGGAAGTCAGAGAAAAACAGAGTTACTTGAGCTGACAAGTAACTGATTTTCCATCTTTCTTATTTTATAGATGAAGAATTTGTTCTCCAGTAAAGAGAAGTAACTTGCTCTAAGCTGGATTTTCTTGACTGCTAGACTAGTAGTTCATTTTTTCATCATACTACAGCTGTAAAAATCAAATGAAACTAGTTTCAAGTATGTCTAAAAATACATAAATGAAAGAAGAATCACTGGAGGCACTTTTGGCGGTTGGCGGATGCTTTCATAACCCTCAGGTAAAGCATATGCTGGCCTCTTGAACATAAATGCTAGCTAGGTAATTGGCTATACCACTTGAAATCAGGGTAAATGCACTACTTCCTTATTTAACACTTAAACTAATTTAGAGTGAAGGTAAACAGTATGTAACCATCCCTTAGGCAAGGGAAAAAGTCCCCATTAAAGCCAAAAATTCTATCCTTGACCCTGACAAATCTCATGATTTAGGTGAAAGCAGAGGATATAAATAAAATATAATAAATCATAAAATACAAAAGTTATCATTTGAAATTTCTCCCATAGAATATTATTAGAATTCAATATATGTTAAAATGGTTGTGGTTATTTATCTGTTTGATTATGAGATACAAATGTATTATTGTCCCTTCATATTTGCTGACCTTGGCTCTAATGACATTTTTCATAAAAGATTCAAACCATCTTGGCATTTAGTGAATTTTTGAAAAGAATCATTTGTATAAGTCAGCAATTGCTGCAATAATGCTTCATAACAAAGCAGCATGAAAAGCTCAGTAGCTTACAAATATAATTTTTTTTTTCTTTTTTTCTTTTGGTGGTCTTGTATCTAAAGATCAGCTGTGGCAGCTCTGATTCAGACCGCAGATTGTCAGGTTTTGGATTCAGGTGGCAGGGCTGATCCCTGTGTCCCATTCTAGATCTCAGGTTAAAGAGGTAGCAGATACCTGGGGAGTATTCTCTTCATGGTGATGCCAAAAGCACAAGAGAGTAAGCCCAACCACTCAAGTACCTTTCAAAGTTTACTCCCATCATCTCATGTCAAATAACATGTTTTTGGACAACCTGAAAGTCAAGGAGTGGGAAATACACTCAAATGCACCTTGAGGCCTTTGTCAAGGTTGTGGATATGTAATCCTGCTGTGGGGAAAATGGCTAATTGAGACTATTATTCAGTCTACTATACATTTACTGAAGATACTATATGAAGAGAACACTCACTTTGCATATTCAGTGCAAACCATTTCCAACAATGCAGATGCAGCTCTGTTTGAAACATTAAAATAAGTAAGAGTACCCTCTTCAAAGGCACTACACATATCTCTTCTCAGAACTTCTGCACAGTGGTTGTGTCTCATTTACTGACCTGAGAAACTCCTCTTATTTCAAACACATGACAAAACTCTGGTGCTAACAGCATGCAGTTTAATGGCTACTTTTATTATTATTATTATTATCAATTGCTGTCTATGTGACCTCACACAAGTATGTAACATTCCTTTGCCTCAGGTTCCTTATTTATAAAATGAACATAATAGTATTACCTGCTGCGGGACACTGTTATCGAGTTCCAACTTGGCGGGCCTGGGCCAGGGGAACTGATCAGCCCCTAGGAAAGGTAGTGGGGCACGGGTGGTAGCGCCCTCCACGGCCCCCCGGGCCTGAGAAAGTGGAGCCGAATGCAGGCCCCATTTCCTCACCCCAAAGTACAACCGTCAGGGGAAGCTTGCCGGAAAAAACCGCCCCCTTTACCTTGCCCGCCCACTCCCCGTTACCGGAGCAACTCCCGCCCCTTTTCAAACAACCTCCGCGCCCTCTCAGAACCAATCCAAACCTTTAACCTCTACAGCTACCCTGCCCTCTAAACCGCCCGATATAAGCTTGTACTCTCCCCTAATAAACTCTCTTGGCTTCTTCACCCTAAAAGAAACGTGTCCCGCCTGTTCCTTTTTCGCCGCCCTCCATACTTTGCACGCCACCGCCGGGGACCTGGCCAAGTCCCCCGCCTCGCCCTCGCCTCCGGGAAAGAGCCCCCGCCGCCGGTACCCTCCGAGCAGTCCTGAGAGCCTAGGATTTAGCAACCGGCCGCCACCCCCCCCCAGACGAGTCAACTGCGACCACAACCTGCCTCATAGGGTTGCCATGAAGATATAATGAGATAGTACATTTATACCCCTAGAACAATGTCTGGAACAGAGCAAGCTTAAAAATAAAAACAAGCAACATTTTCATAAAGCTTATTATGTGTCAGGAATTCTTCTAAGTACTTTATATGTATCAACTCATTTAATCCTAACCACCTCACTATGAGGCAGGTGCTTTGCATTTTGTTTTTTCATCTTCATTTTACAAAGGAAATTGAGGCCCAGAGACATTTAGTGACTGGTTTTAAGTTACACAGCCCGTAGAAGACAGAAATCATATTTGAACTCAGGCAATCAGGCACCAGTTTCCAAACTCTTGACTGCCATATACTATACTGTCATCTCTAGATCATAATGGTTGTTGTTTTTGTCTGAGCATGTCTTTTAGATCTTTTCCCAACAATATGAGGCTCATTTATAAAAGCACATTCAATAATATTCATGAGAGTAATTTAAGTAAATCCCATTTTTTCCACCTCTTTACATCTACTTGTATTTACTCCACAGATGGATTTTGGGGCCTTTCAATATACAAACAAATAATATGAAAGAAAAAATATAGATAAAGCACTTTGGCTTAGAAAGGGTCTATTTTTCCTTTATGGTGAAAATTTATCTAAAGTTCTCTCATGGGTCCTCAGAAGGGGGACATGGTGTGATGTCACAGAATTTACTATCAATAGCATGGCTACCAAAAATACTGTTGCAAGTAGTGATAAAACTATTTTTTGTATTATCTCTCAATCCAACCTGTGGGCAGAGCACCAAAGCACAGTATTGTAAGAACAATTCCATGAGAGGCCAAATCGTAACTGAGTGTTGTGAAGCCCAGTAAGCCAGCGTGAAGCATCTAGCAGCAACTCTCCTTAACTTGTAAGTGTAATTATGAAGTAGAATGATTGATTTTTAAATAAGGACATTGGAATTGTACATCCAAATGAGTGTTGTTATTCCAAGTTGTCACCTTGGGAGGTTGTGAATCTACACTAATGAGGCTTCTGTGGCTCAAATTTATTTCTGAAAACCTGCCTTCAGTGCAAGTTTAAGGAATCAAACAAAATCACCAGTCTCACTATTTTATAGTCATAAATTCCATTGCATGACTCAATTTTATCACCAGCACCCCCCAAACACACACTTACCAAATTCATCTTACTCAAAGAGTTACCAAACATCTTTAGCTATTTCAAAATATAAAGGCACCTTAAGAAATGTAGATTTGCTGCCAATAAAGATGCTCAAAATAATGGTGTTGGAGTTCCAGGGGAACAATATATATAACATCCTTGTCTTCCAGTCTTGAATTTGAAACCAACTTAGAGATCCATGTAGGGGTTAGAAGGTTAGACAGCAACACGTTGCAAAATGTGGCTTGAGATCTGTGGAAATACAGACTTGCTAATCCATCAACTCCATAATGAGACAGAGTGAGCTGCCCAGTCACTGACACAGGGGGACACTCCTTACACCTGGCAATTAGAGCAGGATGCACATCTTGGACACAACCCTGAAATACTCCCTGGAGGAGAGAGAAGAAAAGGAAGACAGTCTCCAGGGCCTTCAGGTTGTCAATAAATTCATTACACAATCAAATGTGAACAATGAACCAATTAATGGAACAAATATATTGAGAACTCATTCCTCCTCTTTGAGTTAGGACAGTGGGGTAAACAACCAGGGCTTTTAACTCTAGTGGAAGATGTCCCATCAAAACATGAGGCCAAGGGAATGGAGGAAACACGTAATACCCAAGAGACTCTGACTGCAGAGAGGTTGTGAGCAAAGGCTCCAGTACTGGAATAAGTATTGACACTCTCAAGGTCTACTCTAAAAAGGATACACTTAACAGGTTGAATATAGTTTAGTAATTACTATGACTTTATAGCATCTGACTACAAAATCCAATACATTGTAGACATTTACCATAAATATGAAAGAAGGTTGTATGCAAGACTTACAAGTTAGTTTGGCTACAATTGTGCAGGGCCTAAAATGAGTCTCCAGCAGTGAGGGATCTCCTGTCACCCTGGAACATTGTCTCATGTTTACTCTCTTGGACTCCTGCTAGCTCAGTACCATCATGGCAACATCACCGTGACTCTGGAATGTGTCAGAGGTATATAGGAAGAATCTCTAGTCTAGTAAAATCAATGCTGGCAGGCCTAAAAATGTTCTTTTAACCACATGGACAAATTAATTGCAAATATGTAATTATTTATAAACATTCAAAATAAAATTATGAAATTAAAGATGTAAAGAGAGAAAGCAAACATGAGAAATTATAAGCAAATATACCATTTCTCTAGTATAAAGATATTCAGTGCATCCCAAATGGATGAAAAGCCGGGTACATACTTATCTACTCTAACATACAGTAGTAGGAAAATATAATTCCTGAATTCAATTTTGTTTAATAAGTTGATTAAACATATAGAATATCTGTTCTAAATTGGCAGGTGACAGTTTAAGACATCTCCTGGTGTTGATAAATACAACAGACTCTGGGTATTTGGAGACCTGTTGTGCAGTGTCAAGATTACCAGTTTACTGATCATCTCCTAATTATTGTCAAATACTCTCTCACCTACTTTCCCTCTATTTCTAACCTCATTCTATTGTTTTCATATAATACAACTATAAAATCTCTTTCCACATCTAATTTATTCATTTATGTGAAGATATGGTATTATATCATTTAAATGATTGTGGTAGATTGAATTAAATACCCCAGCAAAACCATGTTTTAATCTCAATCCACATACCTGTGGGTTTGAGCCCATTTATAAATAGGACCTACTGAAGATGTTATTTTCAGTTATGGTGTGGCAAACTAAATTAGGGAAGGCTTAATCCAGATTACTGGACACATTATAAAGAGAAATTGGAAGTCACAGAAGACAGAAAGGAAAGGACATCATCCTGTAGCAAGAGGCAGAGATACAAGCAAAGGAACCCCAAGGATTGCAGTCTTCCAGCACTAGAATGCTACAGACTCCAGCAAAAAGTAAGCCTTGCTAATGTATTGATATTTGAATTCTTCTAGCCTCAGAACTGCAAACTAATAAATGCTTATGGTTTGAGCTAACATGTATGGTGTTTGTCATAGCAGTCTGGGATATATGACAGGGATATAAAGCTGATTTAGAAACAGTTGCTTCCCTTAAGGAGATTATATTCTAGTTAGAGAGGTATATTATTACTTTAACCTAAGGCAAAGTACATAGCACGTACCAGGAGAAAAGAATAGAATGCTATGGAAATTCAGAGATGAAAGTGGTTATTTCCATCAGACAATAGCAAGGAAGACTTCACTGAAAGAGTGATGTTTGAACAGGGTCTTAAAGGATGGGTAGTATTTGGGCATGGAGAGATGGGGAAAGGGAGTCAAAGAGAACAGAAGAGACACAGCTTAGAAGTTGGAAACTGTAAGGCATTCCCTAAGGTGAGAGAGTGGTTCTTTGCTAAATGATAATATGAGAGTCAAGATTAGAAAGGAGGGGTAAAGTCAGGTTTTAGTTTATCTTGAATGCTTAAAAAGTAGCCATTAAATAATAAGAATCATTTATCGTAATTAAAGGGGAGACTGCCATAGTCAGACTTATGGCTCAGGCAGAGCAATCAGGCATCAATATGTAAAATTCATGAAATATAAAAAGACTTTAGATAAAAGGAGAGTATTTTGAGGCTGGTACAATTATCTAGTTGTAGATAATGTTCTTAGCTTTGATTCCAGAACTTGTTTTCTACACTTAGGCTTGCTTTACCCAGCACACATTAGCATTCAGCTCTCCTCCGAATCAGGTCTTTTGTTTCTCTCCTTCAACAGAATTCAGATCTACACTGATTCAATTAATCAACCACCTTGTGTGTTGAAATGTGCTCCCTTTCAAAACATATGCACACCCCATATATACATGCATATACTATCCCAGTTGCCTTGTGGTCCTATGAGTATCTACCAGAAAATAGATAGTTTATTCTGTCAAAACATGATTAGAACCACACCAATGTTCTTTTATTGTTTTAATCTTGATAAATCACAAAGTTTGTTTTTTTTCTTCTGTGTCCTCTCTTTCTTCTAGCTTTCTAGTCCATGACACAAGCAGGCAACACAGAATAGTGGGACAAATTGAATCATGTACCCTGGGGTGGGGGCATGTTTGTAATTTTGATTCATTCTTGTGGATATGAACCTGTTAATGAGGATTTTTTTTCAAGTTCAATTTTATTGAGATATATTCACAATCATCCAGGGTGTACAAAATTGTGTACAATCAATTGTTCACAGTACCATTATATAGTTGTGCATTCATCACCACAATCAATTTTTGAAAATTTTCATTACCACACACACAAAAAGTTAAGAATAAAAGTTAAAGTAAAAAAGAACACCCAAAACATCTTGTACTCCCATCTCTCCCTATTATTCATTTACTTTTTGTCCTCATTTTTCTATTCATTTGTCCATGCACTGTACAAAGGGAGTGGGAGCCACAAAGTTTTCACAAACACATGGTTACACAGTGTAAGCTATATAGTTATACAAGTTATATGTCTTCAAGAATAAAGGCTAATGGATTGCAGTTTAACAGTTTCAGGTATTTCCTTTTAGCTATCCCAATACCCTAAAAACTAAAAAGGGGTATCTATATAATGCATAAGAATAACCTCCAGAATGACATCTTGACTCTATGTGAGATCTCTCAGCCACTGAAACTTTATTTTGTTTCCTTTCTCTTCCCCCTTTTTTTCCAAGAAGGCTTTCTCAATCCCATGATGCCAGGGCCAAGCTCACCCCCAGGAATCATATCTCACATTGCCAGGGAGATTTACACCCTTGGAAGTCATGTCCCACTTGGGGGGGTGGGGGTGTGCAGTGAGTTTACCTGCAGAGTTGGTTTAGAGAGAGGCCACATCTGAGCAGCAAAAGAGGTTCTCTGGGTTATTCTTAGACAAAACTTTAAGTAGGTTTAGCCTCTCCTTTGTAGTAACAAGCTTCATAAGGGCAAGCCCCAAGATCAAAAGCTCGGCTTTCTAAATTGTTAGCCTCCAATACTTGTGAGAGTAACGATAATTCCCTAGGTGGGGAAATTTAATATTCTCACATGTTCCCCCAGTCCCTCAAGGGTGCTTTGCAAATACATCTTTATTCTCTGCCCAGATTACTCTGGGATGTCTTGGGCCTTCACAGTAACCTGTACAAACCAACCAGAGTTCACTCCCTATTCAACATTCCATGTAATTGTGGGGTTTGAATAAACTGACCATACAAGTTAAATTATATAGTGTGTTCGAAAAAATATAGATTTTGCACCTAATAAAATCTCTTCCTTTGGTCTCACACAGAAGTTGAAGTTTTAAAACACTGTCAATATAATCCTTTACCCTTTAGTTGGATTTACCTTCGTCCTAACCAAGTCCATTTTGTTCATATAGCTAATTGAAGTCTGATCTTTTTTTTTCAGACTCCTTAACATTTACTGTATGGGGTAATGGTGATATTTCATAGCTAGTGGACTCTGACTCTGAGTCTCAGGTGTCACACAGATAACCAAACTTCCAAAGAGCTCAGCATCTCAGAATTTAGAAATGACCATTACAGCTCAGAAATAGATGTAATTGTTGTACAAGCTTAAAATCTAGGATCCTTTACAATAAGCCTGCCCCTGATAACCTATGCTCTCAGACTCATTTCTTGGAGTCTGCACATTATAGTTAGTCCATATTAGTGAGGCATTATAATGTTTTTCTTTCATTTCTGGTTCATTTCACTCAACAGTCTGTCTTCAATGTCCATTGACCTCACAACTTCACTCTTCTTGTAACAGCTCAATATTCAATTGTATGTATACACTACAGTTTTCCATTCCATTCATCAGTCAGTGTCCCTTAGGCCACCTCCATCCACTGCAAATTGTGAAAACTGACACCATGAACCCCACTGTGCAAATGTCCATTCATGTCCCTCTTTTCAGTTCTTCCAAGTATATACCCAATAACCAAGTTGCAGAACCATAGGGCTACCCCATGCTTAGCTTTCTATGGAACCACCACACTGCCCTCTAGATGGCCTGCACATTTCAACTTCCCCACCAATGGTGATTAGGTTCATCCCTTTCTCCACATTTTCTCCAGCACTTATATCCATCTGTTTATTTTTTAGATGGTTTTATCCACACACCATACATTCTATCCTAAGTAAGCAAACAATATTTCCCTGTATAGTCACATAGTTATGCATTCACCAACACTGTCTATTTGGTTTACTAATGCTGCCATTATGCAGAATACCGGAAATGGATTGGCATTTATAAAGGGGGTTTATTTGGTTACAAAGTTACAGTCTTATGGCCATGCAAATGTCCAAACAGAGGCATCAACAGTAGGGTGCCTTCACTGAAGAACATTGATAGCATCCAGAAAAGCTCTGTTAGCTGGGAAGGCATGTGGCTGGTGTCTGCTTGCTCCTAAGTTGTGTTTCAAAATGGCGTTCTCCAAAATGTCATTGTCAGCTTCCAAATGCTGTCTTCAAAATGTGTCTTTCAGCTACAGCACTAAGTTCCTTCTGTTTGTCAGCTCTTTTGTATGGATCCAGTGATTTAATTAAGACCCACCCTGAATGGGTGGGTTAACACCTCCATGGAAATTATCCAATCAAGGTCTTGCCTACAGTTGATTGAGTCACAGCTCCATGGAAACACGCAATCAAAAGGTTCCAAACTGAATCAACATTAATACATTTGCCCCCACAAGATTTCATTAACAAACATGGTGTTTTGGGGGACAAAATACATCAAAACCAGCACAGTACCTATATAAGGACATTTCTATTTCTTCCACAAAGAAAGAGAGAGGTGAAAGAAGTAAAAAGGAAAAAGGAAGAGAAAGAACTGACAACAAAAAAGCAACAAAAGAAAAAATAAAATAAAATACAATAAAAAAGTCAGCCAACAGCATCATTGCCAAGAATTCCATATCCCTCCCTAATATCCCCTTCTTATAGATATTTGGCTTTGGTATATTGCCTCTGTTACAATTAATGGAAGCATATTACAATGTTACTGTTAACTATAGACTCTAGTTTACATTGATTATATTTTTTCTCAATATTATCCCATTTTTAACACCTTGCAAAGTTGACATTCATTGGTTCTCCTTCATAGAAACACATTTTTTGTACATTTAATCATAACCATTGACCAGTCTAGGTTTCACTAAGTTATACAGTCCCAGTCTTTATCATCTATCTTTCCTTCTGGTGTCCTACATGACCCTAACCTTCCTCTTTCAACCATACTCACAGTCATCTTTGTTCAGTGCACTTACGTTATTGTGCTACCATCATCCAATACTGTGCTCCAAGCCTCTCTCTCCTGTCTTTTCCTATCTGCCTGCAGTGCTCCCTTTAGTATTTCCTGTAGAGCAGGTATCTTGTCCACAAAGTCTCTCAGTGTCTGTCTGGGAATATTTTAAACCCCCTCATTTTTGAAGGACAGTTTTGCCAGATATAGAATTCTGGCTGACAGTTTTTCTCTTTTAGTATCTTAAATAAATCATACCACTGCCTTCTTGCTTCCATCTCTTCTACTGAGAAATCCACACATAGCCTTATCAAGCTTCCCTTGTATGTAATGTATTGCTTTTCTCTTGCTGCTTTCAGAATTCTGTCTTTGTCTTTGACATTTGATAATCTGATTATTAAATGTCTTGGTGTAGGATTATTTGGATCCATTCTGTTTGGGGTATACTGCACTTTTTGGATCTGCAATTTTATATCTTTCATAAGAGATGGGAAATTTTCAGTGATTATTTCTTCCATTACATTTTCTGCCCCTTTTCCCTTCTCTTCTCCTTCTGGGACACCTATGACATGTACATTCATGTGCTTCATGTTGTCATTCAGTTCCCTGAGACAATGCTCATATTTTTTCATTCTTTTTCCTATCTGTTCTTATATGTGTAGGATTTCAGATGTCCTGTCCTCCAGCTCATGAATCTTTTCTTCTGCCTCTTCAAATCTGCTTTTGTATGTCTCTATTGTGTTTTTTATCTCTTCTATTGTGCCTTTCATTCCCATAAGTTCTGCCAATTTGTTTCTTTCAAACTTTTGAGTTCTTCCTTATGTTCACCCAATGTCTTTTTTATATCCTTCTTCTCTTTTGCCATATCTTCCCCCAACTCACTGATTTGATTTTTGGATTGATTTAGGAGAGTTCTTTGATTAATAATTAGTTGTTTCAATTCCTGTATCTCAGTTGAACTGTAAGTTTGTTCCTTTGACTGGGCCATATCTTTGTTTTTCTTAATGTGACTTGTATTTTTTTTTTTTTAATCTAGGGATCTGGTTTCCTTGATTACCCCAATCAGATTTTCCCAGACCAGATGGGTCCAGGTCTCAGGAGGAAGGTGTAATCAGTATCACATTTCCCTCAGGAACAGGTTGTCATATTTTCCTGTGAGGCCTCTAGACTCTGTGCTTCTTCTATCCTGTCCAGCATGTGGCACTTGTCAGCCCACAGCTCCCCATTGGTGTTAAGAGGTGCAGTCCCTTAAATTTTCAGTGCACCCTGTCCTGGCCATGGGCTGAGGGTGTCAGAAGCCAAGCTTAAGTTGTTTCTGTTATTTACTTTTTACCCTAGGCCCTGGAGTCTGAATTCTCCAAGGCAGGGCTGCCACTTGAGCTGGGCCCCACCCATGTTTTCTTAGGGAAGATACACTCTTTAGGAATTATCTTCTACACTTGAATTCTTCCTTTGTCTCTCTGACTCTGTTAATTCCACCCTTGCCTGGGTTAGTGCTGACAATTGAAAATGCCAGAGGCTTTATCTAATGAGCTGCTTAGAATGAGAGGAAAAAAAAAAGGGAAAAGAGCAAAAACACCTTTTCAGAGCCAGTCCCTAGCCCACAAGTTTCACTGGTTGACCAGTGTTGGTACCCATTTCTCTGTGCCCCTTTTCTTGGGACACAGCCATTTTCCAGGATTCTGAGCTCAGCTGTCTCCAAAAGACTGTTTTGATCTATTTATGTATTTTTTTTTCCATCAGTTCTGCCTCCTCTCTGCTGGGAGGAACCTTGGTTTTCTTTCCTATTTGCTCTGGGTTTATCTGTGCTTGTAATTGTATTCAGTAGTCCAAATGTGTTGATTAAAACTTCAGTTGGAGCTTGGTTGAACCACATTCCCTTGCTCTGGGCAGAGACTGCTTCTTTCTCTCACAACAAAGCTTTGCAACTCAGCCTGCCATGCTGGTAGGGGAGTGGTGCTGGCTCCACAATTTTACTTACAGTTCTGTGCTGTGATCTCAGCCACTACATCCATTCCAGGCTGGTGTACAATGTGTGAGCAATCATGGATGTCCCCCAACAGTTGTTCCAGACTATTTACTAGCTGTTCCTTGCTATTTACTAGTTGCTCTAGAGGATTAACTAAATTCCATACCTCTCTATGCCACCATCTTGCCCTGCCCTCAATGAGGACCTTTTGAAGATGTTACTTTTAGGTAAGGTGTGGCCAACTGAATCAGGTTGAGCTTAAAACCAGATTACTGGAGTCCTTTATAAGCAGAATGAAATTCAGACATATATAGAAAAAGCCATGGGAAGAAGCCTAAAGTTAATGGAACCTGAAAGAGAAAGGAGAAGACTTCACTATGTGCATGTCATTTGACAGGAAAGTCAAGGACAAGGATGGCCAAAATGTCAGAATGCCACAGTTTATGGGAAGAAAGCATTGCCTTGGTGGCACCTTGATTTTGGAATTCTCTTAGCCTCAAATCCATGAGCCAATAAATTCCCATATTTAAACCAACCCATTATATGCTATTTTATTCACAGCTGGGAAATTAAGACAGTATATATATAGGTCATCAGGAATCATTATGAAATATAAGATATGATTCTGCTATTTAATGCATAATATTCAAACACCACATTTTTTTTTTTTAATTTTAGGACAATATGAATTAAATTTCTTACTTCCACTCACACAAATATCTTATAATAACAAGTGTCAATTATAATTTTCTTGAAAAATTAGACCATGGCTATTCGTCATTGTATCCCTATTATCTAGCATAGGGCCTGGTATCCAGGAGGCACCCAATAAATATTGGCTGAGAGAATGAAATGAACTACTGTTTTTTTCTGGAAATATTTGATAACCTTTTAAAATAGCATTTTATTAAAGTGTTTATCCCTCAACCTTAGCCATACAATCCCCAATTATCTACATTGCTCTGTTTTCCTCTTATTATCTCAAACCATTTATTCACTCCTTTCCTTTGCTTTTCTGTCTCCCTCAATTTTCCATTTCTCCTTTAAAGAGCATGATGAGTATTAATTAAGTTTTAATATACAAAAGTAGCACCCTCATTGCCTTTGATTTTTCTTTGGCTTGTCCTTATTCTTTCCTTGATTCTTTTGATTTCCTATTATTTTATGTGAAACTATCAATGAACCCCTTTTCCCCATTTTATCTCCTCATTTATTTTATTTTTTTTGCAACTGCCTTTTCTTTAACTATTCTTTCTTATTTTTTTCAATTTTTTATGGTCATATTCCTCACTTTATACAAGTAGCATCTAAATGCAAATATTCTCCAGTAAAATCACAGTGGCAGAGGAAAATAATACTTTGAAATAAACACTGTATATTCAATTGATTCCAAATCAGCACCAACTAAACAAATTCCTAAAAGCAGTTCTTAGAGAGACAAGATTAGTATATTATGGAATAAGAAGTTATATTTTCCCCTTTCTCTAACTTCCCCTTACATTTTTTTAATATCATAAAGGATTCTTGCAAACAACAAAGGGGACTTGAGCTGAAACTTGACTTCTTATCAGGAAGTACATGTGTGTGCTTAGACAGACAAATAAACAAATGGAAACTGAGAGACAATGGCATATTAATTTGACTTGCAATCAAGTCATTTTAGACCAAAGAAATGAAGAATTTTTTTTATGCCATCCAATATCTTTGTGAATTTATGTGCCTTGTGGAAATATTCCTAAGATATTCAAAACCATAAGAATAATTAGCTGTACTCCATTAAGGTAGATCTCTGTCTAGTTTATGAGTAAAGTGGGACTGTAAGTTTGTCTCTGGAGAGAACACAGGTTTGGAGCCACCAAAAACTTCTAAAATATCAGCTCTGCCATTTACTAGCCAAGTGGCCTTGGACAAGATATGTATCCTGTCTGAACCCTAATTTCCTCATATGGAAAATGGAGTGAATGCTAATCACCTCAAATGAAATAAAGTCTATAAAGGGCTCATAAGATTACTTAATACTCCTGGAAACTATAACTTGTAGCAGTTGGACTACTGAAATTACTGATAATAATATACATGTAATAATCTAAACACTCTTTTCTGGACTATACAATGACCTTTCTCACATTCCTACTTTTTCACATGCTGTGTTTATTTCCTAAAATGTTCTCCCCCATTTAACATAGTGAACTTTTACTCCTCCTTAAAACCTCATCTGTTCAGACATCATCTTCCCAGAAAGTTTGCCCTGCTGTTTCTGAGAAGAATCAAATACTTCATCCATTCAACTAATCAATCAATATTGACCCAATGCTTTCCACATGCTGGACACTGTTCTAAGAACTATGGAAATAAGTTGTTTGGGGTGGGGGTGATGGGGGCAGTAGGAAAATCCTGCCTGCATGGAGCTGATATTCCCATAGGGGATATGGACAATAATAAAAATAAACAAACAAAACCTGTAAAATGAAAGACAATTATCTGTGCTATGGGGAAAATAAAGAAGGGAAGAGGTTATAGGATGCCAAGGCTGCGGACTGGGGTGATTACAATTTAAACAAGGCAATCAGCAAAGACATTTGAGCAAAGGCAAGGAAGCATAAAAAGAATGGGCCACTTGGAAACTGGTGGAAGAGTGTTCCAAGCAGTGGAACAGTGAGTGCAAAAGCTCTGGAGAACCACTTTTCCTTTATGCTGTGGCCAACAGAGAGTGATACCTTGCCTAAACATACCACTGCAGCTTAGCTCCAGCCATTCAGTGTCATGTTGAAGTGGAGGCTGGGTATTTCCAAGGTGCTCTGAAGCAGCTATCGATCTATATTATGTAAAATCTCTTGGTTTTTCAATGTTGGCATGTATTCAAAATTTTTAAACTAAAAATATGACAGAACAAAATACTAAACAAAATATGCCTTTGTGCTTGTGGTGGTTTGAAACTGTATGTACACCAGAAAAGTATGTTCTTAAAGTTAATGCATTCCTGTGCACATGGACCCATTGTAGGTAGTCTCCTTTGGTGAGGCTGCTTCAGTTAAGGTGTGGCCCACATCATTCAGGGTGGGTCTCAATCCTCTCACCAGAGTCCTTTATAGATGGGATGAATACAGAGAGAGAAAGAGAAAGCCATGGAAGCAAGAAGCTGAAAACACAGAAACCTGGAAGATAAGGGAGACACCAGCAGACACCACCTGTGCCTTGCTGTGTATTAGAGGAGTCCAGCATCACCAGCAGTCAGTCTTCAGGAAGAAAGCACCATCTTGATGATGCCTTGATTTGGACATTTTCATGGCTTCAACACTAATCTTGTAAACCAGTAAATTCCCGTTGTTAAAAGCTAACCCATTTTTTGGTATCTGCAGGACTTAAGTCATTTTTCAATCCTTATCTAGTAAGACCCTCCCATGTAACTGGTAGGGAAAAATTGCTCTCCCAGATCACAGAGTTAGGCAGGGCTTCAGTTCCTGGAAGATGACAGAGCCAGAACTAGAATCCAGAAATCCAGGCCATTGCAGGCATCTTTCCATTGTCCTCAAATGTACATAGTATCTACTCCTCCTAAAATATACAAGCAGCTCTAGTAATAAGTGCATTCATAAACATCACATATCCTTTTGCTTTCAGTTTGTTGAAGGCTTAGTGGAGAAACAGCTTGTGTTAAATCAGAGATCAAAACATCAGATTTTGGAGCATTTGTGTGCTCATTAGAGTTACTGTCAAATGCATCTCCCTGGCTCACACCTACCTGTCATGGAAGGGAAAATGTCTTATCAACTATTTATGGAAGACCCCATGGGCTTCCTCTTGAGAAATCCTGAACTAATTTGTAATTTTCACCACTATGTGGCAACTGCCACATTTCCTCCACCCCTGTCTTTCTCTCAAACAACCCTTTAATAGTCACTGGCTATTAACATTGCTGTGGATTTTGCCTACCAAATCCATGATTTTTAAATTTGCTCCTTTAATTTTTTCGCTTGAGACCAGAGACTTGATACACTAAAACACTATGGAAATGGGAAGCTGGTCTCTCCACATAAATTCCCTATAGTGCCTTTTTTAAAAAATGCTCATCCCAAGGGAATTTGTTTCCCTCTCAAAGTTCCAAAAAAATACTGTTCATATGTGCATGCACTCATATATTTTTGTGTAAGAGAGATAGAGGAAATGAGAGAGAGAATGGGGAGAGGGGAAGATGGGGAAGGGGCAGGGAGAAAACGAGAGAGATCTTTCAATTTTAATTTGTAGGCTAACTTGTTTTCAAAGATATTTTAATGACACAAGAAAATAATAGTAATATAATACAATACTAAATAGTTTTTAAACATTTTTACAATAATTTCAGTTTTATAATTAGGAAAAATTTGTTAGAAATT
Source organism: Choloepus didactylus (assembly GCF_015220235.1). Taxonomy (NCBI): domain Eukaryota; kingdom Metazoa; phylum Chordata; class Mammalia; order Pilosa; family Megalonychidae; genus Choloepus; species Choloepus didactylus. Next base: position 23,771,775 of record NC_051309.1, read on the forward strand.
AATTGTTTAAATATTTTATAATTTAATACATTTCTTGGTCTATTTTTAAAAATGAGGGCAATTGGAATATAAATTACATTAATAAAATTTACCCTTTTAAAATGGGCAGTTTGATTGAATTTTGACAAATGCATACAAATTGTGTAATCATAACAATAATCAAGATATAGAACAATTTCTTCACCCCAAAAGTTTCCTAGTGCCCTTTCACAGTCTATCCCTTACCTCTACCTCAGTCCTGGCAACTGATATCATTAGAAAACATGGTTCTAAATAGTCAGGCCCATTTGATCCTACATGAAACAAAGGAACAAGTCTCTTTGCTTTGGTGAGAAGGTGAGTTTATTGAAGATGCATCAACAAGGAACTGGGGGGAAACAAACAAACAAACAAACACACAAAAAACCTTTCCAAGACCTGTTCAGGGTGAGAAGAGTGAGAAGAGTTGTTTGGGCTTTTATAACCCAAAAGAGAAAAAGAAATGGCAAGAATCCAGAAGAAAGCAGAAGGGAAAAAATAGAAGAGAGAAAACTTTTGGTCAGCATTTCCTGTTACATTTCCTGTTATCTGGAAGTCATCCCCTCATCTAGGCTTTTTTTCAAGAAGGTACTGATTATGAGACCATATGGTAACATCCCTTGTATCCTACTGCAGATAATGCTGGGAAAGTTCCTTGGGAACAGAGAATAAGTATTTTTTGCTGTTGAGATTAGAGCAACAGCAAGTTATTTTAATAAGGGCTTTTTATGCTTAGAATAATTTAAGGCTCTTGAGTGAAGTGATCTTAATAAATGTTCATTTTTTTTTCTCTGTCAGCTATTGAAGACCATACTAAGCAGGTTCCAGCTAAAGGATTATATTGAATATTTTCTACTTACCCAGGTATCACAACCACTGATCTGTTTTCTGTTCCTGTATTTTGCCTTTTCTAGAGTTTCAGATAAATGAGCTCATAGAATATGCAATCTTTTTTTGCATGATTTCTTTCTAAAGCACAATACTTTAGAGATTAATTCATTGTTGCATGCATCAGTAGTTTGTTTCTTTTTATTTCTGAGTGGCAATCCTTTGTATGGATATACCACAATTTATTCATTCAACAGTTGATAGAAACTTGAGTTGTTCCAGTTTGAGTTTTTGGCTATTATGACTAAAGCTATCATGTACATTTGTGTATAGGACAAATGTTTTCATATGTCTTAGGAAATACCTTGGTGTGGAAATGCTGCACTATATGGGAACTATATGTTTAATTGATAAGAAATGACCAAAATATTTTCCAAATAGGCTGAACCAATTTACATTTGCCACCAGCAATGTATAATAGTTAGGGCTGCTCCATATCTTCACCCATATTTAGTATTATCAGGTCATTCTTTTTAATTTTAGATATTCTAGTAGGTTTATAATGATATCTCATTGTGATTTCAATTTGCATTTCTTTAATGACTAGTGATGTTGAACCTTTTTAATGTGCTTAATGCCATTTGTATATCAACTTTGTGAAGTGTCTGTTAAATATTTACCCAATTTTATTGCAGGGCCAGTTTGTTTTTCTTCCTATTATTGAAGAGTAAAAATTCTTTACATATTCTGGATACAAGTCATTTATAAGATATGTGCCTTCCAATCATTTACTCTCTGTAAATCTCTTTTCTTTTCATTTTCTTAACAATACCTTTAGAATAACAGAAGTTTTAAATTTTGATGAAGGCTAATTTATCTTTTTCTGCTCCTATTTTTGTATTCTATTTTAAAGGAACTTTTGCCTAACTAAGTTTGCAAAGTTTTACTTCTATGTTTTCTTCTAGGTGTTTTATAGTATTAGCTTTTCCATTTAGGTCCATGATCCATTGAAAGATAATTTTTCCATATGTTGTGAGATACAGATTGAGATTAATTATATATGCACACATAAATTCAGTTATTCCACTAGCATTGTTGAAAAGACTCTCTTTTCCCAATTGAATTACCTTTGCACTTTTCAAAAAATCTGTTGACCATTTATGCGTGGGGCTATTTCTGTATTCTTTAATCTGTTCCATTGGTCAACGTGTCTATCCTTATATAAATACTACTGTAGATTTATAGTGAAATTTTGTTGGCTATTATACGCCCTTCACATTTTAATGTAAATTTAAGAGTTAAGGTCCAATTTCTGACAAAAGCCATATTGTGATTTTGATTGGGATCATGCTAAATCTGCAGAACAATTTGGAGAGAATTTCCACCTTAACAATAGTGAGTCTTCAAATCCAAGCACACTACATATCTCCATTTCTTTAGTTGTTCTTTGATTTCTCTAAGCAATGATTTGTAGTATTCAGGGTACAGATCTTGCACATATTTTGTTAAATTATCTCTAAGTAGTTTACATTTTTTAATGCTATTGTAAGTTGCATTTTGCAAAAGTTTGATTTCTAATGTTTATATTTGCTATAGAGAAGTACAATATTTTTGATTATTGATTATTTAACAACCTTACTAAACTGAAATATACAAGTCCTAGTAGCTTTAAAAATATGTTCATATTTTCTATATGCATGATTATGTTGTCTGCATATGACATTAGTTTAAAATAATTCAATCATTGGCCATTAAGTATAATGTTAGGTGTAGCTTTTGTGTGTATGTTGTTTAACAATTTGAGGAAGTTCCCTTCCATTGTTACATGACTGAGAGTTTTTATTGTGAATGGATGTTAACTTTGTCAAGTGCTTTCCCTCAATTTATTAAGATAATAATATGTTTCTTTTTCTTTTTTTTTTAATCTGTTGATATGAAGAATTACATTGGCTAATTTTCAAATGTTGAGCCAACTTTGCATTCCTAGGATAAACCCCACTTATTCATGATATATTATCTTTTCCATGTTTTGCTGAAATTAATATACTAGCTTTCTCATTAGTGACTATTGTGTTTATGTCATGAGAAATATTGTGTTATAGTTAAGATTTTTTCTTGTAGTGTATTCATCTGCTTTGGTACCAGGGTGATATTAATCTCATAATATGCTTGGGAAATGTTCTGTATCTTCCATTTTCTGGAAGAGTTTGTGTCGTGTTTGTAGTATTTCCTCTTAAATATTTGGTAGATTTTACCAATGAAGTCAATAGGCTTAGAGATTTTTTTCCCCCTCTGTTTATGCATTTGAAGGCTTTTAATTATGAATTTAATTATTGTAATAAATCTAGGACTAATTATGTCATTTATTTCTTCTTGAATGAGATTTGTTAGTTTGTATCTTTCAAAGAATTTGCCCATTATATTTAAATTGTTGATAAACACAACTGCCACATTATTCCCTTATTATTCCATTAATATCTGTAGGATCGGTAGTGATGATCTCTTTTTCATCCCTGAATCTTGGTAATCTGTGTCTCCTCTCTTTTTTATCAAAAGTGTAGCTAGAGGTTTATCACTTGAATTCATCTTTTCAAAAGTAGCTTTTGGTTTTATTGATTTTTCTCTATTTTTCTGTTTTTGGTTTCATTGATATCTTCTTTTACCTTTATTATTTCCTTCTTTCCTCTTCCTTTGGTTGTAATTTGCTTTTGCTTTTTTATAGTTTCTTAAGGTAGAAGATTAAAGCAATGATTGTAAATTTTTCTTCTTTTCTAAATAAACATTTAATCATGTAAAATTGCCTTTAAGCACTGTTTTAGATGCATCCATAGTATTTGATACGTGGTGCTTTCATCTTTAAATTCAAAATATTTTTCAATGTTCTATGTGATTTATTCTTTGCCCCATATGTTATCAGAAGTATGTGTTTTCTTTAATTTTCCAACCATTTGGATATTTTCCTGTTATTTATATGTTATTGAGTATATGATTATTTTGTCTATGTTCATGAGAAATAATGACCTATAGTTTTCTTTTCTTATAATCTATTTATCTGCTTTTGGTACCAGGGTGATATTCCATGGTGTCAAAGATATACTTTGTATGATTTCAGTTCACTTAAATTTATTGAGATTTGTTTTTTCCCCCCAGAACATGATTGACCTTGGTTAATGTTCTATTTGCACACAAAAAGAATATCTATTCTCCTGCTGTTGAAAAGCATGTTCTGTAAATGTCAATTCATCTAATATATTTCATTGTATGATTCATGTCTTCCATGTCTTTGTGTACTTCTTCCATTAGATATTAAGAAAGGAGTGTTGAAATCCTCAACTAAAGTTGTTGATTTGTCTATTTCTCTTTCAAGCCCATCCATTTTTTGCATTAGATAGATAGAGATTATTTTATCTATTCTTAATACTCTTTGCATAAGTTTACTATTGTGAATAAGTGATATTATTTCCACTCTGCAGATGAGAAATCATACATCTGGAAAGATTTAATTTCTTACCAAATGACATACAACTCATAGTGTTCTAGCTGGCTTTTTTTCCCATGCATGTCTTTATTTTATTACTCATCTAACCATACACTGGATAAAGGGGGTTTTTGCAATCACGTGATCACAAGATAAAACCTATATAGTTATACAGTCACTATCAAAGATCAAGGCTACTGGATTACAGTTGAACAATTTCAGTTATTTCCTTCTGGCTATTCTAATATATTGGAAACTAAAAAGAAATGTCTATAAAATGATTCAGTGGTATAACCATTTGTTAAATCCTAACTTCTCTGTTACAACCCCTCCCTCTCATTTCATCATTCTTTCAATCTTCAGGGCTATCTGGGCAATGATCATTCCAACTTCTTCATGCTGAAAAAGGGTGTTGACATTACGAGTAGAGGAATGAAACTGGTTGATGTTCTTGGAGAAACTGGTACCTCTGGGTTTCAAGGTTTATCTGGCATAGGAACAATCTGGAGGGTCTAAGTTTCTGAAAAAAAAACTTAATAAGTAAAACTTTTATATAGTTTTAGACACAATCCAGGGTATTCTTTAGGGTGTTCAGGAATGCTGTTGGTTGGGGCTTGGCATACTGTGGCAATTTGCAATATCTGGCTGAAGCTTGCATGAGTAACCTCCAGAATTATCTCTTGACTCTATTTGAAATCTCTTAGCCACTGAAGGCTTATTTTGTTTCATTTCTTTTCCCCCTTTTGGTCAAGAAGGCATTGTCTATTCCATGATGCCAGGGCTTGGCCCATCCCTGGGAGTCATGTCCCACATTGCTGGGGAGACTTACACCCCAGGAAGTCATGTCCTGCATAGGGTAGGAGAGTAGTGGATTTATTTGTAGAGTTTGGCTTAGATAGAGAGAGGCCACATCTGAGCAGCGAAAGAGGTTCTCTGAGGGTGACTCTTGGGTATACTTATATGTAGGCTTAGCTAGAAATAAGTTGCAGACAGACAAGCCTCAAGATCAAGGGTTTGGCTCATTAAAATGGGAGTCCCTAGTGTTTGAGAGAACATCAGGAATTCACCATGTGTGGAAGTTTAATAATTCCATGTTTTATCTCCAGTCCTTCAAGGTACTTTGCAAATACTTTTTTATTATCTGCTCAAAATACTCTGGAATATATCCAGTTATTACATTAACCTACGCAGAATAACAAACTCTCACTCCCTATTCTAGGTTCCATGTAATTCGGTTGTTGAAATAAACTGACCATACAGATTAAATTAGATAGTGTGCTACAGAAAATTTAAATTTTGGACCAAATAAACATCTCTTTCTTTGCTCTCATATAGAAGTTGATGTTTCAAAATACAGACAATATCATCCTTTACCCTGTATTCTGATTTATCTTAGTCCTAACCAGATCCGTTTCATTCATATTTCTAATTGAAGTCTATCTTTTTCAGCATCTTTAACAGTTGTCATATGGAGTAATGATGACTTTCAGAGCTGCAGAACTCTAGCTCTGTGTCTTAGGTATCATACAGATACCCAGATTTCCAGGGAACTGCCAGGTTATATACAAACAGCACAGCAACTCAAAATTTAGAAATAGTAGTTAAAACCCAGGAATAACTGTTACTGCTGTAAGAGCTAAAAATCTAGGTCTTAATTTTCTTATAAGCATTTTATAAATGAAGCTATTTTCAGAAATAAAAACATGATAGTTGACTTATATTGTAGTCATCAGCCACCAACCGTAGCAGAAGTTTGGTTCTGTCTTACCTTTACACATTTACCAGGGATATGTTAATTACAATGTAGGACATAATTTATATAATTGCCTTGCTTCTCTCTCCCTTTTTTTTAAAGAAAAAAAAAACAGTTTTATTCACACACCATATAATCCATCCTAAGTGTACAATCAATGGCTCTTGGTATAATCACATAGTTATGCATTCACCACTACAGTCAATATGAGAACATTTTCATTTCTTCCAAAGGAAAAAAAATCCCATACCCCTTATATCCTACTATTTTTGACATTTAGCTTTGGGATAGTGCTTTAGCTACCATAACTACAGAGTATTACAATATTACTGTTAACTATAGACCTTAGTTTATATTAATTGTATTTTTTTCCTATACAGCTCCCTATTATTAATACCTTGTGGAAGTGATGTACATTTGTTCTAGTTCGTGTAAGAACTCTGTTATATTTAAACAATTAACCACCATGATTGTCCACTCTGGGTTTTGCTACATTGTACAGTCCCAGTTTTTATCCCCTAGCTTTCTTTCTGATGACATACATGACTCTAGCCTTCCGTTTTCAACTACCTTCACACTCTGCTGTGTTAATTACACTTACAATATTGTGCTACCATCACACAGTATCATGTTACTCATATCTGGACCTTTAAAATGAGCCTTATTGAACATTCTGTACTCCTTAATTATTGATTGCCAAATCTCTGCCCACTTTCTATATCTTGGTAACCTAGGTGCTCAAATTTAATTCTCAGAGTTTGCAAATTATAGCTAGTTCATATTAGTGAGACCATACAATATTTGTCCTTTTGTTTCTGGCTTATTTTACTCAACATAATGTCCTCAAGTTTCATTCACTATGTGCAAGCCTCATGATTTCATTGTTTTCTGCAGCTGTACAGTATTCCATCATTTGTTTACACCACAGTTTGCCCTTCCTTTCATCAGTTGATGGACCCTTGGGCACCTCCACCTGTTGGCAATCATGAATAATGCTGCCATAAACATCAGCGTGCAAATGTCTATTCATGTCCCTACTTTCAGTTCTTCGGAGTATATACCTAGTAATGGATTTTTTAGCTGGTATTGGAATTCAGGCCTTCACACTCCAGAATTGAATACTGTAAAAAAATTGTGTATGGTAAAATATTAAGTAAAAATTAGAAAGCTAAAACACTATGTTTTTTTTTAAAGAGAACAGGATACAGCTTGGAATCCAATAGTGGATATAACTCTGCATTGGATTATGGGTGGTTTTTCTTCTTTTTACAGTTCTGTGTTTTACAAGCATTCTACAATGAGAATAAAAAACTTTTACAAAAATGAAATCATTGTTTTTATTCAGCAGTATCATTTAAAAGAAGGCAAGCCATTGGATATATGCATGTTTAGTAAATTACTATGGTGTTTATCTGCACAATAATTTGCCATAATCTATTTAACCATATCCTTAATTTTCTCTTTAGAATGCACCTGAATTTGTTACAAATAATGCTGTGCTAAATACCATTGCATAAAATATTCGAATATATTACTGATTATTGTCTTAGCATAAATTCCTATAAGTGTATTTCTCTTTCAAATATACAAATTGTCCTATCTATTTTTAGTTTGTTTCTTTTGCCTTTTGACTGTTGCTTTATTTTTTTAACTGCTTAACCAAATGCCATGAAATGGGTTGGCTCCAACAATGGGAATTTATTGTCTTAGAGTATTGAGACACCAAGAAAGTCTATATCAAGGCATCATCAAAGTGATGCTTTCTCCCCAAGGACTGTGGCATTCTGGGGTTGGTTCCCAGTGATCCTGGGGCTCTTAGCCTATGACAAGTTGGCAGCATCTCCTGGTCTCTCTCTTTTCTTCAAGGTTCCTGTTGATTTCAGCTTCTGGATGCTTTCTCTGTGGCTTTCTTTCTTTCTCTGATTCTCATTCCTCTTAGAAAACACTCCAATAATAGGCTTAAGACACATCCTGATTGAGGTGGGCCACACCTTCTTAACTGCAGTAACCTCATCAAAGGTCCTACTTATAATGGGGTCACATCCGCAGGAATGGATTAAACTTAAGAACATGCTTTTTGGGGGTTACATACAGCTTCAACCCATCACAATTGCTTTATATGAAATCTATGCTTCTATAGAAAAAGAATACTGTCAAATAAGGTGCAGTATTATATTTAGTTTTTGGTTTTTTTTTTTTGTTTTTAGTTTTTTATTGGAATTGTTCACATACCAAACCACATATCCAAAGATCCAAAGTAGAGGGAGGGGCAAGATGGTGGAGTGGTGAGGAGCAGAATTTCGTCTCTCCCCTAGAGCAGCTGGCAATTACTCAAGAACTATATGAAACAGTGTTTTCGGGGTCTCCAGTAACCAGTCACACATTGGACGCAAGTTTGGAATTGGAGGAAAAGCTGAGATTGCAGTGAACATTGTAAGTTCCCCAGACCAGGGGTCTGGCGCCCCTCCCCACCCAGACCTCACAGACTGTCTTGCTGCCGGCTCGCTGAAAGAGGGGAAAAAAAAAAACAAAAAACAGCAATCTGCTGAGGGCAAGAAGGGAGGCTCAACCCAGCCTCAACTGCAGAATTAATTAACAGATTAATTAACTAACTTTGGGAGCTGGGGTGCTAAAGAAGGGCTGGGCTCTGAGAAGTAGGGGCATGTAAAAGCGGGCACCCATTCCCAGACTCCAAAAAAGCCATTTTTTTCCCCTACATTTTGTCCCTTCTGGCTTCTCACTGATCCCTTATCTTTTTGCATTTCAATAGCCCCCAGCAGGGGTGGAACTGAAGCTGTTGGAGAGTAATTATCAGACAATAGCCCAAAGCATATCTTTAAATGCTCTATTCTGACACTGACAAAACTTCCAGGCTGGGGAAAGACTTTTAAAAGAGACTCTTTTTTTTTTCTTTTTTCTTTTTCTTGTTTTTCTTTTCTATTTTTTTTTTAAATCTAAAAGTAATATATGTGGTTATTTTCTATCGGAAAGCCCAGGTTGGGGGACTAGGCTGGGCTTGGGGGAGACAGAGTACCCACAGCATCTTTGAGTTCCCTATTCACTACTGAAGGCCTCCACCTCCGTCTTTAATTGGCAACTCAGGCTGACCAAGGAATCTACCTGGAGAGGCCCCAAAGAGGAGAGGGGAGAAGGGAATAGTGCCCCTGAGAGACAACTGGAGTTCTGAGGATTGGGAGAGTGGAGGCAGGTCCAGCTCAACTGGCAGTCCTCCTTCTGGGAATTCAGACCCCAGGGGCTGGAATTCAGATTCTGGCTTCAGTCAGCCATGCCCCTGACAGGATCAGAGTCACCAGGAGAACTAAAGGCTCCATACCTCCTTACACTGGTGGGGGAGCTGTGGGCTGGCCAGCACCACCTGCTGGACACAAGAGGAAAAGCACCAATTCTAAAGGCCTCATAAGAGGGTCTCATTCTCAGGAAAACTCCATACCCTCCCAATGAGACCTGGGCCTCACTAGACTGGGAAAATATGACTAGGGTCGACCATATCTGAGGAGACCCACTCACAAAAAGGTTACATAGAGGCAGAGCAAGAAACAGAAAAAACAAGAGGGGAAAAATTCTGATCAACTTAATAGAACCTAAGTTAGAGGTCTAGAATAAGTTGAACTGAATAACAGAGGCCAGAGAACAAAGCCAACCAACAAGAAAACCACTAGGTAAAAGATAGAAAACAAGCTCCAAAATAAACTAATCAAGAAAATCAGATGCCTAGACAACTTAAGATAACAAGCCATACCAGGAAACACGAAAACATGGACCAGCCAAAGGAACAAACTAATAGCTCAGCTGAGATACAGGAGTGGAGGCAACTAATGCTAATTAAATTTGATGAAATGAAGGAAGATATAGCAAAAGAGCTGAAGGATATAAAGAAGACACTGGATGACCATAAAGAAGAATTCATAAACTTAAAAAAACAAATGGCAGAACTCATGGGAATGAAGGCCACAATGGAGGAGATGAAAAACACAATGGAGGGACACAACAGTAGATTTGAACAGACAGAAGAAAGGATCAGTGAACTGGAAAACAGGTCATTCGAATTCATACACACAAAAGAACCGATGGTGAAAAAAATGGGAAAATATGAGCAGGGTCTTAGGGAGCTGAGTGACAACATGAAACGCACAAATATACGTGTTATGGGTATCCCAGAAGGAGAAGAGAGGGGAAAAGGGGCAGAAAGAGTAATAGAAGACATATTCACTGAAAATTTCCCAACTCTTATCAAAGACAGAAAATTAGAGATTCAAGAAGTACAACGTACCCCAAGTAGAATAGATCCCAATAGACCTACTCCAAGACACTTACTGGTCAGATTGTCCAATGTCAAAGACAAAGAGAGGATTCTGAAAGCAGCAAGAGAAAAGCAATCCATCACGTACAAGGGAAGGTCAATAAGACTATGTACAGATTTCTCTGCAGAAACCATGGAGGCAAGAAGACAGTGGCATGATATATTTAAGATACTGAAAGAGAAAAACTGCCAACCAAGAATTCTACATCCAGCAAAACTTTCCTTCAAAAATGAGGGAGAGATTAGAACATTTTCCGACAAACAGACACTGAGAGAGTTTGTGAATAAGAGACCGGCACTACAAGAAATACTAAAGGGAGTGCTACAGGCTGATAGGAAAAGACAGGAGAGAGAGGGTTGGAGAAGAGTGAAGAAATGAAGATTATCAGGAAAGGTAAAAGGAGAGGAAAAAATAAGATATGGCATATAAATTCCAAAAACAAAATGGTAGTAGAAAGTACTGCCCTTATGGTAATAACACTAAACGTAAATGGATCAAACTCCCCAATAAAAAGACACAGACTGGCAGAATGGATTAAAAAACAGGACCCATCTATATGCTGTCTACAAGAAACTCACTTTAGACACAAGGACAAACATAGACTGAAAGTGAAAGGTTGGAAAAAGATATATCATGCAAACAACAACCAGAAAAAAGCGGGAGTAGGTATATTAATATCAGACAAGTTAGACTTCAAAAGCAAAACAATTAAAAGAGACAAAGAAGGACACTATATATTAATAAAAGGGTCAATTCATCAAGAAAACAAAGATCCAAAGTGTACAATCAGTTGCCCCCAGTACCATCATACCGCTGTGCATCCATCACCACAATTAATTGTTTAATTTTTAGAACATTTTCATTACTCCAGAAAAGAAATAGACAAAAAAAAAAGAAAAGAAAAGAAAAGGAAACTCAAATACTCCTGTATCCCTAACCACCCCCCCTCCATTGTTGACTCATAGCATTGGTATAGTACATTTGTTACTGTTTATTAAAGAATGTTGAAATACTACTAACTGTAGTATGTAGTTTGCAATAGGTATATATTTTTCCCTATATGCCCCTCTATTATTAACTTCTAGTTGTAGTGTCATACATTTGTTCTGGTTCATGAAAGAGATTTCTAATATTTGTACAGTTAATCTAGGTATTGCCTACCATAAGGTTTCCTGTTTTATACATTCCCATCTTTTAACCCCCAACTTTCCTTCTGGTGACATACATGACTCTGAGCTTCCCCTTTCCACCACATTCATGCACCATTCAGTACTGTTAGTTATTCTCACAACGTGCTACTGTCACCTCTGTTCATTTCTAAGCATTTAAGTTCATCCTAGTTGAACATTCTGCTCATACTAAGCAACTGCTCCCCATTCTTTAGTCTCTATATTTTGGTAACTTATATTTCATGTCTATGAGTTTACATACTATAATTAGTTCCTATCAGTGAGACCCTGAAATATTTGTCCTTATGTGTCTGGTTTATTTCACTCAGTATATTGTCCTCAAGGTTTCATCATCAACACATTTTTTTAAAGATGGTTTTGTTCACATGCCATACATTCCATCCTAAGTAAACAATTGATGGTTTTCTGTACAGTCACATATTTATATGGTCACCACTCTCACCGCTATCTATATAAGGACATCTACATTTCTTCCACAAAGCAGGACAAAGAGTCAAAGAAGGTAGAGAGGTGAAAGAAAAGAAAAAAGAGAGAGAGAAAAAAATGACAGCTAGGAAGCAGCAAAAGGAAAAATAAACTTAGATCAAAGTGGAATGAAGAGTCAGACAACACCACCAATGCCAAGAATCTCACACCGCTCCCCTATACCCCTCTCTTATCTGCATTTACCTTGGTATATTGCCTTTGTTACATTAAAGGAAGCATAGTACAATGATTCTGTTAATTATAGTCTCTAGTTTATGTTGATTGTATTTTCCCCACTTCCTCCCTATTTTTAACACCTTGCAAGGTTGACTTTCATTTGTTCTCCTTCATGAAAAAACATACTTGTGCATTTTACCACAATTGTTGAACACTCTAGGTTTCACTGAGTTATACAGTCCAGTATTTATCTTTCCTCTTTTCTTCTGGTGTCCCACATGCTCCTAACCTTCCTCGTTCAACCATATTCATAGTTATCTGTACAGTATACTTACATTGCTGTGTTACCATCACCCAAAATTGTGTTCCAGACCTCTCATTTCTCTTTTCCTATCAGTCTGTAGTGCTCCCTTTAGTATTTCCTGTAGGGCAGGTATCTTGTTCACAAACTCATTGTCTATTTGTCAGAGAATATTTTGAACTCCTCCTCATATTTCAGGGACAGTTTTGCCAGATATAGGATTCTTGGTTGGTAGTTTTTCTCTTTTAGTATTTTAAATATATCACACCACTTCCTTCTTGCCTCCATGTTTTCTATTGAGAAATCCACACATAGTCTTATTAAGCTTCCTTTGTATGTGATGGATCGCTTTTCTCTTGCTGCTTTCAGGATTCTCTGTTTGTCTTTAATGTTTGGTAATCTCATTATTAAGTGTATTGGTGTAGGCCTATTCAGATCTATTCTGTTTGGAGTACTCTGTGCTTATTGGATCTGTAATTTTATATCTTTCATAAGAGATGGGAAATTTTCATTGATTATTTCTTCTATTATTGCTTCTGTCCCTTTTCCCTTCTCTTCTCCTTCTGGGACACCAATGATACATACATTCTTGTATTTCATTTTATCTTTAATATCCCAGAGATGTTGCTCATATTTTTCCATGCTTTTATTTATCTGTTCTTTTGTGTGTAGGCTTTCAGGTGCCTTGTTCTCCAGTTCCTGGGTGTTTTCCTCTACCTCTTGAGATCTGCTGTTGTATGTTTCCATCATGGCTTTCATCTCTTGTGTTGTGTCTTTCATTTCCATAGATTCTGCCAATTGTTTTTTTGAACTTTCAATTTCTGCCTTATGTATGCCCAGTGTTTTCTTTATAGCCTTTATCTCTTTTGCCATATCTTCTCTAAACTTTTTGAATTGATTTAGCATTAGTTGTTTGAATTCCTGTATCTCAGTTGAAGTGTAAGTTTGTTCCTTTGACTGGGCCATAACTTCATTTTTCTTAGTGTAGGTTGTAGTTTTCTGTTGTCTAGGTATCTGACCTCCTTGGCCATCCCAATCAGGTTTTCCCAGACAAGAACAGGCTCAGGTCCCAGAAGGAGGAAATATTCAGTATCTGGTTTCCTGGATGATGTGTCTTAGAGGATTGACACACCCTGTGCTTTTCTGCCCAGCAGGTGACACCTGTCTGCCTCTCACTCCAGACTGGTGTAAGGAGGTATGGCCCATGGTTATTTTCCCCAGGCTCTGGGGTCTGGAATGGAAGGTGGGTAGTAGAGCTGGGCCCCACCTCTTTCCTCTTGGGAAGATATGCTCCCCAGAGAGAGGTCATTTGCATAAAAATAGGCTCTTTGTTTCTCTGACTCTGCTATCCCCTTGTCTGGGTCAGAGTGCTGTGAACTTAAAATGGCTGAGAGTTTCTCTACTGCAGAGCACTGTAAGTTGAAAACAGTTGAGGCTTTCTCCTCTGAGCCACCCAGGTTGAGAGAGAGAGAGAAAGGGACAGAAAGCCCCATTTCAGGGTCAGTGTATGGCCCCCAGATTCACCCCTTGACCAGAGATAGCACCTGATCCTTTGGGCTCCCCATCCCAAGACAGATACATTCCCTGGCTCTCCAAGGTCAGTTGCCACCAAAAGCCTGTCTGCTTGTTGGGGATTTGCAGTCTGTATTGAGCAGTTAATGTTAAAACCCCAGTTGGAGCTGGGATGAGCATATTCACTTGCTCAGAGAGTGCTGCTCTCTAGCACCACAAGGTTTTGCAGTTCATGCTGCCATGAGGGAGGGGCTCTCAGCATGGGTCCATGGTTTTTACTTACAGATTTTATGCTGCAATCTTGGGCATTCCTTCCAATTCAGGTTGGTGTATGATGAGTGGACAGTCACGTTTGTCACCCTGCAGTTATTCCAGGTTATTTACTAGTTGTTCCTGTTGTTCCAGGGAGTTTAACTAGCTTCCACTCCTCTCTATGCCACCATCTTAGCTCTATTCTTATATATTTAGTTTTAAAGAAATATTTTATTGAGCCCAAGCAGAAAGAAGATACACAGAAAAAAAATAGCTATCTCCAACACCAGAAGTTACACTGAGTTTTCATTTTTTAAACTAAGGAACAGAAGGCAGACAAAGAGGGAAAACTTAAAAATTCTGAAATCTCATTATCTCTTATTTAACTAATTGACACTCTATGTGAATGTGATTTTATTAAATTACCTAAAATATTTTTTATAAAACTTGACACCCACTCTGACATAAGGCTAGGTGATTTTTTTTTTCTTTAAAAGGAAATGAAAACAGATTCTACGCACATTCAAAATCACTCTTATCCCCTTGGACCTCGGGGCTGGAAGCTAATGACTGATGAAAGTTATAAGAAACAAGGGACTACAGAAGTTTTTAGTTTATAAAAAACAAGACATTGGGCTCCTATAGTCACAGGTATTCAAAATATTACAAATCAAGGTCATATATTGCATTGCTTTGGTTAACTTAAGCTTCTGGGGATTACTTCATATTTTACCTTTAATTTAAGCAGTTTATTTTTTAAAAGGAAATTCATATTTCTAATATCACATTTATTCTTAGTAAAGAAGCTTATGTTATGCTGTTTGTTAAAGAATATTTGAAGAATTAAGGTGTTGTATTTTGCTAATGCTGCCATTATGCAAAATACTAGAAAAGGATTGGGTTTATAAAGGTGGTTTATTTGGTTACAAATTTACAGTCTGAAGGCCATGAAAATGTCCAAATTAAGGCATTAACACAAATATACCTTCACCAAAGGAAGGCCAGTAGTGTCTGGAAAACCTCTGTTAGCCGAGAAGGCATGTGGCTGGCATCTGCTGATCCCGTAATGTGTTTAAGCTCCTCTCTCAGCTCCTGTGCATTCTTCAAAATGTTACTCTTAGGGTGTTTTTTCTTCTCTTGGCCATCTCCAAAATGTCTCTCTTTGCTATAGCAACAAGCTCCTTCTGTCTGTGTGCTCTTATAGGACTCCAGTGATTTAATTAAGACCTACTCTGAGTGGGTGAGGTCCATACCTCCATGGAAATAATTCAGTCAAACATTTCACCCACAGTTGATTGAGTCACATCTCCATGGAAACACTTAGAGGATTCCAACCTAATCAACATTAATATGTCTGCCCCCACAAGATTGCCTTAAAGAACATGGCATTCTGGGAGACATAATACATCCAAACCTTCACATAAGGGAAAAGCAGTTTTCTAATTATTTTGTTACCCAAACAAACACATTCACATTTCATTCTATTTTCTTCTAATCCATTCCCCATTCTTTAACCTCTCTCCATCCTTGACTATGTGATATCTATTCAGTTTTCATGAGGTTGTACTGATGTTTACCTGTATTTAAAGGCACACTTTATTTTATTCATTACATGTTATTCTTATGATGAAAGATTGTGGATCAAAATGAAATTCTTTTCATTTAGGCTTTTTCCAGATGGTATTAGGAAATTTTATCAATGCCTTAATATTCTTGCAGGTTCATTATTGGGACCTATTCAATTAAGTTTATCTTATAAATTGAAGGTTTTTTGTGGTGAGTTCGCTGGATTTTGAACCAGTGGATATCCATACAGGAAAATCACAGCCCTTTTTGTACCAAAACTTACCTACTATTGAGGCATTAATTTTGTTCAACTTTTGGTTGGCTGACATACATACACACATAAACATGCTCAGATGCATAAACACATACGTATATATGTGTGTGTATATAAATGTGAGTATATATATGTGTGTATATATATGTTTCTGATTTCTTACATACATGAAAATGTATTTTCTTTGCTTTCAAACATGAAAGAAAATATGGTATAAAAAATTTCTTACAAAACCTCTTTTCCTCCAACTCAGTAGATATTGTTACACTGGGCTCAGATTATCTGTGTTTCAGATAAGTGTGAGATTAATTTTTTTAAGTAACCAATTTTGTTTTTGTTCTTATTTGTTTATTTTATTCTTTTTCCTTTATAAATTTCCTTTCTTTTTTTTTTTTTTCCATATAGGGCATTTTGTTTTATTTGTAATACAAAAATTATACTAGAGTAAATATGCTACTCTTTTCATTTGTTTTGCCTGAAACTTGATAAGTTATTTTAACTCTGTTACTTATCTATTGCTGCCTAACAAATTACAAACATAGCAACTTAAAACAACATGCATTTATTATCTCACAGTTTCTGTGAGTCATGGTCTAGACATAGCATGGGTGGTTCTCACTGCAATCAAAGTATTGGTCAGGCTACATTCTCCTTTAGAGGCTTGCATTCATGTTCTTGCAGCGGGATGACTGAGTGCCCTGGCTTTTTTATGTCTAGGGCCTGGAGGCCACCCACAGCTCCTAGAAGACATCTGATTCCAGAGGTCCTCTCACAACACGTCATCCTATTGCTTCAAGCCAGCAAAGTGAATCTCTCTCTCTAGTGCTCTAAGACAGAGTTCATATATTGACGTTAGCGTAAGAGTAACATCCCATCACCTTTGTTACATAACATACCCTAATTAACGGAGTGGCATCCCATCACCGTTGCCATATTAGAAGTAAGTCACAGGTTTCACTAGCCCTCAAAGGGAGAGGATTATAGAAGATGTGACTCCATAGGGGTCACTTTAGGGTAACAACAAACCCACTTGCTTTCAGTTCAGGAAAATTTTCTTCAATCTGATTATTGGTTCTGTTCCAAATACTTCATTTTCTTCCTCAGCCACAATGGCAATTCATAGTTTTCTTAAGGTGAAATTCTGAGGTAGGACTTCTTAGACGCCAGTGACAGGAATTCAATTCTAACTAGCCTAAGCAAAACCAGGAATTTAGTGATAAGGTCCTGGAGAAATTTAAGGAACACAGACAAGGCAAAGTCAAAAAGAGCAATGGAAAAGGCCAGAATGTGGCAGAAATAAATGAAAGTGAGAAACATCCCTCCTTTTAGTGGTCCTTGTCTCACATTTCTGCCTTGCTCTGAACGTTGGTTTTGTTTCTTTTTCGTGTCTCATATTGGGCTCCTCTGCCTCAGTTCACTTGAGGATTAAATGAGCTAGTATACATAAAGCCACTGAAACGGTATTGGCACATTGTGAGTTCCCAGCAATTGTAAGCTGATGTTTTTATTATTTTGTTAATTTTATAATTATTGTGTCTTGTATATTCTAGCTGCAGCCATAAATGTTTGAGAGGAAAAGCTGTGTTGTTAAATAAGTTTGAACAATGCTTTAGAAGCAATCTCATAGCTTTTCATTAGAATTTCAATTTTCTGTCCTCTTTGCAAAATTGTTATTGCTCTGTCTTTTGCTTATGCTTTCTCTAAGATCTAGAATTTTTCACTCATTTGACTTTCTACTATGCCAATTGTCCAAATACTCATTCCAATGTAGGGTTTAATTCTGCATCTCCATTTTTCTTTCTTCTAAAAACCTTCTTTTCCCATTGTTTCCCCTTTCTTCTTATCCTCTTGCTCTTTCCATCATCTATTCTCTTCTTATGGTTCTATGCGAAGCCATACTGCTTGTATCTTCCTAAGAATATCAAAGATTTTCCTAAACTTGTTTCTGGTCCTTAGAACAAATATTTTTCAGAGATAGTTTTCTCCTCTGAGCTCTTATGCTGAATTTGTTTTTATCCTAATTTGAAAATCCCTAACCTCCATGCACTCATAGCTTTATGTTTGGGTTCTCTTATCTAATACAATGAAGTGAGACCTCTTCAAAGCAGGTGGATAGTAGATGCTGTCAGTTTCCCACCCAAATGACTTCACAGCTCACATCCCTGGGCAGGCTGTGATTCTACCCCTGAAGTCTTTCTCTGGCATGTTAGGGCACAGAAATTCTGGGAGTTCACATCCCTGGTAGTACCTCTCATCTGATATGAGAGTTGTCCAACTTCTCACCCTCTCAGGTGGACAATTGTGAGGCATGTCCTAAGTTCTCTCCTAGAGATCTGCAGTGGGTCTAAGCACTAGTTTCTCACACCAAAACTCGCCATGAATGCACTCTTATTGGCTGCCTCCCTTTCCCTGTATCACTTCCTCAGACTCTTATTGGAGCTTCCTGGGATCCCCTCCCAAATAAGTTAATTGTACTCCAATTTTCTCACGCTCTGCTTCTAGGGGAGTCCGTCTACATTATTTTCTATCATCAAATTGGAGAAAGATTTCCGTTGAGTGCTGACTGAGTTATTGTTTTAGATTTAGAGCTGGAAGCAAAGTGATGTATATTTTTCATAATTTCAAACAGGTTTTCATTCAGCTCTGCTTTGGAATGAGATGGATTCATCTCCAATCACCACTCTCTGACACCAAACAGACAAAAGGCATGAAAACGATAATCATCAATGTACTCTGTTTTCTGGGAGTTTCCAAACTTTGCCTCATTCATGATCCTTTACTTGTAGGGATTATAGGTCCTAGGGTGCTGTGCTACTTATCTTCCTGCTTCCTTTCTGTTGTTTTCTGAAATTCTCCATCTCCAACTAGGAAAGGAACAAGAGGTACCAACAATTCTTAAGTGCAAATAGCCTGCCCCAAAGGGCAGCCGCCTCAATGGAGGTGGGCTGACACCCAGTTTTCTTAGGCATTCATTTCTTTAATAAATATGTGGTGCCCTGGACTCACTGTGGTCACTTACCATTTCAGTCCTCCAGAAACTCACAATCTAGTGTTTCTCAATTGCATCTCCATCATTAGACATGCTGCATCAAGATGACTTAGATGACAGATTCCTGGATCTAGCCCATAATTTCTGAAACCACAGGTATTTCTTACAAATTCTAAAGTTTGTGAACCACTCTGAGCCACATTTTACTTCTTAACTAAGAGAACACCCAGAGAAAGACAAAAAAGACCTTCTAATCAAATCATTTTTCAATCCAAATCCATTAACATTATGTAATTTAAATTAGGTAATTTAATTACTTAATAGTGACAGTCATTGTCCCTACCCTACCTCCTTGGTAAAAAACACTTAAATATTGGCTTTTTTGTTGATGTAATTTTTCTGCAATACATCCTCATGTAGCTTCCTAAAAAGGGGTGTGTAGGAAGGTTTTTCTGAGTCCTTGCTTGTCTGAAAATATTTACTTTCGTATTTGGCAGGGTATAATGTAGTTCAAAGTAATTTTCCTTAGAATATCAATGGCACTATTGTACTGACTTTTAGCATCCAGTATAGCTTGAAAAAATGCCAGTCTGGTTATGTTTTTATTTAGGTGATCAGTTTTCTCTCTCTAGAAGCTTCAGGATCTTTCATTTATCTTTGGGGTCTTGCATTTTTACAATGATATGTCTAATGTGGGCTTCTTTTTATTCATTGTGCTGGAACACAATGGGCACTTCAAGTTTAATGCTCTGTATCTTTTGTATTTTTTGCCTCAGGAAATCTCGTTTATTATTTTTTCAATAATTTATTTCTTTTCCAATTTCTTCTTTTTGTTTTTCTGAGAATCTAAATATTTTGGATGCTGGAACATTTATATTGGTTCCCATATGTAATATCTTTCCTTATACATTCCCTCGTTTTCTTATTCCTTTTTTCTCTATGTTCTGGCTGATTTCTCAGTTTTATATTTATTTTTTCATTATATAAATTTCTAATTTCAGCCATTATGCATTTAACCTGTAGGAAACAATTCTCACTCTCTGCTATTATTATTCAATTTCATTGTGTCCTTATTTATTGATATACTATCTTGACTTTTTCCACATTTATTAATGAAGTTTCTTTTATTTTAAGGTATCCTCTATTCCCATTTCCTCCAGGATTCATTTTCCCCCACTGCATGCTCATATTTGCTTTTCTCCTTTATGCTGCTGCTTCTGATTTCAAAAATAGCAATTTTTGATTATTCATTCATATGTAAGAAAAAAATCCCTGCTGGTTGGTATGGATTTATTTTTCTGCTATTGAATGGTTTGTGTCTCCATTGACCCTATAGGAAATAGTAATTCCTGCAAGAGTCTAGGCATAGGTTGAGTTTTAGTTTTAAATTTTGAGTAATGATAGGAGAGATTATCTGTTTTATCTCTGATTAGAAAGTTTCATGGGAAACTTAGAGTGTCTACATCAGGATCTACTAGTCATATGCCAATTAAAAGCAGAATTGGATCTTGAATTTTTCAAATTAAGTTTACAAAGTTGGCTCTCAAATCCGTAAACTATGTAATAACTTTGGCCAGGTATCAGTTCCTGCCAACCTGTGTAAAGTTTTCTCTTCACTGTCAATTTCCTGGTACACATATTGGCCCTAATTGGAAAAAAAAAAAAAAAAAAAAAAGATTCTATCTAACAAAGGTGATGGACTGGTACTTCCAGGCCATTATTTGCACATCCTGGGAGGTATTTTAAGGCTGAGGCTTAAGGCAAAGTATTTTTAATCACCTGCAAAGCAAGTAAGCAAGTTATACTGGAGTAATTTGTTAAGCAATTTTTTAAAAAAAACTTTTTTGTCTAGTGGAATCCTTAAATAGGAGCTAAACCATCTGAGTCAGGCATTTCAGGTGGAATACCACGGTGCGCATCTGCCGAATAAAGTTGTTGTTGAAACCCTCCCTGTTGACTTCTAACCTCAGGGTCCATGTAAGGCCCCTCATTCATTAAGCAGTTGATTCCATTAGGAGCAGGCTGTGTCTGGGATCCTGGGGACCCTGCACCTGGCCTGCTTTATTCCTGACAAATCATCTGATTTTACTGATAGCCACCTGGAAAATTACATTTAGGGCAGGGGTCTAAGGCACACATCTTAAAACCCACTTTCCAAAAGGATTGGCAAAAGAAAACCTACCCAGAAGAGTCTCCTTAGCAGACAGTCCCTAGATACAGATAACCTTTTTTTTAAACACGTTTAAATTGTGAAATATAACGTATACACAGAAAAGTGATAAATTTCAAAATACAATTTAACAAGTGGTTATAGAGCAAATTTCAAAGTATAATATGGGTTACAGTTCCACAATTTCAGGCATTTTCTTCTGGCTGTTCTAACGCATTAGAAACTAAAAAGAAGTATCTCTATGATGATTTGGTAGTCATAATCATTTGTTAAATCCTGACTTCTCTGTTACAACTCCTTCCTCTCATTTGATCATGTTTTCAGTCTTCAGGGATATTTGGGCAATGACCATTCTAACTTCTTCATGTTGAAAAGGGGTGTCAACATTATGGGGTAGGGGAGTGCAATTGGTTGATACTCTGTGAGAGACTGGTACCTCTAAGTTTCAGGGCTTATCTGGCGTAAGAACAATCTGGAGGTTTTAAGTTTCTGGAAAATAAACTTAGTAAAACTTTTATAGAGTCTTAGATGGAACCCTGGGTTTTCTTTAGAGTTTTCAGGAATACTTTGGTTGGAGCTTGACATACCCTGGCTGCTTGTAATATCTGGCTGAAGCTTGCATAATAGTAACCTCCAGAATGACCTCTCAACCCTATTTGAAATCTCTTAGCTACTGAAACCTTTTTTTTTTTTTTTTCATTTCTTTTCCTCCTTTTGGTCAAGAAGCCATTGTCAATCCCAAGTTGACAGGGCCAGGCTCATCCCTGGGAGCCATGTCCCACACATTGCCAGGGTGACTTACACCCCTGAAAGTCATGAGAGGCAGATCTTTAAAGGCATGACCCAAGATTACTTTGCCAAGTTCATTCTGCTATTTTTTCTCTTTGGGTATTTTAAATGAGGCAAGTTTCTCTTCCAGCTCTCACTTCAGAGGGGGCAGGGACAGCTCCCTGCCTGCTATCAAAAACCTTCAGCAACCCCTTTGCTAGAGCTTCTTGTCAACTCCCATATTCCTCAGTCCCCCAGGCCTCATGTGATGGTTGTGGGGTGGTGTCTGGCATTTCTAGAATAGCAATGCATCTGACCCCATAGCAAGTCTTCTTTCTGGCTGCCACATTAGATCAAAAACTGAGTGGGATTATCCCTTCAGGAGGCAGTTCTCCTTTTGCAGTTGTTAGCAGGTGTTGCTGAACTGATTCACACTCTCTGGGGAGATGGGAAGCACGTCTGTGTCAGTGGGAGAGATTTGCTTTGGGTTAGCAGTGAAGATACCACACCTACACACACTTCACACAGTTCCCAAAACTTCATCCAGAGCTCTAAAGTGGCAGAGGAAAATTGGTGAAAAGTGTTTACCTTCGGGGGCAGAAGGAGCAGAGAGCCCCTAATTACCACAGAAAAAGAAAGATACTTTGTCAATTATTTTTCCAGAGTCAATGGAAAGCTTGAGGACATTCCCTGAAGTTGAGTCAGGAAGCTTATTTTGAATAGAAATAAAAAAATTACAAAAGATTTCTGCAGTCTTAGAAATGAAACTATCTGTGACCCTGTTTCTTCAGATTCTCAAGTATGGAGACTTGAGGCTTCTGTGGCCTTCACAGTAGCTTAGGTTTTATGAATTCAAGTCCTCAAAAATTGTCCCCTCTGTAGAGTCCTACAGTTGCATATAACTGATTATAGCCGATTGGAGGTAGGGATGATTTAGTGAAAAATTAGAATGGTTAAATGATAGCTTTCACATAGATTATGCAGCCTTATTGCTTTCAAGAGCAATCAATTACTTGAAACCAGACCAACTAAAGTACTATGCAGTACAGTTCCTTGGAAAACAAGCTTTAACATATAACTTTCAGATAGTTTATAATTCACATGTCAATTAACCAATATAATTTGTGTGATAATTGGTTGCATGCCTTGGCCTCTTGGAAACAATTTGGAGTAGTAAGTTTCTTTTTGGATTGGTGGAACCTGGGTTTAAATTCTTTCCATACCACCTATTAGCTGTCAGATTTTGAGTCACTTAGCTGCACAGAGCTGCAGTTACTCATATCTCAGTTTGACAAAATGCACTCACATTGCAAGGTTGTTGATAGGAATAAATTTAAAAAAAAATGCATTCCCAATGGCTGTAAACTTTTTAAAAATGCATGTCAGATTCTCACTGCATAGAATAAAATCTAAATACCATGCCAGGGCCTACAGGACTGTGCCTGCTTTGCCTTCTCCTCCAGCTCATCCTCTGACCCCCATGCTCAGCTCTCCAACCCCCTTGGCTTGTCTGGTTCTCACAGTGCTATCAGCATCAGTGGTATCTCCATAGAGATGCCTTCCCTCAGCACCCTGCTTAGAGATGCTTTCCCTCTTTATGTAACATAGTTTTCACCAGCCTTACCCCATTCATTCATTCATCTAACAATATTTACTGAGCACCTATGATGTGTCTGGCATTGTTCTAGTAGCTAAGAACATTGGACAGATGACTCCCCAAAAGTCCCTATTTCATAGCACCCCCATTCCCATGCAAATATCAAGCAAGTAACAAGATAATTTTAAATAGTAGAAGAGCTATTAAGAAAATAAAATGAGGATGGGGTGAGGTTGGGCAGACAGGACTGGTATAGATTTGGTAGCCAATGTCCCTTAGGAGGTGATTTTGAGCTAAGACCTTGATTCAATCCAAAATCTTGTAACAAAAAGGACATACGAACCCCTAAAAAGAAGACTTTCCCATTCTGCTATATGTTAAAGGAGCAGGGTGTTTTGTGACTAAAATAAACCTGGGTACAAATGTTCTTTTTCCAGACAAACCTGAGCTGTCACATTCCCTCTATCCCACTGAGTTCCTTGACTTTAGATGGGCAGTAAAATTTTCTCAGGAAACCATCATGACTATTGGGAAAAAGGCCTATAATAAGGTCTAAATTCATGAGGCTTTAACTATTTACTATTTCAGAAGGGGAATCTTTGAAAACACTGATTTAGATGTGTGGCTGTTGTTCTTTACTGCCATAGAGAAAGCTGCAAGTCTTTTTTCATCATTGCTGGTGTTTTTCCCTTGCATATATGTGTCTCCAAGACACCTACAGCACGACCGTCAGCAGGGCCTTCCTCACTGAATGTGTGGATGGTCCTTCTGTGAGGTCTGCTGCTGGTAGCCTTGCTTTCAGCATCATTAAGGGTTTATTCGAATGGAGCCATCCCAGTTCTGACTGCTTCAGGCCAGTGGGTCTGTCCGCAGTGGTTACTTCTCCCTCTATGCCTTACAGTCATTCTCTCACTGCTTTCATATGTCTTATGGGAGTTTCTTCTCTTCCCAGTGTAGTACTGTGAGAATATTTTTCTTAAATCCTCACTTAAAGAGAATTATGAACCATTGGGAAAAAGCTCTTCTGTTGATTAGGCTTTTTTCCTCCATTTGGGGGAAATCAAATGACTGAAATACAAATTGATTTGAACAGTTCTTAAACATCTTTTTTTCAACATTGACAGGAATTTTGCCTCTGCATTTTGATTTTGCACATTGAAAAAAGTCAACCAGAAAGACTCTTATCCACTAAAAAGTAGAAATTTCAAGAAGCAGCTTAAATACAAACCTGCAAAACTGATTATGATGAAATGTCTTTTGCATGCCTGATCTATAAACACATCTAATGGATCACTCAAAGGATGAGGGAATTATTATTGTCAAATAACATTCTTGGAAAGGAAGTTGCAAATTCAATTTTTACCTGTCCCAAAGAATTTGAAGAGGTTGTCAAATATGGTTTTAAAAAATTCAGCACTTCCATAGACCCACATTAAAATTTGGGGGAGAAAAGAGCGACAGGGTAAGGTATATATAGTTTTGCTGATAGGCTATGCATGCACGCCAAAGAAATATTCACACACTTCATGTAAAGCATAACGTGAGCTACTTCAGATTAGTGGTAGAGTTCAAAACTGTTCTTCCTAGTGTCACACACTTCAGGAGCAAGAGAGTCCTTTTACAACACCATCACTCCTTAAGTTTACCAAATACCCTCATCCTCTGAGTGGGTCATTGGAAGGTTAGCTCTCCACATGAGTTAGTTTGGATAGGGCCTTGTGTAAATGTCAAGGCAAAGAAACATCACTCCAAGCCAGATGATGGAAATGAGAGGGACTACAGAGTTTGGAATTATCTTGACTTAACTGGAAGGTCAACTAGATAATGACTCAGAATGCAACCAGTTGCCTTGAACTGATGTCTGAAGATTTTCTCTCTGCAAAAAGTTCATCATTCTTCAATCTCATCTTTTCCTGTCTGTGTGGCCCTTCTTTTCCAGCCTTCTCTATTCTATTGCATTCTATAATCTCTCTGTGAGTGTGGGAAACTCACTCTGCCAGAATACATAAGAATCTTTGCACCACTCTACAAAATGTTTTAGTTTGCCAGCGAGGCTGCCATAACAAATACCAAATGATGGCTTTTCTTGAACAATAGGAATTTATTGTCTAATGACTTCAGGGTTTAGAAGTCCCAACACCAAAGCAAAGTGTTGGCAAGACCATGCTTTCTTCCTCAAGAGTGTAGCATTCTGGGGCTGGCTTGCCACTTCCTTGGGGTTCCTTGGCCTGCATCTCTGCCTCCTGTCACATGGTGATCCTTCTCTCCTCCTGTCTGTTTTTCTGGCTTCCACTGACTTCTGCCTTCTAGCATTTTCCTATGGCTTTCTAACTTTCTTGGCTTCTGGTTTCTTCTCTTTATAAGGCCTTCAGTAATATGGATTAAGACCTACCCTGATTCAGTTGGACACACCTTAATTAATAATATCAACTTCAGAATATCCTATTTACAAATAAGTTCATACCCACAGGCATGCAGATTGAGATCATTTCTTTTGTTCAGGTACATAATTCAACCTAGCACACATGGGTAGCAACTGAACTTCATAGTAGAGTTTCTGTTATTTGTTTCTGGTTCCAAACTGTATCATTCATATTTAGCTATTTGGGGGAAAGGGTTGGAGATGAACAGACAGAGGCTTTTAGGTATAAGCCAAGGAATTTATTGAGAACCAAAATGGAAAACAACAATGTCACGTGACTGCTAGATCGAAAACAAGTAGTAAAGAAGTTATCAATGTGATTAAACCTGCTGTACTGTAATGTAAAAAAATGACAAATTCTTCTCATCCCTAAGTTATACCACTTTGTAATGTATTTTGCTGCTCCTCCCATTGAGATGCGGAGTCTGTTTCTTTACTCCTTGAATCTCAGATCAGCCATGGTACTTGCTTTGGTATTTAGTACATTAACATGTGTGATACGAGCAGAGGTAACTTGTAGTGCTCGCTCTCTCTCTCTCTCTCTCTCTCTCTCTCTCTCTCTCTCTCTCCTCTCTCTTTCTAGCTGACATAGAACAGAGATGAGTTGTCCCATTTGAGACTCCCTAGACCAGGAGTTGACACATTTTTTCTATACACGGCAAGATAATAAATACTTCAGATTTTGAAGTTCACATACTCTCTGTCACAACTACTCAGTCCTGCTGTTATAGCACAAAATCAACCATAGACAAGAAGTAAACAAATGAGTATCGTTGTGTGCCAATGACACCTTTTAAAAATAAAAATAGGGAGCAGGCCAGATTTGACCTACAGGTGATAGTTTACCAATCCCTGCTCTAGACCAGCCACCTACCAAATACCCAAATGATAAGGGAGGCCATTCTAGATCATCCAACCCTAGCCAAACCTCCAGCTGAGTGTAGAGACCACCAAGCAGACACAGACCAGAGAACCCACCCAGGTGACCCCTGGCTCACAAAATAAACTGTTGTTTAAGCCTCTTTATATTGGAGTGGCTTGTTACTCAGAAAAAGCCAATGATAGATGTCTTCTCTTAGGACTTGTATGCTAATTTGTTTATAAACTCAATTACCAATAAAGAAGGGGTGTTTAGTGATGCTTCGAAGGATTATTGGCTTATTGGCTTAAAGGCTTATAAATTACAAAATTCATGTCAAGGCCAAAAAGGAGATGGAACCAATCTCTTCAGAAATGGCTGCAGCCCAATTTTTGATTTCCTAAGAATTTAAGATTCATCAGTCTACAAAGTTCACTGGAGGGAAGATCTGGAATATATCTTTGCAAAGAACATTCTTATGAAGCCCATGCAGCAGCATCTTGAGTTTTGGAAAATTTGAAATAATTACAAATGAAAGACTGCTTGGCTACTGTGTTTATATAAATTATAAATATTGGGTATATAATTTTACTCAATTATAATGATATTGGGTAAGAACTGCTACTTTGTGTGATAATGGACAGGGACGGTTTTGAGATCTATAGCCAGGGGCTCACAAACAAAAGTGCCAAATTAGATTCATATATCCCAACCTATATAGCCACACTTCTCATAGTAATCTTGCTATTTTATATCATTTCTCTTCCTTGAAATTCTAAACTGTCACCTTTAAAACCTGACTGTTTATTATAACTTGTCATTCTTCAAGTCCAGAACTATTACAAAAGGTTACATATGAGATATTCTTTTAATGCCAGGATTTGCTACAAATCATAATTTCTTCTTTTCACTGGGAAAAGAAAGGGGTGGAGGACAAAGATGACAGGGAGTACCTGTGCTTAGTTACATATGATTTGAGACTAGAGTTAATAGCATGAAATATATTCATACAGTGAACTTCTGCAAATGTGAAATTCCTGTGCTTCTGGATCAAAATTCATTACCAATGGAAAAGTGTAAAACCAGAGATGAATGGGAAAACCTGCTTGAGAGCATAACAAGTTTGAAAAATAAGGAGAAACAGAAGCTAAAACTAAAAGGAATGATCTGGCATTAAGAAAGTTTAGGTAGATTATGTATATTTAAAATTATTATATAAATTTAAAATTTTATACATATATATAAACACATATATCCACACATATAGCAGATAATTAATATATGGAATAAACTATATGAGAACTTAAATGCAAAAACATTTATATATATTCAAACAGGAGAATGGCAGCATTCAGAGGAAAAAGTTATACAAGTTCAAATTTACATTGGAGCTGGCCATAGGACCTCCCTCCTTCTCCAAACGTTAACATATACATTTTTAAAACCTCGGTTCAAATTCATGTCACTTTGATTCTGACTTAAGAAATAGTAAAATAAAAAATTGTTTTACATTGGAGTAATTTGGAAATGATCTCCATATTAAAGGAAAAGGTACTGTGGTGTATTGAAGCTGTATGTACCCCAGAAAAACATGTTCTTAAATTTAATCCATTCCTATGGGTCTGTCCCCATTGTAAGCAGGACCTTCTGATGAGGTTACTACAGTTCAGGTGTAGCCAACCTCAGTCAGGATGGTTGTTGATACTGTTACTAGGGTCTTTTATAAAAGAAAGAAATTCAGAGAGAGAGAGAGAGAGAGAGAGTGCCACAGATGGAGCATCCAGAAGCTGAACATCAGTGGCGCACAGAAGAGAAGGGAGAGACCAGGAGATACCACCTGTGCCTTGCCATGTGACAGAGGAGCTAAGAGTAGCAGGCAGCAAGTCCCAAAATGCCAGTCTTCAGGAAGAAAGCATCACCTTGATGACACCTGGATTTGGACTTTCTTTTAGCTTCAAAATTGTAACTAATAAATTCCTATTGTTTAAGCCAACCCATTTCATGGTATTTGCTTGAGCAACCTAGCTAATGAAAACAGGTACAATTGCAAAAAAGACAATTTTATTACTCTCAAACTAGTAAGGAGAGTCATGCTAACTAACCTGCATCAACCCTGCTTTCCTTTCACTTACAGACATTAACCAATGTGTCCAGCATTGTGTCATAGGTTCACTCATTCATTCTATTGTTTATCCCACAACTATATATTGAGTGCCTACTCAGTGTCAGGCATCACGTTAGGTGCTGGTGAAACAAAGGGGAGAAAAACAGCCACACTCCCTGCCTTCATGGAACAAACAATCTAGAGGAAGTAATGGGCATTTAATGCATAACAAATAATTTTAAATTAGAATTGTGGCA
Source organism: Choloepus didactylus (assembly GCF_015220235.1). Lineage (NCBI taxonomy): Eukaryota > Metazoa > Chordata > Mammalia > Pilosa > Megalonychidae > Choloepus > Choloepus didactylus. Next base: position 23,801,077 of record NC_051309.1, read on the forward strand.
AGTAATATGAAGGAGAGGGACATAGCTATACAAGCTTTTAATAGAGGAACTTGCCTTGAGAAATTAAGGAAGGCTTCCCTGAGGAATTGTTCTCTAGATAGGTCAGAATCATGAGCTACTGGAAGGGAGGTGTGGGCAATGGAAGGAAAGAGCATCTTAGTCTCAGAGAACAGCATGTATAAAAGCCAGTTCTGTGATAGGAATTATACATATGATGAAATAAAAGAAGAGTGTAACTGCCACTCAGTTATTCCCTAAGATCATAGAATCAAAAAATTCCAAGGCTGGAAGGGGGCACTCATGATGTTCTAATTCAATCCCTTCATTTTACAGGTGAGGAAACAAGACTCGGAGGGGTTAAGTGACTTGACCAAGGTGACACTGCTAATGAGTGGTGGAGCTGGGATCAGCACCCAGAGCTCCTAATTACCCTTTTAATGTTTTTCCACCACACCATGCTGGTTCCTTGTCTCTGTGTTAATGAGTAGATCAGGATGTTGTGAAATTAGCATAATTATTTGTATATAAATACTGCATTTAAAATTCTTTTAAAAAGTTCATGCTATCTGACATAGCTTATCCTTCACAACCCACACTTGCAATCTGTCAATTTATTGGTCATCAGTGAATCAATCAATCAATGGCTTTTAACCATAAAGGGGTGCAAATCAAAACCCAAAGTCAAGGCTTGTTTGAGTGAACACAAATTCTATATTAATGGATTCTAGATTAATTATATTTTATTATATTTTGATTTGCTACTTTTTTTGATAGCTATTCTGCTGTGTGCTAGGCATTTTTCTGGGACCAAAATGGTGAACAAGATTCAGTTCCTTTTTTCAAGGAGATTGTAACCCATTGATTGTACTTATACACACTGTTTTTTTCTTTTGTATCCGTAACGTGGCATCAATGTTTTTGGGTAAGTCCTGACACAAGAAAGATAAGATTTCTGGACCAAATTTTGGAAGTATACCTCCCAAAAGAACATTTAAGACAGGTAATCATTCTTGGATGAGGATAGTCTACCCGGAGGTTCAGGAGATGTGGAGGAGATCTTAATTGTTGCTTAATTAGACCTTGGTTAGGTCTTCAAATAGAAATTGCCTGAAATCTGGCAATTGAATTACACTGAGCTAAAAACTTCATTTGTTTTTAGGTACATAGTGATTTGCTATAATAATAGTCATCCATTTACTGGACAGCTGAGTTTTTAAAAGCTTGATTGCTTTTGGCATTGCATTATTAGTCCTGAAAGAATGCAACATATTTGCAGCAATTCTTAGCTTATACAAGCTACGGTATCCACCTCTTACAAATGCTAGCCATTTAAGACCTGTGAGGTAGACCTTCGTGTTTTTCTGGCAATTCAACAACAGAGGATACATTTTATTTTTCATTAACACCATCATGAAAATGCCCATCTCTCAAACTTCAAGGGAGATAGTTTGAACTCTCTGTATTTCATGGACTAAAGGGCCAAAAAAGTCCCCAAAGAAGGGTACATGCTATGAATTTTCTTTGTCTAATGAAAACCAAACAATTCCAGAGAAACACATTCCTAAGAAATGCACTACACAGCCAGATCCAAATACTTATCTGATGAGAATCTAAAACCCCTATTGAATTACGCTAGACAAGAACCTGATGATGTTGATTCTTTCAAGATCAGTGAAGAAATAGAATCATCTCTGATTCTGATACTTTTTAGTCCATCCATCCTGAAAATGTCTATGGAATGATTCTGTTGTACCTTCAGAAATGAAATTCATAGGCATGGATTTTGTCACACAGGAACTTTATATACAAAGAAGAGAATAGAAGAAAGGTCATTTCCAAAGAAAGTGACATTTATTCTGTATTCACTGAAAAGCCAAAAGAGTTTTCTCATTCACCCATACTGACTGAGCCCTGCGTCTTGCCCAGAAGAGGTGAAAGACACTGCTCCTATCTGCCGTTGCATCAAACATTCAGGCTCAAGACGTGTCCAGACTTTGTGTGTGCTGCTTCGGCATCCATCTTATTTTGACTAAGCCACTTGCCTCAACAGACTTCGCAGAGCTCAAACCTACATGTGCGGCTATCACCCATATCACTCACACCATCCACATGCCTCATCCAGAACCCAAAGCTGGTCCCAAATGATAAGCGAACTCATCCCTACTGCACTTGGACCCCCAGTTCCTTTCCCTTTCCATATGCATTTGCTTTAAACTAATGAATCCTTGACTCCTGCAGGAAATTTAACTTCTACCCCAGATCACCAAAACAGCAGAGGGGTCCATGGGTCTCTCCTGCTCTGCTTCTGTGCTCCCCACCTACTGGTTGAGCCCCCAGAGCTGAGCGTGCTTCCCATAAACACCTTATCCCTCCTCCCCACCCCACCATCTGGGGCTCATGGGTAGCAAACTGTCTTCACGTGCATTATGGTCTCAGTTTCCCATTGGGTTGCAGCAGACCTCCACTGGGACTCAAATTTAAAATCCAACCTAACTAATCCAACTGTCCTCATTAAAGGCATTAATTTGTTTATAATTCAAGGTAGTTTGACAGGTTTTGTTTACTTTATTCAATACAACTAAGCAAATTCCTGCTTCCTTTTGCAACAGTGTTAGTCTCAAATGTGTTCTGTTATGTGGGGCAAGGCATTAACAATGGGGACTTATATGTGTGTGTGTGTATATGTGTATCTATCTCTCTCTCTATATATATGGATATATGTAAGAAGTATGTATGCATATCATGCAAAGGCAATGGCTTTAAAAGAAATGTTAGGCATCAATTATTGATGCTTCTAGACACTAAGACCAAGGATAGATGAATAAAATCAAATCAATAAACACTGCCGCAAATTCATATTAACCAATGGTTTTAACCTCATTTGCAATGAGATCTTTCCCCAGAGCCTTTGCTAACCAGACTCCCTGCACTGAATTTGGAACAGCAAATATTTCAGAGAAGTCAAGCAGTTTATAAGCAGTTGCTTTTTTTGAATTTGAGAGATGGTCCTACCCATCCCAGGATGCCAGTGGGGTTGGGAAAGGCGTTTTGGAGCAGAGAGAGGAGGGGAAATGCCAGTAAGACAGAAAGTTTTCCCTGCTTTCTAGCTTGCCCTGAGTCAGAGCTCTACAACCTCTATCCTATATTATAATGAGTAATTAAGAGTTTATTGTCATTTCCTCCATTGAAACATTTCATTTTGTTAGAAGACATTCTTGCAGAATGGTTAAGCATACAGACTCTGAGTCCAAATCATAGCTGTATAACTTTGAAGAAATTACTTAGCCTCTCTGTGCTTTCAAATCCTTACCTGTAAAATGAATTCCATACATCTCTACTTTATTGGGTTATTGTGAAGATTAAATTAATCAATACATGTGCTGCAACTAAAACAAATCTTGACATATATTAAGTGCTAAACATTGTAAGCCATTATGTAATGCCTCATCAGAGGCACTTTAATCCATTGGGAAATTGAAAAGTTTGGAAGATGAGAGACCATGGTATGAAAGTTGGAGCTGAACTGAAACTGTAAATTGTCTGTTGAACTAATAAACAGATTCATTATTAGAGAATTAACTACAATTCTTATAGCACTACCTTTAAGATGTTAACCTTGCTCAAACTACTTTTAACTTCTTTAATGTTTAAGACCTATAAATGTCAGAGCTCACTAATTTCTTTGGCTTTCAATAAATGCCAGTGACTTTGAGAATTGCTATCCCTTTAGCTTATCTGGCATGAACACAAGCTTAAAGGGTATCCAAGAGAGCAGCGGTTACGGTGATGACCATTCTCTTCACAGTGAAAAATACGGGTTACAAAAGTCAGTCAGTTTCTCTGGCCACAGTCATTCTGGGGACATCCTGTGTGGAGTCACTGCAACCGGGTGCTGAACAGGGTTTCCAAGGACAGAGAAGACACAGCCCCTTCTGTTAAAGAGTGCTCTATTCATGAGGGGATATTAGTTGACAAATACATACTAATGTATTCTTCCTCTGAGAATAAGATGCTTTTTCCTAGAAAATGTTCCAAAGAACCAAAGCGTTTCCCATTTGGAATAAAAAAGTGATTAACAATCTCAAATGGAAATCTTTCTAATAGAAGTTGAACACACTTGAGCGGAGGCTCTGGAGAAGAATTTTGCATTTACTTAATAATGCAGGATCATCATTATGGACATCAGTTATTGAACTGTGCTGTAATATAGGGGCCTACTGAGGTATGAAGGACTGGTTGCCCCTGTCCTAAATGACCCAGATGGACATCTTTTTTTTTTTTTTTTTTTTAATAGCTCTTCTGTTTCTTTCCTTGTGGATAGGCACTTAGTTTGCTTCCAATAACACATTCTCTCCCTTTTTGTCAGGGTCGGCCGTCTAGAAAAATCAGATTACCAGAATTCTGTCCATGAAGTAATTAGGTCTAATCTGTTTTCTTTAAAATAAAAATAAGTGTAAGGAAACCATGATCTCTTACCACCTATGTGCAAAGCATTTCTGCATACATAATTATCACTTAGTTTTCCAACAACTTTTGCAATATAAAGGAAGTGCACTGGGGCTCAGAGTGTTTCCTAATTTGATCTAGATCAGTGCTTCTCAAAATTTGGTATGCAGAAGGATCACAAGACGCTCTTGGTAGAACAATTTCCTGGTCCCACCCCAAAGACTCCGGTTCAGCAGGTCAGAGGAGGGGCCCAAACATTTGCATTTATAACAAGCTTTGGTAGATGCTAATGATGATGGTTGCAATCTGAGTAATGCTGCCCCAAATAATATAGCTAGTAACTGACATAGTTGAAGTCCAACTAAGTGTCTAGTACCAGAGGGCATTATTTACAAGAAATCACACTACATTGAACATGTTGGTATAAATTTTGGCTTGTGGGAGGTATTTCTTGCTCAATTTTGCAGGCTGAACTATATTCCCAATGGATGAATGCAGTAGATAAGTCAATAGTCCCACACTGGTGATGTTTGTTACCTAGCTAACTCCTGTGCTATCTATGCATATACAGGCATTCATTTTATTTCGTATCGTTGCTAAGGTTTTGTTCCAGGTACTGATATAGCAGGAAACAAGATGTACAAATTATTTTCCCTGTGGAGCTTATATTCTGGAAGGGAGGGTCAGATATAAAAAGAAACCCAAATAAAAGAACAAAATAGATAATCTCAGAAAACAATAAATGCTATGATGAAACTAGCAGAGGCTGGCCAGACAGAGAATGATAAATGTGAAGGCTGCTAGTCTAGACTGAGGGGACAGGAGAGGGCTCTCAGGTGATATTTGAGCTGAGACCTTACTGACATGAAAGAACCAGGACATTTGAAAATCTGTGAGTGAATCCTTCCAGGAAAGTGAAGATTTCTGTGTTGGAGAATTAGCTTAGTGTGTTTAACACAGAAAAAGAAGCCCAGTGTGTTTGGATTGTGTTGCTCAGCTATGGAGCAGAAGGAGATTAGGAGAAGGTAGAAAGATGGCACAACAAGATTAGAAACTATTCTTTTACGTAAGTGCTATGTGGTGGGAAGGAAAGACGGTGAAATTGTGACTGTGAGCAGATTTATAAAGAGATTGGAGAAGGGCTTTGAGAAGGGCTGAGTGAGTGAGTGAGAAATTGAAGGTAAAGAAGGATGCACTTCATTGATGTGGGTAAGAAGGAAACAGCTTGGAGAGACTTGTGAGGAAAACAAGCATCCATAAAAGCAGGAGCCATAAATTGAAGGTATTACATTAAAACTTAAAATCTGTTTATGATCAGCACTTATTAATACTTAGAGGTTGGCAAGATTTAAGGGCAGTAAAAATGGTCTGGAGTTTAGTTTAGTTTTATATATATATATAGCGATTAACCCTAGCTATGAATTAGAATCAACTGATGCTTAAAGATACAGATGTCTGGACCTCATTCCAGATGAATTAAATTGGAATCAGTAGGTAATTGGGCCTAGGGTGATGTGTGTAGTTCTGATATACACATACCCCTAGCTGAGAATCATTACCCTAGAGCAGGTGTTAGCAGCCTTGACTGCACATTAAAATCACTTGGTTAACCTTAAAAAAAAATAACCCATGGCCAAGCCTCATCCCAGATCAATTAAATCAGAATCACAGGTGTGTGGTAAGGGGAGGTCGAGGGGGAACCTGGGCATTGGTATTTAAAAACCAAAATCCAAAAACTTCCTAGGTGACTCTAATATACAGCTGCAGTTGAGGAATACTGGAACACTATCTAGGGCTACAAAGAAGAACGAAGCATGGCCCCAGCCCTCCAAGTTTACTCTTTAATAGGAGAGATATAAATAAACGAAATGTAGTGTGACACATGTATAAATATTTTTTAAAAGTGGAGAGAGTGATTTTTTTTTGGTCAGTAAGGGGTGGTCTAGGGTGGCCAACTCATCAGGCTTACTTGGGATTTTCCTGGTTTTAGCACTGAAATTCCCAGTCTGAAGAAACCTTTCAGTCCCGTCCAAACCGGGACAGTTTATCATCCTATATAGTGGGAGTTTCTGATGAGAGACATGAATGGTAAAAGGAGCTTGCCGAGTGGACTGTATGGAAATGGAGGTGGAGCTGGAGAAGGGGTAGGGAGTCTATTTGTCAAAAGGGCACAGCATGGACTGGGAACTCAGAACCAGATGGAGTTTATTTTATGGGAGAGAAGAGCATGAAGGCAGAGCAGAAGGAGACAAATCTGGAGAAAAAATTCTACATCACAGAGGACCTTCCTTACATGCCCAGAGGTTTTGCATTTTATCCCAAGGGCACTGAGGGGGTCATTGACAATGATGAAGCAAGGATGGGAGGACCAAGTTGTGACCCATCCCAATTCTTTATTTTCATTTTAGAAAAATCCCTGGAGGAAGTCTGGGGTCATAAACTTATTTCTTTTGAGCACTGCCAGCTCATTCAGGTACTGATTCATTTAGACCCTCTCTACATGCCCGACTCGTTAGGAAAATGCAGGTGTCACAGGGACACAGCGCAAAATTCTAATGAAAGCAGATTTTATTACTTGTGTGGAGTCTTCAGATGAAAGAGCCTAAAACATTGCTGATATCCAGACATCAGATTCCAGACGTTGAGTCTGGAGGCTGTCTCAGCTTCACCACACTGCCTTAAGAAGTTCATCAACCTGAGTCCCCAGGTAGCAGCTCTAAAGAACAGAGCTTGCCCTGTAACCCAGATGGTGCTGGGAAGATTAATGAGGTTTTGTTTGAAAGGGTTTTGCACTCTTGCAGGAAATTTCCAACTTAGATGTTCCTTCTATTGTAGAAATAATAGTGGAGTCACAGCAAAATATAAAATGCCTAGTTTTCCCAAGTCAGTGTAATTCCTTGCTGACAAAGACCAAAGCAATATCTACTCTACTTTAAGGATTAGGATGCAACATTAGCATTTGGTGGCTAATGACATTTTGATATTTCTCTGTTTCCTCTCCACACCCTGATCCATTGAATGAAATGAAATTTCATATAATTTGTTGACTCTCATCCGTATTCCTTAGCTTAACCTCCTCAAATATAAAAAAAAGAAAGAAATGAACAAAAACAGTACAACAAGACTTTGGGTAACAACAACAAATGTACAAACAACAAAAGCAACAATATACAACAAAAAATAAACCACAAACAGTCTTTGAGGAGGTTTATCTACATTAATTATTTGGAATTCTTCTGTTTGGGAGAGTTGTCTCTTCTTATGTATTTATACAATAATTTACTTTTATCAGCATACACACAGGGATATACATTTTATACATTGGGTTACAATCCAATACTATGTTACTTATTTTATTGCTTGAATTATTCCAGCTTAGCCAATGAGAGCTCTTTCAATTGGTCCCTCTGTCCCTTTGACATGTCCCCATCACTTTGGTGTTTTGAGCAGTTTCCTACTTACTGGTTCTGGTGGCTTAGAGCTATGTACCCCATAAAAACATGTTCTTAAGCGGAATCCATTTGTGTGTGTGTAAACACTTGTAGATAGGACCTTTTGATGAAGTTACTTCAGTTAAGGTGTGGCCCAACGGAATGAGGATGAGTCTTAATCCTATTACTGAAGGCCTTATAGGAAAGGCCACAGAAAGAGAGAGAGTCAGAAGGGGCAGCCAGAATCTGAAGTCAACAAGACCTGGAAGAGAAAGGAGAAGACGAGGTCATGTGCATTGTCATGCGACAGAGATCTCCTGTAGCCAGCCTTAGAGTGCCATGATCTGCAGGGCAAAAGCATTGTTTTGCTGAAGACTTGATTTTGGAATTCTCTCAGTCACAAAACCTTTTGTCAATAAATTCCCACTATTGAAGCCAACCCATTCATTGCATGATATTTGTGTTTAGCAGTCAGGAAACTAAAACTCTGGTACTATAAGATTTTCCAGGCTCATCTTAAATATTCCATCTCAAGCCATAGAATCAGTCAATTCTCCTTGGATCCTTGTCCCTATAATTGTTAAATGGCATTAGAAACCAAGATCTGGGTGTTGATATTCCACCATTGTTTTGAGAGTTTTCTTTGAAATTTAAACTATGTCTAGTGTTGGGATGCTGATTTGCTGTTAATTCTGCCTTTTTCAAATTTTATGGAATGCAAATTTTCTTCAGTTTTTGTTTTGCTTTGTTTTGTTTTTAAATGCAAGCAGAACCATTTTTAAATTCAGCTGTGAAAACTTTACAGATGGTTCTTAGCAGCTACTTGTTACCTAGTCCAGATTCAAATTCTGAGCTTTTGGTTCTTCTTATTTGCCACATCCTAGTGTATTTTCCAGATTTCTTGACTCATGTTGGACTTATCCCATGATCCTCTCAGGCTCTTCTGTCTACAACCTGAGCTACATGAAGATGGTAAATGCATCTCTTGCTGACTCTAAAGTCCCCAGTACCTAATATAGGTCTGGCTGCGAGTGAGCACCCAAAACTTATTTGGCAAGTGAGATAACTAATGAATACATTCTGATTTTAAAAAAAAAGATCTTGCTAGGCTATTTGTCAATGACTTAATATGGTCTCTTTTTGAGGTCTGAATTGGTGGGAACTGTGGATGAGACCAGAAGGGATACTACATGGGAGAGATGGCAGCTATGAAGGTGTTTAATCCTTCCAGGCACAGAGTCACCTGGGCACATCAGTCAGAAGTCCTCCAGGTCAGGGGGACCTTAAAGGTCTCTAAGCCCACTTTCAACTCTTCTTTATCTGACACTTGGTTCATTTGTGATTTGGAATGATTGACCCTATACTAAAGGCGATGAACAAAGATGGTCCAAAGAAGGCAACCTTGGTGCAAGGAACCAGCAGATAATATGACATAATGCACAGGGAAAGGGAAGTTTTATTTTGTCTTGCAAGGAAATACCCAGGAAAAGGGAGGGGAACTCACATTTATAGAATGCCTGCTGTGTGCCAGGCACTGTGGTGAGTCATATTTTCCTCTTCCTCTGGTTCCCCTCCTCCTCTCCCTTCCTTCTCCTATGCACCTACTTTCTCCCCTTGTTATGAATTCAGTTGTGTCCCCAAAAGGCATATTCAAGTCCTATACCCTGGTCTGAGCCAATCAAATATGATTGGTGTCTGTTCTAGCTTGCTAATGCTGCTGGAATGCAAAACACCAGAAATGGAATGGCTTTTATAAAGGGGGTTTATTTGGTTACACAGTTACAGTCTTAAGGACATAAAATGTCCAAGGTAAGTCATCAACAAACAGGTACCTTCACTGGAGGATGGCCAATGGCATCCAGGAAACCTCTGTTAGCTGGGAAGGCATGTGGCTGGCATCTGCTCCAAGTTCTGGTTTCAAAATGGCTTTCTCCCAGGACATTTCTCTCTAGGCCAGGGCTCCTCGTCAAAGTGTCGCTCTCAGTTGCTCTTGGGGCATTTGTCCTCTCTTAGCTTCTCTGCTAAGAGAAGTCTGCTTTCAACAGCCGTCTTCAAACTGTCTCTCATCTGCAGCTCCTATGCTTTCCTCAAAGTGTCCCTCTTGGCTGTAGCAAGCTCACTCCTTCTATATGATCTTATATAGTGCACCAGTAATTTAATTCAGATCCACCCAATGGGTGGGCCAACACCTCCATAGAAATTATCCAATCAGAGTCATCACCCACAGTTGGGTGGAGCACATCTCCATTGAAACACTCAGAGAGTTACAATCTAATTAACACTGATAGGCCTGCCCACACAAGATTACATTAAAGATAATGGTGTTTGGGGGGACATAATACATTCAAACTGGCACAGTGTCCTTATAAGGGGAAGAAATTTGGACACAGACAGAGGAATCTGATGGAGAGAAAGAGGGAGAGAGAGAGAGAGAGAGAGAGAGAGAGAGAGAGAGAGAGAGAGAGAGAGAAAGAGAGAGAGAGAGAAGGATAAGTGCCATGTGATAGAGGCAGAGACTGAGTTATTCCACAAATCAAGGAGCCTCGTGGATTGCCAGCCACCTCCGGAGCCCCACAGACTTCAGAGGCAGCACGGGTCCTGCTGACACCTTGATTTCAGATGTCGAGCCTCCAGGACCATGACACAATGAGATTCTATTGTTTAAGCCAGCTAGTCTGTGGTACATTGTTACAGCAGCCCTGGAAAACGAAGGCAGTCCTCTTCTCTTCTCCCTCTTCTCATTCCTTCTCCTCTTTTTCATCATCCCATGTAATAAATTAATACTCTGTGAGAGGCCCTAGACACTAACCCTTATATATCTTACATAATCCTCACAATATCAAAAAGTAGGTATTATCTCAGCCCTTTTGCAGACGAGGGGTCTGAGTCACTGAGAGCTTCAGTAACCTGTTCAACGTCCCATAGCTCATAAGGGCAGGTGTTGAGGTTATCAAGCGCCTTTGTAATGACACTTATCTGCTAGAGTTGTGCTGTTCAACAGCGTAGCACTGGACATTTCTGACTACATAAATGTAAATTACTTACATAAATAAAATGACATATTTATTTCCTCTATTGCATGAACCACATTTAATGTACTAAAGAGCCATGTGGCTCTCACACTGGACTGAACTGTTATAGAAGAGTCCCATTCCTGCAGAAAATTCTGTTGAACAGTGCTGATTAGAGGATTAGCAGTCTAGCAACCAAACATCCTCCTTCACACCCAAGTTGGTGTGTTTGAAGCATTTGTTGGAAGGTGTTTGTGCAGGGGATCAGTTTCTATCACCCCCTTCCCTAATCAGGGACAAAACTGCTGAGCCAGCATCCTCTCTTCTTAGTATATACCTCAACACCCCCTAGATGGAGATGCAGCTCTTACCAAAAATTTCCCTGGTCTCTCAAAGGTGCCCAGATAATACCTTCCTGTATCAGCAAGAAAAGTGGCCTGTGCAGCCCAGTTTTCACTCTTAATTTTCCTTCAGCAACAATTTAGAATGGGTGTGTTCCACGTTTCATTCTTGTCCCAGACTTCCCTTATAGTTATGCAATTTTGAAGCTTGTACAATTTACATCTGTCCTTCAAGGGTTTATATTTGCTTCAGTATTTTTTTTAATCTCTAATATGATCTGGGACTAATGTTAGATCTTTTTTTCCACATCCCTGGCACATAGTTCTCTGTGTGCACGTGAATGCACAGCACTCACATCTCAGGACTGAGACAAGGGTGTGCCCTCTTGGAGAATGCAGATAGAGGTTGCTTGTGCAGCTGTTAGAGTACACAGTTATCTCATAAAGAAAAGCTTCTAAGGTTCCTAAGTTAGAGGTTGTGTAAACCTGGGGGTTATCTAGATATCCAACAGAAATCTCAACTGCTCTCTGACTTTCTAAATAAAAGCCTTTTACAACAGAGCTGCCCCTTTGCAGCTATAAGCGGAGAAATAAAACAATCACATGTGGCATGCATATGTGTGTTATCATGTCTCCAAGATCCAGAAGGCAGGCAGGGAGCAAGAAGTTACGTACCTCATTCTTTTTTTTTTTTTTTTTTGTATATGTTCTTGTTGTTCATATTTCATTTTAAATAACTTTGTGAGAAGAAGCTTTTGTGCTGTCGTAGGGAACAGCACAGTGGAGTGGTCAGGATTTTTAAGTGCCTTTCTTATGAGTAGCAGGGGGAGAGGATATGATGGATGATGGATGAACTGGTATGTGCCAGTGAAATGCCTTTAGAAGCTGAAAGTGGTTCAAAACAGCTTGTTTGCTGCACCTATCTTTAGGGCTTGGTATAGCTACTTGGATTGCCTAGGCACGATAGTCAAATACTAAGTGATTATAAACAGAAGGGAAATAAACAAACAAAAAAGATGGATTTCCAGAAGGAACTAAGAACAATGAAGAAAACCTCAAATATAGTATATGGACCCAGGTTTCTGAATTTCCTTAAAGCATCAATTACCTAAAATGAGAAAGACTGTAACCCAGGAGTTTCTTACTAACTTCTTATAGCAAAGCTCAGACCCCTTTATAAATTTTCGATTTTCAGAACTTTGAGTCAGAAACGGCATCCTAGGAGATTCTTTCCCCTGTTAGGATTGAAGGTCTGATTTGGAAACACCACAATAAAACTAACTCAAATTCCCAAAGCACAAAATGCAGAAGCAGACACTTATTTCTTTTTCAATACAGTGGAGATTTTCTATAAATTTAGCTTCTGATTAGAAAACTTCTTACATTGGAAAATTTCAGCAATGAAATTTCAGTAATAAGCCAAATGCAGGTCTCCTTGAGGTCAAATGAAATTTAGATGAAAAGTCCAGGATTATCAAAAAGAATGAGGGAAATTCAAGTTTCTGTACATTCAAGGTCAATGGGTTGGATTCTTTCATTTTTGATTTTTATGGCAGCACATAATTTCTGTTCCTAGTTGGGTTCCTGCTTTTTTTTTTAAGCGATAAATTTTGGATAACAATAGTAAACCTTACTTGCTGCAGTCAAGCCTGTGCATCTCCTTATCTGAATGTTTCTATAGCACCTATCATCTAAGCATGCCAAGGATTATTTCCTTTTACAGAAAGTAACAATGATTGCAATAGTCTGTCATCTAATCCTCTACTAATATTTTCCAGCAGGATGTAGTAATCCGGTCTTTGTTCATTGAGAAACCGAGGCACAAAGAAATAAACAATAGTAAACAGTTCACATTGAATGTATCCTCTTCTAAAATCAGAAGGAATGTAATATTTGCTAAGCATCTACTTCCACACCTATTGTCTCATTTAATGCATAGCAGATACTCCTTGTACCAGTTGCTGGGAAATCACCCCCGAAATGCCTCGGCTCATTTCTGAATTGTTGCCTTGCATTCTGATGTTATTATTGTACCTTTATTATCCACTCTTTCTAATCAGATTGTAAATTATTTAAGGGCAGAGATTGTGCTCTGAATTTGTCTTTTCCCTTTGTAATGTCTAGTATAAATACACGAACGTGGTCCGATCTATGCCACAGCTGTAACAGATGCCTTCCAGACCAGTAGCTGGAGACTTCTAATGCTAAGTCAAGGGACCCCACTTGCTCCGGGTCTTTACAGGGGAGTGAGTAAGGGTTGAAGAGATCTCGAATGAAACCAGAGAGAAGCTTCATCTTGCAAGGTTTCCCCGAGATCGGAAGCTGTCTTCACAGTTCCTCTTGTGGGAGCCTTACCCTTTACTCATGCCGTATTGCGTAAAGGGAAGGACTCTATAGAAGGGATTTATGGCTGAAAGCTTCCTTAATTATAGGCTAGTATAATAAGTCCTTTCAGTATCTTAATGATTGGGGAATTTAGCATCTCCTTAATAGAAACTGACAGGATCCATTGTAATTGCAAAGAAGGTTCTGTTATGGTCTGGAGTACCTTGCCAACCATCCCAGGATTTAGGGTTCCCCAAGGGCTCATTAACATCTCAGACCATAAGGTCTCCAAAGGAGGCATTAATGGTCCACCTCGTTATGATCTGAGGATAATGACTGCATGACATCCGTATCCATTCAGATGATAATGGCTCTGCAAAAACTGTTATGATGTCAGCAGCAGAAAAAAAAATCTCATTTGCACTTTATAATCTTCAGTTTCTAATATGCCATAGTATCTAAATTACACTAGAATTATTTTGCAAATCTGGCTTGATAGAGGCAATGCATATGATGCTCTAAAAAAAATCAAAACTTTTCTTAAAACAGCTGTTATCACCCTTCTATCACTGCATAAATGGAGGGTAAGATTAGGAATCCTCTCATAGTACTGAAATACTCATGAGTAATGGAATAAAAAGCAGATTTAAATTTCTCTTCATTTCCATACCCATTTACTCCTGGGAGTGAGAATAATTCTGTTTTTAGAATGCCCAAAACTGCAGAGAGAAAATCCCATAGTAATAATAATACTAATAGGAGTGATTGTCAATATATACTGAGTACTTACTATGTAGCATGTCCCGTGCTAAGTATCTCATTTTAATCCTTGCAAAAAAACACCTCTGAAGTGGCATCACCGCCACCCTCTCTCCCTATACAGATGAGAACGGGGGAGTGCAGAGTGGTTCCGGATCTTGTCCATGATCCTCCAGGTGGTCTATAGCCAAAGTGGGATTCAAACCTATTCAGTCTGACTTCAGAGTTGTGCCAGAATGATCAGCTTTGTGTGCTAGGAAGAGCTATGGATTTCAAAATCAGGAGAAAGGGGCTAATAAGTTGTCACTAACTAGCTGTGTGACATTAAACAGATTATTTCACCTTTTGGTGTAGTAAATCTTGAAAACATTTTTTGGTTCCAACTTTCTTATTGACAAGGACATTGCCATAACAGAGCTGAAATCAGAATTTTCATAGCATTTACACAATAGCTATGAGAATTCTTTGGTAGTAATATCACTATTTCCCCACCATAATCCAGTTTGGCTAAACTGTTTTTCCTAACCTCCCTAAATTGGAAGCATATGGGGAAAAAATCCTCCATTATTATTTAACTCTGTAAAGTATGCTGAAAGCAATTTTTCCAATCAATTCCTATTTGACTTAAGATAAAAATGGAGATGAGTATAAAAAGCTAATGCCAGTGTTAGAAATGCCTGTTCATAGCTCAAAGAATTTCCCTAAGTATAAACATAAGAAAGAAAATTAACATTTTAAAGAGATTTCTCTACTGAGTCATATTTAGTAACAAAACAGCCTAAGAAGGAAGATTTTATAAAAACAAAAGTCTGTCGGTGCTATTTGTCAGAACTCAAGCTGCAATACTCAGATCCTTCCACTAGAGGGGCGAATTGTTCCTCAGTATCTGGGGAGGGATGGATAGAGAGGGATGATAACTTAAAACCATATTGTGGGCTACAAAAATATAATTGGAGTGTCTTTTAACATAACATTCATACTCAACAAAGTTAGCTAGAGTTCTAGAAAAATGATTATAAATATCAAGACCTAACGGACATACACTCTATTTAGATATACAGTTATTTGATATCTGCATAGAAAATTTGATCATTATACCAAAAATAAAACAAAAAATGTTAATTTGGCTGGATGATGACAGGTGAAGACATGGTACCCTGGGGAACTGTAGAGTAATTCTGATTATCTGAGAAGGCGGCTCCTGAGAACCTCAAAACATTTATGGTTTCTACAATTGTCTTGCAGCAAAACAATCATTACAATCTTTACACAGAACGTGCTTAATTTGGAAAACAATGGGCCCAGGAACAAACAGGCCAAGATCCCCTACTTTGTTTTTGAAGGGGAAGGAACAAACTACTGACAAAATCTTTGCTGCAGAATTTATATCCGATTTGCTGCTGCGTTCTCCAGTGACAGCGCAGCCTCCAACTGCAGCGGGCAAAATGTTGAAGGAATAGAAATGCCTTAAGCCAGAGGGTTGGCCCCAAATGTTTATTAGCGTATCCTGATAACCACTGTTTAAAAAGCAAAAGTTAAAAACCATTTTCTAATATTCTGGCAAAAGCAGAAATGTCTTAAACAAAGATTTTCAAGGTATTCCCAGCCCAGGCTCACACATTGGCCCATATGCACGGAATATACACGTCACCACATCTTGACATTCTGCTGATGAAAAAGATGCAAAGAAATAAAAAAATTAGCAGAAAGTTCAAAGGAGGCATATTATTTTTTAAAAGGCAGTTCAAATATTAGAAATATTAGCAGTTTTTCTCTAATAGTTTTAAACTTTAGAAGCTTTTCTAAGGATCCTTTCCTAAGGAGGCTTTGCATAGAACCCTCTGCCAATACACAGTCCTTTCAGTTCATGGCATGGGACGGCTTCTGCCACATAAAGAAATACTAGCTGGCACTTGAGATAGCATTTAAATGTCACAAAAAGTATATAATGCAGAGAGAGAGAGAAGAAGAGAGCAGAGACAAGAATCATAAATGTGAATTTGAAAGTCTTTTGTTTTAAGATATTCATCTCTGCTGACAATGGCATTTATTTTAATTTTTGCATTAGAATCAAATTCAATTGAAGTAGGTCAAATAATCCACAACTGTATGAGAAAAAAAAAAGCTACTAAAACAAAGGCGGTTTGAAATCATTACCAGCAGCTTGGTGTCTATTTCATAGCTGACAGAAGGAATTCCCTTAAATATGAACAGTGAAATGTTAATACAGGAAAGAATGGAGCAGAAATAAAGCAATTACTTAAACAACAAAATGGAGATTTGTTATAAGAATGTATCTGCTGATAGTATAAACTTGACCTCCACGTGACTCTAGGTTCATCCCAACCCTGCAAATTGCTGCAGATGTTACCTTAGGTGATTTAGCCTCAGTTTCTTCATTTGAAAAATGGAAATAATAACATCCACCTCATGTAGATTCCAAGAAGTTTATATAATTTATGTAACATACTTTGCATGATGCTAGACTATCCATAAGCATTGTTTCTCTTTTTTATTCCTTTCTCCTAATGTACCTATTTTTCATGTCATAAATTTTAGGGAAAATCAGACTATTCCTCAAGTGATCAATAACTTTGCATTTAGAATCATTCATGATCTCTGATCTTATCCAGGTCTTCAGCAATTTCCTACAGTTCTTGTGTGTATCCTTTGCCAGTGCCCTTACCCATTTCCTACAATAGGTTAATATAGAGTCATCTCCAATCTTTTCAAGCTTCCACACCACTTCTTCCTCTTCTCTCTGCAGATGGCCTGATGCCTACTTTAGAGAAAATAAAGAATTTCAGAAGAGAATTCTTTCAGCTCCTTCCCTTACGTCCTATGAAAATTTTATATATGTATATAATATATATATACACATATGTATATATACACACACACCACTTCATTATAGATCTTGTATTTGGTTCTTGCTAGTTTACTGAGTGCTTGACATATTTCTCTTATTTAATTCACACAAGAGCTCTTTGAGGTAGTTATGACCCTTGCTACTCCAAGTATACTGAGTTGAGGAAGATTCTGAGGCAAAATCTGAGCATTACGTGAAAGAGATCTGTGGCAAATTACTACGTATTCTGTGGGTACAAGAGTGAGTTTTGGCAGCCCTTTTGCTACACAGTTGTCATCCATACTCTTGTCAGTCTTCTAAGTCTAACCTACTTGACTTCTTCTTTCTTTGCCAGTCCCTTAAATGTTGCCAGTAAGTGATCCATCCTCACCATATTTGTTTTTACTTTAAATTTTCTCCAAGGTTGTTCCCATCCACTATTATGGCCATACTTTCCTATGTAAGGATAACTTCTATTTCTACATCTTTGGATCTACCTTGTTTTCCTTTTTTCCCAGACCCCTAGTTCCGTGTGAATTTCCTACAGGAATATGAACTGAAACATACTCAAAACTGCGTTCACAATATTAAAATCTGAACTTGCCTTTCCCTCTGTGACCACCCCCACAGTGGACCACAGATCCAACATCTGACTCTATCACCAATGCCAGACACCTGGAGTCATCCTTGAATTTCATTTCTCCCATTACTGTCCATCTTCATTCAAAGTCCTGTTGATTTGACCCACTCAGTGTCTCTCAGATCTGTCCTCTCTGTCTCTTTCTCTTTCTTTCTCTCTGCCCTCTCTTTTCTATTTTTTTCTACCATTAACTTAGTTCAGATTCACATCATTTCTTATCTGCATTACTGTCACAGTCTTCTAATGGGTCTCCCAGCTTTTCATCCTGATTCTCTGCAGTTCATTCTCCATACTGCTGTCAAATGTGAGTCATTCTAGAACAGGAATCTGATCATGCTACTGTTCTGCTTAAATTCCATAATGCCTCTTCACTTCTCTTGGATAATGGAAAATATCTTTGGCTTAGTTCACAGGAGTCCTCCTGGTCTGTCCCTTGCCTAATTCTCCAATTTTTCTTTTCACTCATTTTTCCCTAGGCTCACTCCTTCATTCTGTTACATTTTATTCTCAGCTCTTTAAGCATGATATCATGCTGTTTCTTGCTTCCAAGACTTTGTGCTTGTGATTTCCCTCTTTCTGGAACCCTCTACCATTTTCTGGTCTAGCTAACTGCTTCATACTTTAAAACAATTAACTCAAATTCTACCTGCTGAAGGAAATACCCTTTGAACAAAGTCCCTTACAGTCTGCATTAGGTATTCCAATAATATCTCATTCGTAACTTTCATATAGCATTTAACACATTATCTTGTAATTGCCTGTTTACTCATCTGTCTCTGTCTTAGTTTGCATTTACCCAGAAGCAGACCCTGACATAAGATTCAAGTCAAATAGTTTATTATGGAAGAGAGTCCAGTAAACTTTGGTAGAGTAGTGGAGAAATTACCTAGGGGAGGGAAGAAATTCAATAAAGCATGCATCATCCAATAAGTTACTGCTGTTGGAAAATGGAACACAAACCAGTTGAAACTCTAGGAACTGAAATAGAACATGTGTCTCACAATTGCTCCAAATAAAGGGTGAGGGAGCTGGGGTAGTTACACACCAGTACACGTCTGTCACCGGTTGAAGGGCTCCTCATGACTGGGCGAGAGATTGGTGGGTAGGAGATAATTCCCAGGCAATTCCAGCCTGCTGTGCACACAAGCCCTTAGCAAAAAGATGAAGATGCTATGAGTTAGAAGTCAGTTTTGTGGGCACAGAAATGTAAGGACCAAGAGAACATGGATGGAGCACTAACAGCAAAAGCAAACACTTCACCCTGTTAACACTATAATCACTCGAGAACTAGGGCCTGATAAATGAATGTTTAATGTTACAATATTAACTCCCTCAAATAGCACATGTAATAAAATTAAAGTGAAGATTTTATTCCAAGTTTGTCTGACTCCAAGTTCTGAACTACTTCCTAGAGACCAGACAGCCACCCATACCAATACCAAGTAGGAGAGGAGAGGAAAACAAAGAACATAAGGACAAGCTAATCAGATAAAACGGGTAAACTGGATGCTTTAATGGATACTAACAAGTACTTAGAGAATTTAAATTCAGCTTAATTATGTGCAAGGAACTATGAGCATTCCTGTAGGATCACAAAGAAAAAGACACTGCCTCAACTTTAAGTATCTCACAATCAT
This sequence comes from Choloepus didactylus, assembly GCF_015220235.1. Taxonomy (NCBI): domain Eukaryota; kingdom Metazoa; phylum Chordata; class Mammalia; order Pilosa; family Megalonychidae; genus Choloepus; species Choloepus didactylus. Next base: position 23,820,515 of record NC_051309.1, read on the forward strand.
CAGTGTTTTTATTTGTGTGTGTGTGTGTGTGTGTGTGTGTGTGTGTAATGGTAGAATAGACAGATAAGCCATTTAAAAAAAAAACTTCAAGACAAGAATGTCCACCCCACAAATCCAAGTTCTTTTATCTTTTAGCAGCTTCCTCATAGTCATCAACATTTATTTTCTGAGATGATACCATTTATCAGGGACAAAACATAATCTAGTGGAAAGAGCAGTCAATAGCCATAGATTCTATGCCTGACTTTTTTTTTTTTTAACACTTTTATTCACATACCATAAAATCTATCCTAAGTGTACAATCGATGGCTCTTGGTAAAATCACATAGTTATGCATACACCACTACAGTTAATATGAGAACATTCTCATTTCTTCCAAAGAAAAAAATCCCATACTCCTTATATCCCCCTATTATTGACATTTAGCTTTGGTATAATGACTTTGTTACCATTAACGCAAGAATATGACAATGTTATTGTTAACTATAGACCTTAGTTTACATTACTTGTATTTTTCCCATATACCACCCTATTATTAACACCTTGTAATAGTGATGCGTTTGTTCTAGTTTTACAATATTTATACAATTAATCAACATTATTGTTGACTCTAGGGTTCACTAAGTAATACAGTCCCAGTTTTTATCCTCTAGCTTTCCTTCTGGTTACATACACGACTCTAGCCTTCCTCTTTCAACCAGACTCATACACAGCTTTCTTAATTACACTTACAGTATTGTGCTACCATGACACAGTATTGTGCTATCCATTTCAAAACCTTTACAATCAACATTATTGAACATTTGTACTCCTTAAGCATTGATTGCCCAATCTCTGCCCACTTTCTATCTCCTGATAACCTATGTTTTCCACTTTAACTCTCAGAATTTGCTCATTGTAGTTAGTTCATATTAGTGAGACCATACAATATCCATCCTTTCGTTTATGGCTTATTTCACTCAGCATAATGTCCTCAAGGTTTATTCACATCGTTGCATGCCTCATGACTTCATTCGTTTTTGCAGCCACACCAGCATTCCATCGTATGTATGCACCATAGCTAGCTATTCCATTCATCAGTCGCTGGACCCTTGAACCACCTCCATCTATTGGCAATCATGAATAATGACGCCATATACACTGGTGTGCAAATACCTATTTGTGTCTCTGCCTTCAGTTCTTCTGAGTAACGTAATGTGATTGCTAGATAATATATATGTCTAACTTTGCAGCAAAGTTTTTGTATGACTTGGGATGAGTACTGATTTTCTGGGCTTCAGTTTCTGAGGAATCTGTGGAATGAACGGGGAAGCGATAAAGGAACTTTATGGTTTGAGGCTTTCAATCTCCTTCGAGATTTAAAACTTCCATGACATGCCTTAAAACATTGCCTAAGCCAGGCAGTTTCAAATGGATGTTCTTTAGTTTCTTTTTCTCCAAATGAGACCTGTGACAGTTTAATGTTTATTTTTTAAAAGAATTCTTGCATTTTTCTTTTTTTTGATGACTGAAAGTAACTCATTGATATTCCAAACAGGACATTTGTTAAGCCTTTATTTCACAATATGACCCCTTACACATTAATAGTCAGAAAACTAAAACTTAAATAAATAGAACTTTCTGTTTGTCCCAAGGATTAAAGGGGAATGAGTTTGTTATTTTCAAATAGTTTTCACAAAGAATATTAGAAGGCCGTGCATGTGGTATATAATGGACAGAAAAAATGCAATTCTGCAAGTTAAGGATTCAGAAGAAAAAGGAGTGCTATATATAAATAATGTAATGAAAAAAGTGCAATGAATTTATAATTAAAAGAGGACATATATATGTGTGTATATACACACAAATACAAAATGAGATTAATATTTTGGGGGCTCATGTATGGCATCTTATATTTGTATGGCATAATGCATAGACACAGAATAGTGATAAATATCTTGAACACTTACAAGTTCTTGTTGATTGTTGATTTATTTTGTCTAAAATTAGGACCCACTTTCTACAATAAATTCACATTTTAAAAAATTTCTCAGCATATTAAGATGACAACTCAAGAACAAAAACCATAGCATTAGTCCCAGAGAATGAGAAGGCATGTATGTGATAAGAAATATTAAAATGGGATGCCAATTCGAGATAAGAGAAAACTTTTCCATTTCCATTATCATCCTTTCATCTAATTCATATATTAAATGTTTTAAGTTTGCTCTCATGCTAGGTTCAATTCTATGCAACATCCACCTTCTCAGAATGTTTTCTATAGTTTGTATTCCTTTCTCAGAAATGCTCAATAACTATAACTATTATGTTTTAATTGCAATAGGAGTCCCAGCTGGAGGCTACACATTTTTTGGTTGACAGACTGATACACAGCGTCAGTCATCAGAAGCTGATACGTATTTCGATTTGGTTAGCAGAAGAGATCCCTGCCCAAGGGCAAGAAAGATTGGGAGAACCTAGAGATGGCTATTTGAGCAGTAACCTCTGCTTGGACTATAGAATTCTGTTTAAGCCCTAGGAGAGAAGAAATAAAGGCAGAAGTCTAAGGCAAGGTTTTCATATGTTACTCCCTCCATCAGAAAGATCCTATGTCAAATTGAACCATGTACTACAAAAATGGCATGTTCTTAATCTTTAATCCACATCCCTGTAAATATGACCTTTTGAAGTCATATTGCCAATTAAAATGTGGACTCATTTGTGCATAAGAGCCAAGATTCTATTTAGATGTGGCCCTTATCCATGTTATTGAACATCCACTGAATCAAGATGGACCTTAATTTATTTTTCTTTAATAGAGAAGTTGGTTTGCAGAACAATCATGCATAAAATAGATGATTCCCATATTCTACCCTATTATTAACACCTTGCAGTGGTGTGGAACATTTGTTGATAGCACATTTCTACAATTGTACTATTAGCTATAGCTCATGGTTTAACTTAGGGTTCACTGTTTCTGTCATATATTTCCTTGAATTTTGTAAAAGCTTTTATTCTGGTACCATAAATACAATATAACATTTCCCCTTTTAATAATATTCAGATATATATTTTGGTGCTGTTAATGACATGATGTTGTGCCATCATCACTGACATTCATTACCAAAATATTTCCTTCATTCCAAGTAGGAAATCTACATTTTAAGCCTTCATTTCTCATTCTCTAGCTATACTCTGTCCCCTGGTAACCTATACTCTAGACTCTGACTCTTCGAGTTTGCTTGTTCTAATTATTTCAAATAAGTGAGATAATACAATATCTGTCCTTTTGTGTCTGGCTTATTTCATTCAACATGATGTCCTCAAGTTTCATCCATGGTGTAATACATATCAGGACTTCAGTCCTTTTTATGGCTCGATAATATTCCATTGTATGTATATATCACATTTTATTTATCCATTTATTGGGTTGAAGGACACTTGGGTTGCTTCCATCTTTGGACAATTGTGAATAGTGCTGCTTATGAACATCAGTGTGCAAATAGCTGTTCGAGTCCCTGCTTTCAATTTTTGGGGGTGCATACCTAGCAGTGGCATAGCCAGTTTATATGCTATTTCTATACTTAGCTTTCTGAGGAACTGCCAAACTATCTTCCTCAGTTGCTACACCATTTTATGTTGACTCCAGCAGTGAATGAGTGTTCATATTTATCCACATCCTTTCCAAAACTTGTTATTTTCTATCTTTTTTAAATAGCAGACATTCTAATGGGTGTCAAATGGTGTCCCATTTTGGCTTTGATTTGCATTTCCCTGATGGCTAATGATATTGGACACCTTTACCTGTGCTTTCTGGACATTTATATATCTTCTTTGGGGAAACATCAATTTGATATTTTGCCCATTTTTAATTGGGTTGTTTGTTTTTTTTGTTGTTAAGTTGGAGGATTTCTTTATATATTCTGGATGTCAAACCTTCATCAGATATGTGTTTTCCAAATTTTCTCCCATTGTGAAGGTTGTTGCTTTACTTTCATGTTGCTTTGAGGCACAAAAGTTTTCAGTTTAGGTGAGATTCCGTTTATCTATTTTTTTCTTTCGTAGCTTGTGTTTTGGGTGTAAAGTCTAAGAAACCATTGCTTAACATAATGCTTCCCTATGTTTTCTTCTAGGACTTAATTCTTAATTAGCTGAAGAAATTAGGATGCATTCAGTCAGAAAAGTTCATAGGGAGGAACTGGAAGTCAGCAGAAACCAGAAGAATACACACAAAGAAAGAGTTTGTCATGTGACGGGAGTTAGAGAGCAAGCCAAGGAACCCCAGGGAATGTGGCAAGCCAGCACCAGAAAACTACAGAGAAAGCATGGTCTTGCCAATATCTTGATTTTGGACTTCTAGCCTCTGAAGCTGTGAGACAGTAAAATTCTGTTGTTAAGCCAACCAGTGCACATATATATCCCTGGCTGACTAAGACAGACCCTTTTCACCATATACAGGTAAAAATTAGGCATGATTCAGGTTTAAGATTTTTGGTTCACCACGTATGGGAAGGATTATCACCATCCTCTGACCAGAAAAGATGTTTCTGTTATTCATTCTTACAACTTTCTAAGCTTCTTCATGAGACTTATCACACTAATAACTGTCTACGAGGATCTTTCTTGCTTTTCACGTTCCCTGGGATATCCTGAACACTCAACATGGTATTGAAGTGCTTGTTGAGAAAATGAGGAGTACAATCTTGTTCAAGAATAAAGCCTATCATATGACTATTCAATTAATCTTTGACATTTCAAAAACAGGAAACTCACTAACTTACAAATAGGCCATTGCAATTTTGAATATATTGTAGTATTGGCAAAAATTAAGGTGTCTGATATTACCAGGGCTAGATTATAAATTAAAAGATCTCATACACATTGCTGGTACAAAGATATTGGAAATCAAGTTGGCATTATCTCCTATAACACAGAAGTTCCACTCCTAAGAGAAATTCCTCCACATTTGCACCAGAAATAATGTACAAGAAAATCCATAGAAACACTATTCATAATTGCAAAAGACTGGAAACAATGCCCAATAAAAGGAAAATGGATAAATGCATAAAATTGTGGTATATTACATAATGAAATATTAAACAGTAATGTAAATAAATAAACATGAATACATGCAAAAATGTGAATGAAACTTAGTAATGGGATATTGAGCAAAAAAACATACCAGAAGACAATATGCTATATAATACCTTCTATTGTAATTAAAATTAAGGAACTAAAGCAAACAACATATATCTCAGGAATGCCTAAATACATAAAAATATAACTTGAAAAAAAAAGTTAAATGTAAGAGTCAAGATGGTTCTAATATCAGAGAATGGAGCAAGGTGGCCAGATGGAATGAGGAAGAATGCATGTACATCATCATTAGTGTTCTACTTCTTAAGTTTGATGGTGGGGTGTGTGTTCACAGGTTTTCATCATAATGTCACAAAAATTGGATGAATGAATGAATGGAGAGCACAAATAAACAAACAAGCAAGCAAATAAGTAAGTAAATAAATAAAAGAATAAATAAGGCCCATGCAAGGACTAATTATTACAATCTTCAATGAAACAATGTTTCTGATTGAAGCAATTTTGTATGTCTGAGGTCCATTAAAAATAAATGGAGTAAATTAGTAAATGGTGAAGCTATTTTTTAAAACTTTAATTGAAAAGATTTAATTTACCTTCTGACAAAACCAAGAACAAATAACAGCCTGGTACACTATAATCTCTTTAAAATAAGCAGACATATTCCTGAAACATGGTCTTACTCTAAATTCTTCTGGTTCCTTTGTTCATTCATTCATTTATTCTCATTCAAGAAATACTTACTGAGCATCTAGTATGCACCAGCAACTGTGTTCAGTATAACACCATCAAGAAGTTTATAAAACTAATTCCTAAGACATGAGTTAAGGCTCAATCTCAAAATAGGTGTATTAATCCAACAATTATTACCATGATAAACACTTCAAAAGTAGCAGTAAAGCATACCTACTGTGGGAGAATTATGAGTGCTTCAAAAGTGGAAGCTCAAAGTTCTTGGAAGTTTAAACTTAATCTTAGCTATCTAGAAAAATTCTGGTGAAGGGTCAAATGAATTGAGATCTGAAGAGTGCATAAAAGATATCCTGATGAAAAGGAAAGTATTCGTGGTAAATGAAAAGAATGTTAGAATACTTAAAAATGAAAGAGAGTGACCCATAAAGGAAATACAATAAGTCTGGTACAACTGGAGACAAGGCAAATAGCAAGGGATGAAACTGGTGAGGTAGGAAGAAGGCATGTTTACGAAAGCCTTATAAGTTATGCTGTGAGGTTTAAACCATATCACAGGAGAGATGGAATTGCAGCAGGAGAATGTCAATGATGGATTTCCACTTTTTAAAGATCATTCTTTTTGCTCTGTTGCAAAAGAATTGGGGCAAGTGGGGGATACAGGAGTTTAGGCAGGGAGGCACATTAGGTGATTATTTCTGTGGTTCATGGAAAGGATGATGGACAATTTGACTTAGCCATTTGTGATGGAGATGGAGAGAACCAGTTAGTTTTTATAGGTATATTAAAGGAAGAAAATATAGAACTTGGTTTCTGGTTTTTATTGTCTTAGCCTGGTGTAAATAAGTATGGATTGTCTATTTATTGTGCTTAAGATTCATTGGTCTCCTGAGTCCTGAGTCACAGTGTATTACAATAACTAATACTAGCTGAGTATGAAGTTATTGGTTAATAAGCCCCAAAAGTCATCGGTTTAATACAGTAAAGGTTTACTTCTTGCTCATGAAAATTGCAATGCAGATGTTCCATATTTGTGGCTCTTCTGGGTTATTGACTTCTAAGAAATGATTCAATAATTCAGGTTTTATTTAAAGTGATCTCATCATATTCAATATATGTTTCAAGTTTTCCATGGTGTAAACCATTCATCAGATGTGATGAAGAGAGAGAGGGAGAGAAAAGAGGGAGAGAGGGAAAGAGAGAGAGAGAGGGAGAGAGAGGGAGAGAGAGAGGAGTCAAGAAGTGACTATCACTTCCATTTATGTTATGTTGCTGAGGACCAATCAAATGGTTCACCTAAACACGAGGGAACTAGGAAAAATAGTCTGCCTGTGTGCTAAGAGCAACTGACAAGCTGACCAATGATTCACATTGTTAACTTGTTAGTCTTTTACCAATTCCAGGCATTTCTTAGCCATTAACTCTTCAACTACTGTCTCTCATTCTTTCTATTCTCTCCTGGAACTTCATATATATGTACACCAGCTTCATTATCTTCTATATTTTTAAATCTATCTTTCATATTTGACAACTCTACATCTTTTTAACAAATTCCAGGTGATTTCTTCAGATCTTTCTTCTAGTTTGTTAATTCTCTCTTCAGCTGTGGCTAATCCTACATTTAATGCCTTTATTGAATTTTATATCAAAGATTATATTACTTGAGAATTTCTGTTTTTTGTTTTCAATTTTGATTAGTTGTTTTTCATGGTCATTTCTTTCTTGCTGTGTTTAAATTCCACTTTTATTTCTTTAAAAGCATGCTTATTTAAATTTTGTATCTGAGAAGTTCAGTATCAGAAGTACTTGATAAATCTAATTCTACAGTTTGCTGACCCTTCCTACTCTCATTCTGTTGACTTGCTTCACTTTGTGCTATTAATTTTGAATTATGAATTATTGTTCAAATGACTGGACTTTACCTTTAGAAATTCTTCAAGGCTGGTATTGGGGAGTGTTCCCCCAGAGAATATCTATGTTTGTTTATGTCTGACACTCCAGGGCTCTATGAACTTGAGACCACTTTTAATTCATTATTTTTCAACTTTTAGTTTGTAAGATCATATAGGTAGTACAAATTACAATCCTAAATCCAGTTGAGGGTTGCCTGATTTTTGAAAATTCTCCAGGGAGACATTTGTTTTCACTTAAGTCTGGGCTAAAACATATGTTTCCTTTGTATCCCCTTTGCTTTCATGAAGATGCTTGTTTTCTGTTTTTGTTTGTTTATTTGTTTGTTTTTTGGTCCATAATTTCACTAAATGCATGGTCCTTTGAGTGCTCTGGCTTGCATTTCTAAATCCTCAACTTGAATGGGCCCAAAGTCATTAAAACACAAAACTCTGAGATACAGGAGGTTAATAGCTATGACTTCATCACTTCACTGGTTTTTAGCTTCCTTTATGGCTTTCCCTTCTAAAGATACCCCTTTTTGCTTACAAGCTTAGCTTTGTGTTTTCAAAGATAGCAATTATATTACAATTCAATGCTTCTAGATATTTATATCAGACAGATTTTTCTTCTTATTTACTTTACCATATTTTCAGATAAGGAATTTCTTTGTAATAATCAGATGTGGACAGCATTCTCCTATCCATATTTCCACATCTTCATTTTTGTTGCTGACTGCTAAATCAATATAGATTTTTTCCTGTACCAATGATTAGTGTCCCCAAATTAATGTTTATCACAGTTACCTCAAACTTATTATATTTGAAATAGTGTGCCTCATCTTCCTCTCTTCCTACTTTTCCACCTTGCCTCCATCTGTTTCCTACCTTACCCCCAAGTCTCATTTTCAGACCTAGGTCCACTTGAGCAATCTCAGTCCTTCCATGGTCTTTGAAGTTGTTAGTACTGAGACATTACATACTTTCAGAAATCTAAGTCCCATCAACCAGTGTAAATCAGAATAAGTGATGATTCCCAGTCTTAGAATCAATAGGTTCATTGTTGATGGAAGGACATTAAAGTACTGCTACTTTGTGAGTTAGTCCAAATCATTGACTTAAGTTTTCTGCTAGTCTTCTTTGGTAATAATGGGGGTAACAAGGGCACTTACACCTTGGCAAGATCTGCATCAGTAATAATGAGGAACATTGGTACCAACAGAAGGAGTGACATAAATTTGGGAAGTGATAGCCAAGTCATCTTCCAGCAGCTATGTCAAAGTCAAGTCATAAGGCAGAACAGCAGCATGCTCAGGGTAGCAGGTAGGGGGAGGGTGGCACCTGTTGCTTTATCAGGACCTGAATGGCTGCCAAGGAAATCACATGAGATACTTAGCATTCTACCTGAAGAAAGACAGAATTAGAAGGCATCTTTAGAAATTTTGTTGAAGGGAAACTCAAAGTCATAGACCATATTTATGACCATTGCAGCTATTCTCCTTTAGGCTAGAATAGTAAGATTTATCCAAATATTACTAAAGTACACTTCAAGATTGAAAAAATTATATTATAAAAAAAGAGAATAATATAAATAAGTAGTATAAGAATGTAGAGGGTTGGAGATGCAGTCTATGGTTTTAAGAATAGAGAAAACGGATATATTTTTATCCATTTTAAGGCTTAGTTTGCCTTACAATATTGAATATGAAGGAACTTGTTTTGAAGTTCCTCACACTGAGACAACTTGAAATGGCTATAACAAGTAGACTTTTCTCTAGCATAGCAGTATTAGTATAGATATGATAATTCTGTAGTAGCAGGGAAGGAAGGAAGGAAGGAAGGAAGGAAGGAAGGAAGGAAGGAAGGAAGGAAGGAAGGATGGAAGGAAGGATGGATGGAAGGAAGGAAGGAAGGAAGGAGGAAAGGAGGGAGGGAGGGAGGGAGGGAAGATCAAGGAAAAGACCAAAAGAAAGAAAACCAAAATCTCAGTGCCTTAACTCAACAGTTTATTTCTCATTCAGGCAAAATCCACTGCAAGTCTGTCAACCCTGCACAGGGCATCCTTTCTCAACTTGGGTTCCTTGTTTGAACCACAGAATCTAGGAAATTTTTGAGTGACTATTTTCCCAATTCTCCCAAGGATGACAGATAATTATTACCATTCTAGATGCATAAGGGAGAAGTTAGTTCATCACATAAGTTAATGCATTCACAAGTTAAGGCTTGCTGGTCTCCTGAAGTCCTGATTCAAGGGCAATTGTCCTTCATTTATTAAGACAGCCATCCTGGCTTAGGAAGTCGACATCCTGTATCTATACTGTCTGGAATGCATGATCTACTCAGTCAACATGGTAAAAGAAGAGACAGCTGGAGAATTATTGATCACCAAGTGTATACGTCTCAAATGTATCATGTCATATCTGTCCATAGCCAATGACCACACTAGGTCTCATGAATTTTCTCAATTGCACAAGAGACGATGAGAGAAAACCAAATACAGGTGAACACAAGTAACGTTTATCAAAAACAAATTATGAAGATAATCAAGAGATAATAAAATCTGGTTTTAATTTGTGATTTGGAGAGGGAAAACATATCAGATATTGAACGCTTTTCAAAAGAATCATGAAAAGGAAATTCTTTAAACATACAGTGATTTTCCTACCAACAGAAAGAAGGCACTCTTCAGATTTCAACTGTATCCTGAGGAAAGGTAATATTACTACAAACTATTAACAATACTCTGTGAAACCAAATTTTAGAATCAGTCTATAAGAATGCCCATTAAAGAGGCAGGGCAAGATGGCGGACTGGTGAGCTGTATGTTTTAGTTACTCCTCCAGGAAAGTAGGTAGAAAGCCAGGAACTGCATGGACTGGACACCACAGAGCAATCTGACTTTAGGCATACTTCATACAACACTCATGAAAATGTGGAACTGCTGAGATCAGCGAAATCTGTAAGTTTTTGTGGCCAGGGGACCCGCACCCCTCCCTGCCAGGCTCGGTCCCGTGGGAGGAGGGGCTGTCAGCTCCGGGAAGGAGAAGGGAGAACTGGAGTGGCAGCCCTTATCAGAAACTCATTCTACTGATCCAAACTCCAACCATAGATAGACTGAGACCAGACACCAGAGAATCTGAGAGCAGCCAGCCCAGTAGAGAGGAGACAGGCATAGAAAAAAACAACACGAAAAACTCCAAAATAAAAGCGGGGGATTTTTGGAGTTCTGGTGAACATAGAAAGGGGAAGGGCAGAGCTCAGGCCCTGAGGCTCATATGCAAATCCCGAAGAAAAGCTGATCTCTATGCCCTGTGGACCTTTCCTTAATGGCCCTAATTGCTTTGTCTCTTAGCATTTCAATAGCCCATTAGATCTCTGAGGAGGGCCCTTTTTTTTTTAATCCTTTTTTCTTTTTCTAAAACAATTACTCTAAGAAGCCCAATACAGAAAGCTTCAAAGACTTGCAATTTGGGCAGGTCAAGACAAGAGCAGAACTAAGAGAGCTCTGAGACAAAAGGCAATAATCCAGTGGCTGAGAAAATTCACTAAACACCACAACTTCCCAAGAAAAGGGGGGTGTCCGCTCACAGCCATCATCCTGGTGGACAGGGGGCACTCCTGCCCATCGCCGGCCCCATGGCCCAGAGCTGCCCCAGACAACCCAGTGTGATGGGGGCGCTTCAAGTGGCAGGCACACACCACAGAACTGGGTGTGGACGTTGGCCTTCCCTGCAACCTCAGCTGATTGTACCAGAGTTGGGAAGGTAGAGCAGTGTGAATTAACAAAGCCCCATTCAGCCATCATTTCAGCAGACTGGGAGCCTCCCTACACAGCCCAGCAGCCCAGAACTGCCCTGGGGGGACGGCACTCACCTGTGACATAGCACAGTCATCCCTCAACAGAGGACCTGGGGGTGCACGGCCTGGAAGAGGGGCCCACTTGCAAGTCTCAGGAGCCATACGCCAATACCAAGGACTTGTGGGTCAGTGGCAGAGACAAACTGTGGCAGGACTGAACTGAAGGATTAGACTATTGCAGCAGCTTTAAAACTCTAGGATCACCAGGGAGATTTGATTGTTAGAGCCACCCCCCTCCCTGACTGCCCAGAAACATGCCCCATATACAGGGCAGGAAACACCAACTACACACACAAACTTCGTACACCAATTGGACCCCACAAGACTCACTCCCCCACTCACCAAAAAGGCTAAGCAGGGGAGATCTGGCTTGTGTAAAACAGGTGGCTCGTGGACACCACCTGCTGGTTAGTTAGAGAAAGTGTACTCCACGAAGCTGTAGATCTGATAAATTAGAGATAAGGACTTCAATTAGTCTACAAATCCTAAAAGAACCCTATCAAGTTCAGCAAATGCCACGAGGCCAAAAACAACAGAAAATTATAAAGCATATGAAAAAACCAGACGATATGGATAACCCAAGCCCAAGCACCCAAATCAAAAGACCAGAAGAGACGCAGCACCTAGAGCAGCTACTCAAAGAACTAAAGATGAACAATGAGACCATAGTACGGGAGACAAAGGAAATCAAGAAGACCCTAGAAGAGCATAAAGAAGACATTGCAAGACTAAATAAAAAACTGGATGATCTTATGGAAATTAAAGAAACTGTTGACCAAATTAAAAAGATTCTGGACACTCATAGTACAAGACTAGAGGAAGTTGAACAACGAATCAGTGACCTGGAAGATGACAGAGTGGAAAATGAAAGCATAAAAGAAAGAATGGGGAAAAAAATTGAAAAAATTGAAATGGACTTCAGGGATATGATAGATAATATGAAACGTCCCAGTGTAAGACTCATTGGTGTTCCAGAAGGGGAAGAAAAGGGTAAAGGTCTAGGAAGAGTATTCAAAGAAATTGTTGGGGAAAACTTCCCAAATCTTCTAAACAACATAAATACACAAATCATAAATGCTCAGCAAACTCCAAATAGAATAAATCCAAATGAACCCACTCCGATACATATTCTGATCACACTGTCAAACACGGAAGAGAAGGAGCAAGTTCTGAAAGCAGCAAGAGAAAAGCAATTCACCACATGCAAAGGAAACAGCATAAGACTAAGCAGTGACTACTCAGCAGCCACCATGGAGGCGAGAAGGCAGTGGCACGATATATTTAAAATTCTGATTGAGAAAAATTTCCAGCCAAGAATACTTTATCCAGCAAAGCTCTCCTTCAAATTTGAGGGAGAGCTTAAATTTTTCACAGACAAACAAATGCTGAGAGAATTTGCTAACAAGAGACCTGCCCTACTGGGGATACTCAAGGGAGCTCTACAGACAGAGAAACAAAGAAAGGACAGAGAGACTTGGAGAAAGGTTCAGTACTAAAGAGATTCGGTATGGGTACAATAAAGGATATTAATAGACAGAGGGGGAAAAATATGACAAACATAAACCAAAGGATAAGATGGCTGATTCAAGAAATGCCTTCATGGTTATAACGTTGAATGTAAATGGATTAAACTCCCCAATTAAAAGATATAGATTCGCAGAATGGATCAAAAAAAATGAACCATCAATATGTTGCATACAAGAGACTCATCTTAGACACAGGGACACAAAGAAATTGAAAGTGAAAGGATGGAAAAAAATATTTCATGCAAGCTACAGCCAAAAGAAAGCAGGTGTAGCAATATTAATCTCAGATAAAATAGACTTCAAATGCAGGGATGTTTTGAGAGACAAAGAAGGCCACTACATACTAATAAATTGGGCAATTCAACAAGAAGAAATAACAATTGTAAATGTCTATGCACCCAATCAAGGTGCCACAAAATACATGAGAGAAACACTGGCACAACTAAAGGAAGCAATTGATGTTTCCACAATAATTGTGGGAGACTTCAACACATCACTCTCTCCTATAGATAGATCAACCAGACAGAGGACCAATAAGGAAATTGAAAACCTAAACAATCTGATAAATGAATTAGATTTAACAGACATATACAGGACATTACATCCCAAATCACCAGGATACACATACTTTTCTAGTGCTCATGGAACTTTCTCCAGAATAGATCATATGCTGGGACATAAAACAAGCCTCAATAAATTTAAAAAGATTGAAATTATTCAAAGCACATTCTCTGACCACAATGGAATACAATTAGAAGTCAATAACCATCAGAGACTTAGAAAATTCACAAATACCTGGAGGTTAAACAACACACTCCTAAACAATCAGTGGGTTAACGAAGAAATAGCAAGAGAAATTGCTAAATATATAGAGACGATTGAAAATGACAACACAACATACCAAAACCTATGGGATGCAGCAAAAGCAGTGCTAAGGGGGAAATTTATAGCACTAAATGCATATATTAAAAAGGAAGAAAGAGCCAAAATCAAAGAACTAATGGATCAACTGAAGAAGGTAGAAAATGAACAGCAAACCAATCCTAAACCAAGTAGAAGGAAAGAAATAACAAGGATTAAAGCAGAAATAAATGACATAGAGAACAAAAAAACAATAGAGAGGATAAGTATCACCAAAAGTTGGTTCTTTGAAAAGATCAACAAGATTGACAAACCCCTAGCTAGACTGACAAAATCAAAAAGAGAGAAGACCCATATAAACAAAATAATGAATGAAAAAGGTGACATAACTGCAGATCCTGAAGAAATTAAAAAAATTATAAGAGGATATTATGAACAACTGTATGGCAACAAACTGGATAATGTAGAAGAAATGGACAATTTCCTGGAAACATATGAACAACCTAGACTGACCAGAGAAGAAATAGAAGACCTCAATCAACCCATCACAAGCAAAGAGATCCAATCAGTCATCAAAAATCTTCCCACAAATAAATGCCCAGGGCCAGATGGCTTCACAGGGGAATTCTACCAAACTTTCCAGAAAGAACTGACACCAATCTTACTCAAACTCTTTCAAAACATTGAAGAAAATGGAACACTACCTAACTCATTTTATGAAGCTAACATCAATCTAATACCAAAACCAGGCAAAGATGCTACAAAAAAGGAAAACTACCGGCCAATCTCCCTAATGAATATAAATGCAAAAATCCTCAACAAAATACTTGCAAATCGAATCCAAAGACACATTAAACAAATCATACACCATGACCAAGTGGGGTTCATTCCAGGCATGCAAGGATGGTTCAACATAAGAAAATCAATCAATGTATTACAACACATTAAAAACTCGAAAGGGAAAAATCAATTGATCATCTCAATAGATGCTGAAAAAGCATTTGACAAAATCCAACATCCCTTTTTGATAAAAACACTTCAAAAGGTAGGAATTGAAGGAAACTTCCTCAACATGATAAAGAGCATATATGAAAAACCCACAGCCAGCATAGTACTCAATGGTGAGAGACTGAAAGCCTTCCCTCTAAGATCAGGAACAAGACAAGGATGCCCGCTGTCACCACTGTTATTCAACAGTGTGCTGGAAGTGCTAGCCAGGGCAATCCGGCAAGACAAAGAAATAAAAGGCATCCAAATTGGAAAAGAAGAAGTAAAACTGTCATTGTTTGCAGATGATATGATCTTATATCTAGAAAACCCTGAGAAATCGACGATACACCTACTAGAGCTAATAAACAAATTTAGCAAAGTAGTGGGATACAAGATTAATGCACATAAGTCAGTAATGTTTCTATATGCTAGAAATGAACAAACTGAAGAGACACTCAAGAAAAAGATACCATTTTCAATAGCAACTAAAAAAATCAAGTACCTAGGAATAAACTTAACCAAAGATGTAAAAGACCTATACAAAGAAAACTACATAACTCTACTAAAAGAAATAGAAGGGGACCTTAAAAGATGGAAAAATATCCCATGTTCACGGATAGGAAGACTAAATGTCATTAAGATGTCATTTCTACCCAAACTCATCTACAGATTCAATGCAATCCCAATCAAAATTCCAACAACCTACTTTGCAGACTTGGAAAAGCTAGTTATCAAATTTATTTGGAAAGGGAAGATGCCTCGAATTGCTAAAGACACCCTAAAAAAGAAAAACGAAGTGGGAGGACTTACACTCCCTGACTTTGAAGCTTATTATAAAGCCACAGTTGCCAAAACAGCATGGTACTGGCACAAAGATAGACATATAGATCAATGGCATCGAATTGAGAATTCGGAGATAGACCCTCAGATCTATGGCCGACTGATCTTTGATAAGGCCCCCAGAGTCACTGAACTGAGTCATAATGGTCTTTTCAACAAATGGGGCTGGGAGAGTTGGATATCCATATCCAAAAGAATGAAAGAGGACCCCTACCTCACCCCCTACACAAAAATTAACTCAAAATGCCCAAAGATCTCAATATAAAAGAAATTACCATAAAACTCCTAGAAGATAATGTAGGAAAACATCTTCAAGACCTTGTATTAGGCGGCCACTTCCTAGACTTTACACCCAAAGCACAAGCAACAAAAGAGAAAATAGATAAATGGGAACTCCTTAAGCTTAGAAGTTTCTGCACCTCAAAGGAATTTCTCAAAAACGTAAAGAGGCAGCCAACTCAATGGGAAAAAATTTTTGGAAACCATGTATCTGACAAAAGACTGATATCTTGCATATATAAAGAAATCCTACAACTCAATGACAATAGTACAGACAGCCCAATTAGAAAATGGGCAAAAGATATGAAAAGACAGTTCTCTGAAGAGGAAATACAAATGGCCAAGAAACACATGAAAAAATGTTCAGCTTCACTAGCCATTAGAGAGATGCAAATTAAGACCACAATGAGATACCATCTAACACCGATTAGAATGGCTGCCATTAAACAAATAGGAAACTACAAATGCTGGAGGGGATGTGGAGAAATTGGAAGTCTTATTCATTGTTGGTGGGACTGTATAATGGTTCAGCCACTCTGGAAGTCATTCTGGCAGTTCCTTAGAAAACTAGATATAGAGTTACCATTCGATCCAGCGATTGCACTTCTCGGTATATACCCGGAAGATCGGAAAGCAGTGACACGAACAGATATCTGCACGCCAATGTTCATAGCAGCATTATTCACAATTGCCAAGAGATAGAAACAACCCAAATGTCCTTCAACAGATGAGTGGATAAATAAAATGTGGTATATACACACGATGGAATACTACGCGTCAGTAAGAAGGAACGATCTCGTGAAACATATGACAACATGGATGAACCTTGAAGACATAATGCTGAGCAAAATAAGCCAGGCACAAAAAGAGAAATATTATATGCTACCACTAATGTGAACTTTGAAAAATGTAAAACAAATGGTTTATAATGTAGAATGTAGGGGAACTAGCAATAGAGAGCAATTAAAGAAGGGGGAACAATAATCCAAGAAGAACAGATAAGCTATTTAACGTTCTGGGGATGCCCAGGAATGACTATGGTCTGTTAATTTCTGATGGATATAGTAGGAACAAGTTCACAGAAATGTTGCTATATTAGGTAACTTTCTTGAGGTTAAGTAGGAACATGTTGGAAGTTAAGCAGTTATCTTAGGTTAGTTGCCTTTTTCTTACTCCCTTGTTATGGTCTCTTTGAAATGTTCTTTTATTGTATGTTTGTTTTCTTTTTAACTTTTTTTTCATACAGTTGATTTAAAAAAGAAGGGAAAGTTAAAAAAAAAAAAGAAAAACAAGGAAAAAAACATGTAGTGCCCCCTTGAGGAGCCTGTGGAGAATGCAGGGGTATTCGCCTACCCCACCTCGATGGTTGCTAACATGACCACAGACATAGGGGACTGGTGGTTTAATGGGTTGAGCCCTCTACCATAGGTTTTACCCTTAGGAGGATGGTTGTTGTAGGGGAGAGGCTAGGCCTCCCTGTGTTTGTGCCTGGGAGCCTCCTCCCGAATGCCTCTTTGTTGCTCAGATGTGGCCCTCTCTCTCTGGCTGGGCCAGCTTGAAAGGTGAAATCACTGCCCTCCCCCCTACATGGGATCAGACACCCAGGGGAGTGAATCTCCCTGGCAACGTGGAATATGACTCCCGGGGAGGAATGTAGAGCTAGCATCATGGGACGGAGAACATCTTCTTGACCAAAAGGGGATGTGAAAGGAGATGAAATAAGCTTCAGTGGCAGGGAGATTCCAAAAGGGGCCGAGAGGTCACTCTGGTGGGCACTCTTACGCACACTTTAGGCAACCATTTTTAGGTTCTAAAGATTTGGGGTAGCTGGTGGTGGATACCTGAAGGTATCAAATTACAACCCAGAACCCATGGATCTCAAAGACAGTTGTATAAAAGTGTGGATTATGAGGGGTGACAATGGGATTGGGAAAGCCATAGGGACCACACTCCACTTTGTCTAGTTTATGGATGGATGAGTAGAAAAATAGTGGAAGGAAACAAACAGACAAAGGCACCCAGTGTTCTTTTTTACTTCAATTGCTCTTTTTCACTCTAATTATTATTCTTGTTATTTTTGTGTGTGTGCTAATGAAGGTGTCAGGGATTGATTTAGGTGATGAATGTACAACTATGTAATGGTACTGTGAACAATCGAAAGTACGATTTGTTTTGTATGACTGCGTGGTATGTGAATATATCTCAATAAAATGAAGATAAAAAAAAAGAAAAAGAATGCCCATTAAAAAATTATCATTGATAAGAATATTAGAAATATTCTATACATTTTTAAATGATTGTTTAAAGGTGGTTTATTTCAAAACTTTTAAAACAAAATTAATGGTTATGCATTAGAAAACATAAATATTATAAATATTAAGTGAAAATATCTTCATATATGATCACATTACATTAATGATAACTACATTTTACATTATGGAAAGCTTAGATTTGTGTGGCTGTTATTTACCAAAGCTCATATAATGATTACATGACAAAGCCTGATGAAAAACTCAGGTAAGTTTGACCCTCAAATCTCTGCTCTTTCCATTTTATCATATATATATAAAGAGTATCTGGAAATATACAAATATTTTTTCTAACTAAAAAAAAATTTTGTTGCTCAAATGAAACAGTGTACATAAATATGCTTCAAAAATTGTAATGCCATATTAAAGAAAAATATCATTCACCTGTAATCCCTCCATGACTAAGGAAAATAATGGGTTATATAGGAGTCAGGCATAAAATATTCCGTTTGTCCATTGAATTAGCATTTATAGAAGGGGGTTACTTGAGAGAGGGTGGAGTGATGGTAATATCACCAACACATACACTTTAAAAAGGATTTGCCTTTGTTGATGATTTTGAACATATTGGCCTTTGCATGAGCAAATAGCCTAGTTATAGTTTAAAAAAAGGCTTGGTGAAATTGGGAGGTGGTCTTCCATGGAAGATTTAGTTTACTGGATTGAAAATCGTTAGTGAAATAGTGAGAGAAGGAGTCACCACAATCTATGAAGAAGAGGAATGATATGTTGCTGGAAAATTATTCCAGCAATAGTATATAAGATAGACTAAGCAGAGGCAGGTAGACTGACTACCATAGTTAGGACATTGTTCGTTGAATATAACAAAAATGCCAATTTTAGTTAAATGAAATGAAATTTGTAGTCTTATATGATTGGCTTCTGTCAAATCTTGTTCTAGCTACTCAAAGAATGGCCAGGACCTCCAGGTTCTCTTTCCATTTCTTGTTTCCATTTATTCAGTCTTAATTCCAGGTTCACTAATGATCTTTTCTCAAAGTCCCCAGATGGCTGTCCGCATCTCCTGGGACAATATCCTTTGTACACATGCAGAAGAGAAGAGTGCAACTTTTCTCTCAACCATGGAACCCAATTACAGATTTCATTTCTATTGGATTGTAAATCATGGGCTTACTCTGGTCAGATGGCTGAGATACCACAAGACCACTTCTAGGGATGGGAAAGAAGCCAGCTTCCCAGAAGCTTGTGGGCTATAAAGGGGAGGAATCAATACCTGAACAAAAATTAGGGTGCTGTGCTAAGAGCAGGGGGAATAGATGCTAAGCAGCCCCAAGTGGAGACATTGGTAATCTAGCTGTACTGTGATGATGACCTAGACTACGAGAAGGAAAATGGGAAGGCAGGGATAAATGATGCGCTAGTCCTGATGACGGCTTGAAATAGGGAGCAATGAAGACACTGGAGTTAGAAATTGAGTGTTTGCAAGCAGAAAAGGTAGGTTTTTGGTAAGGAAGATGGCCATATCCATCTGGAGACTCTCAGATATGTCACTTTGAAGACTCTTGAACAAGAGTGAGAGCAAGTATTGATAATGCTCTCATAGACCTATCATTATTAAAGATAAATATAATTTTATAAATAGTTGAACTTTACTTCTTCAATTAACAAACTTCATAAACTATTTTAGGTAGAAATAATTCTGAAAATGAATTATTCACCTACCTGAGTTCTTAAGAAGAATGCATTTTGGTGCAATTTCAATTTTTTTCCATGATTCAGGGATACTATTTCTAATACAGCTTCTTTGTCCTATGTTGCAATGCAAAATAAATGCTTCTCAAAGAAGAGGCTAAACCTGCTTATAGTTGTGCCTAAGAATCTCCCCTGAGTGCCTCTTTGTTGCTCAGATGTAGCCCTCTCTCTCTAAGCCACCTTGGCAGGTGATCTCACTGCCCGCCGCCCCTACATGGGACCTGACTCCCAGGTGTGTAAATCTCCCTAGCAACGCAGGATATGACTCCTGAGGATGAATCTGGACCTATGGGATTAAGAACATCTTCTTGACCAAAAGGGGGATGTGAAATGAAATGAAATAAAGCTTCATGGCTGAGAAATTTCAAATGGAGTCAAGAAGTCACTCTAGTGGACATTCTTGCACACTATATAGACAACACTTTTTAGGTTTTAATGTATTGGAATAACTAGAAGGAAATACCTGAAACTACCAAACTCCAACCCTGTAGCCTTGACTCTTGAAGATGATTGGATAACAATGTAGATTACAAGGGGTGACAGTGTGATTGTGAAAGCCTTCTGGATCACACTCCCTTTATCTAGTGTATGGATGGATGAGTAGAAAAATGGGGACAAAAACTAAATGAAAAATAGGGTGGGATGTTGGGAATGATTTGGGTGTTCTTTTTTATTTTTATTTTTTATTCTGATTCTGATTCTTTCTGGTATAAGGAAATGTTCAAAAATAGATTGGGGTGATGAATGCACAACTATATGATGGTACTATGAACAGGTGATTGTACACCATGGATGATTGTATGGTATGTGACTATATCGCAATAAAACTGAATTAAAAAAATATATATGCTTCTGAATTTTTTATTTGTTTCCTTTTTGTCCCTTCACTCTTGTTAACAGGCACCTGCTTTCTCTTTTTGTACCCATCTCATGCAATTTCCGACTTTCTTTGTAATTTTCTGCCTTTTATCTGGAATACTAGGAGGAAAGTAAGTAGCCAAATTTGCTGAAATTTTCTGTTAAACAAATAAATAGACACAAAGTGAGAGTCAAAGGAATGAGTTTAGGTTTTGGACTATGAAACAGCTACTGTTCAAGCTATGAAAGCTCCTATGCTTCAGATTGAAGCCAACAGTTGAATGTTAAGCTCTCATAAGACTTCTGGCCAGATAAGAGGGATAATAAACCAAGATGATACTGTCATATAGAAAACTGGGAATATTACTTATTCCTGTACCTGTATTGGAAATATGGATGGGGAATGGTACAAAGGGTAACATGTAGGGTGTAGGGAAAAAAACGAAAACAAACAAGATATAGAAGTATCAGGCACAACAGATTTCAAATATGACTCTGCTACTTGCAAACTGTGTGGCCTCAAGCAGATCACTTACACTCTCTATGCTTTAGAGTCCTCACTTGTTATAAGGGGAAAATAACAACATCTTCCTTATAGAAAATTTAAGAAGATAAAGCACACACATTTTGTAAACTTGAATGTCTCATAAAACGTAAGGCATGTGCGCTCAGCCAACCAGGCAATTGTAGTAGTTCATGGCACATCGTTCATGGTGTGACAGAGGTTTGTTGTTTAACTCTGTGAACCTCAGCTTCCTTATCTGTAAAATGGGGATAGAAATAGAAACTCTCTCTTGGAATTAAGGGGAAGATTAGTTGAGTTAATAAATGTAAACCACAGTCCTCTTCCAATTACTTCCACTTCCTTATTGATTAAAAAATAATTTGAAGTAGGCCTTAGATCCTTTTCTAAATCAATAACATATATAAATCCATAGCAGCAGGCACTTGCTTTCCCAGTTTCTTCCTTTTCTACTGACAGGTTCCTCACCTTGTTTCAGAGCTGCATAGATTCAGAGTCAACCTACCATTATGATTTAAGAGAATAATGGAGTGACCATTCAATTTGAATTTTTCATACAAACAAATTTTACATACTTTCCAATCTGTCTATAATTCAGAATTCAATTAACTTTATCTAGTATTTTATTTCCACGCATTTGTCCATAATCTGATATAAGAAATATCATTTCAGTGACCCATGTAGATTTTAAGTTGTGGGGAATCAAAAAAAAAAAATCCATGTTGAATGCAGGGCAAGGGGCAGGGGCAAAATAGGATTGACATCTGAGCACGGAATAATTAATTATTTCTTTGCTGTGTCAAGTGGGAGGGAAGATAGAGCCTGTGGAACAGTTTACAAGTCCATCCATATAGTAAAGAATTCTAATCTCGTGCAATTTACATTCTCGTGTGGAAAGATGGGTACGTATAATTTTTTTTAAACACACATACACTATGAGGAGAGCAAATTCTCATAATCAATTTTGAGATTGATGTAATGAGAGTCTTACTTTAGATTGGGTGTTCGGAGAAGGTCTGTCTGAGAAGGTGACATTTAAGTTAAACTATGACTAACAAGGAGTCAGCCATGCAAAAATTTTTATGAAGAGTTTTCCAAGCAGAGGGAACTGCAAGGATGCAAATGGGTTCTGCATGCTCAAAGACCAGAGGGAAAGCCAGTAAGGCTAAAGCCTAGAATGAGCGGTACCAGTTGAGACTGGCAATACAGGCAGACACCAGATCATGCAGGGAGTTATAAGCCAAGGCAAGAAACTCACAGCTCTTCTGATCAATTCTTCCATGACCTCTCCATCCTCAACAAGAATCTTCCAAACCCTCAATGAACTCAAGGTTTCATATTCTTCTTTGGAATTTTCAAGGGAAGTCATGAAATCTAAAATGTTATGTGTTGTTTGGAAGCTTGAGTGTGATCTCCTTTTAAGTTTTATTAATATCTAGTTAATTCTATAAAGTCATATAATAATGGTCCATTATTAATTTTAGCAATGGCTGCATTCACTATAAGAACACCCTGAGTAGCAGTAGAGTTTTGGACCAGATGTTATAATCCCTACACTATTTTTATTTCCCTGATCACCATATAAACGCTTGATTTGTGCACTCTATACACTGGAAAGTGTCTAGTAGTTTTGGCCACTGCTTAGAAAAATTAACCCAAATTACCCAATTTTCTTGACTATATCATGATTATAACTTTACTCTTTATATTTAAGGTATTACATCTTATCTTGGAAGGATTTGAAGTGTTCTTCAATAGGCAATATTTTATCCAATTAGCAAATATTTATTGTCCGTTCTTTCAAATGAATTTTCTTCAAGCGTTGTAAGGATGAGTACATGAAAAGTAAATGTCCTTAAGTATCTCTTAATCTACTTGATGAATTATATATTATATAATATATATAAAGCTAAAATAATTAAGTAGAAGGATTAAGGTTACTAATAAAAGATGCAGAAATGTAGAGGAGAAAGAGATTTCTATAGACCTCGCAGATAATGGAATATCTTGCTTGAGGATGAAAAGTTCGAACTTGGCCTTGAAATTGTTGAATAGATTGAATAGGACTTGACTAGAAGATTGTGAGAGGGATGAAGCATACAGGCTTGAGTTGATACAAAGGGTGGAGATGGAATCACTTGAAGCTTATTCTGGGATGCTGAGAAGGCTAATTTGGAAAGATGAGTGTATTGGTGAGAAGAATTGCGAGCAATAAAATTGGAAAGAGGGTTTAAGCCAAAATAAGATATAATCTCAGCTATAACTGTGGATGTGACAGAACAGCTAGAAGTTATGCAGAAATATTTTGGATCTGTTAGGAAATTCTTCCTTTTCAGTATTGTGGCAGTCACCATGAACAGCCTCTAAAATGATCAATCAGGATTTTCAACTTGCCTGTCACCTTTCTGAGAAGCATGCTCACAAATAACATTTAACAGATTATAAACCATACTGCAGGACTGGCAAAATTTCATGAGCTACTCATTTGGCCAACCATTATAAAGTCCTGATTCAGCTTTGGAATCCACCAGAAGTATTTATTAGTTCCACACATGCTCCCATATTAAATGATGTGTGAATATGAGACGATTGAAAAAATATTCTTTTCTTTAAAGTTGACTTTTTCTCTTCAAACTAACACCCATGAATTGAGAGAAAACTCTATAACTTGGTCAGAATCTGCAAGAAAATGATACTTTTAAGTTTAGCACTCAATCATGAGAGCTGGGCTTGTGGGAGCAATCACACAGAGCTCTACCTGTGTTCTGCTCCAACTCTTGACATTTCAATTCCTGATATAAAAAAGGTCAATCACTATTATATCTACTAACATTCCTCTGCAATTTAATTTTTCCTTTCTTGTCTCATGAGGCAGATTAATTTTGCCTCTGTTTTGGCTCCTCTACAACTCTTTTCTCTATACTTTAGACAGAACAATATTTATAAAATATGATGCAGATGGATGCAGATCTCATAATGCTGCTTTGTGTTAAAAATCTTTCAACAATTCTTGGTTCTTTTCAGGATGAAGCTTAGACTGATCACGGCAAACAAGATCACCTCACCCACCTTCATATCTCAGTTTAATTATTACATCTTCAGGGAAGCTTCCCTGACCTTCCCGACCAGGCCAATTTCACTTGTTTATAAGTTTTCATGGCATCTTGCACTTTTCTAATTTTAGCACTATAATGTAAATTTACAACTTGAGTCATTCTTTAAAAAAAAGTCAGTCTCTCTCACTAGAATACAAGTTCCATGAGGGTAGTCTAGAAAGAAAATATGCTTTTACAATCTATTCTATTCTTAGCCACTAACAAAGCATTTGACACATAGAAAGGACTCAAAACATAGTTGATGAAATATGCTTGCTGGCATGCATGCATGAATGAATGAAGGAATTTGTGACCTGTTCAGGAAATGTAATTATAACCTATCACATTCACAGATTCATAGTATGGTTGAGAAGAAAGGTATCTTAGAAGTATTTTAGTCCAAATGCTTTATATCTGAAATGAGAAAATTGAGGCCTAAATATGAAATGATTTGTCCAAGATTATGAAGTTAATTACAGTGGCAAAGCTGAGATTAGAATCTAGATCTAGATTACTAAACTGAACATTTTATGTTATATCTCCTTTCTGTCAACCTCATCATTTCAGAAGCACAAGCTGAGGGCAAGAGTCATGGGGAATTAGTACAGGAGTTGTGTGGCTTCAGACATAGGCAATGGTTTCCACTCTACACTTAAGGGGCATCTAGTAAATAGTCAAGTGTCATGGGTCTAATGAAGTTGTATTTGGCTCAATCCCTTCCTGGTTGCAGGAGATATTGCCCAATCCTTTCTTAGGCTAGTCATGCTCTATCTCTACCTACAAATCATGTCACAGAAAGACTAGGAAATTGAGTGTCAATGGACCAGTGAAATATCCGTTTTTCCAGAAAAAGAGCTCAACAATCAGATTCAGTGATATCCAGTCTGTTCACATGCAAAGAACAAATCCCACACTTGAGAACCTGGGTCTGTTATCTCATATCTTTAGCCTGTTGTTGATCTCTAAACCCCTTAAAGATTATCTTTATTCTAAAATGTTTGGATTCTAAAAATGTTCCAAGAAATTCTCTTAATCCTCATTGCTTTTTTTTTTAAACTTTCCCTTTTCTTGTGAATTTCTGTAAATTTGTTGCCTTATAATTATAGCAGTGTAGCTCAGTGTGAACTAAACACCACTCAGTGCATCCCCCATTTATCATGCTGTCGCATCACAGGTGGGTCAGATCACCTAATGTCTTCAGTCCCTCGGATAGCTTGGGGTTACCCCTAGGTAGTCAGGTAGAGTAGCAAGTTGGCCATTTAATCTGCCCCCTTTCTCAATTTCACTCCCTTTCTTGTGGACACAAAAGAACTTTAAGTGATCTGTCTGTAGCATTGAAATGCCAACCTTAGTTGGTACTTTGAAAACTCAAAGCCTTTTACAAGATGAATAGCAAACTGTGGATGACAGCTCCTGTGGAGCCATTATTGAATTGCAGCCCTGATGACTGCATTACTTTGGATTTAGATAAAAGACTCCACACAAGACAAATGGTAGGAGGACATCAAAAAGACTGTGTCCATACAGTGACAGAAGCAATCCAATTGAAGAAGCTGTTGATTTCCCCAAGGCTACATACTGTTTCTTCCGGAGTAATTTATATTAAGGAACGAAAGATTGTATATTCATCTCCTATTTATACTTTTCTCTAAAACTACGAATGTCCAGTTGTCAAATCAAATTCTTACTTCTACTCTTGTAAGGAAAATATTGATATGGGAACATGTTAATTATTTTGTATTGTGTTTTATTTAACCACAATAGCAGTGTGTGTAAAGGTTATAGACTGAGAGTTACAATCTATAATGATCAGATAAAAAGATTAGTCAGCAAATCGATAGTTCCCTGTACCAACAGGAAGCTCGGTATATTCAAGGCAACACTGAGTACAAAAAAAGAAAGGAAAGAAAAAAGGAGTTAAAGGGTACAGATAAAGCATTGGGCCCCTTTATTTAGATGAAAACTAATTCTAGAGAATGTCCAACACCTCATTAATTATGTACCAACCTTAAGGAGGCTGAACTTGGTGAAGTATGACTCTGAACATTTAGAATGTTTTGGAAAATGCCTCTGGCTCTATAAAGAATGGTGTAATAAGAGAGCTGTCTTTCTCCTGGGCTGGCAGATGTTGCACACAAACACAGTTCCTCAAAACGGAAAGTGTGTCATGCATAGAACCTGTATAAGTGCCTTGTATCTCAGGAACAAGAATGCAGCAGGCTTTAAGTACCATCACAATCGTTTAAAACAGATTTGAATGTTAATCTACTTAATAAAAAATAATGCCCTTCATATAGGTTTTGATTATACCAAAACAGCTCCCTATGTTGACATCATTTTCTAATAGAAAATTTTAATTTTATGCTTTTGTGATGTCACTTTGCTCACCTGCTTACATGCCCACTTTCATACTAAGGGTTCCCTTTGCTTTTGTTGTTTTATTTGGCATAATCTACTTTGCTTCCTCCCCCATTATGTAAAAGCTAATGCACTGAAAAGTAGATTTGGATTTGCTGAACTTGGAATTTTAAATGGGACCTGTGGAATGGAATGGGGAAGAGTTCCTTAAATTAAGACTTCTTCTGCAAGTACATGTTAATTTCATTCATTGGCATTACTACATCTTTTGAATGGGGACCCCCTCTTAGCATTTTTCATTGGGTATTTTCCAAAATCGGCCTTGCTGTCTTCCAGAGAATTATTTAATTGTTCAGGAAATACATCAACAAAGAAGCAGAATGTCATTTGTTTGGAAAAGAATCACACAAGGAACAGCTTTCAATAAGCTCAAAGCTTTTAAAAATAGCTTCAATAGTGTCTAATTGTGATTCTTTCTTGACACTAATAATTAATACCAAAAAAAGAAAAGAAAGAAAAAAAGAGTTAAAGAAAACTGTCATAATTAAGCTCAGTAAAAACAGTTTGGTTCTCTTCGAAGCCGGCCTCAGATATTATTTTGCCTGATTGCTTTTAGAATTTATTTTTTTCATGCATATTTTGCATGTCAGAATGTATTATGTATTTATTTATTTGCTCTGGCTTAGATTATATCCTTAGAAGTGGTCCTGCATCTCTCTTATACTGAATCCAATATGAAATATAACCTATATTATGTTTCTTAAGTACAAAACTACAGGAGGAGTCTGTGTATGTGTGTGTATATGTGTGCATATATCAAGAGTCTCTCTGGGAGCTTGTAAACAAACCTAGTTATTGATAACTTTCAAAAATAAATTGTGCTGCCTTTCCCGTTGCCTTTTAGATGTTATTTGTGCACTTGGCAACAGCATCCTTTCACTGAGCTCACCTTGGCTATGGCTATTTGTGCAGCAATTGAACCACTGAAAAGGGGTTCTGATTAGTTTTCTGTCGAACCAATCCACAGCCGTCTGGTTGATTGGCTAGGACCTAGTGTACTGGTAATCCTACCACACCTCCAGGGTAGACTAACAGTTGTGATCGTAATTGAATGAAACACTGACTTCAAATCTGTACTTAGCTGAAGATTACAACTCGTCTATAATCGTTTCCTCCCTTCCCTTATTCTCCTTCCTTCTGTTCCTTCCTCCTCTCTTCCCACCCTCTTTCCCTCCCTCCCTTCCTTCTTTCCTTCCTTCCTTCTTTTCCTTCCTCCTCCTCTCAACTCCAGATAGTATTTTAAACTTTGCAAAGTAATGTCATACACTGCCACTGCCCTGGTCCAAGCCCTCGTCGTTTCTTGCCTGGATTACTCCCACAGCCTCGTAACTGTGTCATTCCTTCTCATGACTTCCTGCACCACTCCTACAATCTCCACACCTTATTAATTCATCCTCTACAATGCACCCAGAGTAATCGTTCTAAAACACAAATCTGAAGATATCATCCTTCTGGTACAAAAAAAAAACCTCCAGGGTTCCACGTCACATTCAGGACAATGACCAAATTCTTCAGCAAAGCTTTCAAACCCTCTCTGGTCTAGCCTGGGTTCCCACTGCACAATCTTCTAGGCTTTCTCATATCTCCCTGCCTTTGCACATGCTGTGCAGTGTCCAACCCCCTTCTCTCATGTCTATCCCCCACCCAGACTGCTATTTTTGGCCTGGCTAACTCTAACATCCTCTTTAAGGCTTAGCTAAAGCATTACTTACCTTTGAAGGCTTCCATGACTTATTCTCCAGTACTGTCCTCCTTATCCTATGTCCTATACACACAGACACACACAGACACACACACACACTGACCCAGGCAAGGTTGGATGTCATCCTCTGGGATCCCATAGTATCATTACCATAACATTAGTTATACTGCAGTGATAACATTAATTACAACATATTGTAATAGTAGATATACTTAAATCTCTCTCCTGGAGTCAGGATTCTTAACCCTTTTGCATCATGAACACTTTTGGCAATCTGAAGAAGCCCCTAGACCCTTATTAGAATTATGTTTTAAATGCATAAAATCAAATACAGGCGGTTACCAATTACACCAATTATAATGATAATGAAATCTATCAGAAAATTAACATTTATTAATGTATTTTATGCATTTATTTATTAAAGCACTAAGTAACAAGATCTAGTAGCAGATCCACTAAGTATTGTACTTTTGAAGTAGTGGTAAGTGAAAACTGGATTTCAGAATATCTTCAACCACTCTAATATGATATGTGTGATTTCTATTTGTGGCAAAGTCACAGGCACTGATAGTTCTACTATGGTTTGTTGCTTACATTCTTAATTTTTAAAAATGCTAAATTTTAGTTAGAGGTTAGTGAAAATAAAGATGGCATTATTATTTCAAATCACGTTCATGGAGACCCTGAATTCTAGAATCTTTATTCATTTTAGACCAGAAGGTCTTTGAGGTTTTCATTGTAGTATACCCATGCCTTGCATAGTATTGGCAAATAGTAAGAGCTTAAAATGTTTGTCAGCCAAATGAACAAAGGAAGAAATAATTTAATATTTCATTCAGCTTAAACTTTAAAAAAACCCTTGTGAATTAAGTTTTATTATTCTGATTATATATTATGAAATTGAAAGTCAAATATGTTAGGTAAATTTTCCTACTTCACAGGGCTTGACAATATCTATGTCACCATGAGGTTGCCTACCATGTATTACCTGGGTTACTCAGTAATGACTTACATTGTGTCTAGCTCATCAAATAATCAAGAGAAAGGGAAAACGTATGAAAAGGTTATGCTCTCAGTTTCTGAAAGGAAAAGTGTGTTCGTACCGTAGGTAACTCTAGGCTTCCATTATATTAATTTTTCCATCAATATTGATCAGCTGACTATGTGGCATTCATCTGGACCTTGGGAGTTTCTCTCCCTGGGAGGAATGCTTCCTCTGACTCAGAAACAATCCAAGAATAATAAGGATAGAAATGCCACCTCCTCAACAGCCTGCTAAGGGAACAGCGGTTGTATAGTCCTGGGGTTTTGCTTCATTAGCTCCCTTTGAGAGGAAGAATAAAAGAAAATGACTGAAATGGGGACAACCCTTTTCACATTTCACGATATGAGCAAAGGAAGGTTTAGTGCACCCTATTCTGCCCTGTGCATTGAAATGGGCAGACCATTGTGCAGCACAATGACTTTCTTTTTAGGACAGTAGTTGTTATGGTGCCTTTCTGCTGTTCTGTTTCTCCCCTGTCTCTTCACCCGTTTTAGTTTGTTCCAGTGTCTAGTCTACAAAGAAATGACTCTGCAGCAATGCCTGGGCAGGCTTGTTAAGGAAAAGAGAGAGCGAGGGATCTCCCTACCTCCCTCCACCCCCCACACCCCTCACACACACAGAAGGAAATAAAAGAGAGGGAGGCAGTGTCAGACCTGGGATTTATAAGCTATATGAACTTAATAGTACAAAGTCACTTAAAATACTCCAAACCCTTGTTTCCTCTGGCAGTGAGTAATCAAAACAAACAAATAAACAAACAAAAAAAACAGAAAACAACTTATATTGTCAAGGCCTTGGAACTTGTTGTAAGGATAATTAAATTATTGACATTTGAAATTTCTCTGGATTTAAGTATTTCTGGATCTTTTATGTTATACCCATATATTTGATGAGTTAAAATGTAAACACCGGAAACTGCACAATGGTTCCTGGGGGTGCTAACAATAAGATGTGCTGTATATTATTTTACAAGACAATGAAAACCTGCATAACTAGGATATTTTAGAACAGGACACAAATTTAACCATGAGGTCACAAGATAATGATTCTTGCCATTTGCCCTCAATTATTATAAATATTTTTAAAATACATTAAATCATTTGTCTACATTAGTAATCAGAGAATAGTGATCATAATTTTTCTTTTTCTCAGTTCTCTTTGTTTTCTTGTGTTTTGTTTTAATTTCAGGATGTCTTACTGTAATTCTGGCACATCATTCTATTTATTACTACTCAGTGGTCATGGTTATGTAGACTGAGAGATATTATGATGCTTGGACACTCTGAAAATTGTTTTCTTCTCCTAGAGAAGGAATCGTGTTGGAGTTATGAAAACTCCTGAAGTCTGACACCTGTGGTTGTTAATCCCAAGGATGTGACTTACAAGCTGTGTGTGCTTCAACAAATTTACTCTTTCAAAAAATCACAGTGGTACAATTTTACAATTTTCTTAATATGGTTGTTTCGAGAATTAAATGGGATAATGAATGAATGCACTGTGCTTATCTCAGTGTTTGGCACAAAATAAGAATTTAATAAATACAGAGTTGCTGGTATTATTTCAGTCCTTTCTGGCACTTGATTCACTGTGATCTCACTCCCATGGAGTATGGAGTATGGACTATTTAATGGTAAGGACAATTAATATTTGTCTACACTTTAAAGTATATTTAAATACATAATTTCCTTTAAGTCTCATCAATTCTGTAAGTAGGTACCAATATCTTTCTCATTTTACCAATAGGGGGTACTGAAGCTTGGAGAGATAAAGTGACCCCAAGACTGTCCAAGGTCACAGAGTAAGAGCCCAAATTGTCTTGAGGATTCTACTTAGCTGGTTCTCATTTGACTGAATTTTTTTTAGATGCAACTGAGACCTAATAAGTAGAATTATATTTCTTATTTCTCAAAGTCAGTAGAAAATTTCATTAAAGGCAATAGCTTTAGTGTGCAGAACTACTACCTGGAAACCTTATTAAAACATAGATTCCTGCCCTCTTTCCTTTCTGGACTCTAGAGATTCTGATGCAGTGGTCTGGGTTGGGGCAGAGGATTTTCATTCCTAATGAGCCCCCTGGTATTTGATGACGATGATGCTGGTTCAGGGGCCATATTTGGCATAGCCCCATCTCCACTGAGTTCACCATCAATGGCAATTCTGCAGTATGTTTGTGACAACCCATAACCCATCCCTGGAAGAAACTTCACAGGCATGCTTTGTTCAGGTAGAAATGATAGGGCAGTCTCTAAAAACATCTGTACAATTCCTAATCAGGCATGTATAGAAAAATACAGTTTGAGATCCTGGTCATCAGGGCACCACAGCAAATTTCAGGAGTGGTTTTGGCACCCAACGCTTTTCATTGTCTTCAGACAGCAATTTCAGCCTCCCGCTGCCCAGCCCCTGACTCTCTTGTTAAACCTCCATGAGTAGCCCTTCTGTAGTCATGAATCATACACTGAGGGCTTCACACAGGCTGGCTTTATGGAGCTGCATTAGAGGAGACTACATCTCAGATGGCTCCAGTGCAGCCAAAACAATCTGTCACTTTTAATTCTTCCTGTCACCTTATTAAGTATATAGCAATATCAACAATAAAACACATTTTCACACAAACCCACAATGCACACACTACCCCAAAATGCAAACTTTCCTCCTCTTATTTTCAGATGTGGCTATAAATATCCAGTCATTGAAAGATTCATTGAGCAAACATATGTGCCAGGGTACTGTATATAACTGATGGAGGCAAAGAACAATCTCTATGGACACATAAAACAATTAAAAATAACTGTGCTTCAAAGCAGACTACTCTAATACAAAGGTCAGGGCCATAAATATGAACAGGATGGTAGTAATGTCTCTATCCAAATAGACCCCACGCACACAACTACAACAGTCCGGAACTTAAAGATGAATAAAAAACATCTCTGAAATTATGCCATTTCTCCCTTGCTGTGGTCTTTTCATCACAGGTTAACATACCTGAATATGGTGGAACATTTTTATCAAGGCCAAGTGTGTCATCAAGCACTTTTTTATTCAATATAAAATATTTACCCATGTACATAAACTAGAAGAAAGAAGCTGTAGCAAATTTTCTGTGAAATTACTTGTGAAAATTTCTGCTTTCTCCCCCTTCTTTAATAGGTTCCTTGTTTTTACATTAACTGCACTGAAGTTCAAATTCCACTCAAAACTAGAGAGAGACTGTTCTGAGGTCCTGGATAATTTTTGCGGTAACACGCTGAGTGTGATAATAAGGTTTATGCATGGTTGTAAAGAATGTGCTGACAGATGGAAAAGGAACCACCGTGGCCTGTGCAGTATATGTGTGTGTGCACACACACACACACACACACACATATTCCATGTGACTCTGATTCAAACAGCAGTTCTTCCTCCTGCTGTCTTCCAGCAAGAAAAATATTTCAGAGTATATAGAAATATCTCAACCCCCAGTGGACTGATTCACTAAAATTTCATATTCTGTGCACATCAGAGTATCATAGCCTCCTGTATTACCTTTCAAAGTGTCATGTGCAATGACGAACTTATTCCCACCAAACACGAATCTCTTGGTAGTAAGTGCCTTAGATCGTGCATAAGTAAATGAAATAAAGAAAAAAATGTGTATGGAGTCATTCCCCCAAAGGAGAGGGCTCTCCATCCCTTCACATGAAAAGCATAATGCCAGCTAACTTGCCAAAGATTAGCTTTTCATCAAAAGAACTTAAACTACGATTGTATTAGAGCATTTAGTTCATCTGGGTTCCTCTGTGATGTTGTGACATTTGAGAGTACTTTGATTAAAGGTAAAGAGCACTGTGAGGTAGATTCCTTACTCTTAATCAGAATGAATCAACTATGACCAGCTCATCTAGCATGGACTCCCCGATTCCCTAAGGCATGGTGTTAGATTTTTAGGGGAGAGTAAACCAGCTCTAGATATCTTCTCTCTCCTAGACCTTATTGCTATTCTGGACAAGAGGTCTAGAAGAGAGAAAATATCTGTTCCACATTTTAGGTTTGTTGATGAATAGAAAGGGATCAGCTTAAAAAATAAATAAAATAAAATAGAATAAAATAAAAGCCAGAAGTAAATGAAAAGAAAAACTGATCCCTTTCTATTCATCTTCACCCTTTTGAGGGAATGTGTCATCTGCTTAAAAAAATAACAGAAAAAACAACTACCAGAAAAACTGCAAACCTGGCTTTTCCTGCTTGTGTCATCTTTTCCCCTGCTGAGCTCTCAAGGAGAGGTGTCATCACGTTCTTAGGATCCCAGCCCAGCTTCCAAGGACAAGAGTAGGATTTTCATCATTGGTAAAGATGTTCCCAAATTATTACATTTGTTAACTTTGCTCTTCATAAACTTTGTTTTTGATAAATGCATTTTTTTTAAAAGAAAAACACTAATAAACCAAAACAAGTCCTAAATCAAACGAACTGTACAAAAGAGAAGGAAAAAAAGCTTCCTGGGAAAGGAGAGATGTCCATGAGAAAGCCAACTGGGTAGAGTTTTAAAAAACATGGCCCTTTTCTTGTCTAATGTATTAACCTCAAGGGAGCACAGCAGGAGCTGGCTGTTGCTCCAGCCATAGGTGATGCTCCAAAGGCAGCATCCAGGAGCCTGGGAGGCAGCTTTCATCAGGCTAAGTACAGCAGCAAAAGCCATCCTGGCAGAGTCCAATGGTCCTGTTAGCAGAGGCTGCTGCTGCTGCTGGCCTGGGAGCTGCCCACGGTATTTCCTGTGGGTAATATCCTTCACCGAGGCCTCATTGATTCTTTCTTCTCACCCCCTTGCATCATTTTGGTCAGGAAGCTTCCTGATCTTGCCATGTCCTCATTCCAACTGTGCCTGCTTGTCTCCTATTGATCCTTTAGTGCTAGGTTCAGGCTTCCTGAATAAAGATGATGGGATAAACAGATCCATATTATGTTGCATCCCACCCCAGATTCTCGCTAAAATGATAAAATAAATATATAAATAATAAAACTTAAAACTAATAGAAAACCTTATTCTGTTGTTGGAGATTAGAAATAATTGGCAAATTATGTAAATGACTCAAAGAACGTATACCCTGCTCTGGAGTACTCATACTAACAGATGAATCAACTTCATCAGGACATGGTATTAGCTAAACAGCAGTGAGCAATAAACAAATAAAGCAATTTCCAAAACAACTGCTTTTAGCATGGACTTTAAAATGAAAATATACTCTTGAAAGTGGAGATTTAAGTGCTTTAAAATATCAAAAAATAAACGTGATCGAAAACACTCAATTACAAGAGACAATTAGAAGATAATAAAAGAAAGTAAAGTTGTTTAAAATAGAAAAAACATAAAAAATAGGTCACTGACAGTAAAATAGGAATACTCCTGAAAGAAATTTTAAATGGAAGGCAAATCAAATATAACAAATATTTCATTTTCCCATATCAAAAATGTTAATTCACCAGTTTTGAGGTTGAGGTCAAAGAAGTGCTTGTTCAGAAATTCTCTAGACCATTTCAAATCATATTGCCTCTTGTGATCTACTGATAATAAGGAAATCATGGCAAAGATAATGAAGACAAAAAGAGATCATGCGACTATGCTATATGAGAAAGTAAAAGGAATGGAATATCAAGTATGGAGGGAATTAAAGACAAGCTATCAAAATTTCCTATTTTTTAAAAATATCAATGAAATGTACAATTTTCCAGAAAAGAACAGTTATAGAAGTTGGCACCTCATGATGTAGTTAAAAAATAATCTCATAAACATTAAAGTAAAAGAAAATACTATTAAGTAATAATTACCAAAAGATCATTCTCTTAAATAATATTATGTTAGGTTCTTTGAAACTTCTTTTAGTTAAACTATTTCCAACTCTAGAAATTGATGAAAAGCTTCCCAATTTCAATTATGAAGCAAACAAAATCCTTAATCCAAAACATGATAAAAATAGAACATTTAAAAAGCATCATACACTCAACATGTTTAGGACCCTAGTTTCAACATATTAGCAAATCAAAGGCATCTATTTATTAAATTATAACACACAATGACCAAATAGTTTTTATTCCAGGAACACACTAACAATTCAATATTAGGAAGCCAAGTAATAATTCATCACAGCAATCGATCAATGGAGAAGAAAGAAAAATTATCTTGACAGATGCTGAAAAAGCACTGTAAAATAAAGCATCATCAATTACTGATAAAAAATGTTAGTCAACTAGGAATAGGAGATAAAGATTAAATCCCCAAGATGATGAAGGCTATCTATTTCAGACTAACAACCGACATTATACCTAATCATAAAACATTAGAATCATTTTCACTGAAGTCAGGAATAAGACAAAGATTGCTATTACTTTTTTCTCAGTTGAGTTTTTCTAAAAGTTAAGTTTATTGATGTGTATTTTACAAACAATAAATTCGCTCTTTTCAGGTGTGGTTTTTTAAGTGTAAAATTTGATGAGACTTAATGAATACAGCTATGTACTCATTAGAACAATACAAAATATAATATTTTCATCACCCCATAAATTTTTATTGCGTCCTTTTGCTTCACTTCCTCTGCTCTCAGACCTTGGTAACTACTTTCTGATGTCTCTCTCTATAGATTAACCTTTTCTAGAATTCATGGAGATGGAATCTTATAGTACATACCTTTTGTCTTGGCTTCTCCACTTAACTTGATGTTTTTGAAATTCATCCGTGTTGTTCTTTTATATTGTTGGGTACTCTTCTACTGTATGAATGTACAGCAATATGTTTGTTCTTGTATGAATGTACTGCAATTTTTTTTATTCATTCACAAGATGATGGGTAGTTGTGTAATTTCTAGTTTTGGGATATCATGAATAAAGCTGGTATAAACGTTTGCATACTGGTCTTTTCTGAACAGAGGTTTTATTTTTCTTTAGGATTGCTGGATTATATGATCAGTGTGTACATAACTTTACAAAAGTTGACAAACTATTTTCTAAGTTGTCATAAAATTTTGCATTTAAAATAATGTATGAGGAATTCTAGTTCTACACAACATCAGCAACACTTAGTATTGTCAACCTTTATACTTTTAACCATTCTAGTAGGTGGTAGTGATATCCCATTGTGTTTTTTACTTGTATTTCCCAAATGACTAATGATTTTGAGCATCTTTTCATGTGCTGTTTTCTATCTATATATCTTCTTTTGTAAAGTGTCAGATCAAATATTTTGCCATTTTTTTTTGCCCATTAAAAAAATTGGATTGTCTTATTGTTCAGTTTAAGAGTTCATTATATACCTGTGATCCAAGTTCTTTAACAGATATGTATATTGCAATATTTTATCTCAGGTTGTGGCTTGTCTTTTCATTTTCTTAATAGGACATTTAAAAAAGCAGAAGTTTTTAATTACTAAGGAGCCCAATTTGTTGTATTTTTATTTCTTTGTATTTTTTGCTAAGAAAGTTTTCTCTAACCCAAAATTATGAAGATTTTCTCTCATATAAAGCTCATTTAGTTCTATGATTCAGTTTTAGTTTATTCGTATATATTACATGAGTTAAGGGCTGAGATTTACTTTTCTTTCTCATGTGGATGTTCAGTTTTTCCACTGATATTTGTTGAAAAGAGTATCTTTTTCTCCATTCAGTGACCTTGGTAACTTTGAGAAAAATCAAGCAAATGTATGTGCAACAGTGTAATTTTGGTTTCTCTATTTGGTTCCATTGATCTTTATGCCAGTATTATACCATCTTAATTATTATAGTTTCATCTTGAAATCAGGTGATGAGAATCTTATTTTTTTCTTCTCTTTGAATTTGTGTCTAAGTTTAAACCACTTTCTCAATTTCTAAAAATAAAACCAAATCTGATACAATTTGGATTGAGCTTGCCTTGAATCTATGCATAAATTTGGGAAGAATTGACATCTTAACAATATTGACTCTTCTGACCCATGAATAAGGTTCATTTATTTAGAGCCTTATTAATTTCTATCAGTAATGTTTGGTAGTTTTCTGTGTATAGGCTTTGCAAATATTTTATTAAATTTATCCCTTAGTATATTGTCATTTGATGCTACTATTATTCATTTTCATTTCCAGTTGTTAATTGCTAGTGTATAGAAATACAACTGCTTTTGTTTCAACGACTTTGAATCTTGTGATCTTGCTAAAATCATTCATATGTTCTTGAATTCTTTCCTGTAAATTCATTGTGACTTTCTTGTAGCTATGTATGTTACCTGTGATTAAAGGTAGATTTTTTTTTTTACTATTCAATCTTACTTTTTCCTTTTCTTGCCTTATAGTCTTTGCTAGTACCTCCAGTAAAATTTTGAATAGAAATAATGAGAATAGACATACTTTCATTATTCCTAACCTTGGGGGAAATTCAGTCTTTCAAAATTAATATGATTTTAGATACAGGTTTTAATAGATGCCCCTTTTCATTGTTGAACTCTCCAATATTGATTGTTGATTTGAATATATTTCCTTTCAGTTCTGTCATTTTTTTTTCTTTATTTTAAATTCTCTTACTAGGTGCACACTTTTCAAATTCTTATATTTTCTTGATAAATTTACCCTATTACTTTTTTTTTTATTTTTTTTTATTAAATTCAGTTTTATTGAAATACATTCACACACCATACAATCATCCATGGTATACAATTCACTGTCCACAGTATGATAACATAGTTATGCGTTCATCACCACAATCTATCTCTGAACATTTTCCTTACATCAGAAAGAACCAGAACAAGAATAAAAAATAAAAGTGAAAAAAGAACACCCAAATCATCCTCCCTTCCCACCCCATTTGTCCTTTAGTTTTTATCCCCATTCCTCCACTCATCCATACACTAGATAAAGGGGGTGTGATCCACAAGGTCTTCACAATCACACTGTCACCCCTTGTAATCTACATTATTATATAATTGTCTTCAGGAGTCCAGACTGCTGGGTTGGAGTTTGGTAGTTTCAGGTATTTACTTCTAGCTATTCCAATACATTAAAGCCTAAGAGGTGTTATCTATATAGTGCATGAGAATGTCCACCAGAGTGACCTCTCGACTCCATTTGGAATCTCTCAGCCACTGAAACTATTTCGTCTCATTTTGCATCCCCCTTTTGGTCAAGAAGATACTCTCAGTCCCATGATGCCAGGTCCACATTCATCCCCGGGAGTCATACTCTGCGTTGCCAGGGAGATTTACACCCCTGGTAGTCGGGGCCCACGTAGGGGGGAGGGCAGCGAGTTCACCTGTCGAGATGGCTCAGTTAGAGAGAGAGAGGGCCACATCTGAGCAACAAAGAGGTACTCAGGGGGAGACTCTTAGGCACCATTACATGCAAGTTTAGACTCTCCTTTGTGGTAATGAGCTTCATAGGGGCAAGTCCCATGCTTGAGGGCTTACCCTATTATTTTTTAAGCAATGTCTCTCTTTATTACTGATACTATTCTTTTTCTCAAGTTTAGTTTATCTGATATTAATATAGCAATCTAAATTATCTTTTGATTAGAATTTGTGTGTGTATATTTGTGCATTCTTTTAGTTTTATCAAATCTATGTCTTTATATTTAACATAAATTTCTTTATAGATAGCATTATTAGATCCTACATTTTTACCTATCTATGCCTTTTAATTTATTATTATTTCTATTTGTACCACCTATTTTTTGATCCTTGTTTTCACTTTTGACTTATTTTGGATTGTATATTTTTTGTTAATATTCTATGTTGACTTACTTATTTATTTAAACAACTTTACATCAAAAAGGAAAATTTATATCACCAACATAAATGGAAGACAGAAAGTAACCGTATAAACTATGCAATGAAAGCACAAGATTTAGCAAATTCAGTTGTCTGAAAATAATATGAAGACAGAAATTTGGGTAAGAATTTAAGATGTGCTAAGATGGGTAGGACTTAGCTGAGGATTTCTCTTTGACTTAATTAGAAGGTCTGAAAGAGAATTAAGAAGAGGATAACTTTCTATTGATTTGAAGTTTATGCACCAAAAACTAATTCTTTCCGTGTGTCTTCTAAAATCATATGCCGCATAATACATGTGCCCCACTGTGGGAGAGGCTGGACTGAATGCAATAAATATTTAGGGGGAGTAAGATGAATACTAAGACTAAAAGCAAGAAAGGAAATCAGAAAGGTTCATATATTATTCAATAAAAATGAATCATTTTGTTGAAAGAAAAGTTACATAATATTGAGGTCAACCACATACTGAGTATCAGGATCCATTTAACAGTATCTATGCCAGATAATTTTCAATTTTCAGTATACATTCTGACCCTTCCACTATTAAATCTCTTGGCCTTATGGTGAATTGAAGTTAGGCATTATGAAATTGCTAGTTATTGATTGTTCCTTTATGATGGCTCACACATGGAACTATACTCCCTTGAGGATAACCCAGTTTATGTGTAATTTGTCTTATACTGGATATAAATTCTTCAGTATCCGTCTCAATAAAGAATGAACAAAAGTGATGCTACAGGAAGAGTCTTGAATCTTCTCTAGTTTATAAAAAGCAATACTCAACCCAGACTCAGGAACTTTAGTAGTTTTTAGTAACACATCACTTGGGAATCACCTACCAACAGACTGAAAAGCGGTGTGTCCACTGGGAGATGTGTGGGAATACTGCAATCCCAGGGCACAATGCATGTTTATTTTTGGTTTCTCACTGCCTTACAAGTGTTTGGAGATCACTACTAATTTTCCAGGATTTGTCTTTTCCAGTTTAAACATCCTTAGATGTGTCAAGCTCTAACTTGGAGTTGATTTCCATTATCTTCATCACCCGTGTTGTCTTAATCTCAGTGTACCTTGATTTGCCAGTACATTTCATTGTGTGTGGACTCCAGAATGGATCCCAACACTGCAAAGTAGTTTGGTCAGTGCAAAGCATGGAATTACTGCCCCTTCTTGGGCATTCTACCCTTTCCTTTGGTCACTATTGTTCTAATATTGAATGTCATGATTTTATTTGCCACATCCAATTGTTAGTTCATATAGCACTTGTGGTCAATGAAAACCTCAAGTCTCCTTTTATTTTCTTCCATATGAGTTGATGGCTTTCATTAGTTCTTTGTCAATAGTTGTAGATTCATGCCTTCCAGGATTTCCAAACAAGGAAGAAGGAAAAAGCTGGGGCATCCATGGTTGGAAGAAAATAAAACAGTGACTTCCCATGTGTGGCATAGATTATTATATATGCATTTAATATGCATTAAAATATAGCTATATATATTAAAAACCATTGAATTTTACCCTGTAAAAGGGTGAATTGTATGATATGTGACTTACATCTCAATAAAACTATTATAAAAAGTGAGTTGATTTTAAATAGAGTTGTAGAAAAGAATTCAGGTGACTGAGGTACATATTTGCATCAGTTAGGAATTCTTTAGTGGTGCCTGATAAAAAGTCCTAATAATAGTGGTCTAAACAAGTAGGGATCAATATTCTTATGTAAGAAGAATGGCTGTGGGTAGGTGGTTTCTGATATTGGTTTAGTTGCTTCAGAATTATATAACCAACTACCCAAACTTCCGTTTTAAAAACTTTCCATCTCTTGTTTGCTGGCTTTTCACTCTAAGCCTATAACTACATAGTTGAAAAGTGGCTGCTAGATCCTAAAATGACCCAGCTGATTATCCATAAGTTCTTTCCTTCCTGTTCACTTGAATGGGTAGGGAAGACTTAAAGATGGAAGGAACCCATATCCTAAAATCACTGTTTGAAGGGACTCCACCCAGGATAATAGCCCAACCTCGTACATCAACATTTGGCTTTGGAAGAGTGAGAAATAGACTTTGTTTGCTAAGCCACTGAGCCTTGAAGGCTTAATCCTTCCCAAGGAATCACCTAGCCTACTTTAACCAATACAACAAGGGAAACATGAATAAAGAAGAAATGTTTCTCCTTCGACTATTTTCATCGGTGTCATGACCATGAGCTTTGTCAAAGTTTCATCACTTTAGGTGTTATGAAGATTCAACTTCCTTCATGGCATAATGAAGAAGACCATGATTTCTTTTCCTGCCCCTCTCCAGATTATATTTCTAAGGCATTTTCTTATTTATTAATAGGTTCTAGCTGTTAGAATATTTCTGGAATGTACAAGACATTCCAGATAGAAAGAAGGGAGGAAGGGAGGCAACAATGAAAGATAGGTTAAGCACAAGGCAGGCAAGCATGGTGAATGAGAGGACAGAATCTGGAGTCAGTTTACCTGGGTTCAAAATCCAGTTCTTATATTTTCTAGCTGTTGGGCCTCTCCATGCTTTTGTTTTCTCATCTCTAAAATGATCAAACAGTAGTGCCTGTCTCATATGGTAGTTTTGAAGGAGTTAGTGAACATATATAACATGCTTAAAAGATAAACTGGCTCATAACAATGTTGTATAAGTATGAACTATTTTTATTATAGTATGTGTACCAAGGGGTACTCTTCCTGCCCTATTTCAATGGAATACTCCATGGGATTTCATGTAAATAAATCTCTCTTCTTTAAAAGTATTATACCAAAAAGTCATATCTATAAAATAGATAATAAAGATCATATTTATAAAATTTTAATGCATGTATGTTCATGATCCATAAGCTTATTTACCTTCCTTCATCCTATATGAATTTAAAGCTAAGTTTTAAGGTTTAGGGTCTCCAAAGCAAAGAGTATACAATGTCGCAAAAGTCAGTGATAGAGTAAGAATAAAAGAAAAGCTTGTTCAAGTGTGATGACTGTGGCAAGAAGAAAGAAGTGGGAGTAGGGAAAAGTCTCCTGACCTCCCTCCCAAGTGAGAAGCGATAAATAGGGGAAAGACAAAAGCAATGAAGCATTGATGAGCAGCTCCTTTCCATTCCTGAGGGAAATGCATGTTCTCTGTGGCCCCTATCCACCATGGAGAGGTGGGATGGAGCAGCTGTGTTAGAGGGTGAACCTAAGTTAACTTCCTGGAACTGCATGACACTGAGCTCCTAAGTGGGAAGGGACCCAGGAGATCCTGCCTGACAAAGTGTGCTTGCTGGGGATGGCACAGGGCAGGGGATGAAGGTGGCTCTTGGACTGTCTGGGACATTTATCAGACAGTATCTGTCAGGAACAATGGAGACCTATAACCAAAGGCAACAGAAGAGCACCCAGATCAGGGATGGTCTACAAGCAGCCATCTGTTCACTGGAGACATCTATAATTCCAGTGAGAACTGAAATCAGGCCAAGGACAAGCCAAATGGACAGACCACAAGGGTGCCCTTGGTAGATAGCAGTACAAATGAGTAGGAAACCCAGACTGGGCACATGTCCATTTCAAAAGATGCCAGACAGTGCTGACCCTGGAACCAGCTGCTCTCTGGTGGAGAACACCGTAAAAAAGAGCAAGAGGCCACACATATTTCTACCAATGTATTTCCCTACTCCCAGACATCATCTTTGTGAGGAATAAAGAAAGGAAAGATGGTCATGCTTTGGGTGGGTGTTTCTGAGAAAGAACAGATAATTATAGAAATGTAAAGACCATTTACTTGCTTAATTAAGTGATTGCTTGATTAATCGATTTTTACAACCATATAACAGTGTGACAAATTTAAAGTGCTTATTTCACATGCATATGGATATACATATAATAATGCATACACATATAATATATCTTATATGTATATGCATTTGTATGATTTATATGTACAGCTCTGCATATTTGTGAATGTATATACATGTAGGTATATTATACATGCATATTTATTTATGTATATGGTTGTACTTCTGTGTATCTATGTCTATAAATATGTATATAGTGTGTATGTTTGGAAAGGGAGGGAGAGGGAGAAAGTGAGGGAGCTAGAGGGAAGGGAGGAAGGAAAGAAGGGAGGAAGGGAAAAAGGAAGGAAGGAAGACAGGATCCAGAAGTATATTTATCAGAATGTTAGCAAGGAACTGTGGAATTATGAACAGTTTTAGTTTTCTTTATACTCATTTTTATTATCTAAATTCACTATATTAGATGTGCAATAATTTTATAATCAGAAAAAAAACAACAACAAAGGTTATTTTAAAAACTAACTCAGACTACTGTAGTAGATGTTTCTTCAATTCAAAGCTGTACCAAGAGTGTAAATGTAAGAAACAAATGCATCAGAAAACTCATTTCCAAACCTATAAGCTAAAACATTTGTGGTGATGAACAGGACTAGAACATACCAACCATTTTCTCTCCCAACTCAAAATACATCTTGATCTTGTCAACGGATGAAGAAGTGAGGGTGAGGTATCACAAACATAAAGGGAGGAGAGAACAATTACCAAGCTCTAATCCTGAGCTATGCCTGGCCCTGCGGCAGGTGTGCTCCCATCTGCCAGCTTATTCTATCTTCACAACAGCCCTGGGAAATAGGCATCTCTCATGGGAGGTCCCTGACTGAACTCAGAGATGTGAAATAAAGTGTTCAAGGTCACACAGTATATAGTAAGCGGCAGAGATGTTTTTCTTTTGTTTTTCCATTTCACTCGGGACAATAGGAGGTAAACATAGAAGAGGGAAGAGTAGACCTGCTTCCTG
The DNA here is from genome assembly GCF_015220235.1 of Choloepus didactylus. Taxonomy (NCBI): domain Eukaryota; kingdom Metazoa; phylum Chordata; class Mammalia; order Pilosa; family Megalonychidae; genus Choloepus; species Choloepus didactylus. Next base: position 23,864,748 of record NC_051309.1, read on the forward strand.
TTTTGGGAGAGAGTTGGCACCAATTAGCTTCAGTTCCCTTTTAATACTCCCTGAACCATCTCCTTCTCTGATTCTAGATGTTCCCTTTTGTATAACAAGTAATAGAATATTACTTGTTGTACAGAATAGTATTATGCATTGGTATTCTAACACATTTATGTATGCATTTGCATTCACCATCTGAGAATGAATGAAATAAGACAAGAGCACACATAATAGGAAGTAATTTCCTAGCCTTGGCATGTGACTTATTGATTTCAGTTAAATTTTGACTGAGGTATATATGTGAAATACAATGTATATCTTTTTAAATGAGTTTTCCTCTTTATCTAATTGAAATATTTATTAACTAGCTAATGGTTAATGACTCAGGTACTCAGAAGATTCACACATTTATAAAATTTACCTGGCTAGATTTTATTTTGAATACCATGTTTTTTCTAATGGCATTTCCCTAATATCAATGCTGAGCTAAACCCAAAAATAGCAATGGGTTAAGAACTCAGAATAGCAGGAACTGATAAGATCAGTGTAATCAGCAAACTGAGGCTATGTACAAATCATGCAGTTGGCATCATGGGAGCAGCAAGGACCACACCGTGTGGAGAAGTGAGTACTCATCATTGATAACTTTGATTAACATTAACATTGATCGCATAATTCATTTACTTCCAGGATGTTTCATGATGCTAATAAATAAAAGATGACACTATTTAAGAATGGTGGCTTCTCTAATGTTGTAACTAGAGACAGCTGAAATGAGGGGTTGGGGTTTATTTCATCAGCATTCTCTTTAATGAGCTATGACTGGGAAATTCTGATAGAGCTGTTTCTCAAAAAATGGGGGTAGAGATGTAACTGGAGGTCTCAGGGAAATTTATACAGCAAATACTTTCTCCTTCAGACCTGGTGTCTCTTCCCTTTTAATGCTTTCCTCCTCCATTTGATCCAACTCCTCCAGTAAATCAGTGTCCTCTTGATTCTCTGCTAGTTTAGCTTAGATCTTCTCGGACAAATTTCTTGGACTCTAAGACTTTGTGGACTCCCTCTTCCTTACAATAAATGCAACCCTCATGAAGTATAATGAAAAACTTGGCTGTTCTCTCTCCTCAGTTCCTGGGGATGCAACCTCTGAGTCTTTTGTGCTTTATGGTAGGTCCAGGACCATACCAGATAGTTCATATGGTAATGTGATGACTGGGAGGTGCCAACCACACCTGCAGTTTTAGGGTGGGAGCTGGCACCACCAGACAGACAAACCATGTGACTCAGGGGTTGGGCTTTGAGTCCCATCATATTAGTCTACCCCCCCCAACCACTGGAAGGGTAGGGGGGCTGCAGATTAAACACAGCCATTTAGGTGTTGATTCCATCAATCATGCCTATGCAATGAGACCCCATATAAACTCAGGATACTTGGAAGGTCTGAAGAGCTTCCATGACAGAGAAAATAAATTGTTGCTGTACTGGAAGGGTGGCACTTTCTGACTCTAAGTGGAGAGGACATGGACACTTGCTTTGAGACTCTCCTTAACCTTGCCCTATACATCTCTTCTTTCGGTTTCTTCTTACTTATATCCATTTACTAAAATGAAACTATAATAATAAATATAGCATTTTCAGTGAGTTCTGTAAGTCATTCTAACGAATTATTGAACCCTAGGGGAAGATGGGGACCCCCAAATTTGTAGCCAATTGGCCAGAAATGCAGGTAGCCTGGGTCTCTCAACTTGCCATTGGTGCCTGAAGGGCAATATTACAGAGGATTACCCTTAACCTGTGGAATCTGGCTTAACTCAGGGTAGTCAGTCAGAGTTGACTTGACTGAAATTTCTGATCTCAATGCAATTGGTGTCTGAAACTGTATTATGGAAGTTGTAGAAGTTTTTGATACCCTTCTCCCCTCAGTTCTATGGTTCTTTATTTGTTTTAAATACTTTTTATATATGCTGTATCCCAGCAACAAACAGAGAGATTATATGCATGTAATCTCCATTTTTAGCTCTCTCTCTCTCAGCAAGGTTCAAAGCAGTTAAGGAAATTCACCAATGTCACATAAGTAGTAAACAGAGTTACTAGTAAATACAAAGTAAGTTTAGGAAATTCCTCAGTGTCACATAGGTCAAATTCTCTGCTGATTCAAACCTTTGTCTCTTTCCAGTATACCTCATTGTCCTAATTCCTTTACTTCCTCATTCTCATAAACTAACTGGATCTAAAGTGGTCACAGTTGATAAAGATTACAAAGAGAAATAGAAGGATAAAACCTCCTAATTAAAAGTCAGTTTCTAAATAGCTAGTTGGAGAGTGATCCGGCAAATGAATCAACTTTTCAGAATTCATATCATGTCCAATTTTCTTGGATGCCTCCAATGATGAGGAGCTCATTTCTCCTAGTTTCATTTTTGTACAGCTCTTTAAATAAGTTCTTCTCAGTGAGTTGAAATATGTTTCTAGAAATTTCTATCTTTTGGTTCTACTTCTATACCTGGAGCCAAATGATAATAATAGTAACTAATATATATATTACTTAATATGCTGGGGCTTATTCTAAATACCTAAGCACATTAACTTATATTAACTCAGAGAAACCTATAAAAATTACTAATATTATTATTTGAAGATTAGGAAACTGAAGCCTAATGAGAAGAAGTAATACCTAAGAAGTGGTAGAGCTGGATTTGAAACAAGCATGTGGCTGCAGAGCCAATACACTTAGCCACCAAATGCTACTCTTCTGTGACCCCTTTTAATGTCCATCTAAACTACTCTTGACATGTAGAAAACACAGCCACTTTCTTTCACCCTTTGAAGCCACCTAAATAGTTAATTCATTTCATGGTGGATTGAATCATGTACCCCAACAAAAGACATGTTCTTATTTTTAATCAATGTTACTGTGGCTGTGAACTGATTTGTAAACAGAACCCTTTGTAGATATGTTATCAGTTTAGTTTGGGCTCATTTGTGAGTAAGATCTTCTAAGATCCTATTTAAGTAAGGCCAAACTGAATCAGGGTGGGCCTTAATCCTTCTTACTGAAGGGCTTAGAAAAGGGAAAAGCCAGAAGTCAGTAGAAAACAGAAGAGCACACCCAAGGTGAGAGAGATCACCAGGTGACAGGAGGCAGAGATGCAAGCCAAGGAGCCCCAAGGATTGCAGCAAGCCAGCTCCAGAACACTACCAACTCCAGAGGCAAGCATGGCCTCGCTGACACCTGGATTTGAGACTCCTGGCCTCTAAAACTTGAACCAATAAATTCTTGTTGTTTAAGACAACCCATTGTGTGGTATTTGTCATAGCAACCCTGGCAAACTAACATACTTTTCTTTACGAATATATCAATGTTCAAAGAAAGGGCAAGGTAAGAGGTGGGGATAGAATACTCTTAGATAAATTTAAATATTAAGGAAATGTGCCATGTCAGAATGCCCATGTTCCTAATCTGGCTTTGCCATTTACTATCCATATAACTAACACCAGACAAGTTATAGAACCTATCTGTGCCTTGGTTTCTTCAGTTTTAAGAATATAATAATGTATCTATCTCATAGGTGTTTTTTGTTTGTTTGTTTGTTTTTTTAGCTTAAATGAAACACTTAGAATGTTAGCAGGCACATTTTCAGCATGCAAGAATATTAGCTATTATTGTCATTACTTGGCATGATTAAATAAGATAATACACTTAAATATACTGGCCCTTATAAAGTAGTTGGTATGTATTGACCACTATTATCACATTCACTATTACTATTTGTTGATTTCACACAGGTTCTATAAATCAAAGTTCATGAAGAATATGAATGTGGAATCACAGGGTCCATGGTAAGCCCAATGGGTAGACAGCTTCATGTATACCGGGGGGAATTTTGTATTATTCTTCCAGGGACCTCCCAATGCCTCCCAGCAATTGAGTTTATGGAGTCATATTTCAGATTTAGATTCATTCCTTCCAGGATGAAGGTCTCAGAGACTCAACCTCTTTTCTTCAATTATCTAAAGCTTACAAATACCCATATGAAATTCTTAACATGTCCTATTTCTTACTATTATCACAGCAACCCTGCAACATAGGTCCTTTATCCTATTACACAGCTGAGAAAACTGAGGGTCAGAGAGGTTAACCAAGTAGTTCAGGAAATGACTCAGTGGGAATTCAGACTGATTAACTTCAAGGGCCAGATTCCAAACAGTGAACTTCATATGTCCACCCGCCATCAGTAAAGCAGTTATAAGTGCCCACCTTAGCTGGAATTCCAGAAGGTGACTCAATACTGTGCCTTCACTCCTGGAGAGCTAGGAACCAAGTACAGGTAACATCTGCCAGAAGCTTCTATGGCCCAGAGTTATTTACTTTGCATATCCAAGAACAAAGATAAAGCAAAATAAAGTTATAATGTAGAATAAAAATATAGTATATTCTAAAGACTGAAAATACTAAGATATATTTCCACACAATGAATGGGCATTTTTATTATTACCCACTGATAAAACCAGTTTCAGGCCTAGGATAACAGTTTGGTCACTTGGCAGTTGAAGCAACATGGTAAGTATTGTAAACTTGTTTAGGACCCTCTCCCCTGTCTGCTCTGTCACTATCCCCATCCCAAAGATTCCTCAGTGGAAATATTCACCTTTTAGAGACCCAAAATAACAAGTATCAGGCTAAATTAAATGAAGTTGAGAGGCTTTTCAGTAGCTCCCAAATTTACATAAATTACAAGCATGTATTAAAAGTTAACTGAAAGTTAATTGGCTGATTTGCCAAAAAGTATAACTTGATTCCAAATGCCCATGTGCCTGAAAGAGAGTTCCTTGAATTACCCATGGCATTTGTGATCAGGCACACACACACATACACACAAATGAAAATGGATTAAGTCTTCTAGAGCCATGTTGTTGTCATACTCCTCCAAGAACAGCGTTTAAATATCATCTCCCTTGATTCACTCAGAGGTTTGAAAATGACTCCCTTACATTTGATAATGGACCTGTACTTAGAAATTCTTTTGCATCCTGAGATCTCAGGCGATACCATTACTACTGCATAAAACACCACAAAATACCAGGAGATCAAACCAAGTAGCAATTACCGAAAACATTTTTCTGATGTCTCCCTGGATTTTCCTTTGGGGAGTGCTAACTCAGTAAGTGTTCACTATACATAAACAAAGCATAGGCTATAACTCTGCAAAGAACTTACAATCTTCTCTAAAGTGTTTTGCTTTGTTTGATAAAATAGTCTTTGGGGAAACTCTAATGGACAAAAGCTTAAGATCCAAAGCAAGGAAACCTGATCCATTTGAAAGTGAATAGGGGGCTGCAGAGAGAAGTAAAAAATATGCTGGTGCTCACTCAAAAAGTGCTGACTTCCTCTTGTAGGTCATCTTATAGGTCCACCTTATACCACATAATAGCATAATTAAAAAGTGCTGATGTTGCGTACCAGGAAGAATCTGCCGTCTTAAACCCGTGTTGAAGAAGCAATGACTCTAACTTGAGCGAGAGTTACTGCGTTGAATCTGTGGCATTGCAATTTCATCAATAGCCCAGGATACAATCAAACTTCATTAACTTGGACCCTACTAATTCTGAATTTACAAGAATTCAGATATGGCTTAAGAACTGATTCTTGCTGAGCTAAAAAGCTTGAGATGATTTCTTCTTTTGTGAATACCAGGGTTTTATTCACAAGACCAATCTAGTCAAAACTTTGTAGTGGCTGTATCAACAAAGGACTTGTTATTCAGAGTTCTGCTGCAGTGTTTGAATCCTATTTTCCCACAGAAGTTATTAGTATGGAAAGTATAACTGTTAGGCAAGCCAAGTTATTTCAGTCTCAAAAATCGGTGTTATTGGAAGAATAGAGCTGAATACTCCACATGCTAAATGTAGTTTTTGAGTTTGGGTGCAGGAATTATGGCTAATTTTAGATTCCATGTTTATTTTCTAACTTAGAGAAATGCAGACATCATTTTATAAGTTATAAAATCATCATAAAGAATTTTTTAGGAGTTGGAAAATAGTAGACATATACAAAAATTACTAATTTAGTGTTTTTAACTCCTCCTAAATTCAATAACAGTATCATTACACCATAGTTTATAATGAATAATTTTCTTAAGTGATAAAATTTATTTATTAATCCATTGCCTTCATAAATACACTAGGAAGGAGTTTTTTAAATTTGGCTTTGTTTTATAAAGTATGTCCAACAGACTTTAATCTGGCTTCATGAAGTTAATAATCCTTGAGAATAAAATGATTAACTATAAAAAGTATATTAACTTTTACCAGGGAAGAGACTAGTGAATTTTCTCCTTCAAGATCTAAATTATCACCCAATAGCTTCTATTATTACTAATCACCCACCAAACCCCCAATTAGAAACACAAATACTTCACATTTACTTTCCTATCTGAGTCATTCATAAACCAGATTGAGAGCTTCCTCCCCAAACCTAACCAAGAATAGCTGCACATGAATTTGTTTGTTGGGTAGAGCTCAATGGAGCTGGATGAAAGGGCAGTTTACTTGCTGTGAATGTAGATGCACATTAACGATCTCAGTAAGAACAGGCCCAGATGACATGCAGTGTGTCTAGTACACAGGCCTTTAAAATGGAAGAAAGAGAAGACTCCCATTCTTCTTTGCAGAAGCTTCTATTAACACAGTAGGCTAATTCAAGTGTCAGTGCTCCTCAGTGTGACAATTCATCTATACACTGGTACAGAAATCAAAATAATTATAGACATACCTCGGAGATATTGCAGGTTTGATTCCAGACCACTTCAATAAAGTAAGTGTTGCAGTAAACAAAATTGAATGAAATTATTGGTTTCCCAGTGCATATAAAAGTTGTTTACACTATACTCTACCCTATTAAGTGTACAATAACATTATATCTAAACAGCAATGTATATACCTTAATAAAAAACTTTATTGCTAAAAAGTACTAACCATCATCTGAGCCCTCAGCAAGTTGTAATCATTTTGCTAGTAGAGGGTCTTGTGTTGATGCTGATGACTGCTGACTGATCAGGATGGTAATTGCTGAAGGTTGGGGTGACTGTGTCAATTTCTTAAAATAAGACAATAATGAAATTTGCCATATTTGTTGACACTTCCTTTCATGAAAAATTTCTCTGTAGCATGTGATGCTGTTTGATAGTGTTTTACCCACAGTACAACTTCTTTCAAAATTGGAGTCAATCCTCTCAAACCCTGAGGCTGCTTTATCAACAAAGTTGATGTAGTATGTTGAGTCCTTTATTGTCATTTCAACAGTGTTCACAGCATCTTCACCAGGAGTAGATTCCGTCTCAGGAAAACCCTTTCTTTGTTCATCCATAAGAAGTAAATCCTTATCCATTCAATTTTTATGAGATTGCAACAATTCAGTCACATTGTTAGGCCATTATAGATTTAATTGGCCTTATGTCACTATTGTTGTGTCTCAGAGGCCCCAGGGAGATGAAGAGAGACAGGGGAATGTCAGCTGAGGGAGCAGTCAGAATGCACACAACATTTATCCGTTAAGTTTGCTATCTTATATGGGTGCAGTTCATGTGCCCCAAAACAATTACAATAGTAACATCAAAGGTCATTGACCACAGATCAACATAACAGATATAACAATGAGAAAGTTTGAAATATTGTGAAAATAAACAAAATGTGACATAGAGACACAAAGTGAGCACATGCTTTTGGGAGAATGGTGCTGATAAACTTGCTCAGCTCAGGGTGGCCACAAACTTTCAATGTGTAAAAAACACAATATCTGCAAAGTACAATAAAGCAATGTGCAATAAAACAAGGTATGCCTGTGTTTAGAAACTTTTATAGCAATTTGTCATTGCTGTGACATCTAAGCCATAGCCAATAGATTTGTCTGTTTGCACTGACTACTGATTGGTTTGAGCATTTTCTAACATGTGGTGAGTCACATGTAGTGTAAGCTCCATACTAATATTAGTACAATGGATTGGGGGAAAAAATCTAGTCCTTAACCATAGATACTTTGAGAAGCACTGGCCCACACAGAGTAAATGTGATATGCATAACAAATATAACTTCAGGTATTATCGGAGAAGGCAGTCCATAACAGCAGTGAACATCGACAGTAAGCAACACATTAAATTATATGAATCATGAGGACAGGGGTCTCATCCAATTTACTCACCAATGTATGTTGAACAACTAGCACAGTGTCAGTGTGTCATCTGCACTCAATAAATCCTTGATGAGTAAATGTGCAAATAAGTGACAGTACAGTTTATGAGGACATAATTTGTCTCCTTAGATCACTCCTGAAAATAACTAAAAATCAACAAACATGCAAAAAAAAAGGCAAAAAAAAAAATCAGCAATGAAGAAAAACATCTAGATTCAATTGACTACGAGTTCTGATTTCTTAAAACTTGATTTTACAAAAATTTCCCAAGATTGTACCAACAGAATTTGAGGAGCATGTAGTCCTTTTTCCAGGAAATCTCTGACCTCCTTAGCTTCCTCTTATAGACCCTGATACTTGCCTAATCAGCACATACACCACATTCAGTGGTGACTGCTTTTACAGAATTTCCCACTGAAGTCTAAGCTCTGGACCTTATCTGTTACCCCTAATGCACTTGATAGAGTATCAGAAAAAAATTAGTTGATTAAGTGAATGTTTACTATATGTTATAAACTGCATTTGGAGCTTTACATGCACAGCCACACAATAACTCAATGAAGAAAGTAATTTTTTTTTTAACCTTGTGTTTTTTTTTTAACCTTGTGTTTTTTTTTAACCGCCTCATCTATAGATGAGGAGACTGAGACTTAGGAAGGAAATAATTTGCCCAAGATCACCCAGTTATTAAGTGACTGAGTTGATTTTCAAATGTGTTTTGTTTAACAGTAGAGCCCATATTTTCAACCATGCTATTATACTGCCCTCTGGTATCCAAAACCTTAGCTCAGTTGGGGACCCAATTTGTTGGATCCAAGCTGCAGTAATCTTCCTGCCAAGGAATGAGGTATAAAACTCTTTTCTCCCCACTGAAGCAGGGTAGACAGACGCAGAAGCGACTAGATAAAAAAGGAGCTGAGGGCTTTAGCAGTATTTTGACAGAGACCATTCCCAGGATAAAGCAATTAGCTAGCATTTCACACCAACCTGGATGAGAACAGCGTGGCATCCAAAGCAGAGGATCAATCCTGGATTAAGAAAAGAAAGAGAGCCCTGCATGACCATACAGAACAAAGGGAATATCCAGTGTTTCACAATTCTTTAGTGAAGTAGAATTAGAAATAAATATCAAAGCCTTGGTGCGTATCATTTGCAATATTTGTGTGTGTATCTCTATATATTATATATATATATATTCACTTATTCCAACTGTATATCATTGGCAATCATCAATCTCTTTGTCTTCATAAGGTCCCAAGTTAAAACACCTCATAAAGTATTGTTATAAATAGCTACACAAACCCAGTGAACCCCAATTTGAAATCACAATTTAGTTCTGTGGTATCTGTATTGGTAGCCACTTGGCACATATGACTACTTATGTACTTATGTTTTAATTAATTAAAATTAAAATCTAGTTGCTTTTGACTAAAGTGTGCAAAGCTGGTAAGCAGTGTCCTTTGTATAATGTTTTCTTTCTTAGGCTTATTATGATCTGATATGCCCAGAATACTCCCATTTTAAGCCTGTTGTCCTGGCATAAATAATTAATACTGCCCCTTTAATTCTCAAAAGTGTTCCAATTTGTTCAATAACTTATGGCCACCTTAATTGTCTCATTGCACCCTACTCATGATATCCATTTCCTTCCTTTCAAGATGTTTGTTATGTGGCATGTTGTTTTATCTTTCTATGCTTCACTTTCCTCATATGTAAAATGGGAATACCATACCTCTGTGGGGTGCATCTTGTACTGCTCTTTGCCCCAACTTCCTGCAACTATTCAGGTATATAGAAAAAAATTCCTAATATTCGGAGCATTTGCTTCCTAGGCAGTGCTTAGCAGAGAGCTTATTTTATAATAGGCACTAAAAAGCACATGGATTCCCAAGGAAAGTTCCAAGGGACATATTCTACGTCTTCCTGTCACAGTGCAACTAGGAGTGCACATGTTACCATTGGCTTCTCAGGTGGTGTCTTCTGGGACTTTGACTCTTGAGACCCTGGTTGGAAAAGGTGTATTGCTGCTGAAATATGTAGACTGTCCCTGCTGCCTGACCCCATGGTGTGCTTTTTTTTCCTGCTCATTTTTCTAGTCTGATCCTCTAATCCTGAGTAATCCTGAGTCCCTCATATCTCTCCAATAAATTCTGCTTTTACCCAAAGTAGGCTATGTCTCTGTTATTTGCACCCAAGACTCTAAATATTACAATGACCTTGAAGAGAACTTTTTCACTTGGAAACTATCCATGGTATTAGCTGTATGAAACAATTCTACACATTTTTACTGCAATTTGCTCAATGCTGAAAGCCATATAGAGACATCAGTCTAACTCCACTCCAGATGTACATAATAACATCTACGTAATCATATGTTCTTCCACAAATTAAGATTGTAAGGTTAAGATTAGAGAGTTCCTTCCTTCAGAAGATTCTTCTTTGGATATTATCACAGTTTCTCCAGATGTTTATTAAACATACATTCTCCTTATAATCTGCTTCCAACTGCAAGCCAGCTTCTGTCTTTGCTGATGCTCAGCTGTATTATTATGTGGGTCACGGTCAACTCTCCACATTTTCACTATCTAATTATTGTTTATGGCTTTACTTTGAATCCTGTACTTCAATTACCTACTTTATACTGAAGAACATACTAAATTTCCTTCTATTTATTATGTCTTCCATAAATTGCATTGCCTATCTATGATAATGGGTATAGCTTGCACATTTGTAACATTTCAAACAGCCTAAATTTCTTGATCACTTAAGTGTAGGGTGTGCAACTGTGAGGTTTGAATACTGCACAATGGAAAAATGATAGACTTCTCAAGTTCTCCAAGCTGTGTGTTTTTAAATTAACGTTAATTTCCCCTTTGGTAGAGACTACCCTATTCCCATGACTATATCCTTAAAAAGTCTACAAAATAAAGGCATAACATCCTCTCAATGTAAAATGCTTAAACATTTCCTTTTTTTTTTTTTTTTAAAGAAAATCAAACCACAAAGAAAGGTAAATTTGCAAAGAGAAATTCCATTAGCAACTGGGAGTTGATTTCTTCCTTTGAAGGGACTGAAGGAACATGGCTACAGAGAGGTAGGGCATCACATCATCCTCCCTGTTCTGGAGCTTTATAAAGGCAGGTAAGTAACTGCCAGGAAGTCCCTGAGCTGCCTATTATAAACTGTAATCAGTTGGAACTGATTATTCAACTCGGGTCATTTTCATCTGCAAACAAATTCACAAGTTTTCTAGACAAATATGGATGGGCTGGTGAATTTAAATTTCAAATGAAAAAATATCTTCCTGTAATGAGTTCACATACCTTTTATTCAGAGTTTGAAATGCCAGCATAATGTGATTAGTTTTGATGTTGTTTCTTTCCACTACTTAGAAATCACATCATCAATCATATTATCAAAATTAGATGTGGAAAAGACCTAGCATATCACAAGGACCTTCCCCAGTGCTAGTACAGGCTTGTATTAGCCACTCTTCTGTACTTTTTAATATTTTCTTCAATCTAATATTAAATATCCCCTGTGATCAAGCATCCACCATCCATTGTAATGATATCAGTATAAAGAATGAGAGAGGTTTTTTTTCTTTTTTTTTTTTAAGAAAATCATCTATGTTTTCCCTCTCTGGTTTTTCAATAAAGAAAGTTCATGATAAAACCTAAGAAATAAAGTTAAATCCAACATATTGTGATCAATAGTTATCAATTATTATCAGTAATTATTTCTAATGTTTGCAAGCAACTTTCACATATGTTGTGGAATAATACACATTTTAATAGATAGTGTTACATTAACAGACATTATTCTTTTTGTTTGTTTGTTTTTTTGTTTTGTTTTTTATTATACAACTTTCTCTTTATTTTTAAAAAAAGGCATTAAAGTCTAAGACATTTTCATCTGGTCATTTTGTGGCCCCCAATGCTAAGGGGATGGCAGAGCTGAGTCCCCAGGAATGTAAGAACATGGATTTAAACTTAGTAGCAGTCACAGGGCCAAGTTTGAAGGCTCAAGTGAAATCATGGGCATATCCACCAACATGTTGTAGGGCATGGGCTCCTGCTCTGGGGGATCAACAAGAGTGGGAACTCTTTTGAGAAGATAACTGACAGGATCTGGCACCAAAAGTGTCTGGTGTGAGAAGCGGGGAAGGTGAAAAATAGTGATCCTCCTCTCCCTTCTGCTACTATTAAAGGGCGGAGGCAGCTGACCCCAACAAGGCAGCAGCCATTTAGATCCTATAGTGGAGAGGCTGGCCAGACCACTTCGAGGCTGCTCAAATGGCCTTGTCACAGGATAGAATGCTAGCCATAAGAATGGACACAAATTGTTCCAATTTCTCTGCAGCTTGTTTCCCGGATTGCAGTACTTCCTCATGATTAGCCTTCTGTAAGCTCTCATAACTCATAATAACCTTGTTAGTGATGAGAGAAAAGCCAAAATTTCGAAGTCCACAGTGCCGTGCAACTATAACTTCTGGTACTGTGCTCATGCCAACAGCGTCAGCCCCCAGGTTCAGCAGCAGACGACACTCTGCAATGGTTTCAAAGTTAGGGCCTCCCAACATCACACAGGTGCCTTCCTGTAGCTCTCGCTGCTCCCCCATTTGTTTCCAGGCCCAGTGAGCCTTCTGCCTCAGATTGCGGTCATAAGCATCAGACACAGCAGGAAAACGAGGGCCAAACCTTTCATCACTGGGGCCTCTGAGAGGGCTCTGGCCAGAGAAACCAAGCATGTTGATATGATCACAGATCATCATGATATCTCCAACCTCAAACCTGGGGTTAAGCCCTCCAGCTGCATTGGTGACCACTAGGGTGTCCACACCCATAAGCTGGAAAACCCTCACTGGGAACGTTACTTTCCAGAGTGGGTAGCCTTTATAAAAGTGGAATCTGCCCTGCATCACCACACAGGCTCGGCCATTCAGGAACCCAAACACCAGTCGTCCAGCATGATGTGGTACTGTACTTTGAGGAAAGCTGGGTATCTCACTGTATTCAAAGGCCTGGGCCTGAGTTACTTTATCCGCCAGACCTCCTAACCCAGAGCCACAGATCACTGCCCCTTGAGGTCGGTGCTCGGTGTGGGACAGAAGCCATTCTGCAGTGCTCTGGTAATCTTCATATGTGAACTCTTTCTCCATGGTCCTGCGTGCGCCTCCTCGGTGAGCCGATAGTACTCCACTCCGCTGACTAGCTCTTGCTGGGTGTCGTTGCCACTAAGTCCAAACATTATTCTTTTAACAAAAATCCATTGGGTTCCCTTTATGAGCCATCTATTTTTAATATATATTTGTTATTTATGCTTTTAAAATCAGTTTATTCTGAGTTTGTTGAGCAGGTTTTAAGTGCTGAGGTATAGACATGAGATGGTTTTATTTTTCTCCAATCCCTGTCTTCATTCTTGCTCTATTAGAGTTTCTTCTCACATGCTAGTGTGAATATTTGGGTAGTTTTTGACTTTTAAAATTTCAGTCCAATCTAAAATTTCAAACTCAGGTTTAGGAGTGCAGATACTGGATCCAGACTCTCTTGGTTTGAATCCCAGCAGCACCATCTACCACCTTTGATTTGTTAGGTTAGTTGCTGAACCTCTCTATGGCTCCATTTCCTCATCTCTAAAATGGGGATAGTAATATAACCTACATCATATGGCTTTTATGATTGCTAGTTGTGAAGTACTTGGAGCACTGCCTGGCACATAGTGAGAGAAACATGTTAGCCATTAGCATAAGTAATATTATTTTCATTATTTACATTGTTCTCTCATCCCTGCCCTCAGCATAGACTTCACCCAAGACTTAAAAGAGATCTGAAGTTGGGAAGGACTGTCATTTCCTTCTTTATCCCATCCCAGCATCTGGCTCTTTTAAACACCTCTTGTACTGAAGCATGGAAGGGAAAATAGGCTAAGAAGAGACAGTGTTCCCAGATATAATGAGGAAGTATCCCTGGTCTCACTCTGGCTTGGTCAGTCCAGTCACTATTGATAGTCTCAGCCAATGGATTGCTCTCCACATGGAGAGTGTATGTGGTTTTGCTGAGGCAATGATCAACTCTAATTTTACACTCTTTCTTTTGGTTGACCCCATTAGAGTGGGCATTCATGCGTCTCTTCAACATTTCCCAGTGATCAATGGCTCCAACACCCTCTCTCAATTTTGAAAGATTTGCCAGACCAGAATACCTATGTGTACTTCAGATCTTAAATGGGTGGGAGTGGGGGCACAGAAATAGCTGGTTTCCTTATCAATGCCTTTCAAGGACTGCAGGCAATTGGGATGGGGTAGAGAGTAGCTCCATCTTCTTCCTGGGCATATTTCATTGTGATTCATGTTTTGTCCTGTTGTCAAAAGATAGCAACTATGTCACCTTCAGAAATCTCCTCTCGATAACCAGACCCCAGGCTCTATACTCATGTAACTGCCTAAACTTCTGAAGATGCAAGTCAATCTCTCCGAACATCCCCCTTAGTTCCACCTTGATTGATTCTGTAGTTGATCAGTCATCCAGTGGGGAAGAGAGATGCAAGTTTTTCCTCCTTGTAGGCAGCCCCAATCTCTAAGAGCCATCCTTAGAACTTACACCATGACCTAGTTTATGAAGGAGTTGGGGAGTACTTTCTTTCTATTCACAACACTGTATTCCCCAGAAATTCGACCAATCTCAAATATATCTCCTCTTTCTAGTTATATATATATATATATATATATATATATATATATCGTTATATATATATATATATATAAAATAGTTATCTAGTTATATATATATATATATATATATATATATATATATATATATATCCAGGAATGGGGTTGGGAAACATTCTGTTGCCTCAATGCAAGCCCTGGCTAGAGCTATCAGGACGTAGATGTTGCAACTTCTCTTTAGAAAGTAGGGAATTTAGTACCAATTTTTTTTTCTGCTTTGTCTCTCATACACTAAATCCAGGGTGAAAGGAAAAATCTCATTCAACTTTGTGTTATATAGTTATGTATAATATATACATCTTACTATGAAAACTATTTATAAAGATTAATACTAACATTTTGAAGTCTATTATGTGGCAGACTCTTTACATGTTTCATGTATAATTATCACAATAACTTGTTAGCCAAGGATATTATTCACTTTAATACAGAAGAGAAAGCTGAAGGTCAAGAGGTTCCATAGCTTGTTCTCAAACCATGCTCAGCTCAGTCAGTTCTGGAGTAGGGACTTAGATCCAAGGTGTCTAGATCCAAAGGTTAGATGTTGAATAGCACTTCCATCTATATGTAAAATTAATAAGAATAATATATGGCTATAGATATATAGTTATATATATATGTAATCTATAGTTAATACCCTGTAGGTGATATTTGCATTTTGAAATTCACATAAAGGGGACAATTGGTGGATCTAATCTAGGCTCCTGATTCTTCTGATTTCTCACTGGCCTTTAGCAAACCCAGAAGTGTCAGCATCTCAAGCCTTGAAAGTTGAAAATGAAATACCTTTGTTTTCAAACACCATAACCATTTTAAAAACTAACACCATACCCAATCTTCTCCTTTCTTAGAAACAGGAACTAGGAAAGGCTTTGCTTGGTTATTTCATGGGCACTTCTAAATCTACCCTAACTTTCACAGATATAAACAAATTAACTATATTGGGAGAGGTGAAGAGGGGGAAATGCTCCTTTTGACAAAGTGGGTGCACTATCAGGAGAATGCATTGGGAGTGGGAGAGTGAAGGGGATATTTTTTCATTCTTAGAGAATGTGAGATTTTTTAATGAATAAATACATACATACATATTTATGACTGATGTAAATACCACATATTATCCCTTGGGAATTTGACAGGAATGAAATTGAACTCCAAAGCTTTGTAAATCTGGTGATTTTCAATAAATCATAATTACTTACACAAGCAAATCATGAGTAAATCTTAGATAACCAATGAAGCAGTTAATTATTTTCTGTGTGTAATTGAATGCTCAAAGAGATGACCACAACCCCCAGCTGAGATCCAACCAGTTCTCTGGGGGATCTTGCCAAGATAAGACCTAATTTCATTTCTCGTGGGCCCCACCTGCTGGAAATGCTTGCATGCTGGCAGTGTAGAATCTTGTGCCCAATTAGGCATGCAATTGCCAGCTTTGCCCAATGCAGTACAGGTGCACCTTCTCAAAAACAGAATATTTAAGCAGTCTATTCACACCAAAATGGCACAGTTGAAATTCAGTAGAATAAAAGAAGGGGGGGAGGCTATCTGAAGAGGACTGTGGGAAGATGGTGGAGTGTGGATCTCTAGGACTCAGTCCTTCCACTAGAATGACTATTAAAAAGGCAGAAACTGTCTGAAACAACTATTTGGAAGTTCCAGAGGACAGACACTGTACAGCATCTAGGGAAAAGAGGAGGGAGAGGCTGATAAATTATGGTAAAGAACAGTAAATTACTGTCTCCTTGCAGGGTCTATAGTTGCCCATCACCCACTCTCACAGCAAGATGCCAAGGGGTCCAGCCCTTGCCCAGCTCACTAGTAATAGAAAGGGACATAAAAATTCTTTTCCCCAAGAATAAGAATGGGCACAGCCAGTCACTGATAATGGCTTTTGATTAGCAAATTGAGGTCACTGGGGCCAGGCTCTGAAGGCAGCCATTGTTTCAACCTGCTCTAGACAAAAGTACCAGCAGCAATTGTTTCAACCTTCCCAGACGTGAGTGTAACAGCAATGGAGACAGAAGATGCTGTGCTTCCTCAGGGCCGTGGGGGACAGTTAGTTGAAGGGCTGGACTTGCTGGGCAGGCCAGGAGAGTAAGCTTTTGGTAGCTGACAGAAAAGCCCCTGGCACCCTTCTGGAACCCTCCCCCAGTCATTTTAAACCTAGTTTGTGTCCCCTTGTGGATGCCTGACCCTGATTTACCTGGGAAATACTGACTTGGAAAAGTCCTCTCCAGCATGCCTCCCCTCCTATAATTTGCCCTCTAGACAAAAGCAACTTGAGACAATGAAAGGAGGATAAAAACTACAGAGGTGGAAAAGAAAGGATGTCAGCCTCCTGGGAAACAAAGTGGACAACCAAATCCATCTAAACAGGGGAATTCCAAAAGAATTGATAAACAAAAGCCCAGGTCAAGACAGGGAAAACCCCGCACATTGCATTTGCCTTGGGTAGATTTTCCTGTTAGGAGAGATGATGCTCAAGAAAATCTCTGTCTTATGACCAGCTGGTTACAAAATCAAGAAATAGATATCTCAGGGAATAAATCCCAGAGTTAACCTTTCAAAATATTAAAATGTATATTGGGCAACAAAACAGTACAAGACAAACAAAGAAATGGGAAATGATGGTTCATCCAAAGGAAGAGGATAAGAAACCAGAAAAAAAAAAATTGAAAAAGAGAAGAATGTGGGCATACCAAGCAAAGTCTTTAAAAGAAAGAACTAAACAAGAAAACAATGAACATACAATGTGAGAGTTTTAGTAAAGAGACAGAAATTTTTGAAAGGACCCAAACAGAGTTACTGGAGTTGAAAACCACAATAACTGAAATGAAAAATGCCCAGATTAGAGCTGGCAGAAGAAAGAATCAGTGAACTTGAAGACAAGACACTGACACCTGACATGAATCAGGCTAAGTAGTAGAAAGGAAAAAGAAATATTAAAAGCAAAAATATTCTGAGACAGCTCTGGAACACCATCAAGTGCACCAATATATGTATAAGAGAGCCCCAGAAGAAGAAGCAAGAAAGGAGCAGAAGGAATATTAAAAAAAAATAATGACAGAGAATTTCCCAAACTTGGCAAAAGAAGTGAAATATCCAAGAAGCCCAGAGACCATCAAACAGCTTAAATATAAATGTTGATCACACTATCAAATGCAAAGGGTAAGGACAGAGTTCTGAAAGCTGTGAGGAAAAGTAATGTGTTATGTACAAGAGAGTCCCAATTAGACCAAGTGTGAGTTCTCTTCAGAAGCCATACAGGCAAGAAGGCAGTGGGCTGAAATACACAATGTGCTGAAATAAAACAACTACCAGCCAAGAATTTTATATCCAGTGAGACTTTTTTCAAAAATAAAAGAGAGAATTAACATTCTCAGAAAAACAAAAAGTTGAGGGAGTTAATCACCCCTAGACCTATGCTATAATCATTGTTAAAGGGAGTTCTTCAGATTGAAAGGAAAGGACACTAGACAGTGGTTCAAAACGCATAAAGAAATAAAGACCTGAAGTAAAGGTAACCATTGGTGATTATAAATGCCTGTACTATTGTATTGTATTGTTACTTCCTAGAGGTGCTAACATGCAATGCATAAAAAAGTAAAGATAAATCTATGCTTTTGGACATATAATTTACAAAGATATGTGGTCAAAAGTATGAAAAAAGGTAGGGGACAGAAGGTTAAAAGAAAAGTAGATGTGTAAGTTATTGAAGTTAAATTGGTATCAAACCACATATATGTATTTATTTAGGGTGTTTTATTTTAACCTATGGTAGCAACAAGGAAAACAGATAAAAAATATATCCAGATAGAAATGAGAAGGCATTCAATACGGTACAAAAAATCAAATAAATATAAAAGTAGACATTAATGGAAGTGAAAGGAAAAAAAGGTACAAGTCTTACAAAGACTAAATAGCAAAATGGCTGAAGAAAGTTCTGCATTTTTGGTAGTGACTTTAAATGTAAATGGACCAAACTCTCCAGTCAAATGGCAGAGATTGGCAGAATGTATAAAAAAGTATGACCCAACAATATGCTGCTTACAAGAGACCTTAAATTCAAAGATACAAGTGAAAGGGTAAAAAATGTATACCCACAAGTAGTAACAAAATAAGAACTAAGGTGGCTATACTAATATCTGATAAAACAGGCTTTAAATCAAAAACTGTTATGAGGGACAAAGATGGTCATTACATACTGATAAAGGGGATAATTCAACAGGAAGTTGTAAGAATTATTAATATACATGCTCCTTACAGCAGAGTTCCAGAATATATGAAGAAAATACTGACAGATTTTAAGAGAGAAATAGATGGTTCTAAATTAATAGTAGGAGACATCAATACATCAATTCCAATAATGGGTAGAACATCTAGTCAGAAGACAAAAAAGGAAGTAAAAGACTTGAATGATACTCTAAACCAACTACACCTAAAACACATATTTAGAACCCTGAACTGAACAAAAACAGAATACACATTCTTCTCAAGTGCACATAGATCATTCTCCAGGAAAGACCACATGTTGGGTCTCAAAAAAACTCCCAATAAATTAAAAAAATTTGAAATCATACCATATATTTTCTCTGATCACAAGGGAATTAAACTAGAAATCAATAACAGAGGGAGAAATGGAAAATTCAGAAATATTTCTAATTAAACAACACACTCTTAACCAATGGGGTGCAGAGTAAATCAGAAATGAAATTAGGAAATATCTTGAGGCAAATGAAAATGAAAACACAACATAACAAAACATATAGGATACATCCAAGGCAATGCTGAGAGGGAAATTTATAGCTCTAAATGCTTAAATGAAAAAAAGAAGAAAGACTTCAAATCAGAGATCTAACCCCCATATTGGAAGAACTAAGAAAAGTAGAGCAAACTAAACCCAAAACTAGCAAAAGGAAGGAAATAAAAAAGCTTAGAATGTAGATAAGTGAAATAGAAGAGAGAAGAAGAAAAGAAGAAGAAGAAGAAGAAGAAGAAGAAGAAGAAGAAGAAGAAGAAGAAGAAGAAGAAAAAGAAGAAGAAGAAGAAGAAGCAAAAAAAGAAAAGAGAAATCAACAAAACCAAGTTTTTCCTTTGTAAAAATCAATAAAATTGAGAAACCTTTAGCTAGACTGATGAAGAAAAAAGCAGAATACAAATAATAAAAACTGGAAATCAAAAGGGGGACATTATTACCAATCCCATTGAAATAAAAATGATTATAAGAGAATACCATGTGACAATGGGATTGGGAAAGCCATAAGGACCACCCTCCCCTTTGTCTAGTTTATGGATGGATGAGTAGAAATATAGGGGAAGGAAACAAACAGACAGACAGACAAAGGTACCCAGTGTTCTTTTTTATTTTAATTGCTCTTTTTCACTTTTATTATTATTCTTGTTATTTTTGTGTGTGTGCTAATGAAGGTGTCAGGGATTGATTTAGGTGATGAATGTACAACTATGTAATGGTACTGTGAATAATCGAATGTATGATTTGTTTTGTATGACTGTGTGGTATGTGAATATATCTCAATAAAATGAAGATTTTTTTTAAAAAGTACAAAACTGGTCAAAAGTATTAAAAACCAATTTGTGGGCATTGGAAAATGACTAAGGCAGACAACTTAAGAGGTGTTTACTCATAAAAATCTTGCTACTACATTAGGTAAAGAATGAATCTAAAAAAACAAAAAAGAGAGAATACCATGACCAACTGTATGCCAATAAATTAGATAACTTAGATGAAATTGACAAATTCTTAGAAATGCACAAACTACCTACATCAACTGAAGACAATACAGAAGATCTCAAGAAACTACTTACCAGTAAAGAGATTGAATCAGTTTTCAAAAACCTCTCAACCAAGTTAAGTCTAGGACCAGATGGCTTCACAGGGGAATTCTACCAAACATTCCAAGAAGAGTTTATTCCAGTTCTTTTCACACTCTTCCAAAAAATTAGAGAAGAGCAAACACTCCTTAATTCATTCTATGAGGCCAACATCACCCTCATAGCAAAGTCAGACAAAAATACCACAAGAAAAGAAAACTACAGACTAATAGCTATTGTGAATATAGATAGAAAAAATCCTCAATAAAATACTAGCAAATGAATCCAACAGCATATTAAAAGAAATATACACCACAGTCATGTGGGATTTATTCATGGCATGCAAGGTTGGTTCAACATAAGAAAATCAATTGATGTAATACATCACAATAACAGACTGAAAGAAAAAGAAAGCAGTTGATTATCTAGGGATGCAGAAAAGGCATTTGACGAACTACAGCACCCCTACTTGATAACACTTAGAACACTGGGAATAGAAGGAAACTTCCTCAACGTGATAAAGGACATGTATGAAAAGTCAACAGCTAATAGCCTACTTAATGGTGAGAGACTGAAACCTTTCCCTCTAATATCATGAACAAGACAAGAATGTCTAATTCACTGTTGTTATTCAACATTGTGCTGGAAATGCTTGCCAGAAAAATTAGGCAAGAAAATGAAATAAAAGACATCCAAACAGGAAAAGAAGAAGTAAAACTTTCCTATTTGCAGACAATATGATCATATTTACAGAAAATTCTGGAAAATCCACAAGATAGCTCCTAGAGCTAAAAAATGAATTCTGCAAAGTGGCAGGGTACAAGATCAACACCCCAGATCAGTAGTGTTTCTTTACACATGCAATGAAAAGTTTGAAGAAGAAATTGAGGAAAAAAAATTACATTCACAATAGCAAGAAAAAGAATAAAATCTCTAGGAATAAATTTAACCAAGGATATAAAGGACTTGTACAAATTGCTAAAAGAAACCAAAGAAGATCTAAATAAATGGGAGGGCATTTGGTGCTCATGGATTGGAAGACTAAATATCATTAAGATGTCAATCCTACCCAAAGCAATTTATAGATTCAATTCAATCCCAACCAATATTCTAATAAACTTCTTTGTAGAAATGGAAAAACCAATCATCAATTTTATATAGAAAGGTAAGAGGCCCTGAATAGCTAACACCATTTTGAAAAAGAATGAAATTGGAAGACTCACATTTGTCAATCTTAAAACTTACTACACAGTCACAGTAATCAAAACAACATGATACTCACACAAGGAGAGACATATAGAGTGATGTAATTGTAATGAGCGCTCAGAAATCCACCCTTACATTTATGGCCAACTGATTTTTGACAATGGGGCAAAGACCATTGAATTGGGAAAGAATAGTCTCCTCAACAAATGGTGGTGGGAATACTGGATCTCCATTTGAAGAAAAAAAATGGAAGGAGGACTTCTACTTCACACCATATACAAAAATCAACTCAAAATGAGCCAGAGACCTTAATATAGGAGCTATAATTATCAAACTCCTAGAAGACAACTTAGAGAAGCATCTTCAGGACATTTTGTTACGCAATAGATAGAACAAAAAGCTAAAAAATATCCATGGAACTAAACTATACAAACAGTGACCCCTCAATTAAACTATGGACTTTAATTAATCATACAATTATAAAAAAGCACTATCATCAATTGCAGCAAATGTTCCAAACCAATACAAGGTGTTGGTGCTGCGATGGTATACGGGAATCCTGTATTTTTTTTCATGATTGTTCTGTGAATCTAGAACTTCTCTAATAAAGAAAAAATGAATAAATCAAGGGGGAAAAAGGAAGACTATCTGAACGACAAACCATTAAGTTGCAGGAAATCCCAAAATAGGGTAGGTCATGTATCTGTAAGGATAAGAAATAATGTTTATAACACATCTAGCATATAGTAGTTGCTCAACAAATGATGGGTACCTCATTATCCCATCAATTGTTCTTTGTTAGCTTATTTAATCTAAGTAAAATAAACAAACATTTTAATTATAAAAGCAACAATTAAGAAATATCATTTTATTACTTAACTCACAGAAGCCACCCTGTGAAAGAGGTGCTGCTATCCCATGTTACAGCTGTGAAAATTAATTAGGGCTCAAAGCACCAGAATTGGGATTAAAAACTCAGATCTGTCCAAAGTTCTAATTTCATTCTCATTCTGCTCTGCCACTCAGCCTCCAGAAAGATCAGCATCAAAGAAGTAACGTGGTTCAACATAAAGACCTGTAAGGGTTGGAGAGAGAGAATATAATGTCATGATAATGCCCTCTCTCTCTCTCTCTCTCTCTCTCTCTCCACCCCCCCTTCTTTCTTATTGAGGATAAGGCTAGGCAGTAGTGGCTCCATTTTTCCCTCCTTGAATCTCTCTGGCCATCCACACCTCCAGTTAACCTCTCTCTCTGTGAAGACAGTAATGCCTATTGTGTAGAGCCCTCTACTGATGTTTATAACTTACAAGTCCTTTATACCCAAATAAATTATTAATTTCTTTAATGTTTATAGGGAAAAGAGTCAAGGGTCTCTTTTAGTAATGGAAGGGATACTGCTTTCTTCTCTAACACAAGCTCCCACAGAAGGGAAACATGTTAGAAGTTAGATGCTTGGGTGTCCTGTTCACTTGGAATAAGTAAAGCTTTCTGACTTCTAGTCTCAGGGTTTACATAGGGTCTTATGGAGGGTGGGGTTGGGACTAGCATCTCTGTGTGAAGACAATTGGAAAATGCCTTAGGTGACAAAGCCAGCATCAGGAGGGAAGACTTCACTGTCTTTTCACAACAAGCACTCTACAAATAGTTGTCAAGTTAGTGGATGAGTGAACGGATGTCCTCTCATGATCTGTGCTACACTCTGTCACAGTAAGCATTACATTGCTTTGATTTTTTTTCTTTTCTCTCTCTTTGCCCAACTATGAGCAGTGTTTGGCATTCACAGTAGTTGCTTGATAATTGTTGAACAAATGCAGGACTACTGTGTAATAAAAAAATATCCCAAGTTAGATCAGGAGAGCATTTATTTAAAAGGATTATTACAGGGGGAAAAGGGGACTATTGCAATAGGGAGAATGTTCCATCCATGAGATCTGCAAGCATCTCATGATCTAGGCCATAAGGGTGTTTCTTTTACAGAGAATAGTAAAGGCAGCTAGAAAGAACTGGATGTGGGATGCAAGGTTATGTGACTGAACAGTAAAGGAGAGAATGTTTTGCACTGGGGACAAGCAGTTTATTGAATCATTTATGAGGCAAAGAAGGGGACTTTGGTGGTTCTGTGTCATCTAGCCTTGCCATAGATTAAAAAAACAAAAAAAAAAAAGAAAAAGGAAGGAGTCAGGGTGTTTGTGAGTCTTATCTAAGTCACCTGGAGAAGGGTATTACTTTGCAGTAAACCATGTTCTGGAACACAGAGTAAGGGATTTCTCTGTTATGTTTGTCCAGGAGCAAAGGGCTCAGGTAAAGTGCAACCTTGTAGAGTGCTTGTTGTGAAAAGACAGTGAAGTCTTTCCTCCTGATGCTGACTTTGTCACCTCACGGCAGACATAAGTGTTTCCTCCCTCCCTCTGCTCTGTGTAGAGTGTTTCTCCCCAACTCTTGGCCCTTAACCCCAAGAGCTGACCAGAGCAACCTTTAGGTGTTTGGCTTGAATCCATATTGGTGGTACCTATACAGAGGCAGAGCTTTCTCTCCACAAACTTCCCTTCCTGGTCCCACTTGTGCAGCCAGATGCACTTGCTTTCTAAGATTTTGGCAGGTGATTCTTTTTCCTATCATCTGACTTTTCTTTTCCAGATCTCCTCTTCCCTATATCCTGTCACAATTAATCTAAGGTTTAATCCTTTATTCCCATAATTCTTCTAATGGCTGTTTCCCTAACTAAAGACTTTGTCATTCAGCTCTCAGTATAAGAAATGAGTTTCTGCTGTAAGAAAACAAAATGTATGGTATTAGCTCTGGAACCAGGCAGTGGACAGAGACCAGAAAAATGGAGATGAAATTATTATAGGAAGCTGCAAAAATAGTAAATAGTTTTAGTTTTCTAGGCTGCTCAAGCAAATACCATGAAATGGGTTGGATCCAACAATGGAAATTTATTAGCTTATGGTTTTAAGGCTAAAGGAAAGTACAAATCAAGGCATCATCAAGGTGATGCTTTCTCTCTGAAGACTGTGGCATTCTAGGGCTGGCTGCTGGTGATCCTTGGATCTTAGTCTGTCACAAGGCAAGGCAAATGGTGGCATCTCCTGGTCTTTCCCTTTTCTTCCAGGTTCCATTGAGTTTAGCTTCTAGCTGCTTCCTCTGTGGCTTTCTCTCTCTCTCTCTCTAACTTTCATTTCCCTTATAAAGGACTCCAGTAATAGGATTAAGACTCATCCTGATTAAGGTGGGCTGCACCTTCATAACTGCAGTAACATCATCAAAAGTTCCTATGTACAATGGGTCCACACCCACAGAAATGGATTAAATTTATGAAAATGTTTTTTCTGGGGTACATGCAGCTTCAAACCACCACATTTTTGTTTTTAAATTGTGAAAAAAAAAGGTAAAACTGTGGCCTGTGGTAACTTGAAAGATAGAAATGAACTTTGGGATTTGGGCCATGAAACTTCTAGGTAGAATATTTGAAGCAGCAGCTTGCTCTAACCAGTTGTTATGGAGGTACTACAAGAAAGAGGTGAGCTAAAGAAAAAACTGACTAGTTTGCAGGTAGAAGCAGAACTTTCTACACTGGAAAATAAAACTGTTTCACATCTTTAGCCAGCAAAGGTTTTTCAAAGTTAAATGCAGCCTGAGTCAGGTATTAAATTAATGATATAGTTATAAGAACCTCTATTAAAGAAACAAAGAACTGAGGCAGTGCCCAGTACTCTCTCAGATAAACAAAAGGCCTCTAAGAATCTTAAGGGCATAGTCCTACAAAACCTAATTCAAAAGTAATAGTAAGCCTGGAGAGAGTGAAGCATGTCTAGAAAAGCAATGTGGGGCTAGCTTTTGGTGTTAATATAAACTAAGATTAGATTCATTGAAAGCCAAAAAGGTTTTTAGGGAAGTTTTAATAGCCAAAGTACCTCCAAAGTTTCTGGACTCCAAGCCTGAATGATTGTTAGAGCCTTTTGAGGTCCTTGGATACCATGAACACATTTTACATGTGGGAAGATATGAAATAATATGGCCAGAAGGTGGACTGTGATAGATTGATCACATTAAGGTACAGCTTTTTCTTATGCCTCTTATATCACACTCTGGTTGAGCTTTCCCATACTGACTCTGGGCTTGGCTGAATGATTTTCTTTGCCCAATGAGTCAGATCAAAGTTGACACAAGCAAAGTGCTTCCTTAAGAAGCACTAACATATTTCTGCTTTTGCTCTAGCAACACAGCCACTGCCATGAAAACAAGCCTGAACTATCCTACTGGAAGCATGTGAGAGATACTTGGAGGAGAGCTGAATCTTCTCAGCCAAATACATGCAAGACCAGCCATCACAAGCCACAGTACCAGGCTATTGCAAAGTTATGAACAAGCCCAGCCAAGATCAACCGAGCCTAATCCAGCTCAGCAGAACTGTTCAGGTAATCTGTGTACTCAGGAGAAATAATAAATAGTGACTGATTTAGGCTGCTAGGAATTTAGGTAGTTTGTTTTGCAACAATATCTAATTTACACACCTCCTATTACCCTTAGAATGAAGCCCAAAGCTTTTTCAGGACATAAATGACTGTACATCATCTTACTTCTTATCACTTCTCCAACTCCTGTCACCAATTGCTTTCCAATCACACTGATTTCCTTGTTGTGCTTCTACATACTGCGTGGCTTTAGCAACAGAAATTTACTCTTTCATGGTTTTGGAGGCTAGAAGTCCAACAACAAAGTATTGGCAGGGCTTCCTTTGTCCTGGAGTCTGTAGCAGTCCTTCAATCCCCCATCACATGGAGGTCTCTCACCCTTTGTGTCTGCTCCTCTGACTTTTGTTGACTCCTGGCTATTACTGACTTCTGCCTTCTACTGACTGACTATGTCTGAGTTTCTTCTGCTTGTAAGGTCTTACAGATTCAGGCTACTCTGATTCAATTTGGCTTCATCTAAATAAGATCTTAAAAAATCCTGTTTATAATTGAATTCACATGCACAGGACCAGGGGTTAGGACTTGAACATGTACTTTTGGAGGACGAGATTCAATCTACCACAGGTCCTTTCCACTTTGCTGTTTCCTCTGACAGTCCTACTTCCCCCGGTTTCTTTTTATGCTTACTCCCTCTATTTATTCAAGTCTCAGTCCAAATGTCATCTTTGCAGGAAGGACTGTTGTGACCACCTTAGTACTCTATTACTTTCATTTCCTTATTCTGCTTTATTTTTTATAGCACTTACTCTTACTTGGAAAATTGTCTGTCTATATATTATATGTATGAATAATGAATGAAGTGAAATTATCGATATATATATTCAGAATATATATAATGTGTTTATTAGTTTTTATTTGTCACCTCCACTACTATCTAAACTCCACAAGAGGGTAAGTTTTGTGTGTTTTGTTCACCCCTGTATCTCCAGAAACTAGAACAGTGTCTGGCCGGTAGAAAATGTGTAGAAAGAAATACATGTGGACTTAACTTTTTGAATGAAATGGTAAAGTCAAAACTTGTAGGACTAGCCAACCATCCTAATCCTATTTTATAAAGGATATTGAGGCTCCAAAAGGGGTGGGATAATTATTCAAAGTTCTGTAATTAACCATTCCTAATGTCTCCCATGTACTTTTTTTTTTTTTTTTTTTTTTGCTACGGACACTATGGGATAATTAGGATTATGTAAATATATTCTATTCAGAAACATTCAGTGGCTCCTATTTATGGGCATTAACACTTTGCAATGGCATAGAAAGTTCCCCACAATCTGGTCTTACATGCGTCCTAAAATATTCATCTATACCTGCTATACCACATTCATAACCCCCTATATTTCTCACCTTGTGTCTTTTATTGTAGCAGAGACAGATAACTGTCTGCTTAAATTCCTGCCCACCTTTCCCATAGTATATGGTTTTCACTGGGATGTGGTGGCCCAGCCAGGGATTACATCTCCCAGTTCCATTCACATGAAGGTATGACAATAAGACCCATTTTGACCAGTGGAATACAAGCAGAAGCGATGGTTGTCACTTCACCAAGGCTCCTGAGAAGTAGATATGCCTTCTCCAAGTTCTTTTCTCTTCTACTGGCAGGATACAGAGTACTCAACTGTAGGGTATGGAAGTCCTGTACCTGCTGTGGACTGTTACATGAGGGAGAAATTAATTTTTGTTTCAGTAAGCTACTGAGAATTTAAAATGCATTGGCTATTGTAGCTGGCCTCATCTAACTAATATGTTATTCATTCTGTTTAATCAACCTGAATGTTCTTCCCACTACAGGCACTCATGGTTTAAGGATGAGCTTAAATGCCACCTCTTTCAGTCACAGTTAGCATCTTCCTGAGCCTCTCAGTCACAGTTAGCGTCTTCCTCCATTTCATTTCCCTAGCACTTTGTTTGTCTTGTTTTATAATAATTCTGTTCATGGACTTATTCACCAGTAAATTATGAGCTTCTATGGGTAGAGACTCTATCTTAATCACTTTGTACCCTCCAGAATGTCAAACACAGTATCTCACAAACAGTAGGTGCTCAATAAATGTCTGTTAAATTAAACTGAATGAAATTGAATTCATACATCTGAATGATTAATATATCTCTTTCATTCAAGATCTTAGGGCTGGCATGGAAAAAAAAAAGAAATCTATTACTTCAGTCGGACTCTTTAACTTGGCAGATTAGAGTGGAATAAAAATGTGCCCTGGATAAAATGAAAAGGCATTGTTTTACATAAGATGTAGCAATTTTGAGAAATACATTGATTTAATGTACTTAGGCCAATGAAAAATCTGTTGGTTTAAGCTAACTGCCATTAGTTTCAATTAAAATGTATCGATTTGGGAAAATGTTGGTTAGAATAAATGTTGCCTGACTGAGGAAAAAAAAAATTGCTTAAGCTTGCCTTGGAGCAGTCAGAGAGAGAAAGTGAGAATGGGGGAGTTAGGCTAGCAGGCAGCCAGAATTTCTCTCAGTCTCTGCTGCACTTGCTGGGGGCAAGAGAGGGTGGCCAATTAGTGGGTCACTGACCTTTGACATTTGTTAACTACAATCCATATGTGAGTAAAGTAGCATTGGAAGAAAAGTTTTCTTAAATTAAAATGCTTCTGTGGAAGTCCAAACAGGTCAATTCCATCAGTTTATTTAAAAAGTGAAATAATTCAGTTATCTGGGTTCATATTGAAAAAAAAAAATCCAGCTGTGGTGGGGGACTGCATTTTCTCTCTTCAACAATAAGTGATTTTGATGCTTTTATTAGGATAACCACATGACAAGGCTAGGTTTGTTGCCAGAAAGAGCTGAATATCGCCAATTTCATATGATTGAGACTACGGGTCATTAAATAAATAAATAGATTGTACTTTGTTCTCCTTAATATTTTTATTATAATTATTTGCTCTCCCTTCTGGTCTTTGAGCTAAGGGAATACACACATACACACACACACACACACACATAAATGTACATGCACATATACTCACACCCATATACACATATACATACGCACACATACATAGATACATTACCTACTGATTATCTATCTATCTATCTATCTCTATATATATCTATCTTTCTATCTAATCTATCAATCTATCTCTAAATTTCCAATTCCAAGGGGCCTGCAACATAACAGGTACTCAATGAATATTTGAGACAAGAGGGCAGAAATTCAGACTGAAAGGCATTAAGTAATGATAGGTAAGACTAAAACCAAGGGAATAAAAAATAATGGAAAATTTCAATTTATTTATTGTAACTATTTAAATGTCTTTCATTGAAGAAATGAGTATTCTTTCTTTCTACATGTTTTTAAAGAATGGAAGGAGCCAGATGTCTTGGCAATGGAAACCGTATAAGGCATGCATAAATTAAGCAAGTACATAGCAAGGAAGTCTTATTGTTAAGGATACAGAGATGGGATGAAGATGGGGGAAAGCGATGAAGACTATATAAAATAATCCCGTCAATGCAGTATCAGGAGGTAGGAAGGTGGTAAATGCAAAAAACTGAACTGATACATGGATTATCAGGAGAGGCAAAGGTCTTTCAGAAGGAGTCAGAAAATATCCAAACATATGAAAGAAATTACCTGCTAATACAAAGGAAAAACACTTAAGGTGATTAATAGGAAATAAAGAGTTAGAAGGCAAAATTTGAGTCAGTAAATTTTGTTTCTTTTCTCTTTATCTTCTCCTGCTTCTGGAATGGCCAACAGTTATTGTGTTTGTTTGTTTGACTTTTTAATTACAGAGGCTATTCTACCTACAAGTCTTTCTAACTAAGAAAAATGTATTCTCCCAGCTGACTGTAAATGTCAGTTTGGTTTATCAGGCCCAAAAGTTATGGCATTACATTGTACCATTTTCAGTTCTGACCACATATCACATATCTTATTATTAGAAGTAATTATGTAACTATAATACCGATTTTATATACACACGTGTATCAGATCGTAATATTATTAAGAAATTTTTCATTTTTTTCTTTGTATCACTCAGATCTATCATAGTGTCAAGCATTGTGCTCTGAACAGGTTAATGGAGTAGAAATCAGGAGAACCTATTTGTAATCTTGTGTCCTGTTACTAATTAATTGAATGACTTTAGGCATGATTCTTAACCTCTCTGAAGTTTCTGATCAATTAAAGAAAGATAAAGAAAATTGTTTTTTCTTGACTTGTCTGATTATTGTAAAAATGAAAAAAAAATGTTATTATAAAATAAATATTAATTACTGTCACTGAGAGCCTACAATGAATATGTGATATGTTGGGCAATTTCACATACTTTATCTCATTTAATCCCAATGGTAGTCATATAATATAGACATCTTTACTTTTAAAGAAATGAGCTTCACCTGTCAAAAGTTAAACAATTTGTCCAAATGTAAAACAGGTATTTAGCAAATATTTTATGAATCAATTGATGAAGTACTCCCTAGTTGTCTCCTTCGGAATTCCTCATATTTAATTATTTATATAATTTGCCAACATGAAATAGTGTGTTGGGGGGAGATCCATGTTAAACTGAAAACGTCTGAATTATGAAATATTTGGTGAGTACAAATTCATCCAACATCCCTTCAAACTTTTGGATTCTGTTTATTTGATTAACTTTATTGTGTGGAGTCATAGGGAATTCTATAACATTGGGCTTTCATTATTACCTACGAATCACTGAATTAATTAATTTAACTAAACAAAAAACATAAACAAAACCAGGTAGTCCCTGCCTCAGGAAGATTCTAGGATAGTGAAGGAGGTGGATATTACTGAAATTGTTACTAAAAAAAAAAAAAAAAATTGTGAACTTGTATCAGTGATGAGCAGGATACTTCTCTGACAGCTTATAAAAGGAGGTTTTGCCTTGGCCAGAGAGCTAAGAAAAGGTATTCACTGAAATAAAAGAAGTGGTAAGAGAAAAAAAGGTATGTCCAGGATAGAAGGAATACCATGGAAAAAGAGCTTTAGCAGGATAGAGAAAACTGGAATGATGAGAATAAAGAAAATTCTGCTGCAGTGTTGGACAGATAAGAAAGAATGCCTCTTTCTTTCTCAAATGTGCTCAGAACCAATCAAGAGAAGTAGAGGTAGCAGATAGACAGCTTCATTCCTCATAAAACTCTTTTGGGGGACTGTTAAAGATCTGGGAGGAATGGACTTCTGACGCTTCTATCTCCTACCGCAACAACTCCCCTCCCCTCTGAGACTCAGAATAATCCACCTAAGTGAAAGCTGGTTTTGCAGGTAGGTACACTTACTCAGGATTGAGCTAAAGAAAAGGGAGCAAATCCCCAGTGCTAACCTTTTATTAGATGAATTCCACCCAGGTAGAAAATGAGTGAGGGTAGAAAAGAGACTAGGAGTGTTATCACTGTGGAGCACAGTCTACGTGAAAACAGGTGGAATAGGGGATAAGTAAGCTTCATTTCCAAAAACTCAAGGCAAAGTGGATCCTGTCAACATCTAAAGATGCAGGATGGATAGACCATGAAAAGTTGGTTTTCTAGGCAACTTTGAAGAAGTCTGTCTTTATCCTAAAAACAATAGGAAGTATGTAAAGGATTAAGAGGTACAGGTTGGGAGTGATGTTTTGAAAAGCTATTTCTAGCTACAGCAAGGAAAAAAAGTTTGGAAAGGGGTATCAGGAAAGCATTGCAAAAGTATAGGCAAAGAAATGATAGCAGTTGGGCTAAGGAGGTGATGATGGTGATGGTTTTGGTGATAGGAAGACATGGACAGGAATAAGAGGAGTTATTTAATAAGTGAAATGGACAGGATTTGTTAAAGGGTTTTAAATGGAGAGGAATGGGAGTATTGACAATGATTTAATGTCTTGGAAAGGATGGATGGTTGTTTAATTCAGTGAGATTCAGTAAACTGAAAGAGAACCAGGTTTGGGGAGGGAAAATTACAAGTCACTGTAATTGAACTATTGAGTTCTAGGTGCCTTTGAGGTTGGCCCATCATTTGCCTTTATATTAATATTTCAAAGTTAATTCATACTCTTGATTTATCCCAGTAATTTTGTTTATATTACCTAATTATATGGAAAACTTTTGTCCAGATCTACCTGTCAAGTAATCATTACAAATTCCATAATAGTGGAATATGAATCGATATGGCTTTAGTGTGCTCATAACTCTCCAAACTATTGTTCTATTCAGAGATTTTTTTTTAGACTTTTGAAAGATGATTTTTTTGGCCTTTCTTATTCATGTGTTTTTTCCTGTGATGTAAGTGCCATGCCTTCTGAATAGCTTTTATAGAAACTCTGTTTGAAATAGCTAAGTAGGATTTGATGGCAATCTTTCTCGAGCCTAGGTAGAAGTGACTTATTTATATTATCATGCATGTGAGGAATATCATTAATATCATGAAGATTTCTCAGTAGAATAGAATCAAGTACAGGCAACTTTTTTAAGAAAAGAGGCTTGAAACTATTTGCATAGAAATACTGAATTAAAGAGGACTTGTAAGTTCATCGAGCTCAACTGATCTTCCTGTAATGCCACAAGAAAAATACCTCACAAAGAAGAAATTCCCCCTACAGGTATTTTTGAACCAGGTATGGCTCAGAAGAAAATTGCATTGCTTTCTTCCCTAGGTTTTCCCAAAAATGTATCTGCTATTTACCACCCAGAAGTTCTTCTTTATTTCTAAACTAAAATCTACCTGCTGGTGGTGAAATTTACTTCTTTTTTTCCCCCCTGAATGTGAAGTTTTATAGAGGTCATTTGCTAAGTTCAAATCTATCAACTGTTTAAGGCAAATACACAGGGCTAGATAATTTTACATTGTACATAGATGCTAAAGAAAATCTCCCACTCAGACATAATAGCTTAAAACGTTTTCATGACTCTTTTCTTGAATATTCAAGTGCAAAGAAGCATCATAATTTTCTGAAGTGGTTCATGGAACCCATACACAAGTAACTTTCAATTATAACTATTAATGGAGTGAAGTCTTCATAGAGAGAAGAAATCTGTAACCAGTGATTTAAAATGTCTTCACTAAACTTTTATGAGAGTAATACCTGAACTGATTTTCACATCTGTTCATTTCTTTAGCCTATTCTCCTTTTGTTAAGGAGCTTCTAACAATCACGACATAGTTAAAAGAGGGAAAGTGAAGGAAAGCAGAGGAAGACTGAAGAGTATGTACAAACCACAAATTGAATTATTTACAAAAATCAATCTTAAGATCTATAGCATTACAAAAATACTCCTCTATCACATAGAGTTGGATCCAGTAATTCCAACTCAATTTCCTGAAACTTAAAAACCACTCAGCTCTTTTACTAAAATAATTCCACTTTAACTCATGTGGCACCTCCTCTGAAAATCTTCCAGAACTGGAAAAATTGTGGTATTTCCATTAGTAATTAGTCTATATTCCATTGAGATAAATAAGTTTTTTAAATGACTTTTTTTTTTTTTTGCAAAGCAAGAATAATGAAAAAAAATAGTGTGAGTCCAAGATTACTCAAGATCTAACGAATCTTGTTATTTAAAGGGCCAACATAAAATATCTGCCATTGTGTACAAACAACATGGCTACATGGGCTGGGAAGTTAAAACACACTTTAAATTTGTAGTAAAAGTCATTGCCATGAAAATTTTAATGAAACAGTACTGATTCATTTCACTGACACTGATTAATGTGCATCATATATACCTTTCATTTCCATCAAGATTTGAAACCCATGGAATCTAAGTCTTCAAGCTTTTACAACATGGAATCATGATATCTTAGAAACTGAGAGGGCCAATCTTCCTCCAATGCAGCAATTCTTTGTGAAACATCCATGGATGAAATCTGAATTTGATACTCCTGCTGATGAAGAACTTTCTACTTCTCCAATCTACTTGTTTCTCTGCAGTATGGCTCTGTTTTCAAAATACTGTTTCATAAGTGTCCAAGTCAAATCCCTCATTTATTCTGTTGGTTCTATGCACGAGGCCCTCAAAGAATGAATATCTATTTACAGATACCAAATATATAAATATTAGAAAATGGCTATTGTGGTTCCTCTAATCTTCCATTCTCTTAGAAAAGTAAATACAGTTCCTTCCTGCATTTTACATAAGATTTTTACATGATTTTCAAATTTTGGGTCATTTTTTAATTTCGTTATCTAGACATGCTTTATTTAATAAATTTCCCTTTCAACATAATAGCCAGAACTGATTAACACTCTAGAGGTGGTTCTAATTAAAACACTCTAGGGCTATTATCTCCCTTATTTGGCATGCTAAAACTTCATTATTGTAAGATTAAAATCCTCAGGTAATTTTAAACTAAACTCCATTCAAAACAAGGTCTTTTATCTTGTATTATTTATAGCCTTTTTTTTTTAAAGTTGAAATTTGCATGCATTATAATGTTTCAATCTTAACTGTACAAATTTAACAAAGAAATATACCTATTTAACAACACCCCTTTTACAATATAAACATTTCCATCTCTCAAGAAAGTATCGTCATGTCTCTTTCCACACAATTTTCTGTAATCCTAATATAGAACCAAACCCTACTCTTATGTATTCCTTTATATACTAGTTTCTCTTGAACTTAAGATAACTGAAGTCTCTCGGGCCTTGTTTCTTTCCTTAGTATTACATCTGTGTGTCAATAATCTGTTCCTTTTTAGTGTTGAGAGCATTCCATTGTATGATTATATCACAATTCTTCTATCTTTTCTCTAGTTGATGGAATTTGGGTTGTGATAGTGATAGTGTAGGTAGTAGGGAACGTTTATGTTTTTAGGAAGTGGTCAAACTGTTTTCCAAAGCATCTCTACCATTTTGCATTCCCAACGACCATGTCCAAGAATTCCAGTTGCTCCATGTCCTTGCCAGCACATCGTATTGTAAATCTTTGTGTTAGCCTTTCTAAGCAGAGGGTAATAGTGACTACATGGTATAATGGAGCACCAGCAGTGTCCATTACAGGGGGAGAGCTTAGTCAGGCTTTCATTTATTCAATAAAGATTATTTTGTCAAATATATTCTAAGCACCTTCTCCAGACCTAGAATCAATTGACTAGCAAGAAGTAGTACTGGGTTCCCAGGTACTTGCTGATGGTGTAGCTGTAGTGATCTCTGCATCACCATCTGCCCCAGCACTGGGATAGCTCCACATCTGCTATAGTTCAATAGACCAATTCCAGTGATTTAGGGCTAGATTGTTCAAAGAGCCCTTTTTAACGAAGCTAACTTAAGATTGTTAAACATAGGGAGACCATGTCTACTGGTTTGTCTGGGACAGTTCAGGTTTATGCTTTTTGTCCCAGTTTAATTCTTAACAGTGCACATTTCACTCTTAGAAGTTTTTCTGTTTGGACAATGAATTATATGGTCGCCCTGGTTAATCAGGAAATGGTGGTACTAAGAGTCATGGCCGCAAGTACCAGGAGCGAATCGCTAACCCATTTGTGCCTGTAAGAATTATCACAGTTAGAAGTGCAACTGCAAACATCAGTTAGCATCAGACCAGAGATTCCTTAATTGCCAAAGGTTTTTTGTGTGCTTCCAGCATGGAAAAGGTGATCACTCTCTGTGTTAGCTATCTCTTGCTGCATAGCAAACCACCAAAACTTACTGGCTTAAAACAACATGTACTTATGATCTCACAGTTTCTGTGAGTCAGGAGTCTGGGCATGGTCTAGCTAGGTTTTCTGCTTCAGGATCTCACTTAGGCTACAAGCAAGTGTAAGTGTCCTGCCTTCTCTCTGGAGGCTCAAATGGAGAAAAATCCACTTTCAAGTTCACTCAGGTTATTAGCACAATTCATTTCCTTGCAGGCCTAGATTATGAGCGTCGGTTTTCTTTTGGCTGTCAGCTGAAGGTGACCTCCAGTTCCTGGAGGTTCCCACAGTTCCTTGTCATGGGGGGCCTCTGCAGGAAGTTTCCTCCACAGGAAGTTCACCACATGGCAGCTTGCTTCTTCAGGGCCAACTTGAGAGTAAAGAGAGGCCGCTAAGAAGACTGGGTCTTATATGAGGTAATACAGTCATGGGTGTGGTGTCCCATCATCTTTGCCATAGTCTCCAGGTTTGAAGCAAGTCACAGGTCCACCCTGAGCGGGGAAGGAGATGACACAAAGGCAAGAGATTACACAAAAGTGTGAACATCAGGAGTTAAGGATGGTGGGAACCTCCTTAGAGTCAATCCTCTACACTCTACAGGATTATTTTAGTGTGGACATTAGAAGTTAGTAATAGCTTTTCTTAAGGAAGAGTAACACTTTTCTAAAAGGAAAGCTAATTGGGGTGGGGACTTCTGCTCTCTATAATAAATTTAACTTTAACCAGAAACTTAGTTTCCCAGGGACTATAATACACACACACAGACACATGCAACAATTTTCAATTCTTAGTTCCATGCTTATCTTCCTAACCTTTCTTCAAATAGGCCATGGTCAAATTGCATGAAGCTTTCTTTAACTATCCTAGTTCACAGATATCTCTCCTTCCTCTTCAAGTCAGATAGATATACATGGACTTGAATTCTGACTCTATCACTACATGCTATGATCTAGGTCATGCTATCTTTTTTTTTCCTTAAATTTCAACCTCTTCATTGGGAATACTGCTATTTCCCTCATCTGCTTCTTGAGAAATTTAAATGTAATTATATACAATTTGCCTGGCCCACAGAACATCCTTCCCAAATGTTGTTTTCTTTTATTCTCCTCTTCCTCTTCCATCCTTTTCCTACTGTCTATATCATCCTTTTTGGGTCTATATAGTTCAGTTCATTTTGTTATGCATATGTGTACATACATCTTTCAGGTATATGTAGTGATTATGCAGTGTGTTCTATAGGGTGAGAATTTGAAGTTGGTTTTCCAGTTGCTGATGGATTTGTAGTGATCCACCCACAGTCTCTTTCCCAATCTCTGGAATAAATTGCAACACATCTGTGAGAGGACTATCCAGGTTCTATTTAGCCAAGCTTTGATCACTTTTTAATCGAATTTTTTTTGTAGGGGGGAGGGGCCTCTTTATTATTCTGAGCCTTGTTATATTCCATTCCTTGGACCCTTTCTCTTCCATGCTTCTTGTAACCTTTTGAATCTCCCAAGGAAGGAAAATATTTAGTGTTCTGGTTCACATATATAGGTAGGCAATGGCTTTTTAGAATACCTGACACAGAAGTTTTCATTATGTGAATTCCTCATTATATAATTCCAGTGGGGGAAAAAAAGCATATTTTTTAAAGAACATCCTAGTTCTTAGTTCTTAAAGTCCACTTTCCTAAATTTAATCTGAAGTCACATAACATATTTCTCCCAAAAGAGTAACTTTTATGAAATTTTCCTTAAGAATGATTGTTGTATTTTTCTTTATAATGGAATAAAGAAAGGCCTAGACTCCACATCATGATTTTATCATCTCAAATGGGAAAAAACAAGTTATGGAGAACTGGACTGAATTATGGTTTTACTTCTCTGTAGCTGGATAAGTAACAACAGGTCATTTTATCATCCTTTGGCCCAGATTCCTTTATTCTAAACTGAGAGTTTTGGATAAAGTGATACTGAAGTTTCCATCAGCCCTATAACTCTCTAATTCTGCAAATTCTCCCACCAACCATCCTGGGCTTCAGCTTCCAGACTGTGAAGTTCTGGGTGGAGGTCCCGGGAGGCTGCCCCTCCTCCTCACCTTCTAGATGAGCTGAAGGCTCTTGGGTGTTTCACAGGTGCTTTCTGTGACCAATGGGCTCTCCTCCTGTGAGCAGAGTGACAACTCCCTGGTCTATTTATTTATTCCTGCTTATAAATTGCATCCATCTATATTTTATTGTACCTTTCATTTTTCTCCTCCTTTATCCTTGAGTTTGCTCATGAGCTTGTTTGGTAACAGAGAATTTCTGTTAAATTGTCATTAGAAGGTTTTTTGTTTTTTCTTTTTTGTTTTTTTGGTATAAACTTGTGCTGGTCAGAGGTTAGAGGAAGATAGACATAGTGATCTAAAAATAGATAATTAGAGACCTCTTTAGAGAAACAGAACTCCTCTCTGTTATCAACACCAATAATATAAACTAGGACACCAAAATCAATTAAGAATTTTAGGATTTAGTCTGAGGATAAAGTTCTAAGTTGATTGCTCAGATGCAGAAAGAGCTGGGCACAGGGAGGGGGAATCATGGGCATGTTTTAACATTCCAAGTAATCGAAGTTTTCATTTGAATAGAAAAATTGCCTTGCAAAATCTGAGCACATCCAGTAACTGACTTCTAAATCCTTGAGCTACAGACATTCTTCCTGAATGTCTCAAACATTAACGCATGGTAAGGATGGCCAGCATATGCCTGTCACTGTTCATGGCACTGACAAGCCCGCCGTCCAGTCATTCAAGTGTGGCCAAAGGGGCCCGTTTCCGACCTGCAGTCTGTTCCATGCTGACTGCAAATACAGTTTGTCTTCTTGGGCCCAGCAAGGCCACCCGCAGAGCCTGTCACTCAGCAGTGAGCAGAGGCATGTTCGCTTCGCCGTCAATGCTGTGTCACTTCTTTTATCAAATTTGCTTTCTGCATTTGAGGGACACTTGTGTCCTCTTCCTATTTATTTCTGAATATCCAAATAGGATCCCTTCCTCCTTTGTGTTTCCTCTTTATAATCACCAGTAGACTCTTCAAGCACAAGAGTATCTAGCACCCAGGAGATTTCTTTCCTCTGCCCTCATTTCACAAAGCAAGGAAAGAAAGACTCAAACAAGAAAGTGACTGGGTCAATGCCATGCAGGAAAAGGCAGAGCTGAACCGATGACTCAGGTTTCTTAATTCCTAGTTCCAAGGGCTTTTTTCTCACTCTATGCTGTGTCATTGTGATCCCTCAGATGAGTTTCATTCCCATCTTTTTTTTCTATGTGCATTCTGCTATAGTTGGCCCAGCATGACTTTCAAAGCTCATTATTCTCATTGATCCTCATGTGGCCAACTTGATAAATGAGCAACAGTTAAGGTAAATAATTATGGCTAGACATGCTGATTTTTTATGCTGGTTTTGCTCAAAATATTAATCTCTTATCAGGAAAGAGACTTTATAGTTTAAAAAGCACTTTCATATAATAAATTTGACTGCATTTGATCTATTTTTTTTTCCATTAAGACAATTCTGTGAATTTGGCAAAATTATTGGCTCCAAAAGCTGATAGTGACTAAGGTAACCAGTTCACCTTGTCATATAGAAATACCTATTTATACAGTCTAGGTGTGAAATGGTTAATTCAAACTTCCTGAATAATAGAGTAGTGCCTTAGATATACTATCTAGACAGCCAAAGACAAAAATACGCGGAAATACTCAACTCAAATGTAATGAAAAAGGTTTACTCTTTCTTTAACAAATGAATTTGGGGGTATGGCAAGTCCTTGGCATAGTTGTCTTGAACATCTACTATAAAGCTATGATAGGCAAGATGAAGAACTTATATGTCCAATATATTGGCATCTCTGAAAGATTTGGAAAGTTTACCTCCAATGTCTGTTTGAACTCTATGTCTAAACTATGACTCACGTAGAACTATGAGTGAGCAGGGTTTGTGAATCTCCAAATTAAATCTTGTTCCAGATCTCCAAACAGATCAAGATATCCTATAAGAATATCTTGTAGGTTCATTAAACATGAGGTATTAATGATTTTCATCACTTCCCCGGATGACTCCTGCCTTGAGGTGCTGCATTCGATGAGATCAGGGTCCTCTCATTTGGAGTTCCTCCGTGTCAGGCAATTCCTGAAGTTCTTCATCCCCAGGATGATTTTCTTCATTGCTCAAGGAGACAAGTTACTAAATAAGTGCTTCCCAGGAGGAGGGGAAATTTATTTGGAAGGGACTGGACTCTGTCAGATAAGTGAAAACTTTTATAAATACCTGACCTGGCACTGAGAGAGGTTTTCAAATCAACGTGCTAAATTAAGCAGCTTAATTTTGGCACTTCAGCTGACTGAGTTGTTTATGGGAGGGTTTATGCTAACAATTTCCCTGCATCCACAGGGGATCAAGAGCGGAAACTGATAAGATGGCTTCAGGGGGAGGAAAGAGCGGTCTCACTCCACTAGCTCTGTCTTCAGAAAGCGTGTGAGGAGTGCTGAATCCGGTTCTGTTTCGGTCCCATGCTGGTTCACAGATAGCTACAGCATACTGACTTCCTCCTGCCTGCACTCTCCTTGGAGTAATAGAGCTAGTGCCTTAGGTTTCCGGTGGCCTTCTACAATTTAGCATTTAAAAATAGTAAGTAAATTCTACAGAGTTTCTATTTGGTATGATGGAAAAGTTTTGGACAAGGATGGTGGTGATGGCAACACAACATTGTGAATGTAGTCAATAACACTGAATTATGCATTTGAATGTGTTTTGAAGGAGAAATTCTAGTTTGTGTATATGTTACCAGAATAAAATTAAAAAAAAAAAATCCGGGGATCTTAAACACAAACAGTAAACTCTAAGGTGAACAGTGGACCATAGCTAATAATATAATAATAAGAATGTGCTTTCATCAATTGTAACAAGTGTAGCACACTAATGCACGATGTTAATAATAGGGCAATAAAGGGGAACCCTGTATTTTATGCATGATTTTTCTGAAAACCCACAACCTTTCTAATAAACTAACAATAATAAAAAAATAATTAGAGGGAACTCCTTTTCAAAGGGAAGGAGAAAGACACTGTTTTGGACCTAAGAACACAGAATTGTGATTTGAACTCTGATTCTAATCTCAGATTCCAACTTGTTGGGAGAACCACTTACTCTCTCTGGAACAGTTTTTCACATCTGGAAATATGATTCAAATTTTTCTATGGTCTCCATAGTGCTCTGCAGCAATAAAAGTCCCTGATTCTATTGTTGTAGTATTAATTCTATTCTAAAAATTCATATGTATTAAAGCCCCCATAAATCATTACTAGCACTGGCCACAGTAATTTCACTTTTGAAAATTTACATTAAGAAACAATAAGTCATTTGCAAAAATATTTATTTATCAGAATGTTTATTTTAGTATTATTCATAATGGTAAAAATTGGGAGCAAACTAACTTCACCATAAAAAGTGATTGTATGCATGAATTATGGTTTATTTATGTGAAAGCATATGCTTCATCTATTTAATTTTGTATTGCTGGAAAATACTTAATAGCATGGAACATGTACAAGGTGAATTTCAAATGATAAAAGCAGATTACAAGCAGTAAAGACATCCCAATTTTGTTAATGATAAAATGAGTATATGTATATTTGTGTGAGAGGGAATAGATAAAAAGACTGAAATACTCCATTCCAAAATTTAAACAGTATTTATTTTTGTTTTGGTATTTATTGGTGATTTTTATTTTTATTACACTCTTCTATAATTTTCAGTGCTTTTACACTGAATATTGTTTACATCTGTAAGTGGAAATAATCATAATTAATTGTATTTAAATATTACATAAATAAAACATATCCACACACACATTCACCTTCCTTCAGCCTCCTTACCTCCAAATAGCTCAGAAGCTTGATGAAGGGTCTTCAAGTCTTGTGAAAAACGATATGTCATCTCAACAAGTTTCAAAAATTAAAATCA
This sequence comes from Choloepus didactylus, assembly GCF_015220235.1. Taxonomy (NCBI): domain Eukaryota; kingdom Metazoa; phylum Chordata; class Mammalia; order Pilosa; family Megalonychidae; genus Choloepus; species Choloepus didactylus. Next base: position 23,906,740 of record NC_051309.1, read on the forward strand.
ATCCTATTTATTTTTGGCATGAATCATAGATGTCAGGTCTGGTGGAAGCTACAGAATTCCTCTGGTTCCTTCAACCCATGATACTATGCTCAAACTGAAGCTCAAGCAATTTAATGGCTTGTCAACTGTCATATAACAAGAACAGAAAAATTAAAACAATAAGCTGCCCTTTCTATTATATTCTCCACTGTACCTCAGAGGACCGAAATAAAGTTTAAGGGCTTATTTCATGAGCACTTTTTACTCCACTCTTCCATGTAAATATTAAGAATCTAAATTCTCTAGATCTGGCTCCCAAAGCCATCTGAAAGTAATGCAGCATTAAGAGAAGCAAAAGTTTTAAATGATCTAAAGTACTAGGTTTCTTAAAAGTCTGTGACTCCTCCCACTGAAGTCAAGGGAAAAGGCTTAAATATCTTTCCAATTATAAATAGTACAAATAAAGTCTTTTGGATTCATAGTCTTTAGTAAATACGAGGCCACCCCTTCCTCTAGATTTTGCAGACCTATAACTAAACATCCTGGTACCTGCAAAGCCTTCCATTAAGTCCTTTAGCAATCTCACCTAACAAAAAAGTAGCTTTGCTTTTTGTAGTTCTCATGGTTCGGACGACTCTATGCACTTCCTACCATTGCTCAGCTCAAGGAGCATTTCCTGATCATGTGTAATTCAGTGACCATGCTTTGACCATTTGTGGCTAGTTTTTGTCCCTAGGATATGCATCACAAGGGGTATAACATGGCTGAAGTCCAGGAAGATCATGAGAACCACGCAAGTGCTTTAGCTCCTTTCAATAACTGCTCAGCAAGAAACTTGTGATTGTTGACCATCTGGTTGGAAAACTTGGCAATGATTTGTTTAATATTAGAGATAATATGATGTCTGTCAGTAGGAAGCATTATGTGGGATTGTAATCACCATGGTTGTCCATGTTAGGTAGACTTGTATTATTATCTTTGTTTTCACTTGCTCATTAGTTTCTGGAAAATTAATTCAGGGTTATCATTTTTCATGTTTGCTTATTAAAAATCAGAATCCAACATACTCAGTTCTTTATGCTATTAAATATTAGAAGAATAGGTGAGTCCAAAGGATTGCAGAGAATTGAAAAATTTTAATTCCCATGAGGACTTGAGACGCCATAGGAGCTATCAGTCCTGATTTTGCCAACATGGTTCAAAATATGAAAAATTATACCGAAGTATTTCAGAATACATTTATTCATTTTAATTTCTGAAAGTACATTCACTTTAATTCAATATTATCTAGGCTAACACCTCACACTAAAGGTGAAGAAACTGAGACTTAAGAAGGTGATGGAATTTTCCCAAGGTCATAGTGGTAGAATGAGACTCAGCACCTAATATCTGACCCCAATTTTATTCTTTTTCTTTTAGGCTGACCATATTGACTCAAAATTCTTGATTTTTTAAATATGGCTCTTGGAGAATTTGGAGAAATAGGAGAAACTTTAAAATATCAATTTTACAAGATTAGAGTTTTAAATAGTATTAAGTTGTACTAGTTATATGTCAGAATTTTGTAGATGTATTCTGTTGGTAGCTGTTGTCTCTGAAGCTCAATAACCTTATTCTCCCACTATTTCTGCTGCAGACCTCAGAACTTTCCTCACCCCTAAATTTATGACCTGGGTTTCTCTTTTTCTTATCTCAAAATCAGGGTAGAGGTGGTGATTCTGAAAGCAGTTTTATTTTTATTGATTATCTCACCATGGGTAGAGGTAGCACAGTCAGGCACTAACAGAGGTATAGAATAACTGAATGACTTTGGATATGGAAGTACAAGCAGGGGACGAAAAATAGAAGTGGTCTACTATGTATAATACTGAAATGTCATTGTAAAGTAACGCTGGAACAATGGGTGACTCTCCTTCAACCCTCTAGAAATCTGCACAAGGTAAGGAAAGAATCTGAAGTGAAAGCAAATATGGAGGAGGCACACAATGGAGAAAAGATGTTAGAGAGGAAAAGTCTTTTACTGATTTAAGGGACAAAGTGAAGGGACTGCATTTTTGATGTGCTGTTCAAATTTTTCTGCAGTTTAAGAAAGATTGTTTTCCTTTCAGGAAGTTTGATTGGCATATAGTACTCCAATCCCCAACCATTTGTTATCTATCTGTCCTTGATGAAACACTTAGATTTTAGACAACCAGGGATATTTTCTCCAAGACAAACTATGGAGAAAGAAGTGCACTCATATACATTTCTCTGGCTATTAGTTTTAAATAATTGTAGAGTTTATGATTCTTCTTCTAGATTCCAGGTACAAAAAAGAAGAGGGAAATTACATGAGTAATTAAAATGGTTCATACTTGAGATAAGAACCACTGGTAGGTGCTAAAGATACAAAACTGAATAAGGGAACATTTTAATAAAGGGAACAGTTTATTGAGACAACAATCCATACAGCTGTTTTTTCATTGACTTCTAGGCATTCAGGTAAGCAACTTCCATGTACTATTTCATTTGATATTCAGAATAACCTTATGAGATTGGCATTAATTTCACTGTTTTTTAGATGTGGAAACTAATACAGCAGAAGTTTTTAAAAAGGTCTACAGATGCATGACTTACAGCAGAGCTCAAATTCAAACATTTCTGATTTCATGATTCATGTCCCTAAACAATTCAGCAATGTAGGGCAATAAGTGTGGCAAGGGAGAGATGCAAAAAGCTCTGTTGAGATTTCAGAAAATGGCAAAACTCTTTTAAGTCTGAAAAAAATGTGTTATATGGTAGTAAAATAAGGTGGAAGGGAAAGAAGGGACAGTAATATCAAAACTGAGCTTTGAAGGATGAGAAGAAAGTCACCAAGCATTGCAAAGGGCATGTGCAAAAGTACAAAATGCCATGGTGGAGAATGATCATGAGTAAGTACGACTTTGTTAAGGACTGTGTGCTGAGAATGTGGGGAATGATGAGGTAAAGGGATAACAGAAGATGCTGGAAATGTAGGCATTGGTTATCACGGAAAGTTCTTATTTACATTTAAGGCATTTCAATTATATCCCAGGGGAAATAGTAAATAAACCAGTATTAGAATTTTATGTAGGGGAGTGACCCATATACTGTGAGATAAACCTGATGATAGTGTGGGGTTTACAAAATCTCTTTTCCCATTAGAAATACATGTAACCCTGCATATTTCAGGCTTTTGTGAGAGGTAGCATAGTGAAGAGGTGGTGACAGAAGACCTGGGGTTTTCAAGCCATGAATAGTTCTTGTACAGTGACTTTGGGTAAGTCATTAATCTCTAGAAAAGCTAATAATTTATCCACTGGATTTCAGGGGGTTAAACCCTGAAGGTCCTTTTGAGATAATATTTTTACTCACTTTCCCACATCTCTTCTGCTGAAGAAGATGATATCTTCCGCAATCCACTCGGTTATCCTGGCTCTTATTATGCCATTAATGGATTGCTTCGGTCCTCTACTTTTTCACTCTCTCTCTTCTGTTTCCAGCCAGGTAACCATTTGCACCTCCACTGGAGAGAAGAAGATGTGAAAGCCACACTAGTCAATAGTTTATTTGCTTGCAACTCTTGTAAAAAGTTTAGTAAGGGTGAAGCATAAAAGTAATGAATTCAATAAGACCTGGAGATGTTTAGTGTATTTCATTTCTCCATACTATGTTTCTTTTTACTAACCCTGTACAAACAAGACTGATTTTAAAAGTTTGTACCTTAAACATTATATTATACTGTTCTTCCCTTCTCTCCCCTATCTCATATTTCAGAAAATAGAACTGAAGTAAATCAGGTCATAAGTGGATTACAAAACATTCCACATCAAGTTAGTGACAGGGCCTCAGTTAGATCCCAAATTTCCTAATCTCTTGATATTATGGTTCCAAATTCAGTCTATTCTATGCTTTTTAAATATTCTCAATGATTAGGGTCATAAACCTATAAAGAAATGACTGCAGCTTTAAAATGATCATATAATACACATTGCCCAAACAAAAACATCTTTGACAGTGCTAAGGGGCACAAATAATAATTACTTCAGGGCAATAAGCATAAACCAAATTTATTCTGGCAATCTGGATTGCATGGGTAACCTCTCCATCAATGCATTCAAAGGACACCCTAACATGCAGCCCAAAAATACTGACTAGAGAGTCCCCAGACGCAGTTTAGGCCATTCTGCGGAGTTTAAGATAAGAAAAAAATGACAGGTGACATCCAAAGACAATGTTAAAGAGATGTACCATTGGCAACCAGTTAGTTCTTTTGAAAGCTGGGGGAGTTGAACTCGGTTTTTTTACTTTTCACCAAAAATTTCATTGATCCATACATTAATTCCTACAAAATGAGCACCTGCTAAGTTTCAAGCACTTCAGCTGTGAGAAAGGTACAGTCCCTATCCCAGAGTCGTTCATAATCTCATTAGGAAGACACAAATAAGCAAATATTTCCTGTACAGAGGAAAAAGTGCCATTGAAGTAATAAACTATGATCTTTGGAGCACAAAGGAAGAAACAAAAGCTTATTATTCCCTGGGACATTGGCCAAGATTACAAAAAGAAAGTACCATTTTAGCTTGTTCATAAGGAACAATGAATCCTCCCGGTGGAGATGGGAAAGGCAAGGAAAAAACAGGGAAATACGGAATAACTTCCATTAGTTGTCTAAGTTGTTTATTGCATACATTAGGTTATGACCAGATCTTTAGCCTATGGATAATGAAGAATCATTAATTTTTTTAAAAAAAAATGATGAATATGATACAAGCAGACCTGTGTTTAAAAATGTAATTCTGCTGGTAGTATGGAGGGAAGGTGGATTTAAACAATGTTCTTTCCATGCTTATATGGTTCTTTGGGAAATAAAATATAATGATGAAGTATATATTTAAATGTCTTAATCACAATCTAAATTAGGTACCTGTTTTCGTTGCAAATACCGTCCAGCCTCTTTTCCCTCACTTTTGTGCCCCATCTCTTTCTTGCTCATATTTTCATCTTAAACATTATTATAATTATCATTATTATTTTAATTTCACAATCTCATGCACAGAGCCTCCATTTTAGGTTATATCAGCAGTCTGTCTGTCCTTCTGCTTACTCAGAAACTACCCTTAGGATTTTCCTTGCTTTGGTTTCTTTCTATTGACAAGATGAAGCCATATAACATTTTTATTCCTTCTCTTATCTTTTCTTTTGCTTGATTTCCATTCTTTCCTGTAGTCCTTGATGAGAAACACAGAGCTGCCTGCATTACCATCAAATTTGCTGAGTCATTTGTAATTTTCTTTGAATGCTTAGGGCTTCAATGTCATTCGATATGAAGTCCAAGTCTGGTTTGTTTTTAAATATAATTGTGTCAAATTACATATTCTAATTGTACATCCTAATTTTTAATAGAGCTGAAATGAGAAGGGGTCATAAGGGTGTATGTACTTACAAAAATCTTTCAGGAGGTAAAAGGGAAATAGTGATTCATATTTTTCAATGCTGTATTCTCAAGGAGAAAAGTTGCTTTAAAAAGAAGCCAAAAGAAAGCTAGAAACAGAGAACTATGGGAAAATTCAAGCTTCAAAAGGAATGTTCTGATTTTGAAAGATGAGCCAAAAGATTTTTTTCAGATAAAATAGAGACTCATTATTTGCTGTAAGAAGTTGAGTGTGCGTGTGTGTATTAAGAAATATAAATATGACCCTGCATTTGTGTTAGTAGGTTTTTGTACTTAGCAGTCCACCTCATCCCTTGTTTGACTGAGTCTAGGTGCCTAATGGGTGCATCAGATTTAACAAGTGGCTACAATATTTTGCAATTCTTACCATGAAGAGGTGGAATATATTTCTCTATTCCTTGAATCTCAGCTTGACCATGTGACTTACTTTAACCAAAGGTCAAGCAATTTCACAGATGTAATTAAGGTCCCTCATCACTTGATTTTGAGTTAATCAAAGAAGTATTTATCCTGGGTGGGCCTGACCTAATAGGGTGAGTCTTTAAAAGAGGTCAGAGTAATTTGAAGCAGTAGCACTTTCTGATTAGTCTTGGAAAAGCAATCCACCATGTTGTAGAAATGATCAAGGAATCGTGGGCAGTCCCTTGGAGCTAAAAGCAATCCCAGTTGACAGCCAGCAAAGAACGGAGATCTCACTCCTGCAGCTGAGCATTTTCAACAACCAGTGAGCTTGGAAGAGCGTCCCCAAGCCTCAGATGAGATCATAGCCCTAGCTGACACATGGATTTAACCTGGAGACACTGAGCTGAGACTTCTTCCTGTACCTGAACTCCTGGCTTATAGAAACTGCGAGGTAATAAATTTGTGTTGTTTTAAGCTGCTATATTTGTTATGCAGTGAGAGAAAACAAATACATCAACCTAGCCCTCAACAACCAGATATAGTCAGAATTATGACTTACAGAGATTATCAGTTCACACGTTTCTTTGCCAGGTTGTAAATCTTGGTAGAAGGGAGAAGTGAGATTCTTTTGGCTAGAAGACAGCCATTTTTTTTTTCCTCCAGGCTCACAGAAAATGTAGTTCCCTTCAATGTCATGTGAATATAAAGCAAAGAGGAAGATTTTATCTATAAGTGATGGTCTCTTCAAAAGCTAATGTTCAATTGGAGTCAAAGGATTAGATTATATGACCTCTTAAGGGAATTTCTTGCCCCCATAATGTTTTGGCTCACAATAATGTCATCTTTTCTTGGCCTTAAAAGTGCTGAAAGGCACTCAAAATTATAAGTCAAAGTGCATGACTGATGGGCTTGTTAATGTTGAAAAGGAAATAGCTTGTTCTCTGTTATAACACAAACAAAGGGAGCATAACTTCCACCAAGGAATACAAAGAGTAGAAGAAAACTGTCTACTGATAAAATAAATGGCATAATGAAGCCAGTAAAAGTCCCAGCTGGTTGCAAACACAGATACAGACTAGCCAGATCTCCATGTGGGCAGAATAGATGCAGAGCTTTCTCTAACAGAACAATGACAAGAGATTTCAGTGAATATGAATTGATTTAGCAGGGTCTCAGACAAATCCATCTCTACTGAGTGGCATATACAAGTTCCCTGTCATTAAGTACAAATCAAAGCATTTAAAATGCATGCAAGAAAAATGTTTCAATCCTGCAAGGCTTAGCACCATGCAGAGAGCCCCATAGGGCATCAAATTTTTATAGCATTATTCCTGTACCATTTTCCTAGATCTGTCCCACTCTCTGCTCCCTAATTTGCACTTGATTCTCCCAACTTCTGAACTTTTGATGGGCTCACCCTGACACTTTTTAAGATATAGCCTTTTCTTCCTTTCTTGAATGTGATTTACAATTTCTCCTGAATATGCTGTCTTTTCCCTATGATGCATAATACTAGGATCCTCAATTTTAAGTGGCCACCTTCCCCAATAAGAGTGCTTCCACTGAGTTCATCCAAGCTCCTGACACAGGACTGGGGCAAAACTTAGGTATTATCATATCCCATTAAAACATCATTCTCATTCTCAATAATCATTCTAATCCTTTGTAAATTACCTGGGATGTCTTCATGGAAAATCAGGACTCTGAAATAGGATTTGAAGAATGGAGGTGATGGATGGTCCTTCAAAGAAGAAGGGGAAACTTTTGGAACTTAAGAAACTAGAAAAATGATGCCGTCTTGACATAACAAAACGTACTATCAACTGTATAGAATCAGGCACATGGGACAAAGACTCAAAGTAGCTTAAGCATGCTAAAAGGTTATTTTTCACATAAAAGTCCAAACTGATATGGCTTCTCTGCAATACAATGTCATCAGATGCACATGATAGTGCCCCACCCCCAGCTCTATGTTTCAACTACTGGGAAAGGGTAAAATATAGGGCATGCTCAGGGATTGTGCACATCATTTTCATTCACATCCCGCTGTCTAAAGTGTCATCACCAGGCTTCAAGTAGCTGAAAGAACAGCTTCTATGCCTTTAGAAGAAGAGAAAATATATAATTAAAGACATCTAGCAGTCAGTAGATGATCATGTGTTCAACCCTAAATATTTCCATTGAGATAAGAGTGGGAGGACTCGTTCATTCATTCAAGCACCAAATTTAATTATGCACCCCCTCCTAAATTATTAAAAGACAATATTTATAGATAAAAGATACCTATAAAATGGGTAGTAATATATGGGAGATTGGAGTCCATGTGAGAATTTAGGGACAAAATTTATTTCTTATTATGTATAATTCAGACTATGTAATATTTCATCAGACTACGAACTTTATCTACACTATCTCTTTCAATCCTTAACACAACCATACAAAGCCAGTATTATTATCCCTAAGACCACACAAGTTAATGGTTAAACTTGAATTTGAACCCATGAATAAATTCTTGATTATAGTGTGGTGCTTCTCTGAAGCCATGAATAAACAGTGTGATACAAGTTACTAAGCACGAAATTTCAAGCCAAAAAAGCCTGAGTTTAAAACTTTGCTCTGCTAATTACTGATGGTGTAACTTTTGTGGCCTCTCAGATGATGTTCCCTGTTAATTTTGATCTTCCAGGGCTAGGAAACACAGATTTGAGATAGTTACACTTTTCTCTCACAGCAGTTTGCATTCCAAGTTTGCATAAAGCTGAATGAGCCTCTCCATATAGCAATCATCTCTAGAGGCAATCTTGATTCATAGAACTTTAAAGAACCTCTTCTGCCAATTCATTTGTCACTCCTAAATAAGAAGTTTACTACCATTCTATCCTAGCTTTCCACCTTGTCTTCTGTATCAATGGTTCCCAAACTTTAGTATGGGAATTACGTGAAGACCTTATTAAAACAGATGGCTAAGCACCACTCTCAGAATTTTTGATTCAGTCAGACTGGGGTGGGATATTGAATTTGAATTTTTAACAAGTTTCTAGGGAATTTTGATACTTCTGGTCTCCGGATCATACTTTAAAACCAATGGATTATACATTTACTTCTTCTTACCCCATTCCCTACGATATAAATTTTAATTCCTCATGCATAATTAACAATATGCAGGCAGCACTCACTTTCATGGTTCCAAAATGCATTAATTTCAGTTGTCATGCTTTAGTTAAATAATACCAGTTCCCCACAATATGGCTCAAATACTAGTTACCATGGCATATTAAGTACAAACTTCAAATGGCAGCTTTTCATTCTACAAGCTTTTTGTAAATAATGGTTGTACATGATTATCAATGACCAATTATACCACTTCTTCAAAGACTGTTGGTGATTGGTTACTGTGCACATTGTCACACAGTTCACATGCAGACAGCAAAGCATGTAGTTGTGTCACCTTCTTGTCTTCCAGTGATAAGCCCACATGACATTTTACAAAAATGGATAATCAAAAGAGAGAATTGCCTGTCAAAGATGAAAGCACAGTAGAGAAACAAAAAGTGATAACATTGGAAGTGAAATTTGATTCCAGTGAAATTGAGCTACAGAAGAAATAGCTAATTGTTCCAGTTTGCTAATGCTGCCATATGCAAAATAGCAGAAATGGATTGGCTTTTATATAGGGGTTTATTTGGTTACACAATTAGAGTCTTAAGGCCATGAAAGTGTCCAAGCTAAGGCACCAACAATAGGGTACCTTCACAGAAGAATGGCCAATGGCATCTGGAACATCTCTGTTGTCTAGGAAGGCACGTGGCTGTTGTCTTCTTCCTTTGCTCCCAGGTTGTGTTTCAAATGGTGTTTTCCAAAATGTCTCTCTTAGCTACAGCAAATGTCTAGGCCTGTGTGGCTCTTTTTAAAGTACTCTAGGAAACTAATCAAGACCCATGCTGAGTGGGTGGGGCCACACCTCCATGGAAATAATCTAATCAAAGGTATTACCCACAGTTGGGTGAGTCACGTCTCCATGGAAACAACCTGATTCAAAGATTCCAACCTAATCAACACTAATACATCTGCCCCCATAAGACTGCATTAAATAACATGGCATTTTGGGGGACATAATACATCCAAACTGGCACATTGATCATGAGAATATTTTGACCTTGCCAGCATTTGCTTGATATCCAAAGTATGAATGGATATGAAGCAAGAGAAACTTAGTGAAAATGAATTTATGGACATACATGAGGAAAATGGTTGGGATGAAAAGGATGAAGATATCCTAGCAGAAGTAACATCAGCACAGTCTTCACATTAAAGAAATTCTAAAATATATTTCAGGACATTGAAAATGCAGAAAACAACTGTTTGGAAGATGCAAAAATTAGATAGGTGTCCAGCAATTTGCCAAGGCATAGAAAAGATGTTTGCTCCATAATGTAACTTATACAAAAAGAAAAAAAAGGCAAGCACTGTTGAAACCACTCTTATGTTTCCTACAAAGAAATAAAACACTAAATTTCAAAGTTAAAATGAAGTAAATAAAATTAGTTCTATTGTTTTCTCTTTGCATTTCCATCTATATCTAAAATTGAGAGTAAAACTTTTTTTAATGTTTTGGCAAACATGTTTAAGGATTACAGAACAATCTATTTCCCCCCATTGATTATTAAGAATGCTTTGCATGGTTTCAGTTTGAATGGTCATTTTTATGATCTTACACTACCATACAAAGCAAATACTACCTGTACCTGTCTCTTTGTTCCTAAGTAAAGAAAGCCCCCTTTTTTATTATAGAGGACCATCTGTGAACTACACTGGCACTTTTTCCCATCTTTCTATCTTGACCATCCTCCTAAGGAATAGTACTACAGTTGGAATTTACTTCTGTGGTCTAACCAGGGACCAGATGTTGATAACCTACTATAATACAGTTCTTACCCAGTGTGTGGTTTGAAGCTGTATGTACCCCAGGAGAACATGTCCTTAAATTTAATCCATTCCTGTGGATGATGCTACTTCAGTTATGGTGTGACCCACCTCAATCAGGATAGGTTTTAATCCTATTACTGGAGTCATTTACAAGATAACAAAATTCAGACAGAGAGGGAGAAAACCACAGAGACAAAAATCTAAAATCAACAAAACCCAGAAGAGAAGGGAGAGACCAGCAGATGCTGACATATAGCTTGCCATGTGACAGAGGAGCCAAGGATTGCCAGCAGCCATTATTCAGGAAGAAAGCATCACCTTGATGATGCCTTGATTTGGACATTTTCCCAGCCTTAAAACTTTGAGTGAGTAAATTCCCATTGTTTAAGCTGACCCATTGCATGGCATTTGCTTTGAGCAGCCCAAGAAATTAATACACACAGCTTCATACCATTGCACCCACCCTAACTGAAGTGCACAGTCTGGAGAGCATGTTGCCCACTTTGTCATTCTTGTGTACCTATCGCTCACCTTTACTGTTGATGTACCTTATGAATAAGCCACAGACATGAGAACTAGCCTCTGCTTAATTTCATTTCTCCAATCATAAATTTGGGATATTATCTCCCAGTCACAGGGTGGTTATAAAAATCAAATAAGCATATCATGATGCATGTGCCACAAGTTCATAGATCCTTAAAAATTACTTCCTTCTGAGCACCTCCCCCACAAAAGTATTTATAAATTAAATCACTCATTGACCATTTGCCAAGTACTGCCATGTACTTGTTACTGAGAAATAATTGTGTTACATATGATTTTTTTTTAATTGTTGAAGTTTTGGGACAACTTTGAATGCAGCTTTCAAAAGAGCTTTATTGAATAATCAACCACTGAATTAATAAAATTAAATGTATATGTATGCATATTTTGACCCTGGTTCTTGAATAGTAACATCAAGATGAAACTCAGGTGTCCATAATTAAAATTTGACAGAAGAAATAGGAATCAGCAGAAATATAACATGCATACTGTTTTACTTTTCTTTTTAATTTCAGGATAACATGGTAATATGAATATTAAACAAAACTAATAACATTTTTCTGTGCAATAGCCTTTTTGTTCAGGTAAAAGTAAACAGGTCATCTCAGTCTCAAAGAGAGATAGACATCTTATGACTGAATGTTTTTTGTTGGAAGTATGAGAGATTCTGATTTCAGATATTTCTAATCATAAGCTTTACAAGACAGTAGATTTCCTTACAGAAAGGAGCTGTAGAATTATTTACTGGGAAGTTTCAAAAACATAATAATGGGAACCCAACAGTAGAAATATATATCAGTGAAACCAGGTAAAAGAATGCAAAATTACATGAATATATATGAGCAATAAATATATAAAAAGATTGTCACATATGTTCCTTGAGGAAGAGAACAATATATGTAATAAATAGTATTGGTGAAACTGACTATCCATTTGAATAATAAAGCAAGACTTTATATAGTATACACTTATACTACCTAGGAAAAATAAGAGAAACAACCCCTAAGTTACATTAGAAGTCTCAGGGGAAATTGAAAAATATTTTGGACTGAATGAAAGTGAAAATACAGTATACCCAAATGTGTGGACTGCAACTAAAGCAATGCTTAGTGTTAAATTTATGCAATTAAATCCTTATATTAGAATACAAGAAGGGTCAAATAATCTAAGCTTCCATCTTTGTAAATTAGAAAAAGAAGGGCAAACTTAGAGAAAAAAGTAATCAGAGAAAGAACATAGTAAATGTCAATGATAAATGAAATTAAAAATAGAAAAACTTTAGATAAAATCAAAGAAAAATCAACAAAATCAATAAACCTCTAGCCAGATTGACTAAAGAAGTAAGTAAGAAAACACAATTTACCAATATTAAGATTGAAAGAGATGGTAACTACAGACCACTTAGACATTAATAGGATTAAAGGAATACAAAGAAGAATTCAACTCAAAATACAGTCCCAAAAGATTCTACAAGGATTAGAAAGAGAAAATGAAAAACTATATTCCTATAAATTTTTAATTTAGGAAATTTACACCAATTCCTTGAAAGACTTGAACTATCAAAACTCACTCAAGAAAAACAGAGTAATCCTATACTGATTAAAGAAATTGAATCCATAGTTTAAAATCTTCCAAAAAGTAAACTCCAGTCCAGATGGTTTCACTTGTGATTTCTAACAAATATTTAAGGAAGAAATAATACCAACTCTACAAAATGTGGGTAGAAAATAGGAGGAAACATTTGCCATCTCATTTGATGAAGTCAGCATTACATTAGTACCTAAACAAGACAAAGATATTGCAAAATAAAAAAAGTAACAGAACAATTATGCTTCATGGATATAGGCAACAAAAAACTATTGTCTGACTCCAACAACATGTAAATATGTCCATAAGCAAGTGGGGTTCATTCCAGGAATTCAAGTCTGATCCAGCATTAAAAAATTAATCACTACCATTCATTACATTAACAAATGAAGGAAAATATTAGTATCTGAATAGATGCAGAAAAAAATTTAACAAAATCCAGCATCAGTTACTGATTTTTAGAACACCTTTTCCCTAAATTTGGGAACAAGGTAATCAGACATTTCTATGTCTTTCTAGTCAATATTATGCTGGAATTCCTAGCTAGAGTAATAAGGCAAGAAAAGCAAATAAAAGGCATCCAGATTTGAGAGATAGAAATAAAACTTTTTTCAATTGAAAACATTCTGATTTGTCTACACTTTGGATCCCAAATACTACACAAGAAAATTCTTAGAGGATATGAAAAAGTTGAAGGATATAAATCAACAACATCAGAATTCTCTTCATTTTCAAATATGCATGGAACATTCATAAGGATAAACAATATTCTCGGCCATAAAACAAATATTGACTGTATTTCCTCATACTATCAATGAATTTGAAATTAAAAAGTAATCCATGATGCCAGGGTATAGACATACAAAGTTGGGATCCTGGGATGGTTTGGAATTGTCTTTGACTTAAGATCACTGTTGACATCCTTGCCAGTGAGAAACTGGCTCCCTGCACTGGCATGCATTGGTATCAGATTACTCAAGCTGTCATCTCTGGTTTACTGTGATGATGTGTCAACTGACGCATAAGCCTTGGGAGCCCCATTGTCTGCTATACTTGACTGTATGACAGTTAAAATAACTGTTAGGGCTACAACATGGGATGGATTCCCTTGAGTGTACTTCCATGCTTAAACAAATAAAATGGCCAGTTCAAGTACATTAGTTCTCAGCCTAAGTCAAGATATAAGAACCAGAGAGCTTCCACAACATCTCTAAAAGAATGTCTTACTTCTAGTAGCCACAGGACTGATATTGCTAAAAATCAGACTCAGTATTTAATTTTGTAGGTTGTTCAATCATGACTGTTGAATTCATAGCCTCACCAAGTTTTTCACTGGCCACTGACTTGTATGTAATGGGACTCTGAAACTTGCAAAAGGGAAATATATTGGATCTAGATGAATCTGATAATCTTGAATGAAATAGCTGGGAAGTCTGTTAGAATATTTCTTGATCTATAAAACAGAAAAATCTCTAGTACTGGTAGCAGAAAACTGACCTGAATTATTGCAGTGGAGAGCCATGTCCTCTCACTCAGGTTCTAGAGCAAACTCAATTAACAGACTCCTTCATTGATAATACCAGATCCCCCTTGAGAAATGACTCTGCATCATTGCCACAAGTACATATCATAAATCTTTTTTCAAGAATTTTCCCAAAAGACCTGCAGCCATTTATTAGGATGATAATATATTGGAGAAAAGAGCTTACAGACCTTGTGAAGAGTACTAGATACTATCACTGAATTGATATGAATTCATGGGTCCCTGCAATGCCACTGTGACTTACCATTACAGTCAATGCTTATGGTAGTCAGGTGATAGATGGAGGCTTAGGTCAAGTCCAACTCACAGTGAATGAGTTTGTCCATGGAGTTATTCCCTCAGCTTCTGAATATATAATTGGAATAACTATATCTAGCAGCTACTTTCAGGGCACACATAGCAATTTTCATGTCCTTCACACAGTGTTTGAGTTGGGAATTTGAAGCCTTGAGCTCATTCATTTCTTTAATAACCATAGCAAGCATATTTAAGAACAACCAGTCAATATTATCTGTTTTAACTCCATGAAACTCTAAGTTTCCAAATATATTGTCACCAGAGCCTTGTCTCTTATAAGCATTTGAGGAACAGTATTCAATGGTGGTATTTTGTGAATCTCTATAACCAACTTACAAGATGGACTATAAGTGCTATTTTGTTCACTGGAAATAGAGTAATTAGTGGATTTTAAGCCAATCATATTAAAGAACCAGATGCAAAAAACCCAGAACCAACTCAGAAATCTCATCTTTAAGATTCTGTTTCTCAAGAACCATTCTTGGAAACAAAATCTGCATTATCCAGGGTTCTCCAGGAGATTATATATATATAATATATATATATAATGAGATTATATATATATATAATATATATATAATGAGATTATATATATATATAATATATATATAATGAGATTATATATATATATAATATATATATAATGAGATTATATATATATAATATATATATAATGAGATTATATATATATATATATATATATATATATATATATAAATGAGATTTGTTATAGGAATTCTTTCACATGACCATGTGATTGTCAAGACTGAATTTCCTAGGGCAGGTCACAAGTTGGGAACTCCAGTGAAGGTTTCAATGAATTCCCCAGGAGAAGCTACTAGCTGGGTGAAATACAGCTGGCTGAAATACAGAAATAAATTCCTGTTTCTGACTGCTGAAATTATCAATGCTCCATTTAAGTCATTCAACTGATTGGATGAGACTTCTTTCATTGCTGAAGGCAATCTCCTTTGCTGGTTGTAGACATAATCAGCCATAGATGCAATGAACTGACTAATGATCTAAATCCATGAAATATCCTCACAGTAACAATCAAGGCAAAGCTTGCTTGAACAAACAATAGAGCACCATAGGTTAGCCAAGTTGACACACAAACTTAACTATCACAAGTTCTTTACTTGTAAGTTTCAAGTGTTTGTGGGGTGGTGGAGGAATTCATTGAAAAAGGTCAGAATAAACAAATGATTTCACTGTTCTTTAGGGAAGCATGGTGGTAGATATACAACTGTTATGAATTTGTTAAAACCTATAAAACTGTACCAACACCAAGTGAATTTTGCTGTATGTAAATTTTAAAGTATCGACCAGGATTCAAGGGAAAATTAAATGCAGACTGAAACAAAGTAATCTAACTGCATTACATGTAAATAACATCACCACTATGAAGGGATAGGAAAACAAGCTGAGGTAAGAATATTGGTAAGAGTGTTTTCCTCATATTGTAGCACTAAAGACAAAAAGAACTGTAAACAAACATTGTACATTAGTTGGTAAATTATTTTCTCACAGAGATATAGGTAAACAAATCCAAAAATATTTTGTTTGTATACTGGGGTTGAACACAAAGTAAATATATTGATAAAAGGAAGTAAGTTTTTCCTCTGTTGGAGAAAGAAAATACAAATAAGCAAATGAGGAAAGTTAAAATGAGGCCTGTGGTACTGAGCTGGTATATCAAAGGTATAAATTTTTTTTTCTTAAATGTATATGAAGACAGAAATAAATGTAGATGCATGTGTGCATGAGGCAGTATACATAAAAGATTCCCCGCCTCTATCTACTGTGAAGGACCAGAAGTAACAACACACCCAGTAGCTCTGAGCACACCCAGTGCTCAGATACTGGTTTCTAAATACCATTCTCCAATTAGTAAAACCCAGGTGTCCTTGAATAACTGATTGAATATTGGGGTAGGGTAGGAAAAACACACAAAAATGTGCCTAGTGAGGAAGCACTTAAAAAATATAAGGGCATGTCAAAAGGGCATAAGAGAAAACTTGAAAGAGCTTCTAATGTTCATAACTGGGACAATTTGAGCAATAAAGTAAATAATGTTAGTATTAGATTAAAACTGAAAGGGTAAAATAAATATCCAAGATTACTTACCGATTAAATAAATAAATAAATAAATAAATGACAATTTTTCCTTACAAAATAATTCACATTAACAAGTATAGAAAAAATGAGAGGAATAGAAATTCACAATTAGAATACAAGAGTAATAATTGCCACAGGTGCTATTCCCCATTGGTTACTAAACTTTGAAGCTGAGACAGAATATTTTCATTTTCCCGTTATCTCCTTCAAAATATTCAGTAATTACAAAGAAATCATTAGTAACTTTACATTAAATATCATGGCAGAAACCACTTTGACCAAGTAAGTATTAGTGCAATACAATGTAAGTATTACTACAAGGTGGTATTTTACCACCGGAAAACCGTATTGACACCATGCACTCTCTGATTACAATGCACTAAGGGAGTTATATCAATTCTGTGATCTTCTTCCTAATAACACAAAACCTAAATTTAATCTTGAAGAAATATCAGACAAAAGCAAATTGAGAGATGTTTGATAAAATATATGACAGTTGTTCTTTGAAATATAAAAGTTATGGAAAGATTTTGGACTGTCACATATTGGGACAATGTAATGCCAAATCCTGGGCTGGGTCTTTGAGCAGAAAAGAGCTTTAGTGGAAAAACTTGTGAAATCCAAATAAAGTCTGTAATTTAATTAGCATGTACCAAAATTTCTTAATTTTGAAAATTGTTCCATGCTTAAGTAAAGTGTTAGTGAAAACTGAAGGAATGGTATATGGTAATGCTTTATTACTTTTACAGCTCTTCCGTAACTGAAAATTATCTCTAATTAATATGTTTAAAATATCCAGAGGGCACAATAAATTATCTTTTTAAAAGAAGGACAAATGGTGAAAGAAACTTATGAAAAATATGTAAAGGAAGTGGGCATGACCTCATCAAGATTGTGACATAAGACATTTCCCCTTAGAGCTAATAAAAAGGGCAGATTCAGCCCTCTTGGAACTTTGGAAGATGTTGGAGCCTGGAGCATGACTTTACAAAGGCTGAATTGAGGAGACAAAAGTGCCGGAAAAGGAAGAGAGCAAGAGATGGACTTGCTGGTCTGGACCCCTCCCCATGCTCGGATCCACACAGTTTAAAGACATATAGAGGTTGCTGACCAGACCCACCCATGGCAGTGGCTTAATAATATTCCATCAATTGTAAAAAAGAAAGTATCACACTAATGCAAAATGTTAATAATAGGAAAAATTGTGTCTGTGAGAGGGGGCTATGTGGGAACTCTGTACTTTCTGCGTGATTTTCTATAAACCTGCAACTCTGCTAATAAAAAAGACAACAGAAGCAATATTTAAACTTCCTAGCAATCAGGGCAATTCAATTAATTAATTAAATTAATATTAAATTTAAATTAAATTAATATTGTGATGATATTCTATTGTGTTGGCCATAATTAACAAGAGCAATAATATCCAGTACTCATGAGTATAAATTTGGGGGAAGGTAGTCTTCCACTACGTTTAACTATTAAAAGGATGCATACTCTTAGACCTAGAATCTCTTTCTGAGGAATTTATGCCAAGGGAATAAAATTCCTAGCATATAATGATATACATGGTATTTCATTAGAGCAGTGTAGTGGTAGTGGTAAAACTAGAGAGAGAGAGAGAAAGAGAGAGGGAGATAGAGAGAGAAGGAAGGAAGGAAGGAAGGAAGGAAGGAAGGAAGGAAGGAAGGGAATCAAACTAAACAAAGAAAGTGAAACAAAAATATAAAAACCTGAAAGCAAACTGAATGATAATCCATAGGGAGATGGTTAATCAATTGTGGTAAACCAATACTACAAAACACTGTGCAATTATTAGAATGCGTTAGATCCATATTTTCTGATGTGGACAGATGTCAATAAGTCTTTTTAAGAGAAAAAAGAAAATCTCAATGCAGTATATATATATAATATGATCCCCATGTTTGTAATTAAAAGCAATGACAAAAAAACATTCTCACATATGAATGCATGTAGATAATTTGTATGAACATAGAGAAAGGCATGGAAGAATACGCCAGGATGATAACAATGTGCACCTCAGGGAATTAGGAAATAAATGACATGTTTTTGGGCTGGTGATGTTAGATACTACGTTTATTTATGCATCTGTGAATTGTTTCCTGAGTTGTAATAAGAGCGTTTTACTTTTATAATAATCAATTTCATAAGAGAAATAATATCCATTCTCTCCTCCATATCTTCTCCTCTCCTCTCCTGCCTTCTCCCCTTCTTAACTCTCCACCACCAAGAAAACAAAAGCTTCTCATAACAATAATACAAACAACTGATTTTTTTTAAACGCACATCCTACTATTTGTCAGATCTTATTTTATTGTCACTTCCATTTTGTGAGGTAGATACTACTAGTAGTTTCTCTTCTTTTTCAGAAGGGCAAAATGAGGTCTGAAGAAGTAAAATAACTTGTCCAAAGTCAGAACATGTGTCAGAGTTAGGGTTTCAACTTACGAAGTCTCAAGAGCCCCTCATCTTTTATGATACAATACATTGCTTTCCAAAATACGTTTGTGAAAATAAAAATCAATTGTACCTGACTTTAAAAAGGATTTTTGAATTTATTTTGCTGCTAAACTTGTTTTCATTTCCCATGAATTTACTGGGTCATAAAATTATAGAATACTTGAATGAGTAGAGATCTTAGAAATCACTGACAATGTACCTGTGTTTAAAATTTTCTGTCTGCTATCTCACCTCACATCCTGTGCTATCATTAGTCAAAATCTTAATTTTCCATAAATATCCATTAACTAGACATGGCTCATCTCAGGCTCTCTGTGTAGGAATTCAAAGAATTAAATTATTTGGTGACAGTTTAGTCTCTCCAGGCCCCAGTGCCTTGTTATCATTAAACCTCAGAGGTGCAGTTTCTAGGTTTCACTCATAAAACTAAACTTTTCAAGGTTATAAGAATCAGGATGAAAGTTAGCAATCAAAGCTGGTAATAAGAAACACTATTTGTATAGTACTTCAGCATTTACAAAGTGCTTTCATGGACATTCCCCTAAAATATAAGTTCTGTGAGTGGTGGGATTTTGAATTGTTTTATATCTGATTTATCTCAAGGATTTGGAATTGTGCCTGCAATTAGAGCAGTTACTAAATAAATATTTGTTGAATTGAACCTCTGAAATGCAATGTATTATTCCCATTTTTAAAATGAGCAAAACCAAAGCATTGAGAATTTGAGTGACTTGCCCAGAATTTCAGAGTCAAAAAGCCAGACATTAAAGAGAGGGCTCCAGATGCTGCATCTGTTGCAATTCCTTCCTGCCCATCCCACCTGGACTAACCAAATGAAAAGCATATTCTTACCTCAATCAATATTTTAAATTATCTACTATATATATATATATAACTGTTACCTGAAAATAGGAACAAAAGAAATAACTGCATTCTTTCTGCTATTCGGCAAGGGAAAGAGGATATTTTTTCCTTCTCTTCATGGAGATGATGCTGAAAGAATTGAGATATTGGCAATACATTCACATTTTAAAAATATTCTATATTAATGCATAAACTATAGTATAAAACAAGTTTAATATTCACTTTATCATACAGAAATATCTCTTTTCCCATTTCACTGTGTCTTCAGTAAAATGACGGTTGCTATTCAAAACATCAATCCTACAGGTCACTGAGAAATCCTAAAGCATTTTCTGAGTCAAAGAAATTTTCAAATGTGTTTACTATATTTGTAATGTTAAATGTATTTTGTTATGCAAGAAGTCTGTTGAAATTTGGCAATAGAATATATAATGCTCCATTCATTCATCTCTAGACCAAATATTTAATAGGTGCATATTAAGTATCAGATTCCATGCCATGTGCTAGGAGAATGATCTTGTCTTCATGGAGTTCACAGTCTATCAGGGAAGACAGATCTTAGACCAAAACTCATATGAAATGAGTATTAAGATAGTACACGTAAGGGATGTTTTGAGCTCCATACATGAACCTCATGTCTAAGAATAAGACAAAAGACTTCACAGAGGGAGGGTAAAGTTTAAGTGGAGACCTGAAGAATGGATAGATAACAGGTAAGCAAATAGGCTGACAAAGGAGGAGGTTACAGGGAAAACCAACAGTATATGTGAAGACCCAGAGGTGAGATAAACTTGGCACCTCCAAGGAATGCCCTGAGGGTGGGGAAAATGGGAAAACTAAATAGGGATGATGTTAAAGAGAAGGGTGCAGCATGTGGAAGCCACATTAAGCAGCTGGGACTTCATTGTATGTTCCTAACACCAGTGAATGTACTAATTAAATATGCATTTTTGAATGATATTTTTGGCTGCTTTCTTTTTACATTTTGTAGATGTTCAATATATTTTAGTGGAATTAAGCATTTTGTGGATAAATCTAATACTCTCTTTTCCTTTATATTTATATTTTGCCTACATCTAAAAAGGACTTGGGACCTAATGCATTTAATGTACTTATGGGAATGTTTATTATTTCTAAAAAGCTCACTGGTATATAAAAACAGAAGTCTAGTGTTGGAAAGTGTCGTTTACTGATCTTCAAATGATGATCATGGATTCCTACTTATTGTTAGCTCTCGAAGCCTGGAGCTGATGACTGGAACTTAGAAGATGTTCAATTGGTGTTTGATAAAAAGTTAATAAATAAATGCTCTATTTCAGATGTAAGCTGCAATGAAATCTATTGGACTAAGCCCTGAGCAGCATGCAAAGGGAGGCAGGGCAGCATCTTTTTAAAGGCCCCTGTCATCAAATAGGGAAGGACACACACCAGAAGCACACATAAATATATACACACTGTCACACATGGACCTCTAACTGAAGGCTGAATGTGGTAAGTCCCATGTGAGACGGATAGTATATATACCCTATATAGTATAGATTCCTTAATGTGAAATACAATATTTTTTATTCCTCCTCGAATCAGCTCAATTTGCAAGAGTTCAGATATCTATCTGAACTAAATCAAACCTATGAAGCCTTGGGGTTTTTCCATCACTGTTTACATTATAGTTTTGAAAAACAACTGCTGGACAACTTAATTAATTGTCCCTTCTTTCTCTTTTCCATCAAAAATAGTTGAATACCTGTGCACCCCACAAATCAATGAGCACTGGAATTTCCTACAAAGAGATAAGCACATCTATAGTTTAAAGCCAATTTGTATTAGAGGGAAAAAAATATATTCCCATGAGAAATGTTTAAAGAATCAACTCATAAGCAAAGAAGACATGGCATCCTCGGCAAGAAGACAATATATTTTGCATCTGTTGCTGTGAATAATCACACACCAATAATTACAGGGCCACAGTCAATCTTTTAAGACACCAAAGTGGACTTGCATTAAAAGATGAGGAAGGGAGATTTCTGGCGAAGATGGTGGAGAAGGGAGCTCCAGGACTCAGTTGTCCCACCAAAATACCTATTAAATAGGTAGAAACTGTCCAAAACAAATATTTTTAAACTCCAGAGGCCAGAAGAACACTAAACAGCATCCTGGGAAGGGCAGGAGGTAGAGCAGGTAAATTATGGTAAAGAAATGTAAATTGTTCTCTCTGCATGTCAGTTACTTGCACCCATGCTCCATTCTCATGACAAGCTGTCACAGGGTTCAATCCCTGGCTAGCTGTTGGTGACAGAAATTACATACAAATCCTTTTGTCCAAGAACAGAGGTGGGCACAACCAATCTCTGATCATGGCTTTGGATTAGTGAATTCAGATAGCTGGTTTCTGCCTCTGAGGTAAACTATTGTTTCAACCCCATGCTGACAAAGACAGCGGCAGCCATTGTTTCAACCCTCTCCAGACAAGGGTTGAGGTGATGGAGATTTAAAGATACAGAGCTCCCACAGGGCTTTGGGAGACAGTTAGTTGAAGGGCTGCTTTTGCTGGGCTGGTCAGTAAAGCTCAGCTTTGAAGAGCCATTGGAAATGTTTTAGAGCCTTTCTTGATCCCCTCCCCAGGGCATTTTGGAGTCAGTGTGTGCCACTTTTGTTGGTACCTCACCCTGTTTTGGATGGGAAGGAATGGATTGAGAAAGTCCTTTTCAGGGAGATCCTCATCCCAGAATTCATCCTCCTGGCAAAAGCAGCATGAGACAATGGAAAGAGTGTAAAAAAAACTGTATAGGGAGACAGTCTGGGACAATGGCCTGCTGGCATCAAATACTCATGAGAGGAAAGTCCACCTCCTGTAAAACAGAAGGTAAAACAAAACTCCTGTGAACAGTGGCTCTCCAAAACAACTAACAAGCAAAATACCAGGACAAGACACAGGCCCAGAAAAACAGGGAAAATCCTGCATACTGCATTTGCCTTGGTCAAACCTTCCTGATAGGAGGGTTGAAGCTCACAAAAATCTTTGTCTTAACACCAACTGGTTACACAATGAAAAACAGGCAACCCAAGGAGTCAATCCCAGAGTTAACATTCTAAAATATTAAAACAATGAAAGAATATAAGGCAAAATAAGAAACAGGAAATGATGGCCCATCTAAAGGAATAAATAAAAATGAAGAGAACACCAATGAAGAAGGCAGGAATGTAGACATGCTGAACAAAGCCTTTAAAAAAATGATCTTAAATATGCTCAGGGAGTTAAAGGATAATACAGAGAAAAAACTAAAGAATATCAGAAAAACAATGAATGAATAATATGAGAGTGTAATTAAAGAGATAGAAATTTTAAAAAGAAACAGAACTATGGCATTGAAGACCACAATAACTGAACTGGAAAAAAAAAAGAAAAATGTCCAGGAGGGTTTCAAGAGCATATTAGAGCTGGTGGAAGAAAGAATCCATGAACTTGAAGACAAAACACTTGAAATGAGTCAGGCTGAGGAACAGAAAGAAGGAAAGAAATATTAAAAGCAAAAATAGCCTAAGACAGCTATGGGACACTATCAAGCACACTAATACATGCATTAAAGGATTCACAATAAGAGAAGAATGAAAGAGGCAGAAGGAATAGCCAAAGAAATCATGACAGAGAACTTCCCAAACTTAGCAAAACATGAGAATGTGTACATCCAAGAAGCTCAGAGAATACCAAACAAGATAAACGTGAAGAAAAATACACCCCATCAAAAATTGGTTACACTATCAAATGCAAAGGAAAAGGAGAGAGTTCTGAAAGCTGCAAGAGAAAAGCAATGTGTTATGTACAAGGGAGCCCCTATTAGATTGCATGTGATTTCTCATCAGAAACCAAAGACAAGAAAGCAGTGAGCTGAAATACACAAAGTGCTGAAAGAAAACAACTGTCAGACAAGAATTTTGTATCCAGAGAGACTTTCAAAAATGAGGGAGAGATTAAAACATTCACAAATTGAAAAAAAAAAAAAAAGCTGAGGGGAATTAACCATTCAACCATTGGACTGGCCTTATAAGCAGTGATAAAGGGAGTTCTTCAGACTGATGGGAAAGGACCCTAGACAGTGGTTCAAAGCAGCATAAGGAAAGAAACACCTGTGGTAAATGTAATCAATACTATTGTATTGTACTGTTAGTTATGTAACTCCACTTCTTACTGCTTTCAAGTGCTAAAATGCAAATCCATAAAAAGTAATTATAAGTCTAGGTTTTTGGAATACAATGTATAGAGATATATGTGGCAACAAGTACAAAAAAAATGGTGGGGGCAGAGGAGTAGAGGAAAAGTATATGTGCATGTTATTGAATTAAGTTGGTATCAAATCAAATGTGATTGTTATAAATGTAGGCTGTTAAATTTTGGCTCCATGGTAGCAACAAGGAAATAGATTAAAAAATGCATCAACATAGAAGTGAGAAGGTATTCAATATGGTACAACACAAAAGAGCAAATAAACATAAAAGTAGGCTTTAGCAGAAGTGAGGGCCGAAAAAAAAAAAAAAAGCACGACCCATTATATGCTGTCTGCAAGAGACTCAAAATCAAAGATACAAGTAGGTTTTAAGGGTGAATGGTTGGGAAAAAATATCATGCCAGTAGTAACCAAAAGAGTGTTGGGGTGGCTCTACCAATATTGGCTAAAAGAGATTTTTAGTCAAAAAAACAGTCACAAAGGACAAAGATAGTCATTATATGCTGATAAAGGAGACAATTCAGCAGGTAGATTTAACAAGAATAAATATGTATGCACCTAACAGCAGAACCCAAAAAATATGAAACAAATACTGACAGATTTGAAGGGAAAAATTGATGCTTCTACATTAATGGTAGGAGACTTCAACACACCATTCTCAATAATGGGTTGAACATCCAGTCAGAATATCAATAAGGAAGCATAAGACTTTATACTAAACCAACTAGACCCAACAGACATATATAGAACACTGAACCCAACGGAAACAGAATACATATTCTTCTCAAGTGCACATGGATCATTCTCCAGGATAGAACACATGTTGGTTCACAAAACAAGTCTCAATAAATTCAAAAATATTGAAATAATGCCATGTAATTTCTCCAACCACAATGGAATGAAGCCAGAAATCAATAAAAGAGGGAGAAATGGAAAATTTACAAATATATGGAAATTAAACAACATACTCTTAAACAACCAATAGGTTGCACAGTAAATCAGAAGTGAAATTAGGAAATATCTTGAGGCAAATGAAAAGACAACATATCAAAATGTATGGAATGCAGTGAAGGCAGTGCTGGGAGGGAAATTTATAGCTCTATATGCTTACATTAAAAAAGACTTCAAATCAGAGACCCAACCTCAATATTGGAAGAAATAAGAAAAGTAGAGCAAACTAAACCCTAAGTGAGAAGGAAGGAAATAACAAAGATTACAGCAGGCACAAATGAAATAGAAAAATTAAAAAAAAAAAAAAAAACAGCCTATAGAGGCTATCAACAAAAACCAAAATTGTTTTTTGTAGGCTCAATAAAGTCAGCAAATCTTTAGCTAGTCTGACAAAGAAAAAGAAAATAGAACACAAATAATGAAAATCAGAAATGAAAAGGGACTATTACTAGTAACCCTACTAAAATAAAAATGACTATAAAAGGGTACTATGAAGAATGGTATGTCAATAAATTAGATAACTTAGAGGAAATGCATAAATTCTTGGAAACACACAAACTACCTAAATTGACTCAAGAATATATGGAAGATCTCAACAAACCAATTATCAGTAAAGAGATTGAATCAGTAATCATAAACCTCCCAACAAAGAAAAGCCCAGGACCAGATGGCTTCACAGGCAAATTCTACCAAGCATTCCAAGAAGACTTAACTCCAATTCTGCTCAAACTATTCCAAAAAAATTAGAGAGGAAGGAACCCTCCCTAGCTCATTCTACAAGGCCAACATCATCATACCAATGCTGGATAAAGACACCACAAAAAAAGAAACCTACAGACCAATAACTCTTATGAATAATCATGCAAAATTCCTCAACAAAATTCTAGCAAATGGAATCCAACAGCATAATGAAGAATTATACACCACGATCAAGTGGGATTTAACCCTGGTATGCAAGGTTGGTTTAACGTAAGAAAACCAAATTATGTAATACAGTGCAATAAAAGAATGAAGGGGAAAAAAAAAGAAACCCACACATGATCATCTTGATGCAGAAAACATTTAACAAAATACAGCACCTTTTATTGATAAAAACACTTAGAACACTAGGAGTAGAAGGAAACTTCCTCAACATGACTAAGGGTATATCTGAAAAGCCCACAGAGAACATCTTATTTAATCGTGAAAGACCTAAAGCTTTACCTCTGAGATCAGGAACAAGACAAAGATAGCCACTCTCACCACTATTATTCAACATTATACTGGAAGTTCTTGTCAGAACATTTAGGCAAGAAAAAGAAAAAAAAAAAAAGTCATCCAAATTAGAAAGGAAAAAATAAAAATTTCCCTATTTGCAGATGCTTTGATCCTACATACAGAAAATCCTAGAAAATCCACAGAAAATCTCCTAGAGCTAATAAATGAATTCAGAAAGAGGAGGGAGATAAGATCAACAGCCCAAGTCAGTAGTGTCTCAATGTGCAAGCAATGAACAATTGCAAGAAGAACTCAAGAAAAAAATCCATTCATATCAACAACTAAAAAAATCAAATATCTAGGAACAAATCTAACCAAGGATGTAAAGGACTTCTACTCAGAAAACTACAAAACATTACTAAAAGAAAGTAAAGAAGCCCTAAATAAATGGAAGTGTATTCCACTTTCATGAATTGGAAGTCTAAATATTTTTAAGATGTCAATCTTAACAAAGCAATTTATAGATTCAATGCAATTTCAAACAAATTTCCAACATTCTTCTTTGCATAAATGGAAAAGCCAATCATCAATTTTACATGGAAGGATTAGAGTCTCCAAATAGCTACAGCCATCTTGAAAAAGAAGAAGGAAGTTGGAAGATTCAAACTTCCCAATCTTAAAATTTATTATAAAGCCACAGTAATCAAAATAGCATGGTACTTGAAAAAAAGAGACATACGGACCAATGGAATAGACTTGAGAACTCAGAAGTCAACCCTCATATTTATGGCCAACTGATTTTTGACAAGGTGGCAAAGACCACTGATTTGGGAAAGAATAGTCTTTTCAACAAATGGTGATGGGAATTCTGGACCTCCATTTGGAGAAAAAAAAAAGGGAAGGAGGACTCCTACCTCACACCACATACAAAAATAAACTCAAAATGTATCAACGATCTTAATATAAGAGCTAGAACTATCAAACTCCTAGAACACAGCTTAGGGAAGCATCCTGAAGACATGAAAATATGCTCTACATCAGTAGTCATCAGGGAAATGTAAATCAAAACCCAATGAGATACCATCTCACACCCATTAGAATGGCTGCTATTATAAAAACAGAAAACAACAAGCATGGTAAATGATGTGGAAAAATGGAACACTTATTCATTGTTGGTGGGAATGTAAAATGGTGCAGCCGCTGTGGAAGACAGTTTGATAGTTCCTTGGAAAGCTAACTACATCAGTCCCGTATGACCCAGCAATCCCACTACTAGCTATATACCCCCCAAAATTGAAAGCAGGGACTCGAACGGATATTTGCACACCAGTGTTCATAGAGGCTGTATTCACAATTGCCAAAAATGGAAGCACCCAAATGTCCATCA
Source organism: Choloepus didactylus (assembly GCF_015220235.1). NCBI lineage: Eukaryota > Metazoa > Chordata > Mammalia > Pilosa > Megalonychidae > Choloepus > Choloepus didactylus. Next base: position 23,934,690 of record NC_051309.1, read on the forward strand.
ACTGATGAACGGCTAAATAAAAAGTGGTATAAACACTATGGAATATTATTCAGCCATCAAAAGGAATGACGTCCTGATACATGCAACAACATGGATGAACCTTGAAGACATCATGTTGAGTGAAATAAGCCAGATACAAGAGGACAAATACAGTATGAGCTCAATGATTTAAAATGATTAGAATAAGTAAATTCATAGAGTCAGAATATAGAATATAGGTTATAAGGGGATGAGGTAGGGGTAGGGAATGGGAAATTAAGGCTTAAAATGTATAGGGTTCATACTTGGAATGATGGCAAAGTTTTACTAATAGATGGTGGTGATATCACAGCATCGCAAATGTAATTAAAAATGCTCAAATATATATCTGAATATGATTAAATGGGGAAAGGTTAGATTTTATGTATTGTAACAGAATAAAAATTTAAAATAAATCCATGGAACTAAACTACACAAATAGTGAACCCTAACTTATACCATGGACTTAAGTAATAATATAATTATAAAAATGTGCTATCATCAATTGGAACAAATCTTCCACACTAATTCAAGGTGTTGGTGCTGGGATGATATATGGGAATCCTGTATTTTGTGCATGATTGTCCTGTGAACCCACAACTTCTCTAATAAAAGGGAAAAAAAGATGAGAAAGTTGCACACTAATGCTAAACAGCTTTGTGTAACAGGTCTGTTGGGAGAAAAATTATGGATAATAATAAAAATGCATAGCCTTTGTTTAACACTTAATGTAAGCTGAGTTGCCCCAGGTCTTGTGATTGATTCCACTAAGGAATCACAAGTTGAAATACCAAACCTCTTTCCAGAGCATTCCACTAATTATACTGCAGTGAAAATGAGGATGAAATGTCCTCAGTAAAATTTCAGCCAGTGCTGTGCTCTTCCAGATTCCTTCTAACTGACACATTCACAAATGAATTTCTAAGAGGACATTTTAAGAAAAGATGATAATCATAAATCTTATATTTTTTTTTCATGGTTTACAGTGTTTAAGGCCTTGTTCAAGCATTTACATTCTGCCTTCAATAACAAAAAATAAATAAATACATGAAATTAAAACATTACCCTTTACAGTCGGGTCCTGTGTGCAATTTAACTCTCCCCTCCTCCTACCTGAGTCTTTCATCTTCCTCTTTGCAGATCTTTCTACTCAATTAATGAGACAGACCTTTCTCCAGGTGTTACACATTGTCCTAAAGGAACCTGACGGTAGGTTACACCAACTCCCTGATCTTCTCATTTTGCAAAATGGAGTCTCCCTGCCACGCCTTTTCAGTAGAGTGTTATATTTACACTTACCCTCTACCTACTCTGTGCCACCTTATTACATGTGTTTTTTATCATGCTGTACTTGCAAGACAAGGATGTGACATTTTAGTGCTAAAATTTTCTATCCCTCCTCTCAGAACCACTACCACCTACCACAAAAAGCTATATACATATACTCATACCTGGGGCTATATAAATAATAATCAATTTGATTTCAATTTCAGGCAGATGGACACCGCCTTTTGCACGGTGAGCCCCAACAATCATAAGAAATGGAGCATGTGCTCTGCCTACCCGTATGTGGAGAAAGGTTGGGGACAGCTATTCTGTCAGCTTTTCCCCTGCATTGTTCAAGCTCTTTGCCGCTGGTATATCCCAGCAATGACCTGGAATGGGACCTTGAAAGAATACAGGTCCAATGCCAGTTTGTCTGCTTCACAGGCATCTGGATGAAGGGTAATTATTTGAAAACCTTGAGTTTGAAGGCTTGCTACCTTACTACCATGCAAGCTTAAGGCTTCATTTCTGATGCTTCACATACAATGAGGAGGCTGATGAGAGTAAGAATCAGTTGCCTGAAGAAGTACCCACTCTGTGCTATGAATGTTTCAACATTTTAAATCTCTGTCATCCTGATGTCTCAACCCTGGATATTCCACAGCTTTTGGTGCCGCCTTTGTGGATGCATGTTCTGCAACTGAAGTCATGGAGATGGTCCTTGATTTCCCTCCTTTTTCTCCATAGCTTTATGTACTTCCTCACCCCTCGTGACATTTGTCACATTGTAGTATGAGGGCCTAGTTATGTGTTGGTTTCACGTTGTAGCCCTTAGAATCTTGAGCAGAGAAATTCTTCCTCATTTTTTTTTTCTTTACTTCCACCTTTTTTTAACTGATTATATATCTTAAAGCCTAGTGCGCCAATGAGTATTAGTTGAAAGTGCATCAGAAAGAGTTATAATAAGAATATTATAGAAAATATATGAGGAGAGAATACTAAGGATTAGGGTTGGGAAACAATGGAGAAATAATTGGAATGGAGGTGAGAGAAGAAGAATGAAGCTTTGCCAGAGTTGGAACAAAGGTTTTATCCTTCATAGAGTTGCCTTTTTTTTTTTTTTTTTTTTTACTTTTTTCCTCTTTAAACAGTGCAATTCTTAAGTGCCAAACTGAAAATGAGAAAGACTACGTCAAACTTGCTTTCCAAATTATAAGATCTAAGAAAATTTAAAAAAAAAAAAAAAAAAAGACTTATCTTAAAACAAAGTCAAGGAAAATGTGAAGAAATAAACTAGAAGGCAGATACCTGGAAAGTGCTGGGAAAAAGATCATTTGCCATATACTTTGTCAGCTTTTTGTTTGTTTGTTTTAAGTATTAGTAATGTAATTACTTAGGCTGATTGGTTAAATATTCACTACAGAAATATTTATACCTACACCTAGGAGCATGGGTATAGAGAAATTATGAAACATATTTACCAAATGAAATGGACTGATTCTATCACCATACATGTAGAATATAAAAAAAAAGTGTACTTGGCTAACAGGTATTTTACCTTAATGTACCTTTCTTAGTATATTGTAAACCTATTTTCTGACACTGGTTATTACTTATTTCTACTGCCTTTATTACAGGAGCAGTTAAAGAGTAACTTCCTCTCATAAAAAGGTTGATTTGTTTTGCTCCAGGAAGGAAACTGGTGTGAAATGTTGAGACAAGCTTTAGTTAAAGGGCAGCTGTCAGGTGACAATAGAAATCACTCATCTCTTTTGCACGTTATTTTTCCTTTTATTTCCTCATCTTTCTATTGGTGGAAGTAATAGGTTTCAGGGTCAGTATCCATACTTGCCTATTTGCAATAATAATTTTAATATTATTTTTAATCTGCTCAATTCAAGAAACAACCAACAGTAGATGTAACCATGCATATCTATAAATAGGCGCACGAAACTAGGTCACAACATAATGGTTTTACTCATCTTTGTGGACTGGATATCTTTCTCGTATGCACTGGAAAGATGGGCCAAGTTACTTAATTGTTTGGTGATTATTAAAGCATTTACCTTATAAGGGCATTAATTACCTGTTCAAAGAAATTTCTGTTTGTAGATGAAGAGACTTTCATTCTGGTTGCTGTTATATTTTTTAAAATATTTTAGTTAGCAAGATTTCTTGTACTTGATCCAATCTTTTACTTATTCTTTCATGGGAAAAAGGGCAGGTCTAAATGCAAATTAACATTACTGTTTAAATATCACAGACCATTTTCTCTGAGCCCAGTTACAATAACTAGTAATTATAAAAATTGCTTGCCTTCGGCTTCCGGCTAAGCCAGTGCTAAACTTGTCCTTTTATTAGATCTGTCAGACTGAGTTAATTATCTTTATGATAATAGATGTGCCTTACCTCCAACAAAACAAATACACTTATAATTAGCTTTTTAGTTAGAATTTTAATTTATTTATAAAGACTGTTTATTTTCCTTCTATTTTCTTGCTTTAAAAGCCAGAGGACCAGGAGGTGGGGCTCCCAGTTTATCAGATTACTAGGCTGCTTACTAGTTTATAACGGAGAGAAAGAAAAAGACTCATTATGTTTAACCAGAAAGTCCAGTGCTTAATAGTGCATTACGCCTCTTCAGTGTTATATCAATGCAACTTCAATGCATTTTACTTTATTCTGCACACACAAAAAGGACTTTTTTTTTTATCTGCCTTCTTAACAGAGCAGTGTTATGGAAGCTATTATATGGAAATACTGACAAGTAGGAATTGAAAAGCTTTTTGTACCACAGCAGAGTGGCCTTAAAAGTCAAAACATCTTACAATGGTGCAGTGTGCCCACATTCTCGTGCCACTTGTCCCTCTTTCATCTCTGCCCCAGTATGTTTCAAAACATTACACAAATGCTTGCAATGAATTTTTGGAGAGTATCTATGCTGAAACAGCAGAGCCTAAAGGACAGGCCTATGCTCTGGTGTCAAACAAAATTGTGTTTCAGCATTGGGTCTGCTGCTTATCAGCTGTGTGACTTGGGCAGGTTATTTAGCTTCTCTGTGCCTTGGTTTTGAGGCGGCCTAAAAAAGAAGGTATATACAGAGATCAGCACAGTTTAAAAGCTCTTTGAGGGCTGTTTACTATTATCATTTTGGAGGATACAGATTCAGAGAGAATCCAAAATTAATATTACAACAAAATACTGGTTTTTAATATGGAGATATGATTTTTAATGATTTGTGAAGACAGAGATACCTGATAATATAGAAATTCCCTCTGTTTCACATTGAATAATGAAAGCATACTGCAAAGAAATGATTTTTGAAAGTAGCCTTGTCTTATTTACAACAAAGCATATTCTTTTTTTTTTTTTAATTTCTTTTCATAAACTTACTGACTCACTCATTTCACTTAAAAAAATTCCATTGGATTGAAATTTCCTTCTAGCTACTTTTGAACTGCCATAAACAGAGATCTTGGTTATGGTAGCAAAAGTCTTATTTTTTCAATGTGTGAGTACCAAGTATTTTGTAATATCAGGTTAGGTTTGCCTATGAGAAGTTTCAATCTGCATGCAAATTATTAGTAATGAGTGCTCTTTTGGCTCTTTCAGAGTCCTCTTTTCCATGGGGAACTGTATGGTCTTTCCTTGAAACCAAATATTACCTTTATTCTTCTTGTCCCTAAATGGGAAGATAGGTCTTTGTTCCAGGGCCATCTGTAGGTGGTGGTGTTAGGTATCTGAGACTTGACGGGCACACTTCTATGATCTTTGTGTTATTCCTGAGCCTCTAGAAAGGATCATATATTCATTAATACAATATTTATTTTGCCAAGGCCACGTGCTAGATGCAGGAGGAATAGCCATAAAATGACAGACAATCTCCTTGTTGTCTCTTTTACCCCTGCTGCCACACATTTTTGAAAAGGAGGTGCTATGATATGAAGATCAACCAGTAACAAAACAACAGCATGGAATGTGGCACATTTGACAATAATCATGAAAACAAGAATATTCATGTTCAGGAGAAGAGCGTTTAGAAGAAAACTCTACCAATTAGGTGTCGGATAATTGGAATATGGAACTTAGTCGGTATCTCCAGTATTTTTTAATTGACATTTATTAAACAACACCAATGTTTCAGCAGTAAAGAAAAGAAAGATAAGTCCTTAGTAAAGATAGATGGATTTTATAATTCTCATGAAAATAAATACAAATATCATCTATTCATTCAACAATTACTGATTAAGATACTTCTCCATAATAGGTACACCTAGGCACTTGGTATGACTAGTGAATGATGCATTATAACTGAGGGTGTATCACAGCATAGGCTTTCATTATATCTGCATATAAAGCTAAGCAATACCAAAAAGGTGCTTTTAAGCCTCTCTCAGCCTAAACCAACTTGCAAGATTAACCAGTACCTCCCTTACCTCTCTAAGATTTACTGGCAATGTCCTCAGCGTGCTGAGTGCTTATAACTGTTCCCACCCTTTTGAAATATAGATTTACAGAGAATCAGTTATGCCAGTTCTTAATTTTTTGTGTGTGCCAGTAGGACTTGTTAGTGCAATTATGCAATTTAATTCAATAGGTAAACCTATGAAATGTGAGGTTAAAAAGAGAATTGTAGATTGTATAAAACTGGTTTACATGCTTTAGAAAGACTCAATGAGAATGAGTTACTAAAATACATTGGCTGTTGAAATAAGCACATCTGCAACCAGGACTCATATATCCTCACGTGTATCTGATGACAAGAGATGTCATCTGGATATTTGTGATACAACTGTGTCTACGGGCTTGCCAAGGATTGTGAGGTATAGTGGAGACTGGAGAACATTTGAAATATGGAATTCTTCCTCAAAGTAATTTTGATGAATATCCCCCCAAAATGAAAAGTAATAATTCACATTCTCACTTTCACAAGAAATTAAAAATGTCTTCATTTATCCCTCATGAATTAATTCATGAATTAAATATTTTGGTGAAAAGAATTTTTTAATAGCTGCTAGTAAGACTAAGTGAAAGAATTGTGGCTGAATATAAAAAGGCCAATCTTGCCTTCCTTTTCTTTCCTCTGTGTAAATCATTCAGGGCTTTTCTTTGCTACTGCTGTGCTCAGTGAGCCAACCTGATCTCCAAGTCATTATTACCTTTTTTTGCCTGAATGGCAGGCCTACATACAAATAGAACATGTAGTGTAATTCTACACTTGTATTAACACTCATTCCTCTCCATTTTATTTAAGAGTAATGGTGCAGAAAGTTCCAGAAATAATACTAGACTCTAGTAGCTTGCCTGCAAATTTCCCTTCATCTCTTTGTATCTTGAGTCTACTTAGCTGTCTCTCCCATGGGCTTACACAGAGATTACAGCTCCCGCAACAAGTCTCACCTTTGGAGCATTTCTGGGACTTAGTGAATGGGGCTATTGGTGCCCTTATAAGTTTTTACAGGCAGCTACAATCTCCTAACTCATGGTTTCTATAGTTTCTTATTCAACTTGGCATCTGACAGCATCTCCTGGGCACCTTCACACTTTCTAGGCTTTGTTTTTTCCTGATCTGCCTTGTCCTAGAGGGTACTGCTCAGGTGCCATCACAGATATGCAGGATGACTTGAGGGGTTTTCTGGAAACATCAAACACAGAAGCTGTGTTCCAGGAAGTAATGGAGAGTCAATGTTCTCTCTCCTTTAATACTATATCTTGTATCCACCAGAGCTCCTTGTGCCCCTAGAAACATTCTGAATTTATACCACCCCACTGAGTTTTTGGTTCCAATGATCTATGATGGGAGTATGATAAGATGAACCAAGAAACACATTCAAGTAAAAACTCATGCATCATCCATCATTTTCCTTTAGAGAAGGGGAGCCTTCTAACTGAGTGAAGCTTGTCTGCCAGATCCTCTCTTTTTGTGGGCCAAAAGTTGCACAGACATACATAGGAAAAGAAAATTGTACATTAGTGAGTTATGCTGGGAAGGAACTATTTAAAAGGAACAACTGCATCTTCAGCTGCAGCCAATTGTTGTCATGTGAGGATGTGGGCCAAATATAATAAGACCTAATTTTTTTGGTAAACCCCAAATCCAGATTTTTTATGAACTGTCTTGACTTCTAAATCTTGGCAACTAATTAAAAACTATTAAAAGTCCTGGCTAAACAGAGTACTTCTCAATCTTTTTCCTAAGTACCCAGTATGTGACGTCTGACTTAGATGTACCTAAATTTTTTCCACCAAAATATCCCTAATTAGAGGAGCATGGAAGTCTCCACTTGGCAGGGGCTGAAATAACCACCTTACCTCCCTAATATTCAAAGAAAACTGTGCTCTAAGGTCTTGTACCAAGCTCATCTGTTACCTTGTGTGTGTTACCATGTAAGGGTCTTAGCTTCCATTTTCTTCTAGTTGAATCCTCAGTTCCATATACAACTAGATTTCTACAACTGGTTGATTTTGCCAGCTGGAAAGACATGCATGTGTCCAGGATGTCTAAAATTAGTAGAGTCAGCTTAGACTAAGCTAGACATTAATACACTTGACAAATATTTTTTGAATAACTACTTTGTGCTAAGAACAAACTTCACTTCTCAAGTCTACTCCTTCAGGACTGTGCAGCTTAGTAGAATATTTGAGGAGGATAAGGCCAAAATGGAGACTCTTAATCATCTCATTTGATCTCAGAAACCATCTTATAAAATAGATAAGCTGATGCCCATTTTACAGATAAGGAGGTTGAGGTCTAAGGATATTCAGCTAGCATCAGGCAGAGCTGCAATTGGAATCCCAAACTGTCAGTGTTCAAAATCTACTGCTTCAGTGTTAGGACCATAGATATGTGTGTGTACACACACACACACATACACACATATGCACAATTTTATGCCCTTCAGGGAAATGCAGAAAGGCACAAATAAAGCTTGAACAAAAAATGAAAGTTTTCTTTCCTCCTCTCCCGCTTCTCCTCTACTTTCTCCTTCTTCTTCTCCCTCTTTCATTTAATAGATTTTTTTCTTAACTCCGTTCTGACTTCATTTTAATGTGGCCTAATATATTTATGGCTTTAGTTCTGTGTAGCTGAAGTGAACTTTGGCTAGGTAAGCTGTGCTCTGTCTCTGAAAATTATTCCTTGTGGATAACTGATTGGGCATGCTTGCAGTTGGGTCATTGCTACAAGGTTGCAATGCATCTGTAAATGGTGATTCCTGGTCATTATTTAATAAATTGTGGTTAGTTTAGGATGATGGTGCTCAAAGTTTGTATTCATTATATTCACTATAACAAGTAGACCCACAAAAGTTTAATAGCTTAAACAGAAAAGAAATTTATTTGTCACTGGTATGAACACCCAATGTCAATTCAGATTGGTTGACATTAGGGTGGGAGTGTGGCTCTTCACCTCTCAAAATTTTTCAAAGGTCCAGTCTGATGGAGGATCCATCATCATCAATGTATGTCTTCTCAGTTGACCCTGGGCATTATTATACAATCAGAAGAATGGAAGTGAGTATGGAGGATCATGCATGATACATTTATGTCAGCCAGGCTAAGGAGTTGTGAACATTACATTCATGTTCATTAGCTACCAATCATATAGCCCCTAATCATACGGTCCCCTTTCTGTGAAAGGAGAATTGTGAAATTCAGCCTCTCTCTAGACCCAAGAAGGAAAAAAACAGCTTTTGGTTTCAGCTGGCAATGACTGCCACAGTGACATCATAAAATGGTTTCCTGGAACTTAGATATTAGATCAAGGTGACACAATCACAAGCTGGAAATTCAGTGTGACATGATTGGGAGAATAAGAGACTTGGTGAAACTGAACAATTTTATGCAAAAATATTTCAGAAAACACAGTTCTCTGCACTAGGCTCAAAAGATATTTGACACTAGTGATCATAAGGGATGATAGGTGAATATGCGTTCTTGAATAATTTGGGTCTTCTGTGAGATACACTTGGGTTCAGAGTGATGATATTCTGCCTGTCAAGAATGAAGTTCTACCAGATTAGGAGGGCTCACCAATGGAAGGCCTGCCAAGCCTCTTACACCCACAACCATGTCTGAAATAGCATCCTAGGTCCAGTTGTTTGGGTCATGATTTTGGGATCCCCTTATTATTAGGGGACCACTAACCAAGGATGAGGAATCCACAATAGCAGTCTTCTCTCTTTATCAGCAAGCTTGGTCTCAATTAATTACAAAAATGGAACATTCCCCAAGTGCAAAGTTTGGCAAAGGGCTAAACTGGTCATACGCAGTACAATTATTTCAGGACTGCATTTAACACATAAATATGGTTAATGGGAAGCAGCACCCCCACTCACCTTCTAGGGAGGGATCTTCTTCACTCCTCGGGGGCCACTTTAAGACTAGTATAGTGGGCTGGTGTTGAACCCGTTGCTTGCCCTGAGGCCCCTACTGGATGGAGGCCTCCTAGCATCCCAAAGGAGATCTTTAAGCAAGTAAACCCTTCTGAATGGGATGAAGGCATCACGGGGCTAGCCCAGTAGCTCCTGTCTCCTTTCAGGTTCTCAGTCCTAGATCTTAAAGATGCTTTTTTTTTTTTTCTTTTGTATCCTTCTGCACCATGACTTGCAGTAGCTATTTGCCTCTAAATAGCAGGAACTTAAGAACTATATTCCCACCCAGCTCACTTAGACAGTGCTGCCCTAAGGGTTTCAAAATAATCCCTATATCTTTAAGAACGCCTTGGCGGCAGATCTCACTGACTTCCAATGACATCAGAGCACAGTCTTGCGATATTTTAATTTTGTGAACTAACATATTCCTAGTATGAAAGTGAATTGTGTTTATAGTCATTGCTGAGTACAAGCCCTAGATGGATATAGAAAGTTGTGGAAGGTTTAAAAATGTAAATTCTGTTAAAATAAGGTAAATTGCTAGCCTATTCTTAATGAAAGCTTATAAAAGGTTTTCTTAACCATCAGAATACTCTGCTTAAAAGACAAATATTTTATGTTTATGTTGACCTTATCATCCTTTATTTCAAAAGAAAGGTCTTCACACTCACAGGAAAATTGTTACAAAAGATTCATTCTATCACCTTGTAAAACCAAGGTGCTACATGATTTTAAGGCTTCTTTAAAAGTACATGTGGTCAGCTATATGTCAGAACTTCATCTTCAAAAAAAAAGGACTTTAAAAGAGAAGCAAGACAAGAATAAAAATTATGTCCCACCTGTTAATTAACATAACCCTGGTAAATGTGTGGAAGTGAAACAGGACAAAACTTCTGCTATAGTTTGTAGATGATGAAGCATCTGTGCAACATCTAAAAGAATTAAAGTTCTCCAGCTCTGCAAGTCGGCATTACTCCATATAGCAACACGTGAATGATGCTGATCCAGTTAGGACTAAGGTAAAATCAGAATGAAGGGTAAAGGATAATATTGTCTATATTCTAAAAAGTTTAAATTCTGGGTAAGACCACTAAGGAGCCAAAGTATTTTAAAATTTGCAAAGTCCGTTAAAGGACTAGGGAAAAAAACCTTAAAACTATTCCCAATTTAATAAGCCAAGCCCTTGATCTTAAATCTTTCCCTTACAAAACTCATCTCTGTAATAGCAAAGCTAAGTCCACTTATAATTAATGCCAAAGAGTCACCCCAAGAGAACTTCTTTTGTTGCTTAAATGTACTCTCTGTCTCTCTAAGCCAAACCCTACAAATAAACTGACTACCTTTTTCCCTATGTGGAACATGACTTCTAAGGATGAGCCTGGCCCTTGCATCATAGGATACTAAGCCCCAACTAACACTGTTCCTATAAACTCTAAAACAAAAAAAAATACTCTGAGCTCCATATTGCTCCTGCTTCTGTTCAGATCATGCACACAATTTCTCACCCAGTTTGTTTCTTCTAGATTAGAAGCCTTTCACAACAAACCTCTTCTTGCCAGAAGTTACACTCCAGTTCCCCATGCTCAACCAGCTACCCTCAATAACCGGAGACTTCTGTGTTTCCACAAATAGGAACTGAGACCCCACTGACAGCTTGAAGCAGCAAGAGAAGATGGACCATTTGCCCAAATTCCCTTAAGATTAAGGGGAATTAGAAGTCCCTGAGGGGAGAATGAGATAAGGTTAGAATTAGGGTGGTGGCTTGGCTGAGCAAAGAGCAAGCTCCCAGAAGGAGTCAGCCTCAAGGAGAAAGATATCTCTGAGAACAAGAAACAGCACCTGGGGACCAAACAACCCCCACCTGAATGAGTCAACTGCGGAGTTGGATGGAGCCAACTGACCCACCCAAATGCACTGTGTACCACCAGGCACTGCCCTGCAGAGAAGGGAGGGTAGGAGAAAGAGCCCCGGCAAGGAAAGGGGGGTGGTAAATAAATCTAATCTACAAGAGCAAATTGCCCCACTTTGCCAGAGCCTCTCACCTCTCACCACTTTTGTCTTTGTGAGAGTGCATGTTCTCTCACATGCATTCTTAATAAATTTTCTGCCTGGTTACTCTAAAACAAACAAACAAAAAGCCAAATCACATATATCTTGGTCAACTTAGAGAATATTTTAATAGCTGGATTTGCTTCTACACAGTGATATTACAAGTCTGTAGTCATAAATTTACCAGATTTTCTAAAAGCAATGATAATGCTGGAATTTAGTTTGGCAAGATTAGCTTAGCTCAGATGTTAGGGTTTTGATTTCAGTTAATGTGCTGCTTTTATTCTCTTGGTGAAGAAGACATTTCCAACCCATATTTTGCCAACTTTTTGTATGCCTCTCATATATTAAATGGCTCATGGGAATGAATCAGGGATGCTTTCCCCAACAATCACTGGCATTCCTTCTGTTCCAATAGCTTCCACTTAGTCTCGGTTCAGGCCGTGTATATATATATATATATACATATATATATATATATATATATATATATATATGTGTGTGTGTGTATATATATATATATTTATGCATTTTATTTTATAGTTTTAATTAACCTTGGCTTTCATAATTCTCATCTTGCTCCTGCACAAAGGTTCCAGGACACTTTTATCTACCAGGAGAATCTCACCCACAGGTACATTTGCCTCCCTATAGCATCTAAGGAAGACATGATAGAGCATGGCATAGGAAGAATCCCTTAAATTCTGATCGTGGAGATTTCAGGGTTAAAACTCATCATTCTACCTACTGCCTATGTCACAAAAATAGAGAATAGACCCAAGGATCCCTAGCTAAATGTGACAAGATATTATATTTGCTAATGGCTAATCAGGTGCTCAATTGTCCCCCAATACAGGGCTTCTGACAAAAGTGGATTAGTGACTGTAGCTTAAAACTAAAGCCTAATGAAAACTCTTAAATTTTTATTTAAAATAAGTCCTGTGGGGAGAGCTGGGTCAGCAAAGCCGACTCCAATTATACAAAGCCAGCCCGCCAGAGGAACTTTAGGTCTGCCTCACACGTGGTTACCAGAGAGTAAAAGAAAGAGAGGAGAAATGGCAGATGTCCTTCGGAGCACTTATCTCATGGGAACAGATGGTAGAGAAGGAAAGATCTCTCCCCGTAAGTGTAAGCAGTTCCAACAGAGCAAGGGACCCAGCGTGAACCATGCTGTACTTCAGTATCCACTCCCACTAGGAAAAATGTAGTTCCACAAAATCAAAGTTAGCTGTTTCTTCCCTCAGGAGAGTAGAGAATAAAATAGTGGGAGAGGCCCTGAAGTGCAATCTGAAGGGATATGGGATTAAATGCATACCGCTGCATGTGCTTCTAATGTATTATAGGATTACTCCTTGGAAAGCCTCAGAATTCCCTTGTTTGCATCAGAGACAGTGGAAAAATTCTAGCATGTTTGGAAGAAAAAGGTGATGGAAGGGAACGGGGCACCTAATTTCTTGTTTCTTTCAGGGGACCATTAGTAGGGTGGTAAGACTGGGACAGATAGACTGGTATGTGTCTCTAAAGGTTGCATACTAAACATGCCCAGACTCAGACTTCCACAGGACTTTACTTTCAAGGATTAGTTAATTCCCATCAGAATTCTGTTTCCCAGGTCTTACCCTACACCCCGCTCCCCACTCTTATCCCTCACCCCCAACTCCTGAATGGCCTAGCTTCTCAAGGTCATAGAACCAAGGATTCCTTATTATCACTGCCTGATGCACAGGAAGGTGACCAGGGGAAGGGAAAGTCCCAAATTCTGCCACCACGGAGATCCATTCTCTATGGAGCACGTAATCATTTTGCTTATTCAACCAACATTTATCAAGTATAGCGCAGTGGTCCTCAGGGGCCTGCAGATGCCAATTTGTGAAACATTGTGATAAAAGTTGAAGGCTGTCACTTTAGTGGTTCCCTTGACGCTAATGTTGAAAACAAACTCAAATGTGAGCCTAGAAGTAGTATACCAGCACACAGTTATAAGGCAGCATGAAAAATATGTTCATATTTATTTTTAAGATTGTGATTGAAACTCTAACAGAAAAAAATTCCAGAGATTATATGGACCCAGAAAAGTCTGTCTTAAGAATCCAAGACCTTTCTTCCCAGTTTTAGAAATGCTGCTATACAGGGAAAGTGGATAATTTTGGCATTCAAACAGACCTGAATTCAAATCCTGGAAATTACAAGATGTTTCAGGCTATGTGATTAATATCTTCATATTTAAAACTGGTGCTAATACTGCCTGTATAATGGAGTTATTATGAGGAAGACATAGCGTGATGCATATAATTTGTGTCACATCATGTTTTACGTATAGCAGACTCCTAATCACAGAATGATATTAGGGGATCGAATGATGAATTAAATATTATCCACAGAAGATGATAGGTATGTAAACATATAAACGCAATACACTGTGATAAGTACCACAATAGAAAATGTGAAAAACTTTTTTTAAAAAGATTTGAGACATAGGGAAAGATTTTTTTTCTCATGCTCCCAAAAGAAACTCTGAAATCATTTTCCAGAGAAACATATGCCTTGTGAATATTCAGTTAATGGTAATAGTGATGTTGTTGATGATGTTGAAAAAGAAGTTGATGATGATGATGTTGACAATGATGATGAAGACAGTTTACATTTATTGCATATTTACTATGTTATAGGAACACAATTTGCATATCTATTTGATCCTTACAACACTCTAGTGAGGTAGGAATGTTATTTCCATGTTGTAGGAAATCACAAGTTTACATGGATAGCTTGGGACAAAATTGAGACTTAACCCAGTTCTGTCCAATTCAAAAACCTAAGTTAACTACTATAATGCATGTTCTTTAAATAAATTAATTAAGAAATGGTAATTAGTTTCTATTTGAACTGCACTCTAGTTGAATTTAAACGGGCTTTTGTAGGTATATTGAGTACCTTGGCCTATCCCATCCCCATTTATGAATTTCCTGGCTTTGACATCACAAATGGGATTCGGGAAAACAACACTTCCCAACTCAGTATACTTCCCAACTTGTCAGGAGGTGACCACTTCCAGGTGACTCCAGATATGGGACATGTGACACACACCTAGCAAGAGAGGGCATCACTCGACCTGGTTATGGTGAGTGGCTCAGGGATGGGCATGTGACTCAACAAAGACAGTCAACCAAGATGGGACTAATCCTATAGATTTGGGTTGTGAGGTGATACAAAGGTGCTATCCCTTCCCTTCTGTACTTGAATCTGAGAGATCATAAAGCTGAAACTACTGCAGCTATCTTGCCACCACAGAGAGTGATAACAGGGTCAGTAACGGAAGAGAAGAACCAGCAAAGAGATCAAATCTTAAGAACATCATTTGAACCATGATTTCCTGCTTGCAATTTCAGTTACCTGAACTGATATATTCCCTTTTAGGTCAGTTTGGATTGTGCTTTATTTTATTTGCAACTAGAGTACCCCTGAATGATGAAGAAGGCTTACCTTTATGCTTGACAGCAATAACAATATGTATGGTTGATATATGTGTATTCTTTTATAATGTGTGTGTATATATAATATGTGTATGGCAATTGTACATGTACATGTGTATATATGTGTGTATACATGTATGTGTGTATTAACATCATATGATATAATATTATAGTGAGTTTTCATTTATTGCTGGTTTAATAATTAGTATTTTACTGATGCCATGGTAGCACCAAAGGTGGTTTTCACCCTCTCCGTCTTTACCCCCAGAGGTAACCACTAACCTAAATTTTAGGTTTATTGTATCCTTGTTTTTCTCTGAATATTATTAAAATACTACCTTATTCTTCAGAAATTGACTTTTTTGTCATGGATCATATGTTTAGTCCATAATCTATTTTCACAATTATATAGTATTCCATTGTGTGAATAGATCACAATTTATGCAAACATTCTACTGTTGATAAACTTTGGGATACATCCAGTTCCAAGCTGTTAAAAATGGGCTCTGTGAGCATTCTTGAACATGTCCTTTGGTATATATGAGTAAGAATTTCTCTCTCTATATATATACCTAGTGGAGGAACTTTGGTACTATAAAATATTCATATCTTTAACATTACCAAAATAATATCAATTTTTTTCCCCCAAAATTGGCCATGGCACTTGACTCCCATTAACAGTGAGCGAGATTCCCCATGACTTTATATCCTTGCTTATCTGGGCTATTGTCAACATTTTTAGTTTTTATTCTATCTGCAAAATATATTCCTATGATTTTTATTTTAAATTCCCTAATTGTCTTTTCATATATTTATTAACCACATGTATTACATCTTTTGTTAACTGCCTGATCATGCATTTCATACATTTTTTATCGAGTTGTTCATCTTTTAATTAATTGATTTGTAGAGTTTCATTACAGATTCTGGATTTTAATCCTTTATTGGTTCTCTGTTTTACAGAAAATTTTACCCAGTTTATAGTTTGTCCTTTCATTCTTCTCATGGTGCCTTTTGGTGAACAGTAGTTTTGCTTTTTTTTTTTAGTATATTTGGATTTATTAATTTTTCTCTTTTCTTTTGTGTATTATGCATATTAAGAAATCCTTCCTAATGCCAGGTTCATAAAACTATTCTTCCATATTAAATTCTATATATTTCAAAGTTCAACTTTCAAAAGTATCTTCTCAAACAACAGGAAATGTTTGAGGTGGAGATACAGCCTTGTATTTTTCTATATATATAAGCTATTGCCCCAGTAGCATTTATTGAAAAGTATACCTTTTCTAACTGCTCTGAAATGTTACTTCAATCATGTATAAAGTTTGAATAAAAGTAAAAGTTTATTTTTTTAGTTTTCTATACTGTTTCATTGTCTCTGTCCCACTCCATGCAAATAATATTGACTTAATTATTATACTTTTATAAAACATCTTAATATGTATAACAAGTCCCCACATATGATTCTTCTTCAGAAATTATTTCTAATATTGGCCCTTTTATTACCCATAGCTTATAACTCTTATCTAATCCCACGGAAAATTCTGTTGAAATTTTTATTGGAATTAGATTGAACTGATACAATAATTTGGAGAGGATTGACATTTTTAAATGTTGAATTTTTTTTTTTTTCATAATCATGGTGTATCTCTCCATTTATTTAGCTCCTTTACTTACTAATATTATTTACTAATAATACTTATTACCTACTAATAATTAAGTTTTGAATTTTCCTCATAGAGGTCATCTGCCTCTTTAATAAATTTTATTCACATGTAGCATACATTTTTATATATATAATATATATATATATTTGTTGATTGAAATAAGCCAGACACAAAGGACAAACATTGTATGATTTCACCTATATGAAATATCTAGAATAAGTAAATTCATAGAGACAGTAAGTAGATTAGGGATTATCAGTGTCTAGGGGAAGAGAGGAATGTGGAGTTTTGCTTAAATGGTACAAAGTTTCTGTTACGGTTCATGAAAATTCATCAGGGTGATGGTAGCACAACATTGTGACTGTAATTAATACCACTGAAGTACGTACTTTAAAAGTGCTTAAAATGGTTGGATTTTTGTCATATTTGGTATGCTTTGGTCCAATTTTCCAGTGAATCCATTTGGTTCTGGCCTTTACTTCAAGCGAAATTTTTTAAACTCCAAATTCAATTTCTTTACTTGTGATAGGAATACTTCAATTTTCTATTTCATCTTGAGTCACTTTCAGTAATTTTTTTTTTCCTCTAAGAATCTGTGCATTTTGTTTAAGTTATCCAGGTTATTGACACAAATTGCTCATTGTATTCCCTTATAATTTTTTATTTTTTAAAGTCAGCATTTTTAGTAAAGTATTTTCTCTTGATGATCTTTTGAAAAAACCAACTTTTCTTTCATTGATTTTCTCCATTTTTTACTATTTGCTCTTTATTAATTTTTGCTCTGATATTTATTATTTCCTTCCTTCTCCTTGATTTAGGTTTAGTTTGCTTTTCTTTGTTCAGTGTCTTATCCTGGTTTTTTAGGCTATTAATTTGAGATATTTCTTTTTATTTTAGGTATATACAACTATAAATCTCCCCTTAAGAACTGCTTAATTTCATCCTGTAAGTTTTGATGTGCTGCATCTTCATTTTCATTCACCTAAAAATATTTCCTTCTTTCCTTTGTAATTTTTTTCTTAGAGGTGTGTTTGTTGTTTTATTTCCACATATTTATGAATTTCCCAAATTTCCTTCTGTAATTGATTTCTAAGTTCAGTACATTGCAATTGGAGAACACTTTTTTTGTATCATTTCAACCATTTTTCATTTAATGAGGTTTGTTTTCTGATCTAACATATGCTCTATCCTGGAGAATGCTCCATGTGCAATTGAGAAGAATCTGCATTCTGCCTTTGTTGAGCAGTGTTCTATAACTGTCTGTTATGTCTAGTTTCTTTATAGTGGTATTCAAGTCTTCTCTATCTTTGTTTATTTTCTGCCTTGCTGTTCTATACATCACTGAAAGGAGAGTATTTAATCCTCCAACTGTCATTGTCATTGGCAAGTCCACAATGGCATTTATATTTTTTTAGCATTACATTTTCTAACTGTTGTGGCATAGAAATGAAGATGATTTTTATATATTCTTATATCCAGCAAATATGACAAATTAGCCTGTTACTTTTAAAAAAGTATTATTATATTAACTTGGGTTTCCTATGTAGTTAATCTTATTAATTGTGCATAATGATATTATCATTTATCCTTTTTCAATCCTATAACCTTTTTTTATTTGCTATATCTTATCACTAGAGCCTCCAGTTAATGATGTAAAGAAGAATAAATGATGTAGAAAAGTGGTAATAGTGGCCATTCTCACCTCATTTCTGATTTTAAAGAGATTACCTATAATGTCTTATCATTATATAGGTTTACTGTAGCTTTTTGTTAACTGTCCATTATTGTTTTAAGGAATTCCTTCCTTTTCTCAGTTTGTTAAGAGTTTCACTTATTTTTTTGTCATGAATGGGTATTGAATTTTACATGATGAAGTTTATACTTCTATTGCAATGTTCATAGTTTTTCTTCTTTAATATGTTAATATGATGAATTACATTTATATCTTTTCTACAATTGAATCAGACTTGCACTCTTGAGAAAAGTACTGCTGGATCATGCTTTATTATGATTTGTTTTGTCAATGTATGTTTCCGAGAGTTTTGTAGATAAATCCAAGAGTAAAATTAGCCTGCAATTTTCTTTTCCTGTGCCAACCCTTGTCTGCCTGGTTTTAGTATCAAGACAGTACTAGTCTCCTAAACTAACATGGATAGCCCTCCCTTACCCCTCATTTTAAATTTTTACTTGAAGTTACGAATGATATTAGAAGCATCTATTCCTGGAATGTTAATTAGAAAATACTTAAAAATTTTTCTAGACTTGGTTTATTAACTATCAGAAGATTTTAAAATACGTATGCATTTTTTAAAAATAATAGAACAATCAGGTTTTTCTATCTTCCTGAGACAGCTTTGGTAACTTCTAACTTGTTGGAAATTTTAAATTTACCTAAAATTTTAAATTTTTTGACATGATTTTTCATAATATGCTCTCTTGGTTTATTAAATCCTAATGCATTTTTAGCTTTATTTCTTTTTATATTCTCACAATGGTTCATTCATTTTTCTCTTTCTTTTCTGATCAATCCATACAGAAGTTTCTCTATTGGTCTTTTCAGAGAACTTAAATTAGCTTTGTCAGTCTTCATTACTGTATCTCATATTTATTCAAATCATTTCTCTTAATTTTTCTGGGTTTATTCTGTTGCTCTTAATCTAATTCTTATTAAACATTGAGCTTTTTCTCTTTTCAACTATGAACATTTAAGCTCATAAATTTATTTTGAATTAACGCTTTAAGTATAAACTTCAATTACTGGTGTGTAGCATTTCAATTATCATTCCATTATTAGAATATTTACATTTCTGGTTTGATTTTTTCTTAGACTCATGAGTTATTTAGAAATGTATAATTTTCAATTTCCAATTTTATTGGTATTTTAATTGCATTGGTCTAAGAATACTCTCTGAATGATAATGATTCTTTGAGATTTGTTGTTTCATACTTTGTGGCCCATTAAGTGGTCAACTGTTTGCTAAAACTGTATACTCTCAAACTGTTGGCTACAGGATTCTATACACACCCATTAGATCAAATTTTTAAAATCTTCTACGTCTTTAGTGATTTCTTCATTTGAGTTAACAATTGCTGAATGATATGTGGAACTCTCTTACTATGATGTTGTTCCTCAATTTGCTCTTTTAATACTGTCAATTATTATTTATATGTTATAACACTAAGTTATAAGGTTCTTATAAACCTGCAATTGTCATATTTAACTCTGTTAAACTGAAACTTTATTCTTACATGGAGATGCTCTATTTATAGCAATGCCTTCTCATTTTACCTCTATTTATTATCTATATCTATATAGCTACACTTTCCTTATTTTGGTTAATAAAATGCCTAGAAAACATACCATCATTTTTCATTTACTCTTTCTCTGTTCATTTGATCTAGTGTTTCTCTTAAAAGCAACATGTAACTGAATAAAGTTTAATTTATCTAGCATGGCAAATTTTAGATTTTAACTATCATGATTATTCTGTTTATATTTATTTAGAATGATTATAATATATTTGAGTTTTTCTAGCATCTGATTTTGTGTTTGTTTTATCCACACTTTTAGATATTCATTTTACTATTTCTTACTTTGTAACCAAGTAAACCTCTTTTATAAAAGCCAATCCATTTCTGGTACTTTGTATAATGGCAGCATTAGCAAACTGGAACACTTTCCATCATAACAGTGGAAAAAAGACAATCTTAAGTGCCATTGTCATTTACAGGGAGATATTTTTCCTAGTCTACCCTTTCCCTGAGTTTGTTTGCTTTTGGGTATCCAGGCTTTTGGCAAAGGTCTCTATTCCCATTCCCATTTCCAGCAGGTCCAAGCCTTCTTTCACCTGTTTGATGATTAAGAGTCAAAGTTCTAGATCACTGTTCTTGGCTAATAACTGAGGGCAGTTAGCTTCCTTGCCCACTTACCATTCTGCATTAGCTTTTGTCTTTGGGTCTTGGCTTCTGAGAAATTCTCCTCTTTTCTTGTGATATTAGCTATGTAATAAGAAGGATATTTAAAACAGGAACACTTTTAAGTATTTAGTACCTAATGAGTTTTGATAATATTTGGAATTTCATATTGCTGAATAAAGAAGCCAACTCAATAGTTTTTAACTTCATTTTAGCTGTGAAATTCTAGCTGTTGAAAGGTGTAAACAAATAGAATAAAAGAAAATTTATTCTGTTTCTTATGGGATTGGGAGTCCTACACTTTCACTTCCATTTTTTTCAGGAAAAAATGTTACTAAATTTCAAAATATCATATTACAAAGAGATTTTGTAAAATATCCCATTTTGAAGTGTGTGACTGCCTGTCTTCAACTGCAAATTTCACGGTTGTACCACGCCATCATATTGCCATGAGCCTGTATAGATGGACAGAGAGTGTTAGCAAATCTTGTCTGTCAGTTTGAAGGAAAAAGTCAATTCCACTTTGAGGAGGCATATTTTACAGGATATCTGAAAGTAATCACCATATTGCAAGGGATTGAGACACTCACCCACACTCCAATAGTATACGGATATTTGCTTCCTGCAATGTCAATAGTCTTCCATGCCAAAGAAACAATGACATGGATATCAGGATTTACCTGCATTTTATAACCACTGAATCAATATCAAAAGTTGAGGTTAAAAATTCTGCTGCTTCTTTGGAATGAGAATGAGCCATGTTTTACAGTAATGCCAATAAGATGAGCAAAAGAGCAAATGCTGAGAGTTTTTATTTAGAAGCTTGATCCTCAATGGGGTGTGCATAAGATATCAAGTATTAAGAATTGCTGCAGTTGTAAGAAAATCTGGTTGGCATGACAGAAGTGTCTGCTACTCCCAAGACGGCTGCTGTTTCTTGCATACTGTACACTCAAGAACAGTCTGTTCTGCTTAGCATGTAAATGTCCATTTTTTTTTATTAAATTCAGTTTTATTGAAATACATTCACACACCATACAATCATCCATGATATACAATCCACTGTCCACAGTATGATAACATAGTATACGTTCATCACCACAAACTATCTCTGAACATTTTCCTTACATCAGAAAGAACCAGAACAAGAATAAAAAATAAAAGTGAAAAAAGAACACCCAAATCATCCCCCATCCCACCCCATTTGTCCTTTAGTTTTTATCCCCATTCCTCCACTCATCCATACACTAGATAAAGGGGGTGTGATCCACAAGGTCTTCACAATCACACTGTCACCCCTTGTAATCTACATTATTATATAACTGTCTTCAGGAGTCCAGACTGCTGGGTTGGAGTTTGGTAGTTTCAGGTATTTACTTCTAGCTATTCCAATACATTAAAGCTTAAGAGGTGCTATCTATATAGTGCATAAGAATGTCCACCAGAGTGACCTCTCGACTCCATTTGGAATCTCTCAGCCACTGAAATTATTTCGTCTCATTTTGCATCCCCCTTTTGGTCAAGAAGATACTCTCAGTCCCATGATGTCGGGTCCACATTCATCCCCGGGAGTCATACTCTGTGTTGTCAGGGAGGTTTACACCCCTGGGAGTCAGGTCCCACGTAGGGGGAAGGGCAGCGAGTTCACCTGTTGAGATGGCTCAGTTAGAGAGAGGGCCACATCTGAGCAACAAAGAGGTACTCAGGGGGAGACTCTTAGGCACCATTACCTACAACTTTAGACTCTCCTTTGTGGTAATGAGCTTCATAAGGGCAAGTCCCATGCTCGAGGGCTCAGCACATCAAACTGCCAGTCCCAATGTTTGTGACAACATCAACACCAGTCCAGGTGAGGATGTCCAACACATCTGCACCTTCCTCCAGATCCTCGGGGCTGGGGAGGGGGAGGCTGTAAATATATTTTTTATTATCTGCCCAAATTACTCTAGGATGTGTCACTATTTCACTCCAGCCTATACTAACCTACCGTATCTCATTTCCTATTCAAAGTTCCATGCAATTGTGGTGTTAGAACAAATCGACTGTAGAGTTGTACCGTTTAGAAAATTTAGATCCTGTACCAAATAGATATCTATTCCCTTGGTCTCATATGCAAGTTGAAGTTTTAAAACACAATCAGTTTCAACCTTTATCCTTTGGCCTGGCTTGCCCTGGTCTTAACCAGACCTCCTTCATTCATATCACTAATTGAAGTCTGGGCTCTTTTTCAGCTTTTTTTTTTTTTTTTTTGACAGTGGCTGTATGCGCTAATACTGACATTCATATCTGCCGAGCTCTAGCTCTGAGTTTCAGGTGTCTCAGGGATATGCATTGTTCCAGAGACCAATCAGGTTATACGCTAGGGGATCAGCATCTCAAAGTTTAGAGACAGGCCTTACAATTCAGGGATAGAGTTAACTGCTGTAAGAGCTTACAATCTAGGGATTATTACAATTATTGTGTCCATGTTAGGCTATGTTCTAAGATTCAATTCTGAGTTTACACATTGTAGTTAGTCCATATTGGTGAAGCATCATCCCTCTCGCCATGTTTTCTCCAATACTTTTACTCCTATATATATATTTTCCTACAATTTTATAGAGTTATATTCACATACCATACATTTATCCACAGTGTACAATCAGTTGTTCATGGCATCATCATAAAGTTGTACATTTATCACAATCAGCACTTGAACATACTGATTACTACAAGAAAAAAAATTTTTTTTTCTAGCAATAAGAAAAAATGATAAAAAGAAAAATAACATGTCATACAATACAATATACTACTAAGGACAGCAAATTACACCACTACCAAGAATCCCATATGACTCCCCTATATCCCCCTCTCATATACATTTAGCATTGGCATATTGCCTTTGTTACATTTAATGGAGTTATATTACAATGTTACTGTTGACCATAGACTCCAGTTTTCTTTGATTATGTTTTTTCCTGAATACCATCCCTTTTTCAAATTTCTACATGGTTGACATTCATTTGGTTTCCCACATGCAAAAACATTTTTATATTTGTATATTTAGTAACAGTCATTGGCCACTCCAGTTTTTGCCACGTTATACAGTCCCAGTCTTTATTATCTATCGTTACCTCTGGTGTCATACATTCTCCTATCCCACCTCTTTCAGCTTTACTCGCAGACATCTTTGTTCAGTGTACTTACAATACCATGCTACCATCACACAGTATTATGCTATCTATTTCTGGATCTATGCAATCAATCCTAAACATTGTGTAGTCCTTCAGCATCAAATGGCTGATCTCTGCCCTCTTTCTATCTCCTGGTCGCCTGTGTTGTCAGCTTTTAACTCCCAAAGTTTGTTCATTAATGTCTGTTGATATTAGTGAGACCATACAGAATCTGTCCTTTTGTTTCTGGCTAACTTCACTCAACATAATGTCCTCAAGGTTCATCTACATTATTACATGATCCATGTCTTTGTTCTGTCTTACAGCTGCATAATGTTCCATCATGTGTACATACCACAGTTTGTTTATCCACTCGTCCTTTGATGGACCTTTGGGCTGTTTCCATCTCTTGGCAATTGTGAATAATGCTGCAATAAACATTGGTTTACAAATGTCTGTTTGTGTCTTAAGTTTCAGTTCCTCTGAGTATATACCCAGCAATGGAATAGCTGGGCCATATGGCAAATCTATATTTAGCTTCCTGAGGAACCACCATACTGTCTTCCAGAGTGGTTGCACCATTCTACATTCCCACCAACAATGAATAAGTGTGCCTCTTTCTCCACATCCTCTCCAGCACTTGTCATTTTCTGTTTTTTGGATAATGGCCATTCTGGTAGGTGTGAGATGATATCTCATTGTGGTTTTGATTTGCATTTCCTTAATAGCCAGTGAAGTTGAGCATTTTTTCATATGCTTTTGAGCCATTTGTATTTCCTCTTCAGAAAAATGTCTGTTCATGTCTTTTGCCCATTTTTTAATTGGATTGTTTGTCTTTCTGTTATTGAGATGCAGGATTCCTTTATGTATTCGGGATATTAAACCCTTATCTGATATGTGGTTTCCAAATATCATCTCCCATTGTGTAGGTTGCCTTTTAACTTTTCTGACAAAGTCCTTTGATGTACAAAAGTGTTTAATTTTGAGAAGAGCCCATTTGTCTATTTGTTCTTTGGTTGCTCGTGCCTTGGGTGTGAGGTCTAAGAAACCACCTCCTTTCACAAGATCTTTAAGATATTGCCCTACATTTTCTTCTAAGAGTCTTATGGTCTTGGTGCTAATGTTTAGGTCTTTGATCCACTTTGAGTTAATTTTGGTATAAGGTGTGAGATGGACATCCTCTTTCATTCTTTTGGAAATGGATATCCAGTTCTCCAAACACCATTTATTGAACAGGCTGCTCTTTCCCAGTTGCTTCGGCTTCACTGCCTGATCAAAGATCAATTGTCCATAGATGTGAGGGTCTACTTCTGAACACTCAATTCGATTCCATTGATCAGTATATCTGTCCTTATGCCAGTGCCATGCTGTTTTGAGCACTGTAGCTTTGTAATATGCTTCAAAGTCAGGTATTGTGAGACCTCCCACTTCATTCCTCTTTCTCAAGACATTTTTGGCTATTCGGGGCACCTTACCCTTCCAAATAAATTTAGTTATTGGTTTTTCTATTTCTGTAAAGTAAGTTGTTGGGATTTGAATTGGTATTGCATTGAATCTGTAAATCAGTTTAGGTAAAATTGCCATCTTAACTATATTTAGTCTTCCAATCCATGAACATGGCATGTTCTTCTATTTTTTCAGGTCTTGTTCAATTTCTTTTAGCAGTTTCTTATAGTTTTCTATGTAAAGGTCTTTTGTGTCCTTGGTTAAGTTTATGCCTAAATACTTGATTCTTTTGGTTGCTATTGTAAATGGGATTTTTTTCTTGATTTCCTCCTCTTGTTGCACATTACTTGTGTATAGGAACACTACAGATTTTTGTGTGTTGATCTTGTAGCCTGCTACTTTGCTGTATTCATTGACTAGTTCTAGCAGCTTTGCTGTAGGTTTTTCTGGATTTCCTACATATAGAATCATGTCATCTGCAAATAGTGAAAGTTTTACTTCTTCCTCTCCAATTTGGATGCCTTTTATTTCTTTTTCTTACCTAACTGCTCTAGCTAGAACTTCCAGCACAATGTTGAATAACAATGGTGATAGTGGGCATCCCTGTCTTGTTCCTGATCTTAGAGGAAAAGCTTTCAGTCTCTCCCCATTGAGTGTGATGTTAGCTGTGGGTTTTTCATATATTGCCTTTATCATATTGAAAAAGTTCCCTTCTATTCCTATCCTTTGAAGTGTTTTCATCAGGAAAGGATGTTGAATTTTGTCAAATGCCTTTTCTGCATCAATCGAGATGATCATGTGGTTCTTCTGCTTTGATTTATTGATGTGGTGTATTACATTAATTGATTTTCTTGTGTTGAACCAGCCTTGCATACCTGGAATAAATCCCACCTGGTCGTGGTGTATAATTCTTTTAATGTGCTGCTGAATTCGATTTGCCAGTATTTTGTTGAGGATTTTTATGTCTATATTCATTAAGGAAATTGGTCTATAATTTTCTTTTTTTGTAGTATCTTTGCCTGGTTTTGGTATTAGGGTGCTGATGGCTTCATAGAAAGAGTTAGGTAGCTTTCCCTCTTCTTCAATTTTTTTGAAGAGATTGAGCAGGATTGGTACTAATTCGTTCTTGAATGCTTGGTAGAATTCACATGTGAAACCATCTGGTCCTGGGCTTTTCCTTTTTGGGAGCTTTTTGATGACTGACTCAATCTCTTTACTTGTGATTGGTTTGTTGTGGTCATCTATTTCTTCTTGAGTTAATGTTGGTTGTTTATGCTTTTCTAGGAAGTTGTCCATTTCATCTAAGTTGTCTAGTTTATTAGCATATAGTTGCTCATAGTATCTTCTCATTATCTCCTTAATTTCTGCAGGGTCGGTAGTTATATTTCCTTTTCCATTTCTGATTGAATTTATTTGCATCTGCTCTCTCTTTTTTTTTTGTTAGCCTAGCCAGTGGTCCATCGATTTTATTGATTTTCTCAAAGAACCAACTTCTGGTTTTGTTGATTCTCTCCATTGTTTTCCTGTTCTCAATTGCATTTATTTCTGCTCTAATCTTTGTTATTTCTTCCCTTCTGCTTGCTTTGGGGTTAGTTTGCTGTTCTTTCTCTAATTCCTCCAGGTGAGCAGTTAACTCTCCAATTTTTGCTCTCTCTTCTCTTTTAATATAGGCATTTAGGGCAATAAATTTCCCTCTCAGTACTGCCTTTGCTGCATCCCATAAGTTTTGATAAGTTGTGTTTTCATTGTCATTTGCCTCGAGGTATTTACTAATTTCTCTTGTAATTTCTTCCTTTACCCACTGGTTTTCTAAGAGGGTGTTGTTTAGCCTCCATGTGTTTGTGAATTTTATGACCTTCTGCCTTTTATTTATTCCCAACTTCATTCCATTGTGGTCTGAGAAAGTGTTTGGTATAATATCAATATTTTTAAATTTGTTGAGACTTGCTTTGTGACCCAACATATGGTCTATCCTAGAGAATGTTCCATGAGCACTTGAGAAAAAAGTGTATCCTGCTGTTGTTGGATGTAGTGTTCTATAAATGTCTGTTAAGTCTAGTTCATTTATCATACAATTCAATATCTCTGTTTCTTTAGTGATCCTCTGTCTAGATGTTCTATCCATTGATGAGAGTGGTGTGTTGAAGTCTCCAACTATTATTGTAGAGGTATCTATTTCTCCTTTCAGTGATCGCAGTGTTTGCCTCACGAATTTTGGGGCATTCTGGTTTGGTGCATAAATATTTATGACTGTTATGTTTTCTTGATGAATTGACCCTTTTATTAATATATAGTGTCCTTCTTTGTCTCTTTTAATTGTTTTGCTTTTGAAGTCTAATTTGTCCGATATTAATATAGCTACTCCCGCTTTTTTCTGGTTGTTGTTTGCATGAAATATCTTTTTCCAACCTTTCACTTTCAGTCTATGTTTGTCCTTGTGTCTAAAGTGAGTTTCTTGTAGACAGCATATAGATGGGTCCTGTTTTTTAATCCATTCTGCCAGTCTGTGTCTTTTTATTGGGGAGTTTAATCCATTTACATTTAGTGTTATTACTGTAAGGGCAGTACTTTCTACTACCATTTTGTTTTTTGGAATTTATATGTCATATCTTATTTTTTCCTCTCCTTTTACCTTTCCTGATAATCTTCATTTCTGCACTCTTCTCCAACTCTCTCTCTCCTGTCTTTTCCTATCAGCCTGTAGCACTCCCTTTAGTATTTCTTGTAGTGCTGGTCTCTTATTCACAAACTCTCTCAGTGTCTGTTTGTCTGAAAATGTTTTAATCTCGCCCTCATTTTTTAAGGAAAGTTTTGCTGGATATAGAATTCTTGGTTGGCAGTTTTTCTCTTTCAGTATCTTAAATATATCATGCCACTGTCTTCTTGCCTCCATGGTTTCTGCAGAGAAATCTGTACATAGTCTTATTGACCTTCCCTTGTATGTGATGGATTGCTTTTCTCTTGCTGCTTTCAGAATCCTCTCTTTGTCTTTGACATTGGACAATCTGACCAGTAAGTGTCTTGGAGTAGGTCTATTGGGATCTATTCTATTTGGGGTACGTTGTACTTCTTGAATCTCTAATTTTCTGCCTTTTATAAGAGTTGGGAAATTTTCAGTGAATATGTCTTCTATTACTCTTTCTGCCCCTTTTCCCCTCTCTTCTCCTTCTGGGATACCCATAACACGTATATTTGTGCGTTTCATGTTGTCACTCAGCTCCCTAAGACCCTGCTCATATTTTCCCATTTTTTCACCATCGGTTCTTTTGTGTGTATGAATTTGAATGACCTGTCTTGCAGTTCACTGATCCTTTCTTCTGCCTGTTCAAATCTACTGTTGTGTCCCTCCATTGTGTTTTTCATCTCCTCCATTGTGGCCTTCATTCCCATGAGTTCTGCCATTTGTTTTTTTAAGTTTATGAATTCTTCTTTATGGTCATCCAGTGTCTTCTTTATATCCTTCAACTCTTTTGCTATATTTTCCTTCATTTCATCAAATTTATTTAGCATTAGTTGCCTCCACTCCTGTGTCTCAGCTGAGCTATTAGTTTGTTCCTTTGGCTGGTCCATGTTTTCGTGTTTCCTGGTATGGCTTGTTATCTTAAGTTGTCTAGGCATCTGATTTTTTTGATTCGTTTATTTCTGAGCTTGTTTCCTGTCTTTTACCTAGTGGTTTTCTTGTTGGTTGGCTTTGTTCTCTGGCCTCTGTTATTCAGTTCAACTTATTCTAGACCTCTAACTTAGGTTCTATTTAGTTGATCAGAATTTTTCCCCTCTTGTTTTTTCTGTTTCTTGCTCTGCCTCTATGTAACCTTTTTGTGAGTGGGTCTCCTCAGATATGGTGGACCCTAGTCAGATTTTCCCAGTCTAGTGAGGCCCAGGTCTCATTGGGAGGGTATGGAGTTTTCCTGAGAATGAGACCCTCCTGTGAGGCCTTTAGAATTGGTGCTTTTCCTCTTGTGTCCAGCAGGTGGTGCTGGCCAGCCCACAGCTCCCCCACCAGTGTAAGGAGGTATGGAGCCTTTAGTTCTCCTGGTGACTCTGATCCTGTCAGGGGCATGGCTGACTGAAGCCAGAATCTGAATTCCAGCCCCTGGGGTCTGAGTTCCCAGAAGGAGGACTGCCAGCTGAGCTGGACCTCCCTCCACTCTCCCAATCCTCAGAACTCCAGTTGTCTCTCAGGGGCACTATTCCCTTCTCCCCTCTCCTCTTTGGGGCCTCTCCAGGTAGATTCCTTGGTCAGCCTGAGTTGCCAATTAAAGATGGGGGTGGAGTCCTTCAGTAGTGAATATGGAATTCAAAGACACTGTGGGTACTCTGTCTCCCCCAAGCCCAGCCTAGTCCCTCAACCTGGGCTTTCCGATAGAAAATAACCACATATATTACTTTTAGATTTAAAAAAAAAAAAAAAAAGTAGAAAAGAAATCAAGAAAAAGAAAAAAGGAAAAAAAAAAAAAAAAAAAAAGAGTCTCTTTTAAAAGTCTTTCCCCAGCCTGGAAGTTTTGTCAGTGTCAGAACAGAGCATTTAAAGATATGCTTTGGGCTATTGTCTGATAATTACTCTCCAACTGCTTCAGTTCCACCCCTGCTGGGGGCTATTGAAATGCAAAAAGATAAGGGATCAGTGAGAAGCCAGAAGGGACAAAATGTAGGGGAAAAAAATGGCTTTTTTGGAGTCTGGGAATGGGTGCCTGCTTTTACGTGCCCCTACTTCTCGGAGCCCAGCCCTTCTTTAGAACCCCAGCTCCCAAAGTTAGTTAATTTGTTAATTAATTCTGTAGTTGAGGCTGGGTTGAGCCTCCCTTCTTGCCCTCAGCAGAATGCTGTTTTTTGTTTTTTTTTTTCCCCCCTTCAGGGAGCCGGCAGCAAGACAGTCTGTGAGGTCTGGGTGGGGAGGGGCACCAGACCCCTGGTCCG
Organism: Choloepus didactylus; assembly: GCF_015220235.1. NCBI lineage: Eukaryota > Metazoa > Chordata > Mammalia > Pilosa > Megalonychidae > Choloepus > Choloepus didactylus. Next base: position 23,964,962 of record NC_051309.1, read on the forward strand.
GGGAACTTACAATGTTCACTGCGATCTCAGCTTTTCCTCCAATTCCAAACTTGTGTCCAATGTGTGACTGGTTACGGAGACCCCGAAAACACTGTTTCGTATAGTTCTTGGGTAATTGCCAGCTGCTCTCAGGTGTGTACTGAAACTTCTAAAGCACTTGAGATAGTTCAGGCAGAAGGTGACATCTGGTCCCGGTCCACGGTGATCCCTGAGCTCACAAAAGGGCCTACGCTCTCCTCAGGTGAGGCCCGCAGCAAAAGAAAAATGTCCATTTTTAATAGCAAAAGTAAGGCCAGTATCTTTTAGGGTCCCATTGAATCCTCCAGTCTGATTTTACAACTCACTTAATGATTACCAAGGTTTAAAAAGATGGATGGCTAAAGTGGAAAAAAAAAAAATAGTGAGTCTTTCCAGAAGAATAACTTGGCAACTTCAGGGAAAATTTCCAAGACAGTAAATGTAGTTTTTATTAATTTTTTCTGTTGGACTCATTTTCCTTTCCATAGGCTCTTGGATGTTGATGCTTCCTAATGTTGCCTTTTGATTACTGAAATTAATTCTTAGATTCTCTATCCCAGCATGTCCTACCTTCTTTCACTCTCAGTTGTTTTTTCTTTAATAACTGTTTCTTAATTTCAACAATGACTTCAGTGGGAGGGTTGACTAAATTAAAAGTTGATCTAAATGAATTTTCTCAAGAGAAATTAAATAATATAAGAAATATATCACAGGAATTTAAAAAACCATAGCATTTATCTGATATATCTTATAATATTAAGAATAAACAGGTCATAGAGACATAAAATATATTTTTACTACTGTAATAGTTACTGACAATACATGATTGAATTAGGAATGGGAACGATCTTAACTAACAACCATTAACTCTGTTTTAATCCATCTTCTCCATTATTAGAATCCATGCCTAAAATTTGTTCATAATATTCAGCTATATTCCAAATTTAACATTTCTTTATATCCTCATAGTGTTGTCACATACACCCAGTACTGAATTGTCTCAATCATGTGTCTTCCCATGAGATGCTTACAGCAGATATACATTTGAATCCTTGACCATATTCAATGCTTGTGAATACCTCTATTCTGAATTCAGTGAGGACTTTCCCTGTCCCTTCTTTTCAAGGCTCTCCCTTGATACTAACTGATGTGTTCAAGTCCTGGGTTGACTTAAAAGTAAAATAGAGGAAACAAGAAGCAAAAACAAATAAAACACCAAGTGGGAAACATTCACTGAGTATCGTCAACTCACCTCAGAATTGCATGGCTTCACACTGTCCCTCCCTTGACCATCTCATAGTGTTAGTTTCTTGGTGGCATTTATCATTATATGAGCTTGCATTTTTCATGTGCTTGCTTGTTTGTGGTCTGTGAACTCCTGCTAGAATGGAAGGTCCATAAGAGTGGGAGCCATGTCTGTTTTCTTTACTTTCAGAAACACCTACATCCCCAACAGAGCCCATCACGGGGCAGGCTTCCAAAGATCTTTGTTGAATGACTGAATAGCCTGGGGAAGATGGATCTGGGTCAGGAACTGACTTTAAACAATTCCTTGAAATATGAGAGACTTGGCAGTGATGCTGAACTGCACGGCCAATGGAAGATCCCAAACACTTTCATGTGCAGTTTAAGCAATTTTATTTGAAAATTAGTGAATGTACATTTTAAAAGTTGTTGATATTTCTGTCACTTTTCTCTACAAATGTAAATAATTAGGCAGGAAATGAAAGTGGCTGTATTTACTTAATGATTTCAGGATTTGTAGGTACATTGTATGAAAATCATAAACATAAAAGGATCTCTCACCTCTTTTAAATTATGTTTGAGTAATTGGCATTCAGGCTAAGTCTTTAAGTAAATGGAAAGAATAGAAGTAAAAGGACTGAAAAGTAAAAAGCAAAATGTAATTATACACACACACTCATAACCACAAATAGTTCCTCCGTAATCTCCACATTCCACCTGTTTTTCTTGCAATGTAGAATTTTAGAACTGTATATGCATGCTGCCTTAAATATGATGATGATGATGCTATTGATAATAGTGATAGTATAATTAGAATATGTACATTATTTTTCATTTATATTGGTTTATATTAGGTACCTTATAACCATTTTACAGGAAAAGTAATAGATTCAGGGAAGTTTGCCTTCATCACATGTTGTAAAGTCAATTGTTAGAACTTCACAAGCCACATGCTTTCTATTTTAAAGCCTCTTAATGTAAAGTCTAGAAATATGGTCTGTTACATATTGTCAATTTGTTACATGTTGCCTTGCATATAGGTGACCTTCAAATAAATAGTAAGCAGCAAAAGCATTTTGTTTTAATTATGGAGACCATGTATCTTTTGCTTTAGTTGTAGCATAAGTATTTAATAATCTACTTGATTCTATTGAAAATTATACTATGATTAAAGCAGAACATCAAAGAGAATAAGTTCATTTTTAGAATTCCTTTAGAAAATACTGTAGAAAGCAAGAGCAACAATACAGGCCACATAACCTAAAATACTTTGCAGATGTTAGTACAATCACAAAAATTTAAATAGAGCATAGTTGGTTAACTTCAGCCATTTTAATAACTCTACTGAAAGTTAGAATTAATAAAGTTAGCATTAATAATTTCTGAAGTTCATCTTGGCCCTCTTCTCTCTGCCATCACTGAATTATCTCATTTGCTTTCATGATTCCCATGATCCCCTAGTAGCTGGTGTTAATGGTTAATTTCATGTGTCACCTTGACTAGGTTATGATGGCCTGTTGTTTGGTTATACACTGGTCTAGATGTTGGTGTAGAGGTATTTTGTCAATGAGTTTGGCATCTATAATCAATTGACTTTAAGTAAAGGAGATTGCCCTTGATAATGTGGGTGGGCCCCATCTGATCAGTTGAAGGCATTAAGAGCTGAGGTTTCCAGAGAAGAAATTCTGCCTCAAGACTAGAGCATCAACCCCTCTTAGAATTTCCAGCCTGCCAGCCTGCCCCATGGATCTTGGACCTTCCAGCTCCCTCAATTGTGTGAGCCAATTCCATAAAAACAAATCTCTTTAAATATATATTTAAATACACACACAGGCACACACACACAAATCCTATTGGTTCTATTTCTCTGGAGAATTCTGACTGGTAAATCTGATGACTCCTCAGTTGTTATCTTTAGCCCAGCTCTCCCTCCCAGTTGCAGGCCCGTATACCAATTTATTTTGGCTGTTTCCACCTAAAGGAGGACATTAAACAAGTTTTTTTTTCAGGCCTGACAAAATTTTTAGACCAGCAAAGCTCACCAAGTGCTAGAAAGAAAAAAAAAATCTAAAACTAACAAAAGAAGAACACAGACTTTGCAAAAAGCAACACGAATCAGACTGACATTAACAATGGAGAGAAAACTCAGAGCAAGGGAGCAACACCCCAAAATTCTGTGGAAAAAAAAAATATGTTGACTTTTGTTGTCTGCACCCAGCAGAAACAACATTCAAGTGTGAGGGCAAGACAAAGAATATGAAAGAAAGAAACTTTCCAGCTACAGATGTTTTCTTAAAGAATTTTTTTAGGATATATTTGCACAAAAATAAAATCAAGAAAAAGGGAAATATAGGATTCAAAAACAGTCCCAAATAAGACATCTGTAAAATTTATGACTGTCTAAATGATCACTAATACAATGGCTTTAAAGCTAAAGACAATTGTTAAAGAATGATTTATAAAAGTGTGGGGACACAGTGTGAAATTATAACAAAATGACAGTAAAAGTCCAGGATCTCAACAACAGTGGGGATGACACGAGATAGAAGAGAGAAATAACAGCAAGCAAAGAAATTTGTCTTGGTTTGAAGAAGGAACTGAAGTACTTTTAAATACTGTGAATGTGTTAATATTTATAATAATGATAACAAAAACAGCAAACCCTTATAACACATGCACTATATTAAGCACTGAGTTGTATATGAATTAACAAATTTGATCTTCCCAACACACCCCTGAGTTGGTCCTTGCCTACCTTAAAACCTCATCTCCTCTTCTTTCAACTTTCTTTCCTCACCGCATTCTGAGCCCACTGAGATTTTTGTTCCCCAGCTTTGCCTGTACTCGCAGTTCTCTCTGCCTAAGTGCTCTTGCCCTGGCACTCCCCTTAGCTGGTTCCTACTCATCATTCAGGCCTCGGTCAAAGGTAAGTTGTTCAGGGAATCCCCCCCACCTGATCTAAAGTGACTCCCGATTATGCGCTATTAGTTTGCCTTAACTGATTCCTCCTCAGTACTCCAAATATTTGATATTATTATGTTTGCTAAAGTCATATACAATTGCTCATGAAGTCATTGATTTTACACTATAATTGCCTCTTAAATAAATCCCCTCACCTACTATCATCTACACCTTTAGGAATCTGGTAAGTCTTAGAAAGTCTTAGACAATGAGCAGTTTGGGGGCTTTAAATGGGGTGACTAGTGGTAATTGGTGAGTCCATGCCTGGAGAATTTTTCTATCTATAGTGAAGATGAGCGATTAAGATGATGGAATTACGTGAGTGAGGCAGGAGAGGAGGTGAGCACAGTAATTCCTATAGGACCACAAGGGCCACCATAAACTTGGATTTTACTCAGAGTGAAAGAAAAGAAGCCAGTTGAGAGTTTGAAGCTGTGTCACAATCTGACTTATTTAAATTTTTTGTTTTGGTTGTTTTTGTTTTGTCCTGTGTGTGTGTGTTAGAATACACAAAGGAGAAAAGCAAAGTTATAAAGAAATAGTATTTAGGAATTTAATATCAATAACCCAGGCAAATTATAATGAAACCTAAAACCAAGGTAGAGGCATAGTTGTTGGTGACAATGTGGTACAAAATAGTCAGATTCAAGGTATAATTTGAAGATTGATTAACATGATTTCCTGATTGAGTCATTGAATCGGCATATACTAATTGAATTCATATAATGGGCTAGATATTATGTTAGGTACTTGAGATAGAACAGTGAATACAACAGACAAGTATTCTCGCCTTCATAGAACTTAAAATTTAATGATTAGATACAGAAATTAAAGAGTGAACAAAACAAAGTATAAAGTATAAAGTAAACTTAAAGACAAAGTATATGGTATGTTAGAAGATGTTAAGTGCTTTGGGAAAAGAAAAGGAAAAAGTTCAACAGTGTAAGTTAAAGTAATAAATGGTCAGGATGGACCCCAGTGAGTAGGTGACATTTGAGCAAAAAGGGAATACACCAAACAGGTATTTGGGTGAAGAGTTCTCTAGGCAAAGACCCTAGAGTAATTTCATTCATGGAGGTATGGTGGTTTGGAGCTTTACGTACCCCAGAAAAGCACGTTCTTAAGTGTAATCCATTCTGGTGGGTGTGAACCCATTGTAAGTAGGACCCTTTGATGAGGTTACTTCAGTTGAAGTATAGCCGGGGATGGGTATTAATCCTATTACTGTAATCCTTTATAAGCAGAATGAAACTCAGATAGATAATGGAGAAAACCACAGGAAGCAAGAAGCTGAGGGTCAATGGGACCCTGAAGAAAAGGGAAAGGCCAGGAGAGGCCAGAATGTGCTCTGCCATGTGATGGAGGAGCCACGGACCAAGGATCACCAGCAGCCAGCCCTCGCATGCCAGGCTTCAGGAAAGAAACATTGCCTTGATGACGTCTTGATTTTGAAACTATGAGCTGATAAATTCACATTGTTTAAGCCAACCATTGCATGGTATTTGATTTAACAGTCAAAGAAACTGAAACAAGGGCTTAAGGAACAGCAAGAAGGCCAGCATGGCTGCAATAGAATAGGTAAGGACATGGTCTTAGGAAAGAACATCAGAAAGGTAACAGGGTATAGACCATTCTGGGCCTTGTAAGCCATCATAAGGACTTGGGTTAATGAGGAGCCATTGCAGGTTTTATGCAGAGGGAGAAAAATCTAACTTTTGCTTCAATTGGATCACTCAAGTCTAAGTATTGAGAATAGGCTCTGGGTGGCAAGGCTTGAAGTAAGTAGATCTGCCATGAGGTGTGAGAAAAAGGGAGGGGTCAAGGACAAAATTGCCATTTACAGATATAGAAAACCTGGGAAAGACATTGTGTATGAGAGAGCTGGTGGGAAGTTCAGGTTCTCAATATTGGACATATTGAGATTGAAATGACTATTAGAGGAGCACTCCATGCTCAGCTTAGACAGCCATCTCTATACTCTTATTTGGGGACCACCGTATTCTGAGGAAAATGCATTCTCTAATTCTCTGTATATATACCATATATATCCTCCCCTTAAATCACCTTCAAATATACACCTCAGTGCTGTCAGTTGCATTCACAATATTGTGCCACCATCCATTACCACCATCACAGCATCCATTACCAAAACATTTCCATGATTCCAAATTTTTAAAAGCCTTTGCATAATTTTCATTTTCAATAAAGTGAATCATCTTTTACACAACCATGGCATCCTTACAATGAGTGTGTCTATGTATGTTCAGCAATTATGTTTGGCTAAATGAGTAAACTTAAATCTTTAGTGAAATGTTAGCAAGCCTTGCTTGCTAAAGTTCCATAGATACATTCTCTAAAAGCTTTTATGTAAAATGAACTGTGATGATTTGAATCCCCATATAATAGCCCCCAGGTCAGTCCCTCAATCCCTTTGAAATTTGGGGGTTGGAGAATAAAGGCACTATTCCATTTCTTCAACCTAAAGATTTATAAAATGAATATAGAGTGAATTTTACACTAAAGATTATTATTAAGAGCCAACGTTCGTATCCATGTATCCTCAATTTTGCAGGTAAAATTGAATTTGACCTTTAACTAAAGATCAATTCCGCTGGGTAACCAATTTGGACTGATTCCACTAGAGATCACCTCAGAGTATTCTGGCATTGTAAATGGCCATTAAAAGCCATCAGAGCTATAATTCTTTTGGAAACAGATAGTTATGTGAGAGTCATATGATGGTTATTGCTTTATGATTTAGATATTATTTAATGAACAGTTGGAAATATCTATCAAGTCTACCTTGACAAAAGAGGACAGAGAGGACCTCCATCTGAGCCAAGACTACTTGGGAAAAATGCTGTAATTTCTGAAACCATACCCTTCAAACTGACAATAATAGCACATTACACATTTGCTTTACATCTTTCACTTAAAATTATCAAAATATTTTGCAGTGCTTGACTTTGGTCTTATGTGTTAACCAGAGGCACAGCTATACATCATTAAAGTTGCCCACCACCGCCATCAAAGTTTATTCCACATCAACGGTTTTAACCTGTTTTGTGCCATGGACCATTTTAATCATCTTTTGAAACCTATGGATGTCATCTCAGAATAGTTTTAAATAGACCCAAAAGTAAGAACCATATTGAAATATGCTGTATTCTTTCAAATGTGCCCACTTTTTTCATTTTGCCTGAACATTGCACCTCTTCACAGACTTGTAAGCATTTTTGCAATAAGAATAGCATTATTTTATTAGTTACTTACCACTGGGATGTCAAATCTTTACTTCTACATTGTTCATAAAGTATCACAAAATTACTTTAATTATGAATGTCTCATAACTGTACTGGTGTTAACATAACTGGTATAAGCAAACAACTCTTTGATTATTTATTTATTTATGGTGTTGATTCAAGTATCTAAAAATAATGTTACTGATAGTTTGCAGTTCCTATAATACACAATTATTTTTATACCTTCTCAAAATATGTGCATGTGTATGTTTGCTTGTTTATAAACAATGTCTCTTGAGCATATATCATGGGCACAGGCAATATTTAAAATACTAGGTATACAGTCCTGAACAGGAAAAGTAAAGAGGGAGATGGAGAGGGAGAAAGAAAGATGGGTCTGAGGAATGAAGGGAGAGAGGGAAGGAAAGGGGGGAAAGAGTGAGGGGAAGTGAAGTGAACATAATGTTATATAAAGTAGATTAAGGAGATGAAAAATAACAGGAAGTAAGAATGATATCCATGTTTAGGAAATGAATCTTTGAAGAAGTGATACTTGAACAGAGAAGTGAGTATGTATGCCCTGAAAACTAATGAATTGTATACAAAAACCAAATTTGTTAAAAAAAGTGTGATCACATTCACATGCAGGGACAAAGTGTTCTGCCTTATTGTTTTTGCATTAGACTAGAAAAATTGAGCTTCCTAAGTCTGCCATTCCCTGTGATGGTAAAATTGAAGACATCTCCTGCAAAGCCCCATGTAGCAAAACTGAAGCAGTGGTCCTTCTCAACCTAGCTACAAAAGGGCCCCTGGAGAGGAAGGGGGCATGTTTCCCAGAAGCATTTGACATGAATAAGTCTCTCAGTGTTTCCAGCTATGCTCAAAGGACCTGTATTACTATGAATAGGCTTCCATTACTCCTACTTACCTTTGCTCTAAAAATTAATTTCTGCATCAGAGAGTAAGATGAGGCACACAACTTCAAATATTAAATAACTGCCACTTTCCTTTTGTTCCTTCCTTTAAAATGCCCTTGAATCCCATCATACCCCTTTAATTTACACATGAATCCATGTCCAAGCACAATCCCTATATTAACAATGTTATCTGTCCTTCAGTGTTGGATGCAACTACCACCATGGTTAAGAGCAACAAGATCTGAATTTGAATCTTGGCTCCACAATTTAGTGTCTAAATGAATTTGGTTTTGGAAGTTATTTAACCCCAATAGAGTAAGAATAATCATAATCTTTACATTATGTGGTTGTTTTGAGGATTAAATAAGTTCACTCATTCACTAATTCAACAAATTTCCTTGTGTCTAAAATATGTCAGGCAGTCTTCTAATATCAGGGCATATAAAATTCTTAGCTATGTCCTATTACCTCATTAAATTCTCAGAAAACATTTAGCTATAATAAAATCAACTTTGCATTGGCCCTCCTATTAAAGCAGTCTTTATTTTCTACATACATAATTATTTCCCCACATATATAATTTTCCCCCATAAGGCTAAAAGATCTTTGGAAGTAGGAATTTTTTATTCATTTTCCCTTTCCTTATTTTGTGATAGACATTTTTTAAATTATCAGATACATGGATTTGTCATCCATTTAAAATAAGCTACTATTAGACATATAAGTGTGCCAAGCAATATCCAGTCATATGTTTAAATATTTATTGACCATGTACTGTGGATAGATTACTCTTCTAAGCAGTAGGGATATAGTAATAAACCAAACAGAGAATTGCTTGTCCTCATCAAATTAAATTCTGGGCCACATGAAGAGGGATGAGACAGGAGTAAGAAACTATATTCAAATTGACATAAAATAAAAATTGTGGTTGTTCTATGAATAAAGATGAAGAATCAAGGGATGTTATTTTGGATAAGGTAATGGGAAGTCCTTCTTTCATTAGATTATATTTGAACAGACACAGAAATGAGGAAACATAAAGATGAATAAGACAGAAACTCACCAGGTTTCTCCTACAGATGTTTCATTTTCTGCACATTAGGTAAGAGCAAGAGAAGGCTCCTAATAGGTATTGTGGTAGCTTGAAGCTATGTACTGCAGAAAAACATATTCTTAATCTTAATCCATTTCTGTGGGTATGAACTCATTGTAAGTAGGATTTTTGATGAGGTTACTTCAGTTAAAGTGTAGTCCAACTCAGTAAAGATGAGTCTCAATCGTATTACTGAAGTCTTTATAAGCAGAATGAAATTCAGACACAGAGAGAGAAAACCACAGGGAGCAGCCAGTAGCTGGAAGTCAATGGGATGTGGAAGAGAAAAAGAGAAGCCAGGAGAGGCTGCCTTGTATACTACCATGTGACAGAGAAGTCAAGGACCAAGGATTGCCAGCAGCCAGCCTCCGAATGCCACAGTCTTCTGGGAGAAAGCATCATGTTGCTGATGCCTTGATTTTGGACTTTTCCTAGCCTCAAAACTCTGAGCCAATAAATTCCCATTGTTCAAACCAACTCATTGCGTGGTATTTGCTTTGACAGTTAGGAAACTAAAACAGGCATGGACAACATGCAGTTTATCAACCGAATAAAAATGGGGGCATGGTTATTTGTCATTTTTAATGTTCAAACAAGAACTAGAAGTACTTAGCTACCTAATGAAGCAGAATGAATATAGTCTAGAATTTTAGATAATTAATTATTTTACTTATGGCATTAGCCTTTGTTTTATCGTTGCTCTTAGGACTTGGTTTTCTGAGACTAGCCTCAGTGATAACCTACTTAGCAGAAGTGCTGTAAAGAATAGAACTAATATAAAGGAAAGAGGAGAGCATACATACTCAAGTTCTCGTACAGCTGTTGTTATAACTATTTTTAGCATTCTGAAATTAACCATAAATCTAAATAGGAAGAGTTTGCAAGTTGTCCATCCCTTGGAAAAAAAATAAGTGTATGTTTTCTTATTTCAAGTTCATAACTTCAAATTATTATCACAGCAGACTGAATAGAATTAAACCCATTAATGACATCAAAAAGTCAAGAATCACCAAAATAGAGGAAAAAAAAAAAAAAAAGGAGAGGAATTGATTTGAAAGGTCACAGGCTGCATCGTTGCCTAAGACAGCTCAGTATTTCCCACAAAATTACTTGTCTTGATGTTAAAAAGCTATGGCCTATAATTAAAGAATGTATTCTTTATCAAGGCCTGTGCTGACTATCCAATACATATTAGATCTATCCTTGATAGTCTAACATAGCACCTTGTTCTTTCCTTTCTAGTATTCATTGCAATTGGTAAGTATATTTTTAATGATGTGATTATATAGACAATTATATAATGTAATTATATATTATAATTTATGTAAGTGTGTGTTTGCTTGTTTTCTGTCTGTTTTCTACACTAGATTTTACATGTCTGTATAATAGAGAATATGTCTCTAGTCCTCAGCACAGTGACTGTCACACAGAAAGGACTCAATAAATACCTGTTTAATAAATAAATGGATTGGTGACTGAATGCATGATAAGAACAATATTATTCCCTCCAGACATCTTCATTTGGCAGATTTCTCTTCAGCAAATCTCATATAATAACTTACGTATTTATTTACTTGCTTATTACTTGAAGTTATTAGATAAATCTATTGATGATTATAGGAAAAATATTTTAAAATATCCAGCAACAACACATTTTGAATAGCAAGGATATTTGTGACAGTTTTTATTCTTTCTTTTGTGTCTGAGGAAAGGTGGACATCAGAGCTTTGGACATGGAGTAATAAGAAAGCAGAAAACCAAAGCAAACAAACAACAGCAAATCAGGGTATAGTAGAGGAAAGTACAAACAAATAAGAAAAATCAAACACAATATAGGCAAAAGTGAGACACAAATTGAGTAAAATGGAGTCAAATAAATGATCATATCATAAAAAAAACAGAAGACAAAAACAAAGATTAAACATCCAGGTTAAACAATAACAATTTATGTGACATTCCATAGTTTCACAAGTTAGCTTAAAGTAACATGTTCCACCTTCTTTTTGAGACACTACATGTACAAATGGACAATGACCAGGGAAGTCTGGCCCACTAGCTCTAACAGTCAGTCCAGGAAAAGCTGCCTGTTATCTACACAGTCTAGGAAGCAAGGACTTGATTGAGAATTGACAGCTTTCCTAACTTTTGTCCTCGCTTCCAATTTAAGATGAAGACAAATAAACTTGTCTAAGCAATTACATATGATGCCCACTTCTAGTTAGCCTGCCTCCAGCCTTCCCATCCCAGCAGCCTCCAATCTGGGCATACCTGAAGTCTTCCCCCTTTTCCCACTCTAAAGTTTCCTCACTCCTCTATCTGCCTTAGAGTCTCTACCAAACGCAAGTAATGGTGGCTTATTCCCTCTCTATTGCAAACTCTGTATAAATAACCTGTTTGTTCTCATTTGGGTTTTCTTTATTTAATTCCACATTTCCATTACCAATTCTTTGGTCAATATTTCCACTGTATTTATACCTTCCAGCACTTGTTTATGTCCTCCTCTGCACAGTACACCTTCATCTATTACTAGTTTTCTCATTGTATTCATTTTCCAAGTCTCAGTTGAAGTTCCAGTTTCTCTGTTACAATCTTTCCATTGTATCTGATGAAGAGGATAAGACTCAGGGGTAAAGAAACAATGCAAGTCCATACAATTAGCAACAGAACACAAAGAGAGTTATTTCCGCAGCATTACAAAGTCTCTGATTTGTAGCATTCTTGGCCCCAAGGCTTGAAAGAACATGCATTGTTCCCCAGCTGAGTCAGCCTATGTCTATCTGGGTCAACAAGAAATGTCAGTAATTGATATCCATTGGATTCTAGTTACTATCAAGCCAGAGGTAAACATTTCAGAACAGGCTGTTCAATTTATGCCTTCCCAAGTACGCACAGTGAAGTAGATGGAAGAAAACTCCATCAGTTAACACAAGAATAGTCCAAAAGTGCTAACTATTGATACAAGGGATATTTGCAGGGCATGAAAGGAAAGCTGATGGGCAAATTCCTATTGGCCATAATAGGATTTTCACACAGTGCAAAAGAGCATAACCTAAAGGAGGTGATTTCTTTTTACCTTTATTCCTGAACATATTTCCCATTAATGTTAATATGTACTTATCAAGGGGACATATACCCTTGGCATCCCAGAAAAACTCAACAGTATTTTTAATTTAGAAGAAGAGAGTAGTTTTATACTATGAAATCAATATCTGTTATTAAAACATTTCATTCTGATTTGACATTTACAGGATCCTGTTGGCATTTTTCTTCATTTACTTTATTTGAAGATTTGAATAGGTGATCATAAACTTTAGGAATTTGTCTTAGGAAAGACATCTAGTACCATACATTAACTCTGTATAAGATTTCAGGTAATATGTTAAATCAAACAAGCTGGCAATAGGGATATATTTTCTCTCTCTCTTGTGATAGAAGTTACCTGGTTTCATAAATAGTTTAGAAAATAATAAAGGAAAATATCATAGCTTGATATTAAAAAAGAAAAAATAATCAATTTCTCCGAAAGCAATAAGTTTAAAAAAATAAGGGGAATATTATAAGAATCAAAAGGAATTCCCTGATAATTTTGTTCTCTAAGATATAAAAGAAAACTTTTCACCATTCCACTATTTCTGTCTTCATATAGATTTTCCTGGTTTGGAAAACACCTGACTATTTATTTATTTATTTATTTATTTATGTAATATATACACAGTTAATGGCCACTGTTGAAATACTTCCAAGTGTGAGAAACTAATCTCTTTCTCACGTTCTTTACAGAAATTTCCATGCATGTGTTCACTTATTTATTTATATCATAAGCATTGATGAGTATATATTATTGCGTGTTTGAGATGAAAAGGTAGGAGAAAATTCCTGTCTTCACAGAAAACAGAGCTACTGTGGAAAAGCAAAACTGAAAGTATGAATATTATAACGTATTATAGTTACTTTGGGAAAAATGTGAATGAAGTACAGAGAGAACAGAGTCGGCATGGGAAGAGACTAAATGACGTCTTCTAAGGGAAGGGTGCTCTGTGGAAGATGCTGGAAAAGAGGACACTGCTGACTGAGCAGGATGGCCAAAGGTTCAGAGACTTGGGAGTGCATGAGCCCTGGCAGCATTGCAAGGCCAGCTGCAGCACTTGAACTTGGCAAGGGAACAAGTAACAGGGTTCCCCACCATGGGAAGACATCCTGTTTGGCTGGAGCTTTACACAGGTTTTGAAAGAGACTCTGGAGAGGCAAGCAGCAGATATTTGGTGAGTCTTTCGTGTTAGGTTAAGGATTTTGGACTTTACCTTCTATGAAATGAGGAGTCTTTAAATAATATTAAAGAACAAATTAACAAATTGTATCTATGTTTTGGAAATATCACCTTGGCAATTGTCTGGAGGGTACAATATGAGATTGGACACAGATAACACTATTGCAAAGGTTTATGCAAGAGATAATGAGCCTCTAAAGTAAAGACTAGTAGTGGGGATGGAAAAAAGGGAGACCATTCAAGAGAAGATTAAGGAGACAGAATGCTTAAGATATAGTCACTTATGAGATATAATATGAGAGAGGAAGAGTATAGTGTCTCCGTGAGTTCTAAAGTGGATTCATGGTGCTGCTCTTAACAAAAACCAGTGTGTAGTTTGGGGCCTATTGGGTTTGGAAGCCTCTGGAATACCTACGTATTTACACAAAGGTGTTTCTATGAGTCTGCAACACTGAGAAGGGTTGAAATTGACAATACAGATTGGGGAGGCAAGAACAGGTAGTTAGCATGAAAACCAACAAGAATTAATGAGATCATCAAAGGAGAGTACATGGAATAAAAAAAGGAAAGACTGAAGATAGAAGGAGGACAAAGGAGGAAGCAGCACACAAAATTAAAAAAAAAAAAACATAACATAACATTTTAAACATTGTAATGTAAGTTATAGTTGAATTTAAGACATAAATTATTTCTTCTAAAACACGGATGAATATAAAAAGAAGAAAAATATGAATTCATATGTCAAAAGAATTTTTTTTAAAGTTAAGCCTGCAAAGAAGGAAAGAAATTGGAGGGCATAAATTAAAATTTTTAAGGAAAAATATTTTAATTAAAATTATAAATGGAAATATAGATCATCCAATTTTAAAGGAAAAAATGTATTTAATTAGTTTTAAAATTTATGACACATAAAGTCAAGTGAAAACAAATGACTGAAAACAAAAAGCTGAGCAAATATATTTTCAGGTAAATGTAAATATCAAGTAAGCAGAAGTTACAAAATTAATATCCACTCAAATAAACTTCAAGGCAGAAAAGCATTTACAAGACAGAAATAGTCATTTTTACCAGTAATGAGTATAATTTACAATAGTATATATGTCATGAATCAAATAAAATTACCTCAAAATGCATCACAGAAAAGTTGAAATATCATATTAATAGGAGACATCAGCATACTTATCTAAGTCTGATAAATTGGGTTGGCAAAAGTTAATCAAGTTATGAAAGATGATTTATAATATAGAATGCATATGTTATATCTTATATGCTAATTGTTTATAATATAATTTGATATATTGTTATACCATTTTATTATATGCTAATTCATGCTACTTTACATATTGGTGTATCTATATGTATACATGAATATTGCATGCACAAAGAGAAAATACACCTTGTTAAAATATCTCTTTTATGAAACCTTAACATGCATTAGGTCACCAAGGACAACCTCAGAACATTAGAAAAGCATTTGAGGGTCACATTGTCCGATTATAAATCAACAAAACAATATTAATAAGAAAAGCATATGTTTAAAAATGCTTGGAAAAACAAACAAACAAAAAATAGCCATCTCATATATAACTCTGAGATCAGTGAGGAAATTCTATAGAGCACCATGAAAATGAGAATACCACACATACATTAATGGAATGCAGCCAAAGTTCTATCTATAGGGAAAATTATAACCCTAAATGCACATATTTTAAGCAAGGAATATTGGACATGAAAGCACTGAATAATTCAGCTCAGGTATTCACAAACAAAGCAAAGCAAAATTAAATGCAAAAAGCAGGGTAAAGGGATTTTATGAATAAGAAATACAAGTAGAAGGGAATGAGCTAGAAAACCAAAAATTAATAGGACAGAAAAATAAATATAAAATGTATTTCTCAAAAATAGAAGAGTCATACCTGGAGAAAATGAGAGAGGTGGAGTCACAACTAATGAACATCTAACACATACAAAGAGTCAGATTTAACCATAGAAAATGCTGTTTTAAAATAAAATGGCATAGAAAACAGAAGCATACTAGTTGCCAAAATTACTTAAGAAGACATGAAATGTATATAAAAACAAATTGAAAATAGAAAAATGTCTCCCAAAAATGGTGCCAAGGAAAGATGATTTAGATGATTTATGGGGAAGGTATTTCAAGATTATTTTATGTTATTTAAACTGTTTCACAGCAGAGAAAGTACTTTTTAAATCTGATAAAAGATGTATAGGAAAACCTTCAAAGTAGCATACAAAAGTGTACCATGTAGCATCTGTTTCTATGATTACACATTTAGAAATCTTCAAGAAAGCACTACCAATTTGTACCTAGTATTATAATAAAGATGCACAATATATTATTATGAAATGACTGGATCCAAAAAATTCAAGAGCAATTGCTTGTATTAGTATATTAGTTATATTAATATATTGCATACATTTATATGCATGTATAGATTTAGTTAAATCAATTGTCCAAAGAAGAAAAATGATATGAATACTCTGAAAATTGCCCAACAGGAATTTGATCAAGTTAATTGTCCATTTCTCATAAAACCTTTAGAAAGAGAACACTCTTATATATTAAGGAAAATTTCTATTGGAATCATTATGCTTAATAGTGAAAAAGAAAACAGAAATGGGGTGCAAATATTGACAAGGAAGAAATTAAATAATCATTATGTATGAAAAATATGATTGGTTTCCCTGGACAATCTAAGGTAAATAAATGAAAAACAATTGTAGTAAATTGAAATATGTTTAGAATTATTCGAATAATTAAGTGGTAAGGTGCATCCATGTTTTATTTGTGATTACAATGGGAATACTCTAACTCAATATTTAAACTGCCCCAATTATCCATCTTTCCACAATATTCTCATACCTTCCATTTCTTTTCTTCCATTGTAATCACCGATCTCTATCTTAACCCTTCCCTATTAGTCCTCCAACTTTGTTAGAAAATTCCCTTGTATTGTCTGTCAACCTTTTTGCTGAATATTCTTTCCACCTGATCTTAACAAGCACCTGGCACTTTCTAGAGGACTCTGTTTTCTTTCTTAAGTGGCAGCTGCTCTTTCTGTACCTCTGCAAATATACCATATCCCAAAGTATGGATTCATTGTGCTACCACCTCCACCATGCTTCTGATCCTTTGCCTTCACCTCCGTAAAGAAAAAACAAAATAAAACAAAAACCTCCTAATTTGAAGCATGTGCTACCTGGTTAAATATCATCCTGTACTCCTCTTCCTTGCTGCCATCCACAAACATCTGGGTTAACCCTCTCATTCAATTAAAGATGTTGACCCTTAGTTCACATATTTCCTTTCAACCCTAAGTCCTACTGTCATCCAGGGTGACTTCTACATAGATGACCTACACAATACTGGCCATTGTCACCTACTTGAGCCGCCACTCTCATGGCTGTTGCTTGGACTTTGTCCTTGACAGGAAAGTCCTATTTCTGAAATAATTAATTCAGTGACTTCACTCTCTCTCCCCAGCCTCCCATCCCTCTAGCTCCTGAATTCAACTCTTTACAACATCACTTCTTTCATTTAACTGGAACATCAAAGGCTATAATTGGCTGCACATGCAAGTTACCTGGGGAGCTTTACAAAATGTAGATACCATTTCCATTCAAGATCAATTGTTTCAGAGTCTCTAAGCATGGGAGCTAGGCGCTGGTATTTTATACAATCTCCCTGAGTATCTTGTAGCCGGTCTAAGAACCACAGTCCTGGGCTACTAATGTCACTGCTTCCATTTCTCTCTTCACTTCTTTTCCTATCCAACTTGGATTCCAAGGGTCATCACTTGAAATTGCCCTTTGACCTTGGCTTCTTTTTCATTGTTTCTTCCATTGTTTTCCCCACCCCGCAGATAAAGTTTAAGCCTTGTTAAGCCTTCTGCCCTGAGCTTCTAAGCACTGTTAAGGAAAAAAACACACAATCCTGTACATGGGTACTGTCATTAATTTGCAGTCAACCATATCAAATAGACTCTCATGACTTTCCTGTAATCCTACCTGTGCCCCTAATAAGTCCCCATTTCCCATTCTCTATGACATTTATGTCAAACCATCTCAAATTGCTTCAAATCTCTAACCCCATCACCAAACCCATCCCTCACAGGTGTCCTTACATGAAAAGTTCATAGTAGGGTGTTTGAGAATCTTTTTTACTACAAGTCCCTTAATTTTCATTTTCGACTGCATCAAACATACATGAATCTCCACAATATTTCTTCTTCCTTCTATGATAACGTAAGAAGTGCCTCTCCTCCTATCCACAGCTTACCTCTAAACTTATTTTCTGAATCCCCTTGGCTCCTTGTCCTCAAAAGCTTCTCTGTCACTTATGCATAGATAACTGGCATAATTGAGCAAGTCAGAGCCTGTATTGGAACCAGACTCCTCACCAATTCCCTGAGTGACCATTGGCAGTTGACTTAGCCTCTTTGTGCTCATATTTTAACTGTAAAATCAGGATAATATGTAGTCCTGTATCATAGGGTTATGGTGAAATTAAGAAGGATAATATTTATAAAGATGATAGAAGAATAAGCAGAAATATTTGACAAATAACTAAATAATCTCCTCACTCTTACATATTTAATTTCTACTTCTACATTCACTTTTTAAATCAGCATTTAGGTATACTCTTTTGAAAAAAAAAATCACCCCTTTGTTCTCCTCCAGTAACCAACGTATTTTCCCCTTCCCCTTCCCAGTCAAACATCTCAGAAAATTCTGAATACTGTGTCTACTTCCATTTTTCCTTTTTGTTCCACAACCTTGTGAAACCTGGATTCTACTTCCTTCACGCTGCTGAAACTGCTCTTGTCAATGTCAGCAATGATGGCCTTGTAGTTAAATCCAATAAATAATTTCCAGGCCTTATCTACCTGAACACTCGGCAGAGTTTGACACTATTGACTTCTTCTTTCTTGAAATGCCCTCTCCCTATGACTTATCTATTATCACACTCTTCTTGTTTACCTTTACTTCTGTGTTTCATTTTCATCTGTTTCATGAGCTCCCCTTTCTCCTTGGACTACCCTTTAATTATTGATAATCCTCAGAATTCTGTCCTAAGCCCCTTTACCTTCTTATTTTAAATAATTCCCCTGGCTAATATTTTCTGCTTCTAGGGCATCAATTTCCTTCCTTAACCTGATGCATCCCAATCCATAAACCTCCAGCTCAGATGAGGGAATGTGGGAGTGTTTTAAGAACATGAATTCTGGGAACAGTAGACCTATGGTCAAGGTTGAACTCTGACTCTGCCACTTACTATATATGTAATGGCAAAATTGCTTAACCTTTCTGAGGTTATTATTTATAGTAGTTTGTTTTAAACACTAATCAGGAAAACAACATGCTCAGAAAATAGGTGAAATAGAGTATGTACCTAATAAATTTATCTATTGCTTACTGCCTCCATTATAAGTCTTTCTTTTGAATTCTAAGCCTGTCATTTATTTAACACCACCATTTGATTGTCTCATAAGGCCCCTCAAACTCAACATGCCTGAATATATATACCCAAACATCCTTCTCTTCATGTGTTTCCTACCCCATTGAGTGGCATAGTTATCAAATAAGAACTTCATTTTCTTATTTGAACCTCACACTTTCCTCTTCTTTAGCATCTTTTTAAATTTCTGTGTGCATCTGTAGTTATGTCAACCTTTCTATTTCTAATACTGTTTGCTTATGCTTCTCTTTTTTTCCTTAATCAATCCCCCTAATAATATTTGTCTATTTTATCAGGATCTTCAAAGAACCAAATCAAAACAAAAAAATCCTCTCTGATTTAGAATTATTCAGTAATTTTTTATGTTGAGGTTTTTTTCTTCTTTTTTTAACCTTCTTTAGCTGCACAGTTAACTCATTAATTTTTAGCTTTTTTTCTAATATAAGCATTTGATTCACTAAATTTTCCTCTAAGTAAATGTTTTAATATGCAATACTAATATTTTCATTGAGTTCTAATAATTTTTAAATTATACATGAAAAATTTAGAAGTGTATGTGAATAAAGCATGCACGTGTGTGTGCCAAGTCTGTGTATTTGCTATCACTAACCTTTTGGTCAGACAGTCTGGTCTTTATGATGACAATATTTTGAAATTTGTTATGACCTGCTTTATGACCCATTGCATAATTTTTGTAAATGTTCAGATATTTGAGAAGAATATATATTCTCTTATTGTTGGATGCAGGACTCTATATAAGTCTATCAATTCAAGCTTCATAATTGCATTAAAATTTTTTGTATTTTTATTGATTTTCATTTACAGGCTAATCTACCAATAATTGAGAAAGGACAAACTTTTCTCAATAGCATTATCAAAATTTTCCTTATTTATTTTGAGAAAGTTTTGTAAGAAGCATAAATATATAGAATTATTAGAGAATCCTGGTAAATTTGGCCTTTTTCATTATGTCATTTATATGCCTGTTCTGGTTTGCTAATGCTGCTGTTATGGGAAACACCAGAAACGGATTGGCTTTTATAAAGAGGATTTATTTTGTTAGAAATTTACAGTTCTAAGGCCATAAAAGTGTCCACACTAAGGCATCATCAAGAGGATACCTTCACTGAAGAATGGACGATGGTGTCCGGAGTACTGGTCAGCTGGGAAGACACGTGGCTGGCGTCTGCTGTTCCTTTGCTCGTGGGTTGTGTTTCAAAATGGCATTCTCCAAAATGTCTCTCTCAGCTGCTCTTGGGGCATTTTGTCCTCTGTTAGCTTCTCTGGAGCAAATTCTCAGCTAGCGTCTCAGAGCATCAGCAAGCATCCAGGTCTGTGTCGGCTCTTAGTTTCTCTTACACCAGTGAACTAATCAAGACCTACCCTGAATGGGTGGGGTCAAATCTCCATGCAAACATTCAATCAAGAGGTCACACCCCAATAAAAAAGATTAATAAATCTTCCCCCGCAAGATTGCATTAAAGAAGACGGCTTTTTGGGGGACATAATATATCCAAACTGATCTTAAAATATATTTCTTCTCCTAATTAGATAATTATATTAGCTTTCATTTTATTTACCTTTCTTCTTTAAGGCTTTCCATGTCCATATTTTAGCTATGTCTCTATATACAGCATACAGTTACATTTTAATATCCAATTTGGTGAGTACAATACATTTATGATTATGTATCACATTTTTGATTGTGATATATTGGGAGTATTTCTACCATCTTTTAAATTGATATTTGTCTCCCTTTTATCATAATCCTTCCTTTTTAAAAATTCAAATTAACATTTTTTCCTTTATCCATTTTATTCTTTCTTCATCTTTAGATTTTATACAGGCTTGAAATTTTACCATGCAAATTTAGTTTTAGAAAATCCAAGGTTAAACAATATCTTAATCATCTTTCATCACAATGTAAGAACCATATAACCCTTTCAATTTGTTCTTTGTCTTCCTGACTTGCATGGTGAATGGGTATCATGTTTTAATTTGATTTTCCTTCTTCTTTGAGTACATTCTTTAGCATTTTCTTTAGTTGAGGTTTCTTCATGACATCTTCTTAGTTTTGACTATCTGTACTAGGCTTTATTTCAGCCTTTTTTCAAAGGATATGTTTTCACTGTCCTACCATTCTAAATTGGCACTAATCTTTTTGGGCCTTTGAAGATATTTACCAATATTTTCTGGCTTTCAGTAATGCTCCACTTATGTTTGTGTACCTAATTTGTTGGTCATCTTTCCTTTCTCTTTGGGTGCTCTTTAATTATTTAAATTATTTTATTTTAAGATATTAAAAACACTTTACTCTTTAGGTTCATTGAAGATACTCCAATGCAGGATTCACTAGAATAAGGAATAAAAGATGTGTCATTACAGGGACAACAGTCAGAAAAAAATAGATCTGTATGCATAAGTCTAGGATTTGTGTCCCTATTATATCACTTCCTGGCTGTGTGACCTTGGGCAAATCACAAAACCTCCTTGAGTCTCAGCATCTCCCCATGTCAAGTGAAATAACAATATCAACTGCAGTGGCTTGTTAAGAGGACTAAATAAGACAGCATGTAGAAACTCTTAGCTCAGAGCCTTGTTCACAAAAGTGTCCAACAAGTCATGTCATGTCAGTAAATGTTCATTTATTTAACATTTAACAACTAACTTGGGCCCTCAGGTATGTGCTATGCACCAGTTGCTACAGTTGTCATGGTCCAGAGAAGCAGCCAGTTGGTGCCTTCAGAGTAGTCATCACAATTTGTGAAGATTGTTTGCCTTCTTGTGATTCATTTGTCTCCCCTGCCATGAAAGCAGGAACCAAATTTATCTTGTTTATCAATACAGCCTGAACTCAATAAGTGTTTGTGAAAGCAAAGACAGGAAGGGAAGAAAGGAGAAAGATTTTGGTGGGCAGAAGCTTTTCTAAGGAGAGATCTTTAGGGACTGATGTATAGTGGAATTTCTCCTTCTTCCTGCCCCTTTAAGAGGCTAAAGACTTAAGTTACTTTTCAGTGCTAAAAAACATAGGTAACATTGTTGAACATTTATTGTGTTTCAGAGTGCTTTTAAAATTATCTCTTTATCTTTATTCTTCAGGTTCGCTATCAGATGTTTCAGTTTCAATTTCTTTATACTTATGCTTCTTGATGAACAGTGTGCTTCCTGGGTTTCTGGATCCATATTTTCATCAATATTGGAAAATCAAGAGGTAGTTTCTCTCTAAATATTGGCTTTCCTCTATTCTATCCATCTGAGATTGAATTACATGTATGCAAAAACTACTTATATTACCCTTTGAAGCTTTAGCCTCTTATAGATATTTCCCATCCTCTAGTCTCTCTGCTGCCTATTAATTATTTTGTGATATATATTCTAGTTCACTATTTCTCTCTTCAGCTGAATCTATTATGTTGATTAATCTAATCACTTGAGGACTTTATTTCAACTACCATATATTTAATAAGTCATATAGTTAAAAGTGTACCTGTATATTTCTAATAAACTCTTTTTTATAATAGACTTTACTCTTAAAACAGTTTTAAATTTATAGAAAAATTGAGATCACATGGAAAATTCCCATATAACCCTCACTGAGTTTCCCCAATTTTTAAAATCTTTTTATTTTTATAGTATATATACTAAATCTAAAAATTTCCCCCTTTAACAGCATTCAGCTATATAATTCAGTGGTGTAAATTACTTACACAATTTTGTGCTACCATCAACGGCATCCATTGTGAAAAATTTCCATTGCCTCCAACAGAACTTCTGAATCAATTAAGCTTTAACTCCCTTTTCCTTACCCCTTTCCACCTCTTGGTAACCTATATTCCAATTTTTTACTCTATGAATTTGCTTATTCTCATTATTTCATATAAAAGATATCACACAATATTTGTCCCTTTGAGTCTGGCTTATTTCACTCAGTATGATGTTTTCAAGGTTCATCCATGTTGTTACATGTTTCAGATCTTCATTACTTTTCATGGCTACAAAATATTCCATTGTATGTATATACCACATTTTGTTATCTATTCATCTGTTGATGGATCCTTGGGCTGCTTCCATCATTTAGCAATTGTGAGTAATTTTGCTACAAACATCAATGTGCAAATACCTGTTTGAGTCCTGCTTTTAATTCTTTTGAGTATATACCTAGAAGTGGGGTTGCTAGGACATATGGTAATTCTATACTTGATTTTTTGAGGATTTGCTAAACTGTTTTCCACAGTGGCTTCACCATTTTTCAATCCAACCAACAATGAATGAGTGTTCCTGTTTCTCCACAGCCTCTCTGATATTTATTATTATTATTTTTAGTAGTAGCCATCCTAGTGTGTATGAAGTGTTATCTCATTGTGATTTTGATTTGTATTTCCTTAATGGTGAATGATGTTGAACATATTTTCATATGCTTTTCGGACATTTGTTTATATTCTTTGGGGAGTTATCTATTCAAGTCTTTTGCCCATTTTTTTTACTGGGTTGTTTGTCTCTTTGTTGTTGAGTTGTAGGATTTCTTTATAAATTGTGGATATTAAACCCATATCTGAAATGTGGCTTTCCAAGTATTTTCTCCCATTCTGTAGATTGTCTTTTTCCTTTCATGGTGAAGTTCTGTGATGTAAAAAAGCTTTAATTTTGATGAGGTCTCATTTTTCTACTGTTTCTTTTGTTGTTTGTTCTTTTTGGGTAAAGTCTAAGAAACCATTGCTTAACACAAGATCCTAATGATGATTTCCTATGTTTTCTTCTAGAATTTTTATAGTTGAGGTTTGTTTTTTTAAGTTTTTCTCAATTTGTATATGGTATGAGATAGGAGTCCACCTTTACTCTTTTGTATATGGATATCCAGTTTTCCCAGCACCATTTATTGAAAAGATTATCTTTTCCAATTGAATGGACTTGGAATACTTATCAAATGGCATTTGGCCATTGATGTGAGGGTCTATTTCTGAACTGTCAATTTGAATCCATTGGTCTATATGTCTGTACTGGTGCCAATATATTGCTGTTTTGTTCACTGTAGTTTGTGCTAATTTTTTAAATCAGGAAGCACTTTAATATCTATTTCATGACACTTATACAGTGCTCTTTATATATTCTGTTTCTGACATTTATTTACAATGACTGCTGGAATTGTGGGTTTAATATATTATTATTTTTCTTTCTGTTGGCTGTTGGATATAAGGGTTTTTTGGGGATCTTGAATTCTTTATGTTCTGGTTTGCTAGAGCTGCCATTATGCAAAATACCAGAAATGGATTGCTTTTACAAAGGGGATTTGTTTGGCTACAAATTTACAGTTCTACAGCCATAAAAGGGTCCAACTAAGGCATCAGTAAGAAGATACCTTCACTGAAGAATGGCTGATGGGATCCTGAAAACCTCTTTTAGCTGGGAAGGCACGTGGATGGCATCTCCTCTGGGGTTCTGGTTTAAAAATGGCTTTTTCCAAAATGTCTCTGGACTTCTCTCTCTTAGTTTCTCCAGAACAAACTCTGGGCTAGCATCTCCAAAGCAGTCAGCTCCCAAACATCTCTCTAAAAGATTCTCTCAGCTGCAGCACTGAGATGCTTCTGTCTGTAAGCTTTTACAGGACTCCAGTGACTTAATCAAGACCCACACTAATGGGTGGGGTGACACCTTCATGGAAATAATATCAAAGGTACTACCTACAGTTGGATGAGTCACATCTCCATGGAAACAATCAAGAGGTTACACATTAATCAGAAAGATTTATAAATCTGTCCCCACAAGATTGCATTAAAGAATACAGCTTTTGGGGGGACATAATATATCAAAACCAGCAGAGTGTGTTTCTTGCTGGAACTTAAATTAGGGCCTGTGGAATATTTACTGCTAGTAGTGAATGGGCCCCAGAAACACGGGAGCATTTCAGTCCTCTCTGAATATCTAGTCTTGTCACCTAAGCTCCCTTCCCTACATCTCAGAGTTTCCCAATGGCATTGCTGCCATTACCAATTCCTCAGGATACCACAATCCTTTTTCTTTAAATGCAATTATATTGAGTTATATTCACCTACAATACAATCATCCAAAGTGTACAATTAATTGTTCACAGTATAATCATATAGTTGTGCATTCATCAACTCAATTTTTGAACATTTATATTACTCCAAAAATAAAAATAAGGATAAAAAAAATAAAAGAAAAAATAGCACAGAAAGAAATAATAAAGGAAATAATCAATGAAAATTTCCCAACTCTAATGAAAGAAATAAAATAACACGTCCAAGAAGCACAGCATACCCCAAACAGAATTGATCCAAATAGACCTAACAAAGACACTTACTAATCAGATAGTCCAATGTCAAAGACAAAGAGAGAATTCTGAAAGCAGCAAGAGAAAAGAAACCCATCACATACAAGGGAAGCTCAATGAGATTAAGTGTGGATTTCTCAGTAGAACAGACACTGAGAGAGTTTGTGAACAGGGGACCTTCTCTACAAGAAATACTAAAGGGAGTACTACAGACAGATAGGAAAAGACAGGAGAGAGGTTTGGAGCATGTTGCACTTCTTGGATCTGTAATTTTCTTTTGTAAGAGATGGGAAATTTTCAGTGATTATTTCCTCCATTATTGTTTTTCCCTTCTCTTCTCCTTCTGGGACACCCATGGCATGTATATTCATGCACTTCATGTTGTCATTCAGTTCCCTGAGATGCTGCTCATATTTTTCCATTCTTTTCCCTATCTGTTCTTTTTTGTGTAGGATTTCAGATATCTTGTCTCCAGTTCATGAATCCTTTCTTTTGCCTCTTCAAATCTGCTGTTGTATGTCTCCATTGGGCTTTTTATCTCTTGTATTGTGACTTTTAGTCCCATAAGTTCTGCCAATTGTTGTTTTCAAACTTTAGAGTTCTTCCTTATGTTTGCCCAATGTCTTCTTTATATCTTTCATCTCTTTTGCCCTATCTTCCCTCAACTCATTGATTTGATTTTTGAATTGATTAAGCATGTTTGTTTGAAGATCTTTAATTAGTTGTTTCAACTCCTGTATCTCATTTTAAGTGTAAGTTTTTTCCTTTGACTGGACATAGTTTCATTTTCCTAATCTGACTCATAATATTTTGTTGTCTAGGCATCTGGTTTCCTTGTTTACCTCAATAAGATTTTCCCAGACCAGATAGGCCCATGTCTCAGGAAGAGGGTGTAATCAGTATCAGGTTTCCCTAAGGATGAGGCCCAGAAGGTTGTTGGACTTTCCTATGAGGCCTCTAAACCCTGTGCTTTTCCTATCCTGACCAGCAGGTTGAAATTGTGAGCCCATAGCTTCCCACTGATGTAAAGTGGTGCGGTCCCTTTAATTCTCTGTGGACCCTGTCCTGGCCAGGGGCACAGGGTGTCAGAAGGCAAGCTTAAGTTGTTTCTGGTTTGTTTTTTGTTTTTTTTTGTTTTTTTCTCCCCAGGCCATGGAGTCTGGATTCTCTGAGGGAGGGCAGCCACTTGAGCTGGGCCCCACCCCCTTTTTTTAATAGAATATACACACTTTAGGGAATTATCTCCTACACTTGAAATCCTCCTTTGTCTCTCTGACTTTCTTAACTCCACCCTTGCCTGGGTCAACACTGACAATTGAAAACATCTGAGGCTTTCTTTAATGAGGTACATGGAATGGGAGAAAAAAAGGGAAAGAGAGAGAAAGCCCCTTTTCAGAGCCAATTCCCAGCCCCCAAATTTCACTGGTCAGTTGATTTTGGTACCCAGTTCTCTGTGCCCCTTTTCTAGGGAGACAGCTCTTTTCCAGTATTCTGAGCTCAGTTGTCTCCAAAAGCCTTTGTTTGTTTGTTTGTTTGTTTATATATTTTCCATCTGCCCTGCCTCCTCTCTGCCAGGAGTGACCTCGGAATTCCTTTCTGGCTTGCTCTGGGTTTATCTGTGCTTGTAGCTTGTATTCAGTAGTCCAAATTTGTTAATTAAAACCACAATTGGAGCTTGGTTTAGTTGCTTGCCCTTGTTCCAGGTAACCTGCTTTTTTCCACAGGGAAATGCTACAACTCAGCCTGCCATGCTGGTGGGGGAGGGGTGCCATCTCCACAGTTTGGGGAGCTTTACTTACAGTTCTATGTTATGATCTCAGCCATTCCACCCATTTCAGGCTGGTGTATGATGTGAGTCCATTCACAGATGTCCCCCAACAGTTGTTTATAGACTATTTACTAGTTGTTACTGATTATTTACTAGTTGTTCTAGAAGACTAATTAAATTCCATACTTCTGTATGTTGCCATCTTGCCCCACCTCCTCTTTTATTTTTAATGAAATTTTATTGAGATATAGTCACATAACATACAATCATTAAAAGAGTACAATCCGTTGTTCACAGTATCATCACATAGTTTTGCTTTCATCACCACAATCAAACTTTGAACATTTTCATTACTCCAAAAAGTAAAATAAAAATTAAAATAAAAAAGAATATCCAAAACATCCCATTCCACTCCTCCCCATTATTCATTTACTTTTTTAATACAGTTTAATTGAGATATATTCATACACTCTACAGTCATCCATAGTATTCAGTTATTCACAGCACCATCATACAGTTGTGCATTCATCACCAGAATCAATTTCCAAACATTTTCCTTACTCCAAAATAAAAATAAAAGTAAAAAAAAGAACTCCTAATTCTTTCCATACCCTCCATCCCACCCTATTCTTCATGTAATTTTTGTCCCCATTTTTCCACTCAACTGTCTATACATTGGATAAAGGGAGTATGAGCCACAAGGTTTTCACAGTCACACAGTCACAATATGCAATCTTCATAGTTATACAATCATCTTCAGGAATCAAGATCACTAGGTTGCAGTTTGACAGCTCCAGACCCTTCCACCTAGCCACTCCAACACACTAAAGACTAAAAGGTGATATCTACAGAGTAATAAGAATACCATCCAGAGTGATCTCTTGACAACATTTGAAATCTCTCAGCCACTGGTAAATTACTTTGTTTCATCTCTCCTCCCCCTTTTGGTCAAGAAGATCCTCTTAATCCCACAGTGCTGGGTCCAGGCTCATTTTCAGGAGTCATTTCCCACATTGTCAGGGGGATTCACACCCCTGGGAGTCAGGTCCTATGTAGGGGGAAGGGCAGTGAGTTCACTTCTGTCGAGTGGACTTAGTGAGAGAGGGTGCCACATCAGAGCAACAAAGAGGCTCTCTGGTGGGGGGGGGGGTGCTGATAGGCACAACTGTAAGTGGGCTTAGCCTCTCCCTAACTAGCCTCATAGGGGAAAGCCCCCTGATTGAGGGCTCAGGCCACCAGATTGGCAGTCAGGCCTCAATGTTTGC
The DNA here is from genome assembly GCF_015220235.1 of Choloepus didactylus. Lineage (NCBI taxonomy): Eukaryota > Metazoa > Chordata > Mammalia > Pilosa > Megalonychidae > Choloepus > Choloepus didactylus. The sequence goes on from NC_051309.1 coordinate 23,993,506, forward strand.
CAGAAAATCAGCAATAGCCCAGGTGGTGAAGACCAACACTTCCACATTTCTCCCCAGCTCCTTGGTGGGACCTTGCAAATACATTTATACTCTGCCCATATCACTCTGGCATGTGATCCAATTTTATCCCAGCCTGTACAAACTCACCAAATCTCACTTTCCATTCAAAGCTTCATGCACTTATGGAGTTCAAACAAACTGATGGCACAAGTTAAATTATCTAGTGTGTCACAGAAAATATAGATCCTGCACCAGATAAACATCTCCTTCCTTGGTCTTACACAAAAGTTGTAGTTTTAAAACCCAGTCAGTATCATCCTTTACCTTTGGGCCTGACTTGCCTTAGTCCTACCAAGATCCTCTTCATTCATATGTCTAACTAAAGTCTAAATTCTTTTTCAGCTCTTTCAACAATTGCCATATGGGGTAATACTGACATTCATAGCTGCCATGTTCTAGCTTCAAGTCTCGTGTATCACACAGATACCCAAAGTTCCAGAGACTGACCAGGTTATGCACAAGGAGCTCAGCACCTCAGGATTTAGAGATAAACATTACAACTCAGGAATAGATGAGATTGCTGAAGAGCTTACAATCTAGGGACCATTGCAATAAGCATTTTCCTGATGAGCTGTGCTCTAAGATTCAGTTCTCAGACTTTACATGTTATAGTTAGTCCATATTAGTGAGGCATTGTAGTGTTTGTCCTCTTGCTTCTGGCATGCTTCACTCAAAATGTACTCAAGATCCATTCACCTAGAGGTGTGTCTCACTACTTCATTTCTTCTTGTAGTTGCTCAATATTCCATCATATACACACACCACAGTTCACCATTCCGTCCATCAGTCAGTGCACTCCTAAGCCACCTTTATCTATTATAAATAGTGAATACTGCCACTATATGTACTGGTGCATAAATGTCCATTTGTGTCCCTGCTTTCCAATCTTCCAAATATTGCTTTCCAAACCCCATACTGAGGTTGCAGGACCTCAAAATCCCCACATTCCTAGCTTCTAGTGGAACCACCTTACTGTCCTTCAGGTAGTCTACACCATTCTACTTCCCCACCAACAGTGAATACATACATCTCTCTCTCCAAGTTCTCTCGAGCACCTGTGTCCCTCTGTTTATTTCTTTTTACCTGCAATTTTATAGGGATATATTCAGATACCATGCATGCATCCACAGTGTACAATCGTTTGCAGTATCATCATATGGTTGTGCATTCATCACCATAATTAGCACTTACACTGTTCATTACTCATAAAAAAGAGAACTGAAACAAAAGAATACTAAAATGGATAACAGGAAATGAAATAAAATACAGCATTAAGGTCAGTAATAAAAAGGATAAAAGGAAAAATAAAAATAAGATAAAATATATCCACAAGGAAAGAGGAAGAGGTGAAGAAAAGTAAAAAGACAAAAGAAAAAAAAGAGAGAAAATGGCAGCTAAAAAGCCACAAAAGAAAAGGTTAAAATAAAATAAAATACCATAAAAAAGTCAGACAACAGCATTGTGGCCAAAAATCCCATACTGCTCTCTTATAGGCATTTAGCTTTGATGTATTGCCTTTGTTACAACTAAAGAAAGCATATTGCCATGTTACTGTTAACTATAGACTCTAATTTGCACTGACTGTGTTTTCCCCCCAAACCATCCTCTTTTAACACCTTGCAAAGCTGACATTCATTTGTTCTCCCTCATGCAAATGTATTTGTACATTATATCACAATCATTGACCACTCTAGGTTTTACTAAGCCACACAGTCCGTCTTTCTCTTTTATCTTACTTTCTGGTATCCTACATGGCCCCAACCTTTCTCTTTCAACCATACTCACAGTAGTCTTTTTTCATTGTACTTACATTATTCTGCTACTATCTCTCAACATTGTGCTCCAAACCTCTCTCTCCTGTCTTTTGCTATCTGTCTGTAGTGCTCCCTTTAGTATTTTCTATAGAGCAGGTATCTTGTTCAGAAACTCTCTCATTGTCTGTTTGTCTGAGAATATTTTAAACTCTCCCTCATATTTAAAGGACAGTTTTGCCAGATATAAAATTCTTGGTTAGTGGTTTTTCTCTTTCAGTATCTTAAACATATCATACCACTGCCTTCTCGCCTCCATGGATTCTACTAAGAAATCTGCACATAGTGTTGTTGATCTTCCCTTGTATGTAATGGATCACTTTTCTCTTGCTGCTTCCAGAATTCTTTGTCTTTGACAATTTGATAATATGTCTTGGCATAAGTCTATTTGGATCTATTCTGTTTGGAGTTCACTGTGCTTCTTGGATCTGTAATTTTATGTCTTTCATAAGGGATGGGAAATTTTCAGTGACTGTTTCCTCCATTATTACCTCTGCCCCTTTTCCCTTCTCTCCCTCTTCCTGGACACCCATAACATGTATGTTCATGCACTTCATGTTTTCACTCAGTTTCCTGAGACATTGCTCATATCTCTCCATTCTTTTCCCCATCTGTTCTTTTGTGCATAGGGTTTCAAATGCTCTGTTCTCCAGGTCATGAATCTCTTCTGCCTCTTGAAATCTGCTGCTGTATGTCACCATTGTGTCCTTTATCTCTTCTGTTGTTCTTTTCATTCCCACACATTCTGCCAATTGTTTTTTCAAACTTTTAATTTCTTCCTTGTGATCGCCCAATGTCTTCTTTGTATCCTTCATCTCTTTTGTTATATCTTCCCTCAACTCTTTGAATTGATTTTTGGATTGATTTTTAATTTATTTAGGAGGTGAGTTTGATTAATAATTAGTTGTCTCAATTCTTGTATCTCAGTTGAAGTGTAAGTTTTTTCCTTTGACTGGACCATATCTTCATTTTTCCTAGTGTGGCTTTTCATTTTCTGTTGTCTAGGCATCTGGTTTTCTTGAATGCCCCAATCAGATTTTCCCAAACCAGAGGGGCTCAGGTCTCAGGGGGAGGCTGTATATTCAGTATTAGTTTTCCTGAAGGTGAGTCCTAGAAGATTTATAGACTTTCTCATGAGGTATCTAGACTGTGATTTCCCCATCCAGCCCAGCAGGTGGTACTTGTCAGCCAACAGCTCCCCACCGGCATAAAGACATGTAGATGCTTTAATTCACTGAGAGTCTGAATTCTCTGAGAAAGGGCAGGCATTTGGGCTGGTCTCACCCCCCATTTCTTAGGGAAGAAACACTTCCTAAGGAGTTATCTTCTCCATTTGAATTCCTCCTTTGTCTTTCTGGCTCTGTTAACTCCACACTTGCCTGGGTCAGCATGGACTTGAAGATGCTTGTGGCTTTCTCTAATGGGCTGCTTAGAATGTGAGAAAAAAAATGGAAAAAGAGCAAAAGCCTCTTTCCAGAGCCAGTCCTCAGTCCCCCAGTTTTTCTGGGACACAGGCATCCTCCAGTACTCCAAAAAGTTCTACTTTTATTTATTTATGCATTCTTTCCCATCAGTCCTGCCTCCTCCCTGCTGGAAGGAATCTGCTACTGAATAGCCCAAATGTGTTAGTTAAATGTGCAATTGGAGCTTGGTTGAGTGACTTTCCCTGTAACCTGTTTCTTTTTTCCACACAGCAGTGTTTCAGTGTGGCCTGTCCTGTCCAAGGGGGTAAGGGCTTCAGCTCTGGGTTTGTGGAGCTTTACTTATGATTCCGTGCTACAGTCTCAGACTTTCCACCCATTCCATGCTGGTGTACAATGTGTGTCCATTCATGGATGTCTCCCACAGTTGTTCCATATTATTTACTATCTGTTCCTGGTTGTTTACTAGTTGTTCTAGCAGGCTAACTAAATTCCACATCTCTCTTTTCCACCATCTTGCTCTGCACCTCTTTTATTTTTGATAAGAAGGAGTGGGGAACTTAACATCTGTTTCTACTTCTTGTAAAGCTGGTAATGCTCAAATAGTGTGTTCATTGCAGACTGGTTCTGCTGCAATTTCTTGTCAAACATTTTACATTTTTCTCAGTCTCACATCCAATCAACTACATGTTCATATCAATTCATCCTTTATACAAACTATAAACAAAAACCAAAACACAACAAAAACATTTAAATTCTGCTAATTCTATCTCTACTGCCAATATTCCTGTTAAGATTACTTCCATCTCTTTCTTGGGTTGATGAAATAGTTCCCTAATTTTCTTCCTACTCCCAATCCATTTTCACATGCAATTCATTTTCTTCCATGTAGCCTAACATGCAAATCCAAACATATAGCTAATTATATACATATATAATCAACCCATTATAAAATAGATTCCATATTTGTTAATTTTCCTGCTTGCTAAGATTATTTGTAACTCCCAAACTAATACTTGTATCACTTTCACAGTCATTCATGGACATGTGCACATCAATGAAAAATTTGAATCTCTGATGCACATGTTCTCCACTGAAGTCAAGAAAGGTGACACTCTACCTTCTTCCTTCAGCTATTGTGAAATAAAACTGACCCTTTTCATGTTAGATCTAGTGCCACATTTTTCTCATTTATGTGCTTTTTTTTTTTTTTGGTTATTTCACTGTTCAAAATGACTCCCAAATGTAGTCTTGAAGTGCTGTCTAGTGTTCCTAAGAGCACAAAAGCTGTGAAGTGTGTTATGGAGGAAACAAGTGTGTTAGATAAGCTTCTTTCAGACATGAGTTATAGTGCTGTTTGCTGTGATCTCAAAGTTAATGAATCAACAGTATGTACTAAATAATGTGTCTTTAAACAGAAATACATATAAATTAAGTTTCTGTGTTGATCAGTTTATGAAAATGCTATGAGACTCATATCATCATCACTACACACCCCTTCTCTCATGTTCTACACTCCAGACAAACACTGCATCCTGCTACCCTGTGCTATGCACCTCTCCTTTCTTGACTTCTAAATATGCTGTTTCCTTTTCCTGGAATAATCCCTCCTCACAGGTTCCTTCATCAACCTCAGCCCCTCTTGGCTGTCTAAGCTCTACTGAATAGAGTTCACTCATCCTCCATGGATCAATTTAGATATAACTTCCTTCAAACAATCCTGGAACCTCCAGTTATATTAAGTGTTCCTTGTAGGTGCTCTATTGAAGTTCCATATTGCTTTTATTATAATATTTGCAAAACTTTATTGTAATTTCTCTTTGCTTATTTACTTTTCCAACTAGACTATATAACCTATGAAAGAAGGTTTATGTTTGTTTTGTGTCCGAGGTACTTATCTAAGTGCCTTGCATGTGTTGCATTAATGAAAGAAGTTAATGATAATTTTACAAATAAGAGAACTCTGAATGAAACTCTGAAGAACTCTTATGAAATTGCAGCTGCCACACAGTTTCTAATTCTTACTATTTTCTTAATCAAATCTACAGCTCAATAAATATTTGTTAATTAGATAACTTGCAAATGAGGGCTTAATATTTTTATTAAATACATAAATAACCACTGGCTACAGCAAAATAAATCTCACAGTAAAGAAGAAATGGTGAAAAGCCTTAGTCACTTGATGAATTGAATTATTCTTTCTTTCCCACTTACATACATCATCATCATCATTATTTTATGTTAGGTCCTTTATTTTCCAGAAAATTATCTTAATTGATACTTGAATCCTACTATTTTCAGTTTGTGAGACTCCAGCTTGACAACATTAAACATTATCCCATATTCCACACCACCCACTGGCTATCCATTTTGTCCTGTCAGAGGCACATCAAGCAGCCTCTGAGTGTAATCACATCAAAATCGATTTTCATGGCTGAGAGAAAAATAATGGAAATTTCTCTAATGTAGTAAATGTATGTGTTCCTTTTGGTTAACCAAAATAGACTATACATCAGACCTGTCAAAATTAAATTTTCTATATTCAATGATTTTGTATACAAATTATGAAAGAGTGCTCTGGAGTTCCATGACAATCTTCTAGCTTTTCTGGTCTGCTCCTGTGGTTCTCACTAATGAACAATCTCACCAACTGTTAAGCCGAAAATTTACTCTAGTCTGAATCTCCACACAGCCTACTAGCTGTGAAGACACACCATAAATTGATTGCATCTTAGAACAGTGGATTCAATCATTAGGAGATATTTCCACACAATAGCAATGGTAACATTTAGATGAACTCAGAACTAAACTCATATGCCACCTTTTGGAGCTTTTCCAGATTCTAATTTTTCCTTTTTATAATCATTTGAACCTCTTGCCCTTAACAGTGTTCATTTCTCAGAAGCCATTCAAGGCGATCATATCCAAATTATAAGATCCCATGGAAGTGATCATACTCCACACACTTTTTAAAGCAGTTTTATTGAGATATATTCAAAGACCATACAATCCATCCAAATTGTACAATCAAAGGCTTTCAGTATAACCAGAGTTGTACATTCATCACCACAATCAATTTTAGAACATTTCCATTTCTCCAAAAGGAAAAGCTCTATTCCCTTAGCAGTCACCTCTCAATCCCTCTATCCTTCCCCAGTTCTACATAACCACTAATCTAATTCTGTCTCTATAGATTTATGTATATATAAATTTTATACAAATGGAATAATATAATGTGTAATACTTTGTATCTGGTTGATTTCAATTAGCATATATTTTTTAAAATTATTTTTTTAAATTAAAGAAGTTGTAGGTTTACAGAAAAGCCATGTAAAAAATACAGCATTCCTATATACCTGCCTATTGTTGGCACTTTGCATTAGTGTGGAAATATTAGGACTCAAGTATCAGTAAGGTAAAATAATGATGGTACTGTATGTAAGTGGCTAGCTTCCATATTTTGACAATTATGTATAGTACCACTATGAATATCACTGTGAAAATATCTGTTTTAGTCCCTACTTTCAGCTCTTATGGGTACATACCTAGTAGCAGGATTGCTGGATCATATGGTAATTCTACACTTAGTTTCCTGAGGAGCAGCCAATGACTTCCACAGGAGCTGCACAATTTTACATTCCCACCAGCAGTGAATGAGTGTTCCTTTTTCTCCATATCCTCTCCAACATTTGTAGTTTCCTATTTTTTTTTTCTAATAGTGGCCATTCTAATAAGTGTGAAATGATATCTCATTATGGTTTTGATTTTCATTTCCCTAATAACTGGTGAGATTTAGATTGTTTTCTTGTGCTTTTTAGAAATTTGTATTTCCTCTTTGGAAAACTGTTTATTCAAGACTTTTGCCAATTTTTAAATTGAGTTGTTTGTATTTTCATTGTTGAGTTGTAGGATTTCTTTATATATTCTTGATATAAGCCTTTATTGGATATGTGGTTTCCAAATATTTTCTTTCATTGAGTAGGATGCCTTTTCACTTTCTTGACAAAGTTATTTGAAACAGAAAGTTTTTAATTTTGAGGAGGTCCTATTTTTCTATTTTTTTCTTTCATTGCTTATGCTTTGGGGGTAAAGTCTAAGAAACCGCCTGCCACCATGAGTCTTGAAGATGCTTCCCTACTTTTTCTTCCAGAAGTTTTATGGTCCTGGTTCTTATTTTTAGGTCTTTTACCCATTTTTAAGTTAATTTTTGTATAAGATGTGAATAGGGGTTCTCTTTCATTCTTTTGCATATGGATATTCAGTTCACCCTACATCATTTGTTGAAGAGGGTATTTTGTCCTAGTTGAGTGGATTTGGCAGCCTTGTCAAATATCAATTGGCAATAGATGTGAGGGTCTATTTCTGAACTTTCAATTCCATTCCATTTGTCAATATATCTGTCTTTATGGCAGTACCATGCTGTTCTGACTACTGTAGCTTTATGATATTCTTTAAAATCAGGAAGGTTGAGTCTTCCATCATCATCTTTCTTTTTCAATAAATTTTTGGCTATTTGAGACCCTTACACTTCCAAATAAATTTGATAATTATCTTTCCCATTCCTGCAAAGTAGACTGCTGGAATTTTGATTGGGATTGCATTGAATCTGTAAATTATTTTGGGTAGAGTTGACATTTTAACAATATTTAGTCTTCCAATCTATGAACATGGAATGTACTTTCATTTATTTAGATCCTTGTTTTTTTTAGCACTATTTTGTAGTTTTCTGTGTAGAAGTCTTTTACATCCTTGGTTAAATTTCTTTCTAGATATTCTTTTAGTTGCTGCTGTAAATGGAATTTTGTTCTTCATTTCCTCCTCAGATTGCTCATTACCAATGTTTAGTAATACTACTAATTTTTGCATGTTGATCTTGTATCCCACCAAATTTATGAACTCATTTGTTAGCTCCAGTTGCTTGTTTGTAGATTTCTGGGGACTTTTCTATGTATAGGATCATGCCGTCTACAAATAGTGAAAGTTTTGTTTCTTCCATTCCTATTTGGATGTCTTTTATTTTTTTTTTTTTTTTTTTTTTTTTTTTTTTTTTGCCTAACTGCTTTAGCTAGAACTTCTAGCATGATGTTTAATGACAATGATGACAGTGGGCATCCTTGTCTTGTTCCAGGTCTTAGTGGGAAAGTTTTCAGTTTGTCACCATTGAGTACAATGTTAGCCTTGGGTTTTTCATATATGCCCTTTATCATGTTAAGGACGTTTCCTTCTATTCCCTTATTTTGAAGTGTTTTTATCAAGAAAAGGTGCTGGATTTTGTAAATGACTTTTCTACATCAATTGAAATGATCATTTGTTTTTTTCCCCTTTGATTTGTTAATGTGGTTTCTTACATGAATTAATTTTCTAGTGTAGAACTATCCTTGCATATTTGGGATAAAACTCATTTGATCACAGTGTATGATTCTTTTAATGTATAGTTGGATTCAATTTGCAGTCTTTGGGGGGATTTTTGCATGTATATTCATTATAGAGATTGATCTGTAATTTTCCTCTCTTGTATCTGTATCTGACTTTTATATTAAGATGAGATTGGCTTCATAGAATTTGTTAGTTAGCATTCTCTCCTCCTTTTTGGAAGAGTTTAGGCAGGATTGGTATTAATTCTTCTTGGAATTATTGATCATATTCACCTGGGAAGCCATCAGGTCCTGGGGTTTTATTTTGGGGGGAGGTTTTAGTGACTGATTCAATCTCTTTATTTGTAATAGGTCTGTTAAGGTCTTCTATTTCTTCAAGAGTCAGTGTAGATTTTTCAAGTGTTTCTAAGAATTTGTTCATTTGTCTAATTCGTTGGCATATAATTGTTCATAGTATAGTCTCATGATCTGTTTTATTTGTGGGGACTCAGTAATAATGCCCCCTCTCATTTCTGATTTTATTTATTTACATCTTGTCTCTCTCTCTCTCTCACTTTTTTTCCCCATTGTCTGTCTAGCTAAGGGTTTGTCTATTCTGTTGATCTTCTCAAAGAACAAACTTTTGGTTTTGCTGATTCTCTCTACTGAATTTTTTTGTTCTCTATTTCATTTATTTCTGCTCTAATTTTTGTTATTTCTTTCCTTCTGCTTAGTTTGGGATTAGTTTGCTGTTCTTTTTCTAGTTCTTCCAGGTGTGTAGAAAGGTTGCTGATTTTAGCTTTTTCTTCCTTTGTAATGTAGACATTAGGGCTATAAATTTCACTTACAGCACTGCCTTCTCTGCAACCAATAAGTTTCAATATATTGTGCCATTGTTTTCATTCATCTTGAGATATTTATTGATATCTCTTGCAGTTTCTTGTTTGACCCACTAATCATTTAAAATCAGATCATTCAACCTCTAAATTTATGCATTTTCTATGACTCCACTTGTTGATTTTCACCTTCATTCCATTATGATCAGAGAAAATGCCTTGTATAATTTCAATCTTTTCAAAGTTATCAAGACCTGTGTTTTGACCCAACGTGTGGTCTATACGGGAGAATGATCCATGAACACTTGAGAAGAATGTACATCCTGCTGTTTGGGGATGCATTGTTCTGTATATGTCATTTAGGTGTAATTCATTTGTCAAATTATTCAAGTTCCCTATTTTCTTATTGATCCTTTGTCTAAACGTTCCATTTATTGATTGAACAGTGTACTTCAGTCTCCAACTATTACTGCTCATAACTTCTATTTATCCCTTCATTTTTAGTAGTGCTTGCCTCATGTATTTTTGTGCACCTTGGTTAGATGCATATATATTTATGATTTTTATTTCTTCTTGATGGATTGCCGCCTTTATTAATATATAATGTCCTTCTTTGTCTCTTTAACAGACTGCATTTAAAGTCCATTTTGTCAGATATTAGTATATTTACCCAAACATTTGTTTTGTTTTGTTTTTTTGTTTTTTGGATAATCTTTGCATGGAATATCTTTTCCCAGACTTTCACTATCTACCTTTTTGTGTCCTTTGGCCTAAGGGGAGTCTCTTGTAGATAGCATATAGATGGCTTATTTTTTTTTATCCATTCTGTCAGTCTGTCATGTTGATTGGGGAGTTTAATCCATTAATATTCAACATTATTACTGTAATGGCAATACTTTGTTTCAGCCATTTTATCCTTTTGCTTTTATATGTCATATCTTATCTCTCTATCCTTTTCCCATTTATTTAACTTTACTGATACTCTTCATTCCTACACCCTCCTCCAAGCCTCCCTCTCCTGTCTTTTCATTTCAGTCTATTGGAATCCCTTTAGTATTTCTCGTAGCACAGGTCTTTTTTAACATACTCTGTCAGCTTCTGCTTATCTGTGAGTATCTGAAACTCCCCCCTGTTTTTGAAAGACAATTTTTCAGGATAAAAAAATCTTGGCTGAACTTGGCAGATGGCCTTGCTGTCATCCCCCCTATGTGGGATATGACTCCCAGGGTGTAAATCTCCCTGGCAATGTGGGACATGACTCCCAGGGATGAGCCTGGACACAGCATCACTGGCTCAAGAGACTTCTGGACCAAAAAAGGGAACAGAAAGGAAACAAAATAAAATTTCAGTGTCTGAGAGATTTCAAATGGAGTGAGAGGTCATTTTGGAGGTTACTCTTATGCATTATACAGATATCCCTTTTTAGTTTTTAGTTTATTAGTATAGTTAGAAGGAAATACCTCAAGCTGTTGAACTGCAACATAGTATCCTTGATTCTTGAAGATGAGTGTATAACTATATAGCTTATACGGTGTGACCTTTTGATTGTGAAAACCTAATGGCTCACATTCCCTTTATCCCTTTCAGTGTATGGACAGATGAGTAGAAAAATGGGGAAAAATGTAAATGAATAATAGTTGGGGAGGAGAGGAATGTGATGTTTTGGGTGTTCTTTTATTTTTTGGAGTAATGAAAATGTTTGAGCTTTGATTGTGGTGATCAATGCACAATTATATGATGATAATGTGAACAGTTGTACTCTTTGGATGATTGTATGGTTTGTGAATATGTTTCAGTAAAATTGCTTCAAAAATTCTTGGCTGGCAGTTTTCCTCTTTCATTATCTTAATTATATCACGTCACTCCCTTCTCATCTCCATGGTTTCTGATGAAATAAGGGCTTCATCTTATTGGCCATCTCTTGTATGTAGTGAATTACTCTCCTCTTGATGCTTTCAGAATTCTCTTTACCTTTGGTGTTTGACATTCTGATTAATATTTGTTTTGGAGTAGGTCTATTTGGATTTATTCAGTTTGGAGTATATAGCACTTATTGGACCTGGATATCTATGTTTTTCATAAGAGCTTGTGAATTCTCAGCCATTTTTTCCTCAAATATTCCTTCTGCCCCCTTTCCCTTCTCTTCTCCTTCTGGGATCCCCATGATGCATTCATGTTGTCCATCAATTCTCTGAGCTCTGTTCAAGTTTTCCCATTCTTTTCTCTTTCTGTTCTTTTGTCTATTCAAACTTGGATGCTCTGTCTTCTAGCTCACTGATCATTCTTCTGCTTCTTTCAATCTTCTGTTATGTGCCTCCAGTATATTTTAAATTCATCTATTGTGCTTTTCATTCCCATAAGATCTCTTATTTTTCTTTGTATACTTTCAAATTCTTCTTTATGCACAAATATTGTGTCTTCTTAATATCCTTTATCTCTTTAGCCATATCTTTGAATTGGTTTAGGAGATTTGTTTGAACATCTTTGATTAGTTGTTGCAAATTCTGTATCTCTCTAAATTTTATTTGCTCCTTTGATGGGCATATCTTCCTGCTTCTTGGTATTGCTTGTAATATTTTGCTGATGTCTGGGCATTGAATTATCTTCATGAGTTTACTATTAAATTTGGATTCTCTCTCTTGTCAAATATTTTGTTGTTGATTGACATTGTGTTAATGTTCTTCTTTGAGACCTGGTTTGTCAGTGTTACCCAACCAGAGAGGGCCAGGGACCAGCAAAGGGGACACAAACCAATTCAACAGGTCCCTGTGGAGAAGTTCAGGTAAGGATGCCAATAATACTTTACTTCCACTCCCCAAGGATGCGCTTTTCTGGCATGCCCAGCAAATGACCCTCTTTGCCCAAAAGACTTTTAGACATCTCCTGGAGTTGTGCTTTTCTTGTCTGCCAGCAGATAGTGCTCTTTGGTAATCTATACCCCTCAGCCCTCAGAAGGCAGGCTCTTGTTATCTCTCTGCTACATCCAGAAAATGTCATAGCAGTGGCATGCTGGGCAGGTTGAAACCACAGGTCCCAGCAGTCCAAATTCAGCAGCCAAAAGCTGTAACAGTGCTAGACCATGCCCTGCCCTATTCTTGGGAAAGTAGACCTCTGTGATTCTTTCAGGCTGCAACCACCCACCCATCAGGGACCAGGTATCCAAAGGTTTCTGCCCCAAGAATGGGGGATGGATGCCAGGGGCTGGAGCTGTGGGGGATTACTCCATCTCTTCATCCCACACTTTCCTGAGTGTTACACAGCACTCCTTTGATCTCCAGACCCACAGAACCATTGTTACAGACAGTTTCCACCTGTCCCCTAGTTTTGTTTTTCTTGGAGAGAAGTGAGCCCAGCCTTTCCCAAATCAGCCATCTTGGATTCTCCTATACACATCTGAAATGATGCTCTTTCAAAGCAGATATAGCATAAAACACCTGCTGAATTCCCATTTTTTATTTTTTTGGAGTGATATCACCTTTGTACAATAATGTTAGGAATGAATTTTCAGCTTAATTACCCACATTAACTCTCTGTATCTTTTTAAGCATAGCAGTCCCCTATCAAACTTTCACTAACAAGATAAGTGATAAATGATGGCTTACAATTGGTAGTGTTTTCATTACTAATGAATGAGATTCAATATAGTTAAAAGCTGGCCCATGAGATAATTCTTTAAGTTTTTGACCACTAAGTTAATAAATAAACAAGTTTTTATTAGCATGAATTGGCCATTTACAATTAGCAAGAAGCAAACCAAAAAACTATCTCAAACTCAGTATCCCTAATTTGTTAGGCTGCAATTGCAGTATTTTATTTCTTCAGCCTAACACAAGCAAGAATGAACATACACTAAAATATGAATCTTATTTTAAAAATGCCAAGATGAGTTCCAAAGAAACTTCAGACAATATGTATATACTCCCATTAAAAAGATAAAGTAAGCTTTTCTAATATCCATCCTCTTTCAAGATCAAAGTTATTTCTTACTTCTGTTTTCTTCATTTATCTCTAATTCTACTAAGGCTCTGATGAAACAAAATCAATTCTTAGAGCTTGGTAGTCATGAAAGCAATGAAAAATTGGTTTGTATACCTAGGAATAGAAACTTTGTTAATTGATAGATTGCTCTTTTAAACCTCTGGAAATTTTGAACAAATTATCTTGGTGACATATGAATAACCAGTAATAGTGTTTTTTTTTATTTAATAGTCAAGCTTAGTAATTTTTACTCTGATAATTTGATTTTATAATGCACAATATTCAATGGGACTTTTTATGCTTGGCAATATAATATACTAGAGAAAACACTGTGTTTCAATATGAACTCTTTGAATGTGGGCCATCAAACAACCGGTTCTAAGTGAAAAACCCCTTTCAGCATTTATTTTAAAATCTTTGCCAAAGTTGCATTTCTTGAGTTCTAATTCTACATGTGGCTAACAAAATATTCCCAATGGGTGTTTACATCTTTCAAAATGTTGAAAATATTTTTGGTCATCTTTAAGATCTTTTTTTTGGGGGGTGGAGTTTAAACACCTAATGACATAACTTTTTGGATATATAATAACTTACTATGACTGAAATGAAATCTGATCTGGACTTGATAACATTCTCCTTCAAAGGCTGATGGAAACGTTGTAAAAAGCCGACCTTACCAGTGTGATAAGAAAGTTTTCATGCTTCCTAATAGACTTTAAGTTCTAGAAATTTCGGCCTCTGGGTGGCAAGCCTGATGTGATGTGCATTAGCATAATCAATAGGAAAATTGATTCAGTACAAAGATGAGAAGGAAGAATTGACAGAGGAAGATTTCCTTTTTGAAGCACAGATTTGAAAAACATAACTTCAGGTTATTATGTAATATTAGAAATTTCTTTTCCTACCCAGGCTTTCATAATGAAAAATATCCCTCACGATATGAAAACTTTTTCTAACTAGGCACCAGTACAAATTAATAAGCTGTCATCATAGTATGATTTATTAAATTATTGATATCGTGAGTGTTCTGTGGCTATACATGTTGTGCTGGTTTGAATGTATTATGTGCCCCAAAACATTGCATTCTTTAACGCAATCTTGTGGGGTCAGATGTATTAGTGTTGGTTAGGTTGGAATCTTTCTTTGGATTAGGTTGTTTCCATGGAGATGTGACCCACCCAACTGTGGGTAATATCTTTGATTAGATTATATCCATGGAAGTGTGGCCCTGCCCATTCAGCATGGATTTTGATGAATTTACTGGAGCCCTATAAAAGCTCAGAAAGAAGGAGCTCGGGGTTGCTACAGCATAGAGACATTTTGGAGATGGCCATTGAAAGCAGACTTTTGCTGAAACTTTGGAGATACTAGCCCAGAGTTTGCCCCAAGAAGCTAAGTCCAGAGGCATTTTGGAGAACATCATTTTGAAACACAACCCGGGAGCAAGCAGATGCCAGCCATGTGCCTTCTGAGCTAACAGAGGTTTTCCAGATGCCAATGGCTTTTCTCCAGTGAAGGTATAATCCTGTTTATGCCTTGGTGTGGACACTTTTATGGCTGTAGAACTGGAAATTTGTAACTCAATAAATCCCCTTTATAAAAGCCAATCCATTTCTGGTAGTTTGCATAACAGCAACATTAGCAAACCAGAACATATGTCAATCCAAATTCCCAATCATACACTAAAATTGGTAATATCTGGTTAAATTTTATGTGAATTCAATATTTTAACATTATAAAATGTACCTTTATATGTGCTTTGTGCACTTAATGAAGATGGTAAATGAACCTTCAGTCATTCAATTACACATATTTATTGATAATTTACATTTTGCTGGGTATAATTGTAGGTGTTCTCATTTAAATTCTATGTTAATTTTATAATGGCTGAGGTTAGGCATATTTCTGGTATTTTGTTGCCTGAGTTCAAATTCTGTTTTCATCACTAATTTACTATCTCAACTTGGACAAGCTGCCTAACCTCTCTGTGCCACATTTTTCTCATCTGTAAAATGGAGATAATAAGAGCACAAAAGATCATGTTGGTTTTATGGTGATTAAATGAAACCATGAATTTAAGTATTCAGCACATAGCATATCAAATTGTTTATTATAGATGGTAATTGTTCCATACCTGAAACTCAGGGTATAGAAGAAAGATACCTTATCTGTGGGCACATAGGTAATAAGTGGAGGAACAGGAATTCAGACCATATTTTTCTAAATGGAAAGAACTTACTTTCTTTTCTTTTAAAGAATTATTTTATCCACATAATATACATGCATCATTTTAAAAAGTTAAACAGGAAGTAGGCTTAAACAAAATCAGAAAACAGCATCCCTCTTCTCTTTCTTCTTTACATGTAATTCCACAATATGCAAATACTTCTGTTTCTTGATTTGTTAATTTAAGATATTATCTATTGTCGCATTATGAAATTTAGAGACTTACCACCCAACCATTCCCACCATCTACTCTGCATTCTTTCATTTTTTTCCGATGGGATTATATAAAAAATTTCAGAAAATTAAATTTTCAGTGTTTACATTATGATTTCTAAGGAATTATTTTTCACTCCTGGTCATGATATGCACCATATTTCAATAGCATTTTCCTGCAATATTTTGGCTTCATGCAGAGTCAAATAATTTTCTTGAATTAATTTTTGCTTCACTTTGTGAGTCCTTACTGGTAACTATTTTTAAATACTTCAAAAATATTAAACCATATTTGAATCCTTGTTTTTATATGTGGTCAAACACAATAGAATGTGTATTTGTCCCTCCATCTACCTAGAGGCATCCTTCCTAAAGGTCCCCATCTTTCTACTCTATTTTCAACTTGTGTCTCACATTTGCTGTTTTCACCTTGGAACTGCCTTTCTCCTCTCTCCGTGTTTTAATCACTTTTCCTGTACCCTAGGTCATCTTCTTTCTTGATTATCTCCTTGCATTGATGGAGAACATTCCCAGATGCTAGAATAGTTGTCTAAGAAAAGGTGCCTGGGTATATTTTGAAAGTATAACTGTTCAAAAGTGTCTTTCTTCTACCCTCATATTTGACTGAAAGTTTTGTTGAATATAAACTCTTATGATGAAAATACATTTTTTTGGAATTTTGAAAGTTTTATTCCATTTTCTTTTAGTGTTCAGTTTTGATTGATTCTATTGCCATTCAGTTTCTCCATCTTTTATACATGATCTGTTTTATATCCCTGGGAGTATTTAGATCTTAATTTGTCCTAGTTTTTCTGGAATTTCATGATATTCCTGTGTTGGTCTTTTTATTTTCCCCTTCCTTCCTTCCTACCTTCCTTTCTTTCCTCTCTCTCCTCCATTCTTTCTTTCTTTCTCCCTTCCTTCCTTCCTTCTTTCCTTCCTTCCTTCCTTCCTTCTTCCTTTCTTTCTTCCCCTTTCTTTCCTCATTGTAATGCACACCAATGGGTCTTCAGTTCTGATAAATTCCCTAGTATTATTTATTTGATATTTTCCTTTTCTCAATTTCCTGGAATTTATATTAGATGATGGACTTTCTAGATTGTCCCCTAGTATATAAAAAGAAACCCTACACTTTATTTATTTTAACTTAGATTTTGATTCTACTTTTTCAAAGACTTCTTGTGAGTTTAAAATTGAAGCTATCAGAATCTTAACTTTCAAGAGCTATTTATTATTGTAATTATTCCCTTTTTATATCACCCTCTTCATATTTCAGGAATGCATATCTCCTTTTATCTCTCCAAGGTTAAAAATATAAAGTTACTTATTTGAGATTTCTTCTTTCCTCTGTCTCTGCTTATGATACATTCATTCTGACTACTATTTGTTTCAATCTCCTTCTTCCATGTTGAGGCTTTCCATATGCATCTAGTGATCCCTGACTACATGTTCATATTTAAAAATGAAGCACTAAATGTATGGATGAGTAGAAAAATGGGGATAAAAACTAAAGGACAAATGGGGTGGGATGGGGGGATGATTTGGGTGTTCTTTTTTCACTTTTATTTTTTATTCTTGTTCTGGTTCTTTCTGATGTAAGGAAAATGTTCAGAGATAGATTGTGGTGATGAATGCATAACTATGTTATCATACTGTGGACAGTGGATTATATACCATGGATGATTGTATGGTGTGTGAATGTGTTTCAGTAAAACTGAATTTAATTAAAAAAAATGAAGCACTAAAGACATGATGGGAAGCTCTGTGTGAAAAAGTTTCAGTGCAGGATAATTGGATCAGTATCATAGCAGTTTTTGCCCATATTCTCAAATTTCTTTCTGTATATCTTTCTGTTCATTCTCTAGAACATTACTTGCTTAATTATCATCTTCATATTTCCAGAGAAGAATTTTACAATCCACTGCCCACAAAAGACAGTAGAGAGGAGGGGATGAATAACAGATCTCCATACTGAAGTTCTTGAAGCTAACACAGGTATGAAGGATGATGGCCTTATTGTTCAATACCAGACTTTTCCTAATATTTCTATTTTTAGTACTGTACTTCTTACCGTCAATGTCTGGAAAATCTTGAATTCAGCTTCTTCAATAGCAAGATTTCTCCTGCCATGAGGGAGAGGGATACTTACCCAGCTATAAATAATGAGAAAAGAGGCTTATGAATTTAACTATTTATTAAGTCTTTCAACAAGTTCCATGCCTTACAGATATTTTCTGAGGTAGCTGATACCTGCAATTCTTGAAGTTTCTAAGATTCTGCAACATGGGCATGCTTGCTCCTCACTTGATATCTCCTAAACTGTAGACCATGGCTATATTAATTGATTATAAGATTTTTTCATATTTTAACATCTTTGAATGTGAGGAAGCATATTACACTCAATGGCATTATGGAAGAGTGTGACCTTGCCACTCTTCCAACAAGACACAGAGTATATGTCTTCTCCCCTTGAACTTAATTGAGGCTTTGTGGCTACTTCAGTGAATAGTATGGGGTGCAAATGAGGCTATATGACTTTGAGGATAAGTCCCAAAAGGCAATATGGCTTCTGTCCCCCTGTTTCTCTTGAGCCATTGCTCTTGTAACTCAGCGACCATACTATCAGCAAGCCCAGGCTGCACATACAGGAAAATGTCAATGCCCGAGCCTACAACCCCAGTTGAAATCTCAGACAACAATTAGCATCAATCATCATACATGGGAGTGAAGAAGCATTTGAGATGGTTCCAGTCATAATCAACATATAGTCAATTCTCAGCACCATCAAGGATAATAATGAAATTATTATTGTTGATTTAAGCCACAATAAGTTTAGGGTGGTTTGCTATACAGCAAAGAATACCAGGCATTTACAATCATACATTTATAATTATGGTTGGGAGTTGTTTTTCTTCTTTAATGAAACATAGACTAAAAGACCTCTTAGATTCAGAAAATATTAGTATTTCACTTTCTCTCTACTACTAAGTCCTCAATCTTCTTTCCATGCTCTAAAACTTTCTTATCTTCTCTGGTTTACTGGTAGGTCCTCTTGTGGTTTTATATCTTTCCATTACTCTGATTTTAGTGGCATTTTTGGAAGACTTGGTATAGAGTATATGTTCAAATCTACTATGCATGGCTGGGTTTATCACCCTGTATATAAGTTTCTATATTTACAGATGTATCCTCAATAGTATGATGGCTACCTAAAGGTTAATGTTGTGTCTTTTTTGCATCATTATCCAGCCCTTATTTCTTTATTTTAGTAATATAAATTTAGTGTTTTGTAATCATTAGTTTAATAAAGTCACATTCCACTAATAATAGAAACAAACAAAATGGATTGAGTTTTCATTCCACACAGACATGCATTCAATGCCCATTAAGCCCCTTACTTAAACCATAAGCAATGCACATTACTTTCTGCAAAATGGAAATATAAATTCTAATAGGAATTTTCAGGTTGGAATTTAATGAGCTAATATATGTGAAACATCTTATTACAGTATCTAATACATAGTATAAATATTCATTTATGAATCCACTTACTATAACTACATTTGTTATTTTTAAATTGGGCAGTTATAAATTAAATTTTAAAAAGCATAAAATATCAGTGAAATTTTCCTCATATTATGTTTTCATAGTATTTTATTTACTAATATTTGATCTGGAATGTACTAATATTATAGAATTGCTTTTTGCCTTCCCAGCATCTACTCCTTTTTCTTCTGATAACAGCAGCTCAATGGTAGAGTGTCTTGGTAAAGTGGCCAATCTCAGCCTTCACATTGATGAGGAGTGGACAAATGATTCAAGTTAGATAGTCACTAAATTCTCCTCCAAAAATCTGAATATTGAACTCAACAACACAGATTGAAAATATTAGATTTCACTTTAAGAAACAACCCACTAATTTTGTTGCTTAGATTCCTAGAACTGTCTTGTTGAAACCTGTTTCTTCAAATTTTCCTTTGAAATTCTAGGCAATTCTATATTTTTCCCAATAAATTCCCATTTTTGCTTAAATTTAATGCATAATTTGCTCCTGTTGCTTGAAACCAATACATTGATATTCTGAGAATCCCTTTCTAATGAAAGATGTGAAGGTAAATATGACTTGATATAAATGAGATTAGGTTACTTAGTTTATTTTCCATATCCCTTCTAGAGAAGACCTCATTATTGGAATAGGCTGTTTTTGTGTACAATAAAGCCAAGTTTATTCCCTTTGCATTTCTCTGATATTTCAAAAAACATATAAGGATATTTTCTCAGTGTTGTATGTGGGAGTATCATAAAGCAGGCCCTAAAAATAGTGTACAATTAAAAGGCCAGAACTTGAAAATAAGATTTGTTTCAAATAAGTTAGATAACCAGTATTGCCTTTAGTCTGCAGGTAAACATATTTATCTAGAAATCTGGTTGGGGAATATGCTGTAATACAGTAGTCAACTCATAATTTTAAATTCATACATTACTGGGCAGTTCCCCCTTCTACAAGCATTTATTTGGCATAGTGGTAAACCGAAAGGCAAGTCCTTCATTAGCTGTTGCTTAAATAAAGCACAAGGGAGCAAATTCATATGATGGGCTTCTGAACACTTTGCCAAATTATAATTACCCATAAACAAAGACCAGAAACCCAGAAAAGAATCTATTACTGTTGCCATGCCTTCTTAAAGCTCTTCCTTTGATTGTTTCTATTGCTAGTCAGAATCGCATTACTACCAGCTGATGGGTGGCACAGATGGCTCACAGCAGAGAGGTATGTTTCTGTCATGGTTTGCATTATTTCTTCATGCCTTTTTTACAGAGTTTTGGTGGATTCCAATTTCCTTTATTTCTTGGATAATCGTTTCACTGCTTTTGTCATTTTTATTTAATTAGTCAGAATATCGTTATGTGTTCAGGGTGCTTTCTTGGCTCATTTTGAACTCATGGTAACTGGAGATGGCTGTGTTTATTTCCTTCCTGTTTTCGTTTGAAAGATGCTCTGGAACATATGGCTTTCACCATGTGGCAAGAAACTGACCCTGAATCTTTTAGCCTTGGTTTCTGACCATGCATGCAAATAGTGTCATTGGCTTTCTAGTGCCTTCTCAACTTTGGTCTTCCCCTCTCTCAGCTCCTCTCCTATTTTTCCCTCTCTCTCACTCTCTCTTCATACACACACAGGCAAAATCACACCACACCTCTTACCATTCATGGCTGCTGCACCCATTAATATGTATGAGAGAAGTTCAATAACACACAGTAAAACTATTAGCCACAAACTCTCCTACTAAAAATTATTTTCCAATTTCTACTCGAAATTGCTTTTTGTTTGTTTTCTTTTCCTCTTTCTCATTATCCTTATGAATTCCTCTGCATTGCTAGAATCTTTAGCTTGCCTAGACATTTGACTGAAGAAAATGATAATTGAAGATTCGGGCCTTTCTTACATTCATGAATCCACCAAACGTGCTTTGGAGACTTCTATGCATCCATCTTTCCCCCGTTTCCATGAACTTTGATAGAAATTTCCCAATGTCAGCAAGAAGTTCAGACTGATTTCTTTCCCCACAGACTTCCATTTCTTTGAATACTTCAAGAATCATTTTTAGGCCTTAGGATTATTTTATTTCACCTTCCTGAAAGTTTCATTTAATATGAACTGCTTTTTAAACTTCATATATACTCAAAAGCTCATAGGCAATGAATCTGCAGAACATGTGCACATACAGTATTTCCATGTAGCTCCCACCATATCCTTTTTATGTGAATGTCAGAAATGTATTCCAGGGTAAGGGCCAAAGTAGCTTTTGGGAGAATGGTATTTCATTAACTCACCTTCTGGCATTTTAACTGTTATCAGCTATAGACTTTAGTTTTATTACAACAGACATTATTGTGATAACTTCTCCTACTTTATCCCTGCAATTTATTGGAGCAGTTAATTTCTCAAAAAGTAAGATCACTTTTTCTCATTATAAATACCTTCATGCCCTCTTTAATACATGCTCCTTGCTATTTAGAAGAACTGCTGATAAGTGATTTTGACTTGTATCTTCAATAATGTGAGATGTTTAACAGAAACTTGGCAAACCACTTAGAAACTGAAACCTTTTCTTAAATCTCACCCCAACTGATGAATTTCTCCCCCATTACTGCCACCAACACTCAAAAAGTTCTGATATAGCAAAGGCCAAAGAGTCTTATGATCTTCTTAAGGACAAAGCTTTTACTTTATTTTAATGAATCATTTTCTTCTAAGCGCTTTCTTTTTTTATTATATAACTATAGTATTTGACAGCACAAGTTTAAGGACAGGATCTATTAGCTCAGCTTAAGTGGAAACAATTTTGATTATCCAATAAATACATGCTCTGTATACCTTCAAGCCCTAAAATTCAACCACGAAAATTTTCTTTGACCAAATGAACCAAACTCATTCCCCCTTTCTCTTTATCACTCTAAAACTAATCCATCTGTACATATTGTATCCCTACTTTCTCTTTTTATATCCAATGTGGAATATGACTCCTGAGGAGGAATCTAGACCCAGCATCATGGGATGGAGAACATCTTCTTGACCAAAAGGGTGATGTGAAAGGAAATGAAACAAATTTCAGTGGCTGAGAGATTCTAAAAGGAGCCAAGAGATCACTCTGGTGGGCACTGTTATGCACCATATAGACAACCCTTTTCAAGTTCTAATGAATTGGAATAGCTAGCAGTAAATACCTGAAACTATCAAACTACAACCTATAACCCATGAACCATGAAGACAATTGTATAAAAATGTAGCTTATGAGGGGTGACAATGTGTTGGGAAAGCCATTTGGACCACATTCCCCTTTGTCCAGTGTATGGATGAATGAGTAGAAAAATAAGACCGAAAAAAAAAAAAAGAGTAAAACAGACACTAGGAAAGCAAAAGAAAGAAAAGGCTGATATCATCTGTGGTGCGGGGATGGGACTATTTTGTCTGGCCTGACATGGAAGCTCTTGGTAAACGTTATTCTTCTGATTTTTGTTATGTTTCTCTTTCCAGAGAGAGCATTTTTCTTGTAAATTAAACACAGTGGTCCACATTCAGAATTCAGAGACTCCATTCTCCACCTCCTGGATTTATAATGAGGTGATAATGACCTTAAGAACATCTCCAACACTACTGGATGTCTACTTGTGTATACAGATTTAAAGTTATATTACACACATTAATTCACTCCTCTCAGCAGTCTTTTAACGTAAGAATCATTGTCCCTATTTTCTAGTTGAAAAGACTATGATTTAAGGAAAAAGGTAATTTCTTCAAGATCTCATAGGAAGTAAGTACCAACAGGGATTTGGATTTAGGTCTTAACTGCCCCACCTATAAGGTTTAAGATGGCTGTTTTGCCTCCTCTACTGTGTCCACCACGATTGCACTCAACGCCTTCCAATCTGACAAAATCATAGTAAAGTTTGAGTGCTCTTGTCAATTAAAATTCTTAATTTCATTATAGAACACACTTCAAGCTGCCATTCATATTTATTACACAAAGTCCATTTGTTAATAACATTTTATATCTTTTAAAAAAATCTATGTATCCCTAAGGTTTGGTAATTGGGCAATTCTTACATTTATTGCAGTGCTATGAACAAGGCACTGGGTGATAAAAAAGATCCAGAGATCCAGAATCCTACTTTAAGTAGCCTACAGTAAGAATCCAACACAAACACAAAGAAACAACAGATCCAGATATAAGTCATCATCTGAACACTGGTGAGTTTCTTGGGCTTTCCCTGAGAGAGTTGAGCTTTAGGAATACTTCTTGAATATTAAGTAGGAAACTGACTCCAGCTTCTGGGAAAGCACAAAGTAACATATAAAACTGTGAGTTTGCAGAGAAGAAATTTCAGAGAGAGTCTATGGAAGAAATATGTAAAAAATCAGAAATGCTAGATAAGAGGAAATCAAAGAATCACTCCATTTATGCAAGGCAATGCAAAGGGGGTATTCGAGGTTTATGAAGGATAAGTGATTGGCAGAATGGATGACAAAAGCAACTCTGATAGCATTATTCTGAATTGCTGATTTCAGTCACTGAAATCCAAAGCAGAGCTTTCCTGAGTGGCTCCCAGTACAGCATCTGTACTGATGCTGACTGAGAATTGGAGGAAGACTAAAGCATGGTTCAGCCTCTAATTCCTCACATCAAACTACAGGGCACTGGGCAAATCTTTATGCCTCCATAAGATTCTGAAGGTCAGAGCTAGAAGAGACTTAGGATTTGTCTAGCCCAACTCCATCATTTAGCAGATAAGGAAACTAAATTTCCATGAGATAAAGTGACTTTACCAATTCAAAATGGGCATGTATTATAAAGCTGACAATTTGATTATTTAAGATTCTGGCTAAGCTGATGAAACAAAGAAACCACAAAACATACTGACTCACTTCACACTCCAAGGCAGGGAAGGGATCTCTGCTCCATTTTTTTTCTTTTTTTTTTTTTTTACTTTCTCTTTGTTTTGGTTTTGGGAAAATTTATTGTGTTTTTAAAATTAGTTTATTTTGTAAATCATTACTGAGCATCTCCTGTATGTTCAGACTTAGGCTAATATTGGAGATTCCTGTTTTGTGGTAACACATGTACAACACAAAATTTCCCATTTTAATTACTTTAATGTACATAATATAGTGAGATTAATTGCATTCACAAAATTGTTCTACAATCAACACCATCAATAACTAAAATTTTTTCATCACCCCAAACAGAAATTCTGCACCCATAAAACAATAACTCCCCATTTCCTCTGCCTCCCAACCCCTGGTAACCTCTATTCTAATTTCTGAGTATGCTTGTTCTAGGTATTTCATATAAGTGAATTCATACTTGTCCTTTGTCATCTGGCTTATTTCACTCAATGTGACGTTTTCAAGGTTCATCCACATTGGAGCATGTATTGGAACTTAATTCTTTTGTACGGCTGAGTAATATTCCATTGTATATATATACCACATTTGTGTATCCATTCATCTATTGACGGACATTTGGGTTGCTGCCATCTTTTCCAACTGTGAATAATTCTGCTATAAACATTGATGTACAAATATCAATTGAGGCCCTCTTCAATTCTTTTGAATATATTCCTAGAAGTGAAATTGCCGGGTCATATGGCAGCTTTATGCTTAACCTCCTGAGGAATAACCAATTTTTTTTCCACAACAGCTGTACTATTTTACATTCACACCAACAATACACAAGGGGTTCTATTTCCTTCTTCCTTGTCAACACTTATTTTCCACTTCTTAAATAATAGCTAGCCTAGTGGACATGAAATGGTATCTCATGATTTTGATTTCCATTTTGCTAATGGCTAATGATATTGCACATCTTTTCACATACATTTTGGTCATTTCTATATTTTCTTTGGAGAAAATACTTTCCATTGTTTAGTTGGGTTGTATGTTTGTTTGTTGTTGAGTTATAGTTCTTTATATATTCTTGATGTTAACCCATTGTGCCAGTTTGATGTATTATGTCCCCCAAAATGCCATTATCTTTGATGCAATCTTGTGTGGGCAGACATATCAGTGTTGATTAGATTTTGGAATCCTTTGGGTGTTTCCATGGAGACGTGATTCAATCAACTGTGGACAAGACCTTTGGTTGGATAATTCCCATGGAAGTGTTGTCCCACCCATTCATGGTCAGTCTGAATTAAATTACTGGAGCACTATATAAGCTCAGACAGAAGGAGCAAGCTTGCTACAGCCAAGAGGGACACTTTGAAGAATGCACAGAAAGCTGAGAGAGGAGCTGCAGATAAGAGACAGTTTGAAGATGGTCATTGGAAGCAGACTCTTGCTCTGGAGAAGCCGAGAGGACAAACACCCCAAGAGCAACTGAGAGTGATGTTTTGAAGAGGAGCTGCAGCCTAGAGAGGAACATCCTGGGAGAAAGCCATTTTGAAACCAGAATTTGGAGCAGATGCCAGCCACGTGCCTTCCCAGCTCACAGAGGTTTTCCAGATGCCATTGGCCATCCTCCAGTGAAGGTACCCAATACTTGATGAATTACCTTGGACACTTTATGGCCTTAAGACTGTAACTGTGTAACCAAATAAACCCCCTTTTACAAAAGCCAATCAATTTCTGGTGTTTTGCATTCTGATAGCATTAGCAAACTAGAACACCCATTATCAGATATATTTCTCCCTTTATGTAGGTTGTCTTTTTATTTTCTTGATAATGTCTTTTCATGGACAGAAGTTTTTAATTTTGATGAAGTCCAATATATCTGTTTTTCTTTGTTGCTCATGCTTTAGTTATCATATTTAAGAAAACGTGTCCTAATACAAAGTTCTGAAGATTTTCCCTCAGGTTTACTTCTAAGAGTTTCATGATTTCAGCTTTTATATTTAGGTCATTGATCCATTTTGAGTTAACTGTTGCATATAGTTTGGGTACAAGCCCATTTTCATTATTTTGCATGGGGAGATCAAGGTTTCCCAGTATCATTTTTTTGAAGAAAGTATTCATTCCCCATTGAGTAGAGTTAGCAACCTTGTCAAAACACAATTGGCCATAAATGTGTGGTGTATGTTTATTTCTAACTCTTAGGATTATTCATTGGTTTCTTTGTCTATCCTGATACCAGTACCACATGTTTTGATCACTGTCACTTTGTGGTATATTTCAAAATCAGAAACTGTTAGTCTTCTACTTTTCTTCTTTTTCAAGATGGTTTTGGTTATTTGGGGCTCCTTGCTATTCCATATGAGTGTGGTGATTGGCTTTTCCATATCTATTAATCACTTTGAGTAATGTTAGCATCTTAACAATATTAAGTCTTCTAATCCAAGAGCATGGGGGTTGGGGAGGTCTTTTCATTTATTTAGGTATTTTTAATTCCTTTCAGAAATTCTCTCTAGTTTTCAGTGTATGAATCTTTTATATCCTTTGTTAAATTTTTTCCTAGATATTTTATTTTGAGATGCTATTTTAAATAGCAGTGTTTTCTTGATTTCCTTTTCAGATTGTTTATTCCTTTTGTATAAAGCACTACTGATTTTGTTTATCTTATACCCTCAAATTTTCTGGACTTATTAGCTGTAATAGCTTTCTTATGTGTTCTTTGGAATTTACTAGATATAGAATCATGACATCTGTGAAGAGAGGTGGTTTAACTTCTTCCTTTCCAATTTGGATGATTTTTTTTTTTTTTCTTTGCTTAAATGCTCTGGCTAGTATGTCCAATACAATGTTGAATAAAAATGGTGAAAATGGGCCTTCTTGTTTTGCTCCTGTCCTTAGGGGGGGGAAGTTTTCAGTTTTTCGTTATTGACTATAATGTTAGCTGTGGGTTTTTCATCAATTCCCATTATCCTTCTATTCCTAGTTTTCTGGGTGTTTTTATCGAGAACAGGAGATGCTTTTCTCAAATGCTTTTTCTGAATCAATTGTGATGATCATATTGTTTTTTCTTCATTCTATTAATGTGATGTAGGTACATTGGTTGATTTTCCTGTATTGAGCCATGTTTGCATTACTGAGATAAAATTCGTGTGGTCATGCAATATAATCTTTTTAATCTGCTGTTGGATTTGATTTGATAGTATTCTTTTGAGGATTTTTTCATCAATATTTATAAGGAATATTCTTAAGTAATTTTATATTCTTGTGATGTCTTTATCTAGCTGTGGTATTGGGGCAATACTAGCATCATAGAATGATATGGTAAGTGCTCCCTCTTCTTCGATTTTTGAAAGGGTTTGAGAAGGATAGATATTAGTTCTTTTTAATGCTTGGTAAAATTCACCAGTGAAGACTCATAGTCCTGAAATATTCTTTCTTTGAAAGTCAGTTTAGGCAATTTGAGTGTTTTTAGGAATTTGTCCATTTCATCTGGGGTATCTAATTTGTTAGCATACAAATGTTCATGGTATCTTCTTATAATCTTTTGTGTTTCTGCAACATTGGGAATAATTTCCCCACTTTCATTTTTGATTTTAATTATTTCTTTTTTGTCTGTTTATCTATAGTTTTGTTAATTTTATTGATCATTTCAAAGAATAAACTTTTGTTTTCATTGATTCTCTCTGTTGTTTTTCTATTCTTTATTTCATTTACCTCCATTCTAATCTAAATTATTTCTTTCCTTCTTCTCATTTTGGATTTAGCTTCCTTTTGGTTTTCCTGTTTCTCCAGGTGAGAGGTAAGCTTAATAATTAGATATCATTTATATAATGTAAGCATTCTCAGCTATAAATTCCCCTGTGAGCAACATCTTTGCTATAGCCATAAGTTTTGGTATGTTCTGTTTTCATTTTAATTTGTAGATACTTACTTTCCCTTATAATTTCTTCCTTGACTCATTGGTTGTTTTTTTTTTTAAATTCAATTTTATTGAGATATAGTCACATACCATACAGTCATCCAAAGTGTACAATCAGTTGTTCACAGTACCATCATATAGTTGTGCATTCATGACCCCAATCTATTTTTTGAACATTTTCCTTGTACCAATAAAAGTGAAGAAAAACACCCAAAACACCCCCACCCTATTTTTCATTTAGTTTTTTGTCCCCATTTTTCTACTCATCCATCCATACACTGGATAAAAGGGAGTGTGACTCACAAGTCTTTCACAGTCACACTGTCACCTCTTGTAAGCTACATTGCTATACAATCATCTTCAAGAGTCAAGGCTACTCAGTTGCAGTTTGATAGTTTCGGGTATTTATTTCTAGCTATTTCAATGCATTAAAACCTAAAAAGGGGCATCTATATAGTTCATAATGCCCACCAGAGTGACCTCTAGACTCAATTTGGAATCTTTCAGCTGTTGAAACTCTATTTCATTTCATTTCATATCCCCCATTTGGTCAGGAGATGTTCTCATTCCCACAATGTCAGGTCCAGATTCATCCTCAGGAATCATATCCTGTGTTGCCAGGAAATTTACATCCCTGGTAGTCAGATCCCAGGTAGAAGGGAGAGCTGTGAGTTCACCCACTGTGTTGGCTTAGCTAGAGAGAGGGCCACATCTGAACAACAAAGAGGTACACAGGGGGAGGCTCTTAGGCACAATTATAACCAAGTTTAGCCTCTTCTTTGCAGTGGTGAGCTTCATAAGAGCAAGTGATAGAGGGTTCAGCACATCAAACTGCCAGTCCTCTATGTTTGTGAGAACATCAACAGCAATCCAGGTGAGGAAGCCCAACACCTCTGCATTTTCCCCCAGCTCCTCAGGGAGGCCCTGCTTATATATTTTTATTCTCTGTCCAAATTACTTTGGGATGTGTCACTATTTTACACCAACCCATGCAAACCTACCAGGTCTCACTTTCTATAAAAAGTTTCATGTAATTATGGTATTTGAATGAACTGTGTGAGTTAAATTGTTTAGGAAATATAGATCCTTGTTTGTTCAGTGTAGTTGCAGTATTGTGCTACCATCACACAGTATTGTGCTATTTATTTCTGGATCTATACAATCGATCCTGCTGAACATTCTGTAGTCCTTCAGCATCAAATGTCCGATCTCTACCTCTTTCTATCTCCTAGTACCTGTGTTATCAGCTTTTAACTCTCAAAGTTTGCTCATTAACGTTAGTTCATATTGGTGAGACCATACAGTATTTGTCCTTTGGTTTCTGGCAAACTTCACTCAACATAAAGTCCTCAAGGTTCATCCACTTTATATGCTCTGTGCCTTTGTTCTGTCTTACAGCTGTGTAACATTCCATCATTTGTATGTACCACAGTGTGTTTATCCAGACTTCTGTTGTTGGACATTTGGGCTGTTTCCATCTCTTGGCTATTGTGAATAATTCACCAATAATTATCTGTTTACAAATGTCCATTCGTGTCTTAACTTTCAGTTCCTCTGAGTATATACTTAGTAGTGGAGTAGCTGGGTCATATGGCAAATCTATACTTAGCTTCCTGAGGAACCACCACACTGCCTTCCAGAGTGGTTGCACCATTCTACATTCCCCAAGACAGTGAATAAGTGTGCCTCTTTCCCCACATCCTGTCCAGCACTTGTAGTTTTCTGCTTTCCGGATAATGACAATTCTGGTGGGTGTGAGATGATATCTCATTGTGGTTTTGATTTGCATTTCCCTAATAGCCAGTGAAGTTGAGCATTTTTTCAAATGTTTTTGAGCCATTTGTACTTCCTCTTCAGAAAAGTGTCCATCTCTTTTGCTCATTTTTTGATTGGATTGTTTGTCTTTCTGTTGTTGAGTTGTAGGATCACTTTATATGTTTGGGATATTAAACCCTTATCTGATATGTGGTTTCCAAATATTGTTCCCCACTTTGTAGGCTGCCTTTTAACTTTTCTGACAAAGTCCTTTGATGTACAAAAGTGTTTAATTTTAAGAAGATCCCATTTGTCTATTTGTTCTTTTGTTGCTTGTGTTGTGGGTGTAAGATCGAGGAAACCACCTCCTATCACAAGATCTTTAAGAAATTTCCCTACATTTTCTTCTGAGAGTCTTAGAGTCTTAGCACTAATGTTTAGGTCTTTGGCACATTTTGAGTTAATTTTTGTACAAGATGTGAGATGGGGTCCTCTTTCATTATTTTGGAAATGGATATCCAGTTCTCTAAACATCATATATTGAAGAGGCTACTCTGTCTCAGTTGCTTTGGCTTGACTGCCTTATCAAAGATCAATTGTGAGAGTCTATTTCTGAACACTCAATTTGATTCCATTTGTTGGTATATCTATCCTTATGCCAGTACCATGCTGTTTTTATCACAGTAGCTTTGTAACATGCTTCAAAGTCAGGTAGTGAGAGACCTCCCACTTTGTTCCTGTTTCTCAAGATATTTTTGGCTATTTGGGGCATCTTGCCCTTCTAAATAAATTTGGTTATTGGTTTTTCTATTTCTGCAAAGTAACTTGTTGGGATTTTAATTGGTATTGCATTGAATCTATAGATCAGTTTAGGTAGAACTGATATCTCAATTATGTTTAGTCTTCCAATCCATGAACATGGTATGTTCTTCCAGTTTTTAGGTCCTGTTTGATTTTTTTAGCAGCTTCTTGTAGTTTTCTTTGCATAGGTCTTTTGTGGCATTCTAAGTTTATTCCTAAATACTTGATTCTTTTGGTTGCTATTGTAAATGGAATTTTTTTCTTGATTTCTTCCTCCTGTTGCACATTACTTGTGTATGAGACCACTACAGATTTTTGCATGTTTATCTTATAGCATGCCACTTTGCCTTTTTCACTGATTAGTTCTAATAGCTTTGCTGTAGATTTTTCTGGGTTTTCTATATAAAGAATCATGTCCTCTGCAAACAGTGAAAGTTTAACTTCTTCCTCTCCAATTTTGATGCCTTTATTTCTTTTCCTTGCCTAATTGCTCTAGCTACAACATCCAGCACAATGTTGAATAACAGTGGTGACAGTGGGCATCCCTGTCTTCTTCCTGATCTTAAAGGGAAAGCTCTCAGTCTCTCCCCATTGACTACAATGTTAGCTGTGGGTTTTTCATATATTACCTTTATCATATTGAGAAAATTCCCTTCTATTCTTATCCTTGAAAGTGTTTTCATCAAGAAAGGATGTTGAATTTTGTCAAATGCCTTTTCTGCATTGATCAAGATGATCATGTGGTTCTTCTGCTTTGATTTATTGGTTTGGTGTATTACATTAATCGATTTTCTTGTGTTGAACCAGCCTTGCATACCTGAAATAAACCCCACCTGGTCATGGTGTATAATTCTTTTAATGTGCTGCTGAATTCAATTTACAAGTATCTTATTGAGGATTTTTGTGTCTATATTCATTAAAGAGATTGGTCTATAATTTCATTTTTTTGTAGTGTCTTTGTCTGATTTTGATATTAGGGTCATGTTCGCTTCATAGAATGAATTGGGTAGTTTTCCCTCCTCTTCAAATTTTTTGAAGATTTTGAGCAGGACTGGTATCAATTCTTTCTTGAATGCTTGGTAGAATTCACATGTGAAGCCATCTGGTTCTGGGCTTTTCTTTTTTTGGGAGCTTTTTGATGACTGACTCAATCACTTTCTTTGTGAGTGGTTTGTTGAGGTCATCTGTTTCTTGAGTCAATGTTGATTGTCTATGCTTTTCTAGGAAGTTGTCCATTTTGTGTAAGTTGTCTAGTTTATTAGCATATAGTTGCTCACAGTATCTTCTCATTATCTCCTTTATTTCTGCAGGGTCAATAGATATGTTTCCTTTACCATTTCTGATTGCATTTATTTGTATCTGTGCTCTCTCTCTCTCTCTCTCTCTCTCTATCTATCTATCTCTATCTCTATCTATCTCTCTATCTCTCTATCTCTCTCTCCCTCCCCCCCACCTCTCTGTTAGCCTAGCTAGGGTGCCATCAATTTTGTTGATATTCTCAAAGAATCAGCTTCTGATTTTGTTGATTCACTCTATTGTTTTCCTGTTCTCAGTTTCATTTATTTCTTCCCTAATCTTTGTTATTTCTTTCCTTCTGTTTTCTTTGGGGTTAGTTTGCTGTTCTTTCTCTAGTCCCTCCAGGGGGACAGCTAATTCCTCACTTTTTGCTCTCTCTTCTCTTTTAATATAGGCTTTTAAGGCAATAAATTTACCCTTCAGCACCACCGTTGCCACATCCCATAAGTTTTGCTATGTTGTGTTTTCATTGTCATTTGCCTCGAGATATTTACTAATTTCTCTTGTAATTTCTTTTTTACCCACTGTTTTTCTAAGAGTGTGTATTGTTTAGTCTCCATATATTTGTGAATTTTACAATCTTCTGCCTGTTATTTATTTCCAACTTCATTCCATTATGACAAAGAAAGTGTTTTTTATAATATCAATATTTTTAAATTTTTTGAGACTTTCTTTGTGAACCAACATGTGATCTATCTTAGAGAATGTTCCATTAGCACTTGAGAAAATGTGTATCCTGCTGTTGTGGGGAGTAGTGTTCTATAAATGGCCGTCAAGTCTAGTTCATTTATTGTACAATTCAACATCTACATTTCCTTATTGATCCTCTGTCTAGATGCTCTATCCATTGATGAGAGAGGTGTGTTGAAATCTCCAACTATTATTGTAGAGTTGTCTATTGCTCCTTTCAGTTTTCTGTGTTTGCCTCATGAATTTTGGGGCACTCTGGTTTGGTGCATAAATATTTAGGATTGTTATGTTTTCCTAATGAATTGATCTTTTTATTAATATATAGTGTCCTTCCTTGTCTGTTTTAATCATTTTACCCCTGACGTCTAATTTGTCTGATATTAATATAGCTACTCCCACTTTTTTTGGTTGCTGTTTGCATGAAATATCCTTTTCCAACCTTTCACTTTCAGCCTATTTTTTCCCTTGTGACTAAAGTGAGTTTCTTGCAGACAGCATATAAATGGGTCCTGTTTTTTTAATCCATTCTGCCAGTCTGTGTCTTTTTTATTGGAGAGTTTAATCCATTAACATTTAGTGTGATTAAAGTGAGGGCAGTACTTTCTTCTACCATTTTGTCTTTTGGATTTTATATGCCATATCTTATTTTTTCATCTCTCTCCTTTTACCCTTCCTGATAATCTTCATTTCTACACTCTTCTCCAAACCTCTCTCTCCTCTTTTCCTATCAGCCTTTAGCAATCTCTTTAGAATTTCTTGTAGTGCCAGTTTCTTGTTCACAAATTCTCTCAGTATCTGTTTTTCTGAAAATATTTTAATCTCTCTCTCATTTTTGAAGGACAGTTTTGCCAGATATAGAATTCTTGCTTAGCAGTTCCTCTCTTTCACTATCTTAAATGTATCACACCACTATCTTCTCACCTCCATGGTTTCTGTAGAGAAATCTGTACGTAGTCTTATCGAGCTTCCCTTGTATATGATGAATTGCTTTTCCTTGCTGCTTTCAGAATTTTCTCTTTGTCTTTGACTTTGAACAATCTGATCAGTAGTGTCTTGGAGTAGGTCTATTAGGATCTCTTCTGTTTGGGGTACTCTGTACTTCTTGAATCTGTAATTTTGTCTTTCGTAAGAGTTGGGAAATTTTCAATGAATATTTCTTCTATTATTCTTTCTGCCCCTTCCCTCTCTTCTCCCTCTGGGCTACCCATAACACATATGTTTGTGTACTTCATGTTGTCACTCAGCTCCCTAAGACCCTGCTCACATTTTTCCATTCTTTTCACAATCTGTTTTTTGTGTGTATGAATTCAAATGTCTTGTCTTCCAATCCACTGATCCTTTCTTGTGCCTGTTCAACTGTACTGTTGTATCCCTCCATTGTCTTTTTCAACTCCTCCATTATGCCCTTCATTCCCATAAGTTCTGCCATTTGTTTTATAAGTTTATGAATTCTTATTTATGGTCATCCTGTGTCTTCCTATATCCTTCATCTCTTTTGCTATATCTTCCCTCAGTTCATTGACTTGATTTTTTAATTGATTTAGGAGATTTGTTTGAACATCTTTAATTAATTCTTCCTTCAGTTCATTGAATTGATTTAGCACTAGTTGCCTCAACTCCTGCATCTTGGTTGAACTATTAGTTTGTTCCTTTGGCTGACCCATATTTTCATATTTCCTAGTATGGCTCATTATCTTGAGCTGTCTAGGCATCTGACTTTCTTGATTAGTTTATTCTGGATCTCATTTTCACTCTTTTTCCTAGAGTTTTTTTTGGTTTTTTTTTTTTTTTTTTTTTGGTTTGCTTTGTTCTCTAACCTTTGGTGTTCAGTTCAGCTTATTCTAGGCCTCTAATTTAGGTTCTATTTAGTTTATTGGAGTTTTCCACCTCTTGTTGTTCTGTTTCTTGCCCTGCCTCTATGTAGACATTTTGTGTGAAGATCTCCTAAGATTTGGCCAACCCCAGTCAGGTTTTCCCAGTCCAGAGAGGCCCAGGTCGCAGGAGGAGGGTATGGAGTTTCCTTGAGAATGAGAACCTCCTGTGAGGTCTTTAGACTCTGTGCTTTTCTTATGCTGTCCAGCTGATGGTGCTTGCCAGCCTGCAGCTCCCCTACCAGTGTGAGGAGGTATGGAGCTTTTAGTTCTTTCAGTGATCCTGACCCTGGTGGGATGTGACAGATTGAAGCTGTTTTCTGAATTCCAGCTACTGGGGTCTGAGTTCCCCAAATGAGGGCTGCCATTGGAGCTGAGCCATGCCCCCTTTTCTTGAATAAGTTATGGCCTTTAGAAAATTTTCTCCTCCACTAGACTTATTGCTTTGTCTCTCGGAGCTATCTTAGCTCTGCTCTTGTCTGGGCACAAATTGCAAGTTTTTGAGGATTTCTGTAATGGGCTACTTAGAATAGTTACTTTTAAAAAAAAAAGCAAAAAAGATTTAGAAAAAAGAAAAAGAAGGGTCCAGTATAGACTATTTAAAGAAAAGCCCTTTAATTCAGTCCTTGCAGTTCTGATGGACCAATGAAATGCAAACAGACAAGCAGTTGGAGACCACTTGAGGAGCAATCAAGAAACCAGAAAAAAACAGCTTTTCAGAGAAAGGCCCTGGCCCCCTGGGTTTGCATATGTGCCTGATTCTATTTGAGCCCAGCCCTCCTCCTTATTATGCTTATCCCCAACTCCAAAAGTCTCCTTTTTTATTTTTGTTTTTTTTTCCTTTTTTGATATTTTTGCTAGCCCTTTCTCCTCTCTGCCAGGCTGACTGCTCCCAGATCCTCCAGTGTGTGGTCTCAGTTTATCTATGGTTGCTGTTTTTGTTCAACAGTCTGAGTTTGTTAATCAGTTCCACAACTGCAGCTCTCCCTCCTGGTTCCCAGCACCAGTGGCCCCACCTCCCTTAGGATTGTGCCTGGGAGGGAGGGGCATGGGCCTCCTGGCTGCAAGAACTTACAGATTTTGCTGATCTCATCTGCTCCACACACTCATGAGTGTTGTATGATATGTGTCCAAACCCAAATTCCTCTGCAGTGTCCATTCCACACAGTTCCTGGCTGTCTACTAGCTACCCCAGAGGACTAACTAAAACTCACAACTCACCACTCTGCCATCTTGCCCCCCATTGGTTGTTTTAAGAGTGTATTGTTTGGGAGGATTGTGGGCAGATGGTGGAGTGGGTAGTTCCTTTTTGTGGTCCATTCACGAGATCAACTATTAAACAAGATGGAAGTGTCTGAATCAACTATTTGGAAACTCCAGAGTCCAGTAGAATGCTGTGAAGCATCAAGGGAAGAGTGGGAGGAAAATGCCAGTAAATTATGAATTGCACTCTATAGGCAGTGGATATTATCACCCTTCTCCCAGTCTAAAAGCACACTTCAAATGTGCTGGTTTGAATGTATTATGTCCCCCAAATGCCATTATCTTTGGTGCAATCTTGTGGGGCAGACATTTTAGTGCTGATTAGATTGGAATTATTTGAGTGTTTCCATGGATATGTGCTCCACCCAACTGTAAGTGATAACTCTGATTAGATATTTCCATGGAGGCATGGCCCCACCCATTCAGGGTGGCCTTGATCAGTGGAGTTATATAAATGAGCTGACAGGCTGAGGGAACTCAGTGTAGCTGTGAGTGATCTTTTGAAGAGGAGCTACAGCCAAGAAGGACACTTTGAAGAAAGCACAGGAGCTGCAGATGAGAGACATTTTGAAGACTGCCACTGGAAGCAGACTCTTGCTTCAGAGAAGCTAAGAGAGGACAAATACCCCAAGTGCAACTAAGAGTGACATTTTTGAGGAGCTACAGCCTGGAGAGGAATGCCCTGGGAGAAAGCCATTTTGAAACTAGAACTTTGGAGCAGACGCCAACCATGTGTCTTCCCAGCTAACAGAGGTTTTCCGGACGCCATTGGCCATCCTCCAGTAAAGGTACCCAATTGCTGATGTGTTACCTTGGACACCTTATGGCCTTAAGACTGTAACTGTGTAACCAAATAAACCCCCTTTTATAAAAGCCAATCTATCCCTGGTGTTTTGCATTCTGGCAGCATTAGCAAGCTAGAACAGAGGCATTCACCCCCACCCTTGGTACAGTTTGCTGGTGACAGGGCAGGATATAAAGATCTATTTCCTCAAGACCCAGAGAAGTGCAGTATGATGACTGATCACTGCTTTTGATTAGCTGCCTCAGATTTCTGGGGTGCCTGGATCTGAGAAGACCACTATTCCAACCAGTCCTGGGCAAAAGCAGTTGAGGAGCTTAAAAACACTTCCATAAAACAATAGAAAACTCTTAAAGGATATGCCAGTATGAATGTACTGTGTCCCCAAAATGCCATTATCTTTGATGTAATTTTGTGTGGGCAGATGTTATCAGTTTTGATTAGATTTCTTTGAGTGTCTCTTTGGAATGTGCCCCACCCAGCTGTGGGTGATGACTCTGATGAGATATTCCCATGGGGGCATGGCCCCACCCACTCAGGGTGGAACTTGATCAGTGGAGCCATATAAATGAACTGACTCAAAGAGAAGGAACTCAGTGCAGCTGTGAATGATGTTTTGAAGAGGAGCAAGCTTGCTAGAGAGGAATGTCCTGGGAGAAAACCATTTTGAAACCACAACTTTGGAGCAGATGCCAGCCACGTGCCTTCCCAGCTAACAGAGGTTTTCTGGATGCCATTCGCCATCCTCCAGTGAAGGTACCCAATTACTGATGTGTTACCTTGGACACTTTATGGCCTTAAGACAGTAACTGTGTAACCAAATAAACCCCCTTTTTATAAAAGCCAATCCATCTCTGGTGTTTTGCATTCTGCAGCGTTAGCAAACTGGAACAGATTTTGGTACCAGAGAAGTGGGGTGCTTTTGCTGCTGAGTTTGCAAATACCAAACATGTTGGAAGAGCTTTTCAAATGGATAAGGGGAAGATTCTGGAAGAATTGTGAGGAGCTTGATAGAAAAGGCCAAAACTGCTTTAAAGAGACTGTTTATGGAAATATGGACTCTAAAGATACTTCTGATGAGGACTTGAGCAGAAATGATGAATGTGTTGTTGTGAACTGGAAGAAAGGTGATCCTTGTTTTAAAGTGGCAGAGAATTTGGCAAAATTGAGTCCTGGTGTCAGATGGAAGGAAGAATTTGAAAGTGACAACCTGGATTACTTAGCTGAGGAGATCTCCAGACTACGTGTGGAGGATGTACCCTGGCTTCTCCTTGAGGCTTATAGTAAAATGCGAGCAGAGAGAGATAAACTTAGAACTGAACTCTTGGGTTCAAAGAAACCAGAAGCTGATGGCTTGGAAAATTACGAGCTTCCAGGGGGTAGAATCCCAGAAGCTACAGCCCAACGTGAGGATGTAACCAAACATGGAACCCAGCCACCATTTCAGTACAAGCCAACACTGGAAAAGGAGTTAAGCAGAAAGGATTTGTGGAAAGTCCTATTGTCTGATGGCTTTGACCCCTTCATGCTTCACGAGAAGCCAACAGAATTTTTGCGAGATCTTTACAGACAGAGCCGTTGCCAGTCTGGACTGGAGGAGACAGACACGGAACAAACTGAAGGAAAAATTTCTTCAAAGACAGAGCCATGGAGGTTGAGGTCTGGAGTCAAGAGGCCTTGGGCTGGGAGAGTGGAGTGGCCCACATGCATGGAAAGGGTGAGTTTGCCCTGGAGGTCGAGGGTGGTCCTTCCTCCTCGATGCTCAGGAAACATCCTGCCACCCCAAGCCCCAAAGAGGGTGGAGCACATTCCCAGGGAATTGGGGAGAGTCTGGCTACCACCACACTGTTCTGAAGGGGTTGAGCATGTGCCCCAGAGATGGAAGGGAATCTGGGTGCTGCCCCAATGTTTGAGGAGGGTGGGGCCGAGAAGGTTGTCTCCCCAATGTGTGGATATGTTGGAGCACTCACCCAAGTGTTTGGAGAGGAAAGGGCTGCCATAAAGGCCCTTAGGAAGGGTTAGACTCCTGCTCTCTCAAGCCCCAAGGATGCAACCTCGTTCTCTAAATGACTCTCAGACTTTGAAATCTAATGGAGTTTGTCCTCCAGGTTTTAGGAACTGTTTTGGTCCTGTGAACCATTTTCTTTTCAGTTTTTCCTTATGGCAATGGGAATGTTTATCCTATGAATGTCCCTCATTTGTGTATTGGAAGCACATAACTTGTTCTAAGTTCACAGATCCACAGCTAAAGGAAAATTATGCCTTAGGACTGACCATGCCTATAATTGTTTTTCATGGAATTTTGTACTTAACTATTGTTACTGAAATGATTTAAGTTTCTGTGATATTGTTGTGGGATGAATGTATTTTGTATATGGAAAGATAATGTCATTTTGGGGTCCAGGGGGTGGAATGTGCCAGTTTGAATGCATTGTGTCCCCCAAACGCCATTATCTTTGATGCAATCTTGTATGGGCAGATGTTATCAGTTTTGATTAGATTTCTTTGAGTGTCTCTTTGGAATGTGCCCCACCCAGCTGTGGGTGATGACTCTGATGAGATATTCCCATGGAGGCATGGCCCCACACATTCAGGGTGGGACTTGATCAGTGGAGCCATACAAATGAGCTGACTCAAAGAGAAGGAACTCAGTGCAGCTGTGAGTGATGTTTTGAAGAGAAGCAAGCTTGCTAGAGAAGAATATCCTGGGAGAAAGCCATTTGAAACCAGAACTTTGGAGCAGATGCCAGCCACGTGCCTTACCAGCTAACAGAGG
This sequence comes from Choloepus didactylus, assembly GCF_015220235.1. Classification (NCBI taxonomy): domain Eukaryota; kingdom Metazoa; phylum Chordata; class Mammalia; order Pilosa; family Megalonychidae; genus Choloepus; species Choloepus didactylus. Next base: position 24,032,970 of record NC_051309.1, read on the forward strand.
TTTTCCGGATGGCATTGGCCATCCTCCAGTGAAGGTACCCGATTACTGATATGTTACCTTGGACACTTTATGGCCTTAAGACTGTAACTGTGTAGCCAAATATACCCTCTTTTTATAAAGCCAATCCATCTCTGGTGTTTTGCATTCTGCATCATTAGCAAACTAGAACAAAAGGATACATTTGCCATCGGAAAATCTCCTGGAAACTTTGCTAGCCTCTCTCTAAGCCCCTCCTGAGGGCACTATGGAGCTGACCAACACTCCTTTTGTGAATCCCTGGGCTTGTTCAGGTTGGGAAAGACTGATTTGGAAAAACATGGCCCCTCCCAGAATTTCCCTTCCAGGCAAAACCAGGTTGAGGCAGTGAAAGAAGTGTGAGAAACTACTGAGTCTGGTAGCCTGAGCCAAAGTCTTAGAAGCTGTAAGTCCTATAGTGGAAGACCTGAGAAAGGGGGAAGATATGACTCTTGAGGAGTAGAAGCAGTGCTCAAATTTAAGTAAACAGAGGAACTCCTAAGACCACTAGCAAACAAAAGCCCAGTACATGGCACAGGCCAAGAAAAGACAGGGAAGATCCTGCCCCTTGCAATTTCCTTGGGTTGAACTTCATGATAGCAGTGCTGAACACTAAAGGAGAGCACCAGCCAAAAGAAGTTCCCAAGAGTTTGAAAGGAGTTTTTGTTGTTGTTGTTTTGTTTGTTTGTTTGTTTGCTTTGCTTTGGTTTGTTTGGGTTTTTTCACTCCTAGCAGTCATGAAAATCCATTTCATGTCAATAGCTGGATACAAGCTCAAGAATAAAAAGCAGTTCAGGGACTAAATCACAGAATTAACATTTTAAAATATTAAAGTGCATAGTGCACAACAAAAAGAGTGCAAGAGAAACAAAGAAACAGGAAATGATGGTCCAGCTAAAGAAGAAGGTAAAAATCCAGAAAACAGGATAGAAGACCAAACTGCAGGTATATTGGGCAAACACTTAAAGAATGATCTTCAATGTACTCAGGGAAACAAAGGAAAATACAGAGAAAGGATCAAAGGTTATGAGGAAAACAATGAATGAACAATATGGAATTGCAATAAAGATACAGAAATTTTAAATATTAACCAAACAGACATACTAGATTTGAAGACCAAAACTGAAATGAAAAATACCCTGGAAAGTTTCAAAAACTGAGTGGAGATGGTTGAAGAAAAAATCAATGAGCTCTAAGACAAGAAAATTAAAATGTATCAGATTGAAGACCAGAAAGGAAATAGAATTATAAAAAGCAAAAATAGCCTCAGAGACCTGTGGTGCAACATTAAGTGTTCCAATGTATGTATAATGGGAGTACCAGAAAGAGAAGAAAGGGCAAGGAGAGAGTTCTAAAACCTGCAAGAGAAGAAGCAATAAAGGAGTTCCAATTAGATTAAGAACCAATTTCTCATCAGAAACCATGGAGGCAAGGAGGAGATGAGTTGAAATATTTAAAGTGTGGAGAGAAAACAACTGCCAATCAAGAATTTTGTATCTACTGAGAAATACTTTAAACAAATGAGGGGGAGATTAAGATATTCTCAGATAAGCAAAAGCTGAGGGAGTTTATCACTGCCAAATGTGCCCTACAAACAGTGAAAATCAGAGTTCTTCAAACTGAATGGAAATGACAATGGACAGGTGATTAAAGTGGCATAAAAAAATAAAGATCTCCAGTAAAGGTGACCATTTTGGAATTATAAAAGCCAGTACTATTGTATTGTATTTTATGGTATATTAACTCCACTTCTTACTTCTCACAGGTACTAGAATGCATGTGCTTAAAATGTAATGATACCAAGCAAGAATCAACATTCAGGAACAGAGCAATTTGCTCCTCTCTCAGAAAGAATGGAGACAAGAAATCTGATGTTTATGCCCCAAAAAGCAGAATTTCATCCAGCACTTCTTCCAGATTCTCAAGGTGCTGACAAAGGATGAGATGGGTCATCCAGAGACAGGAGATGTTATTGCCTGGCTCAAGGAGATCTTGGAGTACAATGTTATTGGAGGCAAGTACAACTGGGGTTTGACAGTCCTGACAGTGTTCCAGGAACTGGAGGAGCCAAATAATCAGGATGCTGATCGTCTCCAACAGGCCTTGACTATGGGCTGGTGTATGAAATTGCTCCAAGCATTTTTCTTGGTGTCAGACAACATCCTGGACTTATCTCTCACCCAACAGGGACAGCTCTGCTGATATCAGAAGCAAAGCACAGGTTTTATGCCATTAATGATGCCATGCTTCTGTACCTTCCATCTACTGAAACTCTACTGCTGGGAGCAGCCCTATTTTCTGAAGCTGATCAAGCTGTTCTTGCAGATTTCCTATCAGACTAAGATCAGACAGATGCTGAACCTCATCACAGCCCCCCCCAAGGCAATGTGGATCTTGGTAGATTCACTGAAAAGTGGTACAAATCCATTGTGAAGTACAAGACAGCTTTCTAGTCCTTCTACCTTCCTGTAACTGCTAACATATATATGGTGGGCCTTGACAGGGAGAAAGAGTATTCCAATGCCAAGAAGATCCTGCTGGAGATGAGAGAGTTATTTCAGATTAAGTATGATTACTTGACCTTTTGGGGTACCCCAATGTGACTGGCAAGATTGGCACTAACATCCAAGACAACAACTACAACCGGCTGGTGGTTCAGTGTCTGCATCAGGCTTCTCTGGAACAGCATCAGATCCTGCAGGAGAATTACAGGAAGAAGGAAGCTGAGAAGGTGACCTGGGTGAAGGCATTGTTCAAGGGGCTGGAGCTGCCAGCTGCCTTTACACAGTATGAGGAACATATTATAGCCACTTTCTGGGTCTCATGGACCAGCACTCTGAGCCCCTGACCCTGGCTATCTTCTTGGGGCTGGCAAACAAGATCTACAAGCACAAAAAAAATGATTCAGAGAATGTGAGGGCAGGGATGGGAGGCTCTTTTTTTTTTTTTTTTTTTAATTTTATTTTGAAATAAATTCAAAGTTACAGGAACAGTTGCAAAAACAATACTAACCCCATACAAAGAATTCCATCATACCCTAACCCCCCTCCCCCGATAGTTCAATCCACCAACCTTAACATGTTGTCACATCGCTATTTCTTTCCCTATCTATCATCCATCATCTATTGCTCTGTCTTCTGAACATATGAGCGCTAGCTGCGCACATCCTTGAACATACGCTATAATTCACATATACACTTCCCATGAACAGGAACATTCTTTTATGCAATCCCATTAAGCGCAGCTAAGAAGTACAACAGTTTCAACAATGATACAATGCTTACATTCTATATTTTCTTTACCTTATGTCTCAACTGTGTCCCTTTGAGCCACCTGTCCTCTATCCTCTAATTCCATCCAAGTTCATCCTTGACATTCAATCATCTATTTAGACTGTCTTTTTTTTTTTAGCTGTGGGAACATATATACAGCCTAAATCTTCCCATTCCACCCCCTCCCTAGCCTTCCATTAGTGGGATTAATCACCTTTAGAATGTTGTAATGTTCTTTCCCACCATCCATTACTAGAAATTTCCCTTCACCTCAAACAGCAACTCCACCCTCATTTCTTAACTCTCCATTGCCCCTTCCCCCATTTCTCTTAACCCGAACTCTACAATTCATCTCTATGGTTACATTCTCTGACAGTTTCTTTGTGTTTGCTGTGGGGGTTAAAATTAACCTCTTAAATCCATATCAATCTTGTTTTTCTTTGATACCACCTCCACTTCAATAGGACACATAAACTATGTTCCTATACTCCTCCATTCCCCTACCTTTATATAGTTGTCTAAAATTACATATTTTACATTGAGTTCAAAACCACTGATTTGTCATTAGGGTTTGTGTAATTTATATCATGTAAGAAGTAAATAGTGGAGTTACAGTTCAAAAATTATTGACTTCTATTTGTATTCCACTGTGGCTGGAGAATGCGCCCTGAGTATATTCATTTTTTTTTTTTTTTAATTTCTTGAGGCTTGTTTTATGTCCCAGCTTATGGTCCCTTCTGGAGAAAGATCTGTGATCACTAGAGGAAAATGAGTGTCGTGGTGCTTTGGGATGTAAAGTACTATATATTTCTGTTAAAATTCTCTATACCTCTTTCTCCTTTCTTTGTTTCTCTGTTGGTAGGGTTCCCTTTAGAATCTGAAGTAGGGCAGGTCTTTTATTGGCAAAGTCTCTCAGGATTTGTTTGTGAAAAATTTAAGCTCTCCCTCGAATTTGAAGGAGAGTTTTGCTGGATAAAGTATTCTTGGTTGGAAATTTTTCTCTCTCAGTATTTTAAATATGTCATGCCACTGCCTTCTCATCTCCATGGTGGCCACTGAGTAGCCACAACTTAGTCTTATGCTGTTTCCTTTGTATGTGGTGAATTGCTTTTCTCTTGCTGCTTTCAGAACTTGCTCCTTCTCTTCAGTGTTTGAGAGTCTGATCAGAATATGTCTCGGGGTGGGTTTATTTGGATTTATTCTATTTGGAGTTCGCTGGGCATTCATGCTTTGTGTATTTATATTGTGTAGAATGTTGGGGAAGTTTTCCCCAACAATTTCTTTGAATACTCTTTCTAGACCTTTACCCTTCTCTTCCCCTTCTGGGACACCAATGAGTCTTAAGTTTGGACGTTTTATTTTATCTATTGTATCCCTGAGATCCATTTCGATTTTTTCGAGCTTTTTCTCCATTCTTTCTTTTGTCCTTTTATTTTCTGTTCTGTGGACTTCTAGGACACTGAGATGTTGTTCAGCTTCCTCTAGTCTTGTATTGTGATTATCCAGAGTCTTTTTAATTTGGCCTACAGTTTCTTTTATTTCCATAAGATCTTCTATTTTTTATTTAGCCTTGCAATGTCTTCTTTATGCTCTTCTAGGTTCTTCTTTATGTAGCTTATATCCTGGGCCATGGTCTTCTTGATGTCCTTTAAATCCTTTGCCATGCTTTTGTTCCTCGATTGTATTTCTTTAATTAATTCTGCGAGGAACTTTGTTTCTTCAGATAACTTGATTTGTGTGTTTGGAGTTGGATTCTCCATATCGTCTGGTTTTATCATATGCATTGAGATTTTCTGTTGTTTTTGGCCTCTTGGCATTTGCTCTGCTCGACAGGGTTCTTTTAATTTGTAAAAAAAAAAAAACCTATCTAATTTTTCAGAAACACTGTTTGGTGACATAAACTTTCTCTAACTAACCAGCAGATGGCATCTGTGAGTCACCTATACCTCTCAAGTCAGTTCTCCACATTGTCCCCACCGTGAGTGGGGAAATGATTCTTGTGGGGTCCAGCCTGAGAACTCAGCCTGGGTGTGTTGCTGGAGCTGTCCGCCCTGAATGTGGGGTGCTTGTACGGGTGGTCAGGGAGGAAGGACAGCCTCAATATTCAAATCCCCCTGGTTCCCAGAGATTCAAGGCCGCCACAAGAGACCAAGCCTTCATTTCATGTCAACCCCAGCCCCTGCCCCTCTCTCTCGATGTCTCACAAACCACCGGACTTGGTGTAGTGTCTCTGGGATCTCCGAGCAGGTCCCCCTGCCCAGCCGTGCTCCTCCAGGACCACTGCTGAGAGAATGCTGCGCTACATCATCAGCGTGCACTGTCCCTCAAGAGAAGCCCCAGGCTGCCGGGCCGAGCCAGCTCGCTTTCAGCCTTATGCAAAAATGGCCAAACGGGGCATCTCCACACCCTCTTCCTCTCACAGTTCCTCCTTCCCAACTCTGGGACAACTGGTGGGGCTCTGGGCTGTGGGCACAGCCCCAGGCAGGAGTTTATCCAGCACTCCTGGGAGCGAGCTGCTAGCCGCGGGGATTCTTTCAGCTTCTGGCTCTCCGCTCCGTTCCCCCGGCCCCAGGGATATCTGCAGCAGGCTATCTTCCAGGCCAGTCACCGAGAGGCCGGCCCAGACCCCTCTTGCTGTGTTTTACTGCGTGTTTCCCACGATCGCACCTGCAGCCGCTTGCACCTGCAGCCGCTCCTGGGTTTTCCCCTTTTTTCTTTCTTTTTTTTTTTCCCAGACGCCAAACCCTGGCTTCCCCGGATTGCTGCACATGGCTGCGGGACTTCCAGCTGGCCTACTCACTCATTTCAGAATGCAGACTCTCAGTTTCACCAAGTATACAGCCCCTGGGAACTAGCAAATCTCATCCAGCTGGCACATCACTGTAACCGGTATTCTGCGTCACTCTCTGGTCCTTATCTAGTGTTTTTCACAGAGGTGTTCCTTGGCCCTGTCTCACCTAACTGCCATCTTGGTTTCTCCGGGAGGCTCTTAATTTATTAGTCTAACTTTAAAAATTATAATGATAAATCTATAGTTTTGGACATAAAATGTACAAAGACACAATCTGTAACAAGTACAAAAAATAGGGGGGACACGGAGGGGTATAGGAATAGTATATGCACATGAATTAAAGTTAAGCTGGTATCAATCCAAAAAGATTGTTTTATATTTAGGATGTTAAATTTTAACCCAATAATTACCACAAAGAAAATATTTTAAATATATATCCAGAAATAAATGAAAAGGGACTCAGTAAGGTACACTACAAAAATAAATATGAAAGTAGGAATTTACAAAAGAATTGAGGGTCATAAAAAGGTATAAGACTTGAAGAAACAAAACAGCAAAATGGCACAGAAAAGTTCTGCATTATTAGCAGTTACTTTACATGTAAATGGATTAAAATCTCCAGTCAATATGCAGAGATTTGCAGAATGGATAAATAAGTATGATCCAACTCTATACTGCTTATAAAAAAAGGCAATCTTAGACATAAGCAGGTTAAAAGTGAAAGGATGGAAAAATATGCCAAGGAAGTAGTAACCTTAAAAATAAATGGGGTAGCTATACTAATAGATAAAATATGCTTTAAGTCATAAAATATGACATTTTATGTATTGATAAAGTGTTCAATTCAACAAGAATACATAATTATAAATATATTTATGCACCTAATGCCATAGCCCCAAAATATATGAAGCAAATATTGGCATATATGAAGTGAGATATTTATGGTTCTACCTTAATAGCAGAACATAATATACCATTTTCAATAATAGATAGAACATCTAGACAGAAGGTCAATAAGGAAATGGAAGACTTGAGCAATGCTCTAATCCACTGATCTCTAACAGATATATATGGAACAGAATTCACATTCTTCTGCCTTGCACATGTAACATTCTCCATGATAAACCATATATTAAGTCACAAAACAAGTGCAAATAAATCCAAAAATATTGAAATCATACAATTTATCTTCTTCAATCACAAAGAAATGAAAGTAGAAATCAATAACAGAGGGAAAAATGGATAATTCACAAATATGTGGAAATTAATGCAAGCTTAAAAAAACAATGGATCAAATAAATCAAAAGGGAAATTAGGAAATATCTTGAGGCTAATCAAAATGAAAATACGACATAAAAAATTATTGGTTGTAGCAAAGGCAGTGCTGAGCAGAAAACTTACAGCTTTAAATGTTTACATTATAAAGAAAGAAATATATCAAATCAGAGACCTAAATTGAAACTTAGGGATCTAGAAAAAGAAAAATAATCTAAATGAAAAGTGAAGAGAAGGTAGGAAGTAACAATTATTAGACTGCCCATAAATGAAATAGAGAGTAAACAAACATTAGAGAACATCAAAGTAGCCAAATGTTACTTCTTTTCAAAAATTGATAAATTAACAAATCTTTAGCTATACAGGAAAGAGGACACAAATGACTGAAATCAGAAATGGAAAGGGGGGCATTATTACTGACCACACAGAAATAAAAAAAGAGCTATAGGATGATACTCTGAATAACTCTATGTCAATGAATTAGATAACTGAGATGAAATGGAAAATTCATAGGAACACACAAACTATCTATGCTTACTCAAGAAGAAATAGAAGATCTCAACAAACTATAAAGATACTGAACCAGCAACCAAAATCCTCAATCTAAGAAAATCCCAGGACAAGATGGTTTTACAGGAGCAAAATTATGCTTTCAAAGGCCATTTCCAAAATGTCTCTATAAGCTTAAGCTCCTCTCTCAGTTTAGGTGCATTCTTCAAAGTGTCCCTCTTGGCTGTAGCAAGCTCACTCCTTCTGTCTGAGCTTATATAGTGCTCTAGTAAACTAACCAAGGCCCATGCTGAATGGATGGGGCACAACTCCATGGAGATTATCCAATCAGAGTTATCACCCACAGTTGGGTGGGACACATTTCCATGGAAACAACCTAATCCAAACATTCCAACTTAATCCCCACTAATATGTCTGCCCCCAGAAGATTGCATCAAAGATAATGGCATTTTGGGGGACATAATATATTCAAACTGGCACAAGGAGGGAACACTCACTACCTCATTCTTTGAAGCCAACATCACCCTCATACCAAAGCCAGATAGAGATACCACAAGAAAAGAATATTCCAGACCAATATCTCTTATGAATATAGATACAAAATCCTTGAGAAAATTGTAGCAAACTGATTCCAACAGTGGATTAAAATAATTATAAACTGAGGTCAAGTGGGATTTATCTCAGTTATGCAAGGGAAGTTCAACATAAAATAATCAATTAAGGTAATACACCATATTAACAGAAAAAAAGGAAAAAAAAAACATAAACATCTCAATTGATGCACAAAAGGTATTTGAGAATATCCAGAATTCTTTCTTGATAAAAACACTTAGAGCACTAGGAATAGATGGAAACTTCCTCAACATGATAAAGGACATAGATGAAGAACCCAAGGCTAACATTGTACTCAGTGGTGAAAGACTGAAAGTTTTCACTCTAAGATCAGGAAAAAGAAAAAAATGATGCCAACTCTCACCACTGTTATTCAAAATTGTACTGAAAGTTCTACCTAGAGCAATTAGGCAAGAAAAGAAATAAAAGACAACCAAATTGGAACAGAAGAATTAAAAAAATTCCCTGTTTGCTGATGACATGGTCTTATATATAGAAAATCCTGAAAAATCCACAACAAAGCTAATAAAGCTAATAAGAGAATTCAGCAAAAAGGCAGGGTATAAAATCAAAATGAAAAATCAGTAGTGTTTCTTTACACTAGTAATGATCAATCTGAAGAAGAAATCAAGAAAAAATTCCATTTACAATAGCAACTAAAAATATCAAATACCTAGGAATAAATCTAAGCAAGGCTGAAAAGGACTTACACACAGAAAACTACAAGACATTGCTAAAATAAATAAAAGAAAACCTAAATAAATGGATGGACATTACAAGTGCATAGGTTGAAAGACTAAATGTTGTTAACATGTCAATTCTACCCCCAAACAATTTACAGATTCAACATAATACTAATAACATTTCCAAAAGTCTTCACTGCAGATACGGAAAATCCAATAATCAAATTTATTTGAAATGATAAGGGGCCCCAAATAACCAAAGCCATCTTGAAATAGAAGACCAATGTTGGATAACTCACTTCTTGATTTTGCAACTTATTACAAATCCACAGTTATCAAAACAGTGTGGTACTGAGACAAGGATAGATATATAGAACAATGGAATAAAATTGAGAGTTCAGATAGCAACTATCCCATTTATGACCAACTGATATTTGAAAAGGGTGATAAACCCACTCAATTGGGAAGGAATAGTCTCTTCAATAAATTGTACTGGGAAACTGGAGTTCCATATGTAAAAGAATAAAGGTGGACCCTATCTCACATCATATACAAAAATCAATTCAAAATGGATCCAATACCTAAATATAAGAAACAGAACCATAAAACTCCTAGTGGAAAACTTAGGAATCATCTTAAGGACCTGTGCTAGGCATTTTTTTCTTTGACCTGATACCCAAAGCACAAGTAACAAAGGAAAAAATAGATAAATGAGGCCTCATCAAAATTAAAAACTTTTATGCATGAAAGGATTTAATCATGAAAGTTAAACATCCTACACAATGGGGGAAAATATTTGTAAACCACATGTTATAAGGTTTTAATATCCAGAATACAAAAAAATCCTAAACTTATCAACAAAAAAATTAACAACCCAGTTTAGAAAGGGGCAAAATACTTGAATAGCCATATCTACAAAGAACATAAACAAAGGCAAAAAAGCACATGAAAATATGTCAAAGCCATTAGCAAAGAGGTAAATGAAATTTAAAACCACAATAGGAAATCATTTCATACCCACTATAATGACTACTATTAAAAAATGGAAAATTTCAAGTATTGGAGAGGATGTGGGGAAATAGTACACACATTCATTGTTGATGAGAATGTAAAATGGTACAACTGCTGTGGAAGACAATTTGATGGTTCCCCAGAAAGTTAAGTATACATTACCATATGATCCAGCATTCCCACCTGTAGGAATATAAACAAAATTATTGAAAGCAGGGAGTTAAAGAGATATTTACACACTGTGTTTATAGCTGCATTCAAAATTGCTAAAAAATTGGAGCAACCCACATGACCATCAATTGCTGAATGGATAAGCAAAGAATGGTAATACATATACAGTGGAATATTATTCAGTCATAAGAAGAAGGAAGTTCTTATACATGTGACAACATGGATGAACCTTGAAGACATCATGTTGGGTGAAATGAGCCACACAAAAGGTTAAATACTGTACATTCTCACTAATATGAAATAATTAGAATATACAAATTAATAGGGTCAGAAACTAGAATATAGTTTACCAGTTGCTGGTAGTGAATGAGAAGGAAATGCTTACCTGTGGATCACTTCTATTTGGGGTGATGGAAATGTTTTGGTAATGGATGATGATGATAACAAGCATTGTGAATGTAATTAACAGTATTGAATTATGAATGTTCCAGTTTGCTAAAGCTGCCATTATGCAAAATAGCAGAAATAGATTGGCTTTTATAAATGGAATTTATTAGGTTATAAATTTATATTTATAAGGCCATAAAAGTGTCCAACTAAGGCATCACCAAGAGGATACCTCCACTGAAGAAAGGCCGATGGCATCTGGAACACCTCTGTTGGCTGAGAAGGCACATGGCTGGCATCTGCTGGTCCTTTGCTCTTGGGTTGCATTTCAAAATGGCTTTCTCCAAAATGTCTCTGGTCTTCTGTCTCTCTTAGCTTCTCTCAGTTCTCTGCTTGGTTCTCCTGGGGCATTTCTCTTTAAGTGCCTAGGAGTCCTCTCTTAGCCTCTCCAGGGCAAACTCTGGGTTTCATCTCTTAACTTAGCATCTGCTAACATCTACTTGTCTGCATCTCAAAGTGTCTGGGTCTGTGTCAGCTCTTAGCTTCTCTCAGGGGAAAACTCTGAATTACATCTAAGCCCCTCTCCAAAATGTCTCTCTTAGGTTCTCTGAGCTCCTTCTCTCTGTGAGCTCTCTTGAAGTCCTCCAGTGACCTAATTAAGACCCAAACAGAATGTGTGAGTTTACATGTCCATAGAAATCATTTAATCAAAAGTCTGGCCCACAGTTGTGTGAGTCACATCTCCATGGAAACACTCAAAAGATTCCACCCAAAAAGATTGAATTAAAAGATCACGGCTCATGTGAAAGGAAATGAAATAAGCTTCAGTGGCAGAGAGATTCCAAAAGGAGCCGAGAGGTCACTCTGGTGGGCACTCTTATGCACAATATAGACAACCCTTTTTAGGTTCTAATGAATTGGGGTAGCTGGTGGCGGATACCTGAAACTACCAAACTACAACCCAGAACCCATGAATCTTGAAGACAATTGTATAAAAATGTGGCTTATGAGGGGGACAGTGGGATTGGGGGGGGCCATAGGGATCACACTCCCATTTGTCTAGTTTGTGGATGGATGAGTGGAAAGGTGGGGGAAGGAAAGAAACAAACAGACAAGGGTGCCCAGTGTTCTTTTGTACTTTAGTTGCTCTTTTTCACTTTAATTATTATTCTGGTTATTTTTGTGTGTGTAGTAATGAGGGTGTCGGGGATTGATTTTGGTAATGAATGTACAACTATGTAATGGTACTGTGAACAATCAAATGTATGATTTGTTTTGTATGACTGCATGGTATATGAATATATTTCAATAAAATGAATTAAAAAAAAAAGCAAACTAAAGAAAAAAAAAGTTCATGGCTCCTTTGGGGCCCATAACAGTTTGAAACTGGCACAGTGATTTCAGTGTGGTTAAAAGGGGAAATTTTGTATTGTATGTATGTTACTAGAATAAAATTTTAAAATGTATCCTTAGAAGTTTACAACACAAACAGTGAACTCTTGAGTAAACCATGGACTCTAATTAATAGGACAATTATAAAAAATGTTCTTTCATCAATTTCAGCAAATGTAGCATTCTAATGTAAAGTGTTAATAATACAGTAGTATATGGGAATTTTGTGATTTATGCATCATTTGTCAGTAAACCTACAGTGTCTTTCATTTAAAATAATGTATTTTTAAATTTCCATGTATTTTTTAATTTTCCAGTTTTCATTCTGTTATTAATTCCTGTTTTCATTCCATTGTGGTCAGGAAAGAGACCTTGTATGATTTCAATATTTTTTAAATTTTTTTTGTGATTTGTTTTAATATAACACATGGTCTATACTGAATAATGATCATGTGCACTTAAGAAGAATTTATATTCTGCTGTTATTGGGAGAAGTGTTCCAGATATGTCTTCTAAATCCAGTGGTTCATAATATTGTTCAAGTCCATTCTTTCTATCTAGAAGTTCTATCCATTATTGAAAGTATTGTATTAAATTTATTATTAATGTAGACAAAACTATTTTTCCCTTTAATTCTGCCAATGTTTGCCTCATATATTTTGGGGCTCTGTTATTAGGTGCATATATATTTATAGCTGCTATATCTTCTTGTTTAATTGACTCATTTTATCACTACAGAATATACTTCTTTGTCACTTGTAACAGTTTTTGACCTAAATTCTATTTTACCTGGTATTAGTATAGAAACTCCAGCTCTCTTTGGTTACTATTTCCTTGGAATATTTTTTCCATCCTTTCACTGGCAAACTATTTGGGGCTTTTAATTTTAACCCATCATGCCAAAGTCAGCATTTTGATTAGAGAATTTAATCCATCTACATTAAAGTAATTACTGTTAACGTGGAACTCAGTTTTGCCATCCTGGTATTTTTTTTTTTTTTTTTTGAGTCATATATTTTTTCTACCTCATTTCTCCCTTAATTGCCTGCATTTGTGTTCAATTGTTCCTTTTTATTGAACCTTTTAGAATCTCTTCTCATTTCCTTTTGTGTGTATCTTTTAGATATTTTATTTCTGTTCATCATGGGGCTTAAATTATAATCCCAAATCTGTAACAATATTGTTTGATTTGATATCAAATTTACTTCAATAGTATACACAAGCTGTTCTCCTATACCTTCTGCCCTCCTCACCCGTATGTTGTTCCTGTTACATATTATGTCTTTATATATTATATGCTTAACACTCTGCATTCATAATTGCTTCTTATGCATTTGCATTTTTATCACGTAAGTAGTAAAGAGTTAAGTTATAAAACCGGAGTTTATCTTTACCCAGTTACTTATCTTTCCAGAGCAATTTGAACTGTTTTCTTGTTTTCTTTCCTTTTAACCTGAAATACTCCCATTAGCATTTTTCGTAGGGTACATCTAGTGGTGTCAGACTCCCTCAGCTATTGTTTATCTTGTAATGTCTTAATCTATCTCTCATTTTTCAAGGATAGTTTGCCAGATATAGAATTCCTTGTTGATTATTTTTTCTTTTAGCACTTTAAATATTTTATCCAACTGCCTTCTTGACTTCATGGTTTCTGATGAGAAATCAGCACTTAATTTTATTTGGGATCTTTGGATGCAATGAATCACTTCTCTCTTGTTCTTTTTAGAATTATCTTTCTGTCTTTTAGCAGCGTGATTGTAAATGTCTTGGCATGTTTTTCTTTGAGTTTATCATATATGGTGTTCTTGAGCTTCTTGGATCTGTATATTCATGTCTTTCATTAAATATGAGTTTTCAGGCATTAGTTCCTCAAATATTCTTTTTGTCCATTCTCTCTTTTTTCTCCCTCTGGGACTTCCATAATATTTATATTGCTATCCTTAAAGTGTCCCACAAGTCTCTTAGACTTTATTCACTTTTGCTTCCTTGGTTTTTCTTTCTGTTCTTCAGTCAGGATAATTTTAACTGCTCTATCTTAAAGTTTCCTGAATCTTCTGCCAGCACCAACTTGTTAACACCTACAGTATATATTTTTTTAATTTTAATTGCTATACTTTTCAGTTCCAGTATTTCTATTTGGTTCTTTTTAATAATTTCTATCTTTTAATTGAAATTTTCATTTTTTTTTTGCATTTTTTAAATCTCTTTCATCATGTATAAGAAATTTCTGGTATGTGTATCATCTGGTATTCTTCATTGATGCTTCTTGTCATATTATTTTTTCCTTTGAATTGTCCATCTTTTCCTGATTCTTTGTATGGCTGTGATTTTTTTATGAAAATCTAGACATTTGGATATTGTAATATTCCCCCTTCCCCAGGATTTGCTGGGATTTATTTCCTTTCTTATTTTTGAAGGCAATAATTGTCTATTTAGTGATTTTTCCAAACAGGTTTTGCAAGGACTATATCCCTTGATATATGCAGATAATGATGTCTTTATTCTTTAATTGTTTTCTCAGTTTTGATTATGACAGAAATTTCCTTGAATTTTAGTAGATAACAACAACAAAAAAAACCTGACAAAATGAAAGAAAATAGCTTTCCTAATCGTTGCAGATTGGCTCTGTGCTGGTATGTTCTTTCAACATTGAGCCCGTTTTAGAGTGAACCAAAAGAACAACCTGAGGTGAAAACAAATAGGGCCCCTCAGGTCTTTTCTGAGCATGACTCTAGTCCTTGGCATATGCATGTAGTTTTCTTATCAATCCCTCTTTTGCTTGCATGCTCTGATTGGGCCCAATTTGCCCCCAAGAAATTTGCAGTCTTTGCTTCCAGTCTGGACGCAATTGCATTTCTCAATGAGCAAATCTTTTCCCCAGGCACCTGTGGCTTGCTTGTTTTTCTTTTAGTAAAATTTTGTAATTTTCTGTGTAGAGGTCTTTTACATCTTTGATTAAGTTTATTCCTAGATACTTGATATTTTTAGTTGCTATTTGAGTGGAATTTTTTTTTTATTGCATCTTCAGATAGGTCATTACTAGTGTATAGTGAACATTATCAGCTTATGTGCATTGATATTATATCCTGCCACTCTGCTGAATTTGTTAGATCAAGTAGCTTTATAGTTGAATTCTCATAATTTTCCAAATATAAGATTATATCCTCTGCAAATACTGACAGTTTTACTTTCTCCTTTCCAATTTGGATATCTTTTATATCTTTATGTTGGCAAATTGCTCTGGCTAGAACTTCTAGCACAATGTTGAATAATAAAGGTGACAGTGGGCATCCTTTTCTCTTAGGGGGAAGGCTTTCAGCCTCTCACCATTGAGGACTATGCTGGCTGTTTGTTTTCATATATGTCCTTTATCATACTGAGGAAGATTCCTTCATTTCCTACCTTTTGAAATGTTTTTATCAAAAAGGGATGTTGAATTTTATCAAATGCTTTTTCAGTGACTATCAAGATGATCATTTGATTTCTTTCCCATTTTACTTGTTAATGTGTTGAATTACATTAATAGGTTTTCTTATGTTGAACCACCTTGCATGCCAGGAATGAACCCCAATTGGTTGTTGTATATAATTATTTTAATGTGCCTTTGGATTAAATTTACAAGTATTTTGTTTAGGATTTTTTCATCTATATTCATTAGGGATATTGGCTTATAGTTTTCCTCTTTTTAATGTCTTTATCTGGTTTTGGTATCACAGTGATATTAGCTTCATAAAATGAGTTAGGTAGTGTTCCTTTTTCTTCAATTTTTTGAAAGAGTTTGAGCAGGTATGATGCCAATTCTTTTTGGAAAGTTTGGTAAAATTCCCCTGTGAAGCCATCTGGTGCTGTGCTTCTATTTCTATATGGATTTTTGATGACTGATTAGATCTCATTGCTTGTGACTGGTTTGATGAGGTCTTCTGTTTCTTCTTGGGTCAGTCTAGGCAGCTCATGTGTTTCTAGGAAATTATCCATTTCCTATAAATTGTCTAGCTTGGTGGCATACAGTTGGACATAGTATCATCTTATGATTTGTTTTTCTTTCTTTGAGATCTGTAGTAGTTACTGTCTTCTCATTTCCAATGTTTGTTTGAGTCTTCTCTCTTTTTGACTTTGTCAGTCTAGGTAAGGGTCTGTCAATGTTGTTGATATTCCTGAAGAACCAACTTTTGGTTTTATTTATTCTCTCTGTTGTTTTATTGTTCCCAAGATAATTTATTTCTGCTTTAATGATTGTTATTTCTTTTTCTCTACTTTCTTTAGGCTTAGTTTGCTGATCATTCTCTAGCCTCTTCAGTTGTTCAGTTAGTTCTTTAGTTTTAGCTCTTTCTTCCTTTTTGATATATGCATTTGGAGCTATAAATGTCCCTCTCAGCACTGGCTTCACTGCATTCCACAGGTTTTGATGTGTTGTGTTCTCATTTTCATTCATCTCTGGATATTTACCCATTTCTCTTGCAATTTCTTCTTTGACCCACTGACTGTTTAGGACTGTGTTGTTTAACCTCCATGTATTTGTGAAAGATCTGCTTCTTTGGTGGTTGTTGATTTCTAGTTTCATTCCATTGAGGTCAGAGAATGTATCTTGAATAATTTCAGACTTTTTAAAATTTATTAAGACTTATTTTGTGCCCCAGCATATGATTTTTCCTGGAAAATGTTCCGTGGGCATGAGAGAAGAATGTATATCCTGGTACTTTGGGATGTAACAAACTATATGTCTATTAAGCCTAATTCATTATCATATTGTTTAGGTTCTCAATTTCCTTATTGGTCCTTTGTCCAGTTGTTGTACGAAAGTCTCCCACTATTATTTTAAATGTGTATATTGCTTCTTTCAGTTTAGCCATTGTTTGTCTCATGTATTTTGGAGCTCCTGGATTGTGTGCATAAACATTTATAATTCTTATTTCTTCTTGGTGAATTATCCCTTTTATTTATATATAGTGTCCTTCTTTGTCTCTTATGACATCTTTGCATTTAAAGTCTATTTTGTCTGATATTAGTGTACTTACCCCAGCTTTCTTTTGATTGCAGTCTGTGTGGAATATTTTTTTCCATCCATTTACTTTCAATCTCTGTGTCACAGGGTCTAAGATGAGTCTCTTGTAAACAGCATATTGATGGGTCATATATTTTAATCCATTCTACCAGTCTGTATCTTTTAATTGGAGAGTTAATCCAATCACATTCAAGGTTATTGCTGTGAAGGGAGTTCTTGAACCAGCCATCTTATCCTTTGGTTTTTAGTTGTTAGATCTGTTTCTCCCATCTCTTTTTTTCCTTTAAGTTACCTTACTAACAACTCTTCATCTATGCTTTTCTCCAGACCACTCTCTCTTTTCTTTTTTTCTTAGCTGGTAGAACTCCCTTTAGTATTTCTTGCAGGGCAGGTCTCTTATTAACAAATTCAGTATATATCCTTGAAAATTTTAAAATCTCTCTCAGTTTTGAAGGAGAGCTTTGCTGGATAAAGAATTCTTGGCTGGCAATTTTTGTCTTTCAGAATCTGAAATGTGTCATACCACTGTCTTCTTGCCTCCATGGTACCCACCAAGTAGTTAGTAATTAGTCTTATTTTGTTTCCCATGTATATGGTGAATCAGTTCTCTCTTGCTGCTTTCAGAACTTTCTCCTTCTCTTCAGCATTTGACAATCTAATCAGTATGTCTCAGAGTAGGTTGATTTGTATTTACTCTATTTGGATTTCATTGGGCATCTTTAATTTGCATATTTATGTCATTTAGAAGGGTTGGGAAGTTTTCCCCAACTATTTCTTCAAATACTCTTCTTAGCCCTTTATTCTTCTTTTCTCCATCTGAACACCAATAATTCTTATCTTTGTGCACTTCATATTGTCCATCATTCCCCTGAGATCCATTTCAAATTTTTGGATTTTTTTCACCATTCAGTTTTTGTGATTTCACTTTCCATCACCTAAACTTGAGGTCACTAATTTGTTCCTCTACTTTTTCAAATCTGGTGTTATGCATCTCAAGAATATTTTTAATTTGATCAATGGTATTTTTATTTCCATAAGATCCACTATTTTTTTTTTAATTTATGATGCTCCACTAATCATTCCAAGAAGAATTAATACCAATCCTGCACAAACTCTTCCAAAAAAATTTAAGAGGAGAAAACATTACCTGACTCTATCAGACAACATAGAAGAAAATCACTTTTCTCTTGCTGCTTTCAGAATTCTCTCTTTATCTTTGGCATTTGACATTCTGATTAGTATGTATATCAGAGTAGGTCTATTAAAACTTATTCTGTTTGGGGTATGTTGTACTTCTTGGACATGTATGTTTATGCATTTCATAAGAATTTGAAAATTTTCAGCTATTATTTCCTCAAATATTTTTCTGCCCCCTTTACCTTCTTTTCTCCTTCTGGGACACCCATGGTGTATATGTTTGTGTGCTTCATGATGTCATTCAATTCCCTGAGACATTGCACAACCTTTTATTTTCTTTTCTCCATCTGTTCTTCTGAGTGTATAATTTTGATTATCCTGTTTCTAGTTTGCTGATTCTTTCTTCTGCCCATTAAATTCTGCTGCTATATGCCTCTAGTGTATTTTGACCTGTATTATTTTGCCTTTCTTACCCATAATTTCTGTTTTGCTTCTTTTTATACTTCAAAATTCTTGTTTCTGCTCACCCAGTGTGTTATTAATGTCCTTTATCTCTATATCCATATTTCCTTGATCTCCTTGAATTGATTTAGGAGATTTGTGTGAACTTCTTTGATTAGTTGTTCCAAATTCTGTGTCTCCCATGAAGTTTTTTTCTTTTTAATTTAATTTTATTGAGATTGTTCACATACCATACAATCATCTGAAGTGTACAATCGGTTGTTCATGGTACCATTATATTGTTGTGCATTCATCACCACAATTAATTTTTTTTCAATTTTTAGAACATTTTATTTACTCCAGAAAAGAAATAAAAAGAAAAAAGAAAACTGAAATCTTCCCATCTCCCTAACCCACCCCCACCATTATTGACTCATAGTATTGGTATAGTAATTTGTTACTGTTGATGAAAGAATGTTAAAATATTACTAACTCTAGTACATAGTTTGCAAAAGGTATATTTTTCCCTATATAACCCTCAAGTGTTAACTTCTAGTTATAGGGTCATACATTTGTTCTAGTTCATGAAAGAGATTTCTAACATTTGTACAGTTAATCATGGATGTAGTCCACCACAAGATTCACTCTTTTATACATTCCTCTATTTTAACCTCCAACTTTCCTTCTGGTGTCATACATGTCTCTAAACTTCCCCTTTCCACCATATTCACACAACATTCAGCACGGTTAGTTTTTCTCACAGTAGCTGTGCTACTATCACCTCTGTCCATTTCCAAACACTTAAGTTCAACCTAGTTAAACATTCTGCTCATACTAAGCAGTCACTCCCTATTCTTTAGCTTCATTCTATACCCTGGTAACCTATATTTCATGTCTATGAGTTTGCATATTATTACATATTATAATTAGTTCATATCAGTGAGACCGTATAATATTTGTTATTTTGTATCTGGCTTATTTCACTCAATATAATGCCCTGAAGGATTCTTCATGAACCCATTTTTTTTTCCTTTGATGGTTTTGTTCACATACCATACATTCCATCCTAAGTAAACAATTGATGGTTCCCTGTATAATTATGTATTTATTCATTCAACACCATCACCACTATCTATATAAGGGCATTTCCATTTCTTATACAAAGAAAGAGGAAGAGTCAACGAAGGGAGAAAGGCAAAAAAAAAAAAAGAAAAGAAAAAAGAAAGAAAGAAAAAAATGACAGCTACAAAGCAACAAAAGAAAAGACAGAATTAAAATAAAGTACAATAAAAGAGTCAGACAACATCACCACTGCCAAGAATCCCATATCTTCTCTTATATCCCCCTCTTATAGTTTAGCTTTGCTATATTGCCTTTTTACATTAAAGGAAGCACAATACAATGTTTCTGTTAACTATAGTCTCTGGTTTGCATTGATTGTTCTTTTTTCCCCAGTACCACCCCACTTTTAACACCATGCAAGGTTGACACTCATTTGTTCTCCCTGATGTAAGAACATATTTGTACATTTTATCACAATTGTTGAGCCCTCTAGGCTTCACTAAGTTATACAGTTCCAGTCTCTATTTCCCCTCTTTCTTTCTGGTGTCCTACATGCCCCTAACATTCCTCTTTCAACCATACTCACAGTCATCTTTGTTCAGTGTACTTACATTGTTGTGCTACCATCACCCAAAATTGTGTTCCAAACCTTTCACTCCTGTCTTTTCCTATCTGTCTGTAGTGTGCTCTTTAGTATTTCCTGTAGAGCAGGTCTCTTGTTCACAAACTCTGTCATTGTCTGTCAGAGAATATTTTAAACTCTCCCTCATATTTGAAGGACAGTTTTGCCAGATATAGGATACATTACACAATGGCCTTCTTGCCTCTTAAATATGTCACACAATGGCCTTCTTGCCTCCATGGTTTCTACTGAGGAATTTGCACATAGTCTTATCAGGCTTTCCTTGTATGTAATGGATCACTTTTCTCTTGCTGCTCTCAGGATTCTCTCTTTGTCTTTGACATTTGATAATCTGAATATTAAGTGTCTTGGCATAGGCCTATTCAGATCTATTCTGCTTGGGGTACACTGCACTTCTTGGATCTGTAATTTTATGTCTTTCATAAGAGATGGGAAATTTTCATTGATCATTTCCTCTATTGTTGCTTCTGCCCCTTTTCCCTTCTCTTCTCCTTCTGAGACACCTCTGATACATACATTTATGTGCTTCCTGTTGTCATTCAATTCCCTGAGACATTGCTCATATTTTTCCATTCTTTTACCTATCTGTTCTTTTGTGCATAGGATTTCAGGTGTCTTGTTCTCTTGTTCCTGAATGTTTTCTTCTGCCTCTTGAAACCTGCTGTTGTATGTCTCCATTGTGTTTTTCATCTCTTGCATTGAGCCTTTCATTTCCATAAATTCTGCCAGTTGTTTTTTCAAACTTTTGATTTCTACCTTATGTTTGCCCAGTGTTTTCTTTATATCCTTCATTTCTTCTGCTGTATCTTCCCTAAACTTGTTGACTTGGTTTTTGAATTGAGTTAGTATATTTATTTGAAAGTCTTTAATTGATTGTTTAATTAAAGTGAAACAATATCTCAAGTGTATCTCAGTTGAGGTGTGTGCCAGTTTGAACATATTACATCCCCCAGAAAAAGCCATGTTCTTTGATGCAATCTTGTGGGGCAGATATTTTAGTGCTGATTAGTTTTGAATCCTTTGAGTGTTTCCATGGAGATGTGACCCACCCAAATGTAGGTGATAACTCTGATGAGATAATATCCATGGAGGTGTGATCCCACCCATTCAGCATGGACCTTGATTACTGGAGCACTATATAAGCTCAGCACAAGAAGCAAGCTTGCTACTGCCTAGAAGGACACTTTGAAGAATGCACAGAAGCTGAGAGAGTAGCTGCAGATGAGAGACAGTTTGAAGACAGCCATTGGAAGCAGGCTTTTGCTCCAGAGAAGCTAAGAGAGGACAAACACCCCAAGAGCAACTAAGAGTGGCATTTTTGAGGAACTGCAGCCTAGAGAGGAATGTCCTGGGAGAAAGCCATTTTGAAACCAGAACTTTGGAGCAGATGCCAACCACATGCCTTCCCAGCTAACAGAGGTTTTCCAAACAGCATTGGCCATCCTCCAGTGAAGGTACCCAATTGCTGATGTGTTACCTTGGACACTTTATGGCCTTAAGACTGTAACAGTGAAACCAAATAAATCCCCTTTTAAAAAAGCCAATCCATTTCTGGTGTTTTGCATTCCAGCAGCATTAGCAAACTAGAACAAGGTGTAAGTTTGTTCCTTTGACTGGGCCAGATCTTCATTTTTCCTAGTGTTATATTTAGTTTTCTGTTGTCTAGGCATCTGGATTCCTTGGTTACCTCAATCAGATTTTCCCAGACCAGAATGGGCTCAGGTGTCAGAATGGGGCTATATTCATGTTTCCCCGAGGGTGTGTCTTAGAAGATTGACAGACTTTCCCTTGGGGCCTCTAGCTGCTGTGCTTTTCCTAACCTGCCCACTGGGTGGTGCTTGTCAACCTGTCGCTTCCCACTGGTGTAAAGAGGTGTGGTCCCTTTAATTCTCAACTTAAGTTGTTTCTGTTTTGACTGTTTTCCCCCAGGCCCTTGGGTCTGAGTTCTGAAGGGAGGGCAGGCACTAGAGCTGAGCTCTACCTCCTTCCTCTTAGGGAAGATACACCTCCTAGGGAGTTATCTTCTGCACTTGAATTACTCCTTTGTCTCTCTGACTCTGTTAACTCCACCCCTGTCTGAGTCAGACTGCTGTGAACTGAAAATGGCTGAGGATTTATTTTTCCACTGAGACACTCAGGTTGAGAGAGAGAAAAAGGGAAAGAAATCCCCTTTTCAGAGCCAGTCCATGCCCCCCCCCCCCAGTTTCGCCTGTCAGCCAGAGATAACACCCAGTCTTATGGGCTCCCTTTCCCAGGACACAGGCATTTTTTGGCTCTCTCAGGTCAGCCATCTCTAAAACTCTATGTATTTAAAAAAAATTTTTTTTCTGGTCAGCCCCACCTCATCTCCACTTTGTTGCTTGTTAGAGGCTTGTCTACGTTTGTAGCTTATATTCAGCAGTCCACATTTGTTAATTAAAACCCCAGTTAGAACTAGTATGAGCTGTATTTTCTCCATGAATGCTGCTTTCTCCAACAGTGATGTCTTGCAGCTCAGCCTGCTGTGGGGGGAGGGGACTCCTAGCACAATTTTGCAGTTTTTAGTTATAGCTTTTATACTGTGATCTCAGCCATTCCACCCCTTCCAGGTTGGTGTACAATGTGTGGACAGACATGGCTGTTCCCCAGCAGTTGTTCCAGACTATTTACTAGTTTTTCCTGGTTGTTTATTAGTTACTCTAGGGGGATAACTAAATTCCACACTCTATGCTGCCATCTCACCCAGAAGCCTCCCCCATGTCTCCTCTGAAGTTTTAATTTGTTCCCTTGACTGAGCCATATCTCCCTGTTACTTAGTATCACTTGTAATTTTTTGCTGATGCCTAGGTATCGGGTTATCTTCATGAGTTAACTCTGAAGGTCAGTTTCTTCCTCTTGTCTAGGTTTTTTGTTGTTGTTGTTTGCCTTTATATTAAGGCTTTTCTTTGATGCTTTTTCCAACTTATTCTAGACTGTTAGAATAGCCCATGTTTAATGGATCAGATTTTCTCAGCTTGTCTTCATCCATTTCTTCTTGCCCTGGTTATGCAGTACAATTGTTAAGATTCAATTTTGTGCAGTTGTTTCAATTCCAAGAGAGAGTGTACTTTCCTTTGTTCCTTCTCTAGGAATCTTGATCTATTCTGCTTGTTTTGGGGCAGAATTTCCTCCCAGTCCCTATGATTTGTTTAAATTCTCTCCTTCACTCAGTGCCCCATTTTCCTTATATTTTTAAGTTCTGGGAACTTCCTGTCTTATAGCAGTTCAGGTTAAATTCCCTCTCCTTTTTTTTCCTCTGTAAGGGTTTTCTGCCTCTGGTTTCTTCCCTCTTAGGTTACCCTACTCCAAGGAACCAGATGGGATCAATGCAAAAAGGTGTGCTACACCAAGAAAAGTCTCTTTTGCATTTAGGTTGTCGAGTCAACAGAAACTGGATTGAGTGGAGGTAGCACTTGCCAGCCTTTCTACTGTGGTCTTTCTTTTTTCTACCCCTCCCCAGGGGTCTTGTTTATGCAGCACTACTTAGCAGCTTGTGTTCTGCCCTGGGTCTCTGAGGACTTGGATCCCTGTGGCTGGATATACATGAGGTTCTAAATCTCAGCTCTGAGTGGCTCTCTAGTCTTGCTCACAGTGGTAGGGCCTGGGGTTGCTGCCTCTGAGCAACTGCCAAGCTGCACAGGACTGAGTGGGGGGGGGGAGTGGACTGGCAGATCCAGGATGGAAATTTCCTAACTGATATATTTTTCCTTGGATTCAGCATTTGTGGAGTCCTTCTCCAGTCTCTATCACCCTCCAGAGTTCTAAGAAAGTGGGACTTGTCCTTTTATTTGCTGAGCCTCTGTGGAGGATTTTTTCATGGGATATCATGTCATCATGTTGATGACATCACTCTCCAATTGTTTTTAAATTGCCTTTTTGCTTATTTTGCACTTGCTCACTTACTGTAATGCTTTAGCTGTTTTCCAGTGCTTTGAGAAGTTGATTCTGCTGGGTTCTGTTGGTTTTTCAGTGTTGTTGTGTATTGCTTATGTGGGGAACCTGGAGCCCCTTACTTTGCCATCTGGTTTTAATTTGCCTCAATATTCCTTTTTAATCACTTCCTATTGACAATGAAGGTTTGAATTCTGACTCTATGATTTATTAGCTCTGAATCAGTCTCCTCATTAAAAAATAATGACAAAAATAGGATCTGCCTCCTTTAAGGAAACACTAAGTGAGAAAATTCAGGCAGAATGCTTACCCTAGTACCCTCACCCAGTAATCACCCAAGAAATAATCATCAACTATATGCTAGAATAAAGCCTGACTTTTTTTTGTTATGATGTCATTCTCACAGTGACATCATAACAGCATTTCAAAGTCATTTTTGTTATTCTAATTTTACAGAAGAGGAAGCTGAAGTGCATTGGGATTAAGAAATTTGTCCCAGATTAAACAAAGAGAAGTAGGAGATCCGAGTTTTAAACTTTAGTTTCTCTTATTACAATTTCCATTTTCTTCATGTTACATTATATAATTTACTAACTCTGATGTGTTTGACATAGTTAATATTCTCCCTTATTTTAAGGATACAACACACTTTGTACTGTTGAATCACCATGCTATAATGAAATGTAAAAATGTGTTTCTCTAATAATAATACATAATAAAGCAAGAAAAAACTTTTATATTTTTCTCTCAAATAAGTCATTGAACAAAAAAGTCTATATAGACAACCTTATTGCAGTTTTCAGATTTGCCATGCCTGATTGGATAAGCCAAGTTACATGGCATGAAATAGCCTATAAAGATGTTTTGAACAAGTAAGAGGAAAGAAGAAATATTGAAACACTCTTGGGAAATGATAGCAAATAAAACATTAAATCTGAGAAAAAATATGCTAATTATTTTATTTGCAAAGGCATATTTCTGTTTCGTTCTTGGGTTAATGTGACTGCAGCCATTCTCTAGAATTCTTGTTCTATTTTTGTCCACCTCACTTCCATGTGATTTGAAGGAAAGAAAGCATATTGACATGTTTTAATACGGTTTGGGGCTGCTTTTTGTCTGAGTTGAAAGAGAAAACTCAGGAAACAGCACTTTTTAGAGACTTAAAAATCAAACTTCAGCTAACATAGAATAGACAACAATTTCAAACTATGTATTCCTTTGAAGATCTTCTTTCATGGTATCTTAAGGATCATGAGAAGATTATGGCACTACAAGAGTAAACATAAATTGAAAAGAGAAAATGTCATGGTTTGAATAGAGGAAAATATTTCTAATTAACTGTGTACATGCTTGATCTGCATTAGACTATAATACTCATGAGGACAGGGACCATTTTTTATTCATGTCTTTCTCTATCCATCATTCACCCACCTATCATCCATCCATCCATTGATCCATCCATCCAACAAACACTTACAGAAAACCCTATTTTATCTGAGTCATCTGCTGAATGGAATGCGGAGATGAAGGCACAATTTCTCCCTTCAGGAAGCCATTATATGAGGATACTGACTTATACATGACTCACAGCAATAGAATTTATAGTTATATAAATTTATAGAATTAAACTATAAAATGTATTATAACAAGGTACAGAAAAATGAATGTGAAAGTTTAGACACAATGATGATTAATTATGACTAAAGGAGTAGGTAAGTCATGTGCCTGGTATGGTGGGCTTCATGATGTTGATAAACAACAAATGCTAAATGATTGAATGAATAAATGAACCCTAAAATACACACTTAATTGAGATTTTGATTTAAGGCTTGACTGAATCATTCATATTCAGTATTTAAAAAAAAAAAATCTCAGACCAGAAGATTTCCAGGTCTGTGAAGATAACCCACTTAATTCAATAGCATTTGCTTTTATTAGGTCCTTGTGCATAATGCTTGATTAGTTCCCTTGGAAGTTGATGGATGGTCAAGTCTTCTCTGCAGGAGGGAACAGCCAGGAACCCTTTGCACATATCTGAGCTTATTAAGAATCTTTGTGGTCAGAAAGCAAATGACTCTGCACCAAGTTCTCAAATTACATTTCTCTCTTTCAACCTTTTCATAGATTGCCCTACCCAATAAACACACACCCTCCACACACACACATACATACACATACATACACATGCATTCACACATTTTGAAGTCACTTGCTATGAAAATTTTCCTATCACACCAATACTAGAGAAGATTCTCCTCCTAGGGGCGCCTGCAATACCCTGTATTTTCACTATTATAACATTTAACACACTCTTCTGTTTATGTTTCACTTTCTCAATTATAATTTCTATGAGAGCATAGAGTGAATCATATTCAATATCCCCAGTGTCTAGTGTAGGTCCTGGCATATGGTAAGAAGATGATAATTTTTCATCAATGGAGTAAAAATTAGATAGACAAGTTCAATGCATTGCTACACTAAACTTTCCAAAGCATAGCTCTTAACTTATATTATATCTCAACTCCAAAGCTGAGTGTCAAAATAAAGTTCAAACTCCTTAGAATGACAGTGAAGATCTTCTGTAATCAAGTTCTTTCTCACATTTTTGTCCAATCATATATCATAAATTACAGCAACATTGGCATTCTGAATATACCCTAGATTGGGGAATTTTGCTTATCAAAATTTTCCTGAGCCTCGTATCATTTTCTGTTGAAAGTCTACCCAGCTGAATTGCTGCTTCTATAAGATTTCCCTGATTCTTCTCTCTTCTACATCTTACCCCAACTCTCAGAATTTTCTTTTCTCAGACTACCCATAGCTTACACACAACTATTTTACATATTTTACCATAAGCCATCATGGCTTATATTTGGATTTTCATACATGTTTCATCTTTCCTGTCAGACTGTAAGTTTCTTGAGGACATGGGCTATATCTTATTCATCCTTGTAGTCACCACATTGAAGGATGAATATGATTTTATCAGGATGCAAAAGGAAAAAGAGATTTCCTAGTAGATTAAATTTATGATACTTTTTGATTCATTCTGGAAATGGTCATAGATTAATGTATGATGGAACACTTTAATCTACCTTAAATTTATTGTACATGTCTACATGTAGCTCATATTTCTTTTAAGCCTACTCTAAAAATGTGACAGATATTACCAAGTAAGAGGGTTCTTGAGAGAATTAAATGAGATGATGTATATAAAGTATTTAGCAAGTGTCTGGTCTATACTAAGCAGTAAATAAATGTTATTTCTATTTTTTACTATCTTCATTCCTACCATGTTATCTTATCTTACACTTTTATTATTATTTATATATGGTGTCTTTTATGTGGCTCTTCAAAGAAAATTTGAACATGCTCACACTGGATTTTCAATGCTTTCAGTTTGTGTGAATTTTTTCAAAACCACCTATGTAGTACAATGTTATTACCACCAAAGCCAGGGCTCCATGTCTTACTAGTAGAACTGTATGATTCTCAACTCCATAATACTTGGGAGATGTATGCTTCACTGAAGTGTCATTGATTTTCAACTAAAGTGAAATGCTTTCATTTAATGCTTTCGTAAGAGAATTACAGTGGAGGTTGAAGAGGGTTTGGCTTTAGAGAAATCCATTATTAATTTTACATGGCAAAATTGGGATTTATATATTGAAAGTTAAATTCAGAGGCCCCTTACAGCTGCTAAATCAAAATGTTGTTCTAAAATTATTTGTCTTTTTTTTCCCCTATAAAATGGAAATGCTGCTTTGTCTAAGACTTCTAAACTTCCAGCTTTGCTCAAATAGGGCTCAGTATTTTCTCTGAGGTAATATTACCTCTTTCTTCAGCATAATGGATATAGCCTCAGATTTCTCATCTATGCAATTTTTTTGAAGAATCTTAAAGAGCTTTGATCAGCTTTTAAAATCCTTGTCTCTAGCACTCTCTCCATGATAAGAGAAACCTTAGGCTAAGTCAACTGTATAAAGACATTCATATTCGGACTGAGAAGGGCTCCCTTAACTCAATTTGTCTTCATTTATTGTTAGCCTTAACTCCGATGGTTTCCACTGCCTCCTGACATGAATCTGTGAATCTCAGAGTTCCGACAAAGTTTCAGTCCAAAGCAATCCCTCTAAGTGAAGAACCCAAGAAGAAATGACTTTGAAAAGTAGCCTCTCTCTCTGCTACTCACCCCTTCATAATTTAAAAACAACAACTTAACCCTGTGTCTCATTATTCAATGAGGAATTCAACTTCATCAAAATGGCTTTTTCATTGTTAAACTCTTTCTAAGTACAGGAATTTAAAAAACACAATTTCAGTAGAATGTGATCTATTTTATCCATGTGTACACAGCTTAAAGACAGCAGAAGGAATTCAGCTCAGACTACTCTCCCCTTCTTTGCCCTTCCAAAAAAAGTTCTGTTGAGCTAAATAAAGCATATAAAAATTTTGCCTAAATGCATTATTTTAAAGGAAAAGTCACAATCAATTGAATAAAAAAAACTGATAATGAAAATGTTTTTTTTTTCAAGCATAGCGATAACATTTGCTGCTGTGCATTCATTCCATAAAAAGCTTTTACATTCCTATAACAGAGACAGTGGTATTGGTTTGCTTCCTGCTGCTGATTATAATTTTAAAGATGGAAAATCTAGATGCTCCTATTTTGCCCTATGAAGCAAACCCTGACTCTGTGGTAAGCCTGTGTACATATTTCTCTTTGACCAAAATTTTCCTAGGAAAGAACAAAAGAATTATTATCATTCATTTCTTCAACTATTAGTATGCACCTTCCATTCTTGATGCTGGGATACAGTGCTTAAAAATTTCTCTCTGTTGGAAGGTGGATTTGTAGATAAAGTTAAAATTCCATGAGGTTAGAATTGTAATTGATGTTATACTCAGTGCTATGGGAATGTAAAGGAAAAAGACCCACATCCATCTTTTCTATCTGGGAGCGAGTCTTCTGAAAGATAGAACTCTTGGCTTTGGGTATTCATTGCCTTTCTGCCTGTAATGAAGGGTGAACAGACTGGCTGATGCTTTCTGGGATCAAAGAAAAAGGTTTGCCTTTAAAGCCATCAGGCTGCTTGCTTTTTGTGTCCTATTAAATTGGATTTGAAGGTAATTTTACATAGCAGCTCTAAAATGTTTGGAGCCAAGGCATCATCACTGGAAATTAGGCCCCTTCAGTAGCACAGCCTAGAGGTCAAGGGCATGATTTTGGAAGCAGACATTTTGATTCTAATCATGACCAATTCATGCTTACAGTTACTTAGGCCAGTAACTTAATTCTGTATTAAGACTTTGTTTTCTCATCTATAAAACAGGGATACCAACTACCATAGACAGGTAGGAGGATTAAAGAAGACAATTTATTAAACTCTTATGTAATATCCAACACAGAGTAGGTAGCTAATAAAAAGTAGTTAATATTTTTATATTAGTATATATTCATGGTACTTCATAGTTTACAAAGGATATTCAAATAAGCTTTTCATTTTATCTAATTTTCACCACAACCTGTTTGTTCAAACATTATTGTTCCTACATTATAGATGAGGAAAATAAGGTTCAAGGATTCATGACTAGCAGAAGTCCACATAGCTAGCAGGCAGCAAAGATGATAACGGAGTTCAGTCTTTTGATGTCCACATCAGGCCAGGTTCCTCCCAATAGGTCATAGCTGGCCTTGTGTAAATGATGGTTAAGAAGAGAAAAATCCACTAATGTTAGAGGTTATCCTTGTCTTTCATAGCCACTATTCTTTTTATTTAAAAAGTTGAAGCCTGACTCATGTCAAAACGAGGGATGGGCCTCTTTAAAGTTAAGTCATAAGTATTAATGCAACAGCTTTCAGTAAATTACTGTTATTTAAAATTCTTTCTCTATACCTCCAGGATATGTAATATCTTGCCTCGTTTATGTTTTCTCTCATTCATTCATTCTCAATGGACAAAATTTATAATTCATTCAGTCTCCCCTGACACATCACATTTGGCAGGTAATATGTAATAAGCTTTAATTTTGAAAATGAATATTTGTCATTTGGGACCGACACTTAGATAGTTTTAAAACTCTGAGCCCGCTGTGGAAACATCTGGAAAACTTGATACTAGGGGATTGTTTGCTGCAGTCAACATATCTAGCAAGTAAATGACAGAATTGGACTTAAAAAGGTCTGCTCTCAGAGATCAGGAATTGTGGTATTTTTCTAGCAAGAGATATTGGTGGAGGCAGAGGAGAAAAAAGTCATTTTCCAACCACTTAACAAAGGCATTTGGCATTGTAGTATGGTTGCTAATTGATGCTTTAAACCTGTGAACCAGTATACTTTTAAATATACACAAGTAGAAATAGACTCATACCCAAGTGCAGATAGAAGGCTGAAGTAAATTTAGATATGAGAAAATTAATGCAAAATACAGTACTTTGAAAGTAACCCCTTTGGGGATTGTCAAATGCCAGTCAGTTACTTTAGCATAAGTCAGCTTTCTTGTGAAGACTAGAAGACCAGGAGGAAGGCTCTTAGAATTTAGACCACAAAATCTTTAGTAATATATGCAGATAATCAGAGGCGTAACATGAAGGAAAATTATGATTTTAGTTTTAAAATATGATAATCTATTCTTCTTTAAAAAATAATTAACATCACAAGACCAAAAGCTTTCTTGTTCACCCTAGTGTCCGATAAGTTTCATTTTTTAAAATGCTGAAAATTTTAGGGAGATTCTCTAGGGAGATTCTGGACTTTATATACATAAGTATCAAAGTCTAGTTTTTACAGTAGTAGAAAGAGGTCAAAAATACCACTAAAGAACATTCTGGGGCTTCTTACCTTGGAATGGGAGATTAGATGGACTCCAGAATCTTAGGGAACAAGTCTATTCCTTTAAGATAAACTAGATCACCTGAATAATGACTGCTTTTAAGGAGCTCACAGTCAAGTGGGGAGAGACAGACATATGAACATATATTTTAAAGTTACAGTAGATAACTGCTTCAGTGGCAAATTACTTAGGGTAATCCAGAATACAAGAACCATCTATATATATGAATTTGCCTGGTTAAGGGCATCTGCAAAAATAAATAGTATATGCAAAAATGGCAAGGCATAGCTGAGGAATTGCAAGCATTACCCTGTACATGAGGCCAGTGTTACTACCAGGTTTCCAATATCTCCTTTATTGGAGAATGAAACTGAGGCAAAAATTGAGGAAACCAGTGTCTCAAGGGAATACCTACTTTAGTCCTTCTCTCTTTTGTGTGTGTGTATGTGTGTGTCAGGGAGGGGAGTTACTATGTCTCAGAGCCTGACCCTGTCTGAACTTGGGACTCTCTGGTCCAGGTAAAATTGAGGAGACAAATGTGGGAGATGGGGAGAATAAAAACGTGAAGACAGAAATAGAAAAGATGGGGGGAAAAAAAAGCAAAGACAAAATACTTCTACAATAGATACTTGCTGCACCTTATTCCTTTAAAAATGCCTGAACAGTGAACCTGTTCATGCATGTATCTCAAAGGAACTACTGAATATTCCAATGGAAGAAGCCTTAAAAAATATTTAGTTCATGACCCTAATTTCATAAATGCGGAAACCAAGGCCCAGAGCATTAGAAACACTTGCTCAAGACCACAGCTATAATGGGGAATAGAACTCAAATGTTCTGAATCTTGGCACAATATTCCTTTTTTTTTTTTTTTTTTTTTTTGCATAAATGCAGCTTTTAGATAAATCATCACCATCATCAATTGATTGACCAATAAATTTTTATTGATTATACTACAATGAGACCTATACTGTGCTATAGGGGGTGCTAAATAAACTATTGTTTATGGAGGCAACTAATTTCAATACTAGAAAAATAAAGTGATACCAATTGAGATCCTGTATTAATAATTGCTATTGCAGAACCTGGGGTTACCAAATGTTCCCTGAAAATCACAACTTTGATTTTTGGGTTGTTTGATATAAACTACAAATGAAAAATATGATTTAATTCATGTGATACTTTTAGTTGATTGCTGGAGCTTCTCAGAGCACTTTGCTGAGAAGGATTCTGAGTTCCTGTCTGATGTCAACAGGAAGAAATGCTGTGATCAAGCAGTAGTGATTACCATGTAATCAGTGACAGTCAGGTCAGTTTTTCTCACCCTTGGTTTAAATGCTCCAAGATATCTCCAAATAGTTTTTAGAAAAGCAGTAAAGGCCTTGTCAGTACAGTAATGAATGTCTTAAATTGTACCTTTTTTTAAAGATCAAAGTGTTTTTGGAAACTTGAGCAATGAAACTGAAGCAGAAAACAGTGTATCTTACTCTAGAGAATGACTTGATGACAAAAGATTAAGTAAGCATTGCTGATGGGCTTACATGGGAAGATATTGCTGCCAATTATATTTCTATCCTTCCTACATTAGTCACATCTTAAGGTGATGTCATCGTGTGTGTGTTCATGTGTGTCTGTCTTATGACATGGTACCTGGAGAGAAAAAGAAAAGATCAAAGCTGATTTCAACAAAAGCTTTGGCATCCACTTGCCACTTACCTGAATCATTTTTAAACCAGAGTATCCTTAAACCTTAAAATTCAGTCAAATAGCTAAATAGCTAAATGTATTTTGTCAATGCCATAGATACTTTCAAAGACTTATAAAAAGATGTTTTGGGCTCATGAAGACTGAATTAAAAGGCATTCACTTGTGGTGGCTTTAAACCACATAGGATGACTCATCATAGCAGTTACATCCACTTGTGCTGAAGTTTGCCTTGAGTAACTATTGTCTTAAGTGCCTTCCCTAAGTAACATTCATGCAGATGTATTTTTTCCTGATCATTAAGGCACTTTAACACAAAAGGGTAGAATTCTACCTTGTAACCACATCCTGGGTTTGCTTCTCTATAGAGAGATTGCTTTGTGCCTGAAAGCTGTCCAGGATATTTAAAGACTTAGAAAATGATTTAAATTACCCACATTTTTTTCCCTGGCAGCTGTAGTCCTATGCTTTATCTGTCATTCAACTCCACTAAATGCCAAGGTAAAGGCCTGAGACAGAGTAGAAATCTTGCCACATGACCTGACCTTCTTCACCATCCCCTTTCTACGGGATCCTGCAGTTGTCATCTACATTAAAGTTCTGTGCTCAGGCCTGCAGGTGGGGAATTGCTCTTTTGTTGAGAGTTTAATTTCTGCTACAGGTCAGGAAACAAAGATCTTGCCTGACATTTGGGCTGCTTTCTAAAGTATCTCATTGCCAGGGTTTCTAAAAGGGAAAGAAAGCCAGAAAGCACGGCAATCCTTGAAACATTAGCACAATATAAAGGTGCTGATAGGAAAATGAGCAACTTGGCTTTCAGTTTCTCTTTGAATCCACAATTTAAAGAACATAGGGCACCTGTGTTTATGACATCAGAGAGAATGCTGAAGAAAAAAGCAGAAACTCAATAAATCTGTAAACATTTATTTAGTATTGATAGGCCAGACACTGTAGTAGGCACTAGGGACACCAGGCCAAGTTAGTCCATGTCTCAGGATTCACAAATCCAAGTGTCTAGTGAGAACAAGATTACACATTCACAACTGCAGTGGAAGTACAGACAAGGTAGAGTGGGAAGGGCAGTGCAAAGTAGGATGAAACAGAGGGGATAGAACGTCCTTATGTCTCATCACATCATATTCAAATCTATTTTGGTGCCATAAATATAGACACAGTGCAGAGTAGAGAAAAAAGTATGGACTTCGAAACAGGTGTGTGGTCAAATCATCATTTCCTGCCTGTAGGATTTGGGGTCTGTCGCAGTCCATGAGGGCCATGCCAGTCCAAATACCAAAGAAGACAACAAGCATTTTCTGATATGTGAACTTTTGTTCAGAGCTTACTTACAGGGTGAGAAGTTGTGGAGAGATCATGATGGATCTCTCAGGCCAGGCGGGCATCACATTCGCAGGGAAGTGACCGCGTGATGCAAAGAGAACAGAAAGCCTTTTATAAGGGCTTAAGACAAAGGCCTTCCTAAGGGTGGGGGGAGCATAGATGTGGGAACAGGTCACTCTGACCTGAGGGGTGGTGTGGGAAGGACTAGAATAACACTCGAACAATTACATTTTGCTCTTTTTGTGGGACTAAGAGCCTCTCACTTCCTGCCTACTTCTCATAAAGTTAAATTTTAAGGTTAATTTACCCTTTTTCTCTTTACAGGCTTAGAAAGACAATAGGTTAAACATTTAGCTGCCTAGGTGATGCAGACTGCTGTGCACCAAAGATCTGCAGGCTTGTTTTTCTCAGGCCACGAGTTGCCACAATCCACTCCTGCACAACAGTTTGCGTTGACCATAGGACAGACTTTATATCCATAATTCACAACAATACAATAAACAACATAGTAATAATATATTGGTACAGAGAGATAATAAACCTAATAGCAAGTGGTGCTATGGCCAGGTTAATGAGTTCCACTGTTTAGCACAAGTATGGCCTGGGCTAAAATAGCTAAAGGATAAAACTACCAGGCATTCTGCTTTATTCTATATCCAGTTTTTACCTTTTTTTTAACTTTGACCACAGAAATAAATTATTTCTCTTTCCACCAACTTTCTGCAACTTTCTATATTCATTCAGGTTTTGTTCCATATCCCCCTTTTTTTTATTCTGATACAACCATTTAGGACAAAATGACTTCCTTTTCCTTAAATTTAAAAAAAAAAGACATCCCTCATACCCTCTACATTCAAGTCATCAAAATAATTCTGGAAATTGGTCTTAAGAATTTCACAACGTATTATTACCAATAACATTGCACTTGTTAGAAGGCTAAATAGTGAAAACATTTTAGTCAATGCATTATTGAAATAGTAAGACATTTTTTTAACAAGAATTAACAACACATGTAAGCATTAAATTGGACAGCTGAGTGGTTTAACAATGTATATAAACTGAGTCTTCATAGTAGATAGAAAGGTTCCAGGTGAGGGGGTTTTAAATACCATGTTTCCTCCCCCTGCAGGGAGCCCTTCAGTGTCAGAACTACCATTAGTTTTTCTATGTAATTCTACTATTCATGGGCTTAGGATTCTCAAGCAACATGGCTGTATGGGCCAGAACCAGAGCCACCTGACCTTATTTTCCCCAATTTCTAGTGTTTGTGGCACAGGCAAGAGAAAGTTATTATCATTGCCCCATTGTGGCTTGAAGGCAGTCAGCCCCTTTATCAGGAGTTAATGCTGATACAGTTCTCGAGTCCATTGTTTCTATTAAGTGTTTAGCCATATCCATGGTGGTGAAGGCATATTTTGTCCCTTTGGACAGAGGAAAGGGACCAATATAGTTTACTTGCCACTAGGTGACAGGAATCTGGTGTCCTCGGTGCCCAGTCTTCCAGCACAGCCATTCAGCCACTTCATGCATCGTTGGTGTTAGGCTGTGGAATTTTGCTAGGGCATCTGCTTCTATGTTACCTGGTAATGAATTGGTGTTATGGGCAGAGACATGAAAAACAGTTACCTTACATTTGTGGCAGGCAGTCCAGATGTGTTTCCACCAGACGGTGTCAGTACTGGGCTGGACAGTCACGGCTATCCAGGTAGCAGATTGTCCATAGGCAAATCCATGCAGAGTCAGGTGTATTTCCTTGTCCGTCAATGGTCAGCATGGGAGAAGCCACCTCGGGAGGATCAACAGGAAACAGGGCATGCTGCTCTTTCACATAGGAGGCCAGTCCTAAAATTTCATTCATCTCCGTTTTTAAAGAGCCATTGTTAAAGATGCCACGTCACAGGAGGTAGACTTTCCATTTTGTCAGTGTGCTCACCTGAGCACTCCCCAAGTGGGTCTTATTTATAGTGTCCCATATCTGCATACCTGTATGGGTATGGTCTTCTGTAAGGTCACTGGGCACCTGAGTTAGACCTTCAACACTCACAACAGAGGATTACAAACTGCACAATTGCTCTTTTAAAGGGCTATATCTGAGTCCTGTGCCCTTCCATAGTTGGGACCAGAAACTAACAGGTACACATTTAGCTTGTTTCCTTTGCCACAAACCCCACCCAAAGCTAATATTGGCACTGGCCACATCCAAATCACAGGGTGTATCAGGACCCACCCCCCCTTAAAGTCTGCGCTTGCATAATAGTTCACTTAGTCTTTTTAAACACAGCCTGCTGTGGAAAATCTCATTCCCACACTTTTCATTTTCTAATTAGGGTACACAAAGGTTTTAAAATTCATACTAAATAGAGTATAAACACTTTCCAATAACTTAACAAAATAAGAAAAGCCATCAACTGTTCAGAAGTAAACAATGTGGGATAACTTTGCATTTTAACAACAGCTGAAGGAATAGCCTTAGTTTTACCCAACCAGACAGTACCAAGAACTTGATAGAGAAGTCAGGCTCTTCTGGAGGTTTCCACATTTGAAGGTATCCTTGTGGAAGCACAGCAAATGTCCATTATTGTTTTCCCCACATGAAGCCTAACACAGGTTGACTAAAAAAAATCTAAAAATATTCTAAATAACATTTTAGCAAGGTTTGATGCAAAGTTAAACAGGAGCAAATGGTTCGCTAGTGGCTTTCTAGGTTTTTGTCAATATTGGTTACTAATATCTCTTAATTTGGCTGGGGAAAATTCTTAGAAGCTGCTGCTACTGCCCCACCTTCTTCCCTACATGGGTGATCAGGGTGCTGAACTTCCTCTGCTTTAACCCTTTGTTGGACCAGAGGTCGAATACGCCTACTTTCCTTAGTATTAATTTCCCAGTCAGATAGGGGCTCATCATCTTTTGATGAGGAATCAATAGCATCCCACTCTTTAGGGTCCCAGTCAGGGGAAGCCAGGATACACCTCACTTGCCCTTTGGTCATCTTATGCCCTCTTACTCTAGTGTGCTGGTATGCCAATATTTTTAAACATTTATCCAGAGCATCTTTCAATTCTGCTTGTGCTAGCCTCATATCTTTTTCTAGCTTTAATTCACCTCCCAGGTGGCTTATGGCCACCTTAGCTGCTAAAGCTTCCTCAGTAGTGGCACATACAGCCTCTAACAATGGCCAGCCCACAACAGCCACAATCTGGCAGCCCTTTTTTTATTTTCTGTATCCCCAGTGGTCCTGTGGCCTGATACAGGATGACTGTTTGTCCAGCCAGAGAGTTATAGACATTTCCATATTCCCTCAGCAGATTCCACTCATCTAGGAGGGTAGCCATCCCTCCCCACATAGACATCCATTCCACTGGGAGGGTGGGCAGCCCTTCCCACATAGACATCACAGGCCTCCCCAGTATCCCGCCCAGGGCCTTCTCCTTTCCCCTCCTCAAGTTCATGTCATCAGTGCCCAGGATCTCCTTAGTCTCTGGCTGGTGGCTATTTGATTCTCCAGGCTGGCTCTGCCCATTGTTGCAGCCCAAGAGGGTCATGCCAGTCCAGATGCCAAAGAAGACAACAAGCATTTTCTGATACATGAACTTTTGTTCAGAGCTTACTTACAGGGTGAGAAGACAAGGAGAGATTATGACGGCTCTCTCAGGCCGGGCGGGCATCGCATTCACAGGGAAGTGATCGTGCGATGCAAAGAGGACAGAAAGCCTTTTATAAGGGCTTAAGACAAAGGCCTTTCTAAGGGTGGGGGGAGCATAGATGCAGAAACAGGTCACTCTGACCTGAGGGATGGTATAGGAAGGACTAGAATAACACTTGAACAATTACATTTTGCTCTTTTTGTGAGACTAAGAGCCTCTCACTTCCTGCCTGCTTCCCATAAAGTTACATTTTAAGATCAATTTACCCTTTTTCTCTTTACTGGCTTAGAAAGACAATAGGTTAAACATTTAGCTGCCTAGGTCATGCAGACTGCTGTGCACCAAAGATCTGCAGGCCTGTTTTGCTCAGGCCATGGGTTGCCACAGGGTCACTAAATTGTTAGACAATAACCAGAACATATTTTCCATATCTCTTGGAAATAAAGTCTATTGTCCTAAGACCATAGAAGATGTCAGGTATTAACAGAAAATGCAAGCCATACTTTAGCCCAGGAATGAATTTTAAATTACACAGTCTGCTGTCATCCTCTTTAGTTGTTTTTTTTTTTTTTTTTTTTTTTTTTTTTGTGGTTGTGGATTTACTTTTCTAAAAAAATCTTTCATGTAATTAATTGAGTTAATTGAATTAACAAAACCAATGTGTACTTTTCCTGAGATGTTCAGAAAATACAATAAAACTCAAGGATGGAAATTAAGATAAACCATTACCCTACCACGCCATCACCCAGATTTAGTCACTGTTAACATTTTGAGGTATTGTAGAATTTTTTAATAACCTGATTTGTTTTCATAAAATATGCAATTTTGATATCTCACCCTATATCATTATTATTTTTTATTCAACTGAATTTTTATTGATGGGAGTGTTCATACTTATAGCATAATTTATTTAACCAATCTCCTATTATTGACTATTACTGTTTTTATTTCTTTACCAACATTATCAGTCCTCATGAAACAAGAAAAACCGAAGTAGGTTTTGCCAACCAAGATGGACAAGCTACAAATGAATTCCATAAAACCATCAATTAATGACAATATATTTGAAATCAAAGGCCCATGTCCCACAGTTTTGTTGTAGTCTCTGCAATGGCAATTACAGACCAGTACATGGAGCACTAGTCTCTAAATATGCAGCGATCATTTGATCAACTAAAATTTGCTTTGAAAAATTTCAAAAAGAAAATTATATGGTCTGATACTTAGCAGGCAATATTCTAAGCATCTTTAGGGATTCAAATACCCCCATGATTAAAAGATCATGATTTTGCTTTGAAATTAGAATGAAATCCTAGCTCCTCAATAGGACCAATATTAAAATTAATATTAATAATAATAATGTAGCAACAGTTTTTGATAGATTTTATGTGCTATTCATTATGCTTTATACACATTAACTTATATAACTATTAGAACTACCAAGCAAGGTAGTTCTTACCAAATCTAGTAGAAGTGGAGACTCACAGAGAGTCACTTGCTTAAGGTCTTACAGGTAGTAAGGGGATAGGGTGAGGGTAGAACAGGGCTAGTCTGACTCCAGCACCAGCTGACTGCATTCCTATAAGACCCTGGGTGATCTCACCCCTGCCTACCTCTCCATCCTTTTACACCCTTGCTGCCTGTAATGGTTAGTTACATGTGTCAATTTTAGCTAGGTTATGGTGACCAGTTGTTCAGACAAGCAAGCACTGGCCTGATTGTTACTGTGAGGGTAATTTGTAGATGGATTTAGATCATTAGCCAGGTGATTGCATCTATGGCTGATTGCATTTACCATCAACAAAAGAGACTGCTTTCAGCCATGAGAGAAGTTTCCTCATCCAATCAGTTGAGGCCTTAAAGGGAAAACTGAGGATTTCAGCAAGAAATTCAGAAAGAAGAATTTCCATCTCTGCTTCAGCCAGCCAGCTTCTCCCTGAGAATTCATCAAAACCTTCATCAAGTTTCCAACTTGCAGCCTGCCCTCCAAAATTTGGACTTGCCAATTACCATGGCTGTGTGAGCCAATTCCTCTAATAAATCTCTTAATATTTACAAATATCTGTAAGTAGAGAACCCTGCCTAATACACTCACCATGCTCCAGCTGCACCTTAGGATCTTTGGACTTGCTGTTTCCTTTGTCTAGAACTCTCTTCAGAGCTTCCTATGGCTATCCTTTTTAGCTTTCTGGGTCTCACCTCAAATGTTGTCACCGTACATAACAGACACTTTCTATTATAAAGCCCTGGCTTATTTTTCTGACAGTACTAATAACTTAATTTCCTCGTCATTTATTACTCATTTCACTTTGGTAAAATGTAACCTCCATGAAGGCAGGGACTTTATTTATTGTCTTTGCTACTGTATCCTCAGAACCCAGAAAAATATCTAGTAACTAGCTGGTGATCAGTAAATATTTTGTTGGAGAAAAGAACAAATGGAGGAAAGGCCATGGTGTCGGTCCTCAGAGAACTGACAGGCTTGTCAATTCTAAGACATGTACTAAAGTTGTATTTGGCAAACAGTGATTTTTAGCCTCTCTAAGAATGATATATAAATTCATGAGTAAAGTGAGATAGAGTTCACATTCACCTGTGAATGCTTAGGGAAGGACCCAGGCAGAGGCCGGGATTAAGCTGGGCCTCAGACATACAAATTGTTTGCAAAGGATCTTTAACTTCCTCCCAGTCATTTAAACCCAGCCTTGGTGACTCAAGAAATGAAAGAGAGCCCCCTTCAAAGGGAGAGCTAGGAAACCCATAGCCTTGATAAAAACACATCAAATGAGATGCTAACGCCCCCCCATTGATCACACTCAGAAAGCTTGACTGAAGATGTTTATCCTAATCCTCCAATCCAGACACTTCCTGAGATACGGTCAGGAGGGCTAATTACTCCAATACATAATAAGGGGAAGGCTCCCAACCTAAAGAACCAGAGAGATCTACATTAGCAGCATCGCAGCAAAACCCCGCGCTGCATCCTTGCTGAAAGAATAAAGCAATGTCAGACCAGTGACAGCAGCATCCATAAAATCCAAATTGGATTCATCTCTTGAAAATGAGCTACAGGCTTCATCTCTCCCCCAATTGCTGCATATTAACAAACATGTAAAAAAAAAAAAAATACAACAGGGAGAAGAGATTTTCCTTGCTTTATTAGACTTTAAAATCACCCTGGACTCAATCTGGCACCAGAAGTGAATCCACAGCAGCTACAAAGGGAGTGGATAGAAGAGCAAATGATGTATTTAAGTTTCTCTATCAATCCGTCAATTGAAGGATGGAAATAAGCACAAACAAATGTCTTAACATAGGAAAGTGAGACAAGGATGCACATCTCATAGCTTAATAGATAGCAGGATGAATGACTCTCAGTGCTGTAGCTGTACCCAAGCGCAGGGTCTCTGATAAAACCCCTGGATTTCTTTTTGACATTTAGCTCATTCAGGTGGGGACTAGAAAACAGAGGTTAGGCACACTTTCATTACCAAGCTCTCTAGATCACACTGATGAGCAATTCTTAGACTGCTTTATTGATGGTGTGATAGAGTAATGATGTGATAATACACAACATGGAAACAACATGCCTGGTTGATAATTAGAATTTGGATGACAAGCAATCAAGGATTAAAATGTATCTAATTCAATTCCTTTTTTTTTTTTTCTGACACCAGAAATACATGGCATGGTTCTTGCCTTGAAAGAGCATACAATATTTTAGAAAAGAAAAATACTCATGTGAAAATCTTCTTACTCATCTTAACAGGCAGACCCTTGACATTTCTGTGAGATGCTTCCAAAGAATACCACTGGATCATGTAAAGTTGCCCAATTCACTTGAACCTAATGGAATTCCTCTGATTTGCAGAGCTAAATTCAAAGTTGCCAAAAGCGGCATGGAACCACCATTGAAGGGACAATGATGTCATTGGACTGCTAATGTTTAGGACACAGATATTTATTCATGTCACTTTAATGACCTGTAATATGAAGGCTTAAAAAAAAAGCTACACTCTAGAGTCAATTATAGAGACTGCCCCATGATCACAAAGTACAATAATTAATATGCACTTGGATACCTTGCCCTTATCCTTCCTGGGTAAATGCTTTCCTGAAGACATTTTATACTAATACAGCCTTGATTTGTTTTTTGATGAGCACTTACATTCCAGCCTATAATCCTTTGCCTCAGTGAGTTTTTTTAAGTCTAAGAGAAAATACTCCAGAAACAACATGAATTCAATGAAAAATAACAAGCTCCTTCTATTCACTAGGCACTGTGTAAGGAAGAACGAGACATGGTCACTGCTCTTGTGAAAGTGGTACTCTAGTGGGGAGAATCCAGGCATTAAACAAATAAATGAAGAATAAACAAGGATTTCACACGTGATAAGTGCTCATCTGAGAGATAGAATACATGGCAGGTTAAGAATGACCAGGTGGCTGTTTTTTTATGAGTGGTCAAGGGAGTCTCCTCCTAAAAGCTAGTATTAAGATCTGAATTACCAGATAGATTGAGTCATGTTCAAAGGAAGGGTGAGAGTATCCAAGACTGAGGGAAGAGAAAGAGCAAGGACCTAGAGTAAGGGCAGGCTTGGGCTTCCTGAAGAAAAGTCCAGTGAGGGAAGGGAGGGAATGAGGGGAGATGAAATCAAGGATTGAGACGGGCTGAATCATTCAAAGCTTTGTAAATCAGAGTAAACAGAAAGTTTATACCCTGAGAGGAGAGGCTATTGGAGGGTTTTACACAGAGAAATTAAACAATATGCCTCATATTTTTAAAGGCTTGCTTTGGCTTCCACATTGAGTATAATCTTCAAGGTGGCAATTGCAAGGGTCCAGGAAAGAGATAATAGTGACTTGGACTAGGGTAAAGATGATCAGGTTGGTGATAAGGAGGCATATTCAGGATATATTTGAAAGGTAGAATTCAGGAATTATAGGTAACTGAAGATTCTCAAAAAGAATATTAAATATTAAGTCAAAATTTACATGTGATAAATAAGGGTTCAACTTTTAGAAATTTATCAAAATTGGACCAGTACAGAAAGATGCATCACTTTCAAAGTAAAAAAATGAAAAAACCTAACAGGAAACTTTTTAAACACCTATTTGATAGGAACTATTTAGATAAATTTTGGGTAAAATATTATATGGTCATTATTATAGATGATGTGATATGGAAGTATGCCAATGGCACTTCATTAGATGAAAAAATAAGATAAAAACCATATATAGAGTATACACTCAGTTTTGTTAAAAATAGAGAAGATAATTGAATATAGATAGGTAGACAGATAGATAAATAGATAGATAATTAAGCAGATATCCAAGATGTGCATAGAAAAATATGGAAGGAAATACACAAGACTATTTCTTATTGACTTGTTTTTATAAGTGCATTTCATATTTAACATTTAAAAATATCAACAATAAATATATTTCCATAGAGGAAAATGTGTATTCAGTAGCTACATTAGTGCTTTCAATACCCATGGCTTTGTTTGAACTATCTGTGCAGCCCTTTGACTATCCAGGTGCCAGTTCTTCATCAGGTGGCTTTAAGTTTCCCTTCCTCCCCAGTCTCTGCTAAGTAGTTACTAACTTGTCAATTTACACCAATGTCCTCAAGAACATGCTTTAAAAACAGCAATGCAAAACAATATAAAACAACACTCCCTGACATGAATCTCTGATTTTTAATGTCAGAAAAGTGAATACTAAACTTCTATTTCTTTAATCTAACACCTTATATTCTCAACAAGGGATTTTTTCACAAAATGAAGCACATAAACTTGTAATTTGTGAATAGTCTGGACTATCAAAACATGACTAGACAACTGACAACTGAACCTAACTTTGCTTATGTGGCATTGTCACCCTAAAAACCTCCTGCCCTTAAATCCTTGAGTTGTTTAATGCTTTACTGCTCATCATCATAAAGAAATAGACAGCTGATTGCAAATTTTAATTATTTAAAATTATGAACTTAAAATATTCCAGATACTTAAAGTCCTTATGGTTATTATCCCTTATAATATAAAGGATCATTTTCTTAGATGCCTTTGATTTATTCTGTAATATATTATTTCTCTTTCTTCCTTCCATAGTTTTATCCCTTTTACCCTTCATTGCTTTTTTCCTTCTGTATTAATTTTGTTTAATCTTTATTTATTTATTCACTTGATAAATAGTTATTGAGCCCTACAATGTATCAGAAATTGTTAAATGCCAGGGATACAAAATGAATATGGAAGTAAAGTATTTCCTCAAGAAACCAATAGACTGTCTAGTGGGAAAATCAGGAACATAAAAGTATCAAAACAACTATGGTGACCACATGATTTGTTGATTTTTTAAAAGCTAAAACAGGAAACACAAAAATACAGTATTTCCCCTTGTGGGTCTATATCTTAGGCCTGTAAAACTATGATCAGCCTTTTCTGGGTTAAAGGAATTTGGTGCCTGATGTTTGAAGAGCAGAATGGGCATCACCCAGGCAGAGGTATGAAATGGTCCAGGGGTAAGAGAGGAAGAGGGCCATT
Organism: Choloepus didactylus; assembly: GCF_015220235.1. NCBI lineage: Eukaryota > Metazoa > Chordata > Mammalia > Pilosa > Megalonychidae > Choloepus > Choloepus didactylus. The sequence continues at coordinate 24,077,350 of NC_051309.1, forward strand.
CAGGTCAAACAACAGCTAGAGCAAAGGCAGATGGCTGAAAAATAGCCTGCTACCCAAAGATTAAAGGCAGCCCAATGTTGGCTGAAGCAAAGGTTTAAAAATTGTTGGGATAAATCCAGGGAGGGTGTTAGAAATTGTCTCCAAGGCTAGACAAGTTTCCATTGACACATTTGGGAACATCGGTTTCTTCTTACAGATGCTACTCCAGACTGTCTAATGTTGCTGCCACCACCATAACTGGAAAGTGTCTCAGAAATTCTTATAACTGGGTGACCGGAGACTAAGGTTTATTAATAAATACTACTAAGACTATTTACAGCTGGATAATCATGGAGTAGTACCTGAAGCCTGTTGCTTTCAGGGACTTAGTCTTAGGCTTAGACCCAGGCAAGAAGGCCCTGTACTGGACTTTGAACTTTAAAGACATCTCCTTCAGTCCTTCTTCAGCCATTGTCCTCCCCAAGAAGTAGGACACCCATAAGGCCTTTAGAGCACATATGCCCCTCTCAAACATGCTTAGGAACCACAAATCGTGTAATTCTTTACCCAATGGGACATAAACCCTTGTTCCAGGGTCCGTGTAACCCTTTTCCCAAGGGATGTCTAGATGGCAGCTATTTGCAAGAGAGGAACCTTGGTAGTCATTAGATAAAGCTTAGAGGTGTATCTGGGTTTTCAATATGTAAACATGTTAGGCTCCCAACTGTATATGAAGGACACAAGGATGGGGAGAAAAGGGGGTGCACTTTGTCTGGGGCTGAGGAGTGATACCAGAGGCTTGCTGTGGAAGGGGGCCAATTCTAGTGTAGAATTCTTAGGAGTCCAAGGCCTTCTAGATCATTATGGAAGGTATGTCTTTCAAGGAAGGAATATAGAATAAGTGTTGTGTTAGAGCCAGCTCATATAGGTTGTTAGCATCTTTTCTCAACAACACATTCAGTGACATGATGTAAGCAGCTTTAAATTGGCCATGGTGAGAATATTTCTAGAATGGAAATCAGCAAATGATACAAATCAGGTCTTTTTTTTTTTTTTTTCAGAGACACAGTTGTTAAAATGTATTATCATACCACTGGAAAAAAATATATTTTATTTAATGGTTTGTGAGATTAATTTATAACTTTTAAACTTTCAGACATATGGTATGTAAGCCTCTATTTATACTTTACAAATACTATGGGTAGAGTTGCCTAGAATCAGGCAGGGTTATTTCATGGTTGTTTGCCTTCACAGGGAGATATTTGGTTATTTACCACTAGACAGGAAAAGGGTCACACATGCCTATGATAAGACTCACCCAACATTTCTTCTAATTGTGTATCTTAACAATATAAGAATGTAGGAAGATTGTGTCAGAACATGTGATTTTGAGAGAACAAATAATCAGGTTTTAAGTCTATGGACCTTAAAACTATAAATATTGAAAAAAATTGAAACATGAAAAAGTGTAATTTTGAATTCTCTAGAACTTAGAGGTAGCTGGGGCTGCCTACTTTTATGGGGTGTACTCTGGAAATTTCCTTACAATAAATCTAGACATCATCTATTCCACAGACTATGACTCAACTTCTATTTTGGGTCCTAGAGAGAGGTCTTCTACTGGTATCTTAAAACTCAAGCCTATCTTAACTTAGGCTAATATGCCTATAGATGTTTTCCATGTCTTAAAATACGTAAAAAAAATGCCTGGCAAAATAATTTAAAATTATTATTCTCTTTCCTCATTCCCAGACATTCTGTTTCAGCAACTATTAAGTAGAACCCAGAATCTGAATTTTTAACAATGCTCCCTGTTATTTCTGATGAGTACAGTCCATGGACAATACTTTTAAAACATTAACTCATCATCAAGCACATTTCCCTAATATTAAGTTAGTAGAAATTCCTTTATTTGCTTGTCATCCTAGAAATGAATGGACCTTAAATGGGTAGATTCTTGCCAACTAACAAAGACCCCTCAGTAAAAACACTTTTTTTTCCAAGTAGGAAGTGTCAGATGAAGTCAGTATGACAGTCTTTAGGACTGTTTGAAAGCTGGATTCCACTGTTATAAGACCTGTGTTTAATTGCATCAGACTCTGATAGGAGGACTATTCACACTGGCCAAATCAAGCACTTTCTCTTTGAAGGTCCTTGAATGGACATTACCAAGGATTGCCTCTCTGACTCCTTTTTCTTTGCTTCCACGGTTGACCAACTGTGTCTCTGATGGATTCATTTGTTCCTTGGCTTTTTAAACACATTCAACATGGTTACAGTTCGGTCTTACTGCTCAGGGACCCTCTGTATTTCTCTAAGATGACTTGGCATGTCTTTAAATATGTTCTATGTTAGTTGCACAGTTCAATTCACAGGGAAAATTGCATTTCTGTGTGTACAGAGGTGAGTCAGGAGCTTGAGGTAGGGAGAGGGTCTGTCATGGACCCTGTAAACGGAATCTCCTTCCAGTTTGGGCTTCCATGGTAAATAAGAGAGAGAAAATGAGGATGAATGATGCAGAAAACCCTCTTTACTTGGGAGATTGGTGGCAGATCAAGAATGCATTTTCTCCCAGTAGGCAGAATATTTGATTAAGAGGAAAAATTTACCTCATAACCACGATGGATAACTGAAAGTCTACAGTGATTAACTCAGATATACTGGCATCTGTAAGACATGGTTCAACATCATCTTCTTCTGAATTCAGATTATTTTTCCCTAGTCACTTTTCAATTTTAAGTATCTATTATAAATAAGTTAGCTTTAAATAAGCTATTTCTAAAAACCTGAAGAAGTATATTTTTCACATTTCTTTTTATTTGCTGTGGTAAAAAACGGAAATCTCTGTCTCAGTCACCGTGATTATTAAGTCATTTCTCCACAGGTTTCCAGGGACCCTCTGCTAAGTAATTTCCATTTTCAGTTGCTGATGACTATGTTCATTCAACTAGAGTGATAGAGTTTCTTTTCATTGGTTTTAAAATAGGGTCTTTTATGGAAGGTTTCTGCATATCACTGTTGAAGTTTCAGTATGCCATTTGTTTTTGTTAAAAGTTTCATTCAGGTCATACATGACTGAAGAAGCCTGGATGGTGAGTTTTCTCCTGAATTCCCTGAATTTATTACTAGAAAAATGTAGTCTTCAAAAACCACACGGAGTAAAGGGAAATAATGTTCATTATTAATGATTATTGTTTCTCTATGCCAAACACCTTAGTATCTCTTAATGTAATTCCAATTTTCTAGATGAACAATAAATGGAGGGTCAAAAAAGTGAAGCAAACTAGCTTGAGAATAGAGTAGTGAAGTATACTTGCTTCCTCCTCTGGGAATCAGGCTTACATCCTAGATCAATCAGATATAAACCTTGGGTGACCAACTCATCTAGATTTTTCCAGGACTTTAGCACTGAAAGCCCTGTATCCTTGGAACCCTTCAGTGCTGTGCCAACAGGGACGGTTGGTCACCCTACCAAATCCTAGTCTCTTTGCATGATACCACATTGCTTATGCTATGACTTAATCTATAGATTTGCTAAATCAAATATTTGGAACATTAGGATGAGGCATATAAACATTAGGATGAGGTATATAATAATTTAAAATATTTATCAGAATTTTTCTTCCCTACATTTGCTTGCACATTGTGGCCTTTCTTGCAATCAATTAACTAGGCCATTGTTCATTGTTTCCTAATTAGATTGTACAGTAGGGGAAAAGAAATTGTTTCTTTGCCTATTTCAAATATTTTGTTTCTGTAAGGAATGAGATCTTTTATAAGGACAATAAATTTGGTTACATGCATGACGATGTATAAGCAAGTGATGATGATGATGATGATGATGATAATAGATAAAATATGTTAGGCACTTGCTATATCCCAGACACTTCTAAGCATTGTGTGTCTTGCAGTATCCTTATGAACTGTCATGATACTTACTTTATAGATGAGGAAACAAGACAAAGAGAATAAATTTTCCAAGTTCACTATATAGTAAGTGACAGATCCAGGATTCAAACTCAGGCAGTCTGGTCCCATACTCTGTTCATCAGCACCAGGAGAGAGAGGGGCTATTGGAAGGTGTGCCAGTTTGGATATATTAAGTCCCCCAAAATGCCATTATCTTTAATGCAATCTTGTGGGGACAGATGTATTGGTGTTGATTAGGTTGGAACTTATTGGTTCAGTGTTTCCATGGAGATGTGACTCAATCAACTGTGGGTGAGACCTTTCATTGGATTATTTCCATGGAGGTGTTGCCCCACCCATTCAGGGTGGTTCTTTATTGGATCACTGGAGTGCTTTAAAAAGAGCCACATAAGCCCAGATGCAGAGCAACTGAGAGTGACATTTTGAAGAGGAGCTGCAGCTAAGAGAGGACAAAATGCCCCAAGAGCAACATTTTGGAGAAAACCATTTTGAAATGCAACCTGGGAGCAAGTGGATACTAGCCACGTGCCTTCCAAGCTAACAGAGGTTTTGTGGATACCAATGGCCATCCTTCAGTGAAGGTACCCTATTGATGCCTTACTTTGGATATTTAATGGCCTTGAGACTATAACTTTGTAACCAAATAAACCCCCTTTATAAAAGCTAATCCATTTCTGGTGTTTTGCAAAATGGCAGCATTAGCAAACCAGAACAGAAGGGAAGGATTAGAAATTAGATGCTGGTGGTTCTTTGAGAAAAGACTCATTAACTACTCAGTAATTCAGGGGATAAATTGTGCAGAGGGCAAATACGCAAATCCAAGGTATGTTTAGAGGGAATCTGAGAGAAGAGTAGATTTGTGCACCATTCCGAAGTAGACCCAGGAGGGGGACAAATGCCTTGTGTTGCTTAACTTTATGGCATCCAGCTGTTGGTCAAACACTGGCCTCTGTGTTGCTGTGGAGGTATTTTATTAACGTGATTAGCACACCTACAGTCAAGTGACTTTAAGTCAAGGAGAGTACCCTGGATAACGTGGGTGGGCCTCGCCCAATTAGTTGAGACAGTAAGAGCAAAGAAACGAGGGTTCCAGAGAGAAGAAGGAACTCTGTCTCAAGGATACAACAGTAACTCCCCTTGGAATTTCCAGCCTACCAGCCTCCCTTCGGGATTTCAGATGCCAAACTTCAACATCATCCTTACAGGAATTTCCATCCCTATCTCACTCTACAGGTCTCAGACTTGCCAGTTCCCACAATTGTGTGAGCCAATTCCTTAAAGTAAACTCATAATATCCTTAAAATAAATCTCTTAAATTCATTAGAATACAAATCACTTTTGCTTCTGTTTTTCTTCAGAACCCTGACAAGTGATATAATCCCAGAAAAAAATTCACTTTGTGGGCCATCAGTTTAACTGTTCAACCCCTAAGATAAGAGAAATCAGTTAGGTTTTTGGTTCAGCTGTATATGACCAGAAAAAAAAAAAATAATAATGGCAGCAATGGAGGCTCAAACACAAAAAGTTTATTTTTTTCTCTCATGTAAAAGAAGTTCAGTTACAACAACTCTATAATCATCAGTTAACAAATGTATCACCATCCCTACCATGTTTCTCACATTGTAAGATATTTACTTGAGCCATCACATTAATATTTAAAAACAGGAAGATGGGAAGGAAGGACAAAATAGCATTTCTCCTTTTAAAGTTTCATCCAACAACTGCCACTTTTATCTCGAAGTCCAGAATTTACTCACATCACCACATTTGGTTGCAAAGATGCAGAGAAATGTAGCTTTTTATTTAGGTGTGTTGCTTCCCCTGGAAAAATAAAAGTTGTGTTACTAAGAGAAAAGAATGGATAATAAGTAGGAATTGGAGTCTGAGCTACTTGTCCCACATAGTAGCAGTGGATAATACCAGTAATTGAAGGAATCTGGTGGCCCAAGGGTGGCAGAAGAGGTAAATGTATGCACAGCTCCCAAGGAAGAGCATGACCCTGAAATAGCAGATGGATTCCCAAATGCCAGATGGTCCGAAACTGGCTAAAATAGATTCATACACAGAAGACCCTGAGGCCAAAAGGGAGGTACAGCATAGCAGTGATCTGCATGACAGATGAAAATAAGCGTCTTGAGAAATAACCTTCTCCGATGTGTGATTCCATGTAAGTTTTCTTATCATCAAATATTTCTTAAGCCCTGAGAACTTGACACAATTCTAGGGAAGGAGTACAGGAGTCCCAGTTGGACTAAAATTCAATTTATTCCACTACAACAGAATGGGGTGGGGGAATTCACTTGCATTTAAAAATTAAAATTGCATTTCTTTCACTTCTAAAATTGTAGACTGGGTTTCATAAACATTACATATATAATAATAAAAACAGAGATAAATCATTATAGGCTAGTAATAATAGCATGCCAAATGAATATTTTTATGGTACCCTTTGATACTATTTGACTGTATCCCAACCATTATGGACATAGGTGAATTTCAGATGTTGTGAGGGCTACCTTAAGTACTTTAGTACATAGAACAATGTTTTCATTATGAATAAATGCATACCCTTGAATCCAGCTTTGCCCCAAAATGATTCTGGACAGTTGCACCACTGGATGAAAACTTCAGGCTCATGAAAAGCCCCAGGGTCATCATTAGCATCGAGAATTATTGTTACTACAATAAAAAGTTAAAAAAAAAATAAAAAATAAAGTGAATTAAAAAATTTGTTCATTGACTGCAATCCCATGTGCCAGACCTTCTGTTAGGAATTGTGGAATAATAAGACCCCAGCAATGTACACAGTTTTTCATTAACCGAAGTTTCTGGATGTTGAAATGCTGCATCAAGACAATCTACTCTACCTGCTTGCTTATTGACACTAATTCTTCAATAGAGGTGGTGAAGAGACCAAATACTTAAATTATGAATGAGCCGAATGCTTTAAACATAACATGTATGTAATAAACATACATGGTTTGATGGGATGTGAAAAAAAATTGGTTTAAAATCCCTTGTGATTGAATCTAATTGAAGGCATTTATTAGTTGTATAACCCTGGTAACTCATATAATGTCTTCTCTTTAAAATGGGAACAAAAATTATTCATAAAGCTCTCCTGAGTAGCATGCTATATGAGAAGAGCAATTTTTAAATTCCAATCATACAGTATATTAGTTATTTTTAGAATTTGTCTAAATTTTAATTGTACATTGTGATTTACAGGGAAGATATGCATCCTCCATTTCCTCCTGCAGTGCTTACCAATTTCTATGCATAGAATTCCCTCTTTGTCCAATTGAGTTAGGGGAAACAGGAGGGAGTGGCTATTTCCATTTTTTGAGTAATGTTATAGATTTTAGGTATGGCCATATTATCAGAGAATTGTTGGTGTAGTGGTGAGGAAGAGTGGCTACATAAGAATAAATATTAAAAATGATTCTGTATCAGTCAGGCTTATGTTAGGCTATGCTACAGGAACAAAATAATCCAAAATATCAGTGGATAAAGAAAATTTATTTTTTTGCTCATACTACATACCCAACACAGTTAGAGTATAAGGTTCTTCTCTTATAGTCATGCAGGGATCAAGGACAACAGAAGCTTTCCCATGACATATACATCCACTGCAGAAATGTGATTGCACACCCTTCTACCAGAAAATGATACATGCTACTTCTGCTCACATTTCACGGGCTAAAACAAATTACATCACCATACTCAACTCCTCCCATTTGTCTGGAAAGAAGAGAGATGGAACTATTTAATGAACAATAATGTTTAGTATCTTATTAATCCATTCAACTCCTTTCTCATCATGCCCACCTTCTATGTAACAAGAAATGTTCCAAACACCGAGGATAGAGGAGTGAGTAGATATATTTCTATTCTCATGAATTTTATATTCTAATCTTTATATAGTATGTCATGGATATGCAGGTGACGGATAAAATAAAAAGCAAGAAAGATGAGTAGAGATAGTTTGGGGTGGAGTGATTGCAACAGTATATAGGCTTTCAGGGAAAGCTTCCTTGAAAATGTAACATCTAAATAAAGATGTGAAGTAGATAAGAATATAAGTCATGACTGTTGTACAAGCATGCCAGGTGGAGGGAACAGAATGTGGAAAGCCCTGAGGCAAGAGCATACCTGGTATTCTTGCATAACATCATGGTGAGTATGACTGGAGCAGAGTGAGAGAGGCAGAGAATAAGGAGTGAGGTTAGCAAGGTAGTAGTTAGAGGAAAGGTCATATCTTACAGTGCCTGGTAGCCCATCAGAGAGACTGTTTTATCAGTGAATTAGGAACCCACTGTGCTTTTTAAGAAAAGGGTGAAATTTTAAAAGCTCATTCTGACTACTTTATTAAGAATAGACTGGAGAAGGGGGCAAAGCAGATACAGAGACACCAGTTAGAGTCTCTATTCAAGTTGACCAAGGATGGGAGGTTGGGCCAATGTAGTAGCATTGGAAGTGGTGAGAAGGGGCTGGATTTTGGAAAGTTTCAAAGATAGGCCAATAGGATTTGTTAATGGCCCAGCTTTCAAATCATGTTTGGATTGAGTCTTGGTATGAAAAATAAACGTGGAGAAAAGACACACACTGCAAGAAAACTAGAATGATGTGGACACGGTTCTCCCTTGGTGGTGCAGGAATCAGAAAAATCTAAACGTTTATCTTCTCCTCCACCTCTCAACTCCCTTGTCCATTATATGACCCTACACATATCTCTACTTTAAAAAAAGTCCCGTTTTAACCATTTTTAAGGTTACAATTCAGTGGTAGTGATTGCATTCATGATGTTGTGCTACTATCACCACCACCCACTACCAAAACTTTTCATCATCCCAAATAGAAACTCTTTACCCAAAAAGCAATAACTCCCATTCCTACTCCCCCAAGCCCCTGGTAACATCTAATCTACTTTATGTCTCTATTATTTTGCTTATTCTAGATATTTATTATAAGTTCTTACATCTATTTTAATCATTATGTTGCTTACATTCTTCCCCCTCTAAATAGACAACAATCAGCAGCAGGAGCTATCCTAGCCTTAGGTTTTGTCCAAGTATGTGCTCAGAATAAGACATTAACTGAAGAGAATACCAAGAGTAGCTTTGGAGGGGAAAAGATTTCAGTAAGCTCCTGCTTGGAACATTGTGGAAGTAGGATAGGACACTTCACTTACACTTCTTTGTATCCTTTCCCAATGGTAATGATGTTGTAGCTAATTTAAGAAATAATTCTATTGAGTGAAAGTTTTTGTTTGTTTTTTTTAGGATCAGCTGCCAGTATCTACCTTTTTTCTCCCACCTCATAGCTAAATTCTCAAGAATATTCAAAATCAAAATCCTAGGAAAATCCCACAGCTCTATTTATCCTAAAAATCTTTCTGGAGGTGAGTAAGTGAAAACAGCCCCATCACTAACACCAGCATTTTAGGCTTGCCTTTTAATCTTGAGCAATGTCTCTTACATTCCAGTTATATACTAGTATAAATACATATATGCCTGATAATTCACGTTTCAATAAATGTTTGTGGTATTCGCATGATGTACCAGGGACTATGGAAAACACTGTTACATACACAAACAATCCAGACATCAGCCACGTGTGAGCCACACTACTGAAGTGAATGTAAAGAGACTTATGGGACTACAAAATATTATTCATAGTGAAGAGGAATAACTTTATAAAGTGCTTAGACCAACTTTGATTGGAAGGTTTATACCAACAGTTAGCACACTAAAATTTGTGGATCAGCTGCATGTTTTTATATTAGAACACAGCCCACACATTTTCAAAGTATTGTCTATAACTGCTTTCTCACCACAGTAGCAGTGTTGAGTAGTCTATCATAAGCCCTTTAAGAAAAAGTTCGCTGTCCCCTAGATTCTGCATGGTTAATACCAACTACAGAAATATTTAAAACTATTAAATGTGATGTGCAGAAAAATCTGTCCTTCTAGTTCCATCTCATAAGGTTGGCATTGGCAACAAAACCCTTAACAGATTAAGACCTAGGAAAGCAATCCCAACAAATAAGAGCATTTGTATATGCTGGGCCTTAAGGAAAGCATCAGTCCTGATAGATTAAATTTATATAAGACCTAAAGAGCTTTTCCAAACATGTGGCAGTTAGTCTAGCCTTCAGCTGGAATAGTGAGAAAAATAGCACAAAATCTATCACCAGACTTAGGTGTTGATGTATTGACTTTGGCAACCCCTGAGCTCATGTTTACCTTGTCATACCAATAAAGTTATTGAAATTGAAGTTGAATCAAATTGACAGACACCAAGAACTAGAGCTAAACTGGCTCAAGTACATATTTTATTTATAGTGTTCAGCATTGTGTATTTTATTGGCATTTAATGAAGACCCAAAACAATCCCCAAACTGAGAAACCACATAGAACAGAGTGGCGAATTGACCAGTAGTTGTCTGCTCATCAGAGTTTTACACAGAATCCAGATGAAGGATGCCCTTGAAAGTGGCAATCCAGTAGCATGGTGATTATCATTGGAGAAAGAACAATCTCCTCCAAAATTAAAATATCATTTTTGGCACTCCTGCCCAAATCTTGGAGTTTTCCTTAAAAATGGCCTTGCATACATTCTATTATTTTCTATACATCTAAAGAAAAAATTCTGGTTTCTTCCCACACATTTTCATTTTTTTCTTTTCTTTTTTTTTTTTTTTCAGTTGCTTGCAACAAATTTAAACTCTTTTATTTTCTTTCAGTATTCATCAATATAATGGATCGATTATATGAGCAATTTCAATGGGAATGGAGGAGAGGCCCTTCTCTTTAAAGAGAATACAACCTAAAGAGGGAAAGAGAATAAATCCTAAAATATTTTATAAAGTAGATATAGGCCACACAATACATACACACTCACACAAATGTTTATAAAGGATGTGGAGATGTAGGGTTCCTTGGAACATTGGACTTCATTATATGTTAAGGTTGCTTAAAGGAAGTTTGAAGAAGTAAGTTTCAAATGGAATCAGGAAGGAAAGAATTCATAATATTTCCAAGGTAACTTAAAGAAGGAATTGTCAAATGACCATCCATGAGCCAAAACTATCATGCCATCTATTTTTGTAAATGAAGTTTTATTGGAGCATAGTCATGCTCATTTGCTTATGTGTTGTCTATACCTGCTTTCATGCTACAGTGGCAGAGTAGAGTAGCAGCAAAATAGATGGTACTGCATCGCAAACCCAAAATAATTTACTATCTGGCCACTAAAAAAAAGAAACAGAACAAACTTGTTGACCCCTGCCTTAGGGTGGTAAGAAACTTGAGGCAGGAACACTGACTAGAAAGAAGCCCTTATATTTCAATTGTAAAATGATTGGGACATGGATATTCTTGTGTATTTAGTTTTCTTAAATTATTGCTAGAACAAGGGTGGATATAAATAAAAATAAGTAATAAATGATGATCACATGAATTCTTTGAGCCATCATTTTCTTATCTAAAAAATAAGAATGATGTCACCTACCAACAGGTCCAGGATTATATGGAAAGCCCTTTTTCCCATGCACAGTGGAAGGATTATTACCCTTGTAACAGCCTCCCCATTATCACTGAGATGTGAATCTCATGCTGTCATTTTGATGAATCACAGTCTACTTGCATAAATATTCTAAACTTTTCCAAATATTTTAGTGCCTTCTACTAAATGAGGAAATAGATCGTGTGTATGTGTTTTTGTTTGTTTGCTTGTTTTTGTTTTTTTCATCATTCTTCAGGATTTTTACCTTTGAACTCCTCAACTGAATTGGAGTTTTAAACTGTGAAGGAATCATGAATGTGAAAGGGAATATGAGAAATTTGACATTAATTGGAATATGTCACAAACCAACATAGGACTTGTTGGGAATGGAAATGATGCTCTGAATGTTTTTATTTTTTTTCAAAATTTAGGATAAAATACTTTTAAGAGAACAATATTTTCCACAAAATATTCTAAGTACTCCTATGCTATAAAGTCCAGCTGTGAATCTACTTCTACTTCATGTATAATGCACCAAATACCAAGCTGCAGAATTCAAAGTAATTTTATGAATTATGGGTGGAGATGAACACATTTCTCTAAAACGGAACTACTAAATTGAAGCTCATGCCACAAATATGCCCCGGACACTTAACATTCTAACATTATAATCCTCCCAATTCCTGCCTAGAATCTGACTTGTGTTTCACATCTCCCAGTACTCTCATATTATTGATTTCATCCCATTATCTTGGTTGGGAGGAAGAGTGAAAGTAGTTATTCCCATTTCTTTTTTTCCTGGTAAAAAATGGAGGCTTACTCAGCAGGGTAAAGGGTCAAGTCGAGATACACCTTGAAATTGCCCTGGAAGCCCAGGTTATTGGCAATGATTTTAAGGCCCTTGGGAAGGAAAATTTCACACAGCATAAAAACTGTTCTGAATGTCTAACATTTAACTTAAAGATGAATATATACAGAGAGAGTTACAGAAATCACATTTACTCTCTGTTATGCTAATCGTTATTGCTCAGCACTGTTTAATGGGATATTTCATTAAGTATACTCCTTTGTACAGTGACAGAAGACATCAAACTTGATGCTTAAGTTGGGAAGGATGTTACATGTTCCTCAATTCATGAAAACTTCAAATCTCAAAAACTGAGGGGTCTGGTTGATATTTCCAGAAACCCACAGGGAGAGTCATGCTCCATAAAATTACTTACGCATTTATATACAGTGAATGATCATCCTCCCCTGGCAAAGGGACAGAGGTTAAGCACCTTCCATATGCAGCAGGGAAAATGCTTTTGGCAAAGATGTACATTGGGATGTACAAATTATACTAGCTTTAGTGTTGCTACGTCAAAATGCCTTAATGAGAGGCATTGAATTAACGCCGGGTATTTTCTGTAGGGAAAAGAATGTTCAGATGCTTGGGAAAACAAAGCACCTGGAGGGTGCAGTGAAGGTCATTTACTCACATTGAAAAATCAATCCTTTCCACGGCTGTGAATAGGGTCTCCAGTGTGGGGAGTGTGTGCATCTGTGTGTGTGTGTGCATCTGTGTTAAATACACATGTATATTTTAGGCAATTTTATTGCCATTCATGTTAATTTATAAATCTGGGGGAGCAACACTATCTTATCACAGATAACCAGATAATCCTTTTCTTCCCTTATAGGGAGAAAGTCTTGAGAACATGGTTGTGTTTGAATGTATCTCTGGAACGCCCACTGTGTGTGCCAATTTGATTGCACTTCCCATTATTTTTTATAAAATGGCTATGGAGTGCTCTGACGTGGCAACTAAGATAGATCAAATGATAAGGCATCAATTTCATGTTCAAAGTATTCTTGTTATAGAGACTCAGGAAATATGGGAGATCCTTTTGTCTTAGAAAGATAAAATTTTTCAAAGCACCTATGCTGGTTTGAATCTATTATGTACCCCACAAAAATACCATGTTCTTTTAATCTACTCTTGTGGGGGCAGACCTATTGTTGGTGAAATCTTTTGGTTAGGCTGTTTCCAGGGAGATGTGACCTCACTCATTCAAGGTGGGTCTTAATTAGCTTACTGGAGTCCTTAAGAGAGCTGACACAGACAGACATTTGGAGATGCAGTCAGAAATATCCTGGGAGATGCTAAGCAAGGACTCACAGAAATAGAGTCCTAGAGAGAGCCAAGGGAAGCCAAGAGATGAAATACAGAGTTTGCCCCATAGAAGCTAACAGAGGACCTACAGATGCTGAGAGAGAGAAAGTCACTGGAATCAGAAGCTAAAAGCAATGCAGCCCAGGAGCAAAGGACCAGCAGATGCCAGCCACATGCCTTTCCAGCTGACAGAGGTGTTCTAGATGCCATTGGCCTTTCTTCAGGGAAGGTATCCTCTTGTTGATATTTTGGTTTGGACACATTTATGGCCTTAGAAGTGTATATTTGTGAACTAGTAAACCCCCATTGTAAAAGCCAATCCATTTCTGGTATATTGCACTTCTAGAAGCTTTAGCAAACCATAAGAGTGCCTGTTAAGGGGAATTTTTTGGTCAAATTCCAAAACTGAGTTACAGATATATTTATGTTCAGAAAAAATTCATTTCTTTGGCCAGCCTTCCATGGTGCCTATAATTTCCATGCTGACCATCATTATCCCTTTAGGTTATAGCATTATTTTAGAAAGCGTCTACAAGTATGTATCTTCTATAAAGTCAAAATATTAAGAGTTGTGTCTTTGGAATACTGCTTCTTGTGGACACAGTTGAGTAAATTGGTATATCTGAATAGTCTGTCCACAAAGGACAGGGTGAGTAGGTTTTGACTGAAGGTAGGGAGCATGCATTTATTCAATCCTTCATTTATTCAAGTCGTGAGTGTTTCTTTATAGAACATGGCTTTATAATTGTCTATTCTGGAGGTTCATTGTCTACAGTAGAGACTCATACTAGGTCTGGCAAAGTCAGTGATGCCATGTTACACATCCCGGTGGACAAGAAATGAAGGGGTCTATGGTAAGTAGATGTTATAGTTTGACAGAGCTGTAGTAATAAAGTACCATAGACTAGTTGACTTAAACAACAAAATTTATTGTCTTATGATTCTGGAGATGAGAAGTCTGAATTTAAGGTGCCAGCAGGGCCATGTTGCCTCTCAAGTCCATAGGGTTCTAGTTGTAGCCAGTGATCCATAACATTCCTTGACTTACAGCCTAACTCAATCTCTGCCTCTGTCACATGGCTCTCTCTCTCTCTGTCTTTCTTACTTTCTATGTCCAAATTTCCTCTGATTATAAAGATACCAGTCACGTTGGATTAGGGAACACCGTAATTCAGTTTGACTGCATCTTAACTGGTAACATCTTTAAAGATCCTGAGAATTAGGACTTGAGCATGTCTTTTTGAGGGAAACAATAAAATCCATAACAGGGAAGGAATATTGACAGTCAGGACAAAATAGTCATTAAAGAGGGAAATCTTGTATGCTAGTCAAATAATCAAAGTCAATTTTGTCCCACTTTTGCTTTTCCTCTGGTTGATCCTGCTCATCATCCACATCACTGGGAGAGATGAGGTGGCAGAGAAGAATGTTAGGTGTCTTGGGGTGACTGTCACAGTAGGAGGACAGCCAATGCAGCAATTTTGCCTGACCAGGAATACATGCCAAGGCTTCTGACACAGTAGCTGCCTTCTTATAGCCCTCCAATACCATTCAAGTTTCTAGGTTGCAGACAGTGAGCCTGAATTTTAACATTGGAGCCAATGAGACAGTACTGAAAGAGAAAAAAAAAAATGTAGAAATACTAACAGTCCATAAAAATATGCACTGAAGACCTGCAAGTCCCTTTTTTGTGTGAGTCAACGTCAAGGTCCTCAGTATGGCCTGCAAGATTCTTGTCATCAGTCTCCCCCAGCTCCACTAACCTTGCTACTTCTCAAACTCATCTCTCTCCGGTCATTATAGAGTAAACTCTATGAAGACAGGGGTTTACCGTGTCCACAATGCCTAGGAGAGTGCCTGGCAAACAGTAGGCACTAAATACATGTTTCTTCAAAGCAATTCATGAACAGTCCATGTATTTAACTGATTGATGCCATTACTTCATTAATGAGCCCCAAATTCTTCATTTGTAAGGATGAGAACAAAGCTATTCAGTTTTCTGGGAAGCTGAGACATTCAAAAGGGTAATATACATAAAGGATCTGGTAGAGTATCCAACCCAAAGATGGTAGTGAATGAATATTTGTTTTGCTTCCTTTCCTCTGTAATTCTTTTGGATGTAATAATAATAGTTAAGAAATATTGCACTCCTACTGTATGCCAGGCTCAATGCTAAACACTTCATAAGAATTGCCTCACTGATTTATCTCCACCCTGTGAGGTAGAAATTATTATTATCCCCATTTTAGAGATGAGGGTTAGAACTGTTAAATTATTTTTCCATCTCCATACAGGTAATAAGGAATCAAACCTTATGCAAATAAGATTTATCTGATACCAAAATCACACATTTTTCCATGATACTATAACACAAGTGCAGTAAGAAATACTTAACTACACTCTCAAGCTCAAAGTACTCCTTGGTTAGATGACTAATATATTATCCATACTCCAATAGCTGTGATATACAGGTGGTCTTACCAATGGCCATCATTTTTCATTTCTATGTTTTTTTTTTTGGAACTAGCTATAACTTAAAATAGCCCAGGTGACTCAACAATTTGCATGAATCATCCTCCTAAAACTCAATATTCAACAATAAATGGTTGATGTGAAGGTGTTAATAAAATAGGTTTATTATCTACTATTGATTACTCATTTGCAAAATTCAAAGAGTTATACTATAAAATTATATTTGCATGTATTATATCGCATATGGCATATTGTAAATCCTCAAAGCAATCTTATTTCATAGGCATGATTATCCCCATTTTACATGTAAGGTCATTGGAGAGGTTAGAAAATTTGCCTGAAGCTTCACATCTACTAAGTGGCAGAACCCTTAAGAAATTACAGAATCTGAATTTCAGTAGTTGATTTTCATAGTTTCATAACATAATTCAAGAACCTAATTTAGTCTAACTCCAACACCTGTGTGCTTAACCATTATATCAAACCATAAAGTGCTATATAAATGTGAGGATTTATTACGCCTTTTCTCATGCTATTATTCCACATGGACATTTCTTCTTTGGAATGCCTTCATAGGAACTTTAAATCCCCCTCTACAGAGACCACCTTCACCTTCATATATTCAAGAAACTCACTTGATAATCACTCTCACAAGTTCCTCATAACAGAGTCCAGGAAAAAACTGTTGGCATAACAACCAAAGACTCATGAAGGGTTTAAATGACCACTTTGGTTCAATGGAAAGGCCCTGAGCTGTGAAGAAACAGGCAGTTCAGATAGAGCATTTGAATAGCCTGCCTAAAACTAAGGGTTGGCACTCTTCCCAAAGTCATGTGCCAAGGTTTTGACCTCTTTCTGGGCAGAGGGAAAGGTTGCTGATGTTCTCAGTTGCCGAAGTTCTCAGTTGCCAAGGTTGCATAACTGCCAGCTGCCAAATCAACTGCTAGTTGAGACTCATGGTTGAGACCACTTCTGTAGAGTAAGTTTAGCATCTGAAGAAATGGCCTTAATTTGTCAAGTTCCTCAAAAATAAGTTAGGAGCATTTAAAAAATCCCACAGGCTGCTTATGTGATCTAAGTCAGTAGCATCTTCACTGACTGACATCCCTCCTTTTAAAAAAAAATTCCCAACACAGTGGACATTTTCTTCCTTACTTTTCTATGTTACAGTTTCCAAATGGATTGTCAAATGCCACTAACTCCAACACCTGTGCTCTTAACCATTTGTCACTGTTCTCATTCTCCTCTAAATTTGCCATGGTTGAAAGCCACATTCTCTGAGTTTAGAAAAATTTAAAATTCTTGTTGAGCATAGTGTACCTGGTGATCTCTGACTTCTAAATTCATTCAGCAAGGTCTGTCTCAGTCTTATAATATGTGTCACCTCTGTGGGGTGAGCCTATTTGCATGGTCACTAGCCCACTTCAAACACACACAAACTTTCACATTGTCTCAAAGCTCCACTGCAGGACACTGTTACTTCTTCAGGTGGACCAAAAGCCAGATCAACAAGAATGTGAAATGACATAAGCTGTATGCCACCAGATTCATGACAACATCCAAAAGTTTGTCAGGAGGGCATCATTAATATTTGAGAAGATTCCTTGCTTCTGGCAGGAATTCTGCCCACAGCTTTCCAATTAGTATGCTTTATGGCTAAGGATAGCTGGTTTCTCAATTGTAAGTACCTTGTCTTACTGATATCTTATTCTGTCAGATAAATTACAAAGTAATTTGCACAACTTTACCCAGACTTAGACTTAGCCCCAAGATTGATATGAAAACAGGGCCCTCCCTGAAGTCCTCTTTAAGTTCTTCTGAGAGTTTACTTCATTATGTCTTCCAAATGCTCTGTTTTGCTAATGGAACATTAAATGGCATTCTTACCAGGAGGTATGGGATGGAAGGTTCAACTAAATATTCTTAGAAGAAAGATCTAGATTGTAACATTGCATTAGGGACTGGGAGCAAATTACTTACCGTGACACATCCTTCTTAATTTCTGCTTGCTCTGAGTCAAAATACAATTAATGTAATTTGAGCTAAACAAGATTAAACAATATCTTAATAAACAAAACTTTGACAGTGTCTCTTCAGTTTTATGACTTGTGCCCTCTGGGAAAAATCCCTAAACATCAATAGGGAATTTGTGTGTGTGGAGTATGTGTGTGTGTGTGTTATATTCTTTTGAAATATTTAAAATCTTTGAGATTCTGCAAGTCTATTTGGGAAGGCTTGTGGCTTAAAGATGTTCTTGACTTATTTTTGCATAAAAGATGTCCCAAAGAACTACCATTAGAGAGGACTTTGTCCTATTTAATGCAACTTTTCCATCATCATCAACCCCCTTTTAGTGTAACCCTATGGGCTGACACTTTAGTTGTTCTGAATTTGCAACATGTTGGTAGAAAACATTATTTCCCTTGTGATATTTACAGTTTAATTTGAAAATCAGACTCAAAAGAAAATTCTGCAGTAACACTATGGTACAAACAAAAAATTCTCTTGAGGTGCTCATCAGTACAAGTATCCATAATTCCTATGATTAACAGCCCTAACACATATGTACAGTGCTTTGAAACTGAGATGTTACATCTAATAGCTCACCTAAGTTTCAAACTAAACTTGATATAGGTAAGGCAGCTGTTACTTACACAAGAATCATAAGAAAAAAACCTGAAACACATAGGTTTATCATAATTGTCATATTATGTTTCTATCAGTCTTTCATTAATGTTTGTTATAATAACATACATAGTTTGTTACCTGAGAAAACAGGATAAGTTACATTTACACTAAGTATGCCAAAATCTCTTTAGTAGTCATTGGGACAAACTAAAATTTTTCTAGACTGTCACAGTCCTTTCAACTATACCCTCAGGATTGGGATATTTAACACTCACTTTGGGCAGAAAATTTAAGGAGATGCCACCAAAAAATCAGTAATCAAGATAAGTAATATTTTAAGGCAATATTTTTGAAAGTCCACATTGATGCCAAAATACATGAGGGGAAAAATACTACAATTTTAAATCAAGATAATTAGTATTGCTGATTTTTCCTTTTGCCTCAGATTTCAATATGGCTCAGTAGGACACTGGAATCCCTGCATTTTTTGATAGGTCAGTGGCAAATATTTACTTATATTATTTGCATAATAATATTTTTGATCTTGCTGTTGGTTTAGATTTCATGTAAGTCACTTTAATATATGGCACTCTCGTCTAGGTCATAAGCTATTAAAGTCGGGAACTCTGTGTGTTTCTCTCTATTACATAGATTATTGATTACTTAGGACTGATTAGCCTTATTTAACAAAGAAGAACTTTTAACAAAGAGAAGAACCTCCCTCTTCTCAAGAGGGTGTTTATTGAACTGGAAAATTCTTAGGGGCAGCAAAGTATAAGTAAAAGAGCAGTGGTTCATTCATGTTTTAATTGCCTCCTCTTGGTCCCATTGATAAGGGAGAGAATCCTGCCATAAGGTTATCAGTTATCGGGATGGCCAACCACAAGACACCCACCACTAGACAGATGAGACTGGCTGCCCACAGTTGGCTATAGGGGAATGGGCACAGCACAGCACTGCACAGGGTTGCACTCAGGAACAGAATGAATATCCAGGGGCAGGCTTTCCAGTATCAAGAGGATTGGGTGCCCCTTGGTTAGCAGGTGAGAATGCGATTTGCGTGTTTGAATCACTCCACAGGCGGGCAGGGAACTGACCCTCACTACTCAGGTAGGAACTGCACCTGATCTCTGTGATAAGGAGGATTCTTTGGCAAGCCGACCTTAAAGGTAGGAGCAGAATGAGGAAGGGGACTTGTAGTTGGGTCATTTGCGCCCTCCCAGTTTTACCAAAGGTCAAGGCAGTACTTAATATTGAACCTTAATTTTAAGTCTTATGCCACAGTTTCATTATCAGATCTGCCACTTGTTAACTGCATGGCATGAGGCAAGTTACTTAAACTCTCTGATATTCCATTGCCTCACCATTAATATGATTATTTTAATACCTACCTTGCTGTATGGTTTTAAGGACTGAATGAGATAACCAATGTGAAATGCTCAGCCCACAGCATACACACAGGAATTTTTTTTAAAATGTTTCCCTCTCTGTGTAGCATCCTTTCCATTCATGTCATGGATGATTTAAGCTTTCACCTCCAAGATGCTAACCACGTAGGTGATCATCTTTAGGGGTACAGAAGCAAGGTGTGTACTCTCGTACTAGCTCTGCCTCTCTGTTTCCTTACCTTGACTCCATCACTTTCCTGGTTGTCCAACCTGGGGCATACACCAGATGGCAGTGTCCCATTGGGGACAGCATGCTTCTGCCCTTTCAGCTCACTGACCAAGTGACCAGTTGCTTTGCCGAATCTGTATGCATGTTACTGGTCAATAGCATTAGCCTTGGGGCCTAGTTGATGTTCAATATAAAAATAAACACTGGAAAATCTTTGACACATTCTATTCCCTTTCAACAGCAAAGTTTCACTTACAAGGTCAATTGTAAGAGGTACACATGTGATGCTGTAGTAAATGTTCACTTCTAATAGTTTTGTGTCAATATTTACATTTCCACGTTCTTAAGTACATAATTAACCCTTACAGTCTGTCTGACACAAACTTTCGGGTACTGGGGCTACAGACCTAAACACTGTAGGTGCATCACCATCAAGTAGCTCACTGGCTAGTAGAAGAGACATTTTTTAAAAACTTTTTATTTTGAAATACTTTCAAACTTACAAGACAGTTACAAAAACAATACTAACCTCTTGCAGAGAACTCTAATACCCCTCCATGCCGAGAAACCCAAATCCACAAATTTTAACTTTTTGCTGCCTTTGCCATATCATATTTCCTCTCTCTCCCTCCCTCTCTCTCTGTCTTTCATTTTCTGAACACCTGAATGTAAGTTCTACACATCATGCCCCTTAAACAATATTGCCATTTACATTTCTTAAGAACAAGGATTTCACTTATGTAACCACCCTAAGTGCAGACATCAAGTTCAAGAAATTTAACATTGATACAAAGCTTACAGTCTATATTCCAAATTTTTCTTATGTTCTGTTAGTGTCCTTTGAACTTTTTCTGCTCCCTTGCTATATCCCATCTAGGTTCATTGTCACTGTTGCTTTAATTGTCATTGTTGCTGTAGTTGCTTTTTTAAAAAAATCATGGGAACATACATACAACATGAGCTTTCCCATCTTAACCACTCACAAGTATACCATTTAAGGGAAATAATCACATTCACAATATTTTAGTACCCTCACCATCTTCCATTACTAAAATTTTCCCATCCCTCCCAAACAGAAACTCTACATCTATTGTACTTAGCTCCCCATTCTCCTTGGCCGCTGCCCCTGACAACTTATACTTCTTAATTTCTGTCTCTCTGAGCTTGTATGATCTCCAGTATTTTCCTTGCCATTATCAGGGGGGTTAAATTTAAGATCCTAAAACTATAACAATCTCATTTGCATTGATACCAACTTAACGTCAATAATATACAAAAACTATGTTCCTATCCCTCTTCATTCCCCCAACGTTATGCAGCTCTTGGCAAAAATTACATGTTTATACATTACGAATCTAAAACCACTTATTTATCGTTACATTTTATGCAATTTCCTTTTAGATCCTGTAGGAAGTAAAAAGTGGAGTTATAAACCAAAAATACAATAGTACTGGCATTTATGTTTACCGTGTATTTACCCCCACCATAACTCTTTATTTCCTCATGCAGCTTCAATTGTCTATTGTCTTTCCTTTTAACCTACAGGACTCTCTTTAGCAACTCTTGTAGGGCCCCTGTATACTAGTGACAAACTCCCTCAGCTTTTGTTTATCTATCTTATTCTCTCCTCGGTTTTGAAAGACAGTTTTTTTTCAGATATAAAATTATCGGCCAGCAATTTTTGCTTTCAGCACCTTAAATATGTCATACCACTGCCGTCTTGCATCCGTGCGTGGTTTCTCATGGGAAATAAGCACTTACTCTTATTGAGGCTTCCTTGTTTGTGACACGTTGCTTCTCCTGTGGTTTTCAGAATTCTTTCTTTATGTTTGGCTTTCAATAGTCTGATTGTATTTTTTAAAAAAGCCACAGTGTGGGTCTTTTTGGAGTCCATTGAGCATCTTGGATGTATATATTCATGTCTTTCATTAAATTTGAGAAGTTTTCAGTCACCGTTTCCTGAAATATTCTCTCTGCCCCGTTCTCTCTTTCTTCTCCTTCTGGGACTCCCGCAATGCATATATTGGTATACTTGCTGGCGTACCAAAGTGTCCTCAGATTCCGTTCACTTTTCTCCATTCTTTTTCCTTTCTGCTCCTCAGAATGAATGATTTCAATTGTCTTCTCTTTAAGTTCACTGATTACTTCTTCTGCCAGTTCCAATCTTCTCTAGGGAGTTTTTAATTTATGTTACTGTGGCCTTTAGCTCTTTTTGTTTCCTCTTTATAATTTCTATGTCTCTATTGATATGTTCTTTTTGTTCATCTATTGTTTTCCTGATTTCTTATAGTTATTTGTACCTGTTTTCCTTTAGTTCACTGAGCATATTTAGGGCCATGTTTTTAAGCCTTTGTCTGATATGTTCCAGGATGTGACCTCGTCACTGATGGTTTCTAATGGTTTAAACTTCTCCTTTGCCTGGGCCATCAATTCCTGCTCCTTTGCATTTTTTTAACCTTTTGTTGAAACCTGGAAATTTTGACATTTTAATGTGCTATCACTGAAATTTAGACTCTGTGGCATCTGTTCCTTAAGTCTTAATCTGACTGTCATGAATGCCAGGAGCAAAACAAAACAAAAGAAAAAGAGGAAGGAAAAAAAAAAAAAGAAAGAAAACACTTTCTGAGTCTCTGCAGACTGACCTGTGCAAGTGCTCTCTTCCAGTGCTTATCCATAAAATGGGCTGTATGAGAATAGTTCTAGACCAAAGTGAAGGATCCTCTCTGATCCTTCCTGTACATGTGTCTTGTCTGGGGCATGCATGTGGTCCTAGGGATTTTCTTAACACTCCTGCCAAAGAAACAGTTTCCTCAGGGTCCCAGGTACTGCACTGTAGCCCTACAGCCAACAGTCCCTTGCCTCAGGCAGCTCTACTTTGCTCTCTCGTAGCATTCCAGGAGAGCTCTCTTAGTGCACTCTACAAACAGTACAAGTTCTGGGATGGCAAGTCCCTCAGGCCACCACCAGGCAGACTGGGACAGGCATACATGCTCCTAGCAAGTGCACGAGGGCCTCTCTGCTCCCTCTGGATCTGCAGTGGGAGCACAGGCTGGCTCTGCACTGAGCCTCTGAGGGGTGGGCGTGGGGTCTCAGCCACAGTAGCACGAGATCCTACCAATTTCCAAAAGCCGATTTCTTGATTTGGTACTACCCTGCTACTGCAATCCTTTAACTGTTTTCAGGAATCCTAAGAAAGATGTTTCTACCAGTACTTGCTGAATGTTCAAAGCACCTGTGGGGAATGGAGTGCTGAAGCATCTCATTCCACTATTTTGATCAGGGTGGGCAGAAGAGGCATTTTAATGCAACTACTAATAGCACAATGTGATCACAGCTATGCTATTACACACAGATGATCTCAAAATCTCTAATCTTATAACTATCCGTATCTTGGAGTTAACACATGACATGAATTTTTTTAAGTGCACTTTGCCTTCAGCTAAGAACCCTCAAACTTCATGGATGCCTAATGTTCTCCATTTAAAAATACAATAGATGTTTCTACCTTGTTAAATCTCTCACACATGTGGTTTTGGAGGTTTTCATCATATCCACCCTCATCTTTCATCTTTCACTACAGGAAAGGTCATATACCCAAAGTTTCTGCTACTTCTATTAATTCATTCCACAAACATTAGCTAAACCCTACAGGCAGCCAGGTACTGCACTTGGGAAAGTGTCAACATGTATAAACTACAGTTCTTGATCTGAAGGGCCATGAGTTTAATAAAGTTAGTAATGGTTCACATTCGAGATTTTGCTCCGTGAGTGTGCTATATATGTGTGTATACTTCTAAATTGCTGCAGCTGCTACATTTGTGTGTCATTTTCCAGCTAAGTCATTTACACAAAGGGTGTGCATTTGTGTGTGTGTGTGTGTGTGTCACATGTCTTGTCCCTTGGCATATGATTGTGATTGCTGAAATGAAAGCAGCTTTCTGCCTAGTACTCACAAGCACACACACCATCTGGTATCACCAAACTGGAAAAATTCATAACTAGATGAAAATTCTCCCTGTCACATTTGTTTTCCTGTTTTCCCCTTCTTCATGCCTCCCTGTCTCCGTCCTGAGCCACCCGGCTGCTGACCAGAGCAGTCATGTGCCCTTCCATGACCTCTGAGCATTCACGGGAATCTGATTTTCCTACAGAACCCTGCCAGCTGGGGCACTGGGAATCTGATCCATTCTGGGATCTTTCACCAGCTCGGCAGTGTCATTTGAGAGCAGGCACCTCACATATCTCTCCCTCTCTTTTGCCCCAATATCCACAAGGTCAAAGATTAGCTCTGGCCCTGGGGAGGCCTTGCCATCCCCAGGATTCCTTCTGACAACTCCAATGGCAGTTCAGCAAGGGGTTGGCTCACTTGGTCACTGGCCTGAGGGGAGCCCCAAAAGTGCCTGCTCGAGCTTCTCATGTCTCACAGATCAAAGTTCAAATTCAACTAGATAATTATCTTAGATTTTGATGAAAAGAGCTTTCTGAGCCCTCTCTTCTCCTTTCTCAAAGCATCAGTATCATGGTTTCTACTCTGTACAAGAGGGAAGAAATGAAACAGCCCTTACCTACGGAGTATTGGAACTCACATTGGCTCTTTTGCCTGTTGATGTTTTAGGAGGCAATGAAGTGACTGTCTCTTCCTATGATACAGAAGGTCTAAAACTGGATCTGTAGATCTGAATTTTTTTTAAAAGTACAACATTTTAAGATGTAGACTAAATGGAAACCACAGCTTAAAGTTTCTTCCTAACATGATACACTCTGCTTCTGTTATTTCAAGAATTCAAAAAGGTAAGCATATCATACAAGGTCAGATCACCAGACAGAGGCAGGGCCAAGATTAGAACTCGGGTCTCCTGACACCCAGTCAACTGCTCACTGCCCTGTACCTAGCTGACACCAGCAGAGCCAAAGCTCCACATGGAAAAGGCAGATGGGCCCTTACAAAGCTTCCAAGAGGTACCAAAAATAAAAGTTATTGTTTAAAGCTGCAAAAGAAGAACTGGAGGAAAAAGGATATGTGAGCTCTGGAAATGAGATGATAAAACAATACAAACTTCTAAAAATGAAGGGAGACAACAGAAGATAAAGAGGGGGAGGGAGGCAGGCCTAAACTCTAACTGGCTATGAGTAAGATGCCACACCCAACACGTAAAGAAGTCACATGAGCTCAGTGATTGGACAAACAGAGCAGGCTGTAGAGAAGGATGACAGCCCTAAAGGAGGGAAGTAGAGGGGGTTAGACAGGGTGCAGATGTTCTGAAGATAACCCTGAGCTGTCCACATCACCCACTGCTCCCACCTTGAAAAATATATCTCTAGGTCACTGTAAATATGACAGAAGGCCAAGGAGCATAGTCATAAGGATTATTAGCTGTTGAGTGCATATGCTTTGCTAGGAACAGGTCTTTTGCTAAACACATTTGTTAAGCAGAAATGATTTATCTCATGGAGCTAATGAGGCTTACACCTCACAGCCCTCACTTGCTCAGGTCCCACCAAAGGCACTAGGAGGGGCCTTGGAAATGTGTTCATATAGTGGCATGTTTGTAAATTTACAAACTAGAATATTTTCATGTTCTTTTTCATAAAGAATTCAACTCTGGTTCCACAAAACCTTGGTGAGGTCGAAGTTCATGGTGATTCTGGTATTGATTCTGCTACTAATTAGCTGTGCCATCTTAGATAGATGTGATTCTCTCTGAGCCTCTCTGTTCTCATCTGTAAAATGGACTTGTCTGCCTCATCCAGCTTTATGGATTCACTCAACGTATCAAGTGACATCACAGTGGATAGGGAAATTCTAAGAAGCATATATCATTATTTCCTTTAAGGATTCTGGAAACTGTCAAAATCTATGGAAAGAAATATTCAGTCTCAAATGAGAAATAATATTCTTCAATGGAGATATGATTTGCATCTAAAGAACCAGTCAGCTGTGTACTTGGATGGACCCGGGTCTAGCTTGGGAACAGAACACTTACTTACAAATAGGCCTTTAGTACTTATTTACTCAAAAGCAACCTGAGAACAACCCTCACCACTCCCCCCAAAATAGTCAACTTCCTCACTTCAAAGATGACTTTACCCAGCCTCCCTGTGTACCAGAGAGAGTCCACACATAGTAAAATTAGAAATGAAAGAGTCTGCTCCATTTACTTTGCACAAATTGCTTATGGCCCAGAAAGTCACTTCTTATAAAGCCACTCCCAAGTCATCAAAGCCCTTTTCACACATGTAGCTAGGTTAATGCTGATGTCTCCCTTGCTCAGCAGAGAAAACTTCATTTGACCTTCTCCAAAGTGGTGCTTTGAAGAGACAGAAATACTTTAAAGAAAATGTCTTAGTTTACAAGCTGTTTCAATCTGCTCAGGTCTCAGATGGAGTCCTTTCTTCTGTCTGTAGAATGCCTACCCTGGAAGGAAAGGGTCAGTTATGTAATTGATAAATTCTCATTTTCCTTTGGTTTATACTTTCTCTCTCAGAAAGTCTGGAAAGCCTGCCCTAATTGAATGTCAAGCAAATTTGTGCTTAGATGAGGTCAGGGAGGGCAGAAAAAATAGGTGAAAAATATGAAAGAAATAAAGCATAAAAACCAACATGGCTTGAGTTCCTATTATGCAGCAGATATTTTATGTACATCATCTCATTTAATTATTATTAGCAGAATGAAAGGAAGTTATCATAATACCCATTTTGTAGAAGAGGAATCCCAAGTCTCAACGAAGTGAAGTTATTTTCCAAAGGTCAACAACCAATGAGCGAGAAAGCCAATAATAGACTATGGTATTATGGGTTGAATTATGTCCAACAAAAAGAAATATCCAAGTCCAAACCCCTGGTCCCATGCCTATAAACTTATTTGGAAATCAAGTATTTGGAGATGTGATTAGGTAAAATGAGGACAAATTGGATTAGGATGGGCCCTAAGCCAACATGACTGTTGTCTTTATAAAAGAGGAGAAGAGACTGGCATAGAGAAGATGATGTGATGACAGAGACAGAGAATGAAGTGTTGCACCTGCAAACCAAGAACACCAAGGATTGTCAGCCACCATCAGAGGCTGGGAAGGGGCAAGGGAGGATTCTCCCCTGTAAGTGGTCCAGGCTACACCTTGATATTTTGGACTTCTAGCCTTCTGGACTGTAAGACAATAAATTTCTGTTGTTTAAAGCCACCTTGTTTGTTGTAATTTGTTATGACAGCCCTGGGAAACTAAGACACCTGGTCTTTCAGAATCTAAACCTCATGTTCATTTTCCTCAACTCTGCCACTTTCTTAAAAGCAAAGAAAGAAAAGAGAAATAGACCATATTTGTCTTGCCATCAGGATTACGAACTAGATTCTACTAAGTGGCATAAAATGTAATCATAGTCTGTAGGTACTTCTTTGTTTTTAATTCCACCTAATCATAGTGGCTGCAAGTTCTAATTCCCTGAATAGCCATCACATACTTGGCTGGTTCCTTGCCAATCACCAGAGCCTCAGTACCATTTACGTGCCTGCAAGGGACTCACAGTCTTCAAGAAGTTTTCTTTACTTGCCCATATGTGACTGTCAGTCAGGTTCCTTATCATGAAGTCTTGCCCCAGGTGAGGACCTTTTAGCTGCACCTGGGCAGCAGTATTGCCACTCCAGCCTCCACACAAGGCTTCTGTTTTGGGGCTCCATGTTTCCCTTGTCACTAATGAGCTGTCTGTGTGTGAGGTACTGTGAAAGGATCCAGGTAGTTGCCAGGCATGCCGGCTGTGTAGGAATGTTTTGAGTAAATGGGATTTATGAGAAATGATCTGGGAGAGAATAGTTATTTTCTCTGAAGTGGCCATAGTGAGTTCATTCTGGTCTAAGGGAAAGTGCAAGAGCACTCTTCTCACTTTGAGTTGTGTGTGGTTGGGGAATGCTAAGTGAATGTTCATGTTTCCATACCTACACAAAATAGATTTTTCCCCTCTGCTTTTATTTTAAATCATGTAATACATATTTATTGAATAACTACTGTAATTCATGTATTATGCTAAGAATATGGGAAACAAAGATGCCCAAGACATGATCTATGTCCTCAAGTAACTTCAAGTTCAAACAGGGAGATATAGATATAAACCAATTTGTGCAGTAAAATATTCTGCATTAAAATGCAAGTATATTTAGGGCTTAGAGGAGAATGTGTTTAGTAGGATCTATAAAGGAGATAGAGTATTTAGAACAACTTCTTAAGGGATATGCTCTTTGCAAGGCAGTATTTTTAACAGGACGAATAAAGGCTGTTGTATTAGATCAAACTTGAAATTGAACCCTAGCTCTGCTAATATTTAGCCATATAATCATGACCTTGATTTCACCTGCCTGATCCACATCTTTAAAATGAGGGTGATATTAGCTTTGCCCACTTCAGGAGAGTTGTGAACATGGAATGAGGTTCATGCTGAGTGTTTCAAAGAGAGTTTTTAAGGTTTGGTATAACTCAGTACTTTTCCAAAGAGACAATTTCCCTGGTCAGGTGGGTGATTTTCCCAGTTATGCCGTCTGAACTTTGGTATGAGAATGTCTCTTTTCACCCATCAAAGATGTGCCAAGAGCCGGGAAACTTGACCTTAAAGATTAGGAATGTGAACTGACAAATGAAAGACCTTAGCACTACCAAGCATATGTAAATGGTGACCACCATTGTTCCTCTGTGGGGTGACAATGTAGTTTATAGTATAAAAGAATGCGTTAGCCATTATCTCTGTCATCCCTTTGGAATGGTAAGAGAGTCAGATATTCATACATGGAGATCTGAACAGTAGGTAAATAAACGTGACTCATTTTTCTATTTTTGCTTTCAGACCAGTCAATTCTTTGTTATATTTGGGACAGTGGGGCTGCTTAATAGACTTATGAACTACTCAACAAAGAAGTGATTATTATTATTATTATTATTATTACTCTATGTCAATCTATCTTGTAAGCATTAGAAACTGACTGGTTTATTAAGCAGAAAAAGACTTTATTGATATTGAGTAGCCTAAAGAATCACTGGACAGGCTGGAGAACCAGGTTAAATACTCATAATTTAGGAACTGGTCTAATGAGGAAAGCAAAAAAACTGCAGTCGCCGTGATTGAACATTAAGTACCATTGGCTTCTTGGAACTTGGCATTTCTGTGGAACTGGAATTTCTTGCAAGTGTCCCCAGCACCAGTGCCACCTCTTTGCCAGGAACTCAACTTGTAGCCGTTGATATGGCCCTGACAATTGGAGAAAGAGGGAGGTCATTGTACTTTCTTCTCTGGATCACTAGATCTCTGAGGCATCTGATTGGTAGAGTCTGGTTCACATGGCTATATCCAAACTGTAAAGGAAACTGAGCAAGCGAGTTTGGCCTTTTATTTTGGGGAAGAAAATCTATAATATAAGGAATAATACAAGGAACTCCCTAAGTTAAGAAGACTGTGAAAGAGATGCTAGAGGACCACAAACAAGAAAAATATCCATTGTAATTATTGACTATTATTGTCACCATTTTTACTACTGCCTCCAGTGATTCAATAAGCATTTATTGATACACCACCAAGTGTGAGGTATTACCTAGAAGAATAATCAGGAATAAAGGCCAGAGCCCTTGCCCTCAATCAACTTTCACTTGGGGATAATAAGGTATATACCCCCCATACTGAAACATTTCAATACAAAATCTGATTTTACTAATGTTATTGGAAGAGGAAGAGACTGAGGTAGGTGCCAGTGTTCAGACATTTAGGACAAACTGAATCTTCAAAGACATGTAAGATTTGGTTAAGAGACTTTTATTCATCCAAGAAGTTAGAGCAGTGGTTCTCAAACTTTAGCATGCATCAGAATCATCTGAAGGGCTTGTTAAAATGCTTGCTAAAGTGCACCCCCAGACTTTCTGATTAGTAGCTGAAGGTGGGATGTGGGAGGTGAGTGTGCACAATTTCTAAAAAGTTTCTGGATGATGGTGATAATGAGATTGCTCCAAAGTCCATACTTTGAAAACTACTGTGTTAGAGAAACCTTAAGGACTAGAGGCAGGGAAGAAATAATGAGTCAGTAGGATTCAGTGGAAAAGGAGGCAGCTATATATAGAAGAGAATATATGTAAGGGAAATAATGGGAACAAATTTAGAAATTAAAGGTAGACTATGTATTGAGAAGTGGATTGTACTTGAATGCCCTGACCAGGGTGCATGGAGTTAATGCTATATGAAAAAGTAAATGCTAGAAGTCTTTGGATAATTTACTCGAAGTAGCATGTGACAGAGACATTGATATGGTTGTATTACATTAATAGCTGGGAATAACATAATGAAACTTTATTTTTTTCAGTTAGATAAATAATTTGATTATTCCCAAGAGAAGGGAAGCCCACCGCAAGTATGAAATGGGCCTTGTGTGATGACATTGGAAAGGGAAAGGAAGGGCCAAAATAAATGACATTTGAAAATCTATAAGTGGTCTGAATGGAGACCGTTGCCCCTGCTACCAGCTTGCTGTGTGAGCTTAGTTATACCATGCAGCCTCTCTGGTCTTCAGTTTCATTGACCAAAAACAAGTGATATCTAAGGAGCCACCTATCTCTGAAGTTATATGAGACTACGATTGGATCGAAGGTTTAAGGAGAAAGAACACTTGGAGGTGATTTCAGTTTTATAAGACTGGGGAGCTAGAAGAATCAGGAATACAGTGACAAAAATAGAAATCAACACCAAAATTTTTCATCTCAACTGGAAAATATCATGACCTTGCCTCAAAGTGGAACAACAGCAATAACAACAAAAAGAAAAAACCAGTGCCTCAGAAAGTTTTTTTTAAGCTACATTCAGTTTTAGAGGTTAATGTATTGGGAGGTAACAGATATGCATATAGATGAATCCTAATTCAATGCAAACCTGTTAGTTTATTTATGTTATTAATATGATACCCTAGAGGATATAAACCAATTAAAAATCCATTTCAATTATTAATTGGGTCCCCTAATTGAAAGGAAATAATAAATTAATTAAATTGTCCTTAGCTCTAGCCACTAAGGAAAACACCTAATTAGGGAATGGACTGGACAAACTGATCAGGATAAAATGCTTAAACTGGACTCTATTCAACACTGAATAGAAAAAGTAGCCTAATCCACAGGAGGAGGTGTTTGGATAAAATGACCCAGAAAAGGAAGTTTGGAAGATGGATTCCCAGATTAGTTCTGTGGATGTAGTATCATGGACATACTATTTAACAATATCAGGCTTCCGTTTACTTAATTATAATGTAAAAGCATTGACTCAAATAATTTAAATTTTTTCCTTCTAGTTCTGGTCATTATGAATCACAATGAATCCATGGACTATAAATGTCAATCCTAAAACTTTAAGGGATAATAGATCATTAAGAAGCGTTATTTGAGCACACCAAAATCGAAGCTTGTGCTTCGAGTTAAGGGATATGGAGATGAAAGGACACGGTTCTGGTTCTCAAGCAGCTCACCATCTCAAGCTGTCAGGAAATGTGTGCTGAAGCTGTGTGGGCAGGAAGCAAATGAAAATATGGGCTTGGGTTCAAACTACCCTGGTCTCCAATCACAGTTCTGTAAACAGATGACTTTTAGTTCTCTGATTCCTCAGTACAAATGAGAAGAATAACATCTCAGGGAGTGATTATGTTTATAAAATGAGATAGATGTAAAGACTATGGCACGATGCTTCATAGATGGTGAGCACTCAATAAAAAGATCAGTTTACTTTCATGCATCCTTTTCCTGTAAAGAAAGATGCTTTAGCACTCCAGGAAGTCCTTGGAGGATATCAGATTGTTCAAGGAAAGTGTTCATTTGTGTTGCTTTCTACTGAAGCATTAGCCAGTGTTAAAAGGCCCAAAACAAGAAATGGTTTTAATGGTTCAAGTTCAATAGATTACTATAAGCTCTGGTTGAATATAAGGCAAACTATTTTTCACTTGCTAACTGTGAACTATGTCATATATATAAAGAGGGTTCATAATTTCATGATTTTCCTCTCTCTATTAATGTGGAGAATTATAGTATAAGTTTTCTAATTTTGAAACAAATTTGCATTCGTCCAAGCAGATTGGTCATGATGTAATAAAATTATAATATATTGCTGGATTTAGGTTTGTTATTATTTTTTAGTATTTTTGCATTTATATTCATACATAAGACTGGCCTGTAGTTTTCTTCTTTAATGTCCTTCTCTAGATTTGATATCAAGTTTGTACTAGGCTCATAAAACAAATTGGAGGTTTGTCTTGTTTTTCTATTTTCTAAAATAATTAGAATTAACTTCTTGAAGTTTTGGTACAATGCATGCATAAAAACATTTGGGCTTATTGTTTTCTTTATGAGATATTTCAACTACTGTTTTCATGCTTCCATACTTATAGAATCACCCAGGTTTTCTGTTTCTTCTAGAGTCAGTTTTAGTAGTTGCAGTACTCTAAGAATTTGTCCATTTCTCTTGTTTTACAATTCATCATACTATTTCATCCTCAGTTATGTTGTTAATTTTGTGTATACACACATATACATATTTATATGTTTGTGTTTTAATCATATTGATATATTATGATATATTGCCCCCATGTTTTTGTTTTTTCTTGCCACATTTTTATTAGCTCTTTTCAAGGAACTATCTTTTGTGGTTTTTAATCCTCTAAAGTATCCTTTTCCTCTATTTCATTATTTCTGCTCCAATCTTTACTATATGTTTTATGATTCTTTCTTTGAGTTTATACTCCTGTTCATTTTCTAAATTAAGATGGAAAATAAATTAACTTTTGCTTAACTTGTTAACTTCAAGCTTTCTTGAAGCTTTTTTCAAGGAACTATCTTTCATGGTTTTTAATCCTCTAAAGTATCTTTTTCCTCTATTTCACTATTTCTGCTCCACTCTTTACTATTTGTTTCATGATCCTTTCTTTGAGTTTATTCTTTTGTTCATTTTCTAAATTAAGATAGAAAATAAATTAATTTTTGCTCAAGTTGTTTACTTCAAGCTTTCTTCTTTTCTAACGTATTTAAATTACAACTACCTTCTATTCCAGTTAGCTAAGAAGGAATGCAAAATACCGGCAATGGATTGGCTTTTAAAATGGGGGGTTATTAGTTAACAAATTTACAGTTCTAAGGCCATAAAAGTGTCCAAACCAAGGCATCAGCAAGAGGATACCTTCACTGTAGAAAGGCCGAGGGCATCTGGAACAACTCTACTAGCCTGTCAGCTGAGAAGGCACATGGCTGGCGTCTGCTCATCCTTTGCTGCCAGGTTGCATTGCTTTCAACTTCTAATTCCAGTGGCCACCTCTTTAATCATCTGTGGGTTCTCACTTAGCTTCTCCGAGGCAAACTCTGGGCTTCGTCTCTTAGCTTAGCATCCCAAATGTCTTTTAGTCTGTATCTCTAAGCGTCTAGGTCTGTGTCAGCTCTCTTCAAAATGTCTCTGCCTTTTATCCTCTCATAGAGGATGCCAGTAAACTAAATAAGACCCAGCTTGAATGAGTGAGGTCATATCTCCATGGAAATAATCTAAAAAGGTCCCACCCACAGTTGGGTGGGTCACATCTTCACGGAAACAACCTAACCAAAAGATCCCACCCACAATAAGACTGCACCCACAAGTTTGGATTAAAAGAACATGGCCTTTCCTGGGGTACTTAACAATTTCAAACTGGCACAACTAATTACTGAGAAATTTAGTTGCCTCCTACAAAATTTGGTGTGTAGTATTTTCAGTATTGTTTGGTTCTAAGTATTTTTGAATTTCCATTATGATTTCTCCTTGTATACTGAATGTTTTAAGAGTATATATATTTAAAAATTCCTGATAGGGAAATTTTGGGTTATGTCATTTTTTTTTTGTTTGTTTTTGTTTTTGTTTTTGTTTTTGTAGCTTAATTGCATTTTATCCAGGATTTTATCAAATTTGCCCTTTCTTTACAATCAGATTGTGCATAATTTTATCAAATTTGTTTGTCCTTTCTTTACAATCAGATTGTGCATAATTTTGTAAATATTGTCACTTTTTAAGATATGTTATTAGGAATTATGAATTTAGAATTGTTATATCTTTTTTGTTGAGTGAAAGTATTGTTGCTTTATGTCGAGTCTCCTTATGTCTTGTAAAGCATTTTGGCTTAAAATATTTTAATATATTAATATATTAATAGAGTTAGACTTCTTTAATTGGATTTGTCTAATACAATTTTTCCATTATTTTACTTTCAACTCTATTGTAGCTTTATCTTTTTCACAGTGTTTATTTTAAATAGCACATACAGGATTTTTTTTTTCCCAGTAAGAAAACCTTTGAATTTTTCTGAATAGATTAGTCTACTAACCCTGAGGTAATAACCAATATATTTTCTTTTTTTCCTATCATACTATTTTGTATTTTTTATTTATTTTGATTTTTCTGTTTCTTTTATTTTATACCTAATTTTACTCTTTTTAGATTAATTTGGATGGGATATTTTTCCCCAAATTTTATTTTTTCCTATTAAAGTCTTATACTCCATGTAGTCCTTTTTTTATTATTAAATTCAGTTTTATTGAGATATATTCACATACCAAACAATCATCCATGGTGTACAATCAACTGTTCACAGTACTATCATACAGTTGTGCATTCATCACCCCAATCTACTTTTGAACATTTTCCTTATACCAGAAAGAATAAAAATAAGAATAAAAAATAAAAGTAGAAAAGAATAGCCAGATAATTAGCCCCTAACCCTATTTTTCATTTATGTTTTGTCCCCATTTATCTACTGATCCATCCATACGCTGGATAAAGGGAGTGTAATCCACAAGGTTTTCACAATCACACTGTCACCCCTTGTAAGCTACATTGTTATACCATCATCTTCAAGAGTCAAGGCTACTGAGTTGGAGTTTGATAGTTTCAGGTGTTTACTGCGGGTGTCTGAGCTTGTACCTCAACTTACCAGGCCTGGGCCAGGGGACCTGATATCACCCCCTGGGGAGGGTAGTAGGTACGGGCGTGAGTGCCCTCTGCAGCCCCCCCGAGCCTGGGGAGCGAGGTCAAGGCAGCTCCCTTTTCCTCACCCAAAATGCCACTGGCAGGGGAGGCTTGCCGGAGGAAACCGCCTTTCTCCCAACTGCCCTTTCCCCACTTCCTTATCTTACCCACTCACTCCCTGGTGCCAAGGCCACTCCTGCCACCGCCAGCGCGCATGCACCGTGGCCAGAACAACCCCCGCCCCGCTGCAACGGCTCCGGCGTTCTCTCAGAACCAATCCTAGCCCCTATCCCTTCAGTATTGCCATTTAAGGCTACTTCACCTCTTTTCCAGCCCTGCCCTTCTTACCAGCCTAAAGTTTACTTCTGGCTATTCAAACACACTAAAACCTAAAAAGGGTTATCTATATAGTGCATAAGAATGTCCACCAGAGTGACCTGCCAACTCCATTTGAAATCTCTCTTCCACTGAAACTTTATTTCATTTCATTTCACATCCCCCTTTTGGTCAAGGAGATGTTCTCAATCCCAAGATGTCTGGTCCGGGTTCATCCCCAGGAGTCATATCCTGTGTTGCTGCACAGATTTACACCCCTGGGAATCAGGTCCCATGTAAGGGGGGAGGGCAGTGAGTTCACCTGCCAAGTTGGCTTAACTAGAGAGAGAGGACCACATCTGAACAACAAAGAGGAATTCAGGGGGAGACACTTAGACCCAATTATTTAGCAGGTTTAGCTTCTCCTTTTTAGTAACGCGCTTCATAAGGGCAAGCCCCATGATAGAGGGCTCAGCATACCAAACTATCAGTTCTCAATTTTTATGAAAACATCAGCAACAATCCAGGTGAGGAAGCCCAACACTTCCACATTTTCCCCAGCTCCACGGGGGGATCCTGCATTTATATTTTATTCTCTGCCCAAATTACTTTGGAATTTGTCACTATTTCACACTAATCTCCACAAACCTCCCAGATCTCACTACCTATTCAAAGTTCCATGTAATTATAGTGTTTGAACAAACTGACTGTACAAGTTAAATTGTTTAGAAAATATAGATCCTGCACCAAATAAACATCTCTTCACTTGGTCTCACATGGAAGATGAAGTTTAAAATAGTCAGTATCAACCTTTATCCTTTGGCCCAGTTTGCCCTAGTCCTAACCAGATCTGCTTCACTCATATCTCTAATTGAAGTCTGGGCCCTTTTTCAGCTTTTTTTTTAACACTTGCTGTATGTGCTAATACTGATATTCATATCTGCCAAGCTCTAGCTCTGAGTTTTAGGAGTCACACAGATACCCAAAGTTCCAGATACTGATCAGGTTATTCACAAAGGAATCAGCATCTCATAATTTAGAGATAGCCATTACAATTCAGGAATAGATGTGACTGCTATAAGAGCTTATGATCTAGGGACCATTACAATGACCAATCCCCTGATAAGCTGTGCTCTAAGATTCAATTCTGAGTTTACACATTGTAGTTAGTCCATATTCATGAGGCATTATAGTTTGCCTTTGTTTCCAGTGTACTTCACGCAAGATGATGTCTACAGGATAAATTCGCCTCATTGCATGTCTCACAGCTTCACTCCTTCTTGTGAAGTTCCACTGTATGTGTACCACGTTCACCATTCTGTTCCTCGTCTATGTACCCTTAGGCCACCTCCACCCATTGCAAATCATGAATACTGCCTCCATAAACACTGGTGTGCAAATGTCCATTCATGTCTCTGCTCTCAGATCTTCCAAGTATGTACCCCATAATGAGGTTGCAGGACCCTATGGCCCCCACATACTTAGCTTCTTGTTGAACCACCACACTGTCCTCTGGAAAGGCTACACCATTCTGCTTCCTCATCAACAGTAAACAGTTACATCCCTCTCTCCATGTTTTCTCCAGTGCTTTTATCCCTATTTATATTTTTTCCTATGATTTTATAGAGATATATTCACATGCCATACAATTATTCACAGTGTACAATCAGCTGTTCATGGTATCATCATATAGTTGTGCATTTATCACCACAGTCAGCACTTGAACATATTGATTACTACAAAAAAGTGTTTTTTTAACGATTAAAAAGATGATAAAAAGAAAGATAAAATATCATACAATACAGTAGTAAGAGCACACAACACCACCACTACCAAGAATCCCATATCCCTCCTTTATATCCCACCCTCCTATGCATATAGATTTGGTCTGTTGCCCTTGTTACATTTAACGGAAGCATATCACAATGTTACTGTTGACCATAGACTTGTTTGCTTTGATTATATTTTTCCCCAATACCATCCCTTTTTCAACACTCTGCATGATTGACATTCCTTTGTTCTCCCACATGTAAAAACATTTTTATATTTGTACATTAAATTACAATCATTGACCATTCCAGTTTTTGCTAAGTTATACAGTCCCAGTCTTAGTGCTAATGTTTATTTAGGTCTTTGACCCATTTCAAGGTAATTTTTGTATAAGCTGTGAGGTAGGGGTCCTCTTTCATTCTTCTAGAAATGGATATCCAATTCTCCAAACACCATTTATTGAAGAGGCTGCTCTGTTCCAGTTGCTTTGAGTTGACTGTCTTATCAAAGATTAATTGTCCATAGATGCAAGAGTCTATTTCTGAACACTGAGTTCGATTCCATTGGTCAGTATATCTATCTTTATGCCAGTATCATGCTGTTTTGACCACTGTAGCTTTGTAATATGCTTCAAAGTCAGGTAGTGTGGGCTCTCCCACTTCAATCCTCTTTCTCAAGATATTTTTGGTTGTTTGGGGCACCTTGCCCTTCCACAGAAATTTGGTTATTGGTTTTTCTATTTCTGCAAAGTAAGTTGTTGGGATTTTAATTGGTATCATATTGAATCTATAAATTTTTTTAGGTAGAATTGTCATCTTAACTTTGTTTAGTCTCCCAATCCATGAACACAGTATGTTCTTCCATTTTTTTAGGTACTGTTCAATTTCTTTTAGCAGTTTCTTGTAGTTTTCTCTGTATAGGTCTTTTAAGGCCTTGGTTAAGTTTATTCCTAAATACTTGATTCTTTTGGTTGCTACTGTAAATGGATTTTTTTTTCATTTGTCCTCTTGTTGCACATTACTTGTGTATAGGAACACTACAGATTTTTGCCTGTTGATCTTGTAGCATGCCACTTTGCTGTATTCATTGACTAGTTCTAGCAGCTTTGCTGTAGATTTTTCTGGATTTTCTATCTATAGAATCATGTCATCTTCAAATAGTGAAAGTTTTACTTCCTCCCTTCCATTTTCGATGCCTTTTATTTCTTTTTCTTGCCTAATTGCTCTAGCTACAACTTCCAGCACAATGTTGAATAACAATGGTAACAGTGGTCATCCCTGTCTTGTTCCTGATCTTGCAGGAAAAGCTTTCAGTTTTTCCCCATTGAGTATAATGTTAGCTGTGGGTTTTTCATATATTGCCTTTATCATATTGAGAAAGTTCCCTTCTATTCCTGTCCTTTGAAGTGATTTCATCAAAAAAAGGATGTTGAATTTTGTCAAATGCCTTTTCTGAGTCAATCGAGATGATCATGTTGTTCTTCCACTTTGATTTATTGATGTGGTTCATTACATTAATTGATTTTATTGTGCTGAACCAGCATTGCATTCCTGAAATAAATCCCACCTGGTCATTGTGTACAATTCTTTTAATGTGCTGCTGGATTTTATTTATGAGTATTTTGTTGAGGATTTTCGCATCTATATTCATTAAAGAAATTAGTCTATAATTTTTTTGTAGTATCTTTGTCTGATTTTGGTATTATGGTGATGTTGGCTTCATAGAATGAGTTAGGTAGCTTTCCCTCCTCTTCAATTTTTTTGAATGTTTGAGCAAGATTGGAGCTAATTCTTTCTTGAATGCTTGGTAGAATTCACATGTGAAGCCATCTGGTCCTGGGCTTTTCTTTTCCTGGAAGCTTTTTGATAACTGAGTCAATCTCTTGTGATTTTTCTGATTGTATTTATTTGCATCTGCTCTCTTTTGTTTTGTGTTTTTGTTTTTGTTTTTGTTTTTTTTGTTGTTGTTGTTTGTAGCCTAGATAGGGGTCCATCAATTTTGTTGATTTTCTTGAAAAACCAACTTCTGGTTTTGTTGATTCTCTCTATTGTTTTCCTGTTCTCAGTTTCATTTATTTCTGCTCTAGTCTTTCTTATTTCTTTCCTTCTGTTTGTTTTGGGGCTAGTTTGCTGTTCTTTCTCTAGTCCCTCCAGGTGAACAGTTAATTCCTCAATTTTTGCACTCACTTCTTTTTTAATATAGGCATTTAGGGTAATAAATTTCCCTCTCAGCACTGCCTTTGCTGCATCCCGTAAGTTTTGATATGTTGTATTTTCATTGTCATTTGCCTTGAGGTATTTACTAATTTATCTTGTAATTTCTTCCTTTACCCACTGGTTTGCTAAGAGTGTATTGTTTTGCCTCCATATATTTGTGAATTTTATGATCTTTGCTGTTATTTATTTCTAACTTCATTCCATTATGGTTCAAGAATGTGTTTTGTATAATATCAATATTTTTAAATTTGTGACCCAAATGTGGTCTATCCTAGAGAATGCTCCATGAGCACTTGAGAAAATTGTGTTACCCTACTGTTTTGGGTGTAGTGTTCTGTAAATGGCTGTCAAGTCTAGTTCAGTTATTGTAAAATTCAACATCTCCATTTCCTTATTGATTCTATGCCTAGATGCTCTATCCATTAATGAGATTTGTATATTGAAGTCTCCAACTATTACTTTCGGGTTATCTACTTCTTTCAGTGTTCTCAGTGTTGCCTCAAATTTTTGGGCACTCTGCCTTGGTGCATAAATACTTATGATTGTTATGTTTTCTTGATGAATTATCCCTTTTATTAATATATAGTGTCCTTCGTCTCTTTTAATTATTTAACTTTTGAAATCTAATTTGTCTGACATTAATATAGCTACTCCCATGTTTTTCTGGTTGTTGTTTGTGTGAAATATCTTTTTCCAACATTTCACCTACAACCTATTTTTGTCCTTGTGTCTAAAGTGAGTTTCTTGTAGACAGCATATAAATGGGTCCTGTTTTTTAATCCATTCTTCCAGTCTATGTCTTTTAATTGGGGAGTTTAATCCATCAACATTTAGTGTTATTACTGTAAGGTCAGTACTTTCTTCTACCATTTTGTCTTTTGGGTATTATTTATTGTATCTTATTTTTTCATCTCTCTCCTTTTACCCTCCCTGATAATCTTCATTTCTACACTCTTCTCCAAACCTCTCTCTCTGTCTCTTCCTATCAGCCTGTAGCATTTCCTCTATTATTTCTTGTAGCACTGGTCTCATATTCACAAACTTTCTCAGTATCTGTTTGTCTGAAAATATTGTAATCTCCCCCTCATTTTTGAAGGAGAGTTTTGCCAGAATAGAATTCTCGGTTGGCAGTTTTTCTCTTTCAGTATCTTAAATACATCATACCACTGTCTTCTCGCCTCCATGGTTTCTGCAGAGAAATCTGTACACAGTTTTATCGAGTTTTCCTTGTATGTGATGGATTGCTTTTCTCTTGCTGCTTTCAGAATTCTCTTTGTCTTTGACATTGGACAATCTGATCAGTAAGTGTCTTGGAGTAGGTCTATTGACATCTATTCTGTTTGGGGTTCACTGTACTTCTTGAATCTGTAATTTTCATTCTTTCATAAGAGTTGGGAAATTTTCAGTGAATATTTCTTCTATTATTTTTTCTGCCCCTTTTCCCCTCTCTTCTTCCTCTGGGATACCCATAACATGAATATTCATGTGCTTCATGTTGTCACTCAGCTCCCTAAGGCCCTGCTCATATTTTTCCATTCTTTTCACTATCTGTACTTTTGTGTGTATGAATTCAAATGTCTTGTCTTCCAGTTCACTGATCCTTTCTTCTGCCTATTCAAATCTACTGTTGTATCCCTCCATTGTGTTTTTCATCTTTTGCCATGTGCCCTTCATTCCCATAAGTTCTGCCATTTGTTTTTTCAAGTTTACAAAATCTTCTTTATGGTCATCTAGTGTCTTCTTTATACCCTTCATCTCTTTTGCCATATCTTCCCTCAGCTCACTGATTTGATTTTTGAATTGATATAGGAGATCTGTTTGATCATTCATTAGTTGTTTCAATTCCTGTATCTCAGTTGAAGTGTTAATATGTTCCTTTGTCTGGTCCATATTTTTGTATTTCCTAGTATGGTCTGTATAGTCTTTTAAAATTTTTTTATACCAGTAATTTAAAATCTCAGAATGTTTCAACTCCAATCACTGCTTTCCAACCTACACTTTTTTTTGCTAGGGTTTTCTTATTATCTGGTTTTATTTTTCAGACTGCACATATAGGAAAATATTCTTATTATTTTTTATGTTCTGTGTTTGTTTTAATTGGTCATGCATTTGCATTTTTGCAAATGACACATCTACCTGTACTTTTTTGTTCATTATATTTTGTCTTCTCTAGTTTATTTTAAGATTTTTGGGTTGTCTTTGGTGTACTCTATGCATTGATTTATTTTTATTTATTGATAAATAAATAAAACAACTGAACTTGACTGAGTTATTTTTCTTGAAAATGAAGACTGCAAATTTTCATCAATTTAAGGAGAAGCAGATATTATCTCCTTAATTAGGGCCTTTGTCCCATGCTTTCTATTTTCTGCTTCTGAATACTGAGTAGAGGTATTATTTTAAAAAAAAAATTCAACCTTGTCTTTCTATGCTGTGTTATGCTATCTCTTCAGTTACATTTACCACTCTCTAATTCTCTCTTAAGATTCATCTGATCTTATGTGGTAAACCAATACACCTTATCTGTTACAGATATTATCTACTAGTTCTGTTTTCTTTTGTCTTCATTCATAATTTTTTCTATG
The DNA here is from genome assembly GCF_015220235.1 of Choloepus didactylus. Lineage (NCBI taxonomy): Eukaryota > Metazoa > Chordata > Mammalia > Pilosa > Megalonychidae > Choloepus > Choloepus didactylus. The sequence continues at coordinate 24,119,505 of NC_051309.1, forward strand.
CAATAATATTTGCATGTAGCTTAATTTATCAGTAGTTTATACATTTTTTTAAAAACTTAAAATCGTCTTACCCAACCCAAGTTTGCGTAATAAATATCTTCCTATTTTTTAAACATTTATAATGTCATCTTATATTTGAGCTGCCTATAATTCAATTTGGAATAAAGAAATCATATGATCCAAATACATTTTTTTTTCCTAAATGGCAATTATATTTTGAAAGTATAAATGTCTTTACTGAATTCATTAGAATGTGAACTCTTTCTGGGAAGTGACTCTCTTATGCTCAATACACCCAAAGAACCAAACCCAGTGGCCAAGCGAGAGTGGATGCTTTGTATATTTTGGAAAGAATTTTAAAAATTAATTAATGACCTTCAATAATGCACAAATTAATAAATTGTATCTAAATTTCTGTCTTCAGAAATTTTATATGAAAAGATCACACATCCTATTCTATATTTAAATCATGCATATGTACATTCCAATAATTTTATGTTACCCTATACCAACCAAGTTTATATGTCTATGTACTTCAATAGTTGTTTATATATTATTTCATCACACTACTTATTGATAGCTTTAATAATTACTATACAAAATTATAATTTTATGAACTTCATCCATTTTATCATGTTCATTTACATTTCATGAAACTAGTCTTCTTATGTTGATCATTTAAATTGTTTACAATTATTTCTATTATTGTAGATTTTACTTAGGAAAATATATTTGTATCTAGCAATGTGTTTCTGTTATGACATGACTCGTGTTGACAGTAGGGGCCTTGAATCTAGAAAGGTACGGGTTCAAAGCCAGCTCTACCCCTTACTTATAGGCAAATCACTTAACCTGTCTGGGCCCCAAAATGAGATATTCATGCCTAATTTCACAACATTTTCTTTGGGATTAAATAACATAAAGTATACCATATATGTTCCTCAGTGTAGATGCAACAAATCTTAATTGAGCTAATGCCCACCTTTCCACTTATAATAAATACATATGAGTAGAATTATTTAGTCAAAGGGTATGAATATCTAATAGCTCTTGCTATGTATTTAACTGATGCAATTGATGGCAACTGGCTGAATCAATGACTCATAGCATAATTAGTCTTGGAACAATCTAGAAAACATGAGTACAACTCAAATCACATAAATGACATAACCTGTGAACAATGTGCCTCCTTTTTACAGATAAAGAAATGAGGCACACATAGGTTGTGTGATTTCCTGCAATTGCACAATTGGTAAATGGCAAATTTGAATCTAGAGCTCATGCATTTAATGGTGTGATGCCTGAACTTTTACAAATAGCCCTCTAATACTAATTACTTCTTATCAGGAAAAAACAAACACCCTTATTTGTAACTGGGTTTCTTAATTTGAAATTACATGAGATTTAGGACATCCAGTATTTTCTGTACCATTTTCCACTCAGTCATACACCATTTCAGTGTTTTTCATGTCACAAAGGTATATATAAGCCTCCTCAGCTATTTTTAAACTTCAAGAGTTGGATTAATTTCATTTGCTTCTTTGAAATCCTCGACAACACCTCCCATTTTGGACACTCAATAAATATTTATTGCCTGATTTTTGGATCATCTAAGTGCTCCATTTCCCTATGAAATAGTCTCCTTCTCATAAAACATAAGAAAATAAATTCAAAGAGGAAAAAAGATGTCTAGAAGTTAATGTTAGACCCATGGTTAAAGAGTGATCTAGATCAGGATTCTTTTTGCATTTTGTGAAAAGACGCCCACCATATTTCCCTGGAGATCTAAACATCGAAGATATTATCACTGCCAGAATTTTCATGATTAGTAATCTTGCCGATCTTGGTTGCGGGTGGGTGTTAACCAAACAACTTGGACATCTGCCAAGTTACACTTCACAATCTAGCAGCAGATCTCTGCTTTAGAAACCTGATGTAAGTAGCATCAGGCTTGACATGATGGATGTTTGTATTATTATTTCTGGTTTGAGAGATTAAGACTTATGTCTAAAACTCAAGTGGCATCAAGGCATACGGAGAGATCACCAGCTTTGGAAGAAATTGAAACCAATTTTGATGATTAGCTTTACCACCAACCAGCTGCATATCCTGAAGCTGACTGCCTGATACACTGAGCTTCAGTGAAATGCGCAGCATATCTGCCTTAAACTCAAAGATGTGCTGTAAAGATTAGTATGAAAGTATATTATCACCTGTCCTAAAATAGGTGCCTAGTAAACAGTGTTATTGCCATGGTTAGGAAATTTCTTGCAAGGAACACTGCCATGCTTTCTGTAGCCAACTGGATTTTGATAGTTTCAAACTACTCCTGATACAAGTAGAGATGTGTTTAACAGTATAAAGTACAGATACTGTTTGCTGTTTAAGTCAGTAGTTATATATGATACCTCTGACACTGTGGTTAAATTTATAAAATCATACTAACACATTTGTCTGAAATAAACAAAATCTCAAGCAAATCAATCATAGTTATCTATCATATTGAATTTAAACATAGATTAACTTACCTTGAGTTACAGTTAGGAAATTCATTGGCAAGGGAAAAGTTGGCTAATAAATTTTTTTTTAAAGTTTAAAATAAACTCTCTTTCCCATAGAATACATTTCTAAATGAGCTCAAGTAGTAATGTCATCATATCAAAAAAAGGATTAACTAAGTGCTATAAAAATTTCCCCAAATCTGCCAAATAGATAACAAGTGAAATGAATTGTCTTATGGATTTGTATGTCAGTAAAATTTAATGCTGTCATTAAAAAAAATATTGATATATTCCTGATGCTGAACTGTTACCAAAGTATGTATTTTAGGAACATCATGATTTATTTTCAGTGCCTATTCAAAGATCAGTTATATTCATGCCCATGATGTATAGCACAGTTAAACGTTGTGTCATGATTTTTTTCTGAAAACCGGTTCAGAGTCACCTAGACTGATTTGAAGCACAGCAATCTGCATAGAGTTTCCTTCCTTGTATTGCAAGTGCTGTCTGTGCCAATCCACTCATCCCCTCACTCACTCTACAAGCTCTGAGAAGAAATGAAGCACACTGGCTTCCATCAGCAGTGTCATGACTAGGTTCACTGGCATGCTAAGTTCACTGCATCTTGGTTAAGTGATGAAGGAAACAACACGCATGAATGCTCCTATGAAATAATCAAGGCATGGAAAAGCAATTTTAATGATGCCAAAATGTTTGCCACAATTTTCTTGCTTAACCAGGTGCAGTAACATGAAGGAAACAACACGCATGAATGCTCCTATGAAATAATCAAGGCATGGAAAAGCAATTTTAATGATGCCAAAATGTTTGCCACAATTTTCTTGCTTAACCAGGTGCAGTAACATGATTCAAACATAAGAGGCAATGAAGGGTTGAGACAAAAACCCCATTTGCAAGAACTTGTAAGTCACTGTTTGCTGTGCAGAAGTTTTGTGTATGGCCTTAATTATTTTTGAGTGTACATGTATCTATACAGAAAGATATGACCAGGAGTCTTAAGCAGTGGACCCTCTCTTTCTGATACTAGGATATAATCACTTCATAAATGTATTCAACCTGATGGAATTTCATCATTACAATTCGCAGGGAATGAGAAAGAGGAAGAGAAACAGAGAAAAGGAGGAATATTGTTTTTTTTTTTTCTTTTTAGCATTTTAATTACTGAGAAGCTTTTTTCAGTTGAGATTGTTCACATATCATACAATTATCCAAAGGTCTAAAGTGTACAATCAATTGCCCCCAGTACCATCATACAGCGGTGCATCCATCACCACTATCAATTTTTGTTCAATTTTTAGAGCATTTTCATTACTCCAGAAAAAAAATAAAGACAATAAAAGGAAACTCAAATCCTCCCATACCCCTAACTACCACCCCTCCATTGTTGACACATAGTATTGGTATAGTATATTTGTTACTGTTGATGAAAGAATCTTAAAATACTACTAACTGTAGTATATAGTTTGCAATAGGTATATTTTTTACCTATATGCCCCTCTATTATTAACTTCTAGTTACAGTGTCATACATTTGTTCTGGTTCATTAAAAGAGATTTCTAATATTTGTACAGTTAATCATGGACATTGCCCACCACAAGGTTCACTGTTTTATACATTCCCATCTTCTAACCTCTAACTTTCCTTCTGGTGACATATGTGACTCTGAGCTTCCCCTTTCCACCACATTCACACATCATTCAGCACTGTTAGTTATTCTCACAATGTGCTACCATCATTGCTATCCATTTCCAAACATTTAAGTTCAACCTAGTTGAATGTTCTGCTCATAATAAGCAACCACTCCCCATTCTTTAGTCTTGTTTTATAACCTGGTAACTTATATTTCGTGTCTATGAGTTTACATATTGTAATTAGTTCATATCAGTGAGACCCTGCAGTATTTGTCTTCATGTATCTGACTTATTTCACTCAAGGTGCTGCTCTCAAGGTTTCTTCATCAGCCCATGTTTTTGGAGACAGTTTTGTTCACACACCATGCATTCCATCCTGAGTAAACAATTGATGGTTCTCTGTATAGTCATATATTTATGTCTTCACCACCATCACCACTATCTATATAAGGACATCTCCATTTTTTCCACAAATCAGGAGGAAGAGGAAAAGAAGGTAGAGTCAAAAGAAAAAGAAAAAAGAAAGAGAAGAAAAAATGTGACAGTTGGGAAGCAACGAAAGAAAAAATAGCAGTAAACTAAAGTAGAACAGAGTCAGAGAACATCACCAATGCCAAGACTCCCATACCCCTCTCTTATTTCCCCCTCTTATTGGCTTCGATATATTGCCTTTATTACATTAAAGGGAGCATAGTTTTGGAATCATGGCGGCGGTGGATATCCAAGATAATCTGCTGGGAATCTCTTGGGTTGACAGTACCTGGATCCCCATTTTGAACAGTGGTAGTGTTTTGGATTACTTCTCAGAAAGAAGCAATCCTTTTTACGACAGGACGTGTAATAATGAAGTGGTCAAAATGCAAAGACTAACATTAGAACACTTAAATCAGATGGTTGGAGTGGAATACATCCTTTTACATGCACAAGAACCCATTCTTTTTATCATTCGGAAGCAACAGCGGCAGACCCCTACCCAAGGAAATCACCCTTTCTGTGGGGCTGCAAGCTGATCCTTATGGAGAACACTGAGGAAGACCCCAGGAGCAGATAGGCTAGAAGCATCGCAAGAGGCACCCCACAGCCCCACTGACCCAGCCTGATTCTAGAATTTAGCAGAGCTCCAGGACAGTGAAAATAAAATTGGTACATATCAAAAAAAAAAAAAAAAAAAAAAAAAAAGAAGCCAGTTCCCAGATGCTAGCCAAAGACCAATCTTGTGAGCAGGCCTTTTTAAAGACAACAACCTCAGGCCTGCTGTGCTAACTCTTTCCTGTGCAGATTTATTGCTAAATGTGTGTAAGTGTTTTATCATATATTTTTGTGTCCTGAAAATATAGTCCCTTTCTGTGGCTTTATTTAAGTGGGAGAAAAGTTAGAAAGGAGGAAGAAAGGAGCAAACTATGTCAGAGATGGAGTGAAGATCATTTCTTTGTATAGGGAAATGGACTAGGTGACCTAAAAAAATCCCCTAAGATTCCATAATTGATCCCTAATTATTACAAAAACAGTTCTATTATTAAATGCCTAATGAGTTTATAGTATTTACTTTGGCATTCATTTCATTTACTCTTCACTACTTACCTATGAGGTGGGGGTGAATGTTGTTGTGTGATGGACCTGAAAATGGGGGGGTCCACAGTAACCAGCAGCTATTTGCTAGAAAACACTGCAAGCTTGTTTGAGAAGAGCAGTTGAGACTGGGAGGGATTTTGCTCTCTCCAAAACCATTTAAGTGGAAGGGGCCTACAGTAAGAAGGACTTGAATGGGCTGGAGCAGTCTAATCCTTACAAGCTCTGAAAACTCACCTCCCAGAGCTCCTTTAAAAGCTAGGACCCGATATTAAGGGGAAACAACTGTTAAGAGTGGAATAACAATTATGCATGATAGGCCTTACAGAATTAGGAAGGAGAAGGCCCAGATCAAAGTGAGGGAGGGGACTAGAGCCAGGAGATCTGTGTAAAAACCATGGGCATTAGAAAAGCTTTCCTGAACCGTGTCTTATTCTGACACTCAAAGAAAGCTAATTTTATGTAAAATGAATAATGGAAAAGTAAGGTCAAATCCTATACAAAGTCATTTTTAAAAAGAGAGAAAACAGATATGACCTCTTCCTCTCTTAAGTCAGACTTGGCAAATAAATCCACTTCCCTCCCCACTATGTGAGACATAACTCCCAGGGATGAGCTTGGTCCTGGCACCATGAGATTGACAATGCCTTCTTCACCAAAAGGGGGAATATAAATGAAACAAAATGAGGTTTCAGTGGCCAAGAGATTTCAAATAGAATTGAGAGGTCATTCTGGAGGTTACTCTTATGCAGCCTTCAGCCACATATTACAGATTGTCATGGTCTGCCAAGCCCAAACCAACAATATTTCTGAAAACTCTAAAGAATACCCTGGGCCCTGTCTAAGACTCTGTATACAAGTTTTACTTATTAAGGTTATGTTTTTAGAAGCTTAAAATCTCCAGATTGTTCCTATGCGAGATAAACCCTGAAACTCAGATATACCAGTTTCTCCAAGAGCATTAACCATTGCATTCTTCTACCCTATAATGTTGACACATCTTTTCAGCATGTAGAAGTTAGAATGGTCATTGCTTAACTACCTCTAAAGATTGAGAGATCAATCAGATGAGATGGAGGGGTTGTAACAGAGAAGATAGGATTTAACAAATGATTATTACTACTGAATCATTATAAAGATACTTCTTTTTAGTTTCTAATGTATTAGGAAAGCCAGAAGGAAATACTTGAAATGGTTGAACTGCAACCCAGTGGCATTTATTTTTGATAATGATTGTATAATTATACAGCTTTTATCTTATAACTGTGTTTGTAAAAATCTTGTGACTGATACCTTCTTTATCCTGTCTATGGTTAGATGAGTAATATAATAAAGACAGGCATGGGAAAAAAAAAAAAAAAAAAAAGGGAGCATAATACAATGTTTCTGTTAATTATAGTCTCTAGTTTGCATTGATAGTATTTTTCCCCCAATACCTCCCTATTTTTAACACCTTGCAAGGTTGACATTCATTTGTTCTCTCTCATGTAAAAACATATTAGTACATTTTATCACAATTGTTGAGCACTCTAGGTTTCACTGAGTTATACAGTCCTGGTCTTTATCTTTCTCTTTCCTTCCAGTGTCCCACATGCTCCTAACATTCCTCTTTCAACCATACTCACAGTCATTTTTGTTCAGTGTACTTACGTTGCTGTGCTACCATCACCCAAAATTGTGCTACAAACCTCTCACTCCTGTCTTCCTATCTGTCTGTAGTGCTCCCTTTAGTATTTCTTGTAGAGCAGGTATTTTGTTCACAAACTGTTATTGCCTGTTTCTCAGAGAATATTTTAAACTCTCCCTCATATTTGAAGGACAGTTTTGCCAGATATAGGATTCCTGGTTGGTGGTTTTTCTCTTTCACTATCTTAAATATATCACACCACTTCCTTCTTGCCTCCATGGTTTCTGATGAGAAATCTGCACATAGTCTTATCAAGCTTCCTTTGTATGTGATGGATCACTTTTCTCTTGTTGCTTTCAGATTCTCTCTTTGTCTTTGATGTTTGAAAATCTGATTATTAAATGCCTTGGTGTAGGCCTATTTTGATCTATTCTGTTTGGGGTATGCTGTGCTTCTTAGATCTATAATTTTATGTCTTTCATAAGAGATGGTAAATTTTCATTGATTATTTCCTCTATTATTGCTTCTGTCCCTTTTCCCTTCTCTTCTCCCTCTGGGACTCCCATGACATGTACATTGAAGCATTTCATGTTGTCATTCAATTCCAGGAGATGGTGCTCATATTTTTCTGTTCTTTCCCTGTCTGTTCTTTTGTGTGTAGGATTTCAGTTGTCTTGTTCTCCAGTTCCTGAGTGTTTTCTTCTGCCTCTTGAGATCTGCTGTTGGAGGTCTCCATTGTGTCTTTCATCTCTTGTGTTGTGCCTTTCATTTTCTTAGATTCTGTCAGTTGTTTTTTTAAACTTTCAATTTCTACCTTATGTGTGCCCAGTGTTTTCATGATATGATTCATCTCTTTTGCCCTATCTTCCCTAAGCTTTTTGAATTGATTTAGCATTAGTTGTTTCAATTCCTGTATCTCAATTGAAGTGTAGCTTTGTTCCTTTGACTGGGCCTACCTTCATCTTTCTTAGTGTAGGTGGTAGCTTTCTGTTGTCTAGGCATCTGGTTTCCTTGGTTACCTCAATCAGGATTTCCCAGACCAGAACAGGCTCAGGTCCCAGAAGGAGGAAATATTCAGCACACATTTCCCTGAGGTTGTGTCTTACAAGACTGACAGACCCTGTGAGGCCTCAAGGTGCTGTGCTTTTCCTAAGCTGCCCAGCAGGTGGTTGGTGCCTGTCAGCCCGTCGCTCCTGACTGGTATAAGGAGGTGTGGCCCCTTTAATTCTCAGGTTAAGTTGTTTCTGGTTTGATTGTTTTCCCCCAGGCCCTGGGGATTGGTTCTGAATGGAAGGCAGGCAGTAGAGCTGAGCACCACCTCTTTCCTCTTAGGGAAAATACACCCTCTAGGGAATTTTAATTTGCATTTAAATAGGTTCTTTGTCTCTCTGACTCCACCACCCCCACCCTTGTCCAGGCCAGAGTGCTGTGAAGTGAAAATGGCTGAAGTTTTCTCCACCAAGCTGCCCAGGTTGAGAGAGAGGAAAAGGGACAGAAAGTCCCCTTCCAGGGCCAGTCTACAGCCCTTAGTTTCACCCATTGGCCAGAGATAGCACCTGGTCCTCTGGGTTCCACCCCACCTGAGATGGAGAAATCCTCTGGCTCTTCAAGGTCAGCCACCACCAAAAGCCTACATTTGCTTGCTGGGGACCTGCAGCCTGCACTGAGTGGTCCATGACTACCAACTAAAACCTCAGTTGGAGCTGGCCCAAGGTACACCCTCCTGCCCAGAGAGTGCTGCTCTCCACCCCAGCAAGGCCCTGTACCGCCATGGGGGGAGGGGCTCCCAACCCATGTTCCCATCCTTCACTCACAGATTCCATGCTGCAATCTCAGGCACCCCCCTCCCCCAATCAAGACTGGAGCATGATGCATGGGTGACTACATCCCCCAGTAGTCATTCCAGACCATCCACTAGTTGCTCCTGGCCATCCGCTAGTTGCTCCAGTGGGACCAACCAACCTCCACCCCCCTCCATGCCGCCATCCTCCTCCTCCTCTCAGAATGTCCTTTTAATTGATACTGGATACTCAGCTTGTAGTCATTCAATGGGCAAATGCCACAGAGGGCCAAATTGGGAGCCAGAATCTGCCTTCTGCCAAAGGCTTAGTTCCCTTGTGCATCTCAGAGCCTGAGCCTCTCATCCCATTCCATGTGTTTAAAGAAACTCATTTTCAGGTCAATATGGCCTATTTGAAGAATCCAGCAACTTTATCTCTGGTTTATCTGAGTAAAGAGTGATCTGTTCCAATGCTGGAGGGAGAAATGATTTGCCTCAACTTGGTTAGAGAAGGTCTCCAACTTGGCATATACTGAAGCAGGTTTAAAGAGTAATTTCAATAATTCACAATTTTCTTGGTATTTTTGTCCTGACCTTAAGATCTAACCCTCATGTAGAGGGACCTCTTCATTTTATTTCTAAACGTGCTGAGCTGGTATAGCCTTTTTGCAGGTGATGGTAGCCCAAAGACAACTTATAAATGAGAAGGAGCTATGAGAAGCCACCAACACTTCAGATGCAAAGCAATACGCAGACAAAGGCAGGGATCAAGAGAGAAAGACTGCAAGAGAAAGAAAATACAAACTAGGTGAGTGGAAGGAAACATAAAAATTAGAACTAAATGTAAAAACGGGGACATGAAATGAATTATGTAGTCTTTCTGATAGCCTTGACCCATGTAGCAAACAGATGGTTTAAAATATACATTTTATTTGCATCCATGGCTGTCCTTTAATGTCTTAACTTGCAGTACTCAAGTTGATCTGATGCTTGAAATATCAGTCTCTCAACAAGCTTACTGTACTATCAAAATTTATATAATTATTGAAAAGATTCAAAAGTTCTCCCAAGGTGAATCCCTTTTTGACTAATATGATCTATTAGGTTTTACTTTATTTTGGCTTTTCTTAATGAAGTTAAATTGAAACTAATACTTTCACTTTAAGTAGGAAGAGGTGGAATTTTATGCTGAATTGAATACCACTTAAAGAGAGGCAGAGATCAAATAATTTTATAGTTTTTCATCCTGAGGACATTATTTACCCTACACTGACCCATCTAAGTAGAAGCAACTGATGACACAATGTTTGATGGAATTCATTAATGCATCAGTATTGCTTCCAAATGGACTTTTTTCTGGATAATAAATGTTCATTTTAAAGGCTGATACAACTTCCTGATCATTAACCAAATGCTAACTGAGAAGTTAGTTTGTAGCCAGGAATAGAAGAGATGGAGATTAGAAATGCTAAGAAAAATAAATGACAAATTTCATTTATTACAGTTTGGTGAAAACAAAATTACGATAGAAGCAGGGGGAAATAGAAGATTGTTATCTGTTGCCAGACTTTGCCTTTTCTGCCATATGAATTCTATAGGACTTCAGAAATGGGAGTTCTATATGTAGATTCTGAGAGTCCGAATCAACTTCATGAAGAAGGTAGAATTTTAATTGGGCCTTAAAAAATGAATCAAATGTGAACATGCTGAGAATTGAAAGGAGAGTCTTCCCTGACAGGACAGAATCTCAACAAGAAATCAGAAAATGGAATAGCTATAGAATGTGATTTGAGAGAGTGGGACAGGGGCAGAGCAGCATGGGTTGGTGGGGTTCAAATTTGGAGGCACCAAATACTACTCTGAGAAGTTTTGTGGCAGTACAGCAACCTGCTGTGGCTACAAATTTTTTTCATATCCAAGTAAAATAATGTGATTCCATCTCGGATGTGAGAAAGTCTGTGTCCTTCTCAGATTCCTGAAGAGTCCTAAGATGGGGGCAACTGATATTCTACTGCACCTCGCAAATATCCGGCATTCTGTACTTCTGTCTCACTTCCAAACCTCCTTGCACATCTTTCCTTTGGCTATTTGTCTACTGACTTCTGCATATCCTGAACCCGCTAGGTCCTCCATTGCCCCATGTATAGATATAGCTCTACCTTCACTCCCCAAAACACTAATTCAAGGTGGTATAGAATATATTTTAATGAAAGATTAAGGGAACTTTACAGAGGTACTTGGAGATATTATGGTAGAATAGGGAACAAACTAAGATTGATATTATATAGGATTGCTAAAAATTTTTCAGCCATCTCTACTCCAAGAAATTACTCCAAACCCTCTTTCTGCTTGGAGTCCAGATGGCCACAATTTCCTGATGTCTCTATGTGTCTGTAGTCTGCATTTGAGTCTGTTAATGTAAAATGTATGTGTCAGTCTTTCCATTTTCTCTTAGTTCTAGAATATACCATTATTCTCCACTCTTAAAAACAGCAGAGTACAAAGACAAAACTCTTGACATTTGATAATGCAGAGTAATCTTGTTTTTCTGTCTCCACTCCCACCCTAGCCTAGTCCTGAGGACATGTTTTGCATAACCTAAAAATCCTATCAATAAATTTCCTAAATAAAAGAGCATCTACTCCAGTGCCAAATTCTGCTACAACTCTATAATGCAAAAAACAGCTGCAGCCATCTCTGTTTTTAGTGACATTTTTTTTCCTGCCTGTTACATACTATGTAGGCTTGATTAGCTAAGCAAATCACTTAAATTCAGGGGCAAGGAAGAGGTCCAATATACAAAATGCTTTAGGAAGACAGAGACCAGCTGAAGTAGGCTCTGGACAATGCTTGGTTACTATGTGGAGAAAAACAGAGAACTTTCCTTTTTCTTTCTTCTTCTTCTTCTTTTTTTTTTTGTCTTTTCACCATATTCAACAAAATAGACTCCAGCAAATAAAAAGAAAAAAAAAGGAAAAAAATCATTAAATGTAAATAAGGCAATAACACTCAAACTAGGTAGTGAGAAAAACTGGCTATACAGATAGCATAGTTCTTTTATTTCCACAAAATATTTTGCCCTTCACTGGTGACCCTTTGCATCTGTTGCATGTGGTGCTGAGCCAGGGACATTATGAGAGTCAATGGGGATAATGTAACAGACTCCAGTTCCCTAATGGGAGAGAAGGCTTCATTTATGCTGTCTTAAGTGTGCATTCTAAAGACTTACAAAACCATTTGGACTTTCTGTAGCTTTTAGATTTCCCTGAAAATCACCAAAACACAATCATAATCTGTGCAATTAGTCTGTATTTTAGGAAGCACAATTACAGCAGTCTTTCTGGAAAAGAAGGTCTGTTTGAGTAAATGGTTTGATTTGTCCTTTTCTGATCTCTAGTAAGAGCCTTAAACTTCAAGTTTGGCCTGAGAGAAGTGGTACTGAGGAAGTTTTCTCTTGATGCAGCTGAAGGATCATGACCTGAATATAAACTCAAGGATACAAACTACTGAACTGTCAGAAGTCATCATACCTAGGCAGGGTTATGGCACCAACAAATCACACTATGCCAAGTCCGTCTGCCCCTCTCCTTGTCACATGGATGAAATCTAGGTAAGATGAGCTTCATTGGCAGCCTTGATCAATGGAACTGGAGCAAAAATACCACAATCTATCAATAGGAGTGGTGTGGGTCCATAGCCGACTTCCAAGGGGGAAGATTCACATGCTGAGTTAATTTTTATGTCAGTGACCAGTTAATAACTATGCCCTTTCCTCCTTCTCAGAGCCCCGACTCACAAAGCCCCCTAGGGACTAACTCTGTGGTCTGGAATGAACTTGGCACAGAAGCTTTGGCCACCTGTTACTTTCAAGGCACAGCCAAGAAGACAAGATGTGGGAAGGGAGTAAATGTCCTCTGCCATAAAAGACCTTTTCCTACATGTAGCCCGTTGCTTTCCTTATCAACACAAGAAGATTAAACCCATCCTGTCCTGACCATTGATAAAGCACAATTATTAACTGCTGCTGTGTATTAACCTGAATAATCACTCTTCTTGGTGCTGGCTAAATGTATCAGCCTCTTGGCTGTGACTAAATAGCTTTTGCTATAGAGAAGCAGCAACCACCTTCCATTCCCACTAAACATCTTGGTCTGCTTCTTGGTGCACACTACCCCATGATGGATGCATGTGTAAATTCAAACTACACGTCGTTTATGAGTTGCATGCTGTTTCTCCAGCTTTTTTATACAGCATCCTCCTGCTTGCAATGAAACAGACATACTGAGTTTTATATGGTTATAAAATCCTACATAAGACAGACTATACAAAAGGCTCTTTATGTAACTTGAGATTTGTTCACAATACCTTTTATTTTCACCACTGCCACTCCTCCTTACCTCCCCTTATGCCCCATTTCCTTCTTTCTTTCTTTGGTCTTGAGACCTCTTATTCAAAACATTCTGGAGAATCCCATTTTTCTTTTTCTATGTCTTGCTTGCTTTATGAGCTCAGTGCCTAAGAAGTGTCCTTTGTAACTATGGAGGCGCACAGGAATGAAGGTTTGTAATGATAACATCTGTCTGTCCTGAACAGATTCTGGAATAATCCTTAGTTGCATACTTAGTACACTGGCCAGTACAAGCCGACACTTGTCCTGAGAGTGGGGATACTTCCTTGTTCTTGATGCAAAGGCAGACATTTGATAATCCAGATTATAAGCTATTCTTGATGATAAACATCTTTGGACAAAATCTAGAAGAACACAGGAGTGCTAATCCACGATCTACTGCAACATTCAATTTAGTTATGTGTGTCTTAATAGAAATAGTATAGCATATAAAACTACTGCCTATATTTGGGGATTTGTTTACAAAATAACATTCTTAGGTTCTGTATTGCCTTGGAGTATGTTTGTTTATGCAATAATCCCAGATAAACATGTGCCACATTACAAGCTATGCTTATTAACATTAGTCAAATATTCCAAAAGGCTTTATTGAGTTTAAGTTAATCCATACTTGGTCATGACCTTGAAATGAAAGCTTGGCTCTAGTGTTATTTTCAAAAGAAAATCCCAATAGCAGCTATCCTTTGCCAGTGCCAGAATGCTTCCCACATGATCAACAAGTTGCACATGGACCCTTATGGACAAGTCAAAAAGTTATAATTTAGAAGGCAGGCTGGGAATGTATTACTGTGGCAAATGTAATTCAAGATATCTGGGCAAAGTAAGGGAGACGTCATCCAAAACTGCACATTCAGGAAAAACAACCTTTAGAAAGAAGCAATGCTTGAGCAGAAACTTGTAAGAAAGGAGAGCTCCATTCATACAAATATCTAGGGAAGAGGACAAGAAGCAGAAGAAACAGCAAACACAAAGGATCTAAACGGGAATATGCATGGAAACAGGAAGGAGGCCAATGTCACTGCAGAAGAGTCTGCTGGGGGGAGGGTGGAATGAAATGAGGTTAGGAAAGTAGCCAAAGGGAAGATTATGGCCTTAAAGACCATTAAAAGAAATTTGAATTTTATTTGCAATGTGGAAAGCACCAAGAATTGAGAGCAGAATGACAAGAAATTACCAAAATAACACAATAAATACGTGCTACATTTAATTACAATTTAATAAGTAAGAGCTACTCAAAAAGTAGGAACCCAGGAGAGAAATTACTAACAGAAGGTGAAATTGTTTTTTTTTTTTTGTTTTTTATCTTGAATATTGGCTGTGGAAGGGGAAAAGATATTTCAGACTGAGCCATCACACTTACAGAGACAATGGTATGTATAAAAGCAGAGGAGAGAAAAATATCATGATATATTGAGATGACCCTTGAAAGAGTTGATCTGATTGGAGTGTGGGAGGAAGTGGCATGAGAAGAGGTTCAAGTCAGATCTTCAAGGCTGCTGAATGTCACCCTGAGCAACTGGATCTTCAATCCAAAATTTGGACTTCAGTGGCTAGGGAACCACTGAAATATTTTAAGCAAGGAAGTGATGCAACATGTTGGCAGTTTTATTTTAGAACAGTAAATCTGTCAGTAGTATGAAGAACTAATTGAAGTACAGGAGAGTGTGTAGGGTCAGGACTACCAGCTGGGTTACTTAAAATAATCTATATCAGTAAGAAAAGATGAACTAGGTCAGTGACAGTGAGGAGAAATACATTGGAGAGTTCCTTAGAAGGTATGGCTTTACAAATATTTAGATGTGAGTGGCAAAACTGAAGGCTCTCAAGGATGAGTTCTTAACTTGTGATTTGAGGAATTCAGCCAATGGTAATAACATTACCCAAGATAGGATGGAGGATACGGTTTGAGACAAATATATTTTTCAGATTTAATAAAAATGCAGTCTATGAAACAGAGGAACTGTCTGATGGAATAAAGACTGAGAGAAGGTAAGAGGATACAGATATAAGAGCACAGGTGTAATTATGAGTTTTGGTAAAGGATGAAGGACAAATTATAAATAAGTAAAGGAGTTAGCACTTGATAAGAACATGGATAAATTAGGAGACGGAGGGAAAAAAGTTAAGGGAGTTCACTCAGTATTACATGTATCTATCTATATGTCTATCCATCTATGAATATTTATCTATCACATAAATCTATCTAGTCTATCTCATATATATATATGTATATATATACATATATATATATATATATATTTTTTTTTTTTTTTTTTTTTTTGCTTGGTGAAATATGTTTATTACACTTGAAATCCATTGACTTCCATGGAATGACTTAAAGGTCACCTTGGAAAGTGCCAGCACAAATGGCCACAACTGTGAGGAGAAGCTGATAGCCAGTCAAGACCATGGAGGGGGGCTACTCCCCAGATCTGCATGTGGGGCTTCTGCAAGCAAGAATTCCTTGGGCTGAGAGAAGAGTCCCAGTCAATATGTAGCTGCAATACACAGAATGCTGTTCAGAGAACTCTCCTCTCTCCACAGGAAAGCACTGGCCTCCATTATGCCCTTTGGGGTGTAAGTGTAGGCAGACGTGGGTCAGGGGGTGCAGATATATCCGTTGGGTCCAGATACCACATGTTTCACTGTTAGCTTCTTGACCAAGGAGGGATACAGGATTCTCCCACTCTAGGAGGCAGGGGAAAGTCTACCTCCAGCAGGGTATCCTTGCTTCTGCAGCTATTTACAATGATATCCCACTGGGGATTGCTTTCAAATTCTGGTGACACTGACACCTCAAATTTGTCCAGGAGTAATTCTGCTGTAGTATTTGCAGAGTTCATCAGCTCCACTTCAAAGAACACCAACTTGAATGGCAGACTCACAGAGGCCACTTCCCCATTGTGGAACCTGGTAGCCAAAGATGAACAAATCATCTTTAGCTCCCTTGCCTGGATCTCCAGCATCTGTGTACCTCTCCTGTGCCCTCTGATCTGGGACTGCAACACCATTGAGATACCTCCTGGTGGCAGAATAGCTTTCTCCAAGGGCCTGTCCTTATGCTTGCCCACCTGGGTTAGTGTTTCCTTAAGTGAAGAGTAGTAGGACAGCATTAGCCTGTAGTCTGAATCTCTTGTGATTGTGTGCCGGCCCTTCACAGCAAGGGTTTCCTTCTCATAGATGACTTCATTTTTTTATTAACATAATCACCTTCAAACCTCATAGAGGTACCACAGCTGGTGATGCTAAATCATAAGAAGGCATGGTTTCTGCTTGATTTTTGTGGTTTGTAAGCATGGCCCTTTGGCGTGGCCTTGCTCAGGTCAATGGAAGTGTCAGAGACCATCATGGCAGAGACAGATACAGTGCCATTGGGGAAACACACAAGGAAGTCCAAAAGGCTTCATCGAAGATATGTAAATTGGACCAGGCTTAAAAGGATGAATAAGCTTTACATAGATCAAGAATTGTAGAAAATGAGGCTGAATTTCAAGCTTGGGTGACTAAAGAATGCAATTATTATTTGAAGTTGAGGAAGCAATTTGTGCACCACCTTGGAGAGGAAGTAATGATTAATTTCATTTCAGACATGTTGAGTTTAAGGTGATGGTAAGAAACCAAAGTGCACATGTCTACTCTAAAATTGAGGATACACTGTGGGAGCATAAAAGGGTGTTCTGAGCAAAAGGGATGAATTTTCCAAGAGGTAATGATTGAAGCTATAAATTTGTATGTGTTTTTAGTAGGAAAAAAGAAAACAAAAATGGTTATGTGGGGGTTCTTGTCAAAAGTCAGCCATGCAGATGTCCTAGCAATCAAACACAAGGGTATAAGCCTCATACAGGGCATGAGCTTTGGCATTTACCACCAAAATTTAGCTTTTCCCAAGCCAGAATCACCGAGTCAAGGATTGACTTGTAGAGAAAAGAACTCTCCTCTATACAGCTATTTGTACTCACTAAGGTACAGATCACCACTCCCTGCACTGAATCTGCAAGGCAGCTGAGTTCCCAGAGTGATATCAAAGCATGAATGAGGTTCTAGATTTAAGCTGGTGAGACCAGGCCTACGTAGACTACACTAGTTGGTGGTCCGAACCCATCTTAAATCCAAGGCCGAGGAAGAAACTGAGGAAGATTTAGTTCATGTGTCTTGTTCACAAACTCAATCCACCCCCCAACACATGACCTTAAATTGGCTCTGAACTGGTTAATTACTTAAGAAAGAGAAACATTCCCTATGAGGCAGGTGTCTTACTCTTAAGTAATGCCATAGCTAAAATTATTGTTCTTCCCAGTTTAGGTGAATATCACAAGAAAGAGCCATGCAAGACAATGAAAAACAGAAAATGGATATTGAGAGATTATGGAATAAGCTGAATGGGAAAGGAAGAGAGTTCAAAAGAGCTCCAGAGACTAAGGCCAAAATATTGCAAATTGCTGAATTTTCAAGAAGACAGCAATATTGAAAAATGACATTCTTTAGAGGAAGGTACATTATGCAAACATGGATGCCCACCCCCCACACCCACACACTGCTGATAGTGTAAATTGGCAGCACTAAAACTAATCTTTTGCTTAGAGATTTCTCCCATCAGAGTTAGGTTTACAGATTATGGATTGCAACATCCAAATGATGTCCCAAGTTTTCTCCATCAACCACTTTTTTTGCCCTGATGTCACCAAGTCTCAGTCTCTGGCAAAACAAGTTTGCTTGGGATAACCACCCTTGAGGAAGGTGATTGGCTCATTTCCTAATATGATGACGGCAGAGCCAGTGCTGTTGAAATCAAAAGAGCTTTGGTTGCAATTGAGGAACAGCCTCATGAGGGTGGGTGAGAGCAGAGCAGTCCTGGCAGAAGCTAAGTTCTCCCATGCAGCACACAGACACATCTTTGGTTGACCAAAGGCTTAAGGATCCACAAGTGAAGAAAAAGGCTGGAAGATTTTAGGGAAGAGCCATCTCTTCTATTCTTGCAATGCTGCTTTCCATGAAAGGAGATGTAGTCAGCAGAATGATGTCCCTCCAAAGATGTCAACATCCTAATCCCTTGAACCTGTGAATATGTTACCTTCCATGGCATAAGAGGCTTTTCAGAGGTGATTAAGTTAAGGGTCTTGTGGGAAGAGCATCCTGGACTATTCAGGTGTTTCCAATGTTATTAAAAAGTTCCTTGTAAGTGAAGGAGGGAAGCTGGAGGATCAATGTCAGCATCAGAGAAGGAGATGTGGGGATGGAAGCAGAGGTTAGACAGATGCAATTTCTGGCTGGGAGCCATGTGCCATGGAATATGGGCAGCTTCTCGAAGCTAGAAAAGGCAAGGAGATGGATTTCCCTCCAGGGTATCCAAAAAGAACACAGCCCTGCTGACACCTTGATTTTAGCCCCACAATACTCATTTTGGACTTCTGAGCTCCAGAACTGTAGGATAAGTTTGTATTATTTAAGCCACTAAGTTTATGGTAATTTGTTACAATAGCAATAGGAAACTAATACAGGAGATTTTTCCTAACTGCTCATGGCCTCTCTTAACTTCTCCCATGCTCCATAAGAGAAGGAATGCCTAGCTTGATTTATACATTTAGGAAATAAAAAGAGAAATTACTTGTGCTAGCTCTTCCATTTTCTTCAGAGTGGGTCTGTACAAGATCCTCTTAGTCTTTCATGCCATATGTCTTCTCTGGGCATGTGAGTGGCCTGCCTGGTCCAGGGTGGCCAACAGTTCTGTGGGTGAGTCTCCAATTTCTGGATTTCAGTGAGCAGGGCCATTTAGCTCTAACCCATAGCATTTATCAATAATTAAGATAGTACTTTGATGTTGACTTGCCTTTTTTTCTGATTTTTCATTTTTAAAAATCTGGATGGAGAAAGCGCTGTGATTTGTTGGTTCCTTGAGATGACCCCTAAAAATACAAAGAAGGAGGTGGGAAACATTTCAATATTGTGGAGAAATCAAGATTGAGAAGGAAGACAAAGGGAAGACTGTTGGATTTGCTAATGAGAAGGTTACCATAATATAGTAAAAATAGATCTTCTTCAGCCCAAAATATAGTATCATGCTGAATTAAGATATACTGGAAGGCTTTATATTAAATGTAGGCATAAGACTTGGAGGACCCCTTACATTGCTATTTCATCATATTTTTCTAAAGTTTCAGCCAACTATATTAGACAGGAAAAACAGAGGTATAGAAATTTCAAATGGTGATGTAAATCTATTGCCCTTTACAAATGTGATTGTGTACTTAAAAATCCAAGAAAATAAATTTTTACAAAATATTAAAAACAATTATGGTACAGTTAGAAGACTCTCCAAGATTTTATATGTTTTCAGCCATATCTGGTGTAATATATTTTGTCTCATTTTTTCACCATTATACTATTTGTTTTTCTTTCCTAATTACATTGTGTAGGGGCTCGGTATAATGTTGAAGAATAATGACCAAAAAGGCACTTTTGTCTTATTCCTTATTTTGATAGCCATTAAGAGATATCCTTTATCAGGTGAATGAAGTTTAGTTCTAAACAACTGTGTTTTATAAGTTGTATACACTTCTGAATGTGATTTACTAACAATGTATTTAAGATTCTTGAAACTATATTTTTAAGTATGATATATATTATATATTATATTGTATTGTATTATTATATCATATATTTTTTTCCATTTACTGTCCTTGTCTTTAAAAAGAATGGCTTTGCCCTCATGCCTAGTCTTTGAAATTTTTCAAGTAGAATAAAGATTATCTTTTACTTACATTTCTAGTCAAATTGGCCTAACATCTTAAGCTGGTGATTTAGGTACATAACATTTTTTTTGTATTACTAATTGATTTCGTTGATTCATCTTCTATATTTTTAACTGCTCATCCACATTTTCATCTCTTTATCTCTCAGAGTTGGATTTTGAGTGGGTTCTTCATTATTTTCTTTCATTTGGTTAAATCTCTCTTCAGTAATGTCGAACTAGAATGGATGCAGTATGTTGAGATTTTTTTTTTTAATTTCAATGGCAATATTTCATTTTAGTTTCTTTTTGTTATGCCAATACACAGTTCATTTGTGATAGTGTTATTGCATTATTTTTCCTTGGAAATATTTTTCTTCTTTTATTTTTTAAGGATCTTAACCATTCTTCTTGTTAAGACATTGTCAGATTTTTTTTTTTTTTCATTTTTGGGTTATTTTAATTCCCAACACTTTTCTTAGCTTTAAACAAAATTCCTCAAGAACTTTAGAATTTTAATTTCCAACTTACCTTATGTGGAACTCATATTATTACCATTATATCTCCACTTAGTTTTTATTTTTAGCAATTGCACAGGTGCATTTACTGGTGTTCCTGGAGCCCCAGTCAAAAGTCAGGTGTCATATCAGTTTTTCTGAGATCCTATCCTGTGGTGATTGGAAATATCACAGATCCTGAGTACTCTGCTGTCTGCTTATGTTTCAGATATGGTGCCTATGTACATGGTAGCTCAAGACCAGCAGTCCCACTAATTTTTCAGTTTTAATTATTGAACAGGGAATCCAAACACATGCCCACCAGTTTCAAGCAATGGGGCTGGGACTAGAATCCAACACAAACAGAAGTTGAATTTCTTGCCATTTCAGCTTTCTCCCACACCCTGAGACCAGCATATCCGAAGCCTTAGTCCTTCTTTATCAATCCATGTCTCTGCTGAAAGGATATTTGATCCTTGACTACAGCAGTGCATCGTCATAATTTATAAACATGTTATAAGTCATTAAATGTCTTTAGTGGTGAAATATCTAAGAAATGAAAACATATCATTTAATTTTTACTTCAAATAATTTTTTAAAAAGAGAAATGCTTAATTTTTGTTGTCAATTGAATTGAATTATTTTCCTTATTATTTTTTGCCTTTATTGTCTTACATGTCACACCAAACTTAGGGTATTTTTTAAAATAGAAAAAGTACTTTTGTGGTTGTATACTTTATATTTATTTCTTTTTTCCTTTTGGTTTTTATTTTGATATGTGTGAATTAGGAATCAGCTTTGGTACAAATAATCAGACAGCTGTTTCAGTACCATTTATTGTCATTTTCACTTTTATCATATACTAAATTTTCTGTTTCTTAAGTTTCTGGATTTAAGAATACATTGCTTACTCCTGCAATAAGAAATGCTTAATTAGTTCAACTTTTGCATCTATTTCTACATCTAGTGAAATAAGTACTCTTTTATTAGTCTTTCTTTTCAAATTATTTTTGACTAGTCATGGATTTTTTTCTTTTCAGATAAAATTTATACATATTTTTTTAAGAAAAATCATTGTCCTGGGAGTTTGATTGCCATTAAACATATATGCAAATTCAGGATATGTTTCTTCAGGTAGTCATCTTTAGATCCTTCAATAATTTTATGTAATTTTCCTCTTTTGGGTAACATATATCTATTATTATATTTATTTCTTGGGCCTTTATTTTTTAGCACTATTTACATAGGACATTTTGTCTTCAAAATATTTTTACCTGGTTAATAATGATATAGGAAGGATCTTGTTATTTCTAAAATTTATAACTGCTCACATTCTAAATTCTCTTATTAATTCAAATATTTTTCAGTTATTTCCTTTTAGAGAGGTGTACAAATGATTATATTTTGCTTAAATGCTCAGTATTTATAACAAATTTTATGTTTGAGCCTAATTATTTTGGAAGCCACTTCTTGAAAAATGTTTAATATCAAGGGATGAGGCATGGATCATAACATTTCTCTATATTCACTTTTATGGGACAACTTCCAGTGATTCACCTTTAAATATAATGTTCATTATTAAAGAAATAATATTTATATATTTCTTAGTATCTCTACATTTCACGTGATATAGTAGGCTTGATATTTTTAAATCAGAAATGAAATATTTTGA
Organism: Choloepus didactylus; assembly: GCF_015220235.1. Taxonomy (NCBI): domain Eukaryota; kingdom Metazoa; phylum Chordata; class Mammalia; order Pilosa; family Megalonychidae; genus Choloepus; species Choloepus didactylus. Next base: position 24,141,938 of record NC_051309.1, read on the forward strand.
ATTTCACCAGGGAATGTTTTCATATATAGGAATTTCATGAGCAGGAAATCTTTAATCAGGGATTAAATGCCACTCAGCCAGCATTATTCTAAACAAGTCATTCTTTACTCTAAACCTTGAATTTTTCATCTGAAAACTGTAGGTGATAATGCCCCTATTACAATTTATTTCTAAAGAATCACATGGGATAATACCTGTGAAAAAATTTCTTGGCACAATCCTGGGCAAAAAACTGCTAAACAAATGTTAGCTCTTATTATTTACCAAGATTATACCATTGTTTTCCTCCTCTGAATTGTTAATTTTACTAATATTAAAGCAGCATCTTACTCATAGTAAGCACTCACTAAATACTAGTATTATCATTAAGAATAATAATCCCTGCACGTCTAGCCAAGAAAATAAACTATAAGCAAATTACTTCTTTGTATTCCAAATATATGGTGATTTTTAATTATATTTTTGTCATTGATTTTAAGCTTGATTTCACTTTGATCAGGGAATATTTCTCTATGTTCCTAATCCTTTGACATTTGTTTATACATGCCATCTGACCCAGTATACAGTAAATTTTGGTGACTGCTCTGTGTGCAACTGAAAATCAAGTATATTCGTAGTTCTTGATTGCATTGCTCATTTCTCAATTAGGCAAAGAATATCTCCAAATATTTAGTGATATGTTTTGTCTATTAATGCTAAGTTAATAAGAGAAGTGTTCTAAAATCCCCACTATGGTTGTCTTTTGGTACTATGAATTCTTCATTAATTTTTTAAAGCAGGTTAACAGGGCACACAATTTTAGTATTATTACATGTTTCCAGTTAATTGACCACTTTATCAATTACATTTACCATTATATCTTTAGAATATATGTTTTTACTTTAAAGTATTCTTGACTGATATATATAGCTAAACTGTCTTTTATATAATATTTACATGATATATCTTTTTCTAATTTTTGCTTTCAACAATTCATAATTCTTGTATTTAAGGTGTATCACTTTAATCTGCCCAGGATTGGGTTTTGTTTTTCTATTCAGTCTCAAAATTCTTACATTTGCTTCAGTATTAGTCTACTTATACAGAATGAAGGAATGATTGATATACTTGGTTTTTATCTACCACCTGACTACTCATTTTCTGTTAATACCATCTATCTTATGTTGAGTCTCTCTTCCTTTCTCTCTTTCTTTGTCTCTTGCTTTCCTTCTCTCTCTCTGTCTCCCTCACACTAATTCTCTCATCTTTTTTTGTGAGGAATATTTTATTATTCTGTTTTTCAATTAGTTGGTTAGATACATGTTATTTCATTATTACTTTAATGGTTTCCCTTGAGATCATGAGATAAAGGCTTGTCTCATTACAGTCTAATATAAACTAGGACTGTTACCACTTCCCAGAAAATATAAATGCTATAAAACATTTAATTCAATTTTCCTTTCCTGATTTACATGCTAATGTTGTCATAAATTTTAATTCTAAAGATATTTTAAACTAAAAATGTTTTCTGTTGTATTATTCAATATTCATTTGTATTTATCAATATTTCTAGACATTTTATTGACTTCTATTCATACTTGCATCTTTATTCCTCTATCTGGAATAATTTACTTTGCATGAACAACGTTTAGTATTTCCTCTACTGTGGTGATAATCATGATAAATTCTCTTATTTTAGTTTGTCTGAAAAAAATCCTTATTTTGATTTGTTTGTTTTTTCTGATATATTGCTTTCTGGATATTGAATTTTAGGTTTTCAGTTATTTTCTCTCATCCATTTGATAATACTGGCTTCTGTTTTGTCTGTTGATAATTTAGCAGTTTGCCTTATTGTTACTCAAGTGACTGTAATGTGTGTTTTATTTCTGGCTTTTTTTAAGATTCTTCTTTTGGTTTTCATTGATTTTACTGTGACATACCTGGGTGTGCTTTTCTTTGTATTCATTCTTTCGAGGTTTGTAGTGCTTGTCTCATCTGTGGGTTGATATCTTTCAACAGTTTTAGAATATTCTCAGCCATTATGCCTTCAAATATTGCTTCTACTTAATTTCCTAATTCTTTTTCTATGATTTCAATTGCATATATTTTATAATGTTCCACTGTATCACACTTGTCTTTTCTCTATTTTCCATCCATTTGCCTCTTCATGATTCAATCTTTAATTTTCTTCTGACTTTTCTTTCACTTCACTAATTTCCTTTTCAGTTCTTTTTAATCTTCTGAAAATATCCACTGAATTCTTAATTTTAATTATTCTAATGTTCAGTTTTGTAATTTATTATTATTATTCATATTTTTCTGTTTCCTGACAAAGTTCTCCACCTTGTCATATTGAACCTAGTGATCATATGTATTTTAGGTCTATGTCTAATAACTTCAATGTCTGCATCTCCAGTGGATCTATTTCTTTTGTCTATTTTATTCTCTTGATTTTTTTCAGCTAACTCTTGTCTTGCTATATTCCAAGTTACTTTTGATTAAATATCAGATATTGCATATAAAAATTGTAGTAAACATTAGATTTTTAATGATATTTCATTTCTCCTCTCAGGACTTCATTTTCCTTCTGCCTAGCAGCTATATTAAGGGTGAATCATGTTATCTCAATCAGTAATTGAAATGTTTGGAAACCTGGCATCACTTTATTGCCAGGATTTAGGCAGTCTTCTCAGCCCTTTAGCCATCATTGTATCTTTTATAATTGGCAATTAATCATGGAGAAAAAATTCTTCAAATGCCTGCTTCACCTCTCTGAGATTCCCTGTTCTTCAGGATGTTGGCCTTTCAAATTTCACTGCCTTGATAAGCCTTGATAAGCTCATGTTTGAAGTCAATTTTTTACACATTGTCTGGATTTTCTGGTCTTTATCATCAGTAGATTTGTTTCAGAACATGGTTCCTTCATTTGTGAAAGGAATATCATGTAGACATCTCTGTGAAGTCTCACTTTTATCTTCAAATACATACACTTTTGTTGGATTTGCAATAATATCTACACTGGTTTTAATATAAATAAAATGTTTTAAATTACTTTTCACATAGCAATTCCAGTGGCTGGGAAGCTGCTTCTGTTTTATCCTGTAGCATCTCACATTCACTAATATAACAAAACTTACCTCCAAGAACCAGAATATCCCCACTTTAGAAATCAGCAAGGAACTAAAGTGGGCAATGAGAACTTTTACTTCAAGGTGTTGAAAACTAGACTTTTCAATTCAGGAGCTGAGTATCATGGAAATGGTAGTGGATTACACCTTTTTTTTTTTTTTACTTTGTAAATAATATCACTTTTATACTTCTTTCCCTTGAAGACAGTGACTAAGCTGTCTACATCTACTTAATTCTACTTCTCTGCACTGACCTGGTGAGTAGAGAATATTCTGGATTCACAGAACCCTGAAGAGAGAAACAGAATATAAATGGAAAATTATGTTAAAGAAAACCATATGCTATGATAAGTGATGTTAAGAGAGTTGTAGACTCTCTGTGAGACATCATCTGCTTTATTTGACATAATTAATTGAATTAATTCAGCTCTACATGTTGTCACATGAATAACTATGCCATTTATTCCATGCTTTGAACTGCTCTTTGAATATGAAAGGGGAAATTGGCCTCAGCCAATGATTTAGAACAGTGTTTTCCAAAGTATAGGACATGCAGTTCAAGGATATGACATTAAATAATATTAAATCACAGAATGAAAAAGTTATTTCCTTTCAACACTGATCATCTCAAGAGAAAATCTTGGTGTGAATTTTGTCAGTTTTAAAGCATCTTTTCACTTGCTAATCTCTGCTCTTTACAAAGAGAGAGAAGACTTCCAGCTCTGAGCATTTGGCAAGCAAAAGTAGCTACCTATAATTTAACAACATTGCTCTTGTTCGTTGTTTTGTTTTTATTGAATTTGTTTGTAGTGTTGCATTCTGTTTATCACAAATAGTACAGGTTTTCTTTTCATGGCAGTGACTTTTTTTTTTCTTTTAAAGATAGCATGTCAGTTTAAAAGTGCATCAATATAAACATTAAAGATTAGGTTGAACCATATGATGTTTTCAGTATTCACTGATTTAATGGACAAATGGCAGTATTATGTAGTTCAACCTAATTTTAATACTATAGGTGGTATGTGATAAGAAGAAATTTGTGATGATGTTATGAGACTATCTAAATTCTGGGAATCCTGAGTTATAATGGTACCATTGACAGGAGAGCATATGATTAAGAGTTGATAAGAAGTACCTTTCCTTCTGGCCTCTTTTATGTTCAAATCATATTCTTTAACAAGGAAAGTGATGTTCATTTTTATTCTAGCCTTGGAGCTAGGAGTGACCCATATACTGACATTCTCTAATCTATCATTTTAATTCAGTAGCTATTGAAAAGAACCAGCAAAATTAGAGGCTGACTCTGTGCCATGGGCCATGAGCCCAAACATGACTTCAACAACTAATTGGCTGGCATTTCCAAAACTTTAAGATTATTGATAGAAAGATACAATACAAAAGGCCACAATATTCTAATTAAAACCACAATGTGAACCGAGCAAAGACCAGAGAAATAAAAATTTGTTAGCAAGGTTGATCCCCATCAATTACCAAGCTTACACAGACAAAAGCCCTATTTCTATTATTATTCAGCTGTTTAGTCTTATTGCTAGATAAGTTATATCAAGAATTTGTAGAATGAAATTCTTCACAACTAAAGGGTCTGGTATAGAATACAAATAAAAAAAAAAAACCTGAGCATTATTAATATATAATCTCAGAAACTGAAGTTTCAGTGCTAAAAATCAGGAAGTGATGAGATGAAAAATCAAATTATAAATGAATTCTGAAAATGTGAAAAAAATAAAATGGAAGAGAACTTGATGGGAAGCTAAGAAGGAGATAAAATAACTTCTCTATCAATAGACCATCTTTTTTTTTGGCCAGCCCTTTCATTTGTGGCTGCAAAAATTGATGCAGTGTTACATATACATTTTAGATGCAAACTGAAGGAAGAAAATAAATAACTGAGGGCACAATTTCCAAACCAAGAGAAAGAGAAAATGGAACATCATAAAACTATACAAGCAAAGAGGAAAACCAATAAAATTCAATGCAGCACATCTTCCCACTCACTTCTGAGCACACAAAATCTGCCCATTTGGAATGCACCAGGTATATAGTATGTGTTATAAATCTTTCAAGTCTTCAGAAATATCATTTATTATTAGAAGCACTTTAAAATACAAGTTGGCTTCACTAATTGTGGTTTTTGCTTTATTCCGAACGTTGGTATTGAGAAGCACCCTAGGAACTTTGCGTCCGTGTTAGAGTTAACAGTAATATGCTTAAGAAGGGGAGAGGAAGTCACTTAAGATGGTGTCCTTGACATAAATTGCTAGCTCTCACTCCCACTAACCTGAGTAGGAAACCTGACTCAGCATCTTTCAGTCCTTCTGCAGCTGGAGCAATCCCATTTTCGTACCAGGACAATACAATGCTACAACCCTGCTCTATCCCTGGTGATTGAATGTGTTCATGATTTCAAAATAACCAAGAACAGAAAGGTAATTCTCAGGATTGGCTTACAAATAAAATCATTTGGGAAACTTTTTATTGATATAAATTCCACCTCATCCTCAGCACAAATAAATGATGTTCCCTTAAAGTTTCAGGAATCTCCATTTTTGAAAATAGAGTATTCTGATTTGGGCAGACACAGAATCATATTTCTGAGTCATTATGAAAAAGTACTCCTTTCGTTTCTTTATATTTTTCATGGGAAAAATTTAATACCACCCTGCTATACCTTTGAAAAAGTAAATCCCTATAAAAGTTTTCCCCATTCCCCCAAAAAGGTTTGGGAATACCTTTGCTTAATTAATCTTGCCTCCTCCAAATATGTTCTTCAAGTGTCTCACCTACTTCTCTTTAATCTCTTCCCAAATCCCAGTGTCTTATGTTTATTAAATTCCAATGTAAATCTGCACTATATAAAAGAATTAGTAGTAGTGAAGACTGGCTAGACTTTGCCAGGCATCACATTTCTCTGAGCCTCAATTTATGTCCAGAAAGCTAGAAATGTGTTTATAATTCGCAGCTTAATGGGCTAAGAAAAACCCTGTTTGAAAATCTGTAACCATTGAACATTATGTAAAAAGACACTTCAATATTCCAAATTCCCCAAGTGACTCATTATAAGTGTTTCCCCATGTTACTTAGAGGTATCACAGAGAATTCTAATAATATCCCCATGTTTGGATCGACATTCTTATCGAGTCCACTACTTGCTTCCAGCTAGCTGGGATGTTGTCTAGGAAAGATGATGGAGTGGGCTGCATGGCCTAAAGGGTGCTAAATTTCCTCCACACTTAAAATCTTGATCAAATCCATAGTTTCCATGATTCCTTCCCACTCTATCCTACCTTGCGGGTATCTCACAATGAGTTCAGGATAGTAAGCCATATTGTTGCTGCACATCACGTTACTTGAGTTTCTTGGCTAGGTAGAATGTAGCATGGACAAGCCTTGTAGCCTGGACTCATCTTTGCCTCTAGGAAGCTATGTGACAATATAGGCCACTTAAACTCTGCTCCTGAGTTTCTTTAACTGTCAATGGAGGGAATTGATCAAGACAAATATCTTTTAAACTGTTATTCAGATGATATATTGAATAGTATAACAAGCACTCTTGACATAGAACATTAGCAAATCCAACTGCAACCTCTTACATATCAAATATCCCTTCCTCCCAAGCAGGATAGTAATATAGATAACCAAAATTTATCTTTAGAGTTGAAAAATATATAGTATTCTTAAATATATATATATATCTATAGCTTAGTTTTATACATTGTTGTCATTTATATAGTTTTATAATCTATATATTAATATATGATTTTTTTGTGTGTGCAGTACAATTGTTGTATAAATAAACCAAAATGTATATATTCATTCTCCTGGTGATAAATATTTAGAATGTGTCCAGATACTGCTATTAAAATTCTTATGCACCTCTCCTGGTGCTCATGTTCATGTGTCTTTTAAGACTATAGATTACAGAGAAATATTTCAGTATGTTAGCACACACTCATCTTCAACTTTACCAGGTAATTCCAAATCAATGCATAATTCAACTAGCAGTCTATACAAATCTCTATTGTTCTAAATCTCATCAATACTTTGTTATTGCCAGATTTTTAATTTGCATTAGTTTGGTGAATTAAAATTTTATCTCAGTTGCACTGAAAGTACAAGTTAGGATATAATTGCAAAAAGAAGACTCAAAAAAAAACAATGTAGCAATACTCACAAATCTACAGTTCATTGCAGGAAAATAATACAATATAGCAACAGCATTAAAGTAATGATATACATCAAAGCTAAAGTTGTCTTCACAGCAAGAGGTCTGGGGAGTCCAAATATGAGTTATAATTGTCTTTTTTCTGTTAGATGCCCTGCTGGATGCACTTTCTCCCCCAAATAGGAACCACAAATATGTGCATGTCACATCTCAGAAACAAGAATCCCATTATGGAGTTTTGTTCACGTTTATACCTTCTTGATCACATAGGCACATTTGTTGTTGCTTAGCGAATCCCAATGGCAGAATTTTTGCGGGGAGGGAGGAGTCTCACTGAGGCCAGGTACATACAAATCATCACTGTCCTTGTTATTAACACAAAATGGTGACATGCTGTTACAAACCTCCCCCAAATTCCTGGGACCCATGATTACAAATCAATACTATTAATCAATATGTTTCATGTCTTGTCTGGTAGTAAGAATTGTGCTGATACATTTCTTATTTCAGTAAACCAGCTCAGGTAAATTCCAGGCCTCTTTATATCACCATTCTTATAATTTGCATTTTCTTGATGCCTAGAGAGGAACACAATTTTTAATGGCCATTTGAAATTTATCTTCTACATAATTCCTGTTCATGCCTTCTGATCTTTTTTTTCTTCATTTTCTTTTTCTTCTATGCATTAATTTTTGGAGCCTCTTTTGTATTTTGGATACTTATTCTTTATTACAATCTGCTCTCTCATCTGAAAATTCTATTTGATATTTACAGACCGTCTCATTCTATCATTCATTGCTTTAATCTTCCTTTCATATTTTTTGATATCTTAGTCTTTCTGTACTACATTTCAAATATTTTACTCCAATTCATCTTTTAATTTACTTATTCTCTCTTCAACTATATTTAATTAACTGCTTAACTCAGCATTAGTGACTGATACTACATAAAAAATACCCCGAAATTCAGTAGATTAAAACTGCTAATTTATTGTCACCCACAAGTCTATGGGTTGGGACTGGGTTCAATTGGCAGTTGGATGTGGATCAGTTGGGGTGGTCAATTTAAGCTTGGTTGGACAGTGCACCTCTATTGGAGTGGCTGTGTTCCATGTAATTCTCATTCCTGACATATTTTTCTACTGTTGATGGCAAGAGCAAAAAGGGGCCAGTGGAAATACAAAAATCACCTTAAGTCCTGAGCTTTTAAATCATAGTAAATACAAGTATCATGATTAAAAACAAACTTAAGATATGGGGAAATATACTGCAGCCCAAACTATCAAGTCATGTAGCAAATGATATTGATTTATGGAAGGCTAAAGAATGCAAGTAGTAATTCATTCAACCACATTCATCTAGAGTTATACATTTCAGTTCTTTTTTTTCTTATTTCTAGAATTACAAATGGTTATTTTTAAAAATCTGAATAAAAATTTGATTCTTTATTTTATCTCTTTAAATGCATTAAATTATTTAATGTATTTAAATGCATTTGTTGGGGATCGAATCATGTCCCTCATAACATAAATGTTCAAGCCCCAATCACCAGTCTTGTGGGTGTAAACCTATTCATTTATAAATAGAACCTTTGAAGATGTTACTATTAGTTAAGGGGTAGACTCATTTGTGAATAGGGTCTTTGAATATCCTATTTAAATGAGGCCAAATAGGGTGTTCCTGAATGCATACAACTGGAAACCTTATAAGCAAAGGAAATTCAGATGCAGTTGGTCAGTAGAAGCCAGAAGTCAACAGAAATCAGAGAGGAAGGTACAAAGAGAGACAGATCTCCAAGTAATGGAGAATTGCTGGAACACTACAGACTCGTAAAAAAACAAGCCATGCCCCTACCTTAGTGCTGAACATCTAGCTCCAAAACTGTGAGACAGTAAGTTCCTGTGGTTTAAGCCAACCAATATGTAGTATTTATCACAGAAGCCCTGGCAAACTTAGGCTATAATTCCAAGATCAGGAGTTTTTGCTTATCTGAGTCTAGAGTATTTTAGTACTGCTTCATGGTGCCTTGTTTCTTCATGAGTCATCCCCTCCCCATAAGTTACTGTTCCTTTGCATTTTATATATGGGAATTCTATAATGTGTCAGTTAAGAAAGTATTCCTTGAGAGAGGACTTGCATTTGTTTCTGCTAACCCTTGAGGGAATTCTAGTTATGGATTATTTTACATTAATTGATGCAGGGTTTTCAGATTTTGAATTCTAACCCTCAGCTTATGTGAGGGTAATATAAAGTTAAAAACTTTAAGAGAAAATATTTTAAAATTTTATCTCTCCTGAGAGCCAAGTCTGGGATTCAAAATTACTTTATTTTTTTCCCTTTAAATGGCAGGTTTGTTTCTGATTTACCTTCTTACTGAGAGGGGGTCTATTCTGCTTTGCTAATGCTGCCTTTTTGCAAAATACAAGAAATGGATTGGCTTTTATAAAAGGGGGTTTATTTGGTTACACAGTTTCAGTGTTAAGGCCATAAAGTCTCCAAGGTAAGTCATCAACAACTGGGTACCTTCACTGGAGGATGGCCAATGGCATCTGGAACACCTTTGTTAGCTGGGAAGGCACGTGGCTGACGTCTGCTCCAGAGTTCTGATTTCAAAATGGCTTTCTCCCAGGACATTCCTCTCTAGGCTGCAGCTCCTCAAAAATGTTACTCTTAGTTGCTCTTGGGGCTTTTGTCCTCTCTTAGCTTCTCTGGAGCAAAAGTCTGCTTTCAAAGGCCATCTCCAAAATGTCGCTCTGTAAGCTGTAGCTCCTCTCTCAGCTCCTGTGCATTCTTCAAAGTGCCCTTCTTGGCTGTAGCAAGCTCACTCCTTCTGTCTGAGCTTATATAGTGCTCTAGTAAACTAATCAAGGCCCATGCTGAATGGGCAAGTCACACCTCCATGGAAATTACCTAATCAGAGTTATCACCTACAATTGGATGGGTCATATCTCCATGGAAACACTCAAATAATTACAATCTATTCAACACTCATACATCTGCCCACACAAGATTGCATCAAAGATAATGGCACTTTGTGGACATAATACATTCAAACTGGCACAGTGTCCTATCAAGAATCCCAGCTTTAAGAGTTATTGTCGTGACTTTACACATTATAGGGGTCCAACTACCTTTTTTCTATTTTCCACATGGCTGTTATAGAAAAGTTGTAGCTTTCTTAGCTTCTCCAGGACTTTTTCTCTCTAAGCCCCCTTGGCTTTTTCTGTCTTTTATCCTTCTAAAAAGGACTCCTGTAAAAGGGATTAAGACTCATCTTGAATGGGGTGGGTCACATCTCAATTAAAATAACCTAACCAAAAGACCCCACCTACAAGAGATCTGCACCCACAGGAATGGATTAAAAGAACATGGCATTTTCTGGGGTACATAACAGCTCCAAACTACCACATGGGATATAGGATGTATTTGGGGAGAAAGCACAAAAAAATGAGACTTAAAGTTTTACAGAGATCAAGGTATAAAGACCTCACTTGCTAAGATTTGGGGCTTCATTCTTTGGGTAGTAGGCTTCCGTGGTAGAGAGTCAAGCAGAGAAGGACATAATCAAAGTTGTGTTTAAGAAATCTCACTCAAATGATAATGTGGGTTGGGGTAAAGGGTTCTCATGCTGGATAGCAATTTAGGGGCAGACAAAGTGATCCAGGAGACATAAAACCATCTGAGCCCAGGCAGAGACAGTGAGGATGGAGAGAAGGGGACTGATTTGAAACATATTAACAGGCAGAAATGACAGGTGTAGGTGAGTGATATCAATGAAGGATGAGAAAGAAGCAGGAAAAGGGAATTAAGGAAGTGTTCGAAGCTTGCAAGGTATATTTAACTGAGATAAAGGACACAACAGTGAAAGCATTAGAACAGTAATTTGTTAATTCTGTGCAAGAAAAACTCAGACAAGAATAGGACAAGTAACCACAAAGGCCTTGCACTCTAGCTCAGGATCTTTCTGCAGCCCAGAGTTGCTGCTCTCCTTTCTTTCCTTGGAGCTGGCCCAGGGGACTCCACCTACACCCTGCTCTCCAAAGCTGTCAACACCAACTCTTTCCCTTAGGGATGCTCTCCCCTTGAGCTTCCCTGCAGAGAGTAACAGTCTCCCCAGCTTCCTTCTTCCTTCCAATCCCCAAAGACAAGTCTGAAAGACTTTCAAAAAGTAGGGTTTTTTTTTTTTCCACTACTAATCACTACCAAAAAACAAAGAAAAATAAGAATTACAAACATAGGAAATTGCAAAGCTTAAAAATCTTACACATTTCTTTATTCTTACTGAGAGTCTTAACAGAGAGCCCCTGCCCTTCCTCCTCATTTTCTTAAACATTTATGCTTAAGGATAGAGTTCAGCAATCTCCTCAAGCAAGTCTAGTGTCAATCCTTTAAGAAAAGGGCATGCTGACTACTTTCACAGGAAAGCCCTTTTCTTGAAGCAACTGGCCTGAATTTATTCATATCTGATCATTAGTTCAACAAATATTTATTGAACACTTGCTCTCATCCAGGCACTGTGCTAGTCCCTGGAGATACAATAGTGAAAACAGCACAGTTCCTGTCCTCTAGAGCTCATAGGAAAAAATCGAATGCAAATGCATTTACTAAGCAGTGTCCTTTTCTCACGTGAAGAATGTACTCGGGTAAGTACCATGAGGGTGAGAGAATTTTTTTTTAAATATGCTTGTTTACTACTGTGTTCCCATCACCAAGAACAGCACTTGGCACATAGTAGACACACAGTAAATATGTATTGAATCATGAAATGTCCTCTGTCCAACATAGAAATAACTTTGGATATTTCCTCAAAAAAGAATTGATTCCTTTTTTATGACTGAGGTGTTCAGAAATAGCCTAATAAGCATGATAGATATCCATCATATTCATAAAAGTATTATGAAAAAAGAAATTCATTTGTTGGAATTCGTTTTACTTAGTTCCCAACTTCACTCCTTTTCTGTGAGGTATATTAAAAATATCAGGCAGTGAGTGGAGAAGCTCTTATTCTGGCAGCCATAGGCTGTTTTGGTCCATAGTTGTGGCAGATTGAAAGAAATACACATGCATTTGCAGAATTGTTGTGACCATCTTTGGAAAATACAATGTGATTTGATTCTCCTGCCATTGAGAGGTGAATTCTCAGTGCCCTCTCCTTGAATCTGGGTGGGCTTGCGATTTTGACAAAAGTGAAGCTCATGACTTCTAAGACGAGGCCATAAAGGGAAACAGCTTCTACCTGGTTCTTCTGGGACACTCACCTATGGAGCCCTGAGACACAGTAGTTATGACATGACTGTCCTTAAGCCACCATGCTGTGAAGAAGCCCAAAATAGCCATAAGGAGAGGATGGACATGAAATGTTGTATAGAAAGTGAGAGAACATACAGCCCCCAGCCTCTTGATCTTCTGTTCTAGCTCTTGTCACCTTCTGACAGCAATTCCATGAGAGACTGCAGACTCTGCCCAGCTGAGCCCTTCCCCAATTCCCAACAGACAGAAACCTGGAAATATAATAAAATAATTGATGTTTAAGTGATTATGCTTTTTGCTGATTTGTTGCACAGCAATAGATAATTGGAACAACAGTAAACATTGGATCATTTCCATTCAGTACAGGCTGGTATGCAGTATTGTTCAGTTTTCCAGTGTTTATTTTTAATTGTGCTGTTAACAGCACTCAAATACTTTGTTTTTTCTTTTCATTTCTTTCTTCTTTTATTCTTTTCCTTTTTTCTGTTTTCTTTCCTTTTTTTTTTTTTTGTTTTTTTTGTTTTTTTGAAGAATTGACCTGTCCATCATTCTTTTTGGTCTTCTTGGAGGTGTAAATCAAGATGCCATAGAGTGAGTAAGTGATCCAAGTCTCTTCCAAGACTTCAAATATTGGGTAGAGTGAAACAACTGAAAACAAAATGAAAATAAAAAAGAAAAAAGAAAAAAGGGAGCTGATTAATAGTCAGTGCTCTCCAGATCCCTGAAGCTCTTCTGGCTCTTATCCTATTCTAAACACACGTCTGTGAATTTTCCCGTAATCCCCCACAAATTCATTTGCCATAAATTATCCAGAGTAGGCTTGATGCAAACTGCTTAGGCAGTCCTAATAGAATTTTGAATTTTTATATCAAGATTAATCAATCTATGCCTATAGTGATAGAAAGTAATGCTAAATCTCTGCTACTTGTCATAGATAATTTTGGTCTCTGACACTTTTCTTACTTTTGATAGTCCCTAACTAATTTGGTAACTGGGAATTTTTCTTTCTCTTTTATTCTTATACTATCAGTTGCATCACTGAATATACTTAATGTTTATAAAATGAATACTGATTCCTTGTGGAAAATTTAGAAAATGATAAACCAGATGAAAAGAAAGGAAAAAGAAGGGATAGGATTGATATCACGAAGAACATGGCTACAAGTAGTATATGTACAATAGGATCTAATCCAGGCAAGTGGGAAATTTAGTGACTCATATAACAAAATTGAAGCCAGGTAAAGGATGAAGCTAGTTTTGAACATATGGAGATTTCTTCCCCATATTTCAACCCTGCTGCTCCATGTGGGCAGGTTTACTTTTCTCCACATCACATGGGCTTCTTCAGAGAGCTTATGGGTAGAAAGATTAACCACAGGCAATCCCAGGCTGAATCTGGCAGGATGTTTATGGTGACCGTGCATGAAAGAAATTCCTCATCCAGGTGACTCTTCATCTTTATTTGGAAGTTGTTTCCTTCAAATGTTCTGAAAATTCCTTTATGACTGGATGTGAAACAAGCTGACCACCCATATAAACTAGCAAACATGAGACAGTCAGCTCTGCCTTCTGTGCCTGAGTCAGTCCCTGTTGCAGTCACTTAAGTGTCTGACTCTGAGACATTGATACAAAAACTCCAGTCATGAATAGGTGGCCCCACGACAACCATCAGTATGTCACTAGAAGTAACAATTCCACTTAGCTGTCAAACTCACATGATGATTCAGAAGTCTCTGCCAGTTTTTCTTGTTTAATCAGAGAAGCTGTAGGTTTACAGAAAAATTCAGCAGAAAGTAGAGTTCATATATACCTCTGTCACATGCAGTTTTCCCTATTACTATTGCTTTGTACTAGTACCTTTGTTACAATTGATGAAACAATATTACTACAATTATACTATTAACTATAGTCCATAATTTACATTAGGGTTCACTGTTTTTGTTGTACAGTTCCATTGTTTTTGTTTTTGTTTTTGTTTTTTTGTAAATTTTTATTCTGGTAAAATATGTACAACCTAAAATTTATCCTTTTAGCCACATTCAAATATACAATCCAGTGGTGTTAATTATATTTACAAGGTTGTGCTACCATCACAACCATCCATTACCAAAACATTTCCATCATCCCAAACAAAAACACTGTAATTGCTACTCCCCAGTTCCTCTTCCTACCCTGGCTCCTGGTAACCTATATTCAAGATTCTGATTCTATAAAGTTGTATATTCCAATTATTTCATATAAGTGAGATCATAAAATATTTGCCCTATTTTGTTTATTTCACTCAACATGATGCCTTCAGGGTTTGTCCATGTTGCACAGGTATCAGAACTCCATTCGTTTGTATGGCTGAATAATATTCCATTGCATGTTTATGCCACATTTTTTTTTATCCATTCATCTGTTGATAGACACATGCTTCCATCTTTTGATAATTGTGAATAATGCCACTATGAATATCAGTGTGCAAATATCTGTTTGAGTGTCTGCTTTCAATTTTGGGTGGTATATACCTAGAAGTGGGATTACCAAGTCACATGGTAGTTTTAAACTTAATGTCAAAGCTTGAGGACCTACCAAACCATTTTGCACAACAGCTGGACCATTTTACCTTTCCACCAGTAACGAACATGTGTTCCTATTTCTCTATATCCTTTCCAATCTTGTTATTTTATGGGTTTTATTATGTATTATTATTATTATTAGCAATTCTATTCAGTGTAAGATGATATGTTATTGTGGTTTTCATTTGCTTTTCCATAATGGATAATGATATTGAGCATCTTTCCATGTGCTTTTTGGCCATTTGTATATCTACTTTGGTGAAATGTCTGTTCAAGACCTTTGCCCATTTTTATGTTGGACTGTAAGTCTTTTTATTGTTGAATTGTGTGATTTATTTATATATTCTGGATATTAAACCCTCTTTAGATCTGTGATTTCCAAATATTTTCTCCAATTATGCAGTTTGTCTTTTTACTTTCATGATGAAATCCTTTGATGCACAAAAGTTTTAATTTTGATGAAGGCCTATTTATCTATTTTTTTTCTTTTGTTGTTCATGCTTTTGGTATAAATTCTAGTAAATCATTGCCTAACATAAGTTCCTGAGGATGCTTCTGTATATTTTATTCTATGAGTTTTATGGTTTTTGTTTTTATATTTAGGTTTTGATCAATTCTGACTTAATTTTTGTACATGGTGAGAGATAGGAGTCTAATTTCATTATTTTGCAAATGCATATTCAGTTTTCCCAATACCATTTGTTGAAGAGACTACTCTTTCCCCATTGGGTAGACTTGGCACCTTTGTCAAAAATCAATTTTCCATAGATGTGAAGATTTATTTCTAAAATCTGAATTTGATACCATTGGTGTATATGTCTGTCCTTGTGCCAGTACCATACTGTTTTGATTACAGTAGCTTTTAATAAGTTTTAAAATCATGAACTATCAATCTTCCCACTTTGTTTTTCTTTTTCAAGGTGGTATTGGCTATACATGGCTCCTTACCCTTCCATATAAATTTTATGATTGGTTTTTCCATTTCTGCAAAAATGTTGGAATTTTGATTGTAATTGCATTGAATCTATCAATTGCTTTTGGTAGAATTGACTTGTTAACAACATTTAGAGTTCCAATCCATGAACATGGAATGTTCTTCCATTTTTTTAGATGATCTTTGATTTCTTTCAGCAATGTTTTTTAGTTTTATGCATATAAGTCCTTTACATACTTGGTTAAATTTATTCCTAGATAGTTCATTCTTTTAGTTGCTATTGTAAATTGGTCTTTTTCTTGATTCCTCTTAAGATTCCTCTTAAGATTGTTCATTTCTGGTGTATAGAAACTCCACCAGTTTTTCTGTGTTGATATTGTACCCTGCCACTTTGCTGAATTCATGTTATTAGCTCTAGTAGCTTTTTGTGTATTTTTCAGGATTTTTCTCTACATATGCTATGTCATCTGCAAATAATGAAAGTTTTACTTCTTCTTTTCCAAGGTGGATGCCTTCTATTTCTTTTTCTTGATGAATTTCTCTGGCTAGAACTTCCAGTACAATGTTGATTAACAGTAGTGATAGTGGGCATCCTCATCTTGTTCCTGATTTGGGGGGAACACTTCTAGTCTTTCACCACTGGATATGTTATCTGTGGGTTTTTCTTATATGCCCTTTATTATGTTGAGGAATTTTCCTTCTATTCTTATTTCCTAAGTATTTCCATCAGGAAGAGGTGCTTGATTTTGTCAAATATCTTCTGCATCAATTGAAATGATCATTTTTTTTCTTTCATTCTATTAATGTTGTGTATTACATTAATTGAGTTTCTTATATTGAGTCTCCTTTGCATACCTGGTGTTAATCCAACTTAATCATGGTTCTACAATTCTTAACAATGAGGATCCTCGGTTACAGAACACAGGTTACCATTTGCAATAAATTCAAAGACCTCTCTTTTTTTTAAGAGGAAGAAGAACTTTACATACATTAATACTGGTACGTGCCAAGGACACACTAGCTTCTGTGCACATACTTCTCAGCTCTGTCTCTTAATAGTGTGACCAGCCCTAAGATATATATTCTATGTTACTACAACACCTCCATTCTTAGGCAAGGCTCAAGTCTTCTATTACTGCTGTTGGTGTCTTCGAGAATCAAAACATAGCATCACTGTCCTTCACAAGATTTAGAATTAATTAAGAGTTAGATACAAAGTAATAGAAACTAAATTGTTAACTTTATTATTGAACAAAAAGCTATACTGCAGGACTTGGCTGAGATTTGCAAACAGTTGAGGTTCTCTAACTCTCTGTCCCATGCTCACCCTCCCATATCTTTTGCTTGGACAAGATTTTGGGACATCCTAGTTGAGGGAAAGTTTGTGCCTGCAGAGCACATATACTTGCCTAACACTGACGCCTCACACTGTTCTTGGGCAGAGGGGAAAAATGGAGACAACTCCACAGTATTTCAGCCATTTAATGGATTACCTTTCTA
Source organism: Choloepus didactylus (assembly GCF_015220235.1). Taxonomy (NCBI): domain Eukaryota; kingdom Metazoa; phylum Chordata; class Mammalia; order Pilosa; family Megalonychidae; genus Choloepus; species Choloepus didactylus. The sequence continues at coordinate 24,159,472 of NC_051309.1, forward strand.
GATAAGGAATTGTGGAGCGAGAACTATTGCTCTTCTACAGGAAAAGGTTGAAGATACAGAGGAGAAATAAGATGGATTATGTTATTCTTGTGATAGAAAATCCACCACATAAAAATACAAAGAAGGTGGGATAAGTGGATACTTCCACTGTCCATCTATAGCATGCTTCTAGCTGACCAGAATACTCTGGAGATGGATGAGAGCAGTAGTCTATGTTAGTCAAATAGGCTGGACTTAAGTTCAGGATAATCAGCACTCTTACCAGGTCAATTTCTGCCCAAAAGTCTTCAACTGCTAATAATCCAGGAACAATCCCACCTTGCTTACTCCATACCACCTTAGGTAATAACCAAAGTCCCTCACCCAGAAGCTCATCTCCATCCTAGTCTCTATCCCTAAATCTGAACTTATCTCCCTAACCTCCAAAACCTTGACATATTGTCCCTGGTCAATGGCAATCCATCATCAACAAAATAGGCTACCTATATCTTCAACACTTTATCTGAATGGCTACTTCTTTTTCTTTCTCTAATTAAAAACTGAATGTGCACTGAGAACTCTGCTTCCCCAAATTTCTCTCAACCACAGGCTAGATTTCTCCCACATTCTACATACTTCATGACCGCTGATTGGTGTCTATGCCTTTATGCTCCCTATTGTTTCTTTCATCTCTTCTACAGCCCTTACAGACCCCATCTGCTTTGAAATGCATACTATCAGACATCATCATCTATCTTCCCCTCTTTTTAGAGTTGCCATTTATCATTTCAGTCACTCCTTTTCTCATCCATTGATGACCAGATCCCTCTTCACTGCTGCTCTGGTCAACATTTTTTACATACTAAATGTGAATAGATCAGAACTGCCCAACTCACTGGCCTCTCACATTGTCTGTTTTTTACTCTCAAACCTTCTTTATATGATCATACACCAAGGTTTATACCAATAACTGTAGAATTCTCTTACTCTTCCTCTTTATGTCTCTCTCCCACTCACAAATACCTCCTTCCTTTCCAGTTATTTTTCTTTTAAACTCCCACTCCAGCAGTTATCAAATATGATTGAGCTTTCTAAACCATTGACTCTATATTTATCCTGTCCATTACTCCCTTTCCATCTTCACTTACATCCTAATTCAGCCTCATTTCCATAGTTCAACATCATTACCATTACTTTATACACTCTTAACTTCTTTATTCTTATTTCCTGCATTCATATTAGTGCCTATATTCTTTTTTCTATGCTGCATAATAAATTACCGCAAAGTTAGTGGCTTAAAATAGTACCCATTCATTATCTCAAAGTATGGCAGGTCAGAAAACTGGGTTGGATTCTATGGTCAGTGTTTCACAAGGCTGAGATTTCATTCAGGGTGTGCTCTCATTTGGAGGCTCAACTTGGGGGGAAGGGACCCCATCCAAGCTCCCTAAAGATTTTGGCATAATACATTTTCATTTGGTCACAGAATTCAGATAATATGTAGCTTGTTTCTTCAAAGACATCAAGTAGGAGAGATAGAGTATTTGATGCCTTAAGTATCTTCAGGGAAGGCCTGAACCTTCTTATAAAAGGCTTAGCTGATTGGGTCAGGCCCACCCAGGATAATCTCCCTTTTGATTAACTCAAGTTCAAATGATCTTATATACACATCTGCAAAATCCCTTCACCTGTGACATATTCTGTTCATTAGAAGTAAATCAAGAAGAGAGGATTATGCAGGTGACTTATTGTGGATCAACTTAGGGTGTGTCTTCACAGTTCTCTCAAACCCTTAATGCTGGCTTAAGTGGATTTAAATCCAACTATCTGATTACTCTGCACCTGCACCTAAACATATAAATATCACCAGGAAAAAAAAAAAAAAAACAACACTCACTGGGCTTATTGATCACTTTTCAAATGCATGACAATAAATCTCAAGTGGCTATATAACACTGGCAATACTACCTAGAAAAAATCGCTTTTACCACCAGAAGACTATTTCTTATTTGATCTACTTCCTCAAAACTTCACATTTTCCATCTCCATTAATGATCACCAAGCCTTATATCTATTAGGGTACTACCCGTCTCTTCTATCAATTCCATCTGGGCCCAGCATCTTTACTCACTGTATCTTACATCCTGCCTCTGCTTCTGTTGAAGGCCTGAAGGTAAAATAATGATGAGCATGCTAACTTTATGAGAGTATCTACTACAATATAAATATAAATAAATTTTGACTGTATTGTGGTACATTTTGCAATGCTTTAGTGAAACATGCTCCTGAGTTTCTTCTTTTCTGGTTTCTTTAAGTCTTCTTGCCCATCTCTTAAATATTAGTGTTCTTAAATTTTGCTCTGAACCTTTTCTCCCATAGCATCCTCTCTCTCTGGATAATACAATCTGCTCTAACTGCATCATTTATCATCTAAATGCTAATAACACCAAATCTTTATTTCCAGTCTGCACAACTTCCATGAACTCCAAATACTTGCTAGCATGTGGAAAAGCATGTTTGACATTGAGAAATGGATACTCCACAGACACTTGAACAATATCTTAACACTTGTGTATTTACAATGTATGAGGTACTATTCTGAAAATTTTACATGTATTATTTTATTTAATTTTCATCACAGATTTATGAGGTTAGCTACTATAATTATCCAATAATATTCTAAAGGTGGAGAAGACAAGGTATAGAGAATAATTTTCCCAAATTCACACAGCTAGTACATGATGGAATCTGTTGGTTCAAAGATGTATGTACCCCAGAAAAATATATTCTTAAACTTATTTCATTCTTGTGGGTGTGAACCTATTATATATAGGACTTTTTGGTGAGGTTACTTCAGTTACGGTGTAGTCCACCTCAATCAGGATGGGCCTTAATCCTATTACTGGAGTCCTTTATAAGCAGAGTGAAATTCAGACAGACAGAAAGAAAGCCACAGGGAGCAGCAAGAAGCTGCAATTCAACAGAACCCAGAAGAGAACAGAGAGGCCAGGAGAAGCTTCCATGTGCATTACCATGTGACAGAGGAGCTAAGGACCCAGGATCGCTGGCAGCAAGCCCCAGAATGCCACAGTCTTTGGGGAGAAAGCATTGCCTTGATGATGCCTTGATTTGGATATTTTCCTAGCCTCAAAACCATGAGCTCATAAATTCCTATTATTTAACCGAACCCATTTCCTTAAGCAGCCCAGAAAACTAAAACAGTGGAGCCATGATTCAAAACCAGGCAGTCTGACTCCAGAAACCATGCTCTTAACTATTATATTATTTCACATTCAATACCTTCAACATTGAACCCATTGTTTTATTGGACTCCCTTAAAACCTGGTCTGTGTCCATTACATCAATGAAAGAGATGACTCTACACTGTTGCTTAAGTGGACTACTTGGAAATCAACATTAACTGCTCTTTTATATCTAATAAACCCCCTCAAATCCAATCAATTCATGTAGTTTCTACCACCAAAAGCATCCTATTCCAAATTTCCATGCCAGTACCTTCATATTCAGCTTTATCTTTTTTTACCACTACCTCTCCCATACGCAAAGCTGCAGCCACACTGAAATACATGATAATTTATTTCACCCATGGGATTTTGCCCATATTATTTCCTCTGGCCTGGAACACATTCTTCCTCCCTGTCTCTACACATGTGTGCATGCATGTGCACACACACATACACATACCACCACCTACCTTAGTCCCACTGATTGATTAGGCCTCATATTAGAAGTCACTTTTCTCCAGAATCATTTGCTGACCTAATAAGACATGGTTAATTTGTCCTCTTAAGGGATCCAACACCTTATATTATCCTGTCATCTATTTACTTAATTAGCCATTGGTCTTCTCCACTAAATAGTAAGCTCCTTAATATCCTCTGCATATAGTGCACTGTCTGCACATAGTAGGCACTCAATAAATATTTGTTAGTTGAATCCATCTCTGTATTCTTCTTGTACATCCACCCCATCATTTCTGAATTGAGCACATCCAATGCAGGCATGCTATACTGAAGTCCAGGTCCAGGTCAGCATATAGCATCATGAAAAATGTAAAGGAGAAACTCATTTCTTCTTAATGTTTAAAACTGCCCTCTCTACTTCTATAGTGGCTGGATCACGTGCAGTCATTCAAAACCGTGTCACATGGAACAACTGTTCTACCTTATTAGTCTGTGAAGATACAGAGATTCAACTAGGCTAATGAGTAATGTATGCCCAATAGGGACTCTTTTCAGACTTTCATCATTATCTAAGAAAGCCCAAGTATGGAGGTGGCATGAGCCAAGGAAATGGGAATCTCCAGGAAGAGATCATGTTCTAGGTACTCTCCAGTCAGTGAATGGAGGGACAGAGGACTGGTGAGAAGGAATAAAAGAGATGGACAGAGATGGAGGAGGTCCAATTTTGGCCATGTGAACAGTGTTTTTTTATCACTAGAGAACTGGGGTATAAGCAGTGGAAAAGCAGGACCCCAGGAGTTTGAGGAAGGCATATCTTAATTTTATAAGCCTATGGCTATCCACTGCTTTGTGTTGCTGAGTCATGCCTTGCACCTTGGTCATAGCTTCAGGGCTTCTTAGAAATTATCAACTGTGGTAGACTCAGGAATTTGTGAGCTGAGTCAGTCACTGAGAGAAGCTATGGAACGGCTGAAACAACACTACAAATTTGATTTTCTTTTGTGATTTAGTGCTGACTGGAAATACAATAGAAATAATTTCTTAGTGACTTTTCTAGAGTTTGTCTATTGCCAAAGCCTAGCTGCCAAGAGCTGTTTGTAGGCACAGATCATTCACCTTCCTTATGATTCCCTCTTATCTCACCCATGATTATGTTGCAGAATAGTGGTTAAGAACATGGTCCCTGTAGAACAATGCCTGGGGTCAAACCCCACCTGTGCTACTTCCTAATTAGGTCACCTTGGGAAGTTACTCAAGCTCTTTTCTTTTCAGAGTTAGATACACTTTTCATGTGCTTGCATAATGCTTAATGGAATACTCTATCACAGTTCTAAACACACTGTATTTTATTTATGTACCTTCCCAGTGAGTTGGGAACCTCTTCTAGGGCAGGGACTATATTCTCTGTATCTTGGTATACAGCTCAGTGCCCAGTATGTACTACTTGCAAAATGTATGTTGTTTGAATCAATGAATTCCTATCAGATATGCAATATCACTCTCCTTGTATCTTCCAATATGAAAAAGGGACTCAAGATGGTAATACAATGTCTTAAAAACATGGGAAGCAAATTAAGATCTACAAAATCATTCCCAAACTCCTGGATGCATGCCACCAAGAGCAAAGGGTACTACTTTAAAATGTGATTCTGATGTTGCTTTTGCTTTATTTAAAATCTCAATATATTATAGTAACTAAACTGTTATATGACTTCATCGAAATCTTGTAAGACTTAGTTAATATTTGTAAAGCCTTTTGTAGTCTTCAGTCTTCAGATGAGAGGGGCCAGAAAAGTGTTAGGAATCATTATTATTACCACTGATGCCATCTTAAATGACTGTAAGCATTTTGCTTCACTCAAATTTACTGATTAAATCCTAACTATGACCATGCAGAAACACAAGCAAAATTTATTCTTACAGTATAGCTCAGTCTGTTTTTTTTTTAAAGCTGTAGACATGTATAAATATATAATGTTTCAATGCAGCTATTTTTCAGAAGGAAAACACTTAAAAATCATGATAAAGAAGGGATAATGGCAAAAACATGAGGGTAGGACTTTGGTCTCAGCTTTACCATCTGGGTTCTTGTACTTGCAAAATATCTTCCTGTGAACTTTGGTATCTGACAGACCTGGGTTAGAATCTTGGCTCTATAACTTACCTTCGTTGCAACTTTGGGCAAATTTCTCAGTATATCTATCTCACCCGCTAAACTGTATACGTTGAGGAGAGTGAGGATGATGTCTGTCAGGTAAAAGACCATATACTCAGTGGTTAGCATATTGTCTGGAACATTTTATGTGCTCAAAATATGTTTTATGTATAAATATTTCATAACTATTCATATTAAACAAGTAAAATTAAAAATCATTAGCAGTTAAAAGATTGATCACTTCCATCTTTTGTAACACTATCATTTCATCATCTAAAATGACTTATTCCCCAAGAGTTTGGAATAACTGGATTTTACTGTGTTGTTTCCATGACTAACAATTCTGATTTCAAAGGACATGCATCAATCATTTAGTTACACCAGAAGCTTTAACTAAAATTTTACAGCTACCTATTGCTGAACAACCAATAACCTCAAAGTTAGTGGTGTAAATTATTCTCATGATTTTGAGGGTCAGGAATTCAGCCGGGGTATAAGAGGGGTGTCTCACCTCTGCTCTGTGATGACTGGAACCTCACCTGGGGTAGTTTAAATGGATGGATTTAGCTGGAAAAGCTCAACAAAATGTCTAGGGCCTCTGCTCTGGTTATCAGCTGCATTCTTTGATTCTTCTCCACATGTGCCTACCAGGACTGGACTATTGAAGATGGCTTTTTAATTCAGAAGTCTGGTGTCTGGGTTGCGATTGTTGAGATAATTGGGCTGGTCATCCTTCTCTCTCTGGGAAGTCTCTCCAAATGGCTAGTCTGGGCTTCCCAAAACATGATGTTCTCAGGTAGTGGGACTTTTCACACAGCAGTTGGATTCTCCCAGAGTGAGCATTCTGACAGGCATAGAGTAAAGTTGAAAGACTTCTTACAATGTAGCCTCAAAGGCCAGAACATTTCTACCACATACTATTGTTCAAGTTACTAAAAGCAAGCTAGATTCACAAGGAGAACATTTGACTCCACCTTTCAGTGTAAGGAGTAGCAAAGATTCTATATCAACCTTTAATCTTCTATACAAGAATAAACAAATGTTTCTGCTTAATTCTATGGAAATTTGAATTCATCATGAAGAATTCTGACTTTTAGTCATACTTCCTTACAATGTGTAGCTGTCTGATTCACTTCAAAAGGTTAAGAGAGGTGGGGTATAAACTTGGCTTCACCACTTAATATCCATGTGGCTTTTAACACATATCTTACTCTATCTCATCTTGTTTCCTCATCTGTCTTAGAGAAAAAATAATATTTATTCGTTGTGCTAGTTTGGATATATTATGTCCCCCAAAAAGCCATATTCTTTAATACAATCTTGAGGGGGCAGACTGATTAGTCTGTTGATTAGGGTGGAACCTCTGACTGAAGTATTTCCATGGAGATGTGGACCCCGCTCATTCAGGGTGGGTCTTAATTAAATTACTGGAGTCCTATAAGAGAGCTCACTGAGAGAAGGAGTTCAGAGCAGCTGAGAGAGACATTTGGAGAGACAATTGGGAGCTGACAGAAATGCTCTGATATGCTTGGAGTTGTGGACAGAAGGATGTTTGGAGATGCTAAGTTAAGGATGCACAGGAGCTGAGAAAGGAGCTGAAACACAACCTGGGAGAAGCAGACGCCAGCCATGTGCCTTCCCAGCAGACAGAGGTGTTCCGGATACCATCAGCCTTCCTTCAGTGAAGGTATCCTCTTGTTGATGCCTTAGTTTGGACACTTTTATGACCTTAGGACTGAAAATTTGTAACCAAATAAACCCCCTTAGGGAAGTCAATCCATTTCTGGTATTTTGCATAACGGCAGCATTAGCATTGTAAACCAGAACATCCATGTTGCTGAGTTGTTGAAAAAATGAGGTAATGGAAGGAAAGGGGGATGAAAATTTAGAAATTCTATGCAGATACCAGGAATCATTGTAAGTTATAGGAAGGAGAATACAGTCACTAGGAGTTCCAAGTCTAATTAGAAAGAGTTAACTTCTTGGCTGTCTTGCAGTTGTTGGATTCATTAAGACTTGGAGGTACAGGGATCAAATCAGAGTCTGGAGGTTGAACTTTAGCCTCAGGGTTGAGGCTTTGGTTAGATCTAAGTGTAACTCTTTGATATCCCAACTAGACTGTGTCTGTCCCAAATAGGAAGATGAATAAGGTGAGAATTTGCCATGCAAGGTAACTCATGAAACCATCCAACCATTTTCTATCATTTTATCAATTTGAAGTCTCTTTGATTATGAAAATGAACTCTTAATGATATGTTCACTGCATGAATAGAATACCTTCAGACTCTAATTCTTGCTACAAAACTGTCGAGCAAGCCATTCAGCAAAAGTTGGGGTATAGCTTCTGCTGTGAGACCTAAAGTCTATGGCTTATAGGTGGTGTGGAATTGTGTATATGTTTCAAAAATGTAAGTCTTCTCTTCATTCTGTGCATCTGAGTATGTTATTACTTTTTGGAAAGGTGTATATTCTGGAAATAGTTTAAGAAAGACAGTCTTCCTTGAACAATGTTAAACATGATCCTTGTCCCTAGAAGGCAATATTGTATAGGAAACAGGCACCAGTCTAGACCCAATACTTGGGATATCACTTTTTGAGTATCAATTTCTTTTGACAACAATGAGATCAGATCATTTGAATTGCTGAAATTTTCATCTTCCATGATTCTTTGATCTGTTTTTCAAACATATGGCCATTGTAGATTCTGAAACTATATAATTACAACTTAATTACAATCTTAAACAATGAGTTGTCTCTGCAAAATTTCTACTATAATAGAACAATAAAGGCTTTGATTCAGAGAAGTTTTCCAAGTAGTGTCTCATATTCACTTGTGATTCTGAAACAAGTGAAAAAAGCTAAATTCTAACAAGCGCTTAATGGATAGATTCTTCCAACCTCTCCCAGACCATACTCCTTCTCTTAGTTTCCTAGGGCTGTGATGACAAAGTACCACAAGCTTGGTGGCTAAAACAACAGACATTTATTTTCTCACAGTTCTGGAGGATAGAAATCTGAAATCTGTATGGAATAATTCTTGTTTGCCTCTTCCTCGCTTCTTGTGTTTTGTCAGAAATCCCTGGTCTTCAGTCCTCAGTGGTTGCATAGCATTCCTCTCTGTGTCTGCCTGCTTGTGTCCAAATTTCCTCTCTTTATTAGGATTTGGGACCCATCTAATCCAGTGTAACCTCATTTTAACTAATGTCTTCAAAGACCCTATGTTCAAATAGGACATATTCATGGGACTGGAGGTTAGAGCTTCATTAGATATTTTATAGACACAGTTCAATGCATAGAAACCCTCTTCATGCATCAAAACTGTTCCCAGCCCTCCTTGTCACTAAATCCAATGTCTAACTTCTGGGGTTCTTCCCTGACTTTTTACCTTTATTAGAGAAGTCCAGGGTTTACAGAACAACCATGCATAAATACAGGATTCCCATATTTTTTTTATGGTGTTTGACACTGGTGACCAAACATATTTTCCTCATCATTCTGCACTCTTGGTTTCTGAGAAACAACCCTCCCAGTGTTCATCCTTCTATTCTGGCTGATTGTTCACAGTCTCCTTCATGGTGTTTCCTTCTCTTGCCTAGCCCTAAAATGTTTATGTTCCACAACATTCTTCTCTACACAAGCTTCTTTTAAGATCTCACTCAAACTCAAGGCCTCAATTATCATCAATTTGACATCTATGCAAAATCTAAATCTACAGCCTAGTGCTTTTTTCTGAGCTCCAGACTTAAATGTACACTTGCATACTAAATTTATCCACTTGCAGACATAAAACATACCAGAACTCCAGAGTGGAGTGGTCATGGTCTATGTGAATGGTTCCTCATGGATTGTGTGGTTCTCTTTCTAAGTATTTGACTCAAAGTGAACTTGTCCAAAATTAAACTCATCTCACATTCCCAAAATAACCATTGTTCCTTTTGTGTTTTCTAGCTCAGTGAAGGAGATTTTAAATTGGCAAGTTGTGAAATCATTCTGTGTCATCAAGATCTTCAAATTGAAAAGAAAGGGAATGGCAAAAACCTTAAAGAGGTTTAATGAAGATTAAGTCAAATTCTAAATTTAAAATGCTCATTCTGTGACACATGGGGGAAGATGGCAGAGTAGGGAGCTGCAGGGCTCACTCCTCCAAGGACTGCTAGTGGACTGGCAGAAACTGTCTGAAACTACTACTCTGGGGTTCCAGTAGTCAGAGGAGCACTGCGCAGCATCCAGGGAAAGCAGGATTAAAGGACTGAGAAACTGTGGTGAATAGCCAAAACTCTCTCTGCCATGGCTGTTGGCACCCATCCCCCACTTACAAGGCAAGCAACTGGTCCAGTCCCTGGCTGCTGGCTGCTGCAGACAAAGAGGGATGTGAAAGCCCTCTTCACCCAGAATAGCTGAGTGCAAATGATGGCTTTTGCTCTGCAAATTTAGGCCACTAGGTCCTGCTGTTTTATCTGCCCTAGACAGGGACTGTCACACCATTGTTTCAACCTGCATCTGACAGGCGGAGAGCTGGCAGGCACATAGAAACACACTGTCTTGTTAGGGCTGCATTGAACAGCTTTCTGAGGAGCCCCATCTGCTGGGCAGGCCAGGAAAGTACAGCCTCAGGGAGCCAAGTAATGGGCTTTTGGGCATCTTTCCTGACCCTGTCCCCAAGACCCTCTGAAACTGGTCTTTGCCCCCTTCATGGGTCCCAGGCCCTGTTTTGGCTTGGAAATACTGATGAACCAATTATCAAATAAAAGCCTTAATGCAAAGCCCATCAACAAAACTCCAGACAAGAGAGAGAAACTGATCTTCAGAGTACACTCATCAAGATGATCAGATGCCTAGACAGCAACAAACAATTATGAGCCATACTAAGAAACAGGAAGATATGGCCCAGCCAAAGAATCGAGTTAAATCTCCGGAGGAGACAAAGAATTTGGAAAAAAAAAAAATACTCCAAAATTTTCAAACAAATCTCCTAAATCAATTCAATGAGATAAAGGTAATATAGCTAGAGGTTAAGCATATTAAGAAGACACTGCATGAAGATAAAGGAGAATTTGAAAGTTTGAAAAGAAGAATAACAGAACTTATAGAAATGAAAAACACAATAGTAGGGATTAAAGGAGCAGATTTGAATAGGCAGAAGAAAGAATCAGCAAACTGGAAGATAGGACATTTGAAATCTCACAGACAGAAGAACAGATACATAAAAGAATGAAAAAAAATGAGAAGGATCTCAGGGAAATGAATTATAGCTCAAAGCCAACAAAATTACATGTCATGGGGGTTCCCAAAGGAGAAGAGAAAGGCAAAGGGACAGAAAGAATATTTAAGGAAATAGTGGCTAAAAATTCCTGAACTCTTAAGAAAGACATAAGTATACCTGACCAAGAAGTGCAACATACTCCAAACAGAATAAATCCTAATAGACCTATTCCAAGACACATACAAATCAGAATACTGAATTCCCAAGATAAAGAGAAAATCTTGAAAGCAGCAAGAGAAAAAAATTTGTCACATATAGGGAACAACAGTAAGATTAAGTGCCAATTTCTCATTGGAAACCAAGGCAGCGGTATGATATATTTAATGTACTGAAAGTGTAAACTGCCAGCCAAGAATTTTGTATCCAGCAAATCAACCTTCAAAAATGAGGGAGATTTTTAAATATTCACAGATAAATAGAAACTCAGAGAGTTTCTTAAGAAGAGACCTGCCCTATGAGAAATGTTAAAGGTAATTCTGCAGGTTGAAAGGGAAAGGCAAGAGAAAGAAGCTTGAAGCAGAGTGTAGAAATGAAGATTATCAGTAAGGGTAACTATTAGTGTAAAAAGAGACAAAAATAAGATATGACATATAAAAACCAAAAGTTAATTTGGGTGAAGTACATACTGCCTTTACAGTAATAGCATTAAATGTTATTGGAGTAAATTCCCCAATCAAAAGACACAGATTGGCAGAATGGATAAAAAAGTATGATCCATCTATACGCTGTCTACCAAGAGACTCAACTTAGAACCAAGGACACAAATAGTTTGAGAAAAGACATTCCACAAAACAGTAACCGAAAAAGAGCTGGGGTAGCTATACTAATATCACACAAAATAGACTTTAAATGCAAAACTGTTATCAGAGATAAAGATGGACAATATATATTGTTAAAGGGCAATTCACCAGGAAGAAGTAACAATCATAAATATTTATGCACCTAATCAAGATTCCCCAAAATATATGAGGCAAACATTGAGAAAACTGAAGGAAGAAATAGACATCTCTCAACAATAGTTGAAGATTTTAATACATCACTCTCATCAATAGATAGAACATCTATATAGAAGATCAGTAAGGAAACAGAGAACTTGAATAATATAAATGAACTAGACTTAACAGGCATATACAAATTGGATTCACAAAACTGCAGGATATATATTCTTTTAATTCCTCATGAATCATTCTCCAGGATAGATCACATGTTGGGTCACAAAACAAGTCATAACAAATTTAAAAAGATTGAAATTATACAAAGCACTTTCTCTAACTATAATGGAATGAAGCTGGAAATCAGCTACAGGAAGAGGACTGCAAAATGCACAAATTTATGGAGATTGAACAATACACTCTGAAACAATCAGTAGGTCAAAGAAAAAATTACAAGAGACATCAGTAAATATCTCAAGATGAATGAAATGAGAACACAAGACATCAAAACTTACATTATGCAGTGAAGACAGTACTAAGAGGGAAACTTACAGCCCTAAAGGCCTACATTAAAAAGGTAAAAAGAGCTAAAAATCAAAGATCTAACTGCACACCTGGAGGAACTATAAAAAGAACAGCAAACTAATCCCAAAGCAAGCAAACAAAAAGAAATAAAGATTACAACAGGAATAAATGAAATTGAGAACAACAACAAAAAACAATAGAGAGATTCAACAAAACCAAAACTTGTTTCTTTGAGAAGGCCAACAAAATTGACAAACCCATAGCTAGAATGACAAAGAAGAAAAGAGAGAAGATGCAAATAAATAAAACCAGAACTGAGAGAGGAGATATTACTACTGACCCCACATAAATATAAAGGATCATAAGAGGATACTACCATCAACCATATGCCAACAAATTAGACTCCTTAGATGAAATACACAAATGCCTAGAAACATATAGACAACCTACACTGACCTTAGAAGAAATATAAGACCTAAACAGAACAATTACAAGCAAAGAGATTGGATCAGCCATCAAAACCCTCCCAACAAAGAAAAGCCCAGGACCAGATTGCTTCACAGGTGAATTCAAGCAGTCATATCAAGAGGAATTAATACCAATCCTGCTCAAACTCCTCCAAGAAATTGAAGAGGAGAGAACACTACCTTACTCATTCTATGATGCCAACATCACCCTAATGCCAAAGCCAGATAAAGATATAACAAGAAAAGAAAATTACAGACCAATATCTCTTATTGATTATAGATGCAAAAATCTTCAGCAAAATACTTGCAAATCAAATCCAACAGCATATTAAAAGAATTATACACCATGACCAAGTAGGTTTTATCCCAGTTATGCAAGGGTGGTTCAACACACAAAAAAATCAAATAATATAATTCACCAGATTAACAAATCAAAGGGGAAAAATCATATGATCTTCTCGATTGATGGAAAAAGGGTATTTGACAAAAATCTAGCATCCTTTCTTGATAAAAACTCTTCAAAAGTTAGAAATAAAAAGAAACTTCCTCAACATGATAACATGTATGCATACAGATAACATTGTACTTAATTGAGAAAGACTTAATTGAGAAAGCTTTCCCTGTAAGATTGGGAACAAGATGAAGTTGTCCACTGTCAACACTGTTATTCAACATTTTTCTAGAAGTACTAGCAAGACAGTTAGACAAGAAAAAGCAATAACATTTATCCAAATTGGGAAGGAAGAAGTAAAACTTTCACTGTTTTCAGATGGCATAATCCTATATATAGAAAGTCCAAAAACATCTACCACAAGGTTCTAGAACTGATAAATGAGTTCAGCAAAATGGTGGGATACAAGATCAAAACACAAAAATCAGCAGTATTTCTATAAACTAGTACTTATCAATCTGAGGAGGAAATCAAGAACAAATGCCATTTTCAACAGCAATTAAAAATCAAATATCTAGGAATAAATTTAACCAAAGATATAAAGGACCTGTACACAGGAAACAACAAAACATTACTAAAAGAAATCCTAAAATAGAAAGAAGACCTAAATAAATGGAAGTACATTCCATGTTCATGGATTGGAAAACTAAATATCATTAAAATGTCAATTCTACCCAAATAGATCTATCTATAGATTCAATGCAACCCCAATCCAAATTCCAAAAGCCTAATTTGCATAAGAGGAAAAGCCAATTATCAAATTCATTTAGAAGGGTAAGAGGCCCCTGAATAGCCAAAAACATCTTGAAAAAGAATAATGAAATAGGAGGACTCACATTCCTGACTTTAAAGCATAATACAAACATACAGTGTTAAAAACAGCATGGTATTGTCATAAATATAGATTTATTGAGCAACAGAATTGAACTGAGAGTTCAGAAATAGACCCTTACATCTATGGTTAATTGATTTTTGGCAAGGCTGCCAAGTCAACTCAACTGGAACAGCATAGTCTCTTCAACTTTCTTTCCAGCTGGGAGAACCAGCTATCCAAACCCAAGAGAATGAAAGAGGACCTCTACGACATACCTCATACAAAAATTAACTCAAAATGGATCAAAGACCTAAATTTAAAAGCCTCACCCATAAAATTCCCAGAAGAAAATGTAGGGAAGCATCTTTGAGGTCTTGTGGTAGGCAATGGTGTTTTAGACTTTACACATATAACATAAGCAATGAAATAAAAATTAGGCATATAAGACCTCCTCACAATTGAGAACTTTTGTGTTTCAAAAGATTTTGTCAAGAAAATGAAAAGGCAGCCTACTCAATGGGAGAAAATATTTGGAAACCACAATATTCAACAAGGATTTAAGATCCAGAATACGTAAAGAAATCCTACAACTCAACAATAAAAAGAAAAACAACCCAATTAAAAATGGGCAAAAGACTTGAATAGACATTTTTCCAAACAAGAAATACAAATGGCTGAAAAGCACATGAAAAGAAGCTCCACATCACTAGCTATTAGGGAAATGCAAATCAAAACCACAATAAGATATAAGTTCACACCTAATAGAATGGCCACTATTAAACAGAAAGCTACAAGTTTTGGAAGATATGGAGAAATTCATTGCTGGTGGAAATGTAAAATGGTGCAGTTCTGTGGAAGACAGTTTGATGGTTCTTCAGGAAGCTAAGTACAGAATTGCCATATGATCTGGCAATCCTACTACTAGGTATATACCCAGAAGAATTGAAAACAGGGAGGTGAACAGACATTTGCACACTGATGTTCATAGTGACATTATTCACAATTGCTCAAAGATGGAAGCAACCCAAATGTCTATCAACTGATGAATGGATAAACAAAATGTGATACAAATATACATATGATGGTACATTATTCAGATGTAAGAAAGAATGAAGTCCTGATACACGCAACAACATGGATGATCCTTGAGAACATTGAGTGAAATAAGCCACATACAATGGACAAATAATGTATGATCTCAGTGATATGAACTAATTCTAAGGAGCAAACTCATGGAGTTAGAATCTAGAATATAGGTTACCAAGAGATAGAATGAGGGTAGAGAATGGGGAGCTGGTGCTTAATATGTAATTTCTAATTAGGTTGATTGTAAACATTTGGAAGTGGATAGAGGTGATGGTAATACATTATGTGAGTCTAATTAACAGTGCAGAATTGCATGTGAATGTGGTTGAAAGGGGAAGTTTAGGGTTGTGTATGTCACTGGAAGGAAAGCTAGAGGATGAAACAAGGAACTGTATAACACAGTGGCCACTATTGCGGATGATGGACTGTGGTTAATAGTACAAATATTAGAATGTTCTTTCATTAACTAAAACAAATGTATGTCACTTTTAGAAGGTGTTAATAAAAGGGTGGTATATGGGGAAAAATACACCTAATGCAAACTATGGACTATATTTAACAGTAATGTGTTAATATTTATTCATCAGTTGTTAACAAGGGTACCACACCAATGCTAATTGTCAACAATAGGGGGGTAAAAGGAGTGTGAGGTTTTTCTTTTTGGAATAATGAAAATGTTTGAAAATTGATTGTAGTGAAGAAAGTACAGCCCTGTGATTAAACTGAGAGCCATTGATTGTAAGGTTCAGATGGATTGTATAGAGTGTGAATATATCTCAATAAAACTGCTTTAAAATGTAAATATAAATAGACCTATAGAAAGGTAACTAGACTAGTGGTTATGTAGGCTGGGGACTGTAGAGGGATTGAGAGGTGACTGCTAAAGGGTATGGTGTTTTTCTTTTTGAAGTAATGAAAATTTTCTAAAATTGATTGTGTTGATGAATGCACAACTGTGATTATACTGAGACTCATTGATTGAACACGTTGGATGGGTGGTATGGTGCTTGAATATATCTCAATGAAAGTGTTTTAAAAATTTTTTTAAAAGATTACACATAATCACCAGTTATGTCATGTGGATTACACGCACCCTCTGATATAATGCAATGAGAAGGACATTTTATCTCTGTGGTCTTCTTTCTAAAAGTCCATAACCCCATTCAAATCATGAAGAAAACATCAGACAAACCCAAATTGAGGCCTATCTACAAAATATGTAACCAGTGCTCCTCAAACTCTTGAATCATGACAAACAAGAAAAGACTGAGAAACGGCCACAGACCAGAGAGAACTAAGGAGCCATGACAACTAATGCATGCTGTATCCTGGATCAGATCCTGGAAGAGAAAAGGGCAGTAGTGAAAGAATTAGTGAAATATGAATGAAGTCTGGAGTTAATAGCAATGTAGCAATGGTTGTTGCAGCTGTTAGTTTGACAAATGTACCACAGAGATGTAAGATGACAACATTATAAGAACTGAAGCTGGGTAAGGAGTATTTGGGAAATCTCTGTACCGATTTTTTTAAAGTTTGTCTGTCAATGAAAAATTCTTCAAAATAAAAAAGTTATTAAAAGAATAGGTAAAAAGAATGCTCACTTTAGTATCTGGTATATTTTAAGCATTAATAGTTATTATTAGTAAGATAATTATATAATTACATTATTATTAGATAATTCTATTGTATTAATGTCCAAGCCAGAGACAAAGGACTAATATTTGATTTATATATAATAAAATAAAATATTTATTTATATATAAAAACACTTATATATATTATAAAATATATATTTTATATATATATATTTTTTTTCAACTCCTTTAGCAAGTTCAAACCAACCTGCCTCTTTTTTACATATTTTTAATCTCAGAAAGTTTATCCTTGCATTTACCAGTACCTTAGTTGAGGCCACCATCATATTTCTATTTCATCCTACTAACTGGTGTCCCTAACCCTATTCATGTCCCCCCCCAAACTTCCAACTATCATTCAACAGTGACTCTCAAATGCTATTAAATGTCTTCGCTGATAAACATACTCAGCACAGGTTTTCCATGGCTTTCAGGGCAAAAGTCCAAATCCTTAGCTTGGTGTGCAAGGTACTTCATGACATGGTCCCAGTTTAGAATTCATCATCCTTCTTACACTTAGATCGAGGCAAACTCACCTACTTTCAGCTCCTTTGTCACATGCTGCTTCTGCTTCTGGAAATGCTCTCCTTATTTCTGTAACTTATTCCTTATTACCTTTCAGAACTTAGCTCCCAGCTCATAGGAAACTCTTCCTGGACACTGAGCCTGTGTGTCTGATACCTGACAATGGTAGCAGCTCCCAGAGAGCAGAAACTATGCCTTTGTACTCCCAGTGCCAAGCAAAATGTCTAGAGCACCTATGCTTCTGGAAGCAATGTATTATCCAGGCCATGATCATTGTTGTAGCATCTGTGTAGGGGACTACTTAGACTACATTTTGGATTGGCCAGGGATGGGGAAGGGGCAGCTTAAAACCAATCTGTATTTCCTCCTGGGATTCTAATGAATCTGAGTATATGTATAGAAAGGTGGGGCTGTCAGACAGAGACTGTGTGAGATATTAATGAACCTCTTGGGAGTCACAAAGACTTAAGGCAGTGTTACTCAAACAGGGCTTCAAGAATTCTCAGATTTTTGTGTGTGCATGATAACACAAAAGTAATATATTGCAAGAATACACCAACTTAAAACTAGGTAGTATTAGAATTTTCAGTGCCGGTATTAGCTTTTATATAATGCTATTTTAATTATCATGTGCTAGTAAGAAGAAATAGAAAAGAGTAAAAGCATTTAATGCATGACTGTTGCTTTAACACAAAGTGAAATCCTAATTACACCAAGACTCACTGAATGGAAAAGAGTTCACAATATTGTGAAGAGTAGAAAGCAGTGGAGGAATTTCTATGCTTGCTCTTTAAAAACAAGACAAAACTGTGCCATTTCAAGTCAATCCCATATTCAAAATGCAGGAATTTAGAATCAGCGAAACAGCATCATACATCACAGCACATTAATACTGTTATTTTTAGACATTTTTTTCTGTTTGTGTTTAATTTATAAACTTATTTTTGCTTTATAAGATATAAGTGCTTTAAGCATATAAATATTTAAGAAACAGTATAATAAAATAGTTTAGCAGAATCCTAAAGATCTGAAAGAGTATCTCCTTTAACATAATTTATACATTACCCAGGATTGTAAAAGACTGTGTTAATGACAAAAGTATCAGGTTATGACAAGACTGTCTCAAGAGAAAAAACTTACTTGTCAGAGTAAAATGAATTGTCACTAGCCCAGCATCATGTTTGTATGTGTGCACACACATACACACACACAACATGGATATACACTACCACATAAGAACATACATGAAACAAACTTGAAAATACACATATGCACAGTAATAGACACATAACACACAAACAAATATGTTTCTACTTGTATCACAAATACCCCCCCACACACAAAGAAACACAAATACACAAGCACTTACACACCTCTTCCAGAAACTTATATATGCCTTTTAGAAAAAGGGGGAGGACAAACGGATACGAACAAATTGAGAGAGCAGTTTCACTAGAGTTTAGTGTAATGGTTTGAAGAACAGGACTCTGGAAACAGACAGACAATCCCAATTCTGCCCATTCCTTGCTGAATATCACTGGACACATTTACGTAATGTTTCAGTACCTCACTCTTCTCGTCATTAAATAAAAAAAGAGAAGGAGCAGTTGGCTCATAGAATTGTTGGGAGAATTAAATACACTACTGCATGTAAAGAACTGTAACACTATGCTATATATATAAAGGAAATCAATAAGTAGAGGCCATTTAAAAATTTAGGTATTGATGAAAAAGAACACTGCTTTAGGATTCTGTTTTAGTTGCAACACCAAACAGAACTTCTCTCTTGCTTTGTCAGATAAAGTGTGAATTCCCAGGCATCACCCCTAAGATCTTGTTCTCCTTCACTCCCCTTTTCAGTCTAACCCAAGTTTCCTTGATTTTTTTTCCGTCTGAAAACCTCTAAGTTTGTTGCATTTCTCTTCTCATGTGAACTAAGGCAATAGGCTCATAACTGCTTACCCCACACCAAACTTTGACTTCTTTCCACCTATTTTGCCCGCCAAAACCTGACAGATATTTTTCAAAGAGCAAATCTGATCATGTGGTAGATTGAGGTTATGTACCCCAGAAAAAATGTGTTTGTAATCTTAATCCATTTTGGTAGATGTGGACCCATTGTAAATTGGATCTCTTGAAGGTATTAAATCAATTTGGGCTTTAATCTGGTTAAAATCCTTTATAATCAGAATGAAATTCAGACATAGAGAAATAAAGGTAGCGGAAAAAGTCAGAAGTCCATGAAGCTCGCAGGATAAAGGAGAAGACCTTGCTATGTCCATTGCCATGTGACAGAATAGCCAAAGACCAAGGATCACCTGCAGACAGCCCCAGAAATCCAGTCTTCCAGAAAACAGCATTACCTTGCTAATGCCTCAATTTTGAACTTCCCATAGCCTCAAACCCATGAGCCAATAAAGTCCTGTTATTTAAGCCAACCTATTGTATGGTATTTATTTTAGCAGTCAGGGAATTAATACAGACTATGTATTCCCCATAATACTTCAGTGACTGCCCACTGCTTTTCAGATAAAGCCCTACACCATACAGTAGCCCCACCCTATCTCCCCATCCTTTCTGCTGGATCAAGTCACCCTTCCCTATTGTTTGTCTCCCTTATTAGAAAGTTTCATAAGAACAAGACTGTCTACTGTGTTAACCATTGTCTCATTATCATCTAGTAGAAGACTTTCTAAATGTTGATTGGATAGATGAGCAGAACTCAACAATGTTTTGACACTTCAAAAAACAAAACAGATCAGCAGAGATGTGTGATAGGATAATGTCCAACAGTAGAGATGGTGATGCCTGATAGCTAGGGCAGATTCCTATGGAATATGACAGGATTTGGTGAAAGTCACTGTGTAGGGTAAGAGAGAGAGTAACCAACGAAAATGTCAGCAGTGCCCAATGGGCATATCTTTCTCCAGTAAGGGAAAAGCAGATTAGGAGAAGGGGTTTTCTGTTTTTTGTTTGTTTGTTTCTATTTCAAAATCTGTGGTTTCTGAACAGGTGTCTTTGTAAACATAAATAAGATTTCTCCTGGCTCTTCTTATTAATATATGGTGGGATCTTTCTAGCAAGGATGGAGATCTGGCAAAATGTACCTCACTTTTTTACCATATGAAATAAAAACCCATGCAGGTTTTGTTCACTGTTCTGCATGCTAATGGCAAAGTCTATGCACATATCACAGTTTTACAGATTACTGAAGTCACAGATCCGTTCCCAGCATAGTTGCATACATCCCTTTAGCTTGGGCCACAATAGTGAATGAGGGTGAAAGAAATGTCCTTGATTCATAAATTCTAGCTTCCCTTGGTTGCAGACAAGGTGGTCTAAGGAGATCAGAAAAACTCACTGAGAAGTTTCCTCCTCTATGTACATTTTTTGTATGAGAGGAGCTGGTGGTTCTTATCTGAATGTGTTTGGCTAAAGAGGATACGTATTCAATTTGCCAAATCTTAATCAGCTTACATATATCTTTGGCCTAAGCAACCCCTACACATGCATCCCTATTGCATTATATCCCACTACAGAAACCATCTTTAAATGTTTTATAAACTGAATTTTTGTTTAATATGTGTATTTTTTTCCATTGACTGATCTTTCTCAAGATCTTAAACTCTTATTTCTGGTGTTTAGCCAATTCAAAGTATTCCAAATTCTTGAGTGTCCACTTCATTTTCTCTCTAGCTTAACCTCATCCTATAAACTAGCTAATGAATGCACTAGAAAACTCTGATATTTCAATATTTCCTCTTTGAACTTTGTTGTCAAGTGAATAATCTCTTTGTAATAAAAAATGATCCTCCCAGTTACTGTTTCGTAGATTTTCAGAAACAGGTAGCTCTTCTTTATTTAACATGGTTGGAAAATAGTAAACTTTCTTTAACTGAATATGCATATACTTATAAAATAAAAGTTACTATAATACTATATATAGATTACTGATTTTTTTTTCAGAATTAAAATAGCTTTTTCATAGCACTAAAATAAGAAATTGACTTATTTTGTTTCTTTGGCCACTTCAGAATTCTGTTATGTTTTGAGATCAGCATTCATACTAATACAGAAAAAAAATCTCTTATATTTTCCATTTATTTATATATGTTTATCAGATTTTCTGAAGGAGGGGAACATTTGAGGAATTCCCAAGAATATATTTGTTCTATGATCTTGTTGCTTTCCAAATGCTTTAATTTTTCTTTGGATAATGCTGATCTATCCTAATCAGTGCACTCATTCATAACAAATATTTGTTGAGAAATTATCATGCACCAGGCAGTGTTTTAACTACTTTATTGAGATATAATTGACTAATAATAAACTATCCATATTTAAAGTGGACAATTTGATAAATTTTGACATATGTATATGACTGTGAATGAACAGCATAATAAACATAATGAGCCTATCTATTACCCCCAGAAGTTCCTTTTGAGTATTTATTATCCCACCCAACCTCCCATCAAAAGGCAATCACTGATCTGCTTTCTGTCGCTATAGATTAGTTACATTTTCTATGAGTGTATAGAACCCCAAGTAACACATCAAATAGAAAGTTTAAGAGTGGACACCCTTGCCTTGTTCCTAATCTTAGAGGTAAAATGTTTGATTTTTTTTATGTTAAATGTGATGCCAGCTATAGGTGTTTCTTAGATGCCATTTATCAAGTTAAAGAAATTCCCTTTCAGTCCTGAGAATTTTTTTTTTTAAATCAAGAATAGATGTTGGAATTTGTCAAATGATTTTTTGCATCTATTTTTTTGCATCTATCTATTAAAATGTTTACATGGTTTTTCATTTCTAGTTTGTTAAAACAGTGAATCATGTTGTTTTTAAAGTGATAAAAATTTGCATTTCTGGGATAAAACCCACTTGGTCATGAAGTCTTGTTTTTTTTAAGTATTGTCAGATTCTATTTTAGATTTACAGAAAAATGGGGAAAATAATAGTTTCCATATGCTCCACACTCAGTTTCCTCTATTATTAACATCTTATATTAACATGGTACATTTGTTAAAATTATTGAATGATATTGGTAAATTATTACAAACTCAGGTCAATATTTTATTCATATATCCTTAGTTTTTAACTAAGTCTCTCTTCCAGGGACTTAAAGATATATATAATAGGCCACATGATGTTGGTTGTGATGTTTCCACAGTTTGCTGACACATTTTTCATTTGTTTGTTTGTTTTTAATGTAATTTTATTAAGATATATTCAAAAACCATACAATCCATCCAAAGTATATGGTATTTCTGTCTAGTTACTCTAATATACTAGGAACTAAAAAGAAATATCTATATAATGAATCAGTAGTCATAAGCATTTGTTAAATCCTAATTTCTCTGCTATACCTCCTCCCTCTCATTTGATCTTTCTCTCAATCTTCACATATATCTGGGCAATGACTATTTTAACTTCTTTGTGCTAGAAAGGGGTGTTGACCTATGGGGTAGAGGGGTGAAACTGGGTGATGATCTTGGAGAGACTGGTACCTCTGGGTTTCAGGGTTTATCTGGCATAGGAACAATCTGGAGGCCATAAGTTTCTGAAAAGTAAAGTTACTAGGTAAAACATTTATGGAATCTTAGATAGATCCCAGGGTATTCTTTAGGGTTTTCAGGAATACTGTTGGTTGGGCTTTGCGTACTGTGACATTTTGCAGTATCTGACTGAAGCTTGCATAAGAGTAACCTCCAGAATGGCCTCTTGGCTCTATTTGAAATCTCTTAGCCATTGAAACTTAATTTTGTTCCATTTCTTTTCCCTCTTTTAGTCAAGAAGGCATTCTCAATTCCATGATTCTAGGGCCAAGCTCATCCTAGGGGGTGATGTCCTTTGTTGCCGTGTAGTCTTATACCCCTGGGAGTCAAGTCCCATGTAGGGGGAAGGATAGTAGGTTTAATTACAGAGTTGGCGAGAGGCCACATCTGAGCAATGAAAGAGGTCCTCTGGGGGTGAATCTTAGGCATAGCTATAGGGGGGCTTAGCTTTGCCACTGCAGAGATAAGTTTCATAAGGGCAAGCCTCAAGGTAAAGGGCTTGGATTGTTAAATTGGGAGTACCTGATGCTTGGGAGAATATCAGTAATTCCTCAGTGGAGAAGTTTCAACATTTTTCTCCAGTCCCTCAGGGGGACTTTGTAAATACATGTTTTTTATTTTCTGCCCAAAATACTCTGGAATGTATCCAAGTGTTAAATTAAACTGTACAGAATAACAATATCTCATTCCCTATTCCAGATTCCCTGTATTAGGTTGTTTAAATAAACTGACCAGACAGGTTAAGTGTGCTACAGAAAATTAAAATTTTATACCAAATAAACATCTCTTCCTTTGGTCTCACATAGAAGTAGAGGTTTAAAAATACAGACAATATCATCCTTTACCCTGTATTCTGATTTACCTTACTCCTAACCAGATCCATTTCATTCATATTTCTAATTGAAGTACAATCTCTTTTTCAGATTCTTTAAAAGTTGCTTTGTGGAGTAATCCTGATTTTCAGAGCTGCAGAACTCTAACTCCGAGTCTCAGGTGTCACACTGATACCAAATTTCCAGGAAACTACCAGGTTATACACAAAGAGAACACATCTTAAAATTTAAAAATAAGTTAGTCATCAGAAATAGATGTGACTGCTCTAAAATCTTACAATCTAGGGACCTTTACAATGAGCCTTACTGAACATTCTGTACTCCTTAATCATTGATTGCACAATCTCTTCCCACTGTCTCTCCCCTGATAACTTATGCTCTCAAATTCAATTCTCAAAGTTTATTCACTATAGTTAGTTTATATCAGTAAGAGTATACAATACCTATCCTTTTGTCACTGGATTATTTCATGCAACGTAATGTCCTCAAGATTCATTCACTTACTTGCATACCACATGAATTCATTCCTTCCTGCAACTGCTCAATATTCCATTGTATGTATACACCACAGTTCATCCTTCCATTTATCAGTTGGTGTACCCTTAGGCCACCTCAATCCATTGCAAATTGTGAATAATGCTGCCATAAACACCAGTGTGCAAATGTCTATTCATGTCCCTGCTTTCAGTTCTTCCGAGTATATACCCAATAATGGGGTTGCAGAATCATATGGCAACCTGATACATAGATTCCAGGGGAACCACTGCACTACCCTGTAGAGGGGCTGCACCATTCTACTTCGCTACCAATAGTTAATAGGCCTATCTCTCTCTCTCCACATCTTCTCCAGCACTTTCTATATTTTAAGCAGTTTTATTCACACATCATACAATCCATCCTAAATGTACAATAAATGGCTCCTGGTATAATCACATAGTTATGCATTCACCACCACAATCTATATGAGAACATTTCCATTTCTTCTGCAAAGAAAAAAAGAGGTGAAAAAAGTTTAAAATTTAAAAAGTAAAAAGAGAGAGAGAAACAACAAAAACAACAAGAATTCCATGCTCTTCCCTTATATGCCCCTCTATTGACATTTAGCTTTGGTATATTGCTTTTGTTACAATTAATGAAAGATCACTACAATGTTATTGCTAAGCATAGACCCTAGTTTGCATTAATTGTATTTTTTCCATATAACATACCATTTGTAACACCTTGCAATGGTGATATTAATTTGTTCTCCCTCATATAAAAACTTTCTTATATTTGTACATTTAATCACCATGACTGTCCACCCTAGGTTTTACTAAGTTTTGTGTGCCCAGATTTTATCTGTTATCTTTCCTTCTGCTGTCATACATACCCATAGCCTTCCTCTTTCAACTGTACTCTCACTCAGCTTTGTTCATTATGCTTACAATATTGTGCTACCATCTCACAGTTTGTGCTATCCATTTCTGAATATTTGCAATAAATCCTGTTGAATATTCTGTACTCCTTCAGTATCAAATACCAAATCTCTACCCTTTTTCTATCTCTGATAACCTGTGTTCTCAACTTTAAGATTTGCTCATTATAGTTAGTTCATATTGGTGAGCCCATACAGTATTTGTGCTTTTGTTTCTGGCTACTTGCACTCAATTTTAATGCCCTCAAGGTTCATTTACATTGCTGCATGCATTATGACTTTATCCTGTCTTACAGCTCTGTAATATTCCACTGTATGTATATACAACAGTTTGTTTATCCACTCATCCATTGATGGACATTTGGGCCATTTCCATCTGTTGGCAATCATGAATAAAGCCACTATATACCTCTGTGTGAAAATGTTCATTAATGTCCCTGCTTTCAGTTCTTCCAGGTATATACCTGGTAATGGGATAGCTGGATCATATGGCAATTCTATACTTAGCTTCCTGAGGAACTGCCCAACTGCCTTCCAGAATGGAAGCAACATTCTACATTCCCACTAACAGTGAATAATGTACCTGCATCTCCACATCCTCCCAGCACTTGTAGTTTTCTGTTTTGTTTTGTTTTTAATGGCCATTCTAGTAGGTGTGAAATGATATCTCATTGTGATTTTGATTTGCATTTCTCTTATAACTAGTGAAGTTGATCATCTTTTCATACACCTTTGAACCATTTGTATTTCCTCTTTGTAAAAGTATATATTAATGTCTTTTGCCCCTTTGTTAATTGGGTTGTTTGTTGTTGTTGAGTTATAGGATCTCTTTATATATTCTGGACATTAAACCCTTAGCTGATATGTGGTTTATAAATATTGTCTCCCATTGTGTAGGCTTTTTGTACATTCGTGACAGTCCTTTGACACTCAAAAGTATTCAATTTTGAGGAGCTCATTTATCTATTTATTCTTTCATTGTTTGAGCTTTGGATATAAAGTCTAGGAAACTGTCTCCTACCACAAGATCTTTGAGATATTTCCATATAGTTTTTCTAAAAGTTTTCTGATCATAGCTCTAATGTTTAGGTCCTTGATCCATTTTGAGTTAATTGTTGTATAAGGTATAAGATAGGGTTCCTCTTTCACTTTTCTAGATATGGCTATCCTGTTCTCCAAGCACCATTTGTTGAAGTGGCTGCTCTGTCCTAGCTGAGTCAATTTGACTTCCATATCAAAACTCAACTATCTGTAGATGAGAGGGTCCACTTCTGAACTCAACTCAATTCCACTGGTCAGCACATCTATTTTTATGCCAGTACCATGCTGTTTTGACCACTGTAGTTTTGTAATATGCCTTAAAGTCAGGTTGTGTGAGATCTCCCACTTCATTCCTCTTTCTCACCATACTTTTAGCTATTTGGTTACACTACCCTTCCAAATAAATTTGATTATGTTTTTTCTATTCCTTCAAAGTAAGTTGGGATTTTAATTGCTATGAATCTGTGAATAAATTTGGGTAGAATGACATCTTAACTATATTTAGTCTTCCAATCCATGAACATGGTAAGTCTTTCCATTTATTTAGGTCTTCCTTGAATTCTTTTCTGGTTTTCTGTGTATAGGTCTTTTATGTCATTGGTTAAACTTATTCCTAAATATTTGATTCTTTTGGTTGCTATTGTAAATGGAATTTTTTTCTTAATTTCCCTTTCAGATTGCTCCTTACTAGTGTATAGAAACACTACTGACTTTTGTGTGTTTATCTTGTACCTTGCCACTTTGCTGTACATTTTTGTTACCTCTGGTAACTTTGCATAGATTTTTGGGGAATTTCTACATATAGGAGCATGTTACCTGAAAACACTGAAAGTTTTATTCCTTCCATTCCAATTTGGATGCCTTTTATTTCTTTTTCTTGCCTAATTGCTCTAGTTAGAACGTACTGCACAATGTTGAATAATAATGGAGACAGTGGGAATCTTTGTCTTGTTCCTGATCTTAGACAGAAAGCTTTCAGTCTTTCCCCATTGAGCTTGATGTTAATGTGGGTTTTTCATATATTCTCTTTATCATATTGAGGAAGTTTCCTTCTATCACCATCCTTTGAAGTGTTTTTATCAGGAATGGATACCAAATTTTATTAAATGCCTTTTCTGCATTAATCCAAATGATTCTGTGTTTGTGTTGAAGCAACCTTTCAGACTTGGAATAAAACTCACTTGCTCATGGTGTATAATTCTTTTGATGTGCTGCTGGATTTGATTTGTAAGAATTTTGTTGAGGATTTTTGCATCTATATGCATTAAAGAGATTGGCCTCTAAGTTTATTTTCTTGTACTATCTTTGTCTGACTTTGCTATTAGAGTAATTCTGCCTTCATAGAATGAGTTAGGAAACTTCCCCTCCTCTTCAATTTTTTGAAGAGTTTGAGCAAGATTGGTACTAAGTCTTTCTTAAATGCTTGGTAGTATTCATATGTGAAGCCATCTGGTCCTGGACTTTTCTTTTTTGGGAGGTTTTTGCTGACTGATTCAATCTCTTTACTTGTGAATGGCTTACTGCATTCTTCTATTTCTCCTCAAGTCAAGTTGGTTGTTTATGCTTTTCTAGGAAGTTGTTCATTGCACCTAAGTTGTCCAGTTTGTTAGCATATAGTTGCTCATAGTATCTTCTCATTATCTCATTTATTTCCACAGAGTCAGAAGTTATGGTCCCTCCTCCCATTTCTGATGTTAATGATTTGCACCCTCTGTATTTTTTTCTTCATCAGCATAGTTAAATGTCCATTGATTTTATTGATTTTATCAAAGAACAAGCTTCTGGTTTTGTTGATTCTCTCTATTGTTTTCATGTTATCAGTTTCATTTATTTCTCTTCTAATCTTTGTTATTTCTTTCCTTATGTTTGCTTTGGGGTTAGTTTGCTGTTTTCTCTAGTTTTCTCAGGTGAGCGCTATTAAGTCCTCTATTTTTTTTTCTCTTTCTTCTCTAATATAGGTGTTTAAGGCAATAAATTTTCCTCTCAGCACTGCCTTTGCTGCATCCCATAAGTTTTGATATATTGTGTTCTCCTTATCATTTACCTGGAGATATTTACTGATTTCTCTTGAAATTTCTTCTTTGACCAGTCACTGGTTGTTTAAGAGTGTTTTGTTTATCCTCCATATATTTGTGAATATTTCAGCCTCCAATCTGTTATTGATTTCCAACTTCATTCCATTATGATCTGAGAAAATGTTTTATACAATTTTGATCTTTCTAAATTTATTGTGACTTGTTTGTGACCCAATGTGGGTCTGTCCTGGAGAATGATCCACAAGTAATTGAGAATAATGTGTATCCTGCTGTTTTGGGGTGCAATGTTCTGTAAATGTCTGTTAAGTCTAGTTAATTTTTCATATTATTCAAGATCTCTGTTCCCTATTGATCCTCTGCCTAGATTTTCTATCCATTGATGAAAGTGGTGTCTTGAAATCTCCAATTATTATTGTAGAGATGTCTACATCTCCCTTCAGTATTGTCAGGATTTGTTTCATATATTTGTGGGCACTCTGGCTGGGTGCATAAATATTTATGATTGTTATTTCTTCTTGATTACTTTTCCCTTTATTAATACATAGCATATTTCTTTATCTCTTAATTGTTTCACATTTGAAGTCTAATTAGTCTGATATAAGTACAACTACCTCCACTCTTTTCTAATGTTATTTATATGAAATATCTTTTTCTAACATTTCACTTTCCACCTATTTTTATCCTTGGGTCCAAAGTGAGTCTCTTGTAGACAGCATATAGGTGGATCCTGGGTTTTTTAATCCATTCTGCCAGTCTATATAATTTGATTGGGGAGTTTAATCCATTAACATTTAATATTATTACTGTAAAGGCAGTACTTTCTTCAACCATTTTGTGTTTTGCATTTTATATGTCATATCTTACTTATTCTCTTTTTACCCTTTTAGTTACCCTTCCTGATAATCTTCATTTCTACACTCTTCTCCAACCTTCTCTCTCCTGTCTTTTCCTATGTGCTTGTAGCACTCCCTTTAATATTTCTTGTTGAGCTGGTCTCTTGCTCAAGAACTCTCTCAGTGTCTGTTTATCTGCAAATACTTCAAATTCTTCCTTAATTTTTAAGGACAGTTTTGCCAGATATAGAATTCTTGGTTGGCAGTTTTTCTCTTTCAGTGTCTTAAACTTATCATACCACTGAATTTCTTGCCTCCAAATTTCTGCTGAGAAATACATACTTTGCCTTATCAAGCTCCCCTTGTGTGTGATGGATTGCTTTTCTCTTGCTGCTTTCAGAATTCTCTGTCTTTGATATTTGATAATCTGCTTAATAAGTGTCTTGAAATAGGTCTATTTGGATATATTCTATATGGGAGCATGCTGTACTTCTTGAACCTGTAATTTTATGTCTTTCATAAGAGCTAGTAAATTTTCAGTGATTATTTCCTCCATTATCTTTCTCCCTTTCTTCCCTTCTCTTCTCCTTCTGGGACACCCATAACACATATATTGATGCATTTCATGTTGTCATTCAATTCCCTGACACCCTGCTCATATTTTTCCATTCTTTTTTCTGTATGTCCTTTTGTGTGTAGGATTTCAGATGCTTTGTCCTCTAGTTCACTAATTCTTTCTTCTGCATCTTCAAATCTGCTACTGTATGGTATGTCTCCATTGTGTTTTTCATCTCTTCTATTGTGTCTTTCATTCCCATAAGTTCTGCCATTTGTTTCCACAAATGTTTGAGTTCTTCTGTATGGTCACCCAGTGTCATCTTTATATCCTTCATCTCTTTTGCCACATTTTTCTTCAACTTGATGAATTGACTTAGCAAGTTTATTTGAACATCTTTAATTAGTTGTTTACGCTCCTCTATCTCATTTGGAGTGTTATTTTGTTCTTCTGACCAGGCCATATCTTCATGCTTCCTAGTATGACTCATGATTTTTTGCTATTGTCTAGGTGTTCTGGTTTGCTAAAGCTTCCAGAAAGGCAATATACCAGAAATGGGTTGGCTTTTACAGTGGGGATTTATTAGTTTACAAATTTACAGTTCTAAGGCCATAAAAATGTCCAGATTAAGACATCAAGATATAGACAGTTTATCTGAAGCAAAGGCTGATGGAATCTGGGGCTCCTCTATCATATGGGAAGGCACATGGCTAGCTCTGCTTAACCTTCTTTCCCAGGTTTAGCTTCTGGTTTCAGTGGCTGTCTCCAAAATGATTCTGTGCATTTTCTCTCTAAGCATCTCTGAGCTTTCTTCAAAATGTCTGTCTTTTATCCTCTCAAAAAGAACTCCAGTAAAGATGATTAGGATCCACCTTGAATGGATACAATCTAATCAAAAAGCCCCACCCACAATAGGTCTGCATTCACAAGATTAGATAAAAGAACATGGCTTTTGTGGGGTACATATTAGATTCAAACCAGCACACTAGGCATCTGATATTTTTGATTAGTTTATTCTGGAGGTTGTTTTCTCTCTTTTGCCTATGGTTTTCCTCTTGGTTGGCTTTGCTTTTATTTGTTCTTTGACATGTGGTTCAACTTATTCTAGACCTCTGGCATAGCTTCTTTTTAAGCGATCAGAATTTCTCAGCTCCTGTTTTTCTGGTTCCTGTCCTGCCTATATGGAAGTGTTTGGTATTGCCCTTTTTTGTGTGTTTGTGCAGTTGTTTCTCCCCCAGGAGAAAGCTCTCTCTTCCCTCTTCCTTCTCAGGGTATGTGGATCTGCTGGGTTGTTTTTGTTTGTTTGTTTTGCCTCTATATGTTTTTAACACTCCTTTTGCTAACACTAGCAACTTTTGCCTGGAGGTCTGGCTCTGAGAGGATGGATTCCCCCAGATAGGATCAACCTCAATCAGATTTTTCCCAGACAAGACAAGCACAGGACTAATGAAGAGTGTGTACTCTGTATCAAGGTTTGCTTGGGATGAGACACAGAAGGGTGCCAGTCTTTCCTGTGAAGTCTCTTAATTCTGTGCATTTCCTGTCCTGCCCATAAGATGGTGCTTGTCAACCCACTATTCCATACCGGTGTAAAGTGGTTTGGTGCCTTTATTTCTCAGCAGACCCTGTCCTTGTAAGGGGCATGGGGTTGAGACAGAGCCTGAGGTTGAATATGGGCCTAAGCTGTCATTGTTCTCCAGCTCCTGGGATCTGAACTCTCCAAATAATAGTCACCACCTGTGCTGTGCCTTGTCTCCCCTTTTTGGGGGTTGGGGCCCACTCTTCAGTCCCCTGTTCTCTAAAGGCTGGAAAAGTTACAGTTCTCTCAAGCAGCTCCCACTTCCCACCTGTTGGGGACATGTTTGAGACTGGGTTCCACCTTTTGTAGGTTGAAACTGTTGTATGTTTGAGACAGGCTGGTCTCTGCTTTTGGTAGGTTGAAACTGCTGCTGATGTCCCAACACCTGAGGTCCTAATTCTCTGAATGATAGACACTACTTGTGCTGGCCCCTGGCCCCCTATTCTTGGGCAAGATAAAACTTTTAGGGAATTATCTCCTTTACCTGATTAGTTACTTTGTCTCTTAGGCATTCCTTAGGTCCACCCTTGTCTCAGTCATGGCTGAAAACTGAGAATGCCTGCTGGTTTCTTTAATGGATTACTGAGAGGTTAAAAAAAGGGAAGAAAAAAATCATTTTCAGATCTGGTCCCAACCCACACCACTCCCTGCCCCCATTTCACAAATCAAGAGCCAGAGTTGGTACATGGTTCTATGTGCCCCTTTTCTGACGGCACAGTCCTTTTCTAGTATTCTGAGTTCAGCCAAGTCCAAAAGCCTCTGCTTTTTTCTTCATCCCTGCCTCCTTCCTGTTGGAGAGACACCTCCTAGATTCTCCCATTTTCCCTGTAGATTTTTCTGTGTCAGAGCTTGTATTTAGCAGTCTAAATTTTTTAATCAAATCCGCAATTGGAGCTTGGTTGAGCTTTCCTTCCCTTATTCCTAGTAGAGACCTTCTGTTTCCCACCAGGAAGAGACTCCAATATAGGCTGCTGTGCCTGTGGGGGAGGGGCAACAGCCTCCACAGCATGGAAGTTTACTCACAATTCTGTGTGTGATCTTGGCTCTTCCACCCATTCCAGGCTGATGTATGATGTGTCTGATCATGGAAGTCCCCCAAACAGTTGCTCCAAATATTGTTCCTGACTCTTTACTAACTGCCTTGGAGGATGAACTAAATCCCACACCTGCCTATGCCACCATCTTGCCCAACTTCATTCATTTATGTTTATTATTTTTTCTCTGTGTTTCTTTTTGAATAGTAGTTTTATTTATATATCTTTAAGATCACTATTTTTTTTCTTTCTGCAAGATCTAATTTCTCATTAGTCCAACTGAATATATTTTTCATCTCAACCATTGCAGTTTTGATAGTTAAAAGCTTGATTTGGGCATTTCAAAAAATCTTCCGCATCTCTACAGAGCAGGGCCAATCCTTCCTTTTGCTTATGGAATACAGTTATAAAAAACATTTTAATATACTTATATATATTTCTAACATCTGTTTCATATGAGTGTCAGTTCCAATTGATTGATTTTTCTTTTTATTGTGGGTCATGTTTTCTTGCTTCTTTGCATGCCTTTTAATTTTTGATTATGTGCCAGGCCTTGTTAATTTTACCTTATTAGGTGTTGCATATCTTTTATTTCTATAAATAACCCTGACTTCTGTGTTAGGACAAAGTTTATTAACTTAGTATAATACTTTCAAGAATTGCTTTAAAGTTTTTTTCAGGCAAAGCCATGGCAGCATTTGATTTAGGAATAATAATTCTCCACTTCAGAAACAATACCCTTCTGATATTCTCCCGGATGTCCTGTGCACTATGTATTTTTGTTGCTGTTTGTCTTTGTTTTTGTTTTTGCAGGCTAGCTGTTATAAATAGGCACTATTCCCAGCCATGTGTTAATGTAGGTACTGTTTTTTCTAATCCTTTTGGATGAGCTATTTTTCCAGTCTTTTTTAGTTTTCTCACAAAAATGTGCTGGTCTTAACTCCACTGAACCTGAGAGGGGCCCTTTACAGATCTCCAGAGTTCTTCCTCCTTAATGCTGTCTCCTCTTCAATACTCTGATGTGCAAACTCTTGCCATATTGGTCTCCTTGGACTCTCAGCTATGTCTCTGTAAGTCAAGGAGTCCACTGGACTTACCTGAGTTCCCCACCCCTTGCCATGGCTTCTCACCTGATTTTCCTCCTGCCTCATTAATCTCTCTGGATCCTTCTCATCTACCTTATATTTTAATACTGGTGGGAACCAGGTTTCAGTCAGGACCTCTTTTCTTTCCATATTCACTTCCTTACTGTTATCATTCGGTCTCATCTATATGCTAATAGCTCCAAAATCTATATCTCTAGCTTAGATATTTCTTCTGAAATCCATATTTCAAATGCCCAATGCACTGCTTAAGTAGGTATCTCAAGCCTAATATATTCAGATAACATATCCAAATCTGAGTCATGATCCCCTCCTCCCCTTCTTGGAAACCTACTCCTCTTGAAGTCTTTCCCATCCAATTAATGGCAATTCTATCTTTCCAGTTTCTCAGACTTAAAAATGGAGAAATCCATGAATCACCAGTTTCTCTCTTACCTCTGTCTAATGCTTCAACAAGTGTACTGGCATTAACTTCAAAATTTATCCAGAAATGAATCATCTTATCGCTTCCTTTGAAAACATCATCTGTTACTCGGATATCATCTATGTAACTCCTTGATATTATCTGTTTACAATGTAAGGCAGCTTTTTCTAATTACTCTTAATAGAAATAGTGGAAATAAGTAGATATGGGGCATGTGCAGTAATAATATACATTTAAAAATTACAGATCACCAACAGAATCTGGTGAATACATTTAAAAAGTACAGATCACACTCAAAATTATATATTTTAACATCCAAAGCCTTGAAAAACTTTCTATATCCACAAGAATGTTTTCTTCAAATACTTTTAATAAAACTTTTAACTTTGAAGTGATTTTAGATTCACAGAAAAGTTGCAGAGATATTCAGGGAGTTCCATTATACCATTATACCTTTCCCACTTTCAATTTTTCTTAGTGTTATCATTTTTCATTATCACTGTACATTTGTCAAAACTAAGAAACCAACTTTGATAGATTAGTCTTAACTAAACTCCAAACTTTATTTGAATTTCAGTAAATTTACACTAGTGTCCTGTTTCTGTCCCAGGATCCATTCTGCAATATCACATTGCATTGAGTTGTTACGCCTCTTTTGTCTCCTCTGCTCTCTGACGCTTCCTCAGTCTTACCTTATTTTTCATGACCTTAAGAGTTTTGAGAAGTACTGATCATAGATTTTGTAGACTGTCACTCAAATTTGGTTTGTCTGATGTATTTCTCATGATTAAAATGAGGTTATGAGTGTTTGGAAAGAACACCATGGAGCACTCTTCTCATCACATGATATCAGGGGTATATGATATACACATAAAATCATTGATGATACTTTCCATGATTTCCCACTAAAAAGCTACTATTTTTCCTTTTACATACTCTAGCTGTTGGAAGTGAGTATAAATCCAATCCACACTCAAATGGTTGGAGGGATTAACTCAACCTCCTGGAGGAGGATTATCTATATTACTTTGTACAGATTTGCCTATTTTCCTCTATTTATTTCTTTGCTCAATCCTCTATATCACTATGGACCCATGTGTATTTATTTTATACTTCATGTTATAATCCAATTTTACATTATTTACATTGTTGTTCAAATTATTCAAGCTATAGCCATTGGGAGCCATCATGGGTTGGCTCCTGTGTCCCTTTCATGACCCCATACTTTTTTTTATCACTTCCTTACATTCCAATATCTTCAAACATTTTACTTTCAAAGAATGAAAAAAGTAATAATAACTGAAAAATGTTTAGGTTTCTTTAACACTATGCCCTTTATGAAAGCAGAATATTTGTCATTGGCTTCAATTACTTGCTACAGCAAGATGCCTGGGGATAGCTATTTAATTGGGTTAAGATGTTCTGTTAAAGTGTGTCTCTTTTCAGTGTAGCTCAAGACTGGCTGGTGCTTTTGAATTTCCCAAGGCCAATCTACATAATTTCTTTGAATTCCTTATTCGATTATGGATACCAATAGCATTGCCACAAAACAAACAAATATACCTAAATATGCCCACTCTTACATTAATGTGTATGTCTGCCTTAGTTCCTAAAACATTTATATTTAGATGCGCCATTGTATAGGAAAAATATAGTCCCCCAAATATTTCCTTTTTTCCAACCCAAGGAGAATTGACAACAAGGCACTTATGATAGATAAGTTATATGCTACAATGGATGATAGGAAACTCCAAATGAATCAGATGATGAAAACACATATGGTCAATATACTTATATTTTTATCCTTTCTAGTATTCTCATGCCTCATAATTCATAAATCAGATGCCTATGCTTAGCAGCCAAATATGTATATTTGGAACTTGCAGATATGAATTTTTATATGTAACCTCTTACATATGTTACTTAGGAATTGCAATAGTTAATATTAAACTATGTTCAAAATCAGTATTGATCACCATTATTAGTATCTATCCATTACATTTTTAATAAATTTAGCAGATTTTCTGTTAAACTAGATAATTACCTATACTAACACCATGCAATGAATGTTAAGAATGGAGCCTTTCTCCCATATCATTTTATTCAGTCAAATTCTTTGGTTAATATTAACATTAACCAATTCCAGATGTCAACAATTAAGTTCAATCCAATAAAACATTTAGTCAGGCACTTTCCTCAGACTGAGAATAAGAAGACTTTACAAAAACATGTATACTGAATTTTAAGTCTATCTTAAGATAAAATAGTCATATTTAGTGACTAAATATATCATTACACAGATGCCTGATCCCCTTTTGCAGCTGTTCTTGCTGTTTTGGTTTTACATAGCCCCTTTGCTTGTCTTTCTTGTGGCTCTCGCTTAGTGTTACTATTTGGGGGGAAATCTGCAGATAAGGGGTTCTGGCTGATTTTGTAATGTGCCTGCAGAAAGCTAAGCTTGCATTGTAATGAGGTCAGATTTCATTTCTAAGCAAGGTCACACTCTGGGGTTGGTAGAACTCCAACGAAAATCAAAGTGCTGACAGAAACATCGAAAGGGTGGTGATTCAATAGGTGGCACTCTTTCCTCCCTGCAAATCCGGTTGTCAGAACCCTGGGTCAGGCTGTCTCTCAAGTAGATTTATAACTTGTCCTCTTCTGACCACTAGGGCTTCTAATATAGAGCTATTTTATTCTGTTTGGGGTTTTTGTTTGAAGCTTTCCTCAGAAAACAAGGTTGTTTTCTTTGATCCCTTTGTCCCAGATAAACATGAGCTCTGTTTTGCTTTACCTAGAATTTCACCTTAATGAGCTGGGATAACTATTTAGGCTCACAGGATGCTTAAATGCTTTATTTCCTTATTTACAAATGAATTTTCTTCTTTCTTATTATTTATGAAATTCTCACTTAGTTCCCCAAGTTGCATGGACCTCAAAATTGGCCTGCCCAAGAGAAGCTTCAAATTTTAATGATTGCCAATAATATGAGTACTAATTTATCTACTCTTTCTTCAGGAGCTTGAGAAACAGCATTCTTAGCTTTTATTAAACTAAATGTCAACCAGGATCCAGGGGATAAATTTATTAATGAAATTAATAAATAGAGCTTGTACTTTTCCATTAAAAAAAATTGAGACAAAGACCACATAAATAAAGATTTAGAGATAAGTGCTAAGCATATTTTCCCCCATTCTATCAAGCACATACTGAAACTCTCTCAAGAAAACATCCATGATATTTTATTTAGATTGAGTATCAGTAATGGAGAAAGCAGAACTCTTTTCCTGCCCCTCCCATGCAAAAGAATGTGCTGGAGAATGAGTGGTGACATAATATTAGTTAAAAAATATAGCTTATTCTCTCATATTATTACATTTTAACTATTCTTCCTTTTCTTTCCTTGTTTGCATTAGCCGTTTGCTTGCAATGTGACTTTGCTTTTGTTAAAATGTGCAAGGAATGTCATGTGTGGCTGAACTCAGTATTTATAAGAGCAAAGAAGTAAATTCATTTGTGGTTCCATTAGTTCAACCTGAAAAGGCTGCCTAGGTATGATAGTTTGACATTTACTCAGCACCCATAGAATATTGTGCAGAAAGGGGGGGGCATTCACACACACTCACAGGCACATACATTGTACAGTTCCACTGAGTCAGATGAACATTGTCACCTCCAAACAGAAGTGAAGAAGATATAAACCGTCTCCTTCCTGTGTTAATATTGTTTGGATACCTTGAATAACTTCATTCAGACCTCCACAAATCTTTCTCACCATTTAAGCTTTGACACACAAACCAGAGTAACCACAAACTCCAGTTAAAAAATTATATGATCTGCAAATCTCCCTAAACTCCTTTGGCAACTACTCCTAGAACAATACTCTGCTGCACATAGTATTGTTTCTGATGACAGGGATAATTTTAGAGATGACTTGGCTGGCTTCTCGGTCTCCTTATTTGCACTTCGTGTCAAGTTCTGAAAGAAGGCAGGCAGAAGTGGCTCTCTGAACTCCCATGTAAAGCTAACTCACAGTCCAGAGGTTGTGTGCCTTGACGGAAATCCCGAGGACGTTTTCTTGCTTAAACAGATGAGAAAATGTAAAGCAGGCCTTGATCCTTCATTGTTCGTGCTTGATTCTATATAGCTTCAAACATCTCCTTTGGATCTTGTAATGCAAAGATTTTGAACAAATCTTAACTGCAAATAAAAACTTTTGGAAGCTGGGAAGGATAAAAAAAATATTCATATTGTGTGACTCATCACATTATAAGAGTGTGTTAGGTCATCACTTCCATGCCCCCTTGAACTTTATATTCCAGTAAATCTTCACCTAAATTTATACTTTTGTATATTCTCTTCCTTCTCACCAGAATGCCTTTCCCAAACCCCTCCCTAATATGATTTACCTACTAGCAAACTTTTAATTCATCCTTTAAAATCCAGGATAGACATCAAGTAGTTGGAGAAGATTTAATGTAATCCCAAACAATGCAAGCCATGTTGATCTCTCCCTTCCCTGTCCAACCCTGAAAGTCAATACGTATGCCTATTGGTATACACGCAATAATCTACTTGTGTTTATTTGTGAGAAATTTCAGCAACAACTGGTCTCATTCATTGGGTCTCCAGAGCCATAACATTGCACAATTCAAGGAGGGCATGATTAACTTGATTAACACTGTCTTCTATATGATTGGTTTCTTTGAAGTTGTGCAAAGAAGCAGACTTTGCCTAGAAACTACAAAATCTGCCACATAGAATCTACTCAGTAAATATTCAATGAATGTAATCTGGCTACTGTAAAACCAGTAGTCAATATGCTGGACTTAAAAATAACTTTAAATATCATTTGATTCAATCTACTCAATTACAAATGTGTAAACTATACCCAAAGCAGTGAATTGACCAATATATTTTTTGCACTGCTAATTAGTGGCAGATTGGTTTGGATTAGAACCCAGTTTTTGTGTATCCTTCCTTTCTACCATTGCAGGCTGCCTCCAAAAATCACTAAAATGAAAAGCTACTGTTCCACAGGGAAAATGATGACTTTCTAAAATTCTGACCTCAGAAAGCATCTCTCTGGAGAGACTCACTTATACGACCAATGTGTTGGAAGATTGTGACTAACTAAATTGAGCAGCCTCTTCATCCATTTTAGTTCTCCCATTAAATAGCACTTTGCACTCCTTTCCTTGTAAGATCACAGAGTTCTCTACAGGTGCTAATTAGGCCTCATGACACTCCCCTGTGGAAATGATCTTATTATTATGACTAAAATGTTACTAAAGATATTTAAGGTGTTTAACCTATAGTGAAGAAAAGGCATTAAATAGTCTTGGTGATGAAAGCACTCCAACTCCAAGGAGCTGGACAGTGTAGCCTGGGGCAACATGGGGAACTGGAGAAAGGCTCCTCTGTGGGCATCTCTCATTTAGAGAGATCAGCCCACTCACTTTGCTTACATCTTTCTACCATCAGCCCCACTTTAGCTCTACCTTCTTTGGACATTATTCCAATTCCTCTTTCACCCCTCTAATCTTCAATGTTGGAAATTCCTTCCTTTAAACAACATAAAGCCAAAGTGTAATAATTAGCTGCTTCAGGGTGCAGAATGCAGAACCTTATGTAGGAATCTGCTCTTTAGATAACTCTTTTGTTTTGCCTTTAACTTCACAACGCAAGTTGAAAACCTATATCCTGTATCTTTTATTTATCCAAATCCACTCTAAACTACTCCAAAAACCTATTCTAAGGGAATGCTGCCTAGAAATTCATTCTGAATCATTTAGGACTTTTATATGTCCCCCTACCCCCATTGCACATCATGAAGCAAAGTGTCTCTTGGACTGTGATGGTTAAGTTCATGTGTCAACTTGGGTAGGTTATGGTGTCCAGCTGTTAGGTAAAGCAAGTACTGGCCTGATTGTTACTGTGAAGGTATATTGAGGACTTAAATCATTAGCCAGTTGATTGCATCTATGACTAATTATGTCTACAATCAGCAAAGGAGTTTGATTTTAGCAATGAGAGGAATGTCCTCATCCCATCCTTTGGAAGCCTTTTAGGGACAACTGAGGAATTCAGCAGTCCCCAAAAGATGATGTTCAAATTGGGACCCATGAAGAGGTGAACCACATTGCGAAGGAACTGCATGAATTTTCCAATGACTATAGACAGAAATTGGGAGTGTGCATGGGAATGGATATCAAGGGAGATAGAAGAATTTCTATCTCTACTTCTGCCAGCCAGCTTCTCCTGGGGAAATAATTGCCACCTCTACTGGAGTTTCTAACTTCCAGCTTCTTCTGGGGAACTCAATTTCACCCTCATCGAGTTGCCAACTTGTAGACTGCTCTATGGAATTCAGATTTGCCAAATCCATGGTCACATGAGCCACTCTTATAATAAATTTCTTAATATTTACATACATATATATGTAGATATATTCCTGTTGGTTCTTTCTCTTGAGATATCCCTGACTAATGCACATTTTGGTACCAGGAGTGGTTCTTGAGAAACAGAACCTTAAAGATTTATAAGTTGGTTCTGGAGATATTTGGATCTAATCTGATTAGATTTAAAGACACTAATGACTTTATTTTCAATGATCAAGAGGGCACTGATAGAATATGGCATAAATTGGCAATAATATACACAAAATATCACCATTGGATAATGCTGCTCAAATGCTTTAAGAGTCAAGGCCCTGGGCAAAAGTATATTTGATACCTTAACAGGGATTTTCAAAGTTGGAAAGCATGTTTATGTTAGCTGGTTGTTCTTAAATATGCTGGATTAAGTTGTTAAATAAAAGGATCAGCCCAGGGCTTCAAATTCCCAACTGAAGCACAATATGAAGGGCATGAAAGTTTCTATGTATGCCTTGAAAGAAACACTTATTTCTTGTAGCTGCAACTTAAACTTTCTGAAAACCAAATGCAGATTTTCATTGTGTGAGTGGCTGAATTACAAAAGAAATTGAATTACCCAACATGCAGGGTGGCATAAATGAGAGCATAAATACAGAATGAATGAGATCCTGAAAATTGGAATGGGGTCATATGGGCTGATCATGATGACAATGGAGATATTGAAACACAAGATTCTATTGAGTCTTCATTGCCAAACAAACTTATAACCATCTGCCCTGAGGAATCAGCCATCCATTTCCATCGGAAGAGATTAACCTTGCTGTTCCTGATAAACACTTAACGAAACAGCCTTCACACCTCCATCTGAAGACAATAACCTTGTTTCACCAGAAACTGTAATGGAATGCCTTGAGGTAGTTGGTTTGCAAGACACTGCTAATTCCTCTCGTAATATAACCCCCCCCCCCAAACTCTCATTTCTTCCAGACCTAAAACTAGATTGAAGTCCCAACAATCCCCAAAAAGTGAGGTATAAAGTGTGACCCATGAGGAGATGTATGTAACACATTTCAAAAAAACTACATGAGTTTTCCAATTAATATAGACAAATCAGGGGAATATGTGTGGAAATGGATATTAAGGGAGTAGGATAATTGTGGAAGGAACATAATGTTGGATCAGGATGCATTTATTGATGTGAGCCAAATAATCAGAGATTCTAGACTCAATGTTGTAGCTCAAAGGGCTAGAAAGGGCTCTAGCACTTTGCCTGGATGGTTGACTAAGGCATGGAACAAAGAGTGGCCTACATTAAGTGATGTTGAAATGCCAGAACTGCTATGGTTTAATGTAGATGAGAATCTCTAAAGGCTTAATGAGATTGGAATGTTAGACTGGATTTATCCTGGAAGACCTGCTCCTCCACCCTAGGAATGTCCAGAGGACACGCCTATCACCATGTCTGTGAGGAATAAGTTTGTGATAATAACTCCATCAACCTTGAAGAGCTCTGTAGTAGCTCTTCTCTATAGTGCAGATATTACTGTGGAAACTGAAGGCACTGAACTTAAATCCTTAAATACAATGAGGATGATCAGATCCCTGGTTGGCAGGAGACAAGTGGTAGCACTTAATCAACAAAGACAAGGTGGGCATGGCTACCATAATGGATGGCAGAGTCAAAGCAATCAGGATAATCTGATTCACAAAGACCTATGCTGTTGGCTAGA
The DNA here is from genome assembly GCF_015220235.1 of Choloepus didactylus. Taxonomy (NCBI): domain Eukaryota; kingdom Metazoa; phylum Chordata; class Mammalia; order Pilosa; family Megalonychidae; genus Choloepus; species Choloepus didactylus. The sequence goes on from NC_051309.1 coordinate 24,201,519, forward strand.
TGATCATTGGATACTTAGAAGTGAAAAAGATGGGAAGATGTTTTAGTTTCCCAGCCACCTACAATGCAATGGCTTAATCACAGAAGTTTATTAGCTCATGATTTCAGAGTCTAGAAGGCTTGCTTCCTCTCAGGTCACTACCCTGTGGTTGGCCAACAATCTTTAGAGTTCCTTGGCTTTTCCATCATGTGGCAATGCAGATGGCACCATCTTCTCCTCTCTCGTTTGGCTGAATTCCATCTTCCAGCTACTTTTGTGGCTTCCTCTTTCTGTGTCCAGTTTCCTTTGCTTATAAAGACTTGAGCCATATTGGATTAAGGCCCATCTTCATTCAGTTTTGGCACTCCTTAGTTAATAACTTCTTCACAGTTCCTATTTACAAACGGGTTCACATCCATAGGCCCAGGGATTGGGACCTGAGCATATCTTTTGTGAGGGATATGATTCAATCCCCAACAGCAGTCTGTTAAATTTTTACTTGATCTGTTTAGGCAGAAGAGTTCTAGGTTAAGTTAACAACAGTCTACTACACAGTGGCAGAGTTTGCCTGGAATTAAGGAGATCCTTTAGGGCATTGCTTATTACTATCATGCCTTGTGGTTATAATAAATGGAAAACTGCAACACCTCAATCTAGGTAGGAGAATTAATGGCCCAGACCCTTCAGAAATGAGGGCTTGGCTCACACCACCAAGCAAAGAAACACAGCCAGATAAGGTGCTTGCAGAGGGTAAAGGGAATACAGAATGGGTACTGGAAGAAGGTAGTTATAAATAAGAACTATGACTACATGACCAGTTGCAAAAATGAGGATTGTAATGGTTATGAGTATTTCTTCCTTGTTTTGTTATGAGTATGTTTGTATATATACATAACGCAAATACCTTTGTTTTCATCCCTATCTTATGCCCTAAATTAGTTGTGTTACATGTATGTCATAGTATTTAAGCTATAGGATATCAAGTTTAAGAGTGAATATTACCCATGTACTTGCACCCCATACTGGGGAAAGTTAGTGCATTTCCAGTTGTACACAGAACAGTTGAGTATTGCTAGGCTAAAATGTGACTGCTATTTTTTTTTTTTTTTTTTTTTAAATTTTGAGATTAAATAAGGTTTTTGGAGATGCGTATGGAGGCCAAATTGCAAGGGGTGGACCGTGATAATTTCTTGGCTAGGTTATGGTGCCCAGTTGTTTGGTCAAACAGGCACTGGCCTGATTGTTATTGTAAGGGTATTTTTAGATTTAAATCATTAGACAGTTAATTGCAACTATAGCTGATTACATCTACAGTCAACCAAGGAGATTGTCTTCAGCAATGACAGGAATCTCATCCAATTAGTTCAGAGATCCTATAGGGAGAACTGAGGAAATCAGCAGTCTGAAAGAAGAATTTTTATCTCTATTTCAGCCAGTCAGTTCTCCTGGGGAAGAATTTTTATCTCTATTTCAGCCAGTCAGTTCTCCTGGGGAATTCAAGTTCACCATCAAGTAGCCAACGTGTGGCTTGCCTTGTGGAATTTGGACTTACCAATCTCCACAGCCATTTGAGTCAATTCCTATAATAAATCTCTTAATATTTATGTATTATTATCTAATATAATATTATATTATTATATAATATATAATATATATGTATATAATATTCTGTTCTGTTTCTCCAGAGAACTATGATTAATACATGGAGGGTGGTATCTCATGCAATTAATATCATTCAGAGAGAACACTCTGTCTTGGCTCACATTGGTCTTTGCTGGTTTAGTCATTTCTTAGTTCTTCAGAGTCCCTTGAATATAGGAGGCTTCTTTACTTCTGGGCTTTCCTTTGACATGGTGGCACTTGCTAAGGTCCTGCCTCCTGTTGTGTCCCCTGCACTTGCTCTCTGAGTTCCTTTAGCTTCAGTGTAATGTTAGAAGTGCCCCGGGAAGATCCCCACATGTGCCTTTTACTTCTTCAGGGAAGCCTTCCTCATATTCTTCTTGTTCAGTTGTTCCTTCCCATCCCAAGGCCTCCTTCAATCCTCTTTCCCCTGGAAAACTTGAATAAACTCCTCTGAAGGAGACTTTAGAAGGAAAATTTTGCCAGTCCATCCTCTCCTTCATTTGAGAAGGGTGGAAAATGAGATATAAACATCAGTCAGATTGTTTTCACTTATTCACTTATTTTTCCCTTTCTCTCTCTCTTTCTTTCTTTTTTCCTGCTTTTTCTTTCTTTCTGCTTTCTTTCCTTCCTTCCTTGTCTTTCCTTCCTTCCTTCCTTCCTTTCCTTCCTTCCTTTAATCCTTCCTTCCTTCCCTACCTCCCTTGCTTCCTTTTCTCCTTCATCTCTTCCTGACACACCCACTTTTTAATCTCCAAATTGTACCTGAATAAGCATTATCAAACCTAGCTTCTATATCCTCATGTGCAATGCTGTTTTTTACTTCGTTTATGTGTTTCTCTTTGACTAAACATACCTTTCTCACCATTTGACCAGCAAACCTCTATTAATCTAACAAAGCTCAGCATAGCTATCACCTTTTACAATCATTGAATAAATGCTTAATATTTATTGAGTGATTCAAATCTTTAGGGATATTTTATTGAAAATAATACATTTAGGACTTATATTTCCATGAGGCTTACTTCCCTTGTGAAGCATACTCTATTTTCCAGTATTGATATGTAATTTCTATTATGGAAGTGATTTTCAACCAAAGAGCATTATTGCTGTTATTGCATTGCATTTTAATTATTGGTTTTATATTTTTATTTCTTACAATTCTGAAAATCCTTGAGGGCTCTACCTGTATCTTTGTGTTTTTTCACCCCTGCCCCTCATTGCTTAGTACAGCACCTGGCATACATTAGATGATCATGAAATATACTTATTGAATTATGATCTCAAATTTCTTGAACACTATTTGTACAAAAAGCACGATAATAATCCTTGCAGCAGTTACAAAGATTGATGACACAGGATTTGCTACTCTCAAAATCCTAACAGTTAAATAGAGGTAAGTTTTGCTTATCTTTAATGGTGATTTCAATTAAAGAGTGAGAATTCTCCCAAGACATGCATAAATCTGTGAATGGAATTCAAAAGATAGTAAAGTGAACAAGGAAAAGTCTATTTTCTCTCCTCCAGAGACCTCATCTATTCTACCCCAGAAATACTTGAATGTCCTGTGTGGAAAATCTTTGGGAATTTCTCAAATAAGTAACAAAATTTGGGGGGAAAGAAAAGAAAGAAGTTAATTTTGGTTGACTTTGAGTCAAGTCAAACCTGAGAGGACTCCCTAAATGAATGTGTCTCAGTCAATGAGAAATGTACGTAAACTTAGGAAAGATGCCTGGGTTGAAGGGCTTTGGACCCAACAACAGTATATCATGCCTGAGAAGCAAAAAGGGCTGAGGCAGGAAAGCAGAGGAAGCTTAAGACTGAACTTATCATATAACTAAGGGTGCAAGGAAAGAGTGAACCTCATAAAGGAGATAGAAAGTCTTGGTGAGAAGAGATTTAAAATTAGTGTTTTTTAATCTTCTAATATTTAACAATGACCTTGAGTGATATTTTATAGTTTTAAATGCAAATTTCTGATATGTCTTTAAATTATCTCATAATGCTCTCTAATATTTATGTGATGCTTTAAGGTTTAAAGGGTTGTTCCTGAGAGCAACCATAAGAGGAAAGAATTCATTCTTCCCATTTTGCAGAAAAATAAACTGAGATGCATAGAACTTATACCAGTTGCCACAGGAGTAAACAACAAAAACCATGCCCCTAAACACCAATTTTCATTCTTATTTTAGATGTCATTTATTAACACATAATATTTAACACCAATCCCAATTTTTCCCTGTATCATCTTTTTTATGAAAAGAATCAAATTCTGTGAAAAAAAAAAATAGTGGAATGGGTGACTTTGTGATCATTGACAACTCTGAAGAGAGAAAATTTAGTTGAAGGACAGAGATCTCCACCAGCCCCTGAGGAGTGTGTGTGCTATAAAAATGGAGGCACAAATGCAGACTACTTAAGCATTTTGACAGTGAAACAAGGTATGATTATGACATCTTCCCCAAGGGGTTGTATGATTGGCATAAGACATTCTTCTAACATATAAAAGACCCAAGAACTTATAGGCAAAAAGTATTCAGTGGCTAAGAAGAGATGTGAAAATGCAAGAAAGAAAAATAATAATAGATGGACCCTTAAGGAGCAGAAGAAAATGAAATCAGGACATAGTAAGATTATTCTGAAAAAGGAGGAGGGATATTTTTTGCTCAGAAACAAAAGGGAAGGTCAAAGTCTAAATAAAGTTAAAAAAAGAAGATGTAGAATGGATATGAGGGGCTTGTTGACAGAAAGATTTTGAGGTGGAGAGGAGAGAAGATAAATCACTTGTCTCAGATGGTCTCACTCTTTTTTAGAAAAAAAAAATAAGGTAAAAGAAAATTTACGTTGAGTTACCACAAAAGTTTACAAGCAACTCTTTTGTAGCTATATATTACCAGCAAGAGAGGAGTAAAAGAATCTTAAAGTAGAAAAGTGGAGTCTTGAAATGGTTAAGAATGAATTTAACCCGTTGTGCCTGTATCTTAGTTTCTAAATATCATTCCCCACTAAAAAGAAATAGGGTTCCCTTGAAAACAGATAATTCTAGGGAGGGGCATGGACAATACAAAGTAAACTGGGGTGTCTTGTTTTACCTAAAAATAAAAAGTGATAAAATGTAATGAGGACACATAAACAGTGCAAAGAAACAAGCTTGAAAGTCCGAAGCAGTTAGCAAATTGCCATTGTGACCATCATCATAATTTATTCAGGCAGGAATTAACAATAGATGCTAAACCTAGTCTGTGAAAATTTTATGAGGGACAGAATATTAACATGGTCTTACAGTATCTCCCCACAAATTATTTATTAATTAAAAAGGGAAAATATTAATAGAGTCATGTGCTAGTCACCACTTTAATCAAGAGATCAAATTAAAATTACAAAAAATAGGACAAATTGACATTATGTGCCTCCTCATAGGATGTGCTGAGAAGGAAGTTAAATTTCATCTGTGGTACCCCTGCCTAAAAATTCATACCTTAATCTAATCATGAGGAAACATTAGCCACATCAAATTGAGGGATATTCCACAATATAACCGACATGTACTATGCAAAAATGTCAACATCATGAAAGACAAAGAAAAGCTAAGAAACTGATCCAGACAAAAGGACCCTCAAGAGACATGACAAGTAAATTAAAAGCCCACTCTTTCATTGGATCCTGAATCAGAAAATAATATGAAAAAAATTGGAAACATTTGAATATTGACTGTAAATAAGAATATTTACTAATGTTAAATTTCCTGACTTTTATAATTTTACTATAATTATGTAGGATGATGCCATTTTTCTTAGGAAATATACACTAAAGCTTTTACGAGTAGAGGTTGTTGACTGCAATTTGGTCTCAAATGTTTTGTACAAATTATATACAATTTGTTTGATAGAAAAAGAGAGAAAATGATAAAACAACTGTGGCAGAATATGAACAATTGGTGAGTCAGATAAAGGGAATGTGGAAGTTCTCAATACCATTGTTGCAATTATTCTGAAAGTGTGAAATTATTTCAAAATAAAAATTTAAATACAGTGAACTGACAACAAAGCAATGAGTAATTACTGAGCTACTAGACACTAGGCCTGTGGGAGGTGTTGGGGCTTCAGAACTGTAAGATACAATTCCTGGTCTCACTGGTTCCTTGCTCCCTGGAAGAGACAGATTGAAAAAGCAGCACTCACAATACTGTGAAATACATGCTTCAGTAAGAAGAGAACTGGAATGGTTTATAAAGTCATAAGCTGAAAGTTGAGGCCGAAAGGGAAAAAAAAAGCAGTTTCAAACTTGCTATCCCCCGTGCATTTCGTCTGCTTTGCCAGGTCCAGCTGAGTGGCCCTGGCTGCCTGGAGGCTGTTCTAAGGAACATTCTGAGGTCGTGCATTCCCCTGAGATGCAGGAAGAGCATCTGCTGCAGCACAGTGGGTGGATCACCCCACCTGAACGGCAAATTTGGAGTCCATGCCCCAGTATGATGCTCACAGCTCTCACAGAATTTTTCCCAAACTATCATTCCAATCTTACTTCCTTCCTATACAACCTCAAGTGTAGATTGAATATGTTTCCCAGAAAGACAGGTTCAAGTCCTAACCTCTGGTTCTGTGGGTGTGAACTCATTTGTAAATAGGATCTTCAAAGATCCTATTAAGATAGGCCAAACTGCATCAGGGTGGCCTTAATCCGGTATGACTGGAGTCCTTACAAGCAGAGGTTGAGTTATGGATCTCCACCAAGTCACCATAGGAATGCTACAGACCTCGGAGAAGGCCTGCTGGTACTTGATTTTGAACTTCTAGCCTCCAAAATGTGAGACCATAAATTACTTTTGCTCAAGCCAACAAGTCTGTAGCATGTTATAGCAGCCCCAGCCAACTAAGGCATGGCTTTTCCAGAAAAAACACTGCAACAAATCACTCTCCTTGGAACACTTGCACCTAGATACACTCACGGCTAGCATATTATCTGTCTTATTTCCAAATGTAGTCACATTTTCATGTCCTGGCGGCTAGAACTTCAACATATCTTTCTGGGGTCTCAATTTAACCCACAACGGTAAGTGACATTTTTTTGTAAATCCAGGCTTTCTAAATGAGACCCTGAGGTAGGGGTCCCCCATGAAGAAATGGAGAGCACCCTGCCATAGAAAGAAAAGGGAGTTCCAGACAACCATTGTATTGCTATTCCATAGAACTCAGCAGCATCCATGTGGAATTCAGATGCACCCCTGACACAAGAAATCAAGATCAAAACTGAAAAGAGTGCAATGATCGCTCAAATTGAGATGGCAAGCCCAGATGGAGAAAAGACTGGATCTAGAGTGATTTTAAACCCATAGTTCAGAATTAAAACCACCATTAAAACCCAGGATCCTGTGGAATTAGGGAACATGGGAGTGTCTGTGGTGTTGTGATACCTGCAGAAAATTTAAAAGTTGCTAAGCAAGAGGTGATTGCCCATTTGCCATGATGGCTAAGCCTTGGGAAACCTGAAGGGAAGCTGATATCATTGGATTTGGGGAAAGACAAGGATTGCTAAGGCAACAAGTGTACTCTTTTAAATGAGAAATCAAGGTATGTCCCGAATAGAGGTTTGCTTTTGATATATGAATGTTCTATACCAGAGATCAGTTCCCTCACAGCGGTGGATAATTTAGGGTGATTTCTATAATGCACCTTGCTTTAGCATGCAAATGACATGACCTCCCCCTCTGGCTGGGCTGCCACAGAGCCAGGCTGGTGGAACTGAAACAAATGCCTGATATTCAAGTGGCATTTAATCACACGTTTAGTTTGATTTACTAATGCTATTGTCTTTCCATTTTCTGTTAAGAAATTATTAGCAGGAAGTAACTCGGCCGAACACCACAGTATGTTGGATCAATTTAGGACACAATATAGATCACTAGGATTTCTTTTGTCAAATGGAACCATTAGACTTGCATATTTAAAAAGTATGTATTTCTGTTTCAAGTGGGTAAGTAATACATTGCTTACCATTATGCAAAAGGCCACCAACAAGGCAATAGGCGAGGTATGAATGGGTGGCAGGTGGGGATGATAAATATGTTGCAGCATATGCAGCTTTTATTAGGCAATGGACATCTTGTTTTGTGGAAGGGAGGCACATTTTCCTCTTTTCTCTAGAAGGTGACTTACCCTCATTCTCAAGGTCGCCATCCATGAATTCAGAGAGAGATGCCACCTTCTGCCCTTTAGACAAACACACTTTAGACAAACATGACTAAAATTATATTTTAACCATTTCTTCCTATTCATATGGCCTCTCCTAAGTCTGGGCTTTTGGTGAACACTCTGCTGGAAAAGCAAACTCAAGGCACATTCACTCTCCCTTTATCTTCCCATGATGCATTTTTCCACCCATGCTTGTTTTTCCCTGTCACATCAGGTCTGTTTTTCGATGTCACGCTGTCTTTTGCTGTACACCTCAGGGACAGAACAGCTGAGTAATTATGTCAGTGTGACTGCAATTTTACCGTTGAGGCCGTCTTGCTACGCCCACACACAGGTGACTAAACCAGAAATGGTGACATTCCTTGCCTGGGAGGGATGGACCACGTGACTCCATCAACTGGCAGTGCAGCGGGCAGCTGAGTCACACAGGATCACCTTACAGCTTGGCAGGTGAGTTTGAGAAAGCCTGCATCCCCAAAGAGCTTGGTTCAAGATTACGACTGATCAAATGAGATTTAAAGAGACAGTGTGGACCAGGGAAAGGAGGACCCACCTGACTGGGAAGCAGGTGTCTGGGCTCTCATTCTGCCCTACCTAGCCTTGGAACAGCATTTAAAAACTTTAAGCATCTTTTATCTTACCTATAAAATGGTGCTTCTTTTCCATCTCTCTCACAGAAGACCAGTAATAATAATCTTAGCAATTACTATCATTTAGTAATTGAATGATTTTGTGTGCCCTTGGTAATCAGCAAAAACAAAAACCAAAACAGAAACAAAAAAAGGCACAAAAGTACTGAGGCTAAATGCACTTAGAACAAAAGCAATTTGCACAAAAGCAAGTTTGGCAACAACAACGACAACAAATTGATCCAAAATGAATATTTTCTGTGTTTTTCAATGTTGGCAATCTGAATAGAATACAAGGTCATTTCATAAGCTGGTATGTGCTTTTAAGCATTTCTTTCAGATTTTGGTTTTTGTGGTTGTTGTTGTTGTTCTATGTTTTGTTGTGTTCACATTACTAATTTATTTCCAGCCAAGTTTTTTTCTCCTCAGATTTGCAGCTGTGAAAAGATGCCCATTTAGTTTTCCTTAAAGTGATACCCTACTTTGGACATTTGTTTGCTCTGAAAAATATGTTATTGGACATTAAGGTTGCTCCAATTTACATAGTTATTCTAAATAGTTCCTCCTTTGGGGCAGTGAACCAGGACCCGGTCAAAAAAGAAAAACAAAACAAAACAAAACAAAACAAAATTGTACAGGTGACTGAACTGGTCTTCGTCCTTAGCAGATTTACTGAGCATCTAACACATGCCGGGGACTGAATTGGGCACTGAGGCCACCCTTACGGGCAGAATCCCTGCCTTTCTGAAGCTTACAACCTAGTTGCAAGATGTTTTAGTTTCCTGGGCTGCTCATGCATATACCATGCAATGGGCTGGCTTAAATAATGGGAATTTTTCAGCTCATGGTTTTGGGGGGTGGGGGTGGAATTTCCAAATCAAGGCATCATCAAGGTTGTGCTTTCCCCCCTAAGATTGCAGCATTCTGGGTTTGGCTGCCAAGGATCCTTGGTCCTTCACTCCTCTGCCACCTGGCAATGCACATGGTGGCCTCTCCTGGCCTCTCCCTTCCCTTTGGGGTCCTATTGATTTCAGCTTCTGGCTATGCTCTCTGTGGCTGCTCTCTCTTTCTGTCTGAACTTGGGTCTGCTTATAAAGGACTCCAGTAATAGGATTAAGACCCATGCTGATTGAGGTGACTCACACCTTAATGAAGTAACGTCACCAAAAAGTCTTACAATGGGTTCACAACCACAGAAATGGATTAAGTTTAAGAACATGTTTTTCTGGGGTACACACAGCTCCAAACCACCACACAAAAGATAGACAATAAGTTGGTAAATACATAGATAAGATCAAAGTATAAATTCTGCGAAGGAAAGTAAGCAACATGATGTGTTATGCAGCAGCTAAATGCATGACAATCAGACTGGAAACTAATATACTTACCTATGTGGGACAAAATGTGTCAGTTTATTCTATTCATTCTTTTATCACATCTATTTGTGGGCGGGAAAAATACAGATGTGCATTAATAGACATACAGTGCATAGAATTGATTTAATTATAATAGTTGATTAATGACACATTGTTCTCTTTTATTCATAAACGGCCCTCTTTTAATTTATTTATCTATACATTTTAATTAGCTACTTAGAAGATAATAAACACTCATGAATCAGCTACCTAATTCAATACACAGATGTAATCTTACACCTACTTATCCCATTCCCCTGCTCCCACAAGATAATCACTACCCTGAATTTTGTATTCCCTTACTTTGTTTATATACATTTTTAAAATTAGAGAAGTTGTAGCTTTACAGAAAACTCATGCATAAAATACAGATATACCACCCTATTATTAACACCTTGCAATATTGTGGTACATTTGTCACCATCATGAAAGAACAGTTTTATAACAGTACAATTATCTGTAGTCCATTGTTTACATTAAGGTTCACTATTTATTTGTATTGTACTGTCCCATGCTGTTTTTAAAATTTTTGTTCTAGTAACATACATACATAAATATTTTTACAAAGATATGTTGTCTAGTTTTAGTTGTGCTTGAACTTTGCATAAAGGACATCATGCAATGTTCCAGGATATGTTTTTTCACTCAGCATTATGCTACTAAGATTTATTCATCTAGTTACAGTTATATTTCATTCATTTTCACTGCTGTATACTATTCCATTATATAAATATATTCCAATTTTTAATCATTCTTTTAATAATGAGCATTTGAGAAGGAAATATTTGAAAAATATTTTAAATATTTTTAGCATATAATGAATATGCTACTGAAATAGTGCACTGACTGTGCAAGGGGGGTTATGCTATTTTCATGTAAATATAATATCTTGTATTTACAATGATGTGATGCCAACTTCCTTCTGCTAAAAATCCTCCCTTATTATTTATATTTAACACACAGTTTTGTAACAGAAACAGGTGCATTGGATGCAGAGCAATTTTTATTACAATATTTGAAAATAAATGTGTATTTTATGCTAAAATATGTAGACCCTGAGAACACAGAGATAGAAGGCATGGTCATTATCATCCAAGAGTTCCAAGTTTAGACACAAGTAAACAAGTAACACAAAATTATAAATACTCCCAAATTAGCGGGAAAGCTAAAAAACCCAGTGGAGAAGATGTTGACCTCTGCATCAAGCTATCAGAAAACACTTTCAGGAAGAGGTAGAAGCAATGCATGACCCTTAAAGATATGTTAATTAGAAACCTTTTATGCTGCTTTCCAATAAAGAGTTTGCAAACTGCCTGGATCTCATTTTTTCCTGGTTTTGAAATACAGGGACCAGATTTGGCCTTTATACATGATCATCTCTGTCAATTTCATGAAGCCCTCTTGTTGACAGTAAGGGTTTGGGAGGCTGAGTTGGTTTTGCTGTGGGTTTTGATGAAATAGAATGTATCTTCCTCTATACTCCCTTAATCTGTTGGTTACATGTCTGTTACATTTATTCTATTCCTGAACTTATGGTATCAAATGTCATTTGCCACCCTCCTCCAAATACCACCATCCCTCTTCACAGGGACCCAGGCTTTGTTGCCATAGGGCAGTGGTTCTCAACATGTACTTCTCAAACCATCAGCATTAGCCTCACAGGCACTTTTGTTAGGAATGTAAATTCTTGGCCCTCAACCCAGACCTACTGAATCAGAGCCTCCTGGGTGGGAGCTCTGGAAATCTGAGAGTAAAGAAGTCTTCCATATGATTTCAATGCATGCTAAAGTTTGAGAACCACTGTTAAAAGGAACTGTTTATTGATTTAACCTGTCAGTAAGTGCCAGGTTTTTCCAGGGCTGTGAACTGATCACAGGGTGTTCTTTAACTCTGTCTTAATTAAGAAGTTAGGGTAAGAATTAAGAGAGTAAATGATGAGAGGGCTACAAGCTGTAAATCACAAGCAGTAGGGTACAAATGCATTACATGGGTTATAATTGAGAAGGCACTTAGAAAAATGCACAAATGTCATTGTAGCCCAATCAAGAAATTTGTCCTTAAAAGCATCAAGTAAACCTGTGTTTTTAGACCACCAAAATGGATTTATAGTGGGACCCAGGGTACAAGTGTCTATGTCCATTCTACCCAAAATATGGTCCACCAATCAGCAGCATTGTCATCATCTGGGAATTTTAAAAACCTGCCGTACATCATTTATCCTTCAGAAACTTGATAGAAATACACACAATAAGATCAAGGACTTGTGCAGTACCCTCTGTGTTCCAGCCCTGGTTTCAACCTGCTATCTACTTTGATCAACCATATACTAGGTACTATTATTGTTTGCATTTTGCACATGAGGAACTGAATCTCAGAGAGACTGGGTCACGTATTCAAGGTCATTCAGTTAATTAGGTACACTACTGGGGTACAGACCTCACCAGTTTGCGTCCTGATCTTGAACTCCTAAGGTTCTCTCCTCATTCCCATGTGAGCAAAAAGTAACAACATACTTGCTCCAATTTAGGAATTGTATTGCTTCTGTAGACCCTCGTACCCAGACTTAGAGAAAATGAAGTTTATCAGGATGGGATCAACTTATGAATCAAGTTGGAACCCTTATCCCATACTCCTCATAATTTTGGGGAAGGGATTTCACTAGGGAAACAATTCAGCTGTTCCCAGGCTCTCTTGGGATCTCCCTGCCCGCTGGAAAATTCTGATCTGTTCATTCAGATAAGCTTAGAGAAAAGAGCCTGCCTCTGTTTTGTAAGATTGTTAGTTTTCTAGCTCTACTTAGTACTGAGTTAAATTCTGCCATCTTAAGAAAACTTGCTGATGCACATCTGGACAACATGCTCTAATCGATCCTTTATTGTCAAAGATGATATTTAGGCCTATATCTCCTGCTCTGCCATGTTCAGTGTCTTAGTTGGTTTTAGAACCAAGCAGGGGGCAAAGGGAGGTACCATTTTGCCTTCTCAGAACCCATTTCAGTATATCCACAAAGGGGAACAATACTGCGTTTTCAGAATTTTAATGGCACAAATACTCAGTTATCATCCTGGGCTATAAGTGAAATCTAAATAAATTGTTACCAGATTCCTATGACATTGTGCATATTCCTTCCTAGATCTCATCCACCTGGAAAAGCTCTGCTACCCCTCTGAGATAAGATCACTTCCCCAGAAGTCTCTCTGCTGTGAAGCTTTTCTCAACCTGTCCACAGATGACCATGCTCCTCCTTTACCTGCTCAATGAACCACATTCATTACTGAATTATAATACTCATCCCTAGGCTGAGAAGCCTTTAGGACAAAGGCCATGTCTTACTCTTCTTTGGCAGCATCTAGTATAAAGATGCACAATTAGGCATGTGTCTTAGTTTGCCTGAGCTTTATCACAGCTACCACACAATGCAATGGCTTTAAAAATGGAAATTGATTGTTTTGAGGCCTGGAGAAATCCAAAATCTAGATATTGTTAAGGCTGACTGTCTTGCTCAAGACTGCAGTGTTTTAGTGATAGATGCAGGCCATCTTACGGACTCCGTGGCTTGTATTTCTGCTTCTCATCATGTGGCGATGTTCTTTCCTTTCTTGCTTCTTTGACTTCTGGGTCTTCCCCATAATGCCTTCAGTAATCCAGATTAAGACCTACCCTCTTTTGGTTGGGCCACACCTTAAGTAAAAAAAGCATCTTCATGAGGTTCTATTTGCAATACGTTCACAATCACTGGAGTACGGATTAAAACTACGTATATGCGTTTCTGGGGTACATAACACAATCTACCACACCATGTGATAAATGTTTATTCAGTGGATGAATGGATGAATGAACAGACTTGCAAATTAAGCATATTTTTAAATTAAATGTGGATCAGGGCAATCTTTGTCATGAAAGAATAGCTGCTCCGAGTTGGTAAAAAGCCCAACAACGAAACTGAAATATAATCATGTAATTTGAGAATACTTACAGTAATTAGGGGGACCTATAGCCCAGAGTTTTGAAACAGTATCAGACTGATAAATGTAAGGTCTTTGGCCCAATAGGTGCACTGACTGGGGACAGAATCTATGGGCAGAGTAACAACAACTCAATCCGTCATGCACCGCAGCTCAGTGTAGGCCTTTAGGAAACTTGCTGAAATGGTCAGGTAAGAGTGACTGCACTTGGCGTAGAAGTGGTTCTTTGGGAAAGTGCACCACTGATACACTTGGAAAGAGGTTAGCTCCCATGAATATTTTGACTATTGTCTACAGCTCCCCCTCTTTCTCATCTGGTTTGCCTTGAACTTGCGTCATCAATGGAGAAAAGGTTGGTTAAGCAAATCCCTATCTGAATTCTCACAAATTTCAAATTATCTGGATTTGAATTAATGAGATTTTTTACCCTACTGAATTCCATTTCAGCTCTTCTAGATAAAAGTTGCTGTGGAAAATTTGGAGGCAGTCCAGAGAACAGCAACTAAAATGATTAAAGGTTTGACTAATATTCCCTCTGAGGAAAGGCTAAAGGAACAGAGTTTATTTAACCTAGAGAAAAGAAGGCAGAATAAGGAATTAATAATAGTTCTCATGTATATGATGAAGTGTATGAGTGACAGGAAGCAGATTCCCTTACTTATAATAAGGCCAGAATCAAAGGAAAGTGACTTGAGATGCAGAAGGAAAAATTGTTCATTATGGTTTAGAAGACTTTCTGGCTTTACAAGGTTTGCATTCTGGGAGCCTTTGGGGACAACTCCAGTGGAGGTTTTATGAAAAACCTAAACGTTTACTTTCCTCCATGGGTTCTTGTGAAGTCTTGCTTGGATGCAGATGGCTTAGACTCAGTGACCTCTCAGTGTCCCTTCTAACCCAGTGATTCCACTCAATAAAAGGTCATCTAGTTGAAGTAATCGAAAAGTTAAAATAGCCCTCCTGGATCAGTGAATTCATAATGGAAGAGAGAACTTTTTGATTCTGAGTGGCCAGTTTGAAATTCATCCTTTTGGCAGTGACTCAATGTTATGCCATGTAGCCAACACAGCCGGGACAGGCTGCGCTATCCAAAGTAGTGAGTCTTGGCATTACACAGAGAGTTTTCTATCTTGCCTTTAAAAAAATGATTCAGGACATGTGAACTGCAGCATCTTCTAGGGTTACCTTGGGCACTAAGGAACTTTCACAATAAAGCATCAGAGTGCCAGAGAAAACAAGACTCTCTGCTTTAACCTCTGGATCCAAAGCAAGCACGATAGGATCAGAATAGGGATTCCTGGACTATAAGAACCCACAGATAAATGTGAGGGAATTGTGGTCTCCATATTGTCATCTAAAAAACAGGGAAGTCACAAACTAGAGGCCCTGAAGAGCTACTATAATTAACATAACGGTGAAAATTCTTCCCAGAAATTTCAAGAACTCCCCCAAGACAGAAATCAAGAGTCATTCTTGCTCCTTCTATTCTCCCTAAAACTTCCTACCAAATCTATATCCAATATTCACTAAACTTTAGGCTTTTTTATTCCATAGCATTTCTCATATACATCCCCTCTTTTGCATTATCATGGCCACTCTCTGGTTCAATTACTTTAATACTTTTCAAGTCTCAACTGGACTCTTGAAATAACATCATCAGTCTGTCTACCTCTTCCAGCCTTCAGACTACCCTGACTGTATAATGTGTAGATCTAATCATATCTCCTTAATGCATTTGATTCTTCTGAATTCCAAAATAATGTTCAGACTCTATTACAGCAAGGCATGAAAGACTTTCATTTCATAGATTGTCCAGTGCCAACTTCAGCCATATTCTTATCTTCTATCTAAAAGTTGCCCTTTGATTTGCTGGAACTGAATAATTTCCCATTCCTTCAATGAATCATGGTTATAAAAAACTATGTCTTGACTCATATTACTCTAGCTGTCCAAAATGCTTCTGTACTTTCCACCTTCATTCCTGGTCCCCTTCTTTGCACAGATAATTTGTTCTCTTATTTCAGTGAAAGTGTCATTTCTAATAGGAAGTCTTAAATCCCTCAGTGTTTTTCTGCTACTAACACTATGTATTTCCATGGTCTCCTGTCATGGAGCTATTTTAGTGATCATTTTTTCTCTTTTGTCTGCCCATAATCCATGTCTTCTTTTGCTGATTTTTCCTCTCCCGTAATGTCCATTCTTGAGTGTTTTGTCATCCAGAGTGCCCGGCTTTCCCTTAGTCAAGCTGTGGATTGGGATAAAGCTAGGCAACTTGGGCTTGCTCTCTTGGAAACTGAGATCTTGGGTAGAGAGACACAAGAATATAGAATGGTTAGTGCTAATTAATACTAGCACCGGCAATTCGGCAAGACCACTCACTGACGGTTCCTGCTCCTCATTGAGTCCTGGGGCTCCTCTCCATTTGGGAACTTTGGTTACTCAGATTTCTCTTCAGTACTGTGAACAACCACATAGGTTTCAAATAAGTTTCTTTGTAAATTAAATTACTAGAGTTGATTTCTATTGATTACAACCAAAGCCTCCTAATAGACACAACTCTTCTAGGGCTTACTTCTTTATTTGTCTGGCTCACATAGCAGTATGTCTTCTCTTTAAGGGCAAGGAGCAGGCATTAGACATCTTTTTATACTCATCATCCATTATAATGTGTGCCTTAGAATAAGTGCTCATACATAAATGATCAATGATTTACTTTACAGAATGAACATAGTTGGGAATTAATACCAGACTAGAGGAAGAATACTAATGGTACACAAAAAAACTTTGACCTTTGCGCAATTCTAGTTTACAGTATTTTTTCAATGACTTGGATAAAGATCCAGAAGGCATTCATATCACATTCAAATGTTCAAATGTAATTCAAATGTAACATTCAAATGTTCGAATTTAACATTAAATGGGAAAGATTAAAAAATATATTAAATGACCAAATCATGTCCCAAAGTGAAAAGTGAAGTAAGTGGACTAAGAATAGGTTACATTTTTAATAGCTTTATTGAGATATAATTTGTATACCATAAAATTCACTCATTTAAAATGTACATTTCACAGGTATTTAGTTTATTCACACCATCACCATAATCTAAATTTAGAACATTTTCATCACTCCACAAAGAAACTCGGTAATCTTTATCAGTCATTCCTCATTCCCCTTTCTGGAGGAATGGAATTTCTGGCAACCACTAATCTACTGTCTCTCTGTGGATTTGCCTATTCTGGACATTTCATATAAATGGAACCTTATAATATGTGCTCTTTTATAACTGGTTTCTTTCAGCATAATGTTTTCAAGGTTCATCCATGTTTTCACATGCACCAGTACTTCATTCCTTTTTATTCTGAATAATGTTCCATTGTATGGGTAAACTACATTTTATTTATTTATTAATCAGTTCATGGATATTTTGGTTTCTACTTGTTGGTTATTGTGAATAGTGCTGCTATGAACATTCATGTGCAAAATTTTGAATGGGCATATGTTTTCCCATTTCTTAGGTTTACGCTAGGAGTGGAATTCCTGGGTCATGTGGTAACTTTATGTTTAGCTTTTCTAAGAACTTCTCAACTGTTCTCCAAAGTGGTTGCAATGTATCAGAGTTTCAATTTTTTCTACATTCATGCTCATGCTTTTGGTGTCATATCTAAGAAATCATTGCCAAATTCAAGCTCATAAAGGTTTTCCCCTATGTTTTCTTATAAGAGTTTTATGTATGTCTGTGATCTTAGGTTCACAATCTTGCTGCGTTTTGAGTTAATTTTTGTATGTGGTGTGAGGTAGGGGTCAGGATTCATTGTTTTGCATGTAGACATCCAGTTTTATAACACTATTTGTAGAAGGGACTATTCTTTCCCCACTTGATGCACTTGGCACCTTATCAAAAATCATGTAGCCTTAGATACGTGAGTAGAGTCAAAATTTTTTTGCCTTATGTTTTTGTTTTTGGTAACTTCTTCTTCATCACTCTACAAGCCATAAAGATTTTCTTCTAATTTTATTAAAAAGTTTACAGATGTTTCTTTCAGGGTTGAGTCCTTTATCCATCAAGCTTTCTTTTTTTTTTTCCATAAGTTGAGTCAGTTTTTCTTCCTCATCTGATTTGAATCAAGTTACCGTATATAAATTAGACTTATTTTAAGCCCTCTTTCCTGTCCTTTAATCTATTTGTCTGTTGATATAATGTTATTTGTAATTTTTTCTTTTTTTTTTTTTTACAATGGCTGTGTAACATCTTTTCAAAAATATTTTTTCTCACTCCTCTTTTTAAAAACATTATGTATAAGTCTATATTTCTTTTAAACTTTAGGATAAATGTCTCAATTTTGTCCAAATACTAAGTTGAAAATTTAGGATTATATTGAAACTATTGATAAAATTAGGAAATTTTTGGCCTATTTACAATGTTAAGTTTAATCATCCAGGAATGTTTTGCAATCTCTCTAGCTGTTTAAAATATTCTTTTAGGTTAATTAATAAAGTTTAAGGCTTTCCTCTGTGAAAGTATTTTGCATTCTTTGTCAGATTATTTTCTGGATACTTAATATACAGTTTTATTGCTATTTGAATGGTTATGATTTATTCATTTTCTAGATAATTATTGTTGGTAAAAAGGAGCACTGCTGAGTTTTATAAATTGGTCATGTATCAGGCAACCTAACTGATTACTCAGGCATATTCACTATTTTTATTTTTGGAGTTTGTTGAATTTCCTCCCTAGATGATTATCATACTTAAATCCTAAGTTTTATTCCAATCTCTTCCAGTACTTACCTGTCTTATTTCTTCTTTTTTCTCAAAGCATGAATCTGGAAATCCAATACTTTGTTAAGCAATAGTGGTTATAAAAACATCATTGTGTTATTCCTAAACTTGAAGGGATGTGGCTCAAGTTTTTCCATTAAAAATGAAATTTGTAGGTTTTAATTATATGGCTTTTATTAAGTAAGGGAAGTTTCATTTTACTACAAATTTTCTGAGTCTGAGTCCAAAATAGACTTTGAAATTTAGTAAATACATTTTCTTTACCTAATGAAATAGCTATATGATAAGTCCTTTATGTAGTGATAGATAAAAATGAACCCTTAAATGTCTTATTTTGTATTCTCCTTATCCAATTTGAAAATCAATATTATACTAGCCTTATAAATACCTATCTTTCTCTTTTTTTTTTTCGGCTTTCTGAAAAATTTTTTATAAGATAGCAATCATCTATTCCTTTAAAGCATGAGCAATTCAACTATGAAGCTATTTGGATCTGACGCTTCTTTGGAGAAGAAACCTGAAATGATCATTTCAATTTTTCTAATGGTTATTGGTCCACTCAAGATTTTACTCTTTTTGCTCCAATTTTGGCTTTTTATATTTTTATGCAAATTTCTCTCTTCTTTCAAGGTTTTCATATTCATTAGCATATAACAAAATATTTTAAAAATTATTTTAAAGTTCTTATGTACAAATGTTTATTACTGTTTTCATTTTATATTATGTTGGTTGGTATAGTCTCATATTCTCTCTCTCTTTTTTCTTCTTATATCAGTCCTGCCCATGATACCTTTTCCTTATTCATCTTTTTAAAGAATCACATTTCTGGTAACATTATCTGTAAATTGTTTTGCTTATTTATTTATGCATTTATTAAATATTTATTAAGCAAATGTGATGTACCAGACACTGTTCTAGACACTTGGATACAGCAGTGTACAGAGCAGGCTTAAATCTCTACCTTCATGGAGGTTGCATGTCAATGCAATTAAATTATGATTTTAAATTATGATTGACTCCCCTCTTGCTTCACTGGCTTTCTTCTCCAGTTTGTTAGTTTTCCAACTTCTTGAATGGATGCTTATAATTACTCTCTTAATAATGCATTTCCATTGTAACCCAATGCTAAGTATAGTATGTTATACTTTTCGTTATAATTTCTTCTTTATGTATATTTTAGCTATTAATTAATTATTCTTAATGTGTAAATATCCATTGAAATATAATTTTAGCCTTTTTAATAAATTGTATATTTTCCCTGCACATAAATAGTAAATTAGGGTACTCTCATCTCAAAAATATAATGCTTTTACTTCTTTAGACAATAAATTTTACTGAATTATTTGCTCATACCTATTTTCACGTATGTATGCCATATATATAAGTGTGTGTATGTGTGTGTGTTCGTATATATACACACACATTATTGTCTTCTAGGATTTCTCTTCTTGCCTGAGTACTTCCCCAAAGAGTATTCTCAAAAAGGATTGTGTGGACTAAAAGTTATGAGGCCTGAAAACAACTTGATTGCCCCCACATTTAAATATTTTTTGGCTTATTAAAAATGCTGTGATAGTCTTTTTTTCAACACTTTTAAAATACTACCTCATTAATTTTCCTTGTATTGCTATTGAGAAGTTTAATGTTAAACAGATTCTTGTTCCTTTGCACATGATCTGCTCTTTTTCTCTGGAAATTTCTAAAGTTATTTTTGCCATTTTTAATCTCAGTATTCACCAAAAAGTGTCTAGGATCTCTATCATCCCTTTTAATTTGAAATTTTTCCTATCCTTTAATTCTTGTAACTTCTCAATCCCTATTTCTTAAAATATGTTTTCTCTTCCATTTGTCCTTTTTTCATTTAAGAAATTATGTCATAAAAGTTGACACTTCTAATTCTATTCTCCGTATCTCCCAACTATTATTTTATATTTTCCTTCTCTCTATTCCTTCCTGCTGTCTTCTGATAGCATCAAAAAGCCCTATATTATAGATCATGAATCCATTTTTGTTGGATATATTTTGGTATTTATCCTTTATATTGAATTCATAATTTTAATTCATAATTTTATTCCCTGTTGTTACTTGATTCATCTTTATAACTGTTTGACCCTCATTTTATCCTTCTAATACCTTCCTTTTTATCTTTCATGATGTGTATTATTTCAGCTGATATTATGCCTCAAACTCACTGTATCAGTCAGGGTAGTCCAGAGAAACAGAGCCAGCACAATGTGTATGTGTATGTGTATACATACACACACACACACACACACACACACACACACACACATATTTATATGTGTGTATGTCTGTATATATGTATATAACCCCACAATTGTGGGGTTGGCAAGTCCAAATTCATAGGGCAGGCTGGAGGGTGGGAATTCTTGTAAGAATGACACTGAATTCTGGATTCTGAATTCTGGAAACTCAGGTAGGAGTGGTGAATAGTCTTGAAGCAGCATTCCTTTGATCTCTGGACCTTCAGTTCTTACTGTTAAGACTCCCAACTGATAGGAGAGGCCCATTCCCATTATGGAGGGTGATCTCCTTTATTTAAGGTCAACTGATTGTAGATGCTAATCCCATCTATGGAATAACCCCACAATAACAACTAGGACAATGTTTGACGGGACACCTGGATATCATAACCTAGCCAAGTTGACATGTAAATTTAACCATCATGCTCACGTAACTCAGAACATCCCTAGGCCCTATCCCCCGACTGTGGATGACACTGATGTTCCCTCCCTCCTGGTCTACCATTTGATCCTTTCATCCAGTCAAGACCATTTTCTATCTCTCCATGGTTTCTCACATTTTTAAAGTAGTTTTCTCACTCTCTGTTATTTGGTATCACCATGGAGAGCTAAAGGGGAGGAAGCATACTATACTAATTTGCAATCTTGTCAGGAATTAGATATCAAGATTTTTCTTTGATATCAAGAGTAGAAAGCAACAGGGGTTGACGTGTGTGGGGAGTCCTGGCAGGATGTCCCATATCCCACTGGCCAGGCTTGGTCTCTTCCAAGAATGTTCCAACTGTCACGTCTTCCTGATACTTTCTGGTATATTGACCATGTCTGAAGAAGACTGAGGACCTGGGGAGAGTGACACAAACATCAAGCAACAGGGAAATGAATTCCAACAACAAATAACAGTTTGACTGAGAAGCCATTCTCACCTTCAGGTAATCGATATCCTTATTTTATATCTTACAAAGGCAGAGATTGAAAGATAAAAAGAAAATATCCTCTGCTTTCACCTAGGCAGTCACCCTGGAGGGTATCAGGAGGCACTTGGATTGATCCTTAGCAGCTAGAAGTCTTCAGAATTGGCTCTCTTCTTTTTTCTATCATCATTCTTCTACTTGCCTTTCTTCACACACACACACACACACACACACACACACAACCAATACACAACACTTCTTTATTTCTCTCTGAATTCCACATACATGAAAATTGATAACCCAGGGAAAAGCTGTCACTACTGATCCCTCATTTTCTGCCACCTAAACTGTGAAGGACCCACCACTATATATTCCAGGGCAATATATACTAAACGTATATTACTATTATATATTTACTATATAATAATGAACATGATAATATAGCATTATGTAAAAATATATTACCATTATAATATATACTAAAACAAATTATATATATATTATATACTAGTATACTACACTAGTATATTTTATACTATATAATAATAACACTTGTTACTATATACAATATAGTAAAGTAAAATCTTGGGGCACCTGTTTTCTTCTGATGCATTTTCTAAGGATATTTTTTGGTATCTGTGTATTCATATTATAGAAAAATGGGGGAGAGATTTCCCATTATTTTTCCGCAGTTGAATGTGCTGTTGTTTGAAATTGGCCTGTCCTGTCTCTTCAAAGGCCAAACCAAGCACTTCTTGTTCTCTCTCCATGTGTGCAGAAAGGACACATGGAGAGAAAATAGGCAGAACCAATTGTTCAGCTACCAGTTACCAGGTGACTCTTACGCAGTTTTTATATTCTCTGCCACAATTATAGGTCCTTTCTTTCATGTGTTGGTGGAGCGAGATAAGAGGCAAAAAGCCAGTGTTTATGGCTAAGAAGAGATCCCTGTTCTGGTGATAGCCTAGTATTTATTTGGTCTTTGTACAGGCCAGGCACTTTATCAACATTACTTCATTTTATCTTCCCCAAAAGACTCTTAGATATATGTTGTTATGACCCTTTTACAGATTATGAATCTGAGCCTAATGATGATTAACATTGTCTCTGGTTCATTAGTAATAATAGGGAGAACGGTTATTTTCCCAGGATCATATATGACCCTAAAGTTCATTCTCAGTTCCCTAAAACACAAGAATAGAGAAAATTTCTGCCCTTGGGCAGGGCTTGCTAATCAGTGTTTGTCCTTGATTAATTGAAGCACCAAAGGTTACCTTTGATACTTGTGGTGTCTAACATTCCTTTTTAGACCTTATCTCTTCCTCTTGCAATGCCCAGTCTCCCACCATTTAGACTTCCAATATTCTCAACTTACCTGAATTTTATCCAAGAGGACCATCTTTATTAAACTACTCTCACTTAGATGTTAGCAGAGAGATTTTTTGTTCTTTTTGTTTCATCCTTACATACAGGTCAAGGATATATATATATATATATATATTTTTTTTTTCTTTAGTATTTGCTATCACTTAACCCAAAGGACTGAATCTCTAAGTATAGAGTTTCAGTGACTTGCACCTAAGCACAGTACATTTAAACATTAAATTTGCTATCATCAAAATGTAGTGAAATCTACCCAATTATTAATGCAACATGGTCTGGTTGGCACCAGAAGGTCTACCGTCTGAGAACAGAACAGAAAGCAAATAAGATGCTCTTTAAAAAACATTCTCTTGAGACAATCAAGGTAGAAAAAAGAAATCTGAAAAGTTCGGGTGTGGATCTTTATCTTGCTAGATACCGTCAGTAGTTTTCTGAGCTAGCTAATGTTTAATTTGAGTAACCTTGTGCAAAGACCTATTTAAGGGGCACTATCAAATGATAGCAGTAAGAGGAGAGATAATACTAAAGTATAAAAGGATTATTAAAGAAATGCTGGGGGATGAATTTATCTCTCCAAACAAATCAGGGTCTCTCCAAATAAAACAGATCTAGGTTTAATAGAAAAATCCCATAGTGGGTGGACAGAAAGGAAACACTTATTTTTGTGAACTGAGTTGTATGTGAGTGGTTTTACTTTGATTTGGTGGCAGGGGGTTGGGGAAGGGAGGTGGGCAACTTTCAGATCATTATTTTTATAATGTATTTCACATTCCAAATATTCTTTTTAAAACATTGCATAACAAAATGGCAAGGAATGGATGTGGATGTAAGGGACAGGGATCTCATAATGCCCTTCCTAACTATCCATCCACAATTTAGTTATGTAGGAAGGAAATTTCCTTTGATTACTTTTGCATTCCTAATACAGTTTTGAGCAACACTAGAGTACTCTTTGCCTTAATAAGTGGTGTGTTACAGCTGTTTTATTAAGTGGTCAGAATACAAAAAAAAAAAAAAGAGGATAGGGACTAGAGAAACCAATTACTAAATAAAGGCTGAATTTTGTCTTTCCATGTTTCTATTATTTGGCTAGACCAGGCTCAGACCACAGACTATGAGTTTGATGCAGTAAAATTTCCAGCAGGTGTTGCCTGCATCTCTCTATCACAGAGGAGAATTAATAATGTGCAGGTATTGATTTTTTATTTGTGTAGTTGTTGAAGCAAAGGAGTTGGAGTAAAGAATCTAACATTCTATTTGACTAATCAGCTTGTATTTATTAAGGACTTAATAAGTAGCCACCACTGTGGGGGTTGGGAAAAGGGCTATCAGAGACAGGGTAACTTCCCTTCAGATGATTACAGACTAGGTGGACTGATAAGATTAAAAAAAAACAAAAAAACAAAAAACAGAATGGTGGGGTAGTATGCTGTATCTTTGTCTAGTTACGTGGTAGTCTTCTCTGTTTCCCAGCAGTATCGGATAACGGACTTTTCCATAGAACAAAAAAGCTAAGACAATGGTTTGAACAACCACCTGTGCATCACAATGACCTCTAAAGTTTAAAAATTCAGATAGGCTGCCTCCACTGTAGATGAGCTGAATCAGAATCTCTGGGTGAGTCACAGACTTTGCCATGAACCTGGTATTCCTGCCTCTACTGGATATTCTTTTAATTTTTTTTCTTCTTTGTCTCATTGACCTCCAACCATTGAACTACAGTCACCACTGCCTCTATAGAAGAACGGATATAACCCAGAAGTTAAGCAGATTTAGTAGTATAATAACTAAAGTACTTAAGAATTCCAAGAGCCAAATCTTGAGGATAGACTGTCTATTGTAAGGGAATATTTGTTTGATTGTTTTGGGCAGGTTTTTAAATTACTAATATTTGCCATTATAGATCAAGATTCATAGTCCTCTGACACTTGGACCAAAGGTTCTCAAAATTTAATGTTCATCACAATGACATTAATGTCATTTAAGGGCTTGTTGGAACAAACATTGCTGGGCTCCACCCCAAGAGCAGGTGAGACTTTGCATGTCTAAGAAGCTAATGATTCTAGTTCTGTCTATCTGGAGACAGAGAATAATACCGCTGTCAAAAGATCCATTTTAACAATCAAAAGGGGTTAAGAGTTACCGCAGTGGGTAGAAGAAAGGATCAAGGAGTAAACGAACACGGAAGCCATGCCACCTGAAGTACAGGGTTGTTGCTAAATGTATGTAAAATAAGGCAGCTTAGATTTCCAAAAGTTAAACAACAACAAAAAAACACCTTCAAGAATCTCAAGTATACAGCTTTAGTAGCTTATACATCTTCATGGTTTTGGCCACATTTTCCAAAATAATTCTGGGATTGCTTATTCATTAGGAATAAGTAAGGAGGGTAAGCGATAAGACATTTTCAGGTAGAGTGACAGAATGAATATCATCTACAAAAGCACTGGAACTGGAAAATATAAGCACATTCAAGCTATAAGAAGGCCAAAGTGAATGTTGTCTGGACAGGACAGCAGTCCACTGCTGTTAATGGACACTAAGACACCATTTCAGAGATGGGACTGTAGATTATCCATTGGGTGGACACCCTAATACAGTTAACATTTAACTCAGTTTAGTTACTACATTGGTGAAAGAAACCCCTTTCTAACTCTCTGCCAGTTTATCCACATTGGTACTAAGAATGAAAGGATTGCAAAGCAGCCCCCATAGCCCCTGTCCTCCCCAAAGAGTGGCAAACGATAGTCTTTGTTAGTAAAAGGGAGCCAAGACAATCTGGTGGAAGCATGGACAATGTTTGCTACAGGGAGGTCCTCACTCATCTGTTTCTGTTCTTTCCTGCCAGATGGCCTCAATCAAGATCACTTCAATCCATCAACTAAGTTCTAAATATTTAGCAAGACCTAAGTACTAGGAGACCCTTTGATTTACAGAAATTTCCTTGCCCTCTTATCTCTTTCCAGTTGTTTGGAGGGAAGAGCAAAATGGCCCACTCAGTCTGAGTCCAGGACCTCACTCATCAAAAAGTCCTGCTATAGATGCACATCCTTCTGAAGAATAGATATGAAATTGTTCCATACTTATTTAAATAAGAGATCATAGTACCGACCCTCTCAGAGCAATGGAAGTCTGTTGTCAAAGGGGAATCTGAATTTGCAACTCCAGAAACAGAAAACTGCCAGCAGTGTCCATATGGCAGCTCTCTAGCTTAAAAAATAAAGTCGTTTCCCTGGAAGTACCACAATGCACAGAAAATAACATCAAGCAACTGTGACATTAAAAAGTAGGAAGGATTTTTTTTCTTAAAAGCTGTTTTATTTTCTTTCCCTGTGCCATAGTCCATTTCTACCCTGAAGACTATTCCTAGCTGAGGATGGAGAATTAATTACCCAATGGATCCATGCAAATATCATCCCATGCAGAAAAGTCCTTCTCATTAAGCTTGCTGCCTTTGTTGCTTTCAATTTTATTTGGTTTCTGGTAACAGTATATGGATAATTCATGTTTATTCCTTTAAAAAGACCCTGCTGCAAAGAAATCAAAGAGCATGAGCTCTGGCATCCGACAGACCTGAATTTGAATCCAAGTTCGACCAACCTTGCGTGAGGTACTTAGCCTCACCAAGACCCAATCACCTCCCATGTAAAATAAGGCTAATTATATCTTACCTCAATGAGTTGTTGTAAAGAATGCATCAGATGACACTTGTAAAGCACTGAGCACAGTGCTTGGCACATAGGGAGTCATCAATAAGAAAAAGAAAGGTAATGTGGTAAATATAAAGAAAGCTAAAAAGAAGGGTGTGTATGTCTAAAGCAAAAAAATAAAAAGTTTTGTATTAACTTGACCACCCCGTAAGCCACTTTATAAGGGTTCAATTTGACAATGAAGTTTGTAAAATAAAGAAATCATTGTGCTTGAAAGAACCTTAGAATCAAGTATTCCTCACTTTAAGGTGATCAAACCAAACTACCAAAGATTCACTAACTTGTTCAAGGTCAAACAGCTACCATGCAAAGCCAGCACTAAGACAGTCTTACGTCATTTGATGCGATCTATTTGACCTTAGTTCAGATCTGCTCAAGGAGTGGTTCAATTTCTTTTTAGAATTCATATATTTATGAATTTACAAAGCTGATTCAGGACAGGTTTTAGATGTAACTTGTCTCCCAAACGATTACAATTTGGTTTGTGATGATACCCGAACATATTCCAGAGTCATGGAAGCAGAGGGGAAGGGTTGAAAAGCAAACAAACGTTACTCATGTGGTTAAAGGACACTTGCTTTGGAATGGAACTCTGGAGTGTTTAATTATCAACATGTGCCTTTCCATCCACAGCCTATTAAATCATCTGCCCTGCTAATAATAGCCTGCTTAGCCATCAGGAGAAGATGGATGAGTTTAGTTCCCATTTTCAAATCCAAGGGATCAGCCCTGTTTCTGAATTATCTGCAGATGAAGATTAGTTGCTGAGGCATCTGTAGGTTGCGCAGAGGACACTGGAGTCTTGGCCAGCACATTTATCCTCACCAATGCCTGCCTCCCTCTCCTCCAGGGCTCCTCTGGTTTACAGAGACTAAAACAGTCATGCTTAAAATGTGGGAGGGGAAACTTACCAATTAAAGGCTCCTTTTAGCATTTGAAAACTGAATTGAATGGCTTCCTGTTTTTAAACCATCTGTGAAAAGATCACATGTTTAGCTTGGCAAAGGAAGTTTTACATGTAGGAGAACTGCTTTCAAAAAACCAGATGTTTGGGTTTGTCTTTTTAACCCATATCCAATAATCTGATTAACTATTGAGGCATGGAAAACTATCCCAAAACTTAGTGGTTTAAAACTACAATTTATTTGGATCATGATTGTGTGTGTGAGGAATTTGGGAAGGGCTCAGCTGATGTCTCATCTCTGCTCCATGAGACATTAGCTGGCATGGCTTGACTGGTGCTAACACTTCCAAAATGACTGCCCCACATGGCGAATAAGTTGGTGCTGGCTGTTGGCCAAGAACTCAGTCCAGGCTGTAGACAAGGGACTTTGGTTCTGATCTATGTGGACCGATCCACAGGCTGCTTGGACATCCTTATGACAGAGCAGAGGCATCCCCAGAGTGAGTTTTCTTATAACCCAGTGAAAGCTGCAAGGCTTCTTATGACCTACCTGCAGAAATCCCTGAAGCCCACTATCTCCTCAGTCATGGGACAGAAAAACCCCAAGGCCAGCCCATTTTCAATGGGAGGGAAGATAAACTCCCTCTCTCAATGGAAGAGTATCAAAAACTTTGCAGACATCTTTAATCTCTCATATCAAGGAAATTTTTAATTGTCATGTTATAACTACCTCCAAATTATCTGATGTTTCTCAGAAGCTTAAAGTATATTTATTTGATTTATTCATCGGATCTCCCTCCACTCATGATATTTAATCAATATTTTGTGTTGGCTTACAATAATGGCTTCCATTCCAGCTGTGTAATCAATCAATCAATCATCAATCAAGTTCTTTTATTTTCCTGGAAATTATTCCTTTCCCAGCATATTTTGATGTTGATTATAATATTACCAATGTCATTTGGGATCTTGAATAACTAATCTCATCTAGTCAGTTACAAATACTGGAAGTTTCAACACAACCTTCTCTGTGAGAGAGAGCAAGTCAGACAATGGAAGGAAACAATTAGAAAACACTTTCCAAGTTGAGGAAGAACCATAACAATAGCGGAGTTTTTGAGATATTTAGGTGGCTTTCATGACACCCTTCCTCTTTTATGCCCCCAAGGAGTAGGGGTACAAAAAGAAGCAGTTTTTGCAGTTCTTATCAGCAGACCCAAAAGTAGAAATTAACTAGCATTGAAATTCTCTTACATTGAGCCCCTTTTCATTTGCATAAATTTACATATGAATACCCAACTAATTGTTTTGAAGTAACAATTAAGAGAACAATAGAAGAAAGAAAGGGGGCTTGAGGCTGCAAGAGACACCTGGGAGGCTGTATTTAAAAAGCTTTTTACATATTTGATTTTTTTTTTTAATAAAGACAAAGGCAGCAAAACCTGCACCCAAAATACTACCAAAAGAATTAGTGGGAGAAGGTTCCTGACCTACTGATACCATCTTCTGATAGAGAGCACTCTGAGTTTCCCACTTCATATCTTGAATAGCAAGGCCTTATTAGGTCAGGGTTAGAACCAAGATCCTAGAAACAGTGCTGAAGCAATTTCTACCCCTGCCCCTTACCCTTCTTACCTCCCCCCATCTCCAAACAAGCTCATAAGTTTGCACTGGCCTCTCTTGAAACTGATATCTTAAAATAGTTGTTTAACGTTCTGTTAGAGGAGAGTCTTTGTACTGTGAGTGGGACATGGTGGCCCTCCTTCCCTCTCCTTGTGGCCAAGGAGCAATTCAACTCTGGCACCAAATTGGCATAATCTATTCAGTAAAATAAATGCCTGCATTTAACTCTTCCCACTCTTCCTTGAAGGCAATTTAGCAAACAGCTATGTTATCTTGAGTATGGTCTTTGGGGATTCACCTCTGTAATAGAATTTTATTTTTAAATTTTGCCTGTCTAGTATATATCCCCTCTTCTGGTAATAGCACCTAATTTCCTTTACGCAATCTCTTCCTACGTTCTTAGTCTCTCTGGCTCCTGATGAAGTAGCACTCCCACTCCCAGCTTTATGAATAGAGCCAAATAAGGGGAGGTAGAATTCATCAACAGAGAATCATAAAGGAGAACAAGAGAGGTAAGAAAGAGGGAAAGAAGAAGAAAGAGAGAGGAGAGAAAGAATACCAATATTTTTGAGACATTTGATTCAGTCATGCCCCAAACTATAATTTCAGCTACACAGCTAATTAACCTGTCCTCTTCAACACACACACACACATCCACAACATGCACACACATACACCCAAGCACCTTTATTTATTTATTTATTTATTTATTCATTATTACTATTATTTTAAGTTTGTATGATTTCCATTCTATCCCCTAAAATCAGAATTTATTAATACAACTTATTTTCAACCCAAAACAAATTGCTTAGCTAATTTCCCCAGTTGTCCCTTAAAAACATTGTCAAAACTAGAAGAGTGCATTAAATTCATTCCACTGGCTTTAATATAGTAAGTGCAAACTGACTGCAGCAAGCCTTTCCAGATTACTTGTTTTATTATAGAATCATTATTGTTATTACTATTATATATGATTATTATTAATATTATTATATGATTATAATTATCACTAAATTATCTACTATAAAATTATTTAATTTATCTAGACTAAATTTTCCTGTTAATACACACTACGTACACAAACACACACACACACTCTTTCAGAATAAAGGTAAAAGGTCACAGTAGCCCAGACCTCTATGCAAACGCACAGGATCAATGTCCTCATAGATATATGTATTGACTAGCTTTGCTGCAGTAACAACCAACCACCAAATCTCAGTGCAATATAGACAAAAAGTTTATTTTTTGCTCATGTTACATATAGGCTTCAGGTCAGCTAGAATTCTGCTCCAGCTCTGGCTCTGCTCCGTCTTTCTTCTCCATTGAATTCCCAAGCTGAAAGAGCAACCTCTATCTGGAATGTGCCATTCTCAGAACAGAGAGCAGAAGCAGTAGACTAAACTGAACCATGCAGTCATACTTAAAGCTCTGCTCCAACATGGTATACATCACATTTACTCACATTCCATTGGCCAAAGTAAGTCACAAGGACAAAACTAACAAGACAGGAAAGTATATGCCACCTATAGACGAACACTACAAGTCACATGGCAAAAGCAAATATATATAAACTTCTCATGAAGATGAAAGTGAAGAGTTTTGAACAATAATATAATCTGCCACAATAAAGATGCCCTCTCTCATCTAGCTGCTGTCTAGGCTAACACTATGGCGCAAGTGAAGTTCTCAGAATGTCATTGGAGTGCTACAGACTCCAATAAGAGAATTTACCTTCCAGTCTTAGCACAGAGAAAAGCCATGCACTTCTGAAGGGTCTGTTCATGCTGTTGAACTATGACAGCACAAGTTTCTTGAACATAGTGCTGGTGGGAGAGCTCCCTTTCTATGATGGGCTCCCCTAAGATTTTTGCTTTTCACAGTTTCATTCAGTTGACTATATAAAAAGCTAACTAACCCTGATGTGTTGGTCCTGGATCTCATTAACAGACATTTTGACACTTATATCCCATTCCTATGACTCTAGGTTTTACAAATATGCAAAATAGGTACCCTTTAAATGCTGATACTCTTAAGATGTCATGGCTGACAGGGGGATCTGGGGTTGCATTCATACACACTTATACTCTAAAGACATTCTCATAAATACAATTTTCTCCATCTTGCTAGATTTATGGTGATGATTTAGGAATCCTTAGGTGGACACTGTTCTATTAACAGTAGCTATGTAACAAACCACCCCAAAACTTAGTGGCTTAAAACAACTATAATCATTTATTATCTCACATGATCTCTATGAGTCTGAAATTCAAGAGCCTCTCAACTCTGCAGTTCTGGTTCCGGCATCCTAATAGTGTCTGCAGCTAGCGTCCTGAAGGCTTCCTCACTCACATGTCTGGTGCCCAAACTGGCAGAACTTGAACATCTGGGAACAGCAGGGGCTCTTCGGGCATTTTGGGGCATTTTTCCCGATTTCTATGTGGGTCTCCATATGATATCTCCATATGAAATCTTCAGAACTACTTTCACCACAGCTCACACCTCCAAAGGCACAAGTCCTGGTCAGGGAAGAGAAGGGGAGAAGGTGGGAGTTTGAAGCTATATTTCCTTTCATTATGTTGCCTCAGAAGTCACATGGCATCAATTTTCCCATGCTCCCTTAGTTGAGGCAGTTATGAAAGTCTGCCCAGGTTCAAGAGGATGGACCATAGCCCTCATCTCTCAAGAGAGGGTGTGAACATTACTTTGTAGGAAGAGCATGTGAGATAGCATTAATAATGGTTTGTCTATCTTTGGAAAATCCAATTACCAAAAGTACCCTGGCTGCCCTCCAACACCCCTCCCAATCTAGTCCACATGAGACACGCTGGATTTGAATCATAGTATCCAAGAATTTTATAGTTAAAAGACAAAGACCATAAAGTCTTCAGAAGTAACTTTTTCCTACTAGAGTTTAAGCAATTGCCCAAGGTAAGACAGATAATTCAAAATAAATTTACCAAAATTAGATTAGGAGTCCCTTTCCTGGGCTCTTTTCACTGAATCACAGCAGCATGACTCACTTTATGGACTGCTGTTTTAGAGGTCATGACCATAGCATAGATGAAACGATAACATAAAATCCAAAGTTCTATAGAATTGAAAATTCTCTTTTCCATGTCTGCAGGGTCTGTAGTGGTATCCCTCACTTCATTTTTGATATTGGTTATTTGTGTATTCTTACTTTTTTTCTTTATCAGTCTTGCCAGAGATTAATCAATTTGATCAATCTTTTCAAAGAACCAGCTCTTTGTTTCATTGATTGTCTCCATCATTTTTGTTTTCAACTATATTGTTTTCTACTCTTATGTATATTATTTTCATCCTTCTGCTTTGTTTAGTTTTATTTTGCTATCTATTTTTCTAGATTCTTCAGACATGCTTAGATTATTGATTTGAGACTTCTCATTTTTTAAAATGTGTTATCTTAGTGTTATAAACTTCCCTCTTAGCATTGCTTTAACTGTGTCCTACAAATTCTATTATGTTGTACTTTCATTTTCATGAAAATGAATTTAAGTTAATTTCTCTTAAGACTTCCTGTTTGAACCATGACTTATTTTTAAATATGCTTTTTAGTTTCCAAGTGTCTGGAAATTTGTCTGTTATCTTACTCTTGCTGATTTTTAGTTTGATTCCATTGTGATTAAAGAAAATACTTTTTCTCATTTCAATTTGTATCAATTTATTGAGGTTTGTTTTATGGCCCAGGATACAGTCCATCTTGGTATGTGTTCCATGGTCACTTGAAAATAATGTGTATTTTGCTTAGTTGGTTGTTCTAAAAATGCTGATTAAATACTGTGGATTGAAGGTGTTTTTGACTTCTTTTAAAGCTTTGATGATTTTCTCTCTAGCTTTTCTAACAATTGTTAGGAGAGGGGTATGGAAGTCTCCAAGTATAATTGTGTATTTCTCTATTTCTCCTTACAGTAATATCAGTTTGGGTTCACACATTTTGCAACATTGTTGTTGGGGGCATACACGTTTAGGATTGCTATGTCTTCTTGATGGAATTAACCTTTTATTATTATATAATGACCCTCTCCATCTCTGGTAATTTTCTTTGCTCTGAAGTCTACTTCAGATATTCTGATATTAATATAGCCCCCATTTCTTTCCTTTTTACATCCATTTGCTTTTGACTTCCCTATATTTGAAGATAGATTCCTGTAAGCAGCATAGGGTTGGGTCATGTTTTATATTCCACTCTACCAACTTCTATGCTTTAATTGGTGTATTTATATTATTTACATTAAATGTAATTATTGATATGCTAGAGCTTAAATCTGCCATTTTATTTTTTCTTGTCTGTTTGTTCTTTCTTATTTTTGTTTCTCTATTATGTTTTTCCTGTGGGTTACTTGAATTTGTTATAAATCCACTTTGATTTATCCATTATATTTTTGAGTATTTCACTTTCATAGCTTTTTAAATGGTCACTACAAGTATCATATTATATAGTCTACTGGTGCCATTGTTTTACTAGTTTGAATGAAGTATAGATGACTTACTTCTTTCTAGGTCCCTTTGCCTTCCCCTGTTTATAATATTATTATCTGAAATATTTCCTCTATTTACATTTAAAACCACATCACATGGTGTTAGAATTATTGATTCAGCCATAAAATGTAATTTAGAAACCCAAGATGAGAAGGAAAACCTATTGTATTTTCCTATATTTTCCCCTATTCTTTCTTCCTTCCTGATGTCCCAAGTTTCCTTGTTTCATCATTTCCTTTCTGTTTAACCAACTACCTTTAGCCATTCTTGCTACTGGCAAATTATCTTAGTTTTCTTCATCTGAGAATGTCTTGATTTCTCCCTCTATTCCCGAAGGATATTTTGGCAGGGTCCTTGGGTCTTTTCTTTCAGATCTTGAGAAATACTGTGCCGCTTCATTCTGACTTCCATTATTTCTGATGGGAAATTAGCTGTAGTTCTAGGTGCTCTTACCTTATAGGTAAGTTGCCTCCCTTTCCCCCACCTATGACGTTTTCAAGTTTTTTTGCTGTCTTTAGTTTTCAGAAGTGTAATTATGATAGTTTCTTGGCTTGGGTTTTGTTGGGCATATCCTAGTTAGGTGACTGCTCATCTCCTTGAATCTGTAGGTTTATGTCTGTGCTCGTTTGAATGTATTATGTCCCCCAGAAAAAAGCCATATTCTTTGATGCAATCTTGTGCTGCAGACATTTTAGTGCTGATTAGATTGGAAGCCTTTGAGTGTTTCCATGGAGATGTGACCCACCCAACTCTAGGTGATGACTCTGATTGGATAGTTTTCATGGAGGTGTGGCCCTGCACATTCAGCATGGTCCTTGATTACTGGAGCACTATATAAGCTCAGACAGAAGGAGTGAGCTTGCTACAGCCAACAGGGACACTTTGAAGAATGCACAGGAGCTGAGAGAGAAACTGCAGAGACATTTTGAAGATGGCTATTGAAAGCAGACTTTTGTTCTGGAGAAGCTAAGAGAGGACAAATGCCCCAAGAGCAACTGAGAGTGACATTTTGGAGAGAAGCTGAAGCCTAGAGAGGAACTACTTGGGAGAAAGCCATTTTGAAACCAGAACTTGGAGCAGACACCAGCCACATGCCCTCCAAGCTAACGGAGGTTTTCCAGACACCATTGGCCATCCTCCAGTGAAGGTACCCCTTACCTTGGACACTTGATGGCCTTAAGACTCTGGCTATGTAGCCAAATAAACCCTCTTTATAAAAGCCAATCCATTTCTGGTGTTTCATATTCTGGCAGCATTAGCAAACTAGAACAGATTTTGGTACCAAAGAAGTGAGGTGCTGCTGTGTTTGCAAATACCAAACATGTTGGAATAGCTTTTTAAATGGATAAGGGGAAGATTCTGGAAGAATAGTGAGGAGCTTGATAGAAAAGGCCTAAAATGCATTGAAGAGACTGTGGAAATATGGACTCTAAAGATACTTCTAATGAGGCCCTGAGCAGAAATGCTGAATATGTCATTGCCAACTGGAAGGAAGGCAATCCTTGTTTTAAAGTGGCAGAGAATTTGGCAAAATTGACCCCTGGTGTTGGATGGAAGGCAGAATTTGAAAGCAATGACCTGGAATATTTAGCTGATGAGATCTCCAAGCAAAACATAGAAGTAGCCTGGCTTCACTTACAGCTTATAGTAAAATGTGACAGGACAGAGATAAACTTAGAACTGAACTCTTGGTTTCAAAGAAAATAGAAATTGATGGCCTGAAAAACTCTGGGCTTCCAGGGCGTGAAACCCCAAAAGCTAAAGCCCAACGTGGGGATGTAACCAAACATGGAACCCAGCCGCTATTTCAGTACAAGCCAAGATTAGAGAAGAAGTTAAGCAGAAAGGATTTGTGAAAAGTCCTGTTGTCTGATGGCTTTGACCCCTGTGTGCTTCTTGTGAAGCCAACAGAATTTTTGTGAACTCTTTGCAGACAGAGACGCTGATAGTCGGGACTGGAGGAGACAGACACGGAACAAACTGAAGGAAAAATTTCTTCAAAGACAGAACCATGGAGGTTGAGGTCTGGAGTCAAGAGGCCTTGGGCTGGGAGAGTGGAGTGGCCCACACGAATGGAAAACCTGAAGTTTGCCCCAGAGGTTAAGGGTGGGCCCTCCACCTCAATGCTCTGTAAGAGTTTTGCCACCCCTGGCCCCAAAGAGGGTGGAGCACATTCCCAGGGAATTGGGGAGAGCCTGGCTGCCACCACACTGTTCTGAAGGGGTTGAACATCTGCCCCAGAGATGGAAGGGAATCCAGGTGCTGCCCGATGTTTGAGGAGGGTGGAGCCGAGAAGGTGGTCTCCCCAGTGTGTGGATATGTTGGAGCACTCACCCCAGCATTTGGAGAGGAAAGGGCTGCTGCAAAGGCCCTTAGGAAGCATTAGACTCCTGCTCCCTCAAGCCCAAGGATGAAACATCATTCTGTAAATGACTCTCAGACTTTGAAATCTAATGGAGTTTGTCCTGCAGGTTTTAGGAACTGTTTTGGTCCTATGAACCCTGTTTTCCTTTCAGTTTCTTCTTATGGCAATGGGAATGTTTATCCTGTGAATGTCCCTCCTTTGTATATTGGAAGCACATAACTTGTTCTAAGTTTAGAAATCCACAGCTAAAGGAGAATTATGCCTTAGGATTGACCACACCTATAATTGATTTTGATGGGATCTTGTACTTAACTACTGTTACTGAAATGATTTAAATTTTTATGATATTGTGATGGGATGAATGTATTTTGTATTTGGAAAGAATATGTTTTTCTGGGGTCTAGGGGGGTGGAATGTGCTGTCTGAATGTATTATATCTCCCAGAAAAAGCCATATTCTTTGATGCAATCTTGTGAGGCAGACATTTTAGTGCTGATTAGATTGGAAGCCTTTGAGTGTTTCCATGGAGATGTGGCCCACCCAACTGTAGGTGATGACTCTGATTGGATAGCTTCTGTGGAGGTGTGGCCCTGCACATTCAGCATGGTCTTTGATTACTGGAGCACTATATAAGTTCAGACAGAAGGAGTGAGCTTGCTACAGCCAACAGGGACACTTTGAAGAATGCACAGGAACTGAGAGAGAAACTGCAGTTTACAGAGACATTTTGAAGATGGCCATTGGAAGCAGACTTCTGCTCTGGAGAAGCTAAGAGAGGACAAATGCCCCAAGAGCAACTGAGAGTGACATTTTGGAGAGAAGCTGAAGCCTAGAGAGGAACTACTTGGGAGAAAGCCATTTTGAAACCAGAACTTGGAGCAGACACCAGCCACATGCCTTCCAAGCTAACAGAGATTTTCCAGATACCACTTGCCATCCTTCAGTGCAGGTACCCCTTACCTTGGACACTTTATGGCCTTAAGACTCTGGCTGTGTAACCAAATAAATCCCCTTTATAAAAGCCAATCCGTTTCTGGTGTTTCATATTCTGACAGCATTAGCAAACTAGAACAATGTCTTATGATAATTTGGGGAGTTTTCAGGCATTATTTCTTCATATACTTTTTCAGCCTGCCTTCTTACTCCCCTTTTTGTGGAACTCTGATGACATGAACGTTAGATCTTTATATATATAATCTTTATATATATATAATATATATACATATATTCCCACAGGTCCTTAAGGTTCTGTTAATCTTATTTTTCTTCCAGCCTATTTTCTCTCTTCTACTCAAATTGAGTACTTTTTATTAACCTGTCTTCCCGTTTATTGATTGTTTCTACTCTCTATTCCTCCATTGAAGACATTTACTGAACTTTTTATTTTAGTAATTGTATTTTTCAGTTATAAAATTTCCTTTGCACTTCTTTCTATCTTCTATTTCTTTCCCATGGCTTCCTATTTTTTTGTTTCTTTTTTTTTTAAGCTGTATTCATAATTTCTTATTAAAGCTTTTCTATCAAGGCTCCTTTCATATCTTTGTCATATAATTTTAACATCAGTTACCTCAGTGTTGGCATACTTGATTGTCTTTTTAGTCAATATGATATCTTCCTGGTTCTTTGAATGAGAGGTGATTTTCTATTGAAATTTTAACACTTTTGCATTATGGTATGAGAATCTAGATCTTATTTAAACCTTCTCTACTAGCTGGCTTTCTTTGACACTGCTCTGACAGGGGAAGTGGAGCCACTGCCTCATTGCTTCCAGGTCGATGTAGAATTCCAGGTTCTCTCAGGTCTCTGCTGACAGCCAAAGTGAGCAAAGCTCCTCAGTGCTGCTGAGTATAAGTGAGGGTTGTTTCTCCTCATGTTGTCTCCACTGACAATATGGTGGAGGTGGCCTTGTTGACACTGGGTGATGGTGAAAGAGCTGATTCTCCACTAGACCTGCCCTGACAACACCCTAATGGGATATGAGAGTGTTACTTCCAGGTATGAGTGGAGTCCAGGCTCCCCTGTGGTCTCAAATGACACCCATGGGAAGCTCATCACCAGCCAATGGAGATGAAAGTCCTGGAACTCCCTACTTGGCCTTCTCTGTCATCATCCCAAAAAGTAAGTCAGAAGGGATAACATGGCCCCTTGTTACAGTCTCCAGTGGGTCCCCACTCAGCCTTTGCTGGCATGAGTGTGGCCAGAGATTTTCTATAGTGTTTCACTGGAATAGAGCACTTCTGTCTAAACATTTTCTGTCTTGCTGGGGTGCCTCTATTTCTAGTCCTTTGACAAAAGATAAGAAGGCTCTCATTTGGCCTTTTTGTCTGTGCTGATTGGTTTCCAGGTTGCTGGATTCTTCAGATCCATGTCAGGATATGTGAGGCAAAATGAAAACTCACAAAACTCGCCACTGTATATTTTCTCAGATCCCCAGGACCCTAGCTAGACTGCCTTCTCTCACCATCTTTTAGCATTTTCTTATGTTTCTTTTATGTATCATGTAAAGTACCTAGTTGTTCTTAGTGGGATGATTAGGGAAAAGTCCATCTGCACCATTGTCTAGGAAGCAGAAGTCTTATTATCAAAGCTTTTGAAATCAATAATAATTTCCTTTATAGATGATTTACAAAAGTTTTCTTTTTCATTGAAAAGTCCACAGTTCAGTTCATTTAAAAGACTTCCCAGAAAGTGACAGAATCACAAAGAAAATATTTGCTACTTTGATCATCCTAACCAGGTGAATGTATCCAAAAATTACTTAAAATATTGGCATCCATGCAGTCTCTATCTCCCAAATTGCTGGAAGTAATTTAAAAGTATGTATGTATGTTTTCAGTTACTATACACAGAAGCAATAATTCATCCAAACATACCCAGTGTTTGGGGTAGAGTTTGAATATAAGCAAAAAATAGTGGTATAGGAAGACAGATAGACTTGGGAGGAAAATGGCCTGCCAATAGTCTTTCGTGAAAGTCAACCCATTTTATAGTCATCTCATTTCATTCTGACATCCATCCAAGGAGTTAGGCACAATTATTGATTTCCGTTTATAGGAAAAGAAGAGACTTAGGGTCTAAATAATTTTCCTAATTTCTTGCAGCTAGTGAGTGGCAGATCCACTGTTCAAACATTGGCCTATCTGATTCTAGATTCCAGTCTCTCAATTATTGGAGCATAGAGATGCTCAGATGATATGACTTTAATATCAGTACTTCAGACTGGGGGAAATAGTGAGAACATTTAAGGGACACAAAAATCTCTGCTCTCAGTCTAAATGATCTGCTAAGGGGGTGATTCAAAAAGTAGTTGGAATTTCCAACAGATGAGCTGAGCTTCAGAAATGGAATTCTAGAAGAAATGCTCTGTAGTTGCTGGCAGAGAAGCAGACTAGCAGAACAAGAAAAATACTCAGGGAGAAGGTGGCCTGAGTTCATGTACTGAGAAGCAGGGTGAAGATTGCTGGACCTGTTTAAAAAGAATTGACAGAAATGCAAGAAGTAGATGCAGAATTCACAGGGCAAGGGGAGGAGACTGCCCAGGCAATTGGAAAAGTAACTCATAATTGATAATCACATTCATAATGTTGACTACCAATTACTGAGTACCTGCCATATGCCAAGGGCTGGGTTAAATACTTAAATATTTCAATGTTTGGATCACGCAACAGGGGCCCAGGCTTGAAATATGTGCAATGGGTTCTCTTTATCACAACAGGGCACCTGGAAAGAATGTACTTGGTATCCCAGCATTCAGCATCAAATGCACTAGAATCCTTGTTAGAAAGGACAATTTCATGAGAAATTCATGAGCAAGAGAATGTGCATTGCTATCTACTTCCTGCTTCAAGTCGGTATCGGTCCAGAACACAGGGTACAGCTAAGGCTACCATTGA
Source organism: Choloepus didactylus (assembly GCF_015220235.1). Classification (NCBI taxonomy): domain Eukaryota; kingdom Metazoa; phylum Chordata; class Mammalia; order Pilosa; family Megalonychidae; genus Choloepus; species Choloepus didactylus. The sequence goes on from NC_051309.1 coordinate 24,241,648, forward strand.
TTATATCAGAGGTCCATAAGGACTAGAAATTAAGACTACAGACATGAAGTCCCTTTAGTGGGGACACAAATTGTTCTAAATCCGAGGCATAAAAGTCAATAAAAGATAGCACACCTATAGTTCATCCACCATTAGCCATCATTCATTCATTCATTCAGCCATTCAATAATAAATTAATGAATGTTTGCTCTATGCCTGAGATCATACTAAGTTCTTAGGACACAGGAAAGAAAAAAATCAGTTCTGATTTCTGCCTTTATTAGTCTATAGGCTAACTGCAGAAAATACATGACACAAGGGATTGATTGATTAATTGAAGGGCATATATGAAACAGTGGATTGACTGTTGAATTACAGAGGGATTCCTTGCTATGAAAGATGTAATAAGAGTTATGCAGAAGAAAGACTTAACTAAGTCTAAGGGAACAAAAAAGTCTTCCCAGTGGAAGTGACATTTAACCTGAGACCTTGATTTCGAGAGGGGTGAAGAGGGTAAGTGTTAAGAAAATTCCAGTCAGTGTGAATAGCATGTGCAAAAGCCCTGAGATTAGAAGATATATAACATACTGAAGAAATTGAAAGGTCATAGTGGCTGGAATCTGGATAGGACAACAGCTCACATTTGTGATCGTAGAGGTGGGGAGCATTTCTTAGAGACAACATAGGTTTCAGGCTGGGCGGGTACTCTAAGAGGTCTCTATTAAAGCAGCTAGCTCAGTTTCATTACTTTATGGGTGACAGGAGCCTCTCTCTAATTCTCTTCTACCTTTTCTGTCTTTGTACTAAGCACAAAGGCTGAGGTTGTGAAAGGTGCTCTTCTTATATCTTGGGCATCTCATCTTATCCACTGCAGGAGTTTTTAAATGGCCCTGGGTTGGTATTTGGAGAGCAGTATTCACTGCAGTGTGAGGAGTCATCTATGAGCAATGAAAGTTATTTCTCTGTCAGCTCCTTGGATCAAAGAAGTTGAAAAGCCAGAACCCATGTGCCCTGGCCCATGCTATCAGGCAGCTGATGGAAAGGGGATTGAAACGCTGCCAACTACTAGTTCTGGTACTGAGAAGCCCTCCTTTGGAGCTCATTACAGTACTGAGTTAACTATAAGTAATCCCACTGAAGTCTAATATCTAAAAGCAGTAGAGAGATTTAATTTTCCTGCCAATTCAAACATCTTGCTTTGCTGAAACCCATCTTATTGCAAAAGTACAATATAAAGTGTATCATGTATTCCTTGCCTATTGCCCATTTATATTTAAAATTATTTTTATATTCTTTTTTTGTTTTTTATAGTCATTTTATTTCAAGGAAGTACTAATTTTGATACAGCAACTATCAAACCCTCATGTAGATATAATAATTGTATATATGGGCTTATTTCATTCCTTTAGCAATTTTTTACCAATTCCGACTATCTGTCATGCACACTCCTAAGTAATATAAATGCTGTAGGAAAAGAGATACACAAAATTTCTGCTCTTCTGCATTTATAATCTAAAGAGTTAAGACAGTAAAGAAATAACAAAGAAAAATAAAGGGATGAGATGTGGGAGGAAGGGAGAAAAGAAGAAAGGGAGGAAGGAAGAAAGGAAGGGTGGAAATTTCAGGCAGTGATAAGTAGTAGGAAAACTAAAAGGTTGCTAGCTCATACTTGGAAAGTGTTCTGGTTAACTACTCTCGTGTAATGTACTACTCCAAAACCTAATGGCTCAAAACAACATTTTATTTCATTCATGTCTTTTGTGGTCAGGAATTCTGGAAAGGTTCAGTTGGGTAATTTGTCTGTGATGCACATAATGTTGGCTGGAGCAGGAGGATCCCCCTTCCAAAAATAACTTTTTCATTCACATGTCTGGCACCTCAAAGCCTCTTCCTCTCTCCCTCTCTCTCCTTCTCTCTCTCTCTGTCTCTCTGTCTCTTTCTCTCTCTCTCTCCAGGTGGCACTTCATCCTCCAGGCCTCTCTGTGTGACTTGGGCTTCTTACAGTGGGGTGGTCTTAGTGTAGTTACATTTCTTACAGAGCATCTTGCTTTGTGAATATTCCACGAAGTGGAAATTGCTAGTCTCTGAAGGCCAGAGACCAGACGCAGGGCATTGCATCACTTCTTCCATGTTGTCTCTGTGTGAGCAGTCGCAGAGCCCATCAAGCTTCCAGAAGTTGGGGCATAGACCCCCACCTCTCAATGGGAAGAGTGTCAAAGGATGTTTGGCCATATTTAACCTACCAAATGGCCCCTGATGTAACATAGGGTGATAAACCATGGTTTTACTCTGGAAGTGACATTTAAACAGAATTCTGAATGACAACAAAAATCTAAAATGCTAACTTTTGAAAGCAGGTCCTGCCAGACATAAGGAATAGCAAGAACTAAATCCCTGGTACATAAAAGATTGATGTTTTTGAGAAAAGAAAGAAAGCCTGAGTGGATAGAACTCGGTGGTTGAGAGGGAGATCCTAAGGAAATGAGGTAGGAAGTAGAGTCTGATAGGCCATGGACAGGAATTTAGATATTATTTTTAGTGTGAAGGAAGGCATTTTGAAAGAGAAGGAGCATGAACTAATTTACACATTTAAAGGAATATAGGGGCTCAAGAATAGAAGATAGAAGAGAAATTATGGAGTTATTACAGTAATCCAAGTATGCAAAGACAATGACTTGGGTTAGATTGGTTCCAGTGGAGATGATTTGGAATGAATGTACATATAGGTACATGCATAAGTATATGTCTGGGTATGGTCATAGATATAAATGTACTTATAGATTTGGGGATAGAGCTATATTGATATAGATTTAGATAGAGATAAAGATCTTGATAGAGATATATATGGAAATTGCTAGAGAAATAGATACAGCTATAGATTTGGAAATAGATGTATATAGATTGAGTTAGATAGAAATAGATACAGAAATAGATATAGATATAGATAAGGATGAAGATATAGATAAGGATAAATATAGATATAGATATAAATATAGATATAGCTATAGATATATTTAAAGAGTGAGGTATAGGGATACATAAATTTACATACAGATACAGAGAAATATTGATACAGAAATAGATATGGATTTAGATAGAGATAGAGAAAAAGACATAGGCATTTGAGATAAAGTCAACAGAATTTACTAATGGTCTAGGTGAAGAGTTGAAGAAATAAAACAACTTAAGGATCACTTGAGCAACTAGATGCAGAGTGATGCCATTTTCTAATGAAGAGGAGACTGATTTATGAAAATTATTCCACTAAAAGGGTAAATTAGACCCAAGAAAGCTTCTGAAATCTGAAGTACTTGAGGGGGAAATTTTACATCTGTGTAGGCTCCTACTGATTTTTTTCCATCTTCCCTTTCACATAAATGCCTTTCCTTACCTCTATCTTTCATCATAGCTTCTCATTCCTCTGGAATACTGTAATGGGAAGAACATTACAGACTTTGGAGCAAGGGAGATCTGTATTTAAATCTGGTATCTGCAATGTACATACTGTGAACTGTGGGTAAAGTAGCTAACTTCTCTAAGTTTCAGTTTTTTCAAAAGTGGGAAAAAGATACCTATCTCACATTGCTGCTACGAGGGTTAAAAGTGAAAAAAAATGTGTATGATGAATATAGCAACATGTCTAGTGCCTACTAGACATATGGCCCAAGAAATACAAGTTTTATTTTCCTTATATTCTCAAGGTTTTCAAAATCCTACTTGTTCTTCAAGGCCCAACCTTTCTCAGATGCTATATGAAACTTTTACAATCTCCTTTTCTCACTGCATTATTCCAAAATCATTTCCATCAAGCTAATGCAATTCTCCAATTAAACTTTAATTTCCTTGAAGGCAGTGATTCAGTCTTACACATCCTCTTTTTTCCATAACATGCAGCTCAATGCTGAGCACTTTGTAAGTACTATATAAATCCCTATTGATTAATTCCTTTTTCTTTTCTTCTGGTGAATTAAATAATTTTCCTCCAATATTGAAGGTCCAGTGAAAAACTGACTCTAAAAAAAAGTGTTTAATATATAGAGTCCCATGGGTGTTCTTAACTATATAAGACAAAGACTTTTAAAAGATTTTTTTTGTTTTCTATTCTTTTCATGTAGTACTCATACTCAACAGTATGTTACAGATGTAAAAATGAATGTCTCTGCAATGGATGACTTTTTTCCCATCAATTTGTCTGAAGGTTAGACTGTCAACATCCACAAATTATATTGATGTGTCATAGCCTTAAATGAATTGTATTATATTGGTACATTTGTGAAAACTAGAAGACACATTCAGTACTTATGGCATAAAAATTACCTTTGAAAATTTAACCTCCTGAGATATTGTATATTGTATTTTAAAGTGTATTTGTTACAAAAGCTTTTTTATTCAAAATGCGATTACCAGATAAAGTTGCATATTAAAGTAATAGCTTGCTCTCATCTCTGTCTGCAACTATGAAACTGTTCTTTTCCTTACACAGCTTATAAAGGGATGCTCACAAAAGCTAAGGCTCTTCTTAACACTACAAAAATTATGACCATTTCATCCCATTTCTGATCAAATGTAAGCACTGTTATCAATTTCAAATTTCTTCAATGTGAAGTTTATTTTTGTAAAATCTTGACAGTGTGTTTGTAAAATTATTTCTCCATAATTTGAGAATCTTTATTTTCCATGAATATCTCTCATTTTATTCCATTATTGCTCTTCTAGTCACTTATTGATCTCACTATCCAACCATTTTCCACATTGGATTCCTTCATGAAATAATAACCTCTATTTTAATAGCTTAATATAAGATATTTCAAATGACACATAGACTAATATTCCCCTTGGTGCACTATGGAAATATCAGCATTGCTATAACATTTCTATCAGATTCGCAAATTGAGTATTCTCCCTAATATGTAACCTTCTATTACACACTCGAGCGTGGACCATTTCATTGTTGAAATATTGGCACAGAAATCTGTACCCCAAACGAATTCTTAAATGAGTAAATGAAATAGTACAAAATTCCCAGAGATCTTTATTTGATTATTTTCAACTGCACCCTGGTGTGATGTACATGATCAACATTCTTCCTTCCCCTCTAACCTCATCTCAGGTTATCCTCTTCCTAGCTCAGGAAGCTCCCGACACACTGGTTCTCTCTGGTTCCTGGTACACACGTAGCTCTCTTAGCTCAGAGATTTTGATCTTGTCAGTTCCTCTACCTTAAACGTTTTCCTGCCAGGTCATTACATGGTGGCTTCTTTTCATCATTCACCTTAAATATCATCTCCCCAGCCAGGCTTTCTCCAGTTATTTGAAATACTACTTCCTGTGTATCTCACAGAGCATCCTCTTTCTTTTAGAGTCCTTACTACAATATGGGGTAATCATATTTATCTGAAAGTGGTTTATTTTCTCCTTTCCTCACTGGAATATGAACTCTGTAAGGGCAGGGGATTTCTGTCTTGATCATCGTTCTCTTGTTGGTGCTTTTGAAATAACTGACATATAGCGGACGGTCTACATACATTTTTCCAAGGACATGGCCCTAAATCCTTCCTCTTCAATGTGTTTTTCCTTTCACCTTTCTATTACAATTTTACTAATGAGTAATAAAACCATGACCTTTGCAGTCAGATAATCTTGGGTTTGAATTCCATTCATTAACTCATCCAGCAAAATGTTAGGAATAATGTTACATTTTGGGATTGCTAAAAATGATGGTGTGCAAAGTAAAACTTGAATAAATGCCATGCTATGAAAGAACTTATTTATCTTTATTTCCTAGATTTTCCTGTTTAGTAGAATCACCCAAGAGGCTTGTTAAAATACATAATTTTACAGCTACCCACCACTCTCAGACCTACCTAGACTCTTCAGGTGTGACACTTCAGAACTGTATGCTTAACAATAACACATGTGCTTATTTTTAAGCAAGTTTAGGGAATTTTAGTATACTCTATACTAAAGGTTTTATCTTAAAGACTTGGGGGAAACAGTGAAGGAATTTAACCAAGAAAGCAATCTTTTGCAAGAATTTTCTGGATGACTATGTGAAGCAGAGGAGGAAATGATTTGTATGATATTAAGTCAGAGAATGGACTTGGATTTTGGCCAGTATTTGAATTTATGGGCTGAAGCTTCTGTTTTGGAAAGATCAGGCAGATAGTGGTGCTTTCCCTGAAACAGGACCTAAAGGAAGTGAAACGAATTCAGACTATAGGTGTATATGTGAGAGAGATTGGTGGAATTGGGAGTTGAGAATTTGGTCTAAATTTTGACGAGTTCAATTTGGGATGCATTGAATTTGAAGCACCTGTGGAATATCACATTCACTTAGGAGCTGGAAACAAGGAAGAGGATTCTGGGGACAGATCTGGGTTGGAGATGCTGATAAGGAAAGGGATAAGGCATTGGAGTAAATGAGATTGGGGAGGGAGACTTCCCAGAGAGAAAGGGAAGAAGCAGGCTGAGAGGAGGATCCTGAGGAATTCCGATATTTAAAGCACAGACAGAGGGAGAAGAATGCATAAAAGAAACCATTAAGGAATGGCCAAAGATGTAGTAGGGGAATGCAGGAGTGAATGACATTACCGAAAAAGTCAGAACAAATTCCCAGAAGAGTGAACAAAGTACTACATTTTGCAGAGGTTTTAAGTTAGACTAGAATGTGAAATGTCCATTGCATTTATAAATAAGAAGATCATTAATGACATTTGTTGGCTTAATTTAGTAGACAGATGACAGTAAAAGGCTGATAACGATGAGCTACAATATGAATATAGAATCAGGACACAGAGATCTGTGACATTCAGTTTTCCACCTGTAAAATGGATATCATAATACTTTCACTGAAGGACTGATGTGAGGTCTAAATGAGATCACAGGCCTCTAGCATAGAATATTATTAATCCAAGGCCAGAGATTCTATATTAACTCAGTACAATTTATTTCAAATTACATGGGGCTAAAAGCAAAAATTCCATTAATTAATATAGTGAATATAGTGATTTATTTTCATAATTGTTTATTAATGATAAGGACACAGGATAATGCTTTGAGCATGCAGATTTATAAAATATTTCTGGATAAAATATGTTAAAACCCTATCAAAAATAAACAATAATTTCAGTTCTTTTAAAATTCTATGGAGCAAAATAGACACAAAGCATTACTGTATATATGCAAAGTTTGATATAATCTGATCAGTTTTTACTCATGAATGAGTTTTGTCCTCCAATCTAGCATTAAAATAATGTTTATTATGCTACATTGAAAGGGAGGAAAAGAAACATTATCATTTGTTATAATTAATTCATTTTTTTAAATATTTTTGAATGAGTTTTAATAGCCAAGCATGTCACTAGGTATTTTATATGTTGGCTTCTTATTTAAACTCTACAATAACTTATCCAGAGTTCTTAACCTTTTTTTGCAGATGAAAACAAAATAGAGGCTCGTAGAGTCAAGAGTGTTGCACAGGACACACAGCTATTTAACAGTAGTTCTAGGACTTACTCTCTGACTGCTTAACTCCAAGCCTTTGCCCCTAAGCACCAACCTAAGTTGTCCAGTTGCTATGTCCAGTTGTCCAGTTGCTATGTTTTAGGTAATTCAACTCTAAGAAGAAGCAAGGCATTGAGTTATAGCTAACCCCCATAAACAAATATCTATTGATTCTTTACTATGGGCACAGTACTCTGTAAAACCTGTGGTTGTCATTGGGTATAAGACACTCTCCTGTATTCAATCAAAGGACAATGAAATAATGATACTCACCCTCAAAGGACTTATTATTATTACTTATTATTAGTTATTAATAGCTAAATCATTATTATTATTAGTGCATGCATACAATAGAATAAAAGTTGTATTCATCTCCACCTTCAAAAATTTGAAGGTTGCGTGACTCTAAAACAACTTTAGATATCTAAGCCTGTGAAAGCAGGAAACATACTTTGTAAGCTATGCAGCCTCCCAAGCCTTGCTTATATCCCAACATTTTCTTCAGAATTGGCCATGGAAGATAATGGAAGAATCTCCTTGTGGGTGGAGACAAAGGCATGGAGAACATTGGTCTAGAGAGCTCCAGCCAGAAAGGAGAATCTGGGTATAATCAAGGAATTTTCCCTACTTTTGGGGTACTAATACTTCAAAATGTCTACCCAACAAGACTTAAAAAGAGAGAGAGAAAGACAGAGACAGAGACAGAGAGAGATTGAGAGGCACCCCTGCAATTCCTGGATAATCTGATCCTTGGGACAATTCTGTCAAGACTTGTCTTATTATTATACCCATTCTACAGATGGTGTAGAGTCAGTAACAGGGCTGATTGGCCCTGAGACTTCAGATTCTAAGCTCCACCACCCAGAGCTGCCTCCAGGTGACTAAGATCAGTTCTGCAGGCTGCTTTGTCACTGAAGACAGAGCTTTGAATTTTCTCCTTCTCTGGCTGGGGGTGAAGTGGGGCTTGCTTTGGTTTCTCCTTATGAAAAAAAAAGTGAATAGAAGTTTGAAGACTGGAGCTTTTATTCATATTTGGATCCAGTTTTGCTCTTGCAGATTCCTTGCCTTGTGCAGAGTTGGCACTTAATATTGTCCACCAGGCTTAAGAGATTGGTAAAGATAATGAATTACTGTGATACCTACACACTGGGCAATGCATGGAGCAAAGAATGCAAAACGTGACTGGTGCTCTGTTGTAGATGAAGCCAGCGTGGTAAGAACTGTACCACTGGTAGGATGCCTGAAATTTACCTTAAAATATTTCAACTGAGACGGCACTGTTACTACAACCCACATGCAGATGACTGTTCTAATCAGAAATTCACACCTAAGTGTGCCTAGTTAGCATTCTAATTAGGAAACTTTTACTCTAGAGTTGGCTTCTACCTGTGCTTCTGTTACCAGTATCTAGATCAGTAGCAATGCGTTATCTATTAGCATAGTGATTGCTGGAAATAAAAATTGGTAAAATTAATGACCTATTAAATAGCATGGTGATTATTAGAAATGAGTTCTCTGTAAAATTAAAGTATTCAAAGTATATGACTTGGTAAAAATATTTTAGAGAAATTCTCACGTTTGCATTAATAGGGCATAACAGTCTAGAGAGGTCTCTAGCCTGTTCCTTTGGGAACAATCCGTATGTGGTCCTGTGCCAAGCCATTGGTCAGAAGTATTTCTAGTTGTCAGGTACTGATCATAAAGGCTACAGAACCCTGCCTCTGGCCTGTTGTCACATCTGCCTTGAATGAATATATTATGCAAGATGAGGGTCAGAGTACCTAATAGGACAGAGGGCTGGAACGTCAGATTTACAGAATCAAAAATGTGGGCTCTTAAAGCCTGTCTCCTAACAATTTTTTTTTTAAAAAACTATAGGTTACATGAGAGAAATTGGTCTGCAACTTGCTTTTATTATAACCAGATAGCAAACTTGTAGGTAAGTAATCAGCTCTATCCCTTCTCAAATTTCTTGGTTGGCCTGATTTCTAACAGCAAGATCCTACAAGTTATACACATCCAGATTGGTTTAAGGACATGCGCATAAGAGATATTTTTGATTATTGGGAAAGATAGTATAGCTTTCTATAATGAACTGCACCATTCACAAGTGGACAAAGCTCCTAGAGGATAACAAACCTGTCCCCATGACCTCGCTCTTTCTCTTCTCTTTTTCATCTAGGATTACCTTTATTCACTCCTATGAAGACAATTATCTTTTTTATAGTTTAAAATCTTCAGAGAACATTACAGTGCAACCACTGGTATGTGTTTCTGATATAAAGGTACTTACTAAAATGGTTCATTTTAAAATCACCCATTTTTCAAATGTTTATTCAAAACTACCTTGCATTCTAATATGCACATACTAAAAATATATCGCTAAACAATTTGATGCTAATTTATCAAATTAATATACAAGTCTAAAGTGCCTTATTCTGTGTTAGATGCAGTTATTAATGGATTTTAACAGGAAATATCACTGTGTTATTGTATCTCATGTCTATTTAATATTACGTTCAGAGACCAATTTGGAATAGAACAGCATGAAAATTGACAGGGCTTGCCCAATAAAATGTACAACCTTTGGATCAGTACAAAGTCATGGTCTAACATATGGAAATACATATATATCTGTGGTCCTCAGATACTTAGGTGACATCCTTGATCCATCTATTCTGAAAACTAATCATTAACTTGGAAGGAATATTTGCACTCAGAGGTCATTCCATAGCATTTAGAGGAGAACAATAATGGAAAGTGGTCAAGTTACCTAATCTATTCTAAAGATGTTTGATCAGAGCACCTGTTAATTATCTGTCTTTAATTTTGCATATGGATAGCATGTTTGGTGCCAGGGCAACTCAAAGTTTCATTTTTGTTTGTGTGAATCAATATTAGCAATCAAATGGGACAAGTTCGTCTGTCTACACAATATGGAAATATGACTGATGTGGTGAAACTGCATCTAGATGGTGGGGAGTAGAGATACTTGAAAGCAAAACAAGTGAGGTCTTGCCAAGGATCTTTTCTTCCCTTTTCTGCCTCAATGAAATCTGGATCAGAACCCAGGTAAGCTGTATCATATATCATGTTGCTGGAACCAGTGTGAGTGTGAACCAATGTGTCATGTTGCTGGAGCATTCCAAGGTCATTCTGTGGGAGTTGCTTCTGCAGTTTTCCTCAGAGACATGTTTACTCTCATATTCCCATAGGGTTCATCTGTGCAATAATTTTTTGATAGGGGTTCCTCTTTTTAAAGAAAAATTTATAATTTAATGGGGTGGGGCAGGAGAGTTAATTTTTCACAAGGCACTGTTCTATATTCCTCTAATACTATAAACCACTTCTTTTTTATTTTGGATGTATCCTTGACAGAGCCTGAGGCTAGCCCCCAGGCATAAATGCACATTTTTAGGAAAAAGGTTTGCATCCTCCAATGCAGATTTGCATCATTTTTTTTTTCCTGCAAAAGGATAATTTCTTAAAATGTTGCATTAAAAGTCCTTGACATAGAAGCAGGCAAAAATGGGGAATGCAGACATGGGCACAATGGATGGCTAAATATATCTCACCTCAGTGGACTCTTTGGTATTTAGGTTTTCAGTGATCTGTTAAATGTTCTGCACATTTTAAAAGCAGTTTGCAGGCAATTCATATAAGAAAGCATAATAGGCAATGGTTTGGCTTTGCAAAACATGTGTATTTAACAAATTCAGGTTTGCTTCAGTTTGATCCTTTGGCACATTATTTATATTTTTCTCTTCAAGATTTAAGACAACTGTCTCTAGTAGCTTCTAATTTTTCTACAAAGGAATAGCAAATGTCATCTTTCTTGGTAATCTTTTGACTGGTATTCTCACAGCAGGATTATCAGAGTTCCTTTTCCTACTGTAGAATCCTGAATCAGCAAAATTTGCAGCTTTGCTGCACACTTAAAATAGGTTGGCATGAATCTAGCATGGTATTACTGCAAGTGTCATTCTATTTTTTTATCCATGGGGTCATCAGAGTATGACCAGTGCATGGAAAGAAAGAATCTATACTCCTGAACCACTCCAGTAGCTGCTGCTTTTCTATTGCGTTGCCACTGTGCTTTAAGAAGACATGACTAATGATTTTGAATTACAGTGGCCTGGTGACTTGTCAGTGACAGATAGAAATGATGAGCTCCTGAGCTAGAACAGTCTTAACAGGTCCCCAGTATTGATTTCTTTTTAGCCATTCATAATCAAGATTCAGCATTCTTTTAAATAAGCTTAAATCTCTAGATAACCCCTTTAAGACAGACAACTGTTGGAAATTGGGAGGGATATTGCCATTTGGTGAAATCTCTGATTTGAAAAATGAAAGAAAGCTGGACTTCAAGTTATCTGGGGAAAACCCTGATTCAAACACAAAAGGAAAACAAGAAGAACCTATCCAGAAAAGTTTTTGTTTTATTTATTTATTTTTTTTCCTTTCTGAAATCCCTTCTTTTGCTGCAATGGTAATGTTCTCCTCTGTGTAGAACTATTCTCTGTGAATCCTGCTGGCTTTGTGGTTTCTATGTACGTGTGCATGCATGTGTTTTTTTTTTTACTTCTCATTTTGCCTTTTATTCATGTTGTCTAGCCACAAAGGTTAATACTTAGGGCTGTTTTCACAATTTTAGCTCTCAGAATACGGAAATACTACTGGAGTAGGTATCAAAATGCTGTGGATATTTTTCCTTTTGACTGCCAGGCATCCATAGTGCTTTCCAAAGCCCCCATATTTCTTTTCATAAAATTAGCTCTCCTCCATTGACTGCAGTCTTAATTGGACTGTAAATCATTCATTTCCTCCATTATGGAGGCCAAAGGAAGAGTCCATGGAGGCACTATTGGCTCTTTATACCAAGCCTTTTCTCTCTCACTCAGTGTAGCCAAAGAGTATGTTAGTATATGACTTAACCTCAGCCAATTAGATTCTCTCTCCTGGAACTTTGAGTTTCAGGAAGTGAGACCCAAAATCTGAAAATGTAGTTGTTATTCTTTTATCCTTACTCTGACACCCTGATATTCTGGTTGAAGAGCTTCTCCTGCAAAGATTGTTCTTGTTCTGTTTGAAACTATATGTGTTTGACTGGATTTTCCGGTCTTCACATTGATTTTTCAGAGCTTCCCAATATCTTCCAATAATTTTAAATTTGTTCAAATTGCTCCTTACTGGTTTCTATTGCTTGCAACTGAAAACCAACCAACAAATGCACAAAAACTCCAAAGGATATATCTATCTTAAACCTGCTCTGAGACAAGGTAGGATATAAATATATATAATAATTAAATATGAAAACAAGCTTTGGGCAATAATGCATTTACTCAAGTGCTGAAGTTGCAATTAATTCTGACATCCCTTAGTAAGGCTGCTATAAAGAAAGATTTAAACAGTGATTTCATTTAGTTCAACAAGGTGTAGTAAGTACCTATGGGAAAAGATGAGGGAGATAAAACAATGAAGGCAGCACTCTTGAGCAGTTCATTATCCAACCTAAGGAACAAATATCTAATCAGATGATTTCAAGCAATATTGTAACCCAGTTGTAGGTTGTTCCAGTGTGAAACTTTTCTTCCTACTCCATGTCAACTTTGACCTACCAAGTCTTCTCACTACCTAGACAGAATCTGCTCAGAGCAAAATATTAGTGACAAGTATAAATAAATGTTATTTAAGATGAGTTGGTAGGAATATGGAGGATTTTGTATTGCATATCCCATAACAAGAGCCGCACATGTGGTTTTTACCTGGCCACTTTCCCAAGCCCCATTTTTGGTACTTTCCCCAGGCAGTGCTGTCCTGCCAGCATGTGTCTTCTCTGACTCTTTCCTTCCTCCCAGTCCATATTCTATTCTATTCTATTCTATTCTATTCTATTCTATTCTATTCTATTCTATTCTGTTCCGTTCCGTTCTATTCTATCCTATTCTATCTTTAAAGAGAAGTTGTGGGTTTATAGAACAATCATGCATAAAATACGGAATTCCCATACAACATCCAACCACCAACATCATGCATTGGTGTGGAGCATTTATTACAATTGATGATAGCACATTTTTGTAACTGTACTATTAACTAAAGCCCATGATCTAACATAGGCTCACTGTTTGTGTAGCGTAGTTCCGTATTTTTTTTCTGTTACCATATATGCAATCTAACATTTCCCCTTTTTATCATATTTGGATATATATTTCAGTGCTGTTAATTGCGTTCACAATATTGTGCTACCATCACCACCGTGCATTACCAAAACATTCCCTTCATTCCAAATAGGAACCCTGTACATTTTAAGCCTTAACTTCCCATTCCCTATCCCCACCTCATCCCTTGGTAACCTATATTCTACATTCTGACTCTATGAGTTTGCTTATTCTAAAAGTTTTAAATCATTGAGTTCATACTATATTTGTCCTTGTGTGCCTGCCTTATTTCACTCAGCATGATGTCTTCACGGTTCATCCATATTATCACATGTATCAGGACTTCATTCCTTTTTACAGCTGAATAATATTCCATTGTGTGTATATACCACATTTTATTTATCCATTCATGGGTTGATGGACATTTGGGTTGCTTCCATCTTTTGGCAATCGTGAATAATGCCGTTATGAACATTGGCCCACATTGTTTTTCTTTTGCAAAATGTCACTTCCAAATTTGCTTTAACCTTTTAATTCCTCTCAACAAACCAAGACTCTTCCATGACAGGAACCAACCATCCTTAGAATCCAGTGAAGAAGTATGAGTAAAGGTTTTTCAGTGAAGACGATGCTATCTGATCTGGGTCTCAATCTATACCTAAAATCTGCCAGTTATCATGGGCCTTTGAAAGTCTCATAACTCCTATTTCCTTCAGGAATCTGTTTTGAAGATAAACCATGTCCTTAGAAAAATGTACTGTACTGTAGATCTATAAGAAAATAAAATGCCTTTTAGGTGGTGTTTTGAATAAGATCATCTTTAAGTTGTGTTTTATCCCAAGATGTCATATGTTACATGAATTCTTACATAAAAGAAACCCAAGCGATGGTCTATAAATGACAAGGAAGTCACCAAAGTCTCCATTATCAGGAGTTCCAAAACAATCAACTTTGTCTCATAAAGTTAGAGCCTTTAAATAGCACTACTGAGTAACTTGATTTTTTTCAGTTCAAAGTGTGTGCTTGGATCACACTGGGTGCTATAAACAAATATTCCTACCCATGGTCACATTTTCTGGCTATTCAGAGGAATTAGATCTAGAAGGGTCGAGTCATCGGTAGGGAGGCAAAAAAACAGTAAGCACTAAAAATTCTCTAATACAACAAACACTATCCCAAGCAGCACACACACATACACATAAGCCCATATACACACATACACAAACACACTCCTTTAGTTTCCAAAAACCTGTTCTGGGATTCTTTTTTTCCAGGAGTTGGTCATGATAAAGGGTAATAATTCTACTTGTTCTGAAGACTCATTTGCCTCCCAGAAGTGTTGGCTTTCTCAAGGACCAATGAAAGCTCAACAGAGGAAATACTGAAAACTCAGCTTAAAATCCACCATATTTTTATGGTTGGGCTACCTCTGTAACAACAGGTCTTTCCCTTCACTCTTGGCAGTTTCTAAATCTCTGAGTGGCATTGGATTCTCTTAAAAATTAAGTATATGGAAAATGCTTTGTGGTTCCTCTGACTGGGTTTGGTGGTAGGTAATAGGAGCATCCACAATTAATAAACATAGGAGAATTGGTCACAGTTCATTACATTTCTTTTCAAGGGATGTGTGTGTTAGTGATTATCTAAGTTTGCCAGGGCTGCTATGACAAATACCACATACTGTTTGGCTTAAACACTGGGAATTTATTGGCTCTCAGTTTTGGAGGGTGGAAGTCCAAATCAAGGCCATGCTTTCTCCCAGAGTCTGTAGCCTTCTGGTACTCACTTGCTGGAATACTTGAGGCTCCATAGCTTGCATCTCTGCCTCCACCACTTGGCAATCTGCCTCATTCTCCGGATTTTTCTGACTTCTGTTTTCTACTTCTGCTCAGTTGACTGTGTCTCTGTCTAGATTTCCTCTTCTCATAAAGACTCCTGTTACATGGATTAAAGGCCACTCTGATTCAATTTAGCCACATCTTAACTAATAACAGCATCTTCAAAGTTCTTATTTACAAATGGCTTCACACTCACAGAACTGAGGATTAGGACTTGAACATGTCTTTGTGGGCATGTGATTCATTCCTCAACAGTGGCCTTCTATAAGCAATCAATTTCACCTGAAGTGGATTTCATTGGCGTGTTAATGCATGTTGTTTTATTGAAAATGCAGCTGATGCTCCCATATCTGCTGTGACATAGGAAAGGAAAAAGTGTGGCATTTATATGACTCTAAGATAAAAAATATAAGGGAAATAGTTGCTTTATAAGGCATAATGATGTCTGCAAACTCTGGCTCCAATATGGGAGATAAAAGAAGAAATTTTGGTTAAACTTAACCCTGCATAGAGATTCCCATAAGGCACTCCTAAGTAGGCTAGGGTTTTGTTTTGTTTTGTTTTGTTTTTTAAATTACCCTTTCCCAGTCTTACAGGTTCTACCTTGCCCTACATATCAGTTCTGTGTAATGCATGAGAGACTTCTACCTCTGATATTTAAATCTGGTAGCTGCACCAGCCATCATTCATCTGTCCAAACAAGAGTGTCAATGCAGGCATGCCAGCAAATCCTATGAGGACAGGTCTGGCCACTTCCTCCCCACTGTGTGACCTACCACCCAAGGACCAACAGAACCCCCATGGCTATTGTCGATACTAACTGAATGACAGACCAAGACAAGAACGTGCCACCCACACGTGACTTCAAGTTCACACAGCTCAGGACCTACCAAGTTTTCAAGAGAGGGTCACCTACCCACCTGAATACCCATTAAATGCCAATATGGAAAAATATATTTTCAGTACTAAGGGAGGTGGAATCAACATGTACACAAGATGTGCCTCTCATGCAACTCAAAGTTGGATGAGAAGGCCATCATTCCTATTTTTAACAATCCCCACTGCATTAAAGCTTCTCAATACATAGACTTGAACTTGAAGAGACTTCTTGGTCATGTCCAATCCAGCCAATTTTTATAGTTTTTCTACTCTTTTTAGGGACTCTCTGATGATTAGAATAGGGAAAATGTCACTCCTCTGTTTATAAGCGGCAAATGGTTTTGAAACTAAAGCTAATGCTGACAGTAAAGGTTTTCTTAGCTTCATATTAGCAAGCAAGCAACAGATACCTGGATGGCTTAAATGTTCAGGGGATGTATAAATGCACAATTTGAGAAACTACTGGCACGTACTCTTAAAGTTACTTTAAAAGAAAATGACGTCCTTTTTTTACTTCCTGGATTAAATCTAAATTGAACAAAAATGAACAGTTCAGATTCCAGCATGAGTAACTCATGAAGTATCTTCTTCTTCTACCCCTCCTCTGGCAGAGTGATGTGCTAGGAAGAGCAGAGTTATATTTGCAGATTAACACAGCCAGAAAATTAGATACAAATGTGATGGTTAAATGCAGATTATGATGCTGGCCAAGTAAGCTCTTTCACTCTACTTATAGGTATTGAATTAGGTTTTCTGAAACAAAGCCTCTTAGGCTTCCCATATTTGATGTAATTTAATCTGTATGGGAAGTATTTTCCAACCTCACTCTTCATTTTGAGGATGAAGTATGAGATGGACTTTTCCTGTTTTACTGGCTGTTCTAGTTTGCTAATGCTGCCTTTTCGCAAAACACCAGAAATGGATCAGCTTTTATAAAGGAGGTTTATTTGGTTACAAAGTTACAGTCTTAAGGCCATACAATATCCAAGGTAAGTCATCAGCAATCGGGTACCTTCACTGGAGGTTGGTCAATGGTGTCTGGAAAACCTCTGTTAGCTGAGGGCATGTGGCTGGAGTCTGCTTCAGAATTCTGGTTTCAAAATGGCTTTCTTCCAGGACATTCCTTTCTCAGCTCCTGTGCATTCTTCAAAGTGTCCCTCTTGGCTATAGCAAGCTCGATCCTTCTGTCTGAGCTTTCATAGTGCTCTAGTAAACTAATCAAGGCCCAAGCTGAATGGGCAGGGCTGCAAGTCCATGGAAATTATCCAATCAGAGTTATCACCTACATTTGGGTGGGTCACATCACCTTTACTGCCAATCAATCTTTGATTGATTGTCAATCAAAGAATTACAATCTAATCAACACCAATACGTCTGCCCTCACAAGATTGCATTAAAGAATATGGCTTTTTCTCAGGGACATAATATATATACAAACCAGCACACTGGCCTGTAGCTCCCTATACCAGCCATTCTGGTGTCTCCAACTGCAAACTAGGCTTGAACCCAGTTGTATGGAATACAGTAATTAATTACATTTATTTTACCTAGTTGGCATTAGGGCTTTTTTGAACACATATGCTAATTTATGGAAATTAGTTGAAATACTTATGCAAAATAATATTTAAATGGCCCCCTAAATTATTGGGGAAAAAATAGGTAGTTTTAATTGAACAGCTAAAAGATTTGTATTTTGTTATATGATTACATCTAGTAAACACAATTTAAAAAGTAAGTTCATTTGCTTTTATCTAACCTTTCTATATCTTGCTGAGAATTGCTGGTATAATTATCACCAATAAAGAACCAATCTCATTTTCCATCTCTTTGTACGTCAAGCTTTAGTTCTGTAAACAGAAATGGAATATGTTATTCTTTTGAACAGAGCCTCGTGCATTACAAATTAGGAGGCATTGGGCCACAGAGTTGCAAAGCAAGCAACTATTGCTTAAAGGGGACATGATGCAGGATCCTGCTTATTTGCTGTTTTACTGGGAAAATGACTTTGCTGCAGAGAAAGACTTTTTACAGAGGATCATTGCAAGGCAGTTGTAAGGTACATGGCCTTGCAATCAATAGAATATATCTGGCAACAGTGGCAGGAAATGTGTAATGTATATGGATATACAGATACTGGTATAATAAATGCAGTATTAAGATGCTTGTGACATAGAAGTAAATACAGATAAATGAGCATTTAAATAAAAATTGTGACAAGAAATGTGGAATATGGATGGGTAAACACTAAATGAAAGGAGTAAGAAATAAAACATCACTAGGTTAAGTGACATAGACATTTACACACAATTAACAAGTTGTTAATTATTGATGGACAACTCCCCAAATTCAAAGGGATCCAATTTAATATACATTGAGCTAATCAAGAAATTAGATTGACCTCTAAACTCCAAGGGTGTGCAAGTAGTTTCACAAGATTCAAATAATTATGCTAATGTTTTAACTTTCTTATTCAGTATTGTTTTTTTTTTTCTTGTTGGTTGGGGAGGTATGGAGCAGATTGAGGGTGGGCTTACTTTTCTGGTGCTATTTTAGTATCTCCACTTGGATAATTATTTCTTAAAACATCCTCAGGGTTGCAATTGAATACTCTATTATCTTTACGTTCCTACCATAAAATGTAATAAGAGGTTGTCTGAGACTATTCAAAGCTTGTCAACTTCTCATCAAGAGGAGGTGGGTGAACTGATCCTTATAAATAGAGGGCTACATTCTCACACCTTGTTCCTCCAGAGTGATAAGTAGCTAAAGGACAATTTCCTCCAGCAATTTGAAGTGGAGAAATTAAATTAGAAAGCCTTAAAAACTATTATCTGAAATTTTCAGATATTTAAAGCCCAACTGATGCTGCCATCTTATGATTTTCAAAATATATTTCCTCTTTTTTCTTTTTTTGTTTTTCAAGTCAATGCCTTAAATATTTATTTTGTCCCTACTATGTGCAAAACAGTATGACAAGTCCTGAAGAGAAACAGCAATGCAACTGATAATTCTTCCTCATCTATACAGACATATACAAAATACAAATTATCAGGCAATGTGTGAAGAGGGTATAATGAAAGTTGTAGAGAATGAAATGAGATATTTGCCATCTTCTGAGAAATCAAAGACATTTGATATTCCTAGAGTATAAATTTCCAGGAGATGAGCAACTAGAGAGGGTGGGAGTGGTCAAATCATAAAAGTTTTTGTGTGACAGAGAAGGGAACACAAAATTTGTAACTTGTTAGTAGGTAGAATCTCAGAACTTTCTGGTAGGATTCTATCAAAAGACAGATTCTTTCCAGTTTTTTTTTTTTTTTAACTTTTTATTTTGAAATACTTTCAAACCTGCAGGAGAGTTAAAAAAAATAATACAAACTTCATACAGAACATTCCAGTATACTCCTACACCCCCAGATATACAGATCCACCAATTTAAACATTTGCTATATTTGCCATATCATGCTATCTGTCTGTCTGTCTACCTATCTATCTGTTTTCTGATCACTTGAGCATAGGTTATATACATCATGCTCCTTAAACACTTAATTTAGACATGTATATTTCCCAAGAACAAGGATATTCACTTATGTAAAAAACTTAAGTGCAGTTACCAAGTTCAATAAATTTATTATTGATACAAAGTTTGCAGCCTATTGTCCAATTTTTTCATATTTTCCAATAACATCCATTTAAGCCTTTCACCTTCCTTACTAGATCCCATCCAGGATCATGTATTGCATTTAATTTTCATTGTTTCTTTAATTATTCTTTCTTTTTCAATTGTGGGAATATATATACAACATAAACTTTCACATCTCAACCTCTCACAAGTGTACCATTCAGGGGGATTAATAATATTTGCACTGTTGTGGTACCCTCATCACCTTCCAGTACTAAAATTTTCCCATTCCCCCAAACAGAAACTTTAAACAATTATGCATTAACTCCCCATTCTCTCTAACCCCCACCCCTGGCAAACTGTACTCTAATTTCTGTCTCTATGAGACTGCATATTTGTTTTGGAGTTAGGTAGTTTTTGTAGTTATGATGAGGATTAAAGTAAACATTCTAAATCTGTAACAATCTCATTTGCTTTGATACCAAATTAATTTCAATAGTACACACAAACTATGTTCCTATATCTGCCATCCCATATCTTTATGTAGTTCTTGTCAAAAATTACATTTATAATTTATGAGTTCAAAACCACTGTTTATCATTACATTGTATTCATTTGCCTTTTAGAGCTTATTGGAAGTAACAAACGGATTAAAAACAAACAAACAAAAAATTCAATAGTACCAGCATTTATATTTAGCCATAGCATTATGCTCACCAGAGATTTTTAATTCTTCATGCAACTTCAATCTATTTTCAATTGTTCTTTCCTTTCTATCTACTGAACTCTCTTTAGTTTCTCTTGTAGGGCTTGTCTAGTGGTGACAAACTCCGTGAGATTTTCTTCATCTGGGAATATCAAAATATTGTCCTTATTTTTGAAAGACAGTTTTGCTAGATATAGAATTTTTGGTTGACAAGTTTTTGCTTTCAACACTTTAATTATGTCATCCCACTTCCTGCTTGCCTCCACAGTGTCCAATGAGAAATCAACTCTTAATGTTATTGAGGCTCCTTTGTACTTGACATTTGCTTCTCTCCTGTGTCTTTCTGAATTCTCTAACTTTGGCATTTGACAACTTGCTTATAGTATATTGCGTTATATGTCTTTTGAGGTTTATCCTGTTTGGAGTTCACTGAGCATCTTGAACATGTATATTCAAGTCTTTTGTTAAATTTGGGAACTTTTCAGCCATCACTTCTTTGAATATTCTTTCTGCCCCTTTCTCTCTTTCATGTCCTTCTGGGACTCCTACAATGTATATATTATTACATTTTATGGTGTCCCACAGGTTCCTCAGGTTCTGTTCAATTTTCTTCATTCTTTCTTCTTTCTGATCCTCAGATTGAATTGTTTCAATGGTCTTATCTTCAAGTTCTCTGAACTTTCTGCTGCAAACTCCAATCTTCTATTGAACCAGGGAACTCTTTATTTCTGTTACTGTGCTCTTCAGTTCTGTTTGGTTCCTTTTCATAATTTCCATTCACATATTGATATATCAAAGGCAGAGCCTCCTCATTGTCCTGGAAAATGCACAAGTTGTGCTGCCTGGAGCTAGCAATCTCTTCTCTAAACAACTCTACTTCACTGCTCTTCCACAGTGTTCTACAGGAGAGTTCTAAAAGCTGCCTTTTTATACAAGGCAAGTTCTCAAAAGGTGAGTCCCTCAGCCCACTACTCTTCAGATTGGGTCAGACATACATGATCCCAGTATGTGTATGAAGATTACTCTCCCCTCCAGAGCTGGGACATGGGATCCCCACTTGGAAAACAGGCATCTCCATACAGAGGTAGTGAGGGATGGGGCAGGGGCTAGCCAGGATACCACAAGATCTTATTGCTTTCAAGTAGGATTTTTCTGGATTTGATGCTCATTCTATTACTGTAGTGCTTTAACTATTTTCTGGAGCTTTGAGAAAGATGTTTCTGCCAGTTCTTCTGGTTGTACAAAGCTCCTTTGGGGAGATGGAGCCTGAAGCTTCTCATTCCACCGTCTTCAATAGGATGGGGGCCTGATTTTTTTTTTAATGCTTCACATGCTTGTATAATGGGCCTGTTCATAATCTGCCAGTGAACAGAAGAAAAGATTCTTTTAAACCAAATATTCCTATAAGATTTGTTGTCCTTGTCCTAGTTTGAAAAAGAAGAAATTGTTTAGACTGTAGTTTCTCCTCATTTTGCCAACACCAGAGATCTACCTTTAATTAATTAACTGATCAATATACCATTTGTATTAAAAATTAACTGTATTATCTAGATAAGAACAGGAAAAAAAACTGCAGTTTAAAACTCTTTATTAATATTAATAGAAAGCATTAATATACAAATAAATGGTGATTCAGATCATGCTAAATTTTGTATGTATAGACTCAGTTAAGTCACAAACAAGGCCCAGATATTTTACCAAGGAATGATGGAAATGATACAGCTGTACATTCCTTTCCTTATACTGTTTAACTTCATTGCACTCATAAGAGAGTACTATGAAATCTAGGCTTCATTAACTCCACACGCTACATCAAGGCCCAGAGACTTTAGGACACCTGCCACATGCCTCAAAGCTCTTTACGAACACAGATGTGTCTGGAACTGTAGTCTTCTAATTCTAACTCAAGACTTTTATATCAGACCAGTGATGCTTACATTTCATCATTTGGGTCTCAAAATTACAGTAGTAAGAACTGGAAGTAAGAAACAGTTCAGCCACAGTCTTGTAGGAATTAAAGGAAAATCCAAATTTCATAAAGTATTTATGGGCTTAATTGTAAAATATCACTACATTGGTCATATCTCCTTATAAAAAGTTCAAAAGCTTCCAGGTTGTCATTATGTTGGAATTTTTTTAGGTGAAAATACTCAAACTTTGATACTCTTCTTAGGTAACCTAATGGATAACCCTGAAACACACCTACACACACATACATGCACAGGAAAAGTCCTTATAGTGCCTGTCAGGGTAAGAGAGTTTGACCAATGGTGAGCTTTCAAAGTAGAGATGACACAATATCTTGTTGTCATTTCTCATGTGTTGAGCCCTTAATCAGCACAAGGCACTATGCTAAGTGCTATATATAAATATATTATCATGCAATTCCCACAACATTCCTATGAGTTAGATTTTATAGATCAGAAAAACATAAGTAGAAGACTTCAAATTTGAAATAATGTCTGTCTGAAATCAATCAAAGGCTTGAAATAATCTGAGGAATATCAAATCATGAAAAATGGCTGAAACTTGGTAAGGACAAGGTCTGTTGCAAATTAACTTGCCCTATTTCCATCACCAGCATCCTGGTAACACTGAAGGGAGCAGAACGTATTGGCAACTCTCCAAATAGCTCCACCACAGAGAATTTTTTTCTTTTCTGTCAGCTCCCAGTAAAAACCTCATTCATAGTACTTGTCTTTATTTGGTCTGACTCAGAGCTTGCTCAATGCAAAAAGCTCTATCCCCTGGGTTTTTGCCAAAAACAATCACAAGCAAGTGTTTAACATTGCTTGTTGGCAATCCATGGAGTCTGTCTGTGTCATCACTTGGTGTTTTCCCTGCATCTCTCTGCCTGTCTGTGTCCAACTCTCTCCTTTTTATAAGGATGTCAGCCATATTGGATTAGAGCCTGCCCTAATATAGTTTTGCCTCTTCTTAAATAACATCTTTAAATATCCTATTTCCAAAGAAGGTAGCATTCACAGGACTAGGGGTTATAACTTGAACATGTCTTTAAGAGGGCATAATTCAACTCAAAACATAAGTTAATTGTAATCCCCAGGACAACCACTAAGGAAACAACACATACACAGATGCATAAACTATTTTGTGTATCACATTTTATATAAATGTATTGTAACAAATATTTGTTAAAGAAAAAAGAAAATTGAAATGGTAACTAGAAAATATCTAACACAAAAAAGTGATGAAGAAATAGAGGAACAGAAAATACATACGACATAGAGGAAACCAATGGCAAAATTCAACATTATCAGTAATTATATTAAAAGTAAATGGAATAAACACTCTAATGAAAAGACAGATTGGCATAATGGATTTAAAAACAAACAAACAAAAAAACATGATCTAGTTATATATTGAAGATGCATATAGACTGAAAGTAAAAGGATAGACAAAGTTATACCAGGCAAATGTAACCAAAAGAGAGCTGGAGTGGCTATACTATTATCGGATGTTTTCGTTTCCTTGGTTGCTCAAGCAAATACAATGCTATGGGTTGGGTTAAAAAAAAAATTGGGAATTTATTAGCTCATGGTTTTGAGGCTAAGAGAAAGTCCAAATCAAGGCTGTCATGGAGGCAATGCTTTCTTCCTGAAGATTGGTGTTTAGTTGCTGGCTGCTGGCAATTCTTGATCCTCAGCTCCTCTATCACATGATGATGGATGTGGCAGCCTCTCCTGGCCTCTCTGTTCTCTTCTGGGACAGATGGAACTCCAGTAATAGGGTTAAGACCCATCCTGATTGAGTTGGGCCACAACTTAAGTAATGTAACCTCACCAAAAAGTCCTACTTACAATGGGTTCACACCACAATAATGGATTAAGTTTAAGAACATTTTTTGGGGGAGTACATATAGCTCCAAACCACCACATCAGACAAAACAGACTTTAATAAAAATTTTTACTAGAGGAAGAGAATGATATTTTAATCACATCTGCAAAAAATTTATCACATAAGGTAACATAAGTTTCAACCATAGGACTTCATATCTTTGGGAAGCACTATTTAATCCAACTATACACACTCACTCAAAAGGGGCATAATGGAAATGTTTCATATCTTGAATGTGGTGGTGGATAAACAGGGGTATACATTTTCCAAATTTCACCAGAATGTACCTTAAGATATGTGCATTTTAAGTCTACCTCCATAAATTTTATTTTAAAAAGAATTGTGAATTTATAAAGTTGATTTCAAAGGAAGGAAAAAGAAAAAAATATCTTTTCATTTTAAAATTTCAGTTTTTTACTTCACCTTTTATTTTACTTTTCATTTTTAAAATTTCATTTTTTTCCTTGCCCTTATCTATTATAATAGGTTTTATGTTTTCCTTTTACTTACATATATTTTTATGTAAGTGTTGTTTTTGGTTTATTTAAATATAGCAAGCATGGTGTGCTTATAAACCACATTAGATAATTTCAATTCTTCAAGTCTTTATTGGTCCATTTTTGTTGGTAGTTTCTACTGATTCCTAATCATTTTTCTTCATTTCTTTTAGTGCTTATATGTTTTCAACTATGCACTTTCATTGTCTTTGAGAAATTATTTTGGTTATGGATTCTCTAAGACCTAAAATGAAATTGCTTTCTACCAGATTGCATTATTCCAAATCAAAGCTTGAGTTTACTTTGGAATTTCCAGGAAATGTGAATCTGGACTACAAATCTGAGCAATGGCAATGCCATGACCACAATTCCTCAGAAAATATTCATTGTTATTTTTCCCTTCCCTTCTCCACCTTTTATCTGTTCTGAAAGTAGTAAATTTTCCTGGGCCCCCAGAGGTCAGAGTTACTGATCTATGCAGGGCATTCTGGAGTTTTCTCCTCTTAAATTTAGCATGTGGATGGACCCTGGTGAAAAGATAGCTATTCAGTATTTCCAAGAATTTTTTTTATGTATTAACTGGCATTTTTCATTATTTTCAGCAACTGTTGGTTCTAACAACCTGAACCCTATTACTGGAACTAGAAGCTCTATTCTTTTCTTATTCTTGAAGTCCAGTTACTTCCCTAGAATGTTTGAGTGTTGATAGTTCAGGGATAAGACACAGATATTTTTCATTTGCAAATATAAGTTTTTTTAAACCTCAAGATAACTGTATTTCATAATATTTGTAGGCTCTATATGTTCTATTTTCATCTTCAAACATGCCATTTTACATATACTGAATTTTCTTTTTATGTCTTCCACACTTGTAAGATTTTCCATAATCAATTTTAAATGTTATTCTATTCTGTTCCATTTTTTGTGATTTCCTTAACCCCATTTGCCATATTCCTAACAACATTTCCTCTTCAAGTTATGTCTTGTTGTTTCTCATGTGCCTTTGATCTTTCTTAAATCTTAATTGTTCTTTTCCATATCCTCCCTGAGCTCTGCCTGCCTGGTTTCCTTCTCTGTTTTTGTTTTTATAATTTCCTTTTTAAATCATTTTGTCTTTTGTTCGACACTCTGTTTATGTTTGTTTCAATAGACAAACCATGTCTGTGCCATATTAGCATGTTATCAATATAAGCATTCAAATAATTGAAGGAAACTATTTCTTTATTGTGACCTATAAGTGTTTTCTCTACTTTAACCCAATGAACCAGGAATGACACTTGACTTCCCTTTACATCATTTTGAATGAGAGTTTGTTCAACTATGCTTGACTTCTCCAGCAATGTAGAGACTTGAGTGCCTTCAAAGTTGCCTATGGCTTGAGGGAATCACCACTCCAAAGGTCCTAATGTAGGGGCATAATTGGTGTGTTTGACAAACTGCGAGGGGACCAGTGTGGATGGAGAAGAAAGAGGGAGATGGGGGAGATGAGGTCAAATAATTTGGAGGGTGGTTACATACAGCCTTGCAGTGGTTTTGACTTTAATTCTGAATGAGTCAGGGAGCCACTGGAGGGATTTTAGCAGAGAAGTGATGTAATGACCCATGTTTTAAAAAGGTCACTCTGGATACTGTGTTGAAGTCAGACTGCAGGGGACAAGGATAGAAGCAGTAAGACCAGTCAGAAGACTATTGATATAATCCAGGTGAGAGATGACAGTTGCTCATACAAGCGTATTTGCAACAGAGGCATGAGAAGTGGTTAGAGTCTAGCTATAATTTGCAGGTATAACTAAGAGATATACTGGATGTGACCTCTGAAAGAATGAGACTAAAAAGGGATAATTGGAAGTACCTAGGCCTAGGGAACCATGAGGATTCAGTTGTTATTTAACTGAAATGGGGAAGACACTAGGTGAAACAGGATTTGGGGATAGGAGTTGAGAAGTTTAGATTTAGATTTGCTAACTGCTGCTGAAATGCAATATACCAAAAATGGGCTGGTTTATACAATGGGGATTTACAAGGCTAATAAGTTTACAGTTTGAAGGCCATGAAAATGTCCAGATCAAGATATCATCAACATGATATCTGGACTCTGAAGGCAGGCTGCTGGCCATCCAGGGCTCCTCTGTCAGATAGCAAGGCACATGGCAATGTCTGCTGGTCCTTCTCTCCCAGGTTTCATTGCTTTCAGCTTCTGGTTGCTTCATCTGTTTTTCTTTCTCAGCTTCTCTGGCTTTTCTCTCAGACTTTTTTTGTGTGTCTTTTCTCTGTCTTATATCCTCTTATAAAGAACTACAGTTAACTTAAGATCCTACTCACCAAAAGACCCTACTTACTTCTTAAAATGAGGCAACACCCACAATACATCTACACCCACAGAAATAGATTAGCTTTAAGGAACATGATCTTTTCTGGGGCACATTAAGCTTCAAACCATCACAGATTATATTTGAGGTGCCTCATAGATAATGTCACGTGAAATAGAACTCGGAATTCCAGTGGAATCTGACTTCCTCTCCATAGTACAGAGCCATCGATCCTGTATTCCGGATTCTCTAATTCTCTTCATGCAGCCACAGATCACATACACTCTAGAAGGCAGGCATCTGACTTACATAGCTAACTTACATAGAACTAAATGTCTAAATTCTCTAGTGGTAGGGGGCACTGGTTTTGTTTTCTTTTGGTTTGTAATTTCATCTCTGATTAGTTCATTCCCCATCTTGCAACTTATGAGGATGATTTTCCCAACACAAAATCTTTTTGAGATTTAGCTTCCTAATGTCTGAGAGAAAGGAGTGCTAATAAATACAATGCCCCACATCATGGGGTTTGGCATTATACAGAGCTGGTTTTAACATCTGGAGAAAATGCAGCAGAATACCTCTTGTTATAAACACTCTGGTTCTAAAGACAGTTTGTGTGGGTTAAGGAGAGCAGTAAATTAAAAAAAAAAAAAAATCAATTAACATTCTTTCATTTCCAGGTACACTAAGTCATGATAATTTGAATCATGAGTTATTCAAAACGTTAGTTCAGCTTTCTGGTCCTGGCCGTGCAGCAGGCGCCATCATGGTCGCTGATATCCGCCACAACAAGGACCCAAAGTTTCAGGCGAAAGGGGCCCAAGAGCCAGGGCACCTACCAGAGGCCGCTGGTCAAGCGGTACAGGTTTCTGGCAGAGGAACCAACTCTTTCTACCAAAGTTGTGCTGAAGCAGTTGTTGGTGAATCGCACCAACTGGCCTCCCTGTCCCCTTCCCGGATGATCCGGAAGATGAAGTTTCCTGAACCGGAAAACGAACAAAACAGCCGCGGTTGCGGAAACCATTAACCAATGCGAGGATTCAGGCGGTGCCCAAACCAAAGGTGTGCGCGCTGCAGGAGCAGCCGCGCCCCAAGCCGCATCCTGAAAGCCGCAGGCAAGATCCTCACAGCTGCCCTGGACTCTCCCAGGGGCTGCGGCGCCGTCCTGCTCTTCGGTCCCCGCAAAGGCCGGGAGGTCGAGAGGAATTCGGGCAAGGCCTGGGGAACCCCGCACAGTGGTACCAAACCCTTTGTCTGCTCCAAGAGCCTGAAGTTGGAGCACTCCAGAGGCCAACCCGAAAGGCCTTTTAAAATTCTGCATCTGAATTTGCTTCTTGCAGATGAGGAATAACGCATGTTTGTCTTTTGCCAGGTGTTTTTATTATTCTGTGTAGAAGGAATGAAGTGGGGGGAAGACCCCAGAAACTGCAGAATTTCTCCAAGGGTCAAGAAGACAATAGAAATTTTGGAAAACAAATGGGGCATTCTCACATGGTAAGGGTAAGATGATGGGGTTGATCTGAAAGCCAAGCATCTGGCTTATGAAAAATTTTGCTGTGGCTGCTGGAGCTAGTCAGCATTATATATTTTCTTGATCACCAGGGACTTTACGATCTGTCTTAAGCTATTTGTGCACTAAAAATAACTATTCATTCCATGATTTCTACTATTAGTAGGAAAAGAAAAGAGTAAACAAACGGTGTCTGAAAATATCTGAACATAAAAAGATGTTAAAATAAGGAGATTGGATGCTGAGAAACAGACAAAAAATGCAAAAGAACACCAGGAGATGCAATAAATCTAAATCATTTTCAAAACAAGAGGAAAACATAGTTAACACAAAACTGAACTGAAAGATACAAATAAATAAGTAGATTTCTTATTCAGGATCCATTCAAAGACTGTATTTCTTGGCAGAGTTACTGCTTATTATTTTTTTTTTTTTGTTTCTAGTTCCCCATCTCCTTCTGTCAGTGTATTGAAAGCTTATTAAAATCCTATTTGCTTTCCCTATTCTTTTGTTGTTGTTGTTTTTGCCTTAACTTGAATGTTAAATCATATGGATGTAAGATAAAAGGGTGAAAAAAATGGACACAAATAGTCACTTCAGTAGCCCTAGTTTTATAGATGCAGTATATATTGATTAGATTATGTTTTATTCAGAATTGTTGGAGGAACAATTGGGAAATAAGGCAGAATCTCTCTCTTAAATAGGAAATTGTAATGCTGATACAAAATGTCTAAGGGTTTCCAGGAGAGATTGGATAGAGGCTGAAAGGGGAACTGACAGAGAAGAAATAACCTGTCTTTGCACAGATACTCCAAGAAGATCAAGAAGGTTGCTACACTAATCCCTTTCTGCTTGCTTTGGAAAAGAAGCTTTAATTAATATTATTCCTGTTGTCTGGAACCTAGCAGGGTCCTTGGCACATAGTAGACTGACCATAAAAATGTGGGAGAAGGATAAATGAATAAATAAATTGATGATGCCAACTAAGTATATAACTACCCAATTTAAAGTAGGGCCGGTCCACGGAAGTTCTAATGTTCAGAAAAGTTGGATTGCCCAGATTCAAACTAAGGACAACTTGAATGCAAATCCATGCTTTTAACCACTTCTCAGCATGATTCTGAAAGTACTAGCTGTGTGGTCTTGGGCCCTCTGTTATTCCCATAATAAGACTCCATTTCTCACACTGAAATGGAATAAGATAATATCTTATGATAAAGCTGTGAAGACAATGGGTAATTGATGTGTTAAGGTATTAGGGTCATACCCAGCACATAGTAAACACTTAATAAATGGCAGTGATGACGATAGAAGTAAAGATAGATTTGTATTAACTGCTTGCCTTTCTGCTCACACCTATATCTCCAACACTATGTCTTTCTTGATTCCCAATATCTTCCCGAGAATTTCCAACATTGTATCCATCCTTGCTGCCTTTTGCAATGCTGCATCATGGAGGACCATTTACCCATTCTCCTCTGAAAACTACATTCCAGTCCCTGAGTTTAATCCCATTAAACTGTGTATTGCACTAGGGACTACAGTGAAGCACGTGTGGCTATTTTAAGTACACATATGGAATCCTAGTAGAATAATGGTGACTTGTATATAGTGTGCCTATATTCTATATTTATTTTCATCTAAGAGCCCTGCTTTATTTCCATCAGCCTCCAATACCTTCTGTCAAAAACTGGCAACAGATACACATACCTATTTGTTTGTTTTTTTTCCTCCACCTTCTTTTCCCAATTCTAAGTTGAAAACTTCAGCAGGCCAAATCAAGGGATCCATTGACCCCTGGTGCTTATGTCAGAGATCACAGAAAGCCCAGCCATGCTTCATGAGAACATCAGGGCAATCTCTCACAATGTTTCCCCAGTGCAATTAATTCTTTATTTTCTCAAGAATATCTTGCGCTGTCTCTGTCTAGAAATGCTATGATGAAAAATGTTGTCTTGGAACTCTATATAAAGATGGAGCCACTATACTCAAAAGAAAAAAGGATATGAATCTTTTAAAAAATTAAGACAAATTCCCTCTCCCTACCCCAATACCTCCACCTCCTTCCTCAAGCCGGTTACATTGGTGCTAAATATAATCTCTTACCAGTGTGTGCTCTGCAAATCTAAAAATCATGCAATGATGATTCTCTGGAGTCTATTCCTTTCTTTCTTTATTAATGAAAAGGTTTTATTTGTGCCCTCTGTTGTTCCCAGAACTACAACACAAAACTGGATGGGAAACCATGATTTATCTTCTATTGATAAAAACATCTGCAGAATAAAATGAGCCTCTTGATGCCGGAATTGTCATCAATGATGACTTTGACAAAATGAGCAATACGTAATTTGCTAGCTCCCTTGCGAAGCTGAAACAGATTGTCAAATAAAACACTGGAGGAGATGCATATGGGCTGAGTACACCCGCTTTGAATAGGAACGCATGCAGGTGGTGGCTTCCTAGAGGCTCTAAGAAGGAGGACAGCCCTAATTTGGAGGGTCATTTGCATTTGAAAATGCTCTTTGCTAAACAGTGAGTATTCCCTATAGGAAAAGAGAATAGATACTGCCAAAACTGCAGCTATTTCTGTTCCTTGGTAACTTGAATAAACCAGAGAGCCCAAGGCAAGGGAGAGAGTGTGTTACACTCAAACAAACCAGGCTTTAATGGAGGGCTTACAGAATACAAATCAGTAATATGTGAAAAGTATGCTTGTGAAAATCAATTCCTTTATGGTTAAAGATGGATTTTCTATCAACACAGAGCATGGAAAGTATACTAATGGGCATATTCAATATGTATTTTGAGGGTAATCAAATGATTTTATGTCTTATATCTTAAATCTGAAAAGTGTGGCAAAACCACATAATTAATTTAAGCCTGAATTTCACAAGTCAGTACCGTTGTCTTTTTATATCCCAAAGATCTGGGTCCTTTACCTGAGAGAGTCTGCCTTTACTGAAATTCTTCTTAAGTTCAGTTATTTATTGAGAAGAAATAAGCAATTGATGTTTCCTTAGAGTAGTTGTATTCTTTACTCAAAATATTATTTTCCCTTAGTGTATATATGTGTGTATATACACATGTGTGTATATATACACATAAACTTTTTAGAATAGAATTAGATTCACAAAAAAGTTTGGAAGATAATATACCGCAATCCCATATATACCCCAATCAGTTCCCCTATCCTTAACATGCTATGTTAGTAAGCTATATTTGTCACAATTAATGAACAAATATTTATACATTATTATTTTAATTTAGTTTTATTGAAATATAGTCACATACCATACAGTCATCCAAAGTGTGTAACAATTGTTCAGTTTCATCATATAGTTGTGCATTCAACACCATAATCAAGTTTTGAACATTTTCATCACTCCAGAAAATAAACAAAAATAAAAATGGAAATAAGAATAAAAATAAAAGAAAGCACTCAAAGCATCCCGTTCCCCTCCTCCCTGCTCATTTACATTTTTTTAAATTTTTTCTAATTTAAATATATTCACATACCATGCAATCATCCAAAGTGTAACACAATTGTTCAAAGTATCGTTATAAAGTTGTGTGTTCATCACCACAATCAAGTTTTGAACATTTTCATTACTCCAAAAAATAAAAATAGGAATAGAAATAAAAGTAAAAAGAGCACCCAAAACGTCCCATACCCCTCCTCCTTCATATTATTCATTTACTTTTTGTCCCCATTTTTCATTTCATTTGTTCATTCACTGGGTAAAGGGACTGTGAGCCATAAGGTTTTCACAATCACACGTTCACACCATATAGCTATTTAGTTATGCGATTGCCTTTAAGAATCAAGGATACTGGATTGCAGGGCAACAGTTTCAGATATTTCCTTCTAACTATTATAATAAACTAAAAAGGGATATCTATATAACACATAAGAGTTACCTCCAGAATGACCTTTCGACACCATTCGAAATCTCTCAGCCACTGAGACTTTATTTTGTTTCAATTCTCTTCCCCTTTTTGGTCCAGAAGGCTTTCTCAATCACACAATGTAGGGTCCAGGCTCATCCCCAGGAGTCACATTCCACATTGCCAAGGAGACTTATACCCCTGGGAGTCATGTACCACATAGAGGGGAGGGCAGTGAGTTCACCTACTGAGTTGGCTCAGAGAGAGAGAGGCCACATCTGATCAACAATGGGGTGACTCTTAGGCACAATTCTGAGTAGGCTTAGCCTCTCCTCTGCAGCAACAAGCTTTATAAGGGCAAGCCCCAAGATGGAGGGCTTGGCCTACCAAGCTGGAGGTCCCCAAAGCTTGTAAGAAAATCAGGAATTTCCCAGCTGGGGAAGTTTAATATTTCCACATTTTTCTACAGTCTCTCAAGGGGGCTTTGCAAATACATTTTATTCTCTGCCCAAATTACTCTGGATTGTATTGCAGCTTCATGCTAACTTGTAAAAACAACAAGGTCTCACTCCATAGACAAGGTTCCATGTAATTATGGCATTTGAATAAACTGACAATACAAGTTAAATTATATAGCGAGCTACAAAAAATACAGATTTTGCAACATAAATAACCATCTTTTCCTTTGGTCCCACACAGAAGCCAAAGGCTTAAAACATGGTTAGTATCATCCTCTACCCTTTAGTCTGATCTACCCCAATCTCAACCAAGTCCATTTCGTTCACACCTCCAATCCAAGTCTGATCTCCTTTTCAGCCCCTTTAGCAGTTGATTCATGGGGCAATGCTGACACTCACAGTTGCCGAACTCTGGTTCTGAGTCCCAGGTGTCACACAGACACCCAGAGCTCCAGTGACCAACCATGTCACAAACAGCTCAGAATCTCAAAATTTAGAAATAACTGTTACATTTCGTGAATAAATGTGATTGCTGTAAGAGCTTACAATCTAGGAACCTTTACATAAGTCTTTCCCTTATAACCCATGCTCCCAGATTAAATTCTCAGAGTTTACAAATTGTGATTAGTCTATATTAATGAGACATTGTAATGTTTGTCTTTTTATTTCTGGTCTATTTCACTCAACCTACTGACCTCATGGTCCATTCACTTTGTTGCATACCTCATAACTTCATTCCTTCTTGCTGCTCCCTCATGCAAAAACGTTCTTATATTTGTACATTTAATCACACTCATTGACCACTTTAGGTTTCACTAGGTTATATACTCCCAGTCTTTATCTTCTAATTTTCCTTCTGGTGTCATACACACCCCTAACCTTCCTCTTTCAGTCATATTCATAGTCATCTTTTTTCATGTATTTACGATATTGTGCTACCATCACACACAAAATTGTGCTATCCATTTCTAGATCTACACAATCAGTCCCCTAGAACATTCTATACTCCTTCAACATCAAATGCCCAATCTCTACCCTCTTTCTATCTCCTCGTATCTTCATTTCTACACTCTTCTCCAAACCTCTATCCTGTCTTTTCCTATCTGTCTGTAGCACTCCTTTTAGTATTTCCTGTAGAGGAGGCCTCCTGTTCATAAACTCTCTCGGTGCCTGTTTATCTGTAAATATTTTAAACTCTGCCTCATTTTTGAAGGACAGTTTTGCTGGATATACGATTCTTGGTTGGCAGTTTTTCTCTTTAAGTATCTTCAATATGTCATATCACTGCCTTCTCACCTCCATGGTTTCTGCTGAGATCTGCACTTAGTCTTATTGAGCTTCTCTTGTATGTGATGGATTGCTTTTCTCTTGCTGCTTTCAGAATTCTCTCTTTGTCTTTGACGTTTGAAAATCTGATTAGAAAGTGTCTTGGAGTAGGTCTATTTGGAGCAATTCTGTTTGGAGTACACTGTGCTCTTTGGACCTGTAATTTGATGTCTTTCGTAAGAGTTGGGAAATTTTCATTGATTATTTCTTCTTTTATTCCTTCTGCCACTTTTCCCTTCTCTTCTCCTTCTGGGACACCTATAACATGTACATTATTGTGCTTCATGTTTTCATTCAGCAACCTGAGACCCTGCCCATATTTTTCCATTCATTGCCTTTTCTGTTCCTTTGTGTGCAGGATTTCAGATGTCCTGTCATCCTCCAACTCCTTGATCCTTTCTTTTGCTTCTCCAAGTCTGCTGCTGTATGTCTCCATTGTGTTTTATATCTCTTCTGTTGTGCCTTTCATTCCCATAAGTTCTGCCATTTTTTAAATTTAATTTTATTGAAATTGTTCACATACCATCAATTATCCAAAGACCCAAAGTGCACAATCAATTGCCCATGGTACCATCATACCATCATACAGCTCTGCATCCATTGCCACAATTAAATTTTTTTCCAATTTTTAGAACATTTTCATTGCTCCAGAAAAGAAATAAAGACAAAAAAAAAGGAAACTCAAATCCTCCCATATCCCTAACCACCTCCCCTCCATTGTTGACTCATAGTAATGGTATAGTACATTTGTTACTGTTGATGAAAGAATGTTGAAATAATATTAACTGTAGTATATAGTTTTCAATAAATCTATATTTTTCCCTATATGGCCCTCTATTATTAGCTTCTAGTTACAGTGTCACACATTTGTTCTGGTTCATAAGTGAGATTTCTAATATTTGTACAATTAATCATGGACATTGCCCACCACAAGATTCACTGTTTTATACATTCCCATCTTTTAACCTCCAACTTTCCTTTTGGTGACATACATGACTCTGAGTTCCCCTTTCCACCCCATTCACACACTATTCAGCACTGTTAGTTATTCTCACAACATGCTACTATCGCCTCTGTTCATTTCCAAACATTTAAGTTAAACCTAGTTGAACATTCTGCTCATAATAAGCAACTGCTCCCCATTCTGTAGCCTCGTTCTGTATCTGGTAACTTATATTTCATGTTTATGAGTTTACATATTATAATTAGTTCATATCAATGAGACCCTGCAATATTTTCCTTATGTGTCTGAGTTATTTCACTCAATATAGTGCCCTCAAGGTCCCTTCATCAACCCATTTTTTTAAGACAGTTTTGTTCACATACCATACATTTCATCCAAAATAAACAATTGATGATTCCCTGTATAGTCACGAATTTAGGTACTCACCACCCTCACCACTATCTATATAAGGACATCTCCATTTCTTCCACAGAGCAGGAGAAAGAGTCAAAGAAGGTAGAGAGACAAAAGAAAAAGAAAAAGAAAAAAGAAAGAGAAAAAACTTGACAACTAGGAAGCAACAAAAGGGAAAGTAACATTAAACTAAAGTGGAATAAAGAGTCAGACAGCATTACCAATGCCAAGAGTCCCACACCCCCTCCCTTATGACACCCTCTTTTTTTAAATTCAATTTTATTGAGAGATATTCACATACTATGCAGTCATACAAAGCATACATTCAATTGTTCACAGTACCATTATATAGTTGTGCGTTCATCACAAAAATTAATTTTTGAACATTTTAATTACCACAAACACAAAAATAAGAATAAAAATTAAAGTGAAAAAGAATAATTAAAGTAAAACAGAACACTGTGTGCCTTTATTTTTTTGCCCCCATTTTTCTACTCATCCATCCATACACTGAACAAAGGTGGTGACCCCCTCTTATAGGCATTTAGCTTTGGTATATTGCCTTTGTTGCATTAAAGGAAGCACAATACAGTGTTTCTATTAACTACAGTCTCTAGTTTGCATTGATTGTATTTTCCCCAATACCTCCCTATTTTTAACACCTTGCAAGGTTGACATTCATTTGTTCTACCTCATGAAAAAACATATTTGTACATTTTATCACAATTGTTGAACACTCTAGGTTTCACTGAGTTATACAGTTCCAGTCTTTGTCTTTCCTCATTCCTTCTGGTATCCCACATGCTCCTAACCTTCCTCTTTGAACCATATTCATAGTTATCTTTGTTCAGTGTACTTACATTGCTGTGCTACCATCACCCAAAACTGTGTTCCAAACCTCTCACTCCTGTCTTTTCCTGTCTGTAGTGCCCCCTTTAGTATTTCCTGTAGAACAGGTATCTTGTTCACAAACTCTGTCATTGTCTGTTTGTCAGAGAATATTTTGAACTCTCCCTCATATTAGGACAGTTTTGCCAGATATAGTATTCTCAGTTGGTGGTTTTTCTCTGTCAGTATCTTAAATATATCACAACACTTCCTTCTTAACCCCATGGTTTCTGCTGAGAAATCTGCACATAGTTTTATCAAGCTTCCTTTGTATGTGATGGATCACTTTTCTCTTCCTGCTTTCAGGATTCTCTTTGTCTTTGATGTTTGATAATCTGATTATTAAGTGTCTTGTTTTAGACCCATTCATATGTATTCTGTTTGGGGTATGCTGCGCTTCTTGGATCTGTAATTTTATGTCTTTCATAAGAGATGAGAAATTTTCATTGATTATTTCCTCTATTATTGCTTCTGCCCCTTCCTTTTCTCTTCTCTTCTTCTGGGACACCTATGACACATACATTCATGTGTTTCATGTTGTCATTGAATTCCCTGAGACGTTGCTCATATTTTTCCATTCTTTTCCCTATCTGCTCTTTTGTGTGTATGCATTCAGGTGTCTTATTCTCCAATTCTTGAGTGTTTTCTTCTGCCTCTTGAGATATGCTGTTGTATGTTTCCTTAGTATCTTTCTTCTTGCATTGTGCCTTTCATTTCCACAGATTCTGCCAGTTATGTTTTCAAATTTTCAATTTGTACCTTATGTACACCCAGTGTTTTCTTTATAGCATTCATCTTCCCTAAACTTTTTGAATTTATTTAGCGTTAATCATTTCAATTCTTGTATCTCAGTTGAAGTGTAAGGTTGTTCCTTTGACTGGGCCATAACTTTGTTTTTCTTAGTGTAGGTTGTATTTTTTTGTTGTCTAGGCATCTGGTTTCCTCAGTTACCCCAATCAGGTTTTCCCAGACCAGATCAGGCTCAGGTTCCAGAGGACAAAATATTCAGTATCCAGTTTCCCTAAGGGTGTGTGTTAGAGGACTGACACACCCTGTGAGGCCTCCAGCTGCTGTGCTTTTCTGCCCAGCAGGTAGTGCCTGTTAGCCTGTCACTCCCAACTGGTGTAAAGAGGTGTGGCTCATGGCTGTTTTCCCCCAAGCTCTGGGATCTGGTTCTAAATGGAAGGCCAGTAGTAGATCTGGGCACCACCTCTTTTAGGGAAGATTTGCCCCTTAGGGAGTTTTCATTTGCATATAAATAGGTTCTTTATCTCTCTGACTCTGCTATCTCTACCCTTGTCTGGGTCGGAGCACCATGAGCTGAAAATGGCTGAGGCTTTCTCTACTGAGCTGCTTAGGTTGAGAAAGAGATAAAGGGACAGAATGCCCCCTTTCAGGGTCAGTTCATGGCCCTGAGTTTCACCCATCAGCCAGAGATAGCACCTGGTCCTCTGGGCCCCCCATCATGAGACAGAAAAGTCCCCTGGCTCTTCAAGGTGAGTCATCACTAAAATTCTCTCTCTCCTTTTGGGGGATTTGCAGCTTGCATTGATCAGTCCATTTTGCCAATTAAAACCCCAGTTGCAGCTAGACTGAGGTACATTTGCTTGTTCAGAGAGTGCTACTCTCTATCACAGTGAGGCTTTGCCATTCATTTGGGCTGCCATGGAGGAGGGGGCTCCCAGCTTGGATCTGAAGTTTCTACTCACAGATTCCATGCTGCAATCTCAGGCATTCCTCCCAATCCAGGTTGGTGCACAATGTGCGGACAGTCACACTTGTCCCCCAGCAGTTATTCCAGATCATTTACTAGTTGTTCCTGGTTGTTTATTAGTTGCTCCAGGGGGTCTAACTAACTTTCACTCCTCTCTATGCTGCCATCTTCTTCCATCTCCAACTGTATACCTTTTTATTTCATTTTCTTATTTTCTTACATTAATTTAGCTTTTATTATTGTGATGACTAGGAGTGGTAAGACATAACTTCTTTAATTTTCTACCATTTTAAGAGGAAAGTGCCTGGTCTCTCCCCATTAAAAGTGATGCTAGCTGTAGGTTTTTGTAGATGTTCTTTATCAAATTTAGGAAGTTCCCATTTAGTCCTGGTTTGGTGAGAGTTTTTCTTAAGAATGGGTGTTGGATTTTGTGAAATACTTTTTCTGTATTAATTGGTATGATTATATGATTTTTCATTTTTAGCCTGTTGATATGGTGAATTAGATAGATTGATTTTCAAATGTCAAACCAGCCTTGAACATCTGGAATAAATCCTATAAAAATATTTTTTATGTTGTTGAATTAGATTTGCTAATATTTTCTTGAGGATTTTTGCATCTATGTTCAAGAGAAATATTGATTATTTGTTTTCGTTTCTTGTTGCATCTTTCTCGAGTTTTGTTATTAAGGAGTGCTGACCTCATGGAATGGGATAATAAGTATTCCCTCTGCTTCTATTCTCTGGAAGAGTTTATGGAGAAGTATATTGTTTCTTCCTCAGAATTTGATAGAATTCACCAATGAAACCATCTTGGCCTGATTCTTTCTTTTCTGGAATGTTATTAATTATTGATTCAGTTTCTTTAATAGATATAGGGCTGATCAGGTCATCTGTTTCTCCTTGTTTGAGTTTTGGTAGTTTGTGTCTGTTAAGGAACTGCTCCATTTCATTTAAGTAATCAAATATATGGGTGTAGATTTTTTCATATTATTCATATCTGTAGTGATGACTCCTCATTCATTTATGATATCAATTTGTGTCTTTTTAATTTTTTTCTTGATTGGCATAGGTAAAGGTTTATGAATTTTATTGATCTTTTCAAAGAACCAACTTTAGAGTTTGTTGATTTTTCTCTACTGTTTTCCTATTTAAATTTCATTAATTTCTGCTCTACTTTGCATTGATTTTTTTCTGCTGCTTGTTTTAGGCTTAATTTGCTCTTCTTTCTGTAGTGTCCTAAGATGAGAGCTTACATTTTAGATCTTATTTTCTAATATATTCATTGCAGTTATAAATCTCCCTCTAAGCATTGCTTTAATTTCATCTAGCAAATTTTGGTAAATTGGATTTTCAATTTTATTTAATTCAAAATATTTTTAAAAAATTCTCGAGATTTCTTCTTTAATACATGTTTTCTGTAGGAGTTTGTTGTTTAATTTCCAAATATTATGGAATTTCAGATATTCTTTTGTTATTGATTTCTAATTTAATTCAATTGTTGTCTGACAACATACTTTGATTTAAATTTGTTATTTTTTTTTCTGGCCCAGAATGTGGTCTGTCTTGGAGAATGTTCCATGTGAGTTTGAGGAGAATATGTATTCCACATTGTTGGATGGGGTATTCTATAAATGCTTATTAGATCAAGTTTATTGATAGTGCTGTTCAGGTCATGTATACCCTTACAGGTTTTCTGCTCATTTAATCTATCCATAACTAATAGAAAATGTGGAAATCTCTAACTATAATGATGGATCTGACTAGTTCACTTCCAATTCTATCATCTTCTACCTCATGTATTTTGACAATGTCTTGTTAGATGCATACTCTTTTGCAACGATCATATATTCTTGGAGAATTGACACCTTTATTATTATGTAATGACCTTCTGCCTACTTGTTTATCAATTACTGGAGAAGTGCACTGACGTATCCAACTACAATAGTAAATTTGTCTATTTGCCCTTGCAGAGTTGATCAATTTTTACTCACATATTTTGAAGATCTGGTGTTAAGTACACACAGGTTAAGAATTGCTATGTCTTATTAGTGAATTAACCCCCTTACCATTATCTAATATGCCTGTTTATTCCTGATAATTTTCCATTCTAAGTACATTTTGTCTGTTTTCTATTTATTGTCTGTGTTCCTTGTTTCCCTCCTTTTTCTCCCTTCTCTGATTTTAATTGAGCATCTTGTATGATACCTTTTTATCTCTTTGTAGCACATTGATTATACTTCTTTTTATATTTGTTTCATGGTTACTTTAGAATTAAAAATATACACTTTTCACAAATAAGTTCACTTTAAATAAGACTATATCAAGTCACATGTGATGCAGGTACCTGTATCCCTATGGCATTTTTGTAATTTCACTCATCCATAAACTAAAAACACCAAATACAATGTTATCTTTATTACTTTCATTGAACAGTTACCTGTTAGATCAATAAAGAATAAGAAAAATAAGGGATTTTATTTACCTCTCCCACAGTCTTTTTTCTTTATGTAGATCTGCACTTCTGAACTATATCCTTTACCTTCCATCTGAAGAATTTAATTTGACGTTTCTGACAGGGCAGTTCTGCTGGCAGTAAACACCCATAGTTTTTATTAGTCTGAGAAGTCTTTATTTCTCCTTTACTTTTGAAGATAATTTCTCTGTGTATAGAATCCTTGGTTGGTTTTATTTTTTCTTTCAATACTTTAAAGATTTCACTTCACACTTTTCTTAGTTGTGTGATTTCTGACAAGAAGTCTGTTGCCATTCTTGCCTTGTTCCTCTATAGGTAAGGAATTTTGTTTTCCTCTGGCTTCTCTCAAGAGTTTCTCTTGTCTTTGCTTTTTCTGCAGTTTGTATATGATATGCCAACATGTAATAATTTTTGGTATTTTACCTGCTTGGTGTTCTCTGAACTTCCTGGATCTATAGTTTGGATTTTCATTTATTTTGGTAAGTTCTTGACTATTATCACTTCAAATGTTTCTTCTGCTTCATTCTGTCTTCTTATTCTGAGATTGCAATTAGGTATCTGTCACACCATTTGATACCATTCCATAGTCATTGCATATTCTGTTTTTTAAATTACTTTTTTTCTGTTTGCATTTCAGTTTGGGAAATTTCTATTGACCTTACTTTCCACTGATTCTTTCCTCAAACATATCAAGTCTACTAATGAACTAATGGAAAACATTCTTCTTTGCTGTGACAGTGTTTTTGATATCTAGCATTTCTTTTTATTATTTCTCAGAGTTTTCATCTCTCTACTTGCATTACCCATCTGTTTTTGCATG
The DNA here is from genome assembly GCF_015220235.1 of Choloepus didactylus. NCBI lineage: Eukaryota > Metazoa > Chordata > Mammalia > Pilosa > Megalonychidae > Choloepus > Choloepus didactylus. The sequence goes on from NC_051309.1 coordinate 24,283,427, forward strand.
TTGTCTACTTATTACATTAAAGCTCTTAACATGTTAATTATAGTTATTTTGAATTCCCAGTCTGAAAATTTCAAAATGTGTGTCATATCTGAGTCTGGCTCAGATGCTTGCTTTGTGTCTTAAGACTGGTTTGTTTATTTGTTTATGCCTTTTGGCATGATGTGTAAAATTTTTTCTAAAGCCAGATAGCTAATGGGAATTTACATAAATATGCCTTTAGTGAGATGATTTAAATTAATCTGTCTAAGAGTTGGACTACATTTATTTTTTGCTGTAACTATAGGTGGCAAAGCCTTCTGGTTCTACTAATGCCATTGATTTGGTCTTTCCTACATGTTGTTTCTCAGAGAAACTCTGTATCTTGCAGCTCTTTCATCGTTAACCCACTGTTATACTGGAGCCTGGTGTGGTAGTAAGGTATGGGAGTGAGAGTATGTTATTTCATCATCTGATTAAATTTCCTTCCCACAAGTGGGACTTTGTCTCAGGGCCGTGACCATCACAAATGTTTTCCTAGCAACATAGCAGGCCCCTATTCCTGCTCCGGTCTGTAGCATTCCCAATCTATTTCCTTGAAGTACTGACCTCTGCTGACCATAATCCCTCTTTCTCCTTTTAGGTGAGTCAGGAAGGCTGTGGGGAGCGGGGAGAGGGGGGAGATGGGTGGTTGGAATGGGAAGGATTCCATTCCCCAGGCTGGGATAAAGTTATGGCAAAGCCTTTCCCTTGGAGAGTAGGTCTTTGTTATAGAGAAGTCCCTGGGTGTATTTCACAATGATTTCTCTTCTCCTTCCCATTCCAGGGTTCTGAAGGTATATTTCTTGTATCTTCACAAGAGAACCTGGTGGAGTTCCTTGAGATAAAACCCATGGAATTATGGGAAGGCCCCAAAATGGTAGCCACCAGGAGTTCATTGCTCTCATGCTAGTGTAAACTCAGCCTCCAGCAGTCATCTAAATTACCATTTAAGTGTTCCTACCAGTTTATGGCTCCAGATAAGGAGATATTGGTTGTATTTCTGGATGCTCCTCCCTCTCCAGATTTCAGTATGATGTTTGCCCTGTGATATCAGTTTTCTGCTCCTAGAAAAGTCATTGACTTTCAATTTGTCTAGCCTTTTCTTGCTTTTAGAATGGGGTGATGACTTTCAAGCATTTTACATGTCAGAGCTGAAACCAGCAGTCTGTATTTTTAAAAGTCTATTTCAATTATACACAAATAATTTGTGCTAGTCTTTAAAATTAGATTTTCTGAATTACCATGTCATACCAATTATCTTTTTACCCTCCTCTTCAGATATCTTCTTTATGTGTGCAACAATATGTAAAGATGCTTTATCCCTGCCACTTTACCATGAGGAATTTTTGTTAATTTCTTGATATGACAACAGTCATATCAACAATCCATTAAGACTAAAGATCAAAAAGTAAAAAGACAATTTCTTATTTACTTATGATATCAGATAGTAAATAATAAATCAGAATAGTTGATGGCTTATATATAACTCTAAATGCCATTCATCATGGGAAACTGCTTGTAATGACCAAACTAAAATGATAGGCAAGAACAGAAAGAATGGGGTCTTTAAAACTGCAGTGCAAATCTCCTAGCTGTTTCTTTTTTCTCCCCTAATCACTACTTTTACATTGTGTTTGTGTGTTTATGTGTGTGTGTGTATGTGTGCATGTTACTTAATGTATTCAGTAATTGAAAATTTAGAGTCTGGGCTAATGAATGTGTCAAAGCATGGGACAGAGTACAACCTGACAATAAATGTTTAATCCTCTTTCTTTGGAGACTTCAGAAAACTCCGGTAATTGGGGAAGGAGGAATATCTAACCCTAGAGCACAACTTTTATGAACACTCTGTAGCTCATGACACACAAGGGATCTTTTAAAAACAGAGCATTGGTGTTCAGTAAGTGTACCCTTTGACAAATGATTGTTTTACTGAATACCATGCTCCTTACAAAACTTTTACTACTATTACCCAAAAGAGTAATAACATGAGCTACACCTTTTCTCCCCCTCAACTTATACATCTTTCTCACCTCTGTAACTAAGCCTAATGTTCACCTGAGAGTGGAAAAAAAATTGTAGGGAGTCGTGTACTGATTGATGAAATATGCAATGAGCCAACCTGAGGAGCAGGTATTGGTTTCACACTAAATGACCCAGGCATTGCCTTTACAGTGTCAGTCCCCATTTTCTCTGCCAGTCCTAAACCAGAGAGCCAGTGATGGTGTCCCTTCCAAAAGAATGGTCACCTAAACGTAATAAGAAAATCTCTCTATAAAAATGAAGGGGCATTAATGGTTGATGTATTTCTGTATCATCCGAATGAAAAAATGTTCAGAATAAATGCAGAAATGTACAGGTGCCTCTCTTCTCTGTGTACCCAAAGAGAAATTCTTTCAGATATTATATCATATGGAAATAACAGTACACCCCATTAATTACTCTCTCTAAGGAAGAGACATGTGACACATCTTACAGAATCACCTCAAAGGAGAGGATAACCAAAGCACTCATTATATATTTTCTCCTGACACAGCACATTAAATCTGAAGAAAGAAGACCATTTTATCATAAAGTCAGCAAAAATGGAAACAAAACAAAGCTCCTTTTTGCACACCTCTGGCCATTTGGAAGATTATGCATTATGCTATGAATATTGTTTTCCAAAGAACCCACATGGAGTAGTGGAGGGAATATGGAATTCTTAATTTAAAAAAAAATGCACACAAATTAAATCTCTGTAACTGTTTTATCTATGTGTTCTGCTAAGGTAAATTAACCTCTGTATTCCTCATTTACAAAATAATATTTATCTCTGAGGATTGTAGTGAGAATCAACTTACAAGATGAAAATAAAGCACTCAGTGTATGGCAGTGTTCTGGTTTGCTAAAGTTACCAAAATGCGATATACCAGAAATGGATTGGCTTTTACAATGGGGGTTAATAGTTTACAAATTTACAGTTGTAAGGCCATGAAAATGTCCCAATTAAGGAATCAACAGAAGGATACCTTCACTGAAGAAAGGCCGATGGTGTATGGAACACCTCTGTCAGCTGGGAAGGCATGTGGCTGGCGTCTGCTGGTCCTCTGCTCCCAGGTTGCATTGCTTTCAGTTCCCGATTCTAGTGGCTTTCTCTTTAAGCATCTGTGGGTTCTCACTTAGCTTCTCCGGGGCACATTCTGGGTTTCATCTCTTAGCTTAGCATATCTAAAAGTCTTTCTGTCTGCATCTCCAATTGTCTGGGTCTGTGAAGGCTCTGAGTGCTCTCTCTCTCTCCCTGAACTCTCTTAAGGACTCTAGTAAACTAATTAAGACCCACCTTGAATGGGTGGGGTCACATCTCCATGGAAACAATCTAATTGAAAGATCCCACCCTACAACAGGTCTGCCTCCACAAGAGTGGATTAAAATAACATAGTCTTTTATGGGGTACATAACAGATTCAAACCAACACAGATAGGCACAAAGAATATCCTAAAAAATATTTGTTTTTTCTCACCTGCTAGTCTTTCAGTTGACAAAGTTGTTCTGAAGGGCATTCATGGAGCTTCAATTCCTTTCCCCAGCGATAAGTTGGAGAATAGCTCCCTTGAAGTATCAGAAATTTCATCTGGTTTACAGTCTTTTACATTTATCTTGTAAATGCTTCCTTCCCTCTCTTTGAGGGCCTTTTCCATTAGATATCAAGGCTGGGTTTCAACTGGAAGATGCCATTTTCTTATATAACCAGAGTTATATGCACATTTGATGAGTCAAAGCTGAACCAATCAGAGAACATTCAACCCAGGCAGACCAGAATCTTTCCCTGGGTGTTTTCAAATGGTTGCTGGAGAGAGAGAAATCCTCTCCAGAGAAATCTGGAGAGGAAGAAATCTTTTTTCTATCTGAAGGAATAGGGTACAGAAGCTAGGTGGGGCAGTGTTTTTTACTAGAGGAGAAACCCAGTTGCAATAGAAGGAAATGATGTTGAGAAGCAGAAAGAAGCTTCAGGACACCTTTCCTTTGGACACCCCTCTAAATGTCACTGTTCCCCTCATGTCAGTGAAGTCATTCTTTTAAGATTCAGTCAAGGCATCACTTCCTCTAGGAAGCCTGTCATGGTTCCACTGGGCAGGATATAGGGCTCTGCCCTCTGTCTTCCCATAGATCCCTGTGACTACTTCTGTCCTAAAATGGACCACATTTCTGTATAATGATTTATCAATTACTTTGCCTGTCTTCATCAATAGTCAGTAAGTATCAAGAGTAACTTTTTTCATCTTGCAATACCCAATACGTCCTCATACTGAACACATCTTCAGTATGTGCTCAGGCTTATTACAGTTGTTTGTCATTATTCATGGTAATTATGTCCTATACAGTCACTATAAACACTGAATTAGTGAATACTGAACCACTGCTCCTAAGGGAAATGTAGGATTAGGTTGCTTTGAACCTCTGGTAACAGCATTTTCATCAACTGATCAATACATAACCTTGTTTGATGCATGTTTCTGTTTAAAGACACTTTAATATTTATTGTCGATTCATAAACATTGAACTCACAGTCAGTGTGACGCTTATGTAACACATGTATTTTATCCATAAGGCACATCAGAGCATCCTGCTTAAGAACACTAGACAGCACTGCAGCACTATGCTTACAGGCCATTTTAAACAGTGAAGTCACCGAAAAAACAGCAAAAGTATGAGAAACATGAGATTAAATGGACCACAACAAGGACAACTGTTAACAGTATGACAACATGAGAGCTAAAATAAAAGGCAGAGTGTGGCCTTGTTTGACCTCAGATGACAATCTGGACATTGGGTGACTAAAATTTTCACTGCTCTGTAACTTTTAATTTTTTTAAATAGAACTTTCTGGTAGTGCTTCATTGTGAGCAAATTGGTGAGTCTGAGGCTAGAACAGGAAGAGTGCCAGGGTACTGTTGCCAGAGCTGAGGGGGCTGTGGTGGTGGGTGTGTGGCTAAGGCCCGTTGGGTTTGTGGGCATCCATGGCTGAAGTCCAGGGCTGAAGTTCAGTTGGATCACTGTGTGGGCCCTGAGCTGGAGCTCAGAGGCAGAGTGGGTGGGTGGGTGGTGGTAGCTAGTGCAGGAGTGGGGTTCAGAGCACTGTTGGCCTGGGAGCAAACACTAAACAGGTGCTGGTGCCCTGGCCTTGCTGGAGGTGGGAGTTAGGGTGGGGAAGGGGTTTGGGAGGTTGGAGGGGAGGGACTGGCTGTATAAACCCCACAAATATGAAGACTAGCACAAGTTCTCCATGACATGGCCCAGTGCAGTGATCCTAGTGCCACCAGAAAGGGCCCATGAGGGCCCTGCACAATGGCAGCATGTGCTTCTGGAGAAGCAGGGCAGCCCACGGGTGGCATGGCTGTCGCCCCGTGACACACCCTCTTATGCTGGTAGCATGCACTGATTTTTTAAATTTCATCTTCATGTGACTTCGTGTTGTTTTGATTGCTCTGGTTAATATATAATGACTTAAACACATATTTAACATCTTTTCCTACCATCCTAGGTGACTGAAAATCTCAGCAAAGCAACCTCCCCACTGCTGACCAACAACAACAAAAAACTGTAATTCTAGGAAAATATCCATATCGTGGTATAAAACTCTGCTCATCTATCCATAAATGCTTTTTAAAAAAAGAAATTGGCAAAGAAAGAACCACACTGCTGTTTGAATGTCTAATTTTTATGAAACAATCCTGTTTATTTGTATTAATTATAAGAGTACTTCAACCCATTCAACCCACAGACAAAATATCACATGTTAAATGCCAACATTTGAGAAAAGAAAAGTCGCAATGTTTTTACACTGTAATTCAACAAGTTTTCACTTCTTATTTCTTTTTTTAAGATTGTTAAAAGTATAAAGTTCTTAATTGAGTTGAAGTGAACCTAAAGTAAATTGATCTTCACACTCCCTAAATTTTCCTCCAGGAAACAGTAATTAGAAGCCAAAGATGGAGGTGCCCCCAGGCAAGAATTGGTTTGAAAATAAATGGGACAATTTGCAAAGAGAGGCAGAAAACGATTGTTTTGTCTCATCCTTTTCTAGGTTTTAATCACCAAGTCCTTGTAACTGAACAAAGGTACTTAACAAATCTGGGGCTTGCCTAACTTAGATTGCAATTTTCCAACAATACCCTTCAAGCCAATTCATGGTCGGTGCTAGAGAGAAAGGATTTATAATTGACCTCTCCATCTAGAGTGTGCATCCAGTCTTCCAGATCAGGCAATACTGGGATCAGCACTGGCTTTGGAGCCTGGGAGGTTTGTGTTCAAATCTAGTTTTCACCAAGTTGAAGCTGTGAACTTCAGCAAGTCTCATTGTCCCTAAGCCTAAATATAATCACATGAAAACTTCAGCCAAATGATACGAAGCTCTCAAAGTTGTTGCACAGAAAAAATGAATTTTGTATATAAAGGATGTAGCAGTGACGTGCATAGAATATAGTAAGTGCTTAATAACAATAGCTGTTATTCAACAACTTTAAGGTATTATTTATCTGTTTGTGCCAGGTATTGTGCTCAGTGCTGGTAAATAACGGCCCTTGGTGAGAGCAAGTTCTTTCTAGCAGTGTGCTTACCTTCTGTCTTCTATCAGGGACAGAACCAGATAAGAAGTCAATGCATGCATGAATGAACAAATGAATGAATAATTACAGATTGTTATAATACCACAAAAAGGAAAAACAAACAGGATATTGTGATGGTGATTGGAAAGAAAAGAGGAAATAGGGAAATCAGGAAGGAACTTCCTGAATGTGAATGTGAGTCATTTAAATTGAGAAAGAAAAAGATTTGGGGTCTAGTCAGAGAACATTGCCTAGAGAATATTCCAGGCAGGGACGATAAGTTCAAAGGCCAGGGGGCAGGAAAAGGCTTAACTGGTTCAGGAAACCTAAAGGAAACTTGTGTGGCGGGATTTTAGAGAATAGCCAGATTTTCAAATAAGATTAGGTTAGAGATGGGCAGTGGAAACCCGCAGGCAGTGGTAAGAATTTGATTCTAATTGCCATGGGGAAGGAAGTCTTGAAAGGTTTAACTAGCAGAGCAGCATGCTCCGAGTAACCTGGCTACTGTGTGCATGAAATAAACCACAGATGGGCAAAGGTTGAAACAAGGGAGACCAGCCAGAAAGTTATTAAAGTAGGCCAGGTGAGAAATGATGATAATTTGCACTAAGGTGGTAGCCATGGAAATGGGGATATTTGAACTGAGAAGTCATATGTTATGATTTTTATGATTTAATCTTATGATTAGTAACATCAACCACACCACTGAAAATATCTCACAACAAAATACTTATACTCAGGATTGACTCTCAGCTTTCCAAAAGCTTAATTTCCTTTACTCTCTATGTTATGTTTGTACATGTCTGTCTTGTCCCTTCTTAGATCAAAATCTCCTATGAGATTAAGACTACATCTTACCTATCTTGCTTGTTACCTTTCTCCACTATCCTCATTCATATCCTAGAGATGAACATTTAACATTTGTGGAACAACAAAAGAAAAAAGTCATTAAATGATGAAAATCAGAGAGGGCAATTTGCAAGGGTAACAATTCTTTCTCTCTCTTTCTTTCTCGAAATATCATGAGCCTCCTTCCTCTGAAATGTGAGGTGCCCTGACATTCTAAAGAATGCTACCCATACCAATAGTACAAAAAATTCCACCTGATTATCTGGTTCAGTAATAGATTCTTTGACCATGCCATCCTAATGAGAGGTGAGTTCTTTGCTCTGGCATTTTTGCTGGCCATAATTAGCTCTAGTTAAACTGCCTCTGTGCACACTGGCAAGCAGATCACCTACATCAATACTGCTACCCACTTAAGCTTGCTCTGGGGAGATATTGTATGTGACAGACTTTATCTTCAGGGCAAACTACCATTGAAGGCACTTGCAGAATCCATCACTCTGCCCAGTTCAGCTAGAACAGTATTTGATCGATGGGCCCTATGGGTGAGTGTCAGAATAATAAGGATGCTAATCATTTGCAATTGCATGACACCATTCATCTCAGAGGACTTCACCTGAGTTAATTAATTCTGACAATGCCTCTGTGAGCTAGGTGAGTGTTATTATCCCCATTTTACAGATGAGGAGACTGAGTAATGGAGAAAGGAAGCAGTCTTCCCAAGGTTGCTTAACCGGGAGATGAAAACTTAAAAAAAAGCCTGAGCCAATTCTCTGTCTGCCTTGTCAATTAAATGCATCAGTTCATCATTACCTGCCACTTCTGAAATGATCATGTTTTATTAATGTACACTGTTAAGCAGCTGCTACATTTCACCCAAGAGGTGGCCATCTTTCAATCAAGGAGAAGGTAATTCTGGTTTTACAGCAACTGCAGTAGCAAATGCTAAGGGAAAGCTAAACTGCCTGACTGCTACTATATCACTCACTTGCTGCCCTTAATGACTTCTTGCTTGGGAAAAATAAATCTGCTCAGAAAATTTTAATAGGTTATATTGCACTTAAAGGTAATTGGGGGTAATTTTTGACATAAGAAGGAAACACATGGAAGCCACTCTGGTCAATAAGGGGTGAAACTGGTATTGAAAGACAAAAAACAAACTAAAAAGTCCCTCATTATTTTATATCAACAACAATTGAAAAGTTACTGAAATAAACATGTGAATGTTTAGAGTAATGAACCCAGAAGAAGACTGAGACACTTTGCAAGCTGGAAGCAGTATCCAGGTAGAAATGTTTAAAGTCCTCACTTTGGTCAGGGTATGATAAAATTTCTGTTCTTTGCAGGATTATAGAGCTAATGGAAAGGTGAACTGCAGAGAAGCGAAGCCTGAGACAGATGTGGAGAAAGTGAAATTTGTTTTCAAGGCCCTACTGTGACCTTTTCTTTGTTTGCTTTCTTGTACTGTAGTGTGTGGCTGTGAAAAGAAGGCAGGGCTTAGGAATAGGAAAATATTTTGCCATTTTTAGTTGAGTAACCTTCAGCAAGATATGTAATTGTTTCTGAATCCCTGTTTCCTCATTTGTACATTTTGAATGTCATCTACATTGCAAGAAGTGATACGTAATTTTATGTGTCAACTAGGCTAGGTTACAGGATCCAGTCTTTTGGTTAAACACTGGCCTCATTGATGGGTAGGAAGTATTTGTGGATGGGATCAGCCCCTGCAACCAGGTGACATTAAGTAGAGTAAGACTACCCCCGATAATGTGGGTGGGCCTCATCCAATCATTTGAAGGCCTTACATGCAAAGTACTAAGGGCTCCAGGGATCAGAAGGAATTCTGCCTCAAGACTTCATCTTCTATTCCTTTCTGAGTTTCCAGCCTAAGGATTTTGGACTCAAGGCTTCAACATCAACTCTAACCAGAATTCCCAGCTTCTGGTCTACCCTACAGATTTTGGATCTGTCAACCCCCACAGTCACATGAATCATTCCCTGATATGGTGGTTTGTAGCTATGCACCTCAGAAAAACATGTTTTTAGACTTAATCCAATCCTGTGGTTGTGAACCCAGTGTAAGTAGGACATTTTGATGTGGTTACTTCTGTTGAGGGGACTAACAACCATGACAGGTTTTAACCCATTCCTTTATGAGCAGAATGAAATTCAGACAGATAGAGAGAAAGCTGAACATCAAAGGAACCCAGAGGAAAAGGGATAAACTAGGAAAGGCCACCATGGACATTGCCATGTGACAGACAAGCCATGAACCAAGCATCACAAGCAGTCCACCCAGAGCACCCGTCTTTGGGAAGAAAGCATCACCTTGATGATGCCTGGATTTGGACTTCTATGAACCTCAAAACTGCAAGCTAATAAATTCCCACTGTTTTAAGCTGACCCATTGCCTGTTACTTGTTGGAAAAGCCAAGGAAACTAAAGCACACACATGTAAATATATCCTGCCGGTTTTGTTTCTTGGGAAAACCTTGACTGATGCACAGGATTATAGGAAGATGACATGAAATAGTCTATGTAAGAGTCTAGTTCGAGGCGTGGCATGTAATAGACACTCAGTAAAAGGTAGATAATCCTACTATTGTTAGTAACTTGTCCCTCCACCAAAAACTCCCTACAGACCCTCTGAACCCTCACATATACTTTGTATGTCAATATGAGCCATACTGGGCCAACAAGAGCTGACCTCATATACTGTCCATTGTCTCCAGGACTTCCTTCCCCCTCTTCACCATTTGTTCATTCTGTAATCCAACTCCTTTAGTACGTCCTTGAACAGTCAATTGACCCATCAGAGCCCCAGATTGTTTATTGGTTAGTAGAAGCTCCCCTCTGCCTTCCTTATCTCACAAGAGTATTATAAGAAACAAATGGATGAATAACTCAGATTGCATCATAAATTCTAGTGTGCCATAATTTTTAAGTTTTTGAACATCCCCTTATTATTTCTTAAGGCTTAGCTGAGGGAAGAAGACTCATTTTAATTATTCACAGTATAACACAAATGATAAAGAGTAATTAGTTTACCCCACTAGGTTCATTGATTCATTCTAATAGAGACCTTTAGTGCCTTAATCCAAGGTTGGGAATATTAGTGAAAATTCAAGGCAGAGGAAAGCACATGGTGTGGCACTCCTCTAAATGAGGGGACCCCCAAAATTAACCTCCATGTGCTTAGTCTTTAAACAAGGATAGTCCTGGCATATGTGTGTGTGTGTATGTGTGTGTGTGTGTATTATTTCTGCAAACCCTTTACAGAGCACTGAAGGTATCTTGATAGAGAAATTGTAGCAGAAAGGAAGTTGATCATCTGTTCACATAAACAGCTGGGTTTCCATTTTCCCCTCCTCTTTCTTATTCTCGTTTTGAAAAGGTTCTCCTATATGACAACTTCAATTTAAACAACTTTTTTTTTTCTTCAGGGCTAAGATGAGTTCTCTGCTGCAAGTGTTAATTGTCCTGACAAGGATGCCTGTCCTCTTAATTTGCAGCAGTAGCTTTGCTAAATGGTGCAAAGCTCTATCATACTGCCCTCCCAATAGGAAATGCTATTAAGAAAGGGGCTACTATTTTTCATATAAGACTCTGCTGTTTCAGTGGTGAAAAAGTAAGCTCAAAACATATGCAAAATCCAAGTGCCATGAAGCTAAGAAAATGATAAGAAGATTCTGGCACTGATTTTCAGTGCTTGCAATGATGTGCGAAAATATGCCAAGTCATGCTCAGGAAGAACATTAGGCTGTTCCTATAAATGGGACAAAAGGATCAGCTAAAGCAATAGAGTTTAATTACTATTATTAATAATAGCAAGAGTGTATTAATCTCTCCTATCAGCAAGCAGGTATAATATTGACCTTTTCTTTCAAAGACAGCTCTAAGGGTGTTATTACTATGCCAGGCATTTTATTGTACAGTAATAGTTATGAAATGATGAACACAGTGATGACCCATGCTGCATTATCAAAATTCTTTTGAATTCTGTTGGACACAAGTATGGTTATGCCCTCAGCTGAAGATCAAAGAGTTCAACCCATAAAAAAATAGAGGAGAAAATGAACATTAGTCTAACCTAGAAGATCAACTGAAACAGTGATAATCAATGAGACAGAAGGTGCCTCACATTTATTTATCCATCCATCATCCATCCATTCATATGTACATACACACATACACACACGCATACGTACATACATACATACATACATTTATCCATTCATTCAACAAACTCTCTTAAACATATTCTTTGTGCTTTTCCATCACCACAATGATACCTTGTAATACACTGAAGAATACACATTGATAATAAAACCAGGATTTTTATGGCAAGTCAGTCGGATGTTGCAAAGACAACTTCGACTCGCTAAATCTCATGCACTCTATCCATTTCTCATATTGAATCAATGAAGCTTGTGTATGCCAATGGAATCTGAAGGAAAGTGACATCTGTCACTTCAAGGGCAAGACAATTAAGAGCCAGCATGTCTCCTTTTACCTTTCTCCCCACTCCGCCACAACAATTTTCAAGTTAAACATATTGCAGATGGCCCACAGGAAGGATGAAGACCATCAATCCCACATCATTTTCATATGAGGGAGGAGGGGGACCCTTTTGTCATGTTATGCCACTGAGATTTTGAGGGTGTTCTTATTGTAGCAACTATTATTAATTTTCCTAACTGATACATCAAGATCCCAGCATTGTCTTTACATGTTAGTGATTTGAGGCAAGTCACTCAATCCCTCAGAATCTATTTTTTTTTGATAAAATGGTAATAAAATAATTTAATATAAAGAAAAAAACTAAGTAATTAATTGTTGGGCTTAGTCTGTATCCTTCTCTTACTCTACAGACAGAAAATATTGCCCCATCGATATTCTTAGAGCTTCTATGCATATAGCTCTTTTATAGGATTTACCCCGCTGTATTGTAATTATTTGTTATGAATCTGCCTGTCTTTTGCATAAGACTGTGAGCTCTTCTGGGGCAGGAATGGTCTGTTTGATCACTTTATCACCAGAACTTGGGACAATGCTTAGCAATCAATAAATTTTTGTTGAAATGTAATTATGAATCTTGAAAAGAAAGCTTACAATAGCTTATCTGTCTCATCCCTGCCACCACTGCAGAAAAATTGCCACACAGGATACGTAAGGAGTTTTAGAGAATGGAAGTGCATACAAAGAAGGTGAGAGGATGAGAGACGGGAAGAATGAAAAACGAATCAAGGAGACTAGGGAAGAGAACAGGAATAATTGATTGACGTCAAGGGAGACAAAGAAAGTATGAGGGAGTTAAGCCAGAATAACATAGTAAGAAGTCCAGGTCAGAGCACCTCATCATTTTTGAAGCAGAAAATGAAATGTGACTGAGGATTGGGAGTTCAAAGATTGGAATGACCATATATCCAATATCTTTCCCTTTCAATCAGGGATATGCCCTACTGGAACTTACAGGGAATGGAAATTTGAGATCTGATGGCAGAAACTCAACTCCCCAGATGTCTGGGGCCAAGGAATACAAAGCAAGGTGAATTGGTCAGAATGCTGGTGACAATTTCAAACTTGTTTGACAAGTAGAACAAGACAGGATGATACTACTGGAAGCCAAGTATAATATCAAGCTTCTTGTATTGTCTCAACTAATATAATCAGGGAAAGAAAACATTTTGTTAAAAGTATCTAACCTAGTGTGGGTGTCTCAACAGAGCAGTCACTACTCCCTCAGAAGCCACCAGGGTCCTTAGGATGCCCTGTGTTTTCACACTGGTTAGCAATAATTTGTCATCAATCAAACAGGAGCCACAGTCTTTCAACAAGCTGTCTTCCTTGTCTCTGAAATTGATCCTTAACATTCCATCCTCAATCTGGAGAAAGTGCGAAAACCAAGGCAAAAACATTTGATACAACAATCTGCCTGGCCCTTTATTAAATCCCACCAAGATTAGGATTGAGGCAAGCCAGGCCGTGGTGCCAGCTATGCAGAACTATGCTCAAATCGGAGATTAAATTTCAGGGTGTCCAAGAAAGCAAGCACTAAGGGGTATTGGAGACAAAGTGTTTAGTGAATGCTGAGAAAAGCACAAGTCCTAAACCCAGAAAGCCATAGCCAAGGCAAAAGTAAGAAGTGAAGACAATAATCAGGAGATAGGTGCCTCTGGAATAAACATGAGAAGATTAAGGGGATGATATTTTTACACCAGCATTTTTCTAAAATTTATTCAATGGAAATGTTGACATTGAAAAGTTCTGCCTCTGTACCTTAGCTCAAAAATATGATATTTTTTTCTTAGCACTTTAGTTCCCAAAACTGTGACACTGAATATTCCCCTGTATCTAAATTCCTTCCTTCGGTTCTAGCTAGTATACCTGCTTCCCTAGCTTTTACTGCTGCTTTTGCTACAAGCTAGAATCATTTGTGTGAATTTGAAAAATCTCATGGTTTAATCATTTTAGTCTACTTGTGAGTCACCCAGCAAGGCTCATCTAGCTGCTGTCTGAGTCTTTCTTTACTGGATATATCCTAATGTCTCTTCCTGTCCCTTACATGACATCTCTTCACCAACTTCCTGAGCTTCCCTCTATAGTTTCTCCAGGACAACTGTGCTTGTAGGTCCAAAATTCCTCCCTTCAATACAGGTAAGTCAGTGTGTTACAGGTAAGACTTACAGGTAAGTCATGTTCTAATTATGATTGCTGCTGTCAATTAAAATTGCTAATCCATTTAATGAACACTATTAACCATTCTAACTGCTTTTTTTAATAATTTCAAAAACATTTTTCATTTCTTTATGTTTTGATATTGTTGATAAAACCAACTTATTTTTAAATTTAGAAAGAAAAATTCCCAGCCACCAACCCCCTTATTTCTCCTGTTTTCTTATTACCTAGAACTGGGTACCATGATTACCTATTGACTAAGAGGGATGGTATTTTATTGAGGAAACCCAATCTACTACCTAAACAAATCAGAATTTTTCAAGGAAAAAAAGGGGGAAATGAGTGCTGAAAAGGCAATAAACCATGTCATATTTCTATTTATGATTAAGCTAATTGAAGAAAAATTAGATCTCTCCAGCAATCCAATGAAGCAATGAGTTTTTCCCCTGGAAATGTTCAAGAAAACATTATTTGACCACCTGGAAGTATACTGTATGTGTGAAGATAGTGTAGATATTAACTTCATTACCACACCTAATAGGAGAAAGCACTAAGCAGTTGGGAAAAAATCAAGAAAACACTGGAGGTTAGGGCAAAAAGAAAGAGGAAGACTTTCAAAAGTAAACTTGTCCTATTTCACAATTTTACAAAGACTGATAAGCATATGGTTCCTATTGACTGCGACACTGAACGTTGTTGTCCTCCAATTTCCATTCCTGCTTTCCTCCTTAAGTAAGAGAACCCCTAGGTTTTAATTATGCCTATGTCTGCCCAGATAATTATGCCTATGTCTGCCCAGATGAAGACTACAGTTCCAGCTTCTTTTGCAGCTGGGTGTGGCCATGCTGAATTTTGTTCAATGAAATGTGCATGGAAGTGATGTGTACAACTTCCTATTAATGGCCTTAAAGTCGGCAGATGATCTCTCCTTCCGCCTTTTGCCATTTCTTCTCTCGCCTAGAATGTGGACATGGTGGTATGTAATCTTGAACCATGTAGGTGAAGAGAAAACACTTGAAGTAGCAGAGCAACAAGAAAGAAACAGCTTAGTTCCTTGATTATGAGATCACCAAATCAGTCTGTGTTGATTTTGCTCAGATTGTTATATGAGGGAGAAATAAACTTCACCCCTTGTTTAAGCCACTGTTAATTTGATCTTTGTTATACCAGAAAATCTGTATCTAAATAAAGCATTGGGTCTTCTCCTTTTCAAGTGGTAGTTTTTAAATTACCGTTTATGCCAACACCACTAGGAAGCACTGACAGGTCTCTAATAGCTCAAGCCCAATCTTACGTCTATCACTCTCTGTAAGTGGCCTCACTCTTTGTCAATAATTCTGGCAATTAGGGGGAATTTGCTGATATTTTTAATCATCCCCTCCCAAATCCACAAAACTACTACACTATTTCTGTTTTAACTTTACACCCTCCTGCAATGACAGAGTAAGGAAGACAGGGTGAAATATCTCAGGGAAATTGCTCCATTTTTCTTTAATATCATTTTAATATTACTTTCACTGGTATTTTATTATCATTGGCAGAAATATATGTTCAGGTTCTCCAACTCTGTGTGTGTGTAATGTGTGTGTGTGTGTGTGTGTGTGTGTGTGTGTGAGTGCTGGAAAACAGTGGTAGGGCTGAGTGGAAAGTGACTCAAGAAAGTATTTGAAGAGCATTACCTACTCAGACTTTGTGATGGTTTTTATGATAAAATATCCAGGAAACACAGAATGATGAAAGTGCATAATAATCCAAGAAACTAAGATTGACAACTAATCGACTGACAGAATCTTGGAGGAATTTCTTTTAATTATAATACTCATGGAGTGGAAAAGAGAAACACAATTGTTGTCAGGTGGCATTAACACGTACCTTGTCACTTACATGAGATCAAAAGTACTGCCAACTTGAAGGACAATGCAGAGGCACATCAACACACTTTTTTGGGCCTTGACTCGGAATTGCAGAAACCATCCAACTGTCAACTACAGTTTGATCATATAGCCAAGCTCAACCAAACAGAACATGGAAATGGATTCTAAAGTAGCTGTGTATATGTGTGTTATCTGTATGTGTGTGTATACACACACAAATATGCATTTGCATATCTATCTACCTATCTATCTATCTATTGTAGCCTGAACGATTACACACATACATATATATGAATATCAGTATCTATTTAGCCACAGATATGGAATCCCAGATTCCCCAATTTGGACGTCTCCTCCTAAATATTTTAGGGGATTGTAATTTCCAGGAATACTGTACATCATGAAGTAGAAGAAGTTAGCAATGGCAAATCTGCAACTTAGAATACAACCTTAATAGTATGAAGATGCCAGAAGAGGAAAAATCATGTAAGTGAAACTGAGCTTTGTTTTTATTGTTGCAGGAAAGGAAAGAACTACTCACAATTTTAGACCATTCATGAATAAATTTACCTCCTGGTGATAATAATAGCAAACATTTCTTGGGCATTAAATATGAAGCATCAACTGGAAGCCAGCCTGCCTGGATTCAAATCTCTGTTGTATATCTAACAAGCTTTGTCGCTTTGGGAAAATTAGTTTACATGTTGCTGCCTTGATTTCCTCATCTGTAAAAGGAGAATAAAAATAGTAGAATTCCGTGAGCTGATATGTGTAAAGCACTTCGATCCTACATATGGTATTAGTATCAATACTTACAAAGATGCAAGTATATGTGTGCTATTATAGGGCTGATTTCACAGATGGAATAAAGTGGGTCTTGGGGAGGATAAATAACTCTTCTGATAACTGGTAGAACAAGAATTCCAATGAATCATTTTAATATACCAGAGTCCACACCTGAATTGCTATATTATATTGCCTCCTCACAGCACATCAACAATACTGCAAGAATAGGTGGTTCTCCTAAAACCAACAATCCCCATTAAATTATTTATAGACATTATAAATGTGACATTGATCCATGAAAATCAGCAAACATTTACTCTTAAGATCTGAAAAGAAGATTTGGACAGAAACCTAAGGCAGAGTAGAAGAAGGTGATATAGCCTATCATCAACCATGGATAGACATCCTGTTGTTGAAGGATAAGAAAACTGAAAAGAGAAAAAGATGTTTCCTATGAAAATATTCTGCATGAGGAAGAGAGAAAAGGGTAACCATGATACAGAGAAAGATCACTTTAAAAATCACTAAAGGTTTGACATTTGCACACTGGTGTTTATGGAGACAGTATGCATGATTTGCAGTGGGTGGAGGTGGCCTAAGGGTACATGACTAAGGAACAGAATGGTGAACTGTTGTGTGTGTACAGGCAATGGTATATTGAGCAACTGTGAGGAGTGAAGCTGTGAGACAGTGAACAAGGTGAATGGGCCCTGTAGACAGCATTTTGAGTGAACTACGCCAGAAACAAAGGCAAACGCTATAATGCCTCACCAATATGGACTAACTATACTATGTAAACTCAGAATTGAATCTTAGAGCACAGCTTATCAGGGGAATGCTTATTGTAATGTTCCCTAGATTGTAAGCTCTTAGAGTAGTCACATCTATTCCTGAATTGTAATGGCTGTCTCCAAATTCTGAGATGCTGATCCCTTTGTGTATAACCTGATCGATCCCTGGAACTCTGGGTATCTGTGGGACACCTGAAACTCAGAGCCAGAACTTGGCAGATATGAATGTCAGTATTAGCACATAAAGCAACTGTTAAAAAAGCTGAAAAAGAGCCCAGACTTCAACTGGGGATATGAATGAGCAGATGTGGTTAGGACTAGGGCAAATCGGGCCAAAGGGTAAAGGACAATATTGTCTGTTTTAAAACTTCAAATTCTATGTGAGACCAAGGGAAGAGATGTTTATTTGGTGCAGGATCTATATTTCCTAAACAATTTAACTCATTCAGTTTCTTCAAATACCGTATTTATATGGAACTTTGAATAGGAAGTGAGACCTCATAGGTTTGTATAGGTTAGTGTGAAATAACGACACATCCCCAAGTAATTAGGACAGAGAATAAAAATATTTATGCAGGGCCTCATTGAGGAGCTGGGGGAAGATGCAGAGGTGTTGGGCTTCCTCACCTGGATTGTTGCTGATGTTCTCAAAAGCACTGAGGACTGGCAGTTTGTTGTGCCAAGCCCTCTATCTCGGGACTTGCCCTTATGAAGCTCATTACTGCAAAGGAGAGGCTAAACCTGCTTGTAGTTGTACCTGAGAATCTCCCCCTGAGTGTCTCTGTTGCTCAAATGTGGCCCTCTCCTTCTAGATAAGCCAACTCAGCAGGTGAACTCACTGCCCTCTCCCCTACTTGAGATCTGTCTCCCAGGGGTGTAAATCTCCTGGAAACACAGTAGATGACTCCCGAGGATGAATGTGGACCTGACATCATGGGATTGAGAACATCTTCTTGACCAAAAGGGGGATGTGAAATGAAACAAAATAAAGTTTCAGTGGCTGAGAGATTCCAAATGGAATAGAAAGGTAATTCTGGTGGGCATTCTTATGCACTATATAGATTACCCTTTTTGGGTTTTAATGGACCGGAATAGCTAGAAATAAATACCTGAAACTATCAAACTGCAACCCAGTAGCCTTGACTCTTAAAGATGATTGTATGGCAATGTAGCTTACAAGGAGTGACAGTGGGATTGTGAAAGCCTTGCAGATCACACTCTCTTTAACCACTGTATGAATGGATGAGTAGAAAAATGGGGACAAAAACTGGGTGAAAAATAAGGTGGGAGGGGGGGATGATTTGGGTATTCTTTTTTGCTTTTATTTTTTATTCTTATTCTTGCTTTTTCTGGTATAAGGAAAATGTTCAAAAAATAGATTGGGGTGATGAATACAAAACTGTATGATGGTACTGTGAAAGTTGATTGTACACCACGGATGATTGTATGAAATGTGAATACATCTCAATAAAACTGGATTAAAAAAATTACTAAAGGAAACCAGAAATTGCATAAAGGATCTGCTTTGCACTCTCAGTAGACGATGAAGACTACAATCTAGAATAAGGAGATGAAAGATGAGATTATATGAAATATAACTTGGGATAAGAAGGGAGTTACCTGAGTGGCAGATAGAAATAAAAACTGGAGTTTGAAACAAAGATTATAAGGAGATTAAAAATTCAATAATGGAAAAAAAAGTCTGTGTTAAAAGCAATAAACAACAGCATTAATGCTATGGAATTAGTGATGAGTTTAAAACCCAGAATCTGCAGAAGAAATGCAGAACAAAGAAGCAAACTCAAAGATGCAAACATTGATGATAAGGATGCAGGACATAGAGAAAGGTCAGTTGTAGGGATACTTGGTTTTCAGAAGCATAGATTACAACAGAAGCAATTACGGAAGATAGGTTTGGAGAACTGTATCGTGTAGAATGTATTAAAGGAGTCTGCAGATCAAAAGAATTACTCCATATGTGAGGTATGTATAGGTGACAGTCTTGTCTGTAACAAGTTTATAGATAAATGTTACTGCTTATTATGTGAGTATAACATGCACATTGAAGAAAAATTGAAACAGATCAACAAGGAAATGTTTATATGGACACCCACAACCCTATTACACAGAGTTCCTACTAACTCAATGTTACATATCCAAACTATACATAAATATTAATTAGAGCAACATATAGCAGAAACATACATGTGTTTTGTAACATATTCTAGTCAATATTTGAACTATATATTTTCTCTTCAAAATCAGCATCCTTTTTTGCCAAGTAACAAAATGCGTACATGGATAAAAATTCAACCAATGCAAAAAATTAGTACTAGGAAAAAAATTTTAAACACCAACTCCAGAAATAAACACTGTCACCATTTTGAAGAACATTATTTCAGGCTCATCTCTATGCAAATGGGAACTTATAAATATAGATTAGATATAGATCAGACCAAAGGTAAGCACAGAAATAGGTTGTATTAGAAATATACAGAAAGACATTTTTACATAAATACATCATGTAGACAATACTATATTGACAACTACTTTTTCACTCAACAATGTATTTTACTTCTTTCCATGTCAATTAATATACATCTATCATATTTAATGATTCCACTAGATTATCTTGTATGACTATGCCATGATTTATTTAATGAATTGTCTATCGATTGGTACTTAGATTGTATTTAACCTTTCTGTTACTTAGTCTCCTCATCTGTGTAATGGAGATAGTAAATACTACCCTCAGATTACTTTAAGGATAAACTGAGTGAGTAAGTGTTCAGATATTAGAAAAATGCTTAGTTAGTACATATCAAAAGTTATATAAGTAGAGATATTATTCTATTAACATTATATTTAGATTGTAACTTCTTTTGTCAACCATAAAAATGACTATAATAAAGGAAGATCCTTATATGTACTTTCTTACATATTAGTTTGAGTTTATTCTGATTAAGGCCAGAGTGTTTTTGTGGGGACTGAAAATGCTTTTGTGAGGCTTTCCCTAAAATTCAATATTAGGCACCAAAGTATCTAACCCTGGAAGGGGGTCATGCAAATGTAGGGCTTTAAAGCTCAAACTTTGTTAGCTTCATGATAAAGATGGCTCATGTCCTAAGAACATATTTTGAATCCAAGAATTTGGGGACTAAATCTGTTGTATTCACTTATGGGTAGCCAGCACCTAGCCTAGTGACAAATACGTATTAGACCTTCAGTAAATTTTGGTTGTATAAACTTAAGTGGATCATAGAGAAGAATACATAAAATCTTGGTACAATTAGCACATTTATCTGCTAGAGTTTGTACCAATTTAAGCTCCTTTCCAAAGTGCATAATGGTACCCATTTGCTCACAGCCTTTCCAACACTGTGTATTTTATTTTGTTCAGTTTTGTTTTGTTTTGCCAAACAAAATTTTTAAAAGTATCATGGATTGAAATTTGTCATTTATTTTCCTTCATGCACTTTAAGTTTCATGGAATGGTTAGAAATGTCCTCTGTGCTCCAAGATGATAAAAATAGTCACCCGTGTTATCATCTGAATATTTTATGTTACAATTTCTTATATTTAAATATTCAGAATGTATTGTGTTATGAGCAGTTATTTACAAATCTGATATTTTAAATGTTCAGCTGGTATTTCCTCAAGAAATTTAGATTATTTTCCCCACTGACATAAAATACCATCTATATCATATACTAAATTTTAACATATAATTAAGTTGGTTTCGAGACTCTCCATTTTGTTTTCATAGTGTATCATGATTTCAGCAGGGATTGCATTGGATTCATAAAATAATTTAGGAAAAATTGACATCTTTACAATATTAAGACATCCTACCTAAATATATGCTTTATCTCAATTTTTATTGGAGTCATCTTTGTTGCCCTCAATAGAAATTTTTGTTTCTTTCATATAAAGTATACATATTTTTGTTATGTTTGTCACAGGATCTTTATGATTTTTGTTATTCTTGAAAATTCATTTTCTTCCTCATTATGTTTCCTAGTTGGTTACCATTTGATATGTGAAAAAGCTGTTGAATTTATATTTAATTTTATAACCAGTTTCCTTACTTAATCTTCTTATTAATAGATCTTCATTTCTTATTCATGGATTTTAATTTGACTATTTTAACTTACTTTAAGTGTAACATTTTATTGTTTTAGTAATCATATGTCTGCACATTATAATAAAAAGTATAAATAATAAAACAACAAATTGATCCAAATAGTCTTACTTCCCAGAAGTAATCAAATTTAGTGATGTCTAATTATGTATAAAATAGCTTGCATTTTGTAATCTATGTCAACAGATATAGAATGGATAGATAGGTAAATATACACCAAGACATGGTAATATGCTAATATTAAACTAAAATTAAAAATGACTTAGTTTAATTTAATCTGAATTTAAAGAGTATGAAAAGGAAATAATATACTTCAAGAAAATAATTTTTAATTTGATTTTTAAATTATGAGATATTGAATCCCTTAAATCCCGGATTTAAGGAAAAATATGGAAAATATTAAGAAGCTGAAGGCATGATATATTTAAGCATGTGTTCAATATAGACACCTTGAATGATTCCTTGCTAATCGAATATGATGTCAATTAGCACTCACAAATTTCCTCCCAATTTATCTCTCTTAATTATCATTTTTAATCTATAATTTCCCCAGTAATTTAGTCTTATTTCTACATTTAATTGAATTTAGTAATTTTATGGAATGTTCCTCCATTGCTGAGCACTTCATTTTAATCCATTTCTTGATTCGCTTTTAGTAGATTTTTTTCCTAAGCAGAGTTTATGGGCTCTATCTCTGAGTTTTTTCCAAGTTTGAGTATGTTTTTTGACTTGTCTACTTCTCATTTATTGGCTGGATATGACAATTTTAAAAAATACTTTCTTTCCCTTAGAATTTGGTAGACTTGCCTCTACTATCGTCTTCTGAGATGTTTGGGACTGATATGAAGATTTTACTGAAGAGAATACACATGCTTTCTCTATATGGGTAACTGAGGAAATCTTTCCTTATGATTAATATTTAGTACTTTATCAAAATATAGCTAGATGCATATTTTTCTGTTTCAATTCTCCTAATGCATGGTGTTCATCTTTATACTTCCATATAAATTTGCAAATACTTTCCAGAGTTCCTAAAATTTGAACTACAGGATAAGTTATGAGGGCATTTATCACATCATCTCATCCCATCAATAGCACAGAATTTTCTCTGTAGTAGTTTATAAATTCTTTGTTATTTCCTAGATTCAAAATAGCTTTTGTTGATACGTGGATTTCATTTTACTTTTTAGTTTGTTATTACTATATGTTGATCTTGTATCTGATAAGTTTACTTAACTTTCTCATTTGATATAATTGTTTGACACTTCTGTTATTTCGTCAATGTCAATGATCATATCATTTACAAATAATTACCATTTTTGATCTTCCTTTTCAATTACTACACCTGTTATTTCTTTTTCTTTCCTAAGAGCCTTCATCAGTACATCACATACTATGTTAAAAAATATCTTTGCCTTAAAAGTAATACATTTAAATTTCCCCATCACATGTGTTTACCAAATGTAGTGAATGCTGTGCTGTACTGGCCGAATCCTCTCCTCTAGGACTGAAACTCTGTCTCCCAGGTTCTGGCACGTTGAAGGCCAACAGCTCTCATCCAAGTCCCTCCAAGAATGGACCTTGCCTGAAGAGACTCTCCTTGCACAAAGCCAAGTCCCTTTCCCAAGGGCATCCTGTATCTGATGATAGGTAGACTTGTTTGCATAAGATTCTGGCCCTCTTGTTCCAAATGGACTCAACTTCTGAAGTGCTATTCTAGCTCTCATTCTCCTTATAGTAATACATGAGGCCTTTGTTACAATTGTACAACAATTTTCCTTCTCCTGCCCAATGCTGGTTCCTTCACTCTTCCCAAATCTCAGGCATTGCTCATGAGAGCATTCCCCAATAAACTTGATACACAAACATTTCTGTCTCAATCTGCTTCTACACCAGTGATACCAAGATAGGAAGGGCCCCTTAAAGTTTTAGTGTGCTAAGAATTGTTTTATCATGAATATGTGCTAACGTCTTTTAAATATATTTCTTCCTCTATTGAGATAATCATGTTATTTTTCTCCTATATTAATGTGATACATTTTATTAATTGACTTTCTGATGTTTAACTAACCTTGCATTCTAGGAATAAATTGAAGTTAGGGATAACATATTCTATAAAACTTATTGGATTGCCTTAGCTAATATTTTTATTTTTATTTAAAAAATCTACATTCATAAGTGAAATGGGCCCGTTACTTCCTTTACTTACAGCATCTTTAACCAATTTTGCAATTAAGACTATACAAGCCTTATAAAATAAGCTGAAATCTTTGGCTATTAGTGTTAATCAGGTAAATGAAGCTACAGCGTAATAAAAACAACTCATAAATATCAATGTTTTAAATACAATATTTTATTTCTTTGTGATGAATATAAATGAGAAATGCTGTAGCTCCCCAGATTTTGCTAATGAATTGTCCTTCATGTAGTGACACAGTCTACTTTGATTTTGCAGCTCTACCATCTCAACATGAGGCACTTTCATTGCCAAGCCTGAAAGAAAGAGGTGTCTATTTTTCTTGCAATTTATTGGCCAGAAGTGGTCACATGGTTCCACCTAATTGGAATGGGTCTGAAATGAGGAGTCTTCTATGCCAATGAAGGAGAGATAAACTAGATATTGGTGAGCAGCATTTAATTTTCTATTTTCTGGAACAATTTGTATAAGGAAAGAATTATGTGTTTCACATTTAAAATCATTTGGGCCTAAGGCTTGGGGGATGGGAGGTGTAAGATAATAACTGTTCTTCATTTATTGCCTACTGTTCTTTGTCTCTGATGTTCTTAAATTTCATTTTTAATGAAGCTGAAACCTAAAACCTAGATTTAGGTTTCCTAAACTACACGAATCCTTTAAATATGTGACCTATACTTTTAGTTCTGGGAAATTTATTGTCATTATTTCCTTAGGTATCTCCTATGTTATGTCAGTATTTTTCTTTCCTTCTGGGATTCCTATTAGACAGATGTTTGCACTATCAAACTTATATCTTGACTTTCTTTTATTTTTCTATTTCTTCATACTTCCCTGCTTTCTACTGGGAACATTCCTTAATTAGATCTTTCAACTCATATATTATTCTATGAATGCTTTTACCTTAATAGCAAACCTTCTCCTGTGTCTTTCTATTCAATTGTCATATTTTTATTATCAAATGTTTTCTTTTTATTATTTCTTAAATCTATTAAAATAACAAATTATAATTACTACTTTCTAATATTGAGCTATCCTTTGTATTCCTGGAATAAAGACCAATTGATAAGTTTTGCTCTTTTTATAGATTTTAATTAGTCACATTTAGAAATTCTGTATCAATATTCATAATTGAGATCTATCTAATTGTTTTGGTATATGTGTGGTATGTGCAATTTGCATGCTATGTGTATTAACTAGTGAACTAGTATTGCCAGAATTAATATCAGTATTATTCTAGCTTCATAAGAATGAATTTGGATCCTTTGTTTTTCCCTCCATGCTGGTGAATATAAATTATTGATTCCTACAGACTGAAAGTATTCACTTTTTTGATTGCATTAATGGATCCAATTATTCTATTTCCCCTATGCTTATGACCTTTGCCATGTGACTTTGCAGCTCCTCCAACTAGGGAAGAAAATATAATTATCTGCCCCCTGATACTAGGTTTGTCCATTTTACTTGTTTTGGTCAGTGAAATGTTGATAAATGCAACATGACCAAAAGTTTCAAAAGCATATGCACTATTATACCTTCTTTCTTCCACCTTTGCCAAGAGAAGCCTACCAGTACTAGCCCACTGGTTCCAGGCAGAGAAAGAAGGACATGTGTCAGAGCAAAGCCACACAGCAAAGCTCAGCTTGATCACCTGACCTCCTGCTTAACCCTCAGATTCACCTACTAGCCCATCTGGGATCAGCAGAGCTTCCTTGCTAACGCCAGCTTAGATCAACAGAACCCCAGTCAACCTGTTATGTACTGCTGAGATTTTTTTTTTTGGATTGTTTGTTACATAGCTTTTGCATAAATTAACTGTTACACTCACCCTGAAAGTCATGTGAGTATGTGAGAATCACCAAATTTTGATAGGTATTTCTTTGAAAATTTTCCAAAGTTTTCTATAGCATTACTTTTTCATTTTCCCCCTTCTTTAGTTAATTTTTCTCACTTTTATTTTCCTAAAAAATAGTCCATTCTTCCAGGGTTGCACAATGTTCTCTTAAAATTCATTTAACTTCCTTTTTGTCTGTGATTATTCCTCTTCAGCCTCTAAAAAGGAAAGACAACTTAACCTGGTAAGGTTTGGGGTTTGCTCCCATTCTCCATCAAAAGCATAATCATTGATCTGTGTGTTTTTTTGCAATGTTGCTAGGAATTGTGTTTTAAAAAAATCTTTATAGTAATCCATTTCTTTACTTTTGAGGAATGTACATTTTTTTTTCTTAAATAATGGAGCGTATATTTGGAGGATCCAGGAGTGGAGACATGAGTGGACATTTGCACACTGGTGTTTGTGGAGGCAGCATTCATGATCTGCAATGGGTGGAGGTAGCCTAAGGGTACACTGACTGAGGAACAGAATGGTGAACTGTGGTTTATGCATACAATGGAATATTGAGCTACAACGAGAAAGAGTGAAGCTGTGAGATGCACAATGAAGTGAATGGATCTTGTAGACAGCATGTTGAGTGAAATATGCCAGAAACCAAGACAAACACTATAATGCCTCACCAATATAGACTAACTACAATGTGTAAACTCAGAATTAAATCTTAGAGCACAGCCTAACAGGGAAATGGTTATTGTAATGGTCCCTAGATTGTAAGCTCTTATAGCAGTCATCTGTTCATGAATTGTGATGGCTGTCTCCAAACTCTGAGATGTTGATCCCTTAATGTTTAACCTGCTTGGTCTCTAAAACATTGGGTATCTGTGTTACACCTGAAACTCAGAGCTAGAGCTCAGCAGATATGAATATCAGTATTCACACATACAGCAACTGCTAAAAAAAAAAAAAAAAAAAAAAAGCTGAAAAAGAGCCCAGACTTCAATTAGAGATATGAATAAAGCAGATCTGGTTAAGACTAGAGTAAATCAGGCCAAAGGATAAAGGTTGAAACTGACTGTTTAAATTTCAACTTCCATGTGAGACCAAGGGAAGAGATGTTTATTTGGTGTAGGATCTATATTTTCTAAACAATATAACTTCTACAGTCAGTTTGTTCAAACCCTACAATTACATGGAACTTTGAATAGGAAGTGAGCTATGGTAGGTCTGTGTAGATTAGAATGAAATAGTGACACATCCTAGAGTAATTTGGGTGGAGAATAAAAATATCTATTTGGGCCCCCCCTGAAGAGCTGGGGGAGGATGCAGAGGTGTTGGACTTCCTCACCTGGATTGTTGCTGATGTTCTCACAAAAACTGGGGACTAATGGCTTGATGTGCTGAGCCCTGTGTCTTGGGGCTGGCTCCTTTGAAGCTTGTTGCTGCAAGGAGAGGCTAAACCTGCTTATAATTGTGCCTAAGAGTCTCCCCGAGTGCCTCTTTGTTGCTCAGATGTGGCCCTCTCTCTCTAGCTAAGCCACCTCACTGCCTTCCCCCCTATGTGGGACCTGACTCCCAGGAGTGTAAATCTCCCTGGCAATGTAGGATACGACTCCCAAGGATGAATCTGGACTTGGCATCATGGGATTGAGAACAACTTCTTGACCAAAAGGGGGATGTGAAATGAAACAAAATAAAGCTCTAGTGGCTGAGAGATTTCAAATGGAGTCAAGAGGTCACTCTGGTGGACACTCGTACGCACTATATAGATAACACTTTTTAGGTTTCAATATATTGTAATAGCTAGAAGTAAATACCTGAAACAACCAAACATCAACCCAGTAGCCTTGACTCTTGAAGTCAATTGTATAACAATGTAGCTTACAATGGGTGAGTGTGATTGTGAAAACCCTGTGGATCGCACTCCCTTTATCCAGTATATGGATGGATAAGTAGAAAAA
This sequence comes from Choloepus didactylus, assembly GCF_015220235.1. Lineage (NCBI taxonomy): Eukaryota > Metazoa > Chordata > Mammalia > Pilosa > Megalonychidae > Choloepus > Choloepus didactylus. Next base: position 24,311,134 of record NC_051309.1, read on the forward strand.
TGGGGACAAAACCTAAATGAAAAATAGGGTGGGATGGGGGGGACGATTTGGGTGTTCTTTTTTATTTTTCTTTTTTAATTCTTATTCTGATTCTTTCTGGTGTAAGGAAAATGTTCAAAAACAGATTGGGGTGATGAATGCACAACTATAAGATGGTACTGTGAACAGCTGATTGTACACCATGGATGATTATATGGTATGTGAATATTTATCAATAAAACTGAATTTAAAACAAAGTAACTTAGCAGAATCTACACACACATGCACATACACACACACTAGTGCGTGTATAACTGATGAAAGTGGAATAAGCTACATTGATTGAACCAGTCACTTTACTGATTTTGATATTGTACTATAGTTGTACAAGATGTTAACATAAGATTAGGATGAAAGGTGCACAAACCTCCCTGTACATATCTTAACACCTTCCAGCAAATCTATAATTATTTCAAAATAAAAATGTTTTTTAAAAAAAGAATTTACACATACTCAATTTTCATCTAACTTGAGAGAAGCCAAGACCCTTCTTAAACTCTATATTCCTCACTGGATAATGTTCTTTCTCTTACACAACCTGAACTCTGGAAAATAAATGCTGAATACACTATCTTTTCATTTCCTTAACTCTCTCACTCATTCCTGAACCTATTCAGAAAGTTCTGTCTTATGTCTCCCCACACAAAGAGCTTATACAAAAGCCACCAATGCACCATGTTTATAAGAGCATTTTTAGACCTCATATTACTTGCCCTCTCATGATCTTCTCGTTCAATCACTCTCTTTTAATCGGCTACCAAAACATTAGACATTGCAGACTCTCCTCTTATCTCTGAGGATACACCTCCTCTGTTTCTTTTTCTGTATTTTCATCCTGTATCAGGCTTTTAAATATTAAAGTTATCTTGAAACCCCATTTTTCTTCTCACTCTATATATTCTCTCAAAGCATTTTTGCTAGCACTTATAAATCGAGTTGTCTTTTGTTTATCTATGACTCTCACATTTACAGCTCTAAATAAAACCTCTTCTCTGAGCTCACAAGCTATCAACATGCCTCCTTAGCATTAATTACTTGTTAATTTCAGAGATATCGCAATCACACATGATATCTTCATATTCACCCTTCCCCCAACTCTCTAGCACTCAGTCTTCCTCCATGATCTCAATCTGAATAGTCACTTCCACCCTACTTGTGGAAGCCAGAATCCTAAAATTCTCCTTTACATGTACCTGATTATCCTTCCTCTAGACCCAATCTAACAACAAATCCTATTAATTTTTCCTTCAAAATATTTCTGTAGTCCTTCCACTTATCATCATCTCCAGAGCCTTGAACCTTTACTCAGATACTGATCCCTCACACCTGGAAAAGTGCAAAAATCTTCAAAATAACATACACCTTTCTCTCACCAATCCCACACTCAAAGTGCAATCCATACTCCATCATCCCTTTATTGAAAACATTTCAATAGATCTTCAAACATTTATGATGTAATTCAAAATATTAACAGACTGTGACATTCTGGATTATCTGGACATTCTGCTTGTCTTTAGAATATATCTCAAATGTAAGAATCTCAGGAAATAAATCTGTAATCACTTACAGAAGTTCATGTATCACTCTGTTCCTTTGTCTCATTGTCTCTTGGCACTTCTCAGTTGTCATTATGTCACAGCTTATCATTTCTATTTGTGTGATTATATGTTAATGTTTATCTCTCCACAGATTGCAAACTCCATGAAGGCAAAGAACATTTTATCCTTAACACTTATTGGATTGCCTGCCATATGGTAGAAATTAAATAAGTGGATGAATGAATAAAATATAATGTTAAAGTTGTAATAAATGGCGGTGATGATCACACAGCATTGTGAATGTAATTAACACACTGAATTAATGTAGTCAAAGGAGAAATTTTAGGTTGTAGACGTGTTACTAGAATAAAAATTTTAAAAGAAACCGTATCACTGTGCAACACAACAATGAACCCTAATTTAAATTGTGGACCATATCTAATAGTACAATTATAGTAATATTATTTCATCAATTGTAACAAAGGTACACTAATGAAAGGTTTTAATAATAGAGAAAACTGGGAGTATGAGAAATCTCTATTTTCTGCATGATTTTTACCTAAATCTGCTAAGTTTGAGCTATATGACATCAGGAATTCAAGTAGTCTGAATGGCCATGGATGATCTGACTGGCCATGACAAATGTTCTTTACATTGAAATATTGCAGTACTGCACGTAAGTTTTTCATTCTCAGGAAAGTTCTAGATAAACCCATAGGGAGCCTTTTTAATTTAAGCTTCCTTATCTTTGTGCCTGGTGCTATTTTGGAATCTACTAATATTGCCTTGAACAACACAGACAAGTCTCTGCTTTCATGGAACTTTCAAGTCAATGAGAAAAAGGCCACCACACCAATAGAAAGATGCTGAATGTATATAAATTGACAAATTTTTAAAAAGAGTATATAAACACATCTAACACATACCTATTTGCCCACACACTTTAAAGCTCAACAATAAAGGAAAAATGCCATTTAAAAATGAAATAACATCTTTTCCTATAAAATTCGATTTAAAAAATAATAATAATGCTATTATTTATATAAGCAAAGAAATGAAACAACCTAAATACACAAAAAGAGAGAAATGCTCAAATGAATTATGGGCCCTTACACAATGAAATATTACGCCGTCTTCTGCTCTGAGGGAACACGAGATTAAGTAGTCACAGGATTCTACCCTCTGGGCATATCAATAGTGGCATTATGAATTGGATATCATTTCAGCACATTTAAGGCTGAAACAAGAAATAGGTCTTCTCAGTTAGCCACCTTGAGTCACCTGATCCTATTTATAAGGCTCTTGAACATTAAATGGCTCTTTGAAAACAGTCTTTTTATACCTTAAGTGCAACTTGAATCAGAAACACATATATTTTGCAGCTATTTGACTCACAAAAATGATTGAGTTTTTGTCAGTTTAAGAGGGACTATCAACTCTGAATACTGCATCTCTGAAATGCCAATGGACTCTTCCCTTCAGGATTTTTACTGGAGGAAGCACATACTTTGTTGTCAAATACAAGTTGGGTTAAATCTCAGCTTTACCAATGCATTACCTTGCAAATTTCCTGCGTTCTTTTCAGCTCATTTTATTTACCTTTAAAATGAGGATTACAAATGGTTTTAAAGTATTTGAAATGGTGCAGGTTTATGGAGCATTTACAACTCTGGCTCACAGATTTCACTTCTGTGAAATGCTTTCACAAATGATGTAACAAATGATTTCACTTCTTTCTTTCTTTTGTAGTTTCCATATGCCAGGGGGGGAAGACCCCAAAATACCTAGATTTGGTTGGGAAATGAAATCTTCGAGAAGAAAGAGAGGAAGCTGGAACCTCAAGTTGTGGGGGGGTTTGCCTTTTGTAGTGGCAAAGAACGTTGGATCTGCTTCACCTCCTAGCAGAGGGGCACATGCAATTCAAGATAGAGCTCAAGCTAATCCACAGACCAATTCCTAGTAACTAACAGGAGTGCCGGGCAAATAGAAGAGACAGAGACAATTTTGGGTTCAGACCATCTGGTTAATCTGGGATCATAATAAATCAGACAAGAAGTGAGAGCCCAACTATGTCATCCAAATAGTCTGGAGTTAAAGTCAAGAATTCCAGTCTTTCTCAAAGTATGGTAGGTTCATGTTATATTCAAGTGATATAATTGTAGGTGATAGAACAATAATTTGCAATTAATAATTATGAGTCTATATCTACTGTTACTTCCTATTTATGATAAGAGAAAATGGTTTATAAATAACATAACATTTCTGTTCTAGTTTGCTAATGCTGCGGAATGCAAAACACCAGAGATGGACTGGCTTTTATAAAAAGAGGGTTTATTTGGCTATACAGTTACAGTCTTAAGGCCATAAAGTGTCCAAGGTAACACATCAGTAATCAGGTACCTTCACTGGAGGATGGCAAATGGTGTCCGGAAAACCTCTATTAGCTGGGAAGGCACGTGGCTGGCGTCTGCTCCAAAGTTCTGGTTTCAAAATGGCTTTCTCCCAGGACATTCCTCTCTAGCAAGCTTGCTCTTCTTCAAAACGTCACTCAAGCTGCACTCTGTTCAGTCTCTTTGAGTCAGCATGTTTCATATGGCTCCACTGATCAAGGCCCACCCTGAATGGGTGGGGTCACACTTCCATGGGAGTATCCCACCAAAGTCACCACCCACAGCTGGGTGGGGCACATTCCAAGCAAATCTAACCAGCACCAAAACGTCTGTCCCACAAGACCACAAAGATAATGGCATTTGGGGGACACAATACATTCAAACCGGCACAATTTCCTTTTGTAATAAATTACTATAAATTTTTAAAAAGTAAGTTGATTTTAAGAAAGTAGTAGGAAAGAATGACAGGACAGGTGGTACTCAGATATAAGAAAAGTAGTAAAGGTGAAATACGAAATGTCTAAAGTTTGGGAACTGCTACCCTAGACAAGAAAGAGGGCCTAAAGCAGTGGAGGAGTCCTAAGCCTGCACTTAGCTAGAGTTGCATGAATTTGTTGCTCCAAAAACTGCTTAAGTGCTCCTGAACTGGTGCTCAGCATGTCATCATGCACACAACATACACCTGATGAACATTCGCTCCTTTCTGAGTCTTTTAGCCCTTGGCCTGCTCCTCAGCATTTTAAACACCCTCCACTGGTGATTAGATCAGCTCATCATGGCTGTCAGAAGGGCCGCGACCACAGGGGCTGTATCCCATTTCTCCTCGTGATCCTGACTGCCAGGGCCTTGACAATTCATAGAAATGTCAAGATTGGTCAGAAACTTCCCCAAATTGCATACTTGTCTAAACTTTCAGTAGGACAAGCAATTCTCTTCCTCAATCTTAGGCTGTTATTCTGCAAAACCTTTAAGAAAATGAGTGATACTGGAACCTTTACATTCGAAGAATGGGGAAGTCAAACTGGCCTGAATAGCTTCCATTTTCATTGAGAGCACCATTAAATCCTGACTGGCAAAGTGATAACTACCAGGAGAGACACTGCAACAGGCTGGAAATCCGATTGCAAAAAAAAAAAAAGCAAATGCAGAGATGCAGGGATTCTGCTGGTGACTGGGAAAGCAAGCATTCCAGATATAGTTGGACAAATGAGCATATCCAGAACCCAAGAAATCAGCGTGGCTAATGGACAGGGAAGGGGCATTTTAAAAATGCTGTGAACTCTTATCTTTTCAAGCGCAGAATGACCCAGGCTGGTGGAAAAACCAAACCAAACCAAAACAAAACAAAACAAAAACACGCATTTGGCAAAAATCAGGCATTTAAGTTTGTGATTAAGCAGAGAGGCCAGAGATATGGTAAATGGGGAATAGAGAGAGCATGTTTTACGATTGACTTTAGTGCTGCTACAACCACAACAAAAAAAATCACTAATGTAGAATAAGTAGAAAAGAAAAATACCATTCATTAAACAACTATTATGTGTCAGATGTTTTACACACGACATTTTGTTTATTCATCCATTCAACAAATATTTATTGAGCACTTAATAGCAGACGACAGCATCTTTTTCCTCAGAGAGTTTAGATTTCAGTGAGAGATTAGTAAAATAATAAATAAGCAATAAAATTTTAGGTATCAATGGTACCATGAAGAAAAAGAAAGCACAAAGCAGGCTAGGGATTAGAGGTAGCTGGGAAGACAGGCTATTGCATGTGCAGTGTTAACGGAAAGCCTAGTGAGAAAGAGGGTTGGCATTTACAATTTAAGGAAATCCTGGAGTAGGCTGAGTAAAAACATGCAAAGTTCCAGCAATGGGAAAAGTAAATGCACAAATCCTAAGGCAGGAACAAGCTTCGCCTATTCACAGAAGTACAAAGAGGCCAACATGATAGAACTGAGCAAGTGAAGGGGGTAGTGGTAAAAAAGGATCTAGGAGAGTCAGGCAGAGTGCAGACCATAGAGAGAAGTGTATATCTCAGCAGGAATTCTGGATTATTTCATCATAGACAGAAATCTAGAGAGGGAGGCATTCTGACACCAGATTCCAAAATGTAGGAAGGGAGCACTATCACGGTGCACATGACTTTAAATAAAACAGCAGACACACACACAAACTATTAGAATATCAGGACTCTGATTTTAAGATTGCAAGTCCAACACTCATTTAATGGCACCATGCCCCTGAATTACATCCTCAATTAATCAAGTCCAAATTACAGACAATTTATAACGAAGACTCTTATGCAACTTTCAAATTGATATTTTTGCAACTGAATTCTATTCAACATTTAATTATCAACACCAGCCTATGACAGGTAGTTTGAATTGTGTACCCCAACAAAAGACATACTTTTAATCCACATTCCTGTGAATGTGAACTCATGTAATAGGTCCTTTAGAAGATATTATTTTTAGTTAAGGTGTGATCTAACTGAATCAGGGCGGGGGGCAGGGTGCCTGTGCCAGTTTGAGTGTATTGTGTCCCCCAAATGCCATTATCTTTGTGGTCTTGTGTCGGGCAGAAGTTTTGGCGCTGGTTGGATTTGCTTGGAGTGTGCCCCACCCAGCTGTGGGAGATGATTCTGATGAGATGTTCCCATGGAGGCGTGGCCCCGCCCATTCAGGGTGGGCCTCGATCAGTGGAGCCATATAAATGAGCTGACTCAAAGAGAGGAAACTAAGGGCAGCTGTGAGTGATGTTTTGAAGAGGAGCAAGCTTGCTAGAGAGGAACGTCCCGGGAGAAAGCCATTTTGAGGCCAGAGCTTTGGAGCAGACGCCAGCTGCCTTCCTAGCTAGCAGAGGTTTTCCAGACGCCATTGGCCATCCTCCAGTGAAGGTACCTGATTGCTGACGTGTTACCTTGGACGTTTTGTGGCCTTAAGACTGTAACTGTGTAGCAAAATAAAACCCCGTTTTATAAAAGCCTATCCATCTCTGGTGTTTTGCATTCTGCAGCATTAGCAAACTAGAACAGTGCCTTAATCTGGATTACTGTTTTCCTTTACAAGCAGAAGACATGTGGACACAGTCAGAGAAGTCCACACTGGAAGAAGACGGAAATCAGTGGAAACTGGAAAAGCAGACACAGGGAGAGATGAATGGCACCACTATTTGATGGGAGGCAGAGGACCAAGCCAAGGAACCCCCAGGATTGTGGCAAGCCAGCACCAGAACACTGTAGACCTTGGGGAGAGAGGATGGTCTTGCCCATGCCATGATTTTGGACTTTCAGCCTCTGAAACCATGAAAAATAATTTCCTTTTGTTAAACCAACCAGTGTGTGGTATCTGTCACAGGGTGGAAAACTGAGACGGTATATCCATAGTATCGTCCATTAAAGTGCTGCTAAGGGTAAGAAAAACTGTTAAGAGAGTCCTTGCATTCAAGGGATTTGGAGACTTTGTGGAGAAAATATTGCAGTAGCATCTAGAACCTTCCTCAAGTCTAGGCAGCTATAGAGACTAAGGAGGGAGACACTAATACGGGAAGTAGGGTCTGCGTGCTAGTAGAAGGAGGCTGGCTTGAGCAAGCTTTAAAATAGAAATTATCGATATGCCAATAAAAATACCAACTTCTTTATTTCTGGAGTTAGCAATTTTGTTTTGGTTTGTATGTGTGTGTATGTATGTGTGTCTGTGTGTGTGTGTGTGTGTGTGTGTGTCTGTGTGTTTTAATACCTTCAGTGTGGAAAAAACAAATAAGCAATAGTGGACAGAAAACCACAAAAAACAGACAACAACAAAAGCAGGCTAAGGGACAATACCAGATATTAAAACATAATACAAACTTGTTAAAAATAAAACATTGTGGCACTGATACATAAGTAGACAGATAACTCAAATGTAACAACATAAAAAGTTCTGTAGTAGACCCAAGTTGCAGGTGAAAATGTAATATGGTAAATGAAGCACCTCAACTCAGAGGGGGAAAAAGATGCTGTAGAAAAGAAATAGCCATTAAGAAAAAGATTAAATCACATCCATACTTCACATTGTACACCAGAATAAATTAAAAATGAATCAGAGATTTAAATGTAAAAACTGAAACCATACAGTTCTAAGAGGAAACATGGGTAAATACCTTTAATATCAGAGTGAGAAATACTTTTGTAACTACAAGTTACAATCCAAAGAAATAAAAGACACCTGATACATTCAACCATGAAACAATGAAAAGAAACCTTCACTGGAAAAATAAACTTGACAAAAATCAAAATCAAAATGCAAAAGACAAACTATACAAAGATATATTCAAATTCTATCATAACGGAGTAATATCTCCAAAGGAAAATGAACTCTTAAAAGTTGAGGGAGGAAGAAAAAAAAGACCAAAAGCCAGGTATGAAAACAATCAAAATATAGAAAATGGATCTTAAACATATGTAAGGAAGATCAATTTCACTTATGATAATATAATTCAAAATTAACACTACATTGAAAAACTAACGAGTTATTAGACTGGCAAAATTCCATAAGTTTGACAGTATAATCTGTTGACAATACAGTAGAAAAAGAGGTACTTTCATACATTCTTTATGGGAACGTGATGGTTCAACCCCTATAGAAGTAATTTTGTTCCTCAGGAACATTTTACATGCATCTAGAAAAATCACTCCCAAACTGCAACCCAACAATACAAAATGACTAATGCACAAAACAGCTTATGTATAAACATATTCACTGAGCTATTATTTATAGTAGAAAATATCTATGAATAACAGATTGTTTGAACAAACCTTGGTGCATTCACAAAATGAAACACTATGAAGCCAAGCCATAAAAAAAGAGTGGTAAAGATCTCTATACACAGATAAGGAGTGAGCACTGTGGTATTTCTCAGTGAAATAAATAAGGAATAGAATATTATATATTATATTTCCTTTGTGTAAGAAAAGGGAAGAAATATGTGTTTCGTGTTATTTGTAAAAATAGCAAAAAGTTAATAAAAATGGTTATCATAGGGGAAATAAAAATCATAGTGGAGTAGCCAGGTAAGGAAGTTAGACTTTTTTTGAATATACTTTGTGTTTCCTACATACATATAAGTGTTTTACGTACTCAGAAACAAATGAAATTTAAAAAGCAATTTCTAAGAAGTGTAAATGAACTGGAGTAAATGTACCCATGTATCAAGTTGATGACATAATCATAGAGAAATAAATTAAAATGACTTTAAAACACAGGAGTTTGACCATACATCCTCAGTGGCCAACATTTATAGGATGGTAAAAATTGAAAGGGTATCTTCAGTAATTCAATAATCTAATTGCTCGTAGACATTTTATTTATTTTGTAGAGTAATGTAAGTAAGTAATTTTGTTAACATTACCTGAAATCAAGATTTTCAGAGTAAGAGAAAAGAAACCCAAGAATATATTAAAGAAGTAAAAAATTCTAAAATGGTAAATTTAAATTTAAAACATCAGTAAATAATTATGACACTTTCTGTTTGATTCTATAACTTGGGCAGGAAACATACAAGATTAGTCTGGAGCAAACTGTAAAGTCCCAGAAAGTAAAAACACACATACACACACAAACACAAAGAGAGATCAATGGTGGAACCAGTGAAAGGGTCACCACAGTCAACTGAAAGAGCTCCTAATGATCAAAGATGGAACAATTTGAACAACAAAATAAACATAGTGCTGGATTATATAACTCAAAGTATAAATGAATATCCATGAGTCAACACTGATAAGTAAATATATGTATGTGGGAGAAGAGACACATCTTCTTAACACAAGAACTCCAGAAACTTAGGTAGCTACTCTACCCACTAGGAAATTGAGTATAATTCCCCACTCCTTCAGTTCTGGAAGCACACAGATTTCCTACCAAAAGTCTAGAGAGTATGAAAAATTGTGTGAGAAGGGAGTAATATGGTGGAGAAATCTGGCAAAGTCCACCTTAGACAGATGACCAAAGTCAACAGGAACCATGGTAAGTCATGTTGATAGTATACACCCTTAATATGATACAGCAGAAATGGCACTTTACCACTGTGATCCTCCTCCCCCAAACCCACAAATCCAGTCTAATCATTAGATTAACACCAGGCATAATTGAGGGACAGACTACACAATACCTGATCAGTATGCCTCTAAATTATCAAGGTCATTGAGATCAAGGAAATTCTGAGAAAGTGTCACAGCCAAGAAGAGCCTCAGGGAACATGACTACTAAATGAATGTGGTATCTTGGATAGGATCCTGGAACAGAAAAAAGACATTAGGTGAAAATTAAGGAAACCTGAATAATCTAGTGATTTTAATTAATAATAACACATCAATATTAGTTATTTAATTGTAACAAATGCTCCATACTAATGTAAAATGTTAACAATATAGGAACTCTTTGTACTATCTTTGCAATTTTCTTGCAAACCTAAAACCTGTTTTGGGGGGATTAAATCCTATTGCCCACAAAAGACATGTTAAAGTCTTAACCTCATATCCTGTGTGTATGTGAACCCATTTATAAACAGGGCCTTTGAATATTCTATTATTAATTAAGGCATGACCAAACTAAACAAGGCAGGCCTTAATCTGATATGTGTGAAGTCCTTACAAGCAAAGGAAATTGGACATGGAAGTAGATGCCAGAGTTCATCAGCAGCCACAGAAGCAGACAAAAGAGAGAGGGATCGCCATGCAACAGAAGATTGTCAGGATGTCACAGACTCCAGGAGAAAAGCAAACTCGGCCAGTGTCATGATGTTGGACTTCTCACCTCCAAAACTGTGAGACCATACACCCCTGTTGTTTAAGCAAATCAATTTTGTGGTATTTGTCCTAGCAGCCATGGTAGACTGAATCATGTACCAACAAAACGCATGTCCTCCATCTTAATCTATGTTTCTGCTAGGTATGAACCCATTTGGAAAAAGCACCCTTTGAAGAGGTATTATCGGTTAAGGAATGGACTCATTTGTTACCAAGATCTTCTAAGATGCTATTTAGGTGTGGTCAAACTGAATGAGGGTGGGCTTTAATCTGTATTACTGGAAGCCTTATAAAGAGAAACCAGGAGTCAGAGAAAGCTACAGGGAGAAGCTAGAACTAAGTGAAAACAGGAAGAGCAGACACAAGGAGAGAGAGAGCCATGTGACAGAAGAACCCAACGTACTACAAGAACTGTGGGTGAGTCAGCATGAAAACACTACAGACTTCAGGAAGAAAGCATGGCCTTTCCAACACTTTGATTTTGGACTTACGGCCTCTGAAACCATGAGATGACAAATTCCTCTTGCTAAGCCAACCCACTATGTGGTATTTGTCATAGTAGCCATGGCAAACTAAGACACTGTTCAGAACAAGAGTTTATTTTTAAAAACTCACCATAGTTGCATAAGTATGTATTATTTTAGAGCTCAAAGAAACCTAGAGATATTTCAATATAACTATACCCTCTTATTTTGCATTAAGGAGAACTGATGCTCAAAGAGAATAATTGCCATGTGTAAAATCACACAGAATCAAAATTTGCTCAGACGTATGACCAATTCATTTTATCATGAAGCCAGGACACAGAGTGACTTTACCCTCCCAAAATTTTTGCTTTGAAAATGTTTTAAATACTCCTAGCTCAGTAATTATTTCTAATAGGTTGACAAAAAAATAGTCAAAAAGTACAAAGAATTGTCACAATTATTAGGTCTACTGAGATAACATTTAACTCACAGACGGAATAACAGGATTTCTTAATGGGTCTCTCCAAAGGGAAGCCAAGAGGCCTCGCTTACATGGTGCAGTGCCTCGGTAATTCTTACAGTCTCCAGCCGACCTGTGACCTCCAAACCCAGTTTTCAGTGTCTCATAGCTGAGCAGGCTCAAGGTAAGTAATTCCTCCTAATCATCTTAGAAGACACTACAGTTAAATTAGAAAGCTATTTTATTGATTTAAATGAAATGAGACACGACACGTAACTGTCTCATAAACCTGAATCCCAGTGTTAACATAAGCAGGCCAATCTCACTCTTCAGTCAGATCAACACAGAAGCCATATTACAACCAAAAATGTTCTTGGTTAGCATGGAACCAGAACAAGGAAGGGTAGACTGGTGGATTTGAATTATTGGGGGAATTAATGGGGCACCCTATTTTATCTATCTTGCCACATGCACTGCTTCCTTAGGCAGAACCAGCATTGCCTTGCACCCTTGCTTCTTTGCTTCACTTCTTCCAGGGTCTATCTGAATGCACATTAGATGGGCCTGGGGAACTCTGAATAAACACTGATGCCAGAGCCCCACCCCAGAACAACTGACTCAGAGTCTCTGGGTTAGGAGCCAAGTCTCACACCACTGGCATCTACAAATAGCTCCACAGATTCATCTAATATGTAGGGCAGTTGAAAATCACCAAACTACATCCTTGAGTCCCCCTACCTTCCTGCCATACACTACTTCTGAAAGCCAAATTATTTTGTTCGGTAACTTTTATTTCAAAGAATTTTAAAAGCAAAAATGACAAACAAAGCTGCATATTTAATAGACAACTGCCACCAGTATAACACACAGACTGTATGCTGATGAATTTTAATGTTCAATTTAAATAAGGCATATCTTTATTTATACACACTTTTATGTCACCCTATATAAGAAACGGAGTTATATTTCCCAGACATTTTAAGTCAGAGCATAACCTTCTCCAGTTTCTCCTGGATCTACTGTAAGGACAGACAGAAGTGAATATAGTCTTTAGCAGTTTGTAAAGTATTGCATTATTATTTTGTAAATTGTTGTGATTCCTGGTTTTCTGTTGTTCTTAATGATACATTTTCTATGCTGTTCCTTCCCTCCTGTTTCCAGGGCCAGAGGTGGGGCTTGGAGGTGGCAAAAGACATTGCATATGACTCATTCATGGGCTTGTACATATAAATTAACATCTCTTCTTCCTCCCTGCATTATCTATAGTGTGTGAAAAATTTATCAGGTCTTCATTTCAACACAGAGAGAACAAGGACACAGACCAGGATGAAAACATGTTCGTGACAGAGTTTTTTCCTTCTGCTGTTGTTAGTATTAATATTTTCTCTTTCAATACTAGAATAGATAGGAATTATGACTGCAAATTGAATTTATAATATTCCCAATAGTTATAAAATGTTATTTCTTAAAATAAATTACATTTAAAGAATTAAAAATACAACTGATATTAGTATCATATAACAAATATAGTATAATAAAACACACTGCTGTCTGGGTTGTTGGGCCCAGACACTAGTCTGTTTATGGTGGTTTTGTACATTTCCCTTTTAATCCTCTACTTGTGGACTGTACGGTATCATCTACAAAGGACAACTCTTTTTCCTCTATATCTAAATGTTGACAGCACCTCAGTCGCCATCCACATTTATGTGTATATTTACCTTCACCTGGCACTTCTTCCTTTCAAGTCCTTGGCTCGGGAGACATATGGATCTGACTGCTTTTGCACATCTGGCTTTATCAAGCACATCTGCCATCCTTTAAAACATCTGTCTATACTAAATACATCTGCCTGAATCAAACGCATGCATCCCTTTTCCACAAACATAGATTTCCATGAAGCCTAGAATTTTGAAGTTTCAGAAATAAGATAGAGTAGAAATGTTTTTGTTCTACCTTACGATTTTTATGATACTCATTATATGGTTTTCAGGGAAGTTCATTGCCTTTGGTTTGCTTTCCATGCCTTTTCATGATTTGACATTTATCCCATGAATTGCAGTCTTGACGATCTGCTCCTCCTTTTTCCAGAGCTTACTGGGAGTAGCTTTCATTCCATGACTAACATCAGGATTTAGTTCCAAAGTTCCAAAAGTCTAGGTCTTAGCTCTATTTCAGGATTGAGGAAAAAAACAAAACAAAACAAAGAAAGTGAATGTATATAGTGTTATCATTCCTGACTTTCTTTGTGCAGCATGGTCTTCTACAGTCTAGAAAACACCAGAGGAAGCAACCAAGATGCTTTCTATTTACCTGTAAGTGTAGCAAGATTTAATGATAAAGGGAAATTTAAAGAAATTTAAGCCTTGGGTTATTCAAGTCGACAACCATTAAGGGTCATATTATAATGTTTATCCTGACTCCTACTATGTTTGGAACCACCCACCTTTCTTATATATTTTATTCCCATGGACAATTCAGAGAAAGGGAAGGCAGAGTGAGCCAGCTGTGGATACATAAGGAATGCATTTGCCTTTATCTGAGTTTTCTCCCCTTCAAACTTTCCCACACATATGCATGCCACACTGCCCCATTCCCATTGATTTGATTTATTTGAAAATTATAGCAAAAATCTTTGTGAAAACATAGCTAAAATAATTGTATAAATTTGAAAACATATTGGAAATTGAAAATGAAAGAGAATAACTTAAAAACCAGTAATTAACTGTTTTGACCAAACCCTTAGTGGCAATGCCAAGAAACCAGATACACTCCAGGCTACACCTATGGTGGTTCTGGCAAAGTTGTCCACTGGGGAAGCTAGGAGCAATTGGTTGCCTCCTCACCTCTGTCTCTTACAGTTCTTTATGAAATATCCTAAGTTTTAAGATTTAGAGGAACTAAGCATGCCTTATAACTGCACTGATAACTGCTGTCAGTCAGTTCAACCAAAGTTCAATTCAGTTGAGTACTTTTGATAGGCCAAGCATAATTCATGGCACTGCAAATACAAAAAAGCAAATTAGGTATAGTTTCTAACCTCAAGGCACATATAGTCCAATAGAGGAAGGCAGTCATATAAATATGTGAAGTCATAAGGTAAGGGCTTATGAGATGTGTGCATAAAACATTGTAGTAACACAAGAGGAGCTCTTGGCTAAACCTAAGAACTCAACTAAAGCTTCCTGGAGAAAATGGCATACAGAGAAGATGTGAGTTAGGGGAATAGCACAGGAAGGCTTTTATAGCAGGAGTGATATGACTAAAATAAGAAACAGAATGGTAAATGTGATTAACTCTGAGAAGTAGAGTAGTATGAGATAGCAGCTGAGAGCTGGTGAGGGCAGGAATTAAAGCTGTAGCAGTAGACTGGAGGTGGTTCAGGGAGGCCCTGGAGAGGCTAAAGAATTTAGAATCATTTGGAGATAGTATGAAATCATTAGAAAGGTTTTAAAGTTTAAGATGATTTCTAAATTTTCTCACTTGAGTGTCTAAAGTGAGGAGATGTTCTTCACTGCAGCCCAAGGATGAAATGGTGAGTTCAGTACTCAGCATGCTGAGTTTGAGGAGGCTATAGAACATCCAGTTGGATATTTTCAGTAGATTGTCAGCGGTGTGTCCCATGGAGTATGAATTCAAGGTGAAGAAAAGGTGAAGATATGAAGGTGCACTATATTGTCCAATGAGAACACGTGGAAAGAAATAAGGCAGAGTGTCAGATATCTAAAACTGGAGCCCACCATCACTTGAGGAGAGCATAGTATCCAAGGAAGGGTGGGGTTAGGACAGTAATAATGCCTACCCAAATCACTTGTGTTGCTTCTTTAAAATACACATGCTCAGGTCCCATGTCTTGCCACTCATATCTGAATCGATACTTCTTAAGTGGGGCCTGGACATGTGTATTTTGGAAAAGTTCCACATTGATCCTGATCCATGTTCCTAGTTAAACACTGAAGTACAAGGTTTCACAAGATGTGGGTGGAAATGTCACTGAGAAGGCCTGTCATAAAAAGGCCAAAAGAATCCATTACACTAGAAATATGGAGGTCACTGATGACTTCTGCTAGAATGAATCAGTGGAGGTAAAAGAAAAGAAGCTAAGTTGCAGAAAAATGCTGTATTTGTTTTCTATTGCTATATTACAAGTTAACACATTTAGTGGCTTAAAAGAACATATGCTTATTATTTCATAGTTTCTGTGGGTTCCAAGTTTGGGAATGACTTAGGTGGAATCTCTGCTAAGGGTTTCACAAGAGCACACAAGGTGTTGGCTGGGCTGCATGCTCATCTGGAGGCCCCAGTGGGAAAGAACACATATACAGGATCACTCAGGTTGCTGGCAGAATTCATTTCTTTGCAATTGTAGGACTGAATGTCCCAGCTTCTTGCTGGCTGTCAGCTAGAGCCCATACTCAGCTCCTAGATACTGATATTAGGGAACATAGAAGTAGGCAGGCAAATAGCAGTTGCTTGCCATTAGGTTTCCCCAGCTTGGCTGCTTATCAAGCAGGTCATAGGTCCTGTCCATCTTCAAGGAAGGGGCATTATACAAGAACGTGGAATTCAGGAGGCAGGGATCATGGGTGAGGGTGGGTGCACACTAGAGTCTGTCTACCGCAAATACCGTATGTTAAATATATGCATGTTTCCTGTACTGTATTTGGTGTTGGAATGAAGGTGTAGGAAAGATAAATAAAGAAGGAAAAACAGGAAAGCAAAAAGAAGTAAAAGTATGTGAACATAACTTAAAGAAGTTCATTAGAAAATTGGCCACATTATCACTCATCAAAGCCTAAATAGCCTCTGCTTGGACTTCTCTTTGACCCCAGGACTAAATGAGGCTACAAGAGAATAGAATAGAAAGCTCTTTTACCACAGAAGAGAAACCAGAAAGTATAATAGTAATACTACTGGGGAAATAGAGAAGGAGACTCAGATTCCAATAGAATCCATGACAGCAAATGCACAACATCCTTCTTTATCATGGAAATCATTGGGTTTTTGGTGTCAGAATCATTGGCTTTTTGCCTGATACCCTTCTTGAAAGAAGAAACATAAAATCTAATGTGCTACCTCAAGTCTTCCTAAAGTGAAGATAGTCTCTAGTCTTTCTCTTCTTTCCTGTCTCTGCTTCTCCAGATTTCCTTTTCTCTCTCTTTCATCTCTTTCTCTCTCTCTCAAACATACATACACATGCACAATCTTTCCATATTCCTTCTCTCCTAAGATCACACACTCTGGAATTAGTTAAGTCTGATTCAACCAACAGTCTAGCCATTTAATACCTGATTCTCTAACTTAAATTCTCAGAAGTAGGCATGCTAATAGCACTTACCTCAGGAAGTTATTTTGAAATGTCACTAACACAATATGACTAAAACACCAGCAAGATGACTGGCACATAAGAAGCATACTGTGAATGGTATCAATAATGATGATGATGATGGTGATGATGATGATGATGATGATGATGATGATGATGATGATGATATTAGGGAACATGGATGTGATAATGGTAACTTTCATAGATAGATTGGTAGAGCAGCTGCCATTGTTACTAACTATTTAACATATCAATGCCTGGCACATGATGTCCTAACCTTACCCTAACCATGATTAAAGGGAAAGTTCCAGGACAAAGAATGACTGGCAAAATCAATAATTCACAGTGTGAGGTAATGATATGTTGCCCAATGAAAGAAGCTAGATAAGGTTCAGAGTAGGACTCAGCCAAAGTGTGTTAACATTTAATTCTTGTTTATGTTTTAAAGGAACATCGATTGATAGATTAGTCAGGAATAATCACTGACCACTCATGGTAGGGAGTCCCAACGGCTGTGAAAAAATGGTTCCTGGGTGCCCTAGCTCTCTGCAGGCTCAATCTAGCCATCTAGGGGGCATTGGACACACTCTAGATTAACACAAATGATAGGAATTTCACGTGACCAATATTATAAATTTCCAGGGAGTACTAAGATGGCAAGTCTTTTTTGGAGGAATGAACAAGAGAGATTACTTCTGTGACCATAGGAGTGAGGGAAACCAGGAGGAACTCATATGAAAAGACTAAATGAGCCATTAAAATGATGTTTTTGGAAGCTTTAATGGAGTGAAGCAAAGCCTCCAACACAATTTTAAGTGAAAAAAAGCAGAACTTAAACTTTTATATACAGTAAATAACTTGAAAAATACCAAAAACAAAACCTCTATTGTATCTATAGTATCCTTCCCTCGCCATACACACACACACACACACACACACGCACACACGAACACAACTGAGATTTAAAAAAATTACCGTAATAGTTATGGCTAATGACATTTTTATGGGAGGACTTGAGGTCATTGTTTTTTCTTCTTCATCTCTTAACTGTTTTCCAAAAATTTCACAGTGTGAATGAATTAAGTTTACAACTGACAAAAATGCTAAGAAGAAAAAAATTTCCTTGTTTCATTACACCACCCACTTTTCCTAGCTGACACCTACTTGATCTTCCTAATCATGTAGCCATTCTATTTAGAAAGACATCCCTGATCACAGCAGTGTGAATTAAAGGATCGTCCCAGTATTCCCATAGCACCCGTGTTCATCTCCACCACGCATCATACACACCCTAATTACTTTTCTCTACTAGACCATAAGCTCTGAGGACAGGGACATGTGTGACCCAATCAGTGCTATATTCCCAGTACTTATAGCATTTGGCACATAGCAAGGACAGAAAAAAAATAACAAAGAAATAATGCAAAACTGTACCTAAAATGAGACACACGGCATGAAGACGGTGTGACCTGAGTGACCCAGATAGTTTATGATAAAGTAAAAAGAACCAAAAGGACCTCCCAAGCAAAAGGGAGTCTCTGAAGCAGAACACAGTGGGACTAAGACAGGGAAGACACTTGTGTTTCTGAAACACAGTGAGCTGAGGCCAAAGGAAGGTAGAGAATGGAAAGTTGGATTCATACTCTCGCCATCAAAGTTCAATATTAAGCCATCACCAGATGTAAGGGATAAGGAGAAGGTTATACATACAGGGTTTAGAGAAGAGGATTGATGTGTTTGGATTAATTAAGGAGAGGAATTTTATCCCTGGGGCTAGACAATGTCGTAAGTGGCAATATAAGAGGCATTACCTGTAATCTATAGAGGAAGTAGCGGCTCTTTGATTGTCTGGAGTCCAAAACTGCTGTGTCATCCTCTTCTGCAGGAGCCCTGGTGCCAGATCCTGCCATTCTCACTCTAGGGAAGCCAGGTGAGAAGGAGATGGAGAGGAAACAGGGGCAATAGTCAATACAGGGCAAGGCAAACAGGATCTCCCACAGCCCCATCACACCACCAGAAGCCTCCTGTCCCACTGCTGCCTTTGAAGGGATGGTGGCTTTGCTTGTATTCTTTTGTAGAAATATATTGGCAAGTCAAATGTGTTATCCGGGTATACCCTAGCTAAGGAAATGGTACCAAAGCTGACAAATATCTCTTCAGGACAGAACTCAAAGCCAATTATGTCAGATCCTGTTCTAAAGGCTGCTTTGGTTTCTGGACCCATAAGAAAATGCTTGCCTCATTAAGTTAAAGCTGCTGTAAGGATCTTACTGCCTTTGGGAAAATTATTATGTATAAGACTATAGGAAACAGGCTAATGGCTTGGGTCTTCTGTTTGGCTGCTCTGTCATGAGAGAGTTATTATAAATCCAATGTACCACTTCAGAAAAATTTTAATTAAAAAGGAATTGGGAAATTTTAGCAGGTTATCTTCAGAACATTGAGTAGCTAAAATTGGCCAAAAACTGTGTTCTTCTCAACACAGTAACAGCCAGAGTAACAACAGAATTTCCATGCCTAAGATGATGTAAAAATTCAAGAGTGCAAGTCACTCAAAGATTCTGTACATATTGCAGCAAGCTGCTTCAAAGTGGAAAATGACATTTGACCACTGAGTCCACTTACCTGTAGTCACTATTTTCAGATCACACTGGAGCCTAAAAAGGTGTTTATGACATTAAACACTCCTAAAGCTTTGAATTGATATACCCATTGGTGTTTTTTCTTGGTCCTTCTAGATAAGGTGTTATGATATAGAACTTAGTCATTACTTTTGATTGTATTTGGATATTAAAAAGACTTCCTCTCTTTTATTGTGCTGAAAGAAAGTATTTTCCAATACTCACGATGTAGAATAGTTGACTGTGTGAGTATCAGTCAGGGTTCTTGGTTAAAGCAATGGAAACTGATCCTGGGTAAATTCAATGGAAGAGAATATAATAAAAGTATGATATGAAGGGGCTCACAGAGTTGATGGCAGCTTGCAAGACCAGGTTTACAAATGGATAAGAATCAAGAGGTCTCCAAAGTGTTAGGCTTTAAACATGGCAATAGTTTCATAGCACAAAATATTTGGCCAGCTGGAAATGAAATGATCTCCAACCGACACTTACATTCTAATGCCATTAGTTCAAGACTCAAAATTTCAGAGTAACAGAGAGGAGAAGAAGGAATGGAAAGGCTACCACCACTCACCCAGACTGCACACAATGGGGAAATTCCCAAAAGGGACACTGAGGTCCTATTAGGAAGGAAGAATTGAATGCTGGGCAACCAAACAACAGTAAACGGCCATTAAAGTCCAACAGTCATAGGAAACTGATGCAGAAAAGATCAACTAACATAGCACATATTTGATAGTCACACCACTAATAAGTCAGAGAGAGTCCCTGATTTCAGGAAAAAGCTATAGGCAAAATATCACCGGAGTGCTCCAAAAGCTTCAGTATTGTTTTTTAAAAATTACAAATTTTTAAAATTTAAAGCTAAATAGGTTAAAATTACAAGGAACAAAATAGGTTAAAATTATAAAGAACAAAATGGTCTTTTTGAAAAATTTTCAAAATGCATGAAACAGAAAGAAAAATACACCATCACTTACAATTCTACCATTTCAGTTACTGGTAAGAGTCCAGTTATTTCCTTCTATTTTCTTTCTATACATATTTTCCAGATATATATGTACTCATAAAGTCTGATTTTTCCTTATCTTTATGACAAGAATTTTCCATGTTAGTAATAGCACCTCATAAATACTATTTTAGTGGTTGCATAATATTCCATTGCAATTGTATCATTAAGTCATTAGACTCTTTGGGGAACTTTTACTTGTTATCATTAAAAATAAATTTCAACAAATATCTTGGTGCATAAAACTTTTCTTTTTTTCCATTTTAACATATTTCCTGAATATAGGTTACCTATAGCAGTACTCTTAGATAAAATGATCTGAACACTTTTCAAATTCTCTTACATATAAACCTTATTTGCTTTCCAATTAGTTTGGGACATTATCCATCCCCATGAAGCAGGTATTATAATGGCAAAACTCGTATCTTCAGATTCAAATATTGTCATTTAAAAATACCTTTTCTAATTTAATAGCCAAAAATGAAATCCCTTCATTAGTTTAAGTGTGCTTCTTTATTGTGTATTTCCTTTAATGTTGTGAACTTTGAAGGGTTGATGAGAGATGTAGTAAAAAGCACTGCAGACAGGAATGTAGTCGTGAAGTCTATTTTCCGTTTATTAATTGTGTGACTTTGAGCAAGTCATTTAACTTCTCTAGCCTTTTTCTTCATTCACATAATAGATAAACAATAATAACCATCATAGAGTGTTGTGAAAATTAAATGAAATCAATGTACATAAAATTGCTTTGTAAAATATAAAGCTATCTACAAATTAAATGATTTTCTTACATACTGTTATACTTTGGAGGTTTGGGTGAAGGGTGTCCAAAGAAGTCCATCTATTTAAATACCTGCTTTCACAGAAATCCAGCATCTTATGCAAAGTTATGGAAGTCCCTACAACCTATACCATATCTAATATTGCTGTAATCAGAGGGCAGATGGCTGAAATAAGGCCCTCTCTCCTTACCTGGCAATGTAGAAGCAAATTAACATTTCCTCTTCCTTATAATAAGTCTAATAGGACTGCAATCAGTTTTTTAGGATTCTGCAAGATCAAAACTGGAGTACAGTGAAAAGATGAAGAGAAATTCTAACTCCAACCTATTATATTTCCCTCAGCATGTTATGCACCAAGGTTGTTCTTAAGAGAAAGATCTTCACACAAATTTCTCCCACCAACCTCCTCAGAGCTCAGGATGAATTACACCAGTGGTTATACCACGTACAATTAAAAACATTACAAGGGGGTGGATATAAGAACCAATAACTGCCACTAATTACCATTGCACGCACCTTCTCGACTGATACTGGGTCAATTGCATCAGAAAACTTGTTATTATCAACAGGCTGGGGATTTTATCATAGAATCAGGAAAATGTCAGTGATAGGTTTTTTAAAGTCTCTTGTATGCTTTTTATTACAATCAAACCTAGAGTTCCTCATCTTCAGGCGAAAGCTCGTCTTGCCTGCAGTGTGATCTAATGGGATGGGGAACATAGGATGAATTCAAGTGTATTCTTGATTTTGTGGTGTTTTAGTAAGGGTGTGTATGGTCCCTGAAGATTTATTTTCAAAAGAAATTAATTACAGCCCCAACCCCCACTCCAAGGGAGGGACAATTGGAAAGCACAGCTAAGATTTTCCACGAGGCCGTCCCTTCAGGAAACTGTTTGGTAAGTTTTCTTCTTCAAATGTTAGTGGATCCATCCAAAACATGATTCAGAAATACCGACCTTAATAAACTAATGTGCTGCTGGGGAAATCATGTGTTCCTAACAACACAGGTCCATGAAATAAAACACCAGTTCATATTGAAGGTGAGCAGTGTTAAAGGATTCTATATTCTATGCCAGCTTCATACTATTCTAAGGAACTGTGTGGCAATAGTGTGATGGTTAATAACACAAGTTCTGGTGCAAGATTTTCTTGGTTCAAATACAAGGATCTCCATAAACAATCAGTGTGTTCTTGGGAAAGATACTAAACACACTGGGCCTTAGTTTTTCTCTCTATAAAATGAGGGGAATAACAGATTCTACATCTTAGTCTTGTTACCAGCATTGAATGAAATAATGCATATTGCCAATTAATACAATGCCTGGCACATGTTAAACACTCAATTAGTATTAGTGGTATTATTGGAAGGATTGTTTCTTCAAGGAGCTAAGTCCTTCAAGATGAGAAAATAAAAGGTTTCCTTAGTTAAGTAACTTTTGGAAATCATGGTTATGACTTTATCTTTTTGTATATTAGCATATTAAAAGAATATGAAAAGAATAGCACGTTTTCACACAATATTTACTAAACCTAATAAACCAAAACATCATATTTTTTTTTCTGCATTAGTACTTCTTAACATCTCTCCTCTCCACTCTCTGCAAATTCACATTTTTTGAAGTAACAGTTCAAATTCTCCTTTTAGAAGCAGTAACCTAGGACTGTCTTACAGGTGGCAAGTCCCACTTTCTAGGGTGTATGAAGGTAGCCTGGCCACAGCATCTGTGTCCTCTCTGGGCCATGTTTGGGATGGATTAGCCTATATCCTCTTCATGTATGTCCTGCTTAGATAGAGGTGAAATTTTCTCTAGACACAGTTAACAAGTAGCTTTTGTTTCCTTCTAGAACTTTTACTCTATCCAGAAGATGGGAGAGAGTTTCTATGGGAGGAATTTTGTATGTACTACATGAGTTACTGTTGTTTGGGTCACCAACATTCCTGAGTCTCTTATGCCTTCTTTTGCTTTGAATGTGTTAGGATGGACCAATGCCACTCTTGGTGAAGAAAGTGAAGAGGGAAAAACTTTCCTCCTCTTTTGTCTTGGGGCTCAGTGGTGAACTAGACTGAGTTGGTTTACAAAAAATGCCAAGGCCTTTGGACAATATAAGTGATTCTGGCATGAAGAGGTTCCTCAAGGCTATTCCCAGAGACATCGAGGTGTAGACTTGACCCATGGTATTTGTGCCAGTTTGAAACTGTTATGGACCCCAGAAGAGCCATGATCTTTTAATCCACTCTTGTTGGGTGAAGACTTTGATTAAATTATTTCCATGGAAGTGTGGGTGAAGCCTATTCAGGGTGGGTCTTGACTGGTTCACTGGAGAACTTAAGAGAGCTGAAGAGCCAATACAGACATTAACACTTGAAGACAGTGCTTTGAGATGCAGACAGAAAGAAATCTGGAGATGCTAAACTAAGAGATGAAGCCCAGAGTTTGCCCTGGAGAAGCTAAGAGAGGACACCGAGATGCTTAGAGAGAAACACCCTGAGAGAAAGAACAAGGACACACAGGAGCTAAGAGAGTGGAGGTAAGACAGAAGCCCAGAGATATTTTGGAGAAAGCCACTTGGAAATGCACCCCAGGAGGAAAGGACCAGCAGACACCAGCCATGAGCCCTCCCAGCCGACAGAGTGTTCCAGACGCCATCAGCCATTCTTCAGTGAAGTTATCCTCTTGTTTATGCCTTAGATTAGACACTTTTATGGCCTTGGAACTGGAAATTTGTAACCTAATAAATCCCCTTTATAAAAGCCAATCCATTTCTGGTATTTTAGCAAACCAGAAGAGTATTCATACTTACTCTTTCAGAGAGGTCCTGATATATTTCTTGTTACTTACAGGTATCAAATGTTCTCTAGCTTTTCTTAGGCTAATCTACAAATATGCAATTTGGTATGAAGATGGGATCTTTAGTTTCACTTGTGCCCTACTGGTTGTTGACTGAGCTCTCTAAGATCCAATTTACTCATTTAAACTGGAATTATTAATAATAAGATATAGGTGTAGTGAAGAGGAATAGATACAGTATTTAAATAAATGGACTAGGTTAGTCAGCTAAAATGTTAGGAAAGAGGAGCAAAGTCATGGGGTCAAGGAGAGTAAGAAATTACTGATGTTTGTTTAGTATCTATTAGGTCCTTCAGTGTGCTTTATTCGCAGATCCTGAGCTGTTTTCTCTGCTCGTAACTTGCAGGTATCAAAAACGCGATATTACTAATACTCTGTGTCACTCATAGTGCGGCTTACCACATATCCTATGTAATTGCAAATTCAGAAAAGTGATCAGAAAAGAAACTTTTGGCAAAACCCCTGGACCCACTTGGATGAATAAACTATGCTATGAAGCATGGGATACTGTGTTGGGATCAATGGCTTAAGTGGATCCCTTGGACCATTCATCAGTAGCTAGTATGTATGTGTTCTGAAAAGAAAGTCCCAGAGCTGCACTTTGGAGGGGAAATACAGTAAAGGATGATTCTTGGGAACCAAATATAAGCCAGATTTAAAAGACCACATTAGGAAATGTTAAGAGGAATCAAAGACCACAGGAAGTTCCTATCATGGCCCAAGATGGCCTCTAAGGCTTATTTGACTTGGCTCAGGTTTCCCCTCAAGACTCACCTTGTCCCAAACCCATTTGCCCTCCATGCTTCAGGCGCATGACACTGTAAGTAGCACAAAATCACCATTTTCCACCCTCTCAGAGATATTTAGCACATACTATTTCTGCCACTTGGACTGTTTCTCACTGCTCCTACTTTTCCTTCATGATTCTTAAGCTTCTGACCTCAAAACAAACATCGCCATCTCAGGGAAGCCTGCAGGGATGACTCTCTGAATTTTCATTCATAGTTCTTATAACTGTTTGTAATTAAATATTGACATGTGTGATTATTTGTCTATTGTGTGCCTCCACTGATAAATTTTAGGCCCCCTGAAGTCAGGACCCATACTTTCTGTTGATCATTGTGTCATTCCCAGGGCTCATTACCATCCTTAACACTCAGTGAGTGTGCTGTAACTGTTTGCTGAAGGAATAAAGTAATAAATGTTACTTACATTCCTATCACTTCCTGCATATGTAATGTCATCTCATACTCTTGTGCTGCTGTATATGCTACATGCCTCTTCCCAGATTTTCCACATGGAAAGCTTTTGCTCAGCTGTTATGATGACCCCATGTCTTCCTCTCTGAGAAACATTCCCAGGCTTCCCATTCCCTCTCAGAAAAATTGATGTTTTCTCTATGTGACCCTAAACACCCTGTGCATGCTTCCATAATGGCAAGCTATCTCACTTGATGGTAAATTATATTTCCATTACCTTCTCTCATTGTACAGTGAGTTCCTAGAGAGCAAATAATGTGACTTTGCATCAACAACAACTAGCAAAGTGCATGGAACACAGTTGGAATCTAATAAATGTTTCTAAAATGAATGAATGATATGAGAAAATAGCACTTTATCACTGGGAGTGGCTTTAGAGATACCCTTATTATATAAATGAAAAAGCAGGAATGCAAAATATTATCATTTATCTTCTAAACCAACCAGAAGGTAAATTGCATGTCTTCCATGCTCATCATTATATCCTTAGTTCCTACTGTTTTGGCACAGCATATATGTTCAATACAAATGCTTAATAGTTGTGGTTAGAAATCTCATAGCTAATCAGTGATTGTGCTAGTTCAAGATGATATTCAAATGCCAGATTTATCTTTTATATCTCAATGTGTACCCTGTAAAAGAGTGCCAACTGCCTTCTTGTAGTTGTTTTCAAAGGTAAGGAAAAATATCTATGCACTTCCAACTTAATTAAATAATCCCCTTTAACTATGTCTCTTCCTTTTTCTCTATTCAAAGTTCATCCTTCCTTGAAAGACCGGCATAATCTACATCCTCTAAAGATTTAGTTCAAATCCAAATCAAAAAGTAAACCACGAGCATAGAGCAGCTATGGTTCTTGCGAAGCAAACAATGTCAGTGAATATTGATACAGAGCTAACATGGAAGGCATTGCCTTCCCCCCTTGTCCATTTGTAAAATACCCCTGCATCTTTCAAAATTCTTGTCTAGCATCATGTGTTAAAACTGGTTAAATAAATTATAGTGGTTCTCCACAAGAAGGTATTAGAAATCCTTCAAAGAACGGTCAATGAATTGGTGAAATCGTCAGTCAGCATTATAGTATTAGGTAATAGATTGGAAAAGAAAATTGTATCTATCATATCCTCTTGATTTTGAGATAAATGCAGAAGGAAAAATTGAAGAAATCACATCAAAATATTTGATGGTTTTCAAGAGTGGAAATTCTTTAGTGACAATATTTCTTCCCTATACTTTTGCTCTATATTCCAAATTTTTTTCTACAAGCATGTAAAACTCCTATAACAGCAAAACATAATTTAAAATATTTAAACCCAATCCACTCTCATGAAAGAATCCACAATTAGTAATTTACACTTCAATGTGGTTTTATTTCATTGCTTTGCTCCTTCCAGAGGCATTTTCCTTCAAGCTCCATTTCTGATTATGAAATAAAAGCTGTGTCTCTAACC
Source organism: Choloepus didactylus (assembly GCF_015220235.1). Lineage (NCBI taxonomy): Eukaryota > Metazoa > Chordata > Mammalia > Pilosa > Megalonychidae > Choloepus > Choloepus didactylus. The sequence continues at coordinate 24,338,111 of NC_051309.1, forward strand.
AAAAGTCTTTCAACAAAGTAAGGGAAGAAGAGACAGATATTGTGGGACAGAGAGAAAAGAGATATGGGGGAAAGAGCATGGGATTTTTTCAATCAGAAAGATTTGGGTTGAGTTCCAGGTCTCCTCCTTCTCAGGAGGATGAACTTTCCCAAGTCGAATGAGCTCTCTGAGATCCAATTTATTCATTTAAACTGGAGTTATTAATAATAAGAAGAAATAGGTGTAGTGAAGAGGAATAGATACAGTATTTAAATAAATGGACTAGGTTAGTCAGCTAAAATGTGAGAAAGAGGAGCAAAGTCTTGGGGTCAAGGAGAGTAAGAAATTACTAATGTTTGTTTAGTACCTAGCAGGTCCTTCAGTGTGCTTTACTCTCAGATCAGCTTCACTGTGGTGTGCTAGACTCAAATGACATGTTTCAGAGCGTGTGGAAAAAGCAGTTGGCGTTGGGTAGTGGATCCAAAACTGAACTGCTTATAGGTGTTAGGTTACCTAAATAGTGACCTAGACTAGGACTTGGATGTGTCAGTCTTTTGTGTACATTACTGTCATTTGGGAGCTTTTAAAAATAGAGATGCCTGGGATCTATCTCAAATCAATGAAGATGAGAAGGTCAGATTCAGGTATCCATCACTGAAAAAAAAAAAAAAAAAAACACATTTCAGGTGATTCTAATATACATACAGGTTTGAGAACCACTGGGCTAAGCTTATCTTCTTCCTCTGTTTTCCTAGGAGCATGTAGCCTCATTCTAGCTTTCACATTACCATGATTTCAAGGGAATGGTTGAGGGAGAAGCTTCTAAACTGGAAGACGAATAGCAAGGTAACTGAGTATAAACCTTTGTATCAAGGAAGTGATAGGGAGTGGTGGGGACTAGAGTAAATTAGAGAGCATGTGCCCTATTTAAAGGGACATCTGCCACTGATTCTCCTTATGCCAGTCATTGTCAGTGGGAATGCTGGTCCAGTGTAACCAGATCTTCATATTTTTTTAATAGAGAAAATAGAAATCCAGATTTTGTAAAAGGTCTGATTTTTAATTTTGGCTCAATTTTCTATAACACTGTAGGCCAAACAAACCATGTCTGTGGGCCAATCCAATCTTCCATTCACAAGTCTGTGACTTTTGGCTTAAAATATGGCAAAAGCATCTATCATAGGATGCTGGGAGGGGCTGAAGGAATGGGTTATTTAAATGTGAAGCTGAGCCTGCCTTCAGGGTGTTGAGGAGGTGGACCTTGCCTTTGCACAAGGGAGACAGTACCCATACTGATGTTGGCAGCATTTGGTTTTTAAATAATCCTACTCACCAGGTTTGGGTTTGTGCCCAGAGACCCAAGGCAGTTCCTGCAGGGGCCAATAGTAATTCCTAACACACTGGAGGTAACATATACAAAGTACATATCACAGCACTTGGACATAGATAACATGCAATAAATTTCTGTTTTCCCTTTCCCTCCCATTCCCTAGTCTCTGCCCCTCTTCTTTGTTCCCCAGGCTTTGAAATCTAAACATGTGACATGCCACCTTCTCCTCCAGGATAGCTTTGACCAATGTAATTGTCTAGTGTGTTGCATTCATCATTTTTAGAATATTTAAATTTGTGTTATAAACATTTATTAAGAATCCTCTTCTTCACCCAGAAATCACAAAGTGATCTAAGGTTCTAAGGTAAAAGTGCAAAATAGATTAAAAAAAAAAAAAAGAAGGGCAATTTAGCAATATCTATACAAATGTAAAACACACAACCCCTCTGACAAGAGAATTCATCAAAGAATTTATACTACAGATATGCTCATACTCAGAAACAGACAGATTTGGAATGCTTGGTGTAGCCCTTTGTCTTTAATGATTTCAAATATCTAAAGCAACCTAGATATTCATCAAAGGGAATATATATTTATACAATAGAATCCTTTGTAACAATGCTTCTCAACAGTGCCCTGCCAAACAGGGCAATTTTGCACTTTTAGAAACATGTGGCAATGTCTGGAAACATTTCTGTTGTCACAGCTGGGGAGATGCTACTGGCATCTAGTGCATCAAGACCAGGGACTTTGCTAAACATCCTTGCAATGCTCAAGACAGCTCCTGGCCCAAAATGTTAATAGTGCCAAGACTGAGAATCCCTGGCTCTATAGGTACTAAAGAGAATGAGGGAGCTCTGCATATGCTGACATGGAATGATCTTGAAGACATGATGTTAGAAGAAGTAAGGTGCTATCTATTCCCATTTGTGGAATGGTGAAAAGTACACACATCTACATACACCTGCATAGTATATACACATACTACTATACTATGTATACATATATGTTTATTTATATATTTAGGTTGTTAGAAGAAGTAAGGTGCTATCTATTCCTATTTGTGTAACTGAAGAGTACACACACACACACACACACAAACATACATACATCTACATATACCTGCATAGTATATACACATACTAGATACTATGTAAACATATATGCTTATATATTCAGGGAATATTTCTGGAGAAAAATATTTTAAAATTTCCTAACAGTGGCTGTTTCTGGGGAGGAGTGTAGGGAATGGGAGATTTGTAGTAGGGGTAAGAATTACATTTTATTTTATACCCTTTTGTACTGTTTGTATTTTTCTGCAAGTTAATACATTCCATTTTCAGTAAAAATTTTAGATTTTGTGATTATCAAGTAAAATGGGTAAAGGTAAAATATGACAATAACCTATGTGTCTCCTTTTCCTATACCTTCCCTTTCCCTCCAAATAGATGTCTTCCAAAAATAGGGTTTCAGTGATTTTCTTTAATCACAGAGGTCTCCCAGGAAAAGCTCAACTAACAGCTGTTTTTTACTATAATAAAAATGTAATTGAAACGTAAACTCTGCTAGGAATATTTATGCTTTAAACCTTGCTTTCAAAATCCTGTTATATTATAAAAGATCGTGTCGGGTGTAGTGGGATTTTAAGTGTGGAGGATCATGGCATCAGGAAGAATTTTTTGGTTTTGGTTTTTGAGTTGCTAAAGTGATGCCACATATCAAAGAACCTCCTGCCTGCTCCTGGTTGAGTCTGAACAATTTCCTTTTGGGATCGTACCTCTTTACCTCCATGATTGGTGCTGTCATGAAACTGTAGCAGATGAGGTCAGCATTGTGTACTGTGGACATGGGAAATTTTGCTTTGATATTGTTGATTCTGGTCTGTTTCCAAAAGTTTCCAACTAGGCCTAGAAGTAAGAACTTTACCCCTAAATTGCCAGAATCAGTCATGACATTGTCCAGGTAATTCATAGTCATTCTATACAACAAAAAAAAGACTAAAAAATGTGAGTCCGCTTCTAATTAAAAAATAAACACTCCAATAAATAAGTAAATGAATGAATGAATGAACGAATAAATAAATAAATGAATAAATAAATAAATAAATAAATAAATAAAATCTGAGACTGGAGTAGCAATTATTTATGTTGTTAAAAGAAAGCAAGCCCCAAATGATGGGGGTGGGAACTCGTGTGGGAAATATTAAATAATACTGACATACAACAGAGCTATATGATTCTATCAGCCTTCATATTTTGCATATTTAGAATCATACAAGGCAGTAAATACTTTTTTGATATGTCACTTGTATACTATGTAAAACAGTCTTTTATAGACTAGCCTCTTGGTTAATATCAGCCCTTCCAATCAAGTATCCAATTGTATCCTGGCTCTCTTCCTTGAATCAGTTTTCACTAGTTGTATATTAAATATACAGCCAGTATCATATAGTTATGATCTCCATCTGCAGACTTTGATATTTTCAAAGGTCCGGGGAAGATTTCCTTTGGGTACTTTGAACAGAGACAAAACAGGCAATCGACTATCCCTAAGCAATTATAAAGCTGAGTTTTTCATTTTGGGATGGTGAGAATTCATTTGCCTGACTCCTAACCTAACATCACTGCATATAAATGCAATAAAAATTATAGGCTCAGACTCAGTCCTGGCATTGCATATCAGAGCATTGTATCTCACCAAAAACATTTGTCGAGTGAGATAAGCTGCATATATTTACAGAAATGCCTCAGCCATAAGTATGAATACCATAAAAAATCACATTAGCAAAGGTCTACCATTTAGAGCGTCAAAAAGCCATCTAACATGCTCCAAAAAGAAATCCACGGTTTCTGTCGATGAATTCCACAATTAAAATACTTTTCAGTGAGTCAAATACTATCGCTAACATAACTATAATTACTGATCTCATGTGACCGCTACAATAGCCTCCTAATTGTTCTCTTTAATGGAGAACAGCAAACCCATCCAAAGTAGCCCCTACAATTTTGCCAGTGAATCTTTCTAAATGACAGTCTCTTCTGGTCACTCCCCAGCTTAAAATCACCACTGCCTCCCTGTGGCCCTCAGGATAAGATCCTTGGAGAACTGCCTCAGAGAACAAAACAAGACTTTTCGTGATCTTTTGTGGGTTTTTTTTTTTTTTTTCTGGATGTTTCCTTCCCTGTAATTTTTCCCCTTGCTCCTTACACTTAAGCAATAACTAAATAATTGCAGATCCCCAGATAGTCACTGCTACTTCATGTTCAGGGTCAGGACTAGGATGCGGAAAGGACACTCTCAGGTGCAAAATTTAGGGGGATGCCCCCCAAAAAAAACTCTGTAATCAAAATAAATAATATTTCAATGCCATATTTTGAAAAATTAAAATTAATGCAAAACTCCATGATGAATAAAATATCAAAATGTTATACATATTATACTATAACATTATTGGCAATATTAACAATATTATTTATCAGCTTATGCTCATTCCCCTCACTTTGCATATCTGATGTACATTTGTTAACCTTGCTAGCCTTATTCATCCCTCAAGATGCACCTCTTCTGTGAAGCTCTCCCTGATTTTCCCCTTACCACAGAGAACTGGGGGGTTCTTCTTATCAACTACCATGGTATCTTGTGCATATTTGTTTTTTGACTTATCACCACATATGTGCACATATATGTATGCATGTATGTATGTATTTCTACCAACTTGGGTAACAACAACGTGAAGTCCTTTCACAAGTCTCTTTCAATTCATTAAGCTTATTCTGCCAAACATCTCTCACAGAGACAGTGATAGGCAGAATTCTAAGGTGGCCTCCACCCCCTGGTGTGATATTCATGATTAAGTCACATCATATGGCAAAGGTGATGGATATCACTCCCTTGATTAGGTTAGGTTATAAGGCAAGGGTAAAGGGATTTTGCAGATGTAATTAAGTCCCTAAAGCAGTTGACTTGAATCAAAAGGGTAGATGATCCTGGCAGCTCTGACTTAATCAGTTGAAAGCCCTTTAAAGAGGGCTGAGGAATTCACTGAGATCAGAGACTGCCCTGCTGGCTTTGAAGGTGCAAGCTGCCGTGAGTTTAATAGTTGTACGGAAATGAATTCTCATAACAAACTGAGTGAACTTGAGAGAGAACCCAAGCCTCAAACAAAACTGCAGCCTCAGCTAACACCTTATTACAGATTTTGGGGACCTTGAGCAGAGGCCAAGCTAATCCATGCCCAGAGCTGCTAAATTTGTGCATAATTTGTTATGTAAAACTAGAAAACTAGTACAGAGACTATTATAGTAACCCCAAAAGTGAATTCCCTTTGTGAATTTTATCATTTAACCTTTGATCTGTTATATCATATCTAGACTAACATTTACGAAGAGCTATGATTGTATTATTCTCTGTTCAGAGAAATTCAAAAGCTTGTTTCCCACTGAATCAAGATTAAACCCCAGATTGAACTTCTCAGTAATCTTCCTCCATCCTGCCTTTTGAAACCTATCTCCCACTAGTCTACAAAACAGTTATTCTATTCCAGCCAACCAACAATTTCCCTCTCCTCAGACATGTCGTGGGCAAGTTTTGCCTCTATAGTTCTGTACTACTAGTACAGACTAGTACTAGCTAAGTACTACTAGCCTCATATTTGATGACAAAATCCCACCTATTTTTCAGGTCCCAATCCAAACCCTTACCTTCTTTTCTATTATTGATTGTAAAGTTTCTTATCTTTAAATGTAATATAACAGCTTCCATTTAAACTGTACAAAATCAAAGCATTTTTACTCCCATTTTCCTCTGAAAACAGCAAAGAATACAAGAAGAGAGTGATACATGCCTTCTTTAATGAAAGCAGAGCATAACCACCCTGCCAATCCATAAACTATAAATAACAATTGTCAGATATTGTGAAATATGGCCAAATTGAGGGGTGATACTGAGAACAGACAAATACAGCTCCGGAACTTGGAGAACTGGCGGAGATCTTCATAGGTGGGTGCCTTATCCTAAGGGGTGACAGTACTGACTTCTTGCACAGGACACAACAGCACTGTGAAAGCCTCGCTGGGTTTTTAAGGAAACGCAGAACCACAGAGGAGAAAGGGCCAAACAAGGCCAAGCATACTCATACCAACTTTCTGAGAAGCTAGCTACTACCCTGGCAAGGGGGGCAAGCAACCAGAGCTGGCAATCACATCTGAATCTGCTGATCTTGGGAGCTAATGAAATAGAAACAATAAACCCTCTCAAAAAATTTTTTTTAAAAAGTTGTGATATTTGTGGCTTCACTGTGGGACTTGCAGACTTTCTGTTTTCAGCCAGAGTAGAAGTGTGTTCCTGAGGCAGAGTGTCAGTGCCAACAAACCTAAATCTAAGCTGCCTGCTGTTTAGTTTCTTTCTCCAGCCTCTCTCTCCACACTACTACTTTTTAGCAAACTGCTGGTTCAGAAAGGATGGTCCAAAAAATTTTTTTAAGTAATAATATGAAAGTAGGTGATATTAGAACTACACAAAGACATGGCAAGGAAAGAAACAAAGGATCAGAGAAATTTAAAGACAGGCACAAATATTCTCCAGAATAATTATGATGAAAGACAACTAAAAATAAGGTACAAGCAATTTTTGTTATAAATTCAAAGTAATCAAAAACTTTGTGTCATCCTGAAATGACTTACAAGTATAGATGTAATTGATAAAAAAAAAAGAAAGATAATAAGATGAAAATAAGCTAACAGCGTTCTGAAATAAATGAAAGAGACAATTAAAGATTACTTCAATTATTAAAATTACATTAGATGCAGGACAAGGAGATCAATTTAGAAAACTGAACAAAAGAAAACAGAAAAATTAACATTTTTAAACAGATTATGATAGACCTAAGAGCATCAAAAGATCTACAACTTACACATAGCTGGTGGTCCAGACAAAGTAAAAAGTTTAAAGGGAACAGGAAAAATATTATAAGATGTAATAAAAGAAATTTTCCAAAAATAATAAAAGACCTGAATCTAAAGAATGAAAAGGGAAATGATGACTTTGGAAAAATTTATAAAGGGTAAATAATAAAGAATAAACAGGAGTAAAGAATGAACAAAAATCTGGGGTTATCTAGGTGAACTATTCAATTTAAGTATGAAAGGGGAAAAACTCAGGCTGGCTCCAGACTTTACTGAAGCTTAACAATTATTTTGAAATGTACAAAGAACAATGTCTACATTTCTCAGAGTAAGAAAGTGTTACCCAATACTTTTATACAACTTTCAAAAACTTTGGGAATGTAGCACACACGAACTCTTATTAAAAAAAAAAAAATGATACAGACTCTTTCATCAACTAATTGATGAAAGAACTGAGCCTGGAAATGGGAATGGGCAATAAATACATTAAAACAGATAATTAAGATGATTATGTAGGGATTATGTAATGTAATATAAATGTTGCTAATCTCAGCAATGTATAAATTATTATATAACTAATGCAAATCCAAAGATGAAAAGGAGAAATTAGATTGAAAGAATTTTAAGTGTGCTGTTTTCCTCATTTTCTAAATAGTTGGGAATGAATTCAATGTATGTCAATTAATGAATGCTTTAAAAAGTTTAAAGGTATAAAGTAACCAATAGAAGAAGTAAAAATAGAAACAGCGCCAAACCAAACGAAGCTGTTACTGAGAAAGTGGAAATGGGAGGCAGGAACTGAAAATTTACTACTTGCCTTATCTTTATGATAAGATTCTATCTAAAGTTGACATATGTACAAAAAGAGATTTAAATTCTATTATATAAAATTTTAAAGGCAACCATTAGAAATACTTAAGGGAGCCTATAAACTTTCTATAAGAAGAAGGAAATTGCACAAATGTAGCAAATGTTGATTTTTAGAAAGAGAATGTTAAGTGAATAAAAGCAAATGTGATAGGAGGGCGGGGCAAGATGGCAGACTGGTGAGCTGTATGTTTTAGTTACTCCTCCAGGAAAGTAGGTAAAAAGCCAGGAACTGCGTGGACTGGACACCACAGAGCAATCTGTCTTTGGGCATACTTCATACAACACTCATGAAAACGTGGAACTGCTGAGATCAGCGAAATCTGTAAGTTTTTGCGGCCAGGGGACCCGCGCCCCTCCCTGCCAGGCTCAGTCCCGGGGGAGGAGGGGCTGTCAGCTCCAGGAAGGAGAAGGGAGAATTGCAGTGGCTGCTCTTACCGGAAACTCATTCTACTGATTCAAACTCCAACCATAGATAGACTGAGGCCAGACACCAGAGACTCTGAGAGCAGCCAGCCCAGCAGAGAGGAGACAGGCATAGAAAAAAAACAACACGAAAAACTCCAAAATAAAAGCAGAGGATTTTTGGAGTTCTGGTGAACACAGAAAGGGGAAGGGCGGAGATCAGGCCTTGAGGCGCATATGCAAATCCCGAAGCAAGGCTGATCTCTCTGCCCTGGGCACCTTTCCTTAATGGCCCTGGTTGCTTTGTCTATTAGCATTTCAATAACCCATTAGATCTCTGAGGAGGGCCGGTTTTTTTTTTTTTTTTTTTTTTTTTTTTAAAATCCTTTTTGCTTTTTCTAAAACAATTACTCTAAGAAGCTCAATACAGAAAGCTTCAAAGAATTGAAATTTGAGCACGTCAAGTCAAGAGCAGAACTAAGAGAGCTCTGAGACAAAAGGCAATAATCCAGTGGCTGAGAAAATTCACTAAACAACACAACTTCCCAAGAAAAGGGGGGTGTCCGCTCACAGCCACCATCCTGGTGGACAGGAAACACTCCTGCCCATCGCCAGCCCCATAGCCCAGAGCTGCCCCAGACAACCCAGTGTGACGGAAATGCGTCAAATAACAGACACACACCACAAAACTGGGCGTGGACATTAGCCTTCCCTGCAACCTCAGCTGAATGTCCCAGAGCTGGGAAGGGGGAGCAGTGTGAATTAACAGAGCCCCATTCAGCCATCATTTGAGCAGACTGAGAGCCTCCCAACACAGCCCAGCAGCCCAGAACTGCCCTGGGGGGACGGCACTCACCTGTGACATAGCACAGTCATCCCTCAACAGAGGACCCGGGGTGCACAGCCTGGAAGAGGGGCCCACTTGCAAGTCTCAGGAGCCATACGCCAATACCAAAGACTTGTGGGTCAGTGGCAGAGACAAACTGTGGCAGGACTGAACTGAAGGATTAGACTATTGCAGTAGCTTTAAAACTCTAGGATCATCAGGGAGATTTGATTGTTAGGGCCACCCCCCCTCCCCGACTGCCCAGAAACACGCCCCACATACAGGGCAGGCAACACCAACTACACACGCAAGCTTGGGACACCAATTGGGCCCCACAAGACTCACTCCCCCACTCACCAAAAAGGCTAAGCAGGGGAGATCTGGCTTGTGGAGAACAGGTGGCTCGTGGACGCCACCTGCTGGTTAGTTAGAGAAAGTGTACTCCACGAAGCTGTAGATCTGATAAATTAGAGATAAGGACTTCAACTGGTCTACAAACCCTAAAAGAACCCTATCAAGGTCAGCAAATGCCACGAGGCCAAAAACAACAGAAAATTATAAAGCATATGAAAAAACCAGACGATATGGATAACCCAAGCCCAAGCACCCAAATCAAAAGACCAGAAGAGACACACCTAGAGCAGCTACTCAAAGAACTAAAGATGAACAATGAGACCGTAGTACGGGATATGAAGGAAATCAAGAAGACCCTAGAAGAGCATAAAGAAGACATTGCAAGACTAAATAAAAAAATGGATGATCTTATGGAAATTAAAGAAACTGTTGACCAAATTAAAAAGATTCTGGACACTCATAGTACAAGACTAGAGGAAGTTGAACAACGAATCAGTGACCTGGAAGATGACAGAATGGAAAATGAAAACATAAAAGAAAGAATGGGGAAAAAAATTGAAAAACTCGAAATGGACCTCAGGGATATGATAGATAATATGAAACGTCCGAATATAAGACTCATTGGTGTCCCAGAAGGGGAAGAAAAGGGTAAAGGTCTAGGAAGAGTATTCAAAGAAATTGTTGGGGAAAACTTCCCAAATCTTCTAAACAACATAAATACACAAATCATAAATGCTCAGCGAACTCCAAATAGAATAAATCCAAAAAAAACCCACTCCGAGACATATACTGATCACACTGTCAAACATAGAAGAGAAGGAGCAAGTTCTGAAAGCAGCAAGAGAAAAGCAATTCACCACATACAAAGGAAACAGCATAAGACTAAGTAGTGACTACTCAGCAGCCACCATGGAGGCGAGAAGGCAGTGGCACGATATATTTAAAATTCTGAGTGAGAGGAATTTCCAGCCAAGAATACTTTATCCAGCAAAGCTCTCCTTCAAATTTGAGGGAGAGCTTAAATTTTTCACAGACAAAGAAATGCTGAGAGAATTTGCTAACAAGAGACCTGCCCTACTGGAGATACTAAAGGGAGCCCTACAGACAGAGAAACAAAGACAGGACAGAGAGACTTGGAGAAAGGTTCAGTACTAAAGAGATTCGGTATGGGTACAATAAAGGATATTAATAGAGAGAGGGAAAAATATGGCAAACATAATCCAAAGGATAAGATGGCCGATTCAAGAAATGCCTTCACGGTTTTAACGTTGAATGTAAATGGATTAAACTCCCCAATTAAAAGATATAGATTCGCAGAATGGATCAAAAAAAATGAACCATCAATATGTTGCATACAAGAGACTCATCTTAGACACAGGGACACAAAGAAATTGAAAGTGAAAGGATGGAAAAAAATATTTCATGCAAGCTACAGCCAAAAGAAAGCAGGTGTAGCAATATTAATCTCAGATAAAATAGACTTCAAATGCAGGGATGTTTTGAGAGACAAAGAAGGCCACTACATACTAATAAAAGGGGCAATTCAGCAAGAAGAAATAACAATCGTAAATGTCTATGCACCCAATCAAGGTGCCACAAAATACATGAGAGAAACATTGGCAAAACTAAAGGAAGCAATTGATGTTTCCACAATAATTGTGGGAGACTTCAACACATCACTCTCTCCTATAGATAGATCAACCAGACAGAAGACCAATAAGGAAATTGAAAACCTAAACAATCTGATAAATGAATTAGATTTAACAGACATCTACAGGACATTACATCCCAAATCAACAGGATACACATACTTTTCTAGTGCTCACGGAACTTTCTCCAGAATAGATCATATGCTGGGACATAAAACAAGCCTCAATAAATTTAAAAAGATTGAAATTATTCAAAGCACATTCTCTGACCACAATGGAATACAATTAGAAGTCAATAACCATCAGAGACTTAGAAAATTCACAAATACCTGGAGGTTAAACAACACACTCCTAAACAATCAGTGGGTTAAAGAAGAAATAGCAAGAGAAATTGCTAAATATATAGAGACGAATGAAAATGAGAACACAACATACCAAAACCTATGGGATGCAGCAAAAGCAGTGCTAAGGGGGAAATTTATAGCACTAAACGCATATATTAAAAAGGAAGAAAGAGCCAAAATCAAAGAACTAATGGATCAACTGAAGAAGCTAGAAAATGAACAGCAAACCAATCCTAAACCAAGTACAAGAAAAGAAATAACAAGGATTAAAGCAGAAATAAATGACATAGAGAACAAAAAAACAATAGAAAGGATAAATATCACCAAAAGTTGGTTCTTTGAGAAGATCAACAAGATTGACAAGCCCCTAGCTAGACTGACAAAATCAAAAAGAGAGAAGACCCATATAAACAAAATAATGAATGAAAAAGGTGACATAACTGCAGATCCTGAAGAAATTAAAAAAATTATAAGAGGATATTATGAACAACTGTATGGCAACAAACTGGATAATGTAGAAGAAATGGACAATTTCCTGGAAACATATGAACAACCTAGACTGACCAGAGAAGAAATAGAAGACCTCAACCAACCCATCACAAGCAAAGAGATCCAATCAGTCATCAAAAATCTTCCCACAAATAAATGCCCAGGGCCAGATGGCTTCACAGGGGAATTCTACCAAACTTTCCAGAAAGAACTGACACCAATCTTACTCAAACTCTTTCAAAACATTGAAAAAAATGGAACACTACCTAACTCATTTTATGAAGCTAACATCAATCTAATACCAAAACCAGGCAAAGATGCTACAAAAAAGGAAAACTACCGGCCAATCTCCCTAATGAATATAGATGCAAAAATCCTCAACAAAATACTTGCAAATCGAATCCAAAGACACATTAAAAAAATCATACACCATGACCAAGTGGGGTTCATTCCAGGCATGCAAGGATGGTTCAACATAAGAAAAACAATCAATGTATTACAACACATTAAAAACTCGAAAGGGAAAAATCAATTGATCATCTCAATAGATGCTGAAAAAGCATTTGACAAAATCCAACATCCCTTTTTGATAAAAACACTTCAAAAGGTAGGAATTGAAGGAAACTTCCTCAACATGATAAAGAGCATATATGAAAAACCCACAGCCAGCATAGTACTCAATGGTGAGAGACTGAAAGCCTTCCCTCTAAGATCAGGAACAAGACAAGGATGCCTGCTGTCACCACTGTTATTCAACATTGTGCTGGAAGTGCTAGCCAGGGCAATCCGGCAAGACAAAGAAATAAAAGGCATCCAAATTGGAAAAGAAGAAGTAAAACTGTCATTGTTTGCAGATGATATGATCTTATATCTAGAAAACCCTGAGAAATCAACGATACACCTACTAGAGCTAATAAACAAATTTAGCAAAGTAGCGGGATACAAGATTAATGCACATAAGTCAGTAATGTTTCTATATGCTAGAAATGAACAAACTGAAGAGACACTCAAGAAAAAGATACCATTTTCAATAGCAACTAAAAAAATCAAGTACCTAGGAATAAACTTAACCAAAGATGTAAAAGACCTATACAAAGAAAACTACATAACTCTACTAAAAGAAATAGAAGGGGACCTTAAAAGATGGAAAAATATTCCATGTTCATGGATAGGAAGGCTAAATGTCATTAAGATGTCAATTCTACCCAAACTCATCTACAGATTCAATGCAATCCCAATCAAAATTCCAACAACCTACTTTGCAGACTTGGAAAAGCTAGTTATCAAATTTATTTGGAAAGGGAAGATGCCTCGAATTGCTAAAGACACTTTAAAAAAGAAAAACGAAGTGGGAGGACTTACACTCCCTGACTTTGAAGCTTATTATAAAGCCACAGTTGCCAAAACAGCATGGTACTGGCACAAAGATAGACATATAGATCAATGGAATCGAATTGAGAATTCAGAGATAGACCCTCAGATCTATGGCCGACTGATCTTTGATAAGGCCCCCAAAGTCACCGAACTGAGCCATAATGGTCTTTTCAACAAATGGGGCTGGGAGAGTTGGATATCCATATCCAAAAGAATGAAAGAGGACCCCTACCTCACCCCCTACACAAAAATTAACTCAAAATGGACCAAAGATCTCAATATAAAAGAAAGTACCATTAAACTCCTAGAAGATAATGTAGGAAAACATCTTCAAGACCTTGTATTAGGAGGCCACTTCCTAGACTTTACACCCAAAGCACAAGCAACAAAAGAGAAAATAGATAAATGGGAACTCCTCAAGCTTAGAAGTTTCTGCACCTCAAAGGAATTTCTCAAAAAGGTAAAGAGGCAGCCAACTCAATGGGAAAAAATTTTTGGAAACCATGTATCTGACAAAAGACTGATATCTTGCATATACAAAGAAATCCTACAACTCAATGACAATAGTACAGACAGCCCAATTATAAAATGGGCAAAAGATATGAAAAGACAGTTCTCTGAAGAGGAAATACAAATGGCCAAGAAACACATGAAAAAATGTTCAGCTTCACTAGCTATTAGAGAGATGCAAATTAAGACCACAATGAGATACCATCTAACACCGGTTAGAATGGCTGCCATTAAACAAACAGGAAACTACAAATGCTGGAGGGGATGTGGAGAAATTGGAACTCTTATTCATTGTTGGTGGGACTGTATAATGGTTCAGCCACTCTGGAAGTCAGTCTGGCAGTTCCTTAGAAAACTAGAGATAGAGCTACCATTCGATCCAGCGATTGCACTTCTCGGGATATACCCGGAAGATCGGAAAGCAGTGACACGAACAGATATCTGCACGCCAATGTTCATAGCAGCATTATTCACAATTGCCAAGAGATGGAAACAACCCAAATGTCCATTAACAGATGAGTGGATAAATAAAATGTGGTATATACACACGATGGAATACTACGCGGCAGTAAGAAGGAACGATCTGGTGAAACATATGACAACATGGATGAACCTTGAAGACATAATGCTGAGCGAAATAAGCCTGGCACAAAAAGAGAAATATTATATGCTACCACTAATGTGAACTTTGAAAAATGTAAAACAAATGGTTTATAATGTAGAATGTAGGGGAACTAGCAGTAGAGAGCAATTAAGGAAGGGGGAACAATAATCCAAGAAGAACAGATAAGCTATTTAACGTTCTGGGGATGCCCAGAAATGACTATGGTCTGTTAATTTCTGATGGATGTAGTAGGAACAAGTTCACTGAAATGTTGCTATAGTATGTAACTTTCTTGGGGTAAAGTAGGAACATGTTGGAAGTTAAGCAGTTATCTTAGGTTAGTTGTCTTTTTCTTACTCCCTTGCTATGGTCTCTTTGAAATGTTCTTTTATTGTATGTTTGTTTTCTTTTTAACTTTTTTTTTCATACAGTTGATTTGAAAAAAGAAGGGAAAGTTAAAAAAAAAAAAAAAAAAAAAAAGAAAAAAGACAAACAAGGAAAAAAAAAAAAAAACAAAAAACGATGTAGTGCCCCCTTGAGGAGCCTGTGGAGAATGCAGGGGTATTCGCCTACCCCACCTCCATGGTTGCTAACATGACCACAGACATAGGGGACTGGTGGTTTGATGGGTTGAGCCCTCTACCATAAGTTTTACCCTTGGGAAGACGGTTGCTGCAAAGGAGAGGCTAGGCCTCCCTGTATTTGTGCCTAAGAGTCTCCTCCTGAATGCCTCTTTGTTGCTCAGATGTGGCCCTCTCTCTCTGGCTAAGCCAACTTGAAAGGTGAAATCACTGCCCTCCCCCCTACGTGGGATCAGACACCCAGGGAAGTGAATCTCCCTGGCAACGTGGAATATGACTCCCGGGGAGGAATGTAGACCCGGCATCGTGGGATGGAGAACATCTTCTTGACCAAAAGGGGGATGTGAAAGGAAATGAAATAAGCTTCAGTGGCAGAGAGATTCCAAAACGAGCCGAGAGATCACTCTGGTGGGCACTCTTACGCACACTTTAGACAACCTTTTTAGGTTCTAAAGAATTGGGGTAGCTGGTGGTGGATACCTGAAACTATTAAACTACAACCCAGAACCCATGAACCTCGAAGACAGTTGTATAAAAATGTAGCTTATGAGGGGTGACAGTGGGATTGGGAATGCCATAAGGACCAAACTCCACTTTGTCTAGTTTATGGATCGATGTGTAGAAAAGTAGGGGAAGCAAACAAACAGACAAAGGTACCTAGTGTTCTTTTTTACTTCAATTGCTCTTTTTTCACTCTAATTATTATTCTTGTTATTTTTGTGTGTGTGCTAATGAAGGTGTCAGGGATTGATTTAGGTGATGAATGTACAACTATGTAATGGTACTGTAAACAATCGAAAGTACAATTTGTTTTGTATGACTGCGTGGTATGTGAATATATCTCAATAAAATGATGATAAAAAAAAAAAAAAAAGCAAATGTGATAAACATAGTCTCATTTACACAAAAACGTGATTAGCATGTTCTCATTTATGTGTGTGTGTGTATATATATACATATATATACACATCATATGCATGCATATGCATAGAAAGTTTCTAGAAATGTAACTAAGTTGTGGTAAATGGTAGTTGCCACTCAGGAGGCTACACTGGATGAAAAACCATTATATATCTTGCAAGTATAAAAATGTAAAAAAGTATTTTGATTTGTTTGACCATTTTATTATGTGCATTTATTACTTTAAAAATCAATAAAAGAAATATATCTTTAGTATATAACTATATAAAATAAAGAAATATATTCACATTTGCAAAAATAGAGGAAAAAGGGCCATATAGGCACATAAACAGTAAATCCAAGATGATTATTTTTCTCTTTCTATATATTCCTTATCTTTCCTCATTTACATTCTTTTTTCATAGTTTTTATTGTATCTGAGATAGACTTTTGCATCTCACTTTTTTAGTTAACAATAATAAGCATGTATTGAAGTTATTCCATAATCTCCGTAAGCATGATAATCATGTCTGTAAAATATTTCTTGACAAAATATTTCTTGATATTTACTTAATCAGTACACCATTAGTCAGCATTTAGGTTGATTTATTTTTCACCATTGTAAATAATATTGTAATATTTGCCTTGCAAAAAGATTATTCTTATTTACTACACTTGTCTTAAGGTACATTCCCTGATGTTGAACTATGCTAATATATCTTTTACCATCTTTACAAACCTTCCTTACCCTCTCCCCTACTGTAGAAGGTATTGTCTCCCTACTCTAAGATATTTTAACACATTGGTCTCTTTGGGCATACCTACTACTTTCTATCCTTTGCAATATTATATATATATATATATAAATATATATATATATACTTATATCTCATAGGTAACTAATATCCATTGAACATATGAATATGTGAAGTCGGTAGTAATCAATACAATACATAAATAGGCTGTTATGGCATGAGGCTAATGCCAAAAACCTATATATGTACAAAAAGAGATTTAAATTCTATTATATAAAATCTACCATTGCTCCATGTATCTCTACTGGTACATAAAGACTTTCCAAGAGCTTCTGAGTTCCGAACTTCCTTACATGCTCTTTCCTAGTTTTATTTTATTTTTCTCGTTGAGAAAACTTCTGAGTTAAAGGCATTGCATAGTTTTTTTGTTTGTTTGTTTTTTATTTCTGCCTCCTCTAACAAAAGTCTCTTTTCTTCCACTTTAGGAAAGAAAGGCATAGCTCTCACCAATCCAGAATCAACGTATGGTGAACTGGGTCTATAAACCTCTATGAAACCAAATAAAGGGGCAAATACTGATAGAGATGTTGAAAAACTGAATGACTCTAATAACTAAGTGACAAAATTCTTGAAGATCGTGTGGCATTTCTTTGCTTTCAATGAAATTGGGGAGGAACTAATCAAGTTGCCAGGTGCTAGATTAAAAGTAATTTAAAATTTATAATTTATAATGCAAGATAATTATGTGAATTTTGGCATATATCTCGGAAGAAGATCAAAGAATTGAGTGACATTGCTCCTCCTACACCTATTCACTTACTTACATGAACATGACTTCTCAAAACCAGGAACTGAACACATGAGTAACTACCTGGTTCTAGCAATAAGCAATATTCATCCATAGATATGAGTTAATGAAAGTAAACAAAAAGACTTATCACATGTAGAGATTCATTTCCCATAATATATTACTTTTAAACTTAATTTATTAATCAGAGTTTGAAATATAATGTTTTGATCAATGGTATACTTATGACAATTACAATAAATCAATATGGAAGTTATTTTAACAGTTTTAGGTTACAGAAAACATTTTAAAAATTAAATCTCAATTTATATACATGGTTTATTGTAGAGAAGTATATTGAGATGAGCAATAAAATCCTCCCAAGCATAAAACACATGAAATTAGGATAAAATTTTTACAGAGCAAAAAGAATGGCATTACATTTATAGCTGTTAATGTATTTTTAACGAATGGTGGTGAGTATTTAATCATGATGATATTTGCACTTTATTGGGAAACTTTAAAGAATGAACTTACAGTTTTATTTTAAAATGTCAATATTTGCACCATGCAGGAAATATCTTTGAAATATTTAAATATGCAATGAAAAATTTCAGCTATCAACTCAAAATTGTGCAAGTGAGCGTATAGTTTTATTAAGTTATTTTAGGGAGACTTGAATAAAAGCACTTCCAGGATATTTCATAAGCTATAATTATTAAAACATAAAAATGCTTTAATAACTATTAATAATATCGTAACTAATATTAC
Organism: Choloepus didactylus; assembly: GCF_015220235.1. Classification (NCBI taxonomy): domain Eukaryota; kingdom Metazoa; phylum Chordata; class Mammalia; order Pilosa; family Megalonychidae; genus Choloepus; species Choloepus didactylus. The sequence continues at coordinate 24,356,539 of NC_051309.1, forward strand.
CAAGTGGTATGCACTACAGACAGGCTCACCTCACCCGTGAACCTCACTCCCTGGCTGCGACACACTCCATGGCTGAGCTTCATCCCAAACTTTACCCCATTCATGGATCCAAACCGTTCTTGACCTGCACCAGATGGCTGGGGTGAATGGCACAAAACTAACACAACTGACTAATACATGCTTAAAATTTTCAGTTGACCCTGTCTTTCTGCTCCTTTAATACAGGACTACCCATGTAAGTTTACAATGGGCTCAAGTCCCGCATCATGAAGTGACTTCTCTGAGCATAAACACAGAAACCCCTTCGCTAGCCGGCTCACAGCCATGGCCATGAGGCAACGGCTGATGGGTCCCAGCGCCTCCCGGCCTCACAGAGGATTCTACTTCCGGGAGGGAACAGCGAGGCTCTTGCTGTCTTCTTTAGCTTAATCTTTCACACATCTAGCATGTTTGTTCCACGTGACTTTTAAAATTTAACTTTAAAATTTTCTTCTGAGAACTCCTGGTTTTCCATGCTTGTGGATTTCTTAAGGTTTGATCATAGGAAATTGTTATTTGTTCTAGGAACAAAGAATGGATAGGATGGAAATGACATTGTTTGAAAACATGCATTTAAAATGTTATGTGGACGACTGATGTAAGTCCAAGAATAATAGGCTGTGCCCACACAGTTGTTGCTCAAGATAAAACTCTCTTAAAAGACTCTTTAATAAATAAATAAATTGAGATTTAAAGTTCTCCTTTCTGTGAAGAGGAGGAAAAATATATTATCTTTACATAACTGGAAATGTAACAAAGGTGTCTCAAAATTTAATAGAAATTTCAAACAGGGTAGAATTTCCTGGCTCCTCGGATGCCCTACAAACATGTCAGTTTGGAAGAAAATTATCTGCAGCACAACACACCACATTTTGATTGCTCTACCTCCTTTCCACCTAGCCAAAATATAATCATCTAAAAATGCTATTAAAACTAGGTAATCTGGTTTGAAATTATACTGTTTTTTTAATACTGAATTAAAAAGATGCTTAAAAAATAATACTACTGATTTCCACTTAACACACACATTTGAATTCTCTTTCTTTACGACATAAAACAGGCACTCATACATTCATAAAACTTTGCACACATAAAATGTACCCAGCGGTGTTCAAGGTATTGGGGATTCAAGAGGAATATAAAAAAAGTAAAAAAAATCCCTGCCTGCAAACAGTTCAAAGTCCATAAAGGAGGTAAACTTATAAATTGTAAATTTATAAATGTCAATTGTAAAAAGTAAGTTTATAAATTGTAACAATATTGAGTATTTTAGTAGAGGTAATAATGATCTCCTACTATTGATGTTGTTGCTTCTACACAATAGCTCTCTTGCCAAGTATGTGACATTATTTCTCCTCTCCCAACAATGCCTCAAAGTAGATCTTATAATCTACTGAAACCAAAGTTGAGGAAAAAAATGTAGTCAATTTTACATAACGAGTATGTGATTATGTCACAGGAGATAATAAGTGCATATAAAACACATGATGTAGTTCCTGGTACTGGTATGTTTTACATGTTTAATAAATGGTAGACACTAATATTTTCTCTCATAACACAATTGTAAGCCCTTATAAAAATGGGGAATGGGAGTCAGAGAGGATTGTGAGGAAAAGCATTCCAGAAAAGGGGATGACAAGGATTAAAATACTCTTCCGACATCCATGAAAACCCATACTGCAGGTTTTCTTCCTGCTGCTTTCCTTGTACTTTCACGTGCGCAGGATTTTCCTTCTACTCATTTGCTAACTCTGCAATTCTCCAGGGCTTAGTCCTCATCTCTGTTTTTTTCTTTCTTACACTCAGTAAGTGATCTCATCCGTTTTGTGGTTTTAAATGCTATTTTTATGTAGAGGACCCTCAAATTCATCAAGAGTAAATTTCCTTCTAAGTTCCAGACCCCGTCTGCTCAAATACACACTGATTTTCTCCATTTGGATAACTCACAGTCGTCCTAAACTTGACTGCTCAAAACTCAACTCTTATTCCCTCCTAACATCTGGATTTCCCTCCTCATTGCCATAAAGGGCTCTGCCATTAATCAGTTGCTCATGCCAGAACACTGGACTCCATCCATTATTGCTTCTTCTCCTTTACTCAGTTCAGATCTATTAAAGGTTCTTATTGGTTCTACTTCCAAAAATGTAATTTGCAGCAGTCTTATCTCTACTATTAGCAACACCATCGTCCTTAACCTAGACCACAGTGAAAGCTCCTTTATTGGTGTTTCTCTACATCCTTTCTTCTCTCTTCCCCATGCCACCCAATCCTAAATCTATCCCCCACACTATAACCAGAATAGTCCTTAAAACCCATAATTACAGTCACATTATTCTCCACCTTAAATCCTCCAGTGGCTTCCTGTGTTACTCAGAATAAAGCCCAACTGCTTTTCTTGACTTGAGTCTGAATGATATGGTTCCTGCTAACCCCTTTAACCTCCCCTCATGGTTTCATTCTTATGCCCCAGAATCTTAGGCCTCCTTTCAGTTCCTCCCACATATTAAGTTTTTCCTTCCTCGGGAGTTCACAGACATTACTGCTTCTGCCTGGGGATAACTCAGCCAGGCATTGCACAGCTGACCTCTTCTCCTCTTTGCTCCAAACTTTAAACATCATCTCAGAAATATTGTCCCTGATTATCTTAACTAAGAAGGACCCTTGCTAACATTTCTGTTTCATATTACATCCAATCCCCTCCTATCTCTCCACTCAGTTTGCTAATATACATTTGTTTACTTATTTATTTCCTGTCTCCTCTACTAAAATTTAAGAGCCCTGAGGGCTGGGATTTTCTATCTTATTCATTAGAGTATTTCTGGAATGATATATCGAGAACTTATCAGAATGCCTAGCACATAGTTGAAACTCTCAGGTATTTGCTAAGTGAATAAATAAATGGAAATTTAACTGAATGAATGGAGGAGGAAAAGTATGTGGGCATTCAAACATTTAGGAAGCAGGGAAACATAACTGTCTTGTTTACCTGTTTGCAAAATACAGATAAGAATGATGGTTTATTTCCTAAACTCGTAGTGTTATAGTAAGTCTCATGGGAAAAATTGGTGTGAAATTCTAGAAAGTTAAAGATATTGAATAATTGGCTTTTGTTATTATTTAAATGATAATTGTCTATATCAACTCATAATTATCCTAGTAGATATAAATTTTGATTACTGATGATTAGATGCCACCAAACATTTGTGTCCCTTTTAAAAGCCATGTGTAAAATATTCTAGTACAAATGTGTCTGTAAGAATTTCTATGTTAATAGAAAAACTAAGTCAGTATGACTTCATGGACTAAACAGATCAAAAACTTCCATGCTCTAGTTCCAAATTCAGACTCATGTGAAGCTTGAGGGCAATAGCATAGCCTCTGTGAGCCTCAGTTTCTCCCCCATCTGTAAAATGGGGCCTGCCTCTTAGAAAAGACTCTGAAAAATAAAGAATTAATGACAGCAATCACTAATTGTTGAGAATAGAGTTGGAACTGAGGTACCATCTGTATGTTAAGTGTTGTTAATTCTAATAAAGCACTAAGGTCACTGATTTACATCTTTCTCTTTCAAGAGACTGGGCCAAATGGATTTGGAGCACTGTTGCCGAAGTCTCCATTAGTTCCCTGCATTGAGCACAAAATATCCCTGGGTGTTGGGAAGGAGAAATCAATCCTTCACAATAATAGGTGTCCTACAAGGGTAATAATATATTTCAAATCTTCTTTTTATGTAGCCCTTTGATAATCTACAGAGGATGCTTGGCAAGCAGCAGGTGAGATAAAAATTGCCCTATTTTAGTGATTTTTATTTTCATTGCCAAAGCTCAATATTAATGTGACAGTGATCTCGTGTTCACGATGCCCCGTTTGTCATCTGGACCCAGACGGCCCTCCAGAGTCTTGCTCTCAGGTAGCTTCCTTCTCTCTGATGCCCAATTCATTCTCTAGAAATGCTACTTCAAAAAACTCAATCCCCTACTTTGTGCCCACAGTGCCAGTTGTCCCTATGGTCTTCCAAAGTCATTTAAAAAAAACAAACAGAAAAACAAAAACACAAAACAACTCAGCTTGCATTCAAAGCTCTCCTCCACTTGGTTTGGCTTGTCTTCTGGTGCTCTCCTTCAGATCACCCATCTTACAGACAAACTGACCTGAAAATCATTTCCTGATGCCTCACTCCACAGTGTTGTTCATACTGATGCTTGTGGGCAGCTGTCAGCTACATAAAATTCTTTCTTCCAAGCCCTCTGTTATGGATTGAATTGTGTCCCTCCAAAAATACATGTTCTAATCCGAACCCCTGGTCCTGTGAATGTGAACATATTTGTAAGTAGGATCTTTGAAGATTTTATTAGTTAACATGTGGCCAAATTGGATTAAGGTGTTCCTTAATCCAATATGGTTGGTGTCTCGATAAGCAGAGGAAATTTGGATGCAGTTACTAAGATTGAGACAGACAGAGACAGCCATGTGCTGGAAGAAGAGACTGAGTTATGCCACAAGCCAAGGTGCACCATAGACGCAGGCCACTGCCAGAACCCTACCGATTTCAGAGGAAGCACGGCCCACTGGCACTTTGATTCAGTCTTTTAGCCTCTAGAATTTTGAGATAATACATTTTTGTTGTTTACACCAACTAGTCCATGGTGCTTTGTTACAGTAGACTTGGCAAACTATGACACCCTCCATAAAGCCCTCACTTATCCTACTCTTGCCTCTAATTCCCCTTAATTAGTCATTCATTCAATATATGATTATTGAGTACTTACTGTGTGCCAGGCCTTGGGCACCGGGCAATGGAGAAAATAAACACATTTCTGAATCCATGGAGCTTAAACACTGCTCAACAGAGGTACTCAAAAAACAAACAAACAAAAAGGTGGTACTATGTCCTAAGGTGGGGAAAATGCTTTTATGCACAGTGGTCATGAAGATACTCTCTGGACAAATAAGAATTGAGTGGAAACCTGAATGAGGAGAGGGAAAAAGCCACATGAATATGAGCGACAGCATAGTTCAAGAAGAAGGAAAGGATAAGGAAAAGAGCCTGGCTTGTTTAAGGAAAAGCTACAAGGCTCTGGGTCCCTCAAGGTGAGGGAACCAGGGAGAATTAATAAGAATAGAGGTAATAGTGAGGGAAATGGGTCATTTGGGTCCCAGTAGATGTTTTTTTTATCTTTCGGAGGTGGGAAGTCATTGGTAAGGCATTTTGAGAGGAGGAGTGACATCTTTTAACACACTCTGATTTTATTTGAGCTGATTGATGGTTAGCTCAAATGGTTCCCTGCTATGGTCCTTCCTTTCTGCACTATATTCCAGAAAGTGCTTCCATGTAGAAAGATGGTTAAGTATAGGGGTCGTCCCCTTTCTCTCCCTCCATACAGGGCTCACAGTCCTGTTTTCCAGTGCCTCAAAACATTTTGTCTGGTTTTCTTGCTATTTAAAGGAGGAGAGCAAGTCCAGTACCAATTAAGAGGAAGTCTTAAAGTGATTTGCTTTTAAATATTATTCTTTTAATATTTTGAATGCTTATAATTATTCTATTCTATGTGCTAAAGTGAAGAAGAAGTGCTTGGAAGGAAACTATTCAAATTGTTCAGGCAATTAAAAAAATATGACCCTAAGGGAAGCCTATAAAAATCCTAAGTTAAGGACTCATTTGTCCTTTCTTCCTATGGGAGGAGAGAGTACATCCCACCATTGATTTGCTGTATTCCTATCTAGAACGACTTGTTATGATGTTCCAAGAAAAGTCCATCTTGACCTTCCTTATTCAGTGCTGACACTAAAATGTCACGTAAATGGTACCCCCTCTGGTGAGAACATTTTTTGCCCTCCTTTTTTTTGTTATTGTTGTTTTCCTTGTTTTCATTGTTTGTTGCTGTTGTCCCCTCAATAGATAGTGAATCATGAAATAAATTTGGATTGGAAAGGGAGCATAGGCTGGTAGATGATGGAAAAACCTCAAGCCATGTGTTTAATGCCACCGATTAGCCAAAATAATCTTGGTATCAACTCACATGTCAAATGCAGTAGCCCACAAATCCTGCTCTTTCTACACACACACAAGTATATTCTGTCTTCATATCATTTGCTACCATTTTGCTTGCCCCAGTCTATACATTGTTTTTCCTTCAGAGCCCAATAATATATTGCCCAGGCCCATTAAAGAGACACCCACTTACTAGGATTTCCTGACATGTACATACAGTATCTGAGATATACATTTGGCCTTTACTCTGAATTGGGTTAGATTTTCAGATAATCTACAAGTTTCCATCAAGATTATGGACTCCTTGGGGTGTTATATATTTTTGTACCCCTGACATTTTAAAAGATAGTAATTCTAAGTAAATATTTACTGAATTGATAATATCATCACATGTAATTCCATGGATCAATTGCTTATAAGAAGAAGACAGGAAAATAAATAAAAGGAAAAAAAAAAGCATTTGGAAAATCAAAGTAAAAGACATGAACTGACAATTTACAGAAGATATGTGGATGGCCTATAAAAACACAGGAATATTTGGCACTGATAGTAATCAAAGAAAGTCAAATCAAAGTGGCAATGAAATATGTATTTTTGATTTAAAAAATGAAAAAGATTATTTTAAGTAATAATATTCAATGTTGAATAAACTGTAGTGAGAAAGGAACATACATAACTACTAGAGGGAGTGTAAATTAGCACAACCTTTCTGAAAGTCAATTAGCACTATGAATGAAGAGCTTAAAACAATTCATACCTTATTATCCTATTCCTAGGAATCTATCCTATGGGGATAATCAGAAATTTGCAAAGAATTATGTGGGAAAGTATGTTCCTCACAGCATTATTAATAATACCTCATAAAAAAGCAAATAACCAATAAGAGAGAGGATAAATAATAGTACATATAATGAGATTTTTATGTAGCCATTAAAAATAATGTTTCAAAGAATATTTAATGACATAGGACATAACATTTAGTAAAAAGTAAGTCCACAAATCTATTTATAGAAATGCCAACAATTTTGTAAAACTTTTACCACTCACACAGAGAAATAAAAAAAAAAACAAAAAATGGAATAAAAATAGATGTACTAAATAAAAACAACAAATAAAAAGATGATCATTTTAAATACAAATGTATCAGTAATTGCACTAGATGGAAATGGATGAAATACCCCTTTTGCTCTTCTTAACTTTTCTGAATGGGAATGTCTGTTGTGGTTATCTTCTTCCATTCCATTAGGATGTTATTACTACTTTTCTAGTGGTCAGCCTTAAAATAGATTTCAGCTTGCATTCTTGATCTTAAATTAGTAACTTTTACTACCTCCCAGAAATGCAAATAATACTGTAATTACACCCTCTGTGCTACTACTATGTTTACTTTAGTAGTGTTCTGGTAAATGTTTAATGGCCAGTTATTTGGGGGAAAATGTGTGTATGTGCATGAACCTACCTATCAATCTATGCATGAGTTTATTATACATTTTCCTGATATAAACAATGTGCACCACCCAGTTTACAAATAATAATCAAATACATAATACTCTCTCTTTTAAATTCCTTATAGCCAATTGATTCTCACAGAATGCTGACATTGACTTTTCCTTAATCAAACTGTGGTTGCAATTGATGAACATGTATAGTTCTGACATGAACAGGCTGCTATCTTGATTATAAAACAACTATGACAAAAATGAAACTGTAAAGATATATGTAAGGGTTTGATGTGCTGACATGTGCACTTCTTTGTTAAATAAGGTAATCATATTATTAACATTTTCTTCATTGTTTTCTAGGCTATCCACACAAACAATAAATCAAGCCCTGATTTGTAGTGTTTACCAATTCCCATGGTGTAAGTACTACCACAATGGCCAACCCCAAGCTTTAATGAGACTTTAGGAATGTGTGTTGGGAAGAGATAAGCAGTAGCACATGACCATATAATATCATCATAATACAGATGTAATAGATGTAAATAACCTCCAGAGCATAGATACAATGAAATGATTAGGAAATAATGTGTTTTGAGTATTTAATACACTTGCTGTTTTCAATATAATTTATTCAATAGCAAGTTCATATAATTTAATTTTTAATAATGGTTGGGATCAAAACCTGGCTTACAAAATTCCAAACAAAAAATAACAATAAATTCTTGCAAGCCAGTCCAAGCTGACCCCAGCACACCCTGCATTTCCATTATTTTTCAATTCTGCAAGACATTATTATTATCATCTTAAACACTTATGCTTATGCGCACATTTACACTTTGGGGTGATTTTTATTTCTTCCTACATTATCATGCTTATTATTACAATCATTTCTCCTCTTATTGAAAAACTATCTTTATTATTTCTGTTAGTGAAGGTCTGCTGGCAACAAATTCTCAAAGACTGTGTGTGTCTGTGTGGTAGACAGAAATTGTTCCTAAAGATGTTCATTCCCTAATACTTAGAACCTGTGAATATGTTACCTTTCACAGCAAAGGGGACTTTGCAGATGTATTAAGGTTATTCACCTTGAGATGGGGATATTATACTGAATTATCCAGGTGGGCCCAATCTGATCGTATGAGTCTTTAAAAGTAGAGAACCCTTACTGGCTGAAGAGAAACCAAGCGTGGAAGCATGAGGAAGACTTGGCCCACCATTTCTGGCTTTGAAGATGGAAGAAGAGTCTACTGGCAAAGAAATGTGGGGTGGCTTCAAAGCTGGAAAAGGCAAGGAAATGGACTCTCCAATAGAGTCTCCAGAAAGGAATGTACCCTAGGCAACACCTTAATTTTAGCCCAGTAGATCGACACTGGACTTTCAACCTACAAAACTTTGACACAAGAATTTTGTATTGTTTAAGCCACCAGATTTGTGGTAATTTTCGATGGCAGCAATAGAAAATAAAGTATAAAAATGCTTTGCCTTTGCCTTCATTTTTTAAAACATTTTATTTTGAAATATTTCTAAACTTACAAAAAGAGTTGCAAAAATAATACAAACATCATACCAGGAACTCCAGCATAGCCCCATCCCCCCAGAAACCCAGATCCACCAATTTTAACATTTTGCCACATTTGTCCTATCATTCTATCTCTCCATCAATCTATCAAGCCATGAATCTATCAATTCATTTATCTATGTACCTGTCTTTCCATCTATCTATTTATCAAACATTTGCTGAACACTTGATTGTAGGTTGTACAGATAATACTACTTGAACATTTAGCTGCCATGTATATTTCCTAAGAAACAAGTATGTTCACTTATGTAACCACCTTAAGTGCAATTACCAAGTTCAAGATATTTAATCTTGATATAAAGCTTAAAATCCATATATTTTTTATGTAAGTCCCAAAAAATAGCCATTTAGGCCTTGTCTCCTCCAGGATCATGTATTTCATTTAACAGTAATTGATCTTTAGTTGTTAATTCTTCTTTCATAATCTTGAGAACATATATACAGCATAAACTTTCCCATCTCACCCTCTTACAAGCATATCATACAGTGGGATTGCTTATATTTATGTTATTTCAGTACTCTTAACACCTACTATTACTTAAAATTTCCCATCTCCCCAAAAAGGAGCTCTAAAATGAATCTGCATCAACTACCCATTCCCTCTGCCTCCTGTACCTAGCAACCTGTACCCTAATTTCTGTCTCTATGAGCTTGCATATTCTCCAATATTTTCTTTGCAGTTACTATGCGGTACAAATTTAACATCTTAAATCTATAACATTCTTGTTTGCTTAGATACCAACTTAAATTCAATGCTAAACACAAACTATATTCCTATCTATACCTCTCCATTCCTCCACTCTGGGGGTTTGGAGCTGTGTACCACAGACAAACATGTTCTTCAATATAATCCATTACTATGCATGTATACCTAATATAGGTAGGACCTATTGATAAGGTGTGGGCCAACTCAATCAGGATGAGTCTTAATCCTATTATTGGAATTCTTTGTAAGTGAAATGAAATTCAGACAGAAAGAGAGAAAATCACAGGAAGCAAGAAGTTGGAAATCAACAGAACAAGGAAGAGAAGAAAGAGGACAGGATAGGTGGCTGTGTGCATTGCTAAGTGACAGAGGAGCCAAGGACCAAGGATCACTGAAACCAGACCCTGAGTGCCATAGTCTTGGGGATGGAGGGCATTGCCTTAATGATGTCTTGATTTGGAATTTTCCTAGCCTCAAAATCATGAACCAACAAATTCCCATAGTTCAAGCCACCACTGCATGGTATTTGCTTTGGCAACAAGGAAGCTTAAACAGCATTTGGTACCAGGAGAGTGGGGTGCTGGCATGGCAAATACAAAAAAAATATATGGAAGTGACTTTGGAATTGGATAATTGGAAGAGGTTGGAAGAATTGTGAGATGCTTGATAGAAAAAACCTCGATTGCTTTGGAGAGACTGATGGTAGAAATATGGATGCCAAAGATATTTCCAATGAGTCCTTAGAAGGAAATGATGACTATGTTATTTGAAATTGGAGGAAAGATGATCCTTGTTTTAAAGTGTCAGAGAATTTGGTGAAATTGGGTTCTGATATCTGATGGAAGGCAGAACTCAAAGGCAACTAACTTAGATATTTTGCTGAGGAAATTTCCAAGCCAAGCGTGGCCAGGTGCAGCCTGGTTTCTCCTTGCAGCTAACAATGAAAGGAGAGAGGAAAGGGATCTGCTGATAACTTAATTCCTGGGCACAAAGAAACCAGAAACTGATGGTTTAGAAAATTCTTAGCTTAGCTAGATATTGTGCTCTGAGACTATGGCCAGAAGTGACTCTGTCGGGGACCTCCCTGAGCTTCCATGAAGTGAGTCCCTAGAGAACAGACTTCATGTGAGGTTTAACTGAACATGGACCCAGGCAGCCATTTCAGTGGCTGTCAGGACTGGAAAGAAAGTTATGCAGAAAATATCTGTGGAAAGTTCCATTGTCTAATAGTTTGGACTCCTTCATGTAAAGTTAACAAGTTTTGTGCAAAATTTGTTTGAGCGGAACCACTGCCAGCCTGGACTGAAAGGGACAGAGAAGGGACAAATTGAAGGAAAAATAACTTCAAGGGCATTACCATGGAAGCCAGGCTGCACCAAAGAGATCTCCTTGGGCCAAGCAAGCAGGCCCACTCATATGAGGGGAAAGGGCAGATTTACCTCTGCATTTGAAGGGTGGACACCCCTTCAACCCCATTGTCCAGGGAGAGTGCTGCTACCCCTATCCTCAGAGATAATGGAGCCTGTGTCCTGGCATTCATAGAGAGACTAGCTGCTTCTGCAATGCTTAGAGAGAGTGGACCCTGTGTCTCAGCAATTGTGTATATCCTGGTCACGATCCCAATGCTTGGAAAGGATGGGGCCTATGTGCTGGAGTTTGTGGAGAGAGTGGTCACTATCCTGATGCTTGGAGATTGTGGGGCCTTCACCCCCATGTTCCAGGAGAGCAGGTCACTGGCAAATGATTGGAAGTGGTGGTGCTGCCACTCCATCAGGCTGAAAGGACAAAATATGATCCATAGATGACTCTCAGACCTTGAAATCTAATGGAGTTTGCTCTGCTGGATTTTGGAGTTCTTTGGCCCATAGCCCCTGTTTTCCTTCCAATTTCTCCCTTTTAGAATGGGAATGTCTATCCTATGCCTGTCTTTCCATTGTGTATAATGGAAGCAGGTAACTTGTTCTCTATGTTTCAAAAGGTCCATAGACAGAGGGGAATTCTGTTCCAGAACAGACCACATCCATATCTGATTTTGCTGAGACTTTGTACTTAGCATTGTTACTGAAATGACCTAAGGCTTTGGGGATGTTGTGATGGAATGGATGTATTTTGCATGTAGGAAGAACACGTCTTTTGGGGGTCCAGAGGGCAGACTGTGGTTGGTTGGAATTATGTATCCCAGAAAAAAAACATGGTCTTGAACTTAATACATTCCTGTAGGTGTGAACTCATTTTAAGTAGAACATTTTGCAAAGGTTACTTCAGTTAAGATGTGGCTCAACTCGATCAGGATGGGTCTTAATCTTAATATTGGAGTCCTTTTTAAGCTGAATGAAATTCGGACATATAGAGGGAAAGCCACAGGAAGCAAGAAGTTGAAAGTCAATGGAACTCATAAAAGAAGGGAGGGGGCAGGAGAGGTTACCAAATGCATTGCTATGTGACAGAGAAGTCAGGACCAAAGATCACTGGCAACCAGCTCCAGAATGTTAGTCTTCAGGGAGAAAACATCTCCTTGGTAAAGCCTGGATTTGGACTTTTCCTAGCCTCGAAACTGTGAGCCAATAAATTTCCATTGTTTAAGCCAACCCATTGCATTCTATTTGCTTTTGCAATGAGGAAACTAAAACACCCACTTTTATGTAGTTCTTGTCACTCATTGTATTGTTATATGAGTATATATTGTATCATGAGTCTAAAACCATTAATGTATCATTGCATTTTATGCATTGACCTTTTGGATCCTGTAGGAAATTAAAAGGGGAGTTACAAATGAAAAATACAACAGTACTGACATTTACATTGACCTATGTCATTACCCTTACCAGATATTCTTATTTCTTCATGACTTTGAACAGTTGTCTGATTTCCTTTCCTGTCAACCTGGAGAACTCTCTTTAAAAGCTCTTGTAAGACCTTTCTAGTGGAGACAACTCCTTCAGCTTTTCTTTATCTGAGAATGTCTTAATTTCTCCCACATTATTTTAAATGCAAGTTTATATGGATATATTCATATATCAGATAATCATCCAAAGTGTACAATCAGTGGTTTGCTGGATCATCATATAGTTGTGCATGCATGACCACAATCAATTTTTGAACATTTTCATTACTCCAAAAAAAATAAATAAAAATAAGAATAAAAGTAAAAATAAAAAAGAACACCCAAAACATCCCATATTCTTTATTCCCCCTATTATTTAATTATTTACTTTATTTATTTTCTTACTCATTTGTCCATACACTGGATAAAGAGAGTGTCAATCATGAGGTTTTTACAATTATGCAGTCACACTGTAAAAGCTAAATAGTTATACAGTCATCTTCAGGAATCAAGTCTACTAGATTACAGTTCAATAGTTTCAAGTATTTCCTTCTACCTATTCTAAAAAAGTTAAATTGGATAATGTCCTACAGAAAATAAAAATTTTGCACCAAATAAACATGTCTTCCTTTGGTCTCACACCAAAGTTGAAATTTTAAAACACAGTCGATGTCATCCTTTACCCTTTAGTCTGATTTGCCTTCAGACTAACCTAACCAGATCAACTTCATTCATATCTCTAATTGAAGTCTGATCTCTTTTTCAGCATTTTTAACCGTTGCTTTATGTCTCCCAAATTTTTGAAATACAGTTTTCTGGTTATAGAAATCTTGGTTGGCAATTTTTGGCTTTCTGCACTTTAAGTATGTCCTCCAACTGCCATCTTGCCTCCATGGTTTCTGATGAGAAATGAGCATTTAATCTTACTTATGCTCCCTTGTACGTGAGGCATGGCTTCTCTCTTGCAGCTTTCAGAATTCTCCCCTTATCTTTGGCATTAGATAGTTTGAATATAATATGCCATAGTGTGTGTCTATTTGGGTTTATCCTGTTTGGTGTGCATTGAGAAACTTGGATGTGTATATTAATGTCTTTCATTAAATTTTGGGATTTTACAGCCATTATTTATTTGAATAGTATCTCTGCTGTCTTCTCTCTTTCTTCACCTTCTAGGATTCCACAATGCATGCATTGGCATGCTTGATGGTGTCCCACAGTTTCCTCAAGTTCTGTTAAGTTTTCTTCATTCTCTCTTTCTGCTACTTAGACCGAATGATTTCAATAGTGTTTTCTTCAAGTTTATTGATTCTTTCTCCTGCCAGCACCAATTATGTTGTTGACCAGTCAAGGGAATTTTTTTAAATTGCTGTTACTGTGGTCTTCAGCTTTCTTTGATTGCTTTTTCATAACTTCTATCTCTATATATTCTCTTTGTGTTTAACTTTCATTTTCCTGATTTCCTTTAGTTCTTTGTCCAAGCTTTCCTTTATTTCTTTGAGCATATTTAGGACCATTTTAAAAAAGTCTTTGTCCTATATGTCCCAGGCTGGGGCTTCCTTTTTGATGATTTCTAATGTTTTAATTTGCTCCTTTGCCTGGGTAATCACTTCCAGTTTCTTTATATTTTGTAGTCTTCTGTTGAAAGCTGGACATTTGGATATTTTAATGTGTTATTGCTGAACTTTAGACTCTGGGTCATCTGCTCCTTAAGCTTTTATCCAGCTGGGGCTATGACACAGCTTTCATTTTTGTCCAGGAAGTAACAAAATAAAATAAAGAAAGAAAAAAAGAAACTACTTTTTCCAGTTTTTGCAGAGGTACCTGTGCAAGTGCTGTCCTTTAGAGCTTATGCATACAATGACTTTAGTTAATTGCTCCAGGCCAAATTGTAGGGGTCTCCCTAAGGTTTTTTGCAAATGTGTTTTTTTATGGGCATATGTGTATGGCACTAGGAACTTCTCCATTTACATGAATATAAATGTTTCCTCTTTCTAGGTAACAGTTTCCTCACAGTAGCAGGAACTGCACCACATATCCTTCAGCCAGCAATCCCTTGTCCCAGGTAGCTCAACTTCACTGCTTTCCCATGACAGTCTTTAGGAGAGCTCTGTCAACTGCCTTCTCCACACAGAGCAAGTTCTGGGAAGGCAAGTATCTCAGGTCACCATCAGACAAATTAGGATAGACATACATGCTCACATTATGTGCATGAGAAACCAGGGACCCACTCTATGAGAATAGGCCAGCTCTGTATGAGATGGTGAGGGGATAGGGCGTGGCCAACCAGAGATCCATGTGATCCTACTGTTGTTAAGTAACCTTTTCCTTTATTCTGTGCTTGCTCAGTTAACTGTTTTCTGAAGCTTTGAGAAAGTTGTTTTGCCAGGTCATGCTGGTTGTTCAAATCTTCTGTGGGTGGACAGAGCCCTGAAGTATTTCTGTCCACCATCTTGATCAAGGTGGGATGTGCCTTCATGTTTGACACACATCTTTGGTGGCATTAGAATTCTAGATTGATGGGATTTTCTTTTAGTAGTTTAACAGTCATTCTAGTTTATTCTGGTTTCCATAATTTCTGTTTAAAATGCAAATATTTATCTTATAATTTCTCCTTTGAAAATAAAGTGTATAGGGAGGATCCAAGATGGCAGTATAGAGAGGAGTGGAAGCTAAGTAGTCCCCTGGGAACAACTAAAAAAAAAAACCCAGAAACAACTAGTAAATAATCCAGAATAACTGCAGGGCGACAGATGTGACCGTCCACTCATCATACACTAACCTGAATTGGGAGGATTGCCCAAGATCACAGCATAAAATCTGTAAGTAAGAACTGCGGATCCAAATCAGGAGACCCCTCCTCCACAGCCCGAACTACAAAGCCTTGTGGTACCAGAGAGAAGCTTTCTCCCAGCAAGCGAATATAGCTCAGCTGAGCTCCAACTGGGGTTTTAATTAGCGAGTGTGAACTGCTCACCATGAGGTACAAATCCCCAACAAGTAGACAGAGGCTTTGGGTAACAATTGACCTTGGAGAGCTGGAGGGTCACCTCAGACTAGCTCTGTTCCTTTTTCGACTCAGTGGAGAAAGCCTCAGCCATTTTCAGTTCCCAGTTCTGCGACCCAGACAGGGGTGTGGCACAGGCAGAGAGAGATCATTGAAATGCTAATGACTTCCCCCTAAGGAGTCTATCTTCTCTAAGAGGAAAGGGGTGGGGCCCAGCTCTACTACCTGCCTTTCATTCAGAACTTACACTAGTTAGGAATTATAGGCTAATCTTTGCATCAGGCTGGGAGTGCCCCTGCACGGCCCGGTGGCCCAGGGCTTCCCCGGCAGGCCAGTGCACACTTGTGACATGGAACAGCCTTCCCTCAGCAGAGGTCCTGGAAGATAACAGCTGAGAAGGCAGGGACGCTACATCAATGCCGGTGGTTTGTGGGTCAGCGACAGAGAAACTCTTGGGCAAAACTGAAATGAAGGCTTAGACTCTTGCAACAGCCTTGATCTCTGGGAACACCTGGAAAGTTTGAATATTAAAGCTGCCCTGCCTGCCTAACCACCCAGACACACACCCCACATTCAGGGCAGACAGCTCCAACAACTAACCCAAACTGAGTTCACCAACTGAACCCCACAAAAATCATTTCCCCACACACCACAGAGACAGAGTTGGGGAGAACTGACTTGAGGGGTATGGGTAACTCACAGACACCATCTGCTGGTTAGTTGGAGAAAGTGTACACCACCAACTTGTATTTGTGAAAAATTGGATTGGTATTTTTTTTACAACTTGAAAGAACCCTATCAAGCAAAGCAAATGCCAAGAGGCCAAAAACAACTGAAAATCTTAATGCATGTGATAAAACCAGATGATATGGAGAACCCGATCCCAAACACCCAAATCAAAATATCAGAAGAGACACAGTATATGGCACAATTAATCAAACAGTTACAATCAAGGAATGAAAACATGGCACAGGATATAAAAGACATGAAGAAGCCCATGGGGCAGGATAAAACGGACATAAAGAAGACCCTAGAAGAGTATAAAGAAGAAATTGCAAGATTAAATAAAAAAATAGAAGATCTTATGGAAATAAAAGGAATTGTTGGCCAAATTAAAAAGACTCTGTATACTCATAATACAAGATTAGAGGAAGCTGAACAACAACTCCGTGTCCTAGAGGTCCACAGAACAGAAAATGAAAGAACAAAAGAAAGAACAGAGAAAAAAATTGAAAAAATCGAAATGGATCTCAGGGATATGATAGATAAAATAAAACATCCAAATTTAAGACTCATTGGTGTCCCAGAAAGGGAAGAGAAGGGTAAAGGTCTAGAAAGAGTATTCAAAGAAATTGTTGGGGAAAACTTCCCCAACCTTCTACACAATATAAATACACAAAGCATAAATGCCCAGTGAACTCCAAATAGAATAAAACCAAATAAACCCACTCCAAGACATATTCTGATCAGACTCTCAAATACTGAAGAGAAGGAGCAAATCCTGAAAGCAGCAAGAGAAAAGCAATTTACCACATACAAAGGAAACAACATAAGACTAAGTAGTCACTACTCAGTGGCCACCATGGAGGCCAGAAGGCAGTGGCATGACATATTTAAAACTCTAAGAGAGAAAAATTTCCAACCAAGAATACTTTATCCAGCAAAACTCTCTTTCAAATTTGAGGGAGAGCTTAAATTTTTCACAGACAAACAAATGCTGAGAGAGTTTGCCAATAAAAGACCTGCCCTACTTCAGATACTAAAGGAAGCCCTACTGACAGAGAAACAAAGAAAGGAGAAAGAGATATAGAGAATTTTATCAGATATATATAAAACCTTACATCCAAATCACCAGGTCACTCATTTTTTGCTAGTGATCACAGATCTTTCTCCAGAATGGACCATATGCTGGGACATAAAACAAGCCTCAATAAATTAAAAAAAAAAACAAAAACAAAAACAATTGAACATATTCAAAGCACAATCTCTGACCACAATGGAATACAAATAGAAGTCAATAATTTTTGAATTGTAACTCCACTATTTACTTCCTACATGATATAAAATACACAAACTCTAATGACAAATTAGTGGTTTTGAACTCAATGTAAAATATGTAATTTTTGACAAGAACTATATAAAGGTGGGGGAATGGAGGAGTATAGGTACATAGTTTACATGTCCTATTGAAATTAAGTTGATATCAAAGAAAAACAAGATTGTTATGGATTTAAGAGTTTAATTTTAAGCCCCACAGTAAACACAAAGAAATTATCAGAGAATATGACCATAGAGATGAAAAGTAGAGTAAGGCTTAAGAGAAATGGGGGAAGGGGCAATGGGGAGTTAAGAAATGAGTGTAGGGTTGCTGTTTGAGGTGAAGGGAAATTTCTAGTAATGGATGGTGGGAAGGTGATAGCATTACAACATTCTAAATGTGATTAATCCCACTAATGGAATGCTAGGGAGAGGGTGGAATGGGAAGATTTAGGCTGTATATGTTTCCACAACTGAGAGACAAAAAAAAAAAAAAAAAGACAGTCTAAATAAATGACAATTGAATGCCAAGGAAGACCTGGATGGGATCTGAGGATGGAGGACCCGGAGGCTCAAAGGGACACAGTTGAGACACAAGGAAAAGGAAATATAGAATGTAAGCTTTGTATCATTGCTGAATCTCGTACTTCTTAGCTATGCTAAATGGGATTGCATAAAAGAATGTTCTTGTTCATGGAAATTGTATATGTGAATTATAGTGTATGTTGAAGGGTGTGTGCAGCTAGCTCTCATATGTTCAGAAGACAGAGCAATAGATGATGGATGATAGATAGGGAGAGAGGGAGGGAGGGAGGGAAAGAAATAGCGGTGTGACAACATGTTAAAGTTAGTGGATCGGGGTATCGGGGGGGTCAGGGAATGCTGGAGTTCTGTGTATGGGGTTTGTATTGTTTTTGCAACTGTTCCTATAACTTTGAATTTATTTCAAAATAAAATGTAAAAAAAAATAAAGTATATTTTGTCTCTGGCTGTTTTTATATTTCTTCTTTGTCCTTGGTTTTTAAACAGTTTTGCTATGTTGTGCCCAGATGTAGCTTTCTTTGTATTTGTCCTATTTGACTTTTCCTAAGCTCTTTAAATCTGCATTTTAATATCTTGTGCTGGTTTTGAAAAAAAGAAATCTGTCAACATTGATTCTAAAATATTGTTGTTCCATTCTCAATCTCTCAACCTCTCTCCCCGCCTCTGGAACTCTAATTACCAGCATTTTAGATATCTTTATTATATTCCATGTCTTTTATGTTATTTTCTATATTCTGCATTTATGTCTTTCTGTGCCTTAAAGGGGGTATTTTCTACTGTTTTATCTTCCACTCTCTGATTCAGTCTTCCATTGTGCTTAATCTTCTGTTAAAAGTACCTACTCATCTCTTAACATCTATTATTTCCATTTTGGGCATTAGGATTTCTATCTGCTGTTTTATCATATATTTAATCTTCCTGTCAATATTTTCCTTTTTCTATTTATTTTGAATGCAATCTTAGTTATCTTAAAGTCATTATTTAATAGCTCTAATGGCCAATTCATGTGAGGACTGTTTGTATTTTCTGTGTTTTCTTCTGTTTTTGGTAATTTGGTTCTGTTTTGTGGCAATTTTTAAATTTAATTCTCGATACTGCATATTAACAATTTTAAAATTTCCATTGATATTATCATCCTGCAGAGAGGATATATTTTTCTTCTGGCCAGGGGCTAGAATATGATATGTCCTTTATCAGTTGAGGCCATTTATTTATTGTTTGAGCTCTTCCGCAGTCTCAAGAAATCTTTGACTGTTTACCAAGAATTTTCTTCTTTAATTGCCTTTCATTCCATTTTTTTTTGTTTGTTTCCCATTTACTATAAAACTGATTAATGTTCTCTTTAATTTTTCAGCCTCTTAGAAATATCTTTCCAAGACCTTATCTCTCAAACCCCATTGTCTCGATTGTTCTCCATGTTCTCTATATCAAATAACTGTTGATATATATATCAGCATGTATTTCTGTGAATACACATACATACACACACACACACATACACACAGCTGATAATTGGTCCTCGTAAGAGATTTATCCTGATAGCAGCTATTCTGTGAAAGCCAGAAGCAGAAATGATTAAGGGACTATACTTTATTTCTAGATGTGCTAATGATTTAACTTAATGTGGCAAAATAGTTGTTACTCAGTGTGAATTGACTGACTGAATAAATGAATGGATGAATGGATGACTGAAGCATATTATTACAAGTTCAACAGAGAACTGGATGTTTGGATCAATTTATACAACTCTTGCAAGAACAGCATTTACTGAATTATGCTTTGATTATATGCCAGCTGTTTACCCTGTTGGGCATTAAAAATAAATTATTCCAGGAAATGTGTTATAGTGCTGATCATTAGATATATTGTTAGGGAACTTGTTTATTATGACAGCGAAGTTCTCTCTAGGTGGGTGCTCAGAAAACATACTCATTTGGCATAATGCTGAGAATAGTTGTTCTTCGCCAGATTGGTTTGTCTTTTGTTTGTTTGTTTGTTTTATTTTTTAAATTCTGAACTTACTATGTTGTACATATGTTACAGTCTTTTTTCCCTTTAGGTTGATAGAAAACTTAGAGGAAAGTGTATAGCCATCCATATTAAGTCCACATGATATAGGACTTAGATATTCCTTACTGTAACACATAGTTCTTTGTTCATATTGCACCTGTTTTGAATATTTTACTTTAGTATTTTTGGTAATTACCTCAATTTGTTTTTGCAACAATACAGATTACAAGTAAATTATTTGAATTCTTTACAAAATGTTTCCTACAACATCTATTCTTTCTCAACAACCCTGCTTGGCACAGTAATTTTGGGGAAGAGGGTTTTGGTAAACATATTGTGTACATATACTATAAATATTTCATAGTTTAAATGGTAGATTTTCAAATTTTATTTGGTTCTTTAATACCTAATAAATGATGCAAGTATTAACTCTGCCACCTCTTTAATAGATGAATAAAACAAGGCACAGAATCAATTAGATAACATATGACTTAGAACTCAATTCATATATCTTGATTCCAATATAATCTGAGTAAAAACAATAAACAGAAGTATTTTTACATCCACAAAACATGCCAAGACCTTGAATGCTTATTCCCACTGCCTTTCTCCCTTGTTTATGTGAGTCTTCAAATAGCCAGTATAAATATTTTAAGTATAATACTCTTTTACTTTAGCTTAGTACTTACAAGTTCTTGCTTTATTTATCACCACACTTTCTGTATAATAAGAGCCTTTTAATTCTTCTTTCACACATTTCTGCTTAAAGGTAAGGTACATCTTCAAATGTATCAAACTTAATTGCATTGTAGCCTTTAGCTAACTCATATTCCTCAATCAATTCACCTCAAATTCATCTTCTTTCAAGACTAAACAATCCCAGTTTTCTTAATCTTCTCTCATACATTCAGTAATCCCTTCCATTCCATTCATTATTTCTGTTGCCCTATGCTCTCTCCAATTTAGCTATAGTGTTCTCCAAATAAAGTCCTCTATCAGATGGGCACATGCTTAAAATTTCCCCTCTACACTCCTATAGGCCAACTAAGAAGCTGGCCTGGTAATTTCAGCTTGCGCAGTTATTATGAGCTTCACTTCCAAAGAATGTTAAAGGCAATATTTAAATGAGGTGGGGACAAATGACATTTTCTTGTGTTAATATTTTGAGACAACATGGTGCTATGCCTTAAAATGAAAAAGTGAGTATTCAAAGCCTAAGAAAGGAAATGCTTTTGTCTGCAATGAGGATTTTGTGATATTCAAATGAAAGAGCTACTTTGCAATTTAGGTTAAAATGCCATAATTGTAAATATTAAACATGGTTCCTTTCTCCAAAATGCCTGATGACTCTTTATAAGAGGTTATCTATCATTATCAAGGAGATGAGTCTGACTTGAATTCAGAATCTTTCTAATAATGAACCTAATTTATCATAAAATGATATCTGCTTTAAAAAATTAAATAAACAAAAAGCAAATGTTACCTGAGGAAATCTGCCTGCCGTTCTCTGAGGCATCTCAAAAAAGAAAGAAAGACTGGCGTAAGAGACATCAATTTAAAAAGCCCCTGAGTGATAAACAACTACCTCCATGCAAGGAGTAATTACTATCTCCCGGAGCTGACCCAGAGAATCTCTGTAGGGAGTGAACATAACAGTGTAGTTGGAGCCATATGCTGTGGGCATCTCTGTGCACTGATGGAGAAGGCTCATTTGGGAATAAGTTGGAAGAACTTGTGTGCATTTATGCAAAACAATCTTGCCATTCTGTAATAAAGGACTCAAATGCTATATTCAGATTCTTAAAGGAAAGACATGGAGTGAAAAGACCAGAAGTTGGGCAAAGAAGCTCAGAACTTAGCACTTGAGACAGATATGGAGAGCATGGCTGAGCCATCTAAAAGGCTTAGAATATGTTTACCAAAGGGGCTGAGTTTTTCCAATGCAGTTGGCAGCACTGCCACTTGGAAGTCAAGAGAATAACTGTCTTTTCATAGGTTAACGGCAAGTGGCAGAGTACCAAATTTACTGGTTTAAGGAAAAACTGATAATTTGTTGGCCCTGGTAGCTGAAAATTTTAGTCGTATTCCAACTTCAGATATGGATGGATCCATGGGAGATCAAATGATATCCAGAGGACTAAATCTTTATCCATCTCTTAACTGTGTTTTCTCTGTGTTGGTTCCACTATCAGGTAAGCTTACCATTCATGATGGCCAGATGGCTGTGGGGAGTTCCAAGGTTATATCCTCCCAGCAACCACAATAGACAGAGTGTGTTTCTTTCCCAATAGTTTTAAAAGAAGTCCAGAATGAGTCTCATTGACTCTAGTTGGCCTGGTTTAATTCCTGCATCTATCCTTGAACCAATCACCAAGGATAGGGAGATGTGATTCTCTGATTGGCCAGATAGGGGTCACCCCTAAAACCCTACTCAAATTGCCCCTTCCAGGAGCTAAGAACAAGGTTAGGCCCAACCAAATTGCATGTGCTAGAGGAGCTGAGTTGTGTTTCTCCCAAAGGAAAATCACAGTGCTGATGAAGAGATGAATTTAAAAAGGATAAAAAAATAATTTAAGTGTCCATTTAATTCACCACAGAATCAAAAGGAAAAGAACAATTCTGGGAAACCTCATAGGACTCTAAGAAGTAGAGAAGGAATCCCTCTCCACATTCAAATACTGATGCATAGTTTCTGCCTAACACAACTTCTGCCAAGTTATTTAAAAACACTATTGAGGACAGAAATGCCAAAGGAGTTCTTTGGTAATTTAAGGTTAGCCTCATATCATCCAGCAGGCATAGGATCAGTGTGGTGGTTTTGAGCTGCACACATCCTAGAGAAACAAATTCTTAAATTGAACCCAATCCTGTGGGTGTGAATGTGTTGTAAGTAGGACCATTTTGATATTTTGATGAGATTACTTGAGTTAGGGTACAGCTCTCCTCAATCAGTATGGATCTTAATGCTATTACTGGAGTCCCTTAGAAGTGGAAAGAAATGTAGACAGAAAGAAAGCAAGCCACAGTAAGTGTGCCAGTTTGAATATATTGTGTCCCCCAAATGCCATTATCTTTTATGTAATCTTATGTGGGCAGACGTTATCAGTGTTGATTAGATTGTAATTCTTTGAGTGTTTCTTTGGAATGCACCCCACCCAGCTGTGGGTGATGACTCTGATTGGATAATTTCCATGGAGGTGTTGTCCGCCCATTCAGGGTGGGTCTAAGTTGATCAGTGGAGCCATATAAATGAGCTGACAAAACAGAAGGAATGCAGTGCAGCTGTGAGTGATGTTTTGAAGAGGAGCTACAGCCAAGAGGGACACTTTTGAAGAAAGCACAGGAGCTGCAGATGAGAGACATTTTGGAGACGGCCGTTGGAAGCAGACTCTTGCTCCAGAAAGCTAAGAGAGGACAAATACCCGAAGTGCAACTAAGAGTGACATTTTTGAGGAGTGGCAGCCTAGAGAGGAACATCCTGGGAAAAAGTCATTTTGAAACCAGAACTTTGGAGCAGACACCAGCCATGTCTCCTCCCAGCTAACAGAGGTTTTCCAGACACCACTGGCCATCCTCTAGTGAAGGTACCCAATTGCTGATATGTCACCTTGGACACTTTATGGCCTTAAGACTGTAACTATGTAACCAAATAAACCCCCTTTTATAAAAGCCAGTCCATTTCTGGGGTTTTGCATTCCGGCAGCATTGGCAAACTAGAACAGTAAGCAAGAAGCTGAACATCAGTGGAACCTATAAGAGAAGGGAGAACCAGGATATGCTTGCCATGTGTCTTGCCAGTTGACAAGCTGAGGACCAAGAACCCCTGGCAGCAAGCCCCAGAATGCCACAGTCTTCAGGAAAAAAGCATAGCCTTGATGACACCACCTTGATTTGGACTTTTTCCCAGCCTCAAACCATGAGCAAATAAATTCCCATTGTTTAATCAGACCCTTTTCATGGTATTTGCTTGAGCACCCCAGGAACCTAAAACAATCAGTTACTCCAATAGCTTTAGAAATCTCTCATGTTTCTTTTGTTTGTTTATTATTTATAAGGGATGGAGGCACTGCACTAAGTGCTTACAAGCATTAATCCATTTAATCATTAAAATAGTCTTAAGAAGTAGTAATATTTATTACTATTTACACATGAGAAAACTTGGTTACAGGTGGGTAAATGCCCTAAATGTGGTTCCACAGCTATTGATAGGAATAATGAGATTAAGATACAGATTCATTTGACTCTTTTTCTACCTAATGCTGTCCCCCCACTCAAACTCAGCAAGTCCATTTGAAATCTAGTTTTACTGCCAAATGAGGAAGCCTTTTTGCACTTGCCATATACAATTCTTACAATGCTTGTCTTCCCATAGTCTCAAGCCTTTGTAAAAATATTTGAGGGGAACTGAGTGTTTATTCACAGCTACACAGACTTGGATTTGTATGGTTTGCCAGTCCTTCTGCAGTATATCATGCGGTTGAGGGTATGATCAAAAGACCTTGATAGTATGAGTTCAAAACTCATTTCTACCATTTTCTAGACATGTGAGTTTGAGTAATGTTTTTTAACCTATCTGCTGCCAAATCTTCCCAAATATTAAATAGATATAATAATTGTACTTACTTCTGCTAGTTATTTCGAGATTAAATGAAGTTTACGTGAAATTCTTGAGAACAGTGCTCGTGTGCAAAATGCATTCAACAAATGTACCTATTATTATGTTGTTGTTGATGCTGTTGTTATTGAAAGTAACCACCTGTAACATAATCACCAAGAACCAGAAAAATCAGGAAGGAGAGTCCATGTGTTCTGGTAAATAAAAAGATGAATAGCAAACAATTATTTTTCTGTAATTTTGAAAGCACTACAGGAGCTTGAAATATGCAAAGCCAAACATATACATGGGGAATTGATGACTACAATTTATTTTCCAGTCTTCAAGAATGAATTCTCTGCAGCAAAGGAATTTGAACAACTATATGAGTAAAAGAATCAGACTATTCAAATCTTAACAACTCTGTGAATTTGTCTGGTTACTTAAATTCCTGAAACTTCAGATTTCGCCTTTATTCATTTGGGGTCATTATACCTATGCGGAGACACTTAAGGAGGCATAAATGATATAATGTGATAAGTTGTGATATATAGTAGGTGCATAATACTAATTATGGCTTAAATCTCTTAATCCTCATGGACCCAGAATTCTATGTTTGACTTCTACAACCCAAAATTGTGCCTTTTTCATTAGCACTGCATTTTGAAAAATAATACCATTTGACAGGTTAATTAATTAATTAATGTTAATTAATTAAGATTCTGGACAATTATCCAAAATATAAAAAGATATTAATTGACACCAAAAAGCATCATCATTTCCTTCCTCTACTGTCCATTTCAATTTTTTCTCTGTATTTTGGCCAGCACCTCTGCTGGTCTGGGTGGCTTACCAGGTGGAATGAACCAAACCCTCATCTCTGGAATTTTCCATAAATTCTATGCAGTGTCTTTTACCAACACCAGTGCCATTAACATCGTGGATTCTGCCAGGTCATGTGATCCAAGAGAGAGGGCAACTTGCACAAGAGTCTGAGCCTGCTGCAGAGTACTTTTCTGCTCTGGGCCCCAGTGAAATGTGTCTGCCGTTTGGGTCACCCAGGGCATGGGTTGGAACAGTGTCCCCACGCGTGGAATTGGCTATCTCCAGAACCTAAAGAGAACTACAAGGTATTGTCCTTCCTTCATCACGGTGGGAGCACGAGGCAATCATATGTCTTTTAGTTTGGAAGGAATGTTGCAGCATGAACCACATCTCTCTTTCTATCCCCTGAATCTTCACTGTGTTTCTCTCTCATTTTCTCAAATGAGACTGTCTAACCACAGTCTCTAATATACTTCCTACTTCTTGCTCATTCACACCGAATAGCATCGTATTACTGGTATAACGGACCAGTGTGAAATTCTGAGGTATGCTCAGCCTCTAAGTTTCTTCAATCTATATGTGATGGTTGGGTTCATGCGTCAACTTGGCTAGGTGACCCAGCTGTCTGGTCAAGCGGGCACTGGCCTGACGATTGCTGTGAGGCTATTTGAGGCTGTTTGATAAACCAACGGGCTGGTTTGTTGGATCATCAGTCAGTTGACTGCAGCTGACTGATGACTCATCAAGGGGCGTGCCTTCCACAGTGAGAGAATGCAATTGGCTGGATTTGGTCCGGGTGATCAGTTGAAGGCTTATAAGCCAGACGGATGGTTAGAGAACCTTCATTTCTTCTTTGGCTTCCCGGTGAAGCATTTCCTGGGGAGCTCGTTGAAGTTGCTGGTTCATTTCCTGAGGAGTTCATCAAGCATGTTCGTCGAAGATCCCAGTTCATTTCCGGAGGAGTTCGTCGAAGTTGCCGGTTCGTTTCCTGAGGAGTTCATCGGACATCTTCCTTGGAGTTGACAGTTTGTTGACGGCTCTGCAGAATTTGGACTCGTGCATACCCACAGTTGCGTGAGTCACTTTTACAATTTGATAATCAGAGACATCTCTCATTGATTCTGTTTCCCAAGAGAACCCTAACTAATACACTATATTTTTATAGAATACAGCCTAGTTCATTTAGCTCTGAGGGAAGACTGTAAATGTACACTGTTGTCTGTTTTAAATGAACACACCTTTTTGAAAGGGATGGAAAAAGATAAAAATCATTCACCAAGTCAGTAGCTGAATACCATGCACTTGAGACTATTTTTATCTGCTCTCTCAAATATACCACATCTGTTACTGCAACTACAATTGGGAAACTACTCAGTTGAGTTGTCAGAAGCCTACTATTATCTTTCAAGATATTCCTGACTTTTAGAGGCTACAGACTGGTGAATTAAATGGAGATATGACAGAAACTGTCATCCTTATATTCTTCAGGTCTTTAGGTGGCACTACTTTCAGCCATTTTCCTGATTTTTTTTGGTGGGGGGCAACTATCTTCACAAGGGAAGGGGTTCAGTTTCAGAGGCTTAACTTGGCCTCACCATTATAACAGCTCTGTTATCCCGGAGGCCAAGGACCAAAAAGGGAACAGACTGTTGAGTGTGTCTGTTCCAATTATACATTCAGGGACTGGAAATGACCACCATGTGTGTCCATAGACCCATCGAACCCACTGTGAACCAGATCTGAGCCAGGACACCATTTATTACTCGGCTGCCATATGCTCCCTCTCTGATGGGGGCAGGATGATGCTTTAGGTTCCCAGATTTCAGTGTGAACTCAGACCCTCTGTTCTTGAAAAATTTGGATATTCCCCTTTCCCCATGGTAAATGACTCTGTACTCACCATGGTGCTCTGGATACTTTCCCATGAAGATCTGGTCTTTCCTTCAGTCAGAGAGTTTCAAATGTGAAAAGCAGCTTCAATCTAGAAGCTGGGCAAGAGATCATGGCTTATTTGGTGACTACCTTGAGTCTCCTGATTATCCATCCTTGATTTCTTTTGTTAGCATAGATCAAGCAGTATGCTTTGGGCTATTGTTCTGTTAACTATCTCCATAGCTCTCTGTAGGCTAGGCCCTCCAGTCTGCTATTCCAACCCCAATGTTCATTATCATGATTATACCCACTTGACTTCTGAAAATTAAACCCTGCCACATTGGCCTCATTTATTGGGATCCTAATTCTTCCTATTCTTTAAGCAGCCTAATTTTGCAACCACAGCTCCTAATATTGCCCCTGAGCCTCAGAGTACAACCATCACTTAGTTTCTCAGTAAAATCTTTATTGCTTTGGTAAACAAAATATTTGCTGGGCTCTCCAGTGGAAAATAATCATCCAGTGGGTTTGGGCCTTACATAGTATAGCCTCTCTAACTATACTCTCTGTATAAACTAAAACTCTCTCTGGTTTTCAGAAACTTTTGAGCACTTCTCCATGGTCTGCAATGAGAGTTATGCTATTTCAATTTCACTTAATGTGGACCATAACTTTCTCCAAGCCTCTAAGAGCCATCCTAGCAGCATGTTGCCACTGTCTACTGTATCCTTGCTAGGGTGTGACCCCAGAAGCATGTTCACATACAAAGAAGAATTTACAATATGGTCAATCTAATTTCAAACCCATTGTTCTTTGATCTGTTTCACCTTTCTTAGGAAGTTTTCCGTTTTTCTAATTTATATAGATAAACAGTTTTCCACCCTTCTATCTTAGGATTGACTAATATTTTTTAACATAAACCATTAGGTCCTACTATCAATGCTTAAAAAAGTAATTTCTGTGAATACTCATTTTCCTAGCTCATTTCTGTGAATTTCCCTCATATACATATGGTGGAATGTAATTAAGAAAACTTTCATTTTAATAAGAGTCAGTAGACTCCTCCTAACACAGTCTCTGGAATAGATTAAGTGATCAATCAGTTTCACGGTTTATAAATGATAAAATAACCATAAATACATAAATAATTGAATTCAAAATCCATTTCGTTGATTTTGTTTTTTGATCCATACTAAGAATATAGGACAGTGCCTGAATGAATATTAGGAACTAGTGGCTATGTGTTTACATGTGTGTGTGTGTGTGCACACACATAATTGAACATGCAGTCATTGTAAATATTTAAACAGTGTAGATACATGTAGTAAAAAGTGAAAGTCATATTTTACTCCAACTCATTTTGATTAATTAATTAGTTTAGTAAATAAAGAGCCTCCTATAGGACAATGCCTGTGCTATATGTAGCAAAATTGCTTGATCTTCCTCAGAGTAACCACCATTATAAGACTGGGTTTTTATCCTTTGGGATATTTTCTTCTCTATTAAGAAACACACAAACACACACATACTCACATGCCAAAATTACATTTTTAAAATAATTGAAATTATACTCTACATATGATTCTATAACAAACATTTAGGGTTAAACCAGTGTGTCTGAAACTTCCTTATGATATGGCAAAAAAAGAAAAAAATAATATCTATAGAGCTTAAAAGGGTACACTGGTTAAAACATAGCATAGCACATAATAGACATTACCTTTTCTTTAAAAAAATTCTAGTAACAATCTGAAGCATGAAATATTCTTTTAACAAGTCATTAGAACCAATTTGCTAAATTTTAAACTAGAATTTTTTCCTATATATTATTATTTTATTGGACAATTGTTTTCTTTCATCTTTTTAAAATCTATCCTTTTCTAATGTTGTATATATAATTAGTTCAGAAGATCTTCATTTTTCACTGAAATCTGGAATATTTTTACATAAATGAAGTATTTATTTACTTGTAATGTACTGATGACTATCGTGTAAAACTGCCTTGTTTATTGCATTTGGTCAAGGCAGGGGTAGATTTTTCAATTTTTTCTATGATTTTCAGTCTATTTAGATTTTTTCCCTCCTTTTCAATCACATTTATTCATTACTTATTTTTTTTTCCAGAAAAATCATCCATTTCATTTAGGTTTTAAAATTATGTTTTTTAAAACTCTGTTCTTTGTAGTTTTACATCAACTTCCTCATTTAAAGTGAATTTACTTGTGATTTCTATCTTTCATTGTCTTGATTATACTGTTAATGTGGCAAACCTCTCCAATGAATGAAAAGATAGGCTGAGTACTCTATTTAATGGGCAAGACATATGGACCAGCAGACTTCCATGGAGCAGGTATGAATAACACATTGTCAGAAGAAAGGGTGACTTTACTCAGGATGATAAACATGTCACTGCATTTCACACTTTCAATGCTGGGTTGGGAGCCTTTCCTTTTTACTTTATTATTATAATATTTTACCCTTATGGACCCACCATGAAGGTCTGAAATTATAACCTGCTCTGCACTGCTTACCAGCCTTGCCTAACACACAGCTATAAGCCCTCACCAGGAATAGCTACTACTTTAGTTAAGTGTCATATGCTGAAAACAGCCACTATTAACTGTGGCTAAAGCAAAGCTGCATCTACACTTCATACTAGCACAGCCAATTGAACCAGCAAGACTATTCGTGCTCTCTATACATCTTACTTCTGAGCTAAGCTTTCTCCTGCTCTTCACGGGCAATAACTACCCTTACCTCCACGGTTATGATTTCCTCTGCTCTAATTTCTATGTGACTCTGTTTTCATATGCTTTCTGGCTTTCAGAATTTTTCAAAATGTCCATTCTGCTGATGGGATCCTTTCCTTTGTTCAAGATCTGTGGCGATTTTTTTTTTCATTCCATTCTCTCATTTCAATGGGTTTTTGGAGGAAGAGAAGTAAATACACATCCAAGAAGTCATTAATCACAAATTATTTCAAAGAATCTTTCATTTATTGCATAAACATAATAGCAGCAGTACAATTTTTACAAGGAAAAATAACCAAAAGCTGATCCCTTAACGAAATTATCTGCTCTTATTTTCCTATGCTTATTTCCAGACAAATATTTACATATGTAGTTTATGTTATTGTAATTATAGACATTTTCTCTGCTAACATGAGTTTCGTGTAACGAGTCATTTTTCTAACCACATAGGTTCCATAATTAAATCTTCAACGGATGCAAACTATTTTATAAAGTTAATGAACTATTGTTACTTTGCCTTGCTATTGAAAACTTTTCCATTTACGTATATGTAGTACTGCAATGAACTTCCTTTCTGTAGTTTTTCTCTATCTGGGGTTGTATAATATTGACAAATTGCTCTCCAAAATGCTTAATTTTATTTTACAACGTCACCTATTTTTACTTCACCATTTTCAATCTTTACTTCACCATGGCATATTATAATTACTTGTCATTTTGCCATTTTGATGGGTTGAAAGAGGAACCGCTCTGGAAGCTAGAGGAATTATCTGTAGAATAATTTTAAGTGATATCTGAAGTCATCCTTTCCTTTGGTTTTTGAAGAGTCGTTTGTATTTCAGTAAAAACTCTTGACAGCCTGATGCAGACCCAGTTTTGAGATGGTGATTGGAAAGCGTCTCCATCACCATGCAGAGAGTTTCCAAAATACGATCACATCTCTGATTTTAAAGTATGTGCATCTTTCACCACCCAGATTCCTGCTCATGATAAGTGACACGTGGACTTTCAGTGCTCCCTGCACCAGGGGCTGCCTTTCCTCCTCAGATTGTAAAGTCCTTTCAGAATTTGGCAGCATTACTCATCTTGATTATGCCAGCAGTCTTTTTGATGGGAGGCTCACCAGCTTCCTTTAAGAATAAGGGTGCGATTTAAAGTTTAACTTCAAACATTTACGGCACTTAAAGTGTCAGGTCCAATTTATTTACAGCTTCTGATCAATGTCTGTTTTCCACGTGGAGCATGTACTTCAGGTCGGGTTTACCTGCCTTCAATTCCCTCCCCTCTCTATGCACATGTGGAGTGTGTGCCCTTCTCCAGGATCACCTGGTGCCATGTCTGTCCTTTGGTATCCAATCTAGGCAATATCTTTGACTTTTCACTTTTTGGAATTTTAGTAGTCTAACTGGAGAGCTGTTTGGACAGCATATGCTGAAAAGTTGTTAGAACCTGAGCCTCTTAGGAAAACTGAGTGTTTTTGCCACTATAAAATCCAACTTCTATTAAGGTTTAAAAAATATCCCTATATAATCTGATTTGGGCCACTAAAATAAATATATAAATGAAAATATTTAATGGGGTGAAGAAGACTTAACCTCTTTGTTTACTATTATTGCTTGGCTTATAGCTTTTATAATATAATCTTCTTGGAAAGAAACCATGGTACTTTGTGGTAGAAAAAAGACTGGGCAAGGAAATACATGACATGGTTTTTAACACCTCACCTCTCTGGTCGTGAGTTTCTATACATCTGAGACAATTTTAAGTTTCCTTTCATTTTTAAGAATCTGTTTTCTATGCTACTGATTGTGTTTTTTGTTTTATGATTAGGCTCTGAGAAAGTTATGAAAATCCCCATACAAGTAAATAGGCAATCATTATAATGACAAAAACAAAAATTAGAATCCATGATTTCATTTTTTTCCCCTAGCAAGTCTGTAGTTATTCCAGTATTGTCTACAGGTACCTGATTTTATGGGAGTGCCATATTTAAACATTCATTATCAACTCATGCAATCAGACTTAAGTGCACCTAAGTACACCATCTGTCTTTTTCTTTCTTATATATTCCTCTGTAGTCACACACAGATATCTGCTATTCTAGTAGTGTCTGGAGCCTATTATAGCTGCACCAGTTACAGTGCAATCAGCAGAGCAGGCATTCCCTTCCAAGCCCTGATTTTCAGAATTTAAAACACCAACTTTGTAATGGCCCTACCCTTAGATGTGATACATTTACACTTTTCTACACAGGTGTGTGTGTGTGTGTGTGTGTGTGTGTGTTTTCCTCCAAAACTCCTAAGGCTTTGGACCTCCTTTTAAAAGGCCCAAGCATGTCAAAAAATGTTTTGCAAATTCAAGGAGTTTCTGGTGTAGCTGCTCAGCCAGGCAAACCATTTCAAGGCTACTCTGCAGGCAGAGAATGGCTGGAAGGCTGCAAGCTGTTCCATCACTGAGGTCCCCGGGGCAAGAGCTTAGTCCTTTGCTTTGGGTTCTACAGCTATGCTATTCAAAGAGTGCACTTGATCTTGGCCCAAAGAGGCATCAGTTCATCCTGCACAAAGCAAACTGGACCATATCTTTCCAACACATCATACCTTTTCACCTTCACACCAGTGAGACCCAACTGTACAGAGCAGATGCTCAATGGTGGGTCTTGCATTTTTGTAACCCAAAGCATATCAATGAATGGGAAACAGGGCTAGAGTTGAGATGTCATGGAAACCAAATCAAATTCTGAGGATCTATTCAGGGCTAAGCAACCACATATCATTGGAATAAAAAATCATCAAGTATGTTGACTCTCAACACTCAGCTCTTTTACTATATATGGTCTCCTTGGATAGAAATAGTTGTGGTGAAACAAGGGAACTGGGCTTTGGCATAAATCAGACTTCATTTTAGGTCCCACTCCTACCACTTAGTTTCTGTGTGACTTTGAGGAGATTTCTTAACTCTCATTACCCTGGTTGCCATTTAGGTGGTATGGAGACCACAACACACATTGATCACAGTTTAGGGAAAGATTAACAAGACAAGTGCAGTGCCAAATGTATGATTAGCTCTGCATAAGTGAGGGTAAAATAGGTAATAACTTACAGCACTTATGAGTGGTAAGGCTCTATTCAAAGAACATTGCATATATTATTTCAGTTAGTCCTCAAAAAACCCAGAGGTAGATGCTATTAGTATCTCCATGATACTGATGAGAGATTTGCAGAGAGGTCAAATCAGTTGCCTGAATTCAATCAATGGGCTCTTGATGGAACCAAAATTTGAGCTCAGGAAATCTGATCTCCCAGTTCATGCTCTCATCATCTACTCTTTACAGCCTTGAAAGAAGCAAAGCAGCCAGCCAGCTGACTACTCACATTGCCCACTACACAAGTATGCTAAAAATATAACTCACTCTGCCTGCCTATCTGCAGGTCTATGGCGATCACAAAGCCTCTCCTGGACATAGCTCGCTGACTACTGGATGACCTGGCTCAAGGATTGTCCATCCAGAGATAAGCAGTGGATGATTCAGTTATGTGTAAAACTGGGACAATCAGATTTTCTCACTAGGGAATTTGAATGAGGAAATGCAGATGGAAAGTGTCCCTGAGAAATGGGAAATAAGAATTGAAATAAAGAGTCCAGATTATGATTAGTGATAATAATATCAGTTTTATTATGCCCACATTGACTATAGTATGCAACTTTTAAGTGTACAAACATAGGTATTATTTTCTTCTGTGATACCATTATTTCACCATTTTTAAAAATCTGAAATCTGAACCATTTACAATTTGAGAAGTACACAAAGAGTGGTACTCTGAAAGAGTTCTAACCATGTCCCTCTTTCTTAAAATCCTTCCCAGGTATTTTGTTGATGTTTTCAATGCTCCCTTCCAAGGTGAGTATATTTTCATGTGTTTATTAATCATTTGCATACCTCTCCAGGATCAATTTGTGTTTCTAGTTACTTCCAAGAGCCTTGATGGGGTTGGCTTAGAATGGTAGCGGCACCTTAAGGTAAAGAGTAGGAAGGGGAAGTAATGGGTTTGGTAAACTAGAGGACAGATAAAGGTGGGCAGGTTCTCCCAGGTCCAATTTCCAGCTCTTTCTCTGGAGCCCAACCACCTCCCTCCCCCCAGTGCCATGTTCCCTCTCCTTTTCTGCTCCTTTACCCTATGCCCAGATCCATTTCTCGGGATCTCAGCATTGCCATCCCTCCAGGACCGTGAATACTGTTATTCATCTTAACAAGACAATGTTCCCAGCCATAGTCCCTGGAGATACTCTAGTTAAAAGGACCAAACAACCTCCGTCCTCTCTCAGGTACAATAGACTCCAAGGGCAACACATAGAACTGTGCTACTCAATACAGTAGCCATCAAACGTGGCTATGGAACATTTGAAATGTGGCTGGTCCAAACTGAAATCTTCTCTAAGTGTAAAGTACATGTTGTATTTCAAAGACTTACTATGAATGAAAAGTATTTCAATATTTTTATAATGATTCCTTTGAAAAAATATTTCAGACATTTATTTAAAGAAAGTCTATTATTAAAATATACCTCACCTGTTTCTTTTTACCTATTTTTAATATGGCTACTAGAAAATTCAAAAGTATATATGTGGCTTGCATTATATTTAGATTGTACAGCACTGGAGTAGATGTTGATTGCAATAATATCTCAATTTTTATTAAAATTCTGGCATTAATACTGTTAATAATAAAGGTATTTTGAAACTGCCTGAAAGAAGTATCAAAATGCTAGTAAGGTCATTTTGCTTTACAGCAATCACTAACTGTGATATGTTATAAAGCAAATCCAAAATATGAGAATTGAAGCAGCAGAATCTTGAAGACAGAGAAATATACAGACATAGTGGAGGGTCAGAAACCCAAGTTGAAGGAGTGGATACAGCTGCTAAGAGGAGAATGTCCACACTGACAACTGAGCAAAGAGCAGAGGGCCCATCTCCCACTCCTGAGCTCTTCATCTCTAATGTGGAACCATCCTTCTTCAATTTCTGTTGTGTATGAGGCCACACATGCATGGTCTCATATAAAATCTTCAATTTTGGGAAGCAAACTTTACTTTATAAGCATCCTCAATATATGAAACACCTTTGCACCTGCTGGGAATCTAATAGTGAACAAACCAAGTAGGTCTTTGTCTTCATGCAACTTTTACTCTTGTGAGAAAAAAATAGATATCAACTGAATAACCAGTATTTAATGACTGTTACACAATAAATATGCTAGAAAAAAACAGATGTAGTGAGAAGATCCCTAAACTCCACGGCGAGTTTTTATCCGGAGATAGCTACTTTAGCTACTGGGATCCATAGGGCTTGTTTCAGGAAGTGACAATTGGGCTTAGAAATGGAAGAAGAGAAAGAGTTGTTTATGAAAAAAACCTGGGGTAGGGCGAGAAAGGGGAGAACATTCTTGGCAGGACCAAATAGCAGGCATAAAGTCCCTAAGGCAGAGAGATTTTAGTTTGTTGGAGAAATAATGAGATTGTGACAAGAGGGAAGGATAATAGCATGAGGTAAAATTAAAGAGTCCTACAAGGGATCAGGTCATACAGGGTCTTGTATGCAATTTGGATTTTATTCTGAATGCATTAAAAGTCATTGAAGAGCTTTAAACCATGCAATGACATGACCAATTAGGAATCGACTGCCATGGTCCAAGCAGGATGTGATAGAGGCTTGGTTCTGAATAATTCCTGACTCTTTTAGATGAGCGTAAATATAGGTTTGTGTCATTTAAATGGGGATTGATTGCATTTGCCAAGAAATAATTTTCAGCTACTTTTTAAAATGTTCAATTACATTTTATTAATTAAAAAAGTTATACACATTCATTGAAATAAATTTTGAAAATACAAAGAAGCACATAAAAATAAAAGAAAAATCATATTTCTGCCACCTAGAAGCATGGTTAACACCTTATACATCTTCCACACATTTTTTCTAATGTCTATGTGTTTGTGTATACATAGAAATAGAATCACATGCTATACACTTTTCTGAAGTCTTTTTTTAAACTGCACTGGGGACATATTTCTGTATCATTAAATATTCTCTTACAGTCTCACTTTGAGTGGCTACATGTCAGTTCCACTGTATGTATATTTGAGAATTGATCAGATACAATATGGTTAATTTAATTTTCACTAGTTATTATTATTACTATCACATTTTAAAAACAGAATATTGTATTATTATTAACATCCTTATAACTAATTATTGATGTTCACTCTTAATTATTTCCAAATAATACATTCCAATCATGAAATGGTATTACCAGTGCAAACTATTTCCACATCTTCAAGGCTTTTGATACAAATAATATTTTCCTTCCAGATCAGATGAACCAGTTTACATTCATACCTGTTTCTCAGAACTTTGAAAACAATGGGTATTATCATTTTTAAATCATTTGCCTATTTAGAAGGCAATTAATAGTATATCTCATTGTTATTTTGTTTAAACCACATTTTAAATTTGCTTTTCTTTCTGTCTAGTGAGGATGAATATTTTTTCATATGCTTATTGCCCATTTACCTTTATTGTATTAAAATTGCCTATTCATATCCATTTTTTTATGAGTGTATTCAGTCATTCTACTCTTAGAGTGAATAAAAAGGTGGAGAAATTGTTGCTGAGATGTTATTACCAAATCTTGAATTTGAAATAGGAAAAAGCATTCTATTAGTGTGGCACAGCTGAAGTTCAAGCAATGCCCACCAGAGAAAGAAAAGTTTCTAAAAAAACCCCTCCTATAACTACATGGTTAAACCTAAAGTTTTCGGTTCAATTATGTTTGCTGAAAGTATATTCATAGGTTCCTAAAGTTTCCAAAATACTATGCATATCATACTTGTGATTCTCTTACTTACCGGAGGCTCCTTCTGTTAACATTATCCACTTGTGTTGTTCAAGGTTCTGGTCTCCCTGAAAAACAGCTCCAAGTAAAATGCCATATGTTGGAGTAAATCAAGTACCAAGAAGGAGAGAAAGAGCTGTATCCTACCAGGTGCAAAACCTAATAGGCTCTGCTTTGGGATAGGAATTTGAAATTGGCTATTTTTCTAACCAAATGGCCCTGGGAAACTTTCTAGAAGTTTTCCTATAGGCCAAAATTTTGAACACCATCTTGATTCTTGATCATTTTGTATTTCTCATGTAAAATAAATAGTATTATCTAAGATGCCAAATGCTAGTATTTTAGGCTCCAGTGATGTTTACTTCACCTGAGTACACCTGTTACTACAAGGAAGAACTTTATAATTGTTGTCAGACAAGAGTTAGCAGGGATCAGTAGAAACGTCAGGGGATTAAGAATTAACAGGTGGACATCATGTCCTGGGTTCTCTACCCACTGACTTGTCTCCTTGGGTAAGCCACTTAAACTGAGTCCCAGTTTCTTAATCTGTAAACCGTATTTACTGTATAGGGCCACTGTGAGGATTAAGTGAATTAAGAAATGTGAATTTGCAATAAAAATTCTCTTGTGAAATGAAATGAAATAAGCTTTCAGTAGCTGAGAGATTCCAAAAGGAGCTGAGAGGTCACTCTGGTGGGCACTCTTACACACAATATAGATAACCTTTTTCAGGTTCTAATGAATTGGAATAGCTAGCAGGAAATACCTGAAACTAACAAACTACAACCCAGAACACTTGAATCTTGAAGACGATTGTATAAAAATGTAGCTTATGAGGGGTGACAATGTGATTGGGAAAGTCATGTGGATCACACTCCCCTTTGTCCAGTGTATGGATGGATGAGTAGAAAAATGGGGGCAAAAACAAAAAACTAAAAAACAAAAACAAAAACAAAAACATAAACAAAAAAAAAAACAGTGTTCTTTTCTACTTTAATTGTTCTTTTTCACTTTAATTTTTATTCTTATTACTTTTGTGTGTGTGGTAATGAAGATGTTCAAAACTTAATTTTGATGATGGACGCACAACTATATGGTGGTACTGTGAACAATTGATTGTACGCTTTGTATGACTGCATAGCATGTGAACATATCTCAATAAAATTGAATTATTAAAAAAATCCTCAAGCTTATATAAATAACAGGAGTTGTTATTAGAGCTGGAGTCACAAACTCCAATATCTACAAGGGACAGACTAGCTTCTAAATGCATGAGGTGGCTCAGTTGGGGCTGCAAGTATCCAGTATATGCTCCAGCTCCATAGGATTATTCCTCTTGTGGGTATATGAGCCCGGTATTGCCTGATACTTCATTTTTCCAGAGAAAAACTATAAATCCAGATTAATATGTAAAATCTCCCAATTTTTAAGTATTGCTTACTAATTAAAATATATTAAAAACAATTTTGTTGACCAGATAAATCATATCTGAGTGCCAAATATGGACCACAAAGAGCCAGTCCATGAGCTATTTTATTCCCTTTGATTTACAGAGTTGCTAACACCCTCAAAACTCCATGCTAGCATATTTAGTTAAGAGTATTTATTGTACTGAGCATATCAATTATGGTCCAATCTTGTAGTAACCAATTATTTGTAATTATTTCCAAGATGAAGGTTTTTCTCTTCAGGTGGCCAATTACTTCCTATCAAATTATCACTGAAAACCATTATTTTCATTTCCATTTGTAGACATCTCAAGATTTTATTTTCCATTTGGTACAAGTAAATGAAAAGGAAATAATAACAGCCAATCCAATTATGACTGTGATCTTTTCTGTCTGGTTTGATTAGAAGTCCTTACTCTAATCATCCAAAATCTTTAATGTTAAGTTTACTAAAACTTAGCTTCATATTTAGATTTTTAAGGATTTCATTTATTTTTTGTTTTGCTTTTGTAAGATGGCAGGGAACACATGGTGGGGAAACCAAAGGAATCCTAGTTACCAAAGGGAACCAGCCTTCCCTGCATTTGGTTTCACGGCACTGATCTCCTTTAAAACCCTTTCTCTGTTTATCAGAACTCAGTCTCTGGTGAATTATAGTGAATTACAGTGGAGTGTTGCTAATTCATACTAATGACTAGGATACCCAGTGCAGATTATTAAATTCTGAAAATTAGCAAGAGAGTAAAAAAGAAAAAAAAATGACAATAAATTGAGGCCATTGCATCATGAAAATGTTCTTTGTTCATTTGTTTTCTTAATTATAAGATAGTTTTAATTAATTAAGTTAATATATCATTAATACTAGCACAAATCATGTCCCAAGAGCTTTCAAACATTAAATATTATTAAAAATTAGGTGGAAGTTTATTTGGCAGTGAGTTGAAATAAAACATTGGCAGAATAAAAAGGCAAGATTTAAGTTGGTGCTAAATTCACTAAATTTCTACTTAATATAGTTTTTCTCAGCCTTGGAATGAGTAGTTGCTATTAAATATGCTTTTTGATACTCACCCAATAAAACATACCAGTACTCCAAGGAAGGGTTACCCACTGTTGAATACTTAACCTGCTTAAAGGAATGGCAATTTGAATTTCACAAGGAATTTTTAGTTTGCTGCTTCTCTATGTATTCCCAGAGATCTCTCTAGATGCAGATAAAGTCCGACCCTCCCCACCATATTATTATTATTATTATTATTATTACTGGAGAATAAACTATGAGAGATTAGGTGGAATATAGTGAAAGTACACATTTATTTTTATGATAAGCATTGGAGAGCTCCGTATTTGATAAGCAATGAAAATGCAACCCAAGAAGAGAAAAAAAAAAAAAAAAGAGGTTTTATGCTCTTTCCAATATACCACTTTGAATGGTGGAGGATGCTCATATTCCTTTTCACATTCCTTCATTTATTATTTTAATAAACAAGCTCTGAAGGCTTGAATGGACCAAGGTTTGAATAGTTTTCCTGCCCACACTGCATCCCTACCACTTAGCAGAGTTCTTGGTGAATAGTAACCACTCAGTAAGCACGCATTAAGTGACTGAATGCTTAAGCTATGCCCTGTGGTGTGGAGTCCCAGGCATGAAAGATGCTGAGTTCTGGGCCTTTCCTTCAAGAAGTTCATATTCTTGAGGAGGAAGAAGAGCAAGCAAATCTATGCAGTATGATTTTTCTAAGATGGAGGTGGTTTCATATTACCTTGAAAGCAGGACATGAAAGGGCTCCATTGGGAAATGATGCTGGAGCAGAACCCTGAAGATTGACAAAGATTTAGCCAGCCGGTAAAAGCTGCAAAAGTGTTTAGGGAACTGTACCCAGTTCATTGTGAAGAAGGGATAGAAATAAAACTATAAAGCAGATAAGGAGTTCATAAAGACCTATGCATGACATGTGAGCCACTTAAATTTTATTTTGTTGTCATCTGAGGCACAGTATCAAAGATGGACCAAAGGGGGAAAGACTAGAGGCAAAGAGCTCAGTGAGGAGATTGTGGCAATAATCCAACCAATATTTGGCAAGGTTCACAGGTGATCTTATGTGGCTAACATGTATATATTTCATTCCATAGTAGTACATGGGAGTTCTGGGAAACTACTGTTTCCATCCACTTGACTGCAGTTTGAGTGAGATGAATTCATCCTCAGCTCCAAGGGTGATTCTTAATTAGGTTAAGGTAAACAGCAAAGCCCACTCACTGGGCCATAGGAATTGGCTTGGGAATAGGAATGTGGCTCACTCACACTCAAGTGGAACCGGTGAGGTAGGAGAATATCTGGGCTGTGGCTTTTGGAGGAGACTAAAAAGGGGTGGGGTGGGGGTGGGATATATTCTATTCCTGAACCCAGAAACACATAGCTGGGAAGTCATTGGCCGCCATCTTGTGAACAGAACAAAAATCAGCCTTTAGATTAAACCAACACTACAAAAAACAAACAGAAATGAGTGTAGCACACCTTATTTTAAGCCTACTCTAACCAGAAACCTTAAACTTACATAGAATTACGAATTATTTTTTATCATCTGTGCCATTTAAATGGGTTTTACTGTAACCTGGATACTTCTGTTATTTGAAGTAACTTAACTGCTAAAAACCTGACTATCATGGTGCCAATTAAGATTAAGGTAGAGGCAATTATATGGCCTCTTCTAGCATCTTCATTCTTAATATTCTTTCTCACTCTTAGTTTATAGGAAGACACTGGCAAACAGTAGGCTGATAACTGAAAAAAACAAAAACAAAAAAAGCAAACAAAAAAAACATAAGCGTCAAAGGACTTCTCCACAGTCCTCTGACAGCTCTTCTCTTCCCTTCCTCTCTGTTGCCTGCCTGTCTTTGGCTGCCAAGAATTTGCTGTTTGCTTCTCACTTCCCTCATCCAATCCACACTGAGAAGATAACATGCCCAGCTAGCTCCAGAACAGAAAGCTGAATGTCAGCATACATTTTGCCTTGAGTGAAAACAGTCTACCCATGCAGAGTGGCCTCTGCCATCCAGGGCTGAGACCATATTGGGTTTGTTGGTTAATTCTTCAGCCTTCTAGTCCTGGTATTTCAGCTAATAGCTTTGGGGATTTGCACAAGCCACATGCCCCTGGCTTTAATGTCGCTGCCATGGATGAGAGCTTGTCATGTTGTATAATATTACACAGTTATTCCAAAGCTGCATTCTGGCTAAATGACAGCACTTGACATGTCTCTAATATTGACAGTAGTGGTGACTTTCAAGTGTTCTATTTATGTCAAGTAGAAAGGGAGCAGGGATTCTTTAAATAAAATAAACATGTGCAAAGGAATCTTCTGGCTTAGTATAATAAAAATGTCAAAAGGGTCTGCATACCTGCTCTGCTATTTTTTTAGGCCCTTGGGAAAGTTTAAAAGACTCAATACTTGCACCTGTAAAATGGAAATGATGATAATGCCTATCTTGGAAGGTCATGATTACATTATCCAATGTGTCTAAAGTGTCTTGTGGGATGCCAGGCCCATTGTAGACACATATATGATACATTTATTAATTGTCTTCCTAGCCATGCTCATAAACCTTTCTAAGTAAGTGACTAAAATCCATCATTTAACTCTAAGAAGCCTTGGGCAACACTGTTTCTACTATAAGGCTTAGCTTTCTTGGCCACAGACGATTGGAATATTGCTGGCTGGATCCAATGCAGGTAACCAATGAATTGACCAAAAACTGATAACGTGTTCTTGTGCTTAAATATGAGTTGGGTCTGAGAGTTTGATGGATCTGTGCTTGAATCCTGAAAAAAAAAAAATTAGAGCATTATCAGGGCAGACTAAAACTGAAAGGATTTATAGAACGAAGCCATGATACAGAAGAATCATTGAAATTATGAGAAAGTAGAAATATAAGCAAAGTATAAGCAAAATAAGAAAGATGTACAGAGAGGAAGAATAAGTGAGCTGATGTTGAAAAAAGCGGTAGAGCCAGAGAGAAGCAGACATGCTGAGAGGAGCTGAGTTATATGAATGGGAAAGAACTTGCCTGAGACCAATGAACCTCAGTGCTGAGGGCTGTGCAACTTCATGAGATCATTTAGTGTCAGAATGGCCTAGGAGGAGGCATAAGGTGGAAGTGTTAGTGATACAGCTCTGGAACCAGCACACCTGGGCTCTGGTTGTGGGTTTTTCACTTACTGTAGGGACTTGGGCGAGTCGCTCAACCTCTCTATTGCCCCATTTTTTTGTCTACCACTAGATCCATTATGAGGATTAAATTAATTAATCCATATGAAGGGCATACTGTTTAACTGGTATATGGTATCCTTTCAATAAATAAATATTAGTCATCATTATGTTAGCTGTCACCATCTATATCTTAGCATCCATAGGACTTAGATAAATATCAACCCCTCAGCTCCAGTATGATCCCTGTTTTCCTAAAACCCAAGTGTGTCTTGTAGTTAACCTCACTGTTTATCAAAAGAACCCAATTAAATCAATATCCATTATCATTTTATGTGAAGAACAAGATCTAAAGAAACAAAAAGATCATAAAAAAAGAGTTAAAATTTTAAATACAGTAATAAAAGTTGCCATTCTTTTTATCCCAACAATATTTTTTGCATGACTCACTCACTCATTTGTACATTTGTTCATTCATTTATTCATTTAACAAAGATAATTTATTGAGTCCTCACTGTGCTGTAAATTAAGCAGAAAACAATACAAGTACAGTCCCTGTACTGGTGGGATTTTAAGATCTTGTGGTATTAAGCAAATAAGGAGGAAAGATCATTTCAAAACTGATACCTGAAGATGAAAGGTCTGCTTACTCCCTTACTTCATTTAATATCTTATTAAAATAGTTACTCAAAAGTCAGCTTTTCAGTTAGTTCCTGTCTAACTACCTGTATTGGTCAGAATAGTCTAGGTAATATGATGGTAACAGATTAGCACCATAATACTGGACTAACACAACAGATATATTTCTTGCTCATATTATGTGTACAAAGTGGATTGGCCAACCAGGCTGTCCTCTGCACAGTAAGTGAGGGAACGAGGTAGATGACATCTCTGTCATCTTTCCTGGAACTATCTGATGCATACAGCCTCCAGGCCCTTGTGGCAGTGCAAGAGTGGCCATAGAGAATTCACAGCCACTCAAGTACCCTAAAGGGAAGGGACCATATCACTTCTATTCATAATTCATTGGCCAAAGCTATTGACACGGCCTCCTCTAAATGCAAGGGGCTGGAAATTCTTCTCTGGTACAGGGAGCACAGAGCATCAACAGTCTCTACCACACCACCCCATTTAAATTGCAGCTCCAGCCCTCCCTTTCCATGTTTATTTTTCTCTTCAGCCTTTATGACCATCTAACAGACTAACTTAAGGCTGTCTCTCCTAACTAGAATGTAAGCATCACAGAGGCAATCATCTTTACCTATTTTGTACACTGATATATCCTAGCATCTAGAATAATGCTTGGCACAAAGAAGGCACTCAATAAACATTTATTACGTAAATGAATGAATTAATATGGGTAGTGGCAGGCAGGGCAAGCAAAAGTGGTGAAAAGCAAAATAAATTTTTTTTCATAAAAGACTTCTAAACAGGAAGGAACTTGCCTTGTTCAAGCAATAGAAAAAGAAAGGAAAGAAAAAAAAGGCAAGAAAAAGAAAAAAGAAAAAAAGAAAAAAAAACAAAAACAAAAAACAGTGTGGCTAGAGCAGAACAAATAAGGAGAAAACTGGCCCAATGTTAGTATGCATTTTCTCTAAATCTTGTACAAACCTTCTGAGGTAAGAGTGTTTATTTTCATGGGATACAAAATATCCAGAGGAGCTGCAGAAACAGTGGTGGCATCCAGGTTCTACAGCAGTGACAGCAATATCCTTGTGACCAACGGATGGTCTCAAAGTGAAAATTTAGGTAACTTTCCTAAGGACGCACAGTCAGCAAATTGAAGAAACAAGATTCAAACTGAGGTGACGCATTTTCCACTCTGCCAGAAAAGGGGTACTTGTCTGCCTGATTCAAGCAGGACTTCAGCTGCCAGAGAACCAGATCCATAAAGTCATTGTTATGCGATTTGAAAACTAAGAATAAAATCAATAATGTCAGCTGGATACCTCAGTTTAGGCAGCACCCCTTAGTAATGCCTGATAGGCACCACATGGTGCAATGTGTTCTGTTACTAAGTCTTGATAACATGTACATGTACCCCTTGATACATGCTAAGTAGAGCTAAAAGCTTAAAATTGAAATTCAGAGGCCTCATACCAAATCACTTGGTTGAACCCAGTAAAATAAATCACTTGATAAAATAAGTGGGGAAAACTGAAAATCACCCCCCCAACTAGCATGAGTACTAGTGAGAGAAACAAAAATCTACAAAACCAATG
Organism: Choloepus didactylus; assembly: GCF_015220235.1. Lineage (NCBI taxonomy): Eukaryota > Metazoa > Chordata > Mammalia > Pilosa > Megalonychidae > Choloepus > Choloepus didactylus. The sequence goes on from NC_051309.1 coordinate 24,401,523, forward strand.
GGAGGAAATTGTACTTTGAGCCCATCCATTACTAACAAGAAACATTACAATCCTTTTTTTGACATTCCAGAAATAATTCAGAAGCAAAAACTGAATTAGGGAACTAGAAGACACAGTAGCATTAGCCTTTGACATTTTGGGCTGCCTTATATTTGAGACTGTTTTCAACATTTGAGGGATCCCTCATCATATGTCATAGAGGGAGACTAAACTAGAGTCTACTAGAAAGGTGAGAAAAAAACAAAAAGCAAAAGTCAAAAATCTTTTTCCCCAAATCCTTTTCATAGGCATGTGACCTAGGCTTAGCCAAGGTTGATATAGTTTCAGTCATTATCTGCTAGGGACTTGTACCAGGAACTAGTAATGCTAAAAAGCTGGGACTCTTGGGAGTCCATCTGGGGAGCTGTGTGGTGTCAGTGACATTCAGTTTCTAGGGGCAGTGGAGGCACCCAAGGCCAGCAGAGCCACAGAAACTGGTGGCATCCAGGGTCTGCAGCAGTGACAGCAAGATCCTTGTGACCACTGGCTGGTCTCAAAGAGAAATTTCCCATCACTGTCCTGAACATTTGTGAGCTCTATTCTGCAATATTTCTTTCATTTAATTCCTTTTCTGCTTAAATACAACAGTCATTTCTGTTGCTTATAACTAAGAAACCTGAGTATGGCAACACTCAAAAATCAATGACTAAGGGTGGGTTCAGCAAGGATGTGACACAGTAGTAAAATCTTTGAAAGATTATATAGATAGAGATGCTAGGATAGATAGAAGATAGGAAGGAAGGGAGGGAGGGAAAGAGAAAGAGAGAGAAAGGGGAAGGAAAGAAGGTAAGAAAAGAGATGGAGATAGATAATAGCTAAATATATATTGCACAACAGCCATTTATATTGGGTACTTTGATTCCCTTTTTATCAGTTGAGTGAAAAGAGAGGGTAAGCAAAATAGTCAAGGCTACAGAGCTAGTATGGTAGATTAATTTATTATTTTCAAATATTCTCCTCCATACTTCCAACCTATCTCCACTGGAAGATCATGTTTCCCATCCATACTAATACTGGGGTTGGCCATAATATTGATAGACGGCTAGTGTGCTTCTCTACACCTTCATTTAGGACTTTGTTATGTGACTTGCCTTGGCCAGTGCAAAATCAGTGGATGTTATAAGCAAAGGGTGACATATGCTTTAATGTGGTTAAAATTTTCCTCTTTCACTTGTCATCACCATTATAAGAACATGTCCCGAGTAGCCTGCTTGCCTCAGAAATCTGAAAGACACATAAAGTATACCTGAACTAATCCTATGTTCAAACACCATAGACTCTATCTCACTTCTCCCACTCGAGGAAGAAACCAAGCAAGGTCAGTTGCCTTGCCCTGATCATCTTGTCTTGACATTATACAAAGACTATGTATATACATAGTTATACAAAGTTATACCAAGATCATATGAGCCCAGCCTAGATCAGTTAAACACGAGGCTGTCTCACAGACACCTAAGTAAGTAAAAGATTTGAGTTTTTGTATGCCACTGAGTTTTGGAGTGATTTGTTTTTAGGCATTGTTATGGCAATAGCTGACTGATACAGCTAGTAAGCCAAGTAGCCAGGATACAATCTCAGACAATTAGACTCATACGTTTGTCTCCTAACTATGCTGCTATATCACCTTTGCTGCCATTTCTGGAAGTCATCACTTTAGGAATACAAAATCAGGGCAGGTATTAGTGCAACGTATTAGTCCTGTCTCTTATACTTCCATGCACATAGGAGTGCCCTTTAGCTACAAATACCTATGATACCATTTTTTGACCAGAGCTTCATTTTAATCCATTAGCCTTGGTATATATGGTCTGACTCTGTGTTTCCCTTGCTGCATGCTGGTATCCACAAGGCAAATCATTGCTGTTGTCAGAGCTGATGAACACAGTATAGGGATTCTTAGTCTTTTGGACAGCAGTGTCTTAAAGTTCTGTCTTTAACTAATGGAGCTCAGAAAAAAAATCTTTCCCTTCTTCTTCTGTTTCTATTCTGAATTCCTAGATAACAAGGCTAGGTAGACCCAGAAGTACATGAGATAAGGGTATCCTGTGAATAACTTGTAGTGGTTCCTAAATATCTTAGATGCCTCTTTGCTCTTAAAGTGATGAGAGTTTGTCCTCTTTGGTTTTAAGAAGCACATCTGTGCCAAACACTCCCTATAAAGATTTTCCCACTATTCAAGCACACTTTCCATCACGACTGTTTCCTGCCTGTTCCTTAAATATATCCCATGAGTTAGAGGTTAGTGCATGGCCAAAATATTGCCGCCTTCTACCTGGTCTTGGATATAACTCTTTCACGCCTACTGCAACCACTGTCCTTAGATTCATACTAGCACATTAACTGCATGTCCCTCATATTCTATTGACTTTGTATAACATAAAGACCAAATGATTACCCGAAAGCTACTGACTTTGCCAGATGTCTACTTGAAATGGAAGAAGTGAAACAGGGTTGATGGTGTTGTTTGAGCATCAATGCTAATAACTACCATTCACTCAATATCCTTTCTTATATATACTCAAAGAAGAAGAATGAAAGGGATCCATAACTCATCTCTTTGATGTAAGAAAGAGCTTAACAGCACAATATTAGCTCTACCTGAAGAAGAAAGGGGCTTTAATTTCCTGAGAGAAGCACTTGGGTGTGGCAAGAACTACATCATTCATGCTTCTACCTTTCAGATAATGCACTTGATTTACTGTCCACAGGGTTATGTTGTGCTAAACCAGATGGTCCTGGTCCCTTCAGCTAAAGAGAAACAAGTCAAACCTGAGTCTTTCCTGCTCTTGCCAGTCACAGGAAGCCGTTGCGTAGAGAGCTTCTTGCTCTGTGTCTTGACAGTGTGGCCTTACCCTGTAGATACTAAGAAAACCATATAGAATCTCACTTGTGGATCAGCAATATTGAGTCCAGACTGGTCCCAAACAGAAGAGGAAATTGGCCAAGAAATCCTTATCTAATTGGGTGTTTACAAAGTACTGAGTATGGATACAATGGAACCATGAAATACAGAAAAAGACACTCAGTGGCAGGACCTTTACCTCCAGCTATGGGTACAATCTCTTTCAAACAGTGCTTTGTTCAAGTGCTCATTATGGAGCTGCACACAAGGTTCTAAATTTCCTCTATTACTGAAACTATTTTAAAAGCTAGACAAGGTCTCCGAAAACACCTATTAAGAAGGAAAGAGGTGGATCTATTGAATTGTGCTAATATGAAAAAAAAACAAAAAACAAAAAACAAAAACAAAAACTGAGGCTCAAAGAACATAAGATGTTTTCAAACAATATCCTCTTCATGCAGAAAAATGTACTGAAAGAGCCTTTACTCTTTCTACCCATAATTCCCTTGGGACATCACTGATTACCTGGGCTTATATATGTATTCCACAACTCAACCATATATGAGATTCCATTAACCTCATAGAATGTCAAAATCAAATGGTTAGGTGAAGGCAACTGAACTTGACTAGCTGCTACCTGCTGTAGGAGAAGTAAGCAGAGCTAATGTCTAATTCTTAGAACTCCAGGATCTCAGTAGTTTGGGGTTTTGTTTTTTGTTTTGTTCTGCTTTTATCATTGCTCTTGCCTTTACACCACAAAAGCATTTTGTAGAATGTAAATTTGTTTTAATATTTTGATTTAGCCTCTGAAAGGGATACTGCTCTAACTATTGATAGTGGGAATTATCCCAAACTCCATTTTCCTGTTGGTTATGTGAGGACATAAAACACAGTGGCCTATGAATAGCCCCACTGTGGCAAAGATAAAATGAAATACAATAAATACAATAAAATAAAACTACATAGCTCATTCCAGCAGAAGACACCAATGGAGGAAAAACCCCAGCAGAGCTCTGCTTCACCGAGTGGTAAAGCACATGGTGGGGAGAAAGATTTAGAAGAAGGTACCCTTCGCTGACCATCTTCACCCTCAGCCCAAAGAGGCAAAGCAGCCACAGTTCCAGGTAGAAAACCATTAGAGCAAAGAGATGATCCCAGCTGGTGCCAAGGAAAGACAGACTTCATTTCAAAGAAAGAAAATGACTTGGGATTAGAGATGGAAGCAACTCCTTGAATGGAGGGATCAACAGGACAGCTTAGACTGTGTGTTGTGCAAGGTGGGTCTGTCTGGGTCAGCCCCATCTTGCCAATGAAGCTCGGAATGAGTTCCACAAGGTCACACAATGGGAATTAAAGAGTAGTAGGCTTTGGGGGAGAATGGGGAAACTTTCCATTAGCCAAAAGTCAGCTAGAAAGGAGAAGACAAGGATCTACCTGGTCCTCCCATCATCCCACAAGAGAGTTAGACCAGAGCCAGGATGTGGCTGTGCATGCAGTGGGGGTTTCCATTCCAGGAAAGGAACTGGGCACCACCCCCACTCCCACTCTCTAGGGCAAATGTGAGAAAGTGGTCCCACACAGGCTGCTTGGCACAAGACTGGTTGCTGTTTATAGGTGTTGTCTTCACCTGTACCCATGAGAATTTGCAGTTCCCTACAGGAGTAGAGGAGGCTGTGGACTATGGAAAGCTGAACTTGGATGTAGTCCCTCCCATTGGGGAAAACATTGTGAGGGAGAGCTGGTCCCACTAGCTCATGGTCAAAGCACTCCAGAGTAACACTCAGGGTGCTCTCATCACACTGTGGCCCTAGCCGGGTGTCTCCCTGTGAGTTGAAGAAAAAAGTAACTACACAATGAAGACCCTGCATGGCCAAGGACACTTCATCAATATAGGCTGCTAATTAACATAAAACTGAGTCTGAATTGCCTTTTTTTTTTTTTTTTAAATAAACTGAATGAATGTAATTTATACTGATTTTTCTATTTTGTTTTGTGGCTGCTTTTTAAAAATGATTCTAAGGCGAAATTCCGTACTGCATTTTCATTAACAGTTGAATTTAAGTGACTTAATTGATGTAGTTAAAGCATTAACTTTGCTGATAAAAAATAAAATGACTCAGGCAAACACACTGTCATATTGTTATTATTTAACATGGACTGCAAAGGTCTAGCGCAGGAGTTGCTGCATAGCTCACAGTTAGACACGTCTGTGTCCCAGGGCTTGCAATCCCAGCAAGGTTGTTATATGGTATTCATTGCAATTTGATGAACTTCATTTACCTAGACAGCCACTTATTTAGGATGAATTGGAACCTACTGAATCATCTTAATTCAGAGGCTTCTCTGCACCATGGCTCTGCAGCAGCTATTAAACTTGGGAAGATTCGGTGGCCATGACACAATGAATGTATTATTCCTGTAGAATCTCTAGGTGTGATGAATCATCAGTTTTATGGACATGTGTTGGGCAATACCCACGATTACCTTTCTCCCCACCTTAGGTTTTAAGTATGATATCAGTGCTGCAGTCACTGCTACTCATCTTCCCCAATAAAGAAGTTACCTGCCACAGATGATGCTATTTCCCCAATAGCATAATCATTCAATTCTTGGGGAAAAAAATCACGCAGCCTGAAACCTTGGTAGAAGAACGAGGTTCCCCTAGGCACTGAGTTCTCTGAAGCGATGAGTTAATGAGGAAAGAAGAGTCCTCTCTGTAACCAAGACAAGCACTTACAGCATTCTATCACTAATTGAGAGTTAGAACTCCCCTAAACTATACTTGGGGATTTATATTTGGGTTGTTTACAAGGCCAAGGGAGGAACATGCAAATAGAAAGACTTGCATATAGAGTGAATCCGACTGCTGAAAAATTGTTCATTCTATTTGTGGACTAGAGCACTTTTTTCCAAGACAAGTGAGCTATAAGATATGAAAAAATCAGGGTTGTCACTTTCCAAATTCTTGGCTGCTCTCTAAATTTAGTGATCCTTACAACCTATAGACCAAATTTTTGTTGTTTTTGATGAAGTTTAAAGCTTTACTAACTAAAAATGAAACAGTAGGGTCTTATTCCAAAAAGACCCAGGACCTTCTAATCTTATCAGACTTGAGAGACTACTAAGGGCAATAATTCTATTTATCACTATTTATGCTGTGAACTTCATCAGGTGGTATTTCTCAAATTGACACATTTAAAACCAATAGGAATTGTGTACAACAAAAAATGATAATCAAACTCTTTTCAATATTACAGCTTAAATTCAAAGTTATTTGGATTTTAAATATGTAATGTTCTTTTGTGGTGATGTCAATCATTCCGACAAAAAGAGTATTTCCTGTGTTTCTATTAAAAAAAAGGGGGTCAGCAAACTATAGCCCATGGGCTAACCCTGGCCCATGCCTGGTTTTGTATGTCCTGTGGTCCAAGAATGATTTTTACTTTTCAAATGGCTTTGTAAGCACCCACATAGTAGCCCTGATTTTGCCTCTTAGCCATCAAAGTCTCATATATTTACCCTCTGGTCCTTCAAAAAAACAAAAAACAAAAAACTTGTCAACCCCTGTTATAAATCAAATATTTTTTCATTGCAGGAAGTCCTAAGTATCCCACCAAAACATATTGAGCATTATTGCAACAAGTTCCTCTAATTCATCGTATCATAATTCTTGAAGAACTATTAAAAATAACAGCTTTCTTAAACTTAAAATCCTAATTTCATTCAATAGATAATTTTTTTTTTTTGAATATCAAGAACTCTGATATTAAATGAAAAGATACCTCATTTACTCACCAATAAAACCAACCAGGCAGCAGATCCCCAAGGTCTGCCATGACCTGGTTCTTTGCCTTCCTCTCTGGACTTGCCTCCTATCACTCTCCCCTTTGCTTATTCCATTCCAGTTGCAGTGACCTTCTATTCCTCAAATACCCCAAGCATGTTCTCCCACAAGCCCTTGCATGCGCTATTCTTTCTGCCGGGCACACTATCCCTACGGAGCTCCCCATGGCTGGCTTCTGCCCCTCACACAGGTGTTAGCTCAAATGTGACCTGCTAAGACAGGCTCACCCCGAACACCCTCCTACACCCACACTATCTATCCATCTTGTGACACTATTTTTATTTTTATATAGTGTTGTAGGGAATTATTTCTAATTTTTTTTTATTACCTTTCACCGGTAGATTGTCAGAGAGCAGGGATCTTGTCTGTCTTGTTCACCACTGTACCATTTCTAGAACATTCCATGGACAATAACAGAAGGTGTTCAGTCAATATCTGTAGAGTAAGCAAATGTGCAGGCAGAACACTGGCCAGCCTGAATTCAAATGTAGTTGTCCCTAGAGATAATTCCTCTCACTGAGTCACCACTGGGTTAAGAGTAGCCTTGAAGATAATTGATATTACTATTCATTCATTTAACTAAAGTGTATTTAGCACCTAACTATGTTTCAGGCTAAGTGCTAGTGCTGCAGAGACAAAAGTAAAGAAGAGAGACAAGGCACCTGCACTCAGGGAACTCACAAAATGACACATCAGAAATAAAGAAGTGTGAGGAGAATGCCGTATCTCAGCAATACTACTAACATATTTTGTATGTATCACTGAATATTTTTCCTACCTCAAGTATTTATGCAAATTGCTTTGAATCATTTTTTTTTCTAGCTATAATAGACCTGAGCATTCACAGTAGATCCTTGCCTGTAGGGCATTGACACCCCATCAATGTAAGCCACACGGAATTATAAAGATCTAAGCTAAAAATTAAAGGAAAGGCTACTAGAAAAAATTTACATGCACACCACAAAACACAAAATAGTAAAAATAGTTTGCAACATACAAATATATTGATCCACTGACATCATGCCTACCCATTTGATGTCAGAGAGAGAAAATTTCCATTCTAAATGTATACATGATGCTTTTTCAGTTATTCAGATTTCTGACTTTCAGACATTGTAGCTCATTTTTAGCCAGAAAGGGGAAATATTTAACATGCCTACCCCTATTTCCTCCTTTCTCTTTTCTGCTTCTTTTAAACAACCCATTTTACAGATTCAACATGTTGCAGGCCCCGATTTTGAGGTGAGCCCAATCTTCACGTGCCCTCACAAACTCTGGGTCCCTAGCCCAAGAAGGGTCAACAGCAAAACTTTGCAGGGGCCCTGTAACCTCTCCAAACAAGAAGGAGAAGTCGTCAGAATGCTGGGTCTTCACAACGTGGTTTAGGTGTTTGTTTGCTTTATGGACAATTTTGTATTTTTAATTCAGCACAAGTTCATTAAATAACAGCAACAGCAAAATCAAGTCCTACCTGATAAATCTTGCTTTATGCTCCTGCTGATATCTGAGGGTGTCTCCTGACCTTGCTTTTTGGAATGTACCCTTCTAAACACACACACAAGAATTAAAGGAGAATTTGAGGACCTCTCTCTTTTTTTACTTCCTAATAATTCTATTAACTAGGGATACTTGCATTCAAACCATGCCTTAACATCATGTTTAAAACAAAGTTTTGTTTTGTTTTGTTTTTAATTTCTCTTTCTACCTTCAAGACTGAAAGTTACATATGGGTAATTAAAGCCACAGATCTGAAAGTCAAGACACCTGGACTGTGTCACTAATAATCTGTGTGACCTTGAGTCACGCCACTTCCTTGATGCTCAGCTTACTCAGCTGTAAAATGAAGGCATCTTTTTATATCACCTCTAATCTGCTCACTTCAAACTCTAAATTCTACTGTAAGATTTAGTTTATTAAAAATAATTAGAGCCTTGTCTCATTATAATAAGTAGAGTCAATTTTAATCAGTAGATGAAGGATGCACTATGGATTTTTTGAAATTTCAGGACTGACACCGTATACATATGTCAAAACATATAAAAGTGCACGTAAAAATGTTTACTGCTTATTGTTTATCAACTATACCTTAAAAAAACTGTGAAGTAGAAAAGAAAAAATAATGAATGACACTTTTGCTCATTATCTAAAAGAATTAGATTGACAGCATATTTGGAGGAAGAAATATGAATGACGTATATTTTTAAATGTGCACTTATTTAAACTGCTGCTTGGACAAGTGAAAAAAAAAAAAAGAGCCCTTCAACAACTACTTATTGCACAGCCCTAAGTAGCCTTGTCTGTGCAAATAAATTGTTTTGAAACAAAGCTCCAGCTGGTTGAAATTTCCTTACCTGCATTATTATTTTAACAATGTCTTGAATTCAGCTGGTAAATAGCTATGCATGATTTTCAAAATAACCAGTTTTTTGGTCTCCACCTGCCCCTACTATCATCCCCCTTACCCCTGCCCACCCCAACAGTCCATATTCAAGGCTCTGCTACCAGCTGGTGAGTGGAAGAAAGCAGGTCTGTTTACCTGCCAAGAAAGATCTGGAATAAGCATGTTACTTAGCTGTATTGTAGCAAAACAAAAACAACTCGTTAAAGAGAAAACAACTCTGCCAAAATGAAACAAAAATTTGCATTTCTCTGGATTCAACTGTATTTTGATAAACAAAATTCAATGAAACTAATTAACAAAGTGCAAGGCAGCTTTAGGAATAAGAAAAGAAAGAAAAATATGAGATGGAAAGAAAACTCAAGAAGAAGAGATAGAGACAAAGAAAGAAAGGGGGAAACTATAGCTTGCATTTTCAGGCTTAAAATTCCTGCTTTCTTTCATGTTACCAAAAGAAAAAAAAAAATCCCTTGTAGAATTCCTAGGCAAAATCTATGCCAACATGCCAGCTCTGTGATTACAGAAGAGAAAATAGAGAAATGAAGAAACTATGCATATACTGAAGAACATTCCTTACTGTACATCAAGGAGATTAAAGCAAATTCAATTCTTTTACTTTTACCTTGATATATCTGGAAAATTGTCTCAAAGCTTCATTTCTCATTTTGTTGTCAACAGAGCTGAAGTCATGTGAAAAGTTGGTCACGTTCTTTTTAATTCTTTTATCTGCCTGTGTAATTTAGGAAAAAAAATCTGAATTACATGCATATTTGCAAATGTGTAGACACTGCATTGGAGGATTTATTGAAATAGGAGGTAAGAGAGGATGGTGTTCAGTAAAGGCAATAAAATGCTTTATGGTATTTTCCTTTCTCTTTCTCGAATGGTTGGAGATACATTAAATAAGGTTCTGCTCTCATTAACAGCTTAGCCACTATTCCCGCCTTCAACACTGAAATGACATTCTAAATGGCATGACTGTATATTGTAAAATGGTCCCAATTCCTTCTTGCTCTTTCTGTCCCACATCAACAGCAGGCAAGGGAAAAGATTTGCCGGGACAGTGCCAAAGCAATGGAGAAATGCCTTTAGTTATTATTACCAGAGTAAAAATAAGAAACTGCAGACCAGATGGGTTTATGTTTCTATCTATCCAAACAAAGTGTCCGTTAACAGAGATAAATGATCGAAATGGCAGAACATTTTCTTGCAATTTAAAATAATAGCAGCAATATTTCAGAGGATATTCTGCAATTTTTTCAAGGTTCTGCTCAAAAACGCATAACTTAATATTGATAGATACATTTCTTTAAAGTGTTCATTGGCACATTCATAAACATGTGAAGTTGAAAGGAGACTTTTTTTTTAAATCTCAACTGTAATAATCTCTCCTGGAAGCTCAAAGACATGATGTGAATGGCCTACAGCATCCAGAAGGGCTGGACATGTTTCATTCATTCCTGAATCAGCATTGTCAAAACAAAGCAGAGGCAGTGTGGTGCGGTGGAGATGGTACAGGATTCAAGAGTCAGACAGATCTGAGCCAAGCCAATTACTATCTCCATGAACTTGAACATGTCACATAACATTGTGGAATTGTAGTTTTCTTATCTCCAAAATGTAGATAATAAAATCTGCCTCCAGGATTGCTACATGGAAGGTGCATCTAAATTTCACTTTTCGATGAACACTATTTATTCCAAGTATTAGTCTTTACTCTCCTTGTAGAAAGAGCTTCTGGTTTACACAATGGGAATGTTTGCTTTCTTTCAAATTATGGGGCACATAGCTACATTTTGAATAAAGGAATAACACAAGATCTTTGGAAATTTTAGGATAACTATTAGCCCCCTTCTATCGCCCTTGGCCTAGTTAAATCTATACTGCAGTTAAACTTATAACCTATTATGAAAATGAAAACACTGCCTTCATTTGCATTCAACCATATCTGTAAGCAAAAAGGGTTATTTACTAGAAGAAAACTACAATTAATTTCTGAGATGTTTTATTCTATTTTGAAAGTGTTCTTTCTCCAAGAACATAACAATGACTTACTGACTTATAAAGTGCTATACTTCAGCGACAGTCAAACTACTTTCCTTACAATTATGACACTTTGTATTTCTACTCTCGGTAATATCTGGATAGAACATAGAAACTGCCATTAGAGAACATTTGGGCCGTCTGTGTTTGTGTCACCTGAAGTGCCCTTGTATCCTCTCAGGAGGCTCGAGTGGGTTTTAATCTTTCCATTTAGCATGTGGTCAGTTAGTTTGTCTAATTACTAGGAGTTTTGAAGGATACGGGTGACTATAGCTTGTCAAGCCCAGAAGAAACTACAACATTGCACTTGACATCCCAGGACTAACAGAAATGATACCGCCCCTGGAAATTGCAGCCCAGCTTTTCAAAATCTGTGCTGGTAGTCACGGTCAGGAAAATCTTATCTTACGTGGAGAACCAGGTTATGATCATGTCAAGTCAAAGAACCTTTGGTGAAATCACTAGGGAGGCACCATGTGTAAGATTCACACACTAGCTTCATTATAGCAGGTCCAAAGCAAGCCCCTTTGCTCTAGCATTTTCTCAGTTCTTCAGCTGAGCACCAATAGAAATGTTTTGTTTGGGTCAAGAAGACATATCATATGAAAAATATATATCTAAGCACAGTGTGGATGCTGGAATACATGACAACAACAGATTTACCACTCGTAATTCATCACTTAAGACAGAACTCTATGGAGTCCATCAAGTGGAACTGTGGTTGTATTTAAGTAATTAACTGTGTATTTTAAGTGACTTCATCATGTTAGTTTTCTGCCTGGGACCATCCCTCTTTTTCTAGGACCAGCTCCTCCTCTACTCCATCCTCATTTCCTGACGGGAGCTGCTGTGTTTTTATGCAGCCTCACCTCCTTCCCCAATCTGGACCAATCTTAGCACTTTCCTGAGATAGTTTAGCTTTCAGAGCACAGAGTCTCCCTCTTGTGGCTGAAGCTAAAACACACAAATCTTGTTTTCCACGTGACTCCCTGGAAACAGCGTGCAGTGAAAAAATTAAATAAAATGCAGAGTCGTGAGGCCTGGAGGGAAGGTCTCCAGCATTCAAAGCCCTCTTGCAGTTGTGCTAAAGCTCAGCTCTTCCCTTCAGTTGTTCAACACCGCCCTGATTTTATAAGATGATTAATGGCCTCCCTAGCCAATAGCTTGCTAGGGTAAGGTCTGAAGCTTGCATCAAACTAATACAGTCACTAAAGTACTCTTTATCAGCTCAATTTTCTCCCCAGCAAAGACTGAAATAGCAACCTATTAAAATCTTCATTCCTTGCATAAATGTACAGTGGGTTTCATTTTGTCAGTCTGACATAATAAGTGGTTTCAAGTCCTTGGGTTTAATTTCCTTATCCATGAAATGGCAGGGCTGTACTGGATTCGGGGAGACCAAGGGAAGGCACGGTGACACCTCACCTCCCCTGGCAGTTATGATGTATCCCATCCTGGCATTCTTTCCCAAGCACAGCTTCAGAAGTTTTCTTAGCAAAGTATGCAAGCTGAAATTTGCTTTTCATGCCTAGAACTTCAATCATTGAAAAATATCATAATTACCTTCTGTCTTAATTTCCTAGAGATGCCATAAAAATGTACCACAAAGTAGGTGGCTTAAAACAGCAGAAGTTTACTCTCCCAGAGTTTTGGAAGCTAGAAATCCAAAATCAAGGCATCAGCAGGGCCAGTTCCCCCTTTAAAACCTGTTGGGGAGAAACTGCCTAGCGTCTGGTGGTTTGCTGGCAGTCCTTGGCATTCTTTGGCTTGCAGATGCATCCCTCCAATCTCTGCCCCTCTACCTCCTTCTCCACATGGCTTTCTTCCTTGTCTCCACCTTCACATGGCATTTTCCTCTCTGTGACTGTGTCTGCCCAAATTTCATCATCTTATATGGACACCAACAATATTGGATTAGAGCCCACCCTATTCCAGCTTGGCTTCATTTTAACTAATCACATTTTCAGAAACCCTATTTCCGAATAAGGAATAGGGCTGGCAGAGGAGGATAAGGACTTGAACAAATTGGTGAGGTTGGGGGGCGGGGGGTTGTGTAATGATTCAGTCATGACATCTTCCTAACAATCCAGTGAGTTAGACCATGCAAGTATCTGATTTCCATTTCAGATACTCAGTTAAGAAAACTGAGAGCTGGAGAAATTTATTGGTTTACATAAAGCTGCTCAGCTCACATTTGACTGCCCTTCCCATCTTCCATTCAGATCTGGGGAGGTGAAAGGAGAAAGAAAATTTGTGGTCTTTTAAGTTTAGGGAATTTCTTTCCTTGGAAAAGGAGCAGAGTAGGACAAGAAGCTCAACACCTTCTGTATGGTTGCATTTGGAGATTGCCTCCTTCTCCTCCCCACCTCTTCCTCTCCCCTACCTCATCCCATCACATCAAAACCAGCTGGCTGTGCCCCACATCAGAGGAAGAATGGGGCCCAGCCAATTACAGCTTCTCTGCACTAAAATGTACCCTGGTGAGTCGCACTCCCAAAGGGGTTTCACTTATGAGTGGGAAATAACAGAGGAGCTAAGGAAAACTGGCTCAGGGACCCATTTTTTAACCCAAGCAGAGATGCAAATTTGGGGTCTAAGCATGCCATTTAGTCAACCATGTAAATTAGCACATGCTCACTTGCCCCGGGCCTGAAAGAAACCAGGAGGGGGGCCACAAGGAATTCCAATCTGTTCTGTTTCTCCTTCAATTGACTTTTGGTCATGTTTTAGTTGGTGTTTGCTTCTGCACATGCCTGTGGCTGAAGGTGAATGTTTGTTTGCTTAACCTGGGCACAGGAGAGCAGAGGAGAAATAGGACAAATGATTTAAGATTGAGGTTAATAGTCGTAAATTTTAGGAGTGAACTAGGAAGAAAGAGTTAAAAAAAATAAACCATATAAGAATTATATATGTGTTCGTGTGTGTACATACATATACCTGAGGCAAAACGTGCAAAAAATGCAACCCTAACGTTGTCAACCCCACAACTAAGAATCCTTTTTTTTCCTTTTAAGGGTCACCATTTACAATCATTGTTTATGGTTACAGGGGTTAGGGCGACTGTATTTAGTTACAATTTTTCAAATATATGCTCTTCATAAAAGCATGTGTCTCACTCTGACAAGGGTTGTAACCCTCATACATTTCCTATAGCTCTAGCTGAATTGGAACTATTAGATTCTATTCACTTATACTTTCTCAGCAAAGATTTCATTTCCCAATTATTGGAAGAGTGAGTCAAATAAAAGCAAATGTTGCTAAAGAAAACAACATGAGAAGACTCCTTCAATATCTAAAGAAAGCTTGGGATTGATTGAAACTAAGTGGTTGGAAACACATCTCCATCCATGCCTTCAACTACAAAGGTGATGGTAGGGAGGGGGTGGGGGGTGAGGGTGGTGGGAGCTTGGAACAGGGGCAGGGATGAGAGAGAATTCATTGAAGCAAAGAAAGAGAATTGTTGTCTGGTATTTCCTCTGCAATTTAATGCTGTCAGGCCAGCATCTCGCCCATCTACTCAGATTGAACACTTTGCTATTATAGAAACAGAGCTTTCTTCTAGGATAGATTAAAGAGCTAATAGGTGAAACCAGCTGCAAGGAGCATCTGGTTTTTCATTTCAGGGAAAGAGTCTTTGCAGAACTGGAAAAATACAGGTTCCAGAGTTCTCAAGGGGTTGAGGCCTAGGAGGGTTGCCTCCACAAACTTCTAGTCTTCAAAAGAGAACTAAATTTGATTTATCTTCATGAATCTCATTAACATGTGACTTGTCATAGCAGCTTCATCTTCTAAAACATCACTAGTGTGTTGAGACCCAGAGTAGCACAGCTCCACTCCTACCTAAGATATTTCCCATCCATTGCCTTATTCTTCGACTGAGACATGGGTGGGTATATATACAGATACTGGTTCCTAGGCTATCTTTAGTGGTAATTCCATTACTTCTTCCGAGAAGGAATAGCAGACCTCCTTCTCAGTCATTGTAGACTAAGTAAATGGTTTGAAATGGTGTCTGCCAAAAAGCTGAAGACCAAACAGCAGATTCAAGGAATCTTTAAGAATTTCTTTGAATAGGGTCAGAAGCCTATAAAGTATGAGTAAGGGGGGCAGAGAGAAGGGAGGCACTCAGGAGAAAATTTCTTATGCATCCCTGGTATGTCAGGCAATTTAAATTCAATATCACATGTAATCTTCACAATTACCCTTGCAAAGGAAACCTGATTATTCTCATTTTCACTGGGGAGACCTAGGCTCAAAGAGATTAGGAGACTTGTCAAGAAGTTCCAACATATTTTTCTACAGCTTTAGGAAGTGAAGTCAATTGTTTTTGACTCCCAAAACTCATGAACCTCAGAAAATGCATCCACTTTTAAAGTTGGTTTGCCATCTTCCAAAAGTCCATTTTAAATGGCAACGCTGGGATGAAGAGTGAATTCCTGTTCACTGTGTTAGATGTCTCTATGCCTTAGCTGCAGAGTTTTTCAAGCTTTTTTGACCAAGATGCAAATAAGAAATGAATCTTAAATTGTGACACTGTATACACATACATGTTCTGTGTCTACAAATAACTGAAAAAATGCCTTTGCAAACTATATTTCCTTTTCTATGTGCAATGCATTCTGATAAGTTCCAATGTATTTTTTTAAACTATGTTCTTATGACTCCACTAGCTCAGTAGTTACGATCATGGAGCAAGACTTGCCAGGACCATATCTGAGTCCAGATACTTTCCAGGTATGAATCTGGGAAAGTTACTTAAACTCTAATAATAACATTGCCTCATAGGGAAGTTGTGAAGATTAAATGAATAATATCACATGAAAATCACTAAAACAAAATAAATACCCGATAAACGTTAGCTCTTATTCTGTTAATCCCTTAGTACAATATGACATATAGATGGACACTTTTAGAGTGACTGAAACAGAAAGTGCTCAACAAATATTTGCCACTATGGTAGTAAGTACTTATTATGCCTAAGCACAGGACAATGTGCTAGGTGTTTGTTGGGGATGAAACAAAAGAAAGGGGAGAATACTTAAATAGAGGAGGAAGAAAAGGGGAGCTCAAACAACTTAAAGAGTTTTATGGTAACAGAAATCCTCTTTCTGTGGAAATCAGAACATTAGTCACTTACACTTGTAATTTAGTAGAATATAGTATATGTATTTGTTTATTCTCTTATTTTAGACTATTTGTCCCACTAGAATGTATCCTCTTTAACCCACCATTGAATACTCTCAGCTTACAACTGTGCTTTTTGAATAGAAGTCATTCAGGAAATTATGATTTGTTGAATAAACATATGAATTTACCAGCATTATTAGTTTATTTGCAAAAAGATGTCACTAAAAGCTATAGTGTTGTGGACTATACTAGGCTGTCCTTCAACAGAAGCACCCCCACTGAATTTACTCCCCTTTGAAAGTCATGCTGGCATCCACTCAACATATATTTATTGAGCACTTGCTATGTGTTCTTTCAAACCGTAAAGGAAAAACCAGATTTGAAGAAATTTAATTGTTTCTCTGTAAGGCAGATCATTACAGACACGTGGCACTTCTCAAGAACTCTCAAGCTTTGGAGATGAAGGATTTAGAGGTGAAGTTGAAGTCTCCAATTACTCAGACTGTTACTCTAATTACTCAGTTGACAGTCCCTGAATTCCTACCCCAACCCCTAGCCCAAAGAAAGGGGAGAAGCTGACTGAGATAACATCTACATTCCATTTGTAGATTTTTTTTCCTTTTGCTTTCCTCTCTTGATCTGGGCAACAGTAAATGGGAAACTGGCAGTAGGAGAAAAGTATTTAAATCCTAAGAGAGAAAGAACATTGCCCTTATGAGACACTGTTTCCTGCTGATATTTCCAGCTTCCCTTCATACCCAGTTGATGTCAGATCCTTAACCCCTCTCATTGCCATTTCTGTTCATGGAAACACCAGGGAATTAGCAAGTTGGCAGTCTCCTAAGCACTGAGGGATCATGATTCAAGGTAGGGTGGCTGTGATTTACTTCACTAAGTAGGAGATGATAGGATGAGCAAGTGCCAGAGATAAATAAGCCAATTGTGTAGCATCGTCAAAGGTCTACTGCTTACCTAGCATTATGAAGTGCAAAATAGAGGAGGTGAAAGCAGGAGATGACTCAGTCCCTGTTCAAGGACCTTCTAAATTTTGTTCTAATAGGAGAAAATTGACTAATATGTGAAAGACATGAAACCAGTGAGGGTAGGAATTTTCCTTATTTATCTGTGACTCCCTGTGCCTAGCATCAGGTCTGACACATCACAGGTAAATACTGGTAATTAACTAATGAGTATATTAAAGTGAAACAAGCATAACCCTTGGAGTTGGACAGGCCTATTTCAGATCTCAGATACATCGATTTCTGCATTTGTGATTCTGCACAACTTGCTTGATGTCCCTAATTTCAAAATTTTCCTCATTTTATCCTAAAACTAAAAATAAAGAGTATTAAGTGGAAAAGAGCTAAAACATCTAATACAGTGCCTGGAAAATAAAAGCTGCTCAATGAAATGGCTATTGCCTTATTATTGCTGTGGAGATCACACTTAACTCTGACTTAGCAGGGACATCCCCCTCTCTTGCACAGGGGGCTCCCTGGATAAAACAGAAGCACAGAGCACAGTTCTCCTTTGTATCCAGAAGCAGGTCTATGGCATGTTCCCAATTCAAATATGCTCCTCAAATAATCTGTCCTACTCACCTTCTGTTGACCTCAGGTTCTCCCCTTGGCTGTTTTTCTTGGATAATAATGATCCCTGGTATAATACTAAAGGTAGCCTAATTTATACCCTAACCAAATTAACAGAAAGGCCTAGTGGAGGTGTAACAGGAAATAGAGTGATATTGGAGGGTCACAAGCTATGAGGCAGGAAACAAGGATTACATAGTGAATGAGAACACAGTTTTCTGACAAGTCCTGAGCTCGAGTCCAAGTTGTGCAATGTGTTATCTCTACGCTCTAGGGCAAATTATTTAATCTTTTTGAACCACAGATTTTAAATTTGGATATACTTACAATGTTGTAAGAATCATGTAACATAATTTATGATGTGTTGAACAGTTCCTTGCACAGAATAATTATCCCACATCTGCTTTTAGTAGTTTTTGTCCTCCTCTAAACTTGCTATTAGGACCCTAAGATTGGTGTGCAGCCATTTCCAGCATTACCATGATGTCCTCCTAAAATATTTCTAAAAATACTTTAATTTCTCCTTGCTTCATAGAATGCTAATATTTCCCACTCTTTTTAATAATAAGCCTCTTTATTTTGTGAAGAATTGATCATTTTTGTCACTGAAAACAATAAACTCTTAACTCCTGTAACAGTAGCTTTCCTTTTCGAGCTAAAGAAACTTCATCAACATCCATTACCCACTACAGCAATGACTTATTTTCTCAAAGCCTCTAGAGGGCAAGATCACTATAATTTGCTACTAAATTTTATCTGACTTGTGATTCCAATTTAGCCAGAATTATGAAATGTCCCTTCGAATTAAGTAAACCACAGCAGTTTTTGTGCTATCTAAAGGATGACAATATATCCCATTCGCCCTGCTCTATGGATTTCATTGAAATCCAAGCTCACCTGTAATGGCCCCACAATTTCCTCTACTGCATTATCAGTACTAAGAAAGCCTTTATTGATAGAAAGGTGCTGTCAACAATCAATAGAGTTAATTTCCAAAAGGAGCGTCTGTCACTTGCAGATGGTGGTAGTTACTTACAGAGATGTTGACAGTTCCTAGTTAAGAATCAAGATGCATAAAAGAGAAAATTAGGGAATGATACCATCGTTTATAAGTTATCACATGAAAAGGCAGAAACATCACATACACAGATGACGTAGCATGTTCTTATAAGGAAATAATTGGATTGAAGGACTGAAGAGTGAAGAATTTGATATCTTTCTTTAGGAAAGGAGGTTTTCAGACTGGCTAAGTGAAAGAAGTGGATAGTACCCTGTGGATGTTGCAGAGGGGAAGGGATTTCACTTGCACTTACTCTTGCATCTACTCAGCCAATGAGCTGAGCATTTATGGTTTTTATCATGTAATCCTTTCCACAACGCTATAAAGAAGATGCTATCTCCATTTCAACAATTAGTAAATTGAGATTTAAAAGTCGAATGACCTGTCCAAAGGCACACAGCTAGAGGTGGGGGAATTAGAATGGGAACACGGGTCTATTCAGCTTTAGAATCCTCACCTCATGTTAGGTATTGGATTAAAAGATAGATACGTAAAGCATATTATCTTGAAGACAAGGACTGGAGGGGGGCAGGGTTTAATTCAATTTTGCATTCAATTCAATTTGATTCTTTAAGCATTTATTTAGTAATTGCTGTCATACTTCTGTCAGCTGCCCCAGGGAGGCTATATACCCTAAATACTACATCTGAGGGTTCTAAAGTCAGTCTCTTTGTATTCAAATCTGCACTGCCACTTCCTGCTTCCTGGCTGTGTTAGTTCAGAGAAATATACTTAACTCCTGTAAATCCTGGTTTCCTCCTCTGTAAAAATTATGAAAATAAGTGCCTTGCATGGTTTCCATGAAGATGAAACAAGGTGGCCTATAAAAGTAATGCACATTGAATGGCACAATGTGTGCTCAACATACGGTAGCGATTGTTTCTCTTCTTTCAATACAAACACATCTTTATAAGTTAACAGAATCTAAATGAAGCAGCTGAATTGTTCAATGGCAATAGTGTTCTCTGTAATAGTAGCTTTCCTTCTTGAGCTAAAGAAACTTCATCAACATCCATTACCCACTACTGCAATGACTTATTTTTTCAAAACCTCTACAGGAGAACAAAGTAAGAGTGGACACAGTGCTGCTGTGTTCTCCTCATTCAGAACAAGGAAAAGTTTGAACCTAATCATCGTACCTCATCCAGAGCTATGGGGAACATTCTGGAAAACAAGAATATTTTGAGGATGAGCTCCACGGTACTGCTGGCAGCCATACAGCAAACAGGTGATTAAGAGAAGGGCCCTGAGCTGCTTGCATTAGACAGTTTTCTATTATTATTAATTCAAAATATCAAATGGTGAAATTTTTGCTAAAACCTGTGACAAATAACATTGACTGGGGATATCTGTTGGGCAGCAGACATCCAAAGCTACTTTGGAGGTGTGGGTTGAACCAAGAATTTTATTGTCCTGTTTCAGAATTTCAGATTTTCTGATTCTTCAAGCACTCTCTTAGCTCCTAGGGAGCATTGGACCCTTTCTAAAGAAGCAGCTCATCAATGCTGGTTTCAATTCTGACTAATGGTTTTGTGGGGAAAGAATTTGGCCCTAATGGCCACATAAGGCTGAGAAGTCATGTGAAGCTCCTGTACCTTCTAGGCGTATAATCCAGATGTGCTGAATTTAGCTCTGTTTTATTCTGAAGGCAAGAAAACTTGGAGTTACAGTGGTGGAAACAAGGGAGTCGGCAACCTCCAGAACCATGTGAAGTAGCCATCACCACCACCTCCTGCCCATTCTGTCCCCCACCCCAGTCCTAACTGATGTTAAAGAAGAAACATTCACATGACCCTTTGGCCATCCCCCACTCCATCCCCATACTTTCCTGTATTCCTGACATTTTATTTGCTCTTTGGACCTCCATCAAGCCAACTCATTTCTTCAAGGAGAAATCTTTATGCCTCTATTCCCCATCTCCCCTGGAGGAAATGCTTTCATGAGGCACATGCAGGAAATGGATCGAGCGCCCTGGACAGATTCCACGGAAGGCAAGGATAGAGCCTGAGCTCTAGTGCCAAAGAGCTTCTCTGGAGATGCCTTTGACCCAGGGCTCTGAGGTCCTGTGCCCCCTTTCTCCTCCTCCCCAGTCCAAGACTGATCCCTGTAATGGCAACTTTCTCACCTTCTTTCAGGCTTCTTTGCTTTCTATCCTCTTCCTTTTCCTCCCTCTTGTCCTCTATTTGCTGCAGGTACCATTTTGCCTCCACAAATTATTAATATGCTCCCTCTTCTCCACTTTCTCCTTAGGTTGACTTCTTCCCAGACTGACCTAGGTCCTTTTTCACATGCTTCATTCTCACTGCAGTATTCTCCCAATGCAAACCTCTGCTTGGGATCTCTTCCAAAGCTAATTTTCAGTTTTTCAAAATGCTTACAGGAAGCAAGGTAAGCTTGGAAAGCAAGCCTTGACATTCAAAGCATCCTGGGATATCTACCCCAACTGGGTTCTTATTCCCGAGATGTTTGCCTTTCTCTTCTTGTTAGCAGGAGACTGGAATGGAGAAAAGGAAGACACAATACGCTCGCCGATCTTGGTCTTCTGAGACTTATATTTTCGTGGGAACAGCCTGTTTGTTTATAGATATGGCCCTAGGGGTGGTTACCAATGCTGGTTGCTGTGGCAGTTTCAACGACATCGTCCGCAGGGATTCACTTCCACCCTGTCTTTTTCCCCCACCTGCTCCTCCTCTCCTTAGCCCAGACCCTAGTTACTGGGAAACAACAGAAAACCGAAGTGTTGTATAGACATTTTGTCAGAAAGGAGTAATCTGAGATAGTTAAGCCTGTGTTTGCAGAATGAACATCATCAGCCACTTGCCTCCATTTCTAAACACCCCACTGTGTCGAAGCCCAAGACAGATCAATCTTCTCCACATTCAA
Organism: Choloepus didactylus; assembly: GCF_015220235.1. Lineage (NCBI taxonomy): Eukaryota > Metazoa > Chordata > Mammalia > Pilosa > Megalonychidae > Choloepus > Choloepus didactylus. Next base: position 24,423,348 of record NC_051309.1, read on the forward strand.
TCAGCCTCATGTCCACTGTGCGCCTGACACCATAGAATCCCATAGGAAATGTCAGTCCCTGCCTTTCCTGATCAGCTGATAGCTTGAAGCTCCCTGGCTGAGACCAAGGCAAGCCTGTTGTGGTCGTGGTTAGAATGAGCAAGCAGTCGGCTGGCACTGGACAACATGCCTAGTTTCTAGTGTGTCTGGGGATGAACTGAGCCCCTGACCACAGAAGAAGTGAACCGACAGTCTCGTTACTTGACCCTGAAGAAAGTGTCAGGCCATCTGACAGCCTTTGTCTTTCCTGTTTTTTCTTCCCACTCCTGAACTTCAATCAGGTTAACAGGCTAGCCCTTTTCAAGCAGAGTAAGCCCCACTTTCATACCCCTATATCAATGCAAACTGACTTCTTCTATTTAAGGCTTTGAAACCTAAAGTTTATTACGTGCATACTTTTGTATTTAATTGCCGGAATATTGGCAGTAGGTTGAATTAGCCTGAAGATAGCTTAAACTGGACTAACATTCAAGGACACCCTAAAATTGATGCTTTGGACTCTGGATCTGCCCAGAAAGGAAACTTGTCCCAGGGCATTTTACTTCTCCTACTTTTTAGTAGCTTAAGGGAATAGAGGTAGAAATGTTTTCAAAACACATCGCCACTTAGTAGGTCAGAGTCCTGGGAAGTTTGTCTTTTGTGCCATTGCCTGCCTACTCCTCATCACACTGAGAAGATGGGAGGAAGGAGGACGGTTGCCATAACCTCATGCCAGAAAAATATAATGACTAAACAATTTAAAGACAATCACAGGATCCCAGGCTGCCAGGCCTCTCAGCATTGAATGACTGTGGACTCATTTGAGCTTTTGTTCACAGAAGGCCAAAAGTCTATGATGGATCACACAAGTCAGAGCTAAGTAATGGCTCACCACGGCCTGGTTAATAGTTAGACAAGCTGTTCACGTTTGATTAGGGTTTTCTTTTCCTTTGCTATAATTGTATGATAATTAACTCAACAGTATTACATCTCATCTGGGGGAAGTATGTACATTTTTAAGTTTCAGGATTAACAGATTCCGCATGCCAAAAAATCATCTGCAATTACACAGTGGGTCTTTCGCTCAGCCATAAAGATTGGACTGTAAGGTGTGTGCCTTGGGTTTTTTGTTTTTTGTTTTTTTTCTTTTTTCTCCAAAGGAGCTGGTGAGTTCCCTTAGCTTCAACTTCTTCCAAAGGCTCTCTGCACAAAAGTGCTCCACCCAGACAGCTGTTGATAGATTAGAATTGCCAAGTGGCAAACAGCATGAACATCTAATACAGTCTGATTTGGAAGCTCGACTTGATATGGGGCACATGAGGTTTCCCTGAAAGAAAAAAATACTCATTAATGGAGGCACCACCCCATGATCAGGTGTTTTACATAATAGAAGGAAATTCTTTTAAAGCAGATGGTGAGGCATCAGAGTGGGTGTCCAAATTAAGTCATTTATAAATTGGTCATACCCCTAACTGTGGAGCTCTTTCCCATCCTCTGATCTCTTTTAAACTGATGGCTATCACACATCACAGCTAATAATCATTTACTGTCTCGTGATTATGCTGATTTCTCGAGTTGCTTGTATCTTTAAAGAGAGAGAAGATGCTTTAGAATAGGGACTTATCTTCACTTCCTCCAAATCTTTTTTTGTTCAGTGCCCATGGTGTGTGCCCAATACTTGCATATAGTCATTCTTCGTGCCGCAGAGTCAATGTCATCTTTTGTAAGAAATCCCTCTTGACCATTCAGTGCTGGGTAAGTTGTCTCTACTCGGGGCTCCTATAGCTTCCTTGACTTAAACTTTTCAAACATAGGACTCACATACTGAAATTATTTTCTTGCCCCACTCCATCATCAATGGAGGATGGGGACTGTGTCTAGATATAAGTGTATCCCCAAACTCTGGCAATATGCCTGGCCTATAGTTTAAGCACAATAAGGAGACTTGAATGAATAATTATCAAACATATTGAACTTTCTCTTTTAGCAAACAATAAGAATAAGAATAAGACCATGGAAAGCAGGATGTAACTATGGATTTATGTCCTGGCTAAAACTTAGTATTATTCTCCCACCAATTCCAAACTGTCCAGCCACATCAGGATTTAGAAAGCTAAACATGCTCCTTCAGGATGTCAGTGATGAGCTGTCAGAACTGAGGGGTAGGGAGAAGAAAATTCTAAAATTCCTGAAATCAGTATAATTTTGCTTGATGCAGATGGCAAACAAATTATCTTCCACACTTACCTGTTGTTTGTGACTAACAATGTATCTTTGTCCAGGGACCTTGACATGCAAGACTCCCTGATGTTGGGATGGACTAATATTTTACAGTCAAAACAGACTTGGTTTCCTGTTCTCTGTCAACTGGAAAATTCGAGGAACCTCCTATTTCATACTGAAATCCTTGATTTTTGAATAAATGAATGGTCTGGGGTCATTTGAAGTAATCCTTTTTATACTACTTTCCTCCCACACCATGAATTTTATGTCTCCCTTAGGTATTGTCTCTCTCTCCTCTCATTTCTACCCTATATAAGCAGGGAAGTTCTTCTCTCCCTGATCCAAACCAGGATACACTTCACACTCCTGATTTCTACTTAGAGTACCCAAAAAGGCTGATGTGTTGACTAGACACTTAACATTATGGGAAAATAACCAGAATCAATTGCAAGCTATACAGTCTATCTTATCAACTTTCTTACATGTTTCTAATTCTACACAACCTAAGAAGTTCAGTGAAGAGCCTTCCCACCCCAAATTCCCTGTTCCTAACATAATGACATTCTTGAAAATGCTTGGGTCAGCCATTGCTATGGTTCTACCTTACAAGCCTGGCTCTCAGCCACGTTGCCTGAGGACACCATCTAGCCTCTCTAGCACCCACATGAAGAAGTACTTATTTATAATATCCTCCCAAGGATACATGTCGACACATTACATGAAAACATTTGCTAATTCTAACCTTGCAGACTCCAAGGCCTTCCCACTCAGCTCCCATATCCTGGTGGAGGGTCTAGCCTGGTACATAAATAATGTGAAAGGAGATGTTCTACCTGTCATCACCTTGAGTAACCTGATTCTTCCCCTTCTGGATTATCATCAATCCTTCACATTTCTAGAAAATTCTAAATGATTCACGGAAGGGCACACCATCAACTTTATACCTAGAGAGGTGATGTTTCACTTAATCACCTAGCTGCACAGTTACTAGAACATGCTTACAATAAGCATAAGTACTACTTTTTTGGCAATATATTGGGTTTAGAGGGACTAAGGTAGCAGTGTTCTCAAAATACTAAAAATCATTCTAATGGGTTAACAGAGTGTGAGTGTTAAACATATGACTGTCCATAATAAAATATATTCCATTATACTAAGATAGTATAGTATTCTCTACTTATTTGTTTGTATATCTGTCTCCGTTAAAATCCAGGAGCACCTTGAAGTCAGAGACCATGCCTTCTTCTAATTTCTCATACCCTGCCCTCAGCACAGTGCCTGACACTCAGCTCTCAGCAAATGTTTGATTAATTAGCAAATGAATAGTAAATTAATTAATTAAATCTTATACAAGGTAACTTGCTTTCCATAATAAACACTATTTAAATTCAGATTATGGAAAACATAAGCAAATTCAGATAAAGCATTGTCATTGATGTCAAAAACTGTATACGGAAAATTGTATATTATCTTAGGAGCACAGGCTTAGGAATGAAAATCTGGGTTTGAATCCTGTCTCTACTACTAAGTAGGGACATCATCTTTGACAGGTTTATTAACTTGGCCTGATTTTCCTTATCTGAAAACAATGGGGATAATTGTACTTATCTAATAAGACTGTTAAATAAGATAAAATAATGTATGTAAAGATTTTAGCACAAGCCTGGAACAGCCAACATTCATAAAATGGAAGCTTCTGTTGTTGTCATCAATGTGTCATTGTAACAATAGAGGGCAAAGCACAGCCAGAGAGGCTCTCAGCTGAGAGATGCCTGGAAGTCTAAGCAAATCAGGATCTGAGGAATCTGTCTACTGACAGCCAAGCTCTAGACAATGAATTAAAATTCATAGTTAAATATCTAATCTGCAGAGAGCGACACTGACAAGAACCAAATGGGACCCCTTAGGCAGAACTGAGGGTTTGGAAGGGACATGATTTAGGAACTCATTAATGAGAAATATTATCTGACCATGTAAAGACTGGGTCCAATAAGGACAAAGAGCTGTGACTTGTGGCACAATGGAGAGACTTTGGTCTCAGCAAGGGGCACTAAGTCCTCATTTCCATGTTGATGAAGGTCCAGTATATACAGGAAGGATTTGGAGTGCAGTAAGCACTTTCTGTCTGGGTCAGCACTGAATCTTCAACTGGGCTTGGGCTGAACCCATGAATGGGGGCATCAGTGGCCCAAACTGGGAGGAGCTAATGGAGACGAGGACTGACAGACAGCATCCAATGCCTAAGAGGTGACCGTAGCACTGGAATTATGGCCTGTAACTGAAGTTGTCCAAAGAAAAATTCTATGTGGTCAGGCTCTACTCAGATGACAGTCTGGGCATCCATCAATTTGAAACCATATTCAAACGGAAATCATGTTTGCATGAGCAATAACAGAGCATCAATCAAATGTACACTGAGTCCAGAATGTAGTGAGAAATCATAAATACATGATATCTCAAATGTCTGTGGCAGTATGACACACAAGAAAAGCCCAAGAAAGAGGATTTTGAGAAGAATCCCACAGAAAAATGGAGTTTGGACATATATCATTCCTTAGGGCTAAGACGACCTAAGAGGTATGTCCCAAAATGTGTTTTGCCTGGTATTACACTTGTGAGAAGTTCCAGTAAAAAACTATTTGTTCCATGCTTAAGTAACTAGGAACCATAGCTCTATGTTATAGCCCCTTTTAGAGAGTCACAATATTACATTAGCATATTAACAATCTAAGAAATCCTGTACAAAAGCAATGCTTTTATATACACACATATATATAATCTAACTTTCCTACTTGGGCCACCATTTTCTTTTCGTAGTACTAAATATTCTGTGAAATGACTTAGGAAATTCTGGCCCAAGACTGCCCATGCTATAGTAAATACCCATTTTTAATCCTTGATTTGAGGGACAGAGATACCAATAATTTCATAGAAAAGTATAAGGATCAAATAAGTCAGTGTATATTATGCACTAAGAAAAGCACTGGCATACAGGAGGCATTCAGAAGCAATGGCAGTTAACAGGAAGAGCTATGGAGAGTAATGGTGGCTAAGAAGAATATGATTACTATTATAACTGATTACATTCGAAAATGTCATAACTAATAATCTCTGGATTGTTTTAGTGAATATATCTTTGCATCTATTTGCTCTCTTCAAGGATGTTTGCCTTACTGAGTCCCATATTATACAAGAGGACATTGACCATTCCTTGTTCCCTTATCACAAGTTGTCATCTGATCTTGTCAATTCTCAGTTCAGAAAATCTTCTTCTCTGTGGTCACACAGCTCCTATCCTGTTTTCTTCAAAAGCAGCATCATTTTGAGTGGAAACTGAAAAAACAAACAAACAAACAAAAAAACTTCTTACCTTTTTTCTATCCTTCAGATCCTCAATGGATGGGAAGAATTAGATCAAACAGAAAAATCTTGTGCTGAAACTCAGAGGAGAATTCAAACAAGAAGGAACCCCCCTCTCGCCTGACCCACACATATCACACATCCCAGTGACACCAAAGTCACTACAGGTCTTTCACAAGGTTGAGTTCCAGAGAGTCAAATGTTGAGTTTTTCACAGCCCCAGCCTTCCCCCAAGAAATCAAGACTCATTTCCAACTGCTGATTTTACATCTCCGACTGGATGTCAAAACTAGATTCTTGATGACACCCCCTGCTAACCCCTGGTTACCAACTGTTCGCCCAGAGTTATTCGGTAAATGCAATAAATGGCCTCCCAATTATGACCCATCATTGTTCAGCCAGACACCTTGATGTCATCTTTGACTTCTCTTTATCTCATATGCCATTTCCAATTCTTTAGCAAAGTTCATCAGCTCTACGATCAAAAAAATATCCAGAAACTGATCTATACCCATATTCAAGCCACCATCATCTCTCACCTAGATGACAACACTATCCTCACAACATATATATCCCTGCTTTCCCCGGTAGCTCGGCCTAAGATATGTTAGTCTTCTCCAACAGCTTTCCAGCTCACTGAGTCCTGGCACTGAGATTCGGCATTCTCTGACCTCCCACCCCACCCTGTCACATCTCTGACCCTCCTCCCATTCTTTTTTCTCTCCATCCACTCCTCTCTCACCTTCTTGATCTTCCTGGAATATTCTGGAATGCTCCAACTTCACAGAACTGTTGTGAGGATTAAATTATTAATCAAGTTAAATGCTTAGAGCTCTATCTTACTCAGAGTTAAATCTCAATATTGTGTTACTACAGTGTGGAGCCCCTGCATGCTTTTTCTTCTCTTTATATTTTGACCACATCATATGTTGTGGGCATTAATTTATATAAAGCATTCAGAAATGATCCCATGTCAGGGCATTGCCTTTCACTATTTCCTCGGCTTAAATATTCTTACCCCAGAATGCTACATGATCTGCATCTCTACTACTTTCAGAAATTGTACTTTAATCATCATATCAATAAGTCTCTCTCTGATCACACTATATAAAATAGAAGCTATGACCCATAATATGGTGAAAACATAAAGAAAAACAAAAAGACATAGGGGTTGCAGTAGTAGTGACACAGTATTAATTGAGATAACTGTAAGTGAAACGTGGCTCTAAGTGCTTTGCATTTTGCATATATTAATCATTTAATCCTTAAAACTGTTCTGTGAAGTAGATACCATTGTTAGTCCTTATATTTTAGATAAGAAATTAAAGATACATAGAACTTTACTAACCTGCCTAACACCACACAGCTGAAAACCATAAAGCTAGGCCTTGAACCCAAGCTTATAAAAGTGAGGCTGATATGTTTAGTCCCAGGACAGCCCGGTGCGTCAGCTTAACCTTGCCCTTCTAGGGAATATAGAGCCCATCTTTCCGATACAGCAATGTTTTGTTGAGCACCCGCTAAGTGGCATGGAGTGAGAGAAGAAAGAATCGGAGAACATTAATTTGGAGAGGTAGCTGGGGCTCCGGTCACATATGGTCTCACAGGCAGCAGTGCAAACCTTTCATGTTGTTTGAAGTATGATGCAAAGTCATTGGAGGGATATGATCAGATTTGCATTTTAAATGAAGCACTCTGGCTGCTGGGTATAAAATAGACTGTAGAGGGCAATAGAGGAAGCTGGGAGGTCAGTAAAGCTATTACTAGATCCTTGTCCACAGCAACCAGAATGGATGGGGACTTGGACAATGGTGCCTATGGTGGAAATTACTGAGACTTCCTCAGATTCAGACTACATTTTAGAGAAAGAACTAACATAATTTGTTTATGGATTGGACACTTATCTCCCACATGCCTTTAACTTGCCCAATTATATTCCATAATATGAACCTTCCATTGCTTATTTAGCCATTCCCTATATTTAAGTCATCTCCTGCTTTTTATTTCATTTTGTTTTTTTGTTTTTAATTCCAAAATATGCTAGACTGTCCATATTCATTGTTCTTTGTGCACATGTGATTGTTTCTACAGGATTGTGAAGTAACATTGCTGGGTCATAGAGTTCACACATGTTTAATCTTACCAGGTACTATCAAATAAGTCTCTAAACTTGGTGTACAAATCAGGCCTTGCCAAGTGATATTTCTTTACCGCACTTTTTAGAATATGTTGCCAATGTGATTTCAGTGTGACATTGAATATAGACCCTTTCTCTGTCTTCCCAGCCTGTCTACAGCTAATGCTGGGACTCAATCTCTCCTGAAGACCACTGATAAGTTGATCCTTGTTTTATCACTGGTCTCCCCTTGCCTGGTAATTCCAATGCCCAAGAAAAGTCTCTATTGCTGTTGCCCTTCTTTCCTGGCCAAGTTGAGAAATCGCAGCGAGAGAGGAGGTATGGTGACTTTCAAAGGAAATTTTAACTGCTGCATTTAGCTACCCTTGTAAATACCTGAATACATGGAGAGCCCTAGCAAGTCTGGTTGGTTATTTCCTTGTCTGGAAAATGTCTTTTCAAAGCCCTGATACAAGGTCAGGCGGTGCCTTCAGGGGCTGTTAAGAACAGGTTGCCCTGTAATTAACTGATTTGATACAATACCTAGTAAGGCATGCGTTTCCTCTAACCTTGAATATCACCTAGTACATAGGTGCTCGTTGACCTGTAAGTTGAAGGCTTTCAAGGAAAAGAGATAACTGAGCAATAACCTTTCTTACTAAGATTTCATAGCTCTCTGCTATCTAGCACACTCATGTGTAGATTACCTATCACAAAAGAATATAGAATTTCTGACAAACGGTGCTTTGGACACTTTTTAAACTTTTTTCCCATTAACCCTTTCAACCTCACATGCCTGGGAGCCAGGCAGGCACGGATATATTAGTCCTTGTTTACTGAGGTCAACCTGAGGAATGGAAAGGTTAATTGACTTGGCCAAGGTCATAAAATAAGCTACAATGAGGGTCAAGGACAGAATTCAAATCTCTGAAAATGTTTCCAGTCTAGTGTGGGAAATGTTGAATGAAGTAGGTTTCTCTAACTATGCACTGCTCTTGTCTGCAATCTCATCCCCCAGGAGCAAACTTTCTTTTCCAGTTCTTATGAACTTCATTTTCACGTCATGGCCCACACAGATAATGGCACTATTTGTATGAACCATGGGGGTAAATGAGCAGTCATGTCTGTGGCCAGATGTGACCAACTTTGGGCCATTCCAGGTCCTGCCAGAATATCCCAAAGGGCAAAGACATCAAAATTTCTGCCAACTATAATCCATTTGGGGCAAACCAATGAGGGAATATTCCATGTTATAAAGTTCATCTTCATGAAAAGAACAACCTCCCCCTGCTTGGAGAAAGATATGAAAGTATGGCCAGACTCCAAGAATTGAGATTTCAAGTATGCTGTGGGATGCTCAGTGTCTAGGATTCTTAGTGGCTCCTAACTGGATCTATAGAAGACCAAGGGCTTGGAAGTAGGGAGCAAGGGATTATGGCAACAGCCCAGATAAGAGATGATAAATGGCTATGAAAATGGCAGTGCAACAGTGAGCAGGCCCATGATTTAAAAGACCTTTCTTGGGATTTGGTGACCATTTGTGCAGTGTTATAGGAGAAGGAGTCAAGGATGTCTTCAAGATGGTTGGCCTTTTCAAAAATTCTCCCTAATGTCCCTTTTCCTATATTGCAGAGTATCATATCAAACCTTATATGGTATCTTTAAAGCACAAAAATATGATCACACTTTCTGTAAAACATGTAATGGTTTCTTATCATTCATAGCAAAAAGTCCAGATTCATTAGCTTGGCATACAAAATTCTTCAAAACCAAGCCCTAGAATCAAGTCACCAGATTTCTTTCTCTCTACTGCCACCCTCAAGAACCCAACTTTCCCCCTAAAAGGATGATCCTTCCATTCCCATACAGAAGTCTTCTATGCCTCCTGGATGATCTTGGCTCTTCTCTTTATCTTGTTCTCTGTCCGGCAAACTCCTACTCAAGTTGCATCTTGAATGTCACCTCCTCTGTAAAATTTTCCCAAACCCACCAAGCATAAGGGCTTTCTCCTTCCCTTTTGCTTCCATACAACCTTGTATTTTTGCATATTAACTAACCATCTGCATATATTCTGTCACTTCTTTAGGATGGTGGAATCTCCTTAAGCTAGATGTTAACATACACCCAACTTCTAGAATAAGACCCAATATATAGCAGATACTCCACATGTGTTTTTTGGGAAGAATTGAATAAATAGGTCCTCTACATTTAACAATATTGGATGATTAATAAAGTTATAACCTTTTCCATTCTCTAACATCCTACTAGATGTTGGCCTCATTGATAGAGTGGATGGGTTTAAGTCAGAGTCTCCTGTCCTACATCTATAGAATTAACACAATGGTATCCACCTTACAAGGTTGATGTGAGGATTCAGTACAAACCTAATACTTGCCACATACAAGGATGCTTACTAAATACTTTTTGCTTCCTGTTTTTCTTCGTTGAAGCCACCCTAAACAATAATAAAGATGCTTATTCTAAATGCCAGTCTTTATTAATATATACTCTTTTATAAAGCCTACACATTTACTGTCATAGTTATTTATGCATGTAAATATAGGATATTTAGGTACAAATGTATAGCTGTATTTTTAGGTAAAAAAACACAAAATTTTAGCATGGTATCCCCTTGAAATATATTATTACTAAACAAATGGCCAAAAAAAAAAAAAATGGTGTACTATTATAGCAATAACCTGAGAGGTAATATAATATAGAGGTTAATAGCTTGGACCAGGAGCAAGGAACAAACCTGGATTTGATGTTGACAGTGTCCCTTACAAAGTAAGTTTAACTTATGATGCATCAGTTTCCTCAACTGTATAATGGATATAATAAAGGTATTTAACTCAAAGAGTTATTGTGATGACTGAGGGAGAAACTGAATGTAAAACATTTGGCACAGAGCCTCACCACTATACACTCAATAGCCATTATTTTTATGGTTCCAATCATTACTATTATTTCTCTGGCTTTCATCCAAACCTGCTATTGCAGACCTCCAGCCCCCCCCTGAAAATGTCACCCACCTATTCTGAGCATTCTCACGGGGTGTCCTTCACGTGCCTTCACCAAACAGGGATCATGGGAAGGGGGAACAGGGGCTCTAGCAAAGGAAGGGTATGACTATTGCCAGATCCACCAAGGGAGCTGTGTGGTGCTTCCTTATTAACTCACTTATGCCAGCAAAATTGTCATCCCACCCTTCTCAACTTCTACCACTCTTATACCCTCTGAGCACTACCATCCACAGACACAGGCACTCCTAGGAAATGTCACCCCAAATACCTTAAAGATATCACTGCCACCTAAACTTTTGGCGCCTCTAGTGCACAGCAGCTCTTGATGTGCCAAAGTAATTCTGGGTTCTGTGCCAAAGTATAGAGAAAGCTTTGTCACCATCTGTTCTGTTACACTTGTGACATCAGCACAAAAATGGATTTGTCTTTGGCCCAATAGTTTACAGCATTTTTAGTGTGTAGAAGGTGGGGGTTAAGACTGTAGGTTAGGTGTAAGATCTGAATGATTGACAGGACTCTTTTATTAGAATCCCTATTATTCTCTTTCCAACAACAAAGTCAGTTTACTACATGCAGGCAATTTGTTTGGCCTTCTCTTCCTTTCAGATAGTTAGCAGTCCACAAACTTCCCTACCCAGTTCTATAGAGGGAACATGGAACCTGGTGTGTCTGGGAACAGAGTCCAAAATGGCTTGCCACCAAGAGCAGAATCTCTTGGAGGTCTCATCTTTTATCTTAGGGAGAAACTGATATGAATTTAGCAACTTCCTCCTTGTATTATGCTATTTTGAAATAATGGCGTTCCCCCTCTACATCCATTCCATGGCTTTGAGAACCGTCTGGATCACCACACCAACCTTAAGGGAACTCATCTAAGGTTGGGATCCCAGAGTAGTCTTGGAATAAATGAGATCTCTCCTAGGTGACTCCTCCTTTGTTAGTACTTGGTGGAAAAGTAGATTTCTGGCATTTTCCTTCCATCCACTTGTCAGACATACCTTGACATGGCTGAATCCCAGCAATGAACACAACTTAAATTTAAACTTTATTCCTCCAGATTTAAGCACTGCCTCTGAACTATCATCAAGATCCTCATGGCTTATCCTATCATCTGCCTGTGTATTTGCTGGTTAAACATGAGGTTTTATTGGCTGAGCACTCAAGAGCAGAAGATTTTCTCTGCATGGTTACTGATGGAAACCACATCTCTTCCATGTATGGGCATGCACAAGGGAAGCATTTGATAAATGTGTCTTAAAGATAATGACTTGCACGCTGTTGTAGCTTTATATGAAGAATTGTTGGGTTATCTGAAAGCACTCAGGGTCTTCCAGAAAATAAAACCCATTCAATTAATTCCCTCCATGTACTTAAGCATTTAAAAATAATGGATCCATATAAATTATTGAATTCCATATTCACACTAATTAAAAATTCCTCAGATGGTTCAGTCAATGGCCCATATGTATTATAGTTTCAGCGACTATCATCCCTTTCATAGATGCAAGTCAACAATATGCAGTGACATTGGCTGTGCCAGAACTACCAAAATAGTCTTCGGAAACAAATGCCTCTGCCTTGTGTCTCATAAAAACATCTGCTAATTAAAATGTAAGTAGACTCAGTCCAGTGTTAGTTGAATAACATGAAGTTGATTTCTGAAATGCAGGGAGACTGAAAGCTAAACACAGTGAGCAGAGACCTAATGGAGAAGTAATAAGGTTAGGCCATGTTATTATCATCTCCAAATTCATGTTGTTTTCCATGAAACAAGAGTGCACTTCAATCCTCTGAGAAACAGAGGTTTAAAGCCCTTCTGTTGGTTCTGCTTAAAAAAGCCAACCTGACATAAAAAAGAATGAAGTAGTAATACGTTACAACATGGATGAACCTTGAAAACTTATGCTACGTGAAAGAATACAGTCACAAAAAAAGCCAAGTATTGTATGATTCCTTTTATATGAAATGTCCACATGAGGCAAATCCATAGAGATATAAAATAGATTAATGTTGCCAGGGGTTGGGAGAGGGAAGAATGGGGAGTAACTGCTAGTGGGTAGTGGTTTCTTTTGGGGGCGATGAAAATGTTCTAAAATTAGATAGCAGTGATGACTGTACAGCTCTATGAGTACACTAAAAACTGCTGAATTGTACACTTTATAAGGGTGAATTTTATGGTATGTTAATTACATCTCAATAAAGCTATAATAAAGGTATGTGGTATTAAATGGAGCCTGGGAACAAGGAAGGCAAGAAAATGTAGTGTCTATTTACATCTAAAATGCTCAGAAGCGCTATGCTTGAATTACATATTCCTGCACAAGTTTCCAGAATAAATTCTGGAATCACTCTAGGACCTCACAGTTTTTATTCTCAACTTCCAAAGAGCGATGGTTTTCAAATGGCTAATATGTTTGCATTCCCTTTCTTTGTTTCTCTGTTCCTCCTTACTGGATTTGCTAGTAATTTTGAGTCAGGTGGAGAGGAGTCTGTTTTGCCTTTGCTGTTCATTATGGAAATTGATTTGACCCCCATTTGCATCTATTTGCACCGCCATCAAGCTGATTTAGAAAACGAGGGTGGTTGCAACCTCCTCTGAAGCTGGCAGATTTGCTCTAAAAACAGAACCCTGGAACTTTCCAACCAGCACTGAAGAACTTGTTCTCTTGCCCTTTTGATTTCTGTACTATATGGGCAGAGTTTCAGAGAAATACAACTCGAGGTAAAGGAATGAAAAGAAAGCATTGTTGCCTTTTGCTATAAATAGCCTCCCTTCCCTTGTCTTTCCTCCATGCTGCTAGTCATTCCTGCAATCCTGGGCTGTATACTAGAAATAAATACATCGGTCTGTGGAGCAGGTGGCCCCAGGCAAGCATGCAAGCCAGCAACCAGCAGCAAAAGAGTTAAATCTTGAGTTGTCCAACATGGCCTGCAAACAGCAATTATCCCTGCTGAGCTGACTCATGGGTGGTTTACTAGCTCCCAGAAGGCACAATGTGCACAACTGCAACTTGGGCCAATGCACCAAGTGTGGTGATAAGAACCCAGGAGAATGCAGGCTTTCCCTGGCTTAGCTCTTCATGCTTCTCTTCTTTCATTTCCCTTTCCTCTCCAGCCCTGGGCTGATTCCTTGCTTTCCATCCAACTCTTCCTCGCACCTGTTCTGTTTGGTCCCATCATGGGTCTTGACCTCCCCACACTCTTTTATCGTCAAAATGGAAATAGCTTTATTGCTGTTGTAATTGTAAAACTGTTCAATTCTCATTGTAAAAAAAAAAAAAAAAAAAAAATCAGTTCCTATAACAAGGGAGGAAAAGGGACATAAAAAATTAACTAGGCTCTTATTACTCCAAGAAATCTGTCAATGCTTCAAATGTATGGTCTTCAAATTCAAAGAAAATTTTTTTCCAAAATGAAACCTATGAGACCTATCTATTTTTCACTTAGGTAACCAACATGTGCATCTTTTCATTTCAATAAATATAGATCTGCACTACCATTTTTAGTAATCCCTATAAATGTATCCAGAATTTGGGTACTTAGCCTGTTTCTTGATTCTCATGTATATATACTCATAGATGATATACCCATTAACAGTTTTTTCTTACTCCCAAATTTATCCATAAGGCCCTCACTCCATTCCTCAGTTGCACCTGACATCTGGGGGTTCTACTGTAAAACTCTTGGCTCATCACAAGTTACCCATCCTACTTCCCGTTCCTCAAGACCCTTTTCTATTTGATGAAAACTGGAAAACTGGAAGGAATAAAGTGAGCTGATGAATTAATAGATACAGTGGACTTTATATTGTTTCAACAGAACCAGAAAATTGGAGATGGAATGAGCTTTAGAAAATAATCTGATGTGGCATTTCCTCAAATTGTCTGTTCATAGTAATCTAGGGTGGTATGAGGAGGTTGTGATATGTATAAAAAAATCCCCTGAATCTTACTCCAGAGATTTCAATACAGTTAATCTGGAGCACAGTCTTGGAATTTGTAGTTTAACAAGCATCCCAGGTGATAGTTTTGATTAGACAACTTGGGGAAATACTGATTGTTCCAGTTTGCTAATGTTGCCCTTTTGCAAACACCAGAAATGGATTGGCTTTTATGAAGGGGGTTTATTTGTTTACAAAGTTACAGTCTTAAGGCCATAAAGTGCTCAAGATAAGGCATCAACAAAAGGTACCCTCACTGGAGAAAGGCTATGGGCATCCGGAAAACCTCTGTTAGCTGGGAAGGCACGTGGCTGGCATCTGCTTGCTCCCAGGTTGTGTTTCAAAATGGCATTCTCAAAAGTGTTGCTCTTGGGGCATTTTGTCCTCTCTTAGCTGCAGCTGCTCCAAAATGTCACTCTCGGTTGCTAGTCAAAATGTCACTCTTAGCTGCTCTCTGAGATGCCTCTGCCTGTGAATTCCTTTATAGGACTCCAGTGATCTAATTTATACCCACCCTGAATGTGCAGGGTAACACCTCCATGGAAATTATCCAATCAAACTTTTCATTCACAGTTGATTGAGTCACATCTCCATGGAAATAATCAAAGAATTCCAATCTAATCAACACTAATACATTTGCCCACACATGACTGCATCAAAGAAAATAGAGTTGGGGGGACATAATGCATCCAAACTGGCACACAGATTTTATCCAATCCCTGTATGATGTAGTAAAGAACCAAATAAATGTAGTTTATCTCATCTACGTGGAAAATTAGGAGCATAACAACAAGCAGTGTCTATAGTTCCATATTCCCAGGTGTACCATCTTCTCACTGCACCTGAGTTATTTATTCCAATGAAAAAGTTTATCAAAAGAAAGAACTTCTGAATAGAATACTGTTACAGGAAGGATTTTTGCCTGGTACATAGCAGCAATTCTAGAACTGAAAATGAGCTAAAGGAAGATTGACTTTGAGGCAAGAAAGGTCTTTTATTGCTGCTCAAATCATATATCATGTAAATGAGTGTGGACATCCTCTGCGAATGTGTGTGTGTTTGTGTACATGTACACAGGGCTGTATATTTGTCTTAGGAAAATATTTAGCCAAACATGATTATACAACCAACAGCACAACAGTACAATAATAAAGCTTGTAATGATCTATTTCTAGAATTATCTTCAGTAGGAAAAATTACCAGTGCTAATGCAGAAATACCAGATCTAATTAAAATTAAAGTTTTCTTTCAATTTGAGATTATCTTCCTCTGTGTAGAACCACTTCAACAAGACTTTGAGCTTCCACTGAGCCAGGAAATCTGTGTAATATGGCACATACACAGGCTGAAGTAAGGCTTCTTAAAGCAATACTCAGTAGGGAACTACTTACCTGGTTTGACGGCCAGCTAAATCTTGGGGTCTATATATAATGAAAAACTGACAGATTTATTTAATTCAAAACTTCTGAAGACAACAGAAGTGAAAATTTAAAATGCTCTGACCTTACGGAGTAGGAACCATATGATGGGTGTGTTCCATTTTCTCTGAAAGAAAATTACTTTTAGTGAGTACAACTTCAGGTGGTATACCCTATTGTTTAGTATGGAAGAAGAAATGATCTTATCTATTTCATTGTACCCTTCAGAACATAGCCTCCAATAAGGTCACATGTTTTAAGGCAAAGGCAATGCAACGATACATTCATACCCATGGTATTCACTGGTTTAATCGCCCAGAAGCTTAGTTATTTTAGAGTGACTAATGTCAAGAGAGAAATAGTTGCTTCAAGGAGCTTAATCTTGGTTTCCTTGAATTGAAATCTGAGTCTTCCCTTCAGTCATTTCAAGTTCCTTCTGAAGCAGTACCAACAGACAAAGAAGTGTCACTGTACCTACAGGGGTGATTAATCTTGGATCATTGGATTACTTCATATCAATGAGCACAAGAAAGACCATGTCTGGAACACAGGATGTCCCCTGGGACACCTCTTAGTATCTCCTTGCCCAATAATACTAATCAATGGAAAAATGAATCAACCCAGAAAAGATAAGATCACCAAGGACAGAGATTCTATGGGAATGAATATTTTGATTACCTTCCATCCCATCCAGTCAAAATGCTTCAAGAAAATATGAAGAACCTGAAATAGATAATGGAAGATTGTAGCTATGATTGCCAAATTAGTCCTCCTGACCAGCTATAAAAAGCAGGACTGAGGTAGCTAAATGTGATTATTTACTGTTTCTCATTTCTCACACTCACAATAATACTGGGGTGGCTTTGTGTGTCTCCTGTGTTGAGGCCACAAGCTTTTCAATGGATCAAGAACAAGAGAGATTGTTGAGGGGCCAAAGGAGTAGACAGGGCTGCAAATGATCAGTTAATCTCTCCAGACCTGCCCACCACTCTTCCCCATCCTGCTCTTCGCCTGGAGAGGCTGACCTATAATTGCTACATCAAAGGACTCCCTTGCTCTCTGGCTTCCTGTTGAGGTCATCCAACTGGCAGGAAACCAGATAAAGAAGAGAAAGAAGTCATCCTGGCATTTTCCTCACTCCCTCACAGTAAATTGCTGTGCTTGACTGGTTACATTTCCACTGGAAGCTCCTGCCATGTGACTCTCACCTCATATTTCTCTTTTTGGATTCCAGCAAATACTGTCTTTCCTCTTAGAGGCAGTCACAGTGCTCCACCCTTTAATAGACCCTGGTTACTGCTCTATTCCTTGTGCCTTCCCTACATCTTTGAAAATATTATCTTTATTAAACATTCTTCAAATTACCCAATTTGAACTCACCACTGTTTAATAGCCAGGACCCTTATTGAATAAAAACTCCAGCTATATTTAGCAAACTCAAATTATATGTAAAATGCAATCTGAAACTAACATTATATCTTCCCTTTGTAAGAAATTGATGAAAACACTTTTCTGACTGTGGGTTCAGTCCAGTATAGACTTTTGTTCTGTTGGCAGTGGCTTTGTCTGGCTGGTCATCTTTGGTGAGTCCTGGCTGCTTTAATGCCATGTCTCTCTTCATTAGGTTGTCCCTTTCTTGGACTCAGACCACTTTCTGAGTTGATTCTTCTCAGTGAATCTTCAGTAGTTTAAAGTTTAAGTCATTTAAATTTCACTGGGGCTCTCTGCTTCTTATCTATGGTACGTTGCTTTGCAAAATGCTGACCAGATATTATCTTTTACCCTGACTATGGCTTCATATTTCCCTCTATATTCTCCTTTCTCCTTCTCCCTTTCCATTCTCTGCTTTCCTCGCAGTACTCTAGTTCCATAACTGTGCACCACAGTAATGGGAGAACATTTCATTCTGCTTCTTTGGAGGAAAGGGTGATGTTCTTATTGGGAACAAAGCCCCCAAAAGACACATCCTGTTTACAGTGATGGTGGCTTCTCAGGAGTGTTATTGTTAAACTATTTGATGCACAGTTTTGAGGGGGTTAACAAAGAACTTCTTTCTACTGATTTTATGTAGGAGCTCTTTACAGAGTACGCCAACTATTGACAATTTTCTGCCCTTGTGGTATTTTGACAACAGATAGCATATATTTGAGTATAAGAAGAATCACCATGGCCCATGAGGCACCTCACCATTACCATCACCAACATGTTTAAAAGATAGTGTATCTGAGAGACAACTATTTGAATCATGTATTGATGTCTTGGGACTCTTGAGTTGA
Organism: Choloepus didactylus; assembly: GCF_015220235.1. NCBI lineage: Eukaryota > Metazoa > Chordata > Mammalia > Pilosa > Megalonychidae > Choloepus > Choloepus didactylus. Next base: position 24,441,722 of record NC_051309.1, read on the forward strand.
GGTCATTCAATTATATTCTACTCAATTCAATTCAATTCATTTTAATTCAAAATAGAAGATACATATGGAACACTTACTATATGTACTTGGTATTGTGAGAGAGTCAAGGATGAGAAAGTTATTTTGTCCTTATCACCTTCCTATCCTTGATTTCACTTTCTCTTGCTTCTCCCCATTATTTTGTCCTCTTCTGTGTGTCCAGGTTCTTCACACTAGTCTCTGATTGGGTGAAGCCTCATAGTGCCATCCTGTAAGTAAGCTTGGAACTCAGAAAATAAAAGTTCTTCTACCATCGTTTATCAGGATCCATTTCAAACAAGGCACATTTCAGTCATCCCCCCTCTCCCAATACAATAAACTCATCTCCACTATTGTTCTCTAAGGTAAAGTGTGAATCATAAGAACTAACTTGATTGTCACAGCGTGGGACACAAATTTGTGTTTGGGCATAATGCTATAAGGCGATTAAATTTGTTATTAATACAATTCAAAGTTTTAACAGCAAGTAAGTTGGGAAAAGACTCTGTATAGGGAGTGGCCCAGTTGTTTACCACTGATTTTCATCTTGCCAGTAGAGTTCTTTCTCTATTACCACATGGAGATTCTCCTTCCAGAATTCTTCTCAGTGAAAACCTTGGAGGACTTTAGTTCCAAAATTGTGCAGTTTTGCATCTATAATTGAGAAAGTGGTTGGATCAACGAGAATAAACTCAATGTGGAAGATGACACTAAGGAGAAAATGGCCCAAACCCATTTATGCAAATATTCCATCGTATTTATTCAAGATTATTTCTTTTGGAGCATTTGCTTTATTTATTTCTACATGTATCAAGGTAAAATTTACATACAAAAAGAGTATCCCTTTTGGGTATACATTTTTCTGTATTTTGATAAATTTATACAGTCAAGTAACCACCCCAAACCAAAATGTAGAATATCTTTATCACGCCCAGAAAGTCCCCTTGTACCCCTTTGTAGGCAACCCCTTTCACCACTCCTACTCCTGATGTCTGCCCCTTTAGGCTTGCCTTTTTCAGAACATTATATAAATGGAATCATATAGTATTGTAGCCTTTTGAGTCTGTCTTCTTTCACTTAGCATAATGCTTTTGAGAGTTATCCATTCTATTCCATGTTTCAGTACTTCATTCCTTTTATATCGCTGAATGGTACTCAATTGTATGATACACCTCAATTAGTTTAACCAGTCATAGGTTGGCAGATATTTGCATTGTTTCAAATTTATAGAAATTATGAATAAAGCCACTTGAAGCATTTTCATACAGACGTGTATTTGTTTCTTTTTGGTAAATACCTAAGAATGGATTGCTGGGTTGTATGCTAAGTGAATGTTTAACTTCATAAGAAACTTCCAAACTGTTTTATAAAGGGATTTACCATTTGCATTCCCATGAGCAATATATGAGAGTTCAAGTTTCTCCACATAATTGCCACAGCATTTGTTATTGCTCTATCTATTTTCTTTTTTCAAAATTTGAGCCATTCTAGTAATTATGTAGTGGTATTTCCCTGTGGTTCTGATTTGTGTTTCCTTAATGACTAGTGCTATTGAGCGTCTCTTCACGGGCTTATTTATTAGCCATATATCTTCTTGCATGAACTGTTGGTTCAAATATTTCACCCATTTTTATTGGGTTGATTTTGAGAGTTCTTTATATATTTTGGCCATCATCCTTTATAACAGATTTGTGTATATTTTTTAAATGCAGGTAATTCTCTTAAATATGTTGTAGCCCAAAAGAAAGAATAATATCCTGATTCTTTCATCATTTTTTGAGGATTGTTCATCCACGTCTATGATACTCCTCTTTGAATCATTTGATCTTAAAATTCTGGTCACAGACACTTTGAAAGCCAACTCTCTACCCATAAAAATCCACATGTATACACGTTTTGCATACACATTTAGGAGTCCATGGACACCTACTCCTGAAGCTGTCCATGGACCATGACTCTTGGGCCCCAGCTTGGAAACCTATGTGTGTCTCTTATTAATGACAACTTGGATCAGTATAATTATCTGCCCTCTTTACTTCAACAGTGAAGCTACTGGTTGATGCTGGATAAATCACATCACCATGCAGTTAATGTATACCAATATTCTTTCATCTTCTTTGGCAAAGCCTGCACTGCCATACAGTAATTTTGGGGGGACTCTGCTTAATTCCCACAATAGCTAGTTAGCAATCACCAGTCTCAAGCTCTCTATATCATACCTACTCCTTTCCCTGTTGGTCTTGTCACTTACTTCCTGGAGAAATAGAAGAAATCTGTTGTGAATGAGTCCTCCATAAACACAAACTCACTGAGTACTCATCCTTTCTTCCCTCTAATCTCAGAGAGAGATGCACTCTTCTTTAGGCGAAGGTTAATACCTCCTTTTAGGTTCCTGATCCCATCTTATTCTGGACTGTGTCCTAGCAAACACTTCCTCCATTTGTATCCCACTCTCCTCTGTAATCCCCTGCCCTGCCCTCCCAGGTGGTCTTTCTTGCTCTCTTCTTTCCAGTCTTCTCCCTCACTACTGGCTGCTGCCCCTCCCTGGGGAGTTGGTATCTTTTTTTTCTTTTTTTCAGGGGGAAAGTGGAGAGGGAGAAGGGGATTTAAAAGATTCTGTCCCAGACAGGGGAAAAGGCGAGATGTAAAAACGGGCAGAAGCAGGAAAAGTAAAGTTTGTAGTTTCGTAAGGTGGGGTTGTTTGGGGTCAGGCCCTAAACATCACCCCTACTCAAGAATCTGCGAAGGAAGCAAACGAAGGAGCCACTAGGGCGAGAGGCAGAAAAAGAGATGGAATTTTAAGGGGCCAGGATAAGTGGGGGGATCCAGGGATTAGAGGTACTTCCTGGGGTAGGGGAAATGCAAACTGCAGTGTCTCCCCCTTCCCTCTTCCACCCCAGCTCCTGCCCTGGCCTCTTCTTTTAATCCCTCTTCCTCACAATAGTAGCTGTGGCCCTGGCCGTGACATCGTATTCCTGTGTCCCCTGCATGTTCCAACCCTTTACCCTAAAAAAAAAATGTTTCCCTCTTAAATTTTTATTTATTCTCAATATGTAATCATGCTCATTTGTTAAGAAAAAAATAACTCCCTCAAATGTGTAGCTCACTTCTTATCTCTTTCCATTCACTATCCCACCCATTTCTTTCTTTTACAACCAAGCTTCTTGGAAGAATATGTCATCCTCTCTATCTCCAATGATTCCATTTCTCAACACTCTACCAGTTTTACAGAACCCTCCAACATGCCACTGAAATTGCTCTTCATAAGTAATAAATAACACTACAAAAGGTCTGCTCATAAAAACTAATTGTTTTCAGTTCTTATTATACTTGGCCTTTTAGAAATATTTGATATTGGCTATTTCCTGAAACTCATTCCTTTCTTGTCTTCTACAGAAATACTCTCTGCAGATGACTCTTTTAGTATCTAACCACTTGTTGTCAGTCTCTTTGGTTTCATCTCCAACCAGTCAGCATTATGCTGTTGCTCCTCAGGCCTCTCTCTTAAGTCTTTTTTATTCTCGAAGGTGACCGAAGTGTATCATATTTTCAACTACCACCTACCATATCAATGAACAATAACTCTTTATTTCAAACTAGGCTCTTAGCACTTTTAGGAGTCTTTCTCCTGGAAAACAAACAAGCAAACAAAAAAACCTTTTAGAAGTACTTCTCATAAGCTGCTCCAACTCATTTTTTTCACCTCTCCCCAAATTTATTCTCCAAATTTGTTTCTTCCCCCTCTTACCCCTGTCTTAGTGATTCTCCCTTCTATTTTTCTTGTTGGCCAAGCAGAAACCAGAAAGTCACACTCCTTTTCCTAAAATTCCCATTTAAGTCACACAGACATTCATCCATTCAAGAAACACTTATCGGGGGTGACATCGTTGATATGGTGATGTAAACAGCTACTGAAAACCTCTCTCAGACATTCAATGAAAAAAAAGGACAATTCTGAGTTGCTCAGAGCTCTGGAGGAACATATAGATTGGAGAAGGAACATACAAATTCCAAATTGAAGAAAGAGAAAAAATATCAGGTAGAAATCTTCTGTCCTGGACTGACCAGTCCTCTCCCCTCCCTGTCACTTGGTCTCACATTGTGGGGGAAAAGCACAGAAACAGCAACTGGGATCCCTTTCACTGGGGACACAGACTATAAAATCTCTCATAGCAGTGAGACAGACCCCCAGCATTTGGAGACCTGGGGGACAGGTGAGGACATTTCAAGGCCTGGGTCAGTAAGGGACAAAGAGTCTGAGAAAACATGGGCAGAGACTGTGTTTTCAGCCTTGGGTCCAAAAAGCCTTCCCCCACCCATGAGGGAGGCTGTTTTCTTGCTGGGGAGATGGCTGAAAAACTGGGACAGCTGGGGAAGTCCCCTGCCACAAGTAAAGTATGGAACCAAACTCACATTGAGCCAGACTATGGCTGGAAAATGAGGGCACAGGATTCACACAGTTTCAGATGCACCTATTCAGACTCAGCCTGTGATCAGAGGCAAAACATCTTCTGTGGAAGATGTCACTGAATAGCACTATCTGCTGGACAGACTGGAAAGTGCAAGGGAATTGAAGGGCTATTAAAAGACTCTCCAGACCCTAACTTAGGACCACTGGATCTGGTCTACACCACCTGCATGGAAACCCAGCCCTGTTTTGGCAGAGAAATACGAATGGCCCAACTATTAATGCAAGGCCCTAAAACAAACCAAGGTCTTGCAGACTGGTTAAAAAAAAAGGGCAAAACTGGGAGCCAGTAGACTTGTTTTACTACACACATAGATCTTGCTGTGGTGCCCAGTGCCTACCCCCCATCCCTGAGGCAGGTTGCTGTGGGCAACTGGTTTTGGGGGTAGCCTGAGGGGCACAGCAAACTTGACAGAAAAAGAGATGAATACACAGAACAAAGACATCCAACAAGGAAATCCTAGCCATAAAAGTGTAAATGACCTCCAAAATAAACTAAAAAAGAAGTCAGTTACCTAGACAACAACAAAAAAATCACAATTCATACCAGGAAGAATAAAGATATGGCCCAGTCAAAGGAGCAAGCTGACAACACAACTGGGATACAGGAGTTGAAACAACTAATTAAAATGTTCAAGCAAATCTTGTGAATCAAATCAATGAGTTGAAAGAAAGTGTGGCAAAAGAGATGAAGGATATAAAGAAGACACAGTGTGTCCAAACAGAAGAACTTGAAAGCTGGAAAAAACAAATGACAGAACTTATGAAAATGAAAGGCACAATAGAAGAGATGAAAAATACAATGGAGATATACAACAGCAGATTTGAAGAGGAAGAAGAAAGGATTAGTGAACTAGAAGACAAGACTTGCAAAATCCTACACACAAAAGAACAGATAGGGAAAAGAATGGGAAAATCTAAGCAGAGTCTCAGGGAGTTGAGTGACAACATGATGTGCATGAATATACATGTTATGGGTGTCCCAGAAGGAGAAGAGAAAGGAAAAGGGACAGAAAGAATAATGGAGGAATTAATCAATGAAAATTTCCCAACTCTTTTGAAAGACATAAAATTACAGGTCCAGGAATTGTAGCATACTCCAAAGAGAACAGATCCAATTAGAACTGCTCCAAGACACTTACTAACCAGATTATCAAATGTCAGTGACACAGAGAGAATTCTGAAAGCAGCAAGAGAAAAGCAAATCATCTTATATAAGGGAAGCTCAGTAAGACTAAGTGTGAATGTCTCAGCAGAAACCATGGAGGTGAGAAGGCAGTGGTATGATATATACAAGATACCAAAAGATGAAAACTTCCAACTAAGAATTTTAAATTCAGCAAACCTGTCCTTCAAAAATGAGGGAGATTTAAAAACATTTACAGATAGACATGGAGCATGTTCTTGAGCAAGATACCTGCTCTGCAAGACATACTAAAGGAAGCACTACAGCCAGACAGAAAAAAAAAACAGAAGAGAGGTTTGGAGAAGAGTGTAGCAATGAAGATAAGCAGTAGGGGTAACTAAAAGAGTAAAAAGGGGGGATATATGACATAATCCAAAAGAAAAATGGTTGAAGAAACTAGTGCCTATACAGTAATCACATTAAATGTTAATGGGCTGTACTCCCAAATGAAAAGACATAGATTGGTAGAATGAGTAAAACAACAACAACAAAAAAAAAAAAAAAAAAAAAAAAAAAAAAACAGGGCCCATCTATATGCCATCTACAAGAGACTCAGTTAAGACGAAATACAAAAATGGGTTGAAAGTGAAAGAATGGAAAAAGATACTTCATGCAAACAAAAGCCAGAAAAGAGCAAGAGTATCCTGTTTTGTCTTTCATAAATGTAAAACAATTACAAGAGACAAAGAAGGACACTATGTATTAATAAAAGGGGCAATCTATCAAAAGTCATAACAATCATAAATATCTACGCACTGAGCCAAAGTGCCCCAAAATACATGAGGCAAGCATTGACAACACTTAATATAATAATATTTGGAGAATTCAATATACTACTCTGATCAATGGAAAGAACATCTAGACAGAAGTTCAATAAGGAAATAGAGATTTTGAATAATATGATAAATGAATTAGACTTAACAGACATTTACGGAACGTTGCATCCAACATCAGTAGGATATACATTTTTCTCAAGTGCTCATGGATCATTCTCCAGGATAAACCACATGATGGGTCAAAAAGCAGGTCTCAATAAATTTAAAAATCATAATTATACAAAACACTTTCTCAGATCATATTTGAGTGAAGTTGGCAAACAGTAGCAGGCAGAAAGCTGGAAAATTCACAAATATATGGAGGCTAAACATACTCTTAAATAACCAGTGGGTCAAGAAAGAAATTACAAGAGAAATAAGTAAATATCTCAAGGCCCCAAGCCTTCATCTTTCAACCATATTTACATTCAGCTTTGTTCATTACACTTACAATATTGTGCTACTATCAGATAGTATTGTGCTATCCACTTCTGGGGCTTTATAATCAATTCTGTTGAACATTCTGTACTCCTTCAGCACCAAATACCCAATCTGTACTCTCTTTCTACCTCCCGATAACCTGGGTTCTTTAACTCTCAGAGTTTGCATATTTTTGTTAGTTTATATTAGCAAGATCATACAGCATTTGTGCTTTTTTTCTGGTTAATTTCACTCAACTTAATGTCCTCAAGGCTTGTTCATGTTGTTGCATGCATTATGACTTTATTGTCTTACAGCTGTGTAATATTCTGTCACATGTATATACCAGTTTGTTTATCTACTTGTCCATTGATGGACATTTGAGCTGTTTCCATCTCTTGGCAGTCATGAATAATGCCGCTATAAACATTGGTTTACAAAGTCCATTCATGTCCTAGCTTTCACTTCCTTTGAGTATATACCTGGTAATGGGATTGCTGGATCATATGGCAATTCTATACTTAGCTTCCAGAGGAACCACCAAACTGCCTTCCAGAGTGGTTGCACCATTCTACATTCCCACCGACAGTGAATAAATGTAACTCCTTCTCCACATCCTATCCAACACTTATACTTTTCTTGTTTTTTTAAATATAATCACCATTCTAGTAGGTGTGAGATGATATATCATTGTGGTTTTGATTTGCATTTCCCTAATAGCTAGAGAAGTTGAGCATCTTTTCATGTTTTTGAGTCATCTGTATTTCTTCTTCAGAAAAGTGTCTCTCCATGTCTTTTCCCCATTTTTTAAATTGGGTTGTTTGTCTTTTTGTGGTTGAGTTGTAGGATTTCTTTAAATATTCTGGATATTAAAACCTTATCTAATATGTGGTTTCCAATTATTGTCTCCCATTTCATAGGATTCCTTTTTTACTTTCCTAACAAAGTCCTTTCATGCACAAAAATATTCAGTTTTGAGGAGATCCCATTTATCTATTTCTTCTTTCATTGCTTGTGCTTTGGGCATAATGTCTAGGAGACTACCTCCTATCCCATGATCATTAAGATATTTCCCTACATTTTCTTCTAAAAGTACTATGGTCTTAGCTCTAATGTTTAGGTCTTTGATCCACTTTCAGTTAATTTTCTTACATGGTGTGAAATAGGGGAACTCTTTCATTCTTCTGGGTATGGATATCCAGTTCTCCAAGCACCGTTTGTTAAAGAGGCTGCTCTGTTCCAGTTGAGTCTACTTGACCCCCTTATCAAAAATGAATTGTCCATAGATGAGAGGGTCTATTTCTGAACATGCAATTCAAATCCATTGGTCAGTATACCTATCTTTACATCAGTACCATGCTGTTTTTACCATTGTAGTTTTATAATATGCTTTAACGTCAGGTAGTGTGAGACTTTCCACATATAGATTTTGGTGGTGAATGCATAACTATGTGACTATACCAACAGTTTTATTCACACAACATACAATGCATCCTAAGTGAACAATCAATAGTTCACTTAGGATGCATTGTATGTTGTGTGAATAAAACTGTTTAAAAAATAAACAGAAAGACACAAGTGCTGGAGAAGATATGGAGAGACATTATATACCTATTCACTGTTTAGTAGGGAAGTAGGATGGCGCAGCCCCTCTGGAGGCAATGTGGTGTTTACACAGGAGGCTAAGATTAGGGTTGCCATATGATCCAGCAACCCTGTTATCTGGTATATACTTGGAAGAAATGAAAGCAGAGACACAAATAGGCATTGCACACTGGTGTTTATGGCAGCAGTATTAATGATTGGCAATGGATGGAGGCAGTCTACAGGTACATCAACAGGTGAACAGAAGGGTGAACTGTGGTGTAAACAGACAATAGAATATTGAATGGCTGCAAGAAGTAATGAAGTTGTGAGGCATGCAACTAGGTAACTGAACCTTGAAGACCTTATGTTGAGTGAAATAAGCCAGAAACAAAAGGACAAATATTGTAAGGCCTCACTAATATAAACTAACTATAATGAGCAAATGCTGAGAGCATAGGTTATCAGGGGATAGAACATGGGCAGAGACTGGGCAATCAATGATGCAGGAGTACAGACTGTTCAATGAGGTTTGTTGTAAAGGTTTGTACATTGTAAGCTCTTACCAGTCACATCTATTCCTGAATTTTAACTGTTATTTAAGAAATGTTTATTTGGTACAAAATTTATATTCTCTGTAGCACACTATCTAATTTAACCAGTATGGTCAATTTATTAAAAAAAAACACTGTTACATTGAACCTAGAATAGGGAATGAGATCTAGATATTCTGTACAGGTTAATTTAATACCTCAATACATCCCAGAGTATTTGGGGCAGAAAATTTTAAAGTATTTGCAAAGTCTCCTTGAGGGACTGGGGAAAAATGTAAATATTAAACTTCCCCACCTGGGGAATTCCTGATATTCTCACAAGCATTAAGGACTCCCAATTTAATAAGTCAAGCCCTCGATCTTGAGGCCTGTCCTTATGAAACTTAATCCTGCAAAGGAGAAGCTAAATCTACTTATAATTATGCCACAGATTCACCCCAAGACAACCTCTTTTGTTGCTCAGATGTGGCCTTTCTCTCTCAGCCAACTCTGCAAATAAACTCACTGCCCACCCCCACTACGTAGGACATGACTCCCAGGGGTGTAAGTCTCCCTGTCAATGTGGGACATGACTCCTAAGGATGAGCCTGGGCCTGGCATCATGGGATTGAGAATGTGTTCTTGACCAAATGGGGGGAAAGAAATGAAACAAAATAAAGTTTCAGAGATTTCAAATAGAGTCAAGAGACCATTCTGGAGGTTGTTCTTATCCATTATATGAATATCCCTTTTTAGTTTCTAGTGTATTAGAACAGCTAAGAAAATACCTCAATCTGTTGAACTGTAATCTAGTAAATTTGATTCTTGATGATGATTATATAACTATATAGCTTTTATTGTGTGACTGGTGATTGTGAAAACCTTGTAACTGAAATTCCCTTTACCTAGTGTATGGGCAGATGAGTAATAAAATAAAGACCAAAATATATATAAATAATAGGTGTAGGGGTATGGGATGTTTTGGGTATTCTGTTTTATTTTTATTTTTATATTTTTCTTTATTTTGGAGTAATGTTCTAAAATTGATTATGGTGATGAATGCACAACTATATGATGATACTGTGAGCCATTGATTATTTACTTTGGATGTATTATATGGGGTGTGACTAAATCTCAATAAAATTCCTTCAAAATTAACAAAAATAAGTAAAAGAAAAACACACACACTTAGTGAGTATATACCAAGGACTAGGCACTCTGGTGTCCTTGAATCAGACAGGATGTTTGCTCTCAAACAGCTTATAATTTAATGTAGCATAGGCTACAGGCTATATACAAGGATGAGGCATCTTATTCAGATTGGGGTGTGGTGTCAGAGAAAGCTTGCAGGAGGAAACCCTTGAACTGAATGGTAAAGGATGAATGGCAATTAGTTAGAAGAAGGAGAGAACAATCATCCAAGAAGAAACAGGGTATTTCAAGGGATGGCAATACCAATACAGTTCTATCTCCTAAATCACTCATAATCCTTTCACTTTCTCTCCAGATACACTGCCAGAAACTTATACTGCAGGTTCACCATATCTCTCACCAACATAACTAGAAGCCTTCCTAATAGGTCTCATTGGCATCTAATCTTACCATCCTCCAACCCATCTTCCACCCTGCAACTAGAGCGATCTTTCTAAAGCACAATTCTGAACATATCTCTCTCTTACCTAAAATAAATCAATAGCTCTCAATTTTAAATTGAATAAAAAACATGATTTAGCTCCTCACTACCCTAACAGATTCAATGAGTTACCATCATCAGACTCTCTATTGACCATTCAACTACTAAATATGTTAGTGTTCTCTTCAAATTTTGATCCTTTGCATAAACTGTTCCTTCCGCTTAGGACTTCCTTTTTCCTCTTGTCTGACTGATATCCACTTACACATTTATCAAGACTTAGTTAATGTGTCAACTCTTTAGCTCCTCTGATACATAAGCACTGCTTTTTCTGTTCAATAGTAACTTATTTATATATTTTTATAGCATATATCATATCATACTGTAACTATTTACTTTTCTATTTCTCCAATCACACTTATTCTGCTTCGGGGCAAAGAAAAGTATCTTATTCATCTCCACATCATCATTTCTCAGTATACAGGGTTGAAGAGTGCACCCTCCCCCCAAATTCATGTTCTCTCAGAACTTAGAATGTGACCTTATTGGGAAATAGGGTATTTGCAGATGTAATTAGTTAAGTTGAGGTCACAGTGGACTAAAGTGGCCCTAAATCCAACAACTGGTGTCCTTATAAGAAGACCAGGTGAAGACACAGAGACACGATGCACATAGAAGGAAGACAGCTTTGTGAACAAAGAGGCAGAATTTAGAGTGATGCAGCTACCATCCAAGGATTGCTGGCACCACCAGGGGCTAAGAAGAAGCAAGGAAAGATTCTTTCCTAGAGCTTCAGGGACAGCAAGTTCCTGCCAACACTTGGGTTTCAGACTTCCAGCCTCCAAAACTGGGACAGCATAAATTCTGTTGTTTTAAGCTACCTAGTGTGTGGTATTTTGTTACAGCAGCTCTAGGAAATGAAGACATTCAGCATAGTCTCTGGCATATTACTAGGTACACAAAATATTTATTGAATTAGCATGAATAAATGAACAAGTATCAGGCACCTCCACAGATTAATGAGGGACATTTCTTTTGTGAGCCTGGGGATATTTCTTCCCTACAGCCCTAAAGAGTCAACAAATACTTTTTGAACTCTCACTGTAGACCAGGTGCTGTGCTAGGCACTGATGATTTAAAGGTAAAAAAATGCAGCCTTGCTTTCAAGAGGCCTATGATCCATGAGGGAAGAGAGGTATGAAAACAGGCAACTAAGGCACAGAACTCTTAAGGGATATGAAAAAGGAAATGAATACAACTATGAGAAATGGATGCAAGAGGGCACCAAATGCAGCTTCTAAGGCAATGAGTGAAGGCTGCAGAACAAATGAGAACTAAGCTGAGACTGGCACACTATATTGGAGAATGGGGTTAATTTTTCTAGTCAGTGAGAATTACATGTACGAGTCCTGGATGGGAGGAAAAGTACAGCTCATTCAAGGGATTGAAAGTCTAGATAGATTTTAGTAAGCCAGAGAGAGTTAATGGAAGGTGAAATTGTGAAAGCCCCTTAAGCAATAGCTCCCAGGGCTTAACACAGGGGACGGAAAAGATCAGGTTATGTTTTAGAAAGATCATGTTGGCTACAGGGTGGGTAATGACTTGGAGGTTGGCAGGAGTGAAGGTGGAGAGATCAGGAAATAGGCTATTAACAATCATCCAGGCAGGAGCTGATGGTGGTATCACAGAAACTCCGTCTGCTTCATCATCCTTTAAGACTGTTGCGATCTGTGCCCATGGATTGAGAAAAACTGCCGTGGATCAAAGGGTTTTTAACATCCTGCCTCCTTCGCAGGAAAATGGCAAGAAAATTCTGGAGTGAGGACCATAACATGCTGGCAAGAAGGAGCCCTTATATCTGGCTTCATCTGGGTACCAAATTAAATGTGTGATGTAAACCTTTATATGACAGGTTTTGAGGGGCTGATGCTCAGAAATGATGACAGATTGATCATTAGAAGTGGGTCAGCCAGTCTGTAGAAATAAGAGTAGGTTACAGAATAAAGCGTGAAAAAAAAACAATAAAAGTATGTTCAGGCAAGAAAAAAGCTGCTCTCAATGGGCTGCTGACTAGCTGCTGAAATGACTGACAGTACAATATGAGACTTTTCAACTGGACAAAAGTTAAATTCAATAGGGAGGCAATGTAAAACCAAAAAGGGGCTTCTATTCATGTACATCATGGTTATTAAATGGATGAAAAATGAGGCTTCTCTGGTTTTACGTCACAGCCTAGCACAGGCATCCAGGTTGAGTCCAGACCCTTCCAAGCTACTGCTGTCATTTCCCTTTCTTAGAATCTAGCTCTAAGTCCTTCTGCTCTTAAAGAAAAAGTCACTTGAAAAAGAGGTTAGGCTGTTGGTGTGGAGAGACTGAATATTTTCTGCCACACTCTTCTTTCAAAATAAACAACTGCTGTCAAGAAGAACTCACCAAAATCTCCCCACTGAGTCCCACATTTTAACATCTCACAGAGGATCTGCCACTTAGTTGCATAATTGCAAGAAAATAATTCAAATGTAAACCAAGCCTCCTCACGCTCTAATACAATCCATCCTCTGCCATAAATATTAGACCTATTTCACGAAAATAAGTTCTCCTCTCCTGTAATTACCAACTATGAAAACGCAAATTGTGTTGGCATAGGTTTCCCATAAACCTCCACTAACTCAATGAGATGTTTAAAATATGGCATGACATCTAAAATCAGTGATGCTTATTCGAGATGAATAGCAATTTATAATAAAATATGCATCATACTGCACATTTCATGCAGAAGGCCTATGGCAATTTCTGCCTAACTCAACTTCCTAGAAATCTCTCCTTCACACCCACTTTCCTCTATCCCCATGGCCACTGCCCTTGTGCAGGCCACTATCATCTCTTTCCTAGAGATTGTAAGTGATTCCCTCCCGAATGAATCTGCTATACTCTTGGCCCGGTCCAATCCATCCTCCACACTGCAGTCAGAGCAAAACTGATCTTGCCCCTTCTCTATTTAACAATCATCAAAGGATTCCGCGGGCCATTAAGATGAAGTCCAAACCCTTCAAAATCACCTACAAAGACTTTTGTCACATGGCATCCTGCCTTCCTTTCTTGCCTAATCCCTCAACCTCTTGTCCTTCCCACTCTATGTTCCAATTAGGAAATGTGTACTCTTCTAGTTCTTGAACATTATTTTACTCCTATCACCAAACTCTTAGTAACCATGTGTTTTTCACTGTGGATATCATTCTTGAAAGCTTTCCTATCTCTCAATAAACAACATAAAGAACTTTCTGTGGGTTTACCTTGTATCTTGTGTGTTGTTTTGTACTTATTACACTATATCACAATTGATAATTAAACTGCCTGATTCTTCTACTAGATTCTCTTTCCAAAGAGACTTAGTCAATCTTGTTCACCATGGTATTCCCCCCTAAAAAAGCACAAAAACTTGCATATCTACTTCTTGAATTAAAGAGTAGGTAGGTGGGTGGGTGGAGGAGGTGAAACTGATGAAGAGCATGTTAGAGAACAGAAATAAAGTGAATTGAGGCTTGTTTCCCCTCTGCAAAGTCTGGATAATAAAACTACCAACCCCATGTAATTGTTGTGAGGGTTAAATGAGCTATTTATTATGTGTAAAGCACTTAGACCTGTGATTGGAGGTTGTCAGCCCACCCACCTCCACCCCAGCACCACCTCTTATTAAAAGCCATAATGATATGCTCTCAAGATATATGTTAAATAAATGACTGGATGAAAAATAAAAAGACAAAAAGGTTAATTCAGTAGTAAAACCTAGGGTCTTGCTGGCATCTCTGTCCTGACCTTAATTACAAAAAGCCTTTGGGACTCCCTGATACTACCCAGCATCTGTGGCCCCAAGTCATCAGCTTTCAGCAGTTAGCAATAGAGCACAATGGAACACTTTCTGCCCTAGGATCCAAGTTCATCCTTATTACCAGAGTTATGTCTGCCAAATTCCTAACCTCTTGGTCTCTGGACCCTGCCTGCATAATAAGATCTATGACATTTTCTTATTCCACTTGTCTTAGCTAACCTCCCAGTTTTTGGTCCCTTCCTCACCTGCAATGGTGGTACCTGATTAACTGGGTTTCTGCTCTTGACCCTTCCTTGTCTGGCTTGTCTCCAGGATGGGTCAGTGGCTTTAAGGACATGACCCTGGACAGTGCACTGTGCCAAGGCACACAGGAGAGGAATGCCACAGCAGTTGGTATGCATTAGCATAATTACTTCCTGAATCTACATTCAACCAATTCATACCTTGTCTCTAACCAACCTATTTTTGACCTTCCCTTTATTTTTATTGCTTCCTTACAAGTTACTGTTAAAACTTGGTGTTCTTTTTGAGATTTTCCTTAGCATTCTGCTAATGTGACATCTCCTTGGAAAATATTTGGCTTGGTCTCAGGATCTGCCATAACTCTGAGCATACTTCTGTGCTGCCCTAACTGGGTATATGGTAGAGGATATATACGAAATATTTAATACTCGGTAGATTCAGGCATTGAGGAATCAAAATAAATGTTGGCAATAGGGTGGGGGGTGTCTTAGAAGGCTCCCACACTGTACCAAATATTAAGCCCCTTTAGTATCTGGATCTCAGTATATAGTTTGGGAACTTGAGGTATCAGCTATGAACCAAGCAATAAGAAAGTGTTCCAGTATTTAACATACCTTAAAGGTATACCTCAGCAAAGATTTAATCTAGGATGATGTCTTCCAACACTGGCCTATTTTTTTCCTATCTCCACAAGGCATTGCTTGTTAGACTAAGCCCTAAACTTAAGCAATAGAAGACAATTTCTCACAATTAAAGACTATGTCTACATGTATACTTGGTTATACTTGCCCCTACTATGGAAATTACTAAAATACAAAATAACCCCCAAAATGACTGTTTTTGAAGAAATGGTGTTGTTTAAGAAAGCTGAAACTTGAAACTATTTAACAGCATAAGTCCTTGCACCTGCACAAATAAGAAATGAACTATGAAAGACGTACATTCCTCAAGAAGAATATCTTCTCCAGAGTTTACTTCAGATATGACCATCATGGATACTAGCGATCCTCCAAGAAAAGACACATAATAGCAGATTGTCTAATAAAGGAATTTACTCCATTACCAGGAAGAGTTCTTGCTATTTGAAATGTGTTATAGATCAGTAATTTGCATGTAATTCCCATTCTCCCTTTTTCCACAATTAAGATTGTATTGTAGTTACTCTGTGTCTTCACCACCATTGTGTACTGAACGAAAGGAACAAATAACTTGTCTTGTAGCTATCAGCCAGTTGTCTAGAAAAATCCACATCTGGATCAATGGTAAGGTGTAAACATCACCAAGACATCTTATACTTCAAACTGGATTCTAAAACTGAATGATGTTTGGGCTTGCTTTCTTTGAAGAAGGGGTGAGTAGACTTCATTAAAATGTGTGCATGTGAAGAAGGATGTGTGTGGGTGGCCATTTGTCTTTGGGCTAGATTATGTCAGAGACTATTGACTGGCTAATTCCACACTTACTCCCAATCTCTCTTGTCCTTGCCCACCACCACATAGGCTAGAAAAGCTAAGTACCTTCTTTACACAATTCCATTGCATCCAGGGTTAGCTGTATGATACACTTCTAAACAAAAAGATACAAAGGTCAGAGGTTATGTATGAAAGTGTTTTCTTCCCTAGTAAAAAGAACAGATGTCACTGATTATTTTACACCTTTCCCCATTTTTCTTGACTTACAGGCAGACATTGAGATTGGCTATGTTGTGTCTATCTGATAACCATGAGAGAAACTCCAAGAGATTTAAAGTACAAGCCCTGACACTATTAAGTCACTGAACAAATGTCAGCAATAGTCAACCTTCTAATTCTCAAGTGAAAAAAAGTGGCTCATATTTGTTTAAACCACTGTTAAGTGGATTTGCTGTTGCTTGCAGATAAAAACATCCTGACTAGCAGAGCCATTAGAATGTAATTCATGTCTCTAACATCATTACTATAGGAAAAGCACTCAGAATCCCTATGTTCTGTGAGGTCAAAATTAGTTTCCTCATAGTCCTTGTAGGAGACCTGCTATGAAATCTGTCAGGGTGCAAATGTGAAATAGCATCGACTGGACATATAATACAAGGATAAGATGGCTATTTTGATACATCAATCGTCCCCAAAGCAAATTTTATAATACCAAATTTAAAAATAAAAAAAAATTCTGAAGAAAATTAACCATTTGAAGTAATAATTATACATTAACAATTAAAAATTCATAAAATTTATGCTAGCAGTTCCAAGTACTATATCCATGATAGAAATTGCTCAAAATTACAGCACACTTTTCTATAGATCAGTCTTGCTACCTGAGAATCCTTCCTAAGTCAAGGTTCTAGGCTGCTACTATCAATTAGTCGGAGATGGTGTGTAATGTGAAACCCAATTGCATTTCTTAAAAAACACATACATCATAATGTAGGCATGGTTCTTGATCCAAACACATGTCCATGCTCACCAGGAATTGATAGTATCTTTACTTCTTTTTGATGAAGGAGAGTAATAACTAAAGTATTTGAATCTTATTTTGCACCCTCTTGTTTTGGACCCTCTTTTTTCCCTTAGGTCTTAATTGATCTTTTCTTCTTCATGACTACCTAGTCAAGAAGACACACAGAATCTACTGAATTCGTTCAAAGCTCCATTACTATGACACTTGTACTCATCAACAATTCATGTCCTTTGTGTTGATAATCAATTGCTTTTTTCTCTGTCCCTTTGTCTTTGCATCTGAACATTTGAAACTTGGCCAAAATTATTCTTGCTGTTATGACAGAAAAGATGCCTCTACTACTTGTTTACAAAGGTTATTTATCAGCCCTTTTGGACAAACAACAGCTGTCATTGGAAGGAATGCCTTCTAGATAAAACTTTTGGAGGACTGCTGCTCCCCTACCCAGGAAAATAGATTCTTGGTCCTTGCTTGAGTGACTTTTTTATTTCCCACTTCAAATCTGCTAACTTAAAGGATAAATAAAAGAGGGTAGGGCTATTAGAATTTAATGCGTAACTCTTTCTTGCCAAATATAAGAAATGTACTTATTTGATCTAGGCTATATTGAAAAAGTGCTAAAATATACTGCCAGAAGATACCAAAATAAAAAGAGATATTATCAAGAAACTCAGACAGTTGCTGTTTGGTGATCTGAAAGAAAAGAATTACATATGAGAAGAGCAAACAAGAAAATACAAAGAAAATAAAATTTGTGGTGAACAAAATCAAGCATACAGTTAAGCTTAACATTTTAGAAATAAGAATATAGTGCATAACAAATAATCTAAGAAATTAGACTTCTACCAAAAGCAGAGACAGAAGTACAAGGAGAGTGGAAAAAATAAAAGGTTTGACTTAAAATCAGCTGTTGTGAGAGAGAACGTGATGGAAATTTTAGCTCCCAATGTTCTAATGACTTGATCTTTAAGTGGTCTCAGTGTAGGTGAAACTGTGGCACTCCCCCAAGGGAAGTACCAAATACCTTCATGGAGTAAAGACAGAACAAAGAAAGGAGAGTGTTTTGACTTTGCATTCAGTCATTTATTTATTCAAATATTCTGTGAGTTTCTTATTGTCCTAGGAATATATCAATTAATGAAAGACTTAAAACATTTGCCTTCCTAGTGAGGAAAAGAGAAATGATAAAACAAAATAGAAACATACAAATACTGCCATTCTATATTGTGTAATTATGCAAAATTAAGCCTGAGTATTTGCCAACTTCTCAAGTACCACAGACCTGTCGTATAATGAAATCAGTGTAAGAGCTAAATTATGTATTTGCATATCCACATTGCCTAGCCTAGCCTATGAGTCAGCATCTCTTCCTGAGGAAATCATGGCTTGGTAAAGGTGGAAGCTCCATTTTCTGATCAGGAGATGTAAATTGGATTAGGCAGTCTGCTGCGTATTGCTTGACTTGAACTTGCCCTTAAGCCAAGGAAGGCTAAACCCACAAAGAAAAGGGAGTGAACCAAGGTATAGCAGTAGGAAAATCTCCAAGAGTTTAGTAACAATAATCAGGGTTAATACATTCAGAGATGGCATCTTTTTTGAAGGTGAAAAAGTCAAGTATAACAATGGGTTAAGGAGTTTTCCTTTCAAGCAGGGGCTGCTGTCTTAGGCAGTCCTTCCTTCTGTCTATACATCCATCCATCCATCCATCCATCCACTCACCCAGGAATTCTAGGAGGGACAAGCAGCTCCTACAAAAGCATAGGCAAGTTTATCCTCATTAGGAAAGAGTTGCCCCGATATAAATTGGCTTGGGAAATAATATTCAAATCCTGTGGCTATTCTGTAGGCTATGTCAAGAGAGCTGATTCTTGGAATGGGGGTAGGGAAAACCGTGACGTAAACCACATTTGTCGTCATCCCAGACTCTTTTTCTCTTCCTGTGCATTGACATGGCTTTAAAATTTCTGTTTAAGACAGAGGCTTAGCTGCCCAATTTTCCAATGTTGCTGAGTAGCCCTCTCCCTAATCATCGTTAAAGGAAAGAAAATCTAATTTGAGCAAAAGTGTTATCATTTTTGTTATCGCTACCAGATATTACACACATTTAACAGCTGCACATTACTTGTTTGTATGGTAGACACAGTAATAACAGCCAAGCCTTGCATATGGCTCATTGGGTGACTGACGCTGGTTGAACTACTTTACATATACTAATTTAACCTTTACAATAATCCCTTGAGGTAAGTAAGGCATCCTTTGAGGAAACTGAGGCACAAAGGCATTAAGTAACATGCCCAAAGTGAAAGAGCTGGTAAGAAGAGAAGCCAAGATTTACACAGCAGTCATCTGGCTGCAGAGCGGCTCCTCTTGACCATTGTACACTATACTACTAATAAATAGGTGGGGAGATACATGACAGCAAATATGGTTTCTGGAGATAATCTTTGTCTCTGGGAGTTGATGCAGTTATATAAGACAGTGAGATTTTGTCCTGGAAGATATGATAGACAAAGCCACACCAAAATCCTAAAAAGAGAAAATCTGCTTCCTGGCAGAAAACTGACATACTTATGTCATGAATGATGGAGAGAGATTCCACGAAGCATTAAGGAAAGCCCTGTGAAATTTGTTAAATGCAATCAGTCTTAGACAGATAGCTTGGAAGTCCACTTTTGTGTATTTCCTCCTTAAGAACAAAATTAAATAATGATCCTCTGTAAAAATATTAAAATTCTCCTTTTGCTGAAAAAAAAAATGAGGAAAATCATAAGACACTGTTTAAGCTCAACTTCTGTTTAGTCTACCTTGAATTCCTTTGACACACTTCCAGGTCTACCTTACAGCAAAAGGAAAGATTCTGTAAACTTGAGATTGATAACATATGACAACTCAACCCAGATCCTCATGAAATTAGAAATGAGTCAGCAACATAATAGCTGCTTGGAATTCAGCAGAGCAAGGGGGAGAAATCTTCAAGAATTTCAGAGAATATTTTACTCTCTGAAAAATTGCTGAGAATTCTTCAGAGGCAAAGCAGTGCCTGGTATTTTACTCTCCATGACTAGGTGGTAAATGAACCAAAGCTTTAAGAACTGTGATCGGATGACTGACAACAGAAAAGGGCCACATTATCAGGATATCTAGTTGTTTCCAGCTGTACAACCTTCCCTAAAATATGGTTCACTTTTTCATTTCTTTAGCTCTTATCCTTTGTCTCGGTTTGCTAAAGCTACCAGAATGCAATGTACCAGAAATGGGTTGGCTTTTACAACGGCGATTTATTAACTTGCAAATTACAGTTCTTAGGCCATGAAAATGTCCATCTCAAGGCATCAACATGATGATATCTAGACTCTGAAGAAAGTCTACTAGCATCTAGGACGCCTCTGTCACATGGGAAGATGCATGATTGGCGTCTGCTCGTCCTTCTTTTCCATGTTTTGTTGCTTTCAACTCCTGGCCTCAACAGAGCGGCACTCTCTGTCAGCTCCTCCAGTGGCTTTCTGGGTGTTTCTCTCTCTGCTGTCTCCAAACTTCTCTGCCTTTTATCCTCTCATAAAGGACTCCAGTAAAGGATTAAGATCTACCTTGAATTGGGTGGGTCACATCTCAAATTGAAACAACCTAATCAAAGGGTCCCACCCACAATAGGTCTGCCCCCACAGGAATGGATTAAAAGAACATGGCCTTTTCTGGGGTAAATACCAGCTTCAAACCAGCACACTCTTCAAGAAAATATTCTTGACTCAGTGGGACATATGAGGACCTTAGTCAACTGGCTTCTGTCTAACCATCCACACATGGCACCACCCCATTTCCTGTTCCTTTCCCTTATATCCAATGCAAATTTCAGTCAAATTGAAATACTTTCAGTTCTACAGTGGACCATTAATAAGTTTTAATTTCTATTGAGTTGAGACTTTACAGAACCATAATATATAACAAAAATTAAAATAATAAAAATAGAGTCACCATTTATTGAGGATCTACTCAGTGTTGGA
Organism: Choloepus didactylus; assembly: GCF_015220235.1. Taxonomy (NCBI): domain Eukaryota; kingdom Metazoa; phylum Chordata; class Mammalia; order Pilosa; family Megalonychidae; genus Choloepus; species Choloepus didactylus. The sequence continues at coordinate 24,462,888 of NC_051309.1, forward strand.
CCTGGGTCCAGGCTCTTACATATATTTTTTTCTAATTTTCACAAAAACCCTGCAAAGACAGTTACATCTAGTTTAGATCTCAGGAAACTGTATTTTGAGAGCTTAGATAGTTTGTCCACGGTAACACTGCTAATATGTGGCAGCTATGGGATTTTAGCAAAGGTTTCTTTGGCACCCAAGCATACTGCCTTCCTCTAGTTCTTCCTCTAATTTATTCTAGATTTTGAAGACTGAGCACCATTGCAACTTTGCCTAGAAAAGATATCTGTGCTGCTCCCTGTCCCATGGAGGAGGGTGGCTACTTCTCTTGCTATTTGAAAGGCAATATAGGACTCTATCTATGACTCACTTTCTTTACTCTAGTGTCGTCACCAGTTTACTTGACTGTCTCCTCCACTTAGACTCTGAACAACAACCAGGGATTCTTTCCTCCCTGTCGCCACATTACTTAGCACAAGTAGATACTCATAAAATATTTCTCAAGCATGGCCTGCCAAAATGAATAAATGTTTCAAAAGATGTTGTGTTGATGATTCAGGGGCCAGGCAAACCCACGTAGTAACTACCTCAAGTCTTTCCCAGTCAGCATTGTCTGAAGACACCTTTATTATTGTAATAATTTGCTGCAAAACTAAATGGAGTAACTAGATGTGACTAAAATCCCCACTCTGTTTTTTTTTTCTTGAATCCTTACCCTCATCCTCCCAGCCCAATTCATTTCCTCAAATGACCCAGAAAACTTAAAAGACAAAATTATTGCCCAAGAAAAAGGTTTAAAATGAGCATGTAGTTGGCTACAGGGGGACCAGCATGAAGGAAAGTCATGATAGAGGCCATCATGAGGCTTTATTGAATTATAATCCAGAAGAAATGTGGCAGTCTTCATTATGCTGGGGTTAGGGGGTCTACAAGGCAATTTTACTGGCTGACCTTAACCAGAGAATTGAGTTTTCTTCTCTCACACATCCCATAACAAGAGTAGAACAGAGGAAGGACCAGAAGTCAGCAGGGTTGGAGGAAAGATGTAGCATTTCTGTTGGCATGGAGCTGAAAGATTTTCCTTTCCTTCTCAAAAAGAAGAACAGGCTCTTTTCTTCCCATCAGGGCCCTGCAGAAGATGACACCATGCATCCCCTAGTTCTACAAGGTTGGGAATTTCCAGACCAAATGAAAGAGCAGGTCGCAGAATGAGGATCACAGGTATGGACACTGAATTTCAACTCAAGGGTATATGGAAACACACACACACACACACACACTGAATTTGACAAGGAATTGCTTTTGCACATACTCTACACACTTGTTTAGCAGGTAGGATATATTTTCAATCAATGCAATGTCTTACTATCCTGCTGTCCTAAAAGGATTCAGTGGCAACTGGAGGCAGTACCGTGGAGTTCAGTGCTGAAGCTCTTCCAAATTATGCCACATAATAAATAATAAAATCTTCTCCCTAGCAGAGATGGTTATCACAAAAGTTGCACAGTCATTTGCACTTAAAAATAATCATTAATTTTAAAAACGCCAACTCCAGTGATTTTTAAACTGTGATGATGATTACTGATAATGATAGGTATTGATGGGTTTAATCACTCCACATGGGGAACTTGAACATCCAATGAGATGATGAAACTCAGACACAGCAATGCCTGACACAGAGAAATAATAACTTTAGCAATGTTTGCTATTATTATTAGCTACCATTAATATTATCCCCATTTTACAGATGAATCAATGGAGGCTTACACTGGACCAAAGTCATGCAGTTAGCAATTGATGGAGCCTGGATTTGGTTCCAATTGGGCTATGTGAAGAATCCATCCTGACTAAACAGAAAAGAGTGCAGAATCAGGGGGAGTGACAGAGGAAGTTGAAGTTCTTTCCCTTGACTCAGTGGAGAATGCAAAGAGATGCTTTTCATTAAGTACAAGGAAAGTTCACTGTGTGGTAAAAATCAGCAGCTGTTCCTCGCGCCAATGTCACCAAAGGCTTCCCTAACCATCGTCTCAGAACAAAGTTGTGTTTATTGATGAACTTGTGGTAATTCCTTGGAACTCAATTGCTTCCTGACATCTTATTCATCTTCCAGCTTATTTCCTGTCACTGACCCTGATATCATTAGAAAAACTTTGAAGAATATCAGTGATGTCACCTTTTTCTTTTTCTTGGACAAGTTACTTGAGAAACGTATTTAATATCTTAAAATTGTCATTGATTGAAACTAGTAATTCTAAATGAGCAATTTAAAACAATATCTCTCTCTGTTTTTCCTTAATCTTTTTCACCCTAGCTACATGCTTGATCTTTTCAAGGGTGTTTTCCTAAGTGGCCAACAGGCTATAGAGATGTCCAATGAGAGAAGAATATAGAAAAAACACATCCAACAGCAGAGAACTTCCCCAGGAAACTAAATTTTTTCCCCACCGAATCCCCAACTTTGAACCATGCCTAGCACATAGTAGGTGTTCAAGAAATATTTATTAAATCAGGGAAAGTCACTCCTAAAGGAACTCATAATTCAGAAAATTAGAGGCTCAGATCTCATGCCATGATGGTTTTTCCATAGGGCTTTTGTGGGCAAGGAACTGCCCACCTCTAGACAGAATGGATGACTGCTACTCAGTGAGATTTGAGAGGTAAAGAAGATTTGTCTACTCTAAAAATTTCTCTCTCCCAGCAGTCTCTTATAACTGAAATTTCCATTTTTGATCCTGCATTCAGCACCTAAGGAAGAGCACTGCCTTTGGAATTAAGAGCTATTAACCCAGATAAGTTTATTAAATTAGCTCATTGAGACCTTGGGTCCCTGAAGGATGGAGACATGATAGGTGAGCCCTAGTGGAGGGAGATAACCAAAAGCCGCTGGACAAAAAGGGTGGCATGATAGGGTGCTACGTGAGCAGAGAGTAGAAACATGCTTGCCAAAGCAGGGGAGGGATACCCGAGACCCAATTTACCAACTTAACTCCCCCTGAACCCAGTGCCACTAGGGTGACATATATTTGCTCCAAGAAAGCCATGTTTGCCTGGTCTAGGAGAGAAATTAGCATCTGAAAAATCATGGGTTGGGAATTGGGAAAACCTGGATTTGAGATCCAGCTCTATCACTTTTTAGCTATAGTGATGAGAGACTGACTCACTTTGGGTTAACTCCCATTCTGTGTTGTGATGAGACATAATTGAGAATAACATAAGGTCTGGTGCAGAGGAGGCATTCAGTACACGGTGGCTATTATCGTTAACAATAATTCTTTTCAAAGCAATCACTGTTTTCCATAATAAAGCAAAAATGAAGAGGGACCAGGGAAAATAAGAAACTGACAAAGGAGAGGAAGAAGGAACAATAAAAAATATTTATTAAGCATCTACTATATGCCAAACATTAACTCACTAACTTTTCATACACAAATACCCCTCAAGGGAGAGAACAATATTTGTGCATATGAATTTCACCTTCTTTAAGTCTTCTCCCTTCATCTCCCCACATCTCACAGACTCCAATTCTTCAGGCTCCCCCAGATGCAGAAACATTGATGAGAGAAGGAGGACCAGAAATGGGAAGAAGAAAGCCTGGTATAAATCAGACTTACCTGCATGAGTGCAAAACCATGCTCTTTATCTTAAAACTCTAAACAGCCCTTCTCAGGGGAGAGAGAGCATCCCACCATACAAATAGGAAGCCACCCCGTAAGAATGGGGGCCCCATATCAAATGGAAGCATTGTCTGCACTGACTCTAAAACTTGTGTTCTAAAACTCCAGCAATAGTGACTAAAGAGAGGGCAGATGAATCACAATCTCAGAGTAACAGAGGAAGATAATAGTACTTTATAATCTTGGGATATTCAATACGAGAAGCAGTTCCATCCCTCTCCCTATTTTTTTTCACCACCTCTTCAGAAGTATTCAAATGAGTTGAGACAACTGCTTCACTTGGCATTTGGAGCTGTCTATTAGCTACACCAGGCCTCGAGTGCTTAGTCATTTCTTAGCTCATGTCACTGCCACTTTGTTCTCACATCTGACACTGACTCCAATAAGCTTGTAGCATCTGCCCTCCCAATTCCCCTGAAAACCCTGAGCAGCCTGCTTGGATGAATGCTCCTTTGGATGTCCTTCCCCCTGCCCCACCCCCCTCCCATCTTCTTTTTCTTTTGACAAGTAAAAGAACGATTGAATTTCTTGAACATTCTTGAATAGCTAATTCCTGGAGTCCTTGTCCTCACTTCTTCCCTTCTGTACCTCCCTGGCATTTGCTCCAAGATCTGCTCCTTTTTAAACAACGACCTGGCACTGAGCTGAGGTTTCCAAATGTTAACTCCCTGGCACCAGTCCTATAGGTGCTGAAAGAATTTTTCCCTGATTTGCACACAAACGCTTTCATTTCGATGCATATCAGGGTCAGCTCGGCTTTCTGCCTTGCCTGCAAGGTGGTTTGGAGGCCAAGGCCCAGAGAACAGAATGGAGACTTTTTTTCTCCTCCTTTTCAGACAATCCTCTCTCAGCTACTCTCACTTGGGCATTTGGAAATGCACCTTTCTCACCTTTTTTTCTGATGGGCAGTCACCAGGTGGACTCTTACCAGCTTTTCAGACTGCAGTTAGGGAGGTCTGCAAAGCTCCCCAGCAGCTTGCTGACACTGTTATTGTGTCCTTGCTCTAGGGCAGCCTTGTCTAAAGCTGGCAGAATCTGAGGCCCATCCCCAACCCAGGTGCTACTCTCAGCACAATTGTTCAAACAGAGCACCAGAGGGTACTGTCTCTGATTCCTACCCTGGGGTGAAGGAGTAATCTAGTCTGAATAACAACCTGTGGTTTCCACATTCTCTGTCTGATTCTTCTAAACAGAATATAAATGGAGCCTGGTCAGAAGAAAAGAGAGGCAGGGTGAGGAAGAGAATCAATTCATCCATCACTCATCCATCCATTCATTCAACAAGTTTTTCTTGAGCACCACTATATGGAGCTAGGCAAGATGTCAGGGATTCAAAGGCATAAAGATATAATATTCATACTCCAAAAACTCTAGGGTCTAAAGAAAGAGAAACCATTCTCATATAGTCTATGCACAGTCTATTACTTAAAAGGGAGTAATAGGAGTTTAATGAAAGCTTCCTATAAGAGGCAATATCTGAGTTGAATCTTCGATGGAAATGACAAAAGTTTTATGGTGAGCTGCTGTGGGGTAGAAACTGTGACAAGTGCTCAATAAATAATTGTGAACAAAATAGACCTGGTGCCTGACATTATGGAGCTTAAATTCCAGATCAGGAAATGGGTAGATATGTTTGGGGGATGGGAGGAGGAGGTGAGTTTAGTTGAAAAGGACAAATATTAGTTAACAATTATTGAATGTTCCTATGTGCCAGGTACCATACTAAATGCATACTATTTAATCTTTAGAACACTATGTAGCAGGAATTATTTCCATTTAAAAGGTAATACAACTGCAGTTTATAAACATAAGGTAACTGCCTACCATCACAGAGTTTACAAGCGCTAGATATGGGATTTGATCTCTGATATGTCTTAAACCAAAGCATGGGCTCTTAACCACCCTGAGGAATAAATCCATGGCCTCTCTGATACACAAGAAGAGGAAGGGCTTTCCAAGCAAGGAAGAAGTTCTCAAAATGTCCTGGAAACCTGACAGAGTAAGGTCTATTTCAGAAGTTGCAAAGGGTGGAGTAAGATTAGAGCTGGAATACAGGGGCGTGATGGGGCTGAGAGCTTGGCTAAAAATAATATTGGGGGCTGAAATTGGGGACCATTCACAGATAAACCTTACTTCATGCAACAACTGTGGATTTGGTTCCAGGAAACCATGTGAAACCATCAAATGGCTCTATATAAGGGCAGGTATGATAAGAACAGTGTTTTGGAAGATATATTGGATTTGGTTATAACTGGAATAATGAGGATGGAGAGGGATCAATCTGAGAGCTTCAAAAGAAGTAGAATACATAAAACTTCATAATCAAAGATACTGTGATGAAAGGGAGGGAAGATTTATGATGACTCCTAAGTTTTCGGCAGGGGCAGTTTGAGTTGATGACAATCTCTGGAAGAGGAAATGTAAGACAAGTCAATTTTTAGGTAGTGAGATGATACATGCAGTTTGGGACATGTGTTTAAATTTCCAGAGGAAATTCAAAGGAAGTGTCCAGCTAGGTGGCTGTGAGTCTGAGGCTTTGGAGAGTGATTTGGGTTTAGAAGTCAGCAGCTCATGGTGTTATAGAAGTCGGTGTTATGGCACTTGGTGATACATCTTGAGGAGAAAGTCCATAAGGAAGAGAAAGACAATTAAAGGAAAAAGCCAGGGGAACACTTACATGAAAAAGACAAGTAGAGAAATGAAACAAAGGAAGAAGAAAGAATATAAAGCAGTGATTAGAATAGTTTATATTTTCCTATTTTTGTAGCATGTTAGGATTGGAAGTTATCTACCCTTTTCACTTTAAAGATGTAGAAAATAGTGCCCAGAGAGGTGAAGCACATGGACAAGTACTTATAGTTGGTTGGTATTCAAGCCAGAACTAGAACCAAGAACTCCAGGTTCCAACCTAAGCCAGGGTTTGGGGGATTTGGTTTTTTTTTTTTTTTTTTTTCCCTTTGGTCTCACTAGCTAGAATAGTCTATGGGAACTCGAAAACATATTTTTGAAAATTTACCTTTTGAGCTCAGATTACACCTCAACTTGCCACTCTTTCCAGGGCATTTCCAATGTCCATCTAGGCCACTAAGAAGAGAAGGGGATGTGCCCATTGTTTATCAGGAGCTTTTACAACATTAGCCTGGGAAACTTCATTTCAACTTCACAAAAGTGGTTTTATTGTCTTATTTTATATTGAGGAAACTGAGGCTCAGAGGCATAAAGAAATAAACCTTCTAGGGTCACACAATTAGAGTTGACAGTTACTTCATTGTACGGTTGTCCTGTTTCTGTTTTTCAATTTTGTGAGGCTTCAGTACAGACGCCATATGCATACTACCCACAGGAACCATTTTGAAGGGAAATCACAATAATAAACAGGGGATAAGTTGATAAAAAGATTTGTACTCTGTATTGGGGGGATAGTAGAGCCAGAGCTTCAGGGAAATTAGCAATATTTTTCAATAAAGGCTAATAATTGAGAATGGTCTCCAAAGTTATTAACAAAGCTGGTATTTTGTGTTTTTTTTTTGTTCTTTTTTTACTCTCAGAGCAAGTCTTTTATTGTACAGGGGTCTCAGCCTGTTGAGTTGGAAATGAGTTAATGCAGTCAAAATATGACATGCTATTTCTATTCCTTACCCAAATCAGCCATAGTCTAACAATGCATTTCAAAGTACTTTTGATGGAAGCTCCACCTGAAACCTGTTCTCCCAGATAAGTATCTTCATCCCATTCATCGTTTCAAGAAAAGAAATCTCACTGCACAGCAGCATTTTTGTCTGCTTTGGTTTCAGCCAGAGATAAACTGTGCCTGCTGCAAACTAATTAATATCAGTCACCTGGAAAGCAGAAATTGGGAGACAACAGGCTTCTCTTTCTTGATAAACAGATTGCTAGGTAAGGAGATGCACATGGATGTGACAATTCATTTGGCCGTAGAAAGAGCAGAAATGAGACTTTTTAGACAGATATTTGGAAAGCATGAGCAAATCTCCCCAGGCGTCATCCATTTGAGCTCAGGTGAGCCTTTTTGTGCTAAGTTTCAAACTTCTCAAAGACCCTAGGATCAGCAAAAATCTCTAAGCCCACAGAGAAGTTCCCTTAGAACAATAACCAGAATCGTTAAAACCATGGCCAACTCCTGGGAAAGCTGGTTCTGCCTCCCAATCCTCAACAGCCCCCCTTGCTTAACCCAAATTCTCATTTGGGTGGAGACCCAAAAAACTTGGCCTGGATGACATATAATCCAAAGAATCTGAAATTAGAATCAGACAGCTAGAAAAGAAAAGCAAAATGTCTTTAGAAGTAAGAAGGTACAGGCAGCCTCCCCAGAGCGAGCCTGTGGGGAGAAAAGTCCTAAAGCTCTGCAGAAGGGCAGGCCCATGTTTTGCACAGACCAGAAGAAGCCAGTCCATTGTGATGATCCCCAGTGAAGAAATCCCATTTCTCTCATAGCAAGATGGTTGTGCTTCTGGGTTGTACTATGAACGAGCCAGGAAGACGTAAAATGCCACCATGCAAGTAATCCTTAAATCCAGTGTCTCAGAGAAGGCTTGAAGGGTCATTTCTTCTCCCACCCCTCAAGAATCATAAATTGCCATTTTTATAGGAGCTTGAAAAGGATAATAGTATAGAAATTACTTAGGGCCTGGGCAGATAGGGATTAGTTTAGCTAAACTTGAAAATTCAGTAGATTTTCATTCATCCATCCAGTCAGTCAGCCAACATCCTTCCAAACTAAAATGGCAAATCAACTATAATCTAATAAATTGGAATATGATGTTACAAATGCTGTGATAGATTTACATGCAGAAGACACAAGAAATTAAGGAGTCACACCTTCAAAGCTCGGGGCAGAGAATGGACAGAGATAGGTCAGGAAAGTTTTTGTAGAGAAAGCAACGTTTCAACTAAGTCATTGAACGTTGGCAATTTTTTATAGCTGACATGTCAGAAGAATGGTTGTGTGTCCTCACCACCAGAGGATATGGGAAAAGAGAGTTGACCATTTCTGCCTCTCCCACTACCCAATTCTAGAAATCAAGGACCGGCTCAGAAAACAAAGATCCTATGGAGCCTTCCCTGACTTCTCTCCCTCCTGGGTAGTGGATTTGCTCCCACAAATCTTGGGTCCTCTCTAGGTTACAGGATCCATTACACTTTGCATCCATTAGCTAGGAAAATTCTTTGAAGACAGGGTCTCTCTTTAGTTTACCTTTGCCACTTCTGTGACCTAGTCAGTGCCTGGGACGTAGTTGGCATATTTTTAAGTTTTCAGAATACTATACATGTCTCCACACTTGATTTGGAGATTCTTGAAGGTAGGAAATATATGATTCATCCCTTCCATGCCTAGCACAGTGCTTAAAGTAGATGTGTGATAAATGGTTAATGAATAAATACATGTGAAAGAAAGCTCTTAGATACTGAGAAAATAAGTGAATATTACATCTTCTTCTTGGAGCGCACTCAAACTTCCCTGTGATAGTGAAGTCAATGACCTACCGTGTGTCTTTCATGCAAGCATTCAGTTTCTTTGTCCTGCCGGGCAATGAGAACTTGATTTTTTTCCCTTTTCCCCTAATATAGCTTGATTCATCTCGAAAGTATCTGAGCAAGGGTGGGTAGAGCTGGTAATGGCTATAGCTTATTATATTTCTCAGGAGAATTTTTGTTTTAATAAAAAAATACAAAATCAGCAAATAGTAAATTCCAGTATTATTTGTCAACCATAGAGAGGATATTTTCAAGAAAGGGGCCTGCTCTGGATCCCTCAACTTATGCTATGGGTGCAGCTACCTAAACTGCTACTCTGCCCCTGTGTGTCGTCAAGCTGGGAACTGACCCCCTGTGAACCTCAGCATCCTCGTTCATGTCTTCTAAGGCACTCTTCCTGGTGTTATTGCTACAATTCTTTGCGTTTATTATTTTTATCTTCTCAAATAGAGTCAATGCAATCGACTTATGTGCATTTCACTTCATCTTGTTATTAGATTTCCCTTCAGGGGGAAGGGGACAGGATCTTGGAGTGTGATGAGAATTCCTTGGACTTTTATGTGACTTGTTACTCAAGATGACTCATTGAAGCTCCTAAGAGACCCACAGTTCATTCAAGCCTTTCAAACAACCCATTTGATCCTACCTCTTCGCCTGATCTATGTAGAAGATTGGAAAATTCACAGTGACAGAAAGCTGTGGAAATGGTATGCCATCCATATGTGTTTGGGAAGGCATAAAGAAAAAGAAGAGATGTATTAGATGGAGAAACATCATCTTCTGCATCCAGATTTCCTCAAGCCCTCCCCCTTCTTTCATTTAGACATTCATTAATTGTTCCTTGATGTGCCATGGTCTTAGACACAGAAGGACCTCCACCCCAGTGAGAACTACACCCACCAAACAAACCCATAAACCAAATTCTAGTCAGATTCCCCCAGAATAAAATACTGCATTTCCTCCATTAAGCCCAATTTTCTTTCAACAATTCTTTCTTACTTGGCCCGTGAAATGAATCACAGAGATTATTTTCTGAGCAAATTGGTAGAAAAAACCCTGATGCAGACAGTTCCCCTTCTGATTGCAGCCTGACTTCCACTTATTGAATATCACATCAAGTAGTAGTTCAGGGGTTTCAAAGGAGAAGTCAGCAAATGAAGGGGAAAAAAAAAAAAAAACACCTGCAAAGTTTTTCAAGGTACCTACTGCAGAGTTATCAGGTCATAGATCTAAATGTCAGCACTGTATGCCTGACTTGCACATTTCAAACCGATTTAGTAATTTTTTTTCATTTTTATCTGCATGCATGAAGTGCTTTGGAATACTGAAACAATTTAGAATCATATTTAGTTTGCAACAGTTCAATTAACTTAAGTGCTGAAACATGCTCTCCAGCTGGTAACTAGTTTAATCGGTTACTATTACAAGAAATAATTTCTTCATTGCTGAGGCTCCCCAATGTCCTCTTGGAGAGGGCATGGCCATGCATAGGGAATGGAGAGATGAGGAGTCCGGCAAAGATCTGTGACTTAATAAAGAAGAAAAATCAAAGAACCCATTCTCTTATAAAAATAACTACCTAGGTATGGGTTTCCATTTTCTGCTGTGATTTTTATGACCTCCTGTTCCCTTGGAACAACTTTATAACCACTCAGTAATCAAGATGGGGGTGTGGAGCAAGGGTTGAAGACTTTTAAAGAGATTGCATAAATGCTTTTAACCATGAGCCAAAGTGATAAATAGGAAACTGAGATGAGTGTCAGGAAGGCTGTGAAGAATGATTTAGCTGGGACAGTTGGAGCAGCTGCTAAGGCAACTCCAAACACCTGGAAAAAAGGAATTCCTTCTGGTTTACACTAAGGCTGAATTGTTCTAATTGCATTTGCATTAAAAGGGACTACTGGCAAATTGCAGAAGGATATGTGCAGTAGGAAAACACTATGTAAATTTTGAGAAGACAAAATAATACTGCAACTTACTTTTGGATATGTGAAAATGTAGTTAAAGAAAAAATGAATGGGAATAATACACATTAACCACAAGCTAGAGGTTACTACAGAAGAGGGAAGGGGTAAAAAGGCATGGGTACGTGATCCATCTTGAGAGATCTTAAGCATATATGGTGAACTGTTAACCTCTAATAAATCTGGGTAGTAGATATACAGGGCTCTGTTCTTACTTTATGCACTTACATATGAGCTTTATGCGCTTACATATGTGCTTGAAATGTTTTCTAATTAAAACTAAAAACATTTTTCAAAGAGTGACAATACCCATTTCGCAGCCATGTTAAACCAGTTATTTCTTGAGAATGTATGGAGACCAGGACCTAGATTATTTTTATTAATGTCCATAGAATTCCAAAGACCAGAATCCATGACCAGCTACCCCCCTCCTCCACCTGCCTTCATAATTTTGATTGCCCTTACTGAGCACGGCCACTATATTGGAGGTGGGACCCAGGTTTTGCCCCACTTTTCCTACCATCGGTGTCCAAGAACACTACCCCAAAAAGGCTATCCATAAACTGTCACTTTGAGTGTCTACTGATCAATCAATGTCCAGTAGTCCTAAAACTTAACTGTAAAGAGGTTAGCTTTATGGAGAGAAATCCAGATTGAATACATGGGATCACTACTTTTTATCATTCCTGCCCATTACAGATGACGATCCCTGGCCTCAACACCATGGACATTGGTTATATAGCAATAATCCTTCCAGAAAATACAGTCACTCCCACAAATGGTCCTGGCAAGAGTGTCCTACAGTTGCTATGAGGAAATACATGTTCTAATCTTTTTCTTACTACACTGCCAGCTAGATTGTGGGGGTAAGATCCATGCCCCTGTGGTTTCTGTCACATTGGAGGAGTTAAATGAATGTGAAATGAATGAATGCAACATGATATGCATTGTATAGCTTCAACCAAATGGTAAAAACACAACTACACTAACTGTTCAACAACCAGTTATCTCTAATGGAAAAATGTTTTCTTCCAAGCATTAATATATATTAGTGCAGACATTGTATATAGCACAACCATCCAAGAAAAGTAAGTTTAGAGTCACAAGGACTTTGCCCAAATCTATAAAATGGGGATAGTGGTATACCTACCTCATGCTGTGGTTAGGAGGATTAATTAAGAAAATTCATGTGAAGAGTTAAGCAAAGTGCCTAGAAGAGAGTAAATCCACAATAAATGTTGGCTGATATCACGATCATTATCATCTTCACTGTTTTAATCACACCCTGAATCTATTGGCCTTTCAAATGGAGGATAGCTTTCATTTAATTTTAAAATGAGTATGCTAGGGGAAAGGAGTCAGATTAAGCAGCATCGTTACCAGAGATTGAATTGCTGCGAAACAGGATGGCCAGGTTTGTCACTAAGAGCTACTTTTAAGGCAAAGAGTATATATCCAAATTGTTCAAGTTTCCAAGTGGAATTGGGTAAGGCTAAGATTTTAAGAGAGTGTAAAGATTAAATAAAGCTTTTAATCTATCCCATCACTATGCATTTAAATGTCATCATAGTATCTAACAGATACCATTTTTGAGGGAGTTCAAGTTTCACCTTCAAAATGCTGAAAGCCTGTGAAAGTCCCTTGCTGCATGTGGCTGCTTTGGGATGGCAAAACTGAATCAATTAGAAGGAAAAAGAGGGCCTTCCTGACTGCATCATTGGACTGTGAAGAACCCTGTTTATCGTATGCCTGTAGAGAATTTTTTTTTTCTTTTTTTTTTTATCATTCCACAGAATTGAAACTGAAAAGTTCTATACAAAAGTCCTGGCTGTGGAAATTCCCAAGAACCTTCCATCTATCTACCAGCCAAGGCTATAAACAGGATTTTTAGAGCCTCCCTTCTATCAGATAGCCAAAGCAACAAATGGGATTTTAATCAATCCCTCTGAGCACCAGACTGGCAAAGGCCAGTTGCTATGTGGCTGATGCAGAGCCACCCACATACATGGAACCAACACTATAAGGTCCATTCCCTTCCTCACAGCTCTACTGCCTTTTCTGTACAATTGCCCCATGTATTTACATAACCCCATGGAATGAGTCATCATAAAAGGCATATAAGAAACCATGGGAAACCATTGTCCAAACCTTGCTTTGTAAGTGAAGTTAATGTGTTTGGTTAACCTTCTATTTATTCCTTCTCTTTCCTTCAGCTGACCTTTCTAGTCTTAGTCCTTGCCACGATGTGCCATGGCAGACGGTGCACAATGAGACCCTGGCACCATGTGACAAAGGAACTCTTATGAGTTCTCAATGAATTGTTTCATTCATCAGATGTGCATACTGGCACTTGCTTTGTATGCCACCACACCTGCCACAGAAATGGGAAAATGTCAGCCCAACATACAGGTACTTCTTACCTTCCAGATACTGAGAGTAATGCAGTTGGCCAAACATTGGGTGACATGTTCCAAATTTTGCTTTCCCTGCAATTGTTCTCACGTTGGATAGTCTGAGCTGCAGTTCAGATTGTTGACTCGGAGAAAAGCAGCCTATTGCATAGGTACTGGGACGCTTTATCTATGCAGCCAATTGGAAGAGAAATAGGTCGTGCTTTGAACTTGACCAACAAGTTACCTGATGTGAAAGTAACACAGCTATAGCACATGCTGTGTGGCCAGTTTACTAATTCACCCTTCTCTAGGAGGCAGAGTAATTAATCTTCATTCTGTGATAACACATATTCCAGTCAACATATAGGAAAGTGCTTACAGAGGGCAAAACCTTTAGTTGCTATGAAACATCAGTCATATATTTGATTAAAGAACAACATAAAAATCAAGTTAAAAAACCTGCTAAGTGGTTAAGCTAGGAATAAGCACAGCCTCATTTTCTTTTAAAAATTAAGTGTTTTAAGTGCACTGTAAAGCTATTATAGGAACAAACAAGAGACCCGGTTGGAAATGAAGTGAGAAAGCAACGATATGAAGGAAGACAGGACTTGATTTTCAACGAGACCAAAGTCAATCAAAGAAAAGTACCTGTGAATTCCCTTAAATGACTTGCTTGAGGATATTGTGCGTTAGCTATATTGCCATAGCCATTTTTTCATCAATTAGTATTGTAAAAGAGAAACTTGACTATAGAGTTCCTAATAGCAGCAAAAATAAATTCTCTCCAATTAAGTAGTCTAATAAGCTATTTAGGATTTTACCACTTAACATTCTTTCCTTCCCATTTAATTTCAGCTTTCACTTGGATGTCATCTTGTTGAAAATCCATCACAGAAAACTGTGCGGAAAAAAAAGATAATGTTGCTAAGTGCCCTCGATGTGCAACAATGAGCAGAAGCACAATATTTTTTCTAAATTGCCCCAGTATTTTCCCTAAGAATTCAGCTTCTTTCTACTAGAAATTCATGTATGAAAATATATGAAAATGGTCAATATGCAAATTTAAATATCACACTAGCTACTTGCCTTCAGTAAGGGCTATATGCATAAATTTGAAACAATACAATATTTTAATATTATAATAATGCTTCAGTGTGCATATGTGCATGTATAATTAGGCTCATTTAATTTAATCATGAAAAATATTATAGGATCATTTGGTTTTCTCCTCTAAAAGTTCTCTCACTTTTTTCAATTAATTAATTCCACTTTGCTTCTTCTCTAAGTCAGCTGCTGGTAAGCAATGTTTTTTGAGCTAAAATGGAAATGCTCAGATTCCTCTGGAATTACGGACAGAAAAGAGGTGTACAGGATGGGGCAGCCTCTTGCCTTAATGCATCCTAACCATGGAATAATGTTAGACTTTTCAATAGAATCTGGTCCTAGAAATATCCAGATTTTATGATCACTTCTTTCTGCAAGTTTCTAGTATACTCGAATGCTGAGAATTTGCCCAGGGGCAGTCACCTGATTACAAGCAAAGAGAGCTGGAAATCAGCCCATGTGACCCACACATTCCACATGCTTGGCTAGAGTGGAGCTTTTGGGAGTCTGCAGGGTTACTGGAATCACACGAGTGTATTGAAGGGAACAAGGAGGGAGAAGACATTTAACTGGACCATGCACTAGAAGAAAAGATAATGCTACAGTGGGAGTAGAATAAAGCAGGCCGTTTTGAATGGAAGGGAAGTAACTTGAGACAAAGGTCATTGGACATTATTCCCCCTACATACACACTACCAAGGAAAGCTTATTTTCTTTCTCACAGAAAATATGTCTCTTTTCCCCAACATATTAACAGAGACTAGTGAAAAGAAACAGACTGCTTTGTGCCTATCAATGGAATCTATAGAGCATCTTTTCCCCCAGGGATTAATTCAGTTTTTGATTAAATCTTTCTGAGATTTAAATCATGATGTTACAAACCTCCAAGGAACTCCTCTATGAGTTGTGACCTTCTTTATTACTCTCCACTGTTTGGTAAAGTACAAAGATCGATTTATAATAGTGCATAGTGTGTTTGAAAACAAGGAATAACCACAAGCATCACAAAATGTAAGATTAATATTGCAAAAAGTACACTTTGGTTAAAATGTTCTGTAATTAATACTGAGTTACAACTGTGTAGCTGGTAACACTAGTGTCAAATGAGGATAATAATGTTGTTAGAACTGTAAATTATATCCAATGATTAGCTAAATAACCCTACAAAGGAGAGAAAACTGGCAACGTCGAAAAAGAATTTGGGCTCAATATCACATTTTGTATAGTTTAGACAGATTTAGTTTGGAGGACTTTTGAATTGAGACAAGCTCTTTTAAATAAACTATTCATATCAAGTGCTCATTTATTTTTGTCAGCCTAATTTTGGTTTCAATAATTATTTTGTCATTAGTATCATCAAGGATGGAAGTGATTTAATGTTTTGAGGACAACATGAAATGAATCCTTTATCTCTAATCAGGATGTCCCAGTACCAAGCTAGGGGCCACTGCTGCTGCTTCTTAAAATCCCTAATTTTCTCTATTTCCTCGAAGGGTTGATAAGAGTAAAAATTTAACCCTTTAAAAGGAAAATTTGCATTATTCTAATGTCCTTGTTGGTTGCAGCTAGAAAATTAAAAATGCCCTATACAATGAAAGCATCAGTGTAGAAGAGTCACAACCTGACATTTATCCACTGAACCTCAGGAGTGTTCAGTAGTATCCTCAGTTGTAGATGTCTGCAATATTTGGGTGTGATAATGGTTAAGTTTTTATTTTTAATTTTCGTAAACAAATTGGCAAACTTTACACTGATACAGAATAGAAATAGAACCGTAGGAAGTGCTTCACATGTTATTTAGTAGATTTCAATGCACTACAGATAACTCTACCACATTTCCAATAAACATAAATATTTTTGTTTTCTCTAGGAGACTGGGGAAGGGGGATATATTTATGCACCATTCCCCACAGCTATGGTTATGTTGGATCTTGCATTGTAAGTGCCTGGGAGTGGGGACGGTCACCTGAAACCAGAAGGCAGAGTGCCAATAACACATTCTGTCGTTAGGACCACCGCCGCCTCCTAGGCACAAAGGGCCTCCTGCCTGCAAGATCTGTCAGCAGCTACCAGCTCATCTCAGATTTACCCTGGTGGCTTACACATGATGGAGGACTAAATCCTATAACACGTATTCAAGAAATAGTTCATTTAGAGTAGAATTACTTCCCAAGCTGAATATTTAGCAGCATTCTCCCTACAAGCAATGGCTGGCACTTAAACATATATACTTTCCCAATTTAAGTACAAAAACAGACATAAAACCCCATGTCACTTTTTCCCTCTTAACTTTCACTACAGAAATCATCACATCTGCCTTTGACATTTGAAGGAAGACAAGGGAAAATACAGAAGGTGTACATTACCTTTGAGCTGAAATCCATCCACAAATAAGAAGAAGCAGGGAGAAAGAGAGGGAGAACCAGAGAAGAAATAAAACAATAATAAGAGAATAACGTGCACTGATCTGAGAAACATGCCAGGAGTTTGGTTACAATAAATAAGAAAAAGAGAAGTAGATTTGAAACATTCGTTTCCCTTTATTAGCTCAGTGAGGCTGATGTGTACTGCACATTAAAAAAAAAAAAATCACAGGAATTTTCATACAATGAATAAAACCACAACAATACATGTAGAATTGGCAGGTGGAAAAAAGCCCGGCAAAGGGCTTAACTAATCACTCACTTTCCCTGTTCAGCATAGTTCAACCAACAGTATTACACTTTCACCTACAAACCTTAAAGTAGCTCCATCAAATCAGCAGTTCACATTATTGAAAATGTCTGTCACATAGGTACAAATTTAGAATCATCACATTATATTACATGGCTATTCTAGGTCATCTATAGATCAGGTCTTAGACTACAGTGATTGAAGTTCTCGTTACAGCCATCAAAAAAGGACACATAATCATTACCTACTGTAAGCTCACATCTAAAGGCATGAAAAGGTTTCCTTTTTTTAACTGACCCAACCATCATACCCCAATAGTGCAAAGTTCCCTCTCTGCTGCTTTGAATGTTGGCAGCCCAACCATTGTTCTCAGAGCCATTTAGCAAAAATTGATTTTGTTGCACTGGAAGAATTATTCTGCAACATCTCTTTGAAAAACGCACATTTCTAAAGCAACAGCTCTGTTACCAAAATCGTAGATGTGGTACTTACCACAGCATGAAAGCAATGACCCAGTCATCTAAAATCCTACAGATCTATGCTGAAATTTGCCTCCAGTGATGATGGGGTACATGTGTTAATTTGAAATATTCTCCTCCAAAAAATAAAAAAAATAAAAAAATAAAGGAACACAGTTTACATTTTGATGGGCTACCCACAGTGTCTGCATAAGATACAAAAAGCTGTATTCGGATGGTTTGGTGATTCTTTCTTTGCACTAATTTTAGATGCAATTTCAAGTCCATGGAGAAAAAGCTATCTTCATGGTAACAACATTTGTCAGGCCAGAGAGGGGATAAATTAATTCTCGACATGGACTCTGTAGTGTTGTCTTTTGATAAATAAGGAAAGAAACCAAGTATTTCATTGAAGTGAACAATCCAGGGCAAAAAAAAAGAGTATGTCCTTAAAATTGGATCACAAAAATTTAAAGGCAAAATAGATAATGCATCTGGTCCTTGAACACATAATATGACTTACTAAATATTGATTTCTTAAAAATAATTTATTGCTCTTAATAGTCTTTTTTATTATTATTCTACAACAGAAGATACTCAAGATTCAGAAAGAAAGACTGTAAACTTTAGTTTGGCGTTCACACAGAGTTAAAATACCTGCATTTAACCTACAGAACAACAAGAATTAGGCGGATTAAAGATGTGTTACTGTTGTAACGCAGAACCTGTGAACAGGTTCTTTTATTTTATAGTACTTTTATTGCTTTCTATCTACTTAGAAAGAAGAAGCCAAAAAACCAAGCAAGCATCCGACAGGACAGACAGTGGATTCACTCAGAACACAATATGCTGGTGATAAATGAATGCAGCCATCAAAATCAGCTGCATTGGCCTGGGGGTGAAATCCTTTTAATAAGATCGTACTGGGCGAGAGAAAGGAAAAGAACAACTGAGTAGTAAGTAGGTACATCATATCTTCCAGAGAAGTCATGTCTGCCAAACAATGATCAAATCTCAATTTAGAAACTTGAGTACACACTCCAAACTTTACTGAATTCTGTTCCAGGGACTCCACACTCAGATGAAATCCTGATGCTCAACATGGTGGTTTTTCTGAAGTTTTTATTGAATTTAGCAGAAGCAATGTCATCAAGGACAACATCATGGTCACGTCAGAGGCCATGCTAGTAGTGCAAGTAGAAACACCGCTTCTGCAAAAGCTGAATTTCCCAAATGAAGCACTTAAACTCCAACCTGACAATTGCCATGCATCCTAGGTAGAAAATTTCCACTGGCTTTATTATTTTCATCATCTCATAATTTATAATAAATAGGCTATCTGCAACTGATAAATATGTCTCTTTAGTAAACAAAGGAATGAAATATCAGTATTTATACAGGATGCATAACTGTAAAAAATACAGATAAATACCATCATCATACTCTGCCAAGGGAAAGAGATACTGGCTTCAAAGATAGTCTTCAGACACACATTAATTATTGTAAAAATCATACTGTAATTATTACCTCAGCATTTGTATCAAATTAAAATCACAAAAATTAAAACAAAACAGCATTTTAAAAAGATTTTTGACCTCTAGTTTCAAAACTACTGTTGATAGAGAAAATAAAAACATTTCTTAATGGTTACCCATTGAGAGACTTTACATAAAATCATGATATCTTCTAGAAAAATTTTAGATGAGAAAATTTCATTCCCCTAACAAATCCAGTGTATAAAACTTCAAAGAAAAACAAGCAACAAGAAAATGTGGAAAAATATCGCAGAAGGGGTTAATACCTTTAGGGGGCTAGGATATTTCTCGACTAGATGCTTAGACCGAAGCTCACCTAAGAAGGGATGGATGTGCGGAAAGCATCATTTTGTTGTTGTTGCACTCAACAAACACACACACTGTCTTTTTTTTTTACAATCAAATATATATAAGCAGTAAGTTCAGCTTCTAAATATGTTAGTGTACAATAATTGTTTCACCTCATAATTACATTTGAATATTCTCGATTAAGAAAAATTTAGCAGTTTTGAAAAGAAGGCTGCATTTACAGTGCATAGCTGTAACAAAAAAAGAACATTGTTGTATAGTATGTACACAAAATAAAAATACTCCATTTAACATCTGTAAATACTTAACTACATCAGAGAATGTAGCAATTACACTATCCGAACACATCCCAGAGAGTTCTACTCAACTCTCATCAGTAACATAACACCGTGTCCGCTCTTCAGAAAGAACTGCCGAACAAGCTGCACGTTTGACCATTGACAAGGCTTTAGAAATCTGCAGTGGAAGATCAACATTTTGGACATTTATGTGGGTGTCAGGAGAAAGGACATATTACAGAAACTTTAAAATGTTAGGAAACTTTAGCATTTCTGTGCCTGCAGTATCCTTTCCCACCCAGAACCCATGGCAAAAGGAAAAAGAAATCATAAGAGGGAAGAGTGAGAAAGAGAAAGAGAAAGAGAGAGAGAGTGAGAGAGAGAGAGAGAGAGAGGGAGGGAGGATGTCAGTTCTCCAGAACCTGTGGTTTCTTCGGGATTGTCATATAATCATGAAACGAGAGAAAGCTTGCTTCAAGTTGATTTTGCACTTTCTGAAGAAACAGTACGGTGGCTGATGCTCAGAAATCAGCAGCTGTCATTTTAGGGTGGTTTGTGGTTGGTTGGTTGGTTTTCTTTCCTTTTTAATTGATAGATTTTTTTTTTCTTTTGAATAGAATATGAACATTTTGAAGTTTTCGGTTTAAGTGTGTCTCCATGGAACTGCTGCCATTTAAAATGGTTTGCCCTTGCACACTCCCATTAGGTGCCGCAGTCCCACCTGTGCACATGCACACGCTCCCGCCAAACCAGGCACAAACACACACACCCACACCCACACACATCCACACACACCCACTCCATTACCAAGAGACTACAGGGAAAGCAAGGCTGACACCCATGAATAAACATGTGCTTGCTGGATAGCCATTCCGTCTCTTGCCTTTTCAGCAGCTGGGTTCATGTAAACCATTGTAGTTGTTGTCCTTGTTATATAGTTGTTGTTTTGTTTTCTGTACAAAGTGTGTAAAGAAGGAGAAATTCCTAAGTGTGACTTGCAATAGTCCGTTAGGGAAGGACGCGCTGTCCCGTGAGGTATTCACCATCCCTCTGTCTTCCTCAGCCAGGGGACACGTTACCTGCGCAAGCTTCTCTGAGCCTCTTTCAGTAAACTATCGAAATCCAGGGAGTCGTACTTGCTCTTGGCAGAAGCAGGGTCGAAGTCATCTGAGTTTGAATCTGAAACAAACCCAGTCCAGGTTAGATGCGCCCTTTTGCTGATGGCCATTAACCCAGTCATTCCAATTCAAGTGGTCTGATTCAGTACAAACTTATCCCATTAATATACTTTAAAAAGAATAATGCCTACCATTGATTGGCATAGTACCAATTTTTTTTTTGGGGGGGGGGGAGGGGTGAGCTTTCAAAACTCTCATCTACTGAATCATTTTAGATTTAAAACCCTCCTGGGAGGTGGGCAGAACAGACTTTAATATCTCCATTTGATAGATAAGCTCCCTCCCCAACCCCTAGATATGTTAAATGACTTGCTCAAGAATCCTAGATATCTTAAACGCAGACATAACTGTAGAAGCGGCTGATTTCCTTATTTAATGAGATTGATTTCATTGTGCATTAAGGCCAGGTGAGTGGGAGGGAATTATTGGAACTTCTTCCACTCCCTATCCTGCTGCTCCCCTCTGAGGGAAGAGGGACATATTTTGGGGTACCACAGCAATTGTAGTGCAATCTTTCCCCAAATTAGAAAGTCTAGGGAAATATCTCATTTCCAGAGGGGGTAAGTCCAAACTCTTTATTAATAGGAGAAGGACAATAGGCAGGTACAAACAAAGCCATGCTTTTTGTCTCTTCCTTACCCTTGTCCAACTTAGTTTTTGTGCAAAATTCCATGCCCTTAACAACAAAACAGGTGTGTGTTAACCATGTTCAATGTAAAATGAAATTCTGTTAACTATTTCTGATTTTCTCCATTGACGTCCATGAAAAGGGCATATAGTTCTGCTGGCTTTGCCAGTGAGAAAAAGTGGCTTGGGAATCTCGTAGAAAGACTCTTGCAAATATATCCATTCTTCTGAAAGCACTTATGTGAAGGGAAAACCAAAACTTTCTGATAAAATGAACAATCATACTAAAATATGAACAGTCCCACATTTTACCCAGTAAAAGCTACAAAATAGAAATTAGCAAAGTCACAGAAGAGTGTAATACTAGATATTCTGGAAGCATAATCATTGACCTCACCAGTTATTTTACTAAAGAAGTTGCAATCCCTCAAGCTTTTTGGCACCAGGCTGATTTTTACCCCTAGCTTCAATCTATGTTAACCATATTCAGCACCCATGCCCTGCAGGATTTAACTTGAATTCTTCAGTGAAAAAAAGGTGAGACATTTGAGAATTTTGTTCTGTTCCAAATATAGTCCATATTGATTCTTCCATTTTAAAACCAGCTTTAAATTCCTACCTTCTCATTATCATCAGTATTAATTTTAAGTATAGCTACTATTTATTGTGCTCCTGTTTATGTCAGACACTACTCTAACAGCTTCTCAAATATTTATTTAATCTTTGCAACAACATTATAAGGTACATTGAAACTATGCTCATTTTACAAATAAAGAACCAGAAGCAGAGGGAGCTTAATTGCTTGCCCAAGGTCAGATGTGAAGCTGGGTTTCAAACCCAGGTCTGCAGGACTCCAAAGCAAGGGCTCTTTCAACTATACCATATCTCTGCTCGTAAAAATACCGCTCATGCAATTGCAGAGCTTGAGGGAATTAGGAAAACCCATGCTTAAACAATGCACATCAAATATGCTTTTCAGAATACATAGAACTAGTTCAGCGATTGGCACAAATTTCATTGCCGCTGGCGAGGCCGAGAGATAAGGAGAGGGAAGCATACTTCTTAGAAATATTTCAGGGAGGCTCCAGTTCAACTTGGAAATACCATTCAATCCTTCCTCTACCAGTGATGAATCGTGATCCAAAGGCCCCTCTAGGTAGCTTATTTTTAAACTCTAGATGTTTTGAGAGACTAGAAACACCCTGGCCTTCATCACTGAAGGGAATAAGTCAAATCAACTCAAGACTTCAATCTGTCTTGACTGTTTTTATCAGCCAACATTTGAACAAACGACTTGCCACCTTTTATATTTTCATCCATAGGCCTCCATCTCTCTAACAGTCAGCTGCCTCTCCCCTGCTTTACACTATCTATTTAGCTTGTGGAGTGAATTATAGCATATTCCCTCTGAACAATGTACACCACCTATATCAATTACTCTAAGAAGACATCACTTCGTTGGAAGGGAGAAAAAGTATCCCTGCATTTGGTATTCATTTTTCTTCTTTATACCAAGCCAAATCGAGTGCAAATAGATTTCTCATAATACTGAGTAATAGATTTATATATTAACTTTATTACTATAAATTCATTGAAAATAATTATGTCATATGCATAAGATGTTTGTCACTTTCCTTCTTTCATTCCTTGCTCAAAAAATTTAAAAGCTTACAATATACCTATTAGATAGGGAAGGACATGCTGAAAGAACAAAATTGAATTTGGAAAGGAAATTAAGTTGTTCATTGTAGCATTATTTATAATATCAAAAATGTAAAATTGAATAATGTTTCGCTATAATGGAATAATTAAGTATAATGGTACTATTCACTCAACAGAATAGTGTGAAATATAGAAATATGTTGGTAAGTTATTTTTAGTCCTGTGAAATACACAGGGAAAATGCATTCATATAATATTAAGCATGAACAGTAGAATTTAAAAAAAAATATGTATATACTATGAACTCAACTATAAGAAATTGGACATTCCAAGACAAATTACTGGAAGGCAAATCAACAGTGGTTATCTATGGGTGATAGACTAATGGTTGATTTTACTTTCCTTTTTAATACTTTTTATATTTTCAAATTTTACCCAAGTCTGTACAACCAATATGACAGGAAAAGGGAAGACCTATGTAAGCTTCAGTTTCCTTATCTGTAAAATGGGAGTGATAATAATTATATCCATCTTCTAGGATTATTCAGCTATTGAGGGAAAAAAATGTTTGCAAAACTTGTGGTACAAAGTCTAGCATACACTCTAAAAATTAGAGTTTTGTTTTGTTTTGTTTTGTCTTTTGTTTTAGAGAAAGAAAATGTAGCATGATTTAGCATATGAAGAGTGTTTTACTCTCACATTTTATCTTGTAGAAAATAACGTTTCTAAGAGATTGGGAAATAATGAAAAAAGAATAAGACTTCTGCATAGTCTGTTCTAAAGAACAGTGATGGCAAGTTCACGGTATGTATGAAAGGATTCCGGGTAGGCAGGGAAAGCATCAGCACACACAAAATAGACACATGCAAAACATAACACAAGCAGGCACACACAATACATCACACACACACACACAACAGGCACACACAAAATGCACCACACACACAAACACTGCACCTGGGCAGACAGTACAGAGAATTTACTTCTGCCCTTTGTCACCAAAACCTAGGCCCTTTGCTTCTGAAATGATCTCATACATCAAAAGAGAAAATCTGAATCTAAATATTCCCTCTAGTACAGTAAAGTGAGGGTCCAGCCCAAGGTGCCTACAGATTTTATTTGCTCCCTTTTTGAGCTCTACATAATGGATTCCTCATTCCATGTACAATAAAATCCATACCTAGGTCTGCATAGTTAGACTTGAAAAATTGCTTGCGTCCACAAAAGTACAGCTCGAAGTCAGTTTCATTCGACCTGCGCAAAGTGTATCCATTTTCAAGAGCAGCAAAAGCATCACAGGTATAACGGTAGGTAATGAAACCATAGCTGTCTCTGCAATGGACAGAGAAGAGCAGTTCAAAGCCGGTTACAAAGCATTGGCATATATGAGTGCAACCCTTTCTACTTTGAGAGTCTTCACCGGTGCCAACATCTGAACCACTGCAGCCATTTATCAGTATGATTGTTCTGTCAAGCAGCTAAATACTTATTTCTGGGACAGGAAATCTCAACTAGAAAGATTAATAAATAGGGATAAAAGAAAATAAATAAGGTTTTGAACTTAACATGTCATCTGTCAAAGCACTTACATTGGCAACTCCCATCCCCGTAATCTTATGGCCATAATTTTTTACATACATCAGCTTCCAAACACAAAATATTCTTGAAGATTCTCACCCATCATCCCGCAGATTTACTGTGCACTCCTCAATTTCTCCAAAAACTTCAAAACGGTCCCTCAGTTCTGTCCGTGTTGTGTTAGGTCTGATTTTACCAACATAAATCACACGGCGTTCTTCCTATGGGGGGAAAGTAAGGAGAGACTTTGCTGGTTCAGGTGATTGGAAAAAAGTTGAATCTCTAGAAATACTCAAAAAGTTACTATCATGCATAATAAGAATCCACAGAGCATGTCACTTAGAATAAAACATATGCTAAAACTGAATGAAAGACTACACTTGAATGAAATTTTTCTTTCAATGTCCTCAATATTAACCTCTTTTCTCTTCCACAAATCCTTTTGCACATTCACTCGCTTCCTCCTTTTCTATTCTTCTCTTGTTCTTCTCTCACATGAACTCATATGCATTAGAAAAGAAATATATGCAATGTGATTTTTATTACCACTGAATAGCTGAACAATATTTTAAAATAATTTAACATTTGTGACTTAATTATTAGTCTTCAAAATGGGTAAGAAACTGACCTGGCTTGCAATGTATGATATATATAAATCAATGAGATGTGTAAATTTTGAAAGCCCTCAAAACAGTGGTTCTTAAGTGCTGGCATGAATAAAAGTTACCTGGATGGGGTGTTCACTAAAAATACAAATTATTGGGGTGTACCTGAGCTGTACCAAATGACAATTTGGGAGAACAGGGTTCAATAATCTGCATTTTTTTTAGCAAGAATACCCTAGTGATTCTGATGTAGGTGGTCCAAAGACAATAATGTGAGAAATACTGCCTTACAATGCAGGCCAGTTTAAGCTATAGGTCTCAGAAGAATAGCTATGAGAGCTAAATAAGACGAGCTATGAATTCTACTTTGCCAACGAGTCTAGTCTTTTAAGAACAGATTAGAGGGGTGTGGCCTCATTTTCACAAAAGGAGTCAATATGATCATAATCTAAAAGCCATCAGCATTTTATAACCTAGAGAACATGGGAAAAATATTTTATAGCCTGAGGATGGATTCAATTTTTAAAAACCTACACACATTCTTAGGGTAAGAAGCAATCCTATGTCTATTGTTTCAAGAACAGGACAAACATGATGACATCTCTCAAAGTAGGGAGTAGAATTTTTAAGAACATAGGAAGTTCATATAAAGAACATGCTTACAACTAGTCATATGTCCTACCAAGGACAAATAAGAATGAAACAAAATGAAGATTGCAGAGATTTAAGTTGGATTGAAGCAAAATCAGGGAACACAGTACTAAGGTACAGATTCAGCTTCCCTAATAGTTTTCTCATTAGAGTCTCCTGTCTTGGACGATGTTAGAAGTAATTTAAGCTTAAGATAAAGAGACGCCCTACGATATTTACAGAATGCCTTCCCTTTTCATATGCCCAGTAATTAAGACAGGATCTGCAAAGAATGAGCACTCAATGAATTCTCGTGGATGGAATTGAACACTTCAGAGACTATAGAATTTAATCTCCCTAGGTGATCTGATCATCTAAGGCTTGTCTTCTTTTACCCATATGCAACACTTATTTCTATTTTCATCAGGAAAGTTCCTCTGAGCCTCAGGTTCAAATAATCCACTATCTATGTGACATCTCAGGCTGATTGTCCCTTAGGCACCTTAAACTAGCAAACATGACCCAAACCAAACTCTCCTGCTTCCCTCTCTCTCCAGATGGTCTTTCTCCCATTGTCTTATATTAGTGATGCTACATCATCTGTTTAGTTATTCAGGACAGAAACCTGAGTGTCATCCTTAACTCTTCCCTCTTGGTCATTTCCACATATCCAATCATTCATTATGTCCTGCTGATTTTACCTCCTAAACGTCACTCTAGACTATCTCCCTTATTCCATCTCTCTAAACCAAGTTGCCTGCATCTTTCTGGACTAGTATAATGGCCTCTTAATTTGAACCCTTGTCCATGTTTACCCTCCTCCAATCCATTCTCTCACTACAGTTGGAACAGTCTTTGCTAAGAGAATTGGAGTCCGATCATACCAATTACCTTCTAAACCATATTATGGCTTCCCAACACTTTTAACTAAAGACTCAAATCATCAGCTGGGCTTACAAGGGCCTGCACTCTGGCCCTCTCTTCATCACTGGTTTTATCCCCCTCATTCTGTTCTTTCCACACTGAGCTTTCATCATCTCTAATGTATACTGTGCTCTTTCCTTCCCCAAGGCCTTTGCACAACTGTACCCGATACCAGAATATCCTTCCCACCTTCCTCCACTAACCATATCCACCACCCCCTCACACACACACCACTCTGTCTAGAATTACAGTAGATTCAACTACCATTTCATTCCCTAAAGTTGGAATGAGGTCAGGCTTTCTATTAGCGGCTCTTACAGAACACCCGATTGCTCCTTTGTAGCTCTACGAACAACCGTAATTAAATAATCAATAGGTTTATTCATTGTTTGATGTCTGTTTCCCCACTATAATGAAAACTTTATGAAAGCAGAGCTCATATCTGTCCTATTCACTACTATATTCTGAGGGTTCTGCCCAGAGCCTGAAACGTAACAGTCTCAAAAAATAATTGTTGGAAATGCAATCAACTAATCAGCTGATCATTTTTAACACCTACCCTGTGCTCAGCATTACATCAAAGATGCCCAAGTGTGGCCCTTATGCTCGGAGACTCTCCAAGGCAATGGGAAAGGAAAGCCAGGTCTGGGGCATAACTCACCCGAATGAATTAACAAAGATTTCCAAGATCCATTTTTACAGGCTTAAGGGTAAAAGTGTGGGGTAGCTGCCTGTTTGGGGGGCTCTCTTTCCTAAAAACCAGCTCTAGAAAGCAGAGGCAGGACTCTTCTGTAGGAGTTGGTAAAGCACAATTCCTCTGACAACAGTTATTGGGCCTAAGTAACTGACCAGATGAAGTAGAGCAAACAGAGCAGGCTGCGTGATCAGCTTCCATGTAGACTGTATGTCTCAATTGAAGACTGTAATTCGGTTGCTTCAGAGCACCCTGCACTTCGAGGTCAATAAACATAAATGGCTGGCGAGGCTCATCCTGAAACTGTGTTGCCTGCTTTAGCAAGGGACTCACAACACTGCATTCCGTTCTATTTACACATCCAGCTCTAGCCAAAGAGCCAAATGTGACAGTACTGTTATCTAAACTTCCTGGTGCTTGCCTGCATAGGTATTAAGGATTTCTTTTTTTTTAAATAAGCCTTTTCAGGGAGTTTACTACAGTAGAGAGGAAAAGGAGGATGAAATGCAGAAGAGAGGGGAAGAAATTGAACCATCACAAAGAAATTGCTCAACTACCATTATGGGAATGCACACAGACTATCTATTCAAGGAAATTTGAAGTTAAAGCTAAAATCGACCATATGTAGGCCCAGATGCAGACATATTGGAAATTGGAACAGTCTCGGAATTGCTCCTTTATAGAAAGTTGTGTGCAACAGGGACCCCACAAAAAAGCTAAATCAGAGGACCTTTTATAACAGATACCGATACATTCTGCAGTAAAAGAAGACATGATTCAGAGGAGAGAAACAAGAATCCAAAGGGCTGGTTTACAATCACTTCAATTACCTCATGAAACACAGGAATGTACCTCTGCCCCCTAACAAAGATGAGAACTTGAAAAGGTGGTGAAATCCTCATTTGGGTAAATTATTAAAGCACTTGGTTTTCCTACTGCTACAGTGAAAATAAAAGCTATCTGAAGGTCTAAAAAAGCAGAGACAAAAATCTTTCCAAGACTGGCTAAAATGTCTAGCAAAGAACTGATTATTTTTAACGTGTTGCAGTTCTATTAGACAGATGAATAGATTTCATATCTTTAAAAAAACCTTAACATTTGAAGCCAATTTTTCAAGACATTAATTTCTAAACAGGACATGAAAGGAAAAGAAACCAAAATGCTTAATAACATTTCCAACTTCTTAAAGGCTTGGAGGAACTCTAAGCCTTTGGAAAAAACTCCCTGAAAAATGATTTCCAGACCAGTTTTCACTACCAGAGAGGATGGAACATTTATCAAATATCTTTTAGCTTCAATTTTCACAAATGCTAGTTCACTGATGGAGTGGATAATAAAATTGAAGATTTATGTTGCATTAACAGGTATAGTAAAACCTCATTAAATTAAACACAGGGGATAAATAAAGAAAAACAACTGACTGAATTAACTGACTTCGCATTATCAAAATCTTTATCAAAAAGAGCATAGGGCCTCCCAGTTAGCTGGGGAAAACACACAACAGTTATTTCACATCAAATAATAAGCTACTACTGATAAAACTGTTTTTGGCTAAGAAAAGAAGGAAAGGAGAGAGGAGACTAACATTTATTGAACTCTAATATGTGCAAAATATTGTGCTTGGTGCTTTTTTATGGGTTGCCACACAAATATGTCCTGTAATGCTAGTGAATAATGGGGAAGAGATTGATACAATTTAATTTTGTTTACCAGAACTTTTATCCTACACTTTCAATTCAAAATAATGTCAAATTCTTCCTTCCATGCTAAGAAAAATGCATCTCGACTTTGGCAACGCAAGATTGGTGTTCATTTCCAAATGACCTCTAACCTGACTTCTTAAAAAATTCTGAAGAAATTACAAATACCAGGATGAGGTGAATGGATAAATTCTATGCCATTCATAGGGTAAATGGTAATGCAGGTAGATACTCTTATTAAAAGAAAAAAAGCAAGTGGAGTAGGGTAGATGGCCATGAAAAGATATGAGTGGACGGAAAGAAATGCCCAAAGTCTGACAAAAAAATGCTAAAAAATGATTTTTTTTTTCCTTCTTGCCTTTAATATTGATAATACTCATCTAATTTGATAGGAATTCCATAATGTTCCCTACTATTAGGGGAGCAGTCTTAGCAGAGAAACAAAACTGCAGTATTCAGTTTTTCCAAAGGCACTGCCCAACATACTTCTGCTTGGAATCTAAAGCTGGATATATGTGAAATGTGAACGAATCCAGGTTAATTCATTTAAGATTCAAGCAAACACACTGATAAGCCAGAAACAGGAAAACGACAGACTGAGAGTATGCACAGCAACTTTTGGTAAAACTGAAAAATTTTAAATGGTGTGCTTAAACGCATAACATATATTCATTCACCCCCATGAAATAGCTCTTGGAAAAGACTTCAATAGAATTTTTTTATTTTGTCCAAAAAGTATAATAATGAGAAATGATATAACTTATTTTTTCCATTTGGAAGAAGCATATAATATTCAGTGATGATACCTGTTTCCTGGCTCCTGGGCTCTGTTTACTGACCAACGGAGAAGAGAAATGAAATGGAAGGCATTGCCCAAACACTCTGGTTTTCATTTTTAAGTACTGAACCCTATCATAATATCTAGATTTGCCCTTTAAATTAACATCCCATTATCATGTTTTCTGGCAGGAAACTGTACAGATTGCAAATGGAGTTGGACTTAGAACTCCACAAGAAATTAGAGTAGTGACAGTTTAGACATTAAATACTAAATTCTGGCTTGCGGAGTCCCAATATAACCTGAATTATTTCAAGTTTATGAGACCGAGAAAGGCAGAGAGTGAATTGGTTTTTGAGAAAGAGTTTAGATGAGAATTGGAGGAAAGTGGCAACTGTAACAACGGCAATAGTCAATCACAATATATGATTCTATGTTAGTAATAATTGATTATTAGTGTCCCTTCAACTATCTGACCTGGCACACTCAAGTTGGGATGGATTCAAACTTTCAGAGGCATAAGTAATGAAAATTTTACAGAAACCCCCTGATCCACCACCTTCTTAGGGAACTCAAAATAAAAGCAATGCAAACCACAAAACAAAGGTAGCAGAGATTGTTGCTTTTAAAAGTATCAATCATTAAATAATGTTAAGATTTTTTTTTAATATTCTCTTGCATTCTGCTTTGCACTGCTTTGCAGCTACCTTAAGTACATGATTAATCTGACTAATGGATAATCCAGCATTGCACCCAAGAAATCCAATGTAATTTGCTACTTATTCATTATTTTAAGGGTGTTTCAAAGATTCAAATGGAAATCCCTACCTGCCAACATAAGTGGACCGCCCTAGCTCCATTAGTTGTTTCATGAATTATTTCTCTTATGAATTTAGTCAAATAAGTAAAAAATCATTGCATGTATCACAGCACTCAAGTCCACAAAAATAAACTCTGCAAATGCCTTATGACACAAGAAAGACCATTTTGAGGAAGGAAATCAATCATAAAATCTTCCTGTGGGTAAACTCATTCTATAGTTCCATCATGCCTTTAAGAGAGATTTCAAAATCTTAGGTGAACTTAAAGAACCCTTCAGGAGTGGCTTCTGCTAAGCTCTCCATACTTATTTATTGCCTTTCCTATGCCACCGTGTTCTAGTTAAATGACTAGAAGTTTCCTAAAATGCCTTCCTCTTTTCCAGAAACTAATAAAAGCTACAATCTCTTGAACAGCAATGTCCGATAAAAATGTAATGCAGCATATGTAACTTTAAATTTTCAAAGAGCCATTTTTAAAACAAAGTAAAATGAAATAGGCAACATTAATTTTAATAAGATATTTTATTTCACTCATATCCAAAATATTGTCATTTCAACTTGTAATTGATATGAAAAATTGAGGTATTTTACACTCTTTTTTGCGGTAAGTCTTTGAAATCCAGTGTATACATCACACGTACAACACATTTTAATCCAGACTAGCGAAATTAGCCACGTGGCTAAAGGCTACTGATTTGGATAGTGCAGGTTTAGAAAACCTTTTCCCTCCCTCCTTCTAGGATTCAAATCAACCTACCTACCAGAACAAAGTGTTCACCCAAATGCCAGCAAAGTGCCTTCAACTAAGCCTCTGCTATAGCACTTGTCACACTGTATTGCCTGTTTGTGTAACTTTATCTTGAAGCTCCCTGGATGTGAGAACGTGTCTTACTTAATTTTATATCCCAAGTGCCTAGACAATGTGTCCCCAATAAAGAATCATGCATTTGCTTATATTAAAGAGAAAAAGCAAATAATTGTCTAAATGGACAGTAGGTCCAAACAGTAGGTCCAAAGTCTTTATTAAGCACTTACCACCTACAGGTCACTGTGTTAGTAAAGTAAACAATTTGTGTCCTAGTTTCTTTATCTGCATTTCCAAAACAAAAACTAAAAATTCTCAAAGACAAGATTCTCCCAATCTTGTTCTAGCTAATTAATTTACAATGATTTGAAATAAGCCATGGTAGCATTTATACTATTAAAAGCCCTCGTTAGAAAAAGAACACCTTAGTCGAATAATTAACTTTGGAACCGGTCAACATTTGTCACAAAAAGGGAAGGCAGAGTAGTTTCTGTTTCCAAGTTGGCATTAGCAAACTCAAGACTGTTTTTGGCTCAGGCACCAACTATGGAATGAAAATCAATCACACTATTCAATCTATTTGGAAAGAGCCATCTAGTGATAAGACACCTCCATCCCTTTCTTTACCCTAGTTAAGTATCTGATAGCAAATTATATTTAGAAGGTATAAAATAAGCAGATATCATTTATCTACATATTTTTGATTAAAATAATAACCTGGTTTTCATTATAGCTGCATTGCATTTTGCTCAAATGAGCAAATAAATGACACTATTCATCTCTCTCTTTAATGTCATATTGTTGAGAAAAATCATAAAGTATTTTATAAAAATATGAATTTGCAAACCATTAAATAACTATTTTCCTACATGCTTGCTCAAAATGATTCTCTTTTGTAAACGTTAACTGTAATGTGCTATATAAAAAGACTTTGTAAACTATATGGCACTATATAAACGTGAGTTATTATAATTATTGAATAGGCCATTAATTAAATATAGCAATAGTAGAAAAATTGAATTTTAAATTTTCATTAGTCTTCTTAAGTGTTAACTAATGATACCCTGGCAGATCTTAATATCACAGCTCATTTGAAAGTTGAGAAAAATGAGGAAAAATGTTGTAATTTGCACAAGGCCTTTGACTCAGTCTTAGATTTTAAGTTAAATGGCAGCAAATACCCTAGACCTTTAGCCTAAGCATTCAATTATTTCATGTTTCTTTCTCCTTGAGTACCTGCAATTAACAAATCTCTTATTTAACCTTTTTCCTCCAAGCTGGTACCTGATGGCTGATGCCTGATTTTGAGTCCATTCCTCAGCTCTTTTATACAGGTTTTTCAAGAACGTGTGGATGTTAGTAGTGGAGTTTTCTTCAAAGTACCATATAAATCTAATTTTTACAACTAAACATCATTTTCTTAAAATCTGGTTATCTTCTTTGCAAGATATTTTAAAAGCTAATCTCCACTGATTCTTAGCAGCCAGCATAGACAGATAGCAGCTGTAAGAAACAAGGCATTGCCATTTCTGATTGATTAGCCATGACTCCCTGTAGCACAATATTGAGAAAAACCCTAAGGCTCTGTGGGGCTCAGTGGGAAAGAGTTCCACGATTGATTAGGAATGTCTGCCACGGGCAAGTACCGGATGCCGACAATTGGAGTACCTCATATTTCGCCACCCAGGGTCTACGTTAATAAACACTGAGAGGTAGCCGAGGTAAAGTCTACACATTAGTAAGCAGCTGCTCAAAAAGAGTACTGACCTGCCAAGAATATAAATACATTTAGAGTAACCTGGGTCTTTACACAAAAGGAGTCCATTCTATCTGTATGTCCAGTGAACGTAATATCCTGCATTAAATAGTGCCAAAACACATAAAGAGTTCTTGAAAAGCAGGTCACAAGAAATGTGAATGTCAACTACCCAATTAGGTGGTGGCCTAGCATAATGAAGAAATGATGACTTTCTGAGCAGATCTTCATGGGCTGCCTCCCTTAAATCTAGCTGGAGCACAATGTCTTCATGACCGCCAAAAGGAGAAACTGAAACCAAACAGCAACAACTTCCCATTTTCCACTCAGAGAAAGAAGCAACTGGATAAGAAGTAAGAAAAACTCATCCTTTGGCCAGATGGACCCTGTATCTCACCAAAGAACTCTCTACTCTCTCCGCTTTTGAAAAGAAAAGTTGAAAACAGTAATGCACCTCAGAACAAAAACAGGAACGAGAAATATCCTGGCTTAACATTGTGTTCTCCAAAGAGCTGTGTTAAGAAGTATTGAGGATTCATCCACATTTTAAAGACAAAAGAAACAGAAGAAATAGAAGAAAAGGAAACCTTCCTTTAAAACGAAAGTTAGCTCCAGGCTGCTTACAATTGCCTTCTGCCTCTGCCTCTCCCTTTGTTTGGCCCTTTCAGACTCCCGCTTCTCAGATTCTTTGCGGTACTCTTCTCTCTTCAGCCTGTCGTGCTGATAGTCCTCGTAGCTGTCATACCTGGGAGACATAACTTCATCATTAAGTCAACCACCTCAATTTGCATGAGCAAAATGAATACTAATTTGAGGGGGGGGGGGCGTTTTATAGGGTTTTATATAACATCTTGTCACCTAAAAGAGAGGATGAAAGAAGCGGGAGGAAAATGAAATGCCTGTTACCTGGGTCTACAGCTGTAGGGAGATCTGGAGCCTGATCTCGCACACAAGGGTGAATGTCGGTGCTTGCGGTGCCTGCAGTGGCTTGACTCATAGTAGTAGCAAGATCTAAGAAGAGGGGAGAAAAACAAAAAGGCATTTGCAATTGCCACTTAACCCAAGTTCATCAGCCCTACTGAACATCCTCTGGAGTGCCGTTATCACAGAAACCGGCTTTTTCTTCCTAGCTACTGGTGAGATTTCCCAGTGACAGTTTGTGATCATCTAGTCAGCTTAGAAGTCAGAGAGTGATGTGTTCTCTCTTGGCATCTCTTATTGATGTTAACACTGAGCACCGGGTCTGGTACACTGTCAGCTTTATCTTGCATGGATCTCAACTAACTTGGCACAGGGCAGCTCTCCAGGTAATGGAAAAAGTTAGATGAGCAAGTTTCTTACAAATTTCTCCCTCTGATCTGACTGGCTCAAGGCACTGTGCTTCGGGCTGACAGATTTAAGGAAAGATGTGGAGGAATGTATGTGTAACAACAATCTCTTTATTTCCAGCGGCACTCGGAATGTGACGGGGAGGGTTGGGCTGGCTATGGATTTTGAATGTTTCCTGGGAAAGACGTATTTATATATTGGGTGGGTTTTGGTAAGGTTTACCTTGAAGAGGATCTACTGCCTGGGGACCTTGATCTTGACCTGGAGTATGGTGATCGGGAACACGACCTGTGTCGAGAAAAGGACCTTGAACGAGAGCGCATCCTTTGGGGTCTTTGAGAAAATAAGGATTTGGGTGGCGACACAGAATCTCTACATGGAGAGTTAAAAGAAGAGCAAGAATGCGACACATCAAACAATGAATAGGATTGCGTGCCATCCCAAGGGTAGCTCAGTTTATCACTTTCATCTTCACTGTCATCAAACAGGCCATCCATGGCTAGTCCTGAATTTATAAACATAGGTAGTTTGGAGAATTGTTCATTACTGAAATCACTGTCCCTCAGTTCACTGGTCTTGTCTGCTTCGTCATCAAAAACAGCTTGGCTGGGATGACCAAAGTGCTTGTTCAGCTCGGCTCGAATTTCCTGGTCTTGGAGCTGTTTTCTGGTGCTGCAAGGAGAGACCTGCTTGATTGCCTCCAAAGTCTCTCTCAGGTAGCACTGGTCTGAATCTGTGGAAGAACAAACCTGCCTCTGGCAATCAGAGGAGGCATCTTTATATTCTAGTTGTCTAGAGTCTTGGAGCTCCTGTGATATATTAATGAGTATCTCAGTTTTGGAATTAATTGCCTGACAATAGTCATGGTCACCAAACAGCCGTAGAGTGGGCCGCCTGGCCTTCCTTTCCTCATGTCCACTGGTGAGTCCCGAGGTCTTGCTGAGCTGTGCATACAACTCAGATTGCTCTGGCCCTTTCTTGGTGGAGTTATTTCCTTGGGTACCAGAAGGCTCACTGTACCGGGGCTTCTTTGACGGTGGTGGGACCACAGTTTTGCAAGAGGGCTTCAGCTTTGGAGAAGCCCTAAAAGGGTTATCTTGGTTGGCTTTGTGAGGAGGAGTTGTGGGTGGAGTGAGGCCTAAGGCAAAAAGAAAAAAAAAGAGAGAGAGAGAGAGAGAGAAAGAGACAAAGAGAGAGAGATAAAAGAGAGAGAAGAGACAGAAATATTGTTCTTAAATACCAGGATACATTTCCTAACTTCCAAGATTTCAGACAAGGGTAAAAACTAAGCGAAGAAGAAAGAAACTAAATTCATCACAAGACCTGAAAGACTGAATCTCTTCCCCTAAGCTTCTGTCACCACAAATAGATGGATTTGAAATGCCAGGCAGCTGTGAGAGACGTGGTATTTTGTGCCTCAAACACCACTGCTAGCCCAACTTTCTTCCCAGAAAACGTGACCACATCACCACTGGCCTCCATGGCCTTAGGCACCAGGAAAGCTCATATTTTCAAGGGCATCATATAGGCTGTTTAATGGAAAATTAACATTAGACTCAAGGGAAATCATAGAATAGCCTTGGTAGCCTTTGTCTGAAACTAATGTTGCAAAGGATGCAAGTGGCTCAGGGTTCTTTGTTCGATCAAGGAAATCTACCTCTGGAGCCAAGGAATTAGGGCAACTTTAAATAAATAAATAATAAACAAACAAACAAACAAACAAACAAACATGGGATAACAGAAAATGTGGAAGAGGATGGGAGGGGGGAAATGAAATGAGCAACTTCAAAGAAAGTTCATAAAATACAACGGGGAATGAGAGTAACTCTACAACTTGATGGCAAAGATTCTTTGTCTCCACAGTTCATTAACTTGGTAAACCACAGCTAATGTAGGCGTAATACATTCTTGTAAGCATAACTAATACATTCTGTCTAAAATACAGTTCTGCAACAGAAACCTAAGTGAACAGTAACACTAAATATTGCTGTGCCAGTGGACCATTTAGAGCCCAACATCGGTGAAGATTACGAGGCTGAGGGACTGAAAGGAATCCAAGTTTCAGCAGCAACTCACTAACTTTATAAAAATAAAATAAAGAAGGATGGGAGGGGCTGTCATCAGGCTCTTGCCTTTCCACAGAAGGGAAGAAATTTCCATCAGAAGCCATCATGGGAGAGTCTGCGAAGCAGTCGTGTCTGCTGAGTTTCAGCCCTGAGTAAGCCCTATTCATCTCTTTATGCCGAAGAAGAGTAACTGAAATGGCTCTCGAGTCCAAGGAACTTTGAAAAAGGGCAAGCTGGAGTTCAAATGACTTTATGCTTACATGGGAACATTTTAGTTTACAATACACTTTCTATTTAGGAGGACAGGTGAGCACTATTCAGCAAAAAGAACTTCAGGTCCACTAACAAGCCTGGGGTTAGACTTAAGGCAACTGCACATTTCAAGGAAACGCAGAAAAATCCTACCTTGCTGGGGGGAAAAAAATGTATAAAGAACCAAGTAGGTCACCGAAAGCCACATGAAATTTTGATATGAGCAGGAAGTCACTGCTTCTCTTTCCTCCTTTGCAATAAAGAAATGAGCAAAATTAATATTTTCCCTAAAATGAAACATTTTATACCAATATTTCGCTATTTTTTATTATTCATAGCTAGTTCTCCCTAATTGAGGGAAGGAAAGGAACAAAAATGCAAAGTGGTATGATTTTGGAATTCCATCTGAGAGAAGTTCGGAAGTGCGAAGACAAAGAGAAGGGGTCATGCCACTTGAGTCTCATGAAAGGCCCTTTATTAGCAGCCACTCTCCTTTGCCTACCCAGCTCTTTGCTTGTCGATAATGTGGAGGTGACACTGCTGAATGAAATACCTTTGTCATTCGCTTCTTTTGATCCCTCTTTTATTGATAATATGTTTTCTGCTCATTCTAAGAAATTCCTACATGGTGAATCTTTTTCCTATCTTTTTCTTGTTTCTTTCACCTTTTGCATTGCCCCAATCATATATACTCATTTCTACCATGTTATCATCAAGTACCAGTACTTCAAATTTAAAGACCCTGAGTATTCCCAGCCAAAAAAAAAAGGCAAGTCCTCAAATATTTCTGATAGGAGTCTAAGATGCTTAAAGAAGTAATGATGAATAACCTCTCTTTGCCAACTAAGTAACAGTCACATATGCTAAATGATGCAGTCCTTGAACTGGGGGAATGACATTCAATATCCCAAAATCCAACTCTAAGAAGCTAAGATCACCCCAAATGAGGGTAATTCTTACTTCTTCAATAATTTACTGTCAGGATCTCTCACTTGATATTTATCAGATATAACTATATATAGTATTGCTTTTCTCTTTTTGAATGTTAATTATATTCTGTCTCTCCAAACAGATAATAAGTTCTTTGTGGGACGTAACTTGGGTTTATTCGTTGCAAATTTTTATTTTTATTTTATTTCGATTCTCCTTCAGTAGTCGGTCTCCCATTTCAGCGGCCCAAGAATCACTCAGGGAACTGGTTAAACATTTTTAATGAGACGGTTCACAAACCACATATGGAGAATCATTGCCCGGTAGCCTCTCTGTGGCAGTGCTGCCTTTTACTCAGGTATATGTATTTTTACTGACATTCTACACTTAGAAAAAGAAACCCTAAACTTCAGAAACACCAAATTAGGCCACTATTAAAGAGAGAGTAGTTCTAAAAATAACTTGGCTATCTAGGGATTTTAAATATAGAAATTCTTTTTCTTCTTGAAAATTCAAAACCCTTGTCCTAGTATCTAAGCTCATTATCACTTAAATAACTGATTCTCAAGTTGCTCTTAGGAGCCGTGACACCCCGATTGTAGTTTCTTTTACCTCTTTCACATATTACACAGTCTGTGTTAATTGAGTACCTACTATGAGCTGGATACTACACAAGATGGCGGCATTTTAGGGAAACAGCTCCCGAGGGCCTCATGGTCCTTTTTGAATAAAGAGGCACTTCTTTAACACTGGAAGTATAAATTTTCTTTCATATATTCTTACACTTTACTGAAATACTCTGAGATAACCAAAATATGTTCCATGAATGAAAATATCAGGGCTATGATTTCAGCTAGCACCACTTGCTGAAACAAATAATATTTGCTTAGGGGATAGAAGATATTTTAAGATTGCTGGATAGGTAGATAGGGGGAAAAAATTTAGATAATTCCCAGAACTTTTTACAGATTATTGAAACTTCTTTAATCAGAGAATATCTTAGAGCAAAACTGAGAAATCTCAAGAACCCCCAGATTTCGTATTCCCAAGTGCCAAATTGAAAGCCAAATTAAAATTCTATTTCCAGGTATGGTTGGGAGTGAAAGCAAAACAAAGCAAACCAACAAAAAAGCTTAAGAAGTATTTTGTTTGCTCCTAATGTAGTGTCAAACTTCTAAGAGCTCCTGATGGGACAGGGAACCCTTGGCTGTACCTGAACCAGCTGGGTTTCTCTAATCCCAACT
The DNA here is from genome assembly GCF_015220235.1 of Choloepus didactylus. NCBI lineage: Eukaryota > Metazoa > Chordata > Mammalia > Pilosa > Megalonychidae > Choloepus > Choloepus didactylus. The sequence continues at coordinate 24,502,330 of NC_051309.1, forward strand.
CCCCCATCCAGAATTTTCTCCCTTGCGGTGGGAGGGGGGTCAACACATGATTTCTCAAAGCCACTACCGTTGCTCATCTTCCCACTAATCGCCAGACTCTCAATTTCATGCCACAAGCCTAAATCAACAGTGCTAATGCCTACCATAACCTCTGGATTATTTCCTGCGTGTTGATTTTCTGGGGAATGTGTACATTCTGGTGTTGACAGTACAAGGTATATTCCATGCTCTCTCTTGAACTTAGCAGGTTTTGACAGATTTATGTGAGGACAGATGGCCATTACAGGCTGAAGGCTGACAAGAGGCAGTTCAGAGCATTGTTAACACACTTGCACAAACTCTCAGCAGTGCAGCACTGTGCAGAATGTAATTCAGACTATAGCTTTTTTATTGCTGCCTATTTTCTTTTGTCAAAAGAGCCTGCTGTGCAGAGCAACAAATGGCTGCTATTACCCAGAATGTAATGGGTGTCAGACAAATCACGTAACACAAACAATCAAGAGTATGTAGGTCATATTTCAACAGAGCACAACCTTAGCAATATTTATGATTACTGCATTGAAATGTGCTCTATAATAAACAAGTACCTCTACATCACTCACACTTACACACTTCTGCCCAGCAAATCTGGAAGAAGAGGTACACACTCTACAGTCATCTTTTTAAATGGCCTTTTTATTTAAAAAAAAGTCAAAGAAAAGTTTTGTTTTGTTTTTTCCTTATGCACTATAAAACGACTTTGAGTTCTTTTTTGGTTGTTTGTTTAATTGAATGACTGATAAATGGCAAGGCCTCTGCTTTTTTTTTTTTTTTTTTTTTTTTTTTTGTGCTCCACTATCCATCTACCAAATCTATGCTAAATCAGCAATTTACTTTTAAGTTTATTTAACCACTGGGTAACACTGGGGTTTTCCTTGTGGCACATGCCAATTCAGGTATTGTTTAAGGAAAATGGAAAAGATGAGTCTCTAATTTGCTTTAAAAGTCACCAAAGAGGAGAACTGGGCAAAGAAAAGTGTGTCACTTGTCCTACTCACATATTTTTGGCCTCAAGAACTTGGAGAGGGTTGTCAAGCAAGAAAGGATGGGCTGACATTCACTGGGTATGAACTATTACCATTACAGCAGTTGTTAAAATATTTGGTTGATAAATGCCTGAGTTCCTCCAGTGTCCTTCTCGCTACCTTCCTTGAGGACTCAGTCACTTTGTAAAATACAGCAACTGAAGTATTAACATTTGGCACAGCCAGGGCTTCCCAGAACCCACCCTGCTACTGTCCCTAGCATCAGTTCACCCTGCCCAGAAATGCCCCTCCCTTTACTGCATTTTGTGCTGTATGTCACCCCTGATGGTAAGGGGACAAACTGGCCTTGCAGAAAAGCTTCAGAACATTCCCATCACATTAACTGCCCTGGAGCACTTTCCCACAGAGCTGGGGAGCTGGCGCGGGGTCGGAGTGGGGAGCGCAGAGAATCTGGCAATCCAGGTATTTAGCCCCAAACCCTGAAGATGAAGTGAGAGAGGCAATGGCTCTGTTATTCTTAGCTAAAAAAAAAAAAAAAAAAAAAAAAGAGAAACAAACAAAAACCAGGATAGTTCCACTTCCAGGAAAGAAGACTGAGGAACAAAGTAATCATCTTTATAGACACTGGGTCAAGAAGAGTGAGATTAAAATAGAAAATGAAGGATATGGTTAAAATATAGAAAAAATTCCTGTCAGTAGGAGTTGCCAAACATTGGAAGGGGCTCTAAAGAGAATTTGCTGAGTCTCCCTCTCTTGGGTTCTTTGGACACAAAAAATGGATTATATGACAAGTCAAAATCACTTTCCAGTCCTCTGATGCTACGGTTGTCCTTTTAAAACTATAAACTACTGCTCATATCTTACTTTACTCTGTTTTCCCAAAGATACGTCATGTTCAAAATAAGCATGTACCAAAGGGGCACAGCAAATTTATGCTGTTTGTCAAAATTTCTTCAACCTAAAGGAACTTTCAGATGGAAGCTAAAAAATAACAACTTATAAAGCCACATAAGGGAAGACTAAAGAATTTACACATTAATTTGGTACTGAGTGTTTTTGTTTGTTGATTTTGTAAGTCTATTGAAGTACACTTTGAATGACTGCTGATTTAAACCAGGGGGAAATGTGTGAAAAAAAAAAAAAAAAAAAAAAAACAAAAACAGAAAAAGACAGCACATTACTTGTCTACTATGATCAAAACTATGTAGAAAAATATTTTTCAATGGAGGAAAAAATTGCTAAGGCCTAGCTGTTTTAGGGTGCTGGGATTTTTGCTCATCAATTTGCTCTTCTTTATTTTCCCAATCAGTTATATAATAGTTATATTGTTTTTATGATTTTTATAGAGATAACAATAAAAAACAAAACATTATACATATATACATATACAGATACATTTATGTGTCTGTGTGTGCATGTATGTAATTACCAGGTTAGTCACTTTGGTTCCCAACCAAATTTCTTCCTTGTGGTTAAAACCATCACCCTGCTGAGCTGACATTGCTTTGCCATTCTCATTTCTGAAACTAAAAAGTGCAGCACTCTGAAAATCTCCATATGCAATAGATTTAAATGCCTTCTGCCAAAAGAGCATTCTCTCCTCTCATCTTGCTTTACTAACAGCTATTTTGAAATCAAATTAGTTTTTACACCTGTAAAAGAGAAGAGGCTTTTTTTTTTTTTTTTCTTATCAGCCAGAATGAGCTAGTTTAGGACAATCACAAAGAAGTCAGACCAGCTGGCAATACCTAATAACGCAAACTTCCTATCTCAGCCCTCCTGTTTCCCAAAGACATTGCAGATGGGGCAGGAGGGATTATTCTAGAGGTCTCAGAATTTTGTTGACTCTTTACATTTACACTTAAATGTTACGAAACTTTCACTAAAACTTGTGAGAGTAAAGAAAAAAAAGACACCGGAAGGCCTGGACAACAGCTTGACACACTTCCTCTTCTCCAACCAAACAGGTTAAGCTTGTAGACCAAGGATCAGGAATGCTGCCCCCACCCCCTTCCCACCCTTGCTGCACCTATGGCAGACATCACCAATCGATCATGATATTCCCACTGAGCACACACTTAGCCTTAGAATCCTTCTCAATACAATGTTCCGGCAGCCAACAGCAATCAGTGAAACTTGGCAAGTGAGATGAAACCCATTTAACATAACAGATGTCAACTACTATCTTTAAAATTCAGCCTCAGGGAAGAGACATATTCTGTAATCAGACAGGCCTGGTTTGAACCCAGGGTACACTATATAGCTAGTGTCAACCTATAGCTTTTCTTTCCTCAACAATGGAATGGACAGGGAATCAAACGGATAATTTATGCAAAGTGTTTACTAGGGTGTGCCTAACTGTTAGAAGTCATAGTAATAATAGAAGTTGCTGTTGTGGAGAGAATGTGAAGAATTTCAAAAAGATACTTTTTTTAACCTTGATTTGGTAAATCCCAGACCCACAACAAAAGCAGGATATGTTCAACTTCACGGTGGAAGTAGGAGAGTCTTGTTGCAAAAAGAATACATGGCTTGATATATGAGAATTCTGAAGCATATGATACAGTAGCAAGATCAACAAAAGGAAACAGGTAAACAGGCAAATTTGGAAAGATGAGCAATAAGGCTAAATGATCTCAGTAGATGAAGTTAGATCACAATTAGTGGTTAAATAACTAATATTTATTGAATGCCCATATATTGTGGCACTGAGCTAAGACTTGCATGTATTATCCCATTTAATCCTCACAGGGACCCAATTAAATGCAGGTACTGGTATTATCTTCCTTTGATGTATCAGGATCATGAGTTTTACCAAGGTAAGTAAATTGACCAAGGTCATACAGCTAGATAAGGGCAGAATCAAAATTTGAATTTGAGTTTGTCCAACACCAAAGTCAAGACTTTGACCAGGTTAAGCTAAGAGTTTGAACAGTTTAACTAAGCTGTTTGCTTTTAAAAAAAAAAATCATAGTAGATAACTTTATTTGGAGCTTTGCTGCTTATAAGGTGTTTTAGCAAAAGTTGAACCGTATGAAATTGACATTTTTGTGTCAAAAATAGCTGAATACTGGAAATTTTATGGTTCAACCTATGCATTATTTCTTCGAGTTGGACAGCAATTTCATTTGGGAACTACGAATATGACTTTAAAACTGAGGAAACTGAAAAGATTGAGCTAGAAAGGGTCTTAGAAATCAAAAGAAAAAGGAGGGAATGTAAGTTCCATCTGTGATTTCTTACTGTTATCACTGTCATGCCAAAGTCATTATCACCTGAACATCTATTTGATTTTCCAGTACCACCATCTTGCTCCTATTCCAGCAAAATCTTCTGTCCTTTCCACCTCGTGCACTTCAAAACCTGACTTAACATATTTTTCTCTCCAAATCAGTTTAGCCTGTGGAAAGCAAATTTCCTACAGACTTACCATGGAACAGCTTTATCGTTCACTTGGCAACTATATTGCCTGAAAGCTTCTTTCAGTCCAAAACTGTCTTTATAATTCGTTTTAATCTTTTTCACAATCATTGTATCTAACTTGGAGCCATGTTACAGGGTTCCTTTTGATAACTTTTGTTCTCACTTTGTTATTCTCCTGAGGCACAAATCAGTGCTTGCCACATCCTCCAAAAGCAAATACCCTGTACCACAGGCTACTAGCAAAAGGGATTTCACTGAAGATATCATATTTAGTGGAGATGGAGATCAGAGACATCACACATTATGTAGCATTTCAGACCCAGAGTAACTCTATCAGAAAACAAAATTCCTTCTCCTCAAATCTGCCTACAACACCTCTAGATAGGTTCCAAACTTCTCCTTCAAGACCCCTTCAACATCCTCTAAGTTTCCCCTCATCTTCTTGTATTCCTGTAGTTTTAAATTACTTCTTTGTAATGCAGTTTGGCTCTACTTCAGTTCATCCAGTTTGCATCGTCACACATATTACCACCACGCTCAACAAACTAAAAACCACCCTCTGGTCCCATCTTTCTTAGAAGGTGGCAAAACATTAGAAATAATAGATAATATTTCCCTTCAGGCTATTACATACTATGTACCTTCCCAACAGACTATAAGCCCACATATTAAACACAAGAAACATTTATTTAGCATGTACTGTGGTCCAAGCACTATGTTCCATGTTTTACATGGGTTACTCTTTATTTCTTGCCCCCTGCTGTATACCCACCAGGACCTACCATATTGCCAGCATCAATTAGGTATTAAAAATATATTGGTAAATTGATATCTATAGTCCCCACTGATATTTAAATAATACTAAGGATAAAAGATTTAAATGAGCAAAATGAACGGTGATTCACTGACAGAAATAAATCCATTGTATAAAATTTTAAGATAGCAAGTAACAAAAAATTATCTTCTATAAATCTCTAACTGCCTTTCAATAGAGTTTAGGGTATTAACCTTTCAAAATCGTAATTAAATTATTTAAAACTAGGTGTCTACCAACAAGAACAACTTCTCGGAAGAAGAAATAAAAAGAAATGCTTTTTATGGTCCCAGAATCTCACTAATGGAGTAAATGAAATTTAAATGATGTATTCCTACACACATACTAGCAAAACACTTTTAAAACAAAGATGACCAGTGCTAGCACAGTTACGACAAAGCAAGAATCTCCTTACAGCGCTCATGGGATTCTACATGAAAACAAACCTTTTGTAAATCAATGTCACAATACATACTAAAAGACCCTAAAATATTTATATCCTTTATTTCAGCATTACCAACTGCTAGGAATCTGTATTGAAAAAACAAGATTTTTAAAATTATGAACAACAATTTCTACTGCAGTGCTATTTCAAAATGGCAACACATTAAAACAACCTAAATGTGTAACAATAGGAGCATGATTAAATAAATTTGGATGTGCCTACTCACACTAACATTATTCAGCACTCTAAAAGCCTGATAATAAAGGGTTTGTGATGCTCTGAAAATTCTTTATCAAAATGTTAATTGAAAAATCAGGTTGCAAAATTATATATATATATGTCATAAAACTATGAATAATTTTTTCTAATACTTTATATTTTTCACAATTTCTATAGTAAACATATGTTATTTTGTAATAAGAGAATAATAAAAGGTCTTCCTTTAATGGAAAGCTTGGTATTTCTATACACAGGGAAAACTCTCTCAATCCTCTCTAAAACACAGTAGCTGAATAAAGCCCACAAAAGACTGAAAATTCTTGATTAATAGATTTCTATTTGTTGAGTTGTTACCAAGAGCCACAGTAGTATATTTTTCCAAACCTGTTGATCTTGCTGATTGAAATTATGTAAGTTAATAAAACAATATGCAAATGAATGAAATACCAGTATGAAAAGAGTCATTTCTACAAAAAGGCCCAATAAGGGATGTCACTAAAAGAAATGCTGTTCAATTAGCTGTGGAAGTATGGTATCAGAAAACACTGGGGAAAACAATACGAATCTAGAAGCAGTTTGCCCTCAGACTATCACACACTTTTAATTATTGTCCTCCAAAGACCAAGAAACGAAGAGTGCATACCATCTATGATACATCATTAATGTGCTTTGTAAAAGAAAGATGAATGGATCCCCAGGTAGCACACTTAATTGCAACATAAAGGTCTCTGTATTCTACCAAAAATTTGATATTTGAAAGTATATTTATAAGTTTTAAGTAAAATTAACATGATAAAAGTATATATGCTTTCATAAGCATTTTAGATGAATCCACCAATTACTCATCTTCAGTGGTCAGATAAAATGACCTCTACTGCATATACACAAAAAAGTTTACTTATAATCATACACATGACTTATACCTTAAGAAACAATTTTATATGCATGATTATAAGTGAATATGCATGTGTGTATGCATATAAAGACATATATGCATATATGTATATATGTTTGAGTACCATGAAATTACTCTGCTACTTAACCAAATCATGCAATCATGCAATCAACCTTTCACAAGGAAGTAATTTAGCAAACTCAAAGTGTGAAATTAAACTTAGCGACGACTACAGTGTATGTAGGCACCACAGTTCTGGATGAAAGCATCTTGTTTCACTCACTGTTCCTTTACCCTTATCAGCAGTGGCCAGAGCCAAGGAATTTCTTGTTTAGACATTCACTTCCTGGTGGAGGGTTCAATACCTCACCACAAAGCACTTAGTGCAAAACCACAATTTACAACCAATCCAGAAGTCTGCCTAAGAACTCTTCGGATTAGTAAGTATCTCAGGGATTATCCAAGTTTTAAAGGCTCCTTCCCCTTCAGTGTGTGAATAAAAGACTGGCTAAATGAGTTCAGAAGTACAAAATGGTGAAGGGACATTTGTTTTTGATGAATGGGCATATTTTCATTTTTCTGCTCTGCTGGAAAGATAAAAATTGGTGACATACATACAAGAGCATTATACTGTTAAGTGTAATGGAGAATAAGAAAATATCCCAAGTGAAGCATTGATTATTAGTAAACCTGGATTCAAACTTTAGCTCCTTGCTTTCTAGTTCAGTGATCTTGGGCAAAGTACTAACATCTCTGAACCTTATTTCCTCATCTTTAGAATGACAAAAACTACACCATCCTTATGAGATCACTGTGAAATTAACCAAAACCACTTACACATCTGGCACATTTATGGAGTAGGAGCCCAATAAATGTTAATTTCTCCTCCTACGCAAGGCTTGGTGTCTTACTCTGAAACAGGTTATTTGAGGATCCAAAACAATAATATACATCAAAGGATCTGGCCCAGGTCTGACCCAATAAACATCTTGCCTCATAAAACACAAACAACTGAAAACATTTACAGATAACCTCTTATCCAATTTTGTTTGCACTGTTTGTTAATTTCATTAATCGCAAATATAACACCACAACACTGGACAGTCTGATACTTATTGCACACAAATAATAAAAGTTCCAGGTAAAATACAAGGCTTACCTGCAGTCCCAGAGAGTTCCACACTTAAAGTTCGTTCAATAGTCTTGTTCTCAAATGGGGAACCCTTGGGGTCACTGGAAGATATGGCACATTTATAAAAACAAACTGAAATGGAGTTGCTGTAGCCAAATGTATTAGAATCCCCTTCCCTCTCTGAAAATGGTTACATTTCTTAATACTTACTTTGGTGACTCTGGGGTCAGAGGAAGAGATAAAGTTGTTGGTTTGGCTAAAGGAAAAAAAAAAGGAAACTAATTATGAATATTTGAATGCCTTTTAGATTTATTTTCTTTCTACCATAGTCAAGTTGGAAACACAACCAGGAAACAGGAAGACTAAACTAAGGAAATCCTGAATACTGGATTGAAGTCAGACGACAGTCCATTATGCTAAAACAAATTCCAAACAACATTTGCATCAGTAAACTGTCATTTGAAAACACATACAAAAACAGAATTTTCCCAAAAACCTACTATCCCTGTTAAGCATACAAAATGTGCATCATACCATCAGAGAGAAATAATGTATTTTCTTTTAATTTGGAATACAGTACACGGTTTGTTTAGACAAGAAAACAGCACAGTAAGTACGAGGCGACAGAACGTTATGAATATTCAGTTGATTTTACTCCTAAAGTGTATAATTTTATATCTAGCCCTGAGAATAGGTTATTTCTATGAGGGCAAAGCTCAAGCAGCAACCATTTCATTGTCTGAAAATTAACTGACAGAGTATGGCAAATTGTGGACACTGATCCAGATGGTTTAAAAGAGGTTTAAATCCCCAAATGTGATGGACAACTAAAGTAAGATGCTATATTTATCAGTTGAGAGACCTACAAAGAGTTACAAAGATTGCTCACCTACGTTCTTTTATGTTTTCCTAAATCTTACCTCCCACAGGAGGCATTTCCCAATTATGAAGGGTGGAGTAAGAATCTTCTTCTCACTCCAAAATTTCAATTGCTTCTCAGTGGCAGTCTTGTATTTTGAATAGAAGGAGGGGAAAACATGATGAGAAACATACTTGGCATTTACATCATGTATGATGTGTGTATATACATAAATATGCTATATATATGCAAATATGCTTATCTATAAAGATATATTTATATACACATAGATATATTTCATTTTTTGATCAAAATACCTACTTTCAAATCAAGATGTAATCATTTATGTAATGAATGTCATAGACTCGAAACCAAAAAGGTCTTTAGAATAAACTTTCTCATTTTATGGATAACGAAACTGTGAACCCAAGGATGGCTACATCATATTTCCAGGGTCATAAAACTAGTTGCTAGCATAGTTATCCCAAAATATATTTCTTTTCTCCTATTATAAAAGGGAATTGCATTCCACAGATATTAAAACAAATTAATCAAACCCAGTATTAAGGTCCTCTGGAATGTGAAAGTATTATTTATGCCCAACTTAGCCTGAAATAAAGTACTTACTTGGATAAATAGTATTTACATATTTAATCTGTAGATTTAGATTTAGTTTTTAAACAACCGAATGGTGTATCATCTGTCCAATGCATATGCAGAAATATGAAGCTCATGCTGTCTTCTACAAAGCAGGTATATTCATTGATTGACTTTTTAATATATACAGATATATGAGCTGGTTTTACATTAATTTTTTTAGTATGTTTAATGCAATGACTCTTTCAGAAAGAACACATTTATGAAGGGGATTTTCCAACTTTTATGATGCTCAACTAATAATCAGGATAAACTCACAGAGGTTCTGTGAAAAATACAACAGATACGAAACAGGTACTATGTTATACAACAACTGTACATTGAAAATCAGCCACTGAAATTCCAGGTTGCAAGATATAAGGTGGGCTATCTGAAATGCTCAAAGGAAGATCTCCCAAATTCCACTAGCTATGAGCAGTCCAGGTCAAGGCCAACGGAAAGAGAGGAACAGGCAGCAGCCCTATTTAATGAGACCAAATGCAAACAGGAAATGAGAGCCTGTGGGAAGATACAGTCTCCAAACCACATACAGAAACCAAGGCCTGAATAAGCCCAGGCTCACAGAAGCTACGCCTAGGGGAATATTCATTTGGATTACTGAGAGTTTAATCCACATTGATCAAGACTGTAACACCTTGAAAGCAGGAAAACATCTTTTGTATGCAGATCATAGTGTTTTTGATGAGTGAATGCATTAATGAATGGATGGATAAATGAATAACTGTAACACTAACACAGACCAAAGGCCAAATGATTATCCTAAGGAATGGAAAAGAACGGGACCCACAGTGTTTCAGAGAGCACGTATGAAGTTCAGCAAGAAAAAAATTATGACACAAAAGAAAGTAACTTCGGTAGACCCTCTTAGTTATTGTCTCTGTTTACATGTTTTTTACATCTTAAGTTTTGAATCGTAACTTAACCCTGAAGCTGAGTATTTCCTCTTGGTTCTTAATGGCTAGCTATGTTTAATTTCTTTTAGGCCTTTAAAAACTACAGAAAAATGTTTTGTTTTGTTTTGTCTTCATCAACAGGCTTTGTTCTGGGATAAGCCTTTTAGACTTTGCCACAGAGCTATATCTTAGGAAATGCACACGCAGCTTGATCTTATCCAAACAACATTTCCTACCCAGGTCTAGTAAATCCTTCACAGTTTGTAAAAGTTATAGTAATATTGAGTGGTCATTGGATTTAAAAAGTAAAATCTTCAAACACAGCAGAACCAACTTAGAAAAAAAAAAAAAGAGCTTTAAAACATGTGATACTAGATGCTCTGACTACAGTTTCCGCAGGCCTGGGATTTTAAATTCATCTCCAGATGATGAATGCATGGCCAGGACACCGGACAAAGTGGCCCCACTTTGTGGGATTATTCAGTTCACGCACTACGGCGAGTCCAACCGGCTTCCCTTCCCACGCGTCGCCAGGCCTGCTATGGACGTGTCCCTAACACACTGGTTCTGCTCCAAGGAAAGCTGATCCAGTGGGTGCAATGAGACACCAGTTAGGGAGAAAAGAGCTCTTGGAGAATACGGACCATTTCACTAAACGCATTTCCCTGAACTAGCAGAAGGGAATGGACGGTGGATGTGAGCAACTCACCAGGGTAAACCTAATGGAGGATCTATTTGATATATTAAGAGAAGGTTCCTGAAAATCCTCATCTCACGGGGAGGTGAGGATGAGGAAGGGAAATTCGAAATTCCGAGGAAGGAAATACTTATTAAAAGCAGCCACAACAACAGTGTACCTGCATGAAATAATCAATCATGGTTCAAAGCAGGGATCAGGGGTTGCAATTCTGCAGCTGGAAGGGGAAATGAGAGGTGGATGTTTATAACTGCTATTTTAGAATAATCCTATTTCCACTACAAGGTTAGAGGTAGAGTCAAGGCGGAAACTGACATATTTTAAAGCAACAGTAACTTTCAACAAGCTCTCTTTGTTCTTTTAAGACCAGCATTTTGAGGGGGAGGAGCCAAAAAGAAAATATATCTCTGCCAAGAGAAGTTTTTCCAAAATCACCCCAGTCTGCCACAGAAGCTTTAGCCTTCTAGTAACGCATGAGGATAATAAAACTCAACCATGATGTTTAGTTTAATCTAGGTAACATTTTAAAAATAGAAAACAAAACAAAACAAAATTTTTTCCAGGAATTTCCAAAGCCTCATTTACAAAATAAAATCCATGAGCATAGCATGTGGTCTCAAGGATCAGAGGTGCTGCATAAATACTATTTACTACTTCTAAAGGTATACACAGTAAATCAACAACAACTTTTTTTTTCCATGACTGAAGGGGGAAAATATAAAAGCTCTTTAGTGAATTGGCTACCCCAGCTTGCTTGGAGCCTAATCTCAGCAATTCAGAGATTCATATAAAGCTCATCTGATTTTGCAATTCCTCCCTGTCCCCTCAGCTAACACTTGAGGTGCCTTCTGTCGATTATGAATTAGACTGCATGTCAGCTGAATAGGATAGGTTCGGCCTGTGTCCAGGGACGGTTCCTCCCACCCCTATGATAAAGTGCTGAATTGTCTTTTCACAGAGAGACACGGATGGAACGGAAGCCCGAAGTTTTTGCGTCCCAGCCTTGTTTTGCCTTGCCCTCCTAGCCTTCAGCGCCCTCAGTGACAACGTGTGTTTGGGTGCCCAGCCTACCTTGTAAATGTGACTGCGATTGTGCGTGGGGCTTCTTTTTGGAGGTGCATTTGTCTCTGCTGCTATTCCTGGTCTCTGTGGGTTTGGTGTGAGGAGGGTCATCGTTTGTGGTCAGATACTTGAGAAGCTCTGAGCAGGGACGTCTTTGTGGCTTTTGCTGTTGACAAATGCTCTTCGCTTTATTGCTCCATGAGTTCTCAGTCTTAGAAACAAGGCATAAAGAAAGCTAAAATTAGTGAACTGAACCTTATCAGAATGGATATAGGTTTTCAGAAGAGATGAGATTTTCAATGAAGTGTTCAGTCTAAGTGTACTAGATCTATGAGCTGTGAATAATTGTTTGCAGAACAAGGAAAGAAAATTACATTTAAAATTCCTAAATGACATTTATGCAGCTTTTTATTTCATTTCTCCTACATTTCAATGTTCCTACTCAGCAACATGTAACTAACAAGACCCTACAGCGCCTTTACTGTGAATTAAAAAAAAAAAAAAAAAAAAAAAAAGCTGGTTTAAACCTTAATTTGCCTCTGATTGCTGGAGCCCAGTATTCACAACTCTCTTAAGTACCCCTTAATGCTCCGTTTTCACTCACAGTGAATGGCAAGACAAACATTGTTTAATACAGCCCACTAACCGAATTATGTCATTGCCAGCATTCCATCCAATTAATGGCAGAGATGGATCTTTTGCAGTGATTCCAGAGCAGTCTTTCTGAGGTTAGACAGCCAGCAAAATGGCAATCTTGCATCTTAAAGTCACTCATAAATAATACCAGCCTATCACCAAATTTTAGCGTAGCCAACACTGCTGCATTTACTAACAAAGTGGGCAAGTAGTAACAGACGGTGGGACTTCCATCCCAAGCATTCAAGAGAAAGGATAAATGAACTCTTCCTAGTTTAAATGAGCTCATGGCCTGCTTTTTGAAACCCATTTCATTATCTGTTTCACCATTAGGAAGCAGTTGCAGGACCCCAGCTGAAATAATACATAAAGAACTATGGTTTTACAGCTTCAAGCAAAACTTTGTTACTCATCCCCACCCTTCCACCCCCTGTATTAAAAAGTTTACATTTGTACCTTAACAACTGCAGAGTTTGTTCTGATCCTGTGATTATGGTTTGCATGGTTCTGGGTACTGAGACCACTGCATTCATTATAACTTAGCTGAGTGTTGGCTGGTGCCAGTAAGAGCTTCTTAAGCTAGAAGCATATCAGGAAAGGGGAAAAGCAAGAAAAGTTGTGCATCTTTTAAAGATTAGAATAAGTTATTGAAACTTTAAACTTAAAATTAATTCATTATAATTATAAATATAATCTATCACTCTTTAATTATATCACACGCTAGCACAATAGTGCTAAAGGACACAATTTGTTTTTTTTAAGTGTAAAATAGTTTGGCATTACGCTACCAACTGTGAAAATATTTCCTATTCCTACATTTGAGACCTGGTATAGTTTACCTTATTTTTTAGATAAGGCAAAAGGATCTCCCTACAAGAATTTCCAAAGCACTACCAGCTGAGAAAAGCTGCCTCAATAAATGAGGATGGGCAGGAGAATGGATATATTTATATACATCTTTGCCTCAATAATTCAAATGAAACAAGTGGCAATAAAGGAAAGAATTGGTGGTGCTATGAGCCATATCTCACAGCCATGTCTCAAATTTATGGATACCAAAAATGGTTGGGATAAGAGTGGTGAGCACTGATTTCAGAAAGCAAGAAAAGGATTTGGAAATGGATGAAGCCCTGGCCTGGAGATCAGATATGGGTTCTGACTCTTAGTTCTGTGAGCTCAGGCAAAAGACTCATTGTCTCTGGGCCTGTATGTCCTCATTTGACCGACCTGATGACTCTGAGGACCTCCCCACTGGGACATGCAATATGTGCCTGAGTCAATAACCCCCAAATTGAACAAATTTTGTGAATGGAAATAATCTGGTGCCAAATGTAAAATAAATCAGGGTACTAGATAGCAAAGTCAATGACACTGACACATGGAGAAATTTGGGAATAAGTAAGGCACAATTACTCATGAGGTCTTCTCCTCTAGACCAGAAATCTCAAAATGCAAGGAAATACAAATAGGATCTAAACATGCTTACGTGGAGTGTTTTAACACTTAAAGATTTAGAGATTTAAAAGAAAGAACCTCTAAATACATGTCAAAGTACATTATTAAAGTTTGGAAAATAGCATTCTATAATTTGCACAGCAAGCTCTTATATCAGATTTATGATAAGTGACAAATGACTACTATAGATGAGAAGGTAAACTGTGTCTGGGAATTAATAAAATTATGCCCAAGAACTTTACTGAAAAGAAAGCTCACTCTTCATTTTCCAACAAATTTGTTCTTCATTGCCTATCACAAATTTAAGTAATTTAGGTTGGCAAGGTTCTATTATTTTTAAATCTTCAGGAAAAATATGGATCCAAAGCCTTAAAATGTTGCATACCCCTCGACTCAACAATTCTATTTCTAGAATTGCATACGTAAAAGTAAAACTACAAATATGTCATTTATACAATTTATTTATGGTGAAAAATAGGAGGTAAAAACTAAACATCCACCCATATGGAATTGTTTAATAGATTAGGACATCTGTGCACTATAAAATACTATGCAACCATTAAAAGTGATGCATATATTTAAAATTCACAAGTTTGTTCATGATATATTGTAAGTGAAAAGATTTCAATCATTTTTAGTATTAGAGGTTATTTGAAATTGCAGATGAATTTTCAGTCTATTGGTTTTTGTTCTCTATATTTCTAAGTTTCTACCATGAACACGAACGATACTAGGAAAGAAATAAACACACACATAAACAGCAAAAGACAGTTGGGAAAAAAAACTGTAACAAGATCACACAAAGATCTGTATTTTCAACAATTTAAAGCAGAGAATCACAGAATTTACAACTCTGTGCTTAGTTATTTTTCCGGCATCAGTCTAAATTAAGAATCCAAACCTTACTGTTACTACATCATACCCATGCAGCGGGTAGCCAGAGGCAACTCCAATTCCTGTTAAACAGTAGGAAGGGTTCTTACTAGGGACGGCTCTTCTGCCTCCTGAGGTGGAGGGGTGCCGTCAGGCATGGAGGAAGGACTAGCGGCATTGTCAGTGGTCACATCTCCATCTGTCAGCGCATCAAATGAGGGCAATCCGTCTTCATCCACAGGGAGGCTGTCCAGGGTCTCTGTGAGGACTGCTAGCAAGTTTGCCTCATTCTCTTCATCTATCTTCTGCAAAAAACAGAAAAACAGAAGACGGCATGTGTGAGTTGGCATCAGGGGATGGGTAACAGGATTAATCAGCATAGACGGAAGATGTTGAACCAAATGAATAAGCTCCACATGAAACCTTGACTGTCCGAGCCCAGCCACAAAGATCTGGTCTTTCCCAACCCCCAAATTCACTTTTGGTTGGAATCACACAATTAATACCTTTTCTGTACCAATCCCTGATTGTTGAGCTGATTTGGTAATTTATGATGTCAGTATTTAATACTGTTATATATGATTCTGTCTTGTCCACAGCCTGTTTCCACATATTATACCTTGTTTTCCCAGCTAAAAGAGAAGATTTAGGGAGTTCTCAGGATTTGAAAGAATTTTAAGCATCCTCTGTGTCATTCTCAGATACAGTGTTTGAAATTCCTTTACAACCTATTCCCCAAAATGTTTAGATAACCTCTGTTTGAACACCACCAGAAATTGAAATGGTATCAGGAGACACCATACACTTTCATGGTTTCAATGATAATATCATGACTAAACCCTCCCAAATCATCTCTTTCTCTCTGTGACATCTATCCCAACCTTTAATCATGCATGCATTTATAACTGCCTAATAGATATTTCTACCTGATCATAGCTCCCTCACCTCCAAAACCCCAACTTAGGTCTTTCCTTTCACAGTGAAACTGCTCTTTCTTTTGCCTTTTCTATTTTGGATAACAGTTCTTGAGACCTAAACTCTGGAACCACCTTGATTCCTCTTTATCTGCTCAAGCACTAAGCTGAGACTTACTTGGTAATGTCTCAAATGCATTTACTTCATGCTGCCTCGGCCACTCTCCTTGTGCAGCATTACTTCTAGTGTGTGTCTGTGGCGGGCAGTCCTGCAAATTTATTCTAACTTGTTTTCTCACCTCCCAGACTCACCGCCACAAACACACCCTTGGAAAGTTAATCATAAGTCATTCATCCAGAAATATATTTGGAGTAACACCACTTTGGGCCAGGGGTGATGGTTGGTTAGTGTTGGAGATACAAAGAGAAACAAGACAAAACTCTGCCCCAAGAACCCTCCAGTAGAAGGGAAGAGTCTGTAAACAACTTATTATAAAAAGATAATATATATAAGGAATCCCAGTTGGAGCTTATACAACTTATTAATAAGACAATGTATTATATTCTACACATCTGGACAACCAGTATAGTGCTGGGCACAGAGCATAGATATACAATGATTACTTGCTGAATATTTCACTGATCTGCATTTATTGCCTGCAATATACGTTGCAAAGCGAACTTTCCTTTCCTTCTTTTAGTACTTCATATTGTTTGTCCAATCTGACTTTGTAAGTTTTTTTTTTTTTTTTTTAAGTTCTGTATGCTATGACATTAACAATATTGGCTAAATTATCCCACACAGATTCTATTACAAAATGCACCTAAGCCACTGACATCTAATGAAGCCAGCAGTATCCACACTTCCTTTCTCTTTAGCACTGAACTCCAGTTAATTGACCTGACAAAATTACAAGAATCACGGAATAAGACAGCTAATCAGAAAATCAAATTGTATTACTAGAGAAATTAGGCAGGCCTTTATCATGTATACATTCTATTTTCACATAAAAATTGTTTTTCCTCATTACTGATCAGTCTCCAGCCAGGAGTAAAACTACAGACTTCTAACTCTTTTACATTCAAGAGGTTTGTACTAACGGCAGAATTTAATCGACATTTTTAGATTTGCATAATGCACCCTCCCTAATGCCTGCGGATTTGAGGTTGTCAGTCAAGGAGTTTGGGCACACATTGTAGGGTGACAAGTGTATGAGATTTAAGACTCCAGTGCAGGAAGGCAAACCCTAATCAGAAGGGAGAAACTTTTAACTTCAAAAACACACCACTTATTTCCATAAACTGACCAATTCACTGTAATCAAATTGCTCAATTCAACAACCAACAACACTTATTGAACATCCTCCTCCCTGGGAATGCCTCTGGACCCCATCCATGGAAACCAAATAATAAAGATATTGAAATGATTTTCTTTTCTCCCCAGGATCATAATCTGCTACTCAAGACTCCAATCTTCTGTTTACTATTTGAATTTAGGTTTCCCAATGAATGAAAAAAAAAAAAAAATAAGATTAAACTGTTCGGAATAAAATATACTTAAATGAAATACATTTTATTTAAAATCATATCGAAACAATGAACTTTACATTAATATGAATATCTTCATATTATCTAATAAAAATAATCTTAGAAAATATAATCAGTATTTACCTCACAAATACACACACACACACACATACATGCTTTCGATAAATTGGACATTTTCTCCAGGTTTCCCATCTTTAAAAAAGGCTTATTTCACTGAGGTTCAAATAGCTCAAGGAAAATAGTTAAGAATGTTTACCAAATAAATGAATAATTTTGTTTACCCCAATTTAAATTTTGTGTTTGGCTTTTCAGCAATACTACCAGCCTCTATTTGCTTTCAATCACATAATACAATAGCGCCTTACTTCGACCGTAATGTAAACAAACTATGAGAATTCCTATTAAGTCAAAAATGACAAAGAACATTTAAATTAACTAGTTTTCTCCGATTTCTTTAATAAGCCTTGTGGAATGTATACCAAATACAATGGCAGAAATGCTGGTGCTTGATAATGTCATAATTAATTTATAAGATCTGATTAAACCACCAACTATTTTAATTCTCTTCTTTACTGGAATCACAACGGGTAGGGAAGGCTTGTGGAATATAAGGTAGGCATGGTGATTGTATATGTGTGCACGTGTTATGTTAAGGTATGTGGGCAGGGCTAGCTGGTATTCACCCAGTATGGATGATAATCCGGTATATAATGGTTACACCAGCATGGCACAACTGCCCTGGCACTGGTGATACCAGAAGGACTGTAATCATTATTCCCAGCCACTGCACCTTACATATGATTATTAAATGCCTGTATTATCATCCATGGACATGGGTGATGCTGAGAAGTGCCCTAAAATGATGTACTTTAGTAAAGTATTTTCTTGAATTAAGTAAGAACAAACGTTATTATTTCAAATTCTCCATATTCTCTTTAAAGGAGGAGGATGGGAAAGGAGCTTGATATTTACAAATAACACATTCACATTGAAGCTCAACAGATATTCCTCCATGTAAGGTTGAGTGGACACTGCCCCTCATTGTGGCAATTTCAATTAGTTTTGTATGAGTTTCAACAATCAAATGCCCCAGAGAAGGCAATGGATGTGACAAGGTGGACTCTGTTAAACAATTAATGTCACTTTCCATTATTGCTTCGATCCCAATTTACAGAGCAAATAAATCAAAGTCACCGCAGATGAAGCACACTGGCCTGCTAACACATGTCTGTTCACAAGTGACAGGGAGGTAGACAGACATTAGTCAGGAAAATGACACTGCAAGATAACCTTTCAGAGACTCAGCGGTGATGCTGCTTTCTAATTGTTCAAAATTGCTGTTTTTACAAAAACATATTTATTAGCTCCATTCAGGATAAAATAAATAAATTAAAGAAAGGAGAGAGAGAGAGGGTGGCAGAGACAGCAGGTCCCCAATTGGGTAGTAAGCTACAGCTGCTCAACCTCAGCTCAGGCTTGGTGCTAGCAGCAGGGAGACAGAGGTAAAGGCAGAAAAGAAGCCACGGGCATTTCCACAGTCGTGCTCTGTGGTTATCAAGCAAAATTTCCCAAGGTGGGTTTCAACCTTAGGCTCTCCTTACAGAATGCAAGGCTGCACCTATTCTTCCAACCTAAATAAAGGTCCCTGTGACTGTCCCTTCATTCCCTAAGGATTCTCCAGGAATTAAGAAGGAACATTGTTCCGGTTTGCTAATGCTGCTGTTTGCAAAACACCAGAGATGGACTGGCTTTTATAAAGGGGTTTATTTGGTTACCCAGTTACAGTCTTAAGGCCATAAACGGTCCAAGGTAAGGCATCAACAATAGGGTACCTTCACTGGAGAAAGGCCATGGGTGTAAGGAAAACCTCTGTTAGCTGGGAAGGCATGTAGCTGGCGTCTGCTTGCTCCCAGGTTGTGTTTCAAAATGGCATTCACCAAAGCATCAGCTTTCAACGGTCATCTTCAAAATGTCTCTGTAAGTTGCAGCAGCAAGCTCCTTCGGTCTGAGCTCTTATACAGGGCTCCAGTAAACTAATCAAGGCCCATGCTGAATGGGCGGGGCCATGCCTCCATGGAAATTATCCAGTTAGAGTTATCACTTACAGTTGGGTGGATCACATCTCCATGGAAACAACCTAATCCAAAGGTTCCAATTTAATCAACACTAATACGTTTGCCCACACAAGAATGCATCAAAGAACATGGAATTTTGGGGGACAAAATACATCCAAACTGGCACACACATCAACAGAAACTCATTTGCGATGTAAAGAATTTCCAATGGCACATGCTACAGATACTTTCATGTTATTAAACCAAACTTTAGAATCTACAATTCCTAAGCAATGCCATGTCATTAATAAATGAGACATAATTTTGATAAATACATCATTTGATAAATGATAAATAAATAATATTATAAATGATAGTCAACAAACTTCGAAGGTTCAGGCTTCCAGGAAGATGGAAAAGTAGGTGAGGTGAAATGGGTTTCTATTCTGTGACAGTAACTAGAAAGGGGTCGGAGGACACCAGGGACCATGGTTTCAGGGTGTGACCAGCCATAGAGGGTCCTCCAGAGTTCGTGGAGGGGACACCTGACAAAGACAGAGGAGAGACAGTAGCTGGAGGGATGCAATGAGTTTGTTCCACTCTGGACTGCTCCCCCACCCAAGGCTAGCAGCAGCAAAACTGCCACCAGACAAGGGAGTGAGCAGCAGTTCTCCACTCCCGTTCACCTACCTTGAGAATTTGCTGGAGAGTGATCCTCCAAAGTCAGAAAGTGGGGATCTCCTTTTAGGGAACCCCAGCAGGCAGTGTTAGCTCTCCCCACTACAGAAGTTGGGGGTGGGGGATTGCACCGGCAAGAAGTGGGGAAGGGAGAGGCGCCATACCAGCAATCGGGAGCATCTCCCACACTCCAGAGGCTCAAGGGCACATGACAGACAAAGAACCAGCAGGCAGGGTGCATGTTCCATCTGCCAGATGCCTTTGATCTGATTCCCTGCCTATCTGCTCAGGGCCCATGTTCAGCCCCAGGACAGGCATTCCCCAGAGCACATGGAGAATGGGTGCACTGATTGGTTCCCCACCTGGTTTGGACTCTGCCTACCACACAGAAGTTCAGGGAAGACCTAATGAGAGCACCACCTGCTGGTAGGTTAGGGAAACTGCATGCCAGCAAGCTATGCCTCAAGAGGGCCACCTAATGGTAGAATTGGGGAACTGCACCCCAGCAAGCCAAGTTATATATAAATGCTCAAATAATTCTGCACTTCCCAAAATAACCCTATCAAGACAAGCAAATACCCTGTAGTCAACAGAAAATTACAAAGCACTTGAAGGATCTATAAGATATGGACAAGCCAAACAAACAAATTAAAAAGCCACAAGAGACACAAAATTTGGAGCATTAATTAAAGAAGTACAAACAAATCTCCAAACAACTTTAACAAGATGGCTAAAGACATAAAGGAAATCAAGAAGACTCTATAAGGGCATAAAGAAGAATTTGAAAGAATAAATAAAAAAATAGCAGACCTTATAGAATAAAAGACACTGTGGCTCAAATTAAAAATATACTAGAGACACACAATAGCAGATTTGAAGAGACAGAAGAAAGGATAAATGAACTTGAGGGCAGAATGTAAGCACACAAAAGAACAAATGGGAAAAATATCGACAAATTTGAAATGGATCTCAGAGAAATGATGGACAGCATGAAGCAATCAAATCTAAGAATTAATAGTGTCCCAGAAGGAGGAGAAAAGAGTAAAGGGCTAGGAAGAGTGTTTCAAGACATAGTTGAGGAAAACTTCCCAAATCTTCTAAATGACATAATTATGCAAATCAGAGATGCTCAATGAACTCCAAATAGAATAAATCCAAATAAACCTACTCCAAGACATATACTATTAGATTGTCAAATGCTGAAGAGAAGGAGAAACTTCTGAAAGAAGCAAGAGAGAAGCGATTCACCACTTACAAGGGAACAACATAAGACTAAGTACTGACTACTCAGTGGACACCATGGAGGCAAGAAGGGAGTGGTATGATATATTTAAGATTCTGAAAGAGAATACTTTATCCAGCAAAGCTCTCCTTCAAAACTGAAGGAGAGTTTAAAATTTTCAGCATTAAACAAATGCTGAAGAGAATTTGTTAATAAGAGACCTGCCCTGCAAGAAATACAAAAGGGAGCTCTACCAGCTGAGAAAAAAAGAAAGGAGAGAGAGATCTTGAGAAGAACACAGAACTGAAGAGTTATTAATAAAGGTAACTTAAAGGAAAAAAAAAAAAAAAAGAGAGGGAAAAAGACAGATCTAACAACTAAAAACCAAAGGATAAGATGGTTGGTTCAAGAACTACCATCACAGTAATCACTTTGAATGTGAATGGATTAAACTTGCCAATTAAAAGATACAGACTGGTAGAATGGATTAAAAAATATGGCCCATCAATATGCTGTTTACAAGAGACTCATCTTAGACCCTGTGACACAAAGATGCTGAAAGTAAAAGGATGAAAAAAATACTCTATGCAAACTGCAATCAATTTTGGACAAAATAGACTTTAAATGCAAAGATGTCAAAAGAGACAAAGAAGGACACTGTATATTAATAAAAGGGATAATTCACCAAGAAGAAATAACAATTATAAATGTTTATGCACCCAATCAAGGAGCTCCAAAATACATGAGACAAACATTGGCTAAGCTGAAGGGAGCAAAAGACACGTATACAATAATAGTGGGAGACTTCAATATACCACTCTCTTCTATAGGACAACTAGACAGAGGACCAATAAGGAAATTGAGAACCTATACAATATGATAAATGAATTAGACTTAACAGATAATTGTTACATCCCAAAGTACCAGGATATACATTCTTCTCTAGTGCCCATGGAACGTTTTCCAGGATAGTTCATATGCCAGGGCACAAAACAAGTCTTAATAAATTTAAAAAGATTGAAATTATTCAAAGCACATTCTCTGACCACAATGGAATGCAACCAGAAATCAATAACCACCAAAGAACCAGATCTTTCATAAATATATGGAGGCTAAACAACACACTCCTAAACAACCAGCAGGTCAAAGAAGAAATTGCAAAAGAAATTGATAAATATTTAGAAATGATTAAAAATGAGAAAACAACATATCAAACCTGTGGGATGCAGCAAAGGCAGTGCTGAGAGGAAAATTTATAGCTCTAAATGCATATATCAAAAAGCAACAAAGAGCTAAAACCAAAGACCTAACCGAACTGAAGAGGCTAGAGAATGATCAGCAAACTAACCCTAAAGCAAGTAGATGAAAGGAAATAACAAAGATTAAAGCAGAAATAATGAGCTTAGGAGAACAATAAAAGCAATAAAGAGAATAAATAAAACCAAAAGTTGGTTCTTTGAGAAGATCATCAAGATTGACAGACCCTTAGCTGGACTGATAAAGTCAAAGGAAGAGAAGACAAATAAACAGAAACAGAAATCAAAAGGGGGTAATTACTACAGATCCCGAAGGAAAACAAAAATCATAAGAGGATACTGTGAACACTGTATGCCAATAAGCTAGACAATTTAGAGGAAATGGACAATTTCCTGGAAACACATGAACAACATAGACTGACCCAAGAAGAAATAGAAGACCTCAACAAACCAATCACAAGCAACGAGATCCAGTCAGTCACTAAAAATCTACTCACAAATAAAAGCCCAGGGCCAGATGGCTTCACAGGAGAATTTTACCAAACTTTCCAAAAACAATTGACACCATTCCTGCTCAAACTCTTTCAAAAAAAAAATTGAAGAAAAAGGAACACTACCTAACTCATTTTATGAAGCTAATATTGCTCTGATACCAAAACCAGATGAAGGCAATATAAAAAAGAGAAAACTATGGCCAATCTCCCTAATGAATATAGATGCAAAAATCCTAAACAAAAGACTTACAAATAGACTACAAAGGCACATTAAAAGAATTATACACCACAACCATGTGGGATTCATTCCTGGCATGCAAGGGTGGTTAAACATAAGAAAATGAATTAATGTAATTCAACACATTAACAAATCAAAAGGGAAAAATCAAATAATCATCTCAAAAGATGCTGAAAAAAACACTTGCCAAAATTCACCGTCCCTTTTTGATAAAAATATTTCAAAAGGAAAGAATTGAAGGAAGATTTCTCAATATGATAAAAGGCATATATGAAAAACCCACAGCCAGCATGGTACTCAACGGTGAGAGACTGAAAGCCTTCCTCCTAAGATAGGGAATGAGACAAGGATGCCAACTGTCACCTTTATTATTCAACATTGTGCTAGATGTTCTAGCCAGAGCAATTCACCAAGACAAAGACATAAAAGGTACCCAAATTAGAAAGAATGAAGTAAAACTGTCATTATTTGCAGATGAGATGATCTTATATTTGAAAAATCCTGAGAGTTTGACCACAAAGCTTATTGAGCTAATAAACAAATTCAGCAGAGTGGCATGATATAAGATTAATGCACATAAGTTGGTAATGTTCCTAAACACTAGTAATGACCTAACTGAAGATTCAATTAAAAAAAAAAATTCCATTCACACTAGCAACTAAAAAAATCAAGTACCTAGGAATAAACTCAAACAATGGTGTAAAAGACCTTTACACAGAAAACTATAATATTTTACTAAAAGAAATAAAAAGGACCTAAATAGGTGAAAAAATATTCCATGCTCATGGATAGGAAGACTAAACATTGTTAAGATGTCAATTCTATCCAAACTGATCTACAGATTCAATGCAATTCCAATCAAATCTCTAACAACCTACTTTGTAGACTTGGAAAAGCTAGTTATCAAATTTATTTGGAAGGGAAAGGGGCCTCAAAATGCCAAAAACATCCTTTAAAAGAAGAACAAAATGGGAGGACTTACATTTCCAGACTTTGAAGGCTACTATAAAGCTGCAGTGGTGAAAACGGCATGGTATTGGCATAAAGATAGACATATTGATCAACAGAATCAAATTGAGAGTTCAGAAATAGACCCTTAGATACATGGTCAACTGATTTTTTATAAGACCCCCAAATCCACTGAACTGGGACAGAACAGGCTCTTCAACAAATGAAGCTGGGGTAACTGAATAGCCATAACAAAAAGAATGAAAGAGGACCCCTATCTCACACTCTATATAAAAATTAACTCTAAGTGGATCAAAGACCTCAATATCAGAGACAGTACCATAAATCTCCTAGAAGCTAATGTAGGGAAACATCTTCAAGACCTAGTATTAGGAGGTTGTTTCTTAGACCTTATACCCAAAGCACAAGCAACGAAATAAAAAATAGATAAATGGGAACTCCTCAATATCAAAACTTCTTTACCTCAAAGAACTTTGTCAAAAAGGTGAAGAGGCAGCCAATGCAATGGGAGAAAATATTTGGAAACCATGTATCTGAAAAGAGACTGATATCTCGCATATATAAAGAAATCCTACAACTCAACAACATTAGTACATACAGACTGATTATAAAATGGGCAAAAGCTATGAAAAGACATTTCTCTGAGGGGGAAATACAAATGGCTAAAAAAAAAAAAAAAACACATGAAAAAAATGTTCATCTTCACTAGCTTTAGGGAGATGCAAATCAAGACCACAATGAGTTATCATCTCACACCAATAAGAATGGCTGTCATCAGTAAAACAGGAAACTACAAATGCTGGAGAGGATGTGGAGAAATTGGAACTCTTATTCACTGCTGGTGGGACTGTTTAATGGTACAGCCACTCTGGAAGATATTTTGGCGGTTTCTCAGAAAACTAGATATTGAACTACCCTATGATCCAGCAATTGCCCTTCTTGGTATATATCCAGAAGATCTGAAAGCAATGACATGAACAGAAATTTGCACACCGATGTTCTTAGCAGCATTGTTCACAATCGCCAAGAGAAGTAAACTATCCAAGTGTCCTTCAACAGACTAGTGGATAAACAAAATGTGATATATACATACAATGGGATGCTATGCAGCACTAAGAAGCAACAAGGTTCTGAAACATGGAACAACATGGATGAACTCTGAAGATACAATTCTGAGCAAAATAAGTCAGACACAGAAGGAGAGATATTGTATCTCACCACTTCTATGAACTGTATCAACAATGTAAAATCAATGTCTTATAATGTAGAGTATTGGGGACCTAGTGCTAGACAGTGGCTGGTGAAGGGGAATGGTAATCTAATATGTCCAGATACGTTAATTATGGTGTTTCAAAGGTATGGTAATGGATAGGGCTGATGATTGTTTGTTAATGGGATTATAAGTGTTAGAGCTATACTGAAGGAGATTAAGATTGAAAGGTGTTATTTAAAGGCATGCATCCCACAGATCAGCACCACAAATATAGATAGGTGCTTGCATGATATACTTCTAAGGTATGACACTAGTGCAGAGAGTTAACAACAGAAGGGTATATGGGAAAATTTTACATATTTTATACTAGGGACTATAATTAATAGGAATACCATACTAGTATTACACAGATACTAGGGACAAATAATTGAGGGCTGACAGGAGCTACAAGATGTTTTGGGTCATGAGAATTGTTGAAAATGGAGTGATGAGGATTGTACAGCTAAGTGATGATAATGTGAGATACGGATGAATTATTGTGGACATAACATGTGCTATGTGAACTTACGAACCCCCTGCTTTATAAGTTAATTAAGCCCTCGATATTGAGCCTCACTCAGGTGAAACTTATGGTTGTTAAGGGGAGGCTATGCCCACCTATAGTTATGCCTAGGAGTCACCTCCAGAGAACCTCTTTTGTTGCTCAAATGTGGACTTTCTCTAAGCCTAACTCTGCAAATAAATTCATCAGTCTCCCACTGATGTGGGACAGGACCCCCAAGATAAATGAGCCTTCCTGGCAACGTGGGACATGGATTCCTGGAATGAGCCTGACCCTGGCATTGAGGGATTGAGAGTGCCTTTTTGACTAAAAAGGGGAAAAGAAAGGCAACAAAATAAGTGGCTGAGAGAGTTCAAATAGAGTCAAGAAGCTGTTCCGGAGGTTACTCCTATGCAAGATTCACCTAGATATGCCAAATGACCCCAATATGATAAGCCCAAGTCAATAATAGTCCTGAAAACCTTAAAGAATACCTGGATCCCTATCTGGGACTCTATAACAAAGTTTCACTCAATAAGTTTATTCTTCAGAGACTTAAATCCTTCAGAGTGCTCCTATGCCAGCTAAGTCCCAAAACCCAGAGGCAATAGCTCTTCAAGAACATCAACCAGATGTGTCCCCTTTGCTCATAAAGTTGAAACCCCTTTTCAACATGAACGAGTTAGGGTGGTCACCGCCTAGACATCCCTGAAGATTGGGAAAGTAATTAAACTAGAGGAAGTGGTAGCAACAGACACAATGGAATTTAACAAAGGATTATGAATGCTGAATCTTTATATAACTTTCATTTTCTTAGTTGCTAGGGTAGTAGAATAGCTAGAAGGAAAGAATTGAAATGGTGGAACTGTAACACATAGCATCCTTTGCAATTTGTACTATAGCTACATGTTAAAATGTAATTTGAAAGCTATAACTCTTTGTATATACGTTATATTTCACAATAAGATAATAACTGAAACTATGGTACTATAACTTGTAACAACTTTGGAAATTTCCTATATATATACTTGTTAAATCATGCTTTGAAAGATATTACCTTTTTGGGTATATGTTAGATTTCATAATAAGGAAATAACTGAAACTGTGGAACTGCAACATATAATAATTTTTGAGACTTACTCTCTAACTACTTGTTAAATTGCACTTGGAAAGTTATCACTTCTATGTATATATGTATATATGTATATATGTTATTTTCGACAATAAAAAAAATACAATAAAAAAAATCCGAAGGTTCACCACTGCTCTTTGGGACTGCTGGGACACTATATGATCTGCAATGAATCGGACGACACTCAAAAGGCACACTGGAAGAAGGACAGATTCTGCCTCTTGGGGTATCAGGGTCACTTTAAAATTGAAATACCAGCCCCAGTATCATATCTGGGATGCCTTTTTCAGTCAAAAGGATCTGCCGAGTGGTTACACATGGAGGGACAGACAGTGTATTCAACCCACTGAACTGCACACATAGGGTGAATAAATAAATCCACTAAATTAAGTAGGGAATGAGGGACTCAGATGCTAACCGATATTTGAAGGGAGAAACAGAGTGAAAACTGCATGTGATGCCCCAAAGATTTTTAAATGCAGGTTATTATGGAAAGACCATGCCCTGCTTATGACAGCAATTTTTTCTGCATCTTGTAGAATTGCAATTACACTCTGCGTCCCCAGATTCTCACACTTGCTTGATCTCTGTTTGATAAAAATAGTTTAATAGCCATTTAATCACAGCTTCATTATCTTAGCTCTCTTAATGTGAATTAGGCCAGGAGAATTCAAGCTTCCTCATTATTCAAATCATCAATAAGAAGGAAACAGTGGGGTCTTCTTATCATTCATTTATCAGGTTCAGTATTTAGGAACTGTTTACCCCAGGATCAGTCTGTGTGAGAGGTCATTTTACCTCTCTGAGCCTCCATTTTTTTTTCCATATAAAATTTCAGGTTATTATCTGCCTTATTCCTATTACTGAATTTTTCTGCACTCATGATTAATTAGGAGGAAAAAAAGAGTTGATAAAGGCCTGAAAATTCCTCAAGAAGATGTTCAATAAACATTTCTAGTATATATATCCATCATCCTGATTACCCATATTTGAGTTTTGTTCTCTAAGCACTGCCTACCAACAACTTTTAGCACCAGGCCAGCTTCCCCCAATACCCAGCATGCCTTGGGCTCCCTCCTTGTCCCATCCTGCTGATTTGGAAGCAGCTAATGAAGACAAAATTAACTCCTAGTTTAAGTGAGGCCTAATTAGGAAGGGAAATCTGCTAGAGTAACATCTGGTAATGTATTCCAAAGCCAAATATAAATGACATTTTTGGATTATCCACTACTTTGGATTATTTGATCCAGTAGACCTCCACCAGCAATTCAAATAACTAAATGGGGAAGCGACTTTTCTGATAGATTCTGGGGTTCAAACAGGAATACAATTTGTCACAGGAATCCCTTCCTGAACCTCCATACGTAAAGCTCTGGTTCTCGGTTTCATGTACAAATAGGCTAAAAATGCTTCCATGTATAGATTTTGGTTTCAATGTATAAATTTGATTCAAGATTTGCAAGATGCTGAAACTGAATAAAGAAAAGTAAGGTTTTATTCTGAAATGAAAGCAAAAAATAAAAATTCAGACTAGACCACTGAAAAAGAATGAGTGGGTATGTGTTTTTAAACCATCATGTCATGAAAGCTATCGTGTTACTGAGTGTTTATTGCACACATCCTCTCTCAGTGTTCTGAGCCTCTGCTGAAGTGGTCATTAAATATTTTGAATACTCACCCTCGAATACCACTGTATTTCTCTCTTTCCCTCCACTGTCTTTCCTTCCTTCTCTTCCTCTCCTTCAATTCTCTACAACCCACTGAGGTTTTTCTTGCTTCTTTTACCGCCAGGTGTGGGCGTCTACAAAATGACTGCCTACTTTCAGTACGCCAGAGAGACTGGCCAGAATCCCCACATGGAACTTTTTAACAGCTGCCAATTCCTTCTCCAGTCAATAGTAGCATCCCTAAAATAACCCATGAACTTTTTGCTTAGCAAATGGAATAAAGGGCTTTCAAAAAGGTATGGGAACTTGAAAGTGGAAAAAAAGAAAAAAAAGACAAAAAACCTCAAAACGTGTGCAACTGAAAAATAATCAAGACAACAAAAGACCACCTTGCATTCCATCACACATTCTTTCTTAAAAAATTCTTTTGATTCCATTCATTTCATACAAATGACCTGATAGTTAGCTTATTCCTGTTTTATTCCCAGGAGAATAAGCATTTATTGTGTGACGCTGTATTTGCCCTGTGGCTTGCCGAAGTTACTGGAATTTAAAGTTGTCCTGATATAGGAGTAAAAAGAACACAAATGTTAATTTCACTCTCTGGTTAACCCTCCCACCCCCCACCCCCAAACCCCCAGGACACACAAGCTACTTAAAATGTAATCTATGTAAATATGCCTATATACCACCATCCCACCCAAACATACACAAATTCTGTATCTAGAGTATGGTATGCATATTTAAAACAGTTCCCCCATATATATACATCTCGATCTCCTGGATGCGTTCACACATATTCAGTTGTAATTGACTATACAAGTGTATAATCAGCACATGCATTCTTTCTCCCTGTTACCCGCTCTGACTGAAGAAAGCAGTGTTCAAAAACTGAAGATAATTGCTGAAAAAATAATATAAGAATCCAGTGGCGATAAATTACAAGCAAAACTGAAGAATTGCCTCCACAAATATATTTAGATCTGCAGGAATCCATTTAATTCCTGTTAATACTTATGCTGCTATGTAAGCAGGCATAAAATTATATCCGCATCTGTACTTAGGCTCCATTCCAACCCATTAGCTTATATCACACATTAATGAGTTAATAAGCATGTACAGAACATATAAAACTGATTATTCTGAAGCGATTACATGAGACAAAAATATAAATAGATAGTTTAAGAAAAAGGCCTAAGGAAATCTTGGATGTTGCACTTAAAATAAGCTATTTCAGGAAAAAATGAGAGATGCTTCATGTCTATTTCTGACAATGTGAAAGGAGACCTCTTGAGTTCTGCCACCAGACTGGAGGCTTACTAGCCTTCGAAGAGCCAGCAGAGGATTCCATTTTGTCCTCAACTTCTAACTAAGAGAGAAACTGTGTATTCGGGAAAGAACACAAGACTGAAGTCAGAACTAATTTCAGTCCCATTCCCACCATTAGCTAGACGTGTGACCTGAAGTGAAACAATGCAACTATCCAGCTTCACTGCACATTCTAGAATGATGATCCTATAGGCTCCCAAGTGGTTTCCCTGTTTTGTCCCACACTCCAATACTCTCTTCCCACCACAGAAGGCTGAGAGATCCTGATAAAATCTAAATCATGCTTTGCCCCTCCATGGCTTCCCTCATTTCTCAGAGTAAAAGCCAAAATCCTGAGTGAACTACTAGGCTAAGATCAACATATAATTTATTATCTAAGCCAGAACACTTTGGAGCGTGAGAGGAGTGTACTATAAATCATCAATTACTTGGGGATTAACCCAGGCTCTCCCAGGCTAACAGGGATGTATGGTTGTTTGACATGAGACCTACATGATCTGAACCCATCACTGCCCCCATTTATCTCTCTGCCTCCTTTCCAACCAGTATGACCTCCTTGCTAGTCTGCAAAAATGCCAGGCGTCTCCTGCCTCAAGGCCTTTGCACTTGTGCTTTCCTCTTCCTAGAAGGGTCTCCTGCCAGATTGCCACGTGGCTTGCCCTTTCATCCCCTCATTTACTCAGATGTTACCTTTTCAATGAGACCTCCCCAACTACTATCTGCCTATCCCTGGCATATCTAACCTGCCTTCCTCTAGTTTTTTTCCGTTAGCACTTATCTCTGTATCTCAACATACATATTTCACTGATTCATCTTGTTCATGGTCTATCTAAAATAGAAACTCTGTTGAGGCCTGTCTGATCACTGTTAAGATACTTGGCATATAGTAGATGCTTAATTAAAAATGACCACAATTAATCACTAAGAAGCCTAACCAGTCCTAAGAATATAATATGACTTTGCATTCTCCTTTTGTTGTCGTTTGTTCTGTAATTCCCACCTTCTGCTGCCCCCAGCAGATTTATCTTCTAAATAATGTTTATCTTAGGCTCTGATTTAAAATTAGTTTCCATTTATTTCACATACATCAGCTCTTAGGCCAGCAAACAGCCAATACATTCTTTGTGGAAAAGAAGGAATTATGAACAGTTGCAACTAGAGGGGCTAATTCTGAAATTAGCCCTTAGGCACTGAAGCTATAGTGGAAATATAAGGTCCATTTTTTTAAAGGGATTGAGATGAGTACTGTAATACAGAGATTAATTTACCCAACTCTGATATTTGGGAGGATACTGAACATATCATCAAGCAATCAATCTGCAACCATCTCGGAAAAGCCGAGATGACTTGGGAAGAGAAAATCATGCCAGACCCACTTACTGTCTGCCCATACAGGAGCATTGGGCTCACTAATCAAAAGAAAACAATTGATGTGATCTGTCTAGACTAGAATAACCTTCTTGATCCCATGCCACGTAACACACCCATCCACAGTCTGGGAATACAGATTAGAACCGGATAGAGTTTTCAAACTGTGGTCCATGGAACTCTGGACATTGATACTGACACTCTAAGGATTGATTGTAAATACTGTATTATGTGATAGAAATTCAATTTATACAATTTAATTCATATTCTGATATAACTAATTTTTTTATAAAGCAACATGTACACTCAAATGGTTTATTTATTTTATCATAAAACAGTGGAGACCATCACTACATTAACCTGCCAGGTTGAATCATTTTGTGCTGATCTCAGGATAAAAGCTATATTGAGAAGTGAGGGTTAGTAGTTTAAAACTGGAAACCATTTGCAAATACTTACTTCTATGTATCAGGATTTTCTCAAATCTTCTTCAATCAAAACAAAGCACAAAATAATCAGTTGCTAACATAAATATAAGAGACTAGTCATAATCTTAAACCCCAAATTCACTTTTTTTCTCATAGTTCTCTCAGATAAATGTTATCTTAATAAAAAATATTAATAATAAATAGCAGCTGACTTTTACTCAGCGTTTTCTATGTGCCTGGTGCAGAGTTAATTTCCTTCCGTGTATCATTTCACCTAAACTGCTGATTAATTCTATTGTTAGCTCCCAACTCACACAGCTAATGAAAGACAGGTCTGGATATCAAACCTGGTATCTCTGCTAAAATATTGTTCTCACTCCCTTTCTTTATATATTGGAATGTATAGAAAATATTATTAGCATAATAAATGGGAGTTGCATGGGCCAGTCTAATCTGTATTCATATTAAGGGATACAAAATGAGTTGGAATGACAAATAATTAATTATCAAGTAAGAACTAAGGTGGGGACATGCATTACACTCTATAAAGCAGGGTGGGCCTTACATGTAGAAACAGAGGTTTCTTTGAAATTGTTCCTCACTGTTAATTGCAGGCCCAGTGTTTCCCTGTAGCCTATCTTTGGGTGCGATTTGCTCTGCCCTTATGCTGGAATGATTTTCCTTCTCACCTTCATTTGTTCATGTCCTGTCTCCACCTCAAAGCTCACTACAAGTATTTCTTCTATGGAATGTTTTCCAACAAATTCAGCTTACATTGATATCTCCAACCTCCTCTAGTCTTTATCATGATAACCTGGATCTCTAGATAAAAATACAGATTTTGGGGCCATACTGCAGACCACTATAATGAATTCTCTAGATCAGAGTTTCTCAAGTTCATCGCTATTGACACTTTGTCTTTGTTGCAGGGATTGTCCTGTGCATTGTAGGAAGTTTAGTAGCATCCTGGCCTCTGTGCTCTAGATTGCAGTAACACGTCCCCAGTGTTACTTAAAATTAAAATTTAATTTAATTTAATTTAAATTTAAATCAACTTAAAATTGCCCCCAGTTGAGAATCACTGCCCTAGAGGAACAGCCTAGTGTCCTTCAATGTTTATGAGCACTCCACTTGATTTTGATGATCAGGCAAGTTTGGATAATTTGGCATTTTAGAGCTGTAGAGTCACATAAAAATCAATTTGGAATTCATGATTCCAAGTATGCCAGATTTACCCTCTGTAACACATGCAATTCTAGAAGTTCTTAATAGTAATTAATAACATCTTTTTTGTATTTATTCTATGTGACTTATTGGGAATAAAAGTAGTTGTACATGTTTTATCGTCTATGCTTCCCTGTGGATTACAGCTTATTAGTTATTTACTTCCTGAATTTCTTGTTGACTAGTCCTTTGGCGTTTCACTCTTTTTATTGTCAATCATTCTCCTCTTTCTTAGACACTTTCTGACTACTGTCCTTATCAAAAAGTTCCTT
The DNA here is from genome assembly GCF_015220235.1 of Choloepus didactylus. Taxonomy (NCBI): domain Eukaryota; kingdom Metazoa; phylum Chordata; class Mammalia; order Pilosa; family Megalonychidae; genus Choloepus; species Choloepus didactylus. The sequence goes on from NC_051309.1 coordinate 24,535,962, forward strand.
TTGGTTTTGGAGTCTATTTGATTACTTAGACTACATAATACTGATTCTTTAAGATTTGCTTCTATATATTTTTACAGAGTTTTTAGATTTCTTAATTTTTTAAAAAGCTCAATACCTGTTACTTGCAAAGGTTAATATATTGGAATTAAATGCACAATTTGATGCGATCACTAGCTACTTGCATGTTTATTTCATGGAGTGATGACCTGTAATCCATCCCTAGCTAACCTATGACACCCACATTTGATACACCCCAAATACATACATGAACACGTAGACCTACACACACATACTCACATGTGTATTTACATACACACATGTATATTTATTACTTAAACATATTTACTGAGTGCTTATGATGTGCTGTAATCTGCTTTCAAGGAACTTAAATTTTAGTTTGGTGCAGGGAAGATGTCAGACAATAAACAAACAAGGATATTTGAAGCAGTAAATCACAATACTACCTGGAGAAGAAATGTTCTAGGAGAGAGAAGAATAAAGAGAGAAGAGTAAAAGCCTTGCAGTAGGAATTTGCAATGAGTAACAGATTAATTGTTCATAGTTCACAAATACACATAAGTGGGAGGGGGATGATATTCAAAATATTTAAAAACCATTACACATGAGCACTGATCCATCAGAGCCAGAGCACCAGGACTTCAGAAAGGAGGCCTACTGGAAATAACCCATAAAGCTACATTGTTGCAAATTAGGCCCAGGCATAAGCAGTGTTTTTTAGACTTACTAGGTGAGAAATGTTTAATAATTTCCTATTAAAACTGGCAAACTTTTTATAAGGTAGTATATCTTATGCCCAAAAGAATCACTTAGAAGGCACCATCATAGAGGTGAATGCTATTTGTTCCTAAAGACAGCACCACAAGCAAGCAGCTGCACCCTGGCACCTGGATCCATATAGCATATTAAGGTTGGGGACACTAAGATACAGGAGATGTGAAATGATCTGATTGCAATATCCTGACAATAGCATCAGAATGAGAGAAAATTGTCTCAAGGTGGTTGGAAGCTATTCAGAGGCAAGGCTGGCATCTCTGGGGCCATCTGGGGTGAAGGAAATTGAAGTGTGCTTCTTGTTAAGCCTCTGTGCCTTTCCTGGCCCCTCCCCAAGAAAGTAGGAGACAGTTGGAGCCTGGGATTCAGTCTTAGCCTCCTTGAGCAATTTTCATTTTCCATTCAAGTGTTCTGCACAGAGTAGTGGGTTGTCAATAAATACTTGCCAAATAAATACAATGTGAGAAGTTCATATTCCCAATGACTTTGTGTTTAAGTATTCCACATGGGCTGTGTTTCTAAAGCATCTAAGTTTGCAATCTCCTCGGATTTAGAGACTGAGCTTATTTTAATGCTAGGCTGAGTACACCCTTCTTGAAGAAGTATTACAGACTTTATACCGAATCAGTTCTAAATCCAGAATCATTCATGATTATTGATGGTTTATATGTATATATAGGGAGCAGGCACAGTATGGGAGCATATGACAACAGGTTAGACAAAGTGACCAACAATGCCTGTACTGGTTTGGGTATATTAAGTTCCCTCAAAAGTCATGCTCTTTAATGCAATCTTGTGGGGGCAGACCTATTAGTCTTTTGATTAGTGTGGAAACTTTTGATTGAGTGTTTCCATGGCAACATGACTCACCCAAGAGTAGGTGAAACTTTTTGATTAGATTATTTCCATGGAGGCGTGGCCCATTCAGGGTGGGTCTTGATTAGTTCACCTGAGTATTATATTTAAGAGAGAAGCTATTTTGTTCCCAGATGCTTGCTGACCCTTGGAGACACTTGTAGATACAGAAAGATGAATGTTTGGAGATGCTAAGCTAAGAGATGAAGCCCAGAGACATTTTGGAGGAGGCATTTTGAAACACAACCCAGAAACAAAGGACAAGCAGATACCAGCCATGTGCCTTCCCAACTGACAGAAACATTCCATACGCCATCAGCCTTCCTTCAGTGAAGGTATCCTTTTGTTGATGCCTTAGCTTGGACACTTTTATGGCCTTAGAACTGTAAATTTGTAACCTAATAAATCCACTTTATAAAAGCCAATCCATTTCTGGTATTTTGCATAATGGCAGCTCTAGCAAATCGGAACAGATTTGGAACCAGCCAGCCAGAGAAGAATGTTGCCTTAGGACAAACCACACCACTAACTGACTTTGATAAGACTTTGTACTTATCCATATTGTGGTGGAATGAATGTATTTTTGCATTTGGAAAGAATATATCTTTTTGGGATCCAGGGGGTGGAATGTGCCAGTTTGGATACATTATATCCCCCATGAAAAGCCATGTTCTTTAACGCAATCTTGTGGAGGAAGACTGATTAGTCTGTTAATTAGGTGGAATCCCTGATTGAATTATTTCCATGGAAGTGTGGACCCTGCCCATTCACGGTGGATCTTGATTAGTTCACTGGAGTATTTAAGAGAGAAGCTAAGAGCTGATACAGACAAAGATGCTCGTTGATACTTAGAGATGCTTGCAGATGCAGACAGAAGGACCTTTGGAGATGCTAAGCTAAGAGAAACCCAGAGACTTTCAGAGAACTTTATTTTGAAATGCAACCCGGGAGCAAAGGAACAGCAGATGTCAGCCACATGCCTTCACAACTGACCGAGGTGTTCCAGACACCATCAGCCTTTCTTCAGAGAAGGTACCCTCTTGTTGATGCCTTAGTTTGACACTTTTATGGCCGTAGAACTATAAATTTGTAACAAAATAAACCGCTTTCTAAAAGCCAACCCATTTCTGGTATTTTGTGTAACAGCAGCTCGCAAACTGGAACAATGCCAAAGGGGGCATTTTTTAAACTGAGCTTGATAACTGGATATTAAAAAGTATGTCTATTTAACAGCATGGACAATGGTAAGATAGGTACAAACTTATTTGGATAAAAATCCCAGAGTTATAGAATGACAAAAGGGGAAAATAGGTCATTCAATGGAAGGCTCATATAATGACAAGATACAGTAACATAGAAATAGCATATAATTTAATTAACTCTTTTTTTTAATCAACTATATAAAAAAAAAAAAAAAACAAGGAAAAAAATATGCAGAGCCCCCTTGAGGAGCTGGTGGAGAATGCAGGGGTATTGGGCTTCCCCACCTCAATGATTGCTGATGTGCTCACAGACATAGGGGACTGGTGGTTTGATGGGCTAAGCCCTCTACCACAGGACTTGCCCTTGGGGAGACTGTTGCTGCAAAGGAGAGGCTAGGCCTCCCTATAATTGTGCCTAAGAGCTTCCTCCCGAATGCTTCTTTGTTGCTGAGATGTGGCCCTCTCTCTCTAGCTAAGCCAACTTGGCAGGTGAAATCACTGCACTTCCCCCTACATGGGATCAGACACCCAGGGGAGTGACTCTCCCTGGCAACATGGAATATGTCTCCTGGGGAGGAATGTAGACCTGGCATCGTGGGATGGAGAACATCTTCTTGACCAAAAGGGGGATGTGAAAGGAAATGAAATAAGCTTCAGTGGCAGAGAGATTCCAAAAGGAGCTGAGAGGTCACTCTGGTGGGCATTCTTATGCACACTTTAGACAACCCATTTTAGGTTCTAATGAATTGGGGTAGCTGGCGGTAGATACCTGAAACTATCAAACTACAACCCAGAACCCATGAATCTTGAAGACGACTGTATAAAAATGTAGCTTATGAGGGGTGACAATGTGATTGGGAAAGCCATATGGACCACATTCCCCTTTGTCTAGTTTATGGATGGATGAGTAGAAAAATAGGGGAAGGAAACAAACAAACAAACAAACAAAGGCACTCAGTGTTCTTTTTTACTTTAATTGCTCTTTTTTCACTTTAATTATTATTCTTGTTATTTTTGTGTGTGTGGTAATGAAGGTGTCAGGGATTGATTTTAGTGATGAATGCATAACTACTTCATGGTACTGTGAACAATTGAATGTACAATTTGTTTTGTATGACTGCATGGTATGTGAATATATTTCAATAAAATGAATTTAAAAAAAAGAAAAGAAAAGAAATAGCATATACTAAGAGCTGGCAAGGGTGTGTGGATTAACTCATCCAACTTCATGATTCTGGAGACGAGCAGACTGACACCAAAAGGGTTAAACAGACTTTCTCAAGGTCAATTAGTGACTGAGTTGAACTAAATCTACATTTGTTTTGGATCTATGGACTCCTTAGTCTTTCTATTACACCATGTTGCCTCAATGGAGAATGAAAGGCAATAGTAGCAAAGCATTTTTACCTTACACTCACCATTTTTCCTCTATAGGCCTCAAAATTGTGTAAAATACTCTAAATGGGAAGTTCTCAGTGTACATCTTTATGGAACTACTAGACTACAGTTATTAATTTCCATGTCTGTGGTTTTCAACAGATCATAAGTTTCTTACAAATAGGAATAATAACTTAATTGCATGCCGAAAATGTTAATAAATATTTGTCAAGTACCTACTATGCACCAGGCATTCCTGACACTGGGAATACAACAATGAATAAAAAAATTACAAATCCCTGCCCTCATGGAAACTTATTCAAGCAGAAGAAGATAGTAAACAAAATAAATTACTGTAAACAAAATAAACAACTGTGTGGGGAAAAAAACTGAATGGATAAATCATTAAGTACTATATTCTTATTTAAGGGAGGCCAAATATTTTTAAAACTCAGAGTTATTTACAAAAACAGGGCAGAGATATTTGCGTTAGAAAAGGTTTCATTCTGGGCTCACTTAGTAACACTTAAATTCCTAGAACTGTTGAAAATATAATTCTTAGTACAAAAACCTGATTCAAATGAAAGCTTCCTGATAACTCTTTTACACAATTTGAAAGATGCTTGTAATGCAGTGATTTACAACTTTGGCTATATACTTTAAGAATCACCTGAGCATATAAAGCAAAAAATGCCTGGAACCCACTCCGGAGAAATTAAACCATTATCTTTGGAGGGGGGAGTAAGTATTTTTAAAAGCTTGCCAGGTGGGATTCTAACGGGAACCAGAAGGGAGAATGACTTCTGTTAAAGACTGAATGGCAGACCCTTTGAGAAAAGGTGAAAATACCCACCATGATCTATCTCACTGACTGAAGTAGTGAAGATTTAACCAGTAACACAGAACAGGTGTTCCTCATATAGATGTCCTGAGCCTATCAAGTGTTCAAAAGAATGAAGATGCTATGCCTTTATCCAGTCATATCAAGCCAGAGGGGCTTTCTTTCCTGGATCTCAGTTCTCACCTCAATTACTCACTAGGACAATGGCCTGAGATTTTTGATATTTGACCCTCTTGGTTATTTCCTATCAGTGTCTTTCCCCAGGTTGGATCCTACTTCAGAACTCATTAGCCCATCAAAGAGATCATCTCTTTGGTACATGATAGGGATAGCTACCTGCCAAGAGCCGTCTCACTATGACCACTACCTCAGATAGGATCCCCTTTAAAAGACCATCATTAAAGAAAGGAAGAAGATGGCAGCATAGAGAGGGGTAGAAGTTGGTTAGTCCCCCCGGAGCAACTAATAAACAACCAGGAACAGCTAGTAAATGATCTGGAATAACTGCTGGGGGACAACTGTGACTGTCCACACATCATGCATCAACCTGAACTGGGAGGAATGCCTGAGATCACAGGGTGGGATCTGTGAGCAGAAACTGCAGAACCGGCCCCTTCCCCACAGCAGCCCAAATGGCAAAGCCTCACTGTGATAGAGAGCAGCACTCTCTGAACAAGCGAATATACCTCAGTCCAGCTCCAACTGGGATTGGCAAATATGGACTGCTCAATGCAAGCTGCAAATCCCCAACAAGCAGACAGAGGCTTTTAGTGATGACTCACCTTAAAGAGCCAAGGGACTTCTCTGTCATGGGAGGGGGAGCCCAGAGGACAAGGTGCTATCTCTGGCCAATGGGTGAAACTGGGGGCCGTGGACTGACCCAGAAAGGAGGCTTTCTGTCCCTTTTTCTCTCTCTCAACCTGAGCGGCTCAGTGGAGAAAGCCTCAGCCATTTTCAGCTCACAGTACTCTGATCCAGACAAGGGTGGAGATAGCAGAGTCAGAAAAAACAAATAACTTATTTAAATGCAAATGAAATCTCCCTAGGGGGGATATCTTCGCTAAAAGGAAAGAGGTGGGGCCCAGCTCTACTATCCGCCTTCCATTATGAACCAGACCACAGAGCCTATTTCCTGGGGGAAAACAGCCAAGGGCCACAGTTCCTTACACCAGTCAGGAGCTACAGGCTGATAGATGCCACCTGCTGGGCAGGTTAGGAAAAGCACAGCAGCTTGAGGCCTCACAGGGTGCATCAATCATCTAAGACACACCCTCAAGGAAACCAGATACTGAATATTTCCTCCTTCTGGGACCTGAGCCTGTTCTGGTCTGGGAAAAACTGATTGGGGAAACCAGATGCCTACACAACAGACAACTACAACCTACATTAAGAAAAACAAAGTTATGGCCCAGTCAAAGGAACAAACTTACACTTCAACTGAGATACAGTAATTGAAACAACTAATGCTAAACCAATTCAAAAAGTTTAGGGAAGATATGGCAAAAGAGATGAAGGCTATAAAGAAAACACTGGGTGTATATAATGTGGAAACTGAAAATTTGTAAAAACTACTAGCAGAATCTATGGAAATGAAAGGCACAACACAAGAGATGAAAAACACAATGGAGACATTCAACAGCAGATCTCAGGAGGCAGAAGAAAACACTCAGGAACTGGAGAACAAGATACCTGAAAACCTACACACAAAAGAAAAGATAGAGAAAAGAATGGAAAAATATGAGCAAAGTCTCTGGGAATTCAATGACAACATGAAATGCATGAATGTACATGTCATGGGTGTCCCAGAAGGAGAAGAGGAGAAAAGGGCAGAAGCAATAATAGAGGAAATAATCAATGAAAATTTCCCATCTCTTGTGAAAGATCTAAAATTACAGATCCAAGAAGCACAGTATACCCCAAACAGAATAGATATGAATAGGCCTATGCCAAGACACTTAATAATTAGATTATCAAACGTCAAAGACAAAGAGAGTATCCTGAAAGCAACAAGAGAAAAACGATCCATCACATGCAAAGGAAGCTTGATAAGATGATGTGGGGATTTCTCAGTAGAAACCATGGAGGCAAGAAGGAAGTGGTGTGATATATTAAGATACTGAAAGAGAAAAACCACCAACTAAGAATCCTATATTTGGCAAAACTGTCCTTCAAATATGAGGGAGAGTTTAAAATATTCTCTGACAGACAATGACAGTTTGTGAACAAGAAACCTGCTCTACAGGAAATACTAAAGGGAACACTGCAGACAGATAGGAAAAGACAGGAATGAGAAGTTTGGAAACCAATTTTGGGTGATGGTAGCACAGCAATGTAAGTACACTGAACAAAGATGACTATGATATGGTTCAAAGAGGAAGGCTGAGAGCATGTGGGACACCAGAAGGAAAGAGGAAAGATAAAGACTGGGACTGTATAACTCAGTGAAACCTAGAGTGCTCAACAATTGTGATAAAAGGTACAATTATGTTTTTTCATAAGGGAGAACAAATGAATGTCAATCTTGCAAGGTGTTAAAAACAGGGAATATTGGGGGAAAAGCACAATCAATGCAAACTAGAGACTATAATTAACAGAAACATTGTATTATGCTTCGTTTAATGTAACAAAGGGAATATACCAAAGCTAAATGCATACAAGAGGGGGACATAAGGGAGGGGTGTGGGACTCTTGGCATTGGTAATGTTGTCTGACTCTTTATTCTACTTTAGTTTAATGCTATCTTTCCTTTTGGTACTTCCTAGTGGTCCTGTTTGTTTTGTTGTTGTTGTTGCTGTTGTTTGGTTTTTGTTTTGATTTTTCTCTTTCTTTTTTTTCTTTTGTCTCTCTACCTTCTTTGACTCTTCCTCCTTCTTGTGGAAGAAATGGAGATGCGGTGAGGATGGTGAATACATAAATATGTGACTATACAGGGAACCAACAATTGTTTACTTAGGACGGAATGTATGGTGTGTGAACAAAACCATCTTAAAAAAAAATGGGCTGATGAAGAAACATTAAGAAAACTATATTGAGTGAAATAAGCCAGACACATAAGGACAAATATTGCAGGGTCTCACTGATATGAACTAATTATAACATGTAAACTCACAGACATGAAATAAAAGTTACCAGGATACAGAACAAGGCTACAGAATGGGGAGCAGTTGCTTATTATGAGCAGAATGTTCAACTAGGGTAGACTTAAATATTTGGAAATGAATAGAGGTGACAACAGCATGTCGTGAGAATAACCAACAGTGCTGAATGGTGTGTGAATGTGGTGGAAAGAGAAAGCTCAAAGTCACGTGTGTCACCAGAAGGAAAGTTGAAGGTTTGAAGGTTAAAAGATGGGATTGTATAAAACAGTGAATCTTGTGGTGGGAAATGTCCGTGATTAACTGTACAAATATCAGAAATCTCTTTCATGAAGAGATATATGACTCTACAAATAGAAGTTAATAATAGAGGAGCATATAGAGAAAAAATATACCTATTGTAAACTATATACTACAACTAGTAGTATTTTAATGTTCTTTTATCAACAGTAACAAATGTTCTATACCAACACCATAAGTTAACAATGGATGGAGCGGGGGTGGTTTGGGGTATGGGAGGATTTGGGATTCCTTTTATTGGCTTTATTTCTTTTCTGGAGTAATGAAAATGTTCTAAAAATTGAAAAAAAATTAATTGTGGTGATGGATGCACAGCTGTATGATGGTACCAGGGGCAACTGATTATACACTTTGGATCTTTGGATAATTGTATGGTATGTGAACAATCTTAATAATAATAAAAAAAAATCATACCACACAAAGTCAAGCATTTTCCCCACCCTCACCCCCTAGCCCCCCATCCCCTCCCCACACACACAAGACTATCATTAGAGAACACATTACAATTCCCATTAAAGCCCACGCTGGAACAAATGATTGCACACTTTGGATAACTGTATGGGATGTGACTATATCTCAATAAAATTGCAGAAAAAAATCTAAATACTGACTTTTCTAAAATTTTAAAACACTAATACATTTGAGCTTGTAAGAGAGAGCACATACATAACCATGCATATATACATCTATACATAACTGTATAAAAGTGAATAAAACAGCTAACCCAGATTGCTTGAATTAAAAAAAAAAGAAAAATTCATGCTGATCCATAGGCTGGGCGGGCTGTGAAAACATGGGTTTGAAGGTAAAAAGACATCCACGTTAACCCAGACAGTGAAATGCTTTACACCTGTGAAAGTGATCACATAGCTGTGCATCTGTTAAAATGTTATATACCCATTAAATATGACTAAATGAATCAAGAAATTTACTAAATAGAACATGCTCAGCCCACATCTATGCATGCATACTTGGAAATAGGTAGAAGAATATCAAAATATTACAAGGAAGTGAGACTTCGGATGATTTTCATTTGATTCAATCTGTCTTTTTCTAATATTTCTGCAATGATCATATTGTACTCACAAAATAAAAATATGAGAATAAAAAGCCAGAAGAGAGTGTGTGTATATGTAGCATGTGAGGAAAGCGGCAAGAGATAAAGCTTAAATATGATAGATTAATTAATTAATCAGTGTCAGTCCAGCTCTCCTCAGTTTGGGGCTGTAGCTGTGAATTTGCCTTTGGGGGGGCCTTAATTTTCCCATCTGCAAAAGGATATCAGTGAAATATGCCATGGCTATCCTGTAAGATTATTGGATGTAAAAAATGGCACATTACTTACGTGCTTTGTGGAAGAGCTATCAAGTATTATATAAAAATGTGTTAAAAATACGTGCATCTGAAATAAAATCATTCAAGCAATATTTGCTGAGTTTGCACTCTATTTACATAACTGAATACTTACATTTATTTCTTCATCACAATCCCTCTAAAAAAATAAGCAGACTATAAACAACATGTATTAAGTCAATGACAGAATTGGAGACCCCATAGCAAGGCCATGGAAGGGAAGAGAACCAACCATTCTGATGCCCTCACATTCCCTCCCTCCCTGGAATCCTGGTTGCCCCAGCTGACATGGGTGGCTGTAGACTAACTTTCCAGGTCTGTTTATTGGGATGATGTCAGTCAGCTATAATCTGTTTGGGGCTGAAAGATTTGATGTTATCAGCTAAAGGTGGCCCTGGAGTAGATCCTTTCACCTCCAGGCACTAAATAAAAACATCAGGCTTTATCAATTCATAACAAAATAGCTTTGTGCCAATACAATGTCTAATTGCTGCTCAATTTGAAGCCTCAGCCTAGGGCCTCTCATTTTGCTTCTGTTACTATCGATATCTGTCCACCGTGAAAATTTCCAAAGTAGTAGAGTAAAAATCTTTTGGGTCTGGCCTTAGAAGATTTGGGCTCAAGTTCTAATTCCATCACATATTAGACTGTGTCCTTAGGGAAGGCATTTGGGCTCTGTGACCTTAGTGTGAGATCCACTGTAAAATGGATTGCATAGATTAAGTGAGATATTGCATATAAAATAAATAAAATTTTCTGTAAACAATAAAACACTATATAAGTATTTCTTCTATTTCTCTAATGATACTCTTTTAAAATTGTTTGCAGAATATTATCCTGTCAATTAAATGTTAATAGGAAACACTCTATGCAATATGAACTTAATCTATTACCTAAAATAAGCCATTTCAAAATCTTTACCCCTGACTAAACAGCCTTTCCCCTTACTTAATAAATTGGGTTTAGCATAGCTGGTATAAGGCTTATAGAGATTGCCTTCAATTTGGAATAGATTAACTAGGAAAAAATAAATATACACATATTTTAAATCAAGAACCACTGGGTCATGGAAAAAAAAATAAAAGAGGATAAATATTTTAAAACATGTGAATTATGATTGAGGATAAGGGGGAAAATAGATTATTTGAAAATAAGACTAGGGAAAATAAAATCTTTAGTAAATACAGTAGGTATTTGATTTAAATTCTTTTTTATTTCTGTTAAAAAATAAAAGAGGAAAGAATATCTCAATACATTTTAAAGACTCTTGAAGACCCTGGCCATGTTTTCCTTGCCTTTATTCATTCATTCCTTCTTTTACTCATTTGTAGATTTAGCAAATAGCTTTTAGGTGACAGGTGTCAGGCTCTTGGGGACACAGCAGTGGACCTAACACCTACAAGGGTGCTTACAGTGTCCTAGCTGCCCAGCAAAGTCATTGGCATTTAAGTCATTTAGCAATTATTTAAATGACAAAGGAAGGAAAAAATAGACTAAAAAATGAAAATATGGAGAAAAAGAAAAATAAAATTCAGAAAAGTAAGAATTAGAAGAACAGAATAATCCATAATTTTATTATCACTTTTAGTTGGAACGAAGTACTCTTTTCAAATTATACTGTTGGTTTGGACTATGGACATCAGAAAATAAATACTATCTTTGAAATGTGATTTAAAGGATTTAATCACCACTCCCAACTCTTCAATTATTCTTGCCAAGATCTTTGGGAACTATGGTTATAATCAAGCATTAGAAAAGATGCATGATTTCTCTTTGAGCTTTTGTGACAGTGATTAGACTAACATAGCCATGAAGGCCAAATCAAATCAAACCACAATCTACCAGGAAACTGAAAAATAAACTCCTGTTTGAGCAGAAACTGTCAATTTCTGTGAAGCATGACAGCAAGATATAGCTTTCTTTCTAGTAGATAATGCAATGGGCTACGTGGTTTTTAATGATTACATCTTTAATCTTGGAAAAAAGAAAGTTGTTATAAAATCGAACTTACATCAAGATAAAGAACAAATGAAGAGAAGTACCTAGGTTGACAAATAATAAAAGAGTGACAAAAGCACCCATTGATTAAGCTTTTCCTACGAGCTGGGGATGTTTCTAAGCACTTTATATGTGTTACTTCCTTTTATCTGTAAAACAACATTTTGAAAGAGCTATTATATCACCATTTTACAGATGAGGAGAGTGAGCCTTAAGGAAGTTAAGTAACTCACTGGAGGTTACATAACCAACACGTGGCAGAGTGAGAATCTGAACACAGGTTCCCCTCTCTCCAGTGCCCCTAACTTTTCCAGAGTATTTTTCCACTGCCAGGATTTAAAGACCTCAAGCCCCCACAGGTGCAAATTCAAACTTCTTTGTTAATTTTGTTTTCAAGATTTCTTTAGAGGAAAAGCACAGCTCACTGAATAGTCTTCTAGAAAAAAAGTCATATTTATTATTATAAGTTATTGCAGTTCAAAAGTTTCCATTACACTCTTTATTATTGTTATTACTATCAATATTTAAGAAGTTGTGGGTTTACAGAACAATCATGCATTAAAAAACAGGATTCCCATATACCACCTGTGCTGATCTAAATCTATTATGTCCCAGACAAAAGCTATGTTCTTTAATGCAATCTTGTGCGGGTAGACTTATTAGTCTTTCGATTAGGGTGGAACCTTTTGATTAGGTTGTTTCCATGGAGATGTTACCCACCCAACTGTAGCGGAGACCTTTTGATTAGATCATTTCCATACAACAGCCATGTGCCTTCCCAGCTGACAGAGGTGTTCCTGATGCCATTGGCCTTTCTTCAGTGAAGGTATCCTCTTGTTGATGCCTTAGTTTGGACACTTTTATGGCCTTAGAACTGTAAATTTGTAACCTAATAAATCCCCTTTATTAAAGCCAATCCATTTCTGGTATTTTGCATAATGGCAGCTTAGTAAACTGGAACACTACCCTATTAGGAACACCTTGAATTGGTGTGTTTGTTAGAATGGATGAAAGCACATTTTTATAATTTTACTGTTAAGTATAGACTATTGTTTACATTAAGGTTCACTTTTTGTGCTGTGCAGTTCCACGGATTTTTTTTTAATATTTATTCTAGTATCATATATACAACCTAAAATTCCCCCTTTAAACACATTCAAATATATAATTCAGCACAGTTAATTACAGTCATAATATTGTTACCATCATCACCGTTCATTGCCAAAAGTTTTTCACTGTCCCAAACAGAAGCTCTACATTTTAAGCCTTAACTCCCTATTTCCTACCCTGACTCCGGCACCTGGAAACCTATATTTTAGATTCTGATTCTATGAGTTTGCTTATTCTAATTATTTCATACCAGTGAGACCATACAATATTTGTCCTTTTGGGTCTAGCTTATTTCACTTAACATAATGTCTTCAAGGTTCATTCATGTTGTCATATGTATCAGAACTTCATTCTTTTTTATGGCTGAATAATATTCCATTGCGTGTATATACCACATTTTGTTAATCCATTTATTGGTTAGTGGACACTTGGATTGTTTCCATCTTTTGGCAATTGTGAATAATGCTACTGTGAACATTGGTGCGCAAACATCTGTTTGATTCCTTGCTTGCAATTCTTTTGGGTATATACCTAGAAGTGAGATTGCCAGATCATATAGTAATTCTATATTTAATTTTCTAAGGAACTGCCAAACTGTGTTTCACAGCTGCTGCACTATTTTACATTCCCAACAGCAATGAATGAGAGTCCCTATTTCTCCACATTCCCAACACTTGTAATTTTTTTTAAAGTAGCCATTCTAGTAGGTATAAAATGGCATCATATTGTGGTTTTGATTTGCATTTCCATAATGGCTTATGATGTTGCTCATCTTTTCATGTGCTTTTTGGCCATTTGTATATCCTCTTTGAAGAAATGTCTATTAACGTCTTGCCCATTTTTTTAATTGAGTTGTTGTACTTTTTGTTGTTGAGTTGTAGGATTTCTTTATATATTCTGGATATTAAACCCTTTTTGGATATGTTGTTGCCAAATATTATCTCCCACTGGGTAGGTTTTCGTTTTACGTTCATGATAAATTTTTTTGAGACACAAAAGTTTCTTTTAAAATTTTGATTATGTCCCATTTATTTGTTCTTTTGTTGCTTTTACTTGGGTGAAAATACAAGAAACCATTGCCTAACACAAGGTCCTGAAGATGCTTCTTTTGTTTACCTCTAGGAACTTTATAGTTCTGGCTGTTATATTTAAGTCTTTGATTCATTTTGAGTTGATTTTTGTATATGGTATGAGGTAGGGGTCCACCCTCATTTTTTTGCAAATGGAGATCCCGTTTTTCCAGCACTATTTGTTAAAGAGACTGTTGTGTCCCAATTGAGTGGTCTTTGCCCTCCTATTAAAAATCAGTTGGCCATACCCTCTCTCTTTAACTCAGCCACCTTGGTGGGTGATCTCGCTGCCCTCCCCCCATGTGGGACCTGACTCCCAGGGGTGTAAATCTCCCTGGCAACACAGAATATGACTCCCGGGGATGAATCTGGACCTGCATCGTGGGATTGAGAACATCTTCTTGACCAAAAGGGGGATGCAAAATGAAACAAAATAAAGCTTCGGTGGCTGAGAGATTTCAAATGGAGTCGAGAGGTCACTCTGGTGGACATTCTTACGCACTATATAGTTAACACTTCTTAGGTTTTACTATATTGGAATAGCTAGAAGGAAATCCCTGAAACTACCAAACTCTAACCCAGTAGCCTTGACTCTTGAAGAAAACTGTGTAACAATGTAGCTTACAAGAGGTGACAGTGTGATTGTGAAAACCCTGTGGATCACACTCACTTTATCCAGTATATGGATGGATGAGTAGAAAAATGGGGACAAAACATAAATGAAAAATAGGGTGGGTTGGGGGGTGTTATTTGGGTGTTCTTTTTTTATTTTTATTTTTTATTCTGATTCTGATTCTTTCTGGTGTAAGGAAAATGTTCAAAAATAGATTGGAATGATGGATGCATAACTATAGTATGGTACTGTGAACAGTTGATTGTACACTATGGATGATTGTATGTTATGTGAATATATCTCAATAAAACCGAATTTAAAAAAAATCAGTTGGCCACAGATGTGAGGGTTGATGTCTGAGCTCTCAGTTCAATTCTTATGGTCTATATAACTGTCCTTGGGCTAGTACCAGACTGCTTTGATTACTCTCCCTTTGTAATAACCTTTAAGATTGGGAAGTGTGAGTCTTCAAATTTCATTTCTCTTCTTCAAGATGCCTTTGGCTATTTGGTGTCCCTTACTATTCCATATGAATTTGATGACTGGCTTTTCCATTTCTACAAAGAACATTGTTGAAATTTTGATTGAGATTGTGTTGAATCTGTAAATTACCTTGGGTAGAACTGACATCTTAACAATATTTAGTTTTCCAATCCGTGAACACAGAATGCCCTTTCACTTTTTTAGGTTTTCTTTGATGTCTTTTAGCAATGTCTTGTAGTTTTTTGTGTAAAAATCCTGTTAATCCTTGGTTAGATTTATTCCCAGACATTTGATTCTTTCAGATGCTATTGTATATAGAATCATTTTCTTGATTTCTTCTTCCAATTGTGGATTACTAGTATATAGAAACTCTACTGATTTTGGGGTGCTCATCTTGTACCCCACCACTTTTCTGAATTTATTTATTAGCTCTTGGAACTCTGTTGTGGATTTTTCAGGATTTTTCTGTATATACGATCATGTCATCTTCAAAAAGGTAAAGTTTCACTTCTTCCTTTCCAGTTTGGATGCCTTTTTTTTCTTTTTCTTGCCTAATTGCTCTGGCTGGAACTTAGAGTACAATGTGGAATAACAATGGGGACAATAGGCAACCTTGTCTTGTTGTTGATCTTAGGAAAAGAGTTTTCAGTCTTTCACCATTAAGAATGATGTTAGCTGTGGGTTTTTCATATATGCCCTTTATAATCGTAAAGAAGTTTCCTTCTATTCCTAGTTTTCTAAGTGTTTTTATCAAGAAGGGGTGCTGGATTTTGTCAAATGCATTTTCTGTGTTAATTGAGATGATCATGTATCTTTTTTTCCCCTTCATTCTGTTAATGTGGTGTAATACATTAATTTATTTTCTCATGTTGAACCACCCTTGCATAACTGGGATTAATCCCACTTAATCATGGTACATAATTTTTTTAACATGACTTTGGATTTTGGTTTGCTAGCATTTTGTTGAGGATTTTTGCATCTATATTCATAAGAGGTTGGTCTGTAATTTTCTTTTCTTTTTTCTTTACCTGGCTTTGGTATGAGGGCGATGTTGACCTTGTAGAATGAATTAGGGAGTATTCCTTCATCTCCATTTTTTGGAATAGCTAGAGCAGTATTGGTGTTAATTCTTTCTGGAATGTTTGGTAAAATTTGCCAGTGAAGTCATGTTGTCCTGGGCTTTTCTTTGTTGGAAGGTTTTTGATTACTGATTCAATTTAGTTTATTTAATTTGTTGGCATAGAGTTGCTAATAGTATCTTTTTATAGCCCTTTTTTATTTCAGTGGGGTTGGTAGTAATGACTCCTTCATCATTTCTGATTTTAGTCATTTGTGTCCACCCTCTTTTTTTTTCTTTGTCAACCTAGCTAAAGTTTTGTCAATTTTATTGATCTTTTCAAAGAACCAACTTGTGGTTTTGTTGATTCTATTTTTTTTGTTGTTGTTGTTCTCTATTTCATTTATCTCTCCTCTACCCTTTGTTATTTCCTTCCTTCTGCTCATTTTGGGTTAATTTTCTTTACTGTTTCTAGTTTTTCCAGTTTTTAGGTTAGATCTCTGATTTGAAATCTTTCTTCTTTTTTAATGAAGCACTTGAAGTTATAACTTTTCCTCTTAGTACTGCCTTTTCTGCATCCTGTAAGTTCCGGTATATTGTATTTTCATTTTAATTTACCTCAACATATTTCCTAATTTATTGTGATTTCCTCTCTAATACATTTATTGTTTAAGAATACATTATTTAATTTCCACGTATTGTTGAATTTTTCATTTATCCCTCTGTTATTGATTTTTATCATCATTCCATTGTGGTCAGAGAAGACACATTGCATATATATATTTTATATATATATATATATTTTAAATTTCTCGAGACTTGTTTTGTCACCTAAGACATGGTCTATCTTTGGAGAATGATCCATGTGCACTCAAGACAAATGTGTGTTCTGTTGTTAGGTGAAGTGTTCTATATATGTCTAGCTGGTTTAGAGTATCATTCAAGTCTTGTATTTCCATATTGTTCTATTGTATATCTGTTATCAAAGGTGGTATATTACAGTCTCCTACTATTAATGTAAAGCTGCCAATTTCTGACTTCAAATCTGTCTGTATTTGTTTCATATATTTTAGGGCTCTGCTGATAGAAGCACATATATCTATAATCATTACATCTTCTTGTTGAATTGACTCTTTTATAAGTATACAATGACTGACTTTGTTCCTCATAACTGTTTTTGACAAAGTATTTTTTATCTGGTATTAGTATAGCTATTCCAGCTCTCTTTTGGTTGCCACTTATATGGTATATATTTTTTGCTTCCTTTCACTTTCAACCTACTTATGTTTTTTTTTTTTTTTAATTTAAGGTGCATCTCCTGTAGACAGCATAAAGTTGGGTCACGCTTTTCATCCATTATGCCAATCTCTGTCTTTTGACTGTAGAATGCAATCCATTTACATTTAAAGTCACTACTGCTACTTCAGGGCTTTCTTCTGCCATATTGCTATTTAGTCTTTGTTAGTCTTATGCCATTTTTGTCCCTTAATTCTTCCATTAATGCTTAATTTCATATTTATTTGATTTTTGGTATTGTACCATATTGAATTCCTTCTCATTTCTATCTGGATATATTTTCTATCTGTTTTTCTTGTGCTGACATGAGTTTAAAATTTAATATCCTAAACATACAACCATCATATTTGATTTGATACCAACTAGACTTCAATAACATATGCCTACACTGTTCCTATAACTCTCTGCCACACCGTCTTTTTTAGTACTTGTTAAAAATTGTATCTTTGTACATTGTATTTTCAAAATAATAGATTCATCATTACTTTTCATACATTTGCATTTTAGCACCTGTAAGAAGTAAGAAGTGGAGTTACATGCCAAAAAATTCAATGCAATAGCATTGGCATTTATATTTACCCAAATGGTTAACTTTTACTTGAGGTCTTTATTTCTTTATGTCACTATGAACCACTGTCTAGGGGCCTTTCCTTTCAGTCTGAAGAATTCCCTTTAGCACTGCTCATAGGGCAGGTCTAATGGTGATAAGCTCCCTCAGCTTTTGTTTATCTTAATCTCTCCCTCATTTTTGAAAGAAAATCTTGCCAGATATAAAATTCTTGGTTGGCAATTGTTTTCTTTCAGCACTTTAACTACTTCAACCCATTGCTTTCTTGTCTCCATGGTTTCTGATGAGAAATCAGCACTTAATCTAATTGGGACTGCTTTTTACATAATGTGTTGCTTTTCTCTTTCAGCTTTCAGAAAGCTCTCCTTACCCTTTGCATTTGACAGTTTGATCACTATGTGACATGGCATATTTTTCTTCAAATTTATCCTGTTTGGTTTTCTTTGGGATTCTTGAATGTGTATTTTCATGTCTTTTGCTAAGTTCGGGAAGTTGTCTGTCATTATTTCTTTTAATATTCCTTCGGCCTCTTTCTCTTTTCCTTCTTCTGGGACCCTCATAATGCATATATTGGTATGCTTGATTGTATCCCAGAGGTCTATTTTTGCTTTTTCTCATTCTTTTTCTCTTTCTGTTCCTCAGCCTGACTCATTCCAATTGTCTTGTTGTCAAGTTCACTGAGTCTTTCTTCTTCCAGCTCCAATCTGCTATTGAAACCCTCCTGGGAATTTTTCATTTCAGTTATGGTGATCTTCAATTCCAGTAGCTGGGTTTGGTTTCTTTTTAAAATTTCTATCTCTTTATTGAGATTCTCATATTGTTCAATAATTTTCTCTCTGATACCCTTTAGTTCTTTCTCTGTATTTTCCAACATCTCCTTGAGTATATTAAAGATCATTTCCAAAAGTCTTTTTGTGGTATGTCCATAGCCTGATCTTCTTCACTGATGTTTTCTGGATTTTTATCCTCTTCCTTTGGATGGACCATCATTTCCTGTATCTTTGTTTTCTAATATTTTGTTACACACTGTACATTATAATATTTTAAAATGTTAACTCTGGGATTTCTTCCTTGAGATGTCTGTTGCTTTAATTTGCAACTAGCTGGTGATATGACAGAGATATTCTTGAGTGTTAGCCCTCCTATCAGGAAGGTCTGCCCAAGGCAAATGCCAAGTATAGCATCCTTCCTGACTTTTTTGAGCCAGTGTCTTTTCCTGGTCTTGTGTTTGCCAGTGGTCTTAGGAGTTTCCCTGTTTACAGGGGTTTGAATGCTCCCTCCACTCTAAGGAAACAGGTCTTTTCCCTCTCCCAGGTGTTGTACTGCTGGACTTCAAGCAGGTAAGCCTTTGCTCCACGGCATCTGCCTCAATTATTTCTTATACTGCTTTCATTGTCACAAGCTGTTTTTGCCTGGAGGGAAATATTTGGGAGGGGGAAGGCATGCCAAGGAAAATTTTCCAAGTTCTTCTTTCCCAGGTGGAATAAGGCCAGTATCCCACAAAAGGAACTCTGGATGGCCCCAAACTGCCCTGGAGAGGGAATGAGGGAGGTGCCAAGAAGGGTGCCAGGAGCTTCTTCCACAGCTCCCTAAGGCTGAGCTTTCTTGACTTGCCCAGCAAATGCAGCACTTCGACTGTCCTCTGCAGCTCTGTGGAAGCATATTGTCATTAAATCTCCTCTGCCACCTTTGTCCCATGCAGGTTGGAACAACGGCCACCCTCAGAACCGGGACCTTAGAGATCCGAAGTAGCCAATCGAAAGCTGTGATCAGCAGTCTGTCCATGCACACCCCACATCTTGAGGAAGTGGATTTTTATGTCCCTTTCTGGCACCAGTAAGATACGCGAGGGGTCGGAACCCACTGCTGTCTGCCACAAAGTGGGGGCTGAAGAACAGCAATCACCGCACAGAGATACCGCTTACTGGAATTTACTGGAATTTACCAGTGTCTTCCTTCTGCTCTTTCCTGAATGCTGTACAGTGTTCAACTGGACTCCAGAGTTTTGAAATTTTTGATTCAGACAGTTCCTGCCTGTTCACTAGTAATTCCAGTGGAGGCACTGGTTCCTGGAGCATCCTACTTTGCCATCTTTCCAAAATTCTCCTCTTCCATTACATTTTGACAATTAAGTTGTGAATAAACTGAGGAACCACAGATTTATCCATTTCTCAAGCTCAAAATCCAGCTAACAACCTAGAACACAGTTTTCATCACTGGACCAAAAAAAAAATCATTCACATTTTGCAATCTACTTAGTGATAAGATTTTACTTGGATAAATTGTATTTTGTTCCTGTACTTGATATGAAGTTCAGATTGGGAAAACACATATGCATGTATTCACACATCTATTAGTATCAAGATGCTGTGTTGCTGCTGACTGTATTATCAGAACCAATGATAAAATATTGTTACACCAGGACCAATGCAACGGCTGTGGACACAATATCAAAAATTTATGGTAATTGAAACCACAGAATCTTAGGAAATGCAGTCAATTTCATAGAGTACCAAAAGGTCAGTCTATTCAATTTATACTTGATGCTGAGCACAATATTGAAAAAAAACATGTGAAAGCAAATGATCTTATCACTTGTCCAGGATTCAACATTTACTGGCTATATAAGGTAATAAACTGATTACCAAATAAATGCATTACCTGTGGTTGAGCCTTGAATTTAGATCACTAAGTTCTTGTAAAGAACTTAACACTGTGAAAGCATTGCTAACTATGTCAACATTATCATATTAACGTCTCTGTTCAAGCTTCAGTACAAGTGAAACTTTTGTGGTCCATGTTCCAATATTCTAGTAACACAAAAGATTTGCTAAAATTTTGCTATCTCCTCAAACTTTGTTACGTGATCTGTCTTACAGGGACTATATAAAGCAGGAACATTAAATGTACACAATGTAATGTCTCAAACTTTAATCTGCATATGAATCACCTGAAGAAGTTGCTAAAATGCAGATTCTGATTGAGGAGTGTGTCCTGAGATTCTGAATCTCTAACAAGATCCCAAGTGATGCTCATGATGCTGGGGCACAAGCCACAGTTTGAATAGCAAGGCTACTCAATTTTATCAACTTAGTGCATGTTTTCTAGGCCCTCCTCTATCACTCAGTGCAGAAAAATTCTGTGCACCTACAAACAGTGCCCACCTGAGAGGTACGCCATATTTTTTACATTAAGACTTAGATTTTTATTTATATCATTTCATTCATTCTAGTTCAGGTTGCAAACTAGAGGTCTTTGGGCCAGAACTAGCCCAGACAACAGGCAAATGTTTTGTTTGGCCAACACAGTATTTGTCGTCAAAGGCTTTAAACATTATTAGATCATTTAACATTTATGAAACTAGAGTTGTCATCTGAAAATCTGGAATTTCTGCTTAAAAAAAATCAGCAGATCTGGGAAAACTGAGATTTGAGTAGCAGCTGATCACTTTATACAGAGAATGTCCTCTTCTCTCCAGTTCTCTACTCTTCTGTGATCCCTTCCACCCTGACACTGACTGTCCATGGCCACTGACATTGCACCTGCTCCCTCCCAGCCACGTTACTCATTCAACTACCCATTTGGCTCCTATCAGCATTTGATTCACTCTCAGCTCTAATTACCCTTCCCTTCCCCCCTTTTTTTCCTTCATTTTTCTACCTCCCCATTATGGTGTCCTCAATACTAAATGCTTTCCTTACAGAAGCATGGTTTAAGATCCTGTGTAATTTCTCATGTCCGATGCAATACTATACAGCAACCTAAGTCTTTTAGCACATTCTACCATGTTTAATATTTATTGTATAACACCAAGTTTTATCTTTCCATTTGAAAATGTGTATTAGCATTTGTCTATATAGTGAAAAATAGTGAAATAGATATGTTCAAGACACATGGCACACACGTGTGTGTGTGTGTGTGCACGCACGCCAGTCACCTCAATTTTCAACTGGATTGTTTCTGTACTCAGGGAACTTACAACATTACTGGTAACATGATGATTTGCATGAAGTAATTACAATCAAAATCATTTGCTCATTTGATTCTGAAGCTGTGATAGGTCTCCTTTCGCAAGCTTTCCTTTTTGTATGAGGGATTCATAAGGAACTTTTTAAAAATTAAGCTTTTAGTCCCTAGGATATTGATTTTTCATATTAGAAGAAGTCTTTGGTTCTAGAAAGCAAAGAACACAGCCATGAGTTTTAAATTCTTAAAACTTGATTAAAGTAAGTACAGAAAAAGGGGATCATTTTTAGAGGGAAGAACTCTGTTATGTCTCTTCGAGTAAAGAAAGTGAGAAATGGGAAAAGGAAGAAAAACAGTACAGAAGATTAAGCATAACAAGCAGTATTTACATTAGGGACATTATGCTTTCTTGCTCTATCACAGAAGGGCCAGAGGATATTACTTATTCAATGGGTGAAAAGGAATAATTAAAGCATAATTAAAATAACAGAAAAGTAAGGGAGAGGACAAAATATAAGAGCAAAATATAAGACAAAATATAATTGTATCTACTATGTTAAATCAGATAACTGAGATAAATTTTAAGAGGGGGAAGTGTACTAGATGGATGTAAAATTCAGCACACATGTTTTCATATCTGAACCTGATGAGCATTTAGCCACTATGAATTTTCATTGGTAATAATGAAGAAGGATTTCTACAGGAAGTTCTTTGCTGTGCCTGAAATAATCCCCTCCCTTATTCATACTCTCACCAAGAAGATTAAGGTAATATTGTTTTATATATCATTCCCAGAAGAATATATAGAAACCTAATAAAGATATGAAAGCATCTGGAAAATTTTTCAGCACATCAATCATTTGATGTTTTTGGATCACGTTGCATGCTTGGGTCACCATGAGGTAAGGTATGAGACAGCTAGAGAAGCTATACAATGAAGTAGCTGAGGCTACCAGGTCTGGAGTCAGACAGGCTGGGTGTAAATCTTAAATCTGCCACTTACTGGGATTGGGGCAGTAAGGCAAGCTACTTAATTTCTCTGAGATTCGGTTCCCCATCTATGGTGAAGATAATAATAAAATACCTGCCTCATAGGTTGTTGTAGGGATGTTGTAAAGATTAAATGAATTAAAACATGTAAAGTACTTAGAATACAGCCTGGCACATAGAGGCCTTCAATAAATATGAAGTATTGTTAATATTATTGCGGTTATCCTCAAAGTGTTTATAATCTAGTTAAGAAAGTAAAACAGGCACAATGAAAATAGAAGTCATGCCACAAGGCCATGTAGGATGTATGTATGACAAGTGCCAGATAAGTCATTCAGACACTGAGTATTAGTTCTGAGAAGGGAAAATCATTTTAAATAATGTTGCAGGGAATCCACGCAAAGGATTTATTATGAGGTCACAGGATTTTTGGCATAGTTATATTCTTTTGGCCATGGAAATCCCTTCAACAGCTATTTCAAAACAGACATCTCCTTTCATTTGGGTGTATTAAGGCATCCAAGTTTTCCTTCTGATACGAGAACATCTGGACTTCACATAAACTTTTATTATGGTCCTATCTGATTGCCAGGAACACATACAAGTTTCCGAGGGCCTCCCAGCTGAGTCTGGCCTCAATGAGGACCCATACAGTCAAATAAATCCACAAGCTAACCAAATAAATATAGCTTGAGGAAAAAAACAGGAACTCGGTAAATGAAGCTGTCTTTGTCCCACAATGATGCATTTTTATACTGATAATACACATTGTACTAAAAGGATTGGCTCGAAGTCAGGGTTCATCTTTCAAAAACGTTTAACTGTGTGTTTAACTGGGTAGGGAGGTGCTTTATTTTTATACCTCAAGTGTTTAATACAATGCCTGGAATGCAGTCAATGCTTAATAAATTCAGCCACTATAATGGATGGAAAACAAGGGGTTGGGAAACAAGGGAAGAAAATGGCTTATTTTGATACAAAGTAGGTTGAAATATTTTACCAGCCTCTTTAAATGATCCACCCATCCATGCCACCTGCACTCCTCATTATTTTATTTGAACCTACCACATGGCACTTAACAAAAACAACCTTTAATACTAATCTTTAAAAATCTGCACCTTTTCTTCCAAATAGATGGTACCCTGGAACATATTAGGCATTTTATAAGTACTTGTCAAATAGTTGAGAATAGTTAACTGGAAGCTTCTTTAGGACAGGCAAGTACCTGCTCCATCTAATGCTTCTCAAATACCTAGTGTAGTGCCTTTGTATGATACACTCCAAAAATAAATTCAGATTGATTTCCCTCCTTTATTACACATTTATCTAACCCATCTTACTAAGAACTTACTATGTTTCAGTAACTGAGCTAGGTAATGGGTCTGTGTTAGTGAAGATCACAGTCCAGTTCCTCAAAAAGCTTCCCATCCAGTGTAGAAGACAGAATAGACTAGAAATAGAGAGCCTGAGAAGTCATGGGGAAAAGCACAGCTGCTAAAGAGCACACAGGAGAGGCACCTAAATTGTCTTGGAGTGCTAGGTGGAGATCATTAGGAAGAAGTGCTGTAAGAGGGGAAGTCAAGATGATAATAAGGAATTAGCCAAACAAAGAAGTGCATAAAGGGATATTCTATAGCAAAACAATGCATACAGAAAAACCAAAAGTATTGCAAGACATGGCATATAGTAGACATTCAGAAAGTAGTTATTAAATAAATGAATGCCCACACCACTGTTATATCATGGGAGCCATCTGACATTTACTACCATCAGGTTTTCCCACCCAGAATGAAAATAAATTATTGTATTTGGAAATTTGTCACCATAGTGATAATATAAAACATTTACCTTATATCTCCCACCCCCACCCCCGAAGTTAGTACACTACATATTTGAGCTTACTGCCTTTCCAGGACATGCTATCACACCCATAAAGGAAATCAAACAGTGGTTGTCGAAAATGCCAAACACTGAACTTTTGCAACCAGGACGCTAAGCAAGGATTCGCTGTGCTGATATTTTCTGTAATTCAGGCCCACTGCTTCCTGGTTTCCATGTACCCTGGACTCATTAGTCATTGCAAGCATCACTGACTAAATGTGTGTTTGTCACTTTAACATACGGAGTATCTTTGCTTGTTGGTTTTCATCAGGCACATCAGAGAGAGGTCCGTCTAGGCAATGCTCAAAGCTGCAGGGTACTCTGGGAAGTCACACTGTGGTTGCTTGTCTTCCCTTCAAAGGTTACATTTCTTGACAGAGATTAAATATCTTGTCCGTTCTAGGACTGCTTTTGAAAATTATGCACTAATGATGGCCATTCAAGCAAGTAGCTTAGTCATTTCCCTTTGGCCTCTGTCTAGAGTTTCTCAATTTGAGCGTTTCTTCAGTGTATACATTTTAGGTACATGCCATAGACTAGGAACTGTGCTAAGTGCTGGGGTTCAACGGTGAATAAAACAGACATGGACCCTTCCTCATGGAATTTACCTTTGATTAAAGGTGTAATCTGGAAGCCACAATCTCCACTCACCAAGTGGCTGACACAGAACCTAAGGGAAGCCCATTGGATGCTCCCTCCCTGAAACTGAGATCTTAATCAGAATTCTCTTGCAATTTAGTTCCCATGGAGCCTTTTGATTTTACAGAGCTATCTAGGAAGTTTGGCATAATGTAAATTCCTACAAATTGCCATTTATTGACTACCAATTATGTACCAAAGTGCATTGAGCTGTGTGCTTGGCTTGCCTTATATTATTTCTAAATATAAATTTGAAAAACTTTTAAAAAATGAAAAGGCCAATGTTTCTTGGAAGAGACACAAATGAATCCTTAAGGATAGCAAATACATATGTAATTATAGAATACAGTAACACATCCCTCCATATTTCCAGAGCCAACACAGCACTGGGCTCACAACACATGCTCATCCTTGATGCTCCATAAATT
Organism: Choloepus didactylus; assembly: GCF_015220235.1. Classification (NCBI taxonomy): domain Eukaryota; kingdom Metazoa; phylum Chordata; class Mammalia; order Pilosa; family Megalonychidae; genus Choloepus; species Choloepus didactylus. The sequence goes on from NC_051309.1 coordinate 24,561,876, forward strand.
ATTGCCAGAATTGTTGGAACAATATTGAAGGAAATGAGTGCACACAGACCACAAGATGGAGGGCTCACTTTTGGCAAATAATTAGGTTTTATAAAATGCATTTTTTGTATGTGTATGCATATGTGTATTTTAAAAACAAAAAAGATAAAATATCAGAGTTGTTTCTAATCACAGAATTTCAGAGGCTAGCCACTGGGTGGTAGAATTCACATTGTTTATTTGAGAGTAAGAACCCCATCCCCTTCCTTAATGTCAAGCATTTTGGGCTGATAAGATCCTCCATCTACCTTTATGATCCTATTGCTATCATTTGTTGTTTCCTGACTGTGCGGTATCTGTGAAACAGCACCACAATTTCCTTTTTCAGAAGCACCCCTTCTCCACTGCATACACACTGAACAGCAAGTAAGCAGAAGCCCCACTCTCCCCGCACCACCCAGGGGGTGGTCTGTTGGAATTTGAATTTTGATCAGAATCCTCTTGCAGAGTTATTCCTAGGCTCCAGAACTTTTAATTTCTCCTAGATCAACACCCTCTCATCAATTCCATCAGCCACTGATATCCCTAAACTCCTCTGCTTGGGGAAACTGGAGTTGGTTCTATTTTTGGTTATTCTGTTGTTTGCAACCGAAGAACTTTAAATTAAAAATCTCAACTACCATAGCTAATCCAAAATGGTTTCCAATATTCCTGGAAAAATAAAGACTTTGTAAATATCACATTTGCTATCTTAGAGATGCATTTATGAATGAAAGGCAAATGCTATCATTTCTAGGTGCACAAAGAATATTCATTTTGTCAACAAGCGTTTATTGAATGCCTACTATGTTCTAGGCATGGTGGCAAGCACTTTCTCTGCATTTCCCCTTGAATCTTCACAACAACTCACAAGAATAGACCTTCCAGAAGAGCAAGAGGTTTTTACTCCCCTGTTCACTGCTCTATTCCCAGTGTCTAGAATATTTTTGTTGAAAGAATGAATAATCCTTTGAGGAAGTCCTTATTTCACAAAACAAGAAACTGAGCTCGGGGAAGTTAAATAATCTTAGCTATGGTCATACTGAAAGTAAGGTATGGAGCTAGGATTTAAATCACCAGGTCAGTCTGACTCCGGGGCCCAATCTCCTAACCTTCTCGTTACACTGCCTTTACATTTTGGGAGACAGAACAAGGAAAGGGTTGTTGAACTCATGGAGCTTGGACAAGACCCTCTGATTCTGATTTCCTTATTGTGAAATGAAGATACAGCCCTCATTTGGTTCTTTTAGACTGGAGATAGTCCCTTTGCACAAATGGAGAATGGCAGAAAGAGATAATATGTTAATGGGGAGTCCATTTTCTGTTCAGAAAATCAGGAGATTGGAAGTCAAATATCACCTTTGCCACTGCTAATTTGTAGAAAGAGCAAGCCTCTTAACTCTTGAGACTCAATTCCACACTGCAAAATATTTGCTTTCTAATCCTTTTTAGGAAGAGAGGAAAAATTAAGTGAAAAATGTATGGACTGGCTATGTGGGTTGAAAAGTGCTATATAAATATAAATTAAAGTATAATTATTATAGTAACTTTTAATACCAGTTCACTCCAGTATACTGTTCAAATGACTTATCAACTCCATGGACTTCCCATGGAACAAGGTTATGCTAGGAGACTACTGAAGCATTGTTTCCTACACCACTCTTCCTTGGGGTGCATCTGTTAATTCAGAAAGGGCAGTACTGTTTAAAATGCCAGTCTCAGTGCCAGGCTAAGACAAGGCTCTTAACTCAGAGATGATGGCACGCAATCAGACACAAGGACCTCAGCTAACAATTTCAGTTATAATCTTTGGCTTATCCAATCAGCTCTAGTCCACCTGCATGCCGAAAATGTGAGGAAGAGGAGCCTTTTGTCTCTTCCAGAAAAGGAACGAGAAAAGATGTGTTCAAAGAAGTAACAAGAAAGTTGGTAGACTGTGAAAAGGAACAGTAACAACAACAACAACAAAACAATATATTTAAAATAAAACACCGAGAGTGCAGAGTTTCACTATGGACTGGTCAATGGGGAACATACAAATAACACAGAAAATTCAAGATGAATGCAGATCTGATAAAGGGCTTCTGTATTAGATGATTAGGAAGTCTCTGATGATACTAAGGAGGGAAGCAACATTTAACTCCAGTAGGGGCAAGGGGCAAAGAATTACAAACAACAATATTGCCTTCTCATAGCCTGTTTAAAAATGATGGATGAAAATAAGAGTATTTCAGCAAGAAGAAGAAAGGAGTGGAGAGGGGGTGACAGAAAGTAATCTAAGAGGGTTAAGGAATTCTAAGAGGAAGAAGATGGTTGCAAGAAGAATAAGGGCCAGAATCCAAAGAGTGGGCCTGGAGGGCACTGAGTGCCACTGGCTTGCTCTCTGCTTACTACAACTCCTGAAAATAGTCACCTACTGAGCCTTCTTACTCAGCTTCCATGGGATGACCAGGATCCCAAGAAAAGCAGTAACTCCAGGTAATACCAGTTGCTTTCTCTGATATTTATCTTCATCCAATCAGCACTACAGCTGTTACCATAATACCCTGATCAATAATTTGCTACCCAAGCCAGAACAGGATGACCTCTAAATACTACATACTTCAAACTAAGGGCAATGACGCATAACAACCCTTTCTCAATATGCTGTAGTGGGAGTGGTTATGGGCACTCTTTTGTTTAGACAGCAATGAAACACTGTTTTGTAAACTTAACCAGAAATGCAAAATGGACACCACTTTATCTTAAACATCAATGCACAAAACCCTGTATTATTTGAATCAAAGAGTGAACAAGCTGAAATAGAACCATGGGCCTATCTGAAGATTTTGATACAGTCACAAGACACAGCCTGGCAGCTACTCAACAGATCTTGTTACCCAGGTAATTTTTCCAGTCCCCTAAAAATATTTCCAATATGTTTAGAAGGTCACGAGTTAAATGTTATTCATTCGTTCATTCATACGGAATCAACTGAGTATGTTTTGCTTACAGAATTTTGAACTAGGAACTGAAGAACTAGTAAGGAACTGAGATTTAAAAAAAAAAAAATCAATCATCCCTGCTTACAATTTAGCTGAGGAAATAACATGCAGTCTATGACATGTATTTATTGGGCCCCTATTATGAGCAAGGCACTGTGTATAAGAAAAAGACGAACAAGACATGGCTTCACTCCTTAACCCAGGAGCAACAGAAAGCCAAAATATTTTTAAGAAGAGAGAAAGAGCCATAACCACAAATGCAAAATGATTGGATACCTACTAAGGGAAGAGGAATGATCAGAGCTAAGTTCAATTTGTAATAAATGGTTTATTTGGGGGGGGGGGGCATATTTTCAATTGAATTTTAAGAGTTATAATCCACAGTAAACTTGTCTTTTGGGAAACTTATCTTACAAACATATTCTACTGAATCTAGTTTACGAAGATAAGCTCAGCAGTTCAATAAAGGACTTTAAAGCCAAGTTTAGTACGTATTATCAATATTCCATAATTGTATTCCTGTTCAACCGAATGCCAACAAAGATCTTAGTCAATCAGTCAACATCAACAGCATATATACTGGGGAAGACGAATATCACACGCGGTTCCTGGCCTCACAGTCCTCCGCAAGTGAAAATGTCTACAGATCCATGGTCAGCAGGGCATGAACTCTGATCTATTGACCAGCCCGTGGAAGGATAGATTCATGTCGATCTCTCCACCAAATAACATGAAGGTGACTCTGACAAGGTCAGGTCCAGAGTCTGCTAGCTGTTGAGGTAAAGGTGGAATTAATCAGGGAAAACTTCCCAATTTTGAGAGGTTCCTGAGATTTTAAAATTCAGGAGGATTGAAAACAAGAGGACAGAAATAATTCCAGGCATTTGGAAAATGTGGAAAAGGCTGGAGTGGGAGGGGATGAGAAGGTTAGTGCCTGGCAACAGAGGTATTAATTAAGAAGCAGTTTAAGGGAGTGGATAAGAACTTAAAAAGTTTTGGAGTCAGGTAATCTTAGCTCTGCTGATTACTTCTTGTATGAACTGATTTAAGTCTCACTTTCTGAACTTTCTGAACTGTAAAATGGGGTAACTCTGCTAAAGCATCATGATTTTAAGAAGTAGATGAGATCATTTATTTTAAATTTATTAAATCAAACTTTATAACATTAAAATTTATTACATTTACACATTGTTTGAAAATGCTCAGCCCAGTGTCAGATATGTAGAAATACACCAAGAGTGGCAGCTGCTACTAGTATTATTAGCAAGAACAGTCTGGTAAATTATCAACCTCAAAGCAAAAGTGAAAGGTCTTGAATCTGTCACACAAGGGGGAACCCTGATACCCTCCTGCTGTATGTCTGCCAAAAATATTTCCTTTGAGGCGCCCCTCCTTAAAAAGCCTTCCATGACTATTCCAGAGCTCAATGATTATTATACTTTGCTCACAGACTACCAATAGAAGACCCCCCATGTGCTCTAACATCTATACGTGTTACATTATGGATCCTTGCTCTCTCCCTGAACCATACACACCCCTCCACCCTGGGGCTCTTATTTTCATTAACTGATTCCAAATTCTCCAAATCATCCAGGTTTGAGACCACAGCCATCTGTACACCCTCTTCTCTCACCACAGCATCAAACTTATCCCTGTCCTTTCTCAATTCTGTCTTTACAAAGTTTCCCACATCCATCCCATCCTTTCAGTGTCACCACTGCTTCCTTAATGCAAGCCCTTTTACCTCAAGCTTGAAAACCACAACTGCTTCCTCAGTGTACTTCTGCTGGCAATCTCCATCCAAGATAACCTTTCTTTCACAATGCTTCCAGGTAACTTGTAAGATTCCCTGGTATCCAACAAACCCTATTATCTGTCTTCTATCCACTTGTCCTGACTTAATGCTGATATTCCTTACGCCAGTCAGTTAATCTGCTTGGGCTTCAGTTGCCTGATAATGAAAGGAGAATGCTAGACTAAATCTCCCCTCATATTCATTTAGTTCCATTCTAAGATTCTGTTCACCTACATGTACTCTTGCTTCTGCCCAATCTGATTTTTCCTTCTTTCCCAATCATCCCGTGGACTTTCCTCACCACTAAGCCTTTGCTCATGCCATTCCCATTCCCTCTGTCCCAGTCAGCTTCTTATGCCAACACCTAACATAAATCCTAGCCCATAGTTGTTGATGAATAACTATGCTTTAACTAAATAATGAGAATAAAGCTGCATGGATGTATCTCTGCTGATAGAAATGTCTCTCCAGCTTGAAGAACTATTTCAGAGGCCATCTCTGCCACGCTGAATTCCCTTTTCTCTTGTGGCTCTTCCCACCTCTAAAACTCTTAGAGAAGTTCGCTAATATTGTGCCAATGATCCCAGGTTTTCTTATGCTACAATTAGTTTTTAATGGAAATTAAAGGCAGGGGCTATCTCATTGATTCTTATATTCCATATGCTGCCTAGAACAGGGATTTGTTGAGTGACAATCCACATTTCGCTCATTCTCTGATTGTAGCACATGGGTAAATCTTGTCACCTCAGTGAAGCTGTGCATCCCCCAAGGAAGAGAATCCCTAACATCCACCCACATCTTTTATATGTACCATTGTTACTGGAAAAGTTCTTGGCACATAGTAGAGCTTAAAAAATAAGAGTTGGGGTCATGTTCAAGCATGCTTGTGTGGAATATGATTCACTCAGTCTTGGCTGAGAACACCTCTCAGGAAAGGAGGCTGTGAGTGAAGATTTAAAGGGAATAATAGAAGGAGGTGATGAACACTCCCCAAAGAACAAGAAAGAAGACTTTAGTCACAATTGCAAGTGGAGAACAGAGAGACAGAGAGAGTCACCCCCAAGGCTTGTGGTTTGGGGGGAAAAAAGAGCAACCTGGTTTCTGATCTCCAGGAGCACACAAACAAAAAGTTAGGCAACCTGGTGTGCACTGTATTGCAGAGTCAGCCGTGTGCTAAAGATTAACAGCCAGTCTTAAAAGGGAGGTTTCCCAATAAAAGATACCAATTCTATCTTACCGAGATAGGGGAGAAAAGCAGAGGGAACCAGGAAATCTGAGTTCTAATTTGAATACTAACTCCTAAATTCTTAATTTGTGGGAAGCCAGAAACCATGTGTAACCAATATAGTGAATGGCCTCAGAAGGGGATCAATAAAATGTTTATGGAAAAGCTGGTAATTAAGGTGGACTCAGACTCTGTAAGAGAAGACACCTAGGTACAGTGTCTGGGACAAAGTAGGAGCTCTATAAATTTCCTAGAATTCTATATCTGCCACTTTATGGGCAAGGGTATTTTATTTCCTTAACTAGGGGACACATTTCCTTGAACTCCGAGGCCCTATTTTCCATACTTTTCTACCTCCCACCACATCTGGCAAAATACCTTGCACATAATAAGAGCTCGGTGAATATCTGGTGATTGACCGCATGACAGTAACTGTGGCTGGAATCCATCCCATACTGAATTGGCAACTGCAGGCTTCTGGATTTAGGTGAACTGGTCAACCTCGGAACAATCTCAAACTTTGTTTATTGTTTGTGATGAACTGAGTAGAAGATAATACATTGTTAAGTGTTGTAATCCACACACTTGGATTATATGGTTTAAACTGAGACAGTCCACACCGACATCTCCAGATTCACATATAAACACACAAACACAGCACTGAAAACGAAATGGTAGACAATAAAAAGCTGATAAAGTTGTTTGTATATACTACATGAAGACAGACAGACAAGAATTGACAGAGCAATCGTCTCACAGAGTCATTAATATGTAAGAAAGAAAGATATCAGGAATAGCCAGCCTAGTGTTTTAAAGCTGTATTCTCTTTGCTTTCTGCTTTTAAATTACACATTGCAAAGTCACTGAGGAGAAAGCTTTAAGAAAACTTTCATTTGCTATGGTACAGCTCACCGGTCTTTCTTTGCCTAAAAAAAACAAATAAATAAACCGCTGTAAACGTTTCTTTCGTCTCGTAGACATTAATAATGATAGCTTGAACTGTAAAGATTTGGTTTTACAGAAGGTAATGGAGTAATGTTTATTTCCATTAGACTAGGCCTATAAAATCCTCTTTTTATAACCATGAGCCTACAATTTCAAAACAGCAAAGCTTGACATTTTGGTCTCTGACAGGCAACACTTAATATTGGGATGTTTTAAAAATCTATATGAAAAAAAGCTCTTAATACAACATAGGCCAAACATTTTCCCCACAAATGGTTTGTTTTAGCTATCTCTCTTCCTCCCAGAGAGACAAGGAAAATCAGACAGCTTATTGGCTTAGTTTGTTAGTCCAGGTTAAAGGGATGCAATGCCCAAAGACTCTTAGAGGAGCTTACGCTTGGGCTAAAAATAGCAGGCACTAGAGAATTATCTTAAATACAACCAAACTTGTTCTGTACTGTGAATGCAGATAACTGTAATATGTTTCCGCTTTTGGTCATTTCAGGGCTTTTTTTTTTTTAAAGTCTGGCTTGCTGTAGCTGACTATTTAATTCATTTCTGATTCTATTTGTCACATTTGCTTCTCAGAGATTATGCCTGGGGGTGCTTGACTGAGGAAACATGCTTATTTTGCTATGCTGCTTTGTTTAAAATCTAATGAGCTGCTGGATAGCAGAGCACAATGTAGACAGGTCCTGTGGGGAGGTAACTGCAACTAAAAATTTTTATGAGGTGCCTACTATGCACATCCTTTTGACATCTATGGTCTTTTCTTGATCATTCTGTCTTACTCATGAGAGTTAGGAGGGAAATGCAGTTTGTTACATTTTTTGGGTAAATAAGAGTATGTTTACCTTCTGAATCTATAATGTCTCACAAGCAAGAGACCTAACAACATTTATCAAGTTTCCTCTCTTCTCAGCCGTTTGGCAGAAATTTTTACTCCTCTGTTTATGTTTTCATGTGGCACTTAATATGGAACTCTACTAGAGAATTCATCCCATTATGTTATGATTAGTTGTTTGTCTGTATTTTTTATTTACCAGAGAGCTAACTCCTAAACAGAAAATTCTGTGTCTTATTCATCTTATTATTTTGAGTATCCAAATTAGTTCCTGTAATGTAGTTGGTGCTCTCTGAATAGGTGATAAGTGGGTAAATTTAAGAATGAATGAAATCAGTTTCTGTGTTAGAGCATCTTATATTAGAACATCCTCAACTATAACACACAAGTCAGCCTAAATTCTCAGACTGAGTAGACAGTTTCCTTCTAATAAAGACAGATCACTAAGATGCCTAGTAATATCAAAGATGACCATGAATCCAATTCCATTACAGAAATCAATAAAAAGTAAGAAATTCAAGTGACAGGGGTCCTTTCTTTGCTATGTTGACAACTGGCATCTACGTTCACAGCCAAAAATGAAAACAAGGCCAGAAACATTCAAAACTTCTGAAAACCAGATGCCTTGGGCACCAGCCTTTCTTGCTACCCCACCATTTCTTTCTGGAGTCTGTGCTGGACTCGTTCAAGAAATCAGGTAGTTCACATTGAACTATGGCTCAGTAAACTCTGTGCAATCCTGCAATCACTTTTCTTAAGAAATTAAGTCTTTTCATTGCAACTTTGGACAAGGAAACTACCACAACAAAATATTTACAAAAGTTTGAAGTCTGAATCTGTTGAAAGGGTCAAAGGTCAGGAAAGACAGGCATAATGCCAGGAACAGTGTGTTGGGGAACCATGGCCACACATTTTCTAACATCTGCTCCCTTGTATAGAAGCAGAGTTACTCTGATCCTCTGGAATCCCATAAAGGTATCTATTCTCTAGCTCTTCCTTGAGGGTGAGAAATGTCCCCTCTTCAGTGGACCAGGGGAGCGAATACTCAATGACCTCAGAAAATGTACAGCTGTGCCTTTATGTGCTAATGCACATTGGCTTAACACAGCCACATGCCTTGCAATTGTCATTAGCATCACTTTATGTCTAAATCTGAGCAGAAGTCTCTTTGGTGAGTTAGAAGATAAGTTCACAGCTACCCTGGCAGGTGCACATCATGCAGCTGTCACTCTTGGCTCTATTTACAAACCACCGTGTGGTATACATATTCTCAGATCTTTGTCACATCTTACTGATACATGATTGGTCTGAATGGCTGGGAAGGCCACTTAGGGGTCTCACATTCAGAATTTGGTAGAACCACTGTAAATCCTTCCATCAACAGGTACTATGGACTCCCTACCACATCCATGGCATTGTGCTGGGTGCTATGGAGATGATGGGGTACCACCTTAAGGCATAGTTCTTTCCATCCTGCAGTTTGTAACCCAGCTTGAGAGATACAGCAAGAAAACTATCACAGCTATATTCACACTTCAAAGGCAAAGATGTTCTTCTGCACATGTGACCAAAAAACAAATAAACAAAAAACTCACTTTATGCTAAAGAGAGCCACAAATACCTAACTAAGTTTAATGGCTCAATAATTTAGCTCTTGCCTGGTAAAGGCCCTGTTCCAGTTTGCTAATGCTGCCGTGAAGCAAAATACCAGAAATGGACTGGCTTTAATAAAAGGGGGTTTATTTGGTTACACAGTTACACAGTTACAGTCTTAAGGCCATAAAGTGTCCAACAATTGGGTACCTTCACTGGAGGATGGCCAATGGTGTCCAAAAAACCTCTGTTAGCTGGGGAGGCACAAGGCTGGTGCCTGCTCTGGAGTTCTGATTTCAAAACGGCTTTCTTCCAGGACATTCCTCTCTAGGCTGCAGCTTCTTGGGGCAAACTCTAGGCCAGTACCTCCAAAGCATCAGCAAAACTCTGCGTTCAGTGGCCATCTTCGAAATGTCTCTGTAAGTTGCAGCTCCTCACTCAGCTCCTGTGCATTCTTCAAAGTGTCCCTCTTGGCTGTAGCAAGCTCGCTCCTTCTGTCTGAGCTTATACAGTGCTCTAGTAAACTAACCAAGGCCCACGCTGAATGGGCAGGGCCACACCTCTATGGAAATTATCCAATCAGAATTATCACCTATAGTAGGGTGGGTCGCATCTCCATGGAAACAATCAAAGAATTACAATCTAATCAACACCAATACGTGTGCCCACACAAGACTGCATCACAGATAATGGTGTTTTGGGGGACATAACACATCCAAACTGGCACAGGCCCCAACTAAATATGGACCAAAACAAGCAGTCTTAACATAGCACGTTGTAAACATAAAATAAAATACAATAAAATAAAATAAAATAAAATAAAATAAAATAAAATAAAAAATAAAAAAAGATAATATGTTGTTACAATAAGTTTATGGAGAAGAGTCTATGGAAAATTTTCTTTAGACTCTTACTCTTTAAGACTTATTTCCACTGGTACTAAAATGAGGACAGATTTAATTCTGCACACCATACTCTATCCCTTCCCTGCATTTAATTTGCATTGCTACTCCCGGTTCCACTGCTTGGCTCATGGAGGGCACCAAGATGGCAGGGCAGTCAGCCTTGCACATAGCCTGGAAGCAGCTTTTACACCACCAGATGAAAGGTCTCACAGAGAGACCCAGCACTGGCACAATTAATCAGATCACTTAGGGACCATCCGCTTGTTCAAGAATGGCTTGCAAGTGAGTGATGGACGGGGTCATCGCTGCCTAATGGCATCAGGGGCTATTATGATAACCATAAAGAGAAAGGGAAAAATTGAACAAGGTGAAGAATTACTCCTGAAAGGGACATGAAGAGACACACAAATACCTTCATACAAAGGATATGCCTGAGAAAGTGTCAGGGGAGCTAGGCTGCTTACAGTGGTCAAGGTAGACAGCATTCTTTGAAACTGCCAAAGTTGGAATATTAATGAGGGATCAGGGCTAACCAAAGCTCAGGCTCCACATGGAGAAACCCGAGCTCTACATTCTCTTCTCTCAGGTGAAAGGTGACAAGTGTTGAGAGAGTTTGGATAAAGAAGACATAGCTAGAGCACTCCCTGGGCTTTTAGACAGAAATGAGATTTAGGGAATTCAGTCCTGTAGATTATCTGAAATCCTTGGTCCTAAACCAGGTAGCACATTTTAATGATTGTTTAGCAGGCCAAAAGGTTGATGATTTATTTATAAGGGTCTCAAACTAAAATGGGGAAAAAAGGGAATTATTCTTAGCCCCTATGTTACAATTTAGTGTCCTCCACATGAATGCATCAAAGTGAATGGAGCATTGGTGGAGTGGTGGTTTTAGGTGGAGGCTGGGTAGGCTAAGGATTGGAAACAAGAAATGGTAGGACACCCAGGGGAGTAAATCTCTCTGGCAATGTGGAATATGATTCCTGCGGAGGAATCTAGACCTGGCATTGTGGGATGGAGAACATCTTCTTGACCAAAAGGGGGATGTGAAAGGAAATGAAATAAGCTTCAGTGGCAGAGAGATTCCAAATGGAGCTGAGAGGTCACTGGGGTGGGCACTCTTATGCACAATATAGACAACCCTTTTCAGGTTCTAACAAATTGGAATAGCTAGCAGTAAATACCTGAAACTATCAAACTACAACCCAGAACCCCTGAATCTTGAAAATGACTGTATAAAAATGTAGCTTATGAGGGGTGACAATGTGATTGGGAAAGCCATATGGACCACACTCCCCTTTGTCCAGTGTATGGATGGATGAGTAGAAAAATGGGGCAAAAAAAAAAAAAAAAAAAAGGCACCCAGTGTTCTTTTTTACTTTAATTGTTCTTTTTCACTTTAATTTTTATTCTTGTTATTTTTGTGGGTGTGGTAATGAAAATGTTCAAAAATTAATTTTGGTGATGAATGCACAACTATATAATAGTATTGTGAACAACTGAATGTACAGTTTGTATGACTGCATGGCATGTGAATATCTCTCAATAAAATTGAATTTAAAAAAAAAAGAAATGGCAGAAGGTACAGGTAATTTAATTTTAAAGTAACATGGGGAATTACTTATTTAACGATAACTCTCCTGAGTTGGATCTGTATCTGTCCTGACCAACAGATGTCAAAGCTCTTTACTATTGACAAGAAAAAAATAAGTGGTCTCTTCATCAGAGGAAATTGGAACAATTAGATTCTTTAAGTGAGAAAGTAATCTGACAGATTTTATAATGAACTCAACATTTCATGGAGTATTCTCTTACTAATACTGCTGCATGGAAAAGACTTACATGATAATATCAAGAATCCATGAAAGCCTTCCAGATCTAAAAATGTGCCTGTATTTGAACATATGCCCCATTTTATCCCTCACATCAACAGACACTAATCCCAGTAGGTACCTAGGCAGAGAAATGAACAAAGTCATCTCACTTAAGCATCAAAATTTTAATTAAAGCATTTTAATGGAAATATTTCAAAATCATTTACCCATTTTCCCCATCTTTCACAGGATGAGAGCTGATGATGATATCATGATACTGTTAGCCGACTGTATGGAGCTACTGAGAAATATAGGGCTACTTGTCCTCAAACTAAATGGCCCCAGACAGTCGTGTTTTGAATGTTTGTCTACTTTTTGCAGTTTTTAATCTCACCTGTTTTGGTAACCACCTACTTCTCGCTGAGATCTCTGTGCCTCTACCAGCTCATTAGCTTTCCAAATCATTTCTTCTAATCTTCTTTGTGCTCAGAAAATAGCTAATTAGTATTTGCTTAAATTGTAAGTAAAACAAAAGGGAGCAAGTGTTGAGGGCAGGGTTGCTGAACTGGGAATAAAATGCATTGAGTGTGAGGCTATGATTTTTCTGAATCTAGTTTGGCTTATTAGAGACCTTTTTACAAACATTCTAGTCTCTCAGCTATGTTTCAGACAACAGTCTGAGGAAAAGAGGTCTCCTCATATGAATTAGACAAAATATCATGATTAAAATTGAGACATGAGTAAGTAAAATGCATCCTAGCTATGGGACACACATCTTCTCTTTCATCTGTGACACATGTAAGTAGGAGTCAAAATGAAACAGTGACTAAAGAAAAAGTGGGATCAGGGTTTTGTTTTTTCACACCACAAAAGCAGCAGCCTGGCCACACTGTCCTGTTGGATGGGACCGTCTCTTTCGCTGACTCAGAGAAGAAACCCATTTGCCATTCAAAGACAAATTAAACAGGGCATGGATCAGGCTCTGTGGATCCCTAGACTCAGTTATCTGCCAAAAGCAGGCAACATTCAGTTACCTTATGTGGCCAGAATGTCTTTGTCAAAATTTCCAGTTTGAACAAATATTGCAAAACAGTTGAGTCTAGGCTGGAATTTATCCCAGGAGAAATTGAGACAAATTCCTTTAGGACAGGGGCATCTACCTCAGCTACCTTGCTAGGATTGCTGGGTGACAGGATTAAAGAAGCTCAAAAGTGGCATTGTGACCTGATGTAACTCTCAAATCTGCTACATGCAGAGCCCGGGAATTGGGGACCAGCAGGGGAAAGAAGTCATTTATCCCCTATAGCATCACTGTGTTCACACGCTCAGGCATTTGCCCAGGCTCTTTTCCAATGGGAACAGGAGGCGAGCCTGCCCATCAGGAGCACTGCCTGAAAGAAAAATCCAGGCTGACATGCAGCTCAGAGGAGAGCAGGGTGTCCCCACTAAGCATGTGCTGGCAAGACACAAGAGGATCCTGACATGAGAACATCTCTGGACAGAATCTGAGTTGGCAAGGATCCTGGACACCCAGCAGAACTACGACTGGAATATAGAAGCTCCAACTTCACATCGGAGCAACTGAGATGGCACTCAGGGAAGCTGATGTCCTTCAACCAAGGGCCCAAGGAAGAACCAAGGGCATTCCCATAACAGAGAAAACAGGCACTTTTTTTTTTTTTAAGAGTCATTCAAAAGCAGAAATAAACTTCTCAGAGAGGACTGGAGAGAAGAGATGGAAGCTGGAGCCTTATAGGAATCTGAAAGTGCCCCATCTGAATAAGGCTTGGTAGCGGTCTAATGCTTGGCACCTCTAGGGGGAGGAGGAAAGAGATAGGGGACATTCTTGCAGTGCACACTCTGCCCAAGGGCATAGGACAGCCCCTGCACAGGGCCACCCCATGACACATTGAGCTAGCACTTAGGGACGAAGGGCCCACTGAGACAGAAAAGCCACATACACAGAGGGTCACATATAGAGCATGTCAGCCCTTCCAGCTGGACTGAAATATCATTCTCAGAGAGAAAGGTCAACAGGCCTGAAATGGTACAAAACGGTTCTCATCCGAAGGAGCCCTGCACGCGCTGCCCCGGGCACAGCATTCTGCTCACATCAGACCTACACACTGGTCAAAGAGCTTTCTGCCAACGGCCTTGCTCTCTTTTCTTAAGTTGGCTCCCTCTGGTTTTCTCCCCAGCAAGTCCAACAAGCAAGCTGACATCTCCCTCAATGCACTGTGTGTAGAACACGATAAATCCAAGATTTCCCAATTTCAAATATTCAGTCCCACTTCTCTGTATCTGTCGAGCCATATGCCTGGGCTCTTGGTTTGGAATAAAAGGTGCCCATGGCTAGGAGAAAATGCTCTCCATGTTCCACCTGAAGGTAAAGGCATTTCTGAAGATAACTGCACCAGTCCAAGAAGGGCAGAATTCATCTGTTAGTGATGACCAGGATAATGGCAGGTAGAAAAAGTCCCTCCCTTGCTTATTCTATCAGAGAGTTTATCTCACTCTATTTTAAAGGCTTGTCCTCCTCACTTACCATTAACTTCATGGAGCAGGGACCGCGTCTACCCTTCACCACTGTTTCCCAGAAACTGGCAGGGAGCTGAGCTTGCTAATGGTTGACAATGAGTATTTTTTTGATGAATGAGTAAATAAATCAATGAGGGAATAAATTAAATATCCAGAGGCCTGCAGAAATGTGAAAATATGCAATAGTTGGAGATCAATCATTTTGGCCAGAGAATCACTTATCATGTGAGAAAATGTGACCCTCATACCCAAGTGATAAGGGATGAAAAGAACAGTGCTAGTAATAATCCTTGATAATATTTGTACGGTGCTTTAGAATATCCCAAGCACTGTCCTGAAGTTTTAAAGTGAGCAACTTAACCGGGTAAGTCAAAATGACTGCAGATAGAGAGGACAAAACCTTCTGTATTCAAGCCTTTTGAAGGAAGATGGGGAGGCTTAAACACATCTAAGGATTTCTCAAAAGTTAAAAAAATAATAATAATACTTGCATCGGTTTCTGCCAATGCCTCTGCTGTAGAAATATCAGCCACTATGAAAACTGGTCTCTGCAGTTGCTCCTTAACTACTGGTAAGTTCATTTGTCCTCCATTCTTCTTTCGGTAGCTTGCAAATTTGGTTCAAATATTTTCATTTTCTGCATCTCCCTAAATTCCCTATCTTGGGAAAATCTGAACAAAATGTCCAGCTTTGCACTGTTTCCTAATGCTCTGGTAATGAATTAAGAGTTAAGTAGGGTGCAAAGACAATGAGAAAGCTTGCCAGAGTTAAGTTAGAGAATTTCATGGCAATTAGCACTGATTTTCGCTACAAGAATAGGAAAAACACAAAAAAAAAAAAAAAAAAAAAAAAAAAAAACCACAATTTTTTTTTTTTTTAAGGAGAACAAAAAAAGCTACTCACGTATACACAACCCAAAAAAGCCTTCAAGCACTGGCTGAAAGTGATACCATTGGATGACAGGAGAAACACACCAGATTAGCCAATTAGCATTCACCCAAGAAAAGCAGAAGCTTGGGAGGGAAGGCAGAAAAAAAGCTCATCAACAGTAATATCAACTTTCCAATAGACCTGACTGTTTATCTACCCAAAGGAATTGCTTCCTCCCCACTTTTTTGTGACCCTCTCAACAATTCTGGGGGAAAAAATGTTAGTTCAACATTATCGCAAGCCAGAATATGACTTTATTTATGTGACAAGTTGACAACATACAATTTCATGCTTGTTGAGCTGATCGGTGTTATATATTCACTGTGAATATTATGAAGTCTCACCATTATAAATATGAAACAGTATACACTTATTCAAAATAACTCCAGCAGTGGCAATTTATAGCTTGGTTGTTTGTGCTCTTCTGAAGTCCAAATGCCACCTTAAGAAGCTGCAGCTCGCAGAAACAGATGTGCAGTGTGACTGCGACAAAAATGGATTGACGATGACCTATGTGAAAGGAGGCTTATTACATTTTGGTCTGCATGGCAGCTGACACTGGTTTGTATTTAGATATGTGACTGTTGGGAACACTGTGTCCTTAAAGCTGTGTTTAAACATGGGCCAAGACATTTGTCTACTGGACTAATTATTTTACCACACTTCTATGGCAAGTATCACTTTTTTTTCCCCTTTGGGAAAAAAAGAAAAGAATGCGGGTATGTATGCACACACACACGCAGGCACACGTTTCCACTACGCTGAGTAAAGTTACAGCAAGTACTTTAAACCTTGGTCATATCAGGTGAATGTTGGCAAGATTTCTGGAATGCCTGCCTAACAGGATTGTACCACTTTCTTGATCAGGTGGCCTGGGAACAGGATAAGGCCACAAACCATCAAATCATAAACTGTCACAGCAACTCTTTTTAGTTGGTTTTTTTCCCCCTCCTCTTCCCCCACCTTTCTTTCTTAGCAAGCTTCAACCAATTTGCAAGTGTTGGCTTCCACAAGGACAAATTTGGAATAGCGAGGAACAACACAATTTATCCAAATGTGGAAGGAAATGAAGGAACCGGGCACCTTGCTAAAGCTAGATATCAAAAATTTGCATAAGTAGTTTCCCAACAACAGAGGTGCTATTTGGAACAAAATAAATTGCGTGTATTGTATGCAAGTGCACAGACCTTAACCAACTTTGCAGTTGCTTCCCTGATCACAGATTTCTCAAACACACCCAGATATTCCTTCCGAGGAGCTCGAGTTAGTAACTCTCAGTAGGTGGACCTCAAAAGGCAATTGTTTAAAGACTTCGAAGTCTGCCACATCATAATTTGATAATTGAGAAAAACAAATCCAAACTATTTGAAATACTAATTAAATTTTTCTCCACCATTTTCTAGTAATTCATTTGTTTCTTTTTTGTTTGTTTGCTTGATATTAGGTAACACCTTTAGATCTTGTTTTGAGACCTAGAAAGGATTCAGGTGATTGGGTCCCTGGATCTCTTTTGAAACATTTTAATTATACACTTTCAGGTCTTTCCTGTTCCAACGAAGTTTGCTATCCAAAATCTGCATCTCTTCCTACTTTTTCTGTTGAACTAAAGCGAGGGTGTTGTTGGTCTGTCTAGTAAATCCAACCCACAAGATAACATAATCACATACATTTCGTTTCTCAGGGACCTTGGCAGTTCTTATCTCCTTGCTTTTATGATCTCTTATGAGCAGCCAGGAATAGCAATTTGCAGCCCTGTTCGTAAAGCCATCTTAGTCTGAACCTAGCTCTCTCCTCTTTTATCACACAGTGATATTCTGCAGTTAAATCCCATTTGCCACAACAAAATTTGCTCTGAGCTCCATTTTAGAATAATGTAAGTATTCTCCACATGTATGGAATCTATCAAACGTGATGGAGGGCAATTATCATTTCAATGAACTATTTATTAACAGAAGATGGCTTGTGTGCTTTGCTTAGATTTATTGATATGCTGCCCACTGTACATTATAGCTTGAAGCTATTTAGTTCATGTTCATCAGAGCCTCAGACAAGCAGCTTTGCAGTTCACATGGTTCTGGTTCTTCTACGTGCTTTGCTCAACTTTATTTTACCATTAAATCATCTAGAACATTACATGCAATGTTCGAGTTCCATACTAAATCACAATTGTTTCCTATTAAGTGTTCCAAGCTACCCATTTTTATTAACAGTTACTTTATTAAATCCTTAATAACACAGATAGAATAGTTAATTTGTGTGTTGAGCCATGGATGTTAATTTGTAAACATAATAACATACTGCAATCATTTGCATAATAGCATTTTAATCTTTTTAGTAAAAGCTGTAATTCCCCACAAAGTACACTGCAGTAGAAACTAAGTGACTATTGGTAATAAGACAAAAGGCCTTAAAATTCTGATCCTATTATAGTGTTGGAACATACCCAAACTGCTTCCATAATCTCTGAAATGTTACTGTTCTCTGATTTAGGTGTCTGTCAAGAATAAAAATGAAGTATAACTGGTAGCAGTAGACTATTTCCTAAATGTAATTTAGTATTCACTAAGCACCAGCACTTTGCAAATAGCTCTGAGGCTTCCCTTCAAAGTCCAGAGCTCCAGTTCAGCATATTGGTGGGGGGGACACCACGGAGCTCACTCTCACGGCTCTGATAATTCATGCTGACTTGGCACAGGGTAGGGCACCAGCCACCAAGGATCTGACTACTGAGTCCCCTCCCTCCCTGTCCTACAAGCCTGATTTTACCTCCTAGAACTGGCTGCCTGAGTAGAAGTTGGGGAGAGAATAAAAACTTGTGTGTGTTGGGGGGAGGAGGTGGGAAGGATGCCTAAAGAAGGTACCTCTGAAAAAAGAAATTCTCTAGGGGGTTTGGTCCCCTAGAAACCTGTTAACACCAATCCCAAGACTGGCGAAAAAAAAAAAAACAGAAACAGGTAGGTGTTTAAAAGTCAAGCCAAGTCACTTTACTCAAGATCTGGTAATTCATTAATCCATTTGGCTGCAAACCTTGAATGAATAACTTGCAGTAGTAATGGAGATGGGCAGGCCAACAAAATATTAGTGTTTATAATCTGAAACTATGCAAATCACTTCATCATTTCAGAAAAGAAAAGGCATGTACAGATATCTCCTATCAGCATCTTGGAACAAATGGCTTAATGGTTAACAAGTCATTTATCTTAGCAAAAATTTGCCTTTACTAAGAATAAGAGTGTGAATTTTGTTATGTCTCTCTGTCCCCTTTTTCCTTGCTCTCATTGTAGCTTCTTGTAATTCAGCCTCCTTAGCAGCCGACAGTAAAAACAGTAGCCTGCTTTGCTTTCAAACTCTACCTCAGAGTACCCAGTCTTGAAAGTAACCCAAGAGGTTAAAGGAATTAAAAAAAAAAAAAAAAAAAGTGGCTCTTACAAAATTGTTTTACATCACAAGCAATTCATTTCATAAAGCCCACAATGAAAATTTTCATTGCTGAAAGAATAGGCACATAATTATAGGGGCAACTTAACCTTGTTAAAAGATGTGAAGTCTGGGGTAGGGAATTGTGGAGAACCGTTTGACTCGGTTACTCTGTAAGATCTGTAATGCTCATCTTTTCATCAGATTTGTCTGTTGGTTTCCTTCAGAGGTCAGCCATCTGCTGGGCTGTATTTTCACGATGTTGCTTCTAGATGGTGGTACGGTGGTATGGTGGTATGTGCACAAATACAGCATAAGTATAGGCTTACTATGCAGGCACACACAGTTGCCATACAAAGAGACAACATGTCCAATGTCTCATCCTGAACCTTGAATAATTTAACCTAGACTCCAGTATATGCAATGTAAGTCTAAGAGGCAATAAGCCACTTTTTCCCAATTCCTCTCCAACTTTTTCTCCTTATGAATGTGTTTCCACTTTGTTGGACCCCAAACATACCCATGCAGAGTAATCTTTATATAAATGACACAACTGAGACATCAGGAGTTTGGAAAAGTCTCAGACGTGCCCACAAAGTGACTCACCTACTTCCTGGATTGCCCAAAGTATCTGATGTGAAATAGTTTATCTCCCTCAAAAAAGCACAAAATAGTACTTTCTAAAATCATTGTGCCTAATGAAATGGGTAGATCCTCACTTTCCAAATTGCTAATGGCTAAGAACTGGATTCACTTCCATGAAAACATCATTCAACTTAATTTCTTATAACCACAGCTCCGTGAACCAAAGCAACCACCAGGAAAGTTAGTGATGGTGAAAGATGGTCATGTAACAAGCATCCTGTGACCTGTTATTTATTAGTAAGCGTTTATGCCAACAGACAGAGCCCGGCGGGTCAGAACTCCTGAGCCATGTTTTTCCAGTGGTCAGCATAATGGCGGGCAGGAAATAGGATGCCAAACCAGATGTTCCCAAGATAAGCCAGATGTTATCAAGCCAAGAAGTCTAAAACAGTTTCTGTTGAGTATGTAGATGAACCCCTACCCCACACTCACACACTTATATGCACACCCATGAACAACACAATTTAGTTTCCCTGAAAGATAAGCTGACAGTAGAAGTTAAAAGTAAAGCAGCAGACAGACTGAATCAGATTGTTGCTTTCTGATTTGTGATTCTCCAAGATGAACATCTAACTGATTTATACACAGAATTTGGAATTTTGTGGTAGACTACAAATGCAAAGATAAGTACAACATAAATTTTTAAAATACTCCAGAAGTCTCCATGAGCTTCAACATTCTTCAATGTTCTTATGTTATAGCCAATTATCTCCCCACTTAAATGGCCATTATTTTCTTACTTGAAGTCTATGTTCGCCATAAATGTCATTACCAAGTGTGGCAAAAATCTGGTTTGGGGCTGTAAATTTAATTTAAATGACAAACATTTATTGATTGCAAATTGGAAATTCCGGAAATCTTTAAAAAGTGAATATCGTAAATGAATTCAATCTCTCTACATAACAAAGGAGAATTTATTCCCCAAATGATTAAATTACAGTGAGGTTGTTTTTGCACACTTTTTTTTTTTTTTTTTTTGTCTGTTTGTTTTGTTAAAATTCCAGGAGAGTTGCCATTCATAGAAAAGTCTGTCTGACAACAGGCACAGTCAGAAGCAGGAATTCATTACCATGGAAGGCTGCGGAATTTCCTCCAAGGAGACAAGTGAGAAAAAGCAGACACCACGTAAAATTTGTAGATTGGGTTAAATATGTTCTGCCCCTGAGGCAGCAGGGAGATGGAGAGCCCCTTTGTAAAATGACTCACCAATCTAAGGAAAGCACTTCAGCTCCTAAAGGTGAGCAGAAGCTTAACCAGGCAAAGAGATCCATAAAGTTCTGGTTCTCTTTGGAATATTTTTGAGTTAGCATTCTTTGACCCCTCCCACTCAACCCTCTCTTCCTAAAGTCATCTGGGCTGATGGAAATTCCCTCCAAGGTGCTTCAAGCCCTTCTTCCTGGATGCCATCTCCACTGCTCTCACCTGGCCCTGTCCTGCAGTAGGTTTGGAATGCAACAGGGCCTGCTGTTCCTACTTTCTATTTCTCCCTAACTCTTACCACTGGCAGCACTGCCACTCGTCAACACCAGCTCCATCATATTGCTCCCCTGCTAAAAATCTTCAAAGGCACCCGAATCTCATGTAAACTCTACACCCTCCGCTGGGTTCTCAAGGTGTGCCATCAAGGTTGTACCCATTCTACAGCCAAACTTCTGTCCCCACTCCTGTGTTACCATTAATATGAATTTTACTTTCAGTAAATCAAGCTCCTCACCCTTACTTCCTCTATGAAAACACTTTAGTCTTATTCTCTTATCTGCCTTGATATCATTATTTTTGCTGAACCCCACCTTCTCTTGGATTATATATACACCCCATACACCCCCACAAATGAATATATATAAATACATATGCATACATAGAATATCTATTCATACACATACATACACTTATGTATCCATATACATACATACATATGTATGTATATGCATGTTCATATGCATACTTACAGTCTTAGAGTGTTTTTTGATTGCTTATATATATAACTATATGGTAAGTATATAAATGTATATATGTATATACATAAGTATACACAGTTTTGCATTGTTTTCTAATTGCTAGTGTATATAATGATATATATATATATAAATATACACATACATGCACATATATATGCATATATATATAACTATATGGTAAGTATATAAATGTATATATGTATATACATAAGTATACAGTTTTGCATTGTTTTCTAATTGCTAGTGTATATAATGATATATATATATATATATATATATAAATATACACATACATGCACGTATATATGTATACACAGCCTTGCCTTGCCTTGCTTACTAATTACTTCACATTTCTTCTTTTGGTCTCCCAAGCTAGATTAAATTCTACTAGGAAACAGATCTTCTTTCGTGCTTTGTATGCAATCTTCTCATTACCCAACACAGTTCACACCATCAATAAGCTACAAATATTTGTTGAGGACTTACTTTTTTTGTTGTTGTTGTTAACTTCGTGATAGGTGCACAATACATGCCCATTTTGGAAAAATTTAGAAAATAGAAAGCCAAAAGAAGAAATGTAAAATCATCTATATTCCATCAGAATGTTCAAGTATTCTTGAAAGCCTCCACCATTGATTTTCTCAGTGGTATATAGCAGAACACCTTATAAACAGACAGCAGTAACTCCTCTCCCCCTCTTTTTTTTTTTTTTTTTTCCCTATAGGAGTTCACAGTATAAGACCTTACTGAGAGTTTCAGTAATTACCAGACACCGGCACTGGCTACAGCTGAGCCTCCTCTCCCCATTAGCAAAGGAAGGCCTCAGAACTTATTGAGTAATGACCTGGAGACAACTGCATTCTCACTCTCCAAAGAACCCCAAGTAGCTGCAGTCAGAAGTAACAGGTGCATGAGTGAAAGACGCCCATTCAGTTGTATCATGAAGACATTAAAGCAGGTGTTAAAATAAAGCAGACAAGGTGGCCCACGATGACCCAGAAGGGCCAATGTGCTCTTTGAGCTAACTCCATGCCACCCATCTTTACACACTGCTGTGCTGTAAAAAGTAGCTCTTTATTCTCCTCCTTCAAACAATGCACAAAGGCAACAGAGGGAAGGAAGTTATGTTGCAATATTCTGAAACATAAATCTTCCTACCAGCCGGTCCAGGGACAGCATCCTGTTTTTCTTACACATGGATCACATTCACTGGAAGTTACACCTATAGGCCTGGTGCCTTGTTTAAGTGGCTTCTGAATCATACCTGGCCACCTGCCTGTACACATCCAAACTTTGGTTGTGCAGGCAAACACACGTTGCTGTGTCCAATTACTCAACCAACATGTACGGTTGCATGTTGGCACGTCTTTGTTACTACTCAGGAATTTATTTTTTCCCAAATTGTGACATACAACACCATTCTCTGTGCTTTGAAATTACATAAAAATGAACTTGGACACAAAAGCATGGAAGAGATAAAAAGAAGAAATTTATATATTCCACCATGTCTTTAACATTCTATTATGCAGCTCTAAGTACCACTTCCTACTTTGATTGGAATTCAGAAATCCTATGACCAGTTTCCAGCAGTGTCATCAATGTGCTCAAGAGTCAGGGAAAAGTGTTTAAGTACTCAGTAGCTTATAATATTCTGGGAATTGGAGATAGATAATGCTTGTAATTGGCAGGTCAGAGATGGCAGAGACCGTGACTGTTTGGCTTGCTGAAGTACAAGGCCTTCTCAAATGTGATGAGGCAGTGCTTTGAGAATTGGAAGAAAGTACAGGTGAAAGTCCACTGGGAGAGATTTAAAGACACAGGACCTGGGAAACTCAGTGAAATGCTGGTCTGGTAGAAGCAGCACAAAGCCATGGCCATTCAAGGATTACTTGTGGCATGTGAACTCTCTTCACAATTTTAGAATTCCACCTATGCACAAAGCACATTTTCCTTTCCCATTATAGAAAAGATGTCTGTGTTTCACTCTAGAGGGCAAAAAGTGAAGGCGTTCTCACAATATGCAAATGCTCACGGAGCTGCTGCTGTTTATTACACAGTTGCCATGTATGACCCTACCCTTTGCCTAGTCAAAGAAGAATGGGTTTTGTGATATCAGAGTAAACTGTTATGGGGAGTTATCTAAACAGTCCCTTTTGCTCTCTGTCATTAAAAGAATACCAAACGTATCAGTCTTGAGGCCCTGGGCATCTTGATGATTTTAGATGGCTTCTGAATCTTTATATCCTGTATCTTACTAAATTTTCTCTCAGAAGTTTGATCAATTCATCTTCAGTGCTTCAAAAAGGGAAATTTCATTAGCTTTCCTTTTTTTAAAACAAGGTTTCTCAAGCTCAGCACTGTTGACATTTGAGACCAGATAATTCTTTGTTGGGAGGAGAGAGGACTGTCTCCTCCCAATATTGCTGGATATTTAGCAACATCCCCAGCCTGTACCCACTAGATGCCAGCAGCACACCCCAAGTCACAACAATCAAACACTTCTCCAGACCTTGCCAGATGTCTCCTGGGGGCACAATCACCCCCACTTGAGAACTACTGTTTAAGATGACCTAATAAGAGATTAAAGTCAATGAACCTTGTGTTTCAGGGCATTAAAAACAATTTCATCATGGGTTCAGTGTTATACAGGGAAACCAAAGGAGTGCTATTGTGCAGATTAAGCATCTATCGTTAAGTAAACTAGCTGCTGAACCAAGTCTTCTGAAGATGTGCACGTGAAGTTTAACAAGCACTCATGGAGGAACCACAATATGAAATATAAGGACTTAAAGTCACAGAGAAAGCTCCGTTTTTAAAAAGCAGCCCATGGTGGGGGGCAGGGGACAGAGCCTGACCTACCACACCATTACCACCCCCCCACACACATACCTTTTAGTTATTCCCTAACCTTCATTTCCAAAATGCAGAGGATTCACCCAATATGGAATATCTAATTTTTAAATAAGAGGTCTATAGAAATGGACATTTTTAAAAGTACTGTTTTGTTTTGTTTTTTAATGTAGCATGACTGAACCCAACAAGTATACTGAATGAGGAATGTTCAGTTTACCAGTCCTAACTAGCCAAGTCCTCCCATGAACTTCTAAGATCTGGCTGAGAACCTGGGAAAATGTAACTAACCACAAACCTACAGTTTCTTCCATCGTATTCCTTCTCCCCAGCCCTAAATCCACTACCTTAAGCATTCTTCTAAGACCCACTTAAGGCTCTAGACCTATTATAAAATCTTAGCTGTCGGCAGTACCTACAGCCACGTCAGCTCACTAGCCCTCCCTGCTTCCACGTGAACCCACCCCAAAGAGAAAGAGTCTATTTTTAAATATACTGAGCAAAGAACCAGTTTGCTATGTCTTTATAAAGGATGGTTGTCACCCAAATTCACTGCTGCCCTATTCTTATCAGTGTCAAAGACTTTAAAGTCACATAAATTTGGGGTTCGAATCCCAGGGCTTTGACCTGTCCACTGCTATTTTGGGAAAATCACTTACCCTTTCTGAGAACCAGTGATGTCTGCATATGTAAAATGGGAATGGTAATAGTACCTAAGCAACAGGTTGTTTTGAGGGAAAAGTAAGATCATGTCCAGAAAGCATAAGTTTTCCACAATGTTGGCAATTATTTTTACTTTATTCCTTTTATCATTACTTTCTTCATAAATCACTTATTATTCATTCAAACTTTATCCAGAATCTTCTATGTGGTAAATGCCACAAAACTCAATAAATACTGTAAAACTGGTTTTCTTACTGATTTAGGATTTCAACAAAATAATACTGAATTATACGAAATGTCTTTGCTGGTGGGAAAAGAGATATATTGAAAGTGCTTTGTATGGAGCACATAGTAGGTGCTCAGCAAATCTTAGATGATGACAATGGTGTGGTGGTGGCAATAATGAAAGCTAGTCAGTTTAACAGCCTTTATCCTATTCACTTTCCAGTGTACTCAGTGGAAGTGTTTGCCCTTATAAGAAAGCATTTATTTTCAAGTAAGAGAGTACCAATCTTGTGAAAAAGAACCTCTTTTCTCAAAGTAACACTTTAATAGAAGTAGGTAAACATTCTTTACTATAGAGTAGGTTCATAATAAGAGTCTAGAGTCTGGGAGCTAATTTTTACCACCCAGAGTTGATGAATTTTTGCTAATTCCTAAGTAAATATTAGATTGGTTGAGTTTGGAAGTTCCAAATACAGAGAAATCAGAGGTATGGACCAAAAATAGAACGATAATAATCTACACGCTCACCTATTTTGTAAAGCCAATAAAGGTAAGTATCTAACCCTTTGGTTAAAAAGAAATGGATTCTTCTGTATTAATTTGTATTAGGCACTATTTACTGCTCAGTCTCTTTCTTTGGGGAATCGATGAAAATAAAGAGGTTTAGACTTTTCTCCTTTGTCAGAAATTCTTCAACAATCCCTTAGTATTTAAACACAGTCTAATGCTCTCTGTAATTTGTTCTTAGTCCCTTAATTATAAAAAAAAAAAAAAAAAATCCATTTGTTTTCCAAACATTGCTTTTCCACAAAACAGGAAATTGTCTAACTGTGATGAAAAGTCTTTTGATAACAGCAAAGTAAGAACCCATTATGTTTCAGGTCTATTACCGTGTTTGTCCGGCCTAAGCCAAGTTCAATAAGAAATTAATTTCCACTGAGTTACATCCTTACCTCAAATATATTTGAAGGCTCATTGTTGTACTGATTGGAAATTATTTCGGATTGGTCACTGCACCACTTTAGTCCACCCAGAAAGCTGTCTGTATCCAAGTCATTCACATCTAGTTCAGAAAGGTCAAGTTCAGGAAGATCTGGGCAAAGAGGCTGGTCTTCACCAACCAGAGCAGCACACTGTAGAAGGCAGGAAAAAAAGAAAGAAACTTTCATTAACCACAGGAATTTATTAAACTGCAATGGCATGTGATGGGAATTAAGCCTTGGTTAATTCAACGACACCACCAAAGCTGGTCTACAGGGCTTTAATCACAAGGAAAAACATCCTAAATTCTTTACTTGCTTTGTCTCCTAAGAGTACTTAGCCTGATCCATTGCATCCAAAATTCTACCTCCAAATCCATGGGAAATACCACACTTCCATGAAGTCTTCTCTGATTCTCCCCATCAGAAATTAGATGGATTCATTTGTACCTCTTTGATAACACTTACCAAGTTTCAAAACATTTTACGGTTAACTATATGCCAGTTTTCACTCTACCCTTGGAGTTTAAAACCTTTGTGAAAAACCAACATTTTAATTTTACTTAAGAATTGCTATTGAGCAAAATAGACACTCAATAAACACTGCCTAATGAAAAACAGGCCATCAAAACAATACTAGAGAAACTTTCTCCATTTACTCTCCTTTTAACCATTATAATCCATATAATTCATTTAGCAACTAATGGCTCAGTTTTCTGACTCGTCTATGGTTCTCCTTAATTGTTATTTAAATCATTTACTCTTACTTGACTTGCTATGAGTTTCTGAGCTTTATCCTTAATAGGCCAAAAGCAGCCTCCTTTAGATGAAGGACAAAAATCATATTTTTCTTATATGATCTTTATACTTTCCACTCGGTGTAACTTGCAAACCGTGTGTGTTGGGGTGTGAGTGTGTGTGTGTATGTGCATGTGTATGACTGGAATCTCCTGGTTCCTGGAAAAGAAAAATCACAAAAGCACATCACAGTATATATATTTTTTCATCATTTATATATGCATACACTATACTCCAAGTTAATTCAAAATAACTATTTTTCATTAGAGTTCTAAAACAATTTCAATAAATTGAGAAGTTTGAAACACCCTCTGCCCCAGCTGGGCTGCTTTTATCACCAACGCTAATTTAGATCATCATAGTTATTCAGCTCCTTGCCTGGAGTAGACGGTCTTTTAACTGTCCCACACTCTGGCTTTCCCAGAAAAGTGGACCCCTTTACCACAAGGTGGTCTCCTCGACTTGAACTGGCTATCTCAATTCTCAGTTCCCCCTTGCAGAAGGCCTGCAGATTGTGAAGAACCCTGTAGAAACTTCCTATTGCAGGGGTCTGGGAATGCCAGAGCAAGAAGGACTCAAACCACCTGCAGTCCTGAGGCACATACTGAAACAGGATGCACATACCCGGAAGCAGCCCCATCACGCCCCCAACATCCAAGGTCAGGAGAGATGCTGTGGAGTTGTTCATATGCAGGCAGTGGTTCAGCATGAAGCTGAAGATCCTCCTTGACATTTAGATTTTGTATAAAACAAGTTTATGCAGATTTTTTTCTCAAGCACCCCTGCCATCCCTGGCAGGCTGTATTACACGGGTCACATACAGCAGCGTGATCTTAAGCCACACACTGAGAGGTGGGTTCTGGGTGATGGAGTCGGCCGGAAGTGGGTAAGGGGGTAGGGGGAGGAGGAGCCCGCATATCACTGGGCTCTTCCCTGAGACACCAGGCTCTATGAGATCCCAAACAGCAGGGCCAAAGGCAAGGCAAAGGAAGGGCAGTCCTCTCAAGCTAAACACTCTCCTCATCGTTATATCGGTCTTTCCTTTTTATTATCCGAGTTAACTCAAAGTTACAGATCAGTGTATTAGACTAGGTTTATAAGCAAGCGGAGGCTGGGCTGAAGAGAAGATTTTGTGCTGGTGCAATGTTCATGTTTTGTTGTGGGTGTAACATTTCCCAGGCACCACACTTGCCCACAGGGCTTATCTTCCAAGTGTAAACACATAGTAGCTACTACTCTTCCACAACCCAATCAATTCAGAAACAAGGGGGTAACTTTTTCAGTGGTGCCAACAGACCCTAGTATTTCATTGCGGGATAGTCTTTAAAAACGAAAACCCAAAACAAGAAATCCATAAACAGCCCAATAGCAACAACAACAAAGACAACAAAAACAGAAGCAAACTAGAAAACTCAGAATCTCTACATCTGTCTGGGCTTACGTTCCTTTTGTGGAGAGTACAACTTAGAAACCGTGGTTTGGAATGCTGAAATGTCATACTGATTGGTGAGCAACTTCTTGCTGTCTCTTTCATTAACTGCCTTTTCTATACATGGCTTGATCAAAATCCTTTAAGCTTCCAGGAATATGCATTTGTAAATAACTTTTGAAAACTAATGAAGAGACTAGATCAATTTGTTGTATTTGACTATCCCATAATTTACATATTTCCCTTCCCTTCCTTTCATCTTTTCCCCTTTCTCTTCCCCTCTCTCACTCTCCCTCTCTCTCTCTCTTTTTTTTTTCTCTCTCTCCCACTCTCCCTCCCTCTTTCTCTATATTTCATTTGTGCTTCAATGTTATGGTTGAAATAAAGTGCATGTACTCTTGCCAATGCTGACGTGCTAATAAAATCAGTGTCTCTGAATGTGGCATTATCCTGCTAATCTAAAACACATTAGTAGCAACAAGTGTTCCTGGTATTAATTTATATTTGGCCTTTGGATGATGCCAGACTTAACAGTCCAAGCCCTGTAACTGTCCTCATCTGACATGCTGATATTTACTACTTCCCTATACATCTGTAACAGGTGTGCTTTATTGCAATTACAGAGACACATTCTACTGCCTCTTTGCAACTATGACAGCTATTTCACAATCATAGCCTTAATTTTATAAAAAGATTTTAAGAGGATAAAGCAGTCGCTAAACACAAAAGGCTAATTATTGTATGTTCTTTCACCCCAACAGACTTTTCTCTTAGTTAAGGAGCAGACAATAAATTAGATTAACTGCACTGATGATAATGAATCATTATAATTAAGTATAATTCTCCATTAACCTTTTGGAGGTTTTTGTGCCATTGATGGTAAATTTTAAAGAGAGAGAGAAGAAAGAGTGGACTTGGCCACATTAATTATATTAATGAAAAAAGAATCTTACTTCTTAAAAAAAAATTAGTCATGACAGAGGGAAGGGGGTGGGGAGGGAGGCAGTAAAGAATGACAGTCTTAGTGGAGTGTATGTCATGTGAATTGTCTCTATCAATCTTAGTAACCTTATTGTACATCACCTTCATTAAACTGTGAAACACTGGGGACTCTGAGTAGCTATAGTGATATAGGCCTTTATTAACCAATGTGCTGTCCTGTCATTATGTGCAAAAGGGCATAATACATTTTAGGATGACAGCAAACATTAATGATTCAAAAAATGAAAGCTGCATTCGCTACCTGCTGCTCGTAATATTTCTGGACCGGTGGAGGTGATTCCCAGGGCCGCTGCCGTGAAAGCCGGGCTTTAGCAGATTGCTGCCCACAGTGCAACAGAGAAGCGGCTGGTCCGTCTCAGCCGACCGAGTGAGTCAGTCCATGGCTGGACGATTAGCTTGAGACCTCACCTCCTCAAGCAAAACAAAAGGGACCACTGTTCTAAGTGGTTCTGAGGCTTATTTGTAAATGACTGCAGGAATTCCAATGATGAAAATAAATCTTCCCTATTTCCATATGATCTAGTTCCTCAATCAACTCCTTGCAGCATCAGGAATAATACATGATGGAAAAATGAAACAAACAGCAAAGAGCCACGGTGCCAGCCAGCCAGCCAGCCAGCCACCCACAGGACACTCCAGCTTTTCAAAGACAATTAGGACTTTGAAGCCACTTATAACCTGACTCATAACTCCAGGACATATGAATTATCCATCTCTTTTCCACTATACTAAGAAATCACAACAAGATAAGAACAATTACAATCCGTAAATAAAACTTGCCAAGGCAAGGGAGGGCAAACTGAGCCAACACTTGCAAACCCAGCAAAGAGTTAAGACTTCAAGGCATGCCTCGCTAAATAGGAAAAAAAAGTGCATTTGCAGACGGCCTTGGTCAAATTATTTTCACTTTAGATGTGTATCACTTTAGATGTGTATCGCTGCACCACATGGACATCTTATTTAATCACATCACGTGTGGCATTTGAACCTCCCCCTTACCCTACGTGCCCCCAGCAACAAAGAGGAAGCATTCGCAGTCCTTTGCCAGATTCATTGTTAGCAGCTCAGATCCTGCATGCAATTCAATTTCGGGTTCATCTCACCAGAGTCCACAGAAAGTTTCACTTGTTTCCCAAGTTGTCCAAACTTTCCGAGAACATTCCATCGTGCTGAATGCAAACATGCCGAGGTCCTCCGTCCCCCCGCTAGTCATTCTAGACTCCAGCGATTACGAGGAAATGGCTCGCTTTTTCCACCCCCCGAATGAATTGTAGCCAGCAGAGGCTGTGGAATTGATGTATTGCCGTCTATTTTTACACAAGCAGTGAGCAGCTCCACACGCAGTTCTGCATAAACTCTTATTCTCTCCTGCTTCAGGCAGCTCTCCGTGGTACAGGGAGATTTAACCACTGGCTTCCCGGCGGCCGCCGCCGACACTAACGGGAAACCTTGCACTGTAAGGTTTCTTTTTGTTCTGTTTTGTTTTGCTTTCCTTGTTGTTGTTTTTGGTGTTCTTTTGGCTAGATCTTTCTACCACATATAGAAGTTTTAAAGGAAACAGCGTCGTGGTTTTGTGTTCTGTGAGAAAAAGCAATCTTAAAAAGCCCAGCAGGAATTATTTAGAATTTTGTGAGTTCTCTGTCTGATGAACAGAGAGGGAGAAAATAAAAATCTGGACTAGAGTCAAAATGGACTATATTTGAACACATTCATTTTAATATTTTTATTTTCACCTTATTATAAATAGAAATGGCATTTTCCCAACCAGGCCACTAAACACCACTGGAAAGATTTCAGCTTCTGATTCATATCAATATCTTAGAGCATAAATATTGCATATGACTGGAAACAGGGCCAAAGGCACATGGAAAGAGTTTCCAACTGCCACAGATACTGATGACAGCAGCAAAGCTTTGATTTGCTCAGGGCATCTCAGAGCCACCTTAAAATAGCAAACTTATTGGACTTAAGATAAGATTGAGATTCTCTTCCAAAATCTCCTGCCCAGGCTACTTTTCTGCCTTCTCTCCTCCCCTAAACCCTACCCCCCTTACAGAAATACTTGCATCCAGGGGAAGCTTCGGTCCTGGCTGCAAAGCCCAGCCCAGCCCCAGCTCACCTCGATGTCACTCCATACAGAGTCCTGGTTGCACATATCCCACGCCATCCAGCTCCTGAATGACGCCAGTCAAGCTTTTTCAACTCCAATCCACAGTAACACAGAGCACACACTCATGCAGGCAACCAGCCCTTTACTGAGAGTGAACTGAAGGCACCTGTCTTACTACAGTCCCCAGTCACATGACAAAGCTATTAAAAAGTAGGCTGGGCTGTCACTCACCCAGCCTCCCTTCTCCTGTGCAGCTTGCTGCTCAAACTCGTGACGTCACTCAAAGGCAGCCCTCTGCCTCAGTGAAGTAACGCGTCAAAAAAAAAAAAAAAAAAAAAACAACGGAAAGAAGAAAGAAAGAAAGGAAACACTTGGACTTTTGGAGGCTTTGAGCATCATGCTGTGATTAAAGCCAGCTTTGAATGCCACAGACTCTAAACGGAGCCCCAGCCATATAATAACTAAAATCCCCTGCAATCTTTTTTTAATTTATTTTCCTTCCCAAACAAGCAAGTGGCAAAGCTCCCTGTTTCATGACAGAGTTAAGTATATTCTCAGGTAAAATGTATATTCCTTAAGGACTCCAATTCAAGATCTCTAAATGGACTCAGTCTCAGTTTGGACTAAAGAAAGATGTATCACATGATACATTTTTATAGACATTTTCTAATTGGGGGGAGTGCTTGAAAGCAGCGAATGGGGGCATTTTTTGCTTGTTTAAGCAACAAAACAGCCTGGATTTGTTAAGGTATAAACAGATTCCTCCACCAAGAAATCAGCTGTCCCCATGGCACTAAGGAATACCACTAGCTCCGGAAGTGTTACTGCAGTTTGCTTTACTCCATATAAGGAGAACAAGCAACAAAATACCTTTCTTTCAGGCACCTTCTAATTATTTCCATTTCTCTCATAGGCTCCCAGAAACAAGTGCTCGTGTATGAGATGCTGCTGATATGCTCAGATCAGCTTCGTTTTCTCCAGCTGCCTTTTTTCACACATGTAGCATTTTCTCCCAAACTGCCTTAGGGTGCCTTTTTGAATAAACTCTGGATTCCATCCTCACTGCCCTGGGTTGTGCATTTTGCTCTGGAAATCGAGAATGTCTATGGAGTTACAGGAAAATACCAACACACTATTAGCAGAAATATTCATTTCTTGAGATTTTTTTTTTCTTTCAGCTTCTACCCTGAGACAATGAGGGCTAATGCAGGTGCAACTATTTTATGATGACACTACATAAAGAACACAGAACAAACTCAAGGTGCTAGACACCGTGGAAAAACACGTCCCAGAACAGTAGTGTGGTTTGATTTAACCCTTCCAGGCCCAAGAAGGGGTACACATATGTATAGATTTGTGAATATTCATGCTTTAGTAAAAATTTAAACCCAATATATTCTTTTTAAATCAGCTCAATTTTTTTACTTGATAATAATTTATCTGGAGAAAGGGAAACTCTAAAAATAATTTTTAAACACTAGTAACTTAAACTCCTCTTCTACTGAGGTGTACGTTTTCTGTCTTAGCCATCTCCTTATAAAGAAAAATAAACCTGTAAATATTAAGATGCTCAAATATTAAAGTGAAAGAAAACACCAGATTGTTTCTTCTTTCAGATCATATATATTATAAGTGATTTGTCTACTCTGATATCTGCAACAAGTTGCCAGTAAATTCCTCAATAATGGGATGAAATTGACAGTTTGTCTTTACTGGACATGAAAAGATGGCCAAAAGCTTTGACATTTTACGTTAGAGGAATAAATTTCCCTGGCACAGGCTCCCTTATACCTAGTGGAAAACTACTGTAGTTTTAATTTTCTTAATCAAAAAAGAGCAGCAAACTACAACCTCGGAAAGGCTTTTATACATGCAATTAGTGGCATTACTCTATTCTCCCCACAAAGAAACACCAATTTTCTTCCCAATTATATTCTGATTTAATATAAAACTTCAGTAAATTATTAAAATTCAGGGCAAAGGTCATTGACTTTACCCTCAACACAGTTAACTGTGAAAAACATATTGGTCACTTGGCTAAGGAGAGTTGATGTTTATTAATTATTATCAGAAGATGCCTGTGCTGAGGTTTCCTGTGACTGACTTTTGTGTTCATCGAATGCTAGGAATGCATTTTATATATATATATATATATAAATTCTATTCAGACCTTTTAGAGAAGTTCTTTACACTGGAACATTTTGTATTATTGTTTTTGATATTTTGACTTGTTCACATTGTGTTACTGGAATTTTCTTGTGTGCTTGTGTTTTTTTGTTTATTTGTTTTGCTTTTGCCAGCTAATTCCACTTTTTCTTATTCATATTAGCACATCCACTGAAAAGAAGTGGTTTCATATATGCATGTGTGTCTTTTTCCCCCTTCACCATCACAAAGAGGGTTATTTATGAGAAAAAAACATTTAAAAGATTTATAAACTACAGCATACTGCATTTTTCTCACATTTCTACTACTGTACCAATCAAAATTTAAAGAGATTCTTGGGACAGATTAGAGTACCTTCCACATTGTCTTTTTTCTTTCTTAAGTATCAAAATTACAACTCCAACAAAAGGGATATTTTAGAGGTCTTTTAATTTGATTAATTAACTCTTCAGATTAAAAATTCTCTTCTGTCCAGTTTTTTTTTTTTTTTTTCTTTTTTTCTTTTGTCAGGAAAAACTTAAATTGTTAGTTGCTCACTAACCTTGGTCTTTTCTGGATCCCAAGACAGTTTTTATATTTAATTCTCTGTCTGCCTTGACTATTTCTTCTCCTCTACCCCTGCATCCCTCCTTTTTTCCCCTTCATCAGCTCTGCCTCCAAGATTTCCAAATGTTTGTTTTCAATCAACAAAGATCTATTGAAACCTTACTGTGTGCCAAGACAGCATATGACAAGGACACAAAGGAGATTGCAATTTTAGGGGGATTGCGATCCTTAAAAAATAAATAAATAAATAAATAAATAAAAGGAAAATTTAATAGAAGAAAGCAATGCTTTTTGCTCAACATTCAGATTCCTCTTCTACTCCTTAAAACCACTACTTTAGGTACAAAGTCCTTTCACTGGCCATTACCTTTCACACCCAAATCAAACCCATTTTATCTCAACAATAGAAAGAGGTACTTATTAACATCTACTGAGTGCCCACAATGTTCTGTGTTTACACAGAGCCTAGATTCTGCCCCGATGGAATTTCTCTCCCCTTGGTAATTCTTTTAACATTCCCCAAGGCTCCAACATTGGTGGATGCAGGAGGAGAATCTATCCTTAGAGTTGATAATGAGAGGAAAACCTTAGAGGATTGATTCAATTTTGTAACAGAAATATCTAAGTATATAACATTTGGGTTTCCTTCCTTCCTTCACCTCCAAATTTCAGGCTTGTTCCACTCTTTATATTTCAGACAACTGCCCCCATCTTTAAAAGAAACACACTCAGACTCAAATACCCAAGCCTGTTAAAAAGTAACAAAAACAATTGATTTTGATGTCATTATTATATACAGGTGAGATTTTCAGAAGTAAAGAGCTACTAGTACAAATATCTTGGACCATTTATTGTCATTAGCTTACAATAAACTATATAAGAATGAATTCAAGGCTAAAACTTTTCATGGAAGAAATTTGGAGAGGAAAACATGTACAGCAGAGATTGCATGAAATAGCTATTAAGATCAATTCACATACCACATCCCATTCAATTTAATCCTCAAAACAACCCTATAATGACTATCTCTGTACCCATTTTACAGCTGAGGAAAATGAAGCAGAACAATGGCTTAGAAAGCAGCTGAAATGAGTATGAAGATCCTTGAAAGCCCTTGTAGGAAGAACTAAAGTTTCCTACATAAGAATAATGTTCATCCATTCATTCTATTGTATATATAACTGGAAACCAACATTCCTGGGAATGCTACCTGCCTAAAGCATTCTTCCAGAAAGGAAAGAGGTCTGCCCAGAATTGCTGTTATTTTTAAAGTTAATCGCCACTAACAGGCATTCAATTCTGACTTATTTTTAATTCTTATGGGGGCTAATTGTTCTTAATACCCCACTTCAGCTTCTGAGCACAATCTCCCAATTGTGGATATGTTGGAATCTGAGGCCATGAAGGGACTTGAGTTGGTAGCAGGGTATGTACAACAAAGACCTCTAGTCTATAAATACCCTAAAAATTAAATCTTGATTTACTCAAAACAGCCACAAGGAAGTCAATGTGAACAAAGCACCTTTGGTAAAACAGAAGAAAGCCAATGGACAGCTTTAGTGCCTTCTATCAATTATTTTTTTTTAATCAACTGAAGGCGACAGAAAAACTCAGCAACTCATCTCTCATCTCCAATAAAACCTTCTTCAGACCACCTTTATGTAACTGACAGCCTATATTTTAAGATCTCAAAACCTGCTCTCTATTTCAAATAAAACACAAAAACTGACATGAAAATTAATTTGAGGTGCAATCAATTGGACTACTCTAAACATAAGGCAAGAATTATCC
Organism: Choloepus didactylus; assembly: GCF_015220235.1. Lineage (NCBI taxonomy): Eukaryota > Metazoa > Chordata > Mammalia > Pilosa > Megalonychidae > Choloepus > Choloepus didactylus. The sequence goes on from NC_051309.1 coordinate 24,598,044, forward strand.
TCCTTGGACACACTGATAAGAATTAATAAAAGGATGGTCAAAATCTGATTTTGTCTGATGTTCACCCCTGCTGTATGTGCATGTACAGGCATTTTCCTTTACCTTAATTATTTCAAGTTAATTCATCTATAATGCAGTAAATTATTGATTATTTAGACAAGAAATATTCAATAGGATTTTTCAGCATTTTTTTTTTTTGCTGGAACTGAAAGCAAATCACATTTTATTAAATTTGACACTGTTTAAAAAATTCAAGTGATAATGAAGCGCAATACCATAATATTTTAGCTAATAAGAAAGATACTCTACCCCACTAACTGAAATTAGTGAAAGCCAGAGAAAACTGAGGTACCCAAATCGTTACACTGAAAAATATATTTGGTAGTGAAACAATTCCCCAGATATTTAATTCTAGAAGATGGGCTCTAATAACCTGAACTTTTCTTGATTTGAGGAACAAAAACTATATTTTTCAACTACTCTCAAAATGGAGGAATGGAAAGTGAAGTTTTTTATTACATTTTTATCCCACCAGATAGAATCTTTGAAAGGTTTTTGGTTATTTCACTTGTGTTTCTGTTGTAGGTTTTTCTGGTGCTTTGATATCTGAATTTCACTCCCTAAGAATTAATACATACTTCAAAAATGGAAAGTGGGGGAGTTAGGAAATATATTCTATCTTGAGAAGCAATTAGCTTAAAGTCAAAGCTAAATTTTGTGGTGACATATCAAATCATATACTTTATATTTGTCAGTGCAACTAGACATAGGATTTTTAAGGAAACATTCTTAACCAAGAATACCACTTCAAGGTTCGACCTCCACATTTGGCAGCTCAATAAAAAAACAGATGTCAAATATTGCTGGTAGGATTATAAATGAGTACAATCTTTCTAAAGAGCAAGTAGGGCAATATGTATCAAAAACTTTAAAAATGGGCATCTACACAGATCCAGAAATTTTACATCTAGAAATTTGGGAACATGAACAAAGTTTTCTGTTACAAGTATAGTCAATACTATATTGAAAAATTGAAAATAATGCAAAGGTCCAGCAATAATGGACTAATTAAATTAAACTGCACTGTATATGCCTTCAATGCTATCATTAAAAACATTGTAAAATATATTTAATAGTGTCATGGGAAAATGCTCAAAATATATTAAGGTTAAAAATTAGACTTGAAAACACTATCGTAACACATTTGTATATAAATATAAATATATCCACTCAGAAAGAAAGAAGGGGATGATGAGAAGAATATATAACAAGCTGTTAATACTGGCTGGGTAGCCTTATAATTTCTTTCAAATTTGTGTGTATGTGTGCCTTTGTGTAATTTTTAAATTTTGTGTGATAAACATGCATAACTTTTGTATTTAGAAGAAGAATATATATTCATTTTTTTTAGAAGGGAATATAAAGTTTCAAACTTATAGCTATTCCTTCTACACAGGGAATAAAACAAATGGAAATATCCCTTGGCGTCCAAGTTGTCTCAAATATTTATCATATATTTAAAATGACAATAATTTCTGGCTATCGTTACCAAATCTAACAGTCACATCAGCCAGGCTGCAAGGCTCATGAGCAATGCTGAGAGGATCTACTACCTGGAACTCATAGAAACTTTCTGGATTCTTAATTAATCATAGGGACAGGGGAAATTATCAACCAACCACCACTAGCTTGCCTCAGAGATGAGCCCAAACCACCGATTCCCAGCTGCCAATATCATTTTCCCTTTGTTTCTCAACTTGAAATTCCATCAATTAAGATTCAACACTTTCTCCTTCAAAAATTCAGTTAGCCTTGGTAGCGTTAAGTCATTTATACAAGCGCTTATTTGTTAATCAAATTTCTTTTCTTCCCTCCTAGCATCTAATAAAGTTCAGGGCCACATACCAAGAAAAGATAAATGCCATAAGAATGGAGTGACTAACTATTAAGGGAATCTCTCAAAAGAGATTCTACCAGCTGGGTATAAGAAAGGCAATGAGGAAAGAAAAAAAAAAAAAGGCTTAGGGAAAGAGCTCTTAGAGACGCGACTTCTACTGGAGACAACAGAAATCGATTTGATGAGGAAAATTCAGTCCAAGTTTCAAACTGGCAATTGGCAAGTGAACTTCTGGAACACAACCTGTTCCTAAATGTGGCACTGCCTGTGTAAATGCTGTCACGTTGCAGCCCTGTTCTTAAGCAAGAAGCTCATCCTGGGTTCTCCGAAAATCACATGAGAGGCAGACCATTTTCCTTCTCCTCTTCCTCTCTTCCCCAACCACATTCCTCTAACCCTCATCCCCACACCTCTACTACCGTCCACACTGACTATATCCACAGGAATTATCATTTACTATTAGTTTCTTCAAGTTAGTGTTCTCACAGCTGCCTGGGCCTTTCCTGCAATTCACTCTGCCTACACTTGGGTGATCATTATTTTGACCATGAAGAATTTTCATGAGAAGAGGGGTAATGAGGCTGGAACCAAGGCCAGCCTCCTGAGGTTTAAAGTGATTACATGAGGCTCATATCGATCTCATAAGTAGAGCGACTTCGTGGATCTTGATCCAGCCCCAAGCGGAAGGAAAAGGATGGCAGGAAGAAACACGGATCCTCTCCCAGATCCATCACTATGCAGCAATTCAATTTGGGGCAGTTCACTTAATGATTCTGAGCCTCAGTTTCCTTATCTGTCGAATGAGATGGCTGGATTTAATTATATCTAAGATCCCTGCCAGCTCTAAAATGCAGCAATGTGTCTGCCCTGACAGTGACAGGTAACTCAGGAAGCCTTCTTTGTGCAGGGTGAATCTAAATGCTTCACTGCACGAAGGCTCTGAAAATCAGGGATGATGTGCAAGAAATGTAACTGGTGCTCCACTCTGCTGAAAGAGCACAGTTTCATCATTTTCCTTGCAATATAGCTATTTAACCTCCTAACCATTCCACAAAAGAACACAAGAGATCTTGTGAAATATAATACTTTCAACCACATGTATTGGCTGTGAGAAGATCTGCTTCTATGGAGCAGGGCTTCTTACAAAGCCCAGGTAGTTGCCCTGGAGAAACAGCATGCTGTCGTCTTGTTTATCATTAATTCTGTTAGGTAGCACAATCATTTATAAGACCAAGTCCCTGCTTGCACAGTAAGTGTGAAGATACACAACTGACGTGCTAGCTACTATTTATTTATGCCTACATATGGATGCAATATAGTGTACTAAAATGTGATTTGGTTTTACAACAGGTAAGCAATGGTGTTACCCAGAAAAGGGAAGATTTAGAAAAGAGGCTGGAACTTAAATTCAGGATTTTGTAAATAGGAAAAAGGTCTACAGCATCTGTGGAAAAAAGAGTTTCAAGCAACCCATTTTTCTCTTAATATTAGAGCCTCCCCTGTAAATAAAAATCACAATATATTACCTGTTTTTAATTTGGGGGGCATCAATTGAGTTATTACTGCAGGCATGGAAGGAGGAAGGTCATACACTTAAAATAATGTTTCGTGGTATTATTAGCAAATGTATTAAACTAAGGCCATATCACAGGATGGATAGCTGATGCATCCCTGGGGGCTATAGAATTTTCCTGTTTAGCTGTTTTCTTTGTCCATACAACTCTGTTTAGCAAGAGGTAGAAAATGTATGCTTCTGTGTTATCTAGTACCACCCAGTTTGGAAGTTTTCCTTTAAAGTTGAATGAATTGCAGCAAGGCACACTAAATCCCTTATATAGAATTTGGAGAGGGATCCATGAAGACATTGGAGTGAGCAAAGTAAGACCAGGTAAATGATAAAATTTGGTAGAGACAATGCCTCGATAAACCACCAGCTATGCTCGGGCAATGCTGGGTATTCACTGGCAGTACCCACTCGCATGCCATATTTAACTTCAGCTTTTCCCACAACCAGAGAAAAGGCACAACAAGAAAACTAACATTAGAAAGCCTGACTTTCATGCCTGTGAAACAATCTGCAAAAGGAGGTTCAAAGAGGTTTCCCAAGCCAAAACCTCTACTATTCTTTAAAGAGCCCAGGTTGTCCTTTGCTTCCAGCCAGATAATCAGAACGGATTCTTTTCCTACCTTTTTTCGAAACAAAAAAATCTCTAAAAATGTACGAGGTGTACCTTTCTCCCATCCATCTTAGTAGATCCATTTCTACACAGAATGCCTAAAAATAGGCAGCACCTAACCTTTTGCACAGCCATACAAAGCTACAATGTGGGAACTCCAGCTTGGCACTCTCCTGTGGGTATTTTCAGCCTGTGTGCTCTTTGTCTTCTCTATCACATTACCCAGTGTCGCATATTATGTAAAAACATGGGACAGGAATGGTTTCCTCGGATGTGCTTTGCATTGCAACTGCTGAGGATGCCAGCTCAGACTGGGTACCAGCCGCTAAAGTCTTACAGGAATATCACAGCCTTGTTATTTGGTTTGAGACAAAGTAAAATGAAACTGTGGCTAGTAATTTTCCGGCAAAAGCAACTTAAATAATAAATAATGTTAAATAAGCTATCAATTCTATTTACAATATTATATTTAAAAAATATAGTTAAATAGAGCAAATGAGTTTTTATACTTCAAAAGTATATTTAAATAGAGCAATGAGAATGAACAAACTATTGCTATACATCAAAATGTGGAAGAATCCCACAAATACAATATGGAACAAAAGAAGCCCGATACAGATTTGAAAACAGTACTCCAGAACACACCAAAAATCACCCCTTGGAGGCAGGGGCAGAAAGGGTGCCTGCTGTGTAGCCTTGGTCAGTGGCATTGAAAAACAGCCATCCCCACTTGCTGTCCTTGCATGTGGTTGTGTTTTGTCTCTTGTGACACTTTTTTTTTCTTCCTTGTCCCCTGGGGGTCGTCTTCAAGCTACTGACTTCTAGATTTGCAGATTTTGCAATGTGGTACAACTACTTTTTCATCTGTAGGTTATTTATCCAGAGCAAAAGGAAATAATTTCCCAAAACCCATGTGAATGTGAAGAAATGTGGCATATTACTGGTTATTGTTTTTTACAGAGCAAAATAAAAAAATAAAAATAAAAAAAAAAGAGCCTGAAACAAAAAAAGCACATACCGTTTGATTCTATTTATATAGATACAAAAAGAGGCATACTAATCTATGCTGTTGGAAGTTAAGATAGAGTTTGCCCTTGGTGTTGAAGGGAGGGGGTTCTTTGGGGCAAGGAATTCTGGAAGTTAGTTATGGTTTCCTTCCTGCATTAACTGTTGGTTACATGGGTATGTTCAGTTAGTGAAAATTCATTGAGCCGAGCAGTTACGTGTGCACTTTTCAGCATTCATATTATACTTCAATAAGTTGAAAATGTATAGAGAAGAGAAAGAATTTTGTCTTTATTACAAAGTTGTAGAGTTTGCTACCCTTCTCTTAAAAAAAAAATCTCAAATGTTCAGCTTATCTTCTGAAAGGGGCCATTAAGCCATGTAGACAAACAGCAGCAGAGCAGGAATCCAGGGACATGAGGTCTTGGGTCTTTTTTTTGTATGAATGAAATGAAGACAACTTCCAACTCTAAAATTTTAGCATTTTGCCCTTGATACAAAATTCATTATTAAAGGGTGTCATTGACTTGGTTTGAAAGTGGGGTCTCCTTTCAATGTCAGGATTTGAAGTTAGTCCAGATCTGCCACTAATTAACTGTGTGATTGTGGGCAAGTTACTTAAGCTATTATACCTCAGACTCCAAATGGCAATATAAATACCTATTTTACAATGCCTGATGTTAGGGTTAAATGAGATGTACCTGAGCCCAGTGCATGGCATATAATAAGTACTCGATGATGATACCTGCTATACACCTACAATTATTTAAAACTCTATTTAACATCAAGCAACATTAGAGTAGATGGACGAGTTAACTCTGCTGGGTTTCCTCATCTAAAGAAAGATCTAGAAACAAAACACAGCAGAATTTCCTTTTTAAGTTTTATATTAAACTTACTTTCATCACATAAGTTGTAGGCATGCCAGGTACTTACGTTATGTTTCTCTGCTTACCTAAAGAAAAATAAAACCAGTTTCATACTAGCCCTGGCCTGGCTGTACTTCTAGAGAGACCAGAAGCAGCAAGAAGAGAAAATGGTTTCTGTTTCTATTACGCTGGCCACAGAAGTTATTTGAGCCAAAAGTCTTTCAAGAATTTCTCCCTTAAGAAATAAGACATCCATATGGTGCATGAAACTGACAAGATACCAGAAGTTTGTAAATGAGAGAGGAACCGCAAACTATCAAATGGTATTTTAAAATGATGATCTCTGAAATACCAACACGGAGGGAAGAATGGAAAACAAAGCCACAGGAGCAAAACAATTCAATATGAAGTCAATTTTTCCACCAGTGACCTACCAACTAAATTGTTTTAGCATTTGCACTCTTTTCACAAATGTGTGGCCAATCATAGTCTCACTTTTTAAATTGATAAAATGACATAAAGGCTATGTTATATTTTGTCTTAGATATTTAAGTTGTTTGTCTTGCAAGTAATGTTTCTATGTAATGGAGTGCTGGCTTGTGGATATATAAGTCTAAAGGTGTCAAATTCAGTAACTGCCAATAGCCTCAGTTAATGACTGAGCACTTGAAATATGGATAGTGAAAATCGAGATGTATTTGCTATAAGTGTAAAATATACATAGGGTTTTGAGGTCTTAATAAAAAATAATGTAAAATATCTCATTAATAATGCTATGTCTATTATATATTGACATAATATTTTGGATATATCAGGTTAAAGATAATAAAATTAAGTTTACTGGTTTTTAAAATGTGACTACCAGAAATTTCCAAAGTACATGTGTGGTGTGCATTATATTCCTATTGGAGAACACCAGTCTAAAGTTTTGCATTTACTCTTCAATGATATCTTCAAGTGATATCACACATGCAAATAAAATTAATGAATTATCGAAGGAGGGAATTTCAGCATGAAAAGCCATAGCAGGGCAGAGCCATAACAATGCACAACTCTAGGGGGCGCCATTCGCATCACAGCCTGTGAAGGGTGATCCTTGGAGCTGCACAATGGCCAGCTTTCACAGCTCTGTATAAAATGCTTTATAATTCATCCTCCTTTACAAAATCTGGAATCCCCTCTAGAACATTTCCATGGCAACCTCATAAATCTTTTTCAACACCGTCCACACCTTTTCAAAATATATACATCATAATGAGATGCAAATTTAACATAGGGCTTATAAAGTGAGGTTTACCCAGTACTCCAGAAGTAGGAGGGTGGAAAACAGAGTCGATCATATTGTAACACTCGAATCATTTGCAAAAGAAGGCCAGAGAGTCACAAAGTATGTAAAGTCTGAGATATGTTCAGGGATGTAATGTTCTCAAGAAGGCTGTTTTCTTCCTGGAGACTAGAGGCATTTTTTCAGAAGGTAACATTCACTTTAATTACAAAATGTACCGTCTTTCTCCTACAAGGGAGAAAAGCCTGTTGTTGCATCTATAATGTAGCTTTAGTTTTTGATGCCAAAAATGACTCAGTAAACATAGTTATGTTATGGTATACTATTTCTTATCCCGTACTCAAATTAATCTCAAGGCAGTGCTGGCATTAATTCAATTTGACGCCTGTACTTAGGATTTCACATAGGTGTCTTCATTCAATTCTACTTCGCAACTAATAAAATCTTAATTCATGGTAATATATTTATTTCTAGTTCAGTTCATGTTAGGGAGTGCAGTGCTTACAGAAAACTAATTAATATCAATCATATATTTTAACACTTTTAATGGTTCAGAGGAAAATCCTACACTGGGGGAAAGATTAGATGAACCGAGGAGTCTTAGCCCATCCTACTTACTCTATTTTTAGGATTTGAGAAAGAGCTACCAAGCATCCTTTCAAATAATTAATTTAATTGAAGGTGTGCTTCATGGGAACCCTGGGAATTAAGAGCCCTGGTTCTGATCCCTAAAAGGGCATTGATTTGAAGTGGCCCATAGATGTAATTTACACTCTCAGAGACTCTGTTTTCGACCTATTCTGTGTAATAACCACATAATTTGCAAGCTGGTAAAGATATTCAAATTCAGATGTGTAGCACTATTAAAATAATGAGCAACTTCACTAATTGCAAGCATTTGGCAATTGTTCCTAACAACTCTGTTTTCATGTAATGTTTGCGTAATGTTGATAACATCATGTGTCCTGGGACTGTCCATCCAGCCAATGAGATAGTGTAAGTGTGGGCCTTTGCCTATGGAGTTGTGCAATGCAGCGGCCCACACATTTCACCATGAACTGCGTTTAAAAGGCCTAATCCTCCCCAGGACAATGAACTGAAGCAGTGGGTTGCACAACTTTGAAAACAGAGAAAAACAAACAAACAAACAAACAAACCCTAATGCAATAGGTCTCCTGAAATGCCTGGTCAAAATACTCAGTCTTTCGAAATTAGACGTGTCATTCACTCGACAACAATTTTTCTACATTGACACTCTACCAGCTTAAAAAAAATAAACTCACACTAAGCTTTTTTCTTCTTCTTTAACAATGTACACACAGACATACCCTCCAAATCTGATATATTAAAACACACACACACACACACACACACACACACACTGCTCTTTAAAACAAAACAAAATCCAAATGCCAACAGCATAGTAGCTCCTAGGTGCAGAGATACTGCCTCCTGATACTCACTTTCAAAACCGAATCCATAGACGATTATCCAAAATGCGAGTCATTCATTTTACTGCTGTGTAAATACCTGCATCAAAAGTTGAGGGAACACTCACAACTGGGGCTTACACAAGCCACTTTTTAATTCACAAGGGCATAGTGACGTGGGAGGGCACTTTGGAGTCACTGCTCAATGAACTCCACAATAGGACACAAATTTGAAACCGAATCGTAGCCAGATACGGACGTAAGAGCAAATATGTACAGTATCATGTGCTTTCCAACAGGCCTGAGTCTCGAGGGAGCTCTTTGACATCAGCAGTTGAGACAGGTGGTTCCCTCTCCAACTTTGGAAAATAAAACCCTAGTGCAAGGCACTAAGTAAATATAGCAGTACTGTAATTTTTCCTTGGTGCTTTCTCCCTGTGATTTCTGTCTCGTGATGAGACTTTATCCAGTGATCCAGTGAACCCATTCAGCACATCCCTCTCTGCCAAAATGACTAAACATTTGCAAACCAGCTGGTACTGGCATTTAGGATACTAGTAGAGGATCTGTTTTGCTGTGACAGTTGGAAGAAGGGAAGTTTTCTCCTTTCGTTTATTCAGAATAGGTTGCGAGGTGCCTGCCCAAACCTCCGCTGAAATATGCTATGCACTTTTTGCCCCCTGTTACTGATACAACCCAACCGAAAGACAAGAATCAGACCGCCTTAAAATCACATGAATAGAGCACGTCCATACCAATCATATCCAGTTTGAGTCTGAGAGCTGAAATCAGCTGAGATGTCCTAAGCCCTTTGTGGCCACAACTATTTGCTTTTGAATTTAAGAATTACTAGCAGAAGGGCACCCGTAACGTGTGTATAAAATTACTTAATTCAGCTTCTATTTCCCTTTCTGAACATAGATACTTTTACACTCTGACAGCTGCTGGCTCTTAGAGCATTCTCCTTTTTGTTGTATCTCCTTAGAAACACAAATCTTGTTCCCTGGCAGCGGTGGTGCTAAGTGCTGTACCACATGCCCAAACTAGTTCTCCCTCACAGCTTTAATTCACAGTAAGTGGCATGAAAGGAGGCCAGCCTTTCTCAAAAAAAAAAAAACAAAAAACAAAAAACATAGAACATTCAGAGTTCTTTGCTGCTTCAGAATCTTTTTTGGAAAGCCACCCTCCCTAATAGATAGAGGGTGGCTTCCCACTTTGAAATGCTGGCTAGAAAACTATTGACAACTTTGTGGTATGGTCTACAAAAGGGCAATCGCTGGGATGTGATCACTGTTTCAACTCTTGGCTGTAATTCAGAGAATTAAGGAAATACTTTAAGACAAGGAAGTCAGTCACTGCCATCCCTTCTCCACCCCCAAATAACCCTCTCATTTGAAAACTACTTATGGCATATATTTTATGATGTTTCTTTCCTGAGGTGGTCAAGGAATGCTTAACACAAGAATGCCATCTTAAATTTCCATAGTAACCTACCACTGTTATAAACAAGTTGACAGGGAAATCAAGCAGGGTCTCCTCGTTTCCCCTATCCTCCAACTTTCAAAAAAAGGGGTTTCCTCTACTTCTCTAAAGTTTATAATTCATGGATCTTTGAGTTAGAGTAAAAATAAGGTAAAAAAAGGAATAACATCCAGCATTCAGCAAATATTTGCTGTGTGCCAAGAACTATGCTGAGCCCTTATGTGGATCATCTCATTTATCCTTACACTAAGAGTAGGAGTAAGTACTATTATTATGCTGATTCTATGGATAAGCACCCTGAAGTTTAGAGAGATTAAGTGACTTTTCTAAAGACATAAAGCTGGTGCATAAGATGACCCGAGACTTGAACTCAGTCTTGTGTGACTCCGAAGATGCTGCTCTTAACCACCACTCTAGGCAGAAAAATAACATTTTTGCTTGTGCCCAACAATTATGAATCAGAAAGGAGCTACAGCTTCGGTTAAGAAGGAAAGTAAAAACACCACACACATCCAGCTGAAGCCACCAGAAGAATGAAGAAAAGACTCAACAGGAACATGGCCAACACATGGCACCCAACTCTGGTCCAAGAAAGCCCTACCACAAGTGTCTGGGAATTTGGTCGTACACTTCATGTGAAAGGATGCACTTTTCTTTGCAGGTCAACCTCTAAGGTTCGTTTAGGGTGTTTGATGTAGATCACTGAAGAACAACCCCAGAGGAGAAGGAGCTCATATTAGAAGGCCAGCTCACCCTCCTAAATTAAATTAAGACTCCTGTAGAAGACAGCAATTCCAGATAAAGGCCAGAGTAGAACACATTTCAAAACCACATGGCAAACCATATTACCAAGATGTTTTCCATGCCATAAATTTGTTCCCATGCAAATATATATCATGAGATACATACAATGTGGTTATCTCACTTGAAAACAGAACTCAGCAAATGGACATTACCTTTGCTTCTTAACATCAGTGATAGAATCAACTTCCAATATGCATTTTACACCTATGCTGGGAACTGTAGTCAAACATGAGAAGGTCAGATGGGTTAGGGCTGTACAAAACTCAATCTGGTGCCAGTCTTCATAGAGGAGACTAAAATATGTGCTTTTTCAATCTCTTCCAACTTGGGAAATAGAAACAAAACATACTCCATTGAAAGTATTTCTTCCAAAAAAAAAAAAAAAATGTGGGGTTGATTATGAGTAAGGTCCAAAGTGCCTGGTCACCTGGCAGAGTGGGGGCCATCATTCAGTGGGGTAGGTTCCAAAGTAAACAACCCAGAACACAAAGCCAGAGTTGGCTGCCTCCTCTCACACCCTCACACCTTCTGACACTTGGAAAAATAAAAGCCAACATGGATGGCCTTTCGCCATCTGGAAAGGTAAGCGTGTGAATATGAATTCTGAAATCCCCACTCCCACCATCGTGCCCACACCTGTAAAAATCAAAACAACACTGATTATAACTGACTAGGAATGAAAGTTTCATGCTTTGATTATGTAATATTTTAAGTTCTGACCCAAAGGCAACGATTAAAAAAAAAGAAAAAGAAAAACTTTCTAAATGAGGATTAAGCCAAGTTCACTTTGACTATCCCTTTCTAGGTATGCAAATTACACCACTAGAAACAAATGCCTCAAAGCAAATCAGCACTGGGATGGATGCAGAATACATCAGCTGTGAAGGACCTAAAGTCAACAAGGAGTTCCAGAATTGCAAACACATGTGAGAGGGCCTCTTCACTACACTGAACTCCAAATCCAAGGATTGAGCTATTTTACATTGCTGAGTCTTAATTTTTCCATCTAGAAAATGGGGATCAGATCTACACTACAGGCTTATCATGGGGAAGCAACAGGATCAACGGAGGGGATGTAGTTGGGAAGTCTTCACCATGTTTGGCCTGCAGTGGGTGCTAGACAAATGCCCATCCCCTTCTTTGTTCAAGTTTCTCAGTTCCAATTAGATCTCTGTTCTCCCAGCATTTTAAATAAAATCAGTGCAAGATTTCTGCAGCTATTATGCCACAGAGTAGATGTTGAGATTTGTAAATACATAAACATGTATGAGAAACAGTGGCTCATGTTTCTCTTTGTGTGGGTGCCCTGCCCACATATAGAGGGGGGAAGGAATGACAAGTGTCTTTGGAACATCAAATGAGCCCCCAAACTGAATGTGTAAAAGAGGCATTTTTAAACATCAAAGATTAATGTGTACGAAAAACCTAGAAAACTTTGAAGTGGAAAAAAAATGATGGTGGAATTCACTGTCAATACTAAGTCATTGCGAGTTTTGGACAAATAGATGAGGAAAACGTAACTTTCTTTAAAAGAACTAGTGACAGAAAATACCTACATTTCTGAATTTCAAGGTAGCTTCTCTTGAAGACAAAAATATCAAGGAATAACCATGAAAAATCAAAGTTTTGAAGGCTCAAAAATAGGATAAATGCAATATTTTCCCATTCAGGAAAAAAAAGGGGGGAAGGGAACTGAAATTTAATTTACTCACGTGCATTGAAGCTTTTGTTGAATATCTGCACCACAAAACTACTCTATAGAGCTCCAGAGTTCAAAATAAGTAAAATAAATTAAACTAGTAACAGAGGAGAGAAAACATATATTTCCAGAACCCATGTATTATTTTTCTAAAAATTATCAGTAACCACCACCACTTGAAAGAAGAATGGGAATGGTAAAAACAAACAAAAAGCAAAAAATGAAAAATAAAAAACACCATATTGCCTGAAAAATTAAGCGTCCCAGCTCTTCAATTCATGTCCACAGTTGTTATTTATAGTCTCAGACAGTAACTTGAGACCTGTCAAAGGGTACAGAATGGACTTCCGTCTCCCCTGCATGAACTCTGCCTAGTAAATATCAACTGTTCACTCTTTTCCTGCATTGTAAAGGTAAATAAGTTTGATCCTAAAATTTAAAATTAAAAACTAAACTTAGAAATCCATGTTCAAAGACTCCTATGGGGTAAAAGGATTATTTTAACTCTATGCCTCTATGACAAAGATAGCTCTCTCTACACATAGCCACATGTGTGAGAATATTTGTATCTGCAAATGTATAGAACACAAGACAAAATTATGAGTCCATCAATTAATAAGAATTTACTATGCTCCACATGATTTTCCCGCATCCTACCAGGGGCTTAAATTGTGTAAGATTGTGTAACTTTCTTCCCTGAAAGTGCTTACTGTCTAAAAGTGAGTGGAAGATCAGACACACAATCAACCAAAATACCCACATGTGAATACAACAATAGCAAAGATATTGAGGGAAAAGGGGCAGGGATCAGTTCAGGGCTTGAAACTAGATCTAATTAATTGTATAACCATTCTATACCAAATGCCAACCAGACTCAGGGAGGACTTTTAGACAGCCCTGCCCCATAGGTAATACAAAATAAAAGCTATGCTCATTACTAAGTTAAGTATGTATAAAGAAGCTTTGTAAAGTTTTAATCTTTCTCATGATAGCTGTGACAACAATTATTTGGAATGCCAAATAAAATTGTCTCTCAAAGGAAGAATTTGGTGCCCCTTATTTGGTGTCCTGCTTTGCTGGGTGCCCTAAACACTAATATTAGTGTATATTGGGTAATCCTGCATGGGTGCCAAAAAAACAAATAAAGGAAAATGGAGACATAGTTTGCCGGGATCTTGTCCCTTGTCCAACCATTCAAGGGCCCTCCAATAAAAGTTCTGGGATCCAGAACAAACAGCTGCAAGAAGACAAACTTCACAGGAAAGGAGTACATGGATTCCTCTGACTTTTGGGGGGGTGCCTGTTGGGGACCCAGGAGGGTGACAAGAAGAGGGAGGAATGATAATGTGGGAGAGAGAGCATTCTCTTTGACATAAGATGAACAGGGACAAAACCTGGCTCTGACACTTCCTAACTCTTTGGAATGTTTCAAGATACTTAATCTCCCTGAGCCTCAGTTTGTTCATCTATAAAAAAAGAGAGAACACCACTGTCCTCATGGAGTATACAAGGACCAAATACCTAGCTGGGCACATGGTAGACATTTGGTAAATATTAGTGACCCTCAACACTAAGGAAGCTAGAAAATGAATGCAAGTCCAGGAGACAAATAATGAATCATGCAAGGTCCAGGGTTAGCTGTTAAGGGAAACAAAGAAACATGAAATGTGAGAGCTGAGATTTGGTCCTCAGTCCCGTGGTAGGATGCAGCTGCTTAAACAATCTTTTTGTGAAAATCGGTATTTTAAATCACAGAATGCCACAAAGTCACTAGAAGACCAAAGATATAAAATCAAGAGTAGTTTAAAATGGAAATAAGTGTTTTTTTAAAAATGTAGTTTATGATGTCCACTATGTATCAAGTACTATTCTCTATGTTTTACACATATTATCTAGTGAAATGGGAACTATTGCTACTCCAGTTTTGTTCAGCTGGAGAAACTGAAGCATAGAAAGGTTAAGTAATTTGCCCAACCAGCTTCTAATAAGCAGTGAAGTTGGAATTTGAATCTGTGCAGCCTGGTTCCAGAGAGCCTGGCCTTAACCCCTCCACTAAATTCCCTCTAACACCTTCCGACCTTTTACATCTTTATTGCTTAAAATTGTGTGAAACACCAAAGCTATGCAACTGAGTAAGACCTGGCCCCTGGCCTCAGAGGGCCCACCATCTAACAGGGAATGGAATGTAAGAAACGATGATAACAGTGGGGTCTGGAGTGACAGAGGAATCTACGGGACTCAGTGAACCACACAGACAGAAATCCAGACTGCCTAGATCAGAAGAGGGAAAGAGAATCAGGCATTATCAGAGCAAATGCTATTTCTCCTTTCTCTCTATTTGAAATCATTCTATGTGTACCCACCACAACTTTGGATATACTCAGTAGGAACAATTGTCTTTGACGTCTTGGATTGCCCCAAAAATGGTATTTTCCACTAATCCTACTCACAAATATAGATAAGATACAATCTATCCCTTTAAGGAGTTTATGATCATGTGGGGGCAGAGACCTGGATTTAAATGATTCTAATACAAGTTTTCATGATGCAAAGTTTGACAAATGATGTGTGTTTATGATCTGAGCTATTGAGATGAGAGGCATGCTACACCATTAGAGACTGACATGATCATAACACCAATTTCTAATGGTTACCTGATGATCTTCTTAACAGGCCACCAGTCTGACAGTATCAGCTGTCAGCTGTTGGTGAACTTTGATAAGTGGCCATGAATTTAACTGAGAAACACAAGTTAAACCATAATTAATCAGTAGCTTTCCAAATGACAAAATTTGACTGTCCACCATGGACTATTTAGACATTATAAGTGAGTATGAATTTTGTCAAGAAATAAATGCTTTAAAAAAAAGCCAGCAGTTTTTAAAAGTCACCTGCATTTAAAATAAATGTGATCCTAGGACTTCTTCAGGAAATACATGCCCCTAAATGTATCTGATTACAAACTGAGTAATCACAAAATGGAAAGAGTGAACCACAAAGGGGTCATTAGGGTCAATTCAAAAAGAAAAACTGATTATGAGAAAATTTTTAAGTAGGAAAATGTCTTGGGAAAGGAAATAGAGAGAGAGGGAAGGAGGGAGGGAGAGAACTTCAGGTGAGGAGATGGCATTTTCAAAAGCAGGTACTTGGTTAGGTAGGAGCAGCAGCAGGGTCCAGAATGCAGCCTCAAACCCCTGACCTCTGACACCGACTCCAACCCATAGCTGTATGGACTGAGGCTCTCTGTGCCTTAGTTTCCTTATCTGCAAAGCAGGGCTTGTATTGCCTACTTCATGGGGTCTTATGAGGATTCTGTAAGGATCCTAAGAGATAATAATACATCTTACATTACACTGAGTGCTAGCTTGTGCCAGTTGTCCCCAGGAAACTTCAGGAACTTCAACTCTTAAATTCTTTCTCTCTGTTTCCCACCTCTACCCCAACATAATAAATGAGCATATAGAATGGAGGCCCTTTGTGTGTGGTAGACGAATCTACCTAATAGCCCTAAAAGCCCAGGACTGTAATTTTTAATGAGATTTCAAAAGCAAATTTACAGTTCTCAGAGGAAAGGAAACGCAAATAAAATGAGGCTTAAAGATGTTTAGAATGCGATTTCCATGATGACAAAGACATTGTTGTCTTGTTCACATTTAGATATCTAGGTCCTAAAATGTTGACAAAATTACTAAATAGACATGGAAGGAAAGGAAGGAAGGAAGGAAGGAAGGAAAGAAGGAGGGGGGAAGGAAGGAAACTTAAAGATATGTGGAAGCAGGTGATACAATTTTTTATCTATTACTTATCAACTCAAAGCATTTTATTTCTGAGCTAATAGAGGGCCATGGGGTAGGCATGTGTTTGTCCATCCTTTTCTATGCCTGTCCATTCATCAAACATACATATACTGAGTACCTACCACTTGCTACAAGCTGGACTAACATTAGGACTGTAAAGATGAAGACGGTAAATGTCTTGCCTTTGCATCACTCTTAGCCTAGTAAATGAGCAAATGAATATGCAATTAAAATTATATTACTACTACATACCAGAGTAAAGCTATGAGGATGTCCTGGGGAAGATCAGAGAATGGACTCCTAACCTCTTCTGGGAGGGATTCATTCAGTCATATATGAATCCATTTCTTTAGTACATTTTTACTAAAGGCAAACTCTGTTCCAAGCACTGTCCTGGGCCCTGAGAATACTCTGATGGTTTAATAGTAATAATTATAATAAATGATATTAATAATGGTTAGATTTCATTGAATGCTTACTATGTTCCAAACACTGTTCTAAGCCCTTTACATTTATTTATACTGATTCTTTCTATACCACTAGCGAACCTGGCATGTATTTCTCATATCCTTTTTATAAGACAATCATACATAAATTAATATATTTACTCCTCAAACACTTATTGAACTCCTACTATCTAAAATGTGCATTGTTAGGCACCAGGAGCATCCCATTTGATTAATACATAATCTCTGCCCCTAAATCTAATGGAGGAAATGGGCATACCACAAGCCACTACAATCTCAGACTGTGTGACTCTCACAGTCTTACAAAGGCCCTAACTCTGATGCCTCCAAAACTTCCCAAAAGCCTGAGAAAATGATTTTGAACCCAACCAACAGAAATGTGTTGAGTGTTTTGTTCCACCCTTATACAAGTGAAATAGCCAAAGAGAAATATTGTTAACATGTGACATATGCCATCAAAATTATATTTAAAAACAAAATTCTATCTTTTTGGTGACTAAAGACTAGATACCATGCTAACAGCAGGTCAGTGAGGCCTAAACCTAGCACACCAACCCGACATACCAGTCAGCATCAGTGTTTTCAATTAACTACCAGAAACTAATGTGAGCATAAAGCATGTTTTTCAAGATCTCACGACTAAAAGTGTGAATGCAGCACAGAATATGCAGATATAAACATCTTGTATTATTGATAAATAGCATGTATTTGTAATCAATTAATAGCAACTATATATTGCAACAATTTCTAAATGATGCCTTATAAATAACTGTAGTTTTAATTACTTGAGAAAACGACAACATCCATCAACATTCATGATTCCTGCTAAATATCACTATGGTCTTAGAAATTCTAGTCACTCAGAAAAGCTATTGCAAATAAAGAGTAAAGAGAAATGGGTTGCTTGTATTCAGGAAACACAAATCTTGAAGTGGAAAAAATCACTTTTTTATGTTTAAAAATTGTATCTTATTTCCAAAAATGGGATTTTAAGTTAGATACATGAAACAAGATGATAAAAAATGAAAACCAGATCAAATCACATTAAAAGGAGCAAGAAAGGAAATGCTAGCATATACCTGGAAAGAACTACAGTTTAAAAATTGAGTTCCGAATTTAGTTCTGAGTTTCCTAGCAGCTTGGATAAAAATCAAAATGTGCTGGGTTAAATAAATATTAAATGTGCCACAAAAGGAAACAGGACTTCCCTGAGCTCTATAACTCAATGATAACCCTACCCCCACTCCCTGAGACTACCTATAAGTATTCTTTCTACATTCTTCATAGCATTTATCACTTTCTAAATTCTACATATTTTGCTTCTTGTTTTGTTTCCCCTCACCAGCATGTAAGGATCATGAGGACAGGAATCTGGTTTTTGTTCAATGTTTCATCTCAAGTCCCTGTAATAGTATCTGGCATATGGCAGATGCTCAATAAATTCTCAAATACATATGAATTAATGGATGTTGGTCATGAGAGATTTTATTCCTGATACTGAATTCTGAGAGAAATTTATCATAAAGTCCCCTAAATAAATTACACCAGGCTATGTTGGAGTGGGGGATAATGGCCTGGCAATACATGACAGATAAAATAGAAGGTGTATGCAAATATGTAGAGAAAGGGAACAGAATTTAGAGCCAGAAGACCTGAGTTCAGCTACCAAAACTGCCTCTTCCCACCCTGGGCCCTCTATCAGGCAGCCTGGCAAAATTGTGAAACACATGGACAATGGATCCAAGCAACCTGGTTTTAAACCCTGGAGCTGATAAAGCTGGGTGCCCTTTGACAACTTAATTAGCTTCCTTGTGCCTCAGTTTCTTCATATATAAAATGTGGATAAGATATATCTACCCAAAAGAATTGTGATGAGAACTGAACTAGTATATATAAATTAATCAAAACGTGGCCTGGTGAATTATAAAACTAAGCCTTGGCAGTTCATTTGCACTCGTGCCTGTGTCCCTCATTGGTAAAACACTGATAAAAGCCACCCCTGGGATAGCTATAAGGATCAAGTGATCTTACTGTGCTAAAGTGATTAAGGTTTTTAATGGATGGCTTTATTATTTTTCATGTTCATGAAAGTAACATTTATATGTTCATCATAAATTTTTCAGAAAATGCAGAAAGATATCAAGGAGAATATAAAAATCCCCTATATCCCAGCACACAGTGACAACCACTATTAACATTTTCTTGTATAAATTAACAGATTTCTTTGTATGCCATATTCACATTACAGATATATATGTTTGTACAAAAAAAAATTTAAACAGTTAGACTCATACAATATACGATGCAGAAGCCTGCTTTTTAAAATCTTATCATGGGTGTTACCTCATATAAGCAAATAAAGAGCTACATCATTCTATTTAATAGATAACTAGTATTCCATTGTATGAAAGTGCCTTGATTTATTTAGCCAATACTCCATTCGTGGACAGTTAGGTTGTTTCCAATTTGTGAAAGTGCTTTGTAAACTGCAAAGTAATAAACAAATGTTAGTTATCATCATTATTTTTAAAATAAACATCTAGACATCATCATTCAATTTTCCAAAGGTCTTCCTTTACTACAATCCTCTGATCTAATAGCATCCACACTATCGTTCAAAAAGCATGACATTAAGGGATCCCACCTTTGAAGACAAAAAACCCTTATGACCTATTGAATCACAACTAGGGGAACATGCTGGGAAATATTCCCAATGGTTTATTTCCCAGTACTAAGATTGTGTACTTTTTTTCTGGCACACGTCCCTCATTTTCTTTTGCTCATAGACAGACATCACTCACTGACTACCACCCTTTCCCCCAGAATCTTAGAAAAATCAGGCAGGAGAGACAGGCAGCTGAATTCAGCTACCAAAGCTACCTCTTCCCATAGCCTTAGAATCATTTTCAGCAATGATCTCCAAGTAGCCATTATGAATCAATTGGAAACAGGCAAAAGAAATGAAATCTGTTTGCTACCCTTCATATTGAAGATATAAAGGTAAGATCTATGGGTGCTTACTGAGTAGCTGCACATGTCAGGTATACATGTTGTGAGTGGCAAATATAGCAGCTATATTAATTTATGCCATTGCTCCTCATATATTCTGAGCTCCTTTGTGATTAAGAATCCCTCTCTGTATGCCCACCTTTGCCTAACAAAATGCCATGTAACAGTAGGCACCTAATAAATGCTGTTCTCTTGTGGGTGAGCCATTGAAAGAATGAATAAAGTCCCTGTCTGGAGTGATATAAAAGTTTTGGAAATGGATGGTGGTGATGGTAGCATAGCATTTTAACACCACTGATTATATATTTCTATGTGGTTGAAATAGGAAATTGTAGGTTACTAGATTACAAATTTTACTAGAATAAAATTAAAAAAAAAATAGGACAGTACAACACAAACAGTGAACCCTAATGTAAACTATGGACTATAGTTAATAGTACAAATATTATAATATTCTTTCATCAATTGCAAAAAGTCACCACACTAATGTGAAGTGTTAAAAATAGGGAAAACTATGTGCATGAGTGGGGAGATATGAGAACACTGCCTCTCGTGCCTGATTTTTCTGTAAGCCTACAACTTCTCTAATGGAAAACAAAACTTGGAAATAGGACAAAAAACAAGAACAAAAATAAAAGTACAAACATACTCTCTGAAAACAAAACCTGCCACGTTATTTCTGGTGGAATGAAGTTGGGTAGGATATCCAAATGCATGAAAGGTAAGTGAATTCGAATTGCCACTCTTTTTTTTTTTTTTTACAATAAATTTTCTCTATTAATTAACATTGTGACTTAGAGCAAATGTGCGTGGCAGGAAACAGAGGGCCCTGCTGATACCAATTTTGTAGAAGAAGGTGGTTTGTGCGTTGAGATATATTACGGATGTACTACTCCCTGGCTCAGATCCCAGCATGAGCTGGAAGGTCTCAACTTATAAAACTCTGCCCTTTAACCTCTTCAAGGCTACCATTAGCTCCTCTCAGCAAATATTTACTGCATGCCCAACATGTAACAGGCACTTCAGTAAGTGCTCAATTTCTGTGTGTATGGGAGAGGGGAGCCCAATGTGACAAAAAATAATTAAATTCAAAACAGATCATATATAAATACCTGTCTCATAACAATGGGTCATTATGACAAATATGATTCTTGGTTACCAAAGGTAGGTCCTACATACTTTTTTTTTTTTTTAAATTAAATTCAGTTTTATTGAAATACATTCACACACCATACAATCATCCATGGTATACAATCCACTGTCAACATTATGATAACATAGTTATGTGTTCATCACCACAATCTATCTCTGAACATTTTCCTTACATCAGAAAGAACCAGAACAAGAAAAAAAAATTAAAGTGAAAAAAGAACACCCAAATCATCCTCCCATCTCACCCCATTTGTCCTTTAGTTTTTATCCCCATTTTTCTACTCATCCATACACTAGACAAAGGGGGGTGATCCACAAGGTCTTCACAATCACACTGTCACCCTTTGTAATCTACATTATTATGTAATTGTCTTCAGGAGTCCAGACTGCTGGGTTGGAGTTTGGTAGTTTCAGGTATTTACTTCTAGCTATTCCAATACATTAAAACCTAAGACGTGTTATCTATATAGTGCATAAGAATGTCCACCAGAGTGACCTCCCGACTCCATTTGAAATCTCTCAGCCACTGAAACTATTTTGTCTCATTTTGCATCCCCCTTTTGGTCAAGAAGATACTCTCAGTCCCATGATGCCAGGTCCAGATTCATCCCCGGGAGTCATATTCTGCATTGCCAGGGAGATTTACAACCCTGGGAGTCAGGTCCCACGTAGGGGGGAGGGCAGTGAGCTCACCTGTCGAGATGGCTCAGTTAGCGAGAGAGAGGGCCACATCTGAGCAACAAAGAAGTCCTACATACTTTTATCTCCTAATATTAAAATACGAACCCATCACTCTACCAGGAAGATCTTTTTATCCCCACATAAGGGTTGGCAACTAGATGTCATCTCCTGCCTGCTCCAACTATTTCATAATGGCTACTGTTAAAAAGAGTCAGTCATGTCTGAACTCTAGGACAAAGTTCTGAAATCAACCGGTGATGTCTATTATGAACATAGAGAGGGGCAAATGTTCTATGTGCTACACATTTGCCCTTCCCATCACATAAATAATGCTGACCTGCTTCTTTATCTTCTACTGTCCTGGTCTCTCTCCTTAATGGTGGTCACCTTATATTCTCATTCTTTTAGCCTTTACCCATTGCTACATATAGCAGAAATACACAACAAATACTTTTTGTATGATTGCATGGGAAAAGAATGCTCTCAGAGTCAGAAAACCTGGGTTCATGTACTGCCTTCTGCACTTACCAGCTGGGTGACTTTGGACAAGTTCATGTAACTATTTTGAGCCTCAGTTTTCCCATTTCTAAAAGAGAGATGGCAATAGAAAATCTCCAAGACCTGAATCAACCTGCCATTCAACAATTCTCTATTTCTTAGAGGGCACTGTGCCTTAAGGAGGTCTTCTGCAGTTGTATATATCTCTTTTCATCTAATAAAACAAGAGTTCTTTCTATGAAAACGGAGTGAATTATGAATCCCCTGGAGAGGCAGCTCAGCTTTCCCTCCCTCTTGACTCTAAGTTCACAGTAAATGAATGGTGATTCTCTCCTCTTGTTTCAGTCCTTTTGAAAAGTTCTTCCTCTTAGTAATAGAAAATATGATTTGAGTGAGTGATGGCCTTTACACTAATTGGCCAGGAAGCCAAGATAAAATATTGTTATTGACAGAATGCCCCCTCCTTTATCGTAAACTGATAAGGTAGCTTAGCATAACTTATACATAGACAGTAAATGGAGGACAAAGAAAAAGTCCCTGAAACCTGGGTCTGGTTGGAAGAATTAAGTCAGCACTGAAAGGCTGTTACTCTGTTAAGATGATATAACAGAAGTCAATATTTTCAACAAGACAATGGGAATAGGGAAACAAGAATCACCAGTGTTGGGGGAGAGGCTAGGAAAAGAGCACAAATACAAAAAGTCTGACTTGTTCTGCTTGATCCTTGAAGTCCACATAGGATCAAATGTAAATGAAATCATTTTAGAGACTGTAATTTTTAACTCAGCTACAAGAGTAGTATGCATAAAGTAATTCCATCATAATCTGTCAAAAACTATCGATTTTAAAAGATAAAGCATAAAATAGTCAAAGGAGTATCATAAATATAATGATATGGGCTAAAATCAAACACAGAGAAGCTTCTACCGTGGGATTGTATTCTATCCACCTTGGTAGGTGATGAATTCAGTGATCAGTGGGTCTTTTACCTGGAAAGGAAACTCTGGCTACTATGACTTGATCCATCTAAAGTTTAAAAGGACAAAAACCAAACCAAGATTAACATCTATATTAGTTCTCATGATGGTACTTTTTTTTAATGATGGCACTTTTTTAATACTATGATCAAGACTTTCATTTGCCATACTACTAAATTGCAGAAAATAAAACATGGCAAGCAGCTTAGCAATGCATTGAAGCAAATGGTACCCCCAAGACAGCAAGCAAATGCCTTCTGCCTCTGGGTAATTTGCTTCAGGTAGAAATAGCATAATCTTTTTGCTTTAAGTAGTCCTTGGACAAACCAAAGTTCCATTTTCCCTGAAACCCTAGATTTGTCTATGAAGAACACTGAAGCGATTCATCTTGCCTCTTTGTCTTTCCCACCTCCACTTTCCTCTTCTCTTATCTCCAATCCCAACCCTCCTCCAGCCTCAGGAAAGGGGAAACTGGGGAAGGATCTGCTGGAATTGTTTTCCATGATCTTCCATAAACCCCAACGCCATCTCCCGGCTTCCAGAGTCCTCCTTCCTGCCATCCCTGCTATTGAAACGACCAGAGCCAGGCAGACTCAGGTTCTAGTTTGGAAAAAGCAAAGAAGTTCCACCCATTCTTCAAACCAGTTCCAGCAACGAGGAGCCTGTCCCAGCCAAAATTCAATCTCTGCCAAGGATATACCAGCCACAAGACCCAGCCTGAGCTTGTCCATCAAGAAAAGAGCAAGGAGCCAGAAAGGCAGAACCCAGAGGATGAGGGGCTCTTCTATGAAAAGGACCATTGAGTCCTCACCAGCACTCCCACCCCCCTCCTACCACCCGTCTCAAAGGGGAAGGAGTGGGCCACACCGCTGGGAGCACTGCACAAAGCGAACAATCCCCCTCTCCCACACTTGCCCTGTGCTTCTGAGGAATGGGGCTGACTTTGATTCTTCAGATTACATTCACAATTAAACTCTTTAAGACTTTGTACTCTGGGAAAATGGTAAACAACCAAACTCTTGTCCTCAGATAACCAAGTGTGTGTGTCTGGGGGGGGCGGTGGAGCGGGGAGGAGAGGGGTTGCCGTGTAAGGAACTGAATGGGGAGGGATTCTTCACCTCCCAAGAAAAGCTCCACAAAGAGAAAACACGCATGGGTGAAACACCTTGTAATTCAAAACTACTTTTTTTCCGAAGTCTTCAGTTCTTTGCCTGAACCAGGCATGGGATTTCATTTGGCTGCCCTTGCGTTAACAAACGCACTACGATGCCGCAGACACCAGGGTACCAGGCAGCAGCTCACGTAAAAACCCAGGGCCCACCGGACACCATTAGTTTGACATTTCGCTGGTGACAATAGAACTGTCTGAAAACACTCAGATCCCATCAAGGCCAGGCAGGTGGGAGGGGAGGGGTTAACTAGATAAGCACCCTTTGTGTGGGTCTCTTCTGGAATTCATCCTAAGGGGTGCTGAGCCTACTGAAATCAAGTGTGGTTTTACCAGTGCATATTTTGTGGATTAGCTGAGAGAAAGGCTATTTGGACTGGGATTTCAAAAGGCAGCTCAATCCTGAAAGGAAAATAATAATAATAATACTAAGAAGAAGAAGAAGAAGAAGAAGAAGAATTCTGTGGTTTAAAGGAAAATATGGCTTTCACCTAAATAGAAAGCTTCTGCTCACCCCAAAATGAGAATGTGGTGCTAGAAATGTCAGGGAGCACATTCTTCAAGTTAGAATCTGGTGCACTAGCCACCGACAGGGAATCATATCATTCATTCACTCCAAAATATTTATTGAATGTCTACAATGATTATTTAACATTCCTGCCATACTAGAAGCTGGGTAGAGCAGGCAAGGATACCCAGGTAATCAGATATGGATTTTGCCCTTAAGAAATTTGCAGCCTGGTAGGGGAAATGATACACAAACACCAAAGATCCTTCAGTACAAGGGAAAAATGTTAGAAATGCTAGAAACAGGCTCCTAATGGACTGGGCATTTGGCACTCGGAGAGAAATTGCCTCCAGCTGGGGCAAAGTATATTGCTCAACTTCAGGATTTAACAGAAGACAGAAGCCCTCAACATCCCATCATATCAGGGAGGGAGCATCTCTAAGACAACTTTACTTTCTCTGCCAAAATATGCAGGTACACATCCATGTGTGGTCTGAATTTCTATGGCTATTGAGGGGTTTTTCCTCCTTTCTTTCCCTCAGTAACTGCAGTGGAGGAGCCTTGTCCACACAATGGCTAAGCTTCATTTTTTTTTTTTTTTTAACTCTGTCATGTTTTAAGAGGATTACTTTTATTAGTTCAGTTAGTTCATTTTCCTTTGGTTTTTAGTGTTGAAAATAAAAAGAGAGTAAAGGCGTGGACTTCGGGAGTTCACAGCAAGGCCCTGTATACTCTGGTTCTGAGGTGGAGGCTTCTGCTAGCATTTTAGCTTTCTGTGTGTTTGCTTTTTTTATTCCTGACAGATATAATGGAATACTTCAATGAAAAACGCCCAACTCATTTTCCATCTATGAATGAACACAAGGCATCCCGTGGCTAAGGAGGGATAAATATTCAGCCCCACTGGAGACCTGCTGGCTTGTCCAAGCTGCACCACTATTGTACCCACTCTGGCTTCCACTTGTAATTTACTAAAGTTTGTGCTGTTTCATGGCAGGGTGATTTATCACTGACTCCTCTGTGCTGCTTCAACTGGGGGCCGCTGCAATGGGGCAAGGTTCAAGGAAGTTGCCGAAACTGAAGCAGACATCTTATCAGCTAACTATTGCGTTTTCTAGTTCCTGACTTTTCCCCATGAGCTTTTGTTTTTCATTTTGTTGGCTGCCTTTAACTCCTCTGATGCTGTACAACCCCAAGATATTTTTTTCCTGAAAATAATAGAGCCTCCTGTATACTGATTTTTTTTTTTTTTTTTTTTTTTTTTTTGGCAAAAGGATATCAAGGCTCCCTACTTCTTTAACAACTGAGTCTCACTGTGGTTTCATGTGTTAGAGAAGTTTTATTGGAAACACTGGATATTTGGACAGACTGGGGTATGGAATTATGGTGAGAACTTTAAATCGTGCCCAGGTCAGCAGAAAAAAAACTGAGGAAACTGGAAGTATACCTGAGTTACCTACTTGAAAATAATCTTATCCCATTGTATGTTCCTTTCATAACTTCTTCACTGGCTCAGTTACTCATTTATTTAGCCACCTATTCATTCATTTAACAGATGAACACCTAAAATATGAGAAGGATAACTATGCAGTGATGGGATGCTGGTGGTGGACACAAAAGTGAATAAGATATGGGTACACCTCTGAAGGTCCAAGGAGGAAAATGCCTGTTAATGAATACTTTTCATGCAAAAAAAAAGAGGATGAAATGATTTCTAGGAAAACAGGGCCATCAAAGAGCTGTCAGGATAAGAAGGAAGGAAGGAAATGTAATGTGATCTGCATTTGTTTAGAAATAGATTCCCCAAATGCTCTGATTGTACTGAAGTTAAACTTTAGCACGACCTCCTGCCACAGGAAAGAAAAGTAGGCAGGCATCATGTTCCCCCACTTTCCCCTGAGAATATTTTCAAAAATGTTCACTTTCAAAATATTTTCCCAACCTCCTTTCCCTTAACCCTTTCACCACCCACAACACCTTCTTCATAGTTCCATTCTTTTTGTTCTTGTTAAAGCTATCTAGTTTTCTTTAGGAGGACCACAACCCATGGAGGACCACAACTCGTTCTTGACCAAGAGTCCCAGAAGCAAGGGCTATTCCATTTCAATGCTGGCTCAGCCCTGGCCTCTCCTGGGCACAGGAAGAAATAATGCCGAACCATACAAAGCACTTACAGGGGTTTATGATGAAGATAATCAGTCACAAGAGATTGATTTTACCTCAAATTCACTTTGTGCTGCAAAACAGGTTGGACACCAAGGTCTTAAACACCCTGGCCTCTCTCCCGTGTAGACCAGTGTTTCAGCCCACCTCTCCCACAGGACCCCCTACTCCATTCTCAGGGACTGTCAGCTCTGTTTGGAAGGAAGGGTTGCGCAGTTAACATTCATAGTAGATGTTGACATTTCTAAAACAAAATGTAAAGGAAGAGCCTGTATTTTTGCCTTTATTTTAAACAATATTCAAGTTTATTAAACAAGTTTTTTAAAAGTATTATAAAATGTTTAGCTTTCATCAGCTTCAAATTTTGCATATAACTGAACTTTCAAATCTGCTAACACCCACTGAATTGATTCCACTCTGGATTCTAAGGTGTCAGTTTTTTCCTGCAAATTTTTTCTTTGTTTCTTCTAAAATTTCTTGTGTTTCTTCTTAAGATTGGCTAACGGAAACATTCCCTAATTTGATCAGGTATCATAAAGCAGTCATCCTCCACCAGCATAATATCATCACAAGCATCTTCTAAATTTCGGAGTTGTTTCTTTTTTACTCCTATTGCTTCCTTAGCTAGGTGACTCTACTCGTACCCCACGCAAATTTGTTTATCTTTTGTTGATCTTCAGAAGTGACGTTGACATCTTCTGCAGCTGCCTTCTTCTGGGTGGCCTCCATTCTGGGACTCAAGGAAGAGCCTTGTGATCCATTTTTCTTAGGTAGAACTCCAGTCACAAGGCTCGGGGACAGTTTAGCCTTTGCATACACAAACTGTCATGCTACGCAGCACCACGCCCAGGCAGGACTCACTTCCTCACAGAGCTGCTTGCTGAATTCCTCCATTCATCACCCTCATCAAAGGATGCAAGGGATATGCTGTCTGGCATAACCCACTGGTTACACCTGCTGTTCTCATCTGAGACTCTCCAGCTCTATCCCTTTCATAGGCCTAAGAGAAAGAGGGTGGTTTCATCTCTTTTCAAAAGCCTGATGGGCTCATGGCCCTTAAGATCAGAATGTGCCAGTTTCAAGTAGAACACATTATCTTTTCAGAAGCATGAACTAGTTGAACAATTAAACAGTTTAAAAGTCAAACTTACAAGTGTCCTCAGAAGAAATGTGTAAGCATACTTTCTCCCTGACATGCAAACTCGGAGAACCAAATATGGGCCCGAAAGCATTTTGTTTTTAAGTAACTTTTCTAAAAATGCACTTAAGACAAGTGATCTTTCACCAGCCCAGTGTAAACTGGAGGAAAACAATTATTTCAGCCATAGAAAGAGTCATTTTTACCAACGTCATTATCAATCAATCCAGGGTTTCCTGCATACTCCTGCATTAAATACAAAAGTGAATAGAAGAATAAATTTGTAAATGAATAAATTTTCTGCACACCAATCCCCGCAGGCCATGTGTTTATAAGTCAACAGCTTAAAATGCAAACATCTGATGAAGGTAATACACCTGTTAAAGGAGCATAAAATTCCAAACCCAGTGGTAAAATATAAAGAGTATAAAGCCTCTTAAAGGAGCCATCAAAGCAAACTATTAAATGAATACATCTGCTCCATGCTAGACTCCAGTTTATAAGTGCCACTCAAAATAAAAGAGATTTAGGACAAACATTTCATGAAAGGATGTGAAAAAGCAGTGAAGGGAACATGTTTTGAGGATGATGAGAGAAAATGGAATGGATTCAGTTTTCAAAAAAAATGAATTGACCTAAACTTAATCCAGGACGCAAAAGGTTTTATGAATCTGGTTCTCGTTGGAAGGGGTAAGACATAAGGAGATATAGGAGGGGATCATTTTTCATGTCCCACTTTATACGTTGGTTTTAGTCTACAGGCTGAAAGAAAAAAAAATTCAGTTTAATGCTTCACTTGTGGTGAAACATAATACTCAAGAAAAAAAAAGAAAAACACTGAAAGCAAAACGAAATGAAAAAAACCCTCCAGTTAAGGAAGTTCCCACAAAATTTCAAACCTAAAATATTTTCAAAGAAGTAGGGTAAAAGAATGGTATTAATCATGCACGTTTGCATTTCTATTTGACCCTCTTGAATTTGATTTTAGGCATACTGCTGTTTCTTGTTGTTCCCTCTTTAAATGTTGGCTTTCCCTGTAACTCTGTTCTCAGCCCACCCAATCATTCGTCTCACTCTCAGAGCTTTAGCTACCATCACTAGAGTACTGAAAAAATCTACGTCTCCATTCCAGCCTGCCCCTTCTAGCTTCCCAGTCTACTGACTGCTGACTATTGACGTCCACAGGTCCCAGAAAAATTCAAAATACACAAAATTGACCTCAACATCTCCACTTACTACCAGCTGTTTCTCTATGTTCTCTGTATCATTGGAGAGTAACAACACAATCCACTCAAATCAAACCTAGGAGAGCTGACGCTACCTCTTTCTCTTACATCCACCTTCAGTCAAGACCCAAAGTCAATACTCTTAATTCCTCATCACTTTTAAATCTGTTCCATATTTCCCTTCCATTCCTCTCTAAATGCCCTAGTTCAGGTCCTCATCAACCTCACCCCAGTTATTTTTCTAAAACATGACTTTGGCCACACTCCCCCTGGCAACTATTCATTTCAGTGCCTTCACCTTGACTTAGATGGGGCTGCTTAACGTGCAAGAGAAGGCTTTCTCTGAGCTGTCCCTGCCCATGTCTGACCTCTCATCACTCCCAGCTTCCCTCATTGTGCATTTGTTCAAGCTTTACCTGAAATCACTTTCCGAGTGTCTTTCCTAGTCTAATATCTCTTCGTCCTTTAAGAATCAGCTCAGAAGTCAGCTCTTACAGGAAGTCTTACTGACCCTTTTGGGCTAAGTTGGGTCCTTCCGCTCAGGGCTCCCCAAGTGCCCTGTGTAAACATCTACCATCACACCTAGCACATTCCAATCACTGGTTGATGTATCTGTTTCCGCCAACAGACCATGAGCTCATTGACGGCAAGGCTCTGTATTACTTATCCCTATATCCACCATACACGTGGTGATAAATGATTATTGGGCACATGCTCTTTCTCACACATGAATATATTAAAGATAGTGTCATTTTCTCATGCCATCAAAATAAAACCTTCATAGGCATTTGCTTTTTTACACGTATCAAGGAAAGGTTTATAAGTTCTTTTTGTTTCTTTCTCTGTTTTTTTCTCTTTTTGCAGCTGGGGAGGAGGGTAATTGGGGCTGTTTCAATTTTTGCTGAAGTCATTCAAATAGGTGCTTGAGCTTTCCCAAACTTTCTAATAACAATAATAATAAATTAGTAATCCTTCTTGAGCATTTAACATGTGTGAGACCCTTGCAGTAGCCCTAAGTAGTCTGTAGTCTGGGTATCACTATCCTCTTCAATTCCCCAAAGGAAAACCAAGGTTTTGAAAATAACACATCCAAGACCATACAGACAGAAAAGGATGAAACTGATTCAAACACAGACTTCTAACTCCAACCAAGTCTCTTAAATCATGTAGTACACTACTCTCAGTTAAAATTCAGCTCCTAACAATTGACTTCTACATCATGGAGCAGAAGCATGCTCTGATTCAAAAATGCTCATAGGCATAACAACCAATAGGGAACTGGACACCGTCCAACCAGAACAGGTCTTAGGGAATCCTGCTTTAACAAGCATTAACCCTTTGCTCACTGGATCATGAAGTAGTCCAGGGGGTTTACAAGCAAGAGCCAGAGTGACAAGAGATGGACATTCCGATGACTTGGCAGCAGCTATTTACCAACCAGCATTTCAATATTTTGACAACCGATGCCACCATAATGGTGCAACTATCTGAATATCAGCCCTGTTCTGATCCATCAGAATAAATGTATCAGAAAACAGTATCTGGCCTATTGTCAGGGTTTGGTGTTTTATTCTTACAAGGTCCATCCTCCTGGGACAATGCTGTCATTGAGTATAATTTCCTTGAAAGGAAATTCACAACTTCTAGTGGAAGAATGGAGGCAGCAGAATTCTCCTGGGCTTTTGGACTTTTTTCCTCCTGCATCTCCAGGCCCTGGAAGAATGGCTGGCCCCGAACTGGCACTCAGTAAATATTGTTAAATAAAGGATAAGTGGTTCACCAAAACTGAATTAAATATTAGGTCAACTGAAAAGGTACCCAGAGCAACAACCTATAAAAGGTGCTAAAGCATTGCCATAGACAAAACAAGTCAGAGCGTGCTGCTATTTGTGGGGGAAGGAAAACACTGACGTTCAAGATGGAAGGATGAAACCCCCAAGAATGTGCTCACAGCGTATTAGATGTTCCTTAAACTGCCTTCTAAGGACATAAACCCAGTTACCCACAGGCCTTTTGTATGGTTGAGTGGCATATGCAAGTTTAGGGCCAGAGCTGAATTTCTCAGGTCAGCAGAAGCAAAGTTGACATGGTCTCCAGGGTTCCTCCCACTCACTCTGGTGGTTTGCCAGAAGTTTCCCTGGTCCCTCCACAGTCACAAAGTGTGAGAATTATTGAATGTTGGTGACAAAAGCAGTAGCAATCCTTTCACTGAAAAGAAAAAGTGTGGCACACATTTCCCTCAGTGACATTTGTGGTCTTCAGGTCAAAATCATCCTGGAAATATCAACATTTCAAGTTCCATTTAAATTTTTCTGCCTTCTGCCACAAGAGTCTCTGCATGCAAATAATAATAATAAGAATCATTATACCTGATGCTTTATCTCAAGCACCCTTTCTGCCCTAGATGAAGACTTTTGAAGGTTCTTCTCATTTAATCCTCCTAACAACCCTAGGAGGAAGGAACTATTATGATTCCATTTTAAAACTTAGTGTTAACAAAATCCAAACTCCCCAAGGAAATCCTTGAAACATGCTATTGTCCAACATGTCCTACAGGTGTGCAGACTCTGCTGCTTGTCACTCCAGGGTATCACACTGAACCTATTTATATTTTAGTGAAGATGATGTCATATGAATTTTCACCCAGACACTCTATTTTATTTACTTTTAAGTCCCCAAATCAGGTTTGAAATTCTTTTTCCCACAAACATAAAGGTCATTTACACTGCTGCCCATGGCTTCAAGCAGGACAAAATTATTCTCTGCCATATGAGTGGCTCTTAATTAGATTTTTGGTATGGTGGACTTCGTGCTTCTGTCTACCATTGTGCCATTCCAGGTACACTCAGGGCAGCATATAAATAATAAATAATAGCATTTCTTAGGTTTGCCTCGCACCATCCAAGATGCCAATCAAATCGCGGGGTGCAATGCCTTCTTACTGCTGACATTTAGGTACAACACTGAAGGACTGTTTCTCTAGCTAGGCCTTCAGTACAGTTCTCTAATATCTTAAAGATCAACTTTAACAACAACAGCAAAAAAAAGGCATAGAATTTTATCAGTACAAGGTGTAAGAAAAGAAAGGTTTTGAAATATGAACAACCATCATCACTGATTTTTTTTTAAGCCCGAAGAGCATAGATCACTCAGGTTATGGGATCAAAAATTAAGTTTTTTTGCTAAGAGGCCATCCAAATGGGAACCGATAGGACCCTTCAGAGTTCACTGGGCTTTTTTGTTTCTTACACCAACCCTCATCCAGACCCTACAGGGGACGAATTCATGTGGGAAAGTGATCCTGGAAAGAATGGGTTAATACAAGCATCAAGGTGCACTCACTGATGCCTTAAATAATTGTCACATGGCCCTTATAATCTGTCCCATGCTGTCAGCACTGTGTAAGTCATAATAATATCAGATAAGCGCTGTTCAAAGTGACACACTAACCAACATGAGAGCCACATGACTTGCTGGCTTGGCTACTGCCCTTCAGCTGAACTCTGGCATAGAAGGAAAGTCTCCCGGAGGCAGCCCTGCACATGCAGCCGCGTGGAGCGTCCGGTGGCATTTTCTGTTGCTAAGGCCTCTCTTGCTTCACAGTCCCAGAGAGGGGCAGCTGGGGCTCAGTTTCAGGGAGTTGCCTGCAGCCCCCACCCCCACCCCTCCATTCTCCCCCCATTTCCCGCCCCCCTTCTGAGGCCTGGGAAAGGGAACTTGCTGCTGTGGCCGCCACTGCCTTTCTGAGCTTGTGCTGGGACGCCCTGTCCCTTCCGCAGCTGATTAGTTTTGCAAGTGTGTGTGTCACACGTTATGCCAAGTGCCGCAGCAGGGAAACTGGGACCCCCAAGGGGAGTTTGTGCTGGGAGAGGTAGCGGAGGAATGTGACTCGTGGCTAAGAGGACACAAAGGCAAGGGCAGGGAAGGAGAAGAAAAGAAGGAAGGGAAAGAGTTACCTCTGGGGGGAGGGTTATTATGGGCTGACGTTGTGCTTTTCTGTTTTCCTTTGTTTTTTCTATGGCCTCTAGCATGCCTTAGATGTTGAATTTGAAAAGTAGAGTTACATATTTTTTTTTCTAAGAAGAGAATAAAGGAAGCAAAGAATAGTCAGAAAGAGGAGGAAAGGAAGGTGACCCATTCACTCACTGATTCATTCACAAAGCAGAGCTCAGAAAGGAAGCCAGAAGGGAGGTCATCTGAATTGGATTTGAGAACATTTATTGGCTGTGTGCCTCTGGCATACTTACCTAATGCCTCTCTCTAAGCTTTATTATCCTCACCAGTAGAATGGAATAATACCTAACTTACAAGATTTGCTGAGAGGATAAAGAGTGGTGGCATGGACCAAGTGGCTCACCTGTGGTAGGTTCTCAGTAAAGAGGAGCTATTGGGAACCCAGGACAGCTGGGAAGGTCTTTGGAGTCAGAGATACCCAAGGTCAAATTCTGGTTCCACCACTTACTAGAATGTGATTTCAGGAAGTTAGTTCAATTTGCTGAGCCTTATCTACAAAATGGGGATAAGAATACCCAACTTGTTAGGGTTGTTGAAAGGAATTAGGTAATGTTTAACACTTAGCATAAAATCAGGCACATAGTAGGTATACAGTAAACAGCAACAGCAGTTGTTGGTGGTGGGTAAGGAGGTAGAAAGAAGGCAAATCCATTCATTTATTCAACAAATAGAAATAAGTATAAGTAACAGTTATTCAGAAGAATAGGTAATAAAAATCACAGGTCATGATCAATAAAAGATTGAAAGTTTTGTAAAAGGAACATACATGAGAAGACAGAGAACAGCAGAGAATGCTTCGATTAGGACTTCTCACACCTGCTCTTAGGTGGATGTTATCCACTCTATCCTCTTTCTGTCTGCAGTGAAGTAGTGTGTTATTCTTGCCATGACACAACTTGAAGCCCAGAGATAAGTAGTGACTCTTCTAAGATCACACAGCTACTAAGTAGCATAAGCAGGACTAAATCTGAGGCTTCTGCCCCTAGTGTACTCTTTTAGGAAAGACAAGCAGGTAAGGAAAGCATAACAAAAATTCCATTTAAGTAGAGAAACTGCCAACTAAAGAAAAGGCAATAGATGGCAATAGAGAAACTTCTGTTTACATTGAGGGAAATGGGAATATATATAAATATATTGTTTTCTTTAAAAAAAAAGAAACAGAATTTTGACAAAATGAAAGTAAAAAATGAGAAATAAAAATTGCATCTAACAGAAAGCTACCTTACTGAGAATAAATTAAGAAAACTAGAATCCCACATAGCAACCTAAGCCAGAGGAATTTCAATGTGAAAGAGGAAAGCTAGCCCTTCCCTGCTAATGGATTTGAGTCTCATTATTCAGGGCACTGCATGTTCTAAGATTTCCTGACAAAGGCCCATAGCAACTTACTCTAGAGAAGGGAAAGCCTCTAGCACATGAGGTTCAGGAATCTGGGTATTGCTGGTTCTAGACTGTTAATATTAGACATATAATGTCACATGTGCTCTAAGGAGAAGAAAGAACATCTACATTGTCCAGGTGGGCAGACTATTCCCTGTAAGTGCTGACTGTAGTGGGATAAAAACTAGAGAAAACCAGAGGGGAGGTGAAATTCTGCAGGATGGAACTGGGGGCCATTAGCTGGAATTTCTTTTCAATTATTCTGATGCCAAAATGTCTCTCCCCACCCCCACCCCCAGTTGGCTAGTTGGAGGCCATTCCCTTTCCAGAAGCTAGGCAGTGTGCTAGAGCATAAAACAATCCAAATGATGAAGTCTGCTTCTTTCTTTTTCTTTCTTTTACCACTCAAGAGCTGTGTGAACTTGGCATGTCCCCAAAGCTTACCACCTCCATCTCATTTTCTTTGTATGTAAAAACAAAGTCCCCAAGGTTGCTTTGAGGATGGAGATAGATGATATATGTGTGCTTGATAGATTAAAAGTTGTTAATACCATTACTCTCTCTTTGCTTCCAGGAGCATAATGTGTTTACAACTTCTTCATTCCCACCATGCAAATGGTTGATTTGTTCGATTGAGTCTCGCTGGTTGGAGGCTTATGAAACTTAAGCAACAGAAACTAATATAAATACAGATGACTAAGGAATATAGAGAATGGAAGAAAAAGAAGAAACTCAATTTTATATAAAGGAAAATAGCCTACTGGCCCAGCACACTCTGAGCCATACAAAAGCATTTCATTTCAGACAGCTTTCTGGCAATCACCTGAAGTTCATGAGTCCTAGTCTTGCCTGTGCTATGCGTATAAATCATTTCTGCCCATGTAATAATAATCCTAATGGTTTACTTTTATATAGAGGCCTTGAGTTTAGAGTGCATTTTCACATATATTAACCACTTAATCATTCATATGCCACTGGTTGCCAACAGCTGCCAGTCACACATCTAGCTGAGAAAGGCAAAGCAAGATTTCTTTAGTTACATAAATATGAGGCCTACTGGCACCAATTCCTTCAGGGAAGGACATAATGGGCCCTGAGTGGCCTAAGATTGTGTCTGCCAATATCCCTTGCTATGAGGAACTGTTCACTAGGGAGAAGCGATCAAATTGACATAGAGGCTAAGGAGAATCCTAGAAAGAAAAGCATGCAAGGTTCTGTCTGATGTTCAATGTTATTGGAATCCCTCTATTGGCATGGGGCATTCTCAAGATTCCAAAGGAGTCTCCACATGTAAACTAGGATCCAGGATACAAGGAAAGATGGATTCAGCCAAGACTCAAACCCACTTCAACAACCACCACCCCAGAGCCTGCTACCTGGTCTTGGCAGAATGCTATGGGAAGTAGCGATTTAGCAAGTGAGTGTGACGAATGAACGTGGTAACCTGGAGCTCAAGCAACAGGACATCATTGGATCTGCGTAGAACTCTGGGGCAGCAAAGGTCCCTACGGAGCAGGGGACCGGCCTCCCCCATGTTATACAGGCTCACTGTTCAACAGTGACACCATGTGGTAGCACAGAAGCAGCAGGGCCATTAGACAGAAGCATGCCATCTGCTTGTCTCCCTCAGCCCTCAGTTTAAAGAAAAGATGGAAGTCTCCAGAATAAATCAGCCCCTAGTTACCTGGAATGATTAGGATCATGAGCTGTGAGAAGATGGGAGAGCTTGGCTTTCTGCTAACAATGGCACATGGGACACTCCATTGATTAATCAGAACAAAGAAACATAACTAAATGCATGGCCTACATGGGGAAAGCTCATCGTATTGCTTACATTTGTAGAAAACATTAAGTGAACAACAACTCCAGGCCAGACAGAAGTTATTATTAGTCCCCATTTACAGATGAGGCTCATTGTGGTTAAATGGCAGGCCTAAGACTCCAGAGCTAGGAAATGGATGGACCAGCTGCTTTCCAGTGGAGATGATTCTAGGGCAACAAGAAATAACTTCCACTTTCCTCTCCTTGTAGGAGGAATATCCTACTAGGTAGTCATTGTGGAATTGTCCCTGCAAGTGAGGCTGCATCATGGTCACAAAGGATCCCTGTCTTTTCCTTGCACCTACATGTACTTGGGCAGAAACCAAGCTCGAGGTTCTGCTCACATGCTTGTGGTTTGGCTCCCAGCTGGGGATCACATTCTCTGCTCCACAGGCAGAGCCAAGGATCCTTCTCGCAAAATACTACCAGTGTCCTGGTACCACCTCCTGAAAGAGCTACTTATAATGTCTGCATGCTTGGGAGGTGGGGAGGGCAAGATCAAGTACTGGCAACCAAGACCTCCAGCAGAAAAAGACCATGCCCGCCCTTTCCCGTTACTTTTTCATAAAAGTCATAAATTTGATCACTGATACCTATAACATACATTCAGGAAATCACTCAGATCTAAATTGGTGAAATTAAAGAAAGAGCTCCTGGCAGTATATCTAATATATAAATTTTGACCATTTTGTTTCTGCTTATACACATGGCAGAGAAAGACAAGGGAACCACATAATGCTGATTCACCAGGTACTTTTCCTAGTGGTATCATTATGATACTCACATAAGGTATTAATAATAGGGTGGTATAGGGAAACTCTCTATTTTATGCATGATTTTTCAGTAACCTACAACTTCTCTAATTAAAACCAAGGATTAGTAAGTTGGTTAGTATCTAAATGCTAACAGATAAGCAGAAATTTAATTCAGTTTTCTGAAGATGACAAAAAGGCAAAGGGCTTAAGTGTTCGTAACATGTAAAAGCTGTTTCATACATCTCTTTGACTCTGTGAATATTAAGTATTGACATTACTACATATTAATTCATACCCACATCCAAACAGTTAATCAATTTCGTATAATTTTAAATGATAAGCCGATATCAACACAAAACCCTTGGATACAACCAATCCACCAAGATGATTCCAAGAGACAATAACTATAAGTAGCATGTATTGAGTACCTACTATGCCAGGTACTGTTGTAAGTGATCATGTATAGCATGTCTAATCCCCAAAATGCCCATGTGAGGTAGATACTGTTATTAGCCCTGCATTATGCACATATGTTAAGGAACTTGCCTAAGAGTACACAGCTAAGAAGTGGCAGATCCAGAATATGAAGCAGGCAGGCTGGCTCTGGGGTCTCTTCTGCTGCTTAAAAGACCTGGAGGTAGCTGATCAAAGGCAACAGAAGGAGTCAAGAAGGGCAATCGTGTAAAAACAAGCAAGGAACCAGCTCTCAGAGCAGAGTAAAGCACAAGCTCCAGCATGTACCAGACATCACAAGGGACAGACCTCAGGATAATGCCCAAGAATGAAGAGGCACTTTTTGTGCAAAGTCACTAAGAATACCAGAGACCCATGGGGGATGGGGGTACCTATTGAGAGCAACTACCACCAAACAAACCCCAAACTTCATGGCCCACAGGATGATGCAACTTTTTTAACCACCCCTCTTTGCACAGAACAGAAGGGGTGGAAGGAAAGGAGGTACCATGAGATTATAACATCCCACATTTTCCGTGTACTTTCTACTGCTCTATCCTACTTTTGTTACCTCTCTGGTAGTTTTACAAGGGAACTTCATTCTTTCACTTATTTACTGTCTCTTTTCCCAGAAGAAAGGAGCTGCTTAATCTTCATGATACCCCCACATCCTATAGGTGGATAAATTCAAAAGTGTTGCTGATCTCGTTCTGAACCAGGAAATTGGGGCAGAAAGTCTAGCACTTCTGTCCAAAGTGAAACTTGGCACTAAGCCAGAGACAGAAATGTGGTTCATACTCAAGAGTCTCAAATCCCAGTCCACAACTTCCCTCTTCTTTTTATTGGAAAGAAAAAAAAGTTTATTTAGAACTTAAACTCCATTGAATAACTTCAACATTTTATCCTATTAAAATGAGCTACATTTCTGCCTGTCTTCAATGGGTCCACTTCCTCCAGAAGGGTGGGTAGGTACTGCCAACTTCCCAGTCATGTGATCATAAACTCGTTCAACTGAGAACTTCTTCTTCCAGTCTATACCCTGCAAGTTTGAAAGGGTTACTAGATCTAAATTAATGATCTCTCCACCTCTTTCTCCCCTGGAGGAAGAGCAGGGCCATTGTGTAGTAATAGTTTCTGCCTCATCATCACAGTAGGCCAGATTATACAACTTCACATTATTTAGGATCAGTCCCTTTCCACAGTGTCCCAAAGAGAAGTGCTTTGATAAACATGCCATTCATCTCAATAGGACTTTGCAAAGTCAGAAAAATGCACAAGCACAACTCAGCTTGGAGGTAGGTCCAAAAGAAACTATCTAATGCTTCATGGCCCATGGGAGGCTTGGAGTGGCCAAAATGCGTCCCATGAGTTCTTAAGCCTGCCTTTGTTGGTCCAAAGTCAAGGCTCCAGAGCGGTTAAAAAAATAAGTGCACTAAGGAAGTAAGTGCAAGAGTTGTACAGAGACAGGAAAACCAGTAAAAATTAGGTTTCTGGAAAGTACAGCTTCTGATTCCTCTCTTGACTTTAATGTCGGTGTCTTTGAGTGTCCTGAGTAAGAACTGTTACAGGGAACAGCTGAGAAACCAAGAAAAGTCCTTCCCTGATAGGTACAGGCACCAAAAGACACTTTCTTATTTCAAAACAAAAATTAAAAAGCATCACATCTTTCCATGGTCCAACAACTCTCTAGGCCATTCATTTATTCATTCTTTCATTAAATTACTGCACACTTATTATATGCCATATGTTATGCTAGATAGTCACTGGAGGATGCAGTGACAAATAAGACATGCCTTCAAGGATCTTGCAGTAGAGTCAGAAAAGAAACAGATTTTAAAAGAGATGTATAATGCTAAGGGAGTGGAGAGCAAAGAAAGACTAACTCTAAAGATGTCAAGGAGGGCCTCCTTGAAGATGTGCTGTGTAAAGCACCTTGAATAATGAATGGGAATGTAGGAGGCAAAGTAAGAGAAGGACGCCATAGAGTGATAATACCATGGTCCCTCTCATTAGGAAAGAAGCATTTCTGCAAACAAACATTGGAGGTTCGAGGAAGAAGGTTAGAAACAACGATCAAAGGTGATGACAGGAAAGTAAACCTCCCTTCCCAGCCCTCTAGATCACTTCCATATATGAGAAGTAAGAGCCTATGAGGAGACAGCATGTCTGCTGCCCAACAAAGGCCAGCCACCAAAGGCACCTGTGGCTGC
Organism: Choloepus didactylus; assembly: GCF_015220235.1. Taxonomy (NCBI): domain Eukaryota; kingdom Metazoa; phylum Chordata; class Mammalia; order Pilosa; family Megalonychidae; genus Choloepus; species Choloepus didactylus. Next base: position 24,638,109 of record NC_051309.1, read on the forward strand.
CCAGGCGGGTGTCCCCTGTGGTCAGGGAGAAGCCGCCACAGCTGCTCTTGCTCAGATGCTCAACAAGGCTATTTTGGGCTGGATGGGGTCCATGGTGCTGATTGCCCAGCCCAGGCAGCTTACCCAGTGTTGCTTTTTAGCATTCTGTTTTCCTTGTCATTTAGCTTTGTACCATACAATTACTCAAATGGGGGGGGGGGGGGGGGGGGGGGGGAAGGAAGAATATGACTACATCTTATTTTTAGTATTCAAATCAATGGTGGAAACCTCCTCTGCATTTCAATAGCAATTTTGCATATCAAAATCCCCCAAAATAAAGCATAGTAAACATATTAAAATCCATAATGATACTTTTTCTGTGCTGTTTCAAAATGTTTGTTTGTTTTGAAATACCAGAATGTCTTTGCCCAAATTAAAGACTAATTCATTGACAGATGGGCAAAAGTAATGTATAAATGCAATGAGCCTCCTCAGACATGTGTACCCCGTGTTATTGCCCTCTAGTTCAAAGAACATTTTAAAAATAGCAACAATCTTTTATTCTTATACAGCATTGTTCTAAAGAATTCAAAGCACGTTTCAAAGATCATTATGGGCACAACATTCTACGACGGCAGGGACTTGAGTTTTGTTGTCTTTGCCCCAAGCTTGAACATTCTCTGGGAGATGAATTTCTACCCTATATGAAGATTAGAGGAAGGGGAAGGATTTGTTCATTAATAAATGTCCCAAACCTAGAAGTCAGACAGATCCCTATTTCAATACTAGCGGTGGCTTCAATTGAACAAACTATGTACAGACTTTACATGGGGAACTATACATGCAATATAATCATTTAATTCTCACTATAACTCTAGAAGAAGGTACTATTACCTCAGTTACAATGAGACCAAAGGACACATACCAGGGAATGGAGGGACAGGATAAGAATCTTCAGTCTCATCTTCTCTTTTAAATTACCAGGTAACCTCTCAACAACAAAGCTAAATATACACATACACACATAACTTTAATTTTCTCATCTTCCCTCACTTGGAATTGGTCAGAACCTGCACATAATAGCCATGTGGATTTGAGAATACTTTTCCTATTCTTTTTCTGTTTGTTGGTTTGTTTTTAACACGATAGTGGGAACCATGGTGCATTCTCTGTTGGAAATCTAGACTGTGCTTCAACCTGTCCTCCTTCCTTTGACAATTGCCTGTTTAGGCCACCGGAGAAATTCCAACTCATCTTTTAAGACCTAAATGAATCTTCTCTAGAACTCCAAGTTCTCAAGCCTGCCTTTGTTTATCCAAATTTCTAATATTTAATCAATGATTTACCAGCATCTATAAAAATTATCTAGCTCTTTCTTCATTCAATCACTAATTTAACAAACATGCATTAAGTCCCCTCCTTTGCCATGTACTCCTCTGTTTATCCAGAGATGAAAGAATGTCATTGTTGTAGCAATGTCACAAGCACTCTCTCATAGGAGAGGCCTATGGAAGGTACTGTGTACAACAAGGAATAGAAAGTTCCAACTCTGTCATTAGCTTCAGGGAAGCTTTAGGAAGGAGGTGCCAATTCATTTAGGTCTTAAGAGATGAGTTGGAATTTCTCCGGTGGCCTAAACAGGCAATTGTCAAAGGAAGGAGGACAGGTTGAAGCACATTCTAGATTTCCAACAGAGAATGCACCACGGTTCCCACTATCATGTTAAAAACAAACCAACAAACAGAAAAAGAACTATCTACTCTTCACTGACTCACTGACTCTACATGCTTATGATAATATCAATGGACAATAATTGCATGTTCAGTAACAGTAGCATCATGAAACCAGTTGACATCAACAAAAAGCAACATGAAAAATTCAGTTAATCCATGAGATGTTTTTGTCTCATAAGGTCAAGCATGTGAGTCTGTGTGTGTGTGTGTGTGTGTGTGTGTTAGTTTGTTTGTTTGTTTGTTAGTTAATGGAACTGTCTTGTCCTGTGGGCTATATGACAAATGGGAAACTGAGTCTCACAAAGATTCATCGTATAGGACCAAATTCTAATTCGCCTGGGTCCTTCTTGGTTGCTTGCTACTTAGAAACCCCAGGATCAGATTATTCTCCTCCAGACTTTAGAATACATTTATCTCAGTATGATACAGATGGACTTTAAAGCCCTAGATGTAAAGAAATGTCCATAAACCATAGGCTAAAATTTCGATTCAGCTAGAATGTCTCATAAAATTAAGGTTTGCTAAACAGAGACCTTGGCACAAACAGCGCCCTGAATCACTGAAAACAGATTTTGTTTCATGCCTTATGTCTAAAATGGATTAACCAAGCCATACAGCTTTGTAAGAGAAAGTTAAAAATACAACTGTTCGATTAGCGTGTAATGCCCATCAGACTGGGTCAGACAGGCCACTGATATAAACAAAGAATTTGGGGATCACCTTCTAAAATGGAAATGATGACCCACCTTTAACCTCATCCCAGAGGGAATTATAAACTCCACAGATAGGATATATATTCCATTTCACACATACTCATTTTAGAAAGGAGAATGGCTCTGGTGACAGATTCCCATGTCAGAGGGCACCTAGTGTTGCTTTTTGGAGCAGAAATTCTGATACAAGACCACTCTGGCTTTATGGGGCCATGTGCAGGACTAGGGCATAGTGTCACTGCTAAGTGGGTTTCATGTCCATCTATCCTTCCAGGTGTTATTTCCCTGGATACATGTTGGTCATTGTCAATAAAGAAACTCACTGCATGAACCCAAGCCACAACACTAACCAGCGCTACAATTACATTATAAAGAATTACTATAATTTCTTTACTTTTCCTGCTTATTGGTACTACAAAGAATCATTTTAATTGAATTGGGAGCTAAAAAACCGTCTTTGCTTCTGAGAATGGCCAGAACTTTTTGTCTTCCCTACTTTAAGCTGGTAAAGACATTCGATCTTAAAATCAAAAACCCAAGAACACCACACAATATAGACAGATCCACTCTTCCCACTGCCGAAGACAGGACATTTCCAAATGGCAGAGGAAAAGGAAGATGACAAAGAAACCCAATCTCATGGATGTTTATCCTGATGGAATGATTTTCAGATTTCTCTTCTTGCCATATTGTTCCAAGTGTGTTCAAACCATCAATAACACAGGGCTCCACATGTGGGATAAACAAGGGACTGAAAAACAGGTAATTAAAGTTGCTGAGGAACAGCTGAAAGTGTCCCTCTGGGAAAGAGACTAGCACCAATATTTGGATTCAGATTAAATCTAAAGGATTACCAATTTCTTATCAATTCTGCACGGTCTGGTCAAACAGAACAAGTAGATTTTGTTTAGAATATGCTCAGAATTTTTTCTGTTTTGCTCTTACTCAAAAGATCCATATATAGTACATTAAGACTATCCTAACAAGTATGGGGTTTAGGACTAAAATCCCAATCATCTGAAACACTCACACCACTGTTATTTATTTAAAATTCACTTCCACACTTACTGAATCTGTTCAGCTCTGTTTTCACCGTATCCCATTTAGCGCTCATACATTTAGTATTAGTAAATTGGTCCCTTTGGGAATCTAAACGTAGGCGCACATAACTCTACATCTTGGAATTCATAATTCTTTCATAATCACCTCCCATTTGGCATCTGTGAACTAACAAAGGCAGGTTTCTTCAGTGAAGATCTGTTCAAAGTCTAATATTTACATAAACAATTTCTGTTTGGAGTGTAGGCTCCGTCATGCACCAATAACCTCTCCATCTATGTAGGTTATAAATTTCAGGTGAAATCAATTGTAGCACTATAGAAATACTTCTAGAAATCTTTGCCACTTTTTCAGCAAAAAAAGTCATATAGACAGAGTCTAAAGAGATGTTTTATGTATTTTTAATGGAAGAAACATAAGTGCAATTTGAATTGTAGGTATTATTTGAGTCATAGGAATAATCTGAGCTGTTTTAAGTTGCCTTCAACCCTAGATTGAAATCTCCTTGGAACCAGGGACTCTGTACCTACCCAACACATGGTAGGCAGCGAGCAAATAGTCATTAGATTGAATTTTTTAGACAACCTGAGTTTCTTCCATTGTACAAAAAAGAAGTACCATTATGATTTCTCAATTCGTATCTAAGATTTTGTCTCTATGTTCTTCCTTTAATTTAATACCCATTACATGCTTAAATTCTCAACTTATCAACTCATCAATGATTTAAAAGAATAATAGCATTGTTGTGGGTTTGGTGAAGCTAGTACTCGCCAGTAAATCAGTTGTGGATCACCCATGCAAAGTAAAATGGCCGTCATGCACCCTCCCCAGGAAGTGGAACAAAACTCCCCACCCAGTAAGTGTGGCCTATGCTCGGTGACTCACTTCCGGTAAAAGTACAAACAGTATGAAAGGAAGAGAAGTAACTTTATCGTGGAGAAACCTGGCAAAGACTACATAGCCAGATCATCGAAGTTAACATGATAATCATGTTGATAGCACGTACCTGGACATGATGTGTTGAGAAGGGCACCTCACCTCTGTGGTCTTCCCCAAACCCCATAACCCTGGTCTAACCACAAGTAAAACATCTGACAAGCCCAAACTGAGGGGCATGCTATAAAATATATGACTAGCGCTCCCCAAAATGGTAAAAGTCATGAAAAATAAGGCAAGTCTGAGAAACTGCCACAACCTAAATAAAATAGCCTAAGGAGACACGACAACTAAATATAATATGATGTCCTGGATTGGATCCTGGAAAAGAAAAAGGACATTAGGGAAAATCTAATGAAATTTGAATGAGGTATGGACTTTAGTTAATAATAATGTATCAACATTGGCTCATTAGTTGTGACAAATATACCATAATAAAGTAAGATAATAAAACAGGGGGATTTGGGTGTGTAGTATAGGGGAACTTTCTGTACCATCTTGACAACTTTTCTGTAAATGTAAACTACTGTAAAATTAAAAAATATATTTAAATGAGTCAGTCATGGACAATGGTGATAAATAAATATGTGGACCACTCCAGGTTAGACCATGCACTGTTGTGTGCCCTACAGCATCCTGAACTTCTACCATAGAGCACGGAGGATACATTGCTTTCTTGGTGGTCTCCCTCCCACTACACTGAAAGCTTCATGAGAGCAGAGTCCAATTTTTATCCTGCACAAAATTCACCTAACGCTAAGCACGACACATAGCAGGCACTTGATTCATACTTATTAAATTAATGAATGGATGACCATGTTGTCAAGTGAAAAAAAGCAGATTACAAAACAACATGTATGGCATGCTCTACCATTTATCAGCTGTAGGACCTCGGGCAAGGCAGTTCACAGTCCTGAGCCTCAGTTTCCTCATCTTTAGAGCAAGGATAACCATTGCACATATGCCATAGAGTTGTTCTAAGGATTTCAAGGTTAATGTGTATAAAGCAACATGGAACAGTGCCCGGCACATGGTAATCTTTTTTTCTCTTTTTCTCCCTCCCTCTTGCTCTCTTTCTCTCTCTCTCTCTGTCATTCTCTTTCTCAGTCTCTGTATCACTTAAATGGGTTGATAAGGAAGAAAAGTTTAGAAGCTATCCACCTAAAGTTAATAATGTTTGTCATTGTAAAATTTGTATTTTCAAGGATTTTAGATTTATCTTTGCTCATATCTATCCACAATTTCTCCATAATGAAATGTACTACCCTTATTAAAATATGAGTAAAAAGTAAAATAGATTACCAGGCATACACATACATCAATGGTACATTGCAAAGATGCATAGGATATTACTCTGTCTCCCAAAGAACTTACAACTAGCTGAGGAGACAAAGGACAAAACAACTCCTAAAAAGCTGAAGAACTGTTTCAGTAAAGCAATGTAAGAGAAGCTAGCTGTAAGACTGTTTTTGATGAGCAGGCAGATAGGTGATCAGAAGAAGCAAACATTAGGACAGAATCTGAGAGAAAGGAAAGGAGGAGGCTATGAGGTGATAGCTGGCCTGGGAGAGGGGGAAAAAGAGCAGGCAGGGGCAGCAATCCTTGCAGGACGGATGACCCCAGCAAAGCACAGAGTTGGGGAGGCTCAGGGTGTCTTATTGTGGTGGGCACAAACCCTGCCTTTTGTATCTTTACATCAACCTGGGTCCTTTAACTGTCCCCAAGTCCTAAGTTCATTTTTAAAAGAAACAGAACAAAAAAAAAACCTCCTGATTAATAAAACTCTCATTGAAGCTTCCTAATCTGCTGCCATCACATAAAGAGGAAAACAAAAGACCGAAAGAAACCTAACCTGATTTCTGAGTTTGTATTTCCCATGCCGGTGACGCATTTGTCATGATGACCAGCCTCATGTGATCTGCAGATGTGAGTCACAAACTGCTGGAGATTCAGAACTGGCACAACCCAGAACAGCTGGAGGCAGTCACGAAACGACAGGCCAGAGTCACCTCCCAGGCAGAGTCACCTCCCAACATATCATAACTTTGCATGGACATCTTTAGAATGTCTTGCTCCCAAGATAGAGTGGGTGAAAGGCAGGGAACAAATTTTGCTTCATTACTTGACAGTGCATCATGGGATATTATATTCCCCCTCCCCCCTCCCCCCCCAAAAAAAACACCCATTTTGTCTACCAGTAGAATTTATGGACTTTTAAAAATAGATGTCACCAAACTCTTGTGCGGGCAAATGCTGACTTGCAGTCTGGGTGATATCTCTTCCTCAGGCCCAGCAAGATTAAAGCAAGTTCTATTTTCATCATGAGAAAGCTACGAATGGAGGCACAAAGGAGAAATTCACTTCTCGTCCACATCAAGTGGAGCCCCTCAAGCTCCAGGGTTGGGCTGGCTCTAACAACTGCCAAAATATCTGTGCGGGGGTGAATAGCGGCTTCAGCTTGAAGAATGGCCTGGCGCTGCTACAAATCCAGGGCAGGAGGATTTCCCAGGGCCCAGCTTGAGCTCAAAGTCCAGAAAAAAATTCTCTCCTATTCTGGTGTTCCAAGAGCTTGACAATAGAATGATATTAGTAGGAGAAGCCACAAAGGTGCAGTGTAACCCACATGCGAGAACTAAAAGAGGACACGGATAAATCCCATTCCCAAAGTAGAGGTGATTGGTTCTTTCTTTTGATCTTCTGGGCTATTCCCCCCAGGAAGGATTCTGGCCCCAGAAATCTGATGCAAGCTTCAAGTCTGAGAGTAACTTCCAGGTGCATATATTTCTATGCTGGTGGGGAGGAAAAAATGCATATACATACAAACGTACAACTAGTAGATGCAATTTTTCTCCTCTGTTAATAACTGCTACAGAGATGGTACTTTTGAATATTCATATGGCACCACTAGTGTAAAAATCTCCATACAATAATCAAACTGAACCCACAGAGAGCCCAGTTGGGTCCTATATGCCTTTGGTGGGTTAGTGCAAAATTCAATTTGCCCTAATCAGCCCCTGGCTATAGAAGCATGGAATATACTTGATGTGACAATTTCCTGTTTTACAATAACTATTTTTCATCCCTGGAGGTTCCCTGGTGCCGGCTAACTGGAGGTAATCACCTTATTGGGAAAATTTGGTGTAACAGAGGATCTGGTTAGAACCCATCAATAAAGATGATGATAGTGATGATCTCACTATTACTAATTGATAGCAGCTAATATGCATTGTGTGCCTACTGTGTGACAAACACGGCTCTATATGCTCAACATGGATTATCTCATTATACCTTCAAAATAGTTCCCTTTATATAAGATGGAAAAATGGAAACAAAGAATTTTGATCAGTTTGCCAAGGCCATACTGCTCATGAAAGGTAGAGCTGGGATTTGAACTCAGGCAGTGTAACCCCAAGAGCCTGCACTCTCATCCACTGCTCAGATCATACCTTCTCAATGACGTCTGCTCATACCCTACTCCGCAAGCCTCGCTTATAGCCCGAGTGCAGACAGGAAACCATCATGACTAAGACAAGACATGACCCATCAAATTTCACAGCAGAGACAAAGCTCCTCGCAGGTCCACCGTAAGAGCTGACTTTTTATGCTCCTGGGTCTGTCCATTGCACCAGGGCATGTGACAGCCTGTTAGAACAGCCTGGTAGAGACACCTACGTAATTGCCAGTGTGGGAAGCAGAGAGTGGGCACAAGGGAAATTACATGTGTTTCTCCCTCCCTGCTGTGCTGGGCTCCATATTTGCTTCCTCTCCATCACAGCAACTCAGCAGGAACTGGGGAGCCAAGTGGGGACAGGGGGACCCAGCTCTTCCTCAATTTTGACAAACCCTTGTGAAGAGCCTTCTTATTTTGTCACTCAACCCAAGTTCCAATTTGGGAAAGACCACTCTGCTCCTGTGCTTTCTGAATTCTCATCAGCCAAGTAGGCAGCCACCCTCTGCCTGCACACCTCTGCTATGAATGATTGCTCTTCTTTTACTCTTTAATTTATTCATCTATTCTACAAATGTTTACTGAGTAGCTACTCTGTCCCAGGCACCGTATGGTTGGGTTAAATGATTAATAAAACACCGTTGTTAATATCAAGGGATTCAGTTAATAACAATATTGTATTGGTAGGGAATGCAAAACGACCACCTCCTTCTTTAAAAATGTGCATTAATCTTCTATATGGTTCTATTTGCTGCATGGAAAAGGGAGAAAGGAGAATATAGTATGTAGGAGGACGAGATACCTAATTAGTCCCTGCCCTACATGCTTTACTTGCATCTCATTTAATCCTTGTTACAGTTCTGAAAGGCAAGTACTGGAATCTTCATTTTATAGCTAACTGAGGTACAAAGAAGTTCAAGTACAAATTCTGCCAAGGAAACAGAGGTTTTCAAGTTTCTGTCTAAGAGGGCCTTTGGGGCTGAAATCTAGTTGGAATGCGGTGGACTGGGGGACTTGCCTTGAAGTTTTATTTGCAGAGCAAGCACATTGCTAAGGATATCACACATCCCAGTTTTCTTACGACAGTCCTGCTTTATACCCATTGTCTCTGAGTAATAACTATTAGGTCCCTTTTTCACTCTCAAAAGTGTTCCATTTTAATGATAAATTATATGGCCATCTTAATTTTACCACAATTTTACTTTTATCAGAGGGGGCTTGGAAAAAGATGGTGGCCATTGTTGGGGCTAAAGCCTCTGTTTTCCAAACCAGCATTTGGGACTACCCAGGGTCAAAAGGCTGGTGAGCAACACAAATCGGATTTTCTCCAAATTATCCAACTCCAAATCTAGTGCTTATTCTCCTAACACATCTGCTTCCCATGAAAACACATAGCTGCATGTGGCCTTGCAGCCTAACTTCCAAACCATGGTACTCTCCATGGTTCCTGTCTTCACATTTCAGGGCATAAGGCAAGTAGATAGCTGAATGGCATAGCACTTGTTCAATGAAGATCATTTCTGTCCTACCTGCCCATTATTAGAAAATCAGAATAAAAACCAATAAACAGACCACTAAGAAAACTCAAAGAGCCCAGATGCATAGAAAGGCAAAGTATAGCTTCACTTGTATTACAGAAAGTTAATGCACTTTCTAATTTTTCAACCACATTTGGGATGATGAGCAAAAAAGAAACAAAGACACACCATGTTGCTTATAAACATCGGCTTTCTCTGAGCTGGGCTGTTCCATTATGGAAGTCCCAAAGCACCAAGCAAAGCACTAAATTACGTACAGGTAGTGGCTGGATATAGGCTGCCAGCCGGCTTTCAGCAACATCCCCCATATGGCTAGGAACACTTGCCAGTTAATTAGCACTGGCATTAATCGAGAGAAGGAACATTGACCAGGACATCGAGGTTATCCTTAGACTATTTAAATATGTCATGTGATCACTCCTTCCATCTGTTATTACCATACTTCACACTTAATCTAGTAAATAAACTCCCTACCATTTTAAGCAAATGGATTCCATTTTTCCAGTCCTCTTTAGACTTTGCAAATCTCAAGATGTTTCTTCCCCCTAGAATCTATATTTTGAAGTGTCACAAGATTCCACAGCGCAGCCCAATGTGAATTCAAGGGCAAGACACCTGCCCTCCATCCCCCCCCTCCCCAATGAAACCCTGGGGAAGAATACACAAGAGGTGGGGAAATAAAATCAATCTCAAGCCATTGCTCACTTAAATGCATATTTTTCACTTTGCAGCTACCCTACAAATCTGCCTTGTTTTCTTTCCATTCTCACAATTCTGCTGAAAGCACATAGGAAATAAAGCCCATTATTCAAATGAATTTCACCGTGCTGTAAAAATGTGGCTGAGTTTAGATGGAAACCCATTTTAAAAGTGCTCTCCTCTGAAATGGATGGTGGCTGGGAAGGTATAAAGCACCCAGGTACTTAGAAAGGAAGATAGGAAATAGTCCAATACCAAAACACTTCATTGGCAAATTGACTCATCATAGGTATAAACCCAAAGTAGATTTCAAACCCACTTCCTGGAAAGGTATATATTCCATTCATCTTTAGGAATACTGATATACATTTTCCCAGAGAAACTTATTATCTTTCATAGAGTCTGTTTTCTTGCTCTAGGAAATGTTATATATTCAATGTATCATCAATCTCTAGCATTGCTTTATCCACTTCTTCTGGAGACTCTCTCCTTCTCCAATACTATCTCCAAAGTTAAGTCTTTGGAATAAATTGATGAAAATATACACCATTTTCTCCAAGCACAAGACCGCCTCTAAAGAAAGACTGAAGCTTCATCAATCCTACATAAAGAAGCAAGCAATGGCTGGGTAAAAAGAAAAATAACTCCTATTCATGATGGAGCCTTCTCTCAGTGCTGAACAGCATCTTGAGAAAATGGACAGAAAGCACTGGATCTGACACAGGAAGAACAGGGTTCAAATCCTGCTTCCTCCAGAATAATGTCTCTGTCAGCTAAAACTTGACAATAAGATCCCTATTCTCTCTGCATTACAGAGTGGATATGAGGATTCAGAGTGACAGATAATTACATTGTCATTGCCACCTTACTCACTGTGGACTTGGAGTGATAATAATAATCATGGCTAGTTCCCTTCCCTATTGCTTCATATAAAGATATTACCTAATATGCTCTTTACTTTTAACAAAAAGCACAATTTACTCTTTCAGGTTGCTTAGTGCGATGAAGCAGATACTTACTGGTCTAATTTTACCCCAAGCACAAGGAAAATCCAAAAGTCATCTCAGGAGCCAATTAATCAGAGAGAGATAATTAAATTTTACACATTGGACTAAGTTTTAACTAGGACACGAGTGCTACCTTGAGGATTACACAGTGCTTCCTGCTTTGGGGAAAATAATTTTCACAATTATACAATTGTTCAGTTCAACAAATACTTAATCGATCACCTGCTACAACAACATAGGAATTAGACCCTGTCCTTGACCCAGAAAGCCCGACTGGGAGAGGGGAGAGTTGAACACATAAAAATTATTTTGATATAATTTATAAATGATGAGATAGTGGTGCACAGAGAATGGGGGAAATATTTCCTGTAAGGGATGCCAGGACAGAGGCAAGATGCCTAGAAGTTAGAAGAGTGACCAGAAGTGGAAAGGGTATGCCAGGCAGAGGGAACAGCGCAGCAAAAACCCTTAGGTGTTGGCAGGGTGCTACGAGCTGGTCAATTTTTCTGGAGCGTAAATATAAAAGAGCAAGAGGTGGTACACGCGACCGCAGAGTATGATAAAGGGGTAATCAGAGAGTAGGAGAAACAATACCAAGCATTACCAAAGGAGTCTTTGCCATCAATACATCACAGTTTTTTCTTCAAATAGAGATCAAAGCATAGAAGCAAAAGGCATTCCAGTTTCTAAAACCCTGGCTAACAATAGATTCCCAAGAACACATCTATTACACAAAAAGGAAGAGTGGGATGCACAAAATGATGGGTATCATGGTGTCAGGGAATCTCAAAACCTAACTTCCTTTGACTAAAACTCCCCCCATAGTTTAGAAGAAATACCTGGAGTTTAACAACTCCTCTTCTAACCTCCTCAATTTATTGACCTAATTAATTTGTCATCACTCAATCTAGAACCCACTCATGAAAAATAAATTGTCTCCCCTTTGCTCTACCAGAAAAGCCATTCCCTTCATCTCCCAGGCAATGCTACAGGAGTCTAACATTCATATCCATCCATCAGTGATACGTGTAAATATTTGAACAGTTATCAAAAGCTTAGGCAGAACGGTAGCTGTTCATCTAGAGAGTGTCCTAGGGTGAATATTTCTGTTTATTACTCATGTTCATTTCCTTACAGTTCCCCATCATAGTTTACCGCATGGGACACCTGGGATCCTGGACACCTGGGCTCCAATCACTCTATGTGTTCTGTTACTTGTTCTGACCAAGGCTGTTGCACAAACCCAAGTCTAGACTACAATTTTAAATGCCACATTGCATTTGATTCTTCTCAGAATCTACCATTAGATGAACCACTCTGGGCTACACCTTCAAGAGGGCTCTAAAAAAGAGTCTAAAAACACAAAATTGTACATTTAAGGCATCAGAATCAGAAAGCTGGACACAAAGTTGATCTCTCTCATTATTTTGCTGCTTAATCTCTCCCCTACCCTCTCAAATCATTCTCCATCCTTCTTTACTCTACTCTGTACCTTAGGATGTCCATGTACAACTTCACCGGTCTCTTGTCTGCCGGCTTCCTGTTGGGTTCAGTCAATGGGAGGCGCTGTCAGGAAATCAGAAAGTTGGGAGAGGGTTTGAGGTGTATCTTCACCACTTCCTTCCTGCTCCTGTGCCACTTTCCTGGAAGCAACTGTCTCTCTCTACGACACTTCCTACAGGGTGGCTACCCCGGGGCTCAGGAAACATGTCCTCTTCTTATCCTTTGGCTCGAGGAGAGTTAAAGGCAGGGAGCATATGTCTAGAGTTTGTGGGGCCTGAAACTTTTATGTTTAAATTCGCAAATTTCACAAAAATATATGTCCATGGGAACATATGTTAGGCTCTTCTCGGGGGCTTGAAATTGGTCTGTACAATGTGAGGAGCCTTGAAGCTTAAGCTTCATTAACTCCGTGGTAACTCCTCTCTCTGCTAAAGCTTTCCAGTTTGACTAGTCTCTTAGTGTCCCCACATTCCCAACCATTCCCTTTATATGGTCACACCTCTGAAAGTAGCCCCTTCACTACAGTCTCTTCATTTGAGTAATCTGTGTAGATTCTGCCTCCTGAGAAACCCTTGCCAATAAGCCTATTACAGCGTATTATGTGGAGGTATGATAGATGACCTTGCTTTCTTCTTCTATTGTCTACTTACCTGGGAGATATCCAAGTTTGCTCTAAGTTACTTAGTCTAACTTTTGAACCTCAGCTTTTTTTTTTTTTTTTTTTCCAAAAGCAGTAGGTAAAAAACAAAACTAGGCAGAACTAGAAGGAAATACTTTACTCGCTTATGAGCTTTTCCAAGCAGGTCACCAGCTAAATGTACTGGGTATACACTCATTAAATGCATAAAAGAAATATGATGGTACCTTTCCAAAGACACGTTGGGTTAACTTGGATTTTTAGTAACTGTAATTGCAATGCAGCTGTCTGGCATTTCTAAATCAGTCCCTGCTGCTCCTTTCGGAGAAACCTCTTGTAGCAACCCAGTACGAAGTATTATTACGTTACAGAAATAGAAAGAAGAACATTATTAGGAGACCATGTGGGTATAGCTTTAACCAAACAGAGTACACAAGGCAGAAGGTATTTGATGCAGATGTTTGAATAAATTATTAGCCTCTTGCCTTTTACCACAGTATCCAGGGCTTATATTAGATTATGAAATCATTTGATTATTGAGTAATATCCCTAGTGAGGTGGCCAGGACCCCCTTTCTCTGAACATTTAAAGTTCTGTTAGATTGAGCCTGCAATAGAGTATTGCATGACCTGTTGATTCTTTTCAATTTTCAGAGCCATGTTACTATTAATGCTCACAGACCAACAACTCAGTAACAAAAGAAATGGTGACCATTTTATAATTGAATCAAGTCATCAAACAACTTCACTTTCCAAAATTAGAAATTCTAAGAGATAGATGCCAAGAAAAAAAATACAAGGCTACATTGTCACCTGTGGAAATGTGCTGTGCTATTCCAGGTACCATTTATATTTAAATTATGACAGCACTTTCATTGTTGCTAAGATTTTTCATAAGACTACACTATCCAAGAAGAAACCTCCAGTTAAATTTCCTTTGAAATATGAAACCATTCCCTCCATATTATCACTTACTCACCTAAACCTGCACAGTAGGCAATTTTTTTTAGAACTGTGCACAGCCACTTAACAATTAAGGGTTTAAATTGTTTATGGATGCTGGCTACCCTTCTCAACCAAGCTTACATTCTCCAATTTTACAAATTTACATTCTCCAATATTAGATATGTTAGTATATCTAGGATAGAAAGGAAAAGTACAGGAAGATGAGCTCTTCATAGCAAGTTCAGCACCCTGAATGTGACAGAGAAAATAAGCCTGCTTAGTTCTTCCACTCTAGCAGTTTAGCGGTACATGGGGATACCCATAGTTTTCATATATTGCATATTTACTAATCGGCTGTTCCTGGCATTTGTTGGTAACTGAACACAAATTTGTTTTAAGTTACAGCCATATTAAAGACTTTTTGGATAATTTTTTACTATTTGCAATCTAAGCATAATACATATTCTTTGATATTAAAAAAGAACACTAGAGAATTCTTTCACACTGTTTTACAACTTAAGACTCAGGGTCTTCCAGAGAGAGCTCACATTTAAGAGTTTAATTTAAAGTATTTTAAATGGAAGTTTCAAATACTCTCAGTTATTATATAGCATAATTTTAGCATAATTCTTATAGATGCCAACCTGAAATATAAATGTTTATTGATTCAAAAAGAATTAAATGAGAATATAAATAGAAAATCATATATGTATTTGTCTCTGCAAAGTTGTGAAGAAACAGACATTGTTTTATACTCAGGGGGCATATTTTGGATTTTTTATTTTTATATATTCATCATAACTTGTTAGAAATAAGTTTCTCTACTTCCTAACTCTTAAAGGCTGTGCTAAGATATTTATAATGATTGAAAATCTAAGGAAATTACTTGATACTTAACCGCACAGCCCAGATATTACATTCACAACTAGGAAGGAGCAGCACATAAATTTCCAGTTTGACCATTGTCTTGCTCTTTTCCCTAAGCACCCCTGGATATCAGTATTTGCTAGAAGAGATATTAGAGTGTAGCTAATAAGAAAAGGCTGAGGTAAAAGGCAGTAACATTCAATTTTTCTTGAAACAGTATCTTTCTTTTGAGGAAAAGTTATACTTCAATTGAGGAGATAACCAAAATGTTTACCTACATTCAATTTAAGTTCAAATCAAGGTCCAAGTATTAAATACCAGCATGGTTATTTGCAGCATTCTCAAAATGGGAAAAAAATATCCATGGCAGTGATTTCTTTATTGATGCTTTTAAAATGTGTTCCAAACACCTAATGCTGTGTTACTATTAATAAATGTTAATTCTTTACCCTAGAAAACCTCTGGAAATACACACAGCATCTGTGCAGAATATAAAACAACATTGATTTATGCCTTGAAAGTAGAGTTACAATGAATAACAAACAAATTCATTATGATGGCATAAAAATATCAAAATAAATTACTCCCTAGTATCTACACTACATTGGAGGTTATTAGTTATTAATATCATTATTCATGACAGGCCTAACTACTGATGTAAAGGAGCAATTTTCTTTATTACTGCACATTCCTAAAATCAGTTATTGGGCAAGGACATAAAGCAAGGTAACTAGAGAAAAGGTTCAGGAAAATAGCAGCATTAGGTGTGCCTGAAAAGAAATTTGCATCAGTGGCACGGAATTGAAAGCAGAGGGCATGGGAGGTACATTTTTATTTAATAATAAGAATAAAAACTAGTATTTATTGAGCACCAGCTATGTCCAGGCTTTGGTATAAATACATATAAATATAACCGGTGCATTATTTCTATTCTTACAATCTGAAGGGGATCTTACAAATAGGAAGAATCAAGGCACAGAGAATTTCAATAAATAACTACATTTTAGTAAAGAGCAGTGCTGGGACTACAGCACAAATTTTCCTGACTCCAAAGTCCTTTCCCTAGATCAGGGGAAAGAAAAGAAAACTTTTTCTGTATAGAGCCAGAGAGTAAATATTTTCAGCTTTGCAGTTTTCTGCTACAACTATTCAACCTGCTGTTATAGTGCAAAAGCAGGCATAGACAATGTGTCAGCGAATGAAGATGGCAATGTGCCAATAAAACTTTATTTATGGACACTGAAATTTGAATTTCAGACTACTTTTACATGTCACAAAGTATTATTCTTCCTTTATTTTTTCCCAACCATTCAAAAAGGCAATGACCATTCTTAGCTCACAGGCCATACAAAAAAAGGCAGTGCTTGGGATTTGCAGGCAGGGCTATCGTTTGCCATCCCCTGCTCTAGACCAGGGCTTTGCTAACTTTAAGGTGCACACACATCACCTGGGATACTTGTTATAATGTAGATTTTTATTCAGGAGATCTGGGATGGGGTCTGGGAATTCTGCATTTCTAACAAGCTCATGGGTTATGTTGACGTTGCTGGACCCTTTGAGGATCCAAGCTCTACACCATCCCACTAGCCAAGAAAATCTCTAAAGATGCTAATTTTCCTAAATCCAAGGTTTCACTTCATGTCTTCATTTAGAGGCAGAGTTGTCTATGCCGGGTACCTTAAGGCTCCCGTATTCTCCATCCTTTTGTTCCTACCTCTGAAATATCTTTCTAAAGGCTCTGTCCTCCTCTCCATCCCAATGCCATTGACAAACTCTCTTTTTCAGAGCTTTGCAAAAGCCTCCGAACATATTTCCCATCTTCAGCCCCTCCAGTTTGTATTCTTTCTTCTATTTGGTTGTCTGAGCATTCTCTCTCTAAAATAAAATTTCCCTCCCTGGATCAAACCCATCTCAGTTATAGCCCCATGCATACAGAATAAAATTCTCATGCTAAGCTCTTGAATCGGATAGGCAATCAACTCAACAAACCATCCTTAGCCTAAATGTCCACACCTGTATAAAGAAAGGATTGAACTTGCTAAGTTCTAATTTTTGTCACCATGAACCAGTACGTATTTATTCATTCACACTTACATAATTACTAAGTACTTAAAATGTGTCAGGCACCATTCTAGGTCCTGAGAATATGATAGTGAGGAAAACAAAGTTCCCGCCCTTGACTATGTATACTCAGACGGGAAAAAAAGAACAATATCTGTTAGTGACAAATGCCATAGATAAAAAAACAGCAGATCAATGGGTAGAAGGAGGTGATGAGAGTGCTCTTTTATAAAGATATTCACATACACATAATAAATACATAGCTATTCATAATTTTATTAATCAACTTTTTATGAGAAATTAGAAGCAATTCCTTCTGGTCTTTAAAGAATATGAGTTACTAATGTGGCAAGAACTTGGAGTATTAAAAAAAGGGATAAAGGGATACTGGAATGTAGGTTGATTATATAGTAGATTTGGGGTCTAAAAATCATTGTAGTTTTGCAATTGATAAACTTCCTGGCTGGTAGTACAGCCCTAAGTGGGAATTTAAATGATACTGCAAGTAAGAAAACGGAGAGTTACAAAACAAAAACTTTCCATGGTTTAAGAAACAGTTATCTTTTGGGGGTTGAAAGTCATACTTGTTTAATTGCACATTGAAAAGCCCAAATGATTTAATTACATTCAATTTGAGATTGAATCAAGTTACAAGCATTGGATTATATCAACAATCATCATCAATTCTTCATCTTATTTATTTTTCATCCACTAGTCACTTTTTACTGAATGTAGAATTAAAGTTGCAACAGAAATATAAGCATATCTATAGGAAAAAAAAAAAAAACTGAACTCCTTATAAAATATTCAGAAAACCCCAGCAAGACAAATTTGTCAGTCAGCATACTGAGATTTAAAACAGCTGATAACTTGACTTCAGACCTACCACAAATTCATAGCAAATATAGGCATGGAATGAGGGGTCTAAGCCTAAGGTTCCCAAGTTCATAATTCAGAATCTCCCTTTTATTATTTAAAGCTGTGCTTTACTTTAAGAAAATGTATCTGTATCAACCGTAATCTACCCTAGCAATTCATTTAACCTTATCCATACCAATTTTACTCAAATACAGGGAGTTTTCAAATAAATAAGCTTGTGGGGCCATCAATATATACCATATGTGCAAACATAACTCATCATACCTTCCAGAAGAAAACATAGTAGCTAATGGAAAGTGAATGCTTATAGTAAAATTACTACTAGAAAGTCCTTAACCCTATTTATGAAACACAATTGTCTTCAGCACAGAATCAGACACAATAAAAGTAGCTTAATATGCATTTCCCATGAAATGAAGGCTAGAATTTTGTTCATTGAGATACTCCCAACCAAACTATAGTTACCTTAATTTCTTAAACAATATGTTTATTAGTATGATTTATCCCCAAAGGATTTGTTCTTATTGACAGAAGGAGTGGAATTTGGAACATATCCTAGAACTTCAATATGCAAATAAATGACTTGAGCTAGTGTATTTGATTTGTTTACAAAAAAGAAAAAAAAGCCTCAATCATATGGAGGAGAGAGTGAATTCTATGTTCAGTTCTGCTCCAAGCCGGGACAGGGACAGGTTTTCTGCTTAGGAGAGGAGTGCCCCCTTGACAGTCTCATCTGGGAACAAATGCAAATGTGACCACCCTAACTGAAGGGAAGGCATTGCCCACCATATTGTCTCCTCAATGGAGCAAACATGAGGAGGAGCTCACTGCTGACAGAGAACTAAACAGGGAACAAAGTGAACACCTGGTCAGATAAAATCCGTCGGGATATATGAATTGGCTGCCCAGTCTCTAAATTATTTGTAATCATCGAGTCCAAGGTAAAATGAAATGTGCCTCTCTTGCATATTGCAGCCATTATGATGGAACGGAAAACCTCCTCAGGTGACCAACCCACGTGATTTTTAACTCCCCAGAAGGTGATAATAAGATTTGATGAAGAGTGCAAGAGATTAGAAGCTGGGAATCCTCCCTGTCTCCTCCGTGGGGGCATGCCAGCACAATAAGGCTTTAGGAAAATCACTCGCCCTTCCTTCATCTCGGCCATTTCGACGATGACAACAGTGAGCGTCATGACTCCCGTTGCCCTTTTATACCTTGAAAGGGCTGTGAGGTCTTGGATGTGCCTATGAAGGTGGAAGGAGGAGGGCATGTGAGACAACGGCAGTCTTCCTCTTTCTTCGCTCTCCTGATCAGCACATTTTTGTCCTTCTCATTTACAGAGCAGAACTTCAATAATGGCTGGGAAGATTGCTGCACAGAAGGTTTGGAATAGCTAGATGCACACGTCGAGGCTGCTTATCAATAGGGGCACCTAGGCATGGTAAGCCCGGTGAGCTCCTGCAATGGGTACCCAAAGGCAGAGGGGCAACCTCGAGGCTGTGAAAGAGCAACTCAGCCCATGAGCTTGGTCAGCCCAGGCAAGTGCTCAAAATGGCAACTTCAAGGCCAGACTAATGAGCTCATAAATTATAGTTATTTCACAGGCAATATGGTATAATTTTTCCTGCTGAATTGATTCAGGTAGCAATCTAGAATAACCTTTAAAAACTGATTTGAAATCTCCCAGTAAGGTGGACAGATTCAGTCTCTAGGTTAGATCTGAAGGCCCAAATCCTCAGTGTCGGAAATATCTCTACAACAGTAGCGATTTTGTCCCCCAGGGGACACTGGCAATGTCTGAGACATTTTTGGCTGTGTCAGCTGGAGAGGGGGGTGCCACTGGCATTACTGGGTAGATTCTGGGGATGCTATTAAACACCCTGTAATGCCCAGGACAGACCTCCACAACAATGAAAGATCCAAAATGGATCCAAAACATCAGTAGTACCAAGATACCATCAAGATGCCCTGCTTGGAACATAATAAAGCAGGTAAATCACAACAAATTTGGCTAAAAAGAATGAGTTCACAAACTCTTCATTTGAGAGTTTGGAGAGGGCAAAACTGACAAGTCTACTTGGGTTCTTTGCGGTACACATCAGTTACTTAATTCTTCCACGGACTCCTGTCAGACATAAAGGACTTGTCCTATGAAAATGACTAAGAGGAAAAAAGGAGTAAAATCATCATTATTTCCAGCAGAGAGTCCTATCGTCTTGAATTGTGTCATGTGCCCTGCAGATGGGTAAGATGTAATGAGCATGCTCAATTAGCTCTATTACCTATACCTAGGGTGAAAGCCAGCACACTGTTACATTGCCTGAGGCTTCAGGCTCCCCTTAATCTGCCCAAATTCATAACAAAATTAAACATCACTAAAATAAGTCTTTATAATTTCTCTGGAGACGCGATGGACTAGGGGCTTATAAGTACATGGCAAAACAGTGGTAGTTATATTAATCACTCTGATCAGTAAGTGCTCTCATTTAGAGTTAGCAAGGAAATAATCTGTGAATAGTTGCATTAATTGTGTTCCTTTGTTTTAATTTAACTAAGGTCACACGTTGGCAGAGAAACCAAAAAGATAAGATGGCTGAAAGGATACATACACACACACACACACATTCATACATGCGTACAAATATGTATACATACATATATAAGTATAGTTTTTATACATGATGCTCTTTAAAAATCACATCTAGACAGCTAATAATAAAGTCAGGAAGGGGCAGTCACACCACTTTACTCTTCATCTGACCACAACACTATCCATAAAAGATCTGCCACCATAGCAGAAGGTCTAATGACAGAATAGCAATTTAGATTTAATTTCTCTCTGATCAAAATTTCATCAAACTTGAAAAAAGAGAGGCAGAATCTCCTAGATTGAGGCCTAGAGCTTGGTAACTTCACTTGTTGAGGTCTCAGGGTTGCAGTTAAAGCATATGACAAGGTTTATCGCCACACGCCTATAGATACTGGATGGTACCAAGAATTGCTCAGCATGCTGGAATATAAGAACCTTTCAGGGAGACGGACTGTCTCCCCTTCTGACCCCCACATTACCCCTACCATGGAAGGTTAGGGCACCTGTGGGTAATTTCAGCATGAATCCAATTTCCAGAGCAACACATGACAGCCAGGCTGACTGGCAAAGCCACACTTTCTCCCATCCTCTTGTGTAAACCGTTATGGCATCTCAATCACATAGTGCAAGAACTGGCCTTTTCCACTATGGTAATTAGAACAGATAATATATGATCACATGCTCTGCCTATAGCAAGGCCCCTGTGCTCATCACAGAGAATCCCCCCCCCCCAAATCACCCTTTATCCCATAGGATGGCAGCAACACACACAGTGACACCAGCCCTAAAGGTATTGAAGTGAGCAGTTTAACTAATAAGCTAGTTTCAGGGCTTTGGACAAAGGTAAGGGTAAGAGGATCATGACCAATAAAGATAATGAGCATTTGCAGTTAGGTGCCATGTCCAACTAAATCAAACTCATCTGGCCAGTGAGGAAAGGGCTAGGGAAATTAAAAAGAAAAAGAAAATCTGCTGAGCAGGTCAAAAGGGCCCATCTTCCACACCCCTATCTCTCACTTTTTATTATAACACCAAGAAGAAAACAGAATTATCAAGAGGGAAATTTTCCCTCTGGGTACAAATATAGCAGGATAGAAAATTCTGAATGTCCACTCAGCAACAGTTGTCAAAATCTGTTGTTCATTGTGGGTAAAACCAAAACACTATTGAAACCTAAGTTAATCACCTACATAGCATTTTAAGACCATGAAGTTATCTGGCCGAACACCCCTTTCCACAGACAAGAAGGCTGAGATTCAGAGATGGCAAAAAGGCTTGCTCAAGGTCAAACAGTTCTCTAGCAATCAAGTCAGCATGCCAAACTGTCCACTTCACCATTGTCTTAGTTTGCTAGGGCTGCTGTAAAAAGTACCACAGACAGGATGGTATAAAACAACAGAAATGTATTCTCTAATCGTTCTGGAGACTAGAAGTCCCAGATCTGTAGGGGAGAATTCTTCCTTGCATTTTCTTAGCTTCTGGTGGGTTGCCAGAAATCCTTGGGCTTGAGTTTCTGCTTCTCCCATGTAGTTTATGTGTCTGTGTCCAATTCTCTCCTTCTTAAAATGGTACCAGCCATATTGGATTAGGGTCCACCCTAATTCAGTTATGATGTCATCTTGACTTGATTACATCTGCAAAAACCCTATTTTCACAGGACCAGGGGTTGAGACTTGAACATGTCTTTGGGGTGGGGGGCACAATTCTACACAGCAAACCCTTTTGCCTTCCCCCACTCCTCCACCATTTCAGTTTCAGGTTGTTCAGAAGGTATCTATGAGAGTCTCTAGAGTCTATCATCTGAGTTCAAGGCTGCCCAAGAGAGAACGACAGTTAAAGGCAATCAGTGCTTCCTAAATCCCAAATCCAAACTGGATAGTGGGACTTGGGTTGTCTCTTCCTAGCCATGAAGATATTTCTCTGAGTCTGAGAAATCCCCAAAGTCAACATGAGACTCCAAGGCCTTCCAACATGAACTTGGTCTGCTGAGAGGTCCACGCCTGCTGGGAACCTGCGTGTCTAGATTATAACTTTGACTGAAGCCCAAGTGGAGAAGGTGATAAACGCAACTGCCATTAGCCTGTGCCTTTTAACTCTTCCATTTCAATTGTCTCCTACTCTTACCTGAACCCACAGGAAAGCTGCACAGCAAGAAGCACTAAAAGAAGGGAGGCCTCTTAAGCTCCAGGGACTTGAGCTCCTAACTGCAAATTTCCTTTCATTCAAAAGAACACTCTCCACCTTTTTTCTCAGCACAACACTTAGCATGCCCATGAGGAGGGGAAAGTGTTTCTCACCAGGAATAAGCTGTAAGGTATATTTGAAAATTGAGATTTTTGAATTGCAATTGGCATCTCTTGGTGCCTTTCAGATGCGAGCCATCTAACTGCAATGTGACATTTTGTGATCCTGATGTGGTGGAGACCCAGCGAAAAACCACAATCAATCAGTTTCCAAGACACAGGTGGAAGAAGCAGGGACCTAGTGTTAAACCTAAAGGATCTTTTATGATTGTTTGTCAAGGGAAAATAGCAAGAGACATTCATTTGTCAAATTATTCTCCCTCACTAAAAAGTCTCTCTTATTGCTGTTACTATGAGCAATACCATTCTTTACGTACCATAGGAACCTTTTGTGAGCAAAATACCATTGAAAATCTTTACTTTCAAATCCATTCATTCCTGGCAAGAAACAATCCTGGATGAACTTTCAGAGTGCCCAACTGAGCAAATGAGTGACCTATGATTGATCTAATTTACTTGTCTCCTTTATCCACATATGATTGATATTACATGTATATTTAAGGAATGCCTTTGTCTTCTAGCACCTGTAAGCCCTCCATAATCATTAGTTAAACCTTACAGTACATTCGGAACAAGAGCGTCTTCTTTTTATAGAGGTGGAGAAACTACGGAAGAATTGAGAGTCCACCTGGAGGCCAAGTCTTAACTCAAGGCCTGGAGGGAGGTCAATGCATTTCCCAACCCCCTCTGGGCAGCTTAATTGTCCATAAATGTGTGGCCATAGTATTAAGTCCCTATTAACCACATAATTGCTTTTATGAACCTCTTCCCTGGCAGTCCTGCACTCACTGCTGGGGGTTCCTGGAAAGTTGGTCAAGAAGATGGAAAATGGGGGTGCAAAACCAAGGCTAGAGTGAGGAATGGCCATCCAAGGAGGAAATACTAAAGTTTTTGACTTTCTTAGTCTCTCTAAAACAAGTGTTCTTTATAATGTGATCAGACAGCTGTGCAGAGGAGCATGAGGGAGAAACAAAGCTGGAGGTTAGGAGGCCACTTGGGAGGTCTTTATAGGGTGGATACAGGAAGTCTAGTGATCAAGGGCATGGGTTTTGGAGTCATTCAAATATGAATTCGAATGCTGACTCCGGCACTCATTAGCTGTGTAGACAATTTGTTTACTTTCTTAAAATTTCAGTTTTCTTATCTGTGAAATGGGTCTAACAAAAGTCCCCATAGTGTTGTGGAGAGTCTATGAGATAAATATAAAGCCCTCAGTACAGTACTTAGCACAATAAATGTTCAATATAATTATAGTCACAAACAGTTAAATAGTGCTTACCATATTCTAGGCAATGTTATATTAATTCATTAAATCCTGGCAAGAACTCTAAGAGGTAGGTATTATTTTCCACTCGCCATTTTACAGATGAGGAAACTAAGGTACAGAGAAGATCAGTAACTTAAGTTGTGGGGCCAGATTTCAAATCCACATAGTCCCCAGAATCTGTGCTCTTTATAACTTCTCTAATAATAGTAACTAATTTTGATTATTAAGGTTAATAAGGATTTGGAACTGAGACAGATTTAAAATCCAATAAGGACTGGTTGACTGGTAGGATGTAGGGGTAATGAGAGAAGATATGACCTAGGCTTTTTCCTGGGGTTTTGACATGCACAATGGTCCATGTGTCTCCAACTATGGTGGGCGGGGGGAGCAGCACAGTGGAAGGAGCATGCATAGGATGTGTGGAGTAACTCTGATGTGTCTATAGAATATTTAGGTACAAATGTTTAATAGGCAGACAGCTAAATGGATCTGGACCTCAAGAGAAAAGTTAAGGCTGCTATAATAGATTTGAGAGTCATCAGAAAGAACATGAGAGCTGAAGACATAAGAGTGGATGAGATCACATAGCAAAGTTTGTTGAGTCAGAAAGGAAGAAGGCTAAAGAGGACCCCTTGGGAGGTACCAACATGTAAGTTTGGATTAAAAAAAAAAAAAAAAGAAATGGATCCTTAAAGGAGAGTGAGAAGGAGTGGCTGGAGAGGTAGAAAGAGGGTGCTTGGTGGAAGCCAAGAGAGAGGATGGTCTCAAAAATTAAAGTCTTTCTCTGATTTAAAACCATATTTTATGATTGAGGAAAATATCCTATCTTCCTCCACTCACCTTTTTAGGATACCACCCACTAACCAAATGCAAAGGATTTAAAGGACAGCATAGGTGGATTAGTGGAGTCCTAGGTCATTTCCTGGGAAAATAAGACAACTCGTACCTTGAGCTAAAGGGAAGTCAGTTGCGCCATCCTTCTCCCCGTCTCTGATTGTCAAAGCCCCACCCATTCTCCTTTTAAAGACCACTGCCTCATGAAGCCCTTCCATATACTCCAATTGGAATAAACACCTTCCTCCTCTGCAGTCCCACAGAACATCATACATATCTATGACATTATGCCACATCACATTTTTTGTCTGAATCATATTATAGTCATTCATATATCAGTTTAATCATTTTCTAGACTGAAAGCTCATTGACAGCAGGGACCATATCTTGTTATTTCCGTTCCACTAGTGCTTAGTACTATGCTCAGCACGTAGGAAGTGCTAAGTAAAAACTTGTGGACAGTGAATAAATTTAGTGAAAGCATAACAAGGACATACGAGTCGGCTTCCACCTTATTTCTGGCTTCACCACTTATTAGCAGCACCTCTTGGTGCAAAGGTATAGTACAGAATTTCCACCTCTGTAAAATATTTGTCCCCATTTCATAGAGGGCTGGTGAGAATGAAATGAGACTGCACATGTAAAGTGCTTAAAGGAGCTCTTGGCACATATCAAGCAACTGATGCTTGGCTGTTAAATGCCAGCTCCTCAGCTTCAGGGATGGCTGAACTGCTCTGAGGAGGGTTTTAGAAGTCTGCTGTCTGGTTTGGAGCTCTCATAGGTCTCTCACAGACCCAGGGGTCCCAGTTCCCAACCTATTCCTCTAACTCCTGTCCTGCAGGATTTACAGCCAGACTGTGACAACTAATTTTGGAACTGTAATGCCTCCTGTCATCTTCCATAAATTTGACATAAATAAATCACCAAATACCCTTTTTATATCGCTTTTTATCTTGCCACGCTTCTTGTTTCTTTTGGAAACAGTTTTTATGGCAAATGCAGAGTGTAAATCCACCCGACAATAAACCATGCCAAACAAGCGTGTAGAACAGGCACCTGAGAGGAAATTACCCACATTTGCAGTGCTCCACACAATTATCAGCAGGATGTTCTGGAGTGGGCCTATTAAATGCACTGCACTAGATTCCTCACACACGACATGCATAGCCCCGATGAAAACAGTATTTTAAACAAAGGAAAGTGGGCATACACCTGTTCTTGCCCCCATGTTGGCTTACTCTCAAGCCAATGTGGAGTCTGGACGTTGCATGCTATCTCCCTGCCCATGTCCTTGGAGAGATGTTTTCTCCTAAGGCAGCGCTGTCCAATGGAACGTTGTGTTCTCTATTTGTGCCATCCAATATGGTAGCCTCTAGTCACACGTGGCTATCAGGCCCTAAAAATATGGCTAGTGAGACAAAGGAACTAAACTTTTAATTTTTATTTAAACTTAATCAATTTTAATGTCTATAACACATGAAGCTAGTGGACACCACAGTGCACAGAGAAGTAAAGGTTTTTTGATACATCTTCAATTTCAGATGCATTGCCCTGTACACCTTCAATTTCAAGTGCCAGGAATCAAATTAAGTATCCACTGAATACTTACTCTGACATCCTCTCTGCTTTCATCCTGACATCTCGGAGAGAGGCATTATTATCACCATCATTTAAATGAGGCACCTGAAGCATAGAGAGTTTGTGACCAGTCTAGAGTCTCTCAACTAATATATGATGGAGCAGAGATTCAAAATCAGGTCTGTCTTCAAAGATTTGCTGCTTCCAAAGTAGTTTTTAGACTAGGAATTAAGGCTTGAAGGTATTATACCAATATGACCAACTGAATCGCTAGGGCAAACTTTGCACGAATTTGCCAGAATGGCAAGGTTCACCATCCAGAGGAAAGGGCCGTGATTCTGAAATGGAGAGAGCTAGCTTCTAACAGTAGCATTAACGCATCCTGGCTGTTGGGGTGAAGCCACTTGTTTCCTGACACATCTCCTCATGTGTGCAGACAGGTAAGGAAATGTCTGCCCACCTGCTCCAAAGGGTTGTCTGAGCCTATATCTGAAGCATTTGAAGGTGAACTAAAGAGTTAAAAGTGCTGCACAGATGCAAGGCTGTATTATTAAAAGAAATTCTGATGGATCCTACTGCACCCTATTTATTTCCTGCATTAAGTTGCCACAAAATCCCTGTGCAATATCATTACCCACATCGATACTTACAGAATACCCCTAAAAGCCTACACTGTGTGCGGCAAAATTAAAGGAATGCATCCCGTGGCCTTTTTGCAATACCAAATTAAAGCAATGACAATACACAGCAGAAACCCACCCCACCGTGCACCGATTATTAACATGTTAATTTCTATGTCCCAGCTTTTGAAAATGATTCTGAGAACTACTTATTGAATTTTTAATTTCCAGATTATCGACCAAATTGGCTTCAATGGCTCTGAGCAATGGGGCCTACACGTCTTCTGGGCAGGTAAAGTAGATCATGCAAACAACAGAAGATGAAGTACTGATGGGATTTGTCTGCCTACCCAGGAACCCTGCTCCCTGTAGGCACTTGGGAGCTTCAGGGTCAAGGGAATAAAGTATTTCCCATATTTATGTATGGGGAGAGCCAGTGAGGGACAAGAATTCTACCCTCGAGAAGCTTCTAAAAATCATTCCACAACCGGAACCTCCAAACCCATTTATCTTTTATTCCATAAATCTAACCTCTGCCCTTCTTCCTTCTTATGCTTCCATCCACCCTTGTACTGGTAACACCAGAATTAATAAGGCAGACCTGTCTATGGTGTCATAGAGCTTAGAGTCCCACTGAAATAGAAATGGTGTGTGACAACAGTATGGAAACTGCAATGTTGGGGAAAGTATGTAGGAGCCCTTAGCCCAGAGATGGGGAGAAGAGTATCAAAGGAGCCTTCCTAGAGAAAATAAATTGAGGAGCAGGAGCAAGAATGGCTGAAGATAGAGAATGTTCCAGGCAGTGAGAACAGTAGATGAGAAGGACTGGAAGTATGAAAGAGCTGGGTCCTAACATCCCCAAGGCCAGTGAGTCCCATCTTTGCACCATTGCTCATGAGGAGGCAGCAGGATTCTGGTGGCTGAAAGCCAATGCCATGAAATAAGGCAGGGCAGGTTTCAAACTCCATGAGCTCCCTTAGTTAGCTGTGTGTCCTTGAGCAAATGACTTAACCTTTCTGAGCCTCATTTTCCAGGTCTAGGAAATGGGAATCATGAGAGTACATTTTGTGAGAAACAGGAGCATATGTGAATAGAGCATTTAACATAGTACTTGGTGAGAATGTCATAAATAGCAAGCATTGCTAATTTTGTTACCACCACCATCATCATCAACATCATCATCATCATCATCATCATCATCACCACCACTCACCCTAAGCTGGTCTCTTGTCTCTTGTCTCTTTTGGGCTGTTCTAGACTTTTCTCTTCCTTCAAATTTCAGTGTTAATCTCTTCCCATCTAACAAGCCAAAACACTCTGAATGCCTCCTTCACCTAAAGTATCTTTAGCAATCTTTTTCCTTCCCATTCATTCTTTACTTGTAACATCTTATAAATACAGTCACATTTTTTTCTATATACTTTATTTTCCCAACCAAATGATAATAACTTATTCTTAATAATAAATGCTATTTATAAATACTATCTAATAAAAACTAAATAAATGAATACTAATTAAATAAATAGGAACTAATGAGACTTTGCACTGGCCCCAATCTTTCCAGCTTACAAGGGGCTTTCACCAGAGGAACTGTTATAGAGACCTGCAGAATAATCCCCCCAGTCAGTGGTGTGAGTATTAACATTCTCATTTTCCTCACAGGAGCTCTGTAGCTCAGAGAAGCAGAGAATCTGGGTGACTTGTCTAAAGCCACACAGCTGCTTCATGGTTGAGCTAAGGTCAGGACCCAAGGTTCTGTCTGGTTAGAATCTTGATAAAATGGCTAACATTTCTTGAGTGCCTACCATGTAGGCTGTTCTAAAAATTGAAAGTATGAAGTAGACTAAACTCACAATAATCCTATGAGGTAGGGACTACCATTCTGTACTTTATTATGGACAAGGAAACTGAGGCATAGAGATTCTAAATAGCTTGCCTGGGGTGAGTAAGCTGGTAAGGGATGCCACAGGGATCCACAGCCAGGCTGTGAAACCCTCTAGCACATACACAGAACCACTATGTATTACACTGTCTCTCTCGATGATGGAGTTTCTTTTATTCCTCCAGTGCCTGGAAGATTGCGATGAATATTGAAGATGCTCTATGAATATTTATTTATTGACATTTACTACGGTTTACTCTACCACAGGAAGTATAAGTGTCTTGGAATGTTGGAAAGCTTTGATTATTTTTTTTTCCATAGCTTTCATGATGATCTCAGCTAGCCATGAATCAAATTTCTCTAATATCTCCTGACATTCAGTCCTGGCCCCAGACTTAATGGACACATAGTTTATTTCTTTCTGCCACTGAGTCACCCATTGGATACACCCACTTTGGGACTCCCAGACATTTGCTTACCTCGAGGGAACCCGGAGCTCAGAGACAGGAGTGTCAATAAAACTTGCTCAAGATCTCCCATCATGTCCCTTAATCTTTTCTCCTGGGGTGGGCAAGGATTTCTCTCAGTTCTCTTTTTCCCACAGGACTGAAGAAACAGTCCTCCTCAGCACTCTAAACTCAAACCAAGGAAAGAAAGATAGTGCCCTAAAATATGGATACACACTAATCACCACAAGCATTCTTGTCGGGATGGTTTGAAATGTGACTACCCCACTTCTCATTTCCCGGAAGCAACATGGACTGACTTATTTTACTAGATAACCTTTACCTCTGGGTCTAAGAATTCCTGTGTCCACCTACAGAGGATTGGAGAAAAAACTTGAGTACAACAAATCCCAACTCCCCATTGTAGCAACTATTCAATAAGGTAGGAATCCAAATGATACAGCGACCCTTCTCTCAGTGCTGGAAAGAGCTGTGGAGTTCAAATGCAACCTTCTTGGGTTCTGCTGCAAGAACTGAGACCGAATGAGTTAATGACAGGCTCTGAAGTCAGATGAATCTCTGAGCGCAGTTCTGCTATTTTGCAACTTAGCAGAAAACAAGCTGTTAGCCACATGTCCCAGTCTGGCCCCTTCAGTTTTTCAAATTGTGATTTATATGCTTGGCTGCTTAGGCCTGGTGTAGCTACTGTATATAGGTATCTATATAGGTACTTCTGTGGTTACAGAAGGGGGTAGGTGACCACGGGGAAGCACTATCTGGAGGTGGAGCACAATTGACAAGCTTGAAATTTGACTCAGAGGATGGCAGATGGAATTTATGGAGTCACAAATTATGTTCTTTGCCTTGATCATTTTAGTCAAGTGATTGTCAAGCCTTTCAAAACATATTACCTGCAGTTAAGGGCCCTGAGGTCACTACTTTAAGTCCTTTCTTCCTACCTAAATGGAAAGAATACCAGGTTGGCATCTCTTCTGAGAAGTGTCAGTGACTGATTGTGGATAAAGATCAAAAAACATTTATATTTATGTTCCAGGTTTTTTGGGGGGGTTTTTTGGTTTTGTTTTTCTCCCTTCCCAATTTCTCTAAAATGAGAAAAGTGGGACCTACTTCTGTCTATTGTCAGATATCCTTCTGATGGTATGTGCAGACCTGATATTCAGCATAGTCCAACTGCATTTACAACATTTCCCTCCTGGCTACTTGGTCACTCCAGCGTTTACCCCACGATGGGTTGGATCTCCCTAGGACCCAACAGCTAAAAGGGGAGCACTTAGCTCAGCACAGCAGGGGGTTCCAAGATCACACTTCTGGGAGGGACCAAGGTCCATTCTGATCAGTCACTGCCTGAGTTGTTGTTATGTAGTCTGAACATTGTCCCTGGGTATATATGATAATAAATAAAGAGTACGTAGAGATCTTTGGAAGTAAGGGTCCATGTACATTTAAGGTAATAGTATAACAATAACTCATGTCATCTCTGCAATTGGGGTACAGTGTGCAGCAGGAAGGGCAACCCTGTGGATGGAAATGAGAAGAAAATTTAGAATTCAGGTAATTCAGAATTACCCAATTTCCCATTAAGGTGAAGGTTAATCCACTTCTGCAGGTAAACTGCTTGAAGCAAAGCCCCTCACTGTAAAAGATATGAAGATGATACCTTAGATCTCTCTTCTAAGCATCTGACTTTATCTGTCAAGCTTTCTCTAATTCATATTTTTAACAGAAAACAGCACTTTTTAACCAAATGCAAAGATGAAGTCTATCATCTGGACCATCATACATACTTAGAAACAGATGCTACAACTGCAGAGTTGGTTATCTCCAATGATGCTCATTAAGCAGAGTGGAAAGGGGGAAATTTATCCTCCCCAAATGCCACAGGAATAAAAGCACAGCCATTTAAAGAAATCAGGTAAAATTTGAAATGTAGAACATCAGTGGTAGTACTTAGGCATAATGAAATAGTAAGAAGTTAAATACAATCAGGTCTAAAGAGATAATGATAAAAACGAAAACCTGAAATCTCTTGCCAGTAGAATAAACCTAGGCTAGAAAGATGAATTCAGTAGTTCTTGCAAATAAACAGGCATTGCTAAAAATAAAAAGAACAGATGTGCAGGGCAGAAAGTTTCACAGGGTAGAAGGTAGTGATGGTCAAAGATGACTTTTCCCTACTCCGTGGGATTACAGGCAGAGGACTGCAACCCCTCAGATAACCGAGATTTTATTAAACCAACAGACCATAGTTTAACACATTCTTGGTGAAATACACGTGTGCTTGGTTTTCATACATAACCTGTATGAAAGTGGTTTGTGAGGCATTACCAATATATCTTAAAGTGTGTTCCAAAGAACCCAAGACCCCTGGAAGACTTAGTGAAAAACCAAACAGTTGCTTTTGGGGATTAGTTCCTATATTTCCCTCTTAGATATTCGCAAGGATCATGATCGTATTAAAGGCCCAGAAAAGTCCTGAAGAATAATAGTACTTTTTTCTTTTTTTATCAATATTTCCCTAATCAAAATTATAATCAATTCATCTGAGCCCAGAAACCAGTTTTATTTGTTGCAATTTGGGTAATGTTGCAGTAGAAAAATGGAAGATTTTTGACAAATGTTCAGTGTCGAACTTCAGGGATTTGAAGCAAAGATCTTCTCAAACTTCTACCTATGGCTTCCTTTGCTAGTGATGCTGGTTTGGGGGTCTTACAGCTGCTGGTTAAGCAAAGATTAACTGCATTATTATTCAACTGCAAGGATGCTCCCCACTGTCAAATCCTCCTGGGATCAGAAAAGCCCTTCCACTATGGCCTTATTGGACTCAGGATGCTGGCTTGCAAACTTCCCTAATTGCTTTACCCACTCACTTCCTACCCTGCATGTTTATCACTAGCCAGTGTTAGCAGGAGGGCAGGCCTCTGGATGAAGAAGGAAAGAAAATTTAGAGCAAGTGCCTTCTTTTAAGGAGAGCAGCCTTAGCAAAAATGTTACAAATTAGCAACAATATCAGGTTCTCAATTCTTTCCCGATTTCCTCAGGTGCCTGCACTTAGCGCTCCAAAGGCTTTCAAACTTGATTTTCCTTTCTTTGATTGTGCCGGTAGAAAGATGGAATTCTAAAGGAAATGCATCATAAAATTTATATTTGGGCAGTCTTATCAGCATTGGACATGCATAATCTTTCCTTGCAAAGTTTCTGCTATGAAATTGCACACAAATTTGTTGCTTAAAAAAAAAAAGAGGAGGAAACCCTCTATGTTTCTATGGTGTTTGATGTCTATTTATGTTTCTTAAAGATAAAGTATTTATTCTCTGCATGATTTGATTTTTATGCATCTCTTCTCTTTGCCTTAACAGAAGTGAATTCTTATTGCATAGCCAAATTTCACACTCAATTTATTCTGCAGAGTAACTCCCTTCCTCCAGATGGGACTATGAATCAATAGAAAAAGTTTTTTAAGTGTTCCTAATTGAATATATGGGATCTACTTCTGAAATAAATCAAAAGCTCAAGGAAAACACAGGACGTCATTGATAGGCGGCACTAACAGCCCTAAGACAAAACAAATTTGCTGGTGCTGAGATGGTTTAGTAACCTTTGAGGTACTGCGCACGGTGGGATGCGAAGAAAGAAAGAGTGGCTCGTGAGTTAAAAAAAGATTTTTCCAGCTTCTTTGAAAGCCACTGGAGATCAAAGAGAGGGGTTTCTAATGGCCTAGCAAGAAGGAAAAGGAAAAGAATAACTACAGAGCCATAGAGAATACGACCAAATATTGGGTAGATCAAGTGGTAAGCATTAATTGTGTCATGTCCAATATTTTCAAGGATCCAATAATGGAATATGGTGAAAATCCATCTTCTGCTTCAGAATGTGTCTTTTTCTTATTCCACAAAGCATTTGTGACAATGCTATTTGCAAGCAGAACAAAAATCTGCCAGAGGACCCAAAATAAGACTAATAACAGTTACGATAATAATAACACCACCCCAAAACTTGTGTAGAGTGCTTACTATGTACCACAAAATTGTGCCAAGCCCTTTGCATGCATTATTTAATTTAATTCTTATGGCAAAACTTTGGGGCTGAAATTTTGTCTCTCATGAGCAGTCACACAAAAGGTGCTAGGTAAATATTTTATTGAATGAATAAATATTGCCTTGACATGGTTACCATTATTATCCTTCTTATACATATGAGAAAACCGAGTTTCACAGAGTGCTAACAAGGTAGGAAACTAAACACGAACACACAGTTCGTAGTTGCAGAGACAGGTGTTGCACCCAGGACTGCTATGTCTGTTTACTTTACTATGTTCAAATGTTGGGAATTGGAGCCATGGCAGCAGCATGGTGGAAAGCCAGGGCTGTGGAAAGAGCATGGTTATCATGCTAAGAGTCACTTCATTTGAGTCTGGGGACCATTATTAACCAGCTGGGTGAGTAATACAACCCCTTTGCTGACCTTGGGTTTTTATCTGTAAAAGGGCAGGGAGGGGGCTTATTATCTATCTTATTCAACTGTGAAAATTTGAGATTTTGTGGACAAAGTGGAATTAAGTGTTCAAAATTGGAAAAGATTTTTTTTATATTATTATCTGTAATAATAATAATCCCAGTTGCCTAGAGCCTGTTAGGTGGCAATTTATTGTATAACAACATGAAAATCAGAACCACTTGGGACCATGGTTTCTTCATCTGTTTAAATAATGAGTTGAACTATAATGGGTATCTATGGTTTCTACCGGATCTAAACTATGCCATTTGCTCCTTAGAGCAAATAAGCTAAGAGAGCAAATGCTGGAACCAGACTTACTGAGTTGAAATTCTTGCTCAGCTGTTGATAAGCTGTGCAATCTTGAGCAAGTTACTTAGATTCTCAAGGGCTTTCATTTCTAATTTCTAATATGTAAATAATGACCTAATGAGTCTCAGTTTCCACATCTGCAGTAAATGAATAATGATAGTACCCCCTGGATAGAATTGTGGTGAGGCTCCAATCAGATAATATATTTAAAGTAACATTTGCCCAATTAACATGAGCAATGATGGTAAAGATGGAGATGACAAGGATGATTGTCCCGTATCAGTCAGTGGTTGGAGCTTGAAATTCTTGCCACACAAGAAGTCAAGTTTGGTTGAACAAACAGGAGACATCCAGAAAAATAAAGGGCAGAATTTTGCAATGAAGATAGGTGGGCATACAAGGAGGTGGGCTTTGCTGTGGGGCAGGAAAGAGGAAATATGGCACTCATATTAAGTCATTAATAAAGGAAATTCCTAAAATCTCATGGTTCTGCCAGAAACACACCAACAGCTCTTCAGGCTTGGGACCCCTGAATGGGAGGATAGTTGATTTCTGGGAAGAGAGAAGCTCAAAGAAAGAAAAGTGGGATGGTAACGGGAGGGTAAGGGTGGGGGTGTTGACTCCTTCCTAAAGAAATCTCTCTTGAGTGTGAGATGCAGAACTTCTCCATATTGCAGGGTCTGAAGTCTCTTTTCCTGTAATGGTCTAAATGGCTCGCTCATCCAGCCTTTACAGTCACCATAAGAAACTTGCAGGCTTAGCAGAGTTCCTGTGCTTAGCTGCTGTAAAAGAAGAAGGTGATGAAAAGGAAGAAGAGTTAGAGGAAGAGAATGGTGAGAAGGAGGACAGAGAAGAGGAATAGCAAGAAAATAACTATCCTCCTCAGTGTCTACCCTCGACCACAGGATAAGATCACCCTTGCTGAAAGATTTTATCTTGACCCTCCACCCAGGATGGAGAGTTTGCCTCTCTAAAGCACTCATCCTCTGAATCTGTGGCATATATTCTGCCTTCCTCTGTATGTGCTTTAAAACCATGAAACTTTACCACCCAGTAGCTTTCTTGGACAAACCATTTACTGAAATTGAGCTCCAAGCAAAATGATGCTTTAAATGAATCACCTGTCTCCTGGAGAGGGAGAATAGAACGGAAGTATACCTATCTGCAAAACTTGACCAAAAAAAAAAGTGGCCCTTTTCCCCATACTGGGAGCATGGATGTCTGGCCCAGTCTGTCTGATGGTGGCCTGAGGGACTTACTGTCCCAGAACTTTCCCTGCATGTAGAAGGAGGCTCACAGAACTCTCCGTTCCTGCTGCCTGGGGATGGGATTGCTGGCTGTAGGACATATAGTGAAGAGATTTTGAAGAAACTGATTCCTAGAGGAATTCCTAAAGCCACAGGCATAGGATCAAGACAAGAGGCAGGGACAAAAAAGATTAGGGAGGCCCCTACCCTTTGGCCTGGAGCTATTCTCCAACCTCATTGTATGGATTAGCCCTGAAGCAAAGCACTGCCACAGGTCAAACTGCAAAGACTGGGGAAGTTGTTTTCATTTTAACCTTTTATATATATACATGTTTAGCTCCTGGCAATCAAGGAAAGCTCTGCCAGAACACTAGCTTAAGGAGCAGACACATCAGAATCTAAATTCCAGAAATAACACATTAAAATTTTTAAACATCCAGGTTTCAACAAAAAGTTACAAAACATACAAAGAAACAGGAAGTGATTGTCCAGGCAAAAGGAAAGATTAAAGCATTAGAAACCATCAATGAGGATGAACAGACCTGGGATGCACCAGAAAAAGACTTAAAAAAAAATGAATTGATAAATAGGCAGACAGACAGATAGATAGATGGATGGTTAGAAAGAATGATACAGCAAATGTGGCAAAATGTTTGGTGGATCTGGGTATATGGGCCAATAGGGTTATTTGGCATTTTCTACATGGGGTTTTTATTATTTTTGTAACTGTCCTGTAAGTTTGAAAGTGTTTCAAAATACAAAGTTTTTAAAAAAGAAAGGGAAAAAAATTAAAAATAAACTAAGTAAAATCTCAGAGAAGTTTTCCACCTTATACATGACTGGACTGAGTGAACAATTAAAGCATCCAAGAAATGGATACCATGAACATATGTACAAACAAGGGGCAATGGAGCATCTTTCCTCTTGAATTCAACTTCTAAGATCACTGCCCCTTCACTACTTTGAAATCTAGTGTGGTTTCTGTTTGTCAATAATTTAAAGGTAAAAGAAACATGTATTTTAAGATAACATCCCTATAGTGTAAGGGTCCTGGCATAGTTTCATCACAATTTATATTAATTTGCCTTCTCTTTTCACATACGATGGAAGATAAATCAATATTAAAAACTACTGGTACACTCTACAACAGAGCAGTGAATCAGATCAAAATGACAATATTTTCAGTGGGCTTTTATAAAAGGACTCCATACAGTTAAGAAGAGCCATGGTTAGCGCCCCCAGCCACCCTCTAGGCTTCCAAATTGTATCCAGTTTTGCTTATTTACTAGCTAAAGAAAAGACTCCAACGTTCCGTTCAACCCCCTCCAAAATGACAGGTGAAGACAAGTTGAATGGAAATAATGTATTCAATAGTAAAATTCTTGCCTGTTGAGGTCACCAACCATGCTACTCTATTCTGTTTGAGTTTACTGGCTAGAGACTACTTTAATTCATTTTATAGCAGAATAGTTAGATTATGCTCCATTTATTATAAACATTTGGTTTGCATAGAAGATTTGCTATGTTTTATTAATCCATCACATAGTCTTTCTAAAAATATGATGAACGAGGTAGCATACATGTCATTCTTTATACACTTTAGGTAGTTTGGCAATTAACATGTCGAGGCTTTGCAGCTCTTCCGAATCAAAGGCTGTTTTCTGATATGGATCCATAGTGCCCACTTTGTCTATGGAATTACAAAACATATGATAAATCCAAGCATTTGACAGTGTTATTTCTATCAGGCTATAACCCTATTTGATAAACTCAAATCAGCAGCAAAACCATACCAGATTAATGAAAACCCATCAAAAAGTGCACCATGCCATTTCATTTCTGGGGAATTACAGCTAAGATACATTCTAAAATATTCAAAACAAATGAGGCAGGCTTTTCAGAAGCATATTTTATTTAAAGTGACTGGGAGAAAAAAAAACAAACGCAGGATCGTATGTTCACCACATCGTGTCCAAGAGGCTGAAACAGGAAGAAAGTAAAATGAAATGTGCTTTTCATAGATGAACAAAAGTGTCTTTAATTATAAAAGAGTAAACTGATAATAGAATCTCAGAGACAAAGAATAATATGAACACATGGCTCGCCGCTTACCATATATACAACATGGAGACAAGTTACACCTTATTGCACATAGAAAGCGAAGGGGAAGACAGTTAAAAACAGACAGAAAATGGAGGAAGAAATAAAAGCTGTGCATTTCACTACACTTAGCTCACATTACATTCAAAGGGTAATTTCACATCCAAAAATGGTTTAACCCGATAATGTAACAAAAATTCTGGCTTATATGTAATTACTGAAAAATGCTAACGCCACTCTTTCTTTTTTTAAAGAAGATAAAATTGTCATATTCAGATACTGACCTTTTACCATGCAATATGAAACCATTAATAAAAATCTATTTTAACACCAAGCCCAAAATGCTTTGAAATATCAATTTTAAAGGATACTTTCTCCTGTATCCTTTATTATAAATGTTACACAGACAAAGGCAAAACCCCAAAATCAATTTTTAATATATTTCTTCCTACCACAGGGCATGAGAAACATTAATGGCTTCTGCATCTACATGGTTACAATTACTAGCTTTGCCTTTCTAACGCAGCCCTCATAAGATATGCTCAGCTTACAACTGGGGGGCAGGGCTATTCTTGAGGTTCTTCTAGATGTAAGTTAATAAGCAATAATCCAGGATACTGAGAGTCATGCCATTACTTGCTTCCCCTCTCCAACATCCTGATATTTACATGATCACTTACACAGAAACAGCAGAACAACTTAAAACTTAATGATCCCAATTCACAACCCTGCAGGGGGGACAAGAAGCTGCTATAAAGCTATTGAAGGATGTTGCTATGGGTCCTTGCTGTTACAAGGAGGAAAAATAACCACGCAGATGATTTTGTTTCACCTCTATTCAGATAGCCTCCACCTGTTCTCTGCACCTCTGGATGCCCAGTGTTCAGGTGTCTTTGGGACTGCTGCAGAGGACAGGTAGAGCAGACATCTCCTCTTTCACCCCCTCATAGCACCTGCTGCCTCTCTGGAGAACCAACACCCCCCCTCCTCTATGAGTGGTCTTGGTGGGGCTGTTAATCAGGGTGCATGGTCTTCTCCTAGCCATGCAGGAGCACAAGGATCAGCCCATTGAAAAGATGCTTTGCAGTTCCTGCTGCCCAGCAGCTCAAGAACCATTGGCCCTACACTGCTGCAGCTGGGTGTCTCCATTCCCCAACTGCTAAAACAAATATATACAATAACTTGTTGGCTTAACAGTAGAAATTTATTGGCTCAGTATCAGAGGATAGAAGACCTGCTTCTTCCCGGGGTTAGTAGCTTCTGGCTGGCCAGAAATCTTTGGGGTTCCTTGGCTTTGCCATCATATGGCAATGCACATGGTGGTGTCTTCTCCTTTCTCTACTGGATTCTGTTGATTTCTATCTTCTGGCTACTCTCCATAGCTGCTTCTTCCCTATCCAATTTCCTTTGCGTATAAGGACTTCAGCATATTGGATTAAGGTCCACCCTCATTCAGTCTGGACACACTTTCACTAATACGTCCTCTAAGTTCCTCTATAGGACCAGGGGTTGGGATCTGAACTTATCTTTGGTGGGGAACATGATTCAGTCCCTTACACTTGGTTTTTCAGATTTTCCTCTGATTCAATAAGCTGCTCCATAGTCTTTGTTTTAATTAGTTTACCCAGCCTCAGTTACTGTTACTTGTACCCAAGCTACTAATCAACAGAGAAGGGAAGACAAGCGAGTTGGTCTTCACTTTCTTCCAAACTCATACCAGTGATGTCATTTATCGGCTCAGATATCTTTATTTTCATTTCATTTCATTTCATATCAAATATTCATGGTTTAAAATCCTCATTTCTCTGCATGACATGCAAAGCTCTTGTTAAATGTTCCCACTCTGTCTACCCAAACTTCAAGGAACTCACTGTTAGAGTGAAATCACTTTTCTCTCTACGCTGAAAATACACATGTCCTCTTGCTCATTTCACTTGCCAAATCTCCAATCCTTATCAGCTGTGATTCTTAAATGGAAACAACAGAACCCCTGTGTGCCAGTTTAAGAAAAAAAAAAAAAAAAATGAATTGAAGATACAAGAAACTTTTCAGAAACTACAGGAGAGTAGAGCATCAAACCAGGAGTCTAAGCAACTAGGAACAATGCCCAAATAACAGTGGGGCAGACCACAGACATATTTAAACTGTGTTATGATTTGCAAAGCATTTTCACATGTATCACCTCTTTTGATCTTCCCAAAACCTGATCACTTGGGTACCTCTAAGGGTACCATTTTACAGACAAAGCAATCAAGTTTTGATGATGGTGAGTGACTTGCCACTTTCCCAGCTACACACATTGTCCTCAGTAAGTACACCATGAAGGCAGAAGTTGGGGACCAGTGTTCCCTTGGGTGTCTGTTTTCTCAAATTGCAGTTCTCATACCTAGGAGAACATCAACAACTTTGCATGTGTGTTCTCTTCCTAGAATGTA
This sequence comes from Choloepus didactylus, assembly GCF_015220235.1. Lineage (NCBI taxonomy): Eukaryota > Metazoa > Chordata > Mammalia > Pilosa > Megalonychidae > Choloepus > Choloepus didactylus. The sequence continues at coordinate 24,678,241 of NC_051309.1, forward strand.
CATGAAGTTGATTAGTGCAGTCAACCTTAGGATATCAGATTTCCAGGGAGGAAATGTTCCAAGGATATCATTGCTGCGGAAATCTTGTCACCTAAGCTGCCTCCTTTTACAGTCGCTCAGGTCACCTCAGCAGATGGGAGATGTTAATGTGGGCCAGAAAGGAATCATTCCTGGAAAAGGGGGTCAGCACCATCTCCCAAAGAGAAGGGGTCAGGAGAAGGAATGGAGCTTCACAGTACAGAAAGAGAATGTTTATGCGTTTTGCTTTTTGTTCCCCACCCCCCAAAGTGATCAGCAGTAGAATCATGTGCTCTTGTCTTTGGGATCACAAAGAATGAGGAAGGTGGGAAGATGTTGGGCTTAATGGGAATGGGGTGAGCTGGACTGACTGAATTAAAAAAAAAGGGAAACTGAGGAGGTTGTCAAACAGATGGGTCCTGAGAAAAAAAAGGAAAATGTAATACCGAGATAAAGGCTCCGTTCTAGTTTGCTAATGCTGCAGAATGCAAAACACCAGAGATGGATTGGCTTTTATAAAAAGGGGGCTTATTTGGCTACATAGTTACAGTCTTAAGGCCATAAAGTGTCCAAGGTAACACATCAGTAATCGGGTACCTTCACTGGAGGATGGCCAATGGCGTCCAGAAAACCTCTGTTAGCTGGGAAGGCACTTGGCTGGTGTCTGCTCCAAAGGTCTGGTTTCAGAATGGCTTTCTCCCAGGGCGTTCCTCTCTAGCAAGCTTGCTCCTCTTCAAAACGTCACTCACAGCTGCACTGAGTTCCTTCTCTTTGAGTCAGCTCATTTATATGGCTCCACTGATCAAAGCCCACCCTGAATGGGTGGGGCCATGCCTCCATGGGAATATCTCATCAGAGTCATCACCCACAGCTGGGTGGGGCACATTCCAAGCAAATCTAATCAGCACCAAACTGTCTGCCCCACAAGACTACATCAAAGATAATGGCATTTGGGGGACACAATACATTCAAACTGGCACAGGCTCAAAATTCACAAGAGAAAGAATAAGGTATTTTGACTCTGATACATCAAGAAAGTGACAACTTTTCATCTAATATCTCCCTGAACACTAAAAGAAACTACCCACTCCCACCCCTAAGCAAAAGATGATTCTGAGACACTCCTCAGAATATGGGCTTTTATATCAGAAGGAATCAGTTTCAGCTGCTGTAATGTAACAAAGATCCTCAAAATAATAGTGGTTTAAACAAGATAGAAGTTTGCCTTACATAGCAGTTCAAATAGCACACAGTCCTATTTGAGACATCTAAATTGCTTACTCAGCTGTCCTCGACACACGGCTTCTACCTCATGGTCTAGAGAGCTGCTGAGCTCCTGTCATCATGACAACATTCCAGCCAGTGTGAAAAAGAACAAGACAATGTGAAAGGCATGCATGGGGGCTTGAACTTGACAACATCACACCCACACATGTCCCATTGACCAGAATTGTCACATGGCCACTCACCACTACAAGAAAGGCAAGGAAACGTAGGCTTTACCTGGGCAGTCAGGAGCTCAACCAAAACTCAGAGCTGCTCTACTAAAGAAGGAAGAAATGGTGGATACTAGGGGACAACCAAAAAAATTGGAAATAAAAAGATTTGGGATAAAATCCTGACTCTGTTACTAACCAACAGTTTAACCTTAAACAAGTTTATTTTCGTTAAGCCTTAGTATCCTCATCTCTAAAGTGAGGCTAAAGATACATACTGTATAGAAGACTTGTACAGATTCAGTGGGATAATCCAGGTAAAGTATTCAACCTGGAGAGTTGGCAGTGATAAATGATAGCTATTAGTGTTGTTATTTTTATTCTCTAAAGTAGAGATTGGCAAACTACAGCCCATGGGCCAAATTCAGCCTCCCACTTGTTCTTGTAAATAAAGTTTTATTGAAAGAGCCACAAACAAATGTTTGCATATTGTCTATGGATGCATTCACACTACAACTGCAGAATAGAGTAGTTGCAACAGAGATTGTAGCCTAAAACATTTACTATCTGCATCTTTACAGAAAAAAGTTTGCTGATCCATTATCTATAAAATTGAATAAATATTTCTTTTGCCAGATCACATATATTTCTCTTATCCTCAGTTTCCTCAGTTGAAAAATGGGTTAATTATATCTACTTCACATAATTATTGTAAATAATGAAAGAGAGAAATTCTGTAAATAAACCACTGAACACAGTGTCAAGCACCTAATAAACACTGACTTTGCATCCCATTTTATTTCCTTTGATATACCTTCAGCCTTTGTCCTACAAGAACATTACTAAATGCATGCAAGATATCATGAAATCAAATCACATCTGTCATTTTGATGTGCTCACGTATGAAATGCAGATGATTTCCTTGGCACAACCACATTCAGCAACAGCTCATGCTAATTGTGCCAGGGATAGCTGTGTTCAGCCTCAATGTTTATCTGAAGTAGAAGAAGGAAAACCGTGTCCACATACATATAAGGCAGAAGCTCCTTCTCTAAATGTGGCCAAAACAAATAAGGCTTCAAATGGGAAGCTAGAAAATCGAAGTCAAGAATTTCTAGAAATACAGGATGGAGAAAAAGAATAAAATGAATATTTAGTCATTTACAAATTATAAAATTATATATGGATGTTCTTCTCTAACAGTATATGACATGCAACATTTAAAATATGCCAAAAATAGAAATTTAAAAGCAAGATTAAAAGATATTATTAAATTACTTTCTAACATTTTCCCCCAGACATGCACCCCTGAATTTCTCTCCCCCCCGCTCATCTTCCTGTGGGGAAGTAACTCAAAGGTCACTTTTTCAGGATATACCACAGGAGGCCTTCTTTTCTATGTCCTTACAGCTCTTTTTATTTCTTCTTTATGGTACTTATCAAAGTTTAAACAACATGCTCATTTGTAACTATTCACTTTTGTCTTTCTCCCTTTTCCTGCCCACCCTGTCCCATCTACTTCTAACACCCATTCAACTGTCTATTCTAACCTCTAGTGAGAGTAGTGATTATGTCTGTTTTACTTACCAGGATATCCGTAGCATCTAGCAAGGTGCTTTGGCATGTTATAGATGCTAACTAAATATCAATTAAAGAAATTCATACATAAAATGAATAGATGATTTAAAAAAAAAAAAAAAGCCTTAGAGGATAAATGTAGGAAACAAGAAATGTCTTATCAAGAAGGTAGCTGATAAGATAAAGCCAGGTGAATAAGCACATATCACTTTCCATGGGCATCTTCATTTTTCAAAAAGGCTTTTTTTATTTCTGTAATTACACGAGATTCTCTGAACAATTCTTCAAGTACATGAAGTCAGGGGTCTTTAGCCCCATTTTACAGATGAGGAAATTGAAACTTAGAGAGTCAGAATGATTTTCCAAAAGCCACACAGCTAGCTGGTAGCAGGACAAAAACTAGAATGGGATTTCCCCCAACCCCCAAATTGGAGCTCGTTATCCCAGTCCATACTGCCCACTGTCAGGCAAGACATGGTGAGCAAGCTCAGGAAGTGGGACATACTTGATGCCTTCAGGAAGATATGAATTAGAGCTGTCAGAAGAACCTACTATATAAAATGCCATATAGCACTGACAAACATTTCAGAGTGGCCAGAAGACAGAAATGGAAATAATTAAAGCCCTGGGAATTAATACCGAGAAAGATTATAGGGCTACAGTGCAAGTTTGGAGGACAGAAACCAAGTGATGAGTTACTAACTGCCTTCGAGTCCATCAATGTGCATTACATGGCGAGTGGGTGACCAGCTGTTCCTCAGTTCCAAAGACGACCAGACAAAAGGGAAAGGATTTTAAATTATACTGGGACAAACTCTCCATTCACATTACCAGCAGATGGGGTGAGCAATACTGGAGAATTCACTCCAGGTATCTCCTTCTCTGACGATGAAGAGGGAGAAGGGTTCACACCAGGGTGATGGAAAGTGAATGGAAAAGTCAGGTTCTGCTGGTGCCTGGTTGCCAGCACCGTCCAATGTTGCAGAGGTGGCTGCTATGTACAAGGCAGGAAAGGCCAGGAAAATTAGACACACACTCCCCCCCATTTTTTCTACTGACCATACCCAAAGTGCAGACATTGACTCGGGTTTTTTAAGAAGGAAATGTTTCAGCTAAACAGACAGGCAAGAAGCAGAGGTAGTGCATCCTCTAAGCACTGTGAGTTTGGCTGATGAGATATCTAAGGAGGAGGTATTTTCAAATTTAAGAATGAAGATATATAAGTTTAAAAAAAACACTATAAAGTCACATGCATAGCACATCACAATTCTCAAAAGGGTTACAGAGAGAATAAGAAGAAATTTAGATGTTTCTGCTTCATCTTCAAGTTAATGAATAATTTCACTGGCTCTTATTGGGGCTGTTTCTCAGAGTTAATCATACCAAAAATTATGTAATATATCACACTCCAACCATTTTTTAATGATGAATTGATGTTAAAGTAGTCAATTGACTTGAAAGGTCCTGGTCAATAAGTTAGTAGACCTGCCCCTCCAGCCCAAGTTCTAAGATTGAGCCCCAAGGACATCACCAGATGTCCAGCCGGATAAACTTGAACAATGAACCCTCATCTCTCTAGATCCCATTTTCTTTACGTGTAAAATGAAAGGACTTGATCTGGCACTCCCCAACACCTTTTCCAGTACTAACATAACCTGACTCTATGATTTTAAATCTCTCAAGAGTTATCAAAGGTAAGCTACATATTGAAGGCCACCGTAGTGTCAAACTGGAAATTAAAGAATTTCTAGTAAACATTTGGAAAGCAAAGTGTTCACTCAGATGCATCTCAGTACTAATTGAAATGCCTTGAGGCAGAGTAATAAAGTCTGTAAAATATTTGCATGCACTTAATAGAGATTAGCTAAGGAAAAATAGAAAGATTTCACCATCCTTTTGTTCACGGCTTTCTTCATCAATTAAACTTAAATGTAATGACATTTTAACTCAAGTTCTCAAATTAAAATGATTTCTACATGACTCCAGGTAACATTCAGTTAAAAGTAATAGTTAATAAGGTTCTACTTCCAAGGGAACACAGGCGGCTCCGCATGTCTTCTCTATAAGCTCAAGGGAATTCAATTTCCCTTGCAGGAGCTGGTGGACAGCCCTTACTGAGAAATCTTTTGACTGGTCAAAGAAACCTAGACTCCATTAGGCCTTTTATATATGTGAACCTACTTTATTGTTTCAGTCTCACAGGAATGGTAGAATCTGCCACATTTTACAGGTGATGAAATTGAGGCTGAGAAAATCATACCTGCCGAGGATCACAAGCCCAATATCCAGGAATGGCAAAATCCAAACTCAAGCATGTCATCTTTCCCCACCATACTCTATCACCTCTCTAGCATTATATTGTTGAAAGAGGCATTCTTGAACCTCCAGGTTAAATGAATGCCATGTGCAGAGAGGGATCACAATGAAACCCACAAAATGTATTTCAAACATCGTCAAGAAAAGCATTTTTTTCTTACCTTCAAATTATCTCATATAAATTGGCAATGACAAGTCAGGCTATGGTTAAAGAGCATTACATTATGAATTCCACTGCCAAGAGAATGAACAGAGAACTTGTTATAAAAGTAGACCCCAAGGCATCCAGACCTGCTTTCAACTCTCAAGTCCCGTAACATTTCTTCAAGTCCATCCTGTGGATGTTTGAAGAATGCAAAATAGAATCTTGCTTGTGGCAGTCCATTTGGCAGGAATATCAAACCATAAGTACAGGATCATAAAATCATCTGCTGAAAACAATATTGATAATATTGATCCTGTCCACCTCCCTCTCATTCAGGTAGGTCTGTGTTTAAGCCGTACAGAATACTCCAATGCCCTCCAGCTCTAAAAGCCTGCAGAAAGTGATTTATCATAGCAGGGTCTCCTCTACTTCAGACTCAAACCATTGCCTGTTTGTTAACATTCGTTCGTCACCACTCTGCCCTCCCAGAATTACATTCCAGCCTTCAAGAATGACTTCTTGTTCCCTAAACCAATCATGCAATCCTTGCATCTGAGACTTGGCACATGCCATTCTCTTACACCTGACTAACTCCCCCATCTGTGTTCCTTTAGGTGTCCATGTGTCACTGACTCCTGGAAACCTTTCCTACCTCCTCTCCCTGATATTCATATCAGGTGTGTTCTGATGCTAATGCTGCTGTTATGCAAAACACCAGAAATGGATTGGCTTTTAAAAAGGGGATTTATTAAGTTACAAATGTACAGTTATGAGGCCATAAAAGTGTCCAAACTAAGGTTTCAACAAAAATGATACCTTCACTGAAGTATGGCTGATAGTCCTGGAATGCCTCTGTCAGCTGAAAAGGCACGTGGCTGGCATCTGCTGTTTCTTTGCTCCCAGGTTGCCTGTTGAAATGGCTTTCTTCAAAATGTCTCTAGGTCTCTCTTATCTTCCTTAGCTCCTGTGCATCTAAGCATCAGATTCCTAAGCTTCTCTGGAGCAAACTCTAGGCTAGCATCTTCAAACATCTCCAAGCATCTCCAAGTGTCAGCATCAGTGTCAGCTCTTAGCTTCTCTCCAAAAAGTCCCTCTCAGCTGCTCTGAGCTTCTTTTGTTTGTGAGCTCTTTTATAGGACTCCAGGGATTAAATCAAGACCCAAACTGAATGGGTGGGGTCCATATCTCCACAGAAATAATTTAATCAGATGTTCCACCCACAGTTGATTGAGTCACATCTCCATGGAAACAATCAAAAGATTCTAACCTAATCAACACTAACATGTCTGCCCCCACAAGATGGCATTAAAGAATATGGCTTTTGGGAGGACATAATGTATCCAAACTGGCACATGGTGTCACTATGTATCTTCCCAAACCATTTTATAATCTATATGTTCTAGCACACATTCCAAGTGATAATTACATGTTACTTGTCCCCAACTTCCCCATTCAATGATAAGCTTTGCTAGAGTAGAACCTTAGCTTGTTTGCCATGGTGTCCATAGTTCCCAGCTCAATGCTAGCACATTATAGGTTTCCCATAAATACTTGTTAAGTGAATAAATTATTCTGGTGTTTGATATTGTTGGAAATACCCAAATGCAAAGACTACCTTTGAGCAGACAAACTTCTGAGAGATGGATTTGTTAGCACTCGTGAAGAAATTCAGTGTGCTGAAGGTTGTTGATAACTTCTTTTACACTCTAAGTATTTAGAATATATTTATGTTTTGTTAGACATTGATAGAAATCATCCAATAGAACATATGAGTTTGCATCTTTTTATAGAGAAAATTATATGCAGTATCTGTATATAAATATTTTTATGCATTTATGCATGATATGTATTCTATATGCCATATAAAATGAGTTTTAACCATAAAAATAATTTGTGTCATATGTTTGTTTATTTTATTTATAAATAAAATACTTCCTTGACCTCCAGAGAACAAATGTTACACTTGAACATTTCCTGACACAGACATGATCACACGGAAAAGCAAGGTTGGAAAGGTTGCCAGCAAGTATGTATTTATCAAAGTGTTTCTAATGACCCTGTCATTACAAGATCTAATATCTTCTAAACTTTCAGATTAATGGCTTTAGAATCTGGGGTGGAGTTTTCTTTTAATAATGCACATTTCAATCCTCGGTTAAAGGGAGGTCACGTCAATAATTAATGGTTTCTGTAGCAGTTCAGCACTGCATCACTTTCTTGACAAATTTTTTTAAATATATACTTCATCTTCATAACTGAGAGCAAACGGGTAATGGAATAGGGAAGTGGAATGTTACATTTGGGCTGCACATTTCTAACCTGTGAGCTAAGCTTTCTTATGTATTATTCTATTTGACGCAACAGCCCTGCAAGGAAATTGAGATGAGAAGAGAGAGAGGAAAGAAAAGTGGAAGACACTCTTCTACATGTTGTATGGAACTGGGGAAACCCTAATGCAGAAAGTTTATGCGACTTACCTAAGAACGTAAACTCCATGAGAACAGGGATGTGATCTGTTTGATTTTCCCCCATCACTTTCCTTCTAGCTTGGCAGTCCCTCAATAAGTATTTACTGAATTAAATAATGAATGAATGAGTAAATTATTACTAAAATTTTCTACAGAAAATAGCACCTCAATTCTAATTTCCTGACTCTCATTCTCATGAACTCCTTAATAAATGAAATCTTGTGTTCTCTCAGGCTGTTCTTTGACTAGACTAAAAATGGTTTAAAGGAAAATAATTACATGTTTAGAAAACAAACAGCTAATCATTTTATCCCCACCCCAAAAGGCAAAAAACTGTTGAAGATTTTTTTTTAATTAGCTTCCTTAAGATGCTTTGTTCATCCATGCTCACTTCTAATACATATTCCATGGATAATAATAATACAAAGAATTGGGCCTCTTAGCTCATAATTTACCAGGTATTCTGAATGCAAAGAATAGCAGTACAAACAATAGTAAATTATGTTTTATAAATATTGCATTCACTCTACTATGCGCCACATAACTATTAACGCAGCAATTACACAGCCTTGCCTGACCACAGTAGTAGTGCACCCTAGATTGTAGTAAGCAGAACTAATACACATTAAGATAGATCATTTTCTTACAGTAATTACTAGAATACTACATTATCCATAAGAAAACTGCCACATGCTTTCAAGAAACATAAGGAACAACATCCATCTCCCAGTTCATCGCAGTTAAGAACTCAGCTAGCCTCTCTGAAGACTAAGTTCCTGCTGAGAAACACTCTGCATCGCCTGAGCTCTGGAGAATTGCATTATTGCTGCTTGGGTCCAGTCTACGACACAGAGGCGGAAACAGCCATTCTGACACATGGAACATCTGCAAGCATCCCTAGCTTCTAGGAAATTCACAAAAGGAAGAGCACCAAAGACCCAGGCACAATTTTTAATCAGTTCCTTTTACTGTGGGGTGGGGGCAAGGCATGGCCATCCGACAAAGTTAAAACCAAGTCAAGGAGGAGAGGGAAAGAAGGATCTCCAACTGATAGACAAAATCACATCTATTGCTAAACTTGCCCTCAGTTCTCAAAAAATGTTAAAGTAAAACAAAAGTATCTAACCATCTCATTCCATGAGAATTTGGCAGCTGCAGACAAACCATCATTATAAGTAGGAGACTTGTCCCAGAATCATATGGTTGGCCTGGAGAGACTGCCTTTCCCAAATCCAATCCCCCAAATTTAGTCAGAAGTGATCGGGTGCCTCCAGGTTCTATAAGTGATGGCCATTCTTCCAGAGACAAGGCCAAATAAGGGAGGTGGACATCGGCAAACGTTTGTTGTGTCAAGGAGTAGAAATATAAGACTGCATCCCTATGTCATCCTGTGAAATAAGGAACTACATCTTTCTTGACTCTTGTACCTCAGCACCTAGCGCAACACTGACCAATAAATATTTGTGGACTGAATCAAACAATTGATTAGTCTAGAATTAGCCAAGTAAAAGAATAGCACTCCATCAAGCCGAATCCCTTCTGCCTTCCACTCGGACACGGAGGGTCCTCCACTCTAATGCTACTGAGGGAATAAACTCTGCCCTCTGGAAAGAATTTCAAGAAGGTTTAAAAGATGAAACTGGGTCCCCAAGGCAGTGATATGTGTCAAGAGCCTATAATGGGGCAAACCCATTTGCCTATATAATCTCTGCTTATTCTCCCAAAAACCCTATAAAATAAGTATTTCTTCCCTTTGGGTTCACTGTTTGTGTAGTATAGTTCCATGGATTTTAAAAAAGAAAATTATTCTGTTACGATATATACAATCTAACATTTCCTGTGTAAATCACATTGAGACATACAATTTGGTGCTGTTAATTACATTCACAATGTTGTACCACAATCACCACCATCTAGTATCAAAACTTTTCCAACATTCCAAATAGGAACCTTGTATATTTTAAGCCTTAACTTCCCAATCCCTATCCTCATCCCATCCCCTGGTAACCTATATTCTAGATTCCGACCCTATGAGTTTGTTTATTCAAATTACTTCAAGTCAGTTGGGTTATAAAATATTTGTCCTTTTGTGTTTAACTTATTTCTTGCAAAATAATTTTGAAGATCTTCATTTGACCAACAAGGAAACTGAGATTCGGAGCCTTAACCCAGTTGCTCAAATCTCACACTAACAAGATACAGAACAGGAATGTGCACACAGGCTTCTAAAACCCAACATCACGTTCTCTCCTCTACACCCCAGGCCTTTCAGCAACTAGACTAAAAAAATTAATATGCGGCAAAGGTCAAAAGCCAAGATGCAAAGGAAGAGGAATGAAGAAAAACCACAGCAAGAAATATTAGCCAAGGAATGCTACTACACTGTCACAAAATAGTTGGCACTGAGTTTCCCAACATCTTGTATTCTCGCCATGTAATACCAGGCAATACCGCGGTTTGACAGAACACGTTTTCCAGGCACAGTAATTTGGAAGGACTTGACAAACAGATCCTTTTTATAATATGCATTGACCAACATAACAAATGATTCTCACATCACCTATTGCTTGGCATTTTTTACCCTCCTTTCAAGTGATCAGTCCTTAGGAAGGTAAGTTGCCATCATATTTCTTTGAGCTGTCACATGCAAACTAGAACTCTCTTGGATGTTCCACCTATGCCACCATGCTATAAAGGGGACAGGAATACACCTGATTTTATTGCTATCAATATTCTGATTACCATCAGGAAATACTATTTTACTATTAAGTTCTGCTCTTACTACGTACCAGGCATTATTCAAGCACAGAATACATTAGTTCATCTAATCCACAAAACAAGCCTATATAATACAGGTATTATATTTCTCCAGTTAAAAAAAAATCAGGAAACTGAGAGCCTGAGAGTTTATATAACTTGCCTACCAGATTTGCACCCAAAAAGCAGCAAAGTTGGGATGTCAAGTCAAGTCAGTTTGGCACCAAGGCCCATCTTCTTAACCACAGCTAAATAGAAAATGCCTGGCTTCCTGACTGTTAATTGTACCTTTTGACAAGCTGCATACTCCCATTTTAAAGGAGTGATTGAAAGGCTCGATACAGCACATTAGTTTTATACCCACTTGCATCAAAATCTCTTCAATTCCCTTTGCAGCATTTCTGCTTCCATTTTAAGCACGTCTTTCTTCTACCACTCCTGCCCTCTATGTGCTCACATGAAAATGAATTCTGGAGGCTCCTTCTAGCCAAATCTTTCAACAATTGGGGAGCCAATGGAAACCTGCCTTCTACTTGCAGTTAAACACTATTTTATCTGGACAACATTTTCCTTCTAAAAAATTCAAAGAGCCATGGGTGCTTTTAATCAGATATTCATGGTACCCAAATTACTGCTTATGTTTAATCGTGTCCCCGTTAGATGAAAAATTAGTCTCCTTCCCCAATCCTAAAATCTGAAGGAAATTAGTCCTACTCTGTCTTCCCATAAAAAGCAAGGCCACTAAAACAAACAAATGAGCAAAACAAAACAAAACCAAAGGGCCAACTCTGAGTACATACTGATAAAGAAAAAGGAAAAGCTATATTCTGTTATCCTATTATAAATGCTAGTAAGAATAATGATCTTATTTTAATAATTATTGGGTACATACTATGTGCCAGGTCACACATCAAGTGCCTTAAAGACATAATCTCACTTTTTCCTTCAACACTGAATCACGTCAGATACCAACACACTACAAAAGGGGTAGATTTAACCCTGCAATGTACAGAGAAGGTGACAAATGGGGACAGAGAAAAAAGAAATTCACTGGCTCAGCAAGCAGGAGTGAAACACTGACATCTGATCAGAAAGCAAATGTCGACCATCCTCCTCTGGAAGAAGAATTGATGGTCAAAAATAAATTCACTTTTACAATAGCACATTTGAAATTAACCATACTTTGTTTTAGATGTTCACTGTTTAACTCTAGGAGCCAGGTACTATTACCATCAGCCCTATTTTACAGATGTTGAACTTGAGTCCTGAAAAGGGTAAGTCACATGCCCAAGGGCACACAGCTATTCAGAGGCAGAGAAAGAACTTGAACCAAGCTCCTAATTTTAAGCTTTTGACCCCAAAGCTAAAAGGCTCTCATATACCTATGTTACCTACCTATGAGGTTGCTGGGCTATTGAAAAGTCAGAAAATATTCAGAGGAAAGAAGAAAGGAAGTAGATATGTTATCTAAACAGTATGGCAAAGTCATCATAATTTCTTGAGTGAATAGGATGCCATTCAGTACCCTTAAGAGTAATTTTCTCAGGGGTTTCCCATAGACTTAAAACAATCCATTGAACCTCTTTTCATTCCTAATGAAATGTCAGCATTCAGCATTAAAGAGGTGTTTGACCATTTCTCCAGAGGTTAAAAAAAAAAAGTAGTAGAAGCTTCCAGGTCATGTGAATTGGAGGCTGAATGGCCCAGCCTGTTCTGATGCCCTGGCCATGAGTTAGTAATAAGCTGAGGATTAGAACCCTGGTCACTTCATTTCCAGGCAAACACTCTTTGTACTAACATTCTGACCATTTTCCTCTGTCTCGGCTTAACAGATCCATCCTGCCCATGGCTATATAATCCTGTGTTGCAGGCAGTAACCAGTTAAAGGCTCCCGAGCAGATTTAAAATGTTCTGAAGCTCCAGGAGCCCAGAGTTCTTTTGATCCTGCCTGGAAGATTCAGTGGAGAGACTTTAAAGTACACCAGTCAGAAAGTACTCTAGTAAAGGAGCTGTTGTGTTTCCTGGGGTGAAAGTCTTCCAGGGGGTTGATGAGGGAAGTGATCTGTGGAAAGTCAGTCTTCCCACTAAAGAAATAAGGTTTCCTGGTGGAAATAAACATCCACCCATATTGTGTAGTGAAGGGCATGAGAAAAACAATACTACTAATAAATCATTACGGCCCTTATTTTCTAGGCATGTAATTTACAGTAGGCACAACGCTAGGCACGTTACAGATGTCCAGTTTACACTTGACAATGATCTGTAAGGTACATTCTAGTAATTTCAATTTTACAGATGAAGGAAAGGAAAATCAGAGAAGTGAAGCAAACTTTGTCTGAGGTCACAAAGGTAGCAAGAGACGGTTTCAGGTTTCCACCTCGAGTCCATCTGGCTTCAAAGCCCACATTCCTTGTAATAGTCCCTGCTCCCTCAAAACAAGAGAGACAGCAGCAATCCAGAAGGAAGGGCTCAAGAGGCAGGAGTGTGCAGGAAAAAAAAAACGTAAAAAAGGTAAAATACCATGATAAAGGAAGTAGGCTGCAGGGCAAGAAAGGAAGTTGCTCAAGCTTTGCAAGAAGGGTAGCAGAGCCCTATCAGAAATCACGGTGACCAGATGTTACCAAAGATGTGGATTTGATCACTACAACACATGCAGAAGATGGCTAGTAGAAGCAAAGGAGAAAGAAGTTCTTCTCAATCAACAGAACAGGAATGAGAGCATCCCAGACTTAAAATATCTACCAACTCCTTCCATGAAAAAGGGTTGCCAGTTAAAAGTAAACTCACATTTACAATAGTATATTTGAGATAAATTGTGCTGTAAGTTAGAAATTTAATATAATTTATGTGAGTCTAAATCATTGCTATATAATCAGTCTCCTTTTTGAGGCAAGTTCTAGTGAAGGATCCCTAATGATACAAATTATATCAAACCTCCTCAGGTCTGGGTAAAGCCTGCAGACAAGAAGACTACCCAAACCAGGATCAATAGGTTCTTGGTCCTTACAGCATCCCGGGTTGCACCATAGAAAATAATGTGAGAAAGTCATGCAGATTGATGTCATGAAAAAGAGAAACACAAGCAGGTGTGCACACACACCCTTATGTGGGAATCCCTTGCTTACACTATACCCTTCCATCTTTCCATGGGTTTATTCTCCCTGTAAGTATCATATTTTCGTTCACAGCACCTCTCTGGCCCCAAAATACCACCCCATTTTGAAAATTCATTCACCATTTGAGCTTGCTACTGTCCTCAGTAGTTATAGCAGATAGAATTCAAATTCCCAAAAGATGTCTGCAGCTCCCTCCGTGACTGCCTCCTACTGTTCCCCACCACACACACCTCATGCCCCAGCCATACCCCACTTGGATTCTCACTCTTTTCACCTCCATACTGTAAACATGTCTGGGGCCCTCATCCACACCTTCTCCATCTGATAAAGTTCTATGCATCACTCAAGATTCACAGAGTCTCCTCTTTGGAGACATCTTCCCTGGCCTCTCGGGGAAGGAGCACTGCTGTGGGACCACCTCTTCCACACCACTGATCCCTCCTCATCCTAAGGGGCTGCTTGTTCATTTATTCCTCTGGTAGACTGTGGGGTGGAAATGAGTCATATTCAGTTTTACATGTTCACTGATTGGCTGAATGAAACAACAAAGAATTTCTTTTAGCAATATAGAATGCTTTAAAAAGATGAGGTACATTCTAGCCAGCCTTCCAAAGGGCACCTGGCTGTGAGCCAAATCCAGAAGAGCCTCAAAGGCAAGAAAGAATCTAAGTCTAGAAACCCTTAGAGATGCATGCTTTGCTCAACTTCAACAGGATCAGTATGCACGTGGCACCAGCCAGAGAACAATTCATATTTGCACAGAGCTTGCAGGTCATAAACCCTTTCTGTGATGGCATTTTCTACCTCTGATGAAACTGAAGTGATGGATGAACAATAGTAGAACTCTTGCTGGTACTTTCCACATGTTACATCATTTAACAACCTGATGTGACAGGTATCATCCCCATTTATTATGCAAGGTCCAAAGTCTTACAGCAAGTGAGCAGTAGTCTTGTTTCCAAATTCAGTCTGATGATAGGAAAACCTAAGATCTTCCATTATAGACAACCACTGCAGATGAGAAAAGTCCTTCAATCCATTGGTCTTACCAACTTTCAATCTAACAGGTTTTCTCAGGCATAACTTCGGAATAGGATCCGCCATGAATCAGGTTCACTTGCTTCTCCTTGTGCCAGTCAGAGCTAGTTAAAACCTAAAAGATCAGCTCACAAGGCCTGGTTGGGAAGTAGACTTTGGCTTGCCCTTGCTTCATCCCTCTTCTCTCTCTTCCCTCTCCCTACCTGGTTTTCCCTGGGGACACTTTCTAACATGCTCTGTTCCTGTAAAACAATGAAAACCTAGGTACAGGAAACCTACAAAGATCTAGACCATGGGTTGGCAAAATTTGTAAAGGGATAGAGAGTAAATATTTTCAATTTTGCATGTCATACTCTCTCTCTCTCACAACCACTCAACTCTGCCATTGTAGCACTTAAGTATCCATAGACAATAAATAAAAGAAGGATCATTGTTATAATCCAATAAGACTTTATACACCAAAACAGGTTGTTGGCCAGATTTGGCCCATGAGTTTCAGTTTTCCAACCTCTAGTCTGGGCCAAAGGCAGCAAACAATATTCATCTCTTGTGTGGGCTTTTATCAATGAGCGGTTGGCTTCCTGGAGCTGCTGTTCACCAAGATTCTAAGGCTGTCTGTAGGCTCAGTAGAAAGGATGCTATGACCAGTTAGTAATGTCTTCTCTAGGTGTCAAAAGATCATGTTGACACATGTGCTATTTGCCATCTTTGGTTAAGCTCTGAGTACAAAATGAGTTTATAAAGAGGCTATGAAACAATGCCTTGTTTTCTAATAGCCAGAATATCCACCAACACAAACTCTCACCAAGGCACCATTCTGCCACTGCTTCTTTCACTAGTAAATGTCATATTTCTTCTATTCTAAATGAGGTCGCAAGTCAGGAACCCATGATTTGGAAAAAGAAGAAAGTCAAAAAGACTATCTGTAGACAAAATCTAAAAGTAAATCACACTTTGAGAACTTGGATTAGGCAAAATCCTTTTTTATCTAAGGTTTGTATGGCAGATTACATAGGATTAAGAAAGCATCTTTCTCTCTCTGTAGCAAAACCAACTGTAGCAAGTGGGAATTTTTTTTCTTTTTTAAACATGCTCACCATTAATAACTGTCAAGAAAACCCTATCTACAAGCAATGTTGTAGTACACAATAGAGATGGCTCAAGAAATGTACTTCAAGTTAATACTGAACTTGAAAGTAAATACATAAAGCTTCGGCACCATAAAGCTAATTTAAAAGGGACATTTCTCTTTATAGCTCCCCTGAGTGTTATAGACTCTATGATATTCTTCTGCCATAATGTAAGATTCATTAAAGAACTGAATCTATAATTGTCTACATCAGTACATACAGGCCACAGGATAAATCGTCCATATAAATTGGTTAATACAACCTCAAGTCCCCAGTTTGAAGCACTCCACCTGACCCCTGGCAGGTAGGCAGAAAACCCAAGGCTGAATTTTAGTTACAAGAACATCCATGAAGGAGATTTAAAGGGAATTCACATAGCATGATAATCTTCACACACACAAGACAATTTCTACTGTGCAATTTTTCTTCAAGAATGGAAGATGATAAAATGGATATAACTATACACACATAAAATGCACACATGTGTATTTTAAGATTTATGCAATAATTATGTATATTGTTCACTGTTATCAATATTATATTTCTCATTATATCAATATAGGAAATTTAAATTTAACTGGAAGAGTAGGAATTATTTCATGGCAAATATATGGGAAACATTTTTCTTCCTTTTTCACTGTCATGTTTCTATAATTTCCTTTCTGTATAATGGCAGGGTAAAGACAAAAATTAAAGAGAGAGTAAAAAATAAGAACTATGCAAAATGTTATCTTCTTAATTAATCAATGGAAAAGCCATGTGATAACAGGAAATTTAAAACACAATTTTTACACTAAACTCCGTACAGATTTTTACTGACAACGATTTTTGAAGACCAAGAAAACGCCAAGTACAGTGGCCAGATATAGACATAATTGTGTCTGTTTAGAATTCCTGTGCATTATCATTCATAAAATATGTATGACTTTATTGACCTGCTAGGGAGAACAAGAGGTTGCTTCCCTTTCGAATATAAAAAGTCAGGGAAAAGCTTAGGAGTCAATAGCTCTCACGCTAAATGCCGCGGTAGCTTGATGAGCAGCCTATATTTGAATGCTTTGATCTCCCTTCGTTGTTGTCAAGTTTGAGGACTATTTCAATGATTAAAACTCTAAATGGGATCGTGTGACTAAAATCAGAAATGAAGATGTTTGATTTATTATGTAACAGGCACATTGCGATCAACCTACAAATACACATTTATTTTTTACAATAAAAGAAGGCATCTACAATAACAGGGAACCCTGGAGATTCTTTTGCCCATGTTTCCTTTGGGCTGGCTACAGACAACAAAGAAATCAGCACATGTAGCGTTTCTAGCAAGTGTCTATCTACAAAAACACCAAGGGCCTCTTCTTGAGTGTCTTTATAAGCCACAGTCTTCCCTACCCTCTTCTGTGGAAGTTATCGCTATATTAGATGTTGTTGAACATATTTGATATGAAAGCTTTGTCTGTTTGCTACCAGTATCTAACAAGTCTCTCCCCCAGAGTTGCCAGCAAGGTGCTGATTAATTAACTGAAGTAGTGAAGCTGAATCGTACAACAGCTGTTTAGAGAATTGTCATTAGCTTGGTCTCCTTTCCTGTCTATTAGCTTTCTTTCAGCGATCCCACTAAAATGCAAACCTGGGAAACTCAGCATCAGGATCTACCTTAACCTTTGTGCCCTCTCTGATGTAGAAAAGATGTGAATGATCTGGGCTGATTTTATGTTGGGTTTTTTGTTTTTTTTTTTTAAGGGGAAATCAGATGAGGAACCAGGAACAGAAAGCATAAAAGCCAAAAAAAGGTGCAGAAGGGATTTTGGAACTTCCTGGAAGTCACTGTTTGGCTTGTCACTTGTCACTAGCAGCTGACAACAGGACAGTCCTCTGGGCTGAATGTCAAAATGGGAATTGCAGATCTCCTAAGCTTATTGAACAGTTCAGCTATCTGGCAATCTCTCCCTGGGACCTCCTTGCACTCCACAAATTGAGAGAGACTGCACAAAGGAGCAATGTGGAGAGGCAGATGTGGCGGCTCCTCTGGAATGATGACAGTTGGCAAAGGATCCCAACCTGTAGACCTCAGCTGCCCCAAGAACAAGGATCATTATTCAGAGTAGACTCTATATTAAGTGGCAGATTGGAGGGAGGGTCGAGTTGATGAGAAACAAGCACATCATTAAAATGTTCTGTGGCGAGGGGTGGTGTGACTCAGACCAGACAAAAAATGGGAGGCTTTTTAAAATTCTCCCTTCCTTCCCTCCTTCCTTCCTTCCTCCCTCCCTCCCTCCTTCCCTCCCTCCCTTCTTTGCTTTCTTCCTTCTTTCCTTTCTTCACTTCTTCCCTTATCCTTCCCTTTCTTTTTTCATATACATATATTTAAGTCCACCTGGCGGGTGTTGTAAAAGGCAACCATGTCATCCACAAGCAGGCCAACAAAATGAATTCATAACAGAGGCTGTCACCATCTCATCCCAGGTATCACCTGATAACCCCAGTAAGCTCTGCTTATTTCCCTCCGACATGAATCGCAGAGACATGGTACCAGAGAGCTCAGATGTTAACACCTCCCGTAGCTATCCCGGTTACCCGTGCAATTTTATTTGCTGCTGTACTCCCTCACATCGGATTCACTTTCTAAAGCTAAGGAATTTTCAAATTGTTAAAAAAAAAAAAAAAAAAAAAAGTAGAAATTAGGGATGTGATTAAATAGCACACAATCAGGTCATCAGGTCATATAATAAACAGGCCATGTACATTAAAAAGTGCAGCAGGTGCTTTTTCTAAAGAAGTAGATGAATACAGAAATGCATGCACTGATCAGACAGAGCATCTGCCTTATGATAAAATTAAGTCTTGTGACAGACATAAATCTCTCGGAGGGAGAATGGAACCTATTATCCAATAGGATTTTTTCTTTTCTTCTTATGTGACAGGCCTTATTGGATTCCCTGATGCTCAGCAGCTAAGTGCATCCACAATTTGATGATAAATCAGAAAGACTGCAGGATTTGAAATTTAACAACTACTTATTTTTCTGTGATGTAGAGATAAGGGGAAAATTTTGGCAAGTAACTATTAAATTGGGAATCTCCTCTTTTTCTGATTATCTGATCCTCGGGTACTATGTCACTTCATCACACAATGCCAACAACCAGCAGTGAGGAAAACAGAATTTGGACTAAGATGAATAAGGGGACTACTTATCTTTTCCTTTCCTTCCCAATATTCACTTTTATCTAAACAGTACCATAGAAAGGTTACATTTGACATAAAAATATGCTGCTCTTATTACACTTTGCTTTTTGGCCCCTTCAATACTTTAAAAAATGGCAATAAAAGCATGTTTTTCTTTTTAAAACATTTTCACAGTTGAACAATAGAAAAGAAAATCCATATATCATGTTAAAAATGCAGATTAACTAATAAGGCTCAGGACTTGATCACGTTTGATAAATGTGATATAAAAACATACCTCCATGTTTTAACGCTTTTCTTTGTTATAATATGCTTTTAATTAGTGGGAGTTTGAGGTGTGTGTGATTCATCTTTCCAAGATGTACCTTGATTTTGTGTGTGTGTGTTGAATCTTTCCAGCACATTGAGTGCTTTACGAACACTTACACCAATCACAAGCTCCCATACTGAACTCAATAGATTGCCCTTGTAAGAAACAGAGAGGGAGAAATCAAATGATTTTTTTCTCCTGGTATTTTTTAAATGAGAATGTTGTACATCTTCAAAAGGAACCCGATCCATTGTGTTAAAATATAGTAACAATCTGGCAACAGACATTCCAGACAATACTCAGAAATGGTATACTTTTGAGCTTCAGTATGTTTCAAAAGCTGCACCAGAATCGGCTTTCTTGTAAACTAAATCAAGCTCACGCAAAAGCTGCTTTCAGTGATTTTTCTGTTCTTCCTACATCCTGTTTTGTAAAGGGGCAAGGGCGGGGTTGGATGAAGAGGCATTAAACATTGATCACTGGTAATTACGGTAATCTCCTTCAAGCGCCTTAGCTGCTGAAAACTCAGCCTGTCTTCAGAGAGAGCTAACTCCATGTGACAACACGAGAAAAGCTGTTAAAGAACTGTAAACTCCTACAGCTGGGTACCAGCCTTTAATTAGAGCATGGCACCGAAACCGAGGCTCCTGGAGTAACCAAAGAGAAATAATGGATCTGTTAATCCAGGAAGTAAGATAAAAAATTGGCCAAATCATACATCTATCAAAAAAACATATCAAGAAATGGAGGAAGGGGACAGTCAGTCAAATGGCATGACTCTCAGGAAAAGAGCCATTCAAGGTGGTTTATTCAGTTGTTCTGTTTCACACAAATGGGATGATAAAACCAAAAAAGGAGAACTTGAAGACAGCAATTTCTGGGGGTGTCTTCTATGCTTTAGAAATTCATCTAAATTGACCTGATTCATCATTTCCTGAAAGAAGAAATCTCTGATCTTCTTGAAATGTGCTATTGAAACAGTGGTTGATTTTTGTTTATGTTTTTGTTTTTGTTTTAAATCAAGCAACAGTTCATGAAATAATCCCAGAATTAATTATGGTTCTCAAAAGTGCATGCTGCTTTAAAGAAAAAGACAATATTTTCCTAGCTTTCTTTTCAACAATAACACAAAGAAGAACTAGACTCAATAATGAATTGGCAAGTTCTCCATAGAAACCCCAGAAAACGCACCTCATAGTGTCCTTCATTATATGAGACTGACTCATGGTTTGGATTCAGCCACCCCGCATGCCACACATACCCATAAATGTCCCAGTTTCTGTTGCTGTGATTTATCACAATTAGACCTGCTAACTTCAACATCAGGGGAGAAAATGGACCCCATCATGTAGGACTGGGTCCACCTCACGGGGTCTTGAATCTTTTCCAAAGCATAGAAATAATTTGAAATGGAAAACTATGTTCATTTCAATCTTGTTGGACCTACCTAGTCTGATTTTCTCTCTTGATGACTGCAGAGAAATTCATTTTTATGATCACACAAGGGATCATGGCCATGTCTGAAAACTCTGGCCATAAATGCGAAGAATGAAACGGAGTCAAACGCTCTTGTTTTCCAGAAGAAGAAATCTGAAGATTCAGAGAGGTAGATGTATTGCCTATACCCACACAACTGGTTAGTAAGAGTCCAATCTAGAACACACACCCCCTACCGCAGAGTTCAATATTCTCTCCATCACTCTATCAAGCCTCATATTTTCTTACTCTACCAGAGAATAGCACTGAAGGGGAAATCCCAAAGAAATAAAAAATATGATGCTTCACATTGTGGGAACTTGATTGAATGTATTTTTTGAAGTGCAGAAGGCTTAAAATGGGTGCAGAGTAGAGAAAAGTACAAAATTGGGATAGAACAACATGCAGTGGAAGAACTGAGTAAGGATAAGTCAGCATTTGAGCTCTGAAGTTAGCAAACATATCTGTGAGAATTACCCCAGCATGAAGATTAATTCAGCAAACCACCATTTCTGGTGTCAAGGAGCCCAACATCAGACATCTTCACAATAAGCACTGCAGGGAGAAGGGACAGCCAGTGCACAGACCCTGATGCAGAAATGAATTCCAGAAATAGAAAAAAGGTCAGTGTACCTACAGTGGAGTGAGCTGGCAATACAGTCGAGAGGTAGGCAGGGGTCAGCTCCTATAGGTACTTTAAGACCCTGAAAAGGAATTTGGAATTTGTTTTGATGGCAACAGGAAGAAAATGAAGGGTTTGAAGCAAAGGTGTGATAATGATCAGATTGACGTTTTTTTAAAGATTACTTTGGCTGCCATGTGGAGAATGGATTGTAGGATTGAAATAGCATACATGGAAGTCCTTTTGGAAAAAAAAAAAAGTTAAGGCAAAATCCAAATGGAAATTGTGACTGTCATTATATAAACAGCAATACACTCTCCAAAAATAATAATGCAGTGATGCTTTTCAAAGAATGACTTAAACTTTGGCAGTAGTGAAAGGCATATGGTTTGTCAATGTTCTGAAACACCGAGTGATATGTCTATGAACCAGAAGCAAGATGAAACTGATATTGGGCATCCTTGGGGTTGGGTCGCCATTGGAATCCAAGCCATCTTGTGCTCCTTCAGCAGATTAAAAAAGCCCAAACTCTAACACAGGTGAGTCCCTGGTGTTCAAAGCTGTGACCATTTCAGAATTCTACCACCTAAGCTTTCCAAGTTGAATGTAGGGGAAACAATATTTAAACAAAAACACAAGCTCAAAGATCCTCTTACTTCAGAAAGAAGTGGTATGAGTGATCTGAGGACAGAAATGCAACCTTTTCATTGAGAAGAGGCAACACTCCATGACTCTAAAGACCAAAGTCCAGATCAGTTGGGATGATTGAGACACAACTGGTGATTTCGAATGAGTACTAAAGTCCTGAACTACTGCTAAATTCGAACTGATTGATTTAATTCTGCCAGTCTTCTTTCAGTTTGGGTAGTAACTATGCACTGTTAACCCAAGGCGGGTTTCACCGCTAAGGCAGCTGCCTGTCAGTGATGAATTCCCAAGGATCTTCAGATGTGATTGAAAACGAAAGGGACAGTTTATAAATCTCTTTAGGGAAATCACTGATCATGTTGTTGGTCTTCAGTAAAAGACAAATAATTAAATCACCAGCTCAAGAACCAAATTAGCCATACATTATGAAAAATTCAAATTCTTGGATTTGAAAGGCAAATTACTGGAAGAATCCTAGGCTTCATTAAGAGATAGATTTGCGTTTGAATCTTGACTTTTCCTCTTGCTACCTGAGTGACTTGTAAATCTGCAATTTAAACTGAGCCTCTCTGAACCTCAATTTCTTACCTGTAAAATGAAAGTCAGATTGACCAGCACACAACTGATTGTTGGGAGGGGTAAAATGTGATTGTGTTTGTAGGGCACATAGCAGGCACTCAAGGAATGTTTGTCCAATACCAGTTTGCCCCATCCTTACTTCCCGTGAGTGCTTCCCAACAGCATTCATGGATTAGAAAGTCTCCATCTGTTGACAAACAGACACAAGGTCTTTAAGGGAAGGAGAATCTCTAAGACAGGGCCCTGAAGAGATGTGCTAGGTCCCTAGGTTATTCCTAGAAAAGAGTAGATTTAAAAAGCAGTCTGGAAGCTGATGGCTTAAAGAAAATTATGAGCAGTGCACTCAGAAGGGAATTCATATTCATAGTTTTAAAAATGTGAAATAGAAGAGCTTTTGAAAAAAAAAGATGATTCTTTTTCAAAATGGGTTTGCAAAACTTATAAGGCAGAGTAAATAGAAACTTAAATTAGGGTACAGGAATCTATTGTCCTGGGCATTGTTAAAGAATGAAGTCGGCTTGGTATGGTGGAGAGAGCATAAACTGGAAGCCTGGAAGCCTGGAGAGCCGTGCGCTAATGCCACCACTGCCATGCGGGTAATCTTTGGTAAACCATCCTCCCACCCCTCCAGGGTCTGCTCATCTGTTAAATGAGCTAATCAGATCAGACAATCTCTAGAGACCCTGTCAGATCCAGCCTTTTTATACCTCTGTGACCCCAAGAGCACAGGGACCAAGGGGTAGTGTTTAGTGCCACATTATTCAAATTGTCATTTCTAGACACAACTGCAGGTATATGGGTTCCAGGTGTTGAACCTGAGCTGGCGAAAGAACAGAGGGTTGGACCTATGAAAAGAATGAATACCACAAGTAAGGAAAAAATAGAACAGAAAGGGAGAAGCAGCAGAGGACCTTTCTTTGGCACAGTAACTGGCACTGAAAATACGCTGATTGATTGAAAAGAAAGATGGAGAGAAACTGGGGGAGGAGTGTAAGAAAGAGAGGGCACACCTGCACAAAACCTACAAATCTTATGATTGTCACATGGCGGGGGTGGGGGAGGTGGTGCTTAGTTAAGAGACATAAACTAGTAACCCAACAGTGGGGGTTGGAAGGGTCCTGGAGGCCATTTAACCACTGAGGCTCAGGGGTGCGGCACAGCCTGCCAAAGTCACGCAGCTCGTTATGGACCCAGAACCAGAAGCAAGATTCCTGACTTTGGCCCAGTTTGTCTTGTTTCCACTGGGAGCTCTACAGTGGTGAAGTCATCCAATCTGGTAGGTGAAAGGATGGAAGTCAATTGGTAGTGGAAAGAAAGAAGGGATTGGTTTGTAGAGAAAAGCCTGCCGTACCCACAAGGGGAACATCCCCTTGCTGGGAACAAGAGTGGTGGCTTTGCAACTTAGAAGTTTGCCCCAAAGTATGGGCTCAAACTACTGTTAAGCCATTACCCTTCCTCAGAAAAGCACAGTACTGAAATGATCTCAGAGAGACCCATAAATATGCTGCAGGAGCTATGGGGAAAGGTAAGATTGGGTAGGTCTCTGGACTATATTCTGGAACTGTTTATAACTTGCTAGTCCATTGGTTAGTGCCTATCATTGAAAGTCACACTGCCTTTCTTTTCTCACATTGTAGACTGCCTCGCATAATCCTAACCACCTGAAACTCAGGTGCTGCTGCTCACCAGGTGACAAAGGCACATATCTATGACTGGACATGCCCCAATCTAGGTCATATTATCAGGAAAAAAACAAAAACTAAAACATTTCTGAGGTCAGCAATCGCATCCTGACATTCAAACAATGGCCTGCGATAGCACCGATCCTCATGGCCAACATTCTTCAATCTACCCTACATCCATTTGACTGTAAATGTGGCCCATTTTTCCTCGACTTCATGGAATTCAATTTCAATGTGTAGCAATTCTAAGCTGTTCGTTTTTTCATCTGAAATTTTGACATCTGAAATTGGGAGGCGTCTTGCAATCAGTGGTGTGTCATAGTTTAATTGACAGTGTTTTTTCTTTCTTGGTGATATATAAAGTAATGGTGCATCATACAATTATGAGATGGTAGACTGGAATACAGTATTCCTACAATTATGGGATGTTAGACTGAACTACAGTATTCAAAGCCGAAATGGAGAGTCATCCCATCGCTATCTTCCATAAGCTATAAGAAAGTGAACTACACATTTCTCTCTTTATTGGTCTCTCATTCTTTTTGAGACTTATCAAAAGTCTTCTCTGTGACAGGCACTGTGCTAAGCACTGGAGATAAAATGAGCCAAAACAGACATGGATGGTCACAACCCTCACAAAACATATGATCTACTGAGGAGAGACAGGACATTGATCAAATAACACAAAAACAAAGGTAAATTACAAGTGCAGTCAAATGCTTCAAAGGAGAGGTAGATGGTGCTGTGCAAGAGTAAAGAACAGAGTGACAACCTAGTTAGAGAAGACTTCCCTGAAGAAGTGAGGAATGAACTGAGATCTCATGCTGGAGAAGAAGTTAACGCGAAAGTTGAAGGAAAAGCATTTCATACAGAGGGAACTGCACCTCCAGAGGTCCTTTGGTAGCTAGAAGTACAGTTCTGAGAAGACCAAATGGCTGGAGCCCAGAGAATAAAGCCGGGTTGGGGTGGGGCATGGATGTGGGGCAAACAGGCAAGGGGTCAGACTATGGCATGGCTCAGAGAATTCTGAAGGCATCAAAGAGACAAAACCAAGGGTGAAGGGTGGGAGAGGAAAGACGCTCAGATAAAAAACAACATTCTAGATGCCAGATAGAGTCAGTTGGAGAGGGGGTGCAGGTTAAAAGACTGTGTGGTGGTCCATACAACTACTGATGCAGAAAATAGACTAAAGGCTGCTCCTTCCACCAGCTTGGC
The DNA here is from genome assembly GCF_015220235.1 of Choloepus didactylus. Taxonomy (NCBI): domain Eukaryota; kingdom Metazoa; phylum Chordata; class Mammalia; order Pilosa; family Megalonychidae; genus Choloepus; species Choloepus didactylus. The sequence continues at coordinate 24,703,958 of NC_051309.1, forward strand.
CAGGCAGACCTCAGCTCTGCAGTGCAGCTCTTTCCTGTCCTTATGCTGTTGCACAGACCTTGCAGTGACATCCTGGGAGCAATACCCAGAGAACGAGGTCAGAATATTCAATAAACGTTCATGCTGCAGATGGGAGAGAACCGGGAACAAAGTACGACAGAAAAAGGGGCTTGAGAATCCACAAGGAGGGGAAGGAAGCAAACCCACGAGTTCTGCCAGAACTTTCCCAGCTGGAAAGTTAGGTGTCAAGCCTGGGACTCTCCCTCCTATTGTACCACTGGCTTGGTTCTCATTAGATACACTGAAGGTCTCACCATCAACTCAAGGAGGATAAAAGTTTATTTGAAGCCCGAAGGGAAGAGCTTTTTATTTAAAGGGAACACGAAAGATCCTTATGAGCATTTCTCCCCCCTTGGCTGATATTGACTTACAAACTGATCTTACTCCACTGGCTGGAATATATCTATTTCCAGTCCTTGTACATCTACTCTATGAATTGAGATTTGATGAAGGTATATGAACAACTAATAAAGTCTCAGTGTAAAAATGCTATATGTTCTTAGGAAGGGAAAACATAAAACTTCAATCCATGGTTTATTAAAATCCCTAGGTAAGAACAGTTAACAAAGCTAAACGCCAATACCTATAATTCACCATCACGATAACATTAGCCCAAGAGTAACTGCTATCTCTAACTACATTCAAGTTTAGTTGCCCTTCAGAAGTACTGAAGATCTAACTCCTAATGGCTTTTTATATAAAAAACAGTCTTTGATTGACAGAATCTAATCACAGGAAGGGCAGCAAACAAAAGCTGGGCAAAGCACAGTTTCCCGTTAATTTTTTTTTCCCCTGCAACATCTTTAAGCATCTGAGCCCACAGTTGTGCAATTATTTGCTAACTGAAGAGGTTATTATTCTGTTACTGTCTTAGAAAAATAGTAACCTTTCTCAGCAAAGATAAAAATATGTGAATTCTTTCCCACAGTTTATATATCTTAAATCGTAGGTCATTTTTACAGCAGCTTTCTTCTCAACTCTCCCACCATTTATCTTTCCATTCTCAGCAAGGGCTAGTTTACTTAATACAGGAAGACCTTCACATAACTTTCTGGCATTAATTATCATGGTGGCACAAAGTCCCATGTGGAATATTTGCTGCAATGTGTCCCGCAGCCTATTAAAAAAAAAAGAAATACAGCAAAGGAAAAAAAGAGAAGGCAAAACACTCCTGATGATTATTTGCTGTCTATTTTACAAGAATTTTACATAATTAATTGAGAGTTTGATTGTAAAGCATAGCCTCTTTTGTGCAGCCTTGCATTAATAAGCTAACATAAACATTTTGAAACAGTATCTGCAAAAGTAAAAAAAGCAAGAAAGGAAAAGGGTCGTGGTTCTTCCACATGCTTCATTCTGAGAACAGGGTCAGATTTTGTTCTTGCTAAAGGTGTCTTCCAGAGATGGCATGCAGGCTATTAAGTGATGTGAGTGACACCAAAATAATACAGCCCTAAATGAAAACTAATAAGCAGCTCCGAACAGTCAGTCAGCCCATTAGGATGACAAGCAGTGGGAAGCTGCACATTTCAGGGCTGGCAATGTCCTGCTGGCTTCCTTCTTCTCTTTCTCCTGCTTCTTCTTACTACAAACAATTCTCTGGAAGCTGCCATTTTGAGAAGTAAAGTGGATAAAACATAGGCTGGGACAAGATTTTAAGCGATAGCTTTGGGTTTAGCTTGTCTGGAGGGAAACCATTAAGATTATCAGTTTCAGAACCTAATGCTCAAGTATGTTTTGGAGTCAGTGACCATCTCTTGGACCATCTCATCCCGACTGCAGGACACTTAATTATTCAGGACTTTCCACTGGAGAACCCCATAAAGTAAGTTGGCTGAAACTTGTCAGTTTACACTGCTAATACAGATCATTTGACCCCCCAATTCCAATCCAACATAGTGCCTGGCACACAGAAAGTCCTCAGTAAGGGTTGGTAAGTTGGTCTGTTGGCTGAATCAAAGAAAGACATTGGGAGACATTGGGAGCCATAGTGGCTAAGGCAGTAGTAGCTCTAGAGTTCATCAGACCTGGAGTCAAATTTTGGCCACTCCCCTAATTAATCCTGAGAGGCAAGTTCTTAACCTCTCTAAACTTTAGTTTCATCATCTACGAAATGGGTATAATCATCTTGCAGAGACTTGTCAACGAAATGATTCATTCATGTTTTCAATATACTACTCATCCCAGTACCTAGAACAAAACAAATGGCTCCTTGAATGTTGCCTTCCAAGAAGATTTTGTGCAGGCTAGAAGACTAAAAGGAGGGGGGGGGGTGCAGATTCAGAAACATCCATAAAAGTGGAGATGACCAATGCTACCACAATCCATTCCCTCGCTCAGTCCCCATCAGCAATCTATTCATTTAACAAATACGTATTGCACGCTTACCATAACCCTGTTCTGGGAAAAGAGTACTGAATAAAACAAAAGTCACAGAGTGCATGTTCTGGAGGGAAGACAGACTAAAAAAGCAGTTCAAGAAATCTGTAACATGTCAGCGAATAATGACGCACATAGATTATTCATCTCTTCAATGTATAATTATTTATAACCGCTTTCTACAAAACAGTGAGCTTATATAACATTTTTATGAGCATAGGGTAATGACTCTTGATAAATACATACTTCAACAATCAGGGTATAGGAGATATTAGAAGAAATTAGAACTGTCCATATAGCCCCCTCAGTGCAGACTGCATCTCTATAATATTTGCCAAAGAGGCACAGAAACACTGAAAGTTGTGACTACAGACACATTTCAGGATGGGGCAGGGTCTCCAAAAACAGAAACTGAGATCTTGCTTTTAGAATAACAGAGCCCCCATGAGTGTTAATTTTCACTTGGCATCCTACAGAAATCCAGAGAACTGCTCAGAACCATCTGTTCAACTATGATAATGAGGGGTAGTGGGTTTCTTTGGGGAATGTACTAGGATGTAAGACAAACTGACAGCAGAAGCAGAACCTTTGCAGTTTCAAGAACAAATGGAAGTAACCACCATCATCCTGTCTGCCGCTGGTAAAACTCCAGTCTGCCACCCCTTCCTTCTCCAGTTAACTGCAAAAAGGAAGTCATCTGGAAAATAATAGCCTCGAAAGTCAGGTCCTCTCCTTTTAGAAAGGCCAAAACTTTCCATCCCTTCTCTCTGGAGCTCTTGGTCAAATGTATCTATGTAGAGATTTTGCCATTAGCCATTGAGATAGTTGTGTCCTATCTTAAAGGCTTGAAAGGAAAACAGGACCAATTATATGCACACAAACACACACACACATGCACATGCACACAGATGCCCACAGACTCATGTATACACATGCACAATCATACCGGCAAACACACACTGGTGACTGTCATTCAAAGAGCTAAGAGTATTTCACTCCTGTACTTAAGAGAGTAAATAAGGCAGTTTGAGCCCCAGAGAAAACATGCCAGAATTCCTCGGCTTCCCCATCTGCGGGCATGGACCAGAGCCACCCGTGACTATCTGAAGGCTTCACAGAACTCACTCTCCTGCGTTCACAATGTCCTGTATATTCCTTCTCGATGACCTTCTCTGACCCACCATCACTGCAACCAAATGCAAACACTCAAGTTGTTTCAGTCAGCCTAGAGCCCAAGGGAAGTGATGCTAAGGTGAACAATTTCAGCCCGTGCCTGTAGCAGCAGCTGTACGTGAAATCTGTGGCAACCTGTACCTTTTTGAACAAGGATTGCCTTTTTAAGGACAATTAGGTATTAGGTGCAATATATTTTATTCTGGAGGTGCTGGTTTATGAAGGTATAGGAAAACTGCCAAGTTACCATCTGAACTGTAGTTATGAGTAATAACAAGGGTTATAATTTACATTCAGATTCTGTTTTTAAGTTAATGAGGTATCCAATGTGAAACCCAGCAAAAAGCCTTTTGTGCACATAACCTCTTGCTACCTAAAATAGAACTCTCATTTTATATTATACCTTTCCTTCTCCTGGTATTCTCATAAGAACACTTACAATATTCACTTCAAAACTGGGGATAGAGTGACTCTTCACAAAATGGGGCTGCTGTCATTTGCTCATGAGTCTTAGAAAGCAGGAAATATTTTTGTGACAAGCATCCAAAGTGGCTAAAACTAAAATTGCCTGTATACGAAGAGGTGTGCCTTTGGGGAGTAAAAAAAAGGAGGGGACCACCAGCCATCACTGGGCAACTACGGAGTTGGAAATATCCAGGTGAGGGTGGTGATATCAGGAAAGCTATTGTCAAAGAGTGTAGCTCGGCTCTCAATGGCTGACCTGAACTAATTGTGCTCCTGGCTCCGACTGGACATAAGATGCCTGCTGGGCACGCTTGGCTCCCGCCTCCACTGAGAGCGTCTAGCATGGACTTCTGTCTTTGGTGTAATCTGTGGCCAAGGCCAGCCTGTTCGATTGGACTCTCTCCTCTGCCCGAGGTCTGGAGCTGACCTGCCCTTCTGCTCTGAAGTCCTGCTTCAAAACACTCTTGGGATCTGGACCACCAGTCTGGAACTCAGGCCTGGCTGCTCTCTCTCCAAAGCCCATCACTATGCCCAAGCCAGGTAAAAAAGAGGAGAGCCTGCCAAAACCTCATGATATCTTTACTCATTCAGAAGGTCAGAAGGGAAACAGGACTAACAAATCCAATACTACTTTGGAAACAATATATTTTTGTATATTCAACACATACATATTGTACATTTTGTACATATATTAATATTTTGTACCTATTCCACATATACAGTGAATCCATCTGGGATATCAATGCTCTCATCTGCAGTGTTCCTTTGGAGTCCTACTTTAATGAGTGGCAAAAAATGTTTTGTTAATTGAGCAAACACTACCTTGTGAACAGTTTGTTCTTCCAGTTTTTTAAAAACAGTTGCAATCACACAGTTAATCTTATTAGCAAACCTTTTTAACAGGTTGCTCAGTGGTGAGCTTCATTCATTTCACCCCCAAGTGTGTTTTGTGCACCCACCACAGGCAAAGCTCTCTGTTAGGAATTGCGAATGCAACGACGAACAAAATGGAGCAAAATGGAGACGATGGCTGCCCTGCAGAAGCTTACATTCCAAATGATCCAAGTTCTAAATTAGTAGAACATTAATTAATTGAGTTTTATTTTGCCATCCACTGCATAATTCAAAGTTTCCTTAAAATTCTACCCAGTTTCAAGTCTGAATTCAATGTGTGCTGAAAAATCAATGAATTTATCACCATCGCATATTCTTTTCCTGGCCAAATTCCCCTCATCCTTCCAACTCTAGTCCAGACACAACTTCTTAACTGTGACTTGCCCAAACGCAGTTTTGTCTCCCTATCCTCTTCTTCATTGTTTTGTCCTCGTGGCTGCACAGTCTATCAAAAGTCCAGGAAAGGTCATTTTTCATGCCTGCTCTCCTAATAGACTGTAATCTCCCTGACGGCACATTTCAACATCATAGTACTGTCTCTTCCAGAGCTCCAGAGCATAACATTGCAAAGGAATGGACTTAAATTAATTTGGTCCATGTTCCCAAGGGTTCCATCACTGTCCTCATGTGAATTGTGTCCTTCCTCTCCAACATACACAATCACCATTCCCCTTCCCACCAGGGCGAGTTCAATAAGTGATTAAATTTTTGGCAGGAAGAAATGCAATAATTGCACATATCCCATGCCTGGACAGTTAGTCAGTCAATTTGTACCTGAGAAAGTCACAGTTGGGAAGCACTGCTATGGTGCCAAGAATTAATTACCCCCAAATAAGTTCTTGGGGAGGGACCAAGTTTTTCTCATCAACATTCAAGGCTAATGAATGCCACCACACAAAGGGAAAGGGGAAGAAAAAGCCCAGAAGCCTAAACAGGACAGAACAACAACAAAAAAAAAGAGTAGGAAATCAAAGAAGTATATCAGGGCAGACACATGCCTTCTTCCTCATGCAACACTGTCTGAAAACATGTCTGAATGGGACTTTAGTTCAGGTCCAAGACCCTATTTCTAGCATTAAGTATCTTAGATTTCCAAACCAATAGCAAGCTCAATGTTTCCCTGAAAAGAAACTTTCTCCCTGTTGCAGCAATGGCATGAAAGGCAGGACGTAAGAATAAGCTGAATTCAGAGTCTGATTTCAAAGCACCAGCTGAAACCAGGACAGGAAACTCTTTCTGCAACTTAGATGGTAGCAGGCATAGGTTCCATCATACCCGACATCTGAACCTACTGAACTTTTGATGTTTGTATTCATTTTCCATTGTTGCATAACATCACTGTAACACACATTTATTGTTCCACAGTTCCCAGGAGTCAGAAGTCTGGGCACGTCTCAAATGGGTCCTCTGCTGAGGGACTCTCAGGCTGCAATCAGGATGTCAGCTGGGCTGCATTCTCATCAGGAGTCCGGAATCTTCTTCCAAGCTCATTCATATTGTAGGCAGAATTCAGTTCTTTGCAATTGTAGGACTGAGGCCCTCAGCAACTAGACGCTGTCCCTGTGTATCAGCAGTTCGTGACATGGGTAATTCCTTCTTTAAGGGTGTCTTTCCTCTGGAAGGACTCTGTCCCTCTTTTGAAAGATTTCACCTCTTTAAATCAGAGCCACCCAGGATGATCTTCCTGTTGATGAACTCAAAATCACCTGAGTCTGGAACTTAATTACATCTGTGAAATCCCTTCACCTTTACCTTGTAATGTAACCTAATAACAAAAGTGGTATGCCATCATATTCACCAGTCCTGCCCACATAGGGGAGGGGATTACACAGTGAGCACATACCAGGGGTGTGGGACTCTCGGGCACCATCCTGGAATTCTGCCTCCCATGGTGTTGCAATTCTCACTTGACATTTCCAGCCCCCAGTCATTTCTTTAGCACAGAAGGAAAAGGAAAAAAAGGGAGAGGGGAGAAGAGGCAGACACTCATTCTATGATCAGAATTATTGGGTTAAACCATATGGACTTGTCAATATTTCCTAATTTTTTGTCCTAGAGAAGTGAATGCTCTATGGTGGGCAGGTTATCATACACATACACGCATCCATATATATGTATACAAATATACATATACACACATATACATATATACAGACACACACTCAGACATATATATATATGTACACATAAATATATACATACACACACACACACATATATACACATAGGCATATACACAGATATACACATAGATATAAAATCAGTCTCCTTTGACATAGTGAATTCTTGAGTCCCCCCAGACCCCTCTATTGCTGGAATGCCCACAAATAGCTTTTCAGCTCGATGCATAGTATTTGTTTAAACTTAAACTGAGTTTTAAGCTGAATTAAGTGGTTTATGGGTAAAACAGTTACTATTTATTCTCCACTCTAACTCATCTTCTTTTCCACCTTCACCTTCATTTTTGCAGCAGCAATGGAATCCCAAAGAAGGAAGAAAAAGGGGAAAGCACAATCTAGATCTGGCTTTCATTTCTACGTAAAGCTCTCCTCATGACACCTAGATCCTCGGCATCTTGGAGCTAACGATGCTATTCTCAGTTCACTGCGTCATCTGTGTGTCTGTGTGTGAGTGTGGTGTGCTCATGTGTACATACACTTGGGAGATTCTGGAAGGAAATGCCTCCAAAGTACTGGTCATTTCTGACAGCTGAATTAAGTCAGTTCTAACAGACAATAAATACAACTCGTTCAAAGCTGCACAGAGAAAGCCATGCCCAGAGCACGAAACCAAAATGAAACCGAACTAATGTTCATTTTGTAAAATGGACAAACTTCAAGAAGACACCATATATCACCTTATAAACACACTAGCTTCACTGCCAAGTTACTAAAAAATAGGTGAGATTGACTTCCATGGACAAGCCAAATGGCACAAAGGACGAGTTCTTTGGTGGTTGATGCGTCCTACACAGATATTTGACCAAGTGCACTTCGAGTGATCACGTGGAGCCACAGGCTGTAAAATCTGCAATATGAGTAGGGAAGTAGGAAACCCAAGTGTCATAATTCCCCTGGTCATTTCAGCACAGAGACAGTTTGTAAATGTTCTGGAAATCGGTCTTCTATCCTGGCTGCTTCATCTATTGATGTCATCTTCCCAATCTCTTCAGGCATTTGACTTGCCCACTCCTGCTCTCTTCTTTCCTGTTCCTATAATTTTCTCTCCTGGGACTCTCCTTTCTCTTTCACTAAAATGGAGTGAGAACAGTGGGAATTCAGTTCCTCTGGGTGGACCAATGAGAGGGGAGAAGGTACCTTTGGTCATGGCTCCAATGCCTACTCAGTTCACATACAAGGTGGACCCAGGACAGAGAACGTTGCTTAGGGAAATGCAGTGAAACAGCCTCTAATGTCATCTCAGGTCACCGATGTCTGATTCACTCACCCACTTAGATTATTGGTATAATTTACCCTCTGATATTTTCCAGGTGTGTTACTCATTCTTTTTAAGCATAGGGGCATACAAGGAACTTAAATATATTTCATCATAATTTGAACAACAACAAAACTTGGAAGAATTTTAAAAAAATATATTGGCATGTGTGTCTAGTTTCCAATGACATAGGTATATTCTTGGGTTTTTCATAGGGTTGTTCATGGGGTCATATTTGAGCTTTCCTTTTCCCCCATAAATTGAAATAACTTTTCCCTTGTGTTGCCCCACTGGCTGTGGTGATCTCTCTGATTATGCCAAGAGTATGCCATGCTGATACATGAATTCACTGAAAAAACTGGGTTAAGATTTGGCTCTTTGTTACAAACATTTGTTTAAGTGAAAGAAAGTTGTCACCACCTCCCATTTCTTCCTCCTTCCCCTTATACTATGTTGCAAACCAGCTTCTCAGTAAATGTTCGATTTTCAGTTACCATGAACCCTTGAAATGATCATACATGACTCTTATTCTAATCCATGCCTCCAACAGAATTGCACTAATGTCCTTATGTATCTGATTTATATTTCTCTTTGTTCTCCCTGGTGCATGCTATTTTTATTTAAAAAACCCTCTGCATTCTCCTCCAATCCTCTCCGACATGGAGGTCTTAGCTTTCCCAAAAGGACTTATCCTCCTCATTCATTGCTTCAGAGTCCTCTTAGTTGTACTAGGAGATGAAATTGTCTTAATGTTTCACATTGTACTGCACTGCCAGGGTTTTAAAATTCTATATGAAAATTTGGGTTTTCTTGAAAAGTACCAGAGGCTTTAGCTACCCTAGTCTACCTTACCACGTGGCAACAGCAAACCTACACACATGCGCATTCAGAGAGAGAGAGAAAGAGAGAGAGAGAGAGCAGGAACAAGGAAAGGAAGGAATTGAGAGTGAAATTCAGGAAAGAAAACATAATTCATTTAAATATTCACTTAGAACAGTCTTGCTACCAAAATTGTTTTTAGAACTTTTACTGACAACAATAATGCCGCCATTATTTATAGCATTCAGCATACCTTATGATGCTCAACTTTGGTATTGTGTTAAAGATGATTGGGACTCTAGAAGGAATATTATTCCTTAGATTAAATTTACTTAACAGAAAGAAAGAGCATGTGGATGTATTTAAGAGGATGATGAATTTTGCAAAAGTATAAAATATTCATAAATATGCTTTAACCCTTTGGAGGAACAAAGTTGTGTTCACACGCATTCAGGTATAGTTTTAGTCATAACTTATACCGCCCTCCCCCCACCCTTTGAAAATATACATTCAGCCTTAAGTCCTGACAGTTCCAGAACCCTAAGGATCAGGTTGAAACATCATAAAAATGGTAAATCTCCATCTGTGAAAATAATTTCCCATTTATGAAGAAAATTAAGGGACCTGGCCCACTCCTGAGATATGAATATAAATAGATATTTATAGCGATCATGTGCTCCTTCCAAACATTATTTCAATTTTTACAATATCCGTGGGGATTTAGACCCAAGTATTTCTAATAAAGAGTTGATCTGAAACTATTCTCAGATCTTCACTTTTTTTCTCTCTCTCTGAAAAGGCACAGTTTTCTTCCTTTATTTTTTTCTTTTTTAACAAGAGTCAGTAAAAGTGTTTAAAATGTCATGTTACTTTTTCAAATTTTTATCCAGATAAGTTGTATTTTGAAAACGACAACTGATCTTTCTGCACATAGCCATTTTAGAAAGTTTTATAGCTTATTCACTTTAATTCAGAGGGTGGATGGGTGAAAGTTTGGATACCGGGTGAGAGTGGAGGAGGGGGGCAAAAAATGCCTTATACTTCCCATAAATGCCAATCGACCTGAAGCCAGTGGCACAGGTCTCCAGTTTTCAAATGTCAGCAAGTCCCCTATTAAAAAAATATATGGGGCCAAGTGACTGTATAGTTCTCCTTCTTCATGATCTCATTTTCAAATGTTCCTGATCTTTCATCCTTTGCTTATGTTTTCTGGTGGAGTCACACAACCTCCAGCACAGTCAAGTTCACATCCCAAAATCTCTGAGGATGCCTTACTGACACGTTGACATTTTTTTTTAACATTGAAGAGGATCCCCCTAACTAGGGAGACTTACCCCATTCTTAAGGTTTTCTTTTCTCCAATCAAAATTAGCATGTAGATATTGTAAAAAATGCAGACAAGCAAAAAACAAAAACTAATAAAAAAAATTAAAAATTGTGTTCCTATCACCCAGGGATACACCTGTCTGTGTTTATGTTTATAGTATTTTCACAAAAATGGTGTGACTATTTTGCAGCCAAATCCTTTCATGTAAGTTATTGTAAATACTGTTCTGTCAATGAATGTAGTTATTAACAGCCAAATTATAGCCCATTGTATTGCTATCCCACAACATATTAAATCAATCCAGTTCTTCACTATTATATGCAATGCTGTGATGAACATCTTTCCCACTAAATCTCTGTCCACGTCATCCCGACAAACTGTCTTAAGCTAGATTCCTAACAACAATGGCAATGATAATAGTAATAATATTTATTGAGGACATTTTTTGTGCCAGGCTCTGACTAAACATTTTTCATGCATTATCTCTTTAATCTTTACTCCAATCTCAATTTTACACATCAGAAAACTGAGAGTTCATGAGGATAATTGACTTATCTTAGAAAGTAGTTTTCCCAGATCTCCCAGATCTAATTGAATCCAAAACCCAGTCTCTTAACCACCACCACCACCACCACCCTACACACACACACACACACACACACACACACACACACACACACACACACACACACACACACACACGATTCCACCACCCTGAAAGTGGAGTTTTCAGCACAAACAATATTTATACTGCAAAGTATTTTGATGAAGACTGGCCAAATTTCCCTCTGGCTCCCAGCCCCCCACCCCAACCACCGACATCACTGACACCATTTAAACACTGCCTTAAAGTTAGCTTTAACACCTCTGAAAACGGAGCTATAAAAATAAGCAAAAGACCTGGGACTCAAATTGAACATAAAAGTTGTTGCAGATATTGTTTCTTGACAAACAGCCTCTCCAAAGCACATAAATTGTCCAAAACCTCTTAAACCTTTGCTCTACATCACCCACATAGGACTGCAAAGGGAATACCACCGAGGAACTAAAGGCTAATTGAAAAATCATTCACTGGAGATGCAGTAAGAATCATGCTCCATTTCTACGGACATATATAGAAACCAGAAACACATGGAATCTTCTTTGATCTGAGCAACTGGCTAATCAGCAAAATCAAAGGGAAATCATGTGCTTTTTCCTCCCTTGCATTGTTAGATTTGCATTTAATAATTCATGGGAGATTAAAAAAACAAAACAAAACAAAAAACCTACAGGGGAGATGAGGTATCCAAACTTTTTCCCCTGAGCTCTGGCTGGTCCCCTTTCAAAGAAAAACTGCAGTATTGACTGGCAGGCAAGCCGGTCTACCACCCAAGGGCTGATGTTCTAAAACCTATTGTTCAAAGATCATTATCATGGTTTTCCATTAGCAAGACTAAGCAAACGCTTTCCTAAATAATCCTGTCAATGGTTTAAAAAAATATATTTATTTTTGGAAGAAAGGCTCAATATGGTACTGGCAGGGGGATTATATTGATCCTCATTTTGGAGGATTCTTTTTCCCCCTGGCTTTTTTGGAGGGACAATTAATATTGACTGCACCTATCATTAATTTTCCACAGTCAACAGGGGCTTTTAGGTTTCATAAGTATAATATCAATACAGACTGTCTTAGAAGCTCTTATTTATTTCATGTTTGCCTCCTGCATTCAGCCTTCCCTACTGCTACAAGATAATACTTCAGAGGTTTAAGCAATCGGCTACTAGAGCAAGTCACTTCGAGGCTTGAAGAAGGGCCCTCATTACCTTTCCAGAGGGGTCAGGATGTGGGAGAAAAGCACTGGGGTGAGGCAAGGGTGTCCAGGGAGGGAGGGAAAGAGGCTGCATATCATCTCGGCATTCAACTTCTCACCCCCTGTCTCTTGGAAGCCTCCCTAGGGGACATGAGTCTGGACATGTGTTTTTCTCCCCAGGGTGCACACCAGTATTTGGGGTGTGGTTTTATTCCGTGAAACGCTTGTCTCTGCCCATCTGAGAATCCCTATGAAAATACCACCAAAGATGCTGACAAGAGAAAAAATGCTGCCTCCCTGGCTTTTCTCTGCCCAGCATGGCCTGGGTCACCATTCCTGCATTCAGTGGTTGCTCAAAAAGTTCTGAGTTTGAGAAAACGAAAGGAATTCCATCAAACTTCCCAGGCTTCTCGGCCAGGGCCTGCATGGTCTTCTGGGCATCTGAGCCACCTCGTAATCTTTTCATTCCCTGTCCCAATGCACTAAGAATGGAGATGAGTAGATGGGAACCCATAAAATGGACCCCAACCCAGACTGGAATGGGATGATCTAAGAAGGCTCTTCAGAGTAGAAGATGCAAAAGCTCCATCTGTAAGAATGGCCATTTGGTGCCACGCAGCCAGCGTGTGGAGTCATGCCAAGAGTTGAGACCTGAAACCTAGGCAGTGGCCAGTCCTGGGATGAGCCTTTTCTGGGGGGCAACAGGGAGGGACTGGGAGACTTTCAAGCAGGAGAGAGATGATAAAGTGATCTGCTGTGGGCTGCCCAAAGATGGCCATGGTGGTGGGGAGAGAACTCACCTAGGGAAGATGGTAGGTTGCCAGGGACACAGAGGGGGCTAGGGGAGACCTGGAAAAGGGGGAAACACTGGACTCCAGGAAGACTGGTTCTCTTTCTGCCCGTCTTGCTCCTTCTGCCCATCCCCTCGCTGTCCCTCACAGTTTCTGTCTTTCCTTTTCCCATCTTGTGTCTGCTTGTCTCTCTGCCTATAATATGTATGTGTTTCTCTCCTCTCTTCTTCTCACTGCCAGTCCTTCCCTTTGTGTCTCCCTCACCCTACTCTCCTTTTCCACAGCACTATCACCTCCTAATATAGTGTATCATTATTTATTACGTTGCTCATTTCTTGTCGGACAGCCCCTTCCCCCATCCACTATAATGTGAGTTCCACAAGGGCTGAGATTTTCTGTCATTTGCTCACTGGCACATAGAAGACAGTCCACAGTGAATCCGGCACTGGGTGTTATAGTGGTGAAGGTAGGTGACTGGCCAGGGAGGTGAGGGGGGGACAGGAGCACAGGAGGTCTCCCTAAGCAGGAATCAGAACATCTAATTAAACACTGACATCACCAGTCGCCTCGGGTTGGAAGCAGCCAGAGCCCCTCGGGGTGCTGGGGGCGTGGAGGGTGAGTCACAGCCTGTGACAGCTCAATTCTGCCATGGATCTAGCTAAGTCTTCCCTTCCTAAAGCTTCTGAAGCCTAAGTTAACAGAGAAGGGACAGTTTCAGAAGAGAGAACAGATAAGGGCCACTGGAGACCCTCACCAATGAGTGGGGAGAGACTGAGAACAGTGGCTTCCTGGTCAAATGTTCAGGGCAGCCTTGTGTCTGGTCCCCCAAATTTTCTGGCCTTGATGCCTTCAGCATATAGGGGCAGATATCACAGGAAATATATACCCTTAGGACTATTGACTTAAGTCTTATTTCCCTTGGACACAAAATCATTGGTCAAGAGGAACTAAGAGAGGTCAATAAAATTACTCCTCCCCTATCTTTGAGCAAAACATGTGTTGAGGTCCTATCATAGTTAGGCCTTGTGCTGGGTGCTCAGGATGAGTTAAAGCTGAATCACACAGATATCTGGTCCAGAGGAGATTAGAAACCCCAAACACTATAATAAGAGGTATAAATACTAAGTCACAGAAAGAAAAGTAAAAATAAGGTATGAGTGGTGTCCAGGGCAGTGATATACCTAATAGTCTGTCACCGAGGTTGTTTTGTTATAAATATTCAAAGCAGGTGGAATCTAAGCTTCTCTTAGGAGCTCATTCCAAAGGACAGCCAGCTAAGTGGCAATTTATGCCTAAAATAGTCTCCTGGGATGTCTATGTTGCAAAGAGGGGCCTGATTTACTTGCTTCTGCAACACCAGTGGGCTACAGGCCAATCAAGCCCACCAGACATCTAGAAAAGGGGATTGCAAGTTGCCTTGCCATGTTTGTGCTATTATTAAATCACTACTAGAGGCCTTACTAAGCTCAGCAGAACCAGCATGTCGAAAGCACAATCTGTGTGCCAAGTCCTGGCCAAGAGAACTTCCATATCTATGTCCCTATGCACCCACTTTACACACAAGGAAACTCAGGTTGAGAGGTTCGGTCAAGTTCTGTACTGGGTGAGTGATAGCAGCAGATCATGAATCTACGTGTGTCTGATTCCAAAGTCCATATTCTTTCTGCCCCATCAGCTGTCATCTCTTCCCTAGCTTGGTTAACAAGAAGCATCTCCTGCCTGCCTGTGTCCTCCTACTCAATTCCATTACTGATTTTGCCTCCTCTTGACTGCCTTGTCACATTGCTGCCCACAGCCCAGTGTGAGTATGACAGTCCCCAAATTCTGGTGGGCAGCAGTTTAGAGCCATTTCGTCTTGTCTGGATCCTTAAAGACAGACTTCAGGGGTCCTCTGAAAGTGAAAAACATCAAGCATTATGGTGTCTAATGGCAATTCAAACAGGCCAGACAGTGGTCAAGCTCTCCCACTATCTAAGTTTATCAAGTTACCCCCCAAATGAGCAAGCACCAGATCATGCCACAGCACAATGCAAGGATGGGGAAGCCCTGCCAAATATCTGCCGTGCTTCACAGTTCTGCAACAGTTATCTAATAGCTAATATAATATCAAGTGACAGTTTAAACAGGCTACTTTCACCTAATCTGTGCATGCTGTATGCAAAACAGCTCTGACCCTGGCATGATTCCTAAAAGTAGGTAGGATTTAATTATCTTCCACGGTTATACAAGTAAGGACATGTTACTTAGTACTTTTAATATTGGCAACTAAAATCTTCTGACAAGTGAGCTTAAAATCCACCATGCTACAAAGTTGCAATATAAAATGCCCCTGCATCTGATCTCAAGGTTCCTTTCCTAAAGGTGAAAATGATCCCTGGTGCCTCAAAACTGACCATTCCCTGACCTTAAATATTCCTTAAATACAATATACCTAGAACAATGAGTAACGCAATGACTTTTCCGGAAAGTGATGTTCTTCAGGTGCTAAATGGGACAAATGTACAAAGAGAGAGAAGGAATGCAAGGAAGAAAGAAATAGAAAGACACATCTATGTATTTTATTAGCACTGATCTTGAAATAAACATCTCTGGGAGTCTCAATGCACTTGACTGCACACCATCATCTTTATGTCACAGCGAAGGCCCTGGATTTGGAGAGTGCAGTAGAGATTTATCTGCAGTGATAAAGTCTCCAGTTTCTCTCAATTCACATTCATTTCTCCCATCTTTCTTGAAGGAATACTCTCTCCTCCCTCCCCAAGAATCACGGATCTGTTCCCTCTCCTCAAACCTCTCGCCCTCCTAAACTCTCTTATTTAACTGAGTTTGACATGTCTCTAATATTTATTTCGAGTTGTCTGTCACCTCCATCCACTGCCTCGTCCCCTCATAAAAGGGTATTTGCTGCTACATATTGTCACCAGGTGGGAAGGTATGGAGATTAATACAGGTGGTAAAGAAATCAGCAAGGCTTCAAGTAAAATAGAGTGAGGGAGAGGAAATAACAGGCATTGTCATAAATATATGTAATGTTCTGTGAAGAAGGAGTTGCTCTCAACTGACCTAAATATAACTCCAGGTTCAGGAATTTGTTTACTCATCATAAAGTCAATGGGGAAAGAAGCAGGAGAAAACTTGGGTCCTCCTGCTGTAACTGTCATGATCTAAGTTGGCATTGCCTCTTGTATTCTGGATCATGGGCCCCGTTGAAAATCTGATGAGATCTGTGTTTGCAAATGTGTGGCCTTTGATTTGTATCCAACCCAAAGTTGTGTTTTATATGGTCTGTGCTAAGGCTTAAAAATCTTCGAATTAGTTACCAATAAGCAAAATTGAAAATTTTTATGTAAAGTTCCCCAAATCTTGCTTCTCTTGAAAAGTCCAAAGGTCTGACAGAACTGGCTTGGCATTGCCCCATGTAACAATAGACCAATGCTGAGTAGCAGCTGCTCCTGAAGACAGAACATATGATGTTAGCTTGCCATGTCACCCACCAGTCCGAATTCCCCTCTACCTGACTGGGCCTCTCAATGCATGATATATAAGCCCAGAAGGTTGTGATCCCTGCCCTAGACCCTCTCTCCAGAGAAATATGTATACACACAAAATTCAGAAAAAAGGTTCAGAGGTTGAAGGAATCCTTGGTATAGATTATCCAGAACCACTTGAACTTGGCCAAGTCACCTCTCTGATCTTCAGCTTCCTTGTTTCTATAGAAACACGACCATCTGTTAGGTCCCTTTCTCCCATTGGGTTTAACCAAGAAGACAAAAACTTTTTTTTTTTTTTTAACAAATACTCAAGTTCAGTGTAGAAAGCTCAGAGTTTCAAAAATAATATTTTTATTATACAGAGCAACAAATGAGCCACCACTCAGCAGCACAGATTTTCAAAGACTCCGTAGGGGAAAATTGGCTAGTCTTTAGACACACGCTTCCACCAAATAATTGTCCGTCCACCACTCTGACTCATGGAGTGTCCACTTTGCACAACAGGCAATCATCTGCAGTCTCTCTAAGAGCAGGGCGTTTAGGGAAGCTGTGGGATAAGAAATACAACCCGAGAAATTTCTCTGTTCCCAATGTCATTGTATGCATTTAAGAAGAGAATCGACACTCCAGGAATAAATCCCAAGTAAGAAGCTGATAACATGCCTTAAATTGCTCTGTTGGGCCCCCATCCTGACTTCTTTCCCCCAAATTTTATAAATAAGGCCTAAGTACAAATTAAGCCAGTCACATAATGGCCATTTTCTAGCCGGTAAGTAATGTGGTAGAGACATAGAAGAAAAGCTGTATTTTGTTCTCTTGCTTACAGAGTCATTGATTTTAATGGCAAAAGAGGCTTTAGAGGGGCCCTAATGCACCCTCTTTATTTTACAGGGAAGGATATGGAGAGCCAGGGAAGAAAAAGCATTTGACCCAAGAAGCAATATAATGCCTGCTTGCCTGGGCTGATGTGTGTGTTTTTTCTCTGTCCCTCACTCACAGCGTAGCGTGGGTGACAGAGCCAGACTACCTGCCTTTGAAGCTTGGTTCAACTTATTACTGGCTGTGTCCCCATATTCCCCTTGACTCTCTTTCCTCCTCTACAAAAATGGTGACAACCTTTGTACTTATGGGATTGTGTGAGAATAAATACAATTCATGTAAAGTATTTGGAACAGGGCTCAATCCAGAATAAGAACTAAGTGAATCTGAACTCATTATTTATTATCAGTTTTGCTTCTGATAATAATTGACTGTAAAACTGTGTGGTGTGGAGTCAGGTGAACCCTGGGTTCAACTTGTGGGACCTCTATTTACTCATGATGGGATGCTGAGCAAGTAACTTAATCATTCTGAGACCTAATCACTGGTCAGGAAAATGCTATGAGGATTAAGTGAAAAAATGAACACTTGGTTGCTTAGAGGGAATAATGTGGAAATAACTGGCCCATGTCCAGCATGTAGTAGGTAATCAACAAAAAATAGCTCCAATAAGAAACTATGAACATCAATAATGTTAGCGAACTGCTTTTTGGCTTAAAGCCATGGGTCTCCACAGACAGTGAATGGGTGATGTCTTGGAATCCCACACTTTCTCTAGCCTCAGCCTCCCACAAATCAACACCAATAAACATGGCTACTTGCTAAGTGTTTATTATCTCCAAGTACACTGAGGCATTGAATCCTCATAGCAACATCCTGCAGTAGTAGCTCCTATTAGTATCCCCATTTTATAGATAAGGAGACTGAGGCTTGGAAAAATAAAGTAAAATTAGCCAAGGGCACCCAGCTACTGATTGAAAAAAACTGGAATTTAAAACCAGGCATGGGACCTCATGGTTGTTTTACTGGCTCCCCAAAAAAACAATATCCATTCTTATAATACACCTGAGAGCTGGCCATTTCTGCCACAGGGTTTACAAATAAATGGACAGAGATATTTAAGTGACAAAGTAAAATGTAGTATCTCTCATAGAATAAAATGCCTTTCTCAGACAAACACGACAGGTGAGACATAGTGACGTGTGGAATACTACATGCACCAAATGAAATAACCTACCCCAAATCATTATCAAAGTGCCACTTGGAATTTTGTCCTTTTCCAAATGAATGGCTTCTATTTGTTGAGCACATACGCCATGCCAGTAGCCTTTGAGATTTCCTTAATCCTAATGTCATGCAGTTGCTAAGTGACCAAGTTAGGTCTCATGTTGGAGCCCATCCGCTCTAAGCCCAAGCTCTGTGCACTACGAGTCGAGGCAGACTGCAGAGAGGCTAAAACAGAGCAGGTTCTGAAACCAGCCTCCCGCGTTCCAGTGCCAGCTTCTCATCTCACTAGCTCTGTAGTCCTGGGAAGTTACTCCTGGTGCTTCTGACTCCTCTTCTGCAACATTGGGAGAAGAATCTTTCCAAGAATGACTGTAAGTTGCTGAGAGATGGGCTACTCCAAGGGTGGTCCGTGGACCTTCCAGTCAGCATCCTGCATGTTGTCAGTCCGTGATGACAAGTACTGACATTGACAATTTGACAGGGTGATATTTATATCCATTAACTCTAGTAATAAAACACTGGGGTTTGTATAGTCTATGCTGTTTTAATTTTATCTTTCTCTTTCTATCAGTTAATGATTTTAATAAAGCATCAGTCCATGACAGATTGGGATTTTTTTTTTTAAGAAAGTAGGGGGTGTCCTTGTCTATAAGAAGTTTGAGAAGCACTGTATTAGATGCTTACCTGGTACATAGAAAGCTCTCAATAAAGGTTAGCTATTAATATAATTATTTGTTACACTGTCCCTCTACTTCCTGTAAAAGAAGACTAAAATTTAAGTGGAATCAAGAAGATGAATTCAGAGCCATAGGGTGCTGAGGGGTAACTGTGCTGACCAGAGCATCAACTCTCTCTTAGCCTTGGCTCAAGATCTCTGGGGGGAAACTAGGAGGAAGTTCTGAGTTTTGCTGGATCAGATAAATGGGCTTACAAGATTCCCATCCACGGAAATAGTGGGAAATAATTCAATCCTTCAACTTTTCTCCTCTATTCTATCTCCCATGTTCTTCTATTTTCCAAATGTAAACTCCTTTCTCTTGTCTTGCTTTTACCTTTTCCTGGTCCTTTCCTTCTCCTTGCAGATAGTATTTGATGGAGCAAGGACAAGCCTGGTTTAGAAACCCCAGTTCTGTACTTACTGGCTCTGTGATCTTGCGTGTGTTATGTGTCATTGCAGAGCCTTGATTTCCTCCATCTGTCTAATAGGGACAATAATGCCTCCCTTAGAGGAAAATTCAAATATGATAACATTGAAAATACCCAACAGGGTCAATTCTCTTCTTCTTTCTCCTTTTCAAAACAGGTCATGCAGTATTAGTGGAGTTGAGTGGGGAAAGGAAAATGAAAAGTTTGAGGCCTATTGGCATAGAGTTCTTTCATTCTTATTATTCATTTATAGCCAAGACTCCAAAATGTCTATTAAACCACAGGAAAAAAAAAATAATATGACAGACAGCACTTTCATAAATGTGGCCAGAAAAAAAGCAGTCTCAGGGGACAAGGCCATTCAACTGAAGTCCTGAAAGAAACATCCTCTATTAAATAATTGCTGGGGAAACCACATGCTGCCAAGAACTCTCTGTATATAAGAGGTGTGTTGACCTGGAAAGGGGTTTATAGGAAGAAACCAATATCAGTAAGAGGCTCCCCATTCAACAAATCATCCACCATGCAGGTGGAGTGCCCTGGCTGGTAAAGTGAAAGGGAGGGACTGTACTGTGAATCATCACTAAAAACCTATTGAAGAGGACAACAGGCCATTGACCAACTTGAGAGAGTCTAAAAGAACTGAATTTCTGCTACACAATAGTGTTTAACAAACACAGTTAGTACTTAATTCATTGCAAGTGTCTTTGCTAGGGATCAGAATTGTGGGTTTCGAGGAGGGGTGCAGGCAACAGAAGGTGAAGTCACCTATAAAAAGGTATCTTGTGCATCTGAAACTCTATCCCCACCCCCATACCCAAGAAAAATATACAGTCTCTACTGGAAAATACAGTTCACATAGGGAGCGTCATTTATAACGGCTGATGCCACCAGCCTGGAAAGGTTTACATTCATTGTAAATAAGTTAGATTTGAGAAGTTAATGAGTTCCACTACCCAAGCTGTTTCTTATTAATTCATACAACTCTAAGACATCTACTAAAAATAATACCTTTTGAGTCATATACCATCTTTATGGAGAGCATTAATAGTTCCCTATAACAGAGCAGTTAACGGCCCCATTATTTCCTTTGATCACCTTCACACTCCCGACCCACAACCCCAGCTCAACCACAATTCTCACTTATCTTTAAATGCCCTTGGATCCTCTCAGCCTCCCCTCCTCCAAATGACCGTCTCTTCACCACTATGAGATCTCAGCTGGCCGAAAGCTCTCCTCCTCACCATTTTCGTCTCTCTTTTCATTCTGGGATTCTAGATTGGCCTTTGAATTCCTGCCTCATTCATTCATTTATTCCTTTGCTCACTCACTCATTCTTCCATCAAGCAATTTTTGAATAACAACTTGGTGTTTAGGATACAGAGAGGAGTAAGACTGATCTCTGCAGGGAAGCAGACGCATAAACAGATAACTGAACTACATTAGTGCAGAGCTCAATGGGAGAAGGTGGACACTCAACTTACCCTGAGTGAATCAAAAAAAGAAGTCCATGAGCTGAGTCTAGAGGGATTAGTAGGACTGGCCTGGGGGGTGAAAAGTCAGAAGTAGGGGGAGATGGGGAAGAATTCCAGGCAGAGGAAACCTTCTGTTAAAGAGCAAAGACCTACTCATTGCTATATCCAGTAGCACAGGATCTGGCATGCACAAGGTACTCGGTAAACATTGTGCAAATGAATTAGTGGCACAGAAAGATTCCTATGTGACTCCAAACACTCCTCTGTCAGTCCTTTAGCAAGACAAATGGTGACCATTTCCATTGCCTTTATGTGTCCCTTACACAGA
This sequence comes from Choloepus didactylus, assembly GCF_015220235.1. Lineage (NCBI taxonomy): Eukaryota > Metazoa > Chordata > Mammalia > Pilosa > Megalonychidae > Choloepus > Choloepus didactylus. The sequence continues at coordinate 24,725,580 of NC_051309.1, forward strand.
AGTCACCTCCTGCTCCCCACTCTAAAGTGTCACTGATTTCCATTTCTTTCTGTCACCAGGCACCTCACCTTTGTCCCCAACTCCCTGTGACCAAGAAAGAGTAATAAAAGAATAGGAAGGAAAGCCCCCTGAATAACGAATTTTGTATGTGGCTCTTGAAATGAACAAAATGCTTTTGCAAAACAGTGGTGGAGGGTAGATGGTAGGGTCCATGCATGCAGAGTTGTGGCTCAACCCCTGATGTTCTAAAAACACAGGGTAATCATTAATACAGGGTTTCTCAACCTCCCCCTATTGACATTTTGGCCCAGATCATTCTTTGTTGTGGGGAGGTATCTATGCACTGTTGAATGTTCAACACCACCCCCAGCCTCTACATTTTAGATGGCACAGTTGTGACAACCAAAAAATGTCTCCAGATATTAAAACTGTCCCCAGAGTGGGGATGTAAGATCACCCCCAGTTTAGAACCACTGCATTAAGCTGTAATTTCTAGTAGATGACAGATCTGGTAATCCACCCCTCCAGGGGATTCTGGTGGTCAGATGTGTATCACAAAAGACGATCACAGAATCACACAATTAAAAGTGACCTTGCAATTCATCTAACCCAGTCCAGACTTTACTTTGAGGAAACTGAAGCCCAAAAAGGGCTGAGCTAAGGCCACCCTGCCAAAGGTGCCAGAATAAGCCCCAGCCTCTTGCCTCTCAGAACAGAACTTTCCTCCACACCATCTGTTATGGGTTGAATTGTGTGCCTCAAAAAGATATGCTCACATCCTAACCCTTGGTTTCATGAATGATCCTCTTGGGAAATTTGAAGATGTGATTAGTCTAGATGAGGCCAGACTTGATTAGGGTGGGGCTTAATCCAATATGACTGGTGTCCTTATAAGGAGAGCAGATTTAGATCCTGACGGAGGGAGATGATGCTCGTGGGATAGAGGCAGAGATTGGAATTAGGTCACCACAAGCCACAGAACACCAGGGATTGCCAACCACCCACCAGAAGCCAGGGGAAAAACATGCAATGGCTTCTCTCCTTTAAAAGGAAACATGAAACATGGCCCTGCAGACACAATGATTTTGGAGTTCCAGCCTCAAGGAATTGTGAGATAATAAATTTCTGTTGTTTTTTTGCCAACTGGTCTATGGTACTTTGTTACAGCAATCCTGGTAAACTAGGACACTGTTATTCTACATGACATTCTTTTTTAGGCTTCCAAAAAGAAAGGAAACTAACAGATTTTCTTATAATCATCATAATCATTATGAGGAAGAAAAATTCTTGATAAAAACTAATATCCACTAGACACTCACCATGCACCAGGCACTTTCCTCAGAATCATTTTGCATTTTCTCATAACTCTTTAAGATAGTAATCCTAGAAATCTTTCCAGGTACATATCACCATATCCATTTTTATAAATGAGAGACTGAGGGTCGGCAAAGCTAAGGACCTTGTCCAAGGTTCCAGCTGGCCAAGAGCAGGCACAAGGTTCTTGGCCTGTTAGGCTTCTGTTCCCTCTACTCGGTCGTGGTGGTCTTAGGGATGTCACTGTTCCCGGGAGTCCAGCTCCCAGCTGACCACTTCCCTACCCCTCCTCCTGGCTTGCATTGGATGCACTTCCATCAGAGTGAGACGTGCTCTGCCTTTTGCCCTCACAGACCATGCTATCATCTGACATTTGCATTTTTAAGCCACCTTTGGTGATAGTCTTCAGCAGCTGATGTGCACATCTGTGTTGGTTTCCTGGGGCTGTCGTAACCAAACATCTAACTGGAAGACTTAAAACAACAGAAATTTATTCTCTCACAGTTCATCAGCTAGAAGTCTGAAACCAGGATGGCAAGAAGGCAATGCTTTCTCTAAAGGCTCTAGGATCCTTCCTTGCCTCTTTCTAGCTTCTGGTAGTTAGGGGTAAACCTTGGCGTCCCTTGGTTTGTGGCAGCATAACTGCATTCTCTGCCTCCCTCTTCACATGGCCATCTTTCCTCTTGATCTGTGTGTCTCTGCATCTAGTCATATTGGATTACGAGGGCACACCCACATCTAGTATGATCTCATCTCAACTTGATTACCTCTGCAAAGGGCACATCCAAATCCAGTATGGCCTCATCTAAACTTGATTACGTCTGCAAAGACCCTATTTTCCAATAAGGTCACATTCTCAAGTACTAGGGACTAGGACTTCAACGTATCTTTTGGGAGGACACAATTCCACCCATAGCACCATCTTACCCAACAAGTATTTGCTGAGCTTCTATGCAGCCCAGCACTGGGTTGTGCATGACTTGGAAAGCTGACCCCAGTTTCTTTCTTTTTCACCACTTTTTTGAGTTTGTCATGGTTGGCTTGTGTTGTCCCACAAGACAGAAAACTCCAAAAGGGCATGGGCCATGTCTGTCCTGGTCAATCTCGCATCCTCTGTGCTCAGCACGGAGTACATGCTCAGCTAATGTTTTGCTACACTAAACTGAATTTGTGGAATATCAGCTCTGCATCAGGCACTCTTTGATATTTAATATTATCTTATTTGATCTCACACAAAAAAAATTACAGGAAGTATATCTCCATTTTAAGGATGAAAACCAGGGGCAGAGGTTTTTAAGTTTTTTGTTCAAAGTCACACAACTGGTGCATAGAATTGCCCCAGCAGCATCCAGAAGGAGCATGTGGTCCAAACTGGATATACATATATATATCTACATATCTCCAATGAGACCGAATAGAGTAGACGTTGAGAGCACAGATTCGGGAGCCAGACCCATTGGACTTACACCCCGGCTCCACCACTTATTATCTGTGCTATCTAGGACCAGTTACTTGCCTTCTCTCTGCCTCAGTTTCCTCATCTGTGTAATGGAGGCAATTAGAGCATCTACCTCAAAGAGTTGTTGCGAGGATTAGATGAATCAATATAAATAGTTGCCTGATATCTAATAAGCTAAAACTTATTTCTTTAGCACATACTATTTTCATAATCATGGAGAGAGGAGGAATAAATGGAAATACAGATGCAGACACACACAGATACTCACACACACATACACCAATTAAAAGACAGAGAGCAGTGTAAAAGATGATCAAGAGTGAAACCAAGAGGAAGTGTCCCCGGGGAATACATTCGTTCTAGGAAATAATACCTAGCATTCAGGTTTTTGCTATTCCATTTAAAGTTGAAAGAACACATCTTTGTTTCTAACATAAGCCACACTGTTTACTAGTGTTGAATTCAATTTAGCTTTATATGCGGTTTAAAAAAACAACCACCACTCTTCCAAAATGCCTTCGAGTGGATGATAGAGGAAAAGAGGCACATGCACAGATACACAAAAGCAGTTATTCCAGTCTCATGCTGCTACCCTGTGTGAATCCGGCCAGGCGGAGTTAGGCAGAAATGGCTTCAGATGGGTGGAAGAGATGGGATGGTGTGAGCCGGTTGATGGGATGCTTAACTTTGATTCCTATTCATTTACTGCTACATTTAAGCTGCTTTCAAACAGATTTTCCCTCAAAAATACCATTCATATCAAAATGGCAAAGTCGTGGTTCTGAAGCCCCAGGATGCTGAGTTATCCATTCTGCTTTTAACATCCTAAGCACGTGGGTGAGGGTAAGCAGAGTCTTGGGTAAGTCAGCGGTGTCACAGCATCATAAATAAATATGTAGAGATCAGCTGGACATGCAAAAAAAACATTTCTAAACAAATAAAGTTGCCTTATTATTTCTCCTAATGAGTAGCTCAGAAGTCAGTCCTAAAGCTTTTCTTTCAAGATACTTAAGATGGAGAGAAAAGAAACTTTCCAATATCCATATTCCATCTTAATACTCTAAACTAAGACATGAGACATGATTGACCTTCAATAGATAACTTACAAGATAAAACAAAAAGATGGTAAGGTGGGAAATCTACAGATTGAAGGAAATTTAAAAGACATATCAACCAATAGCAATACATGGACCTTATTTAGATCCTCATTCAAACAAACCATAAAAACATATGCTATTTATAAAATAATTGGAAATTTTAATGCTGACTGGATGATAATAATAAGGAATTGATGATAATAAGGAATGATACTAGTGGAATTGTTATAATAAGGAATTCTGGCTAAATTTTTGGTATGATAATGGCATTTATATATTTTAAGCATACACACTGAAATATTTACAAATGAAATAAAATCTGGGATTTGCTTCAAAGTAATATAGGAGAAGAAGGAGAATAGGGGTATTATAGAAACAAGATTGGCCATGGATTGTTAATTGTTGAAGGTGAATAACAGGTATATGGTGACACATAGTATGACATTGCCTTTTTGTATATATTTAATAATCTCCATAAAACTTAAATACATTGACTAATTTTTAAAGGAGCAAGGAAGAAAAACTAAATTTTAAAAACAAAATGATTGAGAATAAAGTTGCAATGGTTTTTCCTCCCTTTGATCAAAAAGTGGCACAATCACCACTTGCTTGACCCACAGCATGCGGGGAAGCGTTTGGATGAAAAACAGAGTTTTTTAAAAACAATGACTCGAAGCACTGTGGCATGTGACATATTCTGCCTACCAGTAAATAATGTGTGTCCATAGCTAATTCTTCATCCTCCTCCATTAGATTGGAAGCTCCATGAGTTAGATGACCATGAAGGTTGGGGCTCCCTCATCTCTATGTCTCCTGAAGAGTCACACATAGAATCGGGGACGTAGAAACTGTGTGTAAAGTGTGTGTTAAAATTATTGAAGCAGTAGTTTTACTGCTAAGGGGTCAATAAATTAAATTTACTGTTGATTTGTTTCAACAAGCCATCCAAGCCTTCTTCCTCTTTATATCTATCACATATTGTGTGTATGTACTTTTATCACACAATAGCTCCTTTACCCATTTACCTGGCTGTCATCCCCACTAGACCATAACCTACTAAAAAGCAGAAGTCACAGCTTACTCATCCCACATCCACCAGAGCTTAGTATGGTGCCAGGTACAGAGTAGGTAGTCAATAATTATATATTGATTCAAATGTCTAAAATGATCGGGTTTGATGGTAGCCTATAGGCGGTTTTTAGAAATCAGAGAAGATCTCCCCTCCTTTAGGCAATTGCAGTCCCATACTAGGGCACACAGTTTGGCAAGCTGGCCATGGACTGGATTTCAGCATCCCCTTTCCCTCTCAAGTCAAGTCTCCTTGTTCAGTAAACAACTACCCAAGCATAGATGACAAAGAGAATCTTGTGACCTTGTAGAGCAAAACAACGAAAGTTCCCACGGCTTCACTGTGCATAATTCTTTCTTTCAGGACTACCTGCAGTACCCTCTGTAAGACCTGATCTGGTACCTTTGTCACCTCTAGATGAGATGATTGCAGTGCCCAACTAACAAAGAGATTGACCTGTGTATAATGAAGACTGCCCCAATATTCCTTTAATAGGCAGGAATTAGTAGTACCCATCTTCCACAGCCCAGGTATCCACTGAGATAATGCCATTAAGTCAAGGTTGGCCTGAAAGTCAATAAGTGATTTTATAATTCTGAGACAAGTTACCAGAGTAATTGTCTCTTGACTCTGGCCCTCCAAGATTACTTTGATCCCGGCTGCTATTCTAATTCTCTAACCCAGCTGAGTCTAGAGGAAGATCATTCCAAATTCAGTCCCTAAGAATATCCCTGGCACCCTCAATGAGGGTGATAATCCCTCTGCAACCCTTAAAGCAAGGCAAGAGTCTTCCTATACAGGTTGCTAGCCTGGATTTTTCCTTTCGGTTCTTTTTTTCCCTTCCAGTCATGTTTATGAAAGCAAATGGCTATATTCAGCCACGGACCCAGCTCCAGTTTAATTTCTATTTAAACTTTGTAAGTACACCCCAGGCACTGCACTGAGATGGGTATTCCAGAATCCAAATAGAGCAAGTGATATATGGCAGAAGCTAGCAAATTCCCCACAGAACACTGACAGCCTCACCCCACGTTGCCACGGAGATTTAATAGCTAAGAGCCACAGTGAGGTCTTGTCTTACACAATTTAATTACACTCACGAAATAGACAACAGCACATTTACTGGCCCACCATTAAATATTATCATAAGCAATTTAAACTCAACTTCACTTGTCCAAATATATGGACAACATACATTCTGTCATCCCAGAGCTTTAATGCTCCCTCAATAACTGTGAATCATTGACAAATCCACAGTAATTTATTCTGCTTTCCAATCGGAAGCATATCTTAAAGGTAGGCAAGTCAGAATGTGCAACACTTCTGATAGTAAACTTGTCCACCTGCTATCCAACATAAATTAAGGAGCCATACTTTAGTGATTCAATTACACCACTGAGTAATTGAAAATACACAATTAAAAGGAGTTGAGGTTCTTATGAGAAATATGTCTCCATCCCAGATTCCCTAGTATTTGATTTATAATTGGAATATTGGCATAATATTCTATGTTTGGGGGGAACTGCTCCCTTGTGGACAGTTATAGAACCAGAATATTTTGAGCTACAAAGGCCCTTAGAGCTCTTCTTGTTTTATATTTGAGGAAACAGAAGCCCCAAGATTTGTCAGCTTATAAATTGCGATGGGGGGTGTCAAAAAGAGGCCTTTTGACACCAAGTCAGAAAGTTTAGCATCTTGAACAAATTCACAGTCTCTGGAGTTGGACAAAACTCAACCTTGATGCACAAGCTACTTAATCTTTCTATGCCTCCATTTCTTTCTCTGTTATATAGACGTGATAATAATGCCTCCCTCCCAGAGTTGTTGACAGAAATAGATGAAGTACAGTTTCTAAAACACTGTGAGGCACACAATAAGTGCTCAATACAAAAATAGCCACCTTTATCATCATCATCATCATCATCCTCCTCCTTCTCATCATCACCATCACCACCATCATCATCATTTCCAGTGTTGCTTCACAATATCATTTCATATTCATTTTTTAAATCCTATTGGCATTCTCAATATTTATCAACAATTTGGCCACCACATAGCATGGTTACTGCTCCCCAACAGCCAGAATAACTTTACACCTTATATCAAAGGCAGCACATCTTACAGTATACTTGTGCAATTTGAAGAACTGGATCCCTGTTCATTTTGAGGACGATATGCTAACCAACCACCAAACATGCAATACTTGTTTCATTTCCTGGGTTGCACACTGACTAGGTATGTTTGCATCAGGTATAATACTTTCTCAGATCCATTTTCCTAGGCTAGACTTCCCTACCCAAGTGCACGCACGGATCTGCCTTCTTAGCCTTGTAACTATCAGTTGTAGATTCTGTGTTTTAATATGCAAATATTTTAAAATTACAAATGACGTTTCCCATCATTGACCTTCAGTCCATGTCTTGACCAAAAACAAACAAAAAACGTAGCCTCTTTGAAACCCAAAATAGGCACATGTGATCAAATGCTAATTTAGCAATAAACAGAAAATTGACTTCAAATCATCTCTCTGTCACTCTAGTTGATTAACAGTCACATGAAAATTGATAACATGATTTTCAGCAGGAGAGCGTGTGGCACAAACTCATCGGTTCTATTGGCTTTAGATATTGACTTCCTTCCAAATAAAGCTTTTTAAGAGTACATTAGTGAGTTCACTAATAAACTTAACATGCAGTCTAATTACAATAATGAACTCCAAACAATGAATTAATGCAATACTGGGGCTTACAGATCAGAGTCTCTCACTGAAATAAAAACAAAGCACAAATTCTGTTGACTATAATGCCACAGTGGTTATGTTTCACTAGGACCAAATAAACGACAAATTTTTCTTCTTTGCTTCTCTTGCATTCTATTGGAATATGTTCACATGGTCTCTGTTTGTCTTAACATTTTCCTCAACATCAATAATAATTATTTAAACATAAAATTAATTTTAAGCTGCTGACCCTCTAGTGTTTGAGTGACTCAATCAGCAACTAAGAAGTAGAAGATTGAACAATGTAGCCAGAAATAAAGCTGTATGGGTCCAGGTTATGAATATTTCTAAATTCAGAAAGTTATTATAACAAAATCCAGGTACCTTGACAAGAGAAGAGTTGAGCAATACTCACCTCCTTTTTTCTACATGATTACTCTTGTATTAAACCAACCTTATTTCTCATTAGCTTTTTTACTTTTTTTTTTCTTTTTTGGTGGGGTCTACATCATTCTGAGGCCTCGCATTATTAAAAAAAAAAAAAGTTGGCTAAGGTTCACATTGGCAATAGAGAAAAGACTTTGGGCTCATAATGAGGCATGCCAACTACGTTTCACTGTGTTGGCATTCTCCGTTTACTCCTCCTGATCTGTGCTTCACCCTTCTCTACCCACCCTGTGTCCCAGGAGACCAACCAACTTTTATGTATTGTGTCAAAGGGCTCTCTTGCCAAATTCCAGTTCTGATTAGGGTGAGGCTTTGGGAGGCACTAACAATCCCAGGCTAGGAGGGAAGCGAGCTGGGGTATTTTCCCTCCAACTCCCTCCCCACTGGCCGAAGGTCACAGGCCTGCATCCTCCCACCAAAAGCTGCACTTCTGGGATGTGCCCTTTCCAACAGCTATAGCCACCGGGCTCTGGGATCCAGGACCAGCTCCCTCCCCAAGCCTCCCACTGTCCCTGGCTTTAAGGATTCATCCTCATCACGCCTTGATTTCCTTTAACTCTTCCCACATCCTTGAAACCAGTCTCTTGATTAAATTCAAACACCATTAGAGGGTGACATCTGTCACCTGCCAGAATCCTGACTGATACGTTCACCTTCCTCTTGCCCAGAAGTTCTCTGCCTGTTGAAGGTTACAAACCCCCTCTGAAAACCTAAACAAAATTAGAGAGACCTCTCTCTGACAAAATGCGTGTTTTTACATATATGTGAATTTTCTGATACAATTTCAAAGAGTTGACAGACCACTGAAGCTGATTGACAGATCCCAAATTAAGAACCTGTACTATAGAAAGATGGTTTTTAAGAAAACAATTTACAGTTTAAGAAGTGAAACTCCTAAAAAGTCCAAAATTAGATGGGTACCATAAATCATTCTTTTTTTTTTTTAATTAGAGAAATTGTGAGTTTACAGAAAAATCATGCATAAAATACAAGATGTCCATACACCACCCCACTGGCAACATTTGTGGAACATTTGTTACAATTGATGATAGCACATTTTTATAATTGTACTATTATTAAAGTCCATGGTTTAACTTAGGATGCACTGTTTGTGTACTGTAGTTACATGGACATGTTTTTCTTTAAAGAATCTTACTTTGGGGTACCAGACTGTGGAATATGAAGTACTATTAAGGCACACACATCAAAAAAAAAACTTATGAATAAAGAATCAATAAACATGATATTACGCTATGTTGCATGATTAGTTTTACTTCTTTCCTTGTTTTTCATGACCTGTAAGTATTTATCATGTAAACACTTAGAATGTTTTTCTACCGGCCATGGTTTTACATACTTGTAAAGTTTATTATTCATCATTCCAAGTGCCATCTGGACTACCAATAAGTAAATGTCTTAAAATATCTCTGTAAGAGATTTCTTAAAGTTTTACCATCTACCAGACCCACTCAGCTATTCCAAAGCCTGATCTCTAAGGATGCTGATATGTATTCAGCTGTTTTTTTATTAACATTGGTAGCTTCATAACATTAAAAATGTATACACTAAGTTACCCCAATAGAAAACATGCGTGGACTGTGATGAAAAATAAATTCCATTTCAAATAGTCACATTCTCTGCTTACATGTTTCCCCAAGCCCCAGGATGGGCATCTTTCTATACAAAAAGGAGAGAAAGCTGAAGTCCAACACTCCAGTGAGTTTGGATCTCTTGAGGTCTCTATCAGTTGCTATTAAAATTTAAAATGCACTGCAAAATCCTTGATTCCAGAAAACACATGCTACTTATATTCCTTAAGCTACTGGCAGCTTAAGCTATTCTGTGTGGTTCAGAGGGGAACAAAAGAACCAATGCAATACACACCCAGGCTATATAAATGTCAAAGACCACATGAAAAAAAAAACCTTATTTGATGCTTTTCACCTAATGTCAGTCATTTTAATAGCCCTGTATTTAAAATTCACCTGTTTATAAAAAGTTGTTTAAATACCATGATATAGTGTATATCAAAGTGTATGTGCCCTATGAACAATAAAACCAATTATTCTTCTTTTTTCTGGCCCCAAAATAATATTACAAAGAAGGTAGCCTGTTGTTCATAGATTTTAAAGAATGCAAGAATACATAATTTCCATTGTTCACATAGTTTATTCATAGTGGAGCATCTCTTTCTATTATCCTCCATTATTTTCTTCGTTAAGAAAGATCTCCTTGACTATTTTGGCGACCATCACTAACATCGGGCATCAGCAGTACTGAGAGAGTGGTCTGCCCCAGAATTTGCCCCTGTTCCTCATGATTTTATAATATGCTATGAAGCCACCAATCTCTGAGGCAGTTTGTGACAGTTTGGTAATATTATGTCCCCCAAGAAAAAGCCATGTTCTTTTAATCCAATCTTGTGGGCTATTGGAATTAGGTAGTTTCCATGAAGATGTGACCCACTGTTCTGGTTTGCTAATGCCGCCTTTTTGCAAAATACTAGAGATGGATTGGCTTTTATAAAGGGGGTTTATTTTGTTACAAAATTATAGTCTTAAGGCCATAAGAGTCCAAGGTAAGGCATCAACAATTGGGTACCTTCACTGAAGGATGGCCAATGGCGTCTGGAAAATGTCTGCTAGCTGGGAAGGCACGTGGCTGGCATCTGCTCTGGAGTTCTGGTTTCAAAATGGCTTTCTCCAAAATGTCACTGCCAGCTTCCAACAGCTGTCTTCAAAACGTGACTCTCAGCTGCAGCTCCTCCTCAAAATGTCACTCTCAGTTGCTCTGAGCTCCTTCTGTTTATCAGCTCATTTACATGGCTCCAGTGATTTAATTCAGACCCACCCTGAATGGGTGGGGTAACACCTCCATGGAAATTATCCAATCAAAGGTCTTGTTCACACTTGATTGAATCACATCTCCATGGAAACTCTCAATCAAAAGATTCCAACCTAATCAACACTAATATGTCTGCCCCCACAAGACTGCATCAAAGAACATGGTGTTTTGGGGGACATAATACATCCAAATTGGCACACCTACCCAACTGTGAGTGACACTTCTGGTTAGGGTGTGACCTCTGATTGAATGTTTCCATGGAGGTGTGGCCCTGCTCATTCAGGGTGGGTCTTGATTAGTTCACTGGAGTCTTATAAAAGAGCTCACAAACAGAAGGACCTGAGAGCTGCAGCTAAGAGAGGAGAATGCCATTTTGAAATGCAACCTGGGAGCAAGCAGACGCCAGCCACGTGCCTTCCCAGTTAACAGAGGTTTTCCAGATGCCAATGGCCATCCTTCAGTGAAGGTAGCTGATTGTTGATGCCTTAGCTTGGGCACTTTATGGCCTTAAAACTGTAACTCTGTAACCAAATAAACCCCCTTTATAAAACCCAATCCATGTCTGGTATTTTGCAAAATGGCAGCATTAGCAAACCGGAACACAGTTATTGGGGTTCAGCAAACTGTGATGTCTTCCCTTCATCCTTTCTTCACTCTGGTCCTCTCCTATGGAATCAGGACATGATTTCTGTTTAATCTTAAAAGGAGTGTACATGCAACTGAACTCAGAAGCCTGAAGTGGAGTTCTCCCTCGCTGTCTCCAGCTCACCTATGTACTCTACTGTCCCTGCCTCCACTGTACACACTGCTGCCAAATTAATCTTCCTAAAAGCACAGTCCTGATCATGTTCTCCCCCCACCCAATCCTGTTCAAAACTCTTCAAGGGCTCTTCATGTCCTACTGAAAGAAGAAATTGTTTGAATTCTATAGTCTGGGATTCAAAGCCCTTAACAACCTAACGCTGGCTTTGCTCTCTGACTTCCACGTTGCCTCCCTGTGCTACTTGTAGTTTCCAAATGAATTACATCACCATTCCCTGGAGATGCCACATGTACTTTATGGCTGGGTCTTTGCTCATCCTCCCCCTCTGCTGATACAGAATATGCCTTTTCTAAAACTGTTGAAGTACCACCTCACCTATCACATCTTATGACATCTTTGCTATACCTGCTTCCCCACTGCTCTTTAGTCCAACCCCAGTAATATATGCTTGATCTAAACTCATTTGAGTTCACATGGTAAAGTCTCAGCTTACCTATTTTTAAAATGTAGATAATAATGATAGTGATTCATGAAGATTAAATAAGTAAAATGCTTAAAACAGAGCTGCAGTTGTGGACGTTGTTGTGGTTGTATTGTTTTTAGCTTAAACCAGTTGCTATTTAGAAAGGAATTTGACAATATAGTGGGATTTTGTTTATTTTGTAACCTCCACTGCCTCTACCACAATATAAATAACTTAAGAAGGATGAGAGGAAGGACATATATGAAAGAAACCACATGCCCTCAATTCTGGGGGCAAAGAAAGAGCCAACAGTTTCAGATTCTGACTGTATCATCTAGGTAGATCAGTTTGGCATGAAAATGCCATACGTGTACACCGGCTTTCACTTAACAAACAATGTCAAATTGGGTCAGGGCACCAACACTAACTGAATTCTAAGAGGTGTCAACTATAATGCCCAGGCTGAAGCTCTTTCCCTGTTGAACAAATACTGTCTTTACCAAAGGAACAGAGTTTGTCTTTGGAGCCCCTTTCCTCCTTTTCAGCTTTCTTCCTCACCCACTTACACAGAAAGCAAATGAGATGCCACTTTGTCATCTTGGTCTGAAGATTCTCACAATGCCTTCCTCTTTTAAAAGAGCTTGAGGGCCAGATTCTAATCTGAATTGTACCATGATGAGTCTCTTAAAAGAACCACTCTGATGCCTGCAAGCACAGCAGAAAGTATTAGGAAATACAATGTCATTAGTCAAAACCATGGTGGCTCACACAGGATCAGAGCAGCCATTTTGGATCCTTTTTTTTTACACAAAGAATAAATGCCTCATAACTATACCCACCAAGCATTCACAAGTTTCCTTCCTTCAGAATATCATGTCTTGAACCCTAAACTTGGCCTGGAAAATCTGAGCTGAGACACTGTCAACTGATCTGAGCGGTTTTAGGTATCACATGCAGTCAGTTTGCAGAACTTCTGAGCCAAGAGAACACTGAGTGCATCTCAAGATGACACACCATGACTTAAGAGTTTCAACAGAATACAGGGCACCCAGTTAATTGGTAAAGCTGGTCACTGGAAAGCACATTCCTCTTCAGCAGCTAGCAGTTGGGCAACACACATAGAAATATTTTAAATGTACAAGATTTGTAGATCTCCTTACATACAGTTCACATGACAGCCAAGAACAACTCCTTATTTGTACTTGTCTTGTGCACTTCCCAGGCAGTGCTCTTGGCGGAGGAAATGTAAACCTTTCTGTGCAGGAAAGTATTTTAGGCCCTACTGAGCACAGAAGTTCTCTAGGGAGCTACCCATACCCTACAGGGTCACTGCTTCCTAATTTCCCTAGTTGGCACCTGATGACTCAGCATGAGATTACATCCTAATTTTTGCATGGAAGGAATCACACTAATTCCTGGAATGCACATAGGAACCAGAGGCCCTCAATAGTTCTAATCAGCTAAGTGAGCTGTGGCAAGTTCCTTAACCCATCAAGTCTTAATTTCCTCTTCTCTACAATGGAAATAATGTGAAATGGTAATGAGAAAGTATATAAAAATAGTTTTTATTATTTTAAGTTAATATAAAATACCATTTAAAAATTAATAATCAGTTTAGATTCCAAGAAAAAAATATACCATCCTTCTCCGCCAAAACACCTTCATGTATTTCGTGTTGTGAGATACACTACATTAGGCATCCTCTTTTCTTATAGTCTAAAACTAATACAACTACCAACAACATATGGGCTACTTCACATTGGCCAATCAACCAAAAGACCCCTGTTCTCTAGAAGCCATCACCAAGCACTGCAATTTTTTGTTTGTTTGTTTGTTTTTTGTTTTTTGTTTTTTTTTGGCTGATTCACAGAGTGATGGAGGACATGATCTAGTTGCAGAAGGCAAGCCCAATCCTCAATTTTAAGGTCATGATAAACATCAAATGAACAAATATCCTGACTGAATGGAACACAGAGCAGTAGATATAGAGTAGCAGCACACCCTGGATTTTCTGAGATAATCCTAATTACAAATACACCAGCCCTATAGCTTTACTTGCACCTGTCAGAACATATGTCCCAATATCGGCTTGGAAAACAGACTCATTGAAATACAGGAGTTAGAGGAAAAGATAACTAGTGTGTTCTTTTCAAACTCGTCGTTCTCGCCTCACAAATGTCTCTTCCTCCTGTGTTTTTCTCAGTGAATGACATCTGGGAGTTGTTGATCCTTCTCCATCAACTCCTGTCCTCTCCACTCCCCATCCACTAATTGGCAACCTATTCAAACTTTCCACGTCTCTCAAATCAACCCCATCTCCCATCCCCACCAGACCTCCCTTGGTTAAGACTTTCGTTGTTTCTCGGGTTATCCACTTTGATACCTTGAAATTGGGGTTCCTCTAATCCTTCTTCTACCAGAATGATTTTTCCAAAATGCAAACCTTATCATTTACTGGCTTAAATTACTTTGGTGACTCTTCACTGCCCTCATGACTAAACTCAAGCTCTTTAGCATGCCATATGTGACAGAGGCTGCTTGCTGTCTATGTGTTCATCAAAATTTCTCTCCTTTTCTCCTGGGCCAAGGCTAAATTTCATTTCCCACCCTTCCTTGCAGTTTATTGTGACCATTTCAGCAAGTTTCTAGCCAATGGAATGTGAACAAAAATCACAAATGCTACTTCCGGATCTGATTCATAAAAATCTCTGATCCTATCCTCCATGCTCTGTCTCTCCCTAAGTCTTCCATCATGGCAGATGATCTAGCATGGGACTCTGGGGCCCTAGGACATGACAGAACCGCAAGATGGAAGGAGGCTGGGCTCCTGAATTCATATGCAAGGCCAGTTGCCTAACACCCATATTAAGCTGTTACACGAGTGTGAAATTCATTTCTATGTGTTAAGCCCCTGAGTTGTTGGGGCTGTTTGTTAGCAAGCCTACTCTCACAAATACACCATGTGAGGCTCTCATTTTTGGACTGCTACCTCTGCTGTCCCCTCATTCATCTATTGCCCCTCTCCGATCCATACATTCCGATCCATACACTCCGAAACATACATTCTTCCTGCCTCAGTCAACTACTTCAGTGCCCCAAACCCATTGACGTCGGTCCCATTACGGTGATGTTCTTTCTGCTTAGAACAGTTCATTGCCTTCATCTCCCTGCCTACCTTATTGTACTCCATAGTACTTATCACTGCTTGACATATTATACAGTTATTTGTTTATTCTCTATCTTTCCCACAAGAAACTAAGCCCCTGGAATAGGATTTCCATTCTTTTCACTACTGGATACTCACACCTAAATTAATGCCTGGTCCAAAGTAGATCCTTGGATGTTTCTTGAATAAATTCATGAATAACAAAAATACTAATAATTTCAAGTGTTTGCAATGTTGCAATGTGCTTGGCACTATGTTAAATGTTTCATATATAGTATCTCTTTTAATCTGAACAAAAACTCCATGTACTACTCTTTATCCTTATTTTATATATTAAAAAAACTAAGGTTTAGAGAGTTTAAGTTCCTTACCAGAATTCACAGTTAGTGTGTAGTTGAGTCAGGATTTGAACCCAGGTGATGGATACAGAATCCTTGCACTTAACAACTAGTTCATGATTGATAAATGCTTTGTAATGGGTCTTTCCCTGTCAACAGTGAAAAAGTCGCCAGGTTTCAGCAATCACCAAGCAAGTCAACCAGGCCTATCCTAGGACACTTTCAAGGCTCAGACACTGCTCAGAGGTTCTGTTCATGAACACACACAGAGCAGCTATATAATCTCCCACGTCTAATGTCACTCTTAATCTTACAGGGCAGAAAGGTAATAATATCATTCCTTGAAGGTAATGTACACACTTAAAATGTTTTTTTTCCAACTCTTCAGACTTTACACTTCACTTTTTCTGGTTCAGTGCCATTGAACTTAGGAGTAAATGGCCAAATATTTATCTCTAGACCATACTGAGCATGCCTTTTGAAGTGTTCAAGTTCCAAAATGAATGTCACTCATGTTGCAACCTCTCAGTGCTTAGAAGTATTAGCAATTTCCCTTTTCCTTTGCTCTTTTTTTCTCTAGGCTATCTATGCTATATTACTTCAATCTCTCTCTGTACAGTAAGTCATGCCCTCTAATCCATTTATCATTCTCGTCATTCTTGCTTGCAGTCTTTCCTTTTCCTCTTTTTATAAAGGCAAGATGGGGCTCTAACAAACACACAGATTCACACACATGCACTCCACAATCTCAGGTGTTCCAGGACCAATCTTGCCATCAGAATCCTCATCTGATAATAATTGTCATGATTTTTGCCTCTCTCTTCCTCAACTCTGCTTTTTGGTCAGCAGTTTACTTCTCTTTCTCATTTTGCCTAATTGTATTCAATGAGCAGCTAAGGTCTCCTATGGTATCTCAAACCTCAATTTCTTTATGTGTAAAATGGGGATGATATTCTTTTCCGTATCTTTTTGCAGGAAACACTCAGTTATCCATATGCTTGTTATGGGGTAACACATTAATTTTCACAGCCTCTTCCCTTTACTCCCTTACTCCCAGGAAAAATTATGGAATTAGTATGTTCTCCTCCTATGACATCCTGGGTCGTGATATACATAATAGAATGATCGGTGAAGGAGAGAATGTGGGAAGGTCCAAAGCAAGGGGATTTACTCTGAAAAAAAGGGGAAAATAACAGGTTCAAGAATAGAGTGGTGGAATAAGTCAACATCCTCCTGAGATGGATTTTGGGGAAATTTGGGGGAAGAATGGAGAGAAGAGAGTGTTATGACAGGAGTGGCTATTATCTATTTGAAAGACAAGAAAAAGACAAAGGAAAAAAAGTTGTGGGTGTCACAGATGTCCCCCTTCCTGGGCATTTGCCAGAGAGACAACAACGAAGAAAACCAAAGTCAGTTACTATTTTCCTTTGACTCCCATCTTGCCAAGATGGTTCCATGAGGGGTTCTAGCCTTATATAGGATACGTATCGATTATTCACTTTTCCATTACACAAGTCCAGGGTTGTTTCCACCTGCCCAAATCCAGAATGGTCCACTTCTGCCTCTGCATCTCTCTTTGAGACACTGTTCCCCTAACCCTAGTCAATGTACACCCTAAGAATCCTAGCATACACTTGAACATTAACAATTTTAGTTAGAAGCTTCTTTCTCCTGCTGGGAAGGGGACAAGCACAAAAGCCCTTAAAAATCATCCATAAATCTGTCTTAACCTAATTCTCCTCAATTAGTGTGCTTAATCAAGGATTGGCTGTATAAAATTTCCATATTTCCATGGCTTCTAATGTTCATTCTCTGATGTTTTCTTTTTTTTTTTTTTCTCATGAATTTTTTCCCTTGTCAGTTCTTTAAAAACCCTCGGAACAGATAATATGATCTTGCTGATTTATATGGTGCAGTTTAGTGGCTAAAGTACTCAATTGTTTAGCCTTTTATGCAGCTTTCTAACTCTCCCACCAAAAAGCTCCTCGACTTTGGCTCCTCTTAGCTTCTCCTCTCTGCAATTTAGCTAAAGGGGTAGGCCAAGCAATTGCTAACTAATTCACTCGCATCAGAATTCTCTAGTATTCTGGCTTCCCTCATTACATGAAGTGGCCTGAGTGAACCCTTGCTCATCTTCATTTCCCAATTCTATTGCTTAGAAGAAACATTTTGGTTGCGGTTGTTTTTGGCATTGTGGAATCATTTCTGCAAAATGCAGATTGCCCAAAGTGAGTTTGATCCTTAAATACTCATTGACAACTAGCTTATTTCAAAAGCAATTTTATTAGCCCTGCTATGAAAGCCAATGAACATTTTATTTAGAACCTAGTCTATTCATAGAACTCTACCCATTCATTCAAATACTTTATTGAATGCCAAGTACTGTACTAAGAACCAGTAGTAGGACGAAATATACGGTTCCTGCACTCTGAAAAGGGGATTACAAAGGAAAAATTCTCATATTTGGGAAATTTGAGTACATTCAAATAAAGGAGCTATATTCTGAAGGTCTACCATACATGACATCAATAATCAAAACAGCCTTTTATTGTACCCTCATTCATGCTAAGGGTTTTATGTTCATTCTCTCCTCTACTCCTCAAAACAGCCCCACGAGCGAAGGGCTATGGCTATCCCCATGTTACAGATCAGGGAATGGAAGATTAAGGAGATTGAGAAAATAACTCCAAATTGTACAGCTCACAGGTGGCAAAGTCGGATTCACATCCACCATGTCTGCACTCTTAAGTCCTGTGCTAAAATGTGGAAGAATGGGTACGAGAGTGGCTGGGATGTCGCAGGGGCACATTCAATGATTGGCTAACTGTTGGTAAGAAGAATGATCCAGGGCTGGGAAGAGAGCAGTGTGGCTTCAACAGCAAGTCTAAATCAGGGAACAGAGGACACTAAGAATTAGACACAGCAGACCAAGGCTGTCGCTGGGAGGACTGGTAATGGAGTGAGCACTGAAGACTGCAGGAGGGGGCGGGGTGGGGGGAGGAGGGTCAGACAATGAAGGCTTCAGAGCAGGGAACACATTTGGTAGATATGTTAACCTGGACAGTTTCAGCGTAGATGTGCACAGATAACTGGGATATGAAGGCCTGAAGACCAATTAGAAAAAAAAAAATAACAATAATCTAAGGGCGGGATAATAATGAATTGAATGAAGAGAATGGGTAAAGAGGGCATCTCTCTCTCTCTTTCTCTCTCTCTCTCTCACACACACACACACACACACACAGCAAACAAACACAAGTAAGACTTGAATACTGAATTTTGTTGATGCGTAGAAGCAAAGATTCAGAGGTTCAGAAGCTGGGGACTATGACAGTAATATAAGTAAGGAAAAGGCATCAGTTTGAGCTGGACAAAATAGTTGTTACACAGAAGTCACTCAGATGTTTCATCAGTGAATAAAAGTGTGAATGAATAAATGAATGAAAGAGGTGTTTTTAATAAAGCTGAGTTTTAAAGGATGGCAGAGCCTCCCAAGTATACTCAGACACCATAGAATTTTCCCTGGAACAATCTACATTTCCCATGCTCTTATATTTTTAAAATTTTCCCCTATGTAGCCAAGCAAACTGATTACTCCTCCCTTTCAACATATCGTATTTTAAACTCTTCCCCTGAGTTATTTAAGATAATGTGGTAAATAACTTTTCTGATTTATAGAAGTAATTCCAAAGAAACTCTCTTGTGAAGCAGCCAGACTTTTTTTAAGTCCAGCAGAATGTAACATTCTCTAAGTTTTCTGGTAGCAAGAAGGTCCAGCCTATACCTCTAAAATTCTCTTTTAGAATATAAAGTCAAATAGGGAATCCATGTTACCCAAATAACCTAAGGAATTAGCTAAAGGAATCAGTCTTATATCATGCACCGGCTATAAGACATACATGAAAAGGGAGAAATAGAAGAGAAAGTGGGAAGATACGAATAGTAAGTCATTGTGCCAGTTTGAATGTATTATGTCCCCCAGAAAAAGCCATATTCTTTGATGCAATCTTGTGGGGCAGACATATTAGTGTGGATGAAGTTGGAACATTGCATGGAAATGCACCTCACCCAACTGTGGGTGATAACTCTGACTGGATAATTTTCATGGAGGTGTTGCCCCACCCATTCATGGTGGGTCTAAATTAAATCACTGGAGCCATATAAATGAGCTGACAAATAGAAGGAACTCAGTGCATCTGAGAGTGACATTTTGAAGAGAAGCTACAGCCAAGAGGGACACTTTGAAGAATGCACAGAAGCTGAGAGAGTAGCTGCAGATGACAGACAGTTTGAAGACGGCCGTTGAAAGGAGACTATTGCTCCGGGGAAGCTAAGAGAGGACGAACGCCACAGGAGCAACTGAGAGTGACATTTTTGAGAAACCGTAGCCTAGAGAGGAACATCCTGGGAGAAAGCCATTTTGAACCTAGAACTTTGGAGGAGATGCCAGTCTCATGCCTTCCCAGCTAACAGAGGTTTTCCGGACACCATTGGCCATCCTCCAGTGAAGGTACCCGATGGTTGATGTGTTACCTTGTACACTTTATGGCCTTAAGACTGTAACTGTGTAACCAAATAAACCCCCTTTATAAAAGCTGATCCATTTCTGGTGTTTTGCATTCTGGTAGCATTAGCAAACAAGAACAGTCATATATATAAAAGGGTCACCAGCTTTAATGACCACCATCCCTATGTCATAGAGGTATCCTGAGGACAGATAAAACTTGAGGGGCTACAAGAAAAAAAAAAAAGCATGAGAGAGTTCATCAACCCTGAGTTTCTGCAACTATTAAAAATAGAATTTTTAATGAATCCATCCATCCATCCATCCAAACACTATATTTATAATGAATAAGACCAAAGGCTTTGAGGTTAGACAGAATCTGGATTTGAGCCATGAGTAACACAGTTGCCAGCCGCTTTGCTTATCTGTGCCTTAGTTTCCTCATTTGTAATATAGAGATGCAGACTCAGTTTAGTTGTAAGGATTAAATGGGATAATGTGCTTACATGCTTATCATGGAACTAAGTCACGGTAAATTGCTCCATAAACTGGAGCAATTGTCATAAACTGGAGCAATTGTTTAAAATTTATTACATTACAATAGGCACTGAGGGGAGTCAAAAGAAATGTAAGATCTGTTCCTTCGACCCCCTTCTTCCTACCAGCCATGACCAACCAAATCTCTGGGTGTAAGAATTGGAAAGGCAGGAAGATATGAAGGGAACAAGAAAATTGGGGGAGTAAATTTAAAAAGTATACACTGAAAAGTAGTTTCTGATCTAGCATTATGGCTGTCCTGGATTAAGGAGATTTGGGTCATCAGCTAACTAGTCTCGCTGAGAGTAGTGTTGAACTCTCTGATGGAGACAGGATTAGAGGACAGAACCAGCTGTTTGGGATATTGGAATTGTGAAACTCTGAATGTGATTTTAAGAAGAGATATCCTAAGGGGAAAAGAAATGATCATTTTTATATGCTGCTTATTATTTTCTACTGAAGGATAGGTGGTGTCTGGGAGGGGAAGAAACATATTCCCTCTTAATACCCTTCTTGTAAAGACAGTACATGGGCACTCAAAACATATGTTTGGTATGGGACGTACAACACATCTGAGATAACAGCCCACTATTGATGTCTTGCCAAAAAGAAGTGTTTTTGGAGATGTTTATTCCATGCAAATTTTTCACCTTTATGCTTATGCATATGTCTCTTTAGGGTTTTGAAATATTACTCTTCTCTCTGTTTGTACTTTGAAATAAGTTACAGTCTAGTATGGTGGATGTTGAGAGATTTTTTTCACTTGTATAAAAATTTTACGTAATTCACATTTTGCATACATGTTAAACTCTCATGGTAAAAATATAATTTTGCTCAACTGGCAAATGAGTTACGATTAGTCTATTTTATTAATAACATGAGATATCCTATTTAAATGTTTAAAAAGTAATCCCTTTAAAACTTGAAGTCAGTACATTAACACCTAACAATTGTGATGTAAGGACCATATTTTCACAGAATGTAGCTGAATCCAAGAAACAATTGTGAAATGAGTAATGTTCGAAGGAGGCAGATGATGCCATCAAACCAGTAATAGTAGCCACAGAAGAACAGTACTCATCAGAGTAGTAGCAACAGTCACTATATTACTAAATTACCCCAGGCACTGCTCTAAAAGCTTCCTATGTACTATATTTAACACTCACAACAACCCTATACATCAAGTTCTAGTACAGTCCCTTTTAACAGATGAGGACATTGAGGCACGATAAGGAGGTTAAGGATGGCCCCAGGTCACCTGGCTCTTAAGTGGCAGAGTTGGAATTTAAATCCAGAGAGATGGGAGAGCCTGAGATTTTTTAATACTGCTCTAGAATGCACCTCACTTACATGAGTACAAGGAATTTGGATTCCAGACCCTTTCTATGTGATCCCAGAATGCATTCTCTGATTAGGAGACCACAGTGACTTCCTGGGGAGTGGTGGAAAATAAAATGAATGTGCATCAGGAAAGTGGTCTCCATCGGTCCTAGTTGAGAGTCTAGCTCATTTCCAGAGTGTAGTGGGAAGGATGGAAAGTAGGCAGAGGGAAGCTAAATACTTTATACATAAGAACTCATTTAATCAAAGCACAGAGGTCAGAAAAAAAGTGACAAAAGTAATCAAAAGGCAGAATTATGCCAATTCTAAACAATGATCAAGAAAACTAGATTGACTTACTAGGAAAAATCAGCTACTCATTTTACAGATTAGAGAATTGAGGAGAGCTTCCGGGCATGCCCCAAGTCACACACCAATTTGATTCAATATCCAATACTGGAAAATCCACTGGATTTCTCACTGTCCCAGTCTCCAAGTTTTCATCCTAGTTCAGAAAGGGCATCTTTACGGTGCTCTCCTACTTCCCTGCTGTAGCCCAGAACCAGATCACATCTTGGCTAGGACATTCTTCTCCCAGGGAGGTTTAGTGGTGAAATCATCAGTCTGAATCTGTGATACCGCTCCTCAAACTGAACTAAAGGTAGTGGTGGTGGGTAGAAAGCTTGAGTTGGAGGTTTTGTTTGTTCTCACTCATTCTTCAGGTGGAAGAGGAGAAAAGTTATGAACTAGATATTTTTATTCCCATTTTACAGATGAGAAAACTGAGACTCAAAGAGGTGATTAAATTTCCCTAAGATTACTTAGCCAGGAAGTAGCAGATGCAGGGCTCAGATATACACATGTTGAGCAAAAGTCTTATAGGAAGCAATGAAATGCATGCATTTATATGTGTATGCCACTTACCCTAGAGATACCCCTCTGGGGGTACCAATTCATCTTCTCAAAGGCATACTCTGTCTGGGCTGACCGAAAAATAGTCATTCTGCTTCCACTCTGAAAGGAATCACCAGGTCGGTTCTTATCCATTCAACTGGGAAAATTGTATGGCATGGAAAATAAACTGTCTTGTCATTTAGCTTACTTCCCCTTTGCTTTTCTTAGAATAATAAGGGGAGACTGTTTCCTTTGTGCTCATAAGCAATAGGCAGAGTTCTATTTTCCTGAGAAGGCATGTGGCAATTTTAGCCACTCAGGAGAAAGGAAAGCCCCCAATTATTTTGGCAGGCACGTGGAAGCTTATTTTTCCTAGAAGGGCACTGGAGCCAGCTACTATGAGTGTAACCAGGTGTGTGGCCTTGAACAGTTTATTTGACACCCTCAAGCCTCAACTTCCTGATCAGTAAAATAAAGAAAATAGTACTGCCTACTCCATAGGGTTCTTGTGAGTCATTTAAAGCACTTAGCATAAAGCTGGCCGGCAGTTAAGTGTCCAATAAATAATGAGCCATTGGTAAAGATGGCAGGTGAGATGATGGTAGAGGTGGTAGAGATATAATGTGATAATAATGCAGTGTGTCTCCATCTCTCCTCCTTAGAAGAGGCTGGCTTCCTGAGAGTATGAGGCATCCTTTAAATCTCAGAATGCAAAGCAATATGAAATGGGTTCGCCTCCTTTGCAGCACGATGAGCCTCTTTGGAAACTGGATACAGGTAGAGAACAGAGCAAGACCAGCGTGCTGGTGGCAAGATGCAGCATTTGGGGAATTGCTCTGGCAATTGGATAAACGTGTTTTAATTAGGTTGGTTGGTTGGTGGTTCCCAAAGCAATGGAGTCTAAGCAGAAGGCAGAGAGAGAGTGTGTGTGTATGCGTGTGTATGAGAGTGAGTGTGCACATGCATGAAAGAGAGAGAGATTGATTGGGGAGAAGGAAAGCAACCTGCTCTAAACGGCCCATTAAGCTTTGAGCATGTGATTCGCAACCCAGCGAGCAAACTTGGATGTTGGAGGTCAGTGGCATTTTCATGGGGCACCCAGAGAGGAGCCCTGCCTAAGAGGGCTGGCCTGGGGGGGCCGACACATCCTTCCCACCCTTCCTCAGCTGACTCTACCTGCTTTATGCAGCCTAGGAAGGCAGGTGAGGTGACTGTCTCATGGTCCAAGGCTAATAACAATAATAAACCTCCGAGAACAAAATTGACCGAAAAGAATAAAAATTTTAAAGTAAGACAGTTCTCTGTCATTTCTGTCTCGGATTATGTTGGGGAAGGTTGAACTCAATTTTATTGAGAAATCAATTGTAATTTGGCACTCTGCATGATGGCTGGCAGAGGACGTTGATAAGTCTCTTCTGAAATTTGCAAGCTAATTTACCCCTGCTGCCTCCACACTCACAAACCAGCCTGCATGAGGGGCCCATCTCCTCACCACACTCTCAGGCAGCCATCGATTTCATAGTCCCCTCCTCTTGTTTATGAGCTAAACAATAAATCTGGAAAAGGAAACAAAAGAGACAAGTTCAGGTAACTCGTTAGAAGCAGGGCGCAAAGGACAAAGATAAAACTACGGATTCCGGAATGTGCTGAGGAATACAAATTTCTAGAATATAGTTGACCAGAAAGATGAAGGAAATATGTCTGTGTGTGTATATCGGGGGGGGGGGGGAGGTGTGGATGGGTGGGTATTTTATTATTATTATTATTATTATTATTATTATTATTATTATTATTATATTAGTTTTATTAATGTTTTTTACCATGAAAAGATCTCTTCTCATGCTCTATCAGATGATTATTTCAAGCCAGTTCTGCCACTTTTACCAAGAGCAAGCCAATACCATGGCTATCAGAGGAGGGGAAATCTGAACAAAATGCACAGTTAGATACCAGAAGTGAAAAATTAAAATATGCTTTTTAATGCCATGCTCTCCTGACCTTTGCAAGAGGAGCAGCAGCTGGTCTCACCAGACTCACGGATTACAGGACTTTGCTCAGAATTTATCCAACATATCAATGCAAATCCACTCAAAGTGTCATTTATTTAGGTGGGAATTGCAACGTTCCCAGGCTTAAGGCTCACCCAAGTGTACTGCGGAATGCATCGTCCCCATGACAAGGCTGAGTGTTTTCAGACACTACTCGAAACAAGTGAGCAGTTTTGAAACTTGGTACTCAGCAATTCATCTTACTGATGAGCACCCTGAGTCTTCCAAGAGTTGTACTTTGGTGTGGGACAGAGAAAAGGAACAGCAGCCACTGTCACTGTTGTTTTACCTCTTCCAAACCGCTGGTCATATTGACTCCATACCCAGGCCAGTCACTCCCCAGCCCCACATCCTGGGCACAGCTGGGGCTGTCACACATTCTTGGCTAAAGTATACCTGGAAAGTATAACATCTTCAAGGCAAACCCCAAAGGTCACAAATGTCCCTATTATTCCCATCCTCCCCCATTGGGTCCTTTTGCTCCATGTTATTCCCAGCAGCCACCAGAAGCTATGTAACCACAAATAATAATTTGCTTCAAAGCCAGGGGAATCCCAGAGCAGCCTGGCTGCTGACTCTCACCATCCAACAGTAGAAGGAATGAGTTTTGGTGTATTCTCTGCATCTCCACTATGACCATGCGTAATCACACTTGGAGACTGACTCTGTCCCGGGCACCAGGCCCTGGAGAGTGCTCAGCATCTGCCTTTCCAGAAAAGCCCATTGCAAAACTATTTTTTATAGACTCTTGACCTCCCCAGTAGAGCACATGGCTTCAAGCTCTGAAGATCTGAACTGGTGAAGACTGAACTTCATCTGACTGAAGCTCAGAAAGGTAAAAAAAAAAAAAGATACAATAAACTAAACACATAAGTTGAAAATATTTGTTTCTTAGGTGCACTGCCACACAAGCTAACCCTGGAAACTTGCATTCCCTCATCTTGCAAGCAAGCCACCACAGAGCACAATTTCAGGAAATATACACTGTTAAAGAATATTACAAGCAGCTTACTGCAGTAATACCTATAATTTTTCATTCATTTTAATATGCCTGTTTTTCATATTTAGAATTTCTAGTAACTCTACCTTATTACGTTCTCTTGGTTGATGTGCCTGTATAATCGGATAAACATTTTCCTAATACTGGGTTGTGCTATTTTTAAAAATACTTTTTGTGAAGCAACAACAACAAAAGATCACTATAAAACCAAAATGCCCAAGCACTGCATTTTAAAGTTTAAACCTAGCTAAGGCTGGGGAAAGATGCTATAAAGAGAGGGAATTTAAAGAAATGCTTTTACACGCATTGAGGTTGTCGGTTTATCGCAATGTCCTGGATACCTGGACTTTTCAAATTAAATCTTTCTTTTTGCAGGGTGAGGAGGAAAGGGCAGTGCTTCATAAGAGCTTCCTTGGAAACTCATATTAATTTATACAAATATTAGCAATGAAGATGTATTAGTAAAAATAACATGTACTGAGTTCTCACTATAGGCCAGGAGCTGCATGCCAGAGCTTTACGTGAATTAACCCATTTGGTCCTAACGAAAACTCTGGAAAACTAACCCCATTTTACAGATGGAGAAATGTAGGGAACTGCCATGCAGCAGGCATCGTGCTTTATATTTTACAAACATTATTCCCTTCGTCCTCGCAACTCTCATTATTATCCTCATGGCATAACCATCTTTACATATTCTTAAAAAATAAAGATAAAATGGACCAAAGAGTTATGGGATGTACTAAACCACCCACGGGGATTAAAATCAGAGCTGCCTCTCTGAATCCAAGCTCTTAACCATGGTGCTGGTGTACTGCTAATAAACTTTTCTGCAAACTGACCCAGTTTTCACTGTTCCAGCCTTAAATGGATGAATGTGGGTTGGTTCATGAGGCTGAAGAACAACCACATTGGCCAGCACCCAGGTTTGCCTGATGACTTGATTCTGTCCAGGCAGGCAACTCGGGAGAGGCTTTGCTGCACAGGCTGAAGTATGCAAGCTTGGACAGAGGGAATGCTGGGCAAGGGTCTTAGAAACTGCCTAGAAATTATGGCAGCAGCCATCCATTTCTACTTCCTCATGGCTCACACTAACCACCAGGGGAAAATGAAGATTCTCCACCTTTTCTCCAAGCTTTGAGAACTGTCAACAACGCAATTCAGAGATTCAAGGGATTCACAGTTGTGGTGGATCAACTCACTTGCTTTTCCCTTAGGGAGGAGTCAGGATTAGGAGAAAGATTGTTTTCTGAGCCATGGTACAGTAGGGGCGGGACTTTTGAAGGAAGAGACTTCAAGCTGTTGAGTCAGTTTGCTGTGGTCCCTTTGGATCCAAGCTCTTGAGTATCTTGAGCTCTGTGACTTTTCTCTTTGAACCGTTGCTCTAAAGTGATGCTCACACATAGCTGGTTCTCTGGCACAGGTGCAGAGCTGAAGTAGAAACCAGGAGAAAGGAGCCTACTGGGGTCTACCAGTGTGGGGAAAGAAGTCCTCACATACCTTCTCTTAGCCCAGCCAGCTCACCAGCAATTGACATCCACAAAGTCTGGGATCACAGTCTCAGGGGCTAATAGAGTACTGTTTGCTTCACTCTGTTGACTGTATAATCATTTTCAGGCACTTCATGAGAAGAAGCTATGGCCACAGGTGGTCTGATCAAGGGTTTTACACACATGACCTGGACTCTATCCAAATAACACCACACCACAAAATATACCTTACTGTCTACTTACACTCCTAGCAAGAAACAAAACCTTCGCAAACTCAATCCCATACATTATTCCAACACAACTGATGAAACCCTAAGACCCAGGAAGGGGCATGACCTGGCTCTAAGAGAGCAGCTTTGAGCTCCTTCTCTAATGGTACTCAGGACGTCTCAAGGTGACAATGGCATTATTGTCATACTGTAGGATTGGACATGAGACCCTAGACTCTTGCCTCCTCCTAAAATTCCATTGCAAATGACCAACATGCAACTAGACCAAGTGTTTAAGAACAGTTTTGTTTACCCATTAAATGAAACAGGTGGTCACCATCCATCCCTAATAGATAAAATGTGCCAACCTCATGAAGGCCAGTTTGGGAAGAATACAATCTGCAAGTAAAATTTCCCTGACATAACCACTTCTTCCTCTGTGCTCCCATAACACAGTACACCAAGCTCTGTGGCAGCTCATGTGACAACCTCACAATTATTCCTTTGCATGTCTGCATCCTCCAACTAGCCCAGGGGCCTCCAGTGGCAGGACAGAGGCTCCATTCTCTTCAGCTTTGGGTCCGTGGTGCCACAAGCCTATGGCCCATCTCAGAGCTCTATAAGAGGCTAGCAAATGAGGAATTGGTGGGTAAAGCAGTAGGACTATCCTAACCAATATTTCAGTTTTCTGCCTGAATCAGCACACCACATGCCAGAAACTAAAATTGCAATATTGTCTTCCTTGGTTCCAACACAAATAGACAGATATGCGCCTATAGTATGGATGCCATATCCATAAATCATTAAATCATTTTTTAATTCATGCATATTTACAGGTATGTAAGTTTATCAGGTTTACGGGACTCAGAACAATGTAGAACTACCCTTCATTTCTCCTGAACAATTTCAAGATAAAGAACAAACTCTGCACATAGTTCTAGAATTCTGAATCTTTTAACTGATGGTCCATTCTCTCTAAATTCCCAAGACTCCTTAAATTTTGGATTATATTAGCCTCTCAGCTGCCATCTTTCCATTTTGTTTCATTTCTGGAGCAGGTCCCTCTTCTTCTTGACTGTCATAGATGTCCTTCTATAGACCTCTAGCAGGCCTTTTCATGTTTCCTGAAAGTTCTGTAACCAAAGTCATCTGCTACGTTCTAGCCATGGACTCAGAGCTGGCAGTTTGATTGGCAAGGTTGGCAGAGAAGTGGAAACTAAACAGGCCA
Source organism: Choloepus didactylus (assembly GCF_015220235.1). NCBI lineage: Eukaryota > Metazoa > Chordata > Mammalia > Pilosa > Megalonychidae > Choloepus > Choloepus didactylus. The sequence continues at coordinate 24,754,489 of NC_051309.1, forward strand.
CAAGAGTCAACTCCCTCAAGCCTGACAGGAGGGAAATAAAAATCAGAGAGAGGAGACAGGACAGCTTGTCCTGCCTTCCTCCTGCTTGTTCGTGGCACACTCTGTTTTCTTGGGTTTGAACAAAGGGCATTCTCCCATTCTGCCAAGGGCTCGCCACACTTTTCTGGGATTTGTCCCAGGACATGGCCCCAACCACTCGGTAGGTGGGGAGTGACTTCTGCCAAGTCACTTAACCACCCAATCTCAAGTTCCTCATCTGTAAAATTGGCATAATATTTCTTCACCGACATCCCGGGTTCCTAGCGATAAATATTAATGTCCGTAGAGGGCTTTGAGATCCCGGGGTGAAGGATGCAGCAGAGTGTTATTTTTATGACGTTGCAGCTTCCATAAAGCATTAAATTCAATGAGAAAGAGGAGAGAGGGGGCACTGGGCTGGAACCAAGAATAATGCAGGCAGATGCTGTTCGGTTCCCCCCACTGCTCCTGCATCTCGACAGTCACCTGCCAGTCGGCTGCTCTTCTAGTCCCGGCACTTTCCTTTTCACTGGTGACCTTGTTCGCTGCTTCCCCACCCCCTCTTCTGGGCGTCGGAATCCCTATATAGCATCATATTAATATGGAACTTCATAATGCTGATATGGATCTGTGTATTACAAACATCAGGGGGCCTGCCTGGCCGTCGGCTGGCATCAACATGCTACTCAGCAGGAAACCTGTGTTCGAGACTCTCGAGAGGGCCAGACGCCCACGTCTGAACTACCCCACCCGCACCTCCCCTCCCTCTTTTCCTTCCCAGAAATGGTTTTCCAGGCCCCCCGGGCATCAGGAAAGGAGCACAGGCCTCTGCGACCAGAAAAGAACGTGGATTTTTGGGGGGATAAAAACTTAGAAATCCAATAAGGAAAAAGAACTGGGAAGATCATTCAACGGTAATAAGAAGGGCGGGGTGTGGAAAGAGATTGTGACAATGCAACGCCTTGGCTCAATGACAAGTGTGTGACTGTAATTCGTGACCCCTCCCAGAGGTCCCTGGAGAGCTGGAGGGGAGTGGACCCGTGGCGCCTGTTACAGGGTTGGCCTCAGGGGCGCTGAGTCTGTCCTGTTAATTGCGATAGTTCCATCCCCTCGGGTGTGGACCTGGGATGGGAGGGAGAGCCAGCAGGAGTGGGGAGTGGGTGACTATTCACTCATTCCCCGATGCAGGCGGGATCTGGCTGGTCGGCAGGGGTGTCAGCGCAGTCCCAAGAGTCAGAAAACCAGGGCAATCCGACTTGGTTAGGGTTGTGAGGGAGCAGAAGGCAGGAGCCAGGGTTGGGAGAAGATGCTGTGGAGCTGGTCTGGCTAGCAAATGAACGGAAAACTCCATTTGAGGTGCCCACAAACATACACACAAGGCAGCTGCCCTCTCCCCTCACCCTCCAGCTGCCTCTTGTCTGAGCCATCCAAATTCGCTCTCCATCTTCCTTTCTGGGTGTTTTTTTTTTTTTTTTTTTTCAGTGCCTATATGTACATCTTGCTAATTGTAAAATGGCTGTCCATCCTGCTTTCTTCCTTTCTGCCCTGCTAACTGTCCCTTATGGGGACAATCCGGGTGAGTAGATGTTGGGGTTCAAAACTAAAAGTAAAGTTTACCACTCTAGAGCAAAAAGAGTTTAGAGACTTGGTCCTAGCACGTAGTTAAAAAAAGTTGTGCAGCAAGACCCTTGAAGAATGGGTTCAGGGACCCCCCCGTGACCTGTGTAGGGGGAACATTTATTCTCCATGTCCCTTGTTTCCTGGGGGGAAGGCAGCGTCAGAGCAACGTTGCTGGCCTCTCACCACACCATGTCCCCCTTGTCTTCAGGGCAGGAGAAGGGATTACCTGATTGGCAAGCTTGGAAAAAGAAACCCAATCTGGGTGGCTCAGTTCCTTCTGAGTCCTCTCCTTAGGACCTACCTGGCTGTGTGTGGTTCTCCAAGCGAGAAGCCTGCAGTAGCCCCCCTTTGCCGATTGCTGGGTGGGTCAGTTTAATGGTGTGCAGGCATTAGCAAGCCCCTTCCCCACACAGCTATGCCATGTTCCTCATGAAAGCTTTTATCAACAGTAACACTGACCCTCTGATCTTTAACTGACTGCCTAACTCAGGTGGGAAAGTGACCCCTGAAAACCCCAAGGTGGCCCAGTTTGTTATTGGTTTTACAACGTCCTCAATGTGACAAAAGCAAAGGGTGTCTTTAATAGAATTTATGAGTACCACAATTCAGTACTACAGTTTGTCCAGTTGAGAATGCACTTTTTGTGAAGGAGTGTCAGAAGAAGGCATTGCTCCAGCAAGAAACCTACTGAGTGCTCACTCTAGGTTAGGCATTGTGCTAAATAAAGCCTGCATGTGTTTTAACTCTTGACTCTTCATGAAGGCTCCATGAAGTCTGAGCAAATGCATTTGTTGGTCACAGGTGGGGAAACTGAGGCTCGAGGATGTTATGAAGGCAATAAGAGAAAAAGGACAAAAGCCAGAAACGAGGACGATGTCAAGCCTACCTGCCCATTCATTCATACATTCGTTTGTCACATTCTTACTGAGGAACCACTATGTCTGTGCCTTCTGCAGGACAGTGAAAGCCCAAATAAAAATTAGGCACAGTCCTAGTCTTGCCCTCCACTTCTTTCTCAGAAACTCTGGAGGGAACTTGCCTGTGGAATTCTAAATTCACTCCAGCCCTGGAAGCCAGAACTCTGAGTCCTAATGCAGGTGGGCTTCAGCCTCCAGTTTCCACAAAATCTCAAGCTCCTACTTCACCTTCTTTGCCTCTGGTCTCCTCAGGTGCCAACTGATGCTTTCTGCTGAGCGCCTCCTTCAAAGGGATCCTCTAAGACGCATTACTGACAGAGCCCCACAAGGGAGGATGATTGACGCTGAGCACTGAGCTCAGGGAAAATAAGGTGGAAGAATGTCTGGAAAATAAGTAGAGTGAAAATCGTCTACCACAGACTATTGCCGAGTGAGTAAAGTAGCCATTTATTTTTGTCCGGTGGTGGTTATTGTTCGTTTGTCCCCAAAAAGTAATATTAATATTTAAAGATTTCTTTCAGTCAAAAGAGAGTTTTAAAAGCAGAATTATGACCCTCTAAAAAAGAGCTGACAGAAATCTCTATTAGCATAATGGCACCATAACACTATCAAAGCCCTGTTAATGTAGCCCTCTGTCTGTCTCAGAACACCAGATAAATGGAGCGAGAATATTAGTTAGGGGTCTGTTTCCTCCATCAGGGAGAGGACAGTTTGTAGGCAGGGAGCACCCATTAGTGCTAATGGGAGCTGCAGATGTAAATCCCCAGGCATTGGTAGGGAAAAGTGTCCCCTGGGATTTTCCGCCAAGAACCCATCCACTGTGATAGGTACTTGGGAGCCAGAAAGTCCTTACGGATTAGCACAGCTCCACTCTGGGAGTGATTTGCAACGTCATCCCGAGTATGAGAGCCTGAACTAGGCTTTCTTGGCCATGATATCCATAGCCTTCCATGTTTTTTGCCTCTAGATACCGTGCCACTGAAACCTAGTCTAAGACAAATGCCATTTTAATTTGCTTTAGGTGGCGAAGGCCAACGCACATTTCAGTGGAGAAAGTTATGTGTTTTAATTGCTTTATGAAGACATAGCATATGCCCTGACACAGTTAAATGACTAACAGATTACTCCAAATGCCTTTGGCATAGAATATCTATACATTCATTAGCCAGAACCATTTATCTCCTTGATAAAACTAAAATTACTTATACAGCAGGTTTACTTTCCATGATTAATAAATGATAAAAATCTAAATTATCCATCTGAAATGTCTCTTTTTGGCCATTAATCTCACACTTATCAGCTTCTATAATACAAATTATTAATACAAAAATTCAATTTTCCAAGTCTTTTAATTTGTTAAGAACAACAAAGGATATTAAATGCAAAGGAGCATCTCAATTACCAGGAAATTCTATAGTGACTCCTAAATAATCAGGAAGTACAAAGACAGAGTTAGTTTTAAATATGTTTTGTAAATGATAAGTAAGCTCTGTGGCATACACCGGCATCCAAATGTCCCCAAAGTGATCCCTCTCTCAAATATATTTGCAGTAGCAAGACATTCGAATTAGGGGAGAGTCTGGAATCATTCTGTGAGTGCTCAAAAGGACACAGTGAAGATCATGCTAGGAAGCAGCTGAGAATACAGTGATCTGGAATCTGCTAAGGATTGAAAAGCAAGCATCGCATGTGGTCAAGAAAGTGGGCTTCAGATGCCCAGGTTTAGCTATAGGGGGAAGCCTTGGGAATTAGATCCTTCTGTCAGCTGTTTTTAAATGTTTAAGACCGTCTGTCCTCCAATTAAACTGATCAAGGGAGTCCAGGATGGTTTGTTAGCAACTCTGCTCTGGAGAACACTCATTAAAAGTCCCGAGGCTGATTACGGACTTCCCGTCTCAGGCACTCCACTGCTGCTGTCAGCTGCTGATTTCTCTGAATTCCAACTGCCAGAGCTAGTGTGGAGGCTGAGCCGTGCTTCCCCGCTGCCAGGGAAGGAGGAGAGAGACATCTGCCGCTGCCCTGAGTCACCTGTTATTTCCTAGGTGACTCACTCTTCCAGAGGAGCCAGAACAAAACAGCTCCCAGAAAGATGTGTGTGTGCGTGTGTGAGGCATACACACTCACTCATGTACATAGATGGGTCCTGACCCTCCTGCGAGCCTGACACGTTCCTCAGCTGAGTGAGGAAACCTCCGTCCCCACCTCCTGGGAAGCGGTCTAATGAGATGGGCAGACAAGTAAAGCGGGAATTACAAAGCAAAGTGAAAAATGCCAAGGAAGGGACAATGACGAGGTCTACGTGTACCTAACTCAGATTTTAAGAAAGGAGGAGGGAAAGCAAGAAGAAAGAAGCAGGACATGCCTTCTGAAAGAAGTGACTGACTAACAAGAACTGACAAGTTAACCAGGATCAGAAGGTGGGAAGAATGTTCCAGATAGAGCAAAGAGCATGCGCAAACGCCCAGAGGTGTGCGAGGGCCCTCATCTTCTCATCCATTCACTTTTTTACCAGTTATTCACTGGACAACCACTGAGCACTGGGCACTATGCTCTGTGGTAGGGACACAGTGGGGACTGACAGGTATGGGGTCTGCCCCTACAGAATTTACAATCCAGTGGACTTCAGTTAATCCTGTATGGCTGGAGCAGAGTAGGGGCAACAGGACATAAAAGCCAAGGCTGGAGAACTATTTAGGGATTTGGACTTTTTCCTGAGGGCATGTGTGCATATGCAAGTGTGTGTATGCATATGTGCACATGTGTGTATACTGTGGGAGGTGTGCAGCATAAGGTTAAGACACACACTGACCTGGCATGGATCTAAAGTCAAAGGAAAAAGCATGTAGCAATTAATATTTACCTAGTCACAGCCAGATTGCTTAAGTGAGCAGTGTATCCTGCCCTGAAGGGGTGAAGCTTATACATCCCCCTACAAACCCAACTTCCTCTCAAGTCACTCATAAACCCCAATCCTTGACTTCATCCCATCAAACTCCCCATGGACCCTCACTGCACCATGCTTATCTGCACTCAAGCCTTCTGCTGGTGTTGGATCCAACCAGGAGCACCTTCCACAACGAGGCTGTAGCGAATGTGCACGGGCTTAGGGCAGTCCTGTAATCCCATCCCAGCCCTGCCACTTGGCAGAGTGTTTGGTAATAACAGTAATAAGAACACCTGGCATTTACTGAGCATTTAGTATGTGCCAGGCACTTTGCATGCATTAATGCATTTAAACTTCACAATAAATCTATGAGGTAGGTACTATTATCTCCATTTAACAAAGAAGGAAACTAAGGTAAAGAAAGGTTCAATGTCTTGCATGTGGTCACACAGCAAGTAAAATGGGGGGTGCTTGGAACCAACTAACCCAGGACATCTGGCTCCAGAGGGCATACTCTCACCCAGTGAACTATCCCACCCCTCCTCAGTGCCTTGGTTTCCTCAACTTCAAAGTGGATACAGTAATACCGATGTTTGGTAAGGATTAAATGAGTAACTTCAGTGCCCAGCCCAGTACACACTCCAGAACACTGATTTCTTTCCATATATCCCAAGCCTACTGATTTTCAGAGCCCACATCAAATCTGTGCTTCATCATGATTTTTCCAGCCATTGAGTCTACATAGATGTGTCCTTCTCCAAAGCTGCTACCCCACCCCTATGCCCTGCCACCTGCTTAGCATATCTTCCGTTCATGTTGAAACTGGTCTCATAGTTTTGTATTGCTCTTTTTAATTAGTTTAAGATTATTTGGTTTTTCCAACAACACTGTGTAATCTTTGGGCCAGTAATCAGGTCTCGTCAACCCCTGTTATCCTTCCCAGGAACCAGCACATTGCTTAGGTATGAATTTTCAAGATAGGCTGGAGTAAAAAAGAACAATTGAATACCATAGCATCCATATGTGGAATAAACACGATTGGAAAGAAAATCAAGCAATCTGTAAATTAATTGAGATTGAAGAAATATGTACATATCTCCATCCATTCAACAGATTCTAAGGACCCTAAATTTCATGTTATGTTCTAATCTTTTAATTAAATTATGTTTCCTTAAGTACCTATTTCTTTTTAATGTCCAAAGACAAAATCCTCAGGTCAATAGGAGGAAAGGGGAGCTAATTACTCATCAAATTTGAATGTGAGTATCCATTTCTTACTCTCTAAGGAATGAGAGGCCTTCCTACACTCAAATCAATGACTTTTGCTTAGGAGAAAGCAAGCACATTAATAAAATGCATAAATACTCTCTACTGGCAATAAATTTTAAGAATAACTGACCTCATCCAATTGAAGTTTACAAGTGGACTTTAGAGCCCAAGCACCATAAACTCTAAACTAGAGGCATGGCTGAGCAGAGACAACACTACATCTGGAGTTCAATATGGCTTCGAGCTACAGTTCCACCACTTTCTATGTGCATGACCTCTCTGAGTATCAGTTTCATCACCAGCGTCAAAGAGTTTTGATGTGGAAGTAATTTGTTGGCTCGAAAGCTTATCATTAGTATACAGAACTGGTGTGCTAATAAGGGCCAGCAACCAATCACAGTGTAAGGATGACAAATCTGAATTATACTTAATTCGTAAGAGGATGTCAGTGATCAGTGAAGGATGTAGCTGAACACTCTTCACTGGGAACTTTTCTGGAGTTTATAGGCAAGATAGAGTCCCTCTAACCTATGAGAGAAAGTTAGGACCCAAAGGGCACCTGGAAATGTTGTTTTCCCACCAAGCTAAACCCTACAAAGAGCTCTCAGAATGCAGAATGAACTTCAGAACAACACAAAGCGTTACAGGTGCCTACACCTTGGTCATGATGGCCAACAGAATCAGCAAATGTCTATTTTGTTGTAGTAAAGAACCCTCTTTGTTTTATCTACTGGAGTGCTCTGTAGATCAGGAAATGGGGTATTAGAATGAAAGATCACAGGCACAGACCTTGCTCTGTCTTCTGTCAAGACTGCTGGTCTACGGAAAACAAAGCAAAAACAGAGGGCACTTAGACTCCGGAAACCACAAAATTAGGGAGAGAGAAAAGTGGCAGCTTGCCCCTACCTGTTTGCTGGGATAGCAGAATCATTTCTAAAATGATTGGCAAACTATAGCCCACGGGTCAAATCCAGCCAACTGCCTGTTTTTATACAGGCCATGGCTAAGAATGAATTTTGCATTTTTAAATGGTTGCAAATGATATTTTAAAAATACATAATATTTCATGACACATGAGAATTATATGAAATTCAAATTTTTGCAGCCATGAATATAGTTTTATTAGAACAGTCACGTTGGTTTGTTTAAATATTGTCTGTGGCTGCTTTTGCACTACAATGGCAGAGTTGAGTAATTGCAACCAAGGTTTTATGGCTTGCAAAGCCTAAAAATATTTACTATCTAGCCCTATACAGAGAGGGTTTGCCAACCCCTTGTCTAGGCCCATTCTATTTTCTTGCAGTTTATGAAACTGACTTAACATAGCCTAGCTGGTAGGTGATCAACATTTTTCTGACCCTAGGATTAGATTTCAAATGTCACCTTCTGTTAAAGATAGTTCCTAAAACTCCAGGACCTTCTCTTGACTCTTGTCTCTAATTCACTATCACCACCTTCATATGCATACACCTTACCCCAAAATCCAATTTCTATTTCCCTGATCTTTATACTCTGAGATTTCCTCTACATCACTATGACATGGTCTTCCATCATCCCTGACCCACCAATACTTAGTTTCCTCATCTAATAACAAACTGAAGGAAACATCAAGTACAGGAAGATATTTACTGGAACTTAATGTTAACATTGGAAAGCTCCCCACCAATTATACTTTTCAATGTTGCATGGTTCCCTTCATCAATGGCACTTCATTTTTACTGTTGTGAAAATAAACTGCCAAACTGGGCCAACTTTATAGGTACATTACAATGGTACTTCAAATAGTCTATAAATGAAAACCACATCACAGCTATTGCATTCACATAATATAGGATTTCTAAAGAAGAGATCTTGTTTACCAAAGCACTATTCAGATGTACCTAAATTCTGTCAAAACAAATCTGAGAAGCAGTAGTTAGAGGAGAAAGGGCATGAGACCCAAGTTTTACTCCAGCAGAGTCATCAACTAGCCATTTGACCTTGGCTAAGTCACAGCACCTCTCTGGGTTCCATTTTCTTCCTTTATAAGGTGAGTTAATTTAGATCATGGGGAGCTTTTCCATTTTCACATTCCCTACTCTAAGAAAATAACTCACACATCAATTATAATTATTCCTTGAACATCATGTAAGAATTTACAATAATAAATGGCAATTAGAATCAAATTATTTAGTTAGAATCAGTATATTTAAGTTTTTATTTGCCCTGAAAAGCTGAAAGTGTTACTTATATTTGCATCTAAGTAACAGGGCTCAAAGTGGGGACAGGTGAGAAAGGGAACCATTGTTTTTGTCACAAGTACTTTTAAACCATTTGATTTTTAAGAAAATATCATAAGTGCATATTATTTTGATTAAAGCATATTTTAAAAATGAAAACTAGAAGGGACTTTAGCTTACTTCCAATTCATATTTTAACTGATGGGGCTAGTTAGATATGCTATTGAATTTTAGATATGCATATTGATCTTACACAGATTTCCTAGGATTCCTGAGGGGAGCAAGTAACCTCAATGTTCCTTCCAACACTAGAGAGATTTTATGCTTCCACTTCCTCTCCACTCTGTCGTTTTCTCTCTAAATAATTCTCCATTTGTGAGCAATCACCCTTCATTGGAAACTAGGCAGGTGGAAAGTTTCAACTTTTTAAGTTCATTTATATCTGGGTCTTCCTAGAACAATGACAAAAAGAAATGATTGAGATTGAAATGAAAATATTTCTTGAAAGTCTCAAAAAATCATTGAAAACATTTCTTGTATGAGATGCATCCCTTTCGGCTGAAATAAAGCATTAGAGTTTTTCGATTAAGGGAAACATTTCCTTAAACTGAAAGAAAACAGAGCCTTAACGGAAATATGAATGCAGGGTGTGCAGTTGCAACCATCCAACACACCATTAGATTTCTGCATTTGTGAATCATTCTGATTTTACGTATGTACGCTAGTCAAAAAGAATAGTATTTCTTTAGTTTTTCAGATTCCTCACTCATTTAATTGGTGATATAATTACTTGCCCCTATAAATCTGGAAATTAGGAATTCAAAAACACACACAAAATAAAAAGTTGATTCTTGATGGCTGAGCCATTTTCCCTAATGCATTGCCATCCCTTCTGGAGCCCCTGTGCACCCAGTGATCAAAGATTCCAAACTACTTCTCCTGAAACATATACACAAACTTCTCCAGGCAACCTCAAGCAACCACAATATTTCGAACCATGAGTGTCTAAAAAGGCTCCAGGCACGTCAATGGGCTAAGGGTGATTCCACTATGCTCAGAGAAGCTAGAGAATTTCAGTGACTCCAGAAAGAGCCCACTGGTGCCTGGCAGACAAAACCAGGTAGATGTAACTGCACAGGGAACATTCCCAGCCCAGTAAGACTTGCTAAAGGGAAAATTGCTGCCTAGAATTCCTTAAAGCACCCAGAGTCACCAATAACAATTTAAGTCTACCTAGAATTGCACTAAAAAGATCTATCTGCAGTCGCACCAAGGATAGCATAGACAACCAGATCTCTTTTTTAATGCTCCCTGATGTTTTCTCTCATGCAATAGAGAAACTCCTAAAGTTTTCCTGAGAAACAGTTTCCAGAGCATCCCAGTGAATGGTGGACTTTTTCCATAATAACAATGGACACACATGCGTGAATGTGTTTGGGGTTGTGTGTAGAGGGAGGTCAATGGGATGTTCATAGGAGTCAAGGAGAGAAATGTCAAGCACAATAGGTGGTTTACATACACAAACATTGTTATTATTTCTGCTTTTCCTTCTTTTGAACCCTGAACCCAACACACCCTGAGCACCTACTAAGTGCAGGCCTTTTGGGGGGTGGTAGCAATATGAGGATGAAGATGAGGGTGATGGTGATATGACTTTCTTATTTGATCCCCACAGCAACCCTCTGAGGCAGATCCTGTCCCCATTTCACAGATGAAGAAACGGCACAGATCGGTTAAGTTTGTTGTCAAGTTCTCACAGAGCTGCTGAGGGGTACAGCCAGGATTTGGACCCAGGCATAGGAGGTCAGAGTTCAGCCCCTTAGTCACTCTACAAAGGTCACTCTATACCTTGTTAGCTTAGCTTATCAGAACCGAAGGCCATTAAACTGGGCCCTTCTTAACAGGCATTCAGGAGGAATTGTTAGCCAGCTGCATCCTGATTTGTGGAATGGGAGTATGTTGGGGCATGAGGGAGAGAATGGGGCCATGGCGGGGGGCAATGTCTCTAGACCCCTCGATGGCTCCAGCCGGGGATGCAGCACCACATACAAAGAAAGAAGTGGAAGCAGAGCCCTCTTCCTTACCGAAAAGCAAATCGTCACCAGAAGGAAAAGTGGATTGGCCCAGAAAACACTAGGAAGGGAGGATCCTGACAAAGAGGATGTCCGGTCACTGGGAGAGACTTGGAAAAGTAAAGAATTAACTTTTCGCACACATAGGAGGAAAGGAAATGATAGCCTGTGGGGAAGATGCCACCTCCTTCCACCTGTGAGAGCTTGGGCACCTTACGGAGAACCAACTTCTCTATCCTTCAATTCCTCATCTATGAATAGGAATAATTATGTCTATAAGTTTGCCATGAGGATTACTTGTAAGCCAATACACACACACACACACACACACATACACACATACACACATCAGCAGTTTATTACCTGAGTTGCCTTTCTCTGGTTCCCTGATTCAGAAAATTTTATTACTTTTCATGTATCACTTTTCTCCATGGAAGTCATTTTTCCCGCATGGTCCTTTTCCTTCCTTCCCTCCCCAAATATTTCTACTGCAAAATAGCCTCACCTTATTACTCCTTCATAAAATTCTCTGAAAATTTGGATAAAGCATTCTCTTTGTAGTAACTCCCACTGACTGAAAATATTTTCACAGTGCGGTAGGATATAAACAATTAGATGCTTTGTCCAGTAAGTATCTGCCAGACCAAGTGTCACCTACATCCCTAACTCTGCATTGAAAGGTATTTTGTTTATTTTGCTTCACACACATGAAACAGACCACCATGAATGGGGAGCTCCTGCCGATCCTAAGTGTAGAGGTGGAGAATGCAGAAGGAAGATGCTCCTTTTACTCCCCAACCCCACCCCAGGTCTCAGCTCTGCTCTAGAAATACCAAGGGTAGTTCTAAGCCTCCCTTCCCTTCTCTTCAAGTCCCCAGAAGCCAAGTGGCAGTGTCAGGTGAGACAGAGAAATGTATCATTTCCCTAGAAGGAAAGATGGATTCTACCCGCCTCTGCAGAAAACTTCAGGTTTATAGGAGACCAACTCTACCTCATATATCAGAGAACAGGGCTTGTCATGAAATAATACATCATGTTTTGAAAATACTGTATCACAAGTAGTGTGTTTCTTAACGACAAGGACTTAGAACTCCCTTTTGTCATCTTCCCAGGAATATCTTTTGCCTGTCTTTGGTTTTGGACCTCTTACTTCCTGGATCCAGTGTTGTCTTCTTTTTTGGCTTACTCTCTTGTTTTGTTGAGCACATCCTTCGGTGGCATCCTTAGAAATCTGTGAAGACATTGCATATCTGAAAATGTCTTATTGTATTCTAACATTTTATCAATCAAATTTTATAAAACCAGGCACAGTGTGGTAGACCTGGTGACCCAGTGGTCCTATTTCCTTGTGGAAATGCCTGGCTGAGGGTGTTCTCCATGAGGGTTACCTTTAAAGGCAAAGGAACAGGGCCAAGCATCCCACTTTCACTTATTAACCTTTTAGAGCCATCATCCATGACATTTTCAAATAATCGTCAAACCTACTTTTGTATTCAGGGATATCCCATAGAGAACCGTTCCTGTGGATAACTGAAGGAAGTAATAACCTTGTAATATATTGCTACTACTAGTTCTATTCCAATTGTCAAATACCGCAACCCAGGGTGGGGCCAGGTTTAATCTATGCCAGTAGTTGGTGAAGGCACAAGGCCTGAAAACAATAACCACTCCACTTTGACTACTTTCTCTATCTCCATGTCTAGCTTTCCTAACATTTCTTCTCACATGTGTATATCTTACTTCTTAATAACTTGTTATATCATACTTCCCACCATCTCTACATTTTGCCATTACAAATATGTTCAGAAGCACAACGGCTGTAGTGAGTTACCAGGATCAGCTACTCCCCCCATCCCTACTTCCATGACTATGCTTCTACTGCTACCACAATCATTAACTCGTCTTAAGATTTTCTGTGGGCCAGGCACTGAGTTCAGAACTTTACATTCATTTTCTTTTTTAATCCTATGAGATCCCTAGTACTTTACTTTTATTCCCATTTTACAGATGAGAAAAACTAAAAGCTTAGATAGATGAAGTATCTTGCCCAGGATCACATCGCTAATCGAGGGAAGAGTCAGCACTCAACCCAAGTCAATGGGAACTACAAATCCAGCCTGCCTGAACCAGTTTATATATTAATCCTTTCTATTCTTACAAAATAGTTTCCTTGACAGCCCCATTCCTGCCTCTTAGGATGAAATGCACATGAATCACATAATAAAAATCATGGCAATCTATTTTACTGCAAGTTTATTAAAGGAGGAGCTTCTACTGAGTCATTCAACTTGAAGATTTGGAGAAGGCAAGAGAGAAACAGAGAGGACATATTTTGACAGACCTCTCTGCTATAGTTCAGCACCAAGCCTGGGGGCCAGACCGCATGGGTTTAGTTCTGGCTCTACCCCTGGCTTGCTGTGAATCCTCAAGCAAATATTCCAAACCTCAGGCTCATTTCCTTACATACAAATTACAGTAGCTCATCTTACCCGGTGGGAGGATTCGGTTTTACACCACATATATGCCCTCTCTCCTCATCTTCCCAATATAGTGATTTAATAGGATTTTGTTAAATAAATATTAAATGTTTATGTTATCATGCCTATTTAAGTTTTGATCACTGCTGAATCATGCAGTGCGTCATAATTAAATTTTCTTTCTTGCATATTTTGTTTTCCCTGGAGTTAATTGCCTTCATTTTTGTTTCCTTAGGGGTTTTGATCCAATGCCAAACTCTTCGCCACAGCTGAAAAATTCCTCTCAACATGTTCAAGCATATTAAACAACCAATTTGTTACATTTTTTCCTGGTAGACATGTCTGCAGGAGTCCTTCTTCCTCCTGATATGACCTGAAACTGTCTTCTCACAAGGCCTCTGTGCAGCTGACATCCTAGAACTCCCTTTTGTCATCTTCCCAGGAATATCTTTTGCCTGTCTTTGGTTTTGGACCTCTTACTTCCTGGATCCAATGTCATCTTCTTTTTTGGCTTACTCTCTTGTTTTGTTGGAGCACATCCTTCAGTGGCTTCCTTAGAAATTTAAGACATTGCATCTCTGAAAATGTCTTATTGTATTCTAAAATTTTATCAATAATTCGGCAAGACATTAATTTCTAGGTTGAGAATCAGCTGAAAATTTTGAAGATAATGCTCCGTTTTATGCTGCCTTCAAAAGGTGCTTTGCCAGTGTAATTCTCAGTCCTTTGCATGAATTTTGCATGTGACCTGTTTTTCTTTTCTTCCTGGAATGCTTTAGTATATCCTCTTTATTCCAGATGTTCTGAAAAATTTCAATGCTGTATCTAGGGGTGTGTGTGTGTGTGTGTGTGTGTGTTACTCATTATCCTGGCATTAAGTGAGTGGGTCTTTATAATCTATGAACTCATGTCTTTCCATTCAAGGGGGTTGTCTTGTATTTCTTCTTTAACTGTTTCCTTCCTTCCTTCCATCTGGTATCTATTTCTGAAACTTCTATGATTTAGATATTGGACAACCTGGGATGATTCTCTAATTTCTTGTTTTATTTCTATTTTCCATCTCTTTGTCTTTTTAATTTACTTTCTCAGAGAGTTTCTCAAAATTGTTTTCCAGCACTACTATTACATTTATTTTCTTCTTTCCTATTTTTTCAATTTCCAAGAGCTCATTCCTGTACTCTGAATTTTCCTTTCCATAGTGGCCTGTTCTTGCATCATGGATGCAATATATTCTGTTACCTCCCAGAATAAATTAGAGATTTCTTTTTTCAAATTTTCCTCAGCTTCCTGCATTGCCTTAGTTTCTCTAAATTTTTGTTTTTTTGTTTTTCTTTTTTGTTTGTTTGTTTGTTTCTGTTTTTGACTTTCCCCTTCATGTTAGAGATCCTTCCAGGAATCTGTGACCATCTGCTGTATTTAAGAGCAAAACATCCAGGGCTGACTGGAATCAATAGGAGCATCGGAAAGAGTTACGAGAAGATGGATTTCCATGCAGTGTGATATGGAAGAGAGTTGGTTTTTCTGATGGAGGCCTTTTTCTAACGGTCACTTTCTCCAGAAAAGGAATCCTTCACTTTCCCTTCCAGCAAGGTAAAAGACAAGCTGCAAGCACTTTGGAAGCTGTGCACATGAATAGGGAATTGAGTCTCAATGTTCAGTATGCAGAGTCTTACATAAAATGCCCCATTTTCATTATTATATATTACCTGTCCCCCCATTGTGCCTGATTGTCCCCAAATCCAGACCTTTGCAGGCTCAACTTTGCTAGAATGCAAACCATCTGATTTCTGCAAGGGTACAGTAGGGAAAGGAATCCAAAGGTCTACTTTATCTTTCCACATACTTTCAGGCTGCTCACTTATTTTCCATTCTACCCTACTCTCACCTTTAAAGATACCTAGTACCTCCAAATCCTGAGCATTACCAGTGCAAAACAGCCTGCTTTTTGATTGATTCCTCCTCCTACAGTCTTAAATTTCACTGTTAATTTAATGCTGTTCCATGTTGCTTACCATTTGTCTATTATTTTTGGTGCTTTCAAAATGTAGTTGACATTTCTCCACTGATGTCATCTCTTTTTTCATTCTCTTTGTCCTTTAAGGTTTTAGCCTTTTTTAGGAAAATGTCTTTACTGTCTTTATAGGGCTTCAGGTGCCATAATTAACCTAAAGTACATTTTCTTTGGTTTTCAGTCAATGTTATATCAAAAGCATTCTCCCCAGCATTAAATATTGAAAACATCATTTTTGATGGACATACTATACTATATCTAACCATTAACATATGGTTGGAAATTTAAGATGAATCAATTTTTTTATTATAAACAACACAAAAAGAAACATTTTTACCTGAAGTTTTATCTACGTCTCTGTAACTTCAAGATCAATTTCTAAAATATTATTGTCAAATTTTTGCATTAATACCATCACTATGATTTCTTAAAATCTTTACCAGTTGTGCCCCATTGTTTTAATTTGTGTTTCTATGCTGTCAATTGTGACTGAATTGTTTCATACATTTACTAGTAAATCATATTTCTCCTGTTAATTGCTCATGGACTAAGCCCAATTTTTTTCCTAGCAGAATGTTAGGTTATTTTTTATTTGTACTAACTCCTCATTCATTAAACATACCAAGCTTTTTTGGTCATATTTGTCAAAAATATTTTCCACCTTACTGCTTGCTTTGTGTGTGTGTGTGTGTTTGGCATTTCTGACAAAGATTTCTTTACGTTTTTACATAATCGAAATTATCACTCTTTTCCCTTAAGCTTAGAGAGCCTCCCCATCTCAAAATCTGATAAATATTATGCAATATTTTCTCCTTTTTATATGTTTTAATTTTTTTTTTACATTTTACTCTTTTTCATTCTGTAATTTATTTTGTAGTATTTTCTCCCATTTAACCAAATAATGTATTACATAATCATTAATTCCTCAACTAATATGTAACACAACCTTGACTACAGCCTAAACTCTTTTTAGTAGTCTGCTTCTGGGCTCTTTCAACCACATTTGTCTGTTGATTCTTCCTCCAACATCTCCTTGCTTTAGTTATCGTAACTTTATAGTGCCTTCCCTTATCTGCTGGAAAAACTCCTGCCTTACTGCTCTTCGCTTTTTTAAATTTTCTTAGCTCCTCTCATTCTGTTTATTATTCAAGATGAACTTTAGTAAACTTTGTCAAGTTTCCAGAAAACAAGAGCAGCAACATGATTTTGATTAGAATTGCATTAAATATGCACATTCATTTGAGAAGAATGAAACTGTTGACAGAATCATCCCTCCTTTCTACGAACATGACAATTTTTTTCCTGTATCCAAGTTTTCTTTTATCTCTCCTGGTAAAGTTTTGTTGTTTTCTTTATGTAAAGCTCAGTAACTTTATTTTACATTTTTGGTGCTATTTTGGTGCTATTTTGAATGATTTTTATCTTTCTATTGTCTAGCTGGTTATTACTACTGTACCAGAAAGCTATTCATTTTTGTAGGTTTATTTTATATTGAATCAGCTAATTCAATTTTCACTATTTTTAATTGTTCTTTAGTCTTTCTAAATATCTTTGTTTTCCCAGGTAGACATTATTTTAGCTGATAATATGATAAAATTTGTCTCCTTTTCTCTAATTCTGTTCCATGTATTTGTGGGTCAGCATAATTGGGATTGTCGGCAGCATTGTCGTGGCCCAGGTTTTAATGGAAATGCCCTTTACAAGAAGAATAATAATTGCTATTTTATTGAGTGCTTTCTGTATACTAGTCAATGTGCCAAGGGATTTAAGAGCACGATTTCCTTTAATCTTCATAATCATTTTAGGAGATAGTTAACTATTGTAATCCTTATTTACGGATAATGAAAATTAGGCTTTAAAGTAGGAAGATAACCAAGGTTATCCAACTAGTCAACGGCAAAGCATAATTCAAACCCACGTTGGTTTGACTCCAGAGTTTCTCGTCTTAAGCACTATAATATAATTATATTCTAGTATTTTTCAGTAACTATAAGTTGATAACTGATGTTTTTAAGGATGACTATGAGGTTTTTGTGTATTTGTTTGCTTCTTTTTTTCTTGATTGAGAAAAGAGATGGGAGAAATAAGAGTAGGTTGATGCTAGGCAGATGGAATATAAAAATGATTACATTAAAGTTGCAACAAAATTACAAAGCCCTTTACAACATAAGATGCTCCCTCATAATTCCTCAAGTTATGTATGAACACTAAGATCAATCACTAAGGAAAAGAACATTCAAGGACCAAGGAAAAAGTGCACCTAAAAATTTAATATTATTCTCCTGCAAATAACAAAACGGTATCTTGACCATGTCAATTTCAAAAATTTATCAGGAAAGCATCTTAGTCTCATTAGTTCAGAAATCTTTGATTTACTGAATAGTTGCACAAAGAAGAGGGTTAAGGTGATTCACGCTATTTAAGGCACATCTTGGCAAGGAGATGAGTTGGCGGAGATGGCGTGCTCCCTTTTCCAGTGTGAGAAGGAATCCAGCAATGCTAAAAATAAAGTGTTTTAGAGCGTTACACAAAATTATGTATTTCTGCAGCACATCCCCAGATTACTGACTGTGTAATAGCACTGCTGGACTCCCACCACTGCTAGAAACTCACGCCTGAAGCGTTCCGATCAGCAAGGATAAACATGAACGTCTTGCTTTTTCACCAGATAATTTCCATTGTTGGGGTTGGGTGTAGAAGCTATTATATAAAATTTTTTAGCTTTAAATGCTACCCTCTTTTAAGAAGAGGGACAATTGATTGGGACTAACTAGGTATTCATTTAAGAACATTAATTTTTATTACCTCTTAGAAAGCCTACATTTGACTAGTGAACAGAGAGGCAGCTCAATCTGAGCAAACAAGCACAGCATTGTGCCTGGACCCAGATCTTAGTCTTAGCCCCACTGGGTGAGGCTCTTAACCTGTCACCTCTCGGTTCAGTAACTGATGATTGATAATAGTAATATTTCTTCCATTTACCTCGCAGGGCTTCTATGAGATTGAAAAAGGAATATAAATGGAAACATGCTTATGAAAACTGAAATACGCTTGACATGGGGAAGGAAAAATCCAACAGTTTCCAGGATCCTCTCCCTAAAGAGGAGTCATATTTACTGTTCATGCAAACTCCTCTGAAAAAGACAAACAGTCATCAGCAGTAATTGAGTTCTGTGCGATGGCAGCCCGTTTCCATTTCGATCCAAAGCCCTGGAGGCAGCAAACTTTCAATCCAGGCACCATCCCCAAGTCTGGAGTAAATTTGCCGGTTTCTGCCATACATAGGGCAATACATGTGGCGAGCTTTCAAAGAGACGCATCAGCCTGTGCTCATTCATCTTACCCTATCAGGCAGTGATGATCTAAAGTTAAAGGCTAAGGGAGAAATGCCCTATTTTGCATGGACTTTATAAGTGGCTTTGGAGAGGGCGGCCACGTGTTTCTAGGACTACTGGGCCACTAAGCCTCTGTCACCACATGCTTCTCCTCTGCCCTCAGTCCCTCTTCCAGCCATTTCTTTGTAGCACTGGACAGTGGCTCTGTAACTGGGGACTGAGCTTAAATTGAGCTTGAGACAGGGGCCATGGAATGATTGAGGAGTGAATTAGATAGAAAATTGCGACTCTTGCAGCCTAAGTGAGAGAATCGCTGCCTTCTGCCAGCTGTTACGGCTTGAGTATTTCTCACTTCTTTCGACATTTTTCAACAGGGGGACTGGATGTAAAACATATTGGTCTCTTTAAATCCTCAAGAGCTGCCTTTTCCCCTCAACCTTCTTTTAGAGTCTGCCCTCCACATCCTGGGTAATCCCCCGCCACCATCGGCAGGCATTGTGACTTTTGGAGATCACAGAAGGAAGCACTGGAGGAGGCAGAAGCATAAGTTTAAACCTGCCTGTGGTTCACTGGTTCCCCATCAGCACAGTCAGCCAGGAACTGACATGCAGGAGCAGGAGGGTGAACGTAAAAGGCAAAGACACCACAGGGAGAATTTGTTTCTTATACTGGCTGTCTGGGTTTTACACAAAACTGTTCCCTTCCCAAGAGGTGCTCAAAATTGAGTTAAATTTGAAAACTATAAAATCCCTGGATTCATTTATTTGCACTTGCTCATTCATGTACAAGCACAACTGGTTGTTCCGGAACAGGCAGATGAGGGCACTGGTTATACATGGCAAACTTCATTTCAACATGCATGACTTGAGCCTACTCCATGTCTGGAACTGTGCTAGGTCCTGAAAGAAACAGGAAGAAGAATGTGATTCAGGTCTCCAGGGATAGACATGTAACTCTGATCCCAGACAGAGGAAGAAAATTGCTAGATGAGAAACATCAAATGCTTCCACAGCCCCCTTTTCGAAATGGGCATAAAGCCCCATGAACGTGCACTAGGTTGAGGAGAAGGCAAATGCCTCGGCAGGGTCTCCAGCTCCCATCACCATCTACCCGCCCAGAAGGAAGAACCTGTTCGCAGCCCCACTGCCCATCACACCTCACAACACAACTAGCCCCTCACTCAGCCATTCTTCAAACACGTGATGCACGTCGACCCTTCCACATCCTTGTTCACAGGGCTCCATCTGCCATGAACATCTTTCTGCCCTCCTCACCACCTAGAAAGCCCTTACTCCTCCTTCAAAGCCTACCCCAGTGATCTCTAGGGTTAAATGAACATGCGATGCCATTCCAATATTGCTCCCAGCCTCATGAGTCTATGATTCGTGAATCTAAGAAATATATCAATCAGTTATATTGGGCCCCATGAAGTCTTTCCTGATGCTCTCAGGCACAATTCTCCTTTCTTTTCTGACTCCATCCCACATGCTCATACTGCCCAAACAGCACTCAATATACTGAGTTGTAATTAGTTGTTTATTAGTCATTTATTAGTTTATCTTCCCAATAATAGTGTGTACGACTTAAGGAGAGGGTGTACATCTTATTTCATTTTTATTTATTGAACATACATTCACAAGACCAAAACTGTGTGCCAATCACTGTCCCAAGTGCATTACATGTACTTATCCACTTAATCCTCACAACCCTATGAGATAAATACTATTGTTATCCCATTTTGCCAATGAGGGAACGGAGACATAGCGAGTTTAAGTACCGTGTTCAGGATGGCACAGCTGGCAAGTGGAGATCCAGGATGTGAACCAGCCTCCTAACTACTCCACTATGCTGTTTCTTATTCATTTTTATATCCTCAGCACGTCACCTGATAGTCTAATACTTAAAATGTGGATTTCAGAAAATATACATTAGCTGATTAAATGAATGAGCAGATGATCAATACTGGTTAGCTCCAGCTAGACGCTCCTGAAAAGTTCTAGGCTCAACAAGTTAAGGGAAACGAACAGACTTGGAGAAGGTTCAGCAAAACTCAAGAAGATGGAAATGAAGAATTATGCCTAAGGATATAGGTTGCTAAGTCTTGAGAAGGAAGAGCTGAGGGCTGGTTTCATAATGAGCTTCAAGGCCAGGAAGGCTGATTCCTGAGGACAGTGACTGAGCTGTTTTTCTCCACCTCCAGGGAGGATGAAGCAGCAGAACTAGGCCTAAGCTGCTGGCAGCACAGTTTAAATCCACCACAAGGAAGAATTTCCTTAGCCTGAGAACTGTTTGCTAGACCTAGAAATGAGTTATAGAGAAAGGCTATGTAAGCTCATCTGTCTTCAGCCTTTTGGGCTTGCTTCTGCTCCGAGAGAAGAGCATGTTGGGTGAAAACAAACAGTGGCGTGCCATCCCAGGGTCTCTCCCGGACTTACGAGTCTGTGATAATTGAGTCTAAGAAATGCACCAAAGAGTTCGCTTTCCTTGATCCCAAGAATGAATGAATGAAGATGCCCCACGTAACTTAAAAAGCAGCAAAATATTACAATCAGCAATAACACAGGGGTCTTCTCAGAATGTACCATTGTACTAGAAATGTAGCCATAGAAAAAAAAAACAGAACTTGTTTTTTTTTATGAAGCGAAACTCCTACATTTCTGGCTACATTCAAACATAGAGTTAGAACAGGCCAGTCTACCCCCCCGGGTACTGATGTTGACCATCACCATTTACTCACTTGACCAGCAACATTAGTTTCTTGAATCAGATTTCTCTAAATACAGGGAAAATTCAAATTACGAGCCACTCTTCTATCGATGCTCAACATAAAGTACTTCAAACATGAAGAAACTGAGGTGCTCCTGAGAGAAGGAAACAACACTAAACCTACTTATTTCCCTTCCACAGGGAAACTGAAAAGCAAAGTAATAATGGAACTGGATGGAAAGGTAGAGAGTATACAAAACTGTTTTTGTATTTGATATTGTTTAAAGATACAATTCACCTATATTTAATAGGAATAAACCTTAAACTTGCAGAATGCTATACAGTGGGCAAAGTTCTCTCAAAAGCACTTTTTTTTTAAACTGCATTCTTCCCTACGATGTGGGTATTTTCATTTCCACCTCACAGAGGAGGAAACAGCTCAGAGAGGCTAGGGACTTGCCTGAGGCCCCACATCTAGGAGCAGCAGACCTTTTGGAGCCAAACCCTCTGGCATCCAGGCCAGTCGCTCCCTGTGCGCCACTGCCTGCTGGGTGCAGACCTGCAGGGCACAGAACCAGCCTCATAGGAACCTTCCCAACGAGGTGCAGCCTCTGCCAGGAGCAGAAACTCTGCTGGCCCAATCATCTCAGGGGACCCAGAGAACTCAGAGAAAAATATATGAGGCTTTTCCACCCACCATGAATAGAGAAATGTCCATGATCACTGAAGTAGAAGAGCCTGGAGTCTAACTCAGTCTTCCACTGCTTGGCAAAATTCTGTTCCTCCTTAAAGACCTGGCTCAAATGCCACGTTACTTAAACCTCTCTGAAACTATAGCTTGTACAAATTGGGGATACCACTAATATCTCCCTAACATAGAGATGGTGAGTGTTCTACAAGTTAATGTAAGTGCTTAAAACAGCTCTTAATCAGACTAAGCCCTCAGTCAACGTTAGCTAGTCCCAAAATTATTACCTCCTCTGAGTCCCCACGGGGAATTGTTCATCTTCCCAGTATAAAATATTATATTACTCATATTTATTATAAATATTTTATAATTTTTTACCATTTTACTAATTCTTATCCATGTCATTCCTTCATGAGCCCAGAGACCATCTTCTCCACTGATAATCTCTTTTCAGATGGTGGCAGCCACCCAAGGAGAAATCTGGGGATCATTTGCTTCTCCTTCACCTTCATATCCTGCCTCATTCAGTCACCAAATCCTGAGGCAAACAAATCCTTCTAAATATTTCTGGACTCTGTCCCTCCATCTCAATCTTGTTTCCACAAGATTGGAGTGCTTTGTCCATAGTAGGTATTAAAAAAAAAAAAAAAACCATTGACTGGCTGATCTCAGTAAATAGCCATCAACTATGGCGTGTTTACCCTGGGCCACTAAGCAGACTGATTAAAGTGCTCTTCTAAGCACTGCCCATAAATACACTCATTTAATCCTCACAGCAACCATATAAGGTAGCTGCTATAACTGTGCCCATTTTATTGGTAAGGAAACTGAAGAACAGAGAGGTTTAAAAAGTAGCCAAGGGGACACAGCTAGTAACAAACTCCAAGGTTAGAACCTGGGCTCTGGATCAAGACCCCATGCTCTTGAACTTTATGCTGTAGCACCTGACCAGATAGGGGTATCACGATAGATAAATCCAAACAAACACAGATAATGGGCTCCAGTTTCAAGTTTACAGATGAGGAAATGGAAGCACTGGAAGGTTATGTCGAAGCAGGGCAGGGAAGTAGGAAAACTGAACTGGGAGAAAGTGACCGCTGCTCCTCACTAACCAGCCCTGGAACTGAGGGCAAGTCACTTAGCCCCCCTCAGCCTCAGATCTTCAGATGTAAAACTAGGACCTGGGGGCTAGATCACATCTCAGTTTCATTCCAGATTAAGTTTGCAGCTCCAGTCAGGTGGGCCAGCCTTCATCCAGGGCTCACTGTGTGCCAAGCTCAGAGCTAAGTGCTGAGACACAAAGACAAAAAAAGATCCATCTCTGCCCTTGCGGAATCCATCTTCTTGTGGGAACGACAGGCACAGACAGACAATATCAATAGACGGGTTCAAGATTGGTAACGTTGGCTACATCGGCTATTTTCAAGGGAACCACCCCAAGATAGAAATTATCCAGAAACGAGTCCTTTGCCTTTATAATGTCATTGAACTGGTAATTGCCAAGAACAATGGACCATCCTCAAGTCCCCTCCTAGGCCTCATCCAAACAGTCACTTCAGTTTACAAGTGAAAAAGCCAAGATGAGGTACAAGGTCCGGTTAAGTAAGCTGTCCAGCAGTCACATGGTTACTCAATGGCATAAGCTACTGCTTTCCATTCCTGAGCTTCTCCCAGACCCAAAGTGGGCTGTGGGAAACCCAAACATTGCTCTGACACAGCTGCCGTTGGGTTTTCCAGTATGGGCTATAGACATAAATGGATTTTCAGATTTACAGTTGATTCTAGAAACTGCATCCAGTTCATTTCCAACTCTATGGGTAAGCCAGTTCACTTAATGCAAACAGCATCCAATTAAAAGACATTCTGAAGAAGCGAGTGAGCAAAGGCATTTTTGCCCAATGCTTAATTTATTAAAACAAAAACAAAAATTAACAGGGGAACTTCTCAAGGACCAAATCCCTATCACAAATGCCAGATATATATGATCAAAACATCATTTGAAAATATAGTCTGAGAGGCAGCCTTGTATAAGAGCACAGGCAGCCAGTCAGTCTGAATGGTTTCACGTTCCTCATCAACCTCTTAGCAGCTGTGTGACCTTGAGAATGTGCCTTACCAGCCCCGAGCCTCAATTTCCTTATCTATACAATAGGAATAAATCATATCTCTCTTTTACAGTAGCTGTAAGAATCAGAAGCTTAGTTTAGTGCTTGGGAAAGAGTAAGGGCTTTAAAAAAGCATTTTATTAACAACTTAATGATTGAGAGATTGATTATTCCATTATAAGATCATCATGCATTTTCCTTTTCTTCCTCTTGCTTCCTGCCTGCCCACATCACAGCTGCTCTGAGCTATTAGTCCATGAGATAAAAAATGAGATAAAACTCAGGTCAGACAGTACGGCAACAAAAATGGGAACAGCAGAGTCATTGGAGTCAGGCCAGCCTGGGTTTGAACTCTGAATGGCTGTGGGCAAGTTACTTAACCTCCCTGAGCTTTAATTTCCTCATCTGTAAAAATGGGGTAATGATATCTACTTTCCAGGTTTCTTATGAGGATTGGAGTGGGGTGTGTGTGTGTGTACATGTGTGTGTGTTTATTCACATGCACAAAACTCCTAAAACTGTGATCGGTAAATAGTAGTTAGGTAGGAAAGCGTTGGATAAGTTCCAATAAAAAATGTAGTACTTTGTTAAGACTTCAGCATCCATCATAATTTGTTTTTAAATGTCTTTTACTTGTCCCATCTCCACCACCACCAAGGATGGCCAAAAGAAGTCACTCTCATGACGATGGTGTGCCATCTAGTGCCATCCGATTTAGCTTTCTCCCTAAGGGACAGCTTAAGCGCAAGCTAAAGTAGAGCAACTCTGTGCAAGTGGGGCCGCAGAGTGGCGATACAGATGACTGAGGAATGGAGACAGCAGGCAGACCTCACTCATGGTGGGGAAGGGTACAGGTGAAACTGTACTTGGCACCCTATGACATCCGTCCACCTAAAGCCTTGCAGTACCAAGAGCCAGTGTGACCACAGCCTAGGCCAGCCTTGTCCCTACACACTACCTCCACTGTCTGAAAGGGGGAGCTTTATTATCACAGTGGAAATGATGGGGGTTAACCAGCTGTGCAGGATCGCTTCTTTGGGGGCAAGCAGCATAGAGACAACTTCCATTATCTGTCTTTTGAGAAATTACTAGTGCAAAGGTTCATGGGATGCTACCAGTGATATGACACATGCTTTTTTACATAAACTTCTGAATTTCATTTTTCTAGTTTGAAGGCATTGTTCACAGTCATCTCCTCACCTCCTTCCTCCCTTAACTCTCCTTTGAAATGCAGACTTTCTACAGAAGATGCCAAGTTTCTAAAGGAAAACATATAAACAAAATGAAAAATATCCAGAAGTCCCATCAATATACCATAAAGCATATGGATATTTGTTTGGACCCCTGGAAACCCACCATGTGACAACCTTGCAGTGGTAAGCAGCGCCCCACTTTGTATTCCTCCCCACTTCCTGAATAATGCCCCAACTCAAAATGTGAGGACTCCAGTTCCATGACAGGCTGGAAAACGTTTTTCTTAAGCTCCTTCCTCAACATTGCTTAGGATAGAACATACCTGTAATACCAGTACTATGTTTCACTACAATTTCTGATGCAGGAGGGAGGGGAAACCTACTTTTTAAAATTTTCCTTTTTGTTAAAAAATGGAGAATTATTTTAAACATTGGCATTAAAAATCAACTCCTTCAGAATCACCATTTTTATATGAAACTTTCTGCTATAGGCAAAATGGAAAATTACAGTTTCACTTTATCTGATACCACCGATAAAAAATGCTTCAGGCACGTAAGTGTTCTTTTTCCATAAGGCAACAGCATTTTATATATATATATATATATATATATATATATATATACACATATATATATATATACACATATATATATATATACACATACACACACACACACACTTACATATATATATATATATATACAAAGACTCTGGCATCACTCTTCAATATTGTTGTCTAATTAAATGGCAATGGAGTGGATGCGTAAAAATATGCATTAGAGGTGTGTAATGTGTAATGTGAAGAAGAGTAATCAAAGCCATTCAACAGGATTTAGGAAGGGATTTCAGTTGGCAGTTTATGAGGCAGGAGCATATAATTTTGCTAATTTGAAATAGGTATTGTAACATATAAACATTACTGCTTTGCATATTTTAATGAAAACTGCCTCTACACCAAAATGAATCCTTTAGCTTAAACTCTCTGCATAGAACAGAGCTCTACCTATTATGAATTCAGCATAAATAAGAAAGGCACGCAAGCTGCATTAAAAGAATGGTTACCTCATTAAAATAGGTTAAAACTGAGCCCCTGATTCAAAGTTACTGTAACACCATAAAGTAAGTCTGATGACAGGTGTTGTATTAAATTTGTATATTGCAATGAACTTGTACTCACACAAACCAAATCCACATTTCCTTTGATATACACCTGCAACTTATTAATTCAAGGGCCTTTATTAAGAAAGCATAAATTTAGCAACATCTATAGATTTGTAAAACCCTATTAGCTTGCTCAAGAATCTAGAGTAAATTCACTTGGAGATTTAGTTGCATGGTTTACAAAGAAATGGAAAATAATGATGACTCTTCCCAAATGCATGTGCCTGCTGACAGTGCAGTTCTGCAAATCAACGTATGTGTATTACCTAGAGACTCTGATTCAAAAAGTTGAGAGAACTTTGGGTGTCATCTACAGCCGAGGACATCACTTACCTGCCAGCTCACTTCTCGCTGAAGTCCTTTTTTCCAGTCTTCTTCCAGCCCAAGAGAGGTCTCATCCATTGCTGATGCTGCTTGCACAAACTGGATCCACCATCAGCTGTTACTCTTTCCTTGCAAGCCTTTACCAAAGCGGCCGTGAGGGCGGTTCAGAGGTAGACTGTCATGGAGAAAATGCCATGCCAGAGGATGAGGGATCAGGCATGAAGAAGCCACATGGGAAGGTATTTGGGACACAAGGGGCTACTCAGACAGCTGCCAACTGGCCAGGCTGGAGGCCAGCTCAGCCATCGAGCAACCAGAGATTGGCAACAACCAAAGCTCCAGGGCCAGTGGACAGTGGGTCATTCTTATGCTTCTGTTGTAAAGGTCAGAGGAGGGAAGTGTGAAGGAATGCTCTAGAAATATGCATTCCTATGTGCACGCCCATTTTCTCCTTGCCCAGTGCTTGTGCACACAATACACACACACATACACACACACACACCAGAATCTGCATGGTTCTACAAGGTTTCATCAGTGGGTTGTAGTATCCTGGAAGAAATAAGCTATTTAACATAGAAGAAACACATTCCATTTGAACACATCTTTCCAAAAAGCACCGTATGAATCACTCAGTAACCCGTAAACATGAATAACAGCAAACTCCTTTGGGTGAAAATAGACTCATCCCAAGCATCAACAGTCCCTAGCTTCCCCCTTATAAGACATTCTGCAGGCAGGCATTTGATGCTAACCATGGACCTCAACTCTTTTTCCAGACTATCATCTAAAATGACCAGAGACTTCAGTTTGGATGGACTGCTCCAAGTTCAGGGTTCACCAAGCCAAACCCAAAGTTCTCTCATCTTCTGCACAACATATAGGGATGATCAGACTCCATCCTGCTTCATTGCTGTTTCTCACATAGAATGATACTGTCTCCTGTGGTTCAGAATCAATCACTTGTAGTTTTAGGATGTGCAGCTTGAGCTACTGTCAATAGTGTCTACTTCCTTTCGGTTAGAACCGTGGTTCTCAAACTGGGCTGCACAATAGAAACACCAGGGAAGATTTGTAAAAATACTGTTACCTAGGCCTCACCTCCTGAGATTCTGATTTAAGAATCCGGAGTGGGGCCCAGGACACTGGTATTTTTTTCAAAAGCTCCCCAGATGATTTTAATGTGCAACCAGGAGTCAAATCACAAAACTCAGTGTTGAGTATCATTTAAAGCTCCCTGAATATAATCTCTCATCTGATGCTTGAATTTCTGTGCCCATCCGAACAATGATTATACCACCAAAGCAGTAACTCACTCCATCCCAAGACAGTCCTATTCCATGGGTAACAGCTTTGTCCCAAAATGAATTGATATGTCTCCCTGCAACTTCTGCCCATGGCTGTGCTGCTTCTTGATTTCATAAGAAATAAGACTAAAGCCAGTTCTCTAGGACAACTCTTCAGATATCCAAAGACAGTGGTTACCGATACTCTCCAGTCTCTGCTAAAGTGTCCCTTTTCCAAGTCAAATAGTGCTAATTCCTTCAGCTCTTCTTCTTGTAAGATGATTTCAGATGATGTCTCCATCCTGATTGCAGGCTTCAAAATATATTCCATCTTCTCTAGTGCTCCCAAAGTGAGCACAATGATCCCACTGTGATCTACCATTGCACACAGAGTCCAAATAATCCCATACCTTATCTGAAAAGTCACCCCAGTAGCAACCACCATAACAATAGTAGCACCAACCAGCATTTACTTAGCATGGGCCCAGGCACAAGCACCATGTTAAGTGCTTTATTAACATTACCCTGTTTAACCTTTACAAACATTTCTAGGAAATTGTCATTATGCTCCTGATTTGCAGATGAAGAATCTGAGAAGGATGAAGACATCTGACTAGTTAATGCAGCCAGGAGATAGCCCGGATCTAACCCCAAGGCTTCTATTCCAGATCCCTACTCTGAACTAATCCATGCACATTCACTGATGCAACTTCAGGGCCCATTGGCTATTCTGACAATCACAACCCACTGATATGGTCTCAGAGTCTATTACTATACCTATGTTTGTTCTCCTCTCTTGTCTATTTGTGAACATGTTTTGTAGGCTGCAAATTGCCATACAAAACTCAACATCATTATTAACCTTTTAATAATCACAAGACTAACCTTCCACCTTGCCTCCAGCACAGCAGACAAATACAAAACCCTTCCTTCACTTGCTGTTCCTCTCTCTTATTGAATGTACTCAGATGCTTCTCCACAGATTACCCTGAGGTGGAAGAGAGAAAGGCCAGAGGGGCAAGGGTCTAGAGACCTTCCCTAGAGGCTAGACTCAATGAGAGTCCCACAAATTCTCTGGTTCTTTCCTCATCTCCTCTAAATCCTTATCAGCTGCACCCTATAAGGAAAACTGGGAGCAATTAGTTATATCATCTGAATCACACCATCTGCAAGGTACCTGAACAAGTTCTTAGGGGAGGCAGTAGAAAGTGGTTGGAAGCAACATCTTTGAAGCCAAGTGGACCTAGGTTTGATTACCAGCTCCATTTTTTTCCAACTCTTATGTCTCTGGGCAGCTTCTTGGAACCCTAGTTTCCTCATCTGTAAAAGCGGAATATTATTGTCTCAGTTAGATATTATTAGCATGCAACAATATCTAGTTCCCCTCTGCTTCCAGACACACAACAGGATCACGTTTCCCTAACCCCCTTCAGATTACATGACTTATAGTGGCCAATGAAATGTGAGTAAAATGGCGAGTACTACTTTCCAGAGGGAGGTCTTAGTAACACCGAAGCTTGACTCTCATTCCACCCTTCCCCTACTGCAGCAATTACGAAAGCACACACTGATATGATGTACCTTAACACCAAAGCCAGCTGGGACACTGAGCCAGCTCATGGAGAACAGTTGCCCTGGAAAATCAATTGGACCCACAGCAGGCATTAGATGAACAAGAGAAAATCTTCAGGGTTGTTTGTTACCACAGCAAAACCTAGCCTATCCTGATCAATACACTGTCCTTCCCATAGAGGTTTCTTATGAGAATAAATGGAAGTAATCTATTTAGAGCATTTATCACTAGAATGGAGTAAGCCTGAAATACTATTGCATATAGCTTCCATTGCAAGTCCGGTCTGTTCTATCTCATACTCCGCTGTTTCTGCCATCTTTTAGCAACATTAAATAAGTCAATTTCTATAGATGATGCAGAAATATGAATTTAAAAAAAGAAAGTAAAAGTGTTCACTAATGCAGTGTCATTCTTTCTCTGAATGCACACTTGGAATTGCAAGACTTTAATGCTGCTTATCACTTATCAAGGAAATTAATGAAGGCAAAATGAAACATCATATAATAAATGTAGCTCAGTGTGAATCTACTACTGATAAAACAAAATACATGTCTCTAAATTGTAAGCATAATGAGAACACACATGAATGCTGGTGTTTATTAAATAGCATAGCTTTGATTCACTATTTTTAAATCAAGCAATCAAGAATCAGTTTTGTTTCTGTCTTTGTTAAATGTTTTCATTAAAGGAAGGTTCAACCTTGAAAATAGTGCAGAAGGAAAACATGGTTTATATGCTGGCAAGATCACAATGCTGATATTTCAAGAACGCAAAGTCTTTAAAGTTCCACCATGTGCTTCTCTAGCATGAAACAAACTTGGACCTGCTCTGGGACATTGCAGGAATGTTTGTTATTGTTTTTAATTTTTTTTAAATGTCCTTCAAGTGCAAGTGCTAATAATAACTATGCCCTGATTAATAACAAAATAAAATAAAGTGTATTACTAGAATGCAATCTTTAATAGAGGAAAATGAGTACCTTCCAAATACTTTTTATATCTTCACTTGTTGCCTGTACTCCTCAACTCAGAGTGTGAGCCTGAAGTAAGGAGGTTAAACTGTGGAAATCAATAGCAAATTAATGCCAAAAAGTGATGAAAAACCCTTCCTTTCCCCACTATTTGCCCCTCAAGATAAGTAGCATATCAATAGCCAACTAATAAGAAATAGAATTTTACAATTTGTAACATCTTACTTACGAAAAAGTGATTTATAAAAATTAAAAAGGGAAAATCTATACAAAATGCATCACTCAGGCATCTCTTGATTTTAAGGAAAATTCCTTTAATTTACAGAATAAAAACAAGTTAATACTTCATTTTAAAAGCCAAAAGACTAGAAAAGTAAAGAATTTTCCAAGTGAATTAATACATTTCACAGTGTTCTCTACTGCTAGACCATGGCACTGTAACCTAGCTCTATTAGATACAGATATTCATTCTAGAGGAGAAAATGAAAGGAAACCTGGGTTGAGGGGATATAAGGGGATACTGATGGAATAAATACAGAAATGGAGAATCCCCAGGCTTGGAAGAAAAGTGATGGTCTTATGCCAACCCAAAGAATTTTGTACATACCTGCACTTAACAGTTATCCTAGAATTTGCATGAGTTCCTCCGGCTCATGTTATTATATATTCCCACTTTAAATTCATTCTCAATGAAATTTTCCAAGACACTAACAGGGCATTTTTTTCCCATAGATTTTTACTTCTGTTTTTTTATTTTTTTTTTAAATTATCATTAGAAGCTAATAGTAAAGTGTTTACCTTCAGAAACTTATTTCATAATGTATAATAATATATGAAGCCATGACTGCAGAGGTATCTGTACATTTGTACATTTGTACATTGACTCTATAACCAAAACATCTCAAATATATAAATAATGGCTCTTTCCTAAGACTGACAAATCTGAAAAAGGTGAACTCTGCTCTGTGGTCACTGTATTCAAGAACAAAAAATATCTATACAATATTGACTTCTGCTTCCCTGTTTCACTGGATTAATTAATGCTTACCATTCCGTTTAGTATCCAAACAGAACTCCAATGGTGCCCTTGGCATTGGGGACTAATAGAACACCTGTGGCTGGTAGCTCACCCCCTGGTATCCTCATGTGCTTTGGCTCCCTTCCTGTGAGTGGTATGCCCACCAAGATTCACGTGTGTTTGTTCCCAATCCTGTTTATGCCAGTTGTGCCCATTACTGTAATCATGTCATTTAATGGCATATCTACAAAATATGAATTTAAATTGAAAGAGAGTTGTTGTTTTCATGAAACAAGTTAAATGCTTTGTAAAGACCCAATAAAGGAGAATTGCTTTAAAAAATTGCTGTTAGGAGGGCAGGGATCATAACAATCTAGACAGGCTCTGTCCTCAGATTGCTGATCACTGTCTTTAAATTCTCAATTCACTTTAAAAAAAAGTGAAACTGGAATCTGTGGAGGATCCTTTAGGGATATGGCTGACATAAGAACGGCTGCCAGAATTCCACTCCATGGTCCCATACTCAGAGAAAATGCGTTGTCTTTACAGCAAAATAGTGGTGAATAAAATGTGCATTTATGCATGTTAGGCCGAAGTCAAAGGTTTTGTGTATGCACATGATTTATGATTCCACAATTTAATCAACCTATGTGATTAATCAGTCAACTACTATTTTCAATTGTAATGGGATAAGAAGGCTTCCATTAAAAAAAATAAATAAAATGCTATACCCGGTAGGACTTTTTTTTAACCTATACATAATTGAACAGAGATAGATAGCAATAGACTCAAATACCCAAGCCAAGAAACAGAATCCATTTCAGTACCTAGGCCTACTTATATCACTTAAGTGAGAAACAGCCTGGCTGGAACTGTAAACATTAAATGTATAAATCAGAGCCACGTACGCTCCAATTAATTACTGCATGGCATTACCATGTCTTTCTATAACCATGTAATAATACCAACTGCCTATAATCGGAAGGATTTAGTAGACGTTTATTGATGAAAATCAGATGATTTCTTCCACAGTGTCTGAATTACTTTGATATGTTGGAGCCCGAAGCAAAATAATGTAATAAAAAACAA
The DNA here is from genome assembly GCF_015220235.1 of Choloepus didactylus. Classification (NCBI taxonomy): domain Eukaryota; kingdom Metazoa; phylum Chordata; class Mammalia; order Pilosa; family Megalonychidae; genus Choloepus; species Choloepus didactylus. The sequence continues at coordinate 24,787,422 of NC_051309.1, forward strand.
CATATAGATGAGAACCTCAATTTTTCTCTACATATGAATCTGTCGCTGATTTGCAAAGAATCAAATCTAAGTCCAACCAAGTGAAGACATTCCATACATCATTCTTCCCAATTCAGTATAAAAATAATATTTCACTTCCCAGTATGTTTATATTACTGTTTCTGACTTTGTGATTTCCTGGACATCTAAAGAGCTCACAGGCATGGATTATTGCCTTAGCAAATGTTCAGCACAGCAAAGATGAATTACTGAATACTTTCTTAGAAGAGCTTACTTTAAAGAGCATCTTAAGTCATAAGCTCCCAAAAATATTAGCCAACAGACTAATGAAGATCCTACAAGTGGGCTGAATGAGAAACACACTATATATTTGAGGTAGACTGGAAACTTCTGCTTCCATCCTTAACCACTCTTTCTCCCACCCCCCTAAAAAGAAAGACCTCCAGCAATCTTTAATGGGACTAAAAATTCCACTATTCATATCTTTTGGTTTTAAAAATGTTTCTGTCATTGTCTGTGAAATTGCAAATTCTCCTAGGAGGGACAGCCTAAAGCTTCATCTCCTAACACTTTTTCAAACACTGTTTTCCAATTCCAATTTGGAGAGAAAGACTTTGCAACCAGACAAAGAATAATGATGGGGACAAAGGGAACCTCAAAAGGGGAAAGAGGCCTAGATGAGAGGAGGTGAGAAAGTGAGAGATTGCCAAAAGTCCTCCAGGCACAAATAAACTTAGAAATTACAAATTCAAAGACTCATGGAAACTGACTTTATACAACCCCAATTATTTTGATTGCAGATTATCAAGAGCTATCCAGTTGGTTGACGTATTTGTGATATATTACCTAGGTGCTCTTGGCTGTTACAAGATGCAAGTTGGAGGGAGGGGGGACATGGAGAGAGGTGGTCATCTCTTCCCTCTTCATTTACTCCTAACACTATCATCCTAAAATTTTTTAAATAGGAGGGAATTAGGATGGTGATTTGGTCAGAAGGTAGACTGAAGCCTTCTTACTCAAAGTGTGCAGACCTATACCATCTAGGTATTATTTAGAAATGCAGAATCTCAGGCCCCACTCCAGCCCTACAGAATTTCATTTGCATTTTAACAGGGATGATTCATTAGGTTTAAGAAGCACTGTGCTAGGAGGACTTACCTTGAAGGTCTATTTGCATAGCAAGTTTTATGTATGTACAGATTTAATTTAGTGTGTAGGTTTAGAGTGATGGGGACAGAAAGACTGATTATGGGGAAGAATTTAGCCCCCTACTCCCAAGAAATTGCTATTGCTGCCCCTGGAGAACCTTCTCAATGATCTCATTTTCAAACTTACACAAGGATTTTTATTAGCACGATCCAGCAACGTGTATAGGGCAGGATTCCAGCTCTTAAATCACCCACCCATCTTGACATACATGGCTATTCCACTTATTAGTCCAGAAAAACAGCTGATAGCAAGTGAATGACCCCTCCTCTGGACACTTAGATGACTGATTTTGTATAAATCAATATTGAGTGCCACAAAATGTCAGAAAATACCAAATGAGGAGAAAAAAATCAATAGATAACCTTGGAATTAAATGAGTGATGAATAATCTTTACCAACTAAAATAAATTAAACCATGAAAACCAAGTAAAAGTAGCATCAAGGGTCTGGCTGAAAACCACACAAAAAATATATAATTTAGAGGTAAGGAAACTTGTGGCAAACATGGATATACATTTTTTTCCAGGGAAGTATTATGACAGGAACTATGAAATAAGCACTGAATTCTTATTTTCTAGCTTCTATCTGAACAGCCATAATTTTATAAGGTACTACAACAAATAAAACTATAATTTACAGGTTCAGACCATGTATTAACCTGGTATCTGTGAAACTAAGCATGCAAATTTGCTCAAGACTTTCATGGAATAAGGGGTAGAAGTAAAGAGACAAATTCTACATTTTATTTAATTCACTTTATTTTAGAGTTTAAATGCAGCTACGACAGCTATCAAGTCTACCATAAATTTAAAGACAACCAAACTGTGGATTTCAGAATTCAAATTCAAATGTTTTCCTAACTTGTCCTAAACTGGCATCACAGATAAATCCAGCCCTGTAAGAGAGATCAAGATGAATACTGTTCATCATAAGTAAACAGATGCAAAGTCATATTTGACATCATGTCACTGCCCCGGTGTATGTTCATGGATTTAAAAAGCATGAATTCAACACCTACTCTGTGCTAAAAATGGTGTCCGACACTAAGAAAACACCTTTGCCCTCACTTCCCGTGAAAGAGACAGCTGCGTAAACAAATCATTTCAGCTGCAAGTAATATCTGACCCAGGAGAAGGGAACATGTCTGCACTACTCCAGCGATCCATCCCACCCCAAACCCCTGCCTCGACTTAGCACAACTCCAGAGGTCAACGTTCATATCGCACTCTCCAGAAAAACTGCCCTTGGAGAAGAATGACATGGAGACCCTGCCCCACCCATGGTAGAAAAGCTATGTTTAAGGCTTATGATGGTAGTATTTTAAAATAAAATAGTTGGCAAAATGTTTCTAGAGCACTGCGGACCACAGCACCAGAAACAAAACTTCCATAGTGCTCTGGCCTATGGTTCTTTTATACTCGTTTCCAAATCCAAATATCCATGGACAGCTACTCAGACATTGGTGTCTACATGGACAAATAACCCTCCTCCCCTAGATTCCAGTCAGTGGTTTGAATGAACAGAGAAATTTGTAGAAATTAACCCTGAACTAACAGCCCTGTTTCCCCCGAAGGTCCCACTCAGAGACAGGCTAACCAGAGATCAATGGAGATGTTAATAGACTCCTTCGGATGGCAGCTAACAAACTCCTTTGGAGAGTTGTCTTTCTTAAACACAGAAGGACAGGATCACACAGGAGCAAAGAGATTCAAAAGCCTGGCTTTGGAGTGGGTGGGAACTACACTGCTCAGACTTGGGCAGCAAGAGTCTTCAGATTTTCATCTCGTTGAAGAAATCCTCTCATGTTTCCAGGTGCAGTTACACGTCTTGGGTTGGGGGGTGAGGGGGAATTGTGGGCTGCTCTTATTTTTCCAGGAATGGTAGGGGAGGCAGAGGATGGAAGTCCTCTTCTCCAAGGGGTAGAAGGATGGAGCATAGATAACAACAGTCAGTGCAGGTACAACTGCTCAATTAAAGCCAAGGCTGTCACCGTACTTAAAATGACAGCTGGAATCAGGACCACACACAGATCTAGAAACCAAATTAATCCAAGTCCACCCTGCAGACAGTTGCTAAAACATAGCAAATATATCAAATCAGGGCTTAAAATTGTGTCCCTGTTCCAGAAGCTTCACTGGCTCCATTCGTTGTTATAATAATGGCAGACTTAAAGCCTAACAGATATTGAGTGCTTACCACCTGCCAGACACTTGAATCACTAAGACAATTCCGTAAGATAGTCTCATCATCCCCGTTTTACAGTTGAGGAAACTGATGCATGGAAAACTTGAATAACTTTCCAGCATTACCATGGCTTTAAAGGGGTCTAGCCTGGACCAAATGGGTGAGTCCAGAGTCCATTCTCTAACCACATTCCCAACTGTTTCCCCTTCTTAATCAGCCTCCCTAACAAAAGACTAAAGGTATGTCACACCCCCGCCACCCGGCTCATGCCAAGCCACATCCCAGATGCTGGTGATATTGGAGTACACCCAAAACAAATGGAAATGATGGCATCTGAAGATGTGTGGGAAAAGCAAAGATGTTAAAGAACAGCTAGGACAGAGCACCAAGCCATCCATCCCAGAGCCCTGGGGCTAACGGCCGCTGCAAGATGCCCTTGTCTCTTTCCCGTTCTGACCCAATGGGCACTCACAAGTTGTTTGCACGTAGCATGGGCTTAATGCCTTCTTTAAAGAAAAAGAAAAGAGCCTTGTCGGTATAAAAGGAACTGAAATTACAGCTGCTGCTCTGATGCCATGCATTATTTTTGGCAGTGTCCTGCTCTCCTGGGTTCGGTAGGTAGGGTGATGAAGCTTGCTCCAGTAACGTGGGCTGACTGCTGTCCCCAAAGGACCCTGAGGAGAACAAGAGGAACTATCTCCCAGTCCTCAGCAGACAGGGAGGTTTAACATAAATAAACTCCCACTTAACGTTTTCTCCAAAAGAATCCATTCATTATCTTTATTTCTGACACAGTATTTATGAATTTCCTTTCAGCGGGGCCCATCAGGGCAAACGTCACAATTCCGTGGTGAAACATCGTGTGCAGTTTCTTTTCCTCCCAGGAAGATTAAGGCCAATGAATAAAAGAAAGGGGGATGTGGCCCCTATATTTAGCTCTCCTTACAACATCGTGTCTCTCGGGTATTAAAAATAGACCCAAATCAGTTGAAGACGTTCTGAAAACTCAAAGACAGAATAGCTTTCGAAGAGGACGTTTCAGACGCTCTCTGCTTTCTTTCTAGTTGAGCTCCACTACTGAGATTTTTAAGGCGCAAAAGCAGTGAAGGAGACTTCCCCTTCCTAGAAGGCCAGGTCAGGGTGGCTATGGGGTCTTATAACCTTTCACGGTCTCCCACTCACCATTGTCTCAGCTTCAATTCTTTGCAGAACACATTTAAAAAGAAATCTGGGCTGGCCATTGGCAAAAAGTGTGAAGTAAGTCTGTGTAGAGAAAGTCTCCTCTGTCAACAACCTTCCCCACCCCCAGGGGTTCTGACACCCCCAAGACCCCCCTTCAGAGAAAAATCAGCTCGGATTCAATTCACGGAACAAATGTGTGTTATTTGTGATGTGCCAAGCACAGTGCCAGGCAGAGCAAAGGAGACAGAAGGGAACTAAGGGTGGAAATCCACATGTAAGCAAAGCTTCCAGAACCACAGGCAGGCACAATTCAAAGGCACAGGTGGCATTTTGTCTGGTGGCATCAGAATGGACATCAGCATGGAAGCAGCCTCCCAAACAGACAATGAAGACAAGGATCTGGGATGGGGGACTCAAAAGTCCTGGGCCCAGGTGTGGAGGAAGGTCAGGAATTAGCATAGTAGAACACCACTTCCCAAAAGGATATGCTTGGTCGACTCTAAAGAAAGGAGAGTCAGAGCTAAAGAAATGGATCTCCACTTGGAGAAGTCATATAGTACTGAAGAATGCTGTCTGCCTGCTTCTGGATCCTGCAGTTCACCAGCTGTGTAACTTTAGGCAATTTACTTCTCATCCCTGAGCCTCAATTTCATCATCTGTAAAATGGGGATCATACTTCATTGGTATGAAATCATATAGTGAATATATAACATTTGGCTCAATGTGTGAGGCATGATTCATGATAAGCACTCAATGAATGAGTATAATTCACTCAAGTGGGAGCTATTTAAAGTAGATCATGTCTCTAATATGCTTCAAATCACACTTGGCACCCACTCTTCTGGCAGAAAGGCTTGGTTAATGTTAGGGTACAGTGAGTATAAGGTAAAGGTCTAATTTCCAGACTTCTATGTGGCTTGTACCACTTCACTGAGTAAGACAACCCCACAACAAATATGCAACCTTGAAAATATTTTATTTTTTTCTGGCACTTTCAATCCATGCCCAAACAGCTCTTCACACTTTGAAATCACTCTTACATAGAGGTTGGTAAAAAGGTGGGGCATTTTCTAACCTAAGGTAAGAGAGGAAAGGGCCTGGGGAGGTAAACAGAGAGGAAACAGAAACAGGAGGGATAAAAATCCATGTTTGTAGAAAAATGCAGCATTTCTCTTTCATGTGCTACAAATCACCTGGAGATCTTGTTCAAATGCAGACTCTGATTCCAAACATCTTGAATTCTGGGTCCTGAAAAACTTCATTCTCATAAGATCCCAGGTGATACCTGTATTGTTAGTCCATGGGCCACACTTTGAATAGCAAGGGCTTAAGAAAGGGCTGAGTGGCAAGAGCTCCAAAAGAAAGAAGGGGAACTTGGATAAAGGGTGGCATCCAACAAGACGGCATCCAAACTGGATGATCTGAGGGGCAGCCAAACCAGAGATGTAAATACTGTGACAAGATGTCCAAAGGGAAGGTTCTCAGCAAGGAAGAGGCCCCAGTTCACGAAGCTCCAGTACATTAGTCACATTGACTGTGAGTCACTCACATTCTTCTAGAACTGTTGATGGCAAACATTTTGGAGAGTGCTGCGATAAAAGAATGTGCTCACAGCCATTAACTATGAAGCACTAACTCATTTCAGCAGCCTAACACAAATTATGCTCCGCACTTGAAAAATAACTATTGATCAGTCCCTCTTTCTCGTGCCTTCCAATAGCCCAGATCAGCACTTCCATTTGCCTCCCCCAATAGACACCTTCACCTAGTTAAATCATTCCCAAACCAAAAAATATCCCCTGAAACTTCATTCTACTTTTTTCTAATTTTTGTCTTTAAAAATCAAGCCAGCAAAGAAACGAATCTATTCTAGCTTTTCCACATAGCTGCTTTCAAAACAGTGATGAACTTCCCAAAGTCTTTTATTTTCTCAACTGATATTAGACACAAAGACAACAAATCAACTGATCTATCATTTCCTGTGTTAGAAGATAAGAAATTAAGATGGCATGAAAAAGACAGAATATAGAATTAGCCTTTAAAGAATTGAATCAGTTTCAGGCCCAGGTCTAATGGTAACTAGCCAGAGCACCCCCAAGTTGCAGTTTGAGGACCAACAAGTGAAAAGGAAAACCAGTCTTTCAAATTAAATAATGCCTGGTCTTCTTACTTTCAAGAAAACTTGTTGAGGCATATAGATGTTATGTGACAATCTTTGATTGTAAAGATGCCCCCAATTCTCTATCCCTCCCTGTATCTATGCCCTTTGTACTACAACTCTGCAGCTCCTCCCATCTAGAGATGGAGTCAACTTCCCCACCCCTTGCTCAGCTACCTTGTAACTTGCTTTAGCCAAAAGAATGTGGCAAAAGTGACAGTGTGTGGTTCCAGCCTAGAGGCCTTGCACACTTATGCTCTCTTCTTTTTGCCTCTACCAAGAGACCAAGCCTAGGCAAGCACGAGAGATCACTTAGAGCAGAGTCAGAGCTCCCCTAGACCAGCCAGCACCCACCTGACCTACCTGCTGGCAAGACACAAGCATGAGCCCAGCTGAGATCATCCGAGCTGGCCTACACCAGCAGAACCGCATTAGCTGACTCTTTTTTTTTATAATTACAATTTATTCACATACCATACAATCAAAGTGTATAATCCATTGATCACACTGCCATCATATAGATGTTCATTCATCACCCTGATCTATTTTTTTAACATTTTCCTTGTACCAGAAAAAAAGTGAAGTAAGAATAAAAAGTTAAGAATAAAAACAGAACACCCAAATTGTACCCCCACCCTATTTTTCCTTTATTTATTTTTATTTTTTTATTACCTTTTTTTTTTTGCCCCCATTTTTCAACTCACCCATCCATTCATTGGATAAAGGGGAGTGTGATCCACATGGCTTTAACAATCACATTGTCACCCCTTGTAAGCTCCACTGTTATACAATCGTCTTCAAAATTCAAGGCTATTGGGTTGTAGCTTGATAGTTTCAGGTATTTACTACTAGCTATTCCAATTCATTAAAGCCTAAAAAGAGTTATCTATATTGTACGTAAGAATGTCCACCAGAATGACCTCTCAGCTCCTTTTGGAATCTCTCAGCCACTGAAACTTTATTTCATTTTGTTTCACATCCTCCTTTTGGTCAAGAAGATGTTTTCCACCCAACAATGCCAGGTCTAGATTCCTCCCCAGGAGTCATATTCCATGGTGCCAGGGAGATTTATACCCTGGGTGTCAGATCCCACGTAGCAGGGAGGGCAGTGATTTCACCTGCCAAGTTGGCTTAGCTAGAGAGAGAGGGCCACATCTGAGCAACAAAGATTAGCCAACTCTTGGACTCATAAAAAATAAGCCACAAAGTTTTGGAGTGCTTAATAATGCAGCATTACTTGGCAAAAAAATAACTGATATACTTTCCTTTGGGAAAGCGATGATAAAAAATTGGGGAAAAGAAACAGTTGCAAGAGGACACTGGATTTCTTCTGACAAAATTATTAATGAATACAAATACATTGTAATAACAGGATTGCATTGTTTGTAAAAACAAACAACACATTGGGGGACTGACTAATAAAAACACATTTCTATATTAGTTTTCATTTTTCAAAGGTCTTAATCTATTAATTAATAAGCTTTATTAATTTGGGCAAATGTTTTAAGCTTGCTAAATCTCAAATTCATTCGGACATTCCTCCTTTTGCACACTTATCCATGGAGCATTATGATACAGAGTCATAAGTTGGGTACTGTGGGGGCTCCAAGATGCATAAGAAACTGGTCCCCTACCTCAAGTAATTTTATGCAGTAGGGCAACAAAGACTCATGAGCAGACACTACTAGCACAGTGAAGGGGTATGTTACGCTCCTGTTACTATCTCTACCTTTTTAAATCCTACCCATTTTACCAGATCCAGATGAAACGGTTCTTTCTCCTTGAATTCTTCCTGAATTCCACCCATAATTTTTCTTTCCCCAGCCTTATCCTTCTCACCTTCAAAAATGCAGTGTGGGAGGTCTGGAGCAGGTTCAGGCAATAATCCAGGGCAATAATAAAATTTAAGTTTTAAAAAAATGTTTGATAGACACCAATTATGGAGGGTCTTGAATATCGGTTACAGAGTTTCTGTTTGATTCTATAGGCAATAGGGAGCCATAGAGGGTTTAAAAGCTATAATTTAGGAAGCATTATCATAGGTCGTGGAAGCCATGGGGTGTTAGAATTTCATAAAAGACAAGACGGTCAGTTGCAATGCTGCATGGAAATCATAGAGGATGGGAATCCACTGGGTTTGCCAAGTAGACAGACATTGGTGATCTCGGAAAGGAAATTTTCAATAGAGTAGAAAAAAGGAGGGAAATGGGGAGAGGGGCAGAAATCCAAGCTGCAAGTTAGGGAGGAGGTAGGATATGACTGATTATTTACAAAAGACCTTAAGGATACACAGCATTTGAGGAAAGGCTAATCTCCCTCCTGTATTGATAAATGCCTTTGGTTAGTCTAAAAGACCCAAGCAATCCTGCTATTTCTCAGAAGTGGCTTAAAGGCTGCTGTTGGAAAGGAGAGAGGGTTGAAGCCTCAGGGGGCATATGCTGAGTAAGCAGACTTCTTGTGCCCACTTCAACAAATGTAGTGTAGCTCCCCTTTATCTTTCTTGTGTACTAGGATTCTATGTCAGAATTCACTGGGAAAAAACTGGATTCATTAAATTGGTTTAAAAAAAACAATAATAAGTTTGAATGCCATTAAAACAGATCATTTCCAAGATACATTCTAGTTCTAAGATAAAAATACTATGCTGAAGACTAATTCACACCACAGCCCTCTGAAGAAGGAATAATTATGCCCATTCTGCAGATGAGGAGATTGAGGTCCAAAAAGGTTAAATAACTTCCCCAAGATCTCAGCCTGACTCCAGAGCCTGGGATCTTGAGCTCTTATCCATCATGTCACAGTCATGCACATTTTTATGCATACAGAGTGGAGCCTGGGATGCACTCATGAGTTCCCAGGACCTCTGAATTTGAAATATATATATGTACAGGGATCCAGGGACTTCTAGGAGCATATACAGGCCAGAAGATGCAACTAAACTTAAGGAACAGAAGGTATGTGGTGAGAGGAAGTGATGGGAGAAGAAAGGTTGAAAACACTGAAAAGAATTGATAAGAAGACTAGTGGATTCATGGAACCTGGAAATATTGGTAAAGCCAGAAAAATCTTGACTCAGGAGCTGTAAAAAAAAAAACACAAACTTACACATACACACACACACACACCTATAACCATAAACGTCATTGCTAGAAACGATATGCATCCAACATAAAGGCAGTTTTTATCGTAGGTTGAAATAGACCTTAACTTGGGAAACCTAAACTCCTTGGTAAGAATGAATTATTAAACATGGCCTCATCTAGGTCTTCTCCAGTCCACCCTATTTAAAACTGCAATTCTTCCACCTCTCTTATCCCCCTCTCCACAGCACTTAACACCATTTTGTAATACACTATATATAACTGATACTTTTGCTTATCACCTATCTCTCGCCAACAGAATGTAAGTTCTTTGGGCAGTGGGAAAAGGTCTGTCATTGTTTTTGTCGTTGCTACTCTGCTTCCCCAGCACCTGCCAGAATATCTGGCTCATAGGAGGCACTCAATAAATATTTGTCAAACAAATGAATTTGTTATTTTATCATGATATTTATGGAATAAGCCTTTGTATCTATTCATTCCCATCCCACCTTACAGCATCTGAAATGTTAGAGTCCCCATCAACTACAAGTCTATTTAGCATTTATATGGCACTTCATATTTAAAACTCACTGTTCAATTATTGATCCCCCCAATCGACCTTGAAAATAAATGCTGAGTAGTAGGTGACCCATACCTCTCTCCCTTCCTAGGCTTCCATGACAGATGCGAATAATGGGGTGGGAGAGAGGAGCAAGTTAAAGGATGCAGCGAGAAAAGTGGAGGCGCAGGAGCCTCGATTGTTGAAACTACAGTCTCTGGTTAACTTTTGTCTCTTTAGAGGTAGTGGCATGGAGCCAGAGATCCTCCCCTCCAGCTGCTGCAGTTGAGCTCAGTAGCCCCACTGAGAAGGAGGAGAAGGGAGAAGGGAGAAACCCCAGGAGCTTAGAGAGGAAGTGAGGCATGAGAGGAAGAGGGCCTCCCAGCAACCATCTCCCAGCAGGCTTCTCCAACTCTGCCCTCGGCATTTTCCGTCTTTCTCACAGGTGGCAACCAGCCTGCACTTCCTTCAACCCCACTTCTCTGCCCGCCCTGGTGCTCTGCCGTCTATCACAGCAAGCCTGAGCTCCTGGGCTTTTCAGTGGCTCACCTAGCTCTCTGGTCCTAGCGAACCTATCCAGACCACGTGACTTAGCCTTAGGTGGGAAGGCCAGTGCATTCCATTGTGTACGGTGATGACCTAAGGGTGATTAAAAGCAACAGTGGATCCCAACGTAGAAATTCACTTGTCCTGCTTCACTTCCAAATACTTCAACACCTTGGTGTTTAGGAAGAGGTTGCTCTGAGCATGAAATCAAGTTGAAACTTCTATGTTGCCTTCACTGCAGATACTAAACAAAGACCCATCTAACTCACTGGCTGCAGGAGTTAAGAGTCTTTGCTCCAACCCCACCTACTTATTCACCAGAAATGCAAAAAAAAAAAAAAATCACCAAATCATCAGGAAAATAATCAACAAGAAGGAACGACCAGGTGTGGTTGCCATATAGGCATTTTTGGACAAGGCAAGAACCACGGGAACCAACAATAACATCACTTTCATGAACTCGGTACAAGAACCCTGGTCCGTTTCTGAAGGATTCGGAACAAACAAGATACAAAAGAAGCTTTTCTTCCTGTAAAAGGAAACAGAACGGACATCTGACAAGTACCTTGAACACCTCCAATGTTCCCAATGCAAGTTCTTCACATAAATAATCTTATTTAAACCTTTTGAGAACTCTGTATCTTTCTTCATTTTTAAAAAGGTAACTGAAAAAGGCTCAGTAATGTTGAGTAATTTGCTCAAGTTCCCATAGTTAAAAAGTGGAAGAAAATCAAGTCTCAAAACCAGGCCTTCTGACTTTTAAGCCCAGTTCTTTATCATTCTGCTCCAGCCATTGAATATCGTTTCATTTTCCATTGACTTTCCGATTATTTCTTGTATTAAGGGGCATAGGGGAGAAAGCATTTAAGGTATTTAATCTTTCTTTGGTATACTTGGCTATCACACTTCTCACATCGCCCCAGGGAGATTTTTGCAAACATTACTTATTATAGCAGTATTTGATCTCTGGGTATTTATTGAACACATATTGATTGCTAATAGGGATTTTTAGTTAACAGAAGAGGGGGGCAACTTTATTCATTGTTGTGTATATTGAGTTCATTATTTGAAGCCTTCATCTTAGCTTCATGAACATTTTCCAGATACATTTGATTCAAAGACATGTTTACTTCACTGAGATGTCTAATCTTTAAAAGGCCATACATTATATACACATCAGCTCCTAAATACATTTAAAAAGATATTTTTGACACACATAAATTCACAAGAAACTTCCAAACAGCCAGCTTGCTACCAGACCATTAATAAAAATGTTGTGGAAACGGCTTCCAAAGGTTGGCAATTAGCAACAATGATTAGACAAAACATGGTTTCACATTAAATTAAATTGAAATTGAAATGTAATTGTTTTTAGCTCTGTGGTGTCAAGGTACTACATAAATCCATTATTACTACTATTTAACAGCAATAGTAACAACCGCAATAACTCGGCCAAATTTTCCAAGATTGTAATTTGCAGTGCCGCAAAGAATTTAATTGCATACTCAGGCAGTGGGTTAACTCTTTCAGGCCACTCTGGATCTCTTACTGATAGTTCTAGAAAGAGTTAATTGCCTTACAAAATGCCTCCCATATATATATAGTATAGTTCTGAAGAAACATATTAATTTACACTTAGCTAGATTAACTCTGCCCGAATAGTTTTACTCCATTTAAAACTAGCTGAAATGTCAACACATTATAAAGAGAGCTATTAGCAATTCAAATATGAAGTTATTCTTGACTTTAGATAAAACAAACAAACAAAACAATAAAACCTTTAGAAGACAGTGCTAAGCTTTGTGCTAAGGACTTTGAAAGACAAGAAAAGTAGAATAATTTCCAAATGGGTAGAGTTTATCTGCTTTGCTATGCCTATATCTGAACTAAAAATTCTAAATCAAGGATCTCCTACTCCAAAGCTTCCATTGTTTGCTAGGGAATATAAATGAATCAAGTAGAGCCAGTGTAAGACAACAGGGAATGGTAGGGATTGTGGCAAACAGAAGAGAGCACACTCTTTATGTTTAAAGGAGTTGGGGCTTTTTATTTCCAGACTGTGGAAAACATTATGGCTGTATAGAAATGTGGACTCAGAATTTCTAGATCTTTCCATTTTTAAAAGAGAAGCCTAAAATCCAAATTTTTTATTTGAAATTGCATGTTTCTTAAAACACCATTTGCATCCAACGAAATATGACCGCAGGCTGTATTTGACCCACAAGCCTCAAATTTACCTCTCTGCCCTAAATGGCATCTGACCTCAAGTCTAAATTGCCAGATAGGCCATTTGCAGATGTACACCTAGGAGCAATTTATGTCACTTTGTCTTGGAAGTGCAACAGGTACAAAGCTGTCTGCTTCCAAGAGGGGAAAAAAAATAGACCACATCCATGCCATAATCATTCATCACTGTTAATGTGGCTGATGATTTCTATTTCTTCCTTTGGTTTCTGCTTTAGTGATCTTGCCCTGGATATATCACTTGGTGTTGTTGGTGACATAATTCCAATAGCAATCTCATCAAAACCAGCCACCCAATTCATCCTCAAATTCAAACACACTCATTATCAAGTGAAGCGAAAGAACATCAAGACCCATCTCTTGCCCATCACGACTCTTTCCCAAACAGAGACCACTCCACCAATAGATACATCAGTGGCAGCCACAGGAAGCTGGGGCAAAAGAAGCTGTCAAAATAACTACTGAGAGAATCGTGGAAATGTTTTCCAATGAGAAAGCTGCAGAAAGGTCTATTGAGTCTAACATGGGTATTAAATAGACATAAAATGTTCAAATACCATCTTATTCCAGACAGCTTTTCTGATTCTCTCACCTCTGATCTCCCAGGTCTATTACAATTTTCTCTCTTGAATTACACTTACTTGGGCATGTGTCTTACTTCTCAAATGTATTATAGTTCCTTGTAGAGCAAAATCCATATCTGGTTTATCTCTCTACCTGACAAAGCAGTTAATATGTACCTAACAGGAGATAGGTAGTCTTCAAATGTTTAGTAGGTAGGTAGGTGGATGGATGGATGGATGGGTGGAAGGAAGGAGATATGAGATATTTGTCTTGGCCCAGAGAGCATGATCATTAGTATGACCAGTAGAAATATTTACTACTTGTGATGGTTAAGTTCATTTGTCAAGTTGGCTAGGTTATGGTGTCTAGTTGTTGGGTCAAGCAAGTACTGGACTGATTGTTACTGTAGGATATTTCATGAATTTAAATCATCAGTCAGTTGATTGCATCTATGGCTAAATAAAACTGCTATCAACAAAAGAGTTGCCTTCAACAATGACAGAAGTCTCATCCAATCATTTGAAGACCTTAAAGGGAGAATTGATGATTTCAGTAGTTAGAAAGAAGAATGTCATGTCTACCTCAGCCAATCAGCTTCTTTCACATGGGGAATTCATCAAAACCTTAGGAGTCTCCAACCTGCAGCCAGTCCTATGGAATTTGGACTTGCCAACACCTATGGTTGCATGAGCCAATTCCTATAATAAATCTTATAATCTTATAACAGATAGATATATAAATAGATATAGATATATCTATATCTATAGATAGATATAGAAATAGATATAGATGATATAGATACAGATAGATATAGATATATAGAAGATATAGATATGATACAGATATAGATATATATACATATCTCCTATAGGTTCTGTTTTGGTGGAGAATTCTAATAGGGATTTTGGTACTGAGAGTGGTTCTTGAGAAACATAATTTTGTGATGGTTCTTGAGAAACATAATCTTAAGGATGAGATTTTTGAGTGGGTTCTAGGGTTTGGGGAATTGGTTCCTAATCAGATGAGATTAAAAGCAACGAATGACTCTATTTCCAATGACCAAGATGGCACTAATAGACCATGGGATGAACTGGCAATAGAGATACACACAATATCAACATTGGATAATGTTACTCAAATGCTTATAAGAAGTAAGACTCTAGGTGACAGTGTATTTGATACATCAACGTAATTTTGCAGAGTTAAAAATCAAAATGATGTTGACTGGTTATTACTAAATATGCCAGATATAGTAGTTAAAGGAAGCTATGAGAATAAGTCTTCAAATTCCCAGCTCAAACACCACATGAAGGGCATGAAAGTTTCTATGTATGCCTTTAAAGAAACTCTTATTTCTTACAGCCACTGACTTGAGATTTCTGAAAACCTGAACCAGAGTCTCATTGTGCAAGTAGCTGAACTACAATGAAAATCAAATTCCCAACCTTATAGGGTATCTGCTGGTAAAGTGAGGGCAATGATTGGTAAAGAATGGAGTCCTGAAAATTGGAATGAGACATACAGGCTGATAATGATGAAACCCTGATTTGGTGGAGTCTTCTTTTCCAGATAAACTTGTAACATTCTGCCCTGAAGAATCAGTTATCCTGGCTCCACCTGAAGAGATTAACCCTACTGTGCCTGATAAATGTGTAACTGCCACCCTGTAGGATACATCCTCATAGCACCCTCTGAGGAGACCAACCATGTTTCACCAGATGAAATTGTGATGGAATATATTGAGGTAGGTGGCTATCAGAACAACTCTCATCACCCACCTTGACCTCCCCTCTTTTTTTCCAGACCTGTAACTACACTGAAGTCCCAATAGGCCATGAAAGGTGAGGTACACAGTGTGACCCATGAGGAAGTATACTACAGTCCAAGAGAACTTCATGATATTTTTAATGTATAGAAACAAAAATCAGGGATATATATGTGGGAATGGATATTGAGGGTGTGGGATAATGATGGAAGGACCACAAAGTTGGACCAGGCTGAATTTATTGATGTGTGCTAAGGAATGGTTCTGGATTCAGTGTTGGAGCTCAAAGGGTAGAAAAGGCTGTAACAGTTTGTTTGGGTGATTGGCTAAAGTACAGACCAAAAGGTGGTCTACATTGCCAGAAGCAAAAATGCCAGAACTTCCCTGGTATAAGGGAGATGAAGAGATGCAAAAGCTTAGAGCGATTGGAATGTCAGAGTGGATTTATCACATGAGATCTGCTCATCTACCCCAGGAATGTCCAGAGTACACACCTTTCACCAGGACTGTGAGTAATAAATTTGTGAGAGCTATACCATAATCCCTGAAGAGTTCTATGAGTGCACTTCTCTCTAGGTCAGACATTACTGTGCGAACTGCTGTCACTGAATTTGGACCCTTAAAGACAATGGAGATGATTGGACTCTGGATTGGCAGGAGCCAAGTGGTAGCACTTAAACACCAAAGAAAAGGTAGGTGTGGCTACCATAATGGACCACAGACTCAAAGCAGCCATCAAAATAGTTTGACCTACAGTGTTGGCTAGTAGATCATGGGGCACCTAGAAGTAAAATATATGGGAAGTTTACTAAATTCTTATCAATCTGTATAAGGAGAAGGGTTCTAGCTAAAGTGAACAGAAATCTAATTTAAATCACAAAAACAGAGAGTCATGGCCTAACAATCAATTCCCAGACTTGAGACAGCTTACAGACCCAGAGCCCTTGAATGAAGGAAAGGCCAGTTCCCTTTGGGGAAGGACCCTGCTACTCTACCAAAAACTTATATTGTTAATCTTCCTCCCAGCCTTCCCCAAAAGGTCCTTTAACCAAGGTGACTGTGCCCTGCGGAAAAGGAAATGATCAGACACTTTGGGGATTATTAGATACTGTCTCTGAACTGACATAGATTCCAGGAGACCCAAAATCTCACAGTGGTCCACCAGTCAGAGAAGTGACTTATGGAGGTCAGCTTATCAATGGAGTTTTAGTTCCCATCCATCTCACAGTGAGTCTAGTGGGTCTCTGAACCTACTCTGTGATTATTTCCTCAATTCTGGAATGAATAATTGGGACAGACATACACAGCACCTGACAGTTGACAGCAACTCAGAGTAATTGGTTCCCTGACTTGTAGAGTGAGGCTATTATGGTAGAAAAGGCCACGTGGAAGCCCCTAGAACTGTCTACCTAGGAAATAGTAAACCAAAAACAATACCACATTCCTGGAGGGATTGCAGGGATTAGTGCCACCATCAAGGACTTGAGGGATGCAGGGGTGATGCTTCCCACCACATCCCCATTCAACTCTCCTATTCGGCCTATGCAAAAAACAGATGCATCTTGGAGGATGACAGTGGATTCTCGTAAACTTAACTAGGCGGTGACTCCAGCTGCAGCTGCTATTCCAGATGTGGTATCATTGCTTGAGAAAATCAATTCCCCTGGAACCTGGTATACAGCTATTGATCTGGAAAAAAGCTTTTTTTTCTCAATAACTATTAGTAGAGACCACCGGAAACAGTTTGCTATCAGCTGACAGGGCCAGCAAAATACCTTCACTGTCCTAATTAAGGGTATATCAACTGTCAAGCCCTATAGTGATCTAGTCCACAGGACTGCCATAAGACATGACACTGGTCCATTACATTGATAACATGCTGTTTGAACCTATTGAGCAAGAAGTAACAACTACTCTAGACTTAATGGCAAGGCATAGGTGTGTCAGAAAGCGGGAAATCAGTCCAACAAAAATGCAGAAGACTTTTACCTCATGCAATTTCTAGGTATCCAGTGGTATAGAGCATGTCAAAATATCCCTTCTAAGGTGAAGGATAAGCTGTTGCATCCGGCCTCTTTTATAACCCAAAAAGACACATCTTTAGATTTTGGAGGCAACATATTATGCACTTGGATGTGCCCACTTAGCAACTGACCCAAAAAGTGGCTAGTCTTGAGTGGGAACAAGAACAACAGGAGGTTCTGCAACAGGGCCAGACTGCTGTGCCGGCTGCTCTGCCATTTTGGCCATATGATCCAGCAGATCCAATGGTGCTGAAAGTTACAATAGCAAATAGAGAAGCTGTTTGGGGCTTTTGGCAGGCCCCTAGAGAAGAATCATAGCACAGGCCCTTAAGATTTGGGAACAAAGCCCTGACATCCTCTGAAGATAACTACTCTCCTTTTGAGAAACAGCTTTTGGTCTGTCACTGGGCCTTAGTACAGACTGAACACTTAACCATGGGCCACGAAGTTGCCATGAAACTTGAGTTGTCCATCATGAACTGTGTGTTGTCTGACCCATCAAGCCACAAGGTTGGGTGTGCACAGCAGCACTCCATCATCAAATGGAAGTGGTATATATGAGATTGGGCTCTAGCAGGTCCTGAAGGCACAAGTTAGTTATACAAGGAAGTGGCCCAAATGCCCATGTCCCCCACTCCTGTTACATTACCTTCTCTTTCCCAGCCCACAGCTATAGCCTCATGGGGAGTTCCTTATGACTGACAAAGGAAGAGAAAACTCGGTCATGCTTTACAGATGGTTTTGCATAATATACAGGTACCACCTGAAAGTGAACAGCTTCTTCATTACAGCCTCTTTCTGGGATATTTTGGAAGGAGAGTGGTGAAAGGAAATCCTCCCAGGGGGGAAGAATTTTGAGCAGTGCACCTGGTTGTTCATTTTGCTTGGAAGGAGAAGTGGCCTGAGGTGTGTTTGTATCAGGGGCTGCAGCCAATGACCTGGCTGGAAATCAGAGACCATGAAGGAACATGATTGGAAAATTGGTGAGAAAGAGATCTGGGGGACAGTTATCTGGATAGACCTTTCTGAATGAGCAAAAACCATGAAGATATTTGTGTCCCCTGTGACTGCTCACCAGAGGGTGACCCCAGCAGAAGAAGATTTTAACAATCAAGTGGATAAGATGACCCATTCTATGGATAGCAATTGGCCTTTACCCCAGCCACTCCTGCCATTGCCCAATGTGCCATTTCTCTCTTGAACAAATGGCCATAGTGGTAGGGATGGAGGTTGTGCATGGGCTCAGCAACATGGACTTCCACTCACCAAGGCTGACCTAGCTACAGCCACTGCTGAGTGCCCAGTCTGTCAACAGCAGAGACCCACACTCAGTTCCCAATATGGCACCATTCCCCAAGGTGGTCAGTTTGCTATCTGTTGGCTGGTTGACTATATTGCACCCCTCTCATGATGGAAAATGCAGCATTTTTTTCTTACTAGAATAGACACGTTCTCCAGATGTGGATTTGCTTTCCCTGTACACAATTCTTCTGCCAAAACTACCACCTGAGGTTAAGGAATGCCTTATCTTCCATCATGGTACCCCACACATCATCACTACAGATCAAGGAACCCACTTAACACAGAAAATGAAGTGTGAGAATAAACACATGCTCAAGGGAATTCACTAGTCTTACCATGTCTCCCATCATCCTGAAGCAGCTGGATTGATAGAATGGTGGAGTGACCTTTTAAAGACTCAATTATTGTACCAACTGGATGGCAATACCTTTCAGAGCTTGGGTAACATTCTCCAGGAGGCTGTATATGTTCTAAATCAGCATCCACTCCATGGTGCTGTTTTTCCATAGCCAGGATTTATGGATCCAAGATTCAAGGGGTAGAAATGGGAGTGGCACCACTCACTATTAACCTTAGTGATCCACTAGGAAAATTTTTGCTCCCTGTCCCTGCTACCTCAAGCCCTGCTGGTCTACAACTTAGTTCCAAAAGAAAGAGCGCTTCCACCAGGAGACACAACAATAATTCCATTGAACTGGAAGTTGAGACTGGCACCTGGCCACTTTGGGCTCCTCATGACTCTGAATAAACAGGCAAAGAAGGGAATTATTGTATCAGCTGGGGTGATTGGTACTGATATCAAAGGGAAATAGGACTGCTACTACACAATGGAGATAAAGATGAGTTTGCATGGAATGTAGGAGATCCCCTAGGGTTATCTCTTGGTACTACCATGCCCTGTGATTAAAATCAATGGAAAACTGCAACAACTCAATCCAGGCCAGAATATTAATGACCCAAATCCTTCAGGAATGAAAGTCTGGGTCACCCCATCAGGCAAAGAACCATGGCCAGCTGAGGTGCTTGCTGAGGATAAAAGGAATATAGAATGAGTAGGAAGAAGGTATTTATAAATATGACCTACATCCTTGTTTTGTTATGAGCATGTTTGTATATACACATAAAGCAAATATCTTTGTTTTCTTTCCTAATACCTCCCCTTATCATATAACATGAATGGTATTGACTTTATGTCATAGTAGTTAAGTTTCAGGATATCAAGTTTAAGAGTGAGTATTTCCCAAGAACTTGCATCCTCTTCTTGTGAAAGGGTTAGTGGATTTCTGGTTGTATGTAGGACAGTTGAATTATGTTAAGCAAAAATGACTGTATGACTATGTTGGTGTTTCATTTAGAATTAAGTAAGGCTTAAGGAGAGGTGCATGGGTGCCAAATTGACAATGGGTGGACTGTGATAGTTTAGTTCATGTGTCAACTTGGCTAAGTTAAGGCATCCAGATGTTGTATCAAGCAAGCAACTCATGGGTTTAAATGATCAGCCAGTTGATTGCAATTATAGTTTAATAAAACTACAACCAACAAAGGAGATTGCCTTCAGCAATGAAAGGAGCCTCATCCAATCATTTAAAGGCCTTAGAGGGAGAACTGGTGATTTCAACAATCAGAAAGAATTTCTATCTCTACTTCAGCCAACCAGCTTCTTTGTCCTGGGGAATTCATCAGAACCTTCATTGGAGTTGCCAACTTGAGACCTGCCTACAGAATTTGGACTTGCCAACCCCCATGTTTGCATGATCCAATTCCCATAATAAATCGCATAATATTTACATATGTGTGTGTTTGTGTGTGCATGTGTGTATCCTGTAAGTTCTGTTTCTCTGGAAAGGCTGACTAATACACTACCCAAAAACAATCTCACAAGCTGTTTGGCAGAAAAGGCAGACAACAAGTGCTGGGTTTGATTACTCAGTAGTCATACCTGCAATTTCTCCCTATAGAGAGAATCCTTAATCTTACAGACAAGGGATCTCTTTCCATGCCCTAGTCCAATCCTGGTGATTTTATTGTTGTTTGTCAGTAACTAGTTTGGAAGTGAAAGGGTCAAGTGAGCCACTTCTAGCCAATGAAACCTAAGAAATCTGCAGGTTTAGGGGGAAGAAGCTTCTCTTCTATTAAAAAATAAAAATAAAAATAAAAACTTACAAGCCTTTTTCTCCTGTTCTTCTCTTCCTGCTTGCAACACCATTGTGAGGACATGATGCTTTGGAGCTATCTTGAGACCATTTGGCAATAAACATGAAGAGAAAAGCCACACACTGGGGATGACATTGGAGAGAAATGGAAAGTATCCAGATTCTTAATGACATTGTTGCACTACTGAACCAACCCTAGAACCACCCATTTCCTGTTAAGTAAATAATAAATGTGCTTACATTTTAAACAACTGTTAGTAGTGTTTTCTGAATCTTATAGCAAAAATGATTCCTAACTGATACAAACTTGAACCCAAAGACAGATGACAGTGAACCACCAGTCAGGATAGTAATGGGGCAGAAAAATCAGTAGCTGGCTCTGAATTACTTCCACTATCCCACCCTGCAGCAAGGCAAAGGCCCAGAAACAAGCAGAATTTTAACTGCGATGATCCGAAGTCTCCTTGCTCCACCTCACCAGGCAGCCTGGTAAGAAGTGGCAACCACATATTCAAGTGAGTCTCATTCCCAAGCCTGACAAATCAAGGACTCATTCTTTTGTTCCCATTTGCCTCAATTCACAGCCATCCGGCATGTCTCCTGGACAGTATTTACACAGAGTTGAATATATGGCTCCCATTAGAACAAATAGAACTTCCTAAATTGGGCAATTTGTGACTTTGCACCTCAAGTTTCACTCATCCCTGATTTGAAATGCACTAAAAGCACATTATTACTGTTTAAGATGCAAACTACTGCCCTGAAAAATACTGCTTTTTACCTGAGGTGAAACAAATTATAAATTATTGGTTGGTCGAGGGTATGGTGGGTGGGTAAATAGAAATTTCTTAGAACCATGTGTTGGCTGTTCTGTTAATATGATCAGGCTATACTTGCTAGTGGATTAATTACTCTTTTCTTCTAACTTAATTTATTTCATACTTTAAGAAACCGAAACGTCCAGTAGCCACTACGCTTGTGACAAAGAAACACAATAAAAGCAATTTCTCCAATACGAAAAATAAAGTGTTCCTGGTAATGCATTTTTGAATCCAGCATACCTTCCCCTAATGAGGTTTCAGCATGCTATAAATAACACTAATGAGACTTTGTCTTGCCCATGTAATATATTTCCTTGATATAGCCTTAGATTCTCCCGTGTTGCATGGAAAACTAACAACCTCAGAAAGAAATGTCGTCCAATAGCACATTAAAACCAAAAGCACAATTAAATATAAATGAACTCAGTAATTTAATTGCACAATTGTCGCTTTAAAAAATTCAGAAGAAAAATAATGATGTCATTTTTTAAATCGGTAAATAATAAAAGTGCTGTGGGGATGGTACAATATTTAAATAAACATTTTTCTGGTAAAGGGTAGGTAGCAGAGACAGTCATACAAGCTTAGGAAAATCCTGTGGCTTGCAAAAAACTGAGTAACTTGGGGTTCACCGTTCTGCCCAGGTGATAGATAAAAACAAATACCTTGATTTCAAACTGATTTTGAAAATGCATCCCATATTTGGAGGGTTTTCTTGTTCTTAACATTATCAACCAGGCTTCATATTATTCCCATTAAAGTGGAATGCAAAATTGCAATATACCTGAGGTTCTCTAACTAGCTCCCAGCAAAGTGAGAACTCTATATGTCTACCAGAAACACAATCATCTTGTAGCAACGACTTTAATGCTGACAAAGTATTAGAAAATCATTAATGGCTATTCTTGAGTTCCCTCTTATCCAACAACTGACCCAGCACATCTTTCCTTTGATTGTCTTCCCTGATAAGATCAGAGATGTGAAACTTTGGCTACAAAAAGATCTGAAGGTAGGCTTTGGGCTTCACTTTACATTGATTTTTATTCAATTCCGATCAAGAACATATCCAAGAAATTTACTTACTCAATTCCAGCATTATGGTGAGGATAATGGGCGAGGAGGGAAGAGGCTTCTTAAATTTTACGTTGCCTATTATCATGCATTCCAGTTATTGGAACTAAGACAAGCAGATGACAGAAAAGTCCTTATGCAGCCACCTAAGCAAG
This sequence comes from Choloepus didactylus, assembly GCF_015220235.1. NCBI lineage: Eukaryota > Metazoa > Chordata > Mammalia > Pilosa > Megalonychidae > Choloepus > Choloepus didactylus. The sequence continues at coordinate 24,810,439 of NC_051309.1, forward strand.
CAAGTTTCCTGATAGTTTCTTACTTCTAAACTCCTCAGCAAATCTGTCCCCTTATTTTAATTGTTTTTATATATATAATTTTCGTTTATCCTATCTTGGACAACCTTTCAAGCCTTCATTTATTCATGCATGCATTCATTCTTTCAACAGATATTTTTTAAATTCCAGGCATAGGTTCTCTAAGTACTGGGATTACAGTAGCTAACAAGATGGACAAGGGTCCTGCTTTGGGGAGCTGATACTTTAGTTTGTTTGAGGGTCACAGACAATTACAATTAACCAGTAACAAATAAAAAGACCATTTCTAAAAGCAATAAGTCTATGAAGAATATGAAAGATAATAATGGAATAGAGGCTCAAGAGTAGAGGGCTGCCACTCAGGCAAGATGGTCAAGGAAGACTTCTCTGAAAGGTCTGGGGGAAGGGCATTCCTGCAGAAGGAACAACACATGCAAGGGCTGGGAGGAGAGAACAAGCTGCATGTCCAAGGAACGGGCAGGATGAGCATCATTGCCCCCTATTTTACAAGTGATAAATCTAAAGTTCAGACAGGATTTTGTGAAAACTCTTCTAAGTTTCAAACTTAGACCTTCAGACTCCTCATCTCATCTCTCCACCATTGCTCCAGCACTGCTCTTCTTTAGGTAAAAAGATTCTGTTGCATCCTTTGGTACAGAGTTCTGGATGACCCTTGGAGAGTCCATCCTCAGAACTGAGCTGCATTCCCCAACAGGGTTCTCATCTTACCTCTTCTGCACAAAGTTTAAAAAATAAAAAAAAAAGAATGTGAAAAGTCTTCACAGCAAAGTTGGTAAAGAATCATTGCGAGGAAAAAAAAAAAAAAAAACTATTTCAGATTCCTCCAAAAGGATTACACCTATACTGAGTGAGGAAATTGTCAGAAGACTTTAGTAATCATAAAGTAATAATATCCCCATAAGCAGCAAGACTTTCACTTTTCCAGGAAGACCCAATGGTCTGCATTCAAGTCCTGCCTTTGCTTTTAGCAGCTGCAAGGCCTTGGGCTCATTCTTTGGTAAAACAGGGCTAATACTTGTACCAATGTTGTCAGGTTGCTGCAAATATTAAAGAAGTGACTCCATGGGAAGCACCAGTTAGGACAGGACTGAGCACATAGTAATGCTGCTGGCTGTTGCTGCTGGCTGCCAAAGTTGTTTCTCTAAGAACAAGTCCCCTAGATGAGCGAGAGACAAATAAAGTCCCCCCCACCTTTTATTCCTAATTTTTGAAAGAGAACTTTGGAGGAAGGCTGGTACATGTTTAGCATGTGTGGTTATCTCATTTTTCTTGCCTAAAAACACCTAAAGGGCAGAGAGTATATCTTTTTTATTAACTTGCAACAGTCCCCGGCAAAAAACAGGGCTTACAGAGGAGCTCAATGCTGCACACACACCCCCAAAAAAGGCTGCTGCCCCTTCCATAAATATCTGCCACTTGATATGAGGATAAAACGAGATGACAGAAATGAAGATGCTGTGGAAATGAAAAGGTCCTTGCAGGAACAAGACCTGATTGCTATTAATCATAAATAGTAGTCATAAGAAGCATCAACATTCATTGGATGAATTATTCACATGTTCATCACACTTCTGGAACAGTAACCTAAAAGTTGTAAGCATTTCTTAGCATCGGCACATTTTGTCACTCAAGTTGGGTCTCATTTCTAATTCCCAGATCTCCATAGTGATCTTGTTTTATGCAGACTCCGGAATTCCATAAAATGGAAGCAACAGCTGTGTTAGGCCAACCCATCATTCATCTCCACTCCCTTCGCCATAACTCAAAAAGCTGGTGATCACTTAGAAACCTCCTCTGATCCATAGGTGGCAGCGGCAGCAGACTGAATTTACAACAGAGCCCTTGCCTGCAGAAATCTTCCTGTCACCTGCAGGCCACATAAACCATTAGCATCCTAGCCATAACACATGGTCCGTGAGCTACACAGGCATTTCAAAACTGAGCACTTTGCCACTATTTATGGGCCAAGTCAGGGACTCCAGCAGCTCTGATTTTCTTGTCGGCCTGCCAGAAGAGAAGCTCCAAAGAACAGCTGCATTACCCACCCTCCTAGAGTTTGCATACTGGAAGAAAATGAAAAGCAAAATCCCCAAATGTTAAAAGGTGCTGCTCCCCAAAATGTGCTTCTCCTTGAGGCATCTCCCTGGCCCTGGAAACATTTTAGCACAACTCCCGGTTACTGCCCTCCGCTAAAGAGGAAAACAGCAATGGAATATCATTTTTGTCTAATTGCCCTACGCAGAGCTCTCACCAAAGCAAGCCACAGTGGAATATTATTATTTTTAGAACACTACCCGGTTTTAACATTTTAGCAGCCACGTGATCCCCCAAACCACAATGGTCCTTAAATGAACCATTTTCTCCCATTCTCAGAAACAGATAAATATAGATATATATATATTTTTCTAAATAAGTCCTTTACTCTCCCAGAGGCTGGTAAAAATATACTCAAAAGCCACATCCACACCTATTTATAAGCATAATATATACACATGGGATATTTAAAGTGTTGATTGGTCCTCCGTAATAGTTTTTTTCCCCCACTTGCATAGAAAATTAAGTAGAGTGCAACACAATGAAACATTTTCTAAGTCACTCCTGTTTATTAAGAAGTTTGGAATAATAGGCTCCAACCTGGGGGAAAAAATGTCAGTGCAATCTAAAAATAACAAAAGGCGCATAATAAATTTGTCCTCATTTTGTTCTTAATAGAAGGTGTTTCTAGTGCATTGGCAAGAATGACCTATCAAACGCATCACCTTGTACAGTCAATTTATTCCTCTATCAGGCAGTCGTTGGGGAGGGATTTTGTTTTGCATTGTCTCATCATAAAATGGAATGCCATGCCTGCTTTCCCTGACGAGGTGAGGGAGGCTCTTTTGTCAAGAAAGCTTTCTAAAAGACATTTGATCAAAACCAAGAAGATGAGACAGGAAGGCATGTCCCTCCTCCCCCCACCAAATGCTGCCCCCACCTTTGGATAACAAAACCTCTCAATCTAAGCGCTAGGTCAAGCCCAACATAGGACCCTTTTTGGCTCTCAATGGCACTGGTTTGCCAGAATCGCTAAGAATATTTCCCCGGAATTAACTGTTTCACTAGACCTGAAAGCCCTGAGTTTAGAAGGCAGGAATGTGCCCTTCCAAATTTTCAGTTGTAAAAACTGAAAGGAGGAAAGATGAAGGGGCTTCTCTGTGGTAACTGGGCAGTCAAACTGTCAGGAGATCAAATAGCATCCAGAGACAGACCTGGATGGTCATTTCTTCATTTGCATCTCATTATTTTAACAAGCATAAAGAAAAGCTGAAGGCAAGCCCAACTTTACAGTAAAGTAGCATACACACCTGGCAAAAAAAAAAAAAAATACACACACATACACCACACACACTGCAACTGGTCGCAGAATTCTAAGGTGGTTAATATGGTGCATGTTTCAATAGGGAGAGGAAGAAAAGGAGAAATGGATGCAGCCATTAATATGGGAAGACTTGAGGAAATATCCCATTCCTTGTCACACACTCTTAACCTCATCCCAAATTATCTACTTGTAAAAGATGCCTGGAATTCCTCCATCTGAAAAAGTTCCTTGAATCTTAAATGCTATTTTGGTCCTCACAAGTCCTCTCTTTGGTTACAAGTATCCCTGAGATGCATGAGACTCTGAAAAACAGAGTTATCTGTTACCTTAGAGCAATACAAGTGCCAGAGGAAGGCAGCTGAGTATTGGAGGGAAGAAAAGATCTCACAGTTATGGAATCCCTGCTATGCCCTAGGAACATTGTATATATTATTTCATTTAATCTTCGGGGAAAAAAAAACAAAAAAACCCCACCCCTTTTCAAGTCAAGTTAATGTTGCCAGTTGACTAGTTAGGAAACTGAAGGTCCAATGTTCTGCCAATCAGTAAATGGGACCTGAACCTGGGTCTGACTGGTTCCCACATACCTCATCCCAAGGGTATCGTGAGAGGAGGGATAAGGAGATGACCCCTCTTCAGCAGGCTGGCAGGCAGGGATGCAGGTAGGGATGGATCAGGGAGAGCAGGCAGGGGGCAGCCAGCAGCACAGTACTCCACTGAGTCTGGCAGATATGGCAGCATGATGCCCATAACCAAGATTTACTGAGCAGATACTAAATATGGATTTACATACAATATCTCATTTTATCCTCACAAAGACTTCTGAGATACATTTTGTCCCTATTTTATGGCTGAGGAAACCAAGACTTAGAGAAAATAAGTATCTTGCCCAAGATCCTACAACAATGAAATGGCACAGCCAGGATTCACCAGGGAATTGGACTCCTCTGCTTTACTCCCTCTTACAGAAACAAGCATGAAATAATTCTCCTCGTTAGTCATCATTCAGGCAACCCACTTAACCTCTCTGGTCCTCAGTTACCTCATCTGAAAAATGGCGGTAGTAACAACTGCCCATTGGGGTTTTGGGGGGGATTCAATATGAGACATCCAGGTTTTCAAGAATATCTGGGTCAGAACCCCAAACACCTGGGTGTCTGAAGCACACAGTTGACACGAAGTGGGCAGCCCATATAAAGAGTCACTTTGGAACAGGAGAAGGCTACCGAGAAAGAAAAAGCTTCCAGCTCTGGGAGTGATGCCTTCTTCCTCCATCCCTGTTTTCCTGACAAGTTAGAACACCAAGGAACTCGGTCCCAGGATGCTCTGAGCCTGATAATTGGTCTCAGGGGTCAAGCTCACTAGAATTTATATCCAGTCCTCCCCTATCTTCCTCATTACAGGAGCTGCCAAAGCAAATCTCCTGAGGGGAAAGTAGCGGCCACAGGAAGATGGCTAAGGACTGAAACAGGAGCTCCCAACAAGAGAAGCTGATGGGCGGGACGACCAGAATCCATCCCTGCCAGGGCATGGGCACCTCTAACCTTCCCTCCACCCTCACCCACAGGTGACCAGTGGAGAGGAATGCAGAGGAAACCACGAACCCCATCCATAGCTATATATTTTAAATAGCATCTCGTCTCTGCAGCCTTACGTGGGAGGGGAACATATGGTCCTACATTCATTATACTCCTGAGTTTAGGTTTGAAACATCATATTTTCATTACAAATAAGCTTTGATGACACTGCCTATTGCAATGATTTCAACGCATGGTTAATTTTATCTGCGGCAGTGGAGAGAGTGGCATACCAATTTACTGCCAGAAGAGAACAATCTGATTTTAGCATCTTAACCCTGAACTTCAGTTCCCTTTGTTCCTGAGAACCTCATTTTAGTAAGACTCAAGACTCCAAGTGACTGGCACAGCACGTCACTGATGCTGACTCAAAGGGAGTAGAAAAAGTTGAGGGAGAAAAGAATACGCTGAAGAAACGTTATGGGAGAGCGGAGGGGGAGGACGGCAAAAGGTTTGGGTTCCGTGTGACAGTGTGCTTAGAACTTCAACGAGCATATCAAAGTCTTCACAGTTTGGCCGGCAATCTGGCAAGAGCAGCCCTATTTGTGAGGTTCCTTTCTTCTGCATCTGACTTTGGTCCAAGCCAGGAAGCAGCAAAAAAAGCTTCTCTTACAGAACCCTCCGTTCTGACCCAGGAAGTTTAGAGGGAAACTAAACTGCAGAATAATGTCACTGGTGGACAGTGTGGCAAGGAAGGTATTCTAACTTTGTAATTCCTTTGGAGGAGACAAAGCACATTTTATTATATTTATTACATTTACAGAAATACATATATATTCCTAATTAATTGCTTCACTCTTATTTGATAAACTTTTCTGCAGCCATTTGATTGTGTTTTGCTTCCATTCTTCCAGTCACTCAACAAACATTTAATGAGTATTTTCTAGTCACCAGGGAAGATACTGGTATGGAGAACACATTCTTTGCCATGTTAAATGAATTGGCAAGGGCCTAGAGGCAACTTGTCCATATATGTCTAAAGCAAAGGCCAACTTATTTGTACATGTTGAAATTGCCCACACATGTCTAAGACAAGTTTTCTGTGAGACAAGTTATCTGAGACTCTCCACCCTTGCACAACTACTAGAATGTTCTAATATTATTTGAACCTGGGTCTTGATTTCCCTAAAACCAAGACTTTTGTTAGGGGTAAATACAGTTTGTTGGTTAGCATTCCAACCCCTTATAAGGTTTGCTTTTCTTATTGTTTTTACGTAACCAATCATATTTGTCTTTATGTAAACTCATTGTATTTACTGTATAAGCTGCCTCTTTCTCAGGGAAAAGCAGAGCAATTCTGTCTTGGCATAGAGTGCTCTCCAGTTTGCAAATTGTCTCCTTAGGATAGATAAATGGTCTTTTTTTTCTAAATTCTTAAAATTTGTCTTTTATTTGACAACCCTGGACAACTCAGAGCTAGCCTGAGACAGGGAAGTGGAATGAATTGAGATGTGATAAGTTGCTCAAAAATACCAAGAAATCTAAAGAGGAATTACCTGATTCTTTTAGGGAGTGTGAGGTCTTCAAGGCAATGGCTAAATAGGAGGTGGATCCTAAATAATTAAGACGGGCAACCACAGTGATGGTGATGCCAACAGAGAGATCAGCCCACACAAAGGCTCACAGGCCAAATACAACTTGGTGTCAGCAATGGAGGCACTACGGGTATGCAAAAACCCTGTGATAACGTGTCATGCAATAATGTGAATTTGGATATAATTGAGAATTGTCTCCTGCCCTCTGTCTTTAAGCCCCAGTTCTTAAAGGAGGAAGTGCTAACATTCTTTGCAGTGTGTGTGTGCATGTGTGCTCACGCATGATAGTCACATATAAAGAAGGGAGGCTGACGCTGAGTCCCCAAATACCACATATTCCTCCGAAATAATTTATCCAGCGTCGACCAATGAAACAAATGACTAGCCTAGACGTCCCTGGAACCACTGTAGCTATCTTGAAAGTCCCAGCCAATCAGAATGATTCCTATGGATAACTAAGCCAAAGCAGACCTCTGCCACCCCGTGGTACCTAACAACATATAGCACTGGGATGGATTGGGATCTTGCAGCAATATCCTTAAAACCCTGGGAGCCTAACTTCACAGGTCCTCCCCAGTCATTTCATCCACCTCATAACTAAACCTTCCCCCCACCCCCATTTTGCACAGTTGACTTTTTGGAACCCATTCAATGAGTTATGGAAGGTTTTACTACAGTTGGTTCAGTGTGAATAGCATGGAGTAGTAGAGGTGGGGTGCAAAGTAGAAGATAAGCATGCAAGCGAATTCAAGTCCTGAATATTATTCAGTTTCATGTTTCATGCTAAAGAGTTGGAATATTATTTTGAGATCCAATGGGGAACCAGTGAATAACCGTAAGCCAGGGACTCAAAGCAGAGGCTGTTACAGATGCAATTTGTTTGGCCTATGCAAAGTTTGCAAAATTAGGACATTCCGCAAAAACTTACATGTTTGGCCTCCCTTCAGAAGCTGGGCTGACTTTCCCGTAGAGGAACAAATGACTGAAAAATAGCTTCACTCTGCTGATCCTTATAACATTTGAGTTCGCTTTACAAAAAAAAAAAAGAAAGAAAAAGATTGGGGGTGGGGCGGGAGCTGAGACAGGATCAAATTTGCATTTTAAAGAGATCATTCAACCAAAGGTATTGAGAAGGGGTGATAAGAACATAGAGAGATTGGAGGCAGGAAAACCTGTTGGAGAGTTATAATAATCATCCAGATTCTACACACAGAACCCAAGGACAGATGTCAGAAACGGCTATGAATATCACCTTCAATAACCAAATTGTAGTAGGATACACTATCTTACAATGCTCTTAACCCCATAATCTAAATGCAAATGTCGAGGTGTCATAGCAGCACAACAGTATGACAATACTGATGGGAAACACAATAAATACCGAGGCAAAAGCACTAGTCAGAAGTAAAGTAAATTAATAGTACAGCTTAGCTGGGATCACAAATGAATTGCTCCAAAAGCAATTTTGTCCTGTTGTAAAATCAGATAAACACCTACTTGCCAGTTATTTTAGGAAAAACACAAATCAGCCCATCTGCCTTAATTCAGTGGTACTCATCATACATTTTTAAAGTTATCACTTCCTGAAGAGTCACCCTGTTTATGCTAAAAGACACCTTACGTTGACAATCTATGGTATGACCTGCAGACCAGGTGTCATTTCAGAGCAGCAATGAAACCCTGGGCTTTGTCTTCCCAGAAATAACTTGTTTTCTAGGAAGCAGGGAATGGGGAACCCTCAGTTGCCGGCCCAAGATAGTCTTCAAATGACATTGGAGAGATAGCTGAAGGTAGAAACACATATTTTAGGAAGGAGATGCAAATGTTAGTACAGGGAACAATTTACTGCTGACTAAATTACTAATCAATATCTGATAGTAGGACAGACTGTCCACCATGGCCCTAAGAGTCATATTCAATCTCTGATCGGAGACGCTAGAAAGGAAGATGCTCTGTTTAAATTTTATTCGGGTTTTGTATTCAGACATAAATAAGCTTGCTGATCATATCACTGTCTCAGATTTATGGTAAACATAAAAGAGCACAAGAATTTCAGAAAACCTCCCTGGGCTCTTGCAATTTTTCAGAGTAAATATTTCACACTCCTTCCCTGAATATAAGAAGTCATGGAATGAGAGTTTGTCCAGAAAACTCTCGAAATTCAGAATTAAGAACTTAAGGCTTCACAGAAAATACTGGATTAGAGAGCCAGAGGTTGACGGTAAGGCTATGGAAAGATTCTCAAAATACGTTTTATGACCAATATTAACTTCATGCAAAATAATGACCCCACCATTAAAAAATAGGAGTCCAATAATGGTATTTAACACATCTTAAGTTAATCATGGTGGGGGATTACCTAACTAACTCTTACTTATCGTTATCATTCTGGATTGTCTAGAAACTTGCCAGGCCCTCCCTACACTAGAGTTCCAACAAAATAACTCATTTTTGTCACAGACAGTGAGCACACAGAGAGGCTTCCTCCCCATTCCTTTCCGCAATGTGGTCTCCATGCTTACGCTCTTCCTGATTATATAATCTGGAGCTGTGGACTCCCCCCAGAGAAGGCCCCATGCAATCAAAGCATCTCCCAGGAGCAGTTCTACAGGTCACAACCAGGTCAAATCACCTGTACACTTTCCTGATGCCACCAGGCTTCAGTGGAAAACTCCATTCCTACTCTTCTCCTTTCTCCTTCCCCGCTTCCTAATCTCCCTTATTTATAATTATCTCCAAAGGAGAGCCCAGCAATCTACAAATAATGGCATCAAATCCACAGAGTTGCTGAAAGGTTTTATAGAATGAAATATATTAGAGATTCAGGCAAGAAGAGTTGACAGAGAGAGACAGAAATAGACACTTCATACACCAAATTTATTCAATGTAGCTTACTTCTGCAATAGGACAACAAGCTCCCTGGTTTCTGGAGGCAAGGAAAGGGGTTGCTGCTCAGATATCTGTCTCCCTACAGAGATCTCACAGGGTTCCTTGAATAAATCAGTGAATCCCTTTCCTTGCCTCTATGACACAGGAACCAACCCAAAGGAGGATGAGCTTATAACCAATTGTGAAAAGAAGATAGCTTTCTAATCTTCCCAATGACTTTGTGAGGTAGTCATTCATTATCCCCACTTTACAGACAAGAAAAAGGAAATTGAAGATCAGAGAAGGTGAACAACTTGCCCAAGTTACTTATTGCCCATCATAAGGGACAGAAGCAGATTCAAATCCAGATCTTATTGGTTCTACAACCCAGTAAAGATGCCAACAGTGCATCATTCAGCTATGGCTAAATCCCACCCCACCCCCACCCCCTCATAGTGTGTGTTGAAATAGGGCTTTAAATCATTGACTGGGTCTGGTTTTTCAACACACACACACACGCACACACACACACATATGCACATACACAATCATTTTGTACAAGGGGAAAATGACCGAAAAGGTTGTAGTTAACTAATCAGTAATGCCCTTTGGAGTCTATGTTACACAAGTGGACAAAATCATCTCTCTACTTCTCTTGGGCTAAACATACTTGAAATGGACTGCGTGATGGTAAGTAGTTTGATTGGGATGTGTGACCTCAGGGTACTGGTAGAAGCCTGGTGGCAGGATGAGATGGTGTTTTAGTTTGCTAAAGCAGCTGAAATGCAATATACCAGAAATGGGTTGGCTTTTACAATGGGGATTTATTAACTTACAATTTACAGTTCTTAGGTCATGAAAATTTCCAGTTAAGGCATCAGCAGGATGATACTTGGACTCTGAAGTAAGGCTGCCAGCATCTGGGACACCTCTGTCACATGGGAAGGCACATGGCTGGCTTCTGCTGGTCCTTCACTCCTGGGTTTCGTTGCTTTCAGCTACTGATTCCAATGGCTTCCACTTTGTGTCCTCCAGGTCCTCTCTTAGCTTCTCCTGGGCTTTTCTTTCTAAGCTCTCTCAGCTTTTTCTGTCTTTTATCCTCTCACAAAGGTCTCCAGCAAAAGGATTAAGACCCACCTTCAATGGGGTGGGTCACATCTCAATTGAAATAACCTAACCAAAAGGTCCCACCCACAACAGGTCTGTCCCACAGGAAGGGTTTAAAAGAATACGGCTTTTATTGGGGTACATAACAGCTTCAAACCAGCACCGATAGGCACTTTCCTTCGACATCCTATGCAACAGTGAGCCTCCGAGACAGGAGTCAGGAACTCGGGTGGGTTTTCCTGGCCATGTTCCCCTCCCACAGATGATTTCTCAGAGGTCATCCAGCCATGACAGCAGGAGGCCCCAAAAGGTTGCCCTGTGATCAGCAGAGAAGGGAAAAGGGTGGGAGTTCAGGCAGGTGTCTGACAACAGTGCCAGCGTTAATTATGACTTCCCAGGGCTGTGTTCCAGCAGTCATTACCTGTAACTTTCAATTCTGGCATCCCAGCTTTCTGCTCAAGTGAATGACCCATCACAAAAACTGGCTGACCAGCCAAGCTCTCAGATACAATTATTTTTTATAATGAGGCTCAAGGAAGCTCAGGGCAACAAGAGGACTTCTCGGTACCACACATCACACTCAGAGCACTTCCCTCCAAGTTCCATTTGTAAAAGGACAAGTCAGCCTGGGTGGCCATTTCCCATCCCTGAACCAAACCATGAGTCAGTAGCTGCCATGCTCTCCTTTCACACTGCCCGTGACCTCCCAAAGTCCTGGATCACAGCTGACGAAATGGACTGGATAATTAAAAAAGAGGATGAACCATGCCCTGAGATTTTGTCTGCCTCATCAAGAACACCATGCCCTTTTTATCAATCGACTTGGGTTGTTTTGTTTTTATCCCACCCACCCCCACCGCCCATTTCAAAAATGATTTGCCTTGAGAAACTTCCTAACCATGGCACCATCCAACATAAGCTGTCATGGTAACAGTATTGAAAAGCTTCAAATGTGCCCTGTGCTTAGAAAACTCAACAAATAAAAACTAGGGAAGGGGCAGGAGGGATCAAGAGCCTTTACACATCATAAACCGAAGCACCCAAGATTTCTTCCAAATTGTAAAGTTTTCTACTGTACCAAAGAGTTTAGAAACATTATTATCTGGTGAGAACAGGGATGGGGTCAAATCATCGGTCGGCTATTTCTCAGAATTCTAGTACCATTCTCAAGAATCACAGGACCAACAGTTATTTTGGAAGAAATACACAGACACACATATATACATGCATACATGCATACATACACACACATTATTATATAATATATAGTGATATTGGCATAGACTTAAGCCCCTAAATTCTATCATGACTTTCCATTTGTTCCAGGAGAACATTTCCATTATTGAGAATGTTAAATCAGGCTTGGAAGACAGTTAATTCTTTCCTCACTGTACAATCTTCCATAAACATCAGGGAATAGGAGCTCATTGGCATATATGAAAGAAGTTATATAAACATGTTTGGACTAGTGCATCAGTAATGATGCCATTATAGAATAAATAAAGGAAATGCATAAAAATCTAGCCATCAAGGACCCATAATAAGTTCAAAGCCTGGTTGAGTCCTAGAGAATTGATTCAGACAAAAACTACTTTCCATGCTATTACAGGCAAGGTTTTTTTCTATGCCTATAATAGGTCAGTAACTGACATTTAGATCAAACACAGGTTTTGAAAACTTTTCTTGAGTTTCCTCTTGCACAAGTCATTCTGTCTCTAAATTTCTTATTCGAATAATCTCCCTTTCTCCTTATCACCCTCCCTACATATCTGTAGAAAGAAAGTCCAGGTGACCAAAAGGGTCTGGGACGACCACCCCACAGCAGTCCATGGTGGTAGTTAAGAGCCTTGTCCAAACCCTCCCCTACCGCTCACCAGCTCCGGGCCAAGTGCGTAGCTTCAGCGTGACTCCATTTCCTCTCTTTTATAATGGAGATCGTAGTAGAGTGTGTCTCAAAGAGGATTTTGTGGAAATGAAATGATTGAATATATATGAAGCTCTCGGAGAATACCCCATAAATACTTAGCATTAAGTAAGTGGTACTGTTATTATTATCACTGAGTTGAAAGAACCAAATGATGATATCGGCTCCCAGGACTAAAATCAGCATTCAATCGTGCTATACCGTATTAACATATGTGCATGTGGACAATGATAAGAAGAGAATAAGTAAAACCAAAACCAATATATGGGTGGGTGTGGGGTTATATGTGATTTCTACCTTCATTTTCAAAAAATTTTTAGTATTCTATTAAATTAAAGCAATTAAAAAAAAAAAACAATTCTCTCCTTTATCCTCTCTTAAAAAAGCAGATTTAGCCTTGCTAGGTGAAAGTGTTGGTCATTTCTCTATGCTCCAAATGGGATTCTATTTCTCACCCATAATTTGAGAAAAGGATGTGAAGCTTGGAGTGAAATGAAGCAGTGTCTCCTTTAACGACCAATGAAGACTCACCAAATAAATGAATGCAGAAAATGGCAAAACATCCTTCACCCTCTTAGAAGGTGGGCAGCCAGGGATACTTCAACAAGAAGGGCAGAAGACTTCCACAAGGAATCATAGTATATCAAATGCCAGAAATGTATCATATGAGGAATCATAGTATATCAAATGCCAGAAATGTATCATATGAGGATAGCAGAAATTTCAGAAGTGACTCCATATTATTTCAAGGGTTAGAATATTTTGTTCTAAGGTTAAAATGGACTTATTGGGTATTCTTGTTATTTGAAGCATAAATATAAATGGCAAGACTGCATCTAATAAACAGTAAATTATAATGGGAGTTGGGTGGAGGAGACAGGTGGGGGATTTAGTCATTCAGATGTCAGTCCTTTATGTTGAGAACAAGGAGCACCTAGGTTATGAAAGTAAACCTTGAATAACCCTATATGCAATGCCACAGGCCTCTGTGAATTGTTTGGTGGAGATTATAGATAGTGCCAACATTCTGCAGGATTATGAATGAACAGCCAAAGTCTATGTGCCATCACTGAGCAAATGGCTCCTTAGTATAATGTACAGAACATACATCTCATCAACTACTAGATCTGTTTGGTTTTGGAGAGGGTCAAAGAAAAGCTTCTGAGTGGCTCAAAGAAAAAGCATCTGATATTCTGGAAAGAACATTAGACTACAATAATAAAATAACAATAATAATACACTGCTAATGAATAGCATTTACTAAGAGTTTACGATGTGTAGGGGACTGTGTTTTACAGGCTTCGCCGTGTAATGTGCATGATAACCAATGACGGATTACTCTTATCTTCATTTTACATCCAAGAAAACTGAAGGGCTGAGAGGTTTAGCTGCTTGCCCAGAGTTGTCCAATTAGAAAGTAGAGGAGCCAGAATTCAAACCCAGGCAACCTGTGACCAAAGCCTGGGCATTTGACAAATAACAGCATTCCCATTTCTCCAGCACATCACACTCTACCAAAGATTTTCACATGCATTGCTTCACCTGAGCCCTGCAATCCTACCTGCCTATCTGAATGATACCCACCTATGTGATAGGTAGGATTACTATCCCCATTTTAAAGATGAAGAAACTGAGGCTCAGAGAGATTCAGTGACTTGTTTGATGAAACACGATTAATAAAATGGCAAGACTCAATTTAGACCACAAACCTCCCCCCATCCCCACTCTTGCCCACCTTCCCATTATGCATCAGCTCCAAACTGCCTCATGTCTGTAGGCCTGGGAATCCTCATCTGTAAAATAGGTGGCTTTATTCTAAACACAGCTCCAGCTGTAACATCTGATGCTTCTATAAATGAAAATTAACTCACAGCTCAACATGCTCAAGATCTGTCAACAGCCCCTACTAACTACAAGTTATATATAGTCCAACTTCCTTAGTACAAGCTACTCGTTCCACTCACCTCTCCAGGCTCACCTCTCAAGGACCACCCCATCCCTACACCCAGACCACCTGGTCTGCATCTGTCCCTTCAGCCTAGAATGCTCTCCCCTCTCTATTCCACTTGCCCAACCAAACGTGCCGAGATTTTCCAACCCACTGAAGAGCCACCTCCTGCAGGAAGTGTTTCCAATGGCTTCCAGATAGAACTGACCACTTCCTCTTCTGTGGCCGCTCACTGCCCTTCGGTCACAGCACCTGTTCCACTTTCCCACAGTCCTTTGTATATATATGCCAATCTCCCTCTACTAAATATTAGTCCTGGCACCAGGGTCCGGGGCCGTCTTTAGTACCTAAGCCAGTGCAGGCACACAGTGCTTGTTTGATAAGTGCTGAATGAACAAAGAGAAAATGGTAGTCCAAAGAAGTAGTTTAAACACTTCTAATCTGAGTACCAAGGTTGTGTATAGCACCCAGAACTCAAGTCGTGGGTTGCTCTAAAAGCATTAAAATGTGGTGTCACTACTCCCATTTCCATCCTACCCTTACAACTACAATAAGTCCATGTAAGTTAAATGAATATTTATGAAGCACCAGCCATTGTTCCAAGAAACAAATGCACAGATAAGTAAGACATGGTCCTGCCCTGCTAGAACCTGCAAGCTAGCTTCGGTAGCCCTGCTACAATATGACATATGCCACAAGAGAGAAATGTTACACTAGGCCAAAATAAAAAAAAAAAAAAAAAGAGATAGAGAGAGACAGTTAAGCATCCTTCTGAATATTTCCCCAACTAATTAGATTGGACAAATGGAAAGAAACCACTTACTTCGATTCTGTTTGTTTTTCCCCTCTGCAATTTAGATCATTAGTCAAACAAAAGAGAACCATATTAATTAAGACACTACAATTTAAAATATGATAGACCCGAATGTGAGGTATTCCAAAGGTGACCTTATTCTGTTCTATTCTGAACAAAAGGAGCTGAAAAAACCAATTAATATTGAATACAAGATCAGAAAGGAAGCTGACTGTTTTAAGCACTTTAAAAGAAGGAATCATTTTGTATACAAACACACTTCTCACAATATAAGCAGAGACCAGCAGCTCTGAAATGTGAGTTACAAATCACTGCACCTACTCGTTAAGACAAACTCCCCAGACAGTTCAGTATAATTCTCAGCACACTTGAAAATAAACTCACATTTATATTAAATCATGGCAGAGTTTAGGCTTTTCACTAATTCATACTGGCCTTCCTTTGCATTTGTCTTAAGCTTTTACTGAATGCTGAGTAAGGCATCTTGTATCTCGTTGAATCCTTTCAACAACCCCATGAAGATGATGCCCGTTATCATCCTCATTTTAGAAAAGAAGAAACTGAGGCAGAGACCTTAAACAACATGTCCTTCACTTTTCCTCTAGCAAGTGGGAGAACTGAAATTCACCCTCAATTCTCTCTGACTCCCAGGTCCTCTCATCGTCATTATGCTCGTGGGGCTTTACCATACTCCTCCAAAATTCAACTTCAAAATGAGTTACCAAACCTCTTTTTGTTTTATGAAGAAAGCAATAACTACTGTAAAGCTCATTTTGAAGACTGCCTGGAGTTCCGATGACTTTGCTGGGACAATATGCAGTGCTTCCCCTCTAAGCAGTTAAATAGCACAGAATTCTCAAGCAATTCAGCAGCTGCTAACAACACTGTCAACCATCACATTGTTTAGTCAGCGATTGTACCTCAATGACTTTCTTCTCTTGATATGTGC
Organism: Choloepus didactylus; assembly: GCF_015220235.1. Classification (NCBI taxonomy): domain Eukaryota; kingdom Metazoa; phylum Chordata; class Mammalia; order Pilosa; family Megalonychidae; genus Choloepus; species Choloepus didactylus. Next base: position 24,826,558 of record NC_051309.1, read on the forward strand.
TTCAGTTACCAAGAGAAATCTGAGAGGCTGCTAATGCAAAATACAGCTAATGCAAAATGTTTTTCCTCCACCTTCTGCTCTTCCAAAACTGACCTTAGCACTGGGGTCTCGAGGATAAAAAAAAAAAAAACAAAAAAAAAACCCTTTCTGTGATTTAAAGCTGGATTCCAGACCTGGTATAGGAGGGTTCCCCAATATTCATGTATTAACACATGCAGTTCAGATTTCTTTTTGCCAGACAAATCCTTTCACAGGATTGCTGTGGTACTTTCTTCACTTGACCTACCTAATTTAGAGATGTCCCTGGTGTCATCTTGGTGACAACGCTGCTCCGTGATAGCTAATACACATGCATACATTACTGCTGACATTTAAAAAACATTCCTAACAGTTTGTGTGAGTACATGGTAAACAGATGCTATGGGATTTTTTACCCATTATCAGTCATCTCTGAAGACTGCGGTCAAGTGACAGGTTTTTCAGACTTTTCGGTCTAACAGCGAGAGATTTATTTTTAATAGAATATTGATATTATGGTACAAAATGGCATTTGGTGCTGTTTTTCCCCCCTTTTCAGCAATGCAGTTCAGTTTGATAGGTTATTTTGAAGCCCTAGCACCCTCTATTCTGTTACTCTGTGTGTTTTCTGCTTGGGGAGGGGGAAAGTTGCAGACTTTTATGAACTCTCTGATTAAAGTACCTCCATCTGAATGCAGATTAAAAGTTCCAACACCTGAGAGCTCAAAACCAATGAATATTTATACCAAAAACCAGCAGATGAATACACTCTAAGTCTTCAAATGCAAGTCTAGTCATGGGTTTTATCTTATTTTAGGACTTACTTTTTATTAAAATGAACTCTTGCATATTTACAGTACGGAAATAAATGTTATTTGCCAGCACACAACAGGGGAGACCTCACAAATGCACTGCCTCCAGGGAGAGAGAGTTGGCTTCTCAAGCAAATTTATTTCTTTATCACGTCTTCATTGAAAGGGGTTTCATTGGATGTGATTGGCATAATTTGGGACCAAGAAAATTTTCATTTGGGGAGATTGTTCATTTACTGGCCAAAATAATCATGCGTCCCTGTGTACCTCCTAGATGAAGAATTTCTTAGATTTAACAATTTTCCCTTTTATGGGAAACTTCTTTCTTCTCTGATTCTCTAAAAGGTTGAGATTTGTACAAACAAACACAAATGAAAATTATTTCCGCAACACGTTTGACTTCCCTGTTCGGTGGCTTACCAGGTTTTGGGTTTACAGATAATGCCCCAGTTAATGGTTGCTAGTTATTTCTTTTATCAGGACTACAAGTTAACTTGAGATGCACAGTTGAGTCAAAATCTGCCTTTTCAGAATACAACTGTCAAAGTGAAGAAAAATTTGCCTTCCCAGCAATTAGCTCTAGAAGCAGTTGCACAGTCGGGCTATAGTCTGGTCATACCCAGACAGAAGGTTCCAATGCTATTTTACTCAGTAACACACATGAAAGTAAATATTGTCACTGACCCTTATCACAGGATAAGTAAATTACTCCAAAGCACACAAAAAGTGATTATTCCAAAGATAGGGAAATGTTCAGTTTTAGAATAAGTAAACTGGGGGAATGGGGGGGGGGTTAAAAATAAGCCCCTTCCTTCCCTAATCCCCTTGCAATCTCTTGTTATTCATTTAAGTGCAATAAACCCCACATAAAAAGCCCATCGGGGTTATCAGAATTAAGGGGAATACAATTTTCCATTGAACCCATTATGCATCTTGAGAGTTCCAAGCCCTCGTGTTAAGCAGGGCTTGGAATGTGCAAATTTGCCATCATTTTCCTAAACGTATTCCTTCTTTTTCATAAAGTAAGCTTAGAGATAAATGTTTACAAATCAACCCAGTCATCATTTCTTCATTTTAATGCTTAAACGCTTCATTTTGATTGCTGCCTTTTTGACATTTCACCAAGGAAATATGTTTGCGTGTTCGCAATGCCATTGAATCAGCAATTAGATCTCCATAATCCAGATGTCATGAGAGTGTTCAACGCCTCTCCCAATAAAATTTATTTCTGAACTTTGGGGAAAAAAGCAAATCTACTTTGTATAAATTAAGCACATTATCCTTATTTTTCTAATCACTACCTTTAATATGGTGAGGGCTTCTGAGTTTATAGTCAAGGATTTCACATCATTCTACCTGACCTTTTTCTTACAATGAATACAATTTTAGATTATTTATGGGAACAATCTGTGCATTTTGATTTGCTATATATATGTGTGTGTGTGTAGAACAGGAGACAGACATGGACATAAATTTGCACTTTAGCACAGTACTACACTCCCCATTCTTATGAATCTCTCTTGAGCCTGGCTAGCACAGAAAATTTATTGCCAAAAATTGTGGACAAAGAAAAAATGTAATCCTTGCCTCATCTGTGCCTTCATTAAGACTCTTCTTAACTTCTTAACTCCCTTCTCGCAGACCTCACACTGCTATGATCTCCTTTTGCCGATGGGACTAGCTGGGAAGGACTCAATTCCTATGCCTACTTCATTGCCGTGTGTCACTCCAGTGCAATCCATTGTCAATCTTTCACCTCTTAGGGAACTGAATACTGCCTCTCAGCTCTCTGCAAGAGATTCTGATTGCCTCTTTTAAAATACAATAAACCAAAATGGCTGCACAACATGCAATTTGGCATCACTGTAATATTTGCCTCAGAGGGCAGAGATATCTCTGTGAGAATCTTCCTGGGTGACTTCAGACATAGTTGTTTAGGGGAGGAAGGAATTTTCTCCAGGGTTCTGAATTGGAAATGCTCACTCACATGTCATCTTCGTTAAGGCCGGAGCATAGCTAGGTGAGCAGTGTAATCCTTTCCGACAGCCCTCCATATAGGGTGGGCCCTGGCAGACAGCTGAGGTTCTACCCCCTCAATTATTCCTGCGACTGCTCTCCAGCATTTTCTCCTCTAATAAGAAAATGATACAACCCAGTGCTCCTTCTGATGGAAGGACTTTGCTCGGTATTTACCCAGTTCCAAAGGGTAATATCAAAAGTGTTTGGCTCCCTGATCTCCTCCCAGCCATAAAATGTTTTGCAGATGCCTCCTTCGAGCCCATCCTACCTCCTGAAAAAAATGCCTGAGAAACACCTCATCTGATAGTAATAGAACTGAAAAATGCCTCATTCCGGCTAGAAGTGGTACGAGAGCTGCTACTGCTCCAGCAAATTTATTTTGCCTTTCAAGGGTTTAATTGCACACAACATGGTGCAGTTTTGATTAATCCTTCAAAATTTAATATATACTCTGGGGGGGGGGGTCAATATGTTGATTCTTCATGCATCGCTATCATGGGAGTAACTGGAATGTGTTTAAGCACTACAGGAGGTACACTTCTCAAACTTACCTGGTCCTGCCAAGGGTAAAAAGTGCTCATTAATGACTCCATCCAGGAGGGGAACCAACAGAGGGGGGTGTGCTTCCCCTCCGACACTATTTCTGGTTTGCTTGGCAGGCATGTCTCCCTTGGGGAAGTCCCAGGTGAGGCACACACTGGAATCTTCCAGGCTTATGCCCTGATCATTTTAATGAGAAAACAGTGTCAAAATATTGGAACCTTGCATCTGATCAGCATATGGAGACATTGTATGGGCACTTAACTGAATGATTTTCAGATTTTGAAGGGTAGAGTCAATGGGGTCCGTGAGTACTTATTCTGGGGACTTAGGCTATGATGAGGTCATTCAAAAGTAATCACAAGTCCATTTCCCATTTCCACAAGGAACGCTCTTTTAAATTCTTGAATCTATACTACGTTCCTGTAGTTGGGTTTCTGATGGGGTTTGGGAAGACTGTGAATTTTGGGGTGTCAGTAAACATGTTAACATATATAACGAGATCTCAAGGTTTGCGTGTATGATGAGCAGTTTCCCAACCCTCTCCAGACAGTTAGAATCAGAGATGGAGAGTCGCAAGAACAATGCTACAGAAAGGCTGCTCTTGTGAAGTCATCGTATAAATATCTCCAGGAGGGAAGTGCGCCTCCGCAGAAGCAAAGAAACAAAATGGCGCTCACCAGGTGGGGTCAGAGTGGGACTCACGCCTTGGCTCTGCTCTGTGAAATGTTAAATATCCATTTCCAGCCTGTTCTCTTACCCGAAAACTGTAATAATACAACCATCTCAAAGGGACCCTTGTGAATTTCCAAGGCAATAGATGCAATAGGAACTTAGCATGGCCCAGGCTCCCAAGGAATGTTAGTGCCCATTCCACTCTCCTCAACCCCATTTTATGGATGTACAGATAGAGAGAGATCAATGAAAATGAGTTCCCTAAGGTGACACACTAAGTGTGGAAGGAGGAAGTCATGTTCCAAAATTCAGAGACCCAGGCTCCCAGACCATGCCAGTCCACTGGATCATACTGCCTCTCGCAAGAAATGGTAGCTCAGTGGGCTTCGGGAACCACATCAAACAGAAAGCCTAGAATGACATTCCTGGCTTCTGGCCAAGGCCAGATTCATATCTCAATGTAACTTCAATGTTCCTAAGCAACAAACGAGGGCCAAAGGAAGATCATTGTGCAAAGCAAATAACTCGTTCAAAATCTCTCCCCTGGAGTGCTATCCAAATAAGCAAAATCTAACCTATTTTCCCCCTCACCTGCAGGCAAAACTGTCTGACTATTCCATGATGAAAACTAGCCCACTGACTAACTACCACCCCCAAAACAAGCCATTTAACATGATTGTCAACACCTTCCACAATCATGTCTGTAGACTGCTATCCAAGCATCTGAATAGCTTCATGCCCTTCATGCTGTGGGGAAACCAAGGCACCTGAAGGCCAAGGTTAGCCTGTTACCCGGGGTTCCGAGTGCACACACCAGCCACTCCTGAGCCTGTGTGCTCACCAGATTAAACCAGTTATGAGACAGCTAAAAGTTAGAACAACAAACACTTTGCCAGGTTTACAGTTAAATTGCAATCCAACAGGGCCACCAAGTCATGTGGGCCCCTCTTAATCCCCCCTGGAGGTCAGATGACTCACCCAGGACCTGAGAAACATGCACGTCCACCCACACAGCCAGTCCGGTTCAGTTTCACGAGTTAAATCAGGTCTCTCCCAACCTCCAATTCTTGGCACTTTTAAGAACCAGAACCAAAAGGGACAATTGGACACGGCCCAATTGCAGTGAAATGAGAAGCTGCCTTAGGTACACCAGGGTATACAGGACAGGCACTTGTTTACTCAACATATAAATTAAGGTCACCAGGGAAGAGGCACTTCCTGTTCGCAGATCCTTTAGGGCTGTTTGTTTTGGGGCCTCTGGTTGTTCCTGGTGAAATCCCAGGGTATGTGCCTGGGGATAACAAGCTTGGTGGTATGAAATGCATTCTCCTTTGCAAACCACTGAAGTCGTAGCAGGCCTAACAGGATTTGGTTCCTGCTTGTTCTTTTTAAGAAGCATAAGGATGGATTGTCTCTCTCTTCTGGCAAAGGTGGAGACTTTGAGCCATTAAAATGGTCAGCTCTCCCTTTAGTCTACCGACTAAATCCAACTGCAAATACAGGAAGAAATCCCTGTGAATGCAAAGATCCTAGTGTGTGCATATGAATACATTTCACCCTGTCTGAAAACAAAGCAGGGGCTGTCTATTAAACAAGAGTATCGATTTTGAGACTTGCTCCTTTAACCTACGAGACGCTCGGTGGCCTATACACAGCACCTCTTTTAACTTCTGGTGTCTAGGGCTGTATATTGTGATCTACCAAGGGAAGCTTGTTTCCATTAGCCATGTCTCCTTCCAAACTCCATGAAGTCTTTTTCAGGGCAGTTTTTCTTCATTTGACTCGATGGTAGATGCAAAGCATGTTAAACTATTTCAAAAGATGCAAGTTACTAAATTGCTTTCCTTGACCACGAGAAAATTCTAATGACACGAGTTTGCCAGTGAATTTTGCTGAGTGGTTATTTAAAGAAAAAAATCAACTGACATTAATGACTCTATGTGTGAAATACACAGATTGGCTGAGTAAACAACACTTTGTTTCTTTTCCAGAGTACAAGTGGAAAGACAGACTTTTGCTATTAATTTTCATAATAGCATCCAAATTATCCCATTTAGTGAACTAAACAAAATCCCAGCATGAAGATCAGTGTTTGCTATTCCCCAGACTGATTTCCCATTCTCATGGGCCAGAGAATACCTGATCTTATAGCACATGTCAGGATTCTGCACATACCCCCACAGGAGGATACCCTCACTTCCTCCACACATATTAATAAGCTTTGAGCACAAGCATCAGGCAAACTGCACACTCAGAGGCTCACAAGGGAAGTGCTCATTTGTGAGCTTAAATGCTGGAACTGAGTGCACCAAAAAAGAGGTCTGTAAAACTCGGATCCATTATGGCTTAATTACCCACAGGATTAAATCTAAAAGGCAGCATCTCTGAAACAAGCTCACCTTAACCCCAACTGGAAGCCCTTCCTAAAACCAAACAGTAATAATAATAACTATAATGATAATAATAATCAGGTTTTCTCCTTCCTTATGGAGAATGAGGAAGTGCTGGGGTATCTCAAGGTACAAACAGAGACAGGCCTGTCTTCTGCTCCCATGTTCCGGAGGTCATGTTGAGAGTGCTCACTCAGAAGCCAGAAACTGCCCACTACGTCTGCTCACCATCTGGCTGCGTGAGACGCTAGGCTGCAAGGACACGGATGAGAAGGTGCATTTGCCTTCAGCACAGCAACTGAGGGTAAGTACAGGCACAGTGGAGGACCAGGCCTGGAAATAAATCCAGCAGGCATGTCATCTTCAAATGCAAAGGACACAAGCAGAGATAAAGGCGGGGACAGGTACAGATAAACTTGGACTACCTTCGGGAAGGCATCCGTCTTAGGTCACCTATCTGATCACGGGCCCTGTAATCACAGTGCCTTCAGACAAGAACAAGGAATTTCTTGTGTTCACAATGAGGCCAAGGACCTGTGATTCCAAGGTCCGATCGGACAAGGCTACGTTGGAAACTTTCTGAAAATAACACTCTTTGCAAACGTATGCATCACCAGGCGAGGACTAAGATAATACACTCTGCCCTCCACTTAGTCAGATACCGTCCATGGTTCTACAAATTCCTAAAAGGAACACTGAAGCCCAGGGGTAAATGAAGCTGAATTTTATGCCAATGATCTTAAAATAGGATTCTGCTGACTAAAAAGAAAACGAAGGAGCATCTTTTCTTTGGGCCTCATACTTCAGAGAAGCGTGACTTAGAAGGATTCATTCAAATCCCAGTTCCTGGTGAATTTACTTGTCCTCAGAAACAACAGAGAGATACCAGACCTTTAGGGCTAGCAGGAGACACTTTTCCCACCCCACCTCATATCATTTCCCCCCCCAAAATAAACAAAGATGGAGATAGTCCTATTCAGAAACCATGAAGAGAGGGTGTTCTTGGCTGATGTATCTGGTTTTCCCCTTCCAAACCATGTTATATAATTCTCCAGATAACCCAGGACTAACAGGAGTCAGGAGAACTCTAGGGAAAGCTAATCACTAAACACAGGCTTCAAACAGCCATTAGAAGCACCAGAAGATGCTGAGCAAGGATCCTTAGAGCAGTGAGTTAGGGAGGGAAGTGGGGAAATGGGGAGGAGACAAATCCCTCACTCCAGAGGAACTTCCACCCAATGCTGGCAAAATGCCTTCTACGGCTCACAAGATGGCAGGACATGTTGGAGAGGCACTGAAGCAAGACCACGGCACAGGTGGCCTCAGAGTCCATGCATTCAGTCCTATGTGCCTATGCCGAGCTCACCCACCCTCCGGGAACTCATTGCTAGAAGCGTCTACACAGCTGACACAGGTGGAGGGTATGAAATCCCTTCAACAACTTGGGTAATGACTCTGTCTTCAAGCATTGCTGGGCTGATAAAGTTTGACTTCAGATCAAGGGGTTTACTAGCTGCCTCTGCCAAATGACGCACTTCTCAGGCTGATGAGCAGGGACTACAAGCAAAGTGGCTAGCAGTAGTGAACATGCAACCCAAGGAATTATTTTCTCAAGCAAAAGCAGGGAGCCCTGGGGAAAATGGCACTTGTGTTCCCCCTTCTAATGCTGCAACCATCTCACTACTGGCTATCATCTCAAAATGACCATGAGGCATCAAAAATTCAAATGAAAGAAGGGCTGGTAAAGGAAAGTTGCTTGTTTTTATGGCATTTCTTACTTGCTTGGAGGCAAAATCTGTTGCTGCATTTGGACTCCTGACAGAACGGGCTGCATCTCTCCCTTCAGGATCTAAAGATGTGACCATCTGAAGCAAAGAAAGATACACTCAGTTTTCTTCAGAGAAAATAAAACATGGCAGGTTGATAGGTTCTAAGTACAACTACCAGGAAAGGGGACCATGTTTCAAATCAGGGCACAAAATTTCTACCAGACAGCAGCTCAAAAACCGTGGCATTGGGCTAAAAATGGTCACCTAAAACTAATTTTAGACCCTTTCCAGAGGTGGTCAAAAAATTATTTGTCTTTCATAATATTATTTTATTATAAGAAAGTCAGCACATACTATTACATTCACTCAACAAACTAAGTCATGGTGGCCACAGTTCAGCCACCTAAAACGATGGTATCGAAGGGTAATTCATTCAGTAACCTCAATAAAGTATTTCAGGCACTGTTCTAGGCAGTGGGGATGCACCAAAGAGGAAAACAGACAAAAAGCCTGCTGTCAGAGAGTTTACAATGTAGGAAAGGTAGAAATGGAGTATTAATAAATAAATAAGTAAAATATACAGTGCATCAGATGGTGATAAGTACTGTGGAGAATAACAAGGCAGGGAAAAGAGATAGAGGGGTTCCAGGGGTACAGATTTTAAAATGGGGTGGGGTGGTAGCCAGGGAAGATCTCCTTGAGGAGGTGATAGTTGAACAAGACCTAAAGGAGAAGAAGGCAAAGGAAGAGAAAGAGGGAGTAGGGTGTGCAAATGTCCTGAGGCTGGAGCATACTTAGAAAGTTCAAGGAGCCGCAAGGAGGTCACTTTGATGTTACAAAGTATTGGTATAATTAATAATAGCAAGATGGGGAGAGGTGCAAAATATAATGGTTATTTTTTGGGGGGGGTGAAAAAATTGTAAGCATAGATGGAAACTATGTTTATTGAAAATCTGTATGCCTAATATGTATCTTTTAAAAATAGAAAAATATACACCAAAATGTTAACAGTGGTTATTTGGGAGAGAGCCAATTATGTAGATTAGGAGTGACTGTCAAACCCTCTTTTTCATTATTTCAATTGTTCATTCATCAAATATTTCTGGAGGGTCTGCTGTGTACCAGGCCCTGGACACATAATGGTGATTGGACAGAGGCCCTTCCCTCATGGGGATAACATTCTAATATGGGAGAAGGGCAACAAAAAGATCAGGAAATAAATAAAAATAATGCCAAATTGTAAAAGGTGCTGCAAAGAATCAAGCAGTAGCTGAGACAGAGAGTAGTGGGTCTGGGAGAAAGTTGGTGAGAGAAGTCAGGAGGTGACTTAGGTCGAACCCAAAAGGATGAAAAAGAGCTGACTGTGCAAAAGTAACTAGAAGAGCTCTTTCAACTGAGGCACCAGCATTTGCATAGGCCCTGACGCAGGAAAGAGGCCTGTTTGAGGGATTAACAAGTGTAGTAAATGGGGAATAGTAAGAGATGGAAGAATGTGAATAGTTTTCATAATAATAAAAATAGTGTTTTATATATATATATATATATATATATATATACACATATATGTGTGAGTATGTGTCTATCTTTGTATGTATGTGTGTGCATGTAGTTTTATGTGGTTATATGACTGCGCATATGTGATCATTCATTCATTCAACAAGCATTTACTGAACGTCTACCATATACAAGCAACTAGGCTAGAAATAAGGTTATAAATAACACAGACAAGGCCCCTGCTCTCGGAAGGCTTAAGTCAACACAAAGGCAAAACCAGAATCTCAGAACTCCTGCTTGGCATTACAGCAAATTGGGGAAGAGCCAGTGATGAATTTCAGGAACCTGGCAGCCTTGCTCCGAGTTTGCCACAAGGTTGAAGCAAAAATAGCAGTTAAACTGCTTTGCTTTAGCATGCTCTTGACTGAACAATGAGGATACTTTTCACCTGTTTCTTCATTCATTCAACCAATCCTTATTGAATACATCCTCAGAACTGACAGTGCTAAGAGATAAAGGTACAGAGATGGAAGAGAATTTCCCCTGAAAGAGCTTACAACCTATTTGATGAGAGTCAGTTAAGCAATTACAATATACAGGGTATCCCAAGAACATGTCTGCACGTTTAGTCATGTGATGATCTAACATGTATTTTTAGCAAATAGGGTGGACAGATGTTAACTGTTCTGATTACTTTAAAGTTGCAAATGTCTGACATGCTCTCTACCTGTGTCAATGTGTCGATTTACAGTATGAACTTCAGAAAGGTACATATTATCATTAGGACACTCGGTGGCCAAAGAACCACCACCCCACCCCACCCCATGAAGGTATACACACCAGTCAAGAAATAGGGAAAAATCTGTGTGACAGCTTTAAGAACAACTTCCTAGGAGAAGTGATGCCGGAGCTGAGTTTTAAAAGAAAGGAGGAGTTAGCTGGTGGGTTAGAGGGTCTATATACAGATTTGCCACCTGAGACTTGCAGCCACTCAAGAACTCTTCTCCAAACTATATCTGGCCTTCTGTGCAGACAAAGGGAATGCCACAGACCCCTGTTCCTTGCTTCAGAGAGCTTCATGGAAAAGAAACCTGTACTTAGGTCAGATAGCAAGGCAGAATCAGAGTTACTAGGGAAGTGTCACTTTTTCTCCTTTTCTCACCCTCCCAACCCTGCCCAGCCAGGCTTGTCCCCTTCTCCCTCTCCATTTTCCTTCTTCTTTGTACCTTCATTGCCATTCCATCCAGACATTACAGAACAGTACTAACATCCCTACAAAACAGATACACTGTCCAAATAAATGTTAGCCCTCCTGTGACTTTGACATTCAGCAAAATAACTGAAGTGTTATTTTGTGCCTCTGCCAGGGGCACGTGGGCCTTCACTAGCAAGCTCTGTGAGGGCAAAACATTTTTTGGGTTTTCTTTTTACTTTTAGTCTCCAGATCTTAAGAGCCAAGAATAATATTTTGCATGACTCTTTATATTTTTCCACACTCTCATTTGCATTTGCTTTATGTAAAAGCTAGAGTTTGCTGAGTTTCATATTATATATATACATATATATGTGTGTGTGTATACATATATATATATATATATGTGTGTATATATATATATATATATATATATATATATATATATATATATATAGACAGTCAGTAGTTATTCTCGGCAGTTATGGTCTATAAAGTTGCCGTGGACACTGAATTAGTGAATACTGCACCAGTGCTCCTAGGGGAAATTCAGGGTTAGGTTCCCGTGAGCCTCTAGTCATGGCATTTTCATCAACCAATCAATACATAACCTTGTTTTATGCATGTTTTTGTTTGAAAACACCTTATTTAATATATATTGGTGATTCATTAACATTGAACTCACGCCAACAGCTCTAATGATGTTTATCTAACACACGTATTTTCTCAGTAAGGTACTTCACAGTCTTCGTGTGCTTAGGAACACTAAACAGCACTTTAGCAGTATATTTAAGGGTCATTTTAAACAGCAAGATCATGAACAAAAAGCACAAAAATGCAGAAAAAAAAAAAAATAATGTGGCACTAAATATACTGCAAGAAGATCACTTGTTTACAGTATGAAACAGGAAAGCAGAGTTTTGCCTTAATCAACCTCAGCTCAAAGCATGCACATCGGGTGACTCAAATTTTTTTTACTGCTCTGCACATGTTGGTGAATAACCACAAAAGCACGATGGGTATTTATTTCAAGGTTACAAATACATTTTAGCAAGTAGGCGAATTCACAAAGATGGAAGCCACAGATAAGGAGGATCAACTATGTGCCAGGCATGGACTGAAGTACTTGATGCATATTTATGCTTTAGATGCTTGCAACTCCCCTATTATTACCCCAATTTTAAAGAGGAACACAGAGATGAAGTATCTTGCCCAAAGTCACTCTGCTAATACTAGCAAGCAGGACCAGCCAGTGTGCTCCAAAGCTCCAAATCCTTCTAATTCTCAAAGTATAGTGCCTTATGCCACCCTCTGTGGTGGTTAATGCTGCCATCACCATCTCTAACTGCAGAAGACGATACAAAGACTCAGCAATTCCAAGTGTCTCACCCAGTTCACCTAGTCAGATGCTTAACCCACTTCCCTGAATCTACTGCCAGTTTTTTGTTCTTTGTTTTTCTGTAAAACCAGGGTGTCTCTGAAATGCCTTGTGACCAGAATATCAGGCCCCGTCTTAGGAAAGTCAATGACTACTCTTTCTGTCTTTGGTTATCTCATTTGTAGGAGAGATTTTTTTTAATCTCCTCTTTAAAATCTTTTAAATTTGCTCTTTAAAAATCATTCTTCTGGGTTGAACAGCAGAATAAAATAATACCACATTCTACTTAGGTTTATAAACACCCAGTATGAGACAGCTAGAGACAGCAGGATAATTCCAGACGCATAACGAACAAATAGCAAATTTAATCGTGTGGGCCTTGTTTATACTTCTGCCATCAACTTTAATCATGAGTCTGTTTATGCTAAACTTCACTACATTATTGGAGTCATTAGTGCCTGTAAGTGAGTGATAATGTGCTTGAAACTTCCACAAGTATGTGTAGCTTTCAAGTCTTACATTTCAACATTGGGAGACACAGGTTCAATGAGTATTTTCAAATGCTTGGAGCAACTACTTGGTATTATGCCCCAGAAAGGAATCCAGTGGCCAGACAAGTCTGGGAATGAGAGTTGAAGAGAGAGAAACAGGTTTGTTTAACATCAGAATCTTTAACAGGGTATAAGATGCCAACATGTCTTCTGGATCTCCAAGATAGAACACACTACATCAGATTTCCTGAAAATACTGCCTAAAGAAATTTATTCAAAGGAGGGTCTCTCCAGTAGTCCATTAAAACACTAGTTTAAAGGATGTAAATCAAAGGATTGAGATTCACTGTAGCAAAAGCCCATATTTAATTCATAACCAAAGTAGAATGAGAACATGCATGGCATTATTACTTACATTAGCCATGCACATGCTTGGGCCTAGAAAAGTGTCTGTCCACACGAGTAGATATTCCTAGAAGATTTACATATTATTGAGAATGCACAGTTCTGCAAATGTCAAGTTCTGTTTTAAAAGAACTCAATAAAGCTAGACCCAAAACTTCAACAGCTGACCTCAAAATTCTGGATGAGTGTGTTCTCTCTATCAGTGTGAGTCAGGAGGTTCAAGCAACCTCAAGTATTTCTCCACCTGGGATTCCAGCAACCTTTGTCCACTGCCAAGGGAAGCACAGCATCATTAGATCCTAAAGGGAGGCACCTATTAAAGAATTCAATCTGTATCAGCATTTTTCCCAAAAACAAGTTGCAGGCAAGTTGCATGCAGCCAAAATGAGACCTGAAAAATAAAAATACAATGGCCAATTTTTGACCTTAACAGCAGCTCAGTTTGGGTCTAGTTTGAATGATTGGGTCTAGTTCGAATGGGGCACGTGGGGCTTTCCCATGTCACAATCATTTGCACATTTTATCAGGGTTCCCTCATCAGAGCCGTTTTCCTGACCACTTTCTCTGAAGAAGCACTCTCAGTTGTTCTCCAGCCCCTTTCCTTATTGTACTTGTTCCACAGCACTTATCGTCTGATATTGTCTTATGGTTTTTCATTTTTATTGCCAGTCTCTCCTCACTAGAATATAAGTTCTGTGAAGTCAGGGGCAAATCTGGCACATTTATTACTACACCCCCCAGGCCTGGAACAGTGCTTGCCACAGAGGAAACACTTAGTAAATACTTGTTGGACATTGAGTGAATGTTCTGCTTTCAGGAAACTTTGATTCAGGTGACCAGATGCGCTGCCTTGGGGGTGACAGTCCTGGGTTTTATTGTAATTTCTTGTGCTAACTTGACAAAACTGTCAATCCCCTCACACTCATATCAGCCACAGTCTAACCTTGGGCAAAAGAAACAAAGCAATTAGGAGGGTCAGGGTGGAGGGGACAGAGCTCTGGTGACAAGACAGACTCTCACATAGGTCCTTGAGCCCCTACTCTAACCAGAATCAGAGTCAGTCATGAAGAGCTCAACAGTAAGGTGTGCCATGAGAAGGGAAGAGTTGCCTAGCTTTCTGAATAAGAGTAGACAAGGCCAATCATTTGCACCAGCGCTCTGGCCACCAGGTACATACCAAAGCCTTTGAATACTTGTGAGGACCCCTCCCTGTGCTTATTCTTGTTCTCTTACCACCTGCACTGGGCATATTTTATTGTCTGCCCTGCCCACGGCTCCTTCTGAAGAACCCAAATCACTTACACACTTGGAAGTCTGATGGCCACTAGGTGACAGCCAGCCAACCCACTAACTGACCAGCTCAAATTCTGCTGAGCTCAAATTCAGATCAGCTCAAATTCAGATCTGCTGAGAGAATATCTAAGTGCCACAGAGATCACCATCCATTGGTCATGAGCAACAGAACACTGGGGTCTTATCAAATAGAGATATTGGCCCATGTATGAGCAGAAGGAGGCCAATCAAAATACAGAGAGGCTTGAGAAAAGCAGGCATGGGAGATACCAGATAACTTCTGCAGTTAGAAAAGCTTTAAAATCCAGGACTCCACTCTCTTAGAGATAGCCAGAGATGCTGTTCTCTAACTCCCATTCACCTAAGGTCTGATTAGTTTTCATTTCCTACATCTGTGAATTTGCCACCAACACTTTATTTAAACTAGCTTATGTGGCTGTTCCTTTCTCAGAACCAAGCATAATCCTGACCAGAACACCTACTTTGGCCTACTTTGAAATTTTGTTCCTTTCTCAGTTTCTAGGGCTATCCATGTAAATTCTGTCTTCTGCCTTCCCTTCATGGCCCTACTCTAATCCCACCCATTCTTCATCTTTTTTTAAGCTCCAAAAGAATGAGTGCTCATTGTTCTTACAAATTCAATTTTGATCTCTACCTCCATGTGGCATCTAATGTAACCTTAACCTCCTGTCCCTATTTGTTGAACACCTATTATGTGCTCTGCAAGGTGCTGGATAGGTGAAGATGAGGGAAACATGGCCTCTGTCCATAAGTTCCTCCTAGCAGGATGAAAAGAAGCTAGCACATCAACACAACAGCAACACAAAGTCTAAGGAATTAAAACAGCAACAAATGGGCCAAGAGCCCTGAGGACTCCTGGGTAGGTTCAGGGTCAAAACAGTTACCCGTGTGTCATGGTGAATCCTACATGCAAACAGGCTAAGACAGGTGAATGGATTATTCATTCACCGTATAGATCAAAGTTAAAGGTATCTGCACAACACAGAAAACAAAAGTGTACTTAAAAATGCTTCTGTCATGTAAACATGAACATGATACATGTTTGTCAAGGTAGATGAAAAATACCTCCTCTGCATAGGTGAAGGCCATTCACAGACAGCAGGTGAGAAAACCCACTACTCACATAAGACTAAATGGTGACTCTAAAAGCAATGTAAACACTTGCTTGAATTATCAGTCAAAACGCTAGCATGCTCAATAGCGACAAATGCCACATTCAAATCATGCTGTGTACAAATATTAACCTCTGGTTAGTCTTCCCTTTCACCAGGCCCATTAAAATTATTGCTGCAATTATCTTTAAATGGGAAAAAGTATGCTTAAATCAATGACAAAAATAAAACTGGCACAACTGCACGGAACCAAAGGATAAAATAGTCCTTATCAACAATTTTCTGTGAAGGTACAATTATTATTAGCTCTCTCTACCCTGAGTGGTAAAACAAGAATAATGAAGATATGCCACCTGTATATACTTCCATAATTCATTATTTTCTCCTAAAGTCAACATTCCCCAAAGATAAACCCAAGGTAAGCAGTATTGAGTTGTTGGATTTAGAAGTTTTAAAAAGATTTTAATATCTAGCATCCTTTATGACAACCTTCTAATAAAAAAAATAAGTTGGAGGTGAAAACACAGAACCTGTATCCACAGAATCAGGCTGGGGTTAAAGCAAAAGGCTCGTTGAATTCCCATCTTTATTACCAATTTACTTTGTTCATTTAGGGAATCAATTTGCTGCCATTAAAGGCTTGGGTTTCATGTATTTTACAATTTACGCACATTTCCTGACATGAATGAGCTATGCAATTTGTAATAGCTTGGAATAGCTCTCCACTAATGGTGCAATAGATGCACATGTTCTTAAAATACGCTTGCAAATAGAATGGAAGTGCCACAATGTCTACCATTCTAAGTAAGTTGGAAAAGACACTGAGCAACATGGCAGCTTTCTTCAGCAATTATATATATATGTATTTATAGATCCTCATACAATATGACAGTTATGAAATAATAGAAATTAAGAGGGACCTTCCCAGCCTTGACTGTTTGCATCTAAATCTAAATCTATTTTTTTCTTGACTTACAGCAAACCTCATGGGAGAAGATGTAATTCATTGATTTTGAATTGGATGAGTGACTATCCTTCCAAAACCCTTCATGAATGTGGAATGTCCCCAACTTTTGGTACAAAAGAGTTTTTTATACATCATAGTAAATCAATAACTCATAGACAGTATGACACATACAGAATATCCTTGCTTAAGATGAAAAACAAATCATGCATCACGATCTTTAATCAATAAAGAGCTAACAAATCAGCAGCGCAAACAAGATGAGAGAATCTTATTTCACCCTTAGTCACGAACTGAACAGATATACCGGGCTGTGTTTTTGTGGCTAAAAATTGCTCCCAGGATGGTGTACTTGTGAACTATTGAGTGAGAAGGTCAGTGGAGACCAACTCACTGTGGGATTTGCAACGTAGAAAGGACAAGTGGGTGGAACACAAAAGGGCACTCTATACAAATGTCAATTAATGTATTATTCTTCCACAAACTTCCTTTAGCAAGTATTTTGGTGGCTTTGAAGCCTCTGTCCTTCTCATGGGAGCAAGAATAAACCTCTTACTTTAGCTTTTGATTAAAATAATGTTCAGAAGGAAACCTAGCAACACAGACTAAATCCTTCACATTAAAACTAGAGGGACTGGCCCACCCAATTACCCAACTCCTTTGAAATTTTACAGCCAAGAATCCCTTTCTGTTCTTGCCTCTAAAACATTATCAGAGTGTAACTCCTCAGTTCCAAAAACTCCAACGAGCACCTCACACAGCAGATATGCTAATAATAGCCAGCTTTTGAGTACCTGGAACATTACGGCTTAGGTAACTTTATACTCATTAAGAAGAGACTCTTGACACTCAGAAAGTACAATGATGTGCCCAAGTTCATATGAGTGAAAGAGATGGACTTTAGCACATCTAAGTTCGTCTGATTCAAAAGATCATCTTCTAATGCATTACACCATCTCTGGGTACTGCTGCCAAGACACTCCATGATTTGCCCATCCTAATTTCCTGCTGCCTCCCCACATACTCTCAACTCTCCCTCTCCTCTCTAACCTCACATATCTCCTTAATGTCCCAAAATGCCCTATGCTTTGCCACTTACGCACTATTCCACATGGAATTCCCACGTCCCTCCACCTTCTGAAAGTCTACCCAAGCTTCAAGGTTCTGCTATAACCACCCTTGTTGTGGGACCCCTGGTGAAAGCACTGTCTCCTCTAAACTCCTATTGCCTCTTCTTGCTGGCAAGGCACATCTCATGCCATGTAATGTCAGGAATTCTCTCACATATTTCTGTTTTGCTTCTTCTACCCCACCCCTTCTAAACTATATGCTGCTTGAGGGCAGAAACTGCGAGCCTCGCTAATTTCTATTCAGTGCATGTATTTTTTGTGCCAAGCACAGAACTGTTCTAAGCTCTTCAAGTTGATTATATTTATTGATTCATTTGTTTATGGCAACCATCCTATGAGTAGTTACCATTACTGCTCCTATATTACAGATGGGGATGCAGAGGAACAGAGAGGTTAAGTAACACAGCCAGTGCATCATGGAACTCAGAAATGAGCACGGACTTATGGTTCCAGAGGCCACACACTCAATTCGCACCCCTTGGTATCCCCTTACAGGTCTATGCTGCTAAAGCTGTACCCAGAAAATTGTCTCAGACGTAAGCAGGAACAAATAAATAACTACTCAGTGGCTAGAATAACCAAACTCAATAAAACTCAGAGTTTGGTATCTTGGGGAGCAACAATTCATTTGTTTAAAGAATAAAGCACAGAGAAGGGAAATGCATTGTCTGGGCCAGAGCTGGTCTTTGTTGAACAAATCAAAGAAGAAAAGTGTCGCCCCTAAACTTAGGGAATTGTTGAATACTTCAAGGTTTTTCTTTCTTTCCTCCTTTAAGTCTCTTTTACTAAACATATGAAGTTACTTAAAGATAGAAGTTTTTTGTTTTTGGCCACAGAAGTCTGGTAACTTGCGCACTTTCCTAGTGTCCTTACATATTCAGAAAGAAGCAGTTGGAAGGGCAATTCCTCAGTTGGTATTAAAATCAGTGAAACCCTGAAGACTGAACTTCCATCTCTGCAAAGATTTATGGAATATTCAAAACTGGAGACATGCTGTGAGAGGTCAATGGATACCAAGATGTATGTCAACACCCAAGGAAGGAGAGAGGGGCTTTACATATAATGCACGGTATACCATCATACAAAAAATATAAATAACGAGCTATGCCAGCACACATAAGAGGCAGCATTTGTGCTGGGTTGAGTCCAATCTAGTGGCTATATTTGTCCATTACTACAACATGAATCATGACAAAGAGATATTCAAATAGTCTGCCATTTGGTACTATTGCTATTATTTTAACAATGAGTGGTTGCTATAAAGCACCTTCCAATGACTGAGAAAGGTATTAGCAAATTTAATTAATTAATTGTGCCAAGTATTTCCAAAGTTAATTGTTGAGATTAACTCCTACCCTAACTGTAGGTCTTAAGTAAATAAATGGCCATTAACCTATCACAAGTAAGTTGGAATTTCTCAAATCTCACCTTGTTTGGCACTCGGCAACACTTCCACATTGCTAACATTTCTGTTCAAGACAGAAGACATTAATTAAATAATTAGCCTTGAACTCAGACATGTAAACAAACACAATTCATGAATTTGTTAATTGTTATTCCCTGCTGCGGACATGAGCTATTGTTAGCAACAGTAATAATAGCACTGAGTCTGATTTCAGAGAGATACTTTGGATACAGGAGGTAAAATGAACTCACATGTGGAGAAGGTACTAAAGAGGAGAGTGGAGTGCCTTGAAACACCAGCTGTACCACTGCTCTATTTATGTGGTCACATGCAAGCAGACCAGGGGTACTGGTAAAACAGAAAATGACCTGGTCGATGGATATGAGAACTTGCACCAAACACTGACAATTCAATTATTTTTGCCAGCCTCCAAGCACTCAGAAATAAAATCATTTAGAAAACATCTCAAAGAAATGACATGCTTTGAAAAAAATATCAAGCCTTAGCACCTCCCCTCCTTTCAGCAACAGGAAGAGTTGATCTGAATAAAAATGCAACTAGATGGTGCAGATTGATGTTCAAATGTTCTTTCAGGATTTCTTTATAAATGAAGTATAAATAGCAATTATCAGCAGAAATGTGCACACTGGGCATGGAAGACATACGCCGGTCGACAACAGGTTTCCAATAGGAAATATGTGGATAACTAGAAAGCAAACCAAAATATTTTTCTGCTGTTTATTAACATCTCAATCACTCTCGAGTCCATAAAATTTCATAAAAGGCTGTAAACATTTCCCCACGTTTTTATTCACAGTAGGGCCTAACAGTATTTTCTGTGCCACGTTAATGGAGGCTGATGGAATGGAAGCAGTATGATCTGCTTTTTATGGGCTGGACTGTAGACTTTCTACCACCGCAAGCCTGGAAACGAAACCAAATTGAAAACAAACTGGGCCATTGGCCCCAGAGAGGCTTACGGGGCCTGCCAAACAAAACCACAGATTCCTCCAAAAGACAAACAAACGGAAAGAATAAAGGGCTGGAATGTCTGTGAAAGGGAGGGAAGGGAGGAGAGCACACAGGACACATCTCAGAAAAGCCAGGTTTTCTCACAAGGAGAGAGAGAGCAGAGCACGTAAAGTAAAAGAACCCCCAAACCCAAAACCAAACTCAGGAGCCACTTTTCCCATTAAGACAGTTGAAATTGACAACCTCTGCTATTTTTAATTTTCCTCAAACTTCAAGGCCCTGTTTGAATCCCATCTCCTCCAGGAGGTTTGTCATGGTCACCGGTGTGACAGTCCCCCCTCACTCTCTGAAGTTACCCCTGCAGCTAGCGTGTGCTGTGTGCTGCCACCGTCTCCCAGGGGTCCTTTGTGCCCTCCAGCCGCACCATGAGCTCCCGGAGGGCAGCACTGGGCCTCAAACTCTTTGAACTTCCCTTTAGGGCCTGAACACAAATCCCACACGTAGAAGATACTCAAGAAAAGTCTGTCAAATAAAGGAATCAAGCAAATGACCTTCTTCTAATACTCAAAGAATCTGAACATTCTTATTGTCTGACTGACAGAGGTTAAAAACCTGAGGAAAAAAAAACATTAGGAAAACGCTGTGGGAAGAGACGACTGCAAATCTTGGTCTGGCATTTGAAACTAACTCAGAGTGTTTATCCAGCCAACCTGATTAAAGACTTCTTTTCTGCTTTCTAGTATCAAATTTTCCCACTGACCTCAAGACAGGGAAGTGCATGTCCTTTTCCCTTTGCAGTTAAGAGGCCACTAAACAGTCATCTCGCCTTGAATGAATGAGTAAACTAATGGATAAGCAGCACATGGGAGCTTGGAATTCAAGGATGAACCAAGTTCCCATTTCTGGGATAAAGATAAAGCAAGCCACAGATATGAAAACAAATATTAGAAAAGGAACAAAAGAATCATGGCGGCTCAACCAAAAGAAAGATCCTAACAAGTAAGGGCATCATGGAAAATCCGTTAGAGTAATTGTTGAGCCTAGAGATAAGCCTTGAGAAATGCATCAGATGCTCACCAGTGACATGGGAGACAAGGACATTAACAGCCAAGAAAGCAAGAACAAGCATAATGTTGTGACGAAAGCCTGGGCTCTACTGGGTGAGGATCTGAGGTTGGGTTCTAATCTCTGATCAGCCACTTATAACCTGGGGAGCCATTTATGAATCCCTCACCTCTTTGAACCTCAGTTTCTTTGTTTATAAGTAGAAAGATCTTCTAACCTCAATGGACTCTTGTCAATTAAATGTGATCCTGCATTTGAAAATGCCAGCCAGAGGCTTAAGGTCTTAGGGTTGCATTTGGGAAACCAATCAATGAAGTATTTATGAGAATGGACTATGGACCCAAAGTTTACTGTCAAAATCACAAGGGAGATATCAACTATTAGTAGAGGTCACTTCCCATGTCCTCATGAAACTTGACATGTACTTGCAAACACACATGAACACCAAGGCAAGTGTGACCCAGGGATTAACGGAAACTCAGATGACCAACACATCCTACTGATTATTCTCTTCATCAGTTTTAATACCAAAGTTACTGAAACTGAGTGGGTTGCTGAGGCACAGGACTTTCAGAGCTAGAACTTGGAAATTTCTAGGCAAACCATGACAAGTTGGTCACCATAGTGCAGAAGTGCAAGCTATAAGTTCCACAAAATATCCAAGAAAGGAGCTAGCACTAGGATCTGTATAGTTGGAAGAGAACCTGTGCAAAATAAGGAATTTCAGATCCCTATACCCAGTTGTTTCTTTTTCTTCCTAGTCCCAGGATGCTGAATATTTTTTGAAGGAAGATCCACTCAATTTTAAACTCTAATTTAAATAGGACCCTTAGCTTTGAATTTGAAACCTGGCTTTTTGTTTGGTGTAGGGGAATGCAGTTTTTCTCATTTTGAAGATAGATAAACTGAGCTCCACAGACAGGTTAAACAACTTGTTCAAATCAACAGCACAGCTGGAAATAAAATCTGGCTTTTTTACCCTCCAGTTCCAGTATGTAACAGAGATTTCAAACAGTGTTTAAGTTCTATTTAACCTTAGTGGGGAACATTCCAATTAACATACCCACCCCCAGGTATTTCTCCCAGTTGAAATTTTCTTCCTTTTTTTCATAAAGTATAGAGAAGGAAACACTCTCTTCCCCCCACCTTTTTTTTTTTTCCTTTACTAAAGCTGGCAACTGTTAGTGGCTTCTTTGGTTTCTGCTCAGTTCAACTCAACAGAAGCTTGAAATGTATTCCATTTTTTTGTAACAGTTAGGAAAGGATTGTTAAGGGTGGTGAAGATCAATCAATTGTGAAAAATGCTAGGTGTCCCATTATGGCATGATAAGTTCAGCTGCATAGCATATGCATTTTTTTGCTCTCTGAATAAATGGCAGAAGTCAGTTCCCCATAAATTCAAAATGTACATTAGAACGTGAAATCATATTTTAACTGGATTTCACATATTGCTTCTCTTCATCATTCTAAATACCAAAGATTGAGCTTGCCACTTGACTCTTGCGGTCTTTTCTACAACCTTTTTTTTTTTTTACTTTTGTTTGATCATATATGAATAGGGGTTGGTGGCCTCTATTGCTCAGAACTACCTGGTAGAGAAGGGGAGAAAATGAACTTTGCCTGCTCTCTCTATTCCAAACAATATTTATTTTCATTATGACTGTTTCTGGCCTCTTTCAGAATGCCACTATTATCCAAATGATGAATTCACCAAATACCTTTCCCCTGAGCAGTCCACAGTTCCCATCCCTCTGCTCTTTGGATACAGACCACACTATTTTTTTCTTAATTCAATTTAAACTTCTTCAAGTATCCAACAAAGAGAGGCATTAGAGGGTGGCTGAGTCCGGACTCGAGAGCTAAAATCTCTAGGTTCAAATTCTGCCTTTATAACTTCTTAGCTCTGACATCTCAGTCAAGTCATTTAACCTTTCTGTGTTTCTGTTTCTTTCAAATGGGAATGACGACTTACATTATAGCATTTTTGTAATGCATGCATGTAAGATGCTGAGAACAATGCCTGGAAAATAGTAAAAGCTGCTCCTCTGATTATCATTCTCATTCCTAGGAAAAGTCTTCTTCTGACAGACTACCATCCCAATAATAGATCAGCCATTCTGCAATTATGACCCAGCCCCCAAAGTCTCTGATCCTTTACTTTTTCCTCTCTTAATCTGCAAAATCCCTCCGTCTTCTGATGGCATCACTCTCTGTGGAGGCTTCTTCTGAATCTCCAGCTCAGGCTCCTTCTTCTCTTCCTCTAAATGTTCCCCCATCATCTCCATGTCCATGCTCTCCCTAAAACTTCTCACCTGCATTTTAAATAATATACCAAACTTATATCTTTACCATGACTTTTCCTCCAACCTCCCAACATACATATCTGCCTCTTCCCCACCTCCACTTGGATGACGAAGGGACATCTCAGCAGTAACTTGACCACAGATGTCCTGCTGGATATACTCCTCCCAGCTTTTACCAACCTTAGTAAATGACAGCTGCTCAGACCAAAGCCTAGGAATAAGGAATCAGTCTTATTTTTTCTCTTTCCTTCATCCTCTAAAATCTGTATTCCAAGAGCTCTACCCCCAAAATCTGCCTAATCTGTCCACTTCTCTCCATTTCTCTTCCTGCCATTTTAGCATTTGTCTGGATCTCTATGGTATCCTTCTACCTGGTCTCTCTGCTTCCATTCTTGCCACTATCCCCTACCCCACCATTCTCTCTCTGTTCTGCAGTCAGAGAAATCAGAGGAAACAAAAGCAAATTAGATCTTTTCACTCCCTAGCTTAATCTCTCTACTCCCAGTGATTTCCTACTACATTTAGAATAAATTCCTTTCTCTTTATCCTGGCCTTGCCAATGCCCATCATGATCTAGCCCCCTGGCTACCACTCCCAACTTTTATTCCTCCCCTCTCCCATACATTTACTATAATCTCACCTTCTTTCTGTTCTTTGAATATCCCAAGCCCACATCAACCTTAGAGGTCTTTGCAATTGCTGTTGCCTCTGAACAGGACATTCTCCCTCTCCTCCCATCATTCAATGGCCACCTCCCCAGACTTTCCATATTGTTTTAACTACAACAGTCTCAGCATCCCTCACATTCTATCTCATTATCCTGCTTTATTTTCATGATAGACTTCATCATGATCAGATATCTTCTTTATATATTATTTATAATCTGTCTTCCCTAAAATTTCATAAAATCAGGGAACTTATATAGCTCATTGCCCTATCCCCAACATTCAAAATGACTGGGCACACAGTAGGCTCTCTATAAACATTTACTGAATGAATGAATGAATGGCAAACTTTTAAAAATCTCATAATTGCCTGAACTCACATTACATCAGTGAGATGTTTTGCAGGCCTGTATAATTATATTTTAATTAGTCTTAAAGAAAGGCATTTAAGTTGCAATTTAACAAGCAGATGAATGACTGTTCTGAGGACACTGACCACTTGTTCATCATCTCCAGAGTGGAATAAATAAGCAGAAGCAGCCTTAAATTGTTATGGGACAGCTTGGATTGATGTGAGGAAAATCTTTTTTTTTTTTTTTATTTCAAGGGTCGTGAATGATTGGAAGAGGCTATAAAGATAGGTGCCAGCACTTGATTACTAAAGCATTTTACAAACAATAAAGCCAATTATTTGCCTTAGATGCTTCAGGAATTTGTTAATTTAGTGCCATAATTAATGGGTTACATAACCTATAATAAATGTAATTTTTCATCCATTCTAAGACGCACATATTTCCACATCTTAACATCTCTGATATCAGAATGTATCTTACAATTGATGGTGCATCATAGTCAAATTGGCGACATTATTTTCTTAGTGGTACATAAAATAATGTTGCTTAAAATATGGCATCTTAGACTCAGTAAAATATAAAAATTTATTATGTTACAATAATTGAATAGTGGCTTTGTCCAAACATATACAAATATTATCTTTTTTTAAAAATCCTCATAATATATCTATGGGATAGATGTCGTTAGGCTGATTTTATAAGAAAGAAACTAAGGTTCAGGAAGATTAAGTAACTTTTCTAATGTCTTACAGCTTCTGACTACGAGAGCCAGGATTTTAATCTGGATCTTTCTGATACCCAAGTTACCACTCCACCACAACTATTATCAAAGTAGATTAGATTCTATACATGAAATACAAATTGCCCATCACAAACACGTCACAGAGTAGGCTTTCAGTTCATGTTAGTTCCCTTCCTCTATGCTCTTTTCCCTTTGTTTGATTGTAAGGGCATGGCCGGGCTACGAGTCCACAATTTATGTAAAACCTCTTACAGGACAAGCTTTGGCAGTCAGTTTGAGGTCTGCCTTTTTTCAAAGATGTGAGCCCCCATCAAAGGCATCAAGTTAGCTCAGAAATCAGCGGGGCCACATAATGATCACGGAGCTGAAGGACCACTCCCTGATGGACCGGAGAGAACAGAAAAGCCAAATTCACTCCCTGCCTCAATCTTGACTCAGAGGAATGCTAACAGGATTCACCTTCTGAAGTAGGTTGGTGCTAGACCCAGCCAGGGAGGTAAGGCACAGTGGCAAATGCATTCGTTTTCAAGTCTTGGGCTCAAATCCCTACTCTCCTTTTTAACCAGCTGAACAATTTCACCTCTCTAGCCCTTATTGGTCTTCTCATCTCTAAATTAGAGGAGCTACTGCTTCCTCTGCAGGGTGCAATAAGGA
Source organism: Choloepus didactylus (assembly GCF_015220235.1). Classification (NCBI taxonomy): domain Eukaryota; kingdom Metazoa; phylum Chordata; class Mammalia; order Pilosa; family Megalonychidae; genus Choloepus; species Choloepus didactylus. The sequence continues at coordinate 24,852,420 of NC_051309.1, forward strand.
TTTGCTTATTTCACAACAATTTATTGAGCACTTTCTATGTGCACATGGGATACATCGTTACACAAAAGAGATGAAGCTCCTTACGCTCATTTGGCTTGTGTTAGCAACTCATGCAAATGAATATGGAGTACCTAGTACATTAGTTGCTGATCCATTATTCAAATGACTAAGTAGGAGAATTCACATCATATATTATCAGTGGATTTGGTGTCCATCAGAAATTCAACCAGGAATTCCAAAGACAGCACCAAGCTCTTCCCATCTCAGAGCCCTTGAGCCTGTCCCCTCTGCCATGAACTTTCTTCACTGACATCGTCACATGGCTGCTTCTGAACCATGCCATATTCAAAAAAATGTCTCCTCCTCAAACAGGAAGCCTTTTCGGCCATAATGTCTATGTTGGCTTCTTCTGCCTGCCTTGCTCCCACATCTCTATCACTTTGCTTTGGTTATTTGCTTCACAGCCCTCACCATATATGACTTTCTCATTTTAAAATGTGTTTGGTTACTTACTGTCCCACTATAGGGACTCAGGCTGTCTTACTTCTCGCAACATCAACAGGTCCTGTCACTTAATAAATAATCTGCATGAATAAGCCTCAGTAATATACCTCACATTGCCAGAAAACTGCCATTTATAAATGTGCTTTGAACTCAAGGGTAAAGTCGGGGATGTCCTGAACAAGACACCAACAGTAGTCAAGTTGATTGACAGAGGGCTAGAGAGGTAGGCTCCCAGGCCCCAGAAAGACAAATAATCTGTTTCACTCTTAGACCCAAAAATCTCTCAGAACTCAAGTTTTCAGATCACTAAACAATGAAGATAACAAAGCCAACTAGAGAACAGTTATAGGAGTGAGGTAGAGGGACAAATTCACATCTGCCTGATCATTTAACTGCTCTGAGAGGGCAAGTATAGAACTAGGAGAAATGAATTCATGTCATTTATTTAGCCTCAGAAAAGTTTTCAGACAATATTCTATCAAGGGCCATTAAAACACTAGTCATCATGGGATTGCGGGAACTAATCTGACATGGACAGGGGATCAGTCAATAAACGAGAAATTTCCTGAACGCACACTATATACCTAACCTGTGTCAGGTAAATCAGCTTAGAGCTAAGACAATATAAAACAAGAGGGAGCCCCAGAGGCTACCTTAATATTAGTCTTCTATAACATTTTTATAAATGACCTGGAATAGACTTATGCACCAAATTATCCAGCTCTGCTGAACAAAACAAACTCTTCAGGGTAATAAAATGCTAAGTTCATTGGAAAAAGGGCAGAAAGAGTTCACAGTGCCGCCTGAAGCTCAGAAAAATAGCAGAGGAGTAGCTTTGTGAGCATATAAAACTAAACTGTCATGAGAACCCCCAAGGGGGTTTAGAGTTAAAGTTAATGGAGGGCAGGAATTTATCTATTGCCACTTAGACCCCAGGTCTAAACAAGGGCCTAGAACATAGCAAGTGCTAGTTTTGTGAAATGAAGATAAAAATGGACTGGGCAGCTAAGGGACACTTTCCGTCATGTTTTTAAGGTCCTGGTGTAGAGGGCGGAGGAAGATAGAGGCATTAGACAAGATGAAGAGGTGTTCAAACTGTGCTCATATCAGCATTGTTTCTTCATTCCTAAGACCTGAGCATGCATCATTTCCCAAAACAACAGTCAATGCCACATATTCTCAAGATAGAGGGAAAGAAGGGGTACACAGAGGAGAAGGCAGGTAGCTTTCATCCTGGACAAAGTGGCCAACACAGGAAACCTTTGCTGGTTGAGAACATTTGGAAGAAAAGCAGAATTTTCCTGCTTCCCTCAGTCCAGCAATACAAAACCTGAACAGCCAAGGATTTTCCTTTGTTGTGTTATCTAAAACAAACATTTGACAAGCCTGATATTGCCAGGCTTTCATATTATACCACTTTGTCACGGGAGCTCAGCGGTGACACTCTTTGTGGTCTAATTTCTTAACTTCAAGAAGCTCCCTAGACAGAAACCTGAAACTTAAACAACAGCCTGAAAGGAGAAAAGCAAAATCATTTCATCAGGAATGGGCTTTTGGAGAATCCCTGGCTCTGTCAAATGTTCTTCCTCCTTATGCCAAATACCAGGTGTTCATTGCAGGGAGGAATATGAAGACGTGGTAGAAGATGGTGAAGATGTTTTAACCAGTGCAATTTGCTGGGCCCTTAGAGTGAAAACTGAGAGTGGGGATGGAGCCAAATCTTGACGGCAATAACAGGAAAGGTGTGGGGGTGATTTCTCCAAAAATATGAGGGCAGCAGATGCTGGCTGTAGAATGAGGGATCAGAAAGGAATTTGTCTAAGGAATAGTACTGCCCTAAAACAAAATGGTACCAAGTCCTACTGGTTGGCCCTAAATAGGGAAGAGCATGACTCAGGATGTCCTCTGAAATGAGTATGTTCAAGTCCTAATACCTAGTACCTGGGAATGTGACCTTACTTGGAAATGGGGTCTTTGCAGATACAATCAAGTTAAGATGAGGTCAACTGGATCAGGGTGGGCTCTAACTCCAGGGAGTGATGTCGTTATAAGGAGAGAGAGGTTCAAAGACACAGAGGAGACACAGGAAGAACGCCATGTGAAGACAGAGGCAGAGGCTGGGGTGGTGCTGCCACAAACATAGACACACCAAGGATTGCTAGAGTGTTGGTTTGAAGCTGTTACAGACTCCAGAAAAGCCATGATCATTTAATCTATCCCTGTGGGTGCATACCTTTTGTGGGTGGGACCTTTTGGTTAGGCTATTTCAATTTGAGATGTGGCCCATCCCACTCAGGGTTGGTCTTGATCCTTTACTGGAGTCCTTTATGAGAGGATAAAGGACAGGAAAAGCCAACAGAGCTTAGAGAGAAAAGCCCCAGAGGAGCTAAAAGAAGACCGACAGAAGCTCAGATAGGAGCCACTGGAGCCAGAAGCTGAAAGCAATGAAACTCAGGAGTGAAGGACCAGCAGATGTTGGCCATGCGCCTTGCTATCTGACAGAGCAACCCCAGATGCCAGCAGCCTTTCTTCAGAGAAGGTATCCTCCTGCTGATGCCTCATTTGGACATTTTCACAGCTTTAGGATTGTAACTTGTAGGCTAACAAATCTCCATTGTTAAAAGCCAGTCCATTTCTGATACATTGCATTTTGGCAGCTTAGCAAACAGCAACAGCCAGCAACCACCAGAAGCTAGAAGAAGCGAGGAAAAATTTTTCCTTACAGGTTTCTGAGAGAGCATAGCCCTGTCAGCACCTTGATTTCTAGCCTCCAGAACTGTCAAAGAATTAACTTCCTATTGTCTTAAGCCACTCAGTTTGTGGTGATTTGTTATTATGGCAGCCCTAGGAAACCAATAATGGCATGATTCAGGTTTGAAGTTGGAAGGAAGAGCACAGCCTTGTTAAATGATCCAGGCCCTCTATGGGAAACAAATACATAAAAAAAAAAAAACGTGAGCCCTGATAACTTTATTCAAGAGCCCCTCTTCTCGGGACAGGTCATGCGCTCGCCCACCTCTGAGCTTTTGCTCATGCGTATTAATTGTAGCCCGTCCCAGCCTAAGACATCCAACTCCTTACAATCCCATGCCCACCTTCAAGAAGGAGCCTATGAGAAGCCACTTAACTCCCATGAGCCCTAGTTTCCTCCCCTGGGAAATGGAGTTAACAGTGTCTACCTCATTCACGAGTAGGAAGTAGATACAATGATAGGATTATTAGGAAGGAGAATGGGTGCTGAGCAGGCAAAACATTATAGAGGGTATTTATTTAGTTGTGGATAAAATATGAAGGGGTATTAAATGGTGTGATGGTTAGGTTCATGTGTCAATTTGGCCAGGTGATAGTACCCAAGCATCTGGTCAAGCAAGCACTGGCCTAACTGTTACTACAAGGACGTTTGTGGCTGGTTAATAAACCAGAAGGCTGGTTTATTAAATCATCAGTCAATTGGCTGTAGCTGTGACTGATTACATCAATGAAGGGCGTGTCTTTCACAATGAGAGAATTCAATCAGCTGGATTTAATCCAATCAAAGACTTTTAAGCGAGACAAATAGAGGACCTTCACTTCTTCTTTGGCTAACCAGTGAAGCGTTTCCTGAGGAGTTCATTGAAGTTGCCAGTTCATTTCCTGAGGAGCTCATCGAACATCTTCATTGGAGTTGCCAGTTTGCTGCCTGCCCTTTGGAATTTGGACTCGTGCATCCCCACAGTTACGTGAGACACTTTTATAAAATCTTATCTTTATAGATACCTCTTGTTGATTCTGTTTCCCTAGAGAGTCCTAACTAATACAAATATGAAGAGGCAGTTTGCCAGGTTTCAGATGTTTAGATCAGAGAAGGCAAGAATCAAGAAAGGACCTGGCAGGGAGCTATCATTTCCTATTGCATCAGGTATTAGGAGACACCTGTGAGCAAGAATGGCGTGACCCATTTGCTCATGAAGCTTCCACTTTAATGAAAATAAATGGCCTTTGGAGCCAGGTTGAACTGGGTGACAATTCTAGCCACTGGCTTTGGGTAAGGGATTCAGCTTCATCAAAGCCATCTCCTTAGCTGTAAAGTGGAATTAGTATTATTTATCTCACCAAATTCTTGTCAAGATTAATGGGATGAGTATGCAAAGAACCTTTCATATAGGAGAAGGCACTCATGAAATAGTCATTCCTTATTTTCTTTCTATTGGTGTTTTTGGCCAAAGCAGAAACGCCCAAGTCTTTTGTCAAGTTTTGTTCTAAATGTAACAACAAAGGATTTTTGAAAAACAGACAGCAAGTGAATTTATTTTCCATCTAACTTTCTAAAATATATATATTTTACAAATTATTTCCATATACGTCTTTTGAGGGGTAAGCTTCATTCATGGCCCTCAGAGAATATTCTTTACTTCCTCCTGAAAAATAAAGGATTTAATGATTTGAATGCTTCCTCCACCCCCGTGATCAACAGCAATGCCGATTTGTGAATGTTTCCACTAAATTATGTGCCAAACTAGATAAAAGATTTGTTTTGAAAAACAGCCACTTCCAAATATAAGAGAGTTTATCAATTCAATCATTCTTATCCAAAATGAGTTGTCAAGTTTCAATGGCTGAAATGAATTTAACAACATAAATTCAGCACTGCTGCTGAATGACTAATGCAACCTTGTAAGGCAGTCCTGAAAACAAAGCCCTGTTGGGGTTCACCAACTACGTTTAAAATATCAGCACTTTTGTGTTATAATAGAGCCTATTAACAAAAGTTGACTGACATTAGATGTAGTCAAAGTAAGCGTCAATTAAAAAAATACGCTGTCCTCTCCAAAACTTAAGATGCAGCTTTCCCACACTCACCAGAGTGAAATCAGAATAATCACCAAGGTGTTATGAAACCAAGTTATTTGACTGATAGATAGCAATACTTTCCCACTGCCACACAAAAGCCAGCAAATACATTATGATACTGTGGCAATATTGATATTCATAAAATCTCATTAGGCCAACTGCAAGTCAAACATTAGCCAAACATGCGCCTGATTCCTACTTACAGATCAAAGTTAAATGCATGCTTTAGCCAGTTAAAAACCAAATTGAATTTGAGATCAGCCTCGCTCTCATTAAGCTGCATTCTGTTAGGCTGTGTTTAAAACGAAGAGTCCACAGGGAGCTTTTCCCAAACCAATGAGAAGTACTCCTTCCCACATCAGACTTGAAATACCAAGACTGTTAAGTTAAATAAGCACATCTTGAAGTAGTATGGATTTCCACTGCCCTACCCTGTCTTACCCTGGCCGTTTTACATTAGTCTGGTTTATTTACAGCAAAATGAAAATCTTCTCCGAACCAAATAATTCTCATTTTCAAAACGAGCACCTCTGTACTATCCCCCATGAAACAATAGGCGACAGTTTTCCTCGCAAGTTTATTTCCTTCCTCTCTCTGACATTAGCTCTTAATTAAAGGAAGAGACAAATAAACTGACTTAAACAGGTGTTATGAGTGGGCCGAGCTCCATGCAGAGGAAAATGAAGTTGAATCAGGCAGTGGCAGAGTCGAGCTGGCACCCAGTTCAGATGCAAAACCTCAGTCATCTGTCGCTGGGCTAGAGGAGGGGACCCTTTTTCTGGATGAGACCAAATTTTAACATTCAAATCAGCAGCACAAACACAGCAGCGCAGGCCAAATGTGTCTCCTTCGTGCTGTGATGGTTCACTGCCTCTTCTACATCATTTATAGCCCACAGCTGGAGGGCAGTCTGCAGGGTCGCCAGGCCAGGGGAGCCATACCCAGAGACTGACAGTTTGGAGCTGAGCCTCAAGTCCTCAAACCCTGTATCTCTATGGTACCAAACCAGCCTGTGAATTCACTGCAATACGTATATATGGGTGAGTATGAGTGTGTGAGTGTGTGTTACACTAGTTGGTTTGCATCAAGGACATCAAACTGAAAGGGAATGACTTGGTTTTGTTTTACCTTTTCAAATTAGTTGCCTTGGAGAGTTTGTTTTAAAATTACTGAATATTCTGCCCATTACATATAATGCACAGCATTCATAGCTTGTAATGCAGGGGGTAAGTATGATTTAGTCTTTGCTTTGTTCCTACTGGACTGATTGGAGGGCAAATGAACCTTCTGGCTATACAAATTGGCAGACCCAGAATTTCCACACAGTGGTGAGGAGTGGGCTAGCAGGTTGGAATGGAGGGTGAGAGGCCTTGTCCCAAGGTGATGTTTGCATACTAAATATACTCTTTTGCTTAAGCCCTTTTATTCGGTGGGAGAGGGGAATCTGATGAGCCTACAGAAAGAAAGGTCCAAAATCCCTCCAAGCTAATCTGGCACCAGCACTAGTAGTATCCACAATTATCTTTGGGTCAATACATGAACTTCTGGCTCCTTTTCAAATGTTGTAAAACATGGAAGCATTTGAAGAAAGTGAAACAAGTTAAATCAAATATTAGGGTCTTCTTTTTCATAAAAGAAATTTCTAACAGACATATCAAATGAATTCTGCGGTTAAAAATGATTTGTTTTCCATTTTAAAATGTAACTGAATGCTGGTATTTGGGAGCCTATACTTGAAAACTCATGAAATTTAATCAGCCTAAAATTTCAACAAGGAGAAGGCACAATATATCCCAAGGTATTAGGATGATCAAAACGAAACAAATTGTCACCTTTGTTTAGAAACTCAGTTCATTTTCAAGGATTATGACCTCATTTGATTTTCCTGCAACCCTATAAATGAGATTAGCAAGATACAAATGCCCCAACTTCATGAACCACAGTGGAAAATGAGGTTCCCAGGTGAAGCAGCATACCCATGTTCATATGTGGCAGAGGGCAGGCTGGTGCTCAGACATCAGCTTCAAGTTCAGAGCTCCTCCCATCATATCACAACTTTGTCTCCTCAAAAAAAAATCTTCCTGTTAAAGATAAACCCTCTGGGCCAAGAAGCAATGACACCCCAGTATCAATAAGCACACCCAGCACCCAGATCTTGGTTTCTAATACCATTCTCCAATAAAAGAAACCAGGGTCCCTTTCAGAAATGACTGATTCTTGGACTGGGGTAGAAATATACAAGATGAACCTGGAGCATCTCATAGTGCTACAAAGTAAGGAAGTGCTCAAAAATACAACCCAATAAAATTTTTAAAAACTCACACTGATGAAAATTATAACAAAGAGACACAGGAGTCAACTGAAAGAACTTCCAAAGGCCAAAGCTGGAACAATTTGAGTAACAAAAATAATGTAGAATGTGATTATAACCCAAAATATAACATAAATATCCATGAGTCCATAGAGATATAAGTAAATGATTGAATAAGAAAAAGAAAAAAAAAGAAGGAAAAGAAAATGGAGAAGAGACAAATCACCCATGCAGAAGAATTCCAAATTTCTGTACAGATGCCTCCCTCAAGGAGGTGGAATGTAATTTCCCACTTCTTAAGTTTGCACTGCACAAAGTGACTTTCTTACAAAGAATATAGTAAGGAAAGGGGGAAAATAAAATACTAAATTTACAGTAGAGAAACCTAACAAAGACTACTTCAGCTAGGTGATCAAGGTCAATGCAAACAGGGATAAGTCATGTTGATAGTACATAACCTGGATAGGATGTGCTATGATGTGAAAATGGCACTTTACCTCAGTAGTCTTCTTCCCTCAAGCCCACAATCCCAGTCTAATCATGAGCAAAACATCAGACAAATCCCAGTCAGGGAGCATTCTACAAAATACCCAACCAGTGCTCCTCAAAACTGTCAAAGTCATCAAAAACAAGGAAAGACTAAAAAACTGTCACAGCCAAGATAAGCCAGAGAAGACATGATGATGAAATGGAATGGAATCTTAAATGGGATCCTGGACAGAAAAACGACATCAGATAAAAGCTAAGAAATCTGAATAAATGTTGAACTTTAGTTAATAACAGTGAATCGATACGGGTTCATTCTTTTAACAAACTGTATCACATTAATGTAAGATGTTAATAATAGGGAAAACTATGGACCATACAGGAACTCTCTGTACTATCTTTGCAATTTTTGTGTAAATCTAAACTGTATAAAATAAAATGTTCATTAAAAAAAAGAAAAGATAACCCCTCTGCACCAAAGTCATTCATGTGACAAAACCCGTTTTACATAAGGAAAAAATGGGCCTTAATTCAGAGTAAACAAGGAAATGTTCCTATGATTTCTAATCCCTGGTCATCATTGTCAACCAAATGTTTTGGTTTTACATTGACTATCAAAAAATCATAAGAGTATCCATAATCTGTGGGTCATCCTTCCTTACCACTGAGAAAACTTAAAAGACCACAGGTGACAGCTGCTAAAGAAACCAGGAAAGCATAACAAAAAAATTGGAAAAAACTTGTGGCAGGTGGTACCACCTGTGATATCTAATTCCAGCCCCAAGAATCCTCTACTGAGTGGTGGTGAAGGGTGAAAAATCAGTTAGTCACTCACAGTTGGGGGAGTAAGAGGCAACAACTTCAGCTTGAGTGTGTCTGTACCCAGTGTGAAAGAGATCCTAAAATTGCAACCTTAAATGCCTTGGGTATTGATGGAGCAATCCATGTGGCAGCTAAATGGACATTAATGTACTACAAAATACCTGTTGGAGGCTCACAAACTAAATTATTTTCCCTCCTACCAACACACCAAGAGGGTATAATCTACTGAGGGGGAAAAAAAGAATTCTTGATTTTTAAATTGAGCTAAATTGCAATGCCATGGCAGGGAGGGGACCCAAGTAAAACTCTAGCTGGTAAAATGAGAGGTTGTGCTGAGCTTCACACAGCCTGCTCACTCCATATCACCCACTTACAGCAAATACCAGGGCCGTATCCCATCAGCTCACTGACAAAGAGAAGGCTCCCTGGCTCAGATCACATCCACTTTGATACACCACCTGTTTGGTCCAGAACAGCCATTTTCTATCTCCTGGCATCATGGTGCCATCTCATGTTTGCAAAAGCCCTGAAAAACTATCATATCCAACTGATAATTTGACACTTGATCCATCATCATAGGATTCCTGCTAAGGGCTCCTCCAGACTCTCCTTCGGACAAGGACCTCACTACCTTCCAAGGCATGCTTCAAGGGTGTTAACACTCTTGCTCTCTCCCATGCCTTTGACATCTCTTACTCCCTCCCCTCCAGCCATACTGACCTCTTGGCTGTTGTTTGTGCCCTCCAAGCACACTACTGCCTCAGGGCCTTTGAACCTACTTTTTCCTCTGCCTACCATGCTCTTCTCCCAAATACTCACATGACTTGCTCCCTGATTTAAAATTGTCCCCCTCCCGCCGTCATCCCCAACATTCTATCCCCCCTTAACTGCTTCATCTTACTCCACAGAATTTATCTTCGGATATACTATATATTTTACTAACTTATTTTTGTATTGCTTAGTCTCCCTTCTAGAATATAGGCTCCATTACATTAGAGATCTTTGTTTACAGCTGAACCCCCAGCACACAGAAGTGTGGGTGGCACATGTCACTAAATATTAATTCATGAATAAATGGATTCTTAATTCTCAAGCCAAACTTTCTGCTTGATGAGAAGGAACCATTCATTTCCTCCCAACCCCCCACCCCATAAAAAATTAATTCATATCCCTTATATATGGGATTCCACTTTTATGACACGATAAACTTTTTATCAACATGTCTTTTGAAGACTGACCTTTGGTATGGAAAATATCACTTTACATATTAGAAGCAAAGATAACGTCACAAGTTTCTTTTGTTTCTTACCTAGGTACAAACGGGAAATTCATAAAAACGTGAAAAATATTTCTTATTCATCTCTGTATGCCTCTCTGCTGCACAAAGCATAGCACACTGCTTTTCATATTTTAAGCATTCAGGAACCAGCCAGGCCCTATATTACCATTTTGATCAGCCAGTGCAGCAGCAGGGAAAGAACAGCCAGCAACAGCACTCCTCCACTAGGGCAAAAACTACCCTCTAGTATTATCAAAGAGAAAAAAGGGTGATCTGGAACCCCAAGGCCTTCCAAGATACATTACAGCCAGTCAAGGAGGGGCACTGAAAGAGAAGTTCACAAGTAATCCCTGCCTCTCTAGGTGTTGCCAACTGGAGGAAATGACAAGCTCAGACAAATTCCCAATTTAAGGATATTTTAATGCCTGAGCCCCCAAAGAAAAAGAACAATTCATCAAGCATTCATTCATTCATTTTTAAAAGTATTTATTGAACATCTACTTTGTGCCAACGTTGCTAGGTGTTGGGACACGCAAATGCTAAGAATAGTTCTGACCCTATCAGTCAAATGTTCTGTGAGATCAGAATGAGAACCCTGAGTCCTCTTTCTCAGCAGCCAAGATTTCCTGGGAGAAAGAGAGGGAGGATCAGACAAGCCCAGAAAGCATCCCCCTCCAGGATTCCAAGAGAAGGATTAAAGCCCTGGAATGTGCTCCTGGGTTGAACTTGAAAGAAGGGAGTGCCTGTGGTGCTTTATATGTAAGTCCCTCCCTCCCGTGAACAGCCTGGGCTTTCAGCTTCACTGTCAGTCTCTTTGCTCCCAGGCAGACAATTCACCCGTTGAAATCAATAGGAAGGAAATCAATAAAATGCAAACGTGGCACTTTACCCTTGCTGGTTTAGACTCTCTCCTTCCAAACCTGAAAACACGGCAGTATTTCCTTTACATCAGCCCCCTTGGTGACTTAAAAGCCTCTTTGGATTGGGCCATCTTACCATTCTCAGCAACCGTGCAAGGTAGCTTTGGAGCTTGTCCAGGGGAGGCAGTTTTTCCAAAACCCAAGGATCTTGTTTCCTGGACTCAATCAACCATTACTTAGTGTGCATTGTATTTTAGTATCTTTGAAGTTCCCCCATTCGACCAACAGAAGACTGAATATGGAAGCCTGTTAAAGGCTGTGCTGTCTGCCCACAGTTGGCACAGACAGCCCATGACAGTAGTGACTTTTCTGTCCTGGAGGCTTGCAGGCAGAGGTTGACTATGTGTTAGAGACAATGGAGTCAAGATTCTGGCATTGGGCAAGTTTGATCTAAATGACCATTAAAGCCCCTTCTAATAGTTCTGAGGTTCTATTATTCAAATTGGGGGTAATAGATCCATAAGATTATGAAAGTAAAAAAGCAATGGCCAGTATTAGATAAAACAAATAAGCCACCCCCCTCCTCCTAGAAGTTTTCAGAAACATCTGGAGAAAGGTGGCTTGTCAAAGACCAGACTTAATGCAGTCAAGGCAATGGAGCCTGGGATCATTACTATCAATGGGACCACATCTGTACCCAGCAACTGGAAAAGTCTGAAACATCAGGACACGTTAAAAGGAGAGTAGCACAGCACAATGGTTATAAGTTTGAGGTTGAACCTGGGTTCCAGTTTCATTTCTGCTGTTCGCTATGGTAGTTCAGCAATATTGAACAAGTTACATAACCTCTTTCTTATCATCAGTTTCTTTTCATCTGTAAAATGGGAATAATAACTCAAAGAGTTGATAAGTTGATTAAATGGGATGATGTTTGAAAAGCAGTGCAGTCTTTGGTTCATACGATGTTTCCGATACATTGTACCTCATTATTACGAATTCATATTTCACTAAAGTCTCTAATTTTCTACATCATTAGCATGCCCACAAACCATGCAAGAGAAGGGTAGGCCAAAAGAGAATGCCTGGCTAGCTGGGCCACAGATTTAACTTGAGTGGCACCTTTTGAGCAACTTGGCAGACCCGTGGCTGAGCAGACTCCTCCAAAGTCATATTGCCACTACAGGGAGAGAATTTATTGGTAGCTCCACACCATCAAAAAACCAGCATTGAAACTTCTTGGAGCAGACTGGGTCAGCAATTTCTGTCTTGATGGAGAATCATGCTTCTTGGACTGATAGTCATTTTAAAGTTAGAATACATATATGTGTCTTGCAGTTTGGAATTATACCAAAAAAAATTCACTCTACCAAAGAAATACAGCAAAGCCAACCTGAAGATGGTCATGATAGCGTCACAGTATCACATACCTGAATCACTGTATAACTGTCCATGATGGTTTGGTTATATTGCTAATTGCAGAAATCAAGGGCCACATGAATGGGACAGAAAATCAAATGATGTGCTCAATTCAGCCCATTGGATGCAGAAACAACCACAAGAATGTTTTTAGGCTTCTTTGTCTTCACCGCTATTTCAACCTAGTCTGACCATAAAAATCATCTGGGATGCTTATTAAATACAGATCCCAAGGCCTCTTTTCTGGAGAGTTTCAGTTAATAGGTCTGGTGGGAGGCCTGAGAATATCTTTTTTAAACAAAAAACTCTCCCCTTCCCCCACTCCCATCCCCTATTACCCTCTAGTCTAATTTCCAACTCTGCAAATCCACTATTTCTGGTCATCTCCCATAAATTTGATTTCTCCCTCAGCATTCACTGAGGACCCAGGATATGCCTAGGACCTCCCTACAATGCACAAAAGGCATCCCTTTTTTATTCCACCCAATCCTGCATGACCTTGTGAATGTCACCCCCACTTTAAGATAAACACAGAAGCTCAGAGAGATAAGTGACTTGCTCCGTAAGTGGAAGAGCTGGGGTTCCAACCCAATCTTATGACTCCCTCAGGCCTCTTTCCATGACCTTATGCTTGGCTCGGTAATCTAAATCACTTCTCTATCAACAACTCTGGGACCGCTGATCCAGGCAGCCATATGGGACCAGTCATGGGATCTTCCCAGACTAATTCTGACATGTCTTTCATAGCAGCAAAGAGCAGCTGCATCTCAAATGGGATGTCACTGGCTGGAAATGGCACCCTGCTCCAGGCATGGCCTCTTTAGACATCCTGTGAAAATGCCCTAAGAATGCGCTTGCAAAGTGTTTATGTTCTCTGGTAATACTTAATACAAATGTTGTCTCCCTGGAATCTTGTAGCTCTGAGTCTAGTGTATAACTTTATAAAAGTAACTACTGCCCTCCACACAGTCCCCTACAGAGGCCTGACTATATATATCATTAGTTCACAAGCTTCACTGTTGGGTAAAAATGACGTTAAAAAACATATCATTTACCCAATGGACTAAAATGGACCCCAAGGTGCCATTCCAGTCTATCAGGCAATTATGGGGGAGACTCTCTATTATTTACTGGAGAAAAATGGAATGCCACCCTGGGAGACAGGAAGGTCCATCCCTGCTTTTCGTGATAAAGAGATGATCACATTTTATGATAACAATCATTGAACATACTCTGATTTCTGATGTTGTTGTTTCTTAACCATTTGGCTGCTTTTCTTCTATTTTGTATGGAGCTAATGGCTCCAAGGTAACCATAAATAATAAAATGTCTAGAAAATTCATTTTAATCTCATTCTCAGTTTTACTTAACAGAAGAGAGTGCAGAATCCTCAGGAATCTCATTTGTTTCATGACCACAGTAATGACCATATAAATAGGCAGCATATGGCATCCACTCATCTCAGAGGGCCTTTGGAAGCTTAGAAGCCATGGGCACAGAGTCAATTGACCCATCCTCAAAATGGAATCCCTCCTAGGATTTCAACTAGAAACATAATGAATAACAAGGGTTTAACCTTCACTTGAGTCCTCTCAAGCCTATGGATCACTGGGCTGGGACTTTGGCTCCCTCCACAAAGAGCCAATCCTCAGTACCTTAAACTAGATGGAGGTTATAATTCCACTACCTACTCCCGTTCCTGGCATTCTGAGGGTCCTCAATGAGTGTGTGTTGCATCAAGAAGGTCCCTTCTTCCAGCTCTAACGTCCTGCAAAACAGTCACTATTATTCCCTGCCATGTCCCCAGAACTTGGAATAGTGCCCAACAGAGTAGAACTATCTTTTCAGCATGAGGTTTTTTCCCTCCTTGCAACATGCCTCAACTCTTTTACTACATGACCATTATTACTTCTTGAGCTTGCATCATCCCCCATAGTCCTACTGCAAACCCAAAAGGGATGTGGACATAACACAAACATGATCCTTGAATGTAGGGCATGGGGTAATGAAGAAGAACGAAATGCTGTTTGAAGGCAGAAGAGGATTGTGAAGATGACGATAGGGAGGGACGGGGGGACTAGAAAACAGCTAAAAAGGAAGATGGAATCTATTTATTCTATATGTACATAGAAAATATGTGCTTACCTTCTACGGTGTGCAAAGGCCTCTTTTGGACAGGTGCACTGTGAAGCATGGGGAAGAGCTATCACTTCTCAACCAGGGACCCACCAAACCAGTGATCATCAACTTCCTCAGAAAAGCATAACCCCACTTTCAAGAAAAAAAAAAATGTCAATTAAGAGAACCACCTGTGAAAGAGAGAACTGGGGACAAACAAACAGAGCCAAGGGAGAAAGGCCAAAGGGGTGGACTAAACAATCTCTCTCTCAAACTATCAGCATTACTCCAATTTGCCCTTTTTTCACACATTCTGCACAGAAGTCAGTGCAAGATCCTCATGATTTTGGGAACTGGGTCTTAACACTCAAGCTTTATGATTCTCTGCTGCCTCAACAGCAGAGGGTAAATTCACTGAGGACAGGGCTTGGACAGTGTCTTCAGTTCAATGAAAGAACGCTGAGTGCCTAGTAGATGCTAGGCGTTCTGGGAGATGACAGGCATACAGGTGATAAAACCACAGTTGTGCTGTCTTCAAGGAGTTTGCCATTTAAAGGAGGGGAGTGATACGAAAACAGGTCGTTTTAATGACCTCTGGGTTGTCTTAAGAGCGATGAGTGAACTGGCACTTACGTGCACTGATGCAGATTCCATTTCCGGGAAATCATCTCAATTTTAAAGCTCCCCCTGTAAGGGAATTGGTTTCTCTGTTCATCATACACTGGTTTTCTTAAAGCAGTCCACTCCTGCAAACAGCATGCTTAGTTACATCAGGGGAAAAACAGCCCATCTGAAAACATCCTTGGTGGATTGTTCTCTTGGGTCTTTAAGCAACTATGTAAGATTTTGGTGAAAAGATGGTCTCTGAGATTATTAAATAAATGTGATACAACTGTTTGCCATAAACACTGTTGATTCGTTCTTCATTTAATATACATTTATTAAGCACCTACTATTTGCAGCTCACTGAGATGGAGCTGGAGATTCAATTTTAAGTAAAATGCAACCCAGGCCTCCCAGAAACACACAAGCAAAAAAGCACCATCATTAGAGGGGGAAATGTGCTATTATATCTTGGTGACTACCCTTTAGAACAATGCCTCTCTTGAGTCAGAGCCACACATTCCAAAAGCACATTGCTGTTAGTACTTTTATTAGCATTACTCAAATATCACCAAAAACATAAGTGAGACCATACAGCAGAAAAATAAAAAAGAAACAGCAAATGAAATTTACCAAGTCCTGTCTTGGAAGAGCTAACAGTTTTAACATCTGTATTATTACTCTTTTTAATCTGACTTTGTACAACATCACAGTATGCTCTGAATCTTCGTTGAAGCAATTAACTGTGGAAGGGAAAAAGTCAAATATTTCTTGGGAAAGACTGTCCATTTCTACCTGCTAATGTACAATCTAAAATGGCCATTTATATGCGCAATCATTTACCTGATACATAATACTTAACTCGAAAATTATCACCAAGAGGTATTATCGATGCCAGCATTTGAGCAAGGCTTTGGTGCAAATGCTTCAGCATTTCTACAGATAATAAAGCACTCAACAAAGTGACCTTTGTTAGACAACAAAAATAAATGATTTCAAAAGCCATCAACTGGTGATGAACAAATACATTTTAAAGTAAGGCAGTTGTAGCTTTTGGGGTAAGCTCATATTTCACTACAATGGATTTGTTTTGTTTTTCATTTTTTAAATCACAACCTACTCAATATTCTCCACTCATATTTTTTATTAATAATAAAAAGAGCCCCTATCATTTATGAAGACTTTCTGTGTACTAGGACTGGACTAAGCAGTTTATGCTCATTGTCTTACTGACTCTTTGTGTCTCTTTATAAGATAACTTCTATTACTATGCTCTGTTCCATGGTGGAATCTAGGAGAGTAAATACAACATCACACCTTTCTAAGGCACTTTCCAACTTTCAAAGTGTTTTGGCATAGCTGGTCTGATTTGTGCGACTTGGTTGCAACTGTGTGAGCTGTAGCGACAGTATAGTGTCTCCATTTTACACACAAGGATACCAAAACCTAGAGAAGTGAAATAACTTGTCCAAGATAACACACTTGGAAAGTGGTGGCAGTAGATTGCAAAAGAAAATGGCCATGAAGCTTCCCTCCCCTGCAAAACACATCCTTTGCCATGTAATCTGCAGCTGTGCCCATCAAGAATTAGAGTCCCTTTCCCCATGCTTTGAAACTGAACTGGCCTTGTGACTTGCTTTGACCAATACAGTGTGCCAGAAGGAGACTGAGCCCCAAGCTCACTTCTGCAGTCTCTCTTTCTTAGAACGCTGCCTTGAGAACAAGTCCAGGCTAGCCCACTGCATGATAACTGACACATGACCCAGCCACCCCCAGCACTCCAGGTGAAAGTCTGCCAACCCCCAAATGCAAAGCTATCTAGCTAATCATTATAGTCATCAACTAACTGCAAATGTATATATGAATCCAGAGGAGAAAAGCCCAAATTGAGAAACTATGGAGTTGTGAGCTAAATAAATGGCTGTTCTTTAACCACTAAGTCTTAGGGTGGTTTGTTACACAGCAACAGCTAACTGATACAGTGGTGTAACTGAAAACAGGGGTCAGAGAGATAACTTTGTCTCACTGTGTATTTTTTATTTGTTACGGAAAACTGGAATTACTTTTGTAATTAAAAACAAAACTTGGGTATGGGAGGATGAAAGTAACAGCAAGAGACAAAAACATGGAATTATTTGATTTAAACTATCAGTAAGGGGTAATTATTTCTCTGGGTATATTTCATTCCCAGATCCTACCCACCATTCTACCAAGTGGTGATGTCTCTCTAGAATTTACCATTATTATTGCCTTACTTCATCAATCTAGCAATCCTTCTTCCTGCAAAGTAATACTACATCTACTCTGATGACATGCCCAGTTAGAGCTCTGAAAATATAATGAGCATGAAAAGCTTTTAGTGGCATTCACATACATAATATTACATTTTTAATTAACATTGCATTAGCCAAACATTCTCCATACCTTAGTAATTTACATATCACTCCCACAATCTTTGCTAATCTGCAAACTATCTATATTGTTATTTATTGAATATTTTTCTTTAAATGAAATTCAAATTGACTCTCATTTTTACTTTGCCTAATCCTAAACAAGAATAACCATGAGATCATTTGTTTGATAAGCTAGTTATATTTTTCTACATAACAGTTAAAATAAAAATAGATATATTCATCTGTGTGCTACCTAAAATCATCCTGCTTGTTACACACATTTGATTAACTTCAACTCCTTATCTTTGAATATCAATTATAAGGGAGGGAGAACTTATAGGGCTTTTATTGACCAAAGGGAACTCTGATGGAGAAGAAAATTCCATTGGTCACCTACTTGGGAAATACCCTGCCTTCTGAAGAATCATGAGGAAGTATTCTAACCCTGGGCCCAACAAGCAGACAATATTTCTTTGCTCTTGACTGAGTTTTTTATTCTTTTCAGCACTCATGATCTAAACAAGCAATTTGAGGTTATTGCTTATTTAGATCAGGTCCTCAGATGGCTTTGAGGCTGAGAAACAGTTCATTTCTGCCCATGTGGACTAGAAGATGGATGTGCAAAAGCTATGAGTCTATTCCCATATGCTCCACAGCATTTTTGAATACTTTTGATCTTCAATATAACTTTTAAGTAGGAACACTTGAAGCCATCTTTCCTGTGTCATCTATAAAATCAAAGTTCAAGAAATGACCCCTCTAAAACAAAGAGGTTTGCCTCTGTTTCATTCAAGCAGATAGATGCAAGTCCACAACAAACCAGCTTTTGCTTTGGGAATATATTTTGCCTTTTCCATTATTGCCCACAAGCAAAATCAAGGAAATGTCATAAACATAATGAATCTTAACTTAGTCCAAACATTGGATAAAATGCTCTGTGGTTTCTCAGTGGATAAGGTGGTGCACTTAGGTGAATTACTAAGAGTTAAAAATCATCATGACCAGGAAGTATCGCCTAATGGATCTGTAACTACAATAGCAATCACAGGGTAGTCTGTGTCAGAGTGAAAAATGCAGTTTCAAATGCTCCCAGGTTGAATCCCAACTCTGCCACTGACTAACTGGTAACCTAATATCTTGGGTAAATTATTTACCTTCTCTCTTATAAGTAATTTGGTTCTCCATATAAGAATGGGTATAATAATGGTAGTTACCTTAAAGGGTTGTTGTATTAATTAAGCTAATTCATTCACAACTCTTAGAGCAAGTATTCACAGGTGCTAAATGCTTAACACTGTCTATTACTATTGTAGGTAAGCCCGTTAATTGTTTTGATAAATGTCAATAAGGGAAGTCTATAGTGGGTGCCACAAAGATCTATCCTGCTTTTCATGTTTGCCAATCCCTCGAAGGAAGGTATTCTAGTTTGCTAATGCTGCTTTTTCACAAAACACCAGAAGTGGATTGGCTTTTACAAAGGGGGTTTATTTGGTCACACAGTTACAGTCTTAAGGCCATAAAATGTCCAAGGTAATGCATCAACATTCAGGTACCTTCACTGGAGGATGGCCAGTGGTGTCTGGAAAACCTCTGTTAGCTGGGAAGGCATGTGGCTGATGTTTGCTGCAAGTTCTGGTTTCAAAATGGCTTCCTCCCAGAATGTTCCTCTCTGGGCCACAGCTCCTCTTCAAAATGTCACTCTCAGTTGCTCTTGGGGCATTTGTCCCCTCTTAGCTTCTCCGGAGCAAGAGTTTGCTTTCAATGGCCATCGTCAAACTGTGTCTCACCTGCAGCTCCTCTCTCAGCTCCTGTGCATTCTTCAAAGTGTCCCTCTTGGCTGTAGCAGTAAGTTCACTCCTTCTGTCTGAGCTCCAGTAAACTAATCAAGGCCCATGCTGAATGGGCAGGGCCACGCCTCCATGAGAATTATCCAGTAAAAGATCTCACCCACAGTTGAGTGATCACATCTCCACAGAAACATCCAATCAAAAGTCTCCAACCCAATCAACACCAATACATTTTCTGCCCACACAAGATTGCATCAAAGATAACGGCGTTTTGGGGGACATAATACATCCAAACCAGCACAGAAGGCGTATACATCATGCTGATTAACTACTGTGAGTGAAAAGAAGATAAAAGAGAGAGCTCATGAAATAGATGTCAGAATGAAGGCTCCAAGACTCCTTGACAAACAAAATCTTGGGCACAGAGGCAAGAAAACTTAATTTAACAAGGATAAAAGAAATATTCTGCATGGTCAAGTACAACTGCCTCATAGAATCTGGTTGGGCAGCAGCTGATGTGTGCTGTCCAGCAGACACAGCAGTGAGAAGAACCACTGAAATCTCACCCTGGGAAAACGATATGGAGGTGCATATCCTGGAAAGGAACATTCCCATAGTCATCTGGGCTGACAGGATCCCATCTGGTATGTGGCGCTCAGTACTTGGTACCATATTTTAAGAGGAATAAGATGATAGCAGGCTAGAGAGGTATAGAAACCAAGTTACCTGAAAAATGATTAAAGGTCTTGAGGACAGCTCTGCTAAACAAGAGCACCAGGTTAGTCAACTATTCGATGCTCACGAGCACCCCTTATGTGCCAGGCTTGTCCTAGGAGCCAGGGATTCCGTGGTGATCTAGACAGACAGCTCTTCTGCCCTCAAAAGGTTTACATTCCAATTTGTAGAGAGACACCATAATCACATAATCAAAGAAATAATATAAATGACTTCAGGCCCTGAGAAATGCCATGAAGAAGATAAAATCATTTATGCAATGCCTTTCTAGAGAGAAGACTCCAAATGGAAATGATATAAAGAGGACCAGATGGAACTAAGGATAAAATGACATGTTACATGTAAAGCATTTAGCAAAATGCCTGGCACATAGCAAAAGCCTCAATAGCTGGTGGTAATCACAACAACAACACTAGCAAATGTTTCTACAGCACTTAAGTGTCAGACACTGCTCTGAGCACTTTACATATGTTGTTATCCCTATGAGGTAGGAACTCTCAATACCCCATTTTGCAGATGAGGACACTGAGGCACAGGACACTTAGTAAGTTGCCTATAGTCATGCTAGTTATGAGTAGTGACACCCAGGCTCTGTATCAGGCAGCCTGACTCCAAAGCCTCAGCACTTGGCCACTATGCACACCAACTATGAAAGGTTATATCAAAAGGGCGCATCTATGTTCTGAGGATAAACACAGGTTTATCTACGGGCAGAACCAAAGTTTGGAAGCTTCTCTAAGGTCTTTAGAAAGGGTTTTGTAAGTCTCGATCAACAAATGGATACAGGACACCTGCTATGTTTCTGGCACCTTGCTAGGCACTAGAACGTGGGGAAGACCACATGTTTATATTCAGAACAAGTGGGGGCATCATTCCTGTGGTCTAAAATAATCTTATTTTGCCTACTGGTTTTCGTTTCTGATTCCACTCTTTCATTCTCCCTTCAATGACCTTGGTACCAATATCAGGAGGATCAGATCTTAAAAAGGATCTGCTTGTGATAACAGGCAAAATGCAACATGTGACTTAGTGTCTTGCCTGGCAGAGATGATTTTTTAATGAAATGTTATAGGACTCTCACTTCTGGGAAATGATCAGTTTGCAAGTTGAGGAAAAGATATAAAACTTGATGTACACAAGGCTTGGTGTGAAAAATATTCGCTTACATATATATATTTGTAATATATATATATGCTAGATAAATATTAATATACATATATAAATATATATACATATAAATATATATATGCTGAATCTTCCTTAAAAATTCCTACAAAATGCACTTCCTTTATGTCTTTGGCCCAACTCTCTTAGTTACTCTCCTGTCCCCTGACATCATTAGGTGAAGTGAGGTGTTGGAAAAGAATTGCTGGGTTATCTGGAATTTGTAATAAATGACCTAGGAAACCAGTGGATTCTAACAACTCTAACAATAATAGTAACTAACAATTACTGAACAAAACAACATGTTCAACACTGTTCTAAGTGCTCCACCTAAGGTTTGGTACTTTTATTATCTCCATTTTAGGAATGAGGAAACTGACGTCCTAAGGATTATATGTAAATCTACTGAAAAAAAACAATATTCTATTTTCTGGTGGGTCTTCTAAAACCTCTGGAGCTAAGACTGAAGAGGTTCTTGAGAGATTAATCAACCAATCCTTTATGGGTACTTAATCCTGGCCTGGCATCATGCAAGAGACCTTAGTTATGCAACAGCCAATCCCAGCAGGAATCCAAGGGCAGAGGTGGTTCCTCCTCAGAACCTAGCTGAGAGCCTTGCACATTTTAGGTACTCAATGAATGCCTGCTGCTTGATTGGTGCACCCAGCCTCAGCCTGGGGCAGATGAAAGTGACGATGCTGTCCGTGGTGCTGGTGACTTTTTCCCCTCTTCACTTGCCGCCTTTTCTTTGTCTCTCAGAGCCTATTTAAAATTCTGTTCTGCTCAAGGAACATAGAATGAGGTGCTGAATCCCAGTCTGGCTCAAAGACATTCCAGCTAAAAATCATTTTGTAGAGTGAAGAAATAACTTTTCCCGGAAAAGAAATCATGAAGAAGAAGGAGAGGGTGATGAAAAGAGGAAAAAGGAAAAGGAATAGAGAAAGAAAAGGCAGCCAGACAGCTCAGACCCTTGTCTGGGTGATATGGTGAGTTCCTTGAATAGGCAGTTTTCTGAGAAGAGGATTTTGTTCACAGTCTAACAGGTGTGGAGGCTTAATTATTATTTTAACAGTGTGTTCGAGAAAAGTGCAGACACTGATCTATACAATTACTTTCCTCAAATACCGACATTTGCCTCTGTTTTCACACATATAAAATGAAACCATCAGAAGTACCAAATGTTGACATTTTCCCTCATGAAATACCAGATATTTCCTGAAACTTGGGTAATTACGTCCTTCACTACCCTCCACAAAAAAACTCAACCTGTAACAATGTAATTCCAAAATCATTAAAATTCTTAAGTCATATACCTGAAAACCAGAGAGGTAGATGATTTTCTCGTTTTAAAACTGAAGGCTAAATCAGGCTCATATTTACAAAGCCAACCTTGGAATTTTCCAAGAGAGCTAAGATGAGCACACCTCGGGTACCCCAGAAATGCTCATTTATGAAATTGCAGTGTTTCGAATGCATTGCATCAATATGTAGCCAGAGTTCCCTCTCAAGGGCAGCAACATCGGTGTTGTATTTTTCCCCCTTGCCAGTCCAAGGAGCAAGTTCAAGCAGCCACCAAATTTCAGTTTAAAGATTAGGCTCTTTTTAGGGGTGATTTATTGCATGTTTATAGCTGGAGAGAACCGATTTTTTAGCTGAGAATACTGCTTTCTTTTGGGGCATTGGAATTTTTACCTTTTTCCTATCCCTCAAAGCAGCAAAAGCATTATTCATATGAGAAATCATCCCTGGACCAGATTCTATTTGCAGATATTTGGGGGAGTGGGTGAGAGGAGGAAAAAAAAATATTTCTTAAACCAATCATTGGCTACTCATGTATAGCAAGTTCAATTTGAATGTTCATGAATTTGTGGCATGTTGATACCTCTGCCAAACACGTCAATTATCAGCTGTATGCACTGTGTGCAGACTGGAGAGTTGGCCCTGAATGGGACAAAGAGAGGGGTAGGAAAAAAGAGAGGAGAGAGAAGAGACAGTGAGGGAGAGCAAAAGAGAAATGAGAAAGACAAAGAAGTAGAGACAGAGAGAGGGACAGAGAAACCATGATAAGTGTCTCAGAATGCAAAGAAGACCCTACTGTGAAGCCATCAGTTAAGACCTAAGCAGCCTCAGAACAGGTATTTGGGCTTCAAATAATGCCATGTGTCGCCAACCATGAGGCAGAATCACCCCATTAGTAAGAGTGTGAGCTCTTCTGCATCAGGCCACCTGAGGTGGAGTTCTCAGTTTGCCTCATACTTACTGGATGACCTTGGACAGTTTATTCACACACTTTGTCTCGGTATCCTTATCTGTAAGTGAAAATAACATTGGAGTCAATCTAATGGGGTTGCTGAGAAGATTAAATGAGTGTTAATGCTGGTAAAAGGTTTACAACAGGGCCTGACCCCTGGGAAGGAAGGGTTCAATAAACATCCACTGCTATTACTCACGCTATTATCACTGTATAGCTTCTGAAGATAGGTTGTGAAGAGGAGCCAGTTGGAGCATGCACTGCTTTGTGTGGGGGCTTGACTGCTCTTCTCACTCAAATAGAGCCATTGGTCACTAGACCATGGGCAGGACTGCCAAGGAAAGACAAAAGGTGATTGCCAGTGGAACTGTGTACCTGCTGTGACCACTGTGGCTACTTCCTCATGTGCATCCAGAGGCACTTTCTGGATGAGCGCCTATTTTTAGAAAAACTAAAAGTCCTTTTTCTTAAATGCATCTTTTTAATTGTCGAATGTTGCACCTCCTATAGATAGAATCATGCAACTGCAGCTCCCACTGTCCTGGGGATCTTTGATTTTAGGTCAATGGGATGCCATGAATAGTGGTCCTCTTTTGCCTGTGCATCTTATCATCTGCAGATGCACTTGTTGGCTGAAGATGATGATGATGGTAGTGATGGTGGTTTCTCCAGTTTGCTAAAGCTGCCATTATAAAAAATACCAGAAATGGATTAGCTTTTATAAAGGGGATTTATTAAGTTACAAATTTATAGTTCTAAGACCATAAAAGTGTCCAAACTAAGGCATCAACAGATGATACCTTCACTGAAGAAAAGCTAATGGTATCTGGAACACCTCTGTCAGCTGGGAAGGCACATGGCTGGCATCTATTGGTCCTTTGTTCCCAGGTTGCATTTCAAAATGGCTTTCTCCAAAATGTCTCCAGGTTTCTGTCTCTCTTAGCTTCTCTCAGCTCTCTGCTTGATTTTCCTGGGGTGTTTCTCTCTAAGCATCTGGGAGTCCTCTCTCAGTTTCTTCAGAGCAAACTCTGGGCTTCATCTCTTAGCTTAGCATCTCCAAACCTCTTTTCATCTACATCTCCAAGCATCTGGCTCTGTGTTGGCTCTTAGCTTTTCCTGGGGGCAAATTCTGGATTACGTATCTTAGCTTCTCTCCAAAATGTCTCTCTCAGCTTCTCTGAGCACCTTCTCTCCATAAGCTCTCTTAAAGGACCCAGTGATCTCATTAAGACCCATCCAGAAAGGGTGGGGTTACACCTCCATGGGAATAATCCAATCAAAAGGTCTCATACACAGTTGGGTGGGTCACATCTCCAAGGAAACATTCAATCAAAAGGTTCCACCCAACAAGATTGGAATGAAAGTTCATGGCTCTTCTAGGGTTCACAACAGTTTCAAACTGGCATGGTGGTGGTGCTAGTGCTGGTGATGTGATGATGATGGCTAGTATTTACTGAGAAATAAGTTTGAGATGGTACTGTTCTAAATGCTTTACCTAGATTATCTCATTTAATCCTCATGACCACTTGGTGAGATGGGTAGTCTTTTTAAAGCCCATTATATAGATGTGGAAAGTGAGGTGCTGAGGAGTTAGGCCTTGGCCCAAACTGGAATACCTAGTGTTCCAGTTTGCTAGAGCTGCCATTATGCAAAATACCAGAAATGGATTGGCTTTTATACAGGGGATTTATTAATTTACAAATTTCAGTTCTAAGGTCATAAGAGTGTCCAAACTAAGGCATCAACAAGAGGATACTTTCACTGAAAAAATGCTGATGGCATCCAGAACACCTCTGTCAGCTGGGAGACACATGGCTGGCATCTGCTGGTCCTTTGCTCCTGGGTTCTGGTTTCAAAACGGCTTTCTCCAAAATGTCTCTGGGATTCTGTCTCTTTGAGCTTCTCTCTCTCAGCTCTTCTATTATGCATCCTTGCTTGTTCTCCCAGGGTGTTTCTCTCTAAGCGTCTGGAGGTTCTCTCTTAGTTTCTCCGGGGCAAACTCTGGGCTTCATCTCTTAGCTTAGCATCTCCAAACGTTCTTCTGTCTGCATCTCTAAGCTACTGGGTCTGTGTCAGCTATTAGCTTCTCCCAGGGGCAAACTGAATTACATATCTTAGCTTCTCTTCAAATGTCTTTCTTAAAGGACTCTAGTGATCTAATTATGACACACCTGGAATGGCAGGGTCACATCTCCATGAAAAGATCTGATCAAAAGGTCTACCCACAGTTGGGTGGGTCACATTTCCTTAGAAACAACCTAATCAAATATCCACCTAATCAAAAGACTAATAGTCTCCCCCCACAAGATTGCATTAAAGAACCTGGCTTTTGTGGGGAACATAATAGATTCAAACCAGCATACCCAAACAGTAATTGATAGAGAAGAATTGGAATACAGCTGATATAACTACAGAATATGCACTCTTAAACCATGTTATGCTTCCTCTAAATATCTTAATAAATAAATCACTGTTTTGGAATTCAGGAGGCCCAATTTCTAGTCCCTGTCTGAAAAGAAAAAATACAATACCAATTTGTTATAAGTGAGCTAAAGGATAAGGACTAGGGACCCATGAAAGAGAATAACGTGATGGACCTGATTTAGATTGAGAAATCCAGAACTGCCTTTTATGGACATGATATTTAAAATAAGATCTGCAGGATGAGTTGAAGTTGGTTAGTTAATGCATGCCTGAAAAGATATTCCAGGTAGATGGAACAGCATATGTGAAGGCTTGAGATGGGAAATAACACGGTGTATTCCAAGAACTAAGAAAAGGAAATGTGACTTAGACATAGTGTGCTGGTGGGGAGGGAGTGGTACCAGATAGAACCTATGAGGTAGGCAAGTTTCAGATCATTCATGCCCTTGTTCTGTATCCTAAATACTACATTAGAATTCTAATAATTGGCACATCAAAGAAGTCTTTCCTATCCCCATCCCCAAGGCCTCCATCTCAATGTCAGGTTTCCCCAAGAAATGGAAAGTGAGTTTGGGGTTCACGCACTAACTCTTAAGGAACTCCCAGGCACCACTAGCAAAACTTACCTATATCATTGTCCTCCCCATTAGGGATGGTCCTGGGGGAAATGCAGAGTAAAGAAGGAGAAATGGATAATTACCTGCCTCAAAAACTGATCTAAATGATCCAAATAGTTGCCTGAATTCACCATTTCACTTTGCCTATAGAGACAAAACCATAAATAAGCCTATCAAGAAGTTCTCCTGCACACCTGAGAAGGACCTAGCTAGATGCTTTAGCCTACTCTCCAGTAAGACTACAAAATAGGAAACATTTGGCAATTGTCCTCTTCAAACTTCTAGGTCCTTCTCAATGTCACCTCTTCCATGAAGCCTTCCCTAATTGCTGCTACTCCAAGTGAGGACTCACTCCCTTGACCACTCATAATTGCTACATCATATCTGGCATAAGGTCATTATCTTACTCTGACTTGCATTCACAATTTGTTCACTAGGATGTAAATAGCTTGAAAGCAGAGAAAGTAAGAGCGTCTTAGTCAAATGTTGTTTGGCTGGCACAGTGGTTAGCACAGAGGAGCCCCTAGTTCTTTATGTTTGAAGTGCTGTCTCATTGCCTACCATCTCTGATGGTGTCCATACCCACCCTGCCAACTGTCCTGAGCTCCCCACTTGGTAGTACTGCTCCTACCATCATTTCCCAACATCATCCACCCAGAGCACACTTGCTCTGTTTTTCATTTCTGCAAGACCTTGCCACTTCCTGCTAAGTTACAATGCATGGAAATGGGTTGATCCAATGAAAAAATCCTTGCCAACATGGTACCTATCTAAGGATGACCCTTCCCAAGTAACTTCATGCTTCAACCCAATTAAAATGCCCAGAGGTACCGAAAGTCCATAAGAAGAGTAAATCCCCTGGTCAGTTTGGGGTCCTTTGGTACAGCTCAGCCTTAGGTAAAATCACACCACATGGGCAGCTAGTAACTCAACTTAAGGACACAAATGGCTTGTAAGTAACCTACTGAAAACATAAAGCTAATTATCTCTATTATTTCCAAAGAAGGAAACTTAGCTTCAAAATATTATGTTACCCCTGTTCTAGTTTGCTAATGCTGCCATTAAGCAAACACCAGAAAGGGATTGGCTTTAATAAAAGGGAGTTTATTTGGTTACACAGTTACAGTCTTAAGGCCATAAAGTGTCCATCAACAAAGGGTACCTTCACTGGAGGATGGCCAATGGTGTCCGGAAAACCTCTGTCAGCTGGGAAGGCATGTGGCTGGCGTCTGCTTGCTCCCAGGTTGCGTTTCAAAATGGTGTTCTTCAAAATGTCTGCATCAGCTTCCAACAGCTGTCTTCAAAACGTCTGTCTCAGCTACAGCTCTTCTCTCAGCTCCTGTGCGTTCTTGAAAGTGTCCCTCTTGGC
Organism: Choloepus didactylus; assembly: GCF_015220235.1. NCBI lineage: Eukaryota > Metazoa > Chordata > Mammalia > Pilosa > Megalonychidae > Choloepus > Choloepus didactylus. The sequence continues at coordinate 24,880,389 of NC_051309.1, forward strand.
TGTAGCAAGCTCGCTCCTTCTCTCTGAGCTTCTATAGGGCTCCAGCGAACTAATCAAGGCCCACGCTGAATGGGCAGGGCCACACCTCCACAGAAATTATCCAATCAGAGTCATCACCTACAGTTGGGTTGGTTGCATCTCCATGGAAACAATCAAAGAATTACAATCTAATCAACACTAATATGTCTGCCCCCACAAGATGGCATCAAAGACAATGGCATTTTGGGGGACATAATACATTCAAACTGACACACCCCCCCCTCCAAACACACACACACACACACACACACACACACACACACACACACACACACATCATACAGCTTGTTGGTGCCAAAGGCAGGATTCAGCTGCAGGTACTCCCTAGCCTGGGCTCTTTCTACAGCCTGTGTTTGTCCCTCATTCTCTTCTCAAACAAAGCCTATTTCTCACTGCTGGTGGCAAGTGACCAACAGCTGCAGCACCCTCGAGAAGAACATCAGAAAGAACTTAAAAATGAAGAGAGCAGAAGGCTTCTGCATGGGTCCCAAGCACCGTCCCTTCTAAAAAATAGAGCAGCACAGCGGTTCCCTAGAAGCCATGAGATGAAAGGGCCACACAGCTGCTGGGTGAGGGGAGGAGTGGCCCTGCTATTTATGTTCATGGTGGACAACAGGCGGTGCCCAACTGTTCTTAACACAAAGTGGCATTAACAAGGCCTGGAAAGGTTACGAGACCCCACATCCACGAATGAAGAATGGAGCTGTGTGTGTCCTTTGAGCAGAAGTTACAACTCATCAAAATGGGTCAACGCCAGCCTGGACATGAATGAGGGAAGGGAAATAACACCCAGTAGGCACCAGATCCAGGCTGGGCATCTCACACGCCTTATCTATAACTCATCTTCAGAGGGATGCACTAACCAGAGCCCTATTGTACACAGAGGTAAACTGAGGCTTAAGGAGACTATTTGTAAGGATTTACATAGCTAGCAAATGGCAGAAATTTGGATCCATGCCCAAGTCTGTCTCGCTCCTAGGCTGATGCATTTTCTGTTATATGATAATGTCTTGCCTTTGCCATGCTTTCTGGACTCCATTTGTTGTGATTTTCAGTTGATTGGATGGCTTGCACACTTGGAAATTCACCAAGAGCAGATCCTACATCTTTAGCAATCCACATAAACACTAGGCCAAATCCCAAACATCTTTTTAACAAAAGGACTCTCCAACCTGAGTGATGGAGCTTTAAGAAAAACGAAAGGAAGAAATGGAAAGAAGAAAAGGAGAAAGACAAAAAAGTAATTCTACCTCGCAGAAGATGCCTGTGTGATTAGGACGGGTATGGGTGGCTGCAGCTGGCACCGATATAATCACAGCCCATCATGAGAACAATGAGGCCATAACTCCAACTTCTGAAGAATGCCATTCATTCATTCAACAATTATTTTTGAGTGCTGCATTTGAACAGAGCAAAGAGCTGTGGACTGACAAAAGAGCAAAAAGCTTGGGCCCACCCCTCCAGGGACTACACAACACTCCCATTCAGAGTTCTCAAAGAGATGGGGAAATGTGCAACCTTATCAAAGAAGATTTAATTTTTCAGACACACCTAGACAGATGCCGGTGACGTGAACTTTTACCCCGTCTCTAAACACATATGTTTGGTCTATGGCTCCAACTAATATTTCTTATTTTCCTGTTCTTTCATTTTCCTTTAGTCCTCTTTCCTTACCTCTCTGCTGGAATATGTAGTGCATGGAGAAAGCATTCAAGGCAAAGAACTGTATCCCATCCCTCTTCTGCAATTTTCTTGCTATGTGTGGCCTTGGACAAGTCTTCATCCTTCTCTGAGCCTCCGTTTCCTCATCGGACAAAGAGGTATAACAATCTTTATCACAAGGGTTACGTGAGGATTAATGGAGCTAATAATATGTAGAAGTCCTTTGAAAATAGTAAGCTGCTAGAAAAATGTACATGGTGCCACCAGTGCTAACATTTATTAGATTATAAGTTAGCGATTAATATATAGCTGTACAGAAAACCCTACCAATTGACCATTATTCTTTTCATTTTTCCCTGGGCAAATGCTGGCAGAGCTAAAGAGAAAAGCAAGACAAAGAACACTACTTTGTGAATTCTTCACCAAAAGGACAGCATTGTAAGTCTGCCGTGAATAAAGAGTGTAAATTATATTCAGCATGATATAAGTAATGACATATCAATTAACTGTGTCAACAAGGTCTAAAAATATGCAAATTACTGTACTTCAATTAGAAAAATCTACATCCTTAGAGAATATTGTAAATCAGGAAATTTGGGAGACATTAAGAGTAATCAGTGAGGGAAAGCATGTACTTTTTGCCGTATCCTATTTTTATACATACATAATGAAATAATTATAGCTACACTGTATTTATGTCTCTGCAAAAATATTAAAATCTTAAGATCTTTACAATGATAAGTTAAATCTGTATTATGTTTTCAGACAACATTAATTATAAGAAAAAGAAATCTATTATCATTCAATATAAGTAAGTTGAAACTAATTTGGACATGTAAATTAGAAATGCAGTTTTTCGCAGCACCAGAACATTAGAAAGGAGAAAGCTAGCAGAGATATCTAGATCAATTACTGAGTTTATAAAGGCAAACGCTTTAGCATTACGTTGTAAGGCAAATTTAAGAGTATTTAGTAACTTTCCTCAAAAATATCAAACTATTCGGTTTAGAGGCCTCCTTGATCTTGATTGTTGAAAATGCATTAATCTATCCTTTTGGGATGTACTTGCCTTTATCCGAGCTGTCCCCAAGCTGTAACTCCAAACAGCAGGAGGCAAGGCTGGGAATGTGTAAGGGGAGGCCAGTGTTAAATAAGTTGAATCTTCACCACACTAAGGGAGGAACAGTTCCCTTGCTTTGAAATTTAATTTGCATCAATGCCAGAGATGCCAGGGGGATTTAAGAGAGAGGGCCATAGAACTCAGACCCGCAGTGACTCACCTCATCCCAAGCCTTCCAGGGATGTGCTAAGTGACAGGGGACATCCCGCAGTGAGACCCCCTTGGAGACTGGTCTGTTTTAGCCTTATTAATCAGAAGCTATATGAGGCTTCTTCAAGAACTGAAAATCATGATTCCAGAAAGATGCTTTCCTGAGAAGTATCCACTCCATGTCCCCTTCCCATTCATGGTGATGCTATTCATCTTTTAGGACCCAGGATTCAGTATCGCCCTTTATAAAATCTATCCCATTGACCCCAGGCCGAGACAGCCCTGCCTGAGCTCTAAGGCAAAGTACCCTTTGTTTGTGCACCGTGATCAAGAGTACACAAATAAAACAAAAGGAAGAAAGAAGAAACATAATAGACTGGGTGAACAAACAACTCTTTATTAGGAAAAATGTACTTTCTTAGTGCTAACTTCCATTGAGTGGAACTTCCATTAAAGCAGCCAACACGGATTCACCTCGTCTTATGGTTAATCTAATTAAATAACTCAGAGTTGAAGCTGGTTTAATGAAAAATGGGGAAGAAAATGGAGTTTGCTGTCATGTTCCTTAACGTCCACTTTCTGTATTCCAACCCTACTGCTCCCAATCCCCAACTCCCGTGAGCTCTCCACTCTCCTCATGCTTTCTCTACCCTATCAGCCCTCATCCAAGGTCCAAGTCTTCTCAGGAAAACATCTGACCAAAACGCTTACAATGAGTGGTAGGGTGGACCATGGCACCCTTCCGAGAGTTTTGTCCTTGAACATGAAGTAAAATGTTATGCCTGAAGAACCAAGATATAATAGATGGGTTTTAGACACTAATGCATTTCAGGTAGCAGAGCTCATTTCTTATCCCCTTGAAAAGACACACACACACACACACAATTTACTTAGAAGCAACTTAGTTTGCCTGTTTGAACATCAGCTCTGATAGGTGACAATATTTCTTAGAATGGAGCTATAATGAAATGCTTTGGAAATGATTGTTTCATTTATGGTTAAATGGATGTGTTGGGGAAGTCATTTCCATTGGTAAATAAATACCAATCCACCAATCTTTTCTAGCATACTTTCCCTCCTGGGGTAAAAGATATGGCTAGCTGTTCATTAAAAAACGAGCATCCTTTATGGCTTGCCCAATAAAAATCTTGGGTCTTATAGACTAATAGCTAAGTATCTAATAGTCTACTCAATCACAAATAAAATTATATATATATATATGAATATCTGTAGAGATATAGTTAGGAATATAGATATAGACATATACTCTGCCAGAAGATTATTTATATATAATGTACATATGGATATGTCATATGTACATGATTTTGGTAGATTGAATAGTGTACCCCAATGTGGATGTGGACTCACTGTAAACCAGATCTCTTCAACCTGTTACTTTAGTTGAGATGTGTCCCCACTGAATCAGGCTGGGCTTTAATCCATATTACTGGAGCCCTTTATAGGCAGAATGAAAGTCAGATGGAGAGAGAAACTAGGGGGAGCAGACAGAAGTTGGAACTCAACAGAACTAGGAAGAGAAAAACAGGTTGCCAAGTGACAGAAAAGCCAAGGACCAAGGTGGTCAGCCTCAGAATGTCAGTCTTTGGGAAGAAAGCATCGCCTTGCTGACAACTAGATTTTGGACTTCTCCTAGCCTCAAAACTGTAAACCAATAAATTCCCATTGTTTAAACCAACCCATTGTATGGTATTTGTTTCAGCAGCTGGGAAACTAAAACAATGGTTGAGCATAGACTCATGCATTAGACAGTCTGGAGTTGAATTTCTGGCTCTGCCAACCAGTATGATATTGGGCAAGTTACTTAAACTCTCACAGTTTTGTTTCCTCATCTGTAAAATTGAAAGGATAATTTTACCCATAGGCCTCTTGGGGAAGTTTAAATGAGATAATGCTAGGAAAGAGTCTAACATGGGTGGTGGCACAAAGTAACTCTCAAATAGCTGCAATTTTTAAGTATCTTCATTATAATAATTATTATGTCTGCCATAAGTTTTCATTGCAAAGTTAACTTTGCGGACGAATGAGATTTACAACCAGTACTTGCCATAATTTTTTAATTTTTTGTGGACACATGTTAACTACTCCTTAGCACCCCATAATCCACAAGGCTCAAAGCAATACCTCTGCCTGACTTGTTAAATAATTTAACAAGGTAAAAACATGGGCAGATTTGCTTAACGTAATGATATTCCAGAAAAATCGAGAAAGTCAAACAAAAGCAGGATTCCAAATAATCTTAAAACCATAAATCCATTTCTTGTTCCTTATGCCAACCTTAGTGGTATTGTCATGCATTTTTTCCCTCTGCATTATCAATTAATCCATATTTTAATCCCCACCCCTCTCTCTTCATTTTTACATCTCACCATCCATATTTTTGTGTTTTGGATGCTCTAGGATTTATAGCAGAAGCATCAGGTTCACAGTAACTAAGGTTCTGCTGATTGATTATGCTAATAAAGAAATATACTCAATGTTTAATCATTAAACTGTAGCCTGAATATCAGAGTATCAAGGGCTGCAAGGAAAGAGGTTTCTATCAATGGCTAATTTAAAAGTTGAGGAGTCAGGAGGGAAGAGACCACACTAAATCTGTCTGCTTGATCTGAATGAAGCCATGGGATTTCTCTCTAATCCATCACATCTTTCTCACTTGCAGTCCTCAGGAACAGAGAGAAATTTACCCACCAAGATTTCTGATTAACACGAGTTAGCTTTGTTGAATGCCACGATCCTTATCCTGCCAATTGTGTAGGATGGATATCAGCTGGGAGAAGGACAGATAAATTCTATAACGTTGACTTAGTCATCTGTCTATGTAAAAATAAAGAGAGAGCTAAGGAGGACTATAGTCATCCTCTACCATTCCCAAGGAAAGAAGGAAAAATAAGAATAGAAGAGAAGAATGCATTCTGTAAACACAGCTCACCTTTTATCGCAAGCTCCTGCTCTGTATCCAAAGGCTTCGCAATGATTTGGCTATTACTTATCTTTAAACATTAGCTAAAGAAAGCTAGCATTTTGGAAAGGTAATTATACAGTAATGCAGATGGTAGTAATAACAATTACCCAAGATAAGCCCTTGCAATGATCTTTACAAAGCAAAGCTAAAGTAGCACTGACTCATGAAGGACCTCCAGTGGAGAAGTCTGCAGTGCAGTAGCAAGCTGTCCCCCAGGAAACATGACAGGCAGGTGCTATCACTCTCCTCCTTGCAGGCAAGGCTAGGTGGAAGTTAAGCACTTCTTACATTTAAAAATCTTCCATGTAGAGACAATTCCTAATAGTCTTTATTTGATGCCAATCCTAGCTCACCTTAAATGCTGGAGGAAAAGATTTCTTCCCCTGCCTCCTCCGTCCCAACTTTGGTCTCTATTCCCATATCTTAAACTGCCTGCTACATGCATTTCTGAGGGGAAGAATTTATCCTACAACATGATAGTTGTTGAAATAGTGGAATCTAATTGCTTAGAAATCATTAATTGCTATAAATAGATGACTTCTGGGAGTCAATGAACTATAAGTAGAAGAGACAGTGTATCTGAATGTCATCCTTGTGCTCTGGATATTTTTATGACTTGTCAGTGGTTCTGTAAAGAACTCATACAGGGAAAGGTGCCTAGTCAACCTGTGCTGATTGAAATTGCCAGTTAGAAATAGATGGTTCTTGTTTTAAACCTTGACCACTCTTCTAACACATCACGATGTGCATTTATGATGCATTAGTAAGGAAAGTTAGTATCAGCCATCCAGGAAGAGAAAAAAAGGAGAACTTGGAGGAGGTACTACCTGATCTTTGCTATTTTCCAGGGCGTAAAATAACAACCTGTCATCTACCTTTTTGTAAGTCATTTTTATCACATTGCAAGCCAAAATGAAATTTGACCTTCATTTTCCAGTTATGCCAGTGATGATAAATTTAATGCACACAGAGAAAATGAACAGGAGGCTCTGAGAAAGTCAGATTAGTGTGGGATTATTCATTTCTGAGTTTCCACCAAGGAAAGGGGCATGTCTTTCCTTAGAGCATTCATCTTCCTTCCTCCAGGCCTAGCTTGGTGTCCATGCCTTGTCCACTCAGCCTGAGCAATTCCACACACACACACATACTGCCTTGCTATACCACTAGGCCCTTTCGCTTCTAAGGAAGGGAAATCATTTCTGTGGGTCATCTTATTGTGTGATCTGATCAGGGTTCTTGTTCTCCAACAGCACAGTAAATAAATGCCTCTTTCAAAAAAATCCCAGCAATAATGCAGGAAGGTGCCTCCTTGCAAAGGTGAAACTGCTCTGGAGCCCAGCAGCCCCACAGGGCTTTGCTACAGGGGCCACAAAAATTATCAAGGTACCAGTGAGATGTTTCTTATTCACAAACCTGATTAATTAGCTGACATCCCCTTTAGCTGTGGGTTTTGATTTTGTGAAGGAAGCTCCCCTTTAATTGCAGCCTACCTGCTAGAATACATTGCTAAGCAGCAAGCATTTTGTCTTAAAACCGACCCATCAAAAAGCAGCAAGTGACTTGTGACCTTTTGCAGCCTCAAAACTCATTTCCAAAATACTTGGTTGTCTGGTGAAATTCCAACTGGTCTTCAAATTCATCTAGTCCCCTTTCCTACTTCTCCCTCTTTCACAGGCTCAGCAAAGCAACTTTTGAGAGCAGCTAACTTCAGGAATGTCTGTGTGGAATCAAATCAGTCCTGACCAGATTCAGCACTGCCTCATGAAATATAATTGCTCTTCAGATCTGCATGAATTAGAACCTCTAAATAACCAAATCATTTGGTCAGGTCTATTTCTGTCATAAATATGCAGGTGCTCATTCATTCATTTAAAACCTCCATTGGATCCTGCCTCTTCTTTTCTCACAGCCATCCAATTCATTCATTCAGAATGAAATGCAAGCTGGTTACCTTGGCTTACAAGGTCTACACTGCCACTCTGATCTCATCTCCTGCTCTCCCCCTTGCTAACCTGTGCTCTACTTACTGAGCCATACCTGGGCTAAGTACTTAGGGTATCAAAAATGATCATGGAGCATATTGCCCCCACCCTAGAGAATTCCACAATCCAGTGATGGAAACAGTCACCGAAACTAATAATAATACAACATGACAAGTACAACAAATGAAATCTATACAGAGAACTATGAGAGCAAGGAGAGGGCTCAGCAAACAATCTGGGGATAATCAAAAAAGTACCACAGGGGCAGGGACCTCTTAATTTGGACTTGAAGAAGGAGTAGTAGTTTGCCATCCAGAGAAGGTGAGAAATGCATTCCCGGCAAAAGGAATGGCATTTGCAGTGTTACAATAGCTGTGTGATATTACACAAATCTGGAGCATAAAGCACAGGCAGGCATTGGAGTGTAACACAGACTTTGAACTATTAGTCAGAAATAAAGTCACATGTGAAAAAAGCAAAAGAGAAAGACTCCGATGATACAAGTGTTCGTGAGAATGTAAGAAAGCAGGCATTCTCCCACACTGTTGGTTGGGAATGTCAATTAGTACATGCCTGTTTTAGAGGGCAAGTTGTCACTATCTAGCAAAGTTGAAATATTAAATCCTCTGTAATTGAGTCATTTCACTTCTAGGAATGTGTCCAAGAGGAATGATCTCACGTGCAAAAGCAGCCATCCAGGAGGATGTTATTAACAGTATTATTAGTCCTTGTGAAAAACTGGGAGAAGGCCTAAGTGTCCATCAACAAAAGAATCAATCAATCAATCAATTACATAATACTATACAGCAGTTAAACTGTATGCATTAGATCTCAATTATCAACATAGAGAAATCTCTAAGTTACATCCTTGAGAGAAATAAGCAAGTCACTGAAGGTTATATACAATATAACACCATCATGTAAATTTTTAAAATCACAAAATACTACTCTAGACTATTTGTAGACACATTAACAAGTAAAAGTATAAAAACACACATATATATAGTTTCCTACAGGGTAGTGGTTACCTCCAAGAGGAGAGGGAGAAATGGGATTAGAAAGGGTACAAATGGAGTTTTAATGTTTCTAAAATGTTTATTTCTTAAACAAAAAAGGATCTGATGTAAATATGACAAAATGTTAACATTTGTTAAATATGGATGTGTGAGCACATGGATGTTTGTTGGGTGTTTGTCATATTATTCTCTTGTGTTGTTCTTCTCTGTTTAAAAAGATGTCATATTTTTAAAATGGCCAAAGGAATTTCATCGGACAACAGTATTTTAAATAGTTTTCAGCTCATGACATCATTTTTAATGAATAGATTCTGTATTCTATATAAAAATATGTCAGAGATTACTTACTTCATTCATTAATCCAATCATTCATTCAATCAACACACATTAATTATCTAACACGCAAAAAAGATACCATTCTAAATAACTAGCAGGAATACATACAAGCTGAAAAGACAAAATTTCAGACTTCAATGAGTGTATAAGCTGGCAAAAGAGAAAGGACATACACATTCAAGTATTTCTAGCACATTTAATTATATAGAAGTTATATTCCCTTAAACTGCTTCACCATAATGCACCTTATTTTTTATTAGCTTGTGGCTGCTTTCAGTGTAAAATAAAATTGGAGCCATAAATAAATACAGTATTGGTTCTTTCATATCTCAGGAGGTGTCAGGGTCTAAAAAGAAATTACTCATATATCTCATTGTGCTCCAAGTATGCCATAACTGACCCCCACATTCATGACCAACTGACTTTCAACAAAGGAGTAAAGACCACTCAATTGGGAAAAACTAGTCTCTTCAACAAACGGTTCTGGGAAAACTGGATCTCCGTTTGCGAATGAATAAAGGTGGACTCCTACCTCACACCATATACAAAAATCAACTCAAAATGGATCAAAGACCTAAATATATGAGCCAGAACTAGAAAACTCCTAGAAGAAAACAAGGGAAGCATCTTCAGGACCTTGTGTTAGACAATGGTTTCTTCGACCTTAAACCCAAAGCACAAGCAATAAAAGAAAACATAGATAAATGAGTCCTCACTGAAATTTAAAACTTTTACACATCAAAGGAATTTATCATGAAAGTAAAACAATAACCTAGACAATGGGAAAAAATATTTGGAAACCACATATCCGATTAGGGTTTAATATCCAGAATATATAAAGAAATCCTACTCGACAACAAAAAGACAAACAACCCAATTTAAAAGTGGGTTTTGTCATTAAAAATGACAAAAAAAATTAGAAATGACCTAAACAGTTATTTCTTTAAAGAAGATTATACAAATGGCTAAAGAGCACAAGAAAAGATCATTAGCCATTACAGAAATATAAATCAAAATGACAATCATGAGATACCATTTCACACCCATTAGAATGGCTATTATCAAACAACAGAAAATTACAGTGTTGAAGAGGATGTGCAGAAACAGGAGCACTCATTCATTGCTGGTGGCAAAGTAAAATGGTGCAGCCGCTGTGGAAGACAGTTTGGCAGTTCCTCAAAAAGTTAGGTATAGAACAGCCATACGACCTGGCAATCCCACTGCTAGAATATACCCAAGAAAAGGACTGAATGCAGGGACTCAAACAGATATTTGCACACTGAAGTTCATAGTGGCATTATTCACAATTGCCAAAAGATGGAAGTAACCCAAGGGTCCATCAACCAATGAATGGATAAACAAAATGTGGTGTATAAATACAATGCAATATTATCCAGCCATAAAATGGAATTAAGTTCTGATACATGCAACAATAGGGATGAACCTTTAAGGCATCATGTTGAATGAAATAAGCCGGACACAAAAGGACAAATATTGTATGATCTCACGGATATGAAATAATTAGAATAAGCAAACACATAGAGTCAGAATCTAGAGTATAAGTCAACAGGGGATGGGGTGGGGTAGGGAATAGGGAGTCAAGGCTTAAAGTGTACAGAGTTTCTATTTAGGATAATGGAAAAGTTTTGCTAATGGATGGTGCTGGTGGTAGTACAACGAATGTAATTAACATCACTGATTAGATATGTGAATGTGTTTAAAAGGGGTAACATTAGATTGTATATATGGCACTAGAACAAATTTTTTTAAAAATCCAATCCATGGAACAACACAACACAAACAGTAAAACCTAAATAAACCATGGACAATTATAAAAATCTGCTTTCATCAATTGTAACAAATGTACCATACCTATGCAAGGTGTTAATAATAGGGTGGCATATGGGAATCCTATATTTTATACACAATTGTTCCATAAACACACAACTTCTCTAATTTAAAAAAAAAAAAAAAATAGAATCCAGGTCACCAACATATAAGAAACCTTTCTGCTCCTCAAGGAATTAGCTATTCTCAAAATCAAAGCTAACATTAGTAGCCAGAACCAGGAAGGAAATGCCTCAGCTGCTAAAATAATAATAATAATAATAATAATAATAATAACAATAATGGCAACTTCATAAAAGGGCCTTAAACACTCATGTTAAAATTTCCCGAGGAAAAGGAGCCAAAAGTTACATTGCCTACCCTCACCCCCATTAACACATACGCTTAAGAGAGAAGGAGAAAATTAAGGCAAATAGTGGATCCCTTCAGTTGGTGTCCCTCGCAAGTATGGTCAGCCACTTGTAAAGTCATGTTGACTAAGGCAGTGACCCTGGCCAGGGTCTGAAAAGGCACCTCCAGCCAGGTTCCTGGTCTTCCACTCAAATAAGAAGGTGACTCAATATCCAAAATGAAGGAGAACCCTCCTTCTATCCCTTATTTTGTCTCTTCTTTCTAGTGATGTCATATAATCTAGCACTTACTTCTTAATTAAGTTTTTAAATTGCATAGATGACATACAAATACATTCTTATTATGAAATGGGAAAACAAAGTATGAGTATAAAATTTGTGCAATTCTCCTTTTACTCTTCCCTAAACCTTCTGCTGTCCTCAAATGTAACCCTCTGAATCTTTTCAATGTATTTGTCTACATGTATGAACAGTTATAGTTTTTATATAAACAGCTCATAATGAAAGTAAGATTTTTTTGTTTTCACTTAACAATAGTCTTAGCAATCATTCAATGTCACTCCTATGGTTCCATTTATAGAATTCTTTTTAACAGGTGCAGAATATTCTATAGCATGGTTATATCATTATTTTTTAAGCATTCCCATACTGATAGACATCAAGGGTGTTTGTAATTTCATTGCAAGTTTAAATAATGCTGCAATTAATGTCCTTGCGCAGCTCCAATATTACAAAGCTGGGTACTGCTTTCTAGCTGTTTCATATATCTCTGCCTCAGGACATGATGTATTTGTAAACAATACTCAGGAAGGGACACTATGTCATGTATTTCTTGTACGTGGTTCCACTGAACCTAATGCAGAGCCAGGCACATGCAAAACACCCAGAGGTGCTTATTGAAATGAGTGCATTTGTGTGCTTGCTACTCTCAGTATCTCTACTATCTCTGGTTCTCTGATTAATGGAATATATTGCAGTGAAAGCTGGCAACCGGCATCCAGTATCTAGCAGACACTTTAATAAATATTAAATGACCCCCACAACTTAAATAGAGCAATTTGTGCCACAAAGTTGGGAAACCGTGCACTGTGTTGGGAAACTCTGTTCTTCCTCCGTCACTTGGGTGCAGAGCGGACAGTGTCCCCTCCCCCTTGGGCAGGGAGGCAGCTATCCATCATTCTGCCAGTCCCCTCCAAACAAGATACCTGTCAGGCTCCTCTCCCACTGCCTCTCTCAAGTGGGTCCAAGCAAGGTCATTACCTGGCAACATGAGCTCTCCTTATCTACCTGGCCCTGTTTCAGAAAAGAGTCATTGACAGCAGGGATTCAATCTTCCCTCTAAAGCCCTTTCCCAGATAAACAAGCTTTAAAGAGTCCACAATGTGCACGGACCTTTCGAGAGGTCAAGTCATCAAATCAGCAGGAAGAGGCTCTTTCCCCATGAAGGTGTGCAGCTCGGAAGGGGCCTCTGAGAGAGAGTGAGGATCCATAACCACAGAGGCAACTCTGAAAATGAACCTTCATCAATTAATAGGGCATTTAAAAATCCAACCTGTGGTCAACAGACAGGAAGGTGAGAAGTGTTTGGTAACAGGAAGACAACGATGGGAGGTAATGGATGGCTGGCACACGGGAGCACAGAAATCTCCCCTGGGCTGAGTCACCTAGAATGGAAATATTTGGAATCCATTCTTTCGATATGGAAATACTGAAATATTCAAAAAAAATGAAGGGAAGAAAAACTGAAGAGAAAGAAAAAGAAATACAAAACAGACAAAAAATAAAGAAGTGTTTTTATGAGTTTGGCTTTTAAAAATCAAAGCATATTTTTATATCCAAAGGTTTTTTGGATATAAAAATCTATCCTTTTGCCTGCAGACTTGAAAAGGGCAAGACAATGGTGAAATCCCATCATGAAAGTCTGATGGATAACATGGGGATCCCAGAGATAAGCACGCAACTTGTACTGAGCTCTGAAAAAAATGGAGTGTGCCAAAGAACTTACTTAGAGTGGTTTAAATTCTGGATTATTGAATGCAGTGGACTTGACTTTATGCCTATGGGTGCTTCGAGGTGTTCATTTTAGATTGAATTGTTTGTTGTTACTTTGAAATTAAGTTGCTAGAGTAGAGCACAACCTCTAGAAATAAATGTTGAAGGGATTTACTGATTATAGATACAGAAATGAAAAACATCATCAAGTCATCTCTTGGGGATCCTCTGTCTGAAAATGGGATAAAAGTCAAAGAGGTAGAAAACTAAATTTTAAAGGAAAGCTAGAATATCTTTTAGGAAACTTGCAGAATCAATCAACTGCTCAACAAGTACTTAATGAGGGCTTACCATGACCCCACCATGACGTTACTAAATCTCCCACTGGACCAGCGAAGAGTTAAATGACTTAAAGGACTTACTGCTCAGACAGTAGCTGCAACGTTTGCATATGGGGCGTGGTGATTTGATCCTTTAACAAATCTGTATTCATCGTCAGTGTATCTCCAGCCTGTTAAATAGCAGTTGCTTAATGAGTATTTGTTGAATAAATTAAATAATAAATGAAAGAATGAGAGGAAGGAATGAAGGAAGGGAGGGGAAGAGGGAAGAAGGAGAAAAGGAAGAAGGAAGGAAGGAGGGATAGATGGAAAGAAGGAAGGAGGGAAAGGAGGAAGGAAGAAGGAAGGAGGGAAAGAAGGAGGAAGGAAGGAAGAAGGAAGGAGGGAAAGAAGGAGGAAGAAAGGAAAAGAGGAAGGGAGGAAGGAAGGAAGGTAAGTAGGAAGGAAGGAAGGAAGGAAGGAGGGAAAGTATTGAGGAAAAGAAAAGGGAGAGGCCTATATTTCTAAGTGAACATTCTTCATGGGATAATTTTCCTGAAAACTGTTCCTTCCCATAATCCACATCCCCCTCAGCATCCTGAGAGGTGGAAACAGAATAAGAGCTGGCAGGAGAACTGCGAATGCCAGGGTGAGCATTAAATCCATTCCTTCTTCCTTCGTGATGCTGTAACAGTTTGTTCAGAACACCCCTATAGCAGTTACCACTCTGTGCCATATCAGATGTTTGTGCGTTTGTTTACCTGACATGCCCACTGAGATATGGGTCCTGACAGGCAAGTGCAGGGCCACATGAGTTCAGAACTGAGTATTTATCAGACAGAAAACCCCTGCCCCTGCCCCTTCTTTTTCTCTGAGGTAGGCCAGGCCATCTGTACATCTAAGAATATTGACCCTGGGGCATCTTACAGGCATCACCCAGCCCATCATAACCCTCTCTAAATTATTCTTACCCACCTTTGCATTTCCTGAGAACATAGCAGGAGCTCAAAATGTACTTTTTAAATGAATGAACACTCTCCTTCAGACCAAACAGTCAGGAGTTCCCACCCGTGTGCTCAGCTGAGTCAACAAGAGCTGAAGGAAGATGTAGCCATTAAGGACGAAGATGTAGCCATTAAGGACATCGGCTGAGATGGTGAAATGGGACTCCAGGAAATGCAGAGAATTCCCTCCCACCCCTTGAGAAAGCTCGTGAGCCCTTCAAGCTTCTAGAAAATACCAGAAAAGTAAAGGAGACTCAGATTGGGAAAAAAAGCAGTTAACTGTAACTGTAAGAACTGATACAGAAATCATAACCAAGATTATTTATTTATATGTAAACAAAACTTAACTTTTTAGGAACACTGGAACACTGGACTTAATTATCCCACTGAATATTTTGGTTCTTCTCAATTAATTCCTTTTTTAACAAAGCCCCAAATTAAAGAGCTCCTTCAAAGTGTTGTTGCATTTGAAACCGTCTTGAGACAAAAGAGGGGCAATTAAGCCTCACAATGATCTACGTTATCGGTGATTTTCCAGTGGACATTGCCCCCTCATGTGCCATATAATCAGAAGCTGTTCCCAGGCCTAAATGATTGGCAGCTGGAGATAAGGCGAATAAGGCATGGTTTTTGAGGACCCTCTAGAGAGTCAAAGAAATCAACCCAAGTCACCATCAGAGAAGTGGTATAACACAAGAGAAGCAGGGTAGACCAGTGTAGTCAGGGAAGGCCAAAGAAGTTGGGAGGCATAAGATGGTAGCTGAAGGATGGGTTCTTGCTAGAAGGAGGGGCAGGCAGGAAGATTGAAGCAACCTCCCTCTTAAACTGTCTCCTGGGTACACATCCTGGTCCATCTGCAAAAAAGAAAGAGTTCTTTGTTCTCCATTACATTTCTTTCTCTTTTCTTCTGTACCTACAGCTGATATTCATAAGCTTCATGTAACCCCTCTTTTTCCCTGCCTCAGTTGTACTCAGAGTAAAAGACCTTGCTCTAATTGAAACTAAACTCTTCCATGATGGTAGTGATGAACTCATCATAGTTCATAATTTGAAAAGTCCCATCACCATCACACACATGTGATTCAGACCCAAAAAAGCAAAGCAGGAGTCCTGAGAATTAAGTGCAGGAAGATTCCCAGAACCTGAGCCATTTGGATAATGGGTGACATGAGAACCCCCAAGACTCAGAGGGAGGTAAAGCAGAGCACAAGTGAACAAAAGCACCCACCTACCCATGGGGCTCTTTCAGTTCCTTGAAACACACAGGACCACTTTCTAGGCCAAAGAATATTTATTGCTTCTCCAGCAAAAAGACAAAGCAAAAGATTCCTTTAAGAAAACCAGAATTACAAATTCAAAAGAGGAGACTCTTGGTCTAGAGATACATATTTAATGTAACATACATTCATTTAACAGATAACACGTGTCATGAAAATTTTAATGTAGAATTAGGAGAAGGTGTAACTTAAACAAGCAAATGTTTAAAATGTCCACCAGTGGCCCCTCTACCCAATAGAATCCAACAGTGCCCCGATTCTATGCTTCCAATCTGGATAATAACCACTGTGGTCTTTCCCCACAAAGTCATGATCAGTGGATGGCACAGTTTTTACTGTAAGCACAATACTGATGTAGAAAAAACTAAAGCCAGAGTCAGAATATTTTGGAGTCATTCTGCTATAGGTTCATATTGGAGAATCCATTATTATGGTTGATAAACCATACCTTTTCTTTTTAAAATAACCCAGATTCAGTAGGAGCAATATAAGAAATTTCTGATAACTCAAGATTTAAGTAGAATTTGGAAAAAGCAAAAAGTGAACCCTAAAGTAAACATGGACTTTAGTTAATACTCTATAACAATATTGGTTTATCAATTGTAACAAATATTTCACAATAATGCAAAATGTTAATAATAGGGATAACTGAGTACGTGAGGGGAGAATTATGGGCATTGTAGTTTCTGCATGATTTTTCTGTAAACCCACAACTACTCTAAAACATTTTTAAAAAATTAAAAATAAAATAAAAGACTTTCAGGGAAGATGGCAGAGTAGGGAGCTACAGGACTCGGTCCTTCCACCAAAATAGGCAGGAACTGTTTGAAACAACTATTTTGAAACTCCAGAGGCCAGAAGAGCACCGCACAGCATCCGGGAAGGAGTAGGAAGAAAGGCTGATAAACTACTGTAAAGGACAGTAAACTGCTGTCTCTGCATGGTGGCTATCTACCCTACTCCCTGTTCCCAACTCTCCTGGCAGGCCACTGCAGGGTCCAGTCCCTGGTTAGCTCACTGATGACAGAAAGGGACATAAAAATCCTCTTCCCCAAGAACAGGGGTGGGCATGGCTTTTGATTAGGAATTCGGATTGCTGGGTCCCAGCTCTGAGAGAAGCTATTGTTTCAAACCTCCTGTCTGGTGGTGGTAGAGATTTAAAGATGTAGCACTTCCTCAAGGCTGCAGGAGACAGTTGGCAGAAGGACTGCATTTGCTGGGAGGCCAGGGAAGCTCAGCTTTGGAGAGCCCTCAGGGAAGCTTTTGGCACCCTTCCTGATCCTCCCCCAAGGTTATTTTGAAACTGGTCTGTGCCCATTTGTGGATCCCTGTCCCTCTTTTGGCTGGGAAAATCTGACTTGGGAAAGTCCTCTCTGGGGTAACCCTCCTCCCAGAATTGTTCTCCAGGAAAAAACAGCATGAGACAATGAAAAGAATGTAAAAAACTATAGAGGTGGACAATTTGGGGAAAAAAACACATGCTGGCTTCAGCTTCAAATACTTGGAAGAGGGAGAGCTGTCTCTTTGGAAACAGAGGGGACAACCAAACTCCTGCTAACAGGGCAACTCCAAATGCCCTGGACAAGACAGAGGCTCAGAAAGACAGAGGAAACCCTGCACACTGCATTCGCCTCAGGCAGACCTTCCTGATAAGAGGACTGATGCTCAAGAAAATCTCTGTCTATTACCAGCTGGTTACAAAACCAAGACACAAACATCTCAGGGAATAAATCCCAGAGTTAATATTTTAAAATATTATAATGAACAGTGTGCAACAAGAGTGTAAGACAAAGAAACAGGAAATGACAGCCCACCCAAGGAGAGAGTATAAAATACAGAAAACACCAGTGAAGAAAATGAGAATATGGGCATACCAAACAGAGTATTAAGTTTAAAAAATTATCTTAAAAATTCTCTAGGAGATGAAAGAAAGTACAGAGAAAGAGCTAAAGGCTATCAGGAAAACAATGAATGGGCAATATGAGAGTCTAAGTAAAGAGACAGAAATTTTAAAAAGGAACCAAACAGAACTACTGAAGTTGAAGACCAAAATAACTGAAATGAAAAATTCCCAGGAAGATTCCAAGAGTAGATTGGAGCTGGCAGACGAAAGGATAAGTGAAAGTGAAGTCAAGACACTTGAAATGTGTAAGACTGAGAAACAGAAAGAGAAAAGAAATATTAAAAGCAAAAATAATCTAATACAGCTATGAAACACCACCAAGCACACCAATATAATAGAAGGAGAAAAAAAGAGAGAAAGGGGCAGAAGGAATTGTCAAAGAAACAGTGACAGAGAAGTTCCCAAACTTAGCAAAAGACATGAATATGCACAGCCAAGAAGCCCAGAGAACACATAACAGGACAATGAAGAAAAATACACCCCAACATATATTGATTACAACATTGAATACAAAGGACAAGGAGAAGTTTCTGAAAGCTGCAAGAGAAACGCAATGTGATATGTACAAAGGAACCCCAATTAGATTAAGTGCTGATTTCTCATCAGAAACCATGGAGGCAAGAAGGCAGTGGGTTGAAATAACTAAAGAAAACTACTGCCACTCAAGAATAGATCCGATGAGACTCTCTTTCAAAAGTGAAAAGGAGATTTAAGACATTCTCAGATAAGCAAAAGCTGAAGGAGTTCATCACCACTAACCTGCCCTAAACAATGCTAAAGGGATTTCTTCATGCTGAAAGGAAAGGACACTAGACAGTGTTTCAAAGCAGCATAAAGAAATAAAGACCTGCAGTAAAAGTAACCATTTGGGTAATTATAAATGCCAGCATTGTTGTATTGTGTTGTTTGGTATGTAACTCTACTTCTTACTTTCAACAGTTACAAAAATGCAAATGCATAAAAGTAATGATAAATCTATGTTTTTGACAAACAATGTGTAAAGATATAAGTGGTAACAAGTACAAAAAGAATGGTGGAAGGAGAGAGAGGTACAGGAAAAGTATAAGTGCATGCTATTGAAGTTACGTTGGTGTCAAACTAAATACTACTGTTAGGATGTTATATTTTAACCATATGGTAACCACAAGTAAAATATATTCTGAAAAATATAACCAGATTAGAAATGAGTAGGCACTCAGTAAGGTACAATACAAAAAAGAAAATAAATATAAAGTAGGCATTAATGGAAGAAAGGGACAAAAAAGGCGTAAGACTTATAAAGGTTAAATAGCAAAATGGCAGAGGAGAATCCTGTATTATCAGTAGTGACTTTAAATGTAAATGAATTAAACTGTCCAGTAAGACAAGAGTGAATAAAAAAGCATAACCCACCTATACGCTGTCTGCAAGAGACTCACTTTAAAGTCAAAGATCCAAGTAGGTTGAAGGTAAAAGGATGGAAAAAATATGCCATGCAAGTAGTTACCAAATGAGAGCTGGGGTGGCTATACTAATATCAAATGAAATAGACTTTAAGTCAACAACAGTTACAAGGGACAAAGATGATCACTATATAGCAATTCAACAGAATATGTAACAATTCCTGTTACACAATACATGAAGCAACTGACATATCTGAAGGAAGAAATTGGCAGTCCTATACTAATACTAGAAGACTTTAATATACCACTCTCAATAATGGATAGAACATCTAGTCAAAGATCAGTAAGGACGTACATGACTTCCTTATTGATACACTAAATCAAGTAGACCTAACATACATACATAGAACACTGCACTCAACAAAAACAGAATACACATGCTTCTCTAGTGCACATGGGTCATTCTCCAGGATGGACCATATTTTGGGTCACAAAATAAGTCTCAATAAATTCAAAAATATTGAAATCATATCATGTATATTCTCTTACCATGACAGAATGAAGCTAGAAATCAATAACAGAAGGAGAAATGGGAAATTCACAAATATGTGGAAATTAACATATTCTTTAAAAACCAATCAGTTAAAGAAGAAATCAGAAGTGAAATTAGGAAATATCTTGAGGTAAATGAAAGTGAAAATACAACATACCAAAACTTATGGGATGCATTGAAGGCAGTGCTAAAGGGAAAATTTATAGCTCTAAATGCTTACATTAAAAAAGAATAAAGACTTCAAATCAGAGACCTAACCTCAAAACTGGAAGAACTAGAAAAAGAACAGTGAACTAAAACCAAAAGAAGGAGATAAAGATTAGAGCAAAGATAAATAAAAATAGAAAACAAACAAACAAAAAAAAAACCAGAGAGGATCAACAAAACCAAAAGTTGGTTCTTTGAAAACGTTAATAAAATTGTCATACCTTTAGCTAGACTGACAAAGAAAAATGAGAGGCTACAAATAATGAAAATCAGAAATGAAAAGAGGTACATTATCACCAAACCCACCGAAATAAAAAAGACTATATGAGCATAGTATAAACAACTGTATGCCAACACAGTTAACCTAGATGAAATGGACAAATTCTTAGGTACACATAAACTACCTATGTTGACTCAATAAGAAATAGAAGATATCAACAAACCAATTACTAGTAAAGAGACTGAATCAGTGATCAAAGACCTCCAAACAAAAGCCCAAGGCCAGATGGCTTCACAGCAGAATCCTACCAAACATTCCAATAAGACTTAACTCCAATACAGCTCAAATTCTTGCAAAAAATTGAAGAGGAGGGAATATTCCATAATTCATTCTACAAGGCCAACATCACTCTCATACCAAGGTTAGATAAGATACCATAAGAAAGGAAAACTACAGACCAATATCTCTTATAAACATGGATACCAATATCTTTTATAAATATGGATGCAAAAACTCTCAACAAAATACTAGCAAACTGAATCCAATAGCATATTAAAAAAAATATACACAATGATCAAGTGGGATTTATCCCTGGTATGCAAGATTGGTTCAACAGAAGAAAATCAATTAATGTAATACACCATATTAAGAGAATTAAGGAAAAAAAAAAAACCACAATCATCTCGATACAGAAAAGGCAGTTGTCAAAATACAGCACCCTTTCTTGATAAAAACACTTGGAACACTAGGAATAAAAGGAAATTTCCCCAACATTATAAAGGGCATATATTAAAAGCCCATAGTTAACATCCTACTTAACGGTGAAAGACTGAAAGTTTTCCCTCTAAGATCAGGAACAAGACAAGCATGCCCACTGTCAGCACTGTTATTCAACACAGCACTGGAAGTTCTTGCCAGGGAATTAAGCAAGAAAAAGAAATAAATGTTATCTAGATTGGAAAAGAAGTGAAACATTCCCTATTTACAGGTAATATGATCCTAAATACAGAAAACCCTGAAAAATCCATGGCAAAGCACTTACAGCTAATAAATGAATTCAGCAAAGTGGTGGGGTACAAGATAAACACCCCCAAAGCAGGTGTTTCTATATACAAGCAATGAACCATCAGAAGAAGAAATCAAGAAAAATTATTCCATTCACACTAACAACTAAAAGAATCAAATATCTAGGACTAAATCAAACCAAGACTGTAAAGGATTTACACACAGAAAACCACAAAACATTGCTAAAATAAATTATTAAAGAAGACCTAAATAAATGGAAGGACATTCTGTGTTTCTGGATTGAATGTCTAAATATCGTTAAGATGTCAATACTACCCAAAGCAATTTATAGATTCAATACAATCCCAATCAAAATTCCAACAACCTTCTTTTCAGATATGGAAAAGCCAATCATCAAATTTATATGGAAGGGAAAGGGGTTCTGAACAGCGAAAGCCATCTTGATAAAGAATGATGTTGGAGGACTCACACTTCACAATCTTATAACTTATTACAAAGCCACAGTAATCAAAACAGCATGTTACTGGCACAAGACGGCCATATAGACAAAAGGAATGGAATTGAGAGCTCAGAAATCACCTCTCACATTTATGACCAACTGATTTTTGATAAGGTGGCAAAGACAACTTAATTGGGAAAGAATAGTCTCTTCAACAAATGGGAAAACTGGATCTCCATTTGCTAAAAAAGGAGGACCCATATCTCACAGCTTATACAAAACTCAACTCAAAATGGATCACAGACCTTGCTATAAGAGCTAGAACTATCAATCTCATAGAAGAAAATACAGGGAAGCATCTTCAGGACCTTGTGTTAGACAGTGGTTTTCTTAGACTTTACACCCAAAGCACAAGCAACAAAAGGAAAAATAGATAAATGGGACCCCATTGAAATTTAAAACTTCTTTTTCCTCAAAGGAGTTTTATCATGAAAGTAAAACAATAACTTAGACAATGGGAAAAAATACTTGGAAACCACATATCCAATAAAGGATTAACATCCAGAATATATAAAAGAATCCTTCAACTCAAACAACCCAATTTAAAAATGGACAAATGACTTGAACAGACATCCCTCCAAAGAACATATACAAATGGTCAGAAAGCGCATGAAAAGATGCTCATCATCATCAGCCATCAGAGAAATGTAAATCAAAACCACAGTGAGATACCATTTCACAGCCATTATAATGGCTGCTACTAAAAAAAACAGAAAATAGTAAGTGCTGGAGAGAATGTGGAGAAATAGGAACACTCATTCACTGCTGGCAGCAATGTAAAATGGTGCATCCATTGTGGAAGACAGTTTGGCAGTTCCTCAGAAAGCTAAGAATAGAACTATCATATAATCTGCCAATCTCACTACTAGGTATATACCCAAAAGAATTGAAAGCAGGCACTTGAACACATATTTGCACACTGATGTTCATAGCAGCATTAGTCACAATTTCCAAAAGATGGAAGCAACCCAAGCGTCCATCAGCTGATGAATGTATAAATTGAATGTGGCAGATACTCATAATGGAATATTATTTAGCCATAGAAAGGAATGAAGTCCTGATGCACGCAACAACATGGATGAACCTGGAAGACATCATGTTGAGTGAAATAAGCCAGACATGCAAGGACAAATATTGTATGATCTCACCAATTTGAAAAAATTAGAATAAGAAAACTCATAGAGTCAGAATCTAGAATACAGGTTACCAGGGAATGCGATGGGACTAAGGAATGATGGAAATGTTTTGTAGTGGATGGTTGTAATGGTAGCACAACACTGTGAATGCAATTAACAGCACTGAAATAGATATCTGAATGTGATTAAAGGGGGAAATGTGAGATTGCATTTATGGTAACAGAATAAAGACTTCTTTAAAAATCCGTGGAACGTACTCTACACAAACAGTGAACCTAAGTTAAACCATGAATTTTAATTAATAGTACAATTATTAAAATGGGCTATCGTCGATTTTAACAAATGTTCCACACCAATGAAAGGTATTGTTGGGAGTGGTATATGGGAATCCTGTATTTTATGCATGATTGTTTTGTATACCCACAACGTCTCTAATAAAGAAAAAAAATCTTTTAAATTATAAAAAAATAAAAAATAATATAAATTTTTGAAGTTTAAAAAATACTAACTTCCTGCACCAGGGAAAAAAAAATAAAGCAAGATGAAATCCAACCAAATCTCTTCCTCTTGGCCGAAGGCAATTTCTCTCCATGCTTTAGTCTGAGGGTAATTATGTTCCCAGGCCTGTGTCAAGTCTTGGAAGTGAATTGCAGTAAATATTCTCCGTCTAGCTTTTCCTAGAGCCTGAGACCAGTCCTTGATAAAGAATGTGGAATTTTAATTAAAAGAATAGGACCAAATAGACTAGGCTATTTCATTTAGTGAAGCTAAGTAAGATATCAGAAAAGGAGGAATAAGCAAGTTACAAAAGTAGGAGAGTGGGATAAATGACCATTCCACAGTACTCTCATCCAGGTTAAAAAAAACTCTGCACTTTTGTATAACAAAACTAACGGACACAACCTAAATATCTAATAATAGAGAAACAGTTAAGTCAAGTATGGCTCACTTACCGATGGAGATATAAAGTTGCTATAAATTTGCAACAGCACAGAACGTGACTACAATTTACGTGAAAGAAAAATCAGGAAACAAAAATGTATGTGCAGCATTATTTCAACACTTTCATTTAAACCCATGCATAGAAAAAAGCCTGCAACCATATAAAACATCCTAACAGTGATTGTCATTAGCTGGCAGAACTTTAGATAACTTGTCAATTTTTACCTTATGGGTTTTTTTTGTTTTTTTCTTTTTTTTTACTTTTCTGTAAAAAGAAAAAAAAGAAACTGGAAACTCCCAGGCTGTCAGT
The DNA here is from genome assembly GCF_015220235.1 of Choloepus didactylus. Classification (NCBI taxonomy): domain Eukaryota; kingdom Metazoa; phylum Chordata; class Mammalia; order Pilosa; family Megalonychidae; genus Choloepus; species Choloepus didactylus. The sequence continues at coordinate 24,904,646 of NC_051309.1, forward strand.
TATTTACCTCCTTTGAATCTCAACATCCTTTCTTAGACACAGTGGGAATAATGGGGTTAGCCTTGCTTTCAAAATAATTTTTTCCTAATATTTTGATGTGGCTAGGCAATTACATATAATGCAACATAAAATCAGTCTTTGAGTGATATCAGACAGGGCAAAACAGACGCTCCTATTCACTCCTTCCATTAATATGTAAAGAGAGGTTACTCAGTGATGTTTTGAGAGGCAACATATTTTCTGAAATGTGTGCATTTTGAACAAAAGGAACCTTCCAACATTCCAATTGCATATCTCATTTAGACTAAATGACAAAACCACATGCATACTTACAGGTACAGCTCTCTAACACACTACCAACAGTACAAACACAAAAACAAGCCTAAACTGCTAATTTCGCTTTTATAAAACATACTCCAAAAATTATAGGTTTGAGGTGCTGAAAATTTGAAGAACATACAACATCAATGAGTTAGAAAAGGGTGGAAAATTTCCCCCTTTTTAATGTAAAGATGCAGATCATCAACAGTCATTTGCTGAAAAGAAACTTGCTCGTTTTTAAACAAGACAGAAATTAAAACTGATACTGCTCCTGTGTTTATTTGAGTAATGATGCAACCAGGCATTAGTTTAAATCAGCTAGTGCTGCTGCAATCAGTTTTCTCCTAAATTTATCAAGCTTTGTTATGCTTGATTTATTGATGATTTTTGATGTATTCTCAACAAAAAAAAAAATCTTCAACCTTGTGAGTTATTTTTTTTCTAAAACCACAAAAGACTTCTAATCTCTCTAAAACTACCAGAGGAAACAAAGAATAAATCAAAAACCTGAAACCAGATAAGAAAACTTTTCATTATGAAATGGAATTCAGAAAATACCATTACAGCAAGTATCACAGTCAAATCCAAAGGAACAATTAGAGAATCCCAATAATTAAGTTTCTGCATTTCTGTTAACTAGATAAAATTATAAAGAATTTATTCTCCTTGAGCATCAAATCATAAGGAATATAAGTTTGGGCTGCCTTCCCTCCCCTCCTTACATGGTACAGCCAAACATATTTAGTCACATTAAGCTGCACGGGGTGAAATAGGAAAACGAAACTTTGAGAGTATTACTTAGCCAAAGCTAATATTTTTGCTATTAAAGCAGACAAAAAGGGATAGTGGCCTATATTTTTAATAATTTACAAGGAAGAACACATATATTCATGGACATACAACAATTATTGAGCACTTACCATATGCCATGCAGAAATAGGAATGGGGATAAATGATGAATAATATAGGTCTGGTCTCTTTCATGAAATCTGTAATGAAACTCATGAAATTCAGAAATATAAATATATATATATATATTATATAATATGTATAATATGTATCATTAACTAAAGGCTTATCCTTGAAGCAAAAATCTCAGCATTTTATATCACCATCATCATAATCAAAATAATAGCTACTACTAACAGTCATGCTAAATACTGCAACTCTATAAGACAAGTGTTCTCCTCCCTTATATGATTTCATCACTGCTTTATAGGTGAGGGAAGACAGGCTCAGGGAGGCCGAGATAATTGCTCAAGGTCATAGATAATAATGGACAGACAACATTTGAACACGGGTCTACCTGATTCCAGAGCCTGTGTTCTCCACCATGGTACCACACAATATCCCACACTGGGCCACCTTGGCTTCCACACTGGGCCTTGCCAAAGTCCATCAGCAGTGAAGCACAAGATGTTAAAATTAGACATGGTATGCATGGGGACAGGGGCCATCCAAAGGCGGGTATCATCACTGAACAGCTGGACCTCCGTTTTGGCTGGCCAACCTCAGGAGTTGCCAGATACGGGTTGGAATTGAGCCCAAGGGTCTTCTGGATGAATCTATCATTGGCAAGATAAAATGTCTTTCAAGCAAACGTTGCCTGCTGTCTTCTTCTTTGGGCATAAGCAAGGAGGGGAACAGTTCTCCTGATTACCCTAAAGCAGTGGTTTTCAACCAAAGGGTGATTTATTTCACCCCCCAGGGAATATTTGGCAAGATCTAGAGATATTTTAGGTTGTTACAACTGATTTGGGGGCACTACTAGCATCTAGTGGATAGAGACCAAGGATGCTGCCATGCTTCCAAATATCCTACAATGCACTGGAAAGCCCCCTACAGCAAAGAATTATGTAGTCCAAAATGCCAGTCATGCCACTGGTGAGACACCCTGCCCTGAAGTATCCCTATGCTGTCCGGTGATATTTTCTAAGGGGGTGAGCAATAGGCATGCACTGTGTGCTCCTAACTTGCCAAGAAAGGAGCGCATCCCAGACTGTGATCTCCAAAATGGGGTGCAGAAAGAAGACATTATGTCTACTATTCATGTTTATGCATCTTTTTATTTCTATTTCCTGCATGTGTTTTATAATGTTCATAAAGCAGTAGTACAATACTTTGTGCATAGAATGTGTAAATAAATAAATACACATTTATTGGGGATGCATGCTCAGAACATTTTACTGAAAGAAGCACATAATCAGTAAATGTTAGGGATAGCCATACCAGAGAAAGGAGTATAGATTTAGAATCAAGGAGATCTAATTTCCAACTCAGCCACTAATTAGTAACTGTATGACCTTGGTTTAACCATCTATAAAATGGAAATAATACTCATGCCAATAGGATTGTTTGACAAATTAGACTCAATTGTATATCAGCACCCAACATACAGTAGCTGCTCAATAAATATTCATTTTCCTAGCCCTCTTTGCTCTCCCTCCCATCCTAGGTTTAAGGGTCTTGTGCAGGTCCATCCTGAGTGGCTTCATCAATAATGTAATTATGAATGTTCACATCTACGTTACTGAGTTGGTGTGGACAAATAAATTAAATAACCAATATTAAAGTGTTACTGAAAATAAAAGGATTTATAAATACAAAGTTGTTTTTCTTAAATTGCAATCCTACAACCTTTTATGGAAGTATTCCTGATAATTACTCATCTGCTCAATTTGGAAACCCAAAGGTCAACGTTCAAAAAGGAAAGGGCTCCATTCAAATAAGTACATGTGGCGTTTTATTTTCTGCTTGCCCTATTTCACAGTTGTCGCTGAGGAAGTGCTTAAACATTGCAAAATCAGGAATTTCAACAGTCGCTATCCAGTAAGCTTAGTGCTTTGCTTTGCCTTTTTTTTTTTTTTTTTTTTTTTCCTGGCTTTTCCTAGAGGGAATGGATTCACAGGCTGAACAAAAACACATTGCGTCACGCGCTGACCACGCACAGGACACAGATGCTGCGTACCTTCTGAACTGTGCTGACGTCAAATCCAGAACACGTGGTCCTGCACCTTCCCAGATCAGCACAATTCTCCCACCCACTTGGGCACAGGACTCGTGCCTGATCATCCACAATTCCAAGTGCATATTTTTAAACTTTCGAAAATGAAGTGTGTTCATGCAAGCACTCTCCAGAAAGGTCAAAAGCAGGCGGGGGCCAGGGGGCCCTCATCGTAGGAGCCTGTTCTCTTGGAGCCTCTCCCAGTGGGAGTCTTGGAGATGCACGCAGCTCAGTCCCAGCCGAGATTTCTCTGGCATTTTCTGACTTTCTCCCCTCACTCTCACTAATAGAGTTAATAACAATAATAGCTCACCATTTTAAAGCACTTTATACTTTTTAAAGCAGTAATAGATATGCTCTCCTTGATTCTTTAAATTGCATTTGCTCATTCACTTACTTGTATCCAACACTAGACTCTAAACTCCTTGAGGGCATGCATTGGGACTTTTTCATATCTTGTTATCCCCAGTGCCTCCCTAGCATGTGCATGGCTCATAGTAGGTACTCACTACTCATATCTTAAAAGCACAAATAGAAGAATGAATATTATCACCCACTCCTCAACGATAAGAAACCTGAAGCTCAGAGAGCTTGTCTTTTGCTCAAAATCATGCTGCTATAAGTTGAAGAGATGGTCCTGAACTCAGGACTTTTGATTTCAGTTTCACCAAGGATGCAAGTACACAAGGTAACACTTACCAAAGTGAGGTAGATAGAAAGAAAGCTGAATGTCACTCTTTCATAGTTGCCCAAATACAGAAGGGGGCAAAAACAGAATCATCATACTCCCTAACATCAAGCATCTAACACTGAAGTGTTAACTCTGTTCCCTTCTCATGTGCCCCAGACGTGTTTTGTCCCAGGTAGACAGGTGTGCGTGCCCCATGTGCATGCATGGCTGGCATGTCTAGGAAAACGTTAAGTTGTACCCGGGCACTCTTCCTTGATCCAAGTCCAAAAACACGCTAGCCAGAACTCAAGGTCTGAGTTAACAGGCTGGAATTGAATTCATAGCTACTTATGAGTTATGTCACCTTGGGCAAGTTGCTTAACCTCTTTGTCTCCCCATCTCCTCATCTGCAAAATAGAAAAGTAATACAACTTACTTCAGAAGGTTCTTATAAGCGTTAAATGAGTTTATGCATTTAATGTGCTTAAAACAATGATAGATAATAGGATAATAAATACTAGCTATCATTATTCTTACATAAGCAAATTCCACCTCCATTATGCCTTTTCCCATTGTTTCATCCTCTAGACCAATGTTTTGTCATCATTCATCTGGATTTTTCCAGTTGTTTCCTAACTAGATTGCCTATCTACTGCCCCATCATTCCCCAAAGCATCATCTTTCTAAACCCTTTCTAAAACTCCTATCTGATTATGTGACCCACTTGCCTCATCAGCAGTGGCTTCCCCACAGTCTGAACAAAGCTGCCCAAATTCCTTTACAAGTCTATCAATACCCTTCCCAATATAACTCCAATTTCCCATTCAAGCCACATCTGTAACTTTCCTTTGTTCTCCTTCTCTAACCCTTAAGCAGAGACCATGTAAAAACAAGGATGCACATTGTTTACCTATCCATGCACTGTCCTATAAAATCATATTATAGGTGAAAAGCATGGGTTTTGGCATCAGGCAGACTTGCAGTTCAAGCTCAACTATGCCACTTATTAGCTCTGTGACCTTGGACAAATTACTTAACCTCTCTGAGTCTATTTTTTTTCATTTGTAAACTGCAGAATTCTGTCTTACGGACAGTTGTCAGAATTCAATGGAATGATGTATTCAAAGTATTTCTCATAATGCTTGGTGCATGGTACTGTCTCCAAAAATGGCAGCTAAAACAAAGCTTCTAGTGTACATCAACTGTAAAAAGGGCTAATGGTGATAATTGGGCAACTTGTTGGGAATCCTGGAGCCAACTTGCATATCAACTTGTGCCCCCTAATGTGTAAGCCCCCACCAAGAACCACAAGGCCTGCTTCTAGGAAAGCCAGTGAGCATATGCTCGGAAACAGCTTTAAATAAGCATGAAACATTGAGCAGCCCACACATCTTCTCCTAGCCCATTCTCACCCAAGGAAAGCTGACAAAGCAATGATCACTGCACTTTCCTACTCTCTTCGCAGAATTGACTATGAACTTGGGCAAGTAAGAGAATGGACATTTCCAGGTCTATTGCAATGGCCTGTGCATAACCTCTCTAGGCCTGCAGCAGTCCATAGATAGCAGCTTAAGACAGACCCCTGATGTGACAAGGCTAGCCCTTGCTGGTGGCCTCCGGATGGCCTGACCTAGAGCTGAGATTCAGCAGTTGTCACCAAAAAAGCTTCATTTCATACTTAGACCCTGTTCTTGGTGATCCACAAGCTCTAGTCCATGGCCTAATGGCCTGTAGCAGACCAGAGCACAAATGACTATCTTATTCTGACTCCCATGCCCTGTTGTGTGTTAACACATATATAACACCAGTCTACTTAAGAGGGACAACTCATGATGTACAGGTGTACAGACTGGAGTGCCATGACATCGTGGCCTTTCTCCTGAGAGATGGAAGCTGAAAAATTATCCCTTTCTATCAGGAAGCTTAATAAAATCTGGATGCTAACTAGACAAGAGAGAGGGAGTGTGTGTATGTATGTGTGTGTCACAGAAAAAGAAGGAAAGATGAAGAGATTGCTCTGACTCCAAAAACTCTTTATTGATTATCTAACATGGCATGTTGGCTCAGGTAATTTAGAAAATTGAAATTATATGTTTGTACAGAGATAATCTACGCTTAAAAATATCTGGCATGGTAGGAGGAACACTGATGAACAGTTTAAAAACTTGTTTCATGTAGGCTTAATATGGGGCTAATTCAGAATTACCAAGTTGAAGAGATATGGAGCCTCAACATAAAACATAGCAGTTCACTGAGCACTGTAGTGATCGAGAAAACACACATAAAAATTCCGATAAGAACGGAATGGGAGGCAAAAGCACAATTTCCTCCCAATCTGGAATATCAGCAGGATTTGCGCTCGTTGTTTGTGGTTTTCTGGGGTAGATGGTACATTACAGTGGAGCATCAGCACTAATGCTACATGGCAGCTCCACAGAATGCCATCTGCTTCCGCGGGAACTGTTAATATAGTTGTAATTATCTACTTCTAAGCACTTTATTGGGAATATCATTTGCAAATTAATCAACTACAGACTGGTAAAACAAATGACATGCTTCCTCGAAAACAACAGCATTATTTCACATTATTTTCCTAAGGATTGGGGAAAGCCGGAGTGGGTGGAGGAGTTTTACGTATGCTTTGAAAAGCATGCCCAGTGAACAAAAGTTGAGCAGAAAGAGTTACAGTAGAGGGTTTTCTAAAATAGTTCTTTGGAAGAATTTGGCAACAAGGAGGAGGAGGAGAACGTAAAAATGTAAGAGATGCTTCATGTTGCCATGGAAGAGAGGGGAGGCGAAAGATGGAGCCCACCGACAGCTACACGATGGTGAAGACAAAGATCCCCAGACTCTTCTGCAACTGCTCCCTTGCTTAGAGGTGCCACCTCTTCTGTCTTGTCCTCCAAACCTTCCAGGCTGCCTTTAGTCTGTAGACCATCTCTCTCTCTTTGTCACAGGGGAAGGAAAGGGATGTTAAAGAGAGAAGGGCGAGACCGTGAGCACTAGAACACGAATTCTTAATATTCCTGCCATAATTGAAATACTTACACCATAGAAAGTAAAGATCCACGAAAGGAGAAAAGCAAAGCTTTCCCAGAGACCAAAGAGGGAGAAAAAAAAAAACACACCAAAATATCTAAATGGCAGAAATCACACAGGAGAGTCAAGGTACTTGGTATGTATAGCAATAACAAGTACGCCACTTCACTCTCTTTGTCACCAGCAAAATGCCTCTGAATTGTGGTCTTTGAGTCTGTGGCTTCAACCCAAAGGTCCAGTAGGAAAAAAAGAATCCCAATCACCATCACAGCGAGCCCTGAGCACACTGTCTTTTAGCAATGCCTAAGGACAAGGTAAAACTCACTGCCCTAAGCTCTCCTCCCCAGCGGCTCTGTTGCTCAGCCTGGTTCTCATCTGGGGAGCCAGGGGTCAGTGTCCCCAAGATATGCCCAGGCAATAAGTAAACAAGCAGCTTCAGCTTGTTCTGCGAGCTCACCAGCATTGTGTCAGCTCATACTGCCTGCAGAAAAGGACAGCCAGAGGGACACAAGCAAGACAGAATGGGGTTGTGCTCCCTTGCACTTGGTCAGGGGGCATGCATGTACATTATCAGCTTTGGACAAGAGCCACATTTCACTGATTGAAGTTGTAGTTTGCTGGCCTCATCCAGTGATTTTTTTTAAAAGAATTCACTAAAGACTTTTTTGAGAAAAAAACAAACAAACAAAAAACCTGCATGTATTTGGAATCAGACAATCACAGTAGCGAATCTCGCCTTGGCTAATGATCAGTTACTTAATCTCGCCGTACTTCATTTGACTTCCTTATCAGTGGGGTTTTGATATCTCCCTAAAGGGGTTTACACGCAATTTCAAAATGCCAAAATTATTATGGAAGAAGAAGGAGACGTAAATGACAAAGTTTTAAAACAAACTTAGGTTTGCCAGGGAGGACCTAGAGGAGAAAATAAAATAATATCACGTGAAAGTCCATGGCATATTATAGGTGACTGATAAATGCCAGGGTCTCCTCCCTTCTGTAGATAAAGGGGATTCAAATGGGCATGAAGGCCATATTGGGTATCACACTGACTGAACATAAGAAGCATTTATCGAACAGACTGGATTGTCATACTCTGGGATATCTGTAAGAATTTCCCTCCTGTGGAAAGGGCAAAGTCCATGTCTTATTTATTCTTGTAGCCCACCCCAGACTAGAAAAAGTGAGAGGAACGATGTCCTAGCTAGATGATGTAGATAATGCAACTAGACCAACTTTTCCCCAGCTCCCACTTAAAATTGTGTGTAAACCTTTGCAGCAAGTATTATCACCTGATTTATCCAGCCTGACCAGAGCTCTGTACTGTACGGAACCAACTGCCACCACGGGCCCATCCATTTTGCAGCTAATTTATAAGATGGTGCACCATGGAGTTGACTTACTCAAAGTCAGCTCTTCTTCGAGAAGAGATAATTAGGTTCTTTGATAGTTAAAAAGATCCCCTGAGAATTTTTTTTGCCCTTCAGGATTTTTCTGGCCCTAATTGTTTCTCCCAAGCAACATAGATTAAAAAAAAAAAAAAAAAAAAATCAGGGAACCCAGCCTCTTCTTTGTTCAAATATTTGAGCAGATTTAAAGGGACAGTAGCTTACTGCCAGAAAAAAGGTAGGAAAAAAAATCTTACACAGGAAAGGATTAAGTTAGGAAACTTTCCTTGGTTATCTAAGATTCTCTGTGAGAAGAGTGTTCATCAAGCATCAAGAACTGGTTTTGAAACTGTGACCTTGACACATCATCTGATTCCTCATCTTAAAACAGAACTAAATAATATAACTTCCACTGTTGTAAAGACCACCAGGGTTATATCCCATGAAGAATGCCTGGCACATAGTTGGCCCTTAATATGCTAGATCTCCGTCCCACTTAGAGAGGCCGGGTCCACCTTCAGTGGACTCAGGAATGGAGAGGACTTGTGTGGAATATGCATGTGATGTTGAAGCAAGGAGAAGAATAAATTAAGAATCTATAAGAGTGGAGGGTGCATTTGTCCCATTGGTATTTTTGCAGAGAGATCTCAAGCAAAACTTCAACTGGCCTGTAGCACATTCATGTTCTTAAGGGAGAACAGATCATAAAGTCAATCGAAGAACTGTGGCCCTACTGGAGCGGTGAAGGCAGAATTAACATTTTGTGAAAAATATTTAACTTTACGTGAGTTTAACTTTCGTTCTTGATCAAACGGAAGAGCACTCCACACCTTTACAGAAGGGGGCCCCAAGGATATTAGAATGAGGACATTGTGGGTGTCTAGTTAGAGGCTACTGCCTTTGGTCAGGTACAAGAACACGAGTGTATGGAGGGTGGTGAAAAGGGGCAGTGGAGACGAGAGAGGGCCTTGATACAAGGGAACGTGGAAAAGTGGGATCATCAGAGCTCGGCAACTAGTTTCAAGTGTTAAGCGATTTTTTCCATTTTTAGCTAATGTATCTTCTTCCAATGTCTCTACCATGAATGTATAACATTTATATTTTAAATGACAAAAGTTTTCAAAAATTGTTAAAGTAGATGACATTTTAAAAAGGAAAGCATTAGTGCATACTTTCTAAGACTTTAATCTTGAATGTCTTGGGAATGCTTGGGACATTCATACAAACTTAGAATATCAAGATAAACAAGTTCTCTGGAGTGTGGATTGGAGAGTTGTAATGAGTTTAGTGAGAGACCTGTTGAATCTAAAATGTTGGTAGGGTAGACAGCAGCAACTGGCTTATAACAAGTACTCAACAAATACTTGTCAAAGGAATAAATAGGTGACATAAACTATCTGCTCTGAGAATGAAGATAAAACTAGACCTGACTCTCACCAAGTCTCTTACACAAAAGACTACATGTTAGTGGTTGTCACAGGAAAAAGGGATTCCATGATGAGTTGGAAAACCCTGGGCAAAGCCATGCTCCAAAGTTTCTTCACACTTTGGGGTGCAGAGAAACAGGAAGGGTGAATGAGCAGTGACTCAAGGAGGCAGTTAAAAAGGAAAAAAGGTGGATTCTGTCAGCTAAAGCTAGCAAGGGTCCAGGGCTGGACCAAAGTCATGTGAAGACCCCAAGCAGACTGATAAATTGTCATCCTTTCAAAAATATATTAAAATGTTGTTTAAAAATGTAATTAGAAGAGCAGATGAGAGCTTCAGACAGGAAGAAAGCAGGAGATGGCAGTAATCAATGTCTCCTGTAATGCCCCAGCAATTCAGCTCTGGCCCAAACTTCCACATCCAGAAAAGCAGTTAACAGCCTCCATCCTCCTTAGAAGGCTGTGGAGGAAACATCTGTTGTTACTCTTGAAATGATCAGCTCCCCACTCCAAACAGCACAATATGGTATTCCTTCCAACCACATTTTACGCTCCTTGCCGAGTGATACTCTTGTAAATTCAACTTTGTCTTCCTTTTACTCCAAGTGCTGTTTTAATGCCCTATTGAGACTGCTGTCCCAGTGGCCTGCTCTGCTGATGGACCCTTGATCCTATTTGACTGAGATGCATAGGCATAAAGTCAGTGCTTTTCCAGTGCAATCACCAAGTCCAAGAAGAGGACCCCACAACCATCTTCCCATTAAAACCCTGGTAGAACTATTTGGGTGGGAAGAAGAGGGCTACTCATTTTCCCCTTAAGCAAGGGCTTCAAATTTTCAGCTGATTCAGGAGTAGTGATGGCAGAAAGGTGAACACACAGGGTAACTAGTACCGAGCAAAACCTCCTGGGGAGGTTTCACAGCCCCACAACCTTTGAGAAAGGAGCCAAGAAGACCTCTATGCCCTTCTGCAAGTGCCAGCCCATGGCTGGGGGTAGTCACACCTGGGCCAGCGTGCTCTGGCCTCTTGTTTTCTGTCAGAGACAGTCCTTGAATCTCTCTCCAAAGTAGAGAGTAGCTGTCAGATCACTGCCTGCAGGCTGGATTGCTACACTCCCAGGTGAAATCTCACAAACTATAGCAACCAGGTCATCTGCTCTGTCGTAACCTGGGCTCTTGCTTCCTCTGAATTTTTTGGTGATGGAGTCATTTTTCTGTCACCACCTGCATCACTGTCTCCACCCCATGAGAGCCATGATCAAGATAAAGGCTCAGGAGGAAGGGTCCTGCTCAGAGAACAGTCAATCAATCAATGAGTTGTCTCCATTATTCTCAACTCTTATCTGTCTCCACTAAACACCCGCAGCCACTGGCTGGACTCCAGAGGCTTATCCTCCACCCATCCCAACAAGGATGCTTCTAGGACTCCTTACAAATATGGGGGTGGAGATGATATTGAGATATTTGGTGCCTTGTGCATGGTACCCTCAGACCTGGTACTGGCACCCATTCATGCATGAGCCCACATAAAGGCCATTTCCAGGCTCTGGAGATGGTCCATCTCTCCCGATGAGTTTTCCTGGAGGGGTCACTTGCTAATGAAAACACCCAGAAATAGGGTCCCATCCTCAAAGAGAATGTGATTTCAAACACAAAGTTTGAGAATATCTCTCCTTGGAAATAAGTCATTTGCTTTATAATTGCTTTATACAATTCCAGAAACTACAAAAAGAAATAGCACATCCTACCTCCAGATTGAAAATAAAACAGAGGGGAGAAAGGGATGCCTCCAATGCTCAAAAAGAAACTGGAACATTATTAGAAACATTTTTCCCAGACAAAATAAATCTTAATCCATTCTGATTTTTAGAGGAAATTTTTGAAGGGAAGTGACCACAAAATTAAATGGCAAGAGAGGCTGGGAATCATGGTTTTAGAGAAAGAGAAACAGAAAAAGGATAAAATGCTTCCTCAAGAGAGTTTTGACTTTGAACTTTACCTTAATTTTTATTACACTTTATTACATATATTATTATTAGCTATAATTTGTAGAATACTTACTATGTGCCATGAACTATTTATGCATTTTGTAAGAATTAGCTCATTATTTTTATTTAATCTTTACAACGAACCCGTAAGGAAGGATGGTGTTATATTAATTTTATACCTGAGGAAATTAGACAACTTATCCAAGGTCACAGAACTAGAAATGAAATAACTAGGATTTTATCCAGTCTTTCTGACTACAAAACCTGTGCTCTTAACCACTGGAATAAATTCTCTGCAAACGAGAATAAAATTTCATATAAATAAAACATATTACTAATTCTTCACAACAAAACAGAGAAGAGATATTTGCATGTAGACATAAAAGCACAGAGGAAATGAAAAACTATAAAATGGTAAATTTTGAGGAGCAATGGAATAGTTGTAATTCACTTAGCTAGTTGAAATGGTTTGGTTTGTTCTAATAACAGTAAGACCTTTCCTCACTCAAAGTTCACCATTCTTGCCTGTAGGGAAATAAAAATGTCTAGAAACATCTCAGATACTAAAGCAAATGGAAATTTTTTTTTTACTAATTTCAGCAAGTCCCAATGTTTAAACATCTGCCTCACTGAGTGACACCCACTGGTAACACAGGCTGGAAGGTAAAGGGTACGAGAACAGGTTTTGATTCAGGGATCATCTCTAAGGGCAAAAGATACCACGGGGTGTTTCAGTCTGGATGTGAGTCAAAAGGCAGAGAAAGCTGGAAGAGGTGCTTTGGGCATGAGAATAAGAAATCTCACCCTCCTATTCCTACAGGTCAAAAGTGGAGCTCTTTAGCCTACAGCAGAAAGTCCTTCAGGTTCTAGCATCTCCAACAGCCTCTCCAGTGTCCTGTCTACACTGCAGTATATTATGCGTTACCTTGAGGTGGTTAAGAAAACAGGCTCAAATCCAGACTGCCTGGCTTCATATCACAGCTCTTTAACTTATTAGATACATCATCTCCTCTGTCCCTTGATTTCCTCAACCACCAATGAGAAGATTAATATCTTTTTCATGGGGTTATTGCAAGAATTCAATGAGCTACATATACAAAATGATTGGAACATTTTCCAGCAAATGGTAAGTGCTATATAAATGTTGGTTGCTATTATTATCATGTGTTCAAAGTGATTAATCAAATTGAATCCTCTCTTACATATTCTGTAATACAAGTAAGCAGATTAAAGTCCCCAACAGAAATTCTTGAAAACTCCAAGGTTATATTGTAGTTCCTTCTTTTAAAGGTCCTTGGGAAATGGTAAAAGTCTAATTAGATTTGTTCTTGGAAACAAAATTTATTTTCTTTTTCAATAATTCTATCAATTGAATCTCTTCCTCAACTCTAGACCAAGGCCAGAATTTAGAAGAACAAAGTCCAGTATTTCCCACTTAAATGAGATAGTCTTATACCACCTCATCAACACCACCTTTTGCCAGCAATTCAGACATGTCTCTATTAATGTATCTTAATATCTCCCAAGTAAACAAAACAATGCAAATATAAACCTTCTGTGTATTAAGTTAGCAAAAAGCAAAACCAAGCAAAAAATGATAATACCTAATGCTGGCAGAGATGCAATTATGCACTATCACTCATACATACATTTTGGGTAACATTGTAGAATGTTTTAACCCTTCTGAAAAACATCATGGCAATATGTTTCAAGAACAACAAAAATGTTTGTACCTTTATGAATGTACATCAAGGAAACAAGTCAAAAGATAAAATCTATGGGCACAAAATTTCTCACAGCAGGGTTCTTCATAGTTAAGTAAATTGTGGAATATACATATTATGAACTATTTTATTTCCTCAATTTTAAGGTACTGATTTTTGGTAAATTTTCAACATCTCTGAAATTGGATTGCATCTTACATTCAATGCTTACATTTAATGTGGTAATACTTCTTTTCTTCTTTGAAAAGCTATTATGAAAGAAATGGCGCATCTTAAAATCAGTAACATCTTATGATCAAGGAAATGCAGTATTATGCAGCAATAAAAATAGTAACTATGAAGGTTATGTAAAAACATGAAAATACAGAAAACATCCACATTAAATTTTGTATGATTAGGGGCTAAAGTAGAAAGGAAATGTGGACAAATGCAGTTTGATTTGCAAGTAATAGTGTTTTCTTCCTTTTACTTTGAGTTCCATTAGTGTTATTATGATATTAAACATGTGTTAACATTTCTTTCTTGTTTTTTTATTTTTTAAGAAAAAACTATGCCTTCTTTGAGACTCAATTCCCATAAAAACCTGGGCAGAAATATAAGCACCATGGGAGTGAAAAGCCAGCTAAGTGCCCTGCTCACTGTAGAACCAGAACCTAAAGAATTTGAATCCTTATTTCCTCCTTACATTCCAGGAGGAGTTGAATCGGGGCAGGCATGGGGAGGAGAGTGGCAGTGTAATTTCCGAGTACATCCACCCTTTGTCTTCACACCCTGAAAACTGCAATGGGTTGAGAGGAAGCTTGAAAATGAGCCATTCCCAAAAATAGACCATCGGACTTGTTCAGAGTACACACCTACAGCCACGTAGGACCAAAGAGCTTTGAGCCCCATAGAAAGAGGAGGAAAATGAAGATAAGGCATAAGGAGCAAGACAGATATTTTAAATGAGAAAGGGATCAGGAGGTTGGTGGAAGTAGGAAAAAAGAATATTCTGCAAGGAAGAAAAATTTAATGAGAAAAGAAAGAGAGGATGTAGTAGAACATCCTCAACAATACACAGTAGATCCTTAATAATTGTTGGGAAAATAAATAAGCAACAGCATGACTTAGATATGACTTTTTCCTTTTTTTGGCTTTCTATATAAATATTGTTTTTATCAACAGAAAGATGTGACCACCTCTGTATTAAGGCACAACACAATTACGTTGTCACTGCTGCTTGGCCCTTTGATCTCAGTAAGTCTCTGTGGCCCATAGGCTCAAAGGCATTTGAGATTTTTCCCTCAGCTGAAACACGGAGAAGGCTCCCGAGAGCTGAGCCTCTCAGGCTGTCCATGGTCTTGGGATGTGTCCACATCCATGTGTTTCCACTGGGGCTGCAGATAGACATTAAAAATTATCAAAAATAAGAAAGCATCTCTTTTAGTCTCTTTCCTCCTGAGTCTTCCTTTGGCCACGGTCTCCAAAGTCTGACCCCTTAGCAAAGGTGCAGCTCCACAATCTGGCCACTCTAAGGATTCAAAAAGAGAGTGGCCCAGGGGTACACAATTGCTGGAATGTTCTCTGTAAGCCATGCACGTGCTGGGGTGAGGTGCTGATACACGATGGCACACGTGGCGTGACCAAGAGTTCTCAGGGTGCACAAAGAGGGCAGGTGACAAGAGCATCAGCTCATGTGTCCCACCTAGTCCACCCCATCCAGTTCAGGGGCATCAAGGGGCCTGGGGGCCCGGCAGCTTCAGGGCCATGCTCCATCTGAAACCTGTGGAGGAGACCTCTTCCTTGCCTCATCCAGCTCCTGGTGTTTGCTGGTAATCTCTGGCATTCCTTGGCTTGTAGGTACAGCCGCCTCCATCTTCATGGCCTTCTCCCCTGGGTCTGTGTTGGATTCTCCACTTCTTATAAGGACATCAAATATGTGAAAGGTCATATTCACAAGACCAGGGTTAGGACTTGAACATAACTTTTTGGGGAATAAAATTCAATCCGTAATGTGAGGCTTCATGTGCATGGAAAAGACTGAGGGATAGTGGGTTTCAATGGAGATGATCAAGAGTCTAGTTTTGGACATAATAAGTTTGAGAAATTATTAGATATTCAAGCAGAGTTGTCCAATCAGTTGGAGTTTAGGCTGAATGAACATCTGAACAAATGGCCAAAGAACAGATAAACAAGAAAATAAAATTGAGAACAGTATAAAAAGAAAGAGTCAGAACAAGCAATAATAATAAAGTAAAAGAAAGAGAGCCAAAGGGGACACAAAACAGGAGAGGAGAGAAGAGGAGGTGAGAGCTGGTTCTAAAATGCCCATGTTGTTGGGGGCCTGTACCCCTCCAATCTGTGGAGGTCTGTGTTCCTGTAAGCATGTGTCTGAATTCTGCCATTGTCCTACACTGTAAATCCTGGTCAAATGATTTGGTCACGTGTGTTCAAAGTGGGATCATTCTGGCTGGGCTGTAGGATCACCAGAAACTGGAAATCTGGTCGCAAGGCAGAGGTGCCTGGCTTTCTGCATCACACACTGTCAGCCCAGCCTGTGTCCTCAATAGCTGTTTGCAGTGGAATAAGTATTTTCCAAGGTCTTTTCCCTGCATGCCTTGCTTAGGCAGGTGGAGGAAAGGCTGGTCATCATTTACAAGGAGGAATAAAGAGACGTGGATAGAGGGAGAGAGGCCAAGGCAGGGCACTCCCCAATTAGCAGCTTACTTTGCTCTGGTCTTCAGAAGTAAGTGGGAAGGTTTATTTAAAGCAAAAAATAAGCTCCTCTGGAATGATCCTGGGAAAGGACTCTCACAGCCTTCCTTCAGAGTTTATTTCTTTGACTCTGTGTTTCCACATCAAAAATGGAGAGAGCTGAAATCACCCCAGAAGTCCTGGGGTCTGAGTCTGCACTACCACCACTGGCTGTGTCATCTTGGGTGAGTCGCACAACCTCTCAATGCTCAGCAGTATCATTTAGAGAATGAAGCTAATTAGCAGTTACCTGCCAGAAGGCACGGTGCAGGGCCAGGTGATCTGGCTGAGGCCCTTCCAGCTCTAAGATCTATGACTGTGTGATTTTTATAGTAGTGGAATGCACAAGGGCAGAAGTTGAGAGATGTGTGCAGGGAACCGATGTGCTCAGCCACCCTCCATACCTAGTGGAACATGAAACATGGGGAAAACCATAAACTTTGCATTCAGCCACAACTGGGTTTGAATTCTTGATTCTGACACTTCTAGAAATACGGCCTTGGACTATTACTTAACCTTTCCACAGTTGCCTCACTTTGTAAAATGGATATAGAATAACATAATGAAATCGAGGTTGCTGGGAAGATTAAATAAGATGGTAAATGTAAAATACCAACTCTATCAGTCATGGTCCAGTTGGGAAAACAGAAAGAATTCTAGAAATTTTAAAGAGAGGGGATTTAATACAGAGAACTGGTTACTCGGGATGAGACAGCTCCCAGCAACCCATCAAACCCAACCTCAGCTCATACTCCAGACCTCCAAACCCCAACCTCGGCTTAGTTCTCCAGGATCCTCCTTACCTGGGGGATAAAACTGGACATTAATGAAGAATCTGAGAGCAGGTTCCAGAGAAGAAGGCAGACACTGAGCACCTGAGTCGTAATGGCACAAAATGGAGATGGGGGCAAAAGAATAACTTACCGAATCACCTAATGATAGAGGAAAAACACCTTTCCCTAATCCTGGTTTCCATAGGGAAAAGATTTCCCCGAAATGCCACCTGTCTCCCCCCTCCCCTTTACAACAGAAGAGTGGAGTGATCCACTTGCTTGACTTTGAGAAGACTAACCGAGCATGCTCAGCTCGCCAGGCTCCATCCTTCTCCTCTTGGGCATGAGCTACCCTCAAGGAGTGGTTTTCCTTGTTATTCCTTCAAGCACCAAGGGGTAGGGCAGCCTCCTGTGGTGAACGGGTGGGCAAGTCTACCTAACCCCGGGGCATAGTAATGGGCCATTTTCCTCTCCTGGACAAACCTAGTTTCAGCTCCAGTAGAAATAATGATTTTATTTGGCCTCCACTTTTGTTCAAAACCCAGGTAGGGAGGAGAAGTCCCTCGAGATCCCCAAAAAGGAAGACCATCCTTCTTCTCTGATCTCATGCTGCTTAGCTGCATCCATTATGATCAATACAGAATCATCTCTAGACAATCAAGGCTGTAAAGTGTTCGTGCTATTAAAAGTAGGTCTCTATTGGCCAAAATTCATCTTCTTGTTTACCAGTGGATTTATCTTCCTCCCTCAGTTGTTGTCAGGATCACTTCGGAATTTGTTAAAAATGCAGATGCCCAGGCTCCACCTCCTGGGATCCTGAGTCAATAATTAGAACTTTTATAAGCACCCCAAGTGATGCCCACACATTACGAAGCAAAGTCTGTAACTAGTGGTTCTCAACCTTGGCTGCACATCACACTAACCTGAAGGGCTTTTAAAAATACTGACACATGCGCCCCACTCCTAGAAATTCAGATTTCATTGGTTAGTGGTGATGCCTGGATATATGGATTTGTAAAAGTTCTCCAGGTGATTCTAATGTGCAACCTGGGTGAGAACACCCTGATGTCTCCCCTCAAAATAAATTTTTCTTAAAAAATTTTTCTTTAAAATTTTTCTTGGAAGTGTTTGTTATTGTTGAGGGCAGGGAAGGCCTTCTGTTAATCTGATGCTACTCTCTTCTTTGGAGTTCCCATTCCTGTCCAGGGAACAATACAGCAGAAGGCATTTTTGAAAATGTAGACCAAAATCACCAAGTCCCAATGCCAACATCAGAGTATGTTACTGCACTATGGCAGTCCAGCTCTTGAGCCCATCTTCTTCCACTGTGGTTCTAACCTGCTTTCAAATGAAGTGCAATTTACATCTCTTTAGCTAAACATATTGGTGTTATTGCATTGCAATCCTACTGATTATTGCAGTGCTGCTCTTAGCAAATGCATTCCAATTTTATCTTCCTTGGTTATTCTTATATGACAACACGTATGTAAACAAGCCATGGTATTCAGACTAGCACACATTTTGAGGTGAGAAGGATCATCCTCAAATCCCTAATCTTCCTATGAAATGAAACAGTAAAAGCCCCCAACCCCCACCCCCAACTTCAGGGTTGGATTCTTCTCTTGGTCCTCTAGATTTTCCTTCTGGAGAGAAGCATGAGTAGGACAAAATCTGAGACCGAGTTTAATGGGAGACATCTCCCATCTTAATATGGACTACTTCAGTTTAAAGATGAGACAAGTGAGAACTAGAAGACAGAAGGCCATCAGCTGGTTACTGGTGGAGCAGTAAGCAGAGCCTACTCTTTCTTACTCCCTAACTAGTGCCCTTGGAACAACCCCATTTGGTGCCTTCCATTCTCCCAGGATTTGGTCTCTAATTTGGGCCTTGAGTTCAGCAAGAGAAGGGAGGACATCTGGGAACAGCAGATGAGGTTCCAGGGTAGAATGACTCTGGGTAGTGAGAGGAGAAAGGGAACTACGGGTAAAATTTAGAAAAAACCCAACCATGGAAGAGAACAAAAGGGGCATCTTAGCACCTTGTTGTCTTGAGATGAACATGGTTAGGCTTGATAGAGATAACTGCCAACTGCAGATGATAAGTGAGTTGGCTCAGGATTGTTTTCAAAATAGTCAAGGAGTTGCACTTCCTTGCAGAGGCATGAGCCAGGGTAGGGAATCATGCAGATCATACAATTCACAGAAAACATGAAAAGTTTTATTGTTTAACAAGGGATGATGTCACTGCAACTTTATAATCTCTCTCAGGGGATTACTCGGATACCTTTCATCAGGTATGGAATAGGAACAGAGAAAATATAGAGAATAATCCAAAGAAAGACATGGGTGATTAAGTTATAGGAAAAAAATAGGGCTCCACCGTGCTTCCAAGAGGAATGTCAAGCTCCATAACCTAAAATCCAAATCCCTTTATGATTTAGCCCCTTCCTAACTCTTTAGCCTCATTTCTGACACTCCACAACCAACATCTTCTCCCTAGCTAGGGAGCAAGCGTCTCTGGGTTGAAAACCTGGATCTGTCGTTCACTCATTTAGGGACACTGAGACTGCTACATTACTTCCCTGTACATCACCCCTTGGGATCTTGACCTATAAATTCCACTAAAAATTCTGGACCAATCAGAACCCTCGGATATTTAGCATTTCAAACAAATGTAAGGCACTCTCCACCCAGTCTGGTCCAATCTCTCTCCCAAGGACTTCCGGTACAGAGAAGCCTCCACAAAACCCAGTGGCCCAAGAGAAGAATCTCCCAAAGTGTTCAATCCTAGAAGTCTTGGGAGATGCAGTTCATGTTTTGAGACCTTACCAAGTCTACAAAGGTCTCTGGAGAGGGAATTGTAAACCTCCCCAAATTAGCTGTCTAGCTGTAGCTTGTAAGGAAGGTCAAATACCTATTTCCAAAAATCTCCACTATATTTCCATAAAGGAACTCAAAAAGTGAAGATGCTATAAATATGATTTGGGTATTTGGTCCTGGCACTTTTTTTCTTTTTTGCCAACTCAAAATCCAGTACTTTTCTTGTCAAATATAATACTGCCAGAGTGAAGCTGACAAGACATACAATAAAGTTGAGGAAGAGAAACACAAAGACCTAGATAGTAACCTATTTATTTTCAGCGGGAAAAAAAAAGTAACCACTATTCTAGCAAAGAAAATAACCCTGCATTTGGTCTTTTTTTTTTTTTTTTTTTTTTTTCTGTTTTTCCCTCAATCTAAAAGAAAAACTTTTCAAATTCACACAAAATGGTATACAGTGTCTGATTTTCTGTGGCAGTCTTCAAATATATAACCTCTCAGGTCACCAAGAAACACTTTTTTGAAATACGTCTCAATCTGTCTTTCAGTGTGACAATGAAATTACCAGACAGTACAGCATGTGACACGACTGAATTAGGCTGTAGCTGACCAACTGCTATCATTATCATACTCCATTCTTTACTTCCTGAGAGGGTAAAAAAAAAATCACTGAAAAAATTCTGCAACAGCATCATACCTGATTATTTGTACAAGAGAAGTGACCCAGTGGAATTACATCGTTCCTTCTCTGAACAATTTCAGATCAGTTTAGCTATTGATGCAGAACCCGGTTTGCTTAAACTCCTCTGTCACCACTTTGCCAGCCTCCAATTTGTGACTCCATTTGTTACATATATCTGTCCAACTCCCTTTAGACCTGCAGACAACATCTTGGAATGTCTTCAGACTAAAGTTATATAAAAGTACTTGACCTTTTTAAAAAACGCTGATCAAATTTGCCTTGAATATTTCACTATATCACAGGAACAATCATAAATGGCATATAAAAATTCAACAGCTGCTGGGATCAATAAGCTGTCCACTCAGAAAAAAATTATATATATATATAGAAAAATTGAAAAATTCATAAAGATGTGCTGTTACTGTCTTACTCGAATTGGTTGAGTTTTTAAAGTAGGGCAGAGAAGCTGGCTTTCAGCCTGGCTTGATCGGGGGAAACCCAAAGGATCAAATAAAATTCCTACCATCTTTTTGACTTAGGGCATTGTTTCTAGAATGATTCTGTTAAAATGCAAATATTTTATCTAGAAGGGATAAATATAGGCTAATTAGTAACTTCTGACATATTTACATGGGGATGTTTATTGATTTAGCTGGCAGAGAGCAAATCCTCAAGGAAAGGGGTCACAGACAGGTAAGTTTGAGGAGGAGATAGAGCAAAGAGAAATCCAGAGCAGAAGTTGATTGACAAAGTCCAGTTTTGGCTAGAATTCTCACAAAAGGTGTCCCAGGCTGCATTAAGCCCTGAGACCTGAGACGCCCAGCATTGCCTGTTTTCCACAATCCCCTGGGCCCCTTTTCTTCTTGAAGTAAGTCCAGAAGCAATGTGTCTCTGAAAGTTCTTTAGAATTTGTAGAAACAGAACAAAAATTCTCACAAGGAGGCATATGCAAATAAAACGAGGTCCAAAAATTTCCTCTCCAACCCCAAACAAGGAAAAATATTCTGACATCACCGGGTAACCAAACAAATATGATGATCTGTGCATGTATTCATGGATCATAAATGTTTCACAATAAAGATCATACTAAAGAATTATCTTTCTCTCTCTCTCAATCTCTCTCTCTCTCTCTCTCAATCTCTCTGTTCCTCAACTAGGTTTAAAGAAACTAAGACATTGTACCAATGAAATGGCAGCCAAATACCCAAAATAGCTGGAGGAAAGTGTACACATGGAGAACATCCTATACCCATGACAAACGCAAGAGACCCTAACAGCTGGAGATTCCCTAGGTGACCTACAGTGAGGACACATGCACACACACACACACGCACACACACATGCACACACACACATGCACACACACACACACAGTTTGGCAAATGCTCCCATTTGAAGACCGTCCAAACTTTTCTCTCTCCAGAATGGAGCTACCTCATTGTCAGTGAGATTTCCTGTAAATTTGCTTCAATGGTCACACAGGTTTAAACAAATAATAATAGCTTTAGCAGCTAAGGCTAAAGACCAAAAAGTTAAAGAGCTTACAAGGCAAATCATTTGAAGAGGCAGGATAAAATCAAAAACAGAATTTAAATGGTCCCAGCCTATGTATTTATAAAAGACCAAGTCCTGACCTATGACAGAAATGAGAACTTTATTGGACACGTAATTCAGAAAGGCAGCAAAGGCTGATCCACATAACACAATGAATGTCAGGTTCAGGATTTAAATCTCAGTCTGGCAGGATCATGAAAACCCATGCAATAATGGCAGGGAGAAGGGGAGGAGAAGGAAAGACGTGCTGTGCAAATCTAGTGTGGTTTAGAACTTTGACTGCACAATTAGCCCGTGTTGTAATTAAGAATCTAGAGAGCCTATTGAAATGAAAGCACAATAGACAGATTTGGATTCTGCTGCATCGAGCCAGGACACTTAACACAGGAAGAGTTTTCCCCAATTTTGGCTGGGATGCTTTGCTCGCTAACAGCCAGCTAGGCTTACAAACATCTTTGCACTACCTGTTTACAACAGTCATGACTAACAGGAGGGAAATATTTTTAATGTCCTCAGAAGATGGTTTCATCTTTGGGCTTCTACTTAGCTTCTGTAAAATACATTTTGGTTATGATTTCACTATCTGACCACAGGAAACAGAGTTTATTACAAGGATGAGGTCAGCATTGAGTCGATCTCTAAGCCAATGATAAACTGGCATTACAGACTTGTTTTATTTATAGATATCCAAGATATCAAATTAGATGGAAGGGAGGAGAGACAAGAATTTAGCTTCATTTAGAATAAATGTCTCTGGAAGGCATCTACTACCAGTTTTCTAAAAATATAAGACAATGTCATGGATTCTATCTGTGCTTTAAAAAAAAAATCAGATTAGAGAAGTAAGAAGCATGCACATTACTGTGGTTCTGTGCTAATTCAAGGGGCTCATCTTCATATGGAAGTAAAGTAACCTGAGGAAAATAATGCATTCTGTTCATTTCCACTGCTCTTTCATATAACCCAATAAAGCGACTCAAGGGGTACTGATTCAGCTTGCCATACTAATTGGGAAAACTGAAACAAAGATAGTTTTGTTTCCCTTTTTTTTCTTAAGGGGAGGCCTTTACTATTTGCAACACGAAAATAAAACATGGCATTATAGAGGAATAATGGGGAAATGTAAGCCTCCCCCAGACCCCACAACACAAATTCTTGGTTCCTGTGGTTTCCACAATGTTCATTTAGGGAAGATATTTTAAGGCAATATAAAAAGCCACCCAGAACCTCATTTTAGCAATAATTCACCAAGAAAATCCCCAGGGGCCACTTAACACCCTCCAAGGTACCCAGAGTCAAAACAAAGGAAGTCAGAGAAGCATCCACTTTGGGGTTCAGAATCCTTAGTCCAAGGGGGTGGTGACTTTAAGAAACTCTTGCTTGAAACTGACACTTACAAGTATCAAGAAAGGGAAACCCTCAGTAAAAATGTAGTGAGGAGAAGCTCTGGGACCCTTAATATAGTTTATCTTTCACATAAAGGTATCCTGAAAACCTTTACACAAGTCCTTTATGAGGGAATAATTTCTGAGCTAGGGCAGACAATGGTCTTTCAAATCCATTCTCAGTTTAGAAAGCATTTGTAAGGAGGATTTTTTTTCCCCAGCCACCACATGAGAGGTGTGTGATGCCCTTGGAAATCTCTATAATTAACAATAAGCCTCTTTCACAATTGAAAGTGGACCCTCATACCCTAAAGTAGCACTGATGCTTCTATTTCTGACCTACACCCTTCATTTTATGCAATGTCTTTGTAAAAACCAAGGGCAAGAACAACCTGGAGAGAAATTTTCGAATTTTGGACCAGAGCCACCAAATCAATAATGGCGGAACAAAATGAATTATCAGCCTCCACTGCTTCAATCACAGGGAAAGGCAAGGAGTTAGCCAAAAGAGAAACTGCGGTCAATGTTAAGAAACAGAGTGAATTGACTTTGAGGTAGGCTTATATCTAATTAAATGAGACTGGGGGCAAACGCAAGTAGACTCATCTGCGACTGATAAGGAAGTGATCAGAGGCAGGGGACTCAGCTCAATTGAACTGTGTTTTCCAAGCAGAAAAAGAGAGCAGAAAGTGTCACTGAGGAGGGGGGAGGAGTGGAAGGACAGGGGAGAAACTGCAAGTTTTTCAGAAGTGTTTTCCCTCATCCTGGCATTGTCTGTTTTAAGTATCTCAAACTCCTGCCACTAGCAATTAAAAGTTACCATCAATTTAGGTCAGCACGAACTTAAAAGAAACAAACTCCTGGCTATGGGGTGACATACCAGATAATTGCAGGAGGAAAAGAGAACAGGGGAGCTATACCTACTACTGGTTTGCAGAGATGAGCCAACACTTCGTGAAACCGTGTACCTAGAAGCTTTATAACGACACCACGGTCCCACGAGCTAGACTTTTGGGTCAAACCATCAGCAGCTACCCATCTGGCACCAAGTGGGTCTTTGGAAGGGGTAAGAAAGATGCATCTAAAGATAGAAGACACTCCTGGTGGCTTCTTCCTATATTCAGTTGTAGCCTTGGCACTAGGATAGTCATAAAATGGGATCCAACGTGAAGTCTTTCTACTGATGAAGAAAGCATGGAAGAAAAGGGATTTCCAAAGACCCCGTGAAGTACCCGAGGTGTGACTGGAACTGCTGCCTGTGAGAGCCCGATGAGAGTAAGTTAAGGCATCTGCCTTTAGCCTAGAGGGCTCGTCTGGTAAAAAGCACCTGGGCAGAGAAATGATACCCCCTCTCTCCCCACCGGCTCATTGTGTCAAAACCAACTTCTAGTCACACCTGTGTCCTGAGCTAGGGAAAATGGTACGAAGCTTTCACAGCAGACCCTTAGCGCAAAGCAGCAGCAGCTTTGCCGCCGTACCCCAAACCTTACAAACACATATTACCATTTCCTGCTCCATTTGCAAATACACAGTGTTCTTTAAATATGTACAAGTTAGACACCCCAGCACTTTTGGAACACCCTTAAATAAGCCCAGGATGAGTCACCATTTTCTGGTCCTGTACAGCTAAATTACATGTTCAAAATTCCCTTTAAAAGTCACAAAATCTATCTCAGTACTTTCAACGCTTTTAAATGGCAAAGGGGTACGACGTGAAGGGGTGGGCCTGGCAAAGCCAATAAGAAATGAACGTGAACACAGAAAACAATCTCTGGTCTTTCTATGGAACTAAATTCATGAGCATTGCACACACATTTATCAGGAAATTATAGATCTTATTATTGGGGAACTGGGTGGCAGGTGCCAAAAACATTTAAATCTGCTCCATTTCCAATTCATGAAGCCTATTGTAACTCAGTATTATGGTTTTATTAAATTTGTGCAGTTAGCTCAGAAGCCTATTATTATAATAAAATACAAAATACAATTATTGTTTTCTTGCAGTGAGAACCTCAGAATTATCTAACACTTTATTGTTTCCCCATCAAGAGAAATCCCAAGTTCAGATATTTTTTTAAAGAAACATCGCTTCCTCTATCTACTTTCCATAATAGTTCTTGGCTTTATGCCGCATAACAGGGAAAGAAAGCAAAAAGAATGGAGATGGAGGCCATGAGTCACATCAGTTTTTGTTTAATTACAGTGTTATACTGCTGTTTCTCAGATTTTCTACTATTACCTCTGCCCAGTTAACTCTCCATTCCTCATTCAGTGCTCATTAATTGAGAAGATGTTTGGGGAAAGTTGATATATAGGTTTGAGTTTCATATGGCCAAATGCTCACCTGCTATTACATGTCAAATGGAGTTCAATACCCATAATGGTCAATTTAGTTTCTTGTCATATGATACCAACTTCTTCATCCATCCCTTACTGATGCACTTACAGTTCCTCTTTTCTCCTCTCTCTTTCCACTTTGCGTTATTTTCTCTTTACCAGAGAATAAAAACATTTGAGGGGAGTCACAGCAAATGTGAAACACCACAAGATTAAGCTCAGATCACTGGGTTGGAAAGGGGCCTTAGAGATCATGCCACTTAGCTCGACATTTTTTAGATGAGGGTAGAAGCTCAGGAAGATCACCCAGCTGTCACCCACCTGTCAGGGACAGAGGCAGGACCTGTCACCCCCCTTGGGCCCTTCTTTAGGTAGCTATCACTCAGCCAAGAGGAGCATCTCCCCAAATCATCGAGACCACTTTGTGAGGAAGATGCATTACTTCCATGTCACAGATAAAGAAACCGATGCACAGAGAGGTTAGGTAACTTACCCAAAGTCACACAGATAATAAGTGGTGGGGTCAAGACTGGAGCCCAAGTTTGTCTCATGATAGAGCCTCACCTCTAACCACTATGCAGTACCATTCTCTCAATATTACTATAAGCTGCCTTTATACTTAGCTATTATCTATCTGCATATACAAATATATAGTTAATAATGCTGGTCTTCAATACATAAAATAAAGCACAGACTTTGGAGCTAAAAGGCCAAAAGGAATAGGTTTGATTCCTGGCTTGGTCACTGAGTAGCCAGATAATTTTCATTGGGATCATTAACCTCACAGGGTCATGGTGACAACCAAATAAGGTCATTCAGCTATCCAACAAATATTTACTGAGTGCCAGGTACTGTTAAATTATTAGTTATGCAGCATCAAGCAACGCAAGTCCCTGTCTCAATTAAATTCTAGTGTTCATGTATGTGAAATGTAAAATCCTTTACAAATATAAATCATTATATTGGTCATTGAAGTAAGCATATGGTACAAAAAGATTTCCTTTTCTTAGGAATCCATCACCAATCCCTCCACTGGGCATTTCACCTCTCCAGATGATCTCTTAATGAATCCCATCAATCCAAGGTTGCATGTGTGTACATGTCTGTGAGTATGTGCATGCACATGAAATGATTCCCCATATTTTATTGATTTAGACGCTGAAAAATTTTACATTGTACTTTTGATAGATAATGTTCCCACTCATTTACTAAAGTTGAAACATAAGCCTAGCTAACATTCGAGCCCGTACTACGTTTCACACACTGGGCTTCCATGGCACATGTAGTAAAGAAACTACTTATAATATAAGAAGTTAGATGTCAAGTGCTTAATCAGAAATGTAGACTCCTTACTAAAAAGAAGTTTACATTGGGAAGTCAGACTCGACTTACTATGATTTTTTTTTTCATCTACATAATAATTATTAATTGACCATCGACTATGGTCCTGGCACCAAGCTTGGCATAAAGACAGATTCTCTTATCACAGAGCTCACAGTCCAGTGAGGGAAGCAAACATGCAAATAAACCATTACAATAAAATTGGGGGCCTGCTACAAACAGGGTGAAGCACTGTGGAAGCACAGAGAGAATTGTCTCCTCTCGCTTGGAAAAGAAGAGGCTTCCAAACAATCTCTAGGGAAACGAGCCAGCGATGTTTAAGGACTGGGTTTGATTCTAGTTGCCTCTCTACCACTAACTCACTGCGTGATCTTCGCTGGCTGCTCGATTTTCCCAAACTTTAGTGTCCCTATCTACAAAATAGAGTTAAGGATACAGAAGAGGGCTAAGGACACCCACCCTGACTTCCTTATGGGGGGATGAGGACCACAAAGCAGTTGGAGTCTAAAGTCTACACACCAAAGGTGATAATAGTGGGTAGTCAGGATTCACACTGAGCTCCAGAGTAAATAGAATAAGTCCTCGGCTTCAGAAAACCGTGGTGGGGAAACACAAACTACTTCTCTCTGGACTGGGATTTCATTCAGGGTGGCCAACAAGTGCACGCCCTGAACTGAGGTGAAGGCAGGTGCTTAAATCTGCAGTTCCCCCAATGTGTGTCTCTGGCTGTGTGACGTTCTCACCACTCCTGTGCCCTGTCCTTGAACTCAAAGCAGCAAAATAGGTGCTTGGTCAGGAGAAAAGGAGCAGATTGCAGGTTTGTGTTAGCATAGGGGGCAGGGTTCCATCTGTCTGGCTCCCTCTCTCTCTCTCTCTCATTTTCTCTTCATGCCCTGTGTCTGACTCTCACTCTTTCTCCCTCTCCCCCTCCCCCTGCCCCTCTCCCTTCTTTTCTCTTCTCTTTCTCTCTCTCCTCTCCGCTCAAACTCTCTCCCAGGTGTTTATACTTGAATTCGAGTAAGCTAAATGAATGTCAGATGGGCTTCCCTCTATGTTAAAATGCTTTGTGTAAACGGAAAGCATGGTACAAATGTTGGCGGCTGTTATTAGTTCAACTTAATGCCGCTAAAAGACTATCCATAATTTTCCAGAAAGGTATGTCTTACACCAAAGGCCCACAAGGAATATATAATAAGACTCTGGAAGAACTAGCAGCCAAGGAGAAGGAGCCTTAAATCAGAGGCTTGGAGGCGCAGGAGTCCTTAGGAAGTTCTGTGTGCCGGATGAGAGGAGGACTCGAGTGCTTACTTCTCTTTTAATTATCTGATGCTAGTGCTCCCCTCCTTCGTTGCCTTTAGCTAGAGCTGATGAGGAAAGACACCAATAAATATCTTGGCGGTCAGGAGGGAGAAGCCATGTTTCATGGGACTCCCCGCTTCTACAGCTGTTGTTAAAATATTACTGCTAATTAGCTGGCTAGTTATATATAAACCCTTACAAAGGAGTATTTTTACACAATCATAAAATAAATTAAACTACCAAAAATTCACGCTGTTAATTAAAATAACCCCTGTAGGAGGGGGAAAAATCGCTACAAGTCTGAGGTAAACAGGAGGCAATTTCACAAGTACAAACTGATTAATTTTATTTCCTATTACATGTATTTGCTAATATCATCAAAATTAGAAAATAAAGCAATTTTGCCGTGACAGTAGTTCAAACAGAGGCGGTTCTAGCAGAGGAATGGAGCTAGCAGGATGTACCCTTGGTCCTAAAGAAGTTTTCTGTCTAAAAGGGGTAGACATGGTCTCAGGAGGGACACGCAGAAGGCAGGGTGAGAGGGGAAGGGGCTTCTCCCAGGCCCCAGAGCAGCCTCATGGAACACTGGGATGGATGGCACGGCCTGTCGGTCACATCCCCCTTCCATCCAAAGATGCAAATTATTGGAGGATACCTGAGAAACTCTGTCTGCTGCTGAGAGATGGCAGAAAAGTGTAGAAATTGAACTAACCCACCCTCACTTCCAAGAATGGCCAAGACAGTTTGCTCTCAATTTATTAGCACAGTTTGCGTATTCTATCACACGTGTTTTTCCTATGCCCAATTTTATCATTTGGGTGGGCTTTTCTAAAGTTTGTGTGTCATTCCTACCTGTAATTAATTGTCCAAAACAAATATCGCGAGGAGTTCATCAGAAAGCCTGGAAAATACTTTTGTAATAAAAATGCAATTTAGAAAAGAACGAACCCAACCTTCATGCTCTTTGTCTGCCGGCCAAGTTAAACAATTGACCTTAATTCAGCTGGAGAACCCCTCCATGAGCATAATGTGGTGAGTGCCTCTGACTCCCCTACCCCAGCTGTTCAAAGCAAATATCCATCTGAAAATACATTCCTAAAAAGCCCAAATATACTATTTTATATCTCTTTGTTGGTCAACCAGAAAAATGCGAACTCCCTTTGGACCCATAGTGAATGTCGTTATTTTATTGCACCTTCGCATGGGGTTTATTACTTCTTATACCCCCTGAGAATGCATCCACAGGCCCAAGCCTGGTTCTGCACATAGTTTTATGAGATAGTTCTTCACAAAGACTCACAGGCTCAGGTAATGGGACACCAAACATCTGGGAGAAGAGGCAAAACTTCAGGCCTAAATCCAGATGTTTTATCTGTGCAACTCTGAACATCCAGATGTTTAGAAAAATCCAGTGTTTTATAAATAATACTCCATTTTCAACAAAGCAAACGAACAGGTGCACGAACAGTCTGAAAGACCAGATAAAACAGGAAATACTGATGGCTGCTTCTGGGCACGTTTGGGTATTTTATTTTTGTCACTTTGTTCCCCCACAAAGTTTTTGTCTAAGCCACATTTTGTGCAGAGTAATGTTAACATTTGCCAGCATTTCCCTTGTACTTAGGGAAGCAATATTCAAGGTATCTGTGGCATGCCAGATCCCCAGCAGTAAGTCCTGTTGATTCTCTCTCAATAGGTCCAGCCCACTGCTGCAGCCTGGTGAAAGCTCTCTCTTTTTTCCTCACTCCGACCACTGCACATATCTCACAATGAGGGTGCCGGCCTCTAGTTACCACCTCCACTGGGTGGCCTAGTGACAACTGTAAAACTCTAACTAAGACCTTGCTCTCCCACTCAAAGCCCTCCAGTGTCTCGGCTTCATGTCAACACCCAGAAGACAGAGCTGGCAGGCTCTTGGCCAGTGGCCGCCTTATCAGCCAGGTCCTGACACCCACCACCAACACAGGTCCTGTGCTCCAGTCTACAAAGGATGACTTCCTGTGTCCGGATTATTCTCCTGAAGCTTCAGGCTTGCCTAGCTCCACACTTGCAGATGTTCCCTATCTAGACCCCTTTTCTACCTTGATAGCTTAGAATCTGCCCACCCCGCTGCATCCTCACAGTTCTCATGGCATTGATCTCAGTGTGTCCTCTCCAATCACTGAATCAGATCCAATCCATATTTAACCATGACCAGTCTATCAATTTTACCCCTAGATAGCTCTTAAAAATCCCTTCAACAGCCTTGATCTTAAGATAAAGACCAAAATCTATGCCCTCTTAGGCCCTGCCAAACTTGCCCACCTCTGTTCTCCAGGCCCTGGCCCTGCTGGCCTCCAGATCCCCCTAAGTCTCCATGCTCCCTCCTGCTGCAGCAGCTGTTCCCCTGACTGAGAAGCTAACCCATACCCACCCCTGCCACCCTCAAAACCTTAATTCCCACTCCTTCTCATCTCAGCGAAAACAAGTTTGGCAAGTGAGCATTTCCCAATCTTCCTCCCATCCCCCCATCCCCCAACCCCAGTTTGAGACAGATTCCATGGTTAAATACACACAGAACCACACTTCTTTCCCTCATTATACTTAGCTTATAATTATATCTCTATTAAGGTAAATATTTGATTAACATCTTTCACTTCCATTAGACTGCAAGCTCTATGAGAGCAGAGATGGTGTTCTTGCTCCATTGCACTCCCAACCAATAGCAAGTTCATCGTAACTGCTCTGAAATGTTTGTTGAATGAATAAATGAATGATCCTACATCCATGCAACTCATGACCACAACCAAATTCACTTCTTGAGAGCAGAAGCTATATTGTATTCAGTATGCACTTGATGAAGGAATGTTGGGTGCCAATTCAGAAAGACAGGTTTCTCTGCCTTTAACAGTTACGGTGAATGGTCCAGCAATTGAGCATTCTGCCTCATATCACAGTGAGAGCCCCATATTTGGAATCAATCAAGAAAAAGCCAGTTGGGACATGTCAGGAATGGTATAGAAGCAATTCAAGTTCAAGTATCAATGAATTTGATAATGTCTCCTATCCCTATTTACCTTCCCCATCCTATGGTGCAACCAGAAAAGACCAGAAGAAGGGGTGGCTGTAAGGAAGAGAGATCTTTAGAGCACAAGTGAAATTGCAACACTGCCAGAGAGGAGAGTTTCAGGACAAATGGGAGGAGAAGGTTTTGTGCCAAGATTTTCTTAATTGCTGGCAGGTAGTGGACTTCAGAGGCTCTGTAAAATGTAAGTGTGATGGCTGAAAGAGAGATGTCAAAGTTTATGGTCTTAACTCGCGGTCCGATGTCCACTCCAATTCTTTCTTAGCCTGGCTGTTATTTCTAGATATAGATACATCTCAAAAGGGACTCAGACATTGAAGAGCCAGGCAGAAAATTGTGCTAGTCACATGGAATCATTTTGACTGTTTTCTCAGCTGTTTCCTAAGAAAACAGATTTAACATTTGTCACCCTCATTCCCAAATAAGGAAAACGGTTTCACTTTCTACTGAAACAAAAACCACAAGGTGGATTTGGCATTCGTTGAATGTGCAATGAGGTTCAGATTAATGGTGTGCTGGGGGTTTCTTTGCTTTTACAATTTTCTATATTTTCACATTTAAAAAACTGACTGAATTACCCATGCCTCTTCATGGGGGCTTCCTAATAGAATGATCCCACCAGGAAACCATTCTTTTCTATCCCCCTCACTATTTCTCTTTCTGTTCTCCTCATCTCACATCTTTGACCATAATTATTCAGTTTCTGGTATATAAGAATAGCCTGGAGAAGGAAGTAGAAGGAAAGAGAATAATGATAAAAATCGGAGTAGAATCGAACGTATGCTTTGTTTTGTAAGACTGAATGGTATTGAATATATCTCAATAAAATGAATTAAAAAAAAAATCAGAGTAGAGCAACACATGACAAGAAGAGTCAGAGAGGTCCACTGGACTCAAGGGGAATTGTTTCCTTCTATTTCTCTGAACGTCTATGTTGACAACCATAATATCTCAGATGTCAGCTATATAATCAGATCACCAATATTTGCACATGTATCATGTGCCATATGCTTTACTCATATTAGTCTACTGTTTTTCTATGACTCTATAAGTTATATATTATCCTTATTTAATAAGTGAAGAATTCCAGACTCAGATAAGCTAAATATCTTGCCAAAGCCACACAGTCAATTAAGAGTTGGAGCTGGATCTCGAATCTAGGTCTTCCTACTCCAAATCTGGACCTGATAAAGCATGTCTGTACAATCTCAAAGAGGGTTGCTAAAATCAGTCATTCCCAAGGACTCAATAAATGGTCACACTAGATCAACGTGGGGAAATTTTGCTCCCCTGGGGACATCTGGCAATGTCTCGAGACATTTTTGGTTGTCTCTGATGGGTAGGTGCTATCAGCATCTAGTGAACGGAAGCCAGGGATGCTGCTGAACATCCTACAATGCACAGGGCAGCCACCCACCTCCAACAAAGAATTATCAGGTCCAAAATGTTAACAGTTTTGAGGCTGAGAAACACTGCACTAGATGCACTCATCGTTATGTAAAATGGCTTCTCTGCCACCAACTGGTGACCATCTACGTTGAAAGGGAGAGCAGCTCCTAACTTGTTGAAATAGGTATAAGCAAAACAGTGTTTGGAATTGACCAAGGCTTTTTTTTTTTAAATGAGGGGGAAAAAAGAAGAGGAGAAGGAGGAGGCAAACAAAAGGAAAGGAAAGAAAGGTGAGGCGAGGAGAGGAGAGAAGCAAATATGAAAGGATAGAAAAAGGAAAAGAGAAGGAAAAAAGTAACATTAAAAATTGGCAATCTGCAGCGTTCAACGGCTGGATCACATTACATGGAAATCAGTCCCAGTGACAGCACAACAGGCTGCTTTTGTGTCTTCATGAATAACGCCATGTGCCCGATAAATGCTTTTCCCCATTTAGAAACAGGTAGTTAATGGGAATTGAAATGATCAAATGCTGTGTACCTCAAGGTTACTGACATCATGGGCCTGGGTGGCCTGGAGCTCATAAATAAAGCATCAGAGCATCTTATTTTAGGCCTGGTCAAATAAGCAAGGGCTTGCATCATGTCAACAGAGCCCACAGCGCGATATGACTGTGAGCCTGGTAATTCCAGGACCTCTTGGAATGTGACATTTCAAGCTCAGCACCCGGAGTTCATACCCTGTGGAAGCTCTGTGGCCCCCCATGCTTCAATTTTCCATCATCTCCTCGATTCAGCTGCTGCAAGAGAAGGCTGTCACTGAGCTGGACTTTAAATTTTGCCAAGCCGATTCCCTACTATGCAGAAGTTAATTTGAGATGCATTTGCAACTTATAACTCTGATTTACTCATTTGTTGGGACGAGGACCACACACAACTTGACAGCCCATTGCTTACCCAGACCATTCCCTTGGAGAAGGTTTGGCCCAAACATGACCCAACATGGCAGCTCAAAAACAGCTGCCAGACAGTGGAGGAATGGGAAGTTGAATAGCATAAAAGAAAAATATCTATTCTTTCTCAATTTGTATATATAATTATGTGCTCATATCCTATGCAGATATTTTGACATAAATTGAACTTAATTAAACTGCTGCTATTCTGTTGCTTTATTATTAGTTCATGGCTTGTTTGCTGAAAGCCACCCACAAGCCATGTACGCGCACACACACACACATTTACACTCGGTCATACTAGCATTTTTGTTTTGAAAGTACTGAAAATGTTCTCTGTGGAAACTTCTCTATTTGACAGAACAGCCAAAGATTGTGAAGAGTGCTTATTCAAAGGATATACAAATGGCTGTGTGAATAACTCCAACGTAACACTTTGCCGGTGTTATTATTCTTTTCTGATAGACTTCCTAAAATCTAAGAATATAATCAAATAATATTTTTGCATAAAATAAATCCTTCCTACTATAAAAAACAACTGCAAGATTAAATATATTTCCCTGTGATCTGTTTTGTATGATTTCTTAGTCAGACCCTGTATGCCCAAGGGACCATCTTCAATAAAAGTTTGTAAAGTTGAATTTGGGATAAAGCAAATGGTCTGAATTTCCCACAGGATTGTGTAACTGACACTGATGAAAAGCCACACCAAATTACCCATGGAACCATCTTCCAGGAGAAGGGTTTCTTCTCTCTCCCCACTTGCAGCCTCCTTAGGAGCCAACTCTTAGCCTCTTGAAGATACTGTTTCTCAAAGTGTGGGCCAAAGAACACCAGATTGTTAGAAATGAAGATTCTAATAAACTTCTTAGGGTGCTTATTAGGAAAGCCCAGGGTGCTTTTCAAAAATGGAGATTCCCAGACCCCATTCCAAACCAATCGATTTTGAATCTCTGGGGGAATCTTCACATCTAACAATATTTTCAGGTGAAACTGGCTTTCTTCTTTGGGTCTTGAGGAATATGGATTGGGGGCTTGGGGGCAGGGGTATCCAAAAAATAGTTGTTAAGCAATCTTTCCTAATAAGGTTGTTAGGAATGTGCTTATTGAACTTACAATATTTAAAAGAAACTAATGTCAACAAATTTCAAGCTGAAAATTGCCAGCTTTGGTATATATGCTACATCCTCTCAACCAACATTCCTGTAAAAAATATTTCAGGTCTTCAGAATGATGACCCTGAGGCTTTACAGAAAGAAAAATTGAGTTACATTCATTACATCAGGTATACTGAGGCAGAAATACAGAGATACAAGCATGTTTCACAATATGCTTTAGAATGAATTTTCAACTAAAAATATATTTTTTTAAGTTTTCCCTAGATAACCCGATAAAACTCCATTTACCTCCCAAACATTCTAGTTCATAAAGGTTTTGCTGTGTTTCACCAGATAATTATCTCTTTGGTAGTCTAGTCTAGCTCGTCATCCTTAGGTTGACAGAGCAAAGTGACTTTAATTCAAAGTTCCAGAAGATATGCAAACGTAAAATAGTCACATAATTTACAACAAAAAGATCAGCTATGCATTCAGAGTTATACCTAAACCCCAGAAGGGGCACTTAGGATTGCCAAGTAACTACCTTCATTAGCTTTAAACATTTGTGACTGTAGTCAGGTGAACTGGGGTTATAGGGTCTGTTTCACCCACCAAAGATTTCTATCAGCCCACAAATGAAGGGATTTGGGGACACAAATTGGCATTCAACCATTCTCACCAACAAAAATTGTAAGCACTTCAGGGGAAAAAAACTGTCTTCTGTTCCTATCTGCCCCCCCATAGCACCTGACAGCTGGTTAGGCACATACTGGCTCACAAAAGAAAAAATGCCTTAAGGGTTGGCATCCAACGGGATGCAGAAAGTGCTCAGCCTTCAACTGTGGGAACCAAGACCAAATAAAGCATGTTTTCTGCCAAAATGCAAGGCTTCCTTCCCCAAAAGACTCCAAGATAAGATATAGCAGTCTCACCACACCTGGGGAGAAAGCGTCTTCTTAACGGCAAGATTCTGCAAACTCAGCTCCTTTTCCTATGTCACCACAGAGATGAAAAGCATCATACCCTTGGCCAGGAATGATGACATCTCAGCCTGGATCCCACCTCTATTAAAAATTTACCATGTGGCCTTGGGCAGCTCATTTAACCCCGCAGTGTCTTAATTTCTTCATCTGGAAAATGAAGATGCTACCTACATCATAGGCACAGCATTTCAAGGTTAATGCAGGAAACTGATACTCAGATGCAGCAGAGCAGGGGAATGCCTAATTCTGGGGAGGAAGTCAGGCACAGCAGCACACTTCTGGGTGGTTAGAACATGTGCAGTATCACAGAGCTGGGCCCTAAGGTCAGCAATGCACATGACGAGCGCAATAAGCCATTTGCAATCCACCACCTGGAGTCTTTCATTGTTATTGCCAAGTGGAATTGATAAAGCAAATAGAGCAAAGGGTTGGGAGCCCTAATTTATCAAATGTTATTGATACTGATCTCATATTGACAGGCAGTAGGCCTCTTTTAGATTCAGATCAATAAATCCATTTCATAATACTGTACAATCCCAACATTTCGCCCCCAAATCCATCCATCTAGATATTAGAAATCTATCCTGCTTTGCCTGCAGTCTGTCAAATGTCACCACGGAGTGCTGAAGCCACACTGCCAAGTCTATATTCTGAACTAAATCCCAATGGAAACTTCCCAGATATAAATAACCACTATGAAAATACAGGGAAGAAAAATAGCTATGAAGTTTCACTCTTACTTTTTTTTAAAGCTAGTGACAAGTAATAATCATAGAGTTACTCACTCTCTGAAAACAATCTAAAACCAGAAGGTTTAACCAATTCAATTTTCTAGTCACTGTGACAACTATTTTAATCTGTGAAGCAGCATTTGGGACATGCATGCAGGGCTGATCCCATGGTTCTTTCACAGGCAGCCCCGGCAGGAAGCGCCAAGAGTGGATTCCATTCCTGAGCTCACTGTGGGGCACTGGCATTTGATGACATTCAGGGCCTCAATGGCATGAAAACAGAATTATTTATTTACAGTCAGAGAGGGAGAAACTTTCCTCTACTTGCAGGTTGATTATTGAAAACCTGGAGAACGGATTATGAGAAAGCTCCAGATTAATAGGGGGTGGGGAAATTC
Source organism: Choloepus didactylus (assembly GCF_015220235.1). Classification (NCBI taxonomy): domain Eukaryota; kingdom Metazoa; phylum Chordata; class Mammalia; order Pilosa; family Megalonychidae; genus Choloepus; species Choloepus didactylus. The sequence continues at coordinate 24,941,740 of NC_051309.1, forward strand.
GCTCAATGTTTGCAAAACAGGAGAGAGTAACAAAGCAAATAGAAAGTTGAGTTTGAAAATCGGTATATCTGGACTTCAATCATGCACAGCCAAGAGTGCAAGACCTTGGTTCAATAACTTCACCTCCCTGCACCACAGTCTCCCCATAAGCAACAAGTGAGTAGGGCTATTGTGAGATCAAATGGAATAAAAGTCCCTTAAGTACAATCCTATCACATAGTAAGTGCTCAGTAAGTATTTGTTAAAACATAATCTGAATCAAGAAATACTGAATTATTGATATCACCCATTAAACAAGGAGGAAAAATTTATTTGGCAAATGCATACCAGATGCCAAAGAGAGCACTTGGAGGGATAGAGTGTTCAGAAGTAGGGACTCGGATGCTCGTCCAGTGGAAATGAGCAGGCCTGGATCAGGAGACCAGACATCTCAAGATAGAAGAACCAAGCATTAATTCAGCTGAGCATTGTCTCAAGGTGCACCCAGGTGCACGCTCCACACCTAGGTTTGGGGGACTGTGGAGTTACCCCACCATTCCTTGCCCACGAGTGGCTGGTTGCATGCACTCTGGTTCCCTGCAACATGGAGAGCAACTCCTGTGCTCATCTGCTTGAGGAATACAAACCCATTTTAATTTTAGCCTCAAACAGGCTGTCCGGAAGGCAAATCTGCTGCAAATATAAAGCCTAAGAATGGATTGGTTTGAGATTATTTGGGCTTTCAGAGTTTTCTGACCACAACCAAAAGAGAGAGGCAGGAGCAGGAGTAGGTGCCATCCTAGAGAGCTGAAAGTAAATTAAAATGCCATAGAGAGTATTAAACTCTTCTTCCTATTGAATTGCATTAGGCATTTGCATTCTTGGGGCATGCTTTCTTTTAAATCTATCCTCATGCAAAGAATAAAGAAGAAGAAGGGGGGGTAGAAGAAGAGAGAAGGAGAAGAAAGAGCAAGAAGAGAAGGAGAGAGGAGAGTACAAGAGGAGAAAGAGAAACTAAAAAGAATCTCCAGAATAGCCCAGGTCCCAGTCTGGCCGCTCAACAGAGGGGAGGACTGTCTCCCCCTCACAATAGCAGCAGGGAAGTTGGAGGGAGCTGGCACCTTCTTATGGTCTTTCCTTTCCCAGGCTTCCCACCCCAGGGAGAACGTACTTGCTCCTTCCTCAGAACTAAAGGATTTGTTATTGTTTTATACAAGAATGATTTGGAGACAACAGTCTCCCATGGTGGTTCCCAATCTGTCCTCGCCACTCTATCTTACATGACCCCAGAATGTCCCAGGGCAAAGTCATCTCGGGATCACTTTAAGAATTTTTGCCATATTTGATGCCACCCAGCCCTATCTACTGTTGTTTGTTTTTTATCATTCATTCAAATCAAATTACTTTTATAAACTTTACTCTTATTCCAGGAAATAATATATGTAAAACCATGTTTTTGTTGTACTAATTAACAGAATATTAACAGAAACCATTATTATTAAAATAGCCTAGCACAGTGGGTTAGGAGGACAGATGCTGAATGTGTTCAAATCCTAGTTTGTCCAGTACAAGCTGTGTGACCTTGGGCAAGTTACTTATCCTCTCTGTGCCTCAGCTCCATGATCTGTTAAATAATCATATCTGCTTCACAGAGTCACAATGAGGATTAAATTAGTTAATATTTGTAAAATATTTGTATCAGCAAAAACCTTCTACCAGAACTTTGGGAAGCATTGAGCTAGGCACAAAAACATGCACCATGATCTCTTACCTCAAGGTTTGTCTGGGCTGTTCCTCTTCTTCTCCCCATTCCTTCCCCCTCCCCAAAACAAAATCAAAACCCATAGACAATATACTCTCATTCCTGCCTCTTGAAAGCCTGCCCAGTTTAAAGTCTACCTCAAACAAATGTAACAGGAATTGCAACCACTTATTGAGCATCTATTATCTTGCAGACCCAATACTCAGTACTTTGCAGACATCATCTAATTTCCTCTTCATTCATACCTCATGAGGAAGACCCAGCCTTAAAGAGATTAGGTAACTTTCTGAAGGTCCTTCAACTAGAAATAGGAAAGTGGGGACTCCAACCCAGGTCTGTGTGCCCCCCCAGCCTACGTTCATCCCATTTAGCATGGAAGCCCCCACTACAAAATGCCCCCTTCCAAGCACCCAGCACAGAACTTAGCTGGATGCAAGGGCTCCTTCCTTGAGTATCTGTTGTGTCTATCCCTCTGCTTGGACTTAGTGAGCTCCACTTTATAATACAATTATTTATTTGATTGTCTTTTTTCCCCATCATTCAAGATAATCTTTAATATTTTAAGCATTTTGGAAGGAAATCATTCTAAAATATCCCTGAATTTTAAAGACTAGACTGAATTTAAAATTTTCTTCACAACCCCATTCATCTTTATCAACACAACATACTATAATGTTCTATGACAGAAACATGACTTTAGGGCAGTTTTCCTCTGTGTGATAGGGGGTGCCTGTTAAAACAGTCTGACGACTTAGCCCTTCTCCAGATCTACTGAACAAGAATCTCTGGGTTAGAGGCCAGGAATCACTCCAGTTTAAGAACCACTGCCTTAGGGGATGTGTGGGCATTTGACCCTGCTTAATACTCCCAGACTCCAATGCGTTTTCAGTTCTTCTGTCTGCTTTTCGTGGTTTTTCTGACCTCTCCCACATTTCAAGTTGACAGCTGTCATTTCTCACTGCCAACCAACATCACTGGATGAATGCTTCTTATTTCTCCTTTTATCCACCAGTGTTATGGTTTCCAAGCCATGTTTTTTTAGTGTTAGAATACTTTGCTGAAAACTGAATCTTAGGCAGATGCCCAATATAAAGTACCCAACATGAGAGCTGTTCCAACAGCTCATGGAGTGAGTGGCCTGGCTGCCTTGTGCTGCTCGCACCCTGTCCCCACTCATTGCCACCATCTAAGTTGACTCTGAGGTCCCTGCACAGACTCCCTAGGCTTCCACAGAGTGTGTTTTCAAAACTGCTGAAGCAATGTAACCTTCTGGCAGATCTTGCCACATTTTTAGGGTCACTGAGATCTTATATTCTAAAAGTACTCAAAATTATCAGAAAAGGGAATTTTTAATGCAAGTTTATCAGTATAGTCCCAAATCAAGTGTATAGTCTTTTTTATTTGAGAGTTCATCACCAAATTCATACTGGAAAAAAAAAAAAATCTACATTATATTTTCAAAATCGCCCCCCCTTACAGTGACTATCCTTAACATGGAAAATTATTTTCTCATTTTACTAGTAATAGGACTACCATCGACCTTTGAAAGGCTCTCACAAAGATAATGGAATTTGCCTTTTCAAAAATCTCTCTTCTATGACAGAGAATGTCAGAGCATCCAGTAAAACTTTCTAACCCTTGAGATTTTAGACATTTTATATGGGCTACATTCCAAGTAAGTTAGTATATTAATAGTCTAAAGTTAAGATTCCAGAAACAGTTTTTAAACTTAAAAATTTTTAAGCCAATTTCTTTTTTAAGGCTCTCTTTGGTATTTTCCTCCAAATTTTATAATTTAGAGATTCAGAGTTTACTTAATAAATTAGCATTCTGTGCACTGGAGGTGGAAGGGCAGATATTCCATGCGGGGGCTGGTTACAATACAGTTTCAATGGTGAAATAGAACAAGGTTCAAAGTCACGTGTAGAGAGAGGGATGCAGTGTCTGTGACAGGATGTTAACAACTGATGAATACAGGTAGCAGGAAGACGGGGTTTTTCAGGTACCATTCTTCCAATTTTTGGTAGCTTTGAATTTTTTTAAAAATAAAGAGTTGGGGGGAAATGTTCAAACACATACACACAAATAAAACATAGTCATACCCAAATTAGGATGGGGGAAGTGAGGCACCTCAGGCACAAAATTTAAGGAGACACGGTAAGACGCTGTGTCTCAACTTGCACAACCCTGAGAGTGAATGCTCATTCAATTTTGCACCCTTGGCACCTCATTTGCCTCACTCTAGTCCCCGCCCTAGTATATATAATAGCAGATTCATGTGCTTTCTCAAACTGACTGTAGTAAACTCTTTTGCTCCCTAAAGAGAAGAAGCTTAAAGCCAATTTTATCCATGCATGCACTCAGTCATTTACTCTCCAAACACGTATTGTGTCCCAGCTAGCTGCTAAGTGACTGCTCTGTGCTAGGAACCTACTTCATGCTAGCAAACTGTTATGACTTACAAACAAAATAAACTTAAGCCAAATTCCTGTCATTCATTTATTCTTCTGTGTGTTAGATGCTGGGGACACTATGAGGGCAGGCCAGTCCTTGCTAAATATTTTACCATCTGCCAGACACTGTCCTACTACTATTTTTATCACTACCATCATCATCGTCGTCATCTTCATCCTCATCGTCATCTATTTGCATGTCTTTTTTCCCAAATCAGTTGAACTGTTCCAGGGCAGGGTTTGGGAATTATTCAACTTTGCTTCCTTCGCACCCAGGACTGGGTTACATAAGGTATTTAATAAATATGCCTTGAATGGATGAAACCATAAGTCCACTTACTTATTCTTTCTCAAAGATGTGTCACTGTTCAAATGAATATAAACTTCCCCCTGTATTGCCTAATAATACTAGCTAACATTTACTAGGTGGTTACAACCTGCCAAGTACCTTCCAAGTTCTCTTAAATGTATTCATACATTTAAGCCTTACGCCAGCACTAAGACGCAGGGACCATGACTCTCATTTATATGTAAGCAAACAGGAGAAACGAAGAACTTTTCTCTTGGTCACACAGCACGAAGGTGCCATGCTGGAGTTTGAACCCAAGGATTCAGCTCTGGAGTCTGCCCTTCCTGAGACTCCACAAAGCTGTCTCACAATTACAACCCCAAGAGATAGTGCCCACCTCCAAACAGTGCTCATCTGCAGTTTGCTTTTCCCCCATTAGGTAGAAAGATCTAGAGTGTACAAGAATGCTTTTAGTGAAATGATCCTTGACTCCTACCGCCCAGGCAGGCAAGTCAGACTTTGGGGGACTTCCTGTTTAATTTCACCTTGTCTAAATATAACCAACTAAAAATAACCTGAAAGGGAAGTGTCTTGGAACTGCAAGACGAGCCGCAGGACGCTGCAGTGGACGTGATGTGAAAGAATGAGAGCAGCCTCCGTAAAATACTGTGGATGCTTTTCGACATCAGCAAGTTGCATATTGTGATGAGAAAACAAAGTTTCCAATTATTGAAATTCCGTGGTGTATTTAATTACGCAATTATCTTATTGTATTAACAAGTGCTAGGGCACAGCAGCAATTGCTGAGATTTTTGCAATTTGGAAGTGCAGAATGTATTCTTTCCCTCAGCTGATTACTTCTTAGGAGTCCATCCATTTTCCAGGGATTATGGAAATGATCCTATTTTTGAACTGCTTCATTCAGAAATCCAAAGCGAATCAGACCCCTCACTCTTGCCACTCCAACTTGTAAGGATGACCTCAGTACAGACTGAGCATATTTCAGGGGTAAATGTCTGCAAATTCACATCATTTTTGTTTTCATTAATCATTTTAGGCTCTTTTCTCTTTTGAAGTTCAAATAAATATACAGTAAATACAACTAAAAAGGCAGTTATACAAATTACATATTTTCATTGATGCAAACATAAACACATTCTTGTTCATTTGCTTAATAAAGATTTATCCCATAGGGTTTATGTACCACACTGTAAAACCCAGAGTACTCCATCAAAACATATAAAACAGGTACTGTGACATTACGCTCTTCTATTTGCCTCTGTTACTTCGGCAAATATGAAATGTAATCATGCAAAATTAAACATTCCCATACATTTTCTAGTCATTCTCAAACACTCTCCATACACTCCAAATAGGCTATCACACTTTCAAGTTTACAGGGACAAAAAAAGTGAATCAAATTTCTTGTCTCTGAAAGCTTTACGAGTAATAGGTCTTTTCACTTAGGGCTTTTCATCAAAGAATCCCCATGCTCTTTACACATAAAACATGATTAATCCACATAGCGTGCCATATTCCTACCCAATGGGAATCCTCCTTGCTGATAATCCCTCGAGGAGAAACCATATCTGCATTTTCTCAACCTAAATTTGGTCCAGGCTACTTGGAATGCTGTTCCATTTACTTGTACAGGACTAAGAGGCACAATCATATATAGGAAAAACCTGGTCCCTTCTCCCAAATAAGTAATAGCTAAGAACACAAGCTCTGGCTTGGTTTGAACATAAAACTCCCCCATCTTTGGATGAGCTTTTGAGCTGTGAGACAATGGGGCAAGTCCCTTAGCTTCCCTGTGCTTCCATTTTTGTAAGCAATAAAAATGGGAAAATAATAGAATGTATTTTAAACTTGGAGGGATAAAATGTGTTAATATAGGCAAATTACTTAAAACAGGGCCTTAATAGCATTAGCTCTTATTATCTTGCTCGGCCCAGATACGACACCTAATACCTTCAGAGGCCATTTCACAATGACTTCATTGGGGTCTCCCCATCTTCCTGTGAAGTGCTAGGAGTAGATGCTGGTAGTCCCATTCTGCAGGTGAAAGAAGTGAGATTCGGAGAGGGTTCCTGACAGTCAGGACTAGTACCCCTGACATCTAGTCTAGTACTCTCTTCACCACTTCTCTTTATATCCAGAACAAACTGACCCAGTGGCCCAGACACAGGTCCCTGCTTATTTGGGGGGTAACAGGGCAGAGGGGGAGCCTTGCTTCGAGTGAGATGTCAGAAGCATTCTGTCGCCAAGGCTTGTCCTGCATAGCAAAAGGTTGCCAGCCGAGCGACAAGACTGCCGTAATCATGATTTCTGCTAACTATGAAACGAAAGTTAATTTCATGCCTTGCATTCACAGACAAAAAGGTTCAGAGCTGTTTAAATTCTCTTCAGCCCAATGACAGTTAGTAAACAGGAAACTGCGTGTTCTAATGCTTGAAATCACCTTTCGTATCTCAATATATTATTTATGCACTCAGCTTAAAATAAACAGCAACTCCAAAGTAGGTGAGTGGTCTCATTTAGTATGAGCTTTTTTTCACCCTGACAGTTACTTTAAAACATCGGTAAACAACCTTAATTCACTTCTAATGAATTCGCAGGCTACTGCCATGTCTACAAGAGGCAAGCAGATTGTATTATTAACCAAAAGAACTTTCTCCCTGACAATCCTCTGCACCTCAGAGAGGGATATGAGCTCTGCCATCTCCTTATTCAAACCAATCCGTGCTTCCAGGCGGGGTTTCTTCTGAAGTCATTCACTTCCATACCTTTGGTTAGATCTCTTGAGTCTGGGATGCAGAATGGGGCCTGGAGAAAGGAGCTTCTCAGTGTTGCTTGCTAAGAGAGATATAGATAAATGAGCACCTTTCCAAAGGGGTAAGCGTTTGGGAGTCATGACATACACATTCTGAAAGTTGAAGGAACCAAACCTGACAAAGACACAACTTTAGAGGGACCTGAGAGGTGTCACCAAATGTTTGAAAGGTGTCAGTTTGGGGGAGAAAAGCTTGTTCTTTGCGGGTAGGAATAGTAAAATTAGAACCCAAGGGTAGAGGTCACACAGGGGGCGGATTTGGGTTCAATTCAGGAAAGAATGTTGGAACCAAAAAGAGTAACCTCTTGAAGTGCTGCCTCTCGAGGTTCTCAGGCACTGGTTAGATGGAATCATTAGAATTGGCCAAGAAATAGAACCTAGATAGGAGACATGACGAACCTTCCAGACATAAAATTCTATAATCCCAAGAATCTCAGGGTTATTCACTAAACCAGCTTCAGCAAGCAGTCACAACCCTTTTTAAACTTCTCAATTTTAGTTTTTAAAGAATCTACAGCCAACCTTTAAAAAAATAACAATATTATGGGATATGCATGCAGATGTAACTGGCCAGTTTATGGTTGGACACAAAATACCAGGGCAAAAAATGAAGAAGATTCAACAGGTAAAATCATTTGATGCAGGTACTTGGGATTGTATAGTTTCTTCCTACTCTTTGGCTTTGTGGCTTCCAGCCCTTGGGCTTTCCATGGATAGGAGGCAGTTTCCAAGTCATCTGAATTGTCGTAGGGTCAGGAGGGGGATCCATAATTAGCTGACCATTCTGGTTGGCCTCCTTCTCCTGCCCCTTATCTGGAAACACAATGTTTAGGAAGTTCTCTAAGAGAAGTGTAATCTAGTTACAAAACATCACTCATCTCCATGAAGCATTCATTCTCTCCCTGAAACCAACCACTTCTCTGAGACACAAATTGGCTTCTCAAAACACAGAGTTAAACAGAATTCAAAAAGAAAGTGAGAGAGAGGTGGAAGAAAAGAAATAAAGACACCTTGCACAGAAATCCAGGGTTTGTATCAACATTTTTACATAATATGTAGACATATATTCTTCCAAATTGTCCAGTAAACATTACCTGAATTTTAGGGAAGGCTTTCTATGTCCAACATATTGACAAAACATTAGAAAGTTCAGAAATATTAAATGACAAAAAAAGTCAGATTATCAATATCTGGGTGTGATACTCAGTGTTACTGAGTTCCTAATTTGATAAGAGCAGGCATCTGGTATTTGCACTTTGGAGTAATAGAAAATAACATGACAATAATGTGTTATACTTACAAAGTACCCTTCATCCATGGGGCTCCAATTTTACCAATATTAGTTCACTGATTTTCGCAAAAAACCTGAAAAGCAGAGGGTAAGTTTGTGTTACCCCCATTTTGCAGATGGGGATATTGAAGGGCAATGGGGAATAAAGTATCAGTTAATTCACTACAGCAAGACAGGTGAAAAATGGGCAGACAAGAATTAAACCTTTGGTCTTTCCAGTCACAATGCAACTCGACCACCCAACTTTCCCTTGGGGGCTGACACTTCTCATCTAATGTTCACCACAATCTCAAATATTAAACACATTTTACCCAGAGTAAGGCAGCGATGAATGTAACCCCTCAGTCTTATGAGCCCAGGTGTGAATATTCCTTTCATACCAGAGAAAAGCTTGGAGAAGCTTCCCATATCCAGTTGAAAACACAGAGAGGAAAAAAAGAGGTTGACAAATTGCAACCATCCAACTAAAATTTGGCCTGAAAATAATGTTACACTTTTCAGTTTATTATGTACTTATGTTCACATTTCAGCATATGGACTTGTCTTTTAAAAAAATTTCAAGGAAGTCAGAGTGCTCCAGAAGTAATCTCGCTAACAACATTTTGAGAAGGGTATATTTTTAACAACCCTTTCTAGGACACCCCATCCTTTCTACCACTCCCAGGACATTTATTCATGCATTGAACAAACAATATTTATTGAGTACTTAGTCTGTATATATTTATCGCTGCATGTGGTTTCTTGGAGGACATGTAAATTTGTAGGACATGGATTGTACCATCAAGGAATTTATAATCCCACGGTTCAGTGATCTTAGAAGAGGGACAAGCACTCTGATCTAACATACTCTGGGAAGATCTAGTGGTGTCTGGGTACTTCTGGTGAGGTACAGACACCAATCCCAGAAGGATGGAACCTTCAGGGAACATTCTTAAAAAGATGAGCTTGGGTTCTGTTCACGAGCCATACTATCTATGATTACAGAAATGCTAAAAGATGGGTCTCCTTAGAAATTTCTGCCCCAGAGTCTTTCCAAAGCCCATGATTTAAGGGTCATGATCATCCACTAACTCCTCCTTACTCACCTCTCCAGCCACCTTGACCTCTTTGCTATTCCTGAAATACTCAGGCATATTCTAACCTCAGGACATTTGTCCTTCCATGTCTCCTCTTTATTTGGGATGAACTTCCTGCAGATAGTGCCATGACTTTCTCCATCATTTTCATCAGATCTCTACCCAAATGTCTCTTCAATGAGGTGTCCCTTGATAACCTATCTAAAATAACAGCAACTCACCATACTCTGTCCCTTTTCTGTTCTTTCACACTCTTCATAAAGCTTACCATAACCTGACATGATATCGTCTCTCTCTTTATTTGTCTATTTATATCCCCCCACCAGGATATAAGCTCCATGAGAACAGGGACATTTTTTGCTCAGAGCTGAATCTCAGGGTTGAGGCACTTCGTAATGGTCAAATGAATAAATTGCTACACTGAATTGGGTACTCTGTCTTTCTCCTCTACTTCCTTTTGCTCTCACTGGAATACTGTTATAATTACTCATAAATGAACTTCAAACTGAATAGTAATAGATTTTTCCACCAAAAGAAAAAAATCCCAGAAACTTTCAGAGAAATTTTTTTTGAAAAATATAATAAACACCAGTTTTTATCATTTTCTCTTCTCTTGAACACGCGAGTACTGGCCATGGGTTAGACCTTGCTACTCATCAGTTCTGCCATGATCTGCAGTGTGGGCCCAACCTCTTCCAACCCCTGGGCCTTTGCTTACAAAGAGTGAAATAAGAAAGCTTAAGAAACTTATGTCCAAGATTCCTTCATAGCTCAGATACTATGAAGATTAGCCTACAGGTGACAGGCCAAATTATATTCATATTTGTACATCATCTGATTTAATAGCACTTTCTAAGTATAAGCTTATCACAGAGGTAGCAAGATCATCATTTCATATGAAACAAGCAGGAATCCCGGAGGGAAGGACTGGCTTATCTAACTATATCTGCAAGCAAACTGATTTTGGACAAACACCACAGCTACCCCAAGAAACCTATTCCCCCCCTACAATCACACCACCAACACATGACAGACATGCAAAGAAAGATGCCAGCTCAGCTGTTCATGACATCTTGAATCACAGACACTTCACTCGGGTCTCTAAACAGATTTCTTGTTTACTTGCACACTAATAAAACTTGCATCTTCGCCCGTCAGAATTTTTTTCCCCAAGCATCTGAACATTCAAAGCGATTTGGAAGCAATTAACATTCACGAGTAACAGAGCAATCAACATGGGAATTGCTAATGGGACTGGACAGAATCCAAAAGCAGATATTAGGATAATAGTGAGTCCCTGACACAGGTTATGGTGTTAATTCTGGAAAGCAGAGTCGTGGTATGTTTGCAGCAACTTTGTGGGGCTGCCGTGAGAGTCGCATAGGCCTCTTCTATATATGGTTCCTCACTCCCTATGATGTACTTCTTTTAAAAACTGCTGCAGAAAAGAAAAGGGCATTTTTCCATTGTTATAACACAACCTCTAGCATTAATGGTATATATTGAATTCAAGTTTATTTTTAAATTACCTACCTGACAAAAATGTTAAAATGTCATTTTTTTCCCATTTTGGGTCTCTCTCTTCACCTGTTAGCTCTTGTAGCTAGAGGCCACAAAAATAATAGCTATCAATTTCCACCTTGACTCTTCCTCAATAACTTTTGCCACTTATTTGTGCACACGTGGATTCATACAACCCTCATACACGGGAAGACGCTGGCATTCCTTTTCTAACCAACCCTGTGCTTGCATCCTTGTCAGTTTTCCTACCGTGTTTTCATAAAAATCACTCCAGAAATCAGCCTAGACCCCCCCTCCTTTTTTTTACCCTAGTGGGAAAGTCTCTGGGTAATAAATAGAAAACGTTTTCATTGTTATTCTTCTTGCCTGCCATTTTCAAGCCTTCATCTCTCATCACTACAATCCATCTAAAATGCCAAGGCCACACAAATCTTTGTTTACCTCCCCTCTGACCACATTCCTGAATCCCTGCCCTGGCCTCAGCTTTAAAGTGCAAATGGATCGACCTTCACAGCCTCTATTTATGCCAGATCTAGCCACACCTCCCAAAAGTCTGGTCTCCCCGAGCCTTTCTCCTGGATCACCTGCTGGTTTCTCTCTTAACCAAGACACATCTCTACTTAAAGGACCCCTTTCCTTCCTTCTGTGGACCCTGGGCCCCACATGGACAGAGTGCCTGCTTTATTTCCACTTTTTCCTTTTAATTAATTGCAGCTTATTATGATTAGTTTTATTCTGTGTGGCCTAAGAAAATAAATTTGTTCTAAGGAAGGGCTTTTAACTTTTTTCCAACTGCTTTAACATTAGATATGAGTATATAATTGAATAAACACTATTTATTTCACTTAGATTATTTTTCTGGTTATCCTATTTCATTCAGGTTTTACTGCATTCCTTTCTCCTTCTAATTTGCTGTTTCTGGCTAGTCAAGAGACCCTTCTTTCTTAATCCAGCTTTTTTTCCTCCGTCACCTCCCCACCCCCAACAGGCAACCATTACGAAAGTTTATCCCTTTCTAAAGCCTTGATTTATTCTCTGAATACAATAAGCCACTGAGGTACAATCTGCCACTGCCAAGCTGTGGGTACTAAAAACCTGTTTTGACTAAGATTTTATACAACAGAATCCAAATGAAAGAGAAGTTACCAACAAAACCAAGCTTAGGAATCCCTTACTTTATCTTTGTGGCAAGTGGTTTAATATCCCCAGCGCCAGCCCCAAAGCTGGGGACTCAAGCCTCGGAGCCCCCCCCAACCCCAGATCTCACCCACATCTCCATCACTGCCACTGCTCCCTCCCCAAGGAGGAGCAGTAGAGATTAAAGTGCTTCTGGTGCTGTGGCAATCCAATCAGGGTGGGTGTGCTTCAATCTCCAAAATTTGGTTAGAAAACATTTTGGCTAGATGACTTTGAAGACACTCTGCATCCACCGGGGTCCTGTGCTGGTGTCGAATGGCTCAGCAGGAGCGGACGTGGCCATCGGCAGTTGCTCGCCTGCCTTTCCAAACCACAAATATCAGAAGCACATCTACATATCATGTGTGTGTGTAATTCTGACTGCACCCACCCACAGTTATGGGGAGAGAAGGGAGGAAGATTGGACACTGTTTTTTGTTTGTTTGTTTGTTCGTTTTTAATTTCAAAGGTTAAAGGAAACCCATTTTCAACACTTACCCCTTACATAGGCATGGAGCAAAATTTTCCACCCATTCTAACCTTTTTTCAGGTCATGGATCCCTCTGGCTGCCTGACGAAACCTATGGACCCCTTCTAAGAAGAGTGGTTTTTAGAGGATTATGGAGGAAATTAATTATATTGAAATACAGTTCCATCCCAGGTTAAGAAGCCCAGCAGGGTGAATTTTTGGTGGGAAATATTCCTGCTATCTGAATCTCTCTTTAACTTGAGATTTCTGCTGAAGACATTTATCGCACAAAAGTGATAAAATGCATAGAAACATAAAGTGAAGGCATTACGTACTGTTCCTGTGGCTGCACACCTTTCTGCAAGTTAGAATTAGTAGCTACAAACAGCCCTAGCCCATTAACTCATTTGTTCTTTGTTTTTGTGGCCAAATAGTTCTGGGGAATGTGAGCAGGTGTTACTTAAAATTAAAAAAAAAAAAAAGTCCATAATCAAATCGGCTTTAGAAACAGCAGATAATATGTAGTAGGTCTCCTTACTTCAGGTCTTCTTATCCTTTAAAACACTATTGTGAATCACATCGCTCTAAAGGATGTGAACTTACACAGTGTTTCCCACACTTGTTTGACTGTGGAACCCTTCTGTCATGAAGAATCATGTGGATTTGCTAAAAGAACAAATGAGTCAAAGATAAGGACTATATACCCTATTTAGTTCTGATCTGGTCCTGATGGTTTCCTTTGAAGAGATAAACTTGAGCACATTTTCTGCAAACCAAGAAAGCCTATGCAATGTTTGCTATCCACTGGATTTTAGCAACTTCCCCTCCTTTTCCCAAAAAAGAAGTCATTATTCTGGGATCACGGAGCATTCAGAGGAAATGTCGGCAACATCTGAAGGCTTCTCATTCCCTTAAACAGGTAATTCCCCTATTTTCTGCAATAAATAGTTTCCTAAAATGAGTTTTGTTATTCTCTTGAAAGTCAAATCCTCTTTTGGCTGTACTGGGGAAGAGGCCTGCTATGTAAAGTCACCCTGGGTTTTCTTTTATACACAAAAGCTTCACCGTGAGTGTGCATTATTTCCATAAGCAGAAAGTCAATGATGGAAGAAAACAAATTCTATAGAAGTATGCTGATCCACCAATGATTAGTCCAAAAATTACCTACTTGTAGATTAAGATTTTTACATTTGGGGCTTTTCATGAAGAACTTAATATTAGAAAAACTAGCAAATCTGAAGTGGAATGGGCAGACAGGAGAAAGCTAGGGCCAGAAATTGTTCCACAGGTGTCTAGAATAATCCATATGACCCACCCCACATTCTCTGAGAGAAGAGAAAGAGGGAGAGAGAGAACAGGAGAGGAGAAGAGAGGAGAAAGCAAAGGAAGAAAGAAAGAAGGAAGAAAGGGAGAGAAGGAGAGAAGAAGTGAAGGAGGGAGGAGAAAAAGGAAGGAAGAAAGGAAAGAAGGGAGGGAGAAAGGGAGGAAAAGAAAATGAAAGGAAGAAAGAGTAAGCAAGAGAGTTATTGAAAGCCTAAAATGGGGGAGGAGGGACACCAGCACAGATTAAGTTGACCCAAGTCAATACAAACAGCTTTGTGCAGAGGCTCTGGCATTAACAGGATTTAGACTTCCAAAGTCCTGCGAATCAAGTACAGAACATAACCATAGATGCCGGAGTTATTTTTGAAATGGGCATCTTAAGTAACATGAAACTTAACTGGCAGGAACACTGGCAGCATTTTGCATGACTGCTGGCTTGTGGCCAGGCTGGGAAATTGGGAGTTGCCCAGTTAGCACTGGCCTCCCACCTGGGACAGGACCCACCAGGTGAGCAGGTACTTTACCCTTTAGATATGCCACGGTGGTTTTGGTTTGGGTTGGAGCAGGGAGAACGCAGCTGCTCCATTTAGAAATGCAAATGATGTACGTGAAGGTGATCCTCTGAGCCTTGGTTTAGAATCAACCATTCATTCTTTCAATCAGTATTTCATCAGTGACTCCAAAGTGCCCGGAACCGTTTGGGGTCTTGTGGAGAACATGATGAATGAGACAAAGTCCCTGCTCTCGTGGAGCTTATGTTCTCCCAGAAGAGGCCACATGAGCAAGTAAATGAGAATTTCGGTTGGGATAAAGGCCATGCAGAAAATTTAAAAGGAGAGAAGGAGAGTGCTCCAGAGCAGAGGAAATGTGTTGGGGAAGGCGTCTCTGAATCAGGAATATTTAAGCTAAGACTTGAATAACAAAGAGTCATCCTACCGAGCAAAGATCTGGTCAAGAAAGGGGAAGCATCCAGTCCTCAGACTTAGCTTAAGCCACCTCTCTCCCCAGTCCCCTTCCAGTCTTCCCAAATGTAAGCTTTGGGCAATTTGAAATTCAAAAGCACCCAGACATGTTTAATTTCAAAGTCTTAAATTGCATACCATAGCTGCTAGGAAAATATTGTCATGAAACCGAGGTATTTTTAGAATGGTCCACTTCAGTTTCCTCAAGTACCTTTTTCTCTGTTCAACCAGAAGACCCAAATAGTCCAGGTACACCAGCCTCCTCTAAATGCCTGAAACTGCATTCATCAGCCACTTTTTAAAAATTGGATCTTACTTCAAAGCTGAATGACTTGATTACTCCCATAACAGAATACATTACACTGATTACGGGATTATTCACGTGCCATTTCGAGGAGGTTGGGTAACATTCTCAACATTCCACCCACCAACAAACAGAGTAGTGAAAGTGGGAAATGTAACGCTAATATTCAAATGCCTTCCATGTCTTGATATCGTGATAAAATTCCTCTCCCATCTTTTTTTTAATGATGCTAAAAGTCGGGGGATTTTTGTACAATACAGCTCAGAGAGAATAAAAGAAAAAAGCCTCAGCAGGAAACCAAAAATGAGATTTTTTTTCCCATGATCTGACACATATTGGCACTCAGTAAGTACGAGTTCCTTCCCCCATTTCCCATCCCTTTGAATGCCTGAAGCCTGATTCATTTTTGAATCAATAATTTGTCAATAACATATTCCTGGCTCAGTTTTTGGACCTCTGTATCAGTCTAGTGCTGTGTTTTCAGCCTGCTGGCAATTGATTCAACTTTATCAATTCACACCAGAAAAAAATGACTAGGGGTGAGAAAGAGGTGAGGAGGTGGGAGCTTCATAGCCATGATTCACTGCTAATCGACGACTAGCATTTTATGCTCAAAACAATCAAATTCATATTATTTTACATTTTAAAATTTGAAAGGAATGCTTTTTAAAAACCAAAATGAAAGCAGGGCATCTCAAGTTCAAAAAAGCTCTAAATTAGACAAAGAAGCATAAGTCTACTGAACACCATTTTATCAGTTAATCAAAGTGTCATTTTTTTTCTATTGACATCTATTTACTATCATGTAATTTCCATAAGCGCACCATCTGTATTTATAAAAGAATTATCTTTGTAGTGATCTAGCAATCTACAAACAAGGGTGGTATTTAACTTTTCTTAGGGGATCAATTTTAGAATTGGGTTAAAGGATTCATAAGTCTCTTTTTCATGATGAACCTTAAAAGGTTCATATATCATGTGATGTTGGAAGCACTTGAAACAGAAAACAACAACATATAATTTTGATTTACTACAATGCATAGTTTTGGATCTTGACATGTACATATTTCAATCAAGCATGACGGATCCCTACTATAACATCCAGTAAAACAATCATAGGCAGAATATTTTCTTTTCTTTTTTCCCTTCTGGCTAAAGGATCAGTTAATTTTAAACACGACCTGACTTGGCATCCAATGGCTCAGACAGAACCCAGTATTAACCAAGTTCACTGATACGAATTCAATCAGTATATGACCAGCTAACTCAGTAATGACCCATGGCCAAACCATGCCTTGTCCACTTCTTCATGCTGACCTTGCAAATCCAAGTCGCTGACCCAACAATGACCAGATAAGAAAATGGAGATGAAATAGCAAACCACTGACGGAATCAGGAACTCATAACAGATGTCCTTCTGTTGGGCACAGGCTTCATGGATAAGTGCTAAAACATGGGTACAGAGAGAGATTTGTTGAAAAATCTTCTATGGCTACCAAATAGGACCTCAGAGAGAACAGTCTTTGGTTTACAAAGGTAAATCGTATCAGCATTGACTCAATCCAAAAGAGCAAGAAGCAATTTGAAAGGATAAATCAAAGACAAAAATCCTACTCTTCTTCAGAATGTAAATTAGAATATAGTGTGTAAGAAGTGACAACATATTGGGCCTAGTGAATGCTTGACCTCAACTATTTTATTTTATTATAGTCATATTTTTCTAATCAATTACTTTACACGTTAAATTGCAAGCAAGATTTGAAAGCATAATTTAAAATGCATATGACATACTACGACAAAAAAAAAGCAAGACAAAAACTAATAGTTATACTTCATTGACTGATTCTTTAACTTGCACAAATTCATGGTGTTCCCACTTTAGGCTAAGTACTATACTAAGTACCTGGTACAATGATGAACAAAATAGACATGCTCCCTACCCTCATGGAGCTTACAATGCTCATGAGCAGCCTCCTGTGGGGAATGAACATGTACATCACAGTGGTTAAGAGAATGGCCTCTGGAATCAAACCAGTCCTGTATCAAATCCTAGCTCTACCCATGTAGTGAGAACCTCTCCAAATCTTAGTTTACTTATGCATAGAAGGGGCATATCACAAGTATTGAATGAGAATGGCATATGTAAATAACTTAGCATGTAGTCCTTGGTCACTGTTGGCTGCCATCATCATCATCATCACCACCACGAAAAGAATTGAAAGTCTATCATAGTAAAGGGAAGACAGCAACCATCTATCCTGAGAAAACACTAGAATCTAAGTCCAAAGTCCTTGGTTCGTGTCCTAACTCTTCCCATTTTTACTAGGGCAACCTTGGATAAAACTCTTAAACTTCTGCTTCTCAGTTTTTCCTGCTATAAAATAAACCCTTAAAAAAAAACTTATTTGATGAGATAATACATAAGGGAAAGCCGGCATGTGCATTACATCATTAAATGCAGGGCCCTACTAATTTTATAGAAATGCACACTCTGATAACAGTCTACTATAAAATGACCTCTTATTCTAATTTTAACCACCTAGGATAAAAACTTCCGGAAAGATCATGAACTTGAACTTCAGCTCCAAATAACATCTCTTAAATTCTCCAGGCTCTACTTAGCTGGTCATGAAAATGGGGAAAATAGTAGCATTTTCTTACCCCAAGGAAGAGTGTACACACATTGTAAAGACTAGAAATTTGATGTGCAAAGTGCCCAGAAGAGGGTCTGACTCACTGGAGGTATTCACTGAATAGTAGCTTCCAATTCTATCAGTTAAACCATTATTCAATATATCCCGTTTTGATTATGTGTATTCCATGTTCCAAAATTCTTAAAATGAAAAGGATTGTACATAATCTTTGGAATGTTTTTGTATAATTCTGTATGGTTTGGAGAAAAAAATATTCGTAGAAACATAAAATATCCAGGGTATCAAATATACGGTATAACCATTTTGTATGATCATTGCTAATACAGTTCAATCTAAATTGCAGGCTCATATTTGACATAATTATACATTACCAAACACTAATAAAAATTGCTGCCTTATATTTCAAATTAGTAATTATGGTAGTAAACATTAACAATATGTCACATATAAGATGGTGATTTGTTCTGAAGTGTATTAGAAATCATTATACTGTGTGATAATTTTAATTACAGTTTGGTAGCAAGAGAACATGTAAGCGGTCTACTGCTCTTAAGCGCACTGTGGGAACTAGGGGCTCCTCAATCCAGTCCTAACCCTGAATCTGGTTACAGTATTCGAGTTCAGGAAATGCATGGTTCTTTCTCTACCTTTAAATAGTGAATTCTGTCCCCTCTGCAGAATCAGTAAATCGTGAGGTTTGAAGTCTTCAGCCAGGGATTAAATCCTTATTGTATCACTTCCTAACCATGGGAACTCCACTAAGGTAATTTCTCTGTGCCTCAGCTTCCTGATCTTTAAAATAGAAAACATGGCAGTACCTAACTCAGAGGGTTTTAATAATAGCTAAACTAGGTAATTTTGCAATAAAAACCAGTGGTTAGTACCATCATTTTATATTAATATCCAGAACAATCATTCTCTAAACTTTTAAGATAAGGGTCAAGATTATAGTGATCAAATGTCCTATTCCAGGTAGAATTGTGCTGAATGTTAGCTTCCTATCTCTCAGGATACCATATTCTTCAAAATTTTGTCTTTCTCCTTTGTTCTGTCCTTCCATGTTTTCTCCATTGCTGTTCACTGACCCAGGGTTCTGAGTCAAGGGGAAGACCCTATGTTCTTTTTTTATGTTTCCACCTCTGGGGAATAACTGGCTTTGGCTCATCTGCTCTGGGTCTCTACCTCCATGTGGGCTCCAACTATGGCCTCTAACCACGTCCACTGCTCACCTGGCTCCAGCAGGCCCCCATGCTCCATTAATGATAGCTCTGGCAAGACCCTGAGAAAACACCATTCCCAGACAAATGAGATAGACAGATGTAGGATATCCCCCTCCAACGACTTTATACCTTAACACACTTGAAATGTAATCACAGGCCCTAATTTAGGAATCTAATGACTCCTTCCTCTTCCCCCGACCCATACCAAAAAAAAACAAAAAAAACAAAAAAAAACAAACTTGTAAAAATCCATATTCTAAAGGAAGAACCATTTGCTTATTCAAGGTTATTCCACCCTTTTTAAAGATTTCTGGGCCTTGCAATATCTTTGCAAGCCTCTCCCAGCTCTCCTCTACCTAGTCTCCTGCAAAGTGAGGATGAACTCCCAGCATTATGATAAAGTGCCTTTCCTTTTTACATTTCCAAACCGTTTCAGGTAAAATATTCAGGGGAACAGACTGGCCTGCTAATTAGAGAACCGTCTGAAACCACCATGAGCCGCATTTCCATTGGTGCAATAAGCAAAGACTCTTCATTAAAATCACTGTCCTCTGCAAGGGAAAGCTGTTTCAAGCACAATAGACCTAATTCACAGGAATGATCACGCAGGCCCAGGTACAGCATTCATTATTAACTTAAAAAGTATGCCAAATCAATTAAAAACCATTTTAAAGGGAAGGAATAAAATTTAGTTCTTCCTAACTGCAGCTCAGCTCTAATTTATCTTCCAGCCACTTTCAAGGGATTTTACTCGGTTCTTAATCTAACATTCATTGGAAAGGGTAATTCTCATGAAATTACAATGGCATCTCTTGCATCGTTTAATGCAAATGTTCCCATTCTTTGGAAATGGAGAGCAGCTTCTCCAATAAATGCTTCCTTCAAGGTGTAAAGTGGAGGAGCTCCAGGGATCTGCTTGAGAAGAATAAAACACTGTATTTCAGAAGCTGCTCAAATTTAAAACTCTGCCCGCATCCCTATGACAAATTGTATTCCAAATATAGGTTATTCACAACATGTTTGTTACAAGGCCAGACATATGAATTCCTGCAGTGTCTTTCTTTCCAAACATGTCAAGACTTGTGAACCCTTAATGAAATGCAGTATTTTAGAAGCAAGAGGAAGCTAGGGCAGGAAGAAGAGGCTGTTTCCTGGGACTGGGATGTGCTTCTCCTAGTGGGTTTCCATTATCAGAGACATTATATCATTCTCAGAACCAAATGGGGCTTTAGAAGTCATTGAGACCAACGACTTCAGTTTAAAGATGAAGACACTGAGGGCTGATAAAAAAAAAAAAATGAGATTTTTCCAAAGTGTCAAGGCTGGTTAGAGGCAGAGAAAGGACCGGAACCCAGGTCTCGCCTGCCCAGCCCAAAAAGCCTGCCTCCCCCTTGCAGTGAATGGTGGATGAGACTCTAAAATAGGGTTTGTCCTATTGGGCCTCTCCTTATGACCCATGGGACTCCAACCTTCTGGTATTCAGATACAGTTCCATAAAATTTGGGAGTGAGGTTATCCTAGTAGGATATTTTTAGTCATGCTACAGAAATTAGTTGGATTGTTTTTACATTTGGCTCCTTTTTTTTTTTTCTTAACCAAGGCCCAGGCCTACAATCTCATTTATTTGTTAAGTCATTTTCTCCCTTTTAGGTAAAGCATCCGTGTCCACTGGCCAGCAGAGGTCCCAAAGAGAAGATATCTGCTTCCAACTCTATCTTTCCTGGGTAGGAGACTTTCTGATAAGGCCAGAACACAGCAGTCTACTCTGGTTTTGGTTTAAAGCAAGGGTTAGAAAGCTTTCTCTCTAAAGAGGCAGATTCGTCAATATTTTAGAGTTTGTGGGCTATTTAGTCTCTGCTGCAATCGCACAACTCTGCCACTTGGCAAAAGCAGCCACAGGCAATACATAAGCAAATGAGCGTTGCTGGAGTCCAAAAAAACCTTTATTGATGGACACCGAAATTTGAATTTCACATAATTTTCACGTGTCATGAAATATTGTTCTTCTTTTGATTTTTTCATTTTTTAGTCATGTAAAATACAATATATATATGTGTGTGTGTATATACATATAGTCTTAGTTCATGAGTTTTACAAGAACAGGTGGTGGGGCCACATTTGGTTTGCAAACCTTGGTTTAGAGTGATGAAAGGGCCTACCATAAAGAAAAATTCCCTTTACTTCCTGGTCACTCTTTAATGAGTTTGCTACTATAGTTCATCTGGCTAATCCACGTTGTTTATTAAATGTCTGTGTTTTTTCATTTGTGTCTGATACGTATTAATTCAAGAAGGGTATGTTCTGTTTGCTAATAACTGCAACCACCACACAGGGTTCCTGTGTGGGGAACCTTCCTCCTGGTGAGATATAACTTAAAGGACTAACTTGGTCACCAAGAAAGAGTTGTGAGACTATGCTGTTGTTAACAACAATCAAAGGAAGGAGCACCATCCGTCCACGAAACAGATGATATGCTTTCTACGACTGGAGTTTTTAGCTTTCATGCATAAGTAGAGCTTTAATTTTGCAAAGAAGTATTTTAGTTTCATGTATAACCAATACCAGCACCAACAAAACAGTCATTTGAAATCACGATCAATCTTTTGCCTGTACAATGAAGTAAGCAGGAATGCTCTATTGAAATACCTACACACCCAGCACAACTCGACAGGCATCAGCATATTACAAAAACCAATTTTCTTACATCAACTTCTATCTACTTCTAATTCTGTAGCATAGCTCTGGGGAGTTGCTACAAGGTCTGTGTAAACTGAAAATCTAAATAACATTATGACGCCTATTACAGAACTAATTTATAATCTAATACCCCAGTTGAATTTAATATCCTATTTATTTATTCAAGCAAAATATCTGGAAAAAAAATGTCACATCATAATGTAGTTGTTATGAAAATGGGAAAATAAAGCAGAATTTTAGAGAAGGCATGATAATTGCTAGGGGCAGGTATGAGCAAGAATTCCGAAGCCCCTCACACAAAGGAAAGATGGGAACCCTTTAATAAATGGAATTTTTGCTTTATAACGCAATTATTGTCAAATTTAGTATTTTACATCAAATTTACAACTTGAAAATGTGATTCCTATTAATGTTATCTGCTCCAAGCTACTGCAGCATAAAACTGTTGGCCAACAGATGCCACCTCATCAACTGTCTTTAACAACTCCATTCCCATCCTGGATGGATGAACTGAGCTTTATGGCAGCATTTATAAGCATGCACTGCCAATACAAACGCACAAGTGACGTGCATATGTAATACGTGTAGGCTAATGGAAGGGGCCTATAAGTATACTTAGAATACCAAGTTTCATACTGATTCTGTTGCCATAAGATACAAAGATGGAAAGGTGAAAGGATAGAGGGAGAGAGGAAGGAAAGAGGGGAGGCAAGAGAGGGGCAAGGTAGAAGGGGGGGAGATGAAAGTAGGAGGAAGAAAAGAAGGGAGGGTTGGAGGGAGGGAGGAAGGAAGGAAAGAAAAAAAATGGAAGGAAGGAAATGAAGGAAGGAAAGAAGGAGGGGAGACATCATGACATTTGAGGAAGTAAGGCTATAGGAGGCATAAATATAAAAACATTGAGGTGAAAATTCCATCCTATGAATGGATACTCCTAGCCATCCAGAAATCAGAGGGATTACTTGATAAAAGTTTAGTGGCGCTCAATAGAACATTTACATAAGAGTTCCTAAGACTCAGATAAAGGGCAGTAGCCACTTCAGTTCCCTGAATCCCTCCAGGAAACAAGGGAAATGGCTATTGTTTGCTTTTTCTCAAGATGGAAGCCATGTTTATAGCTCAGGTAGCAGCCCAAAATCACACTGCCAGGAGAGGAACTACAGGCTCAAAAGCGCAGATCCTGAAAGACATGCACGCACACATGCACACACATTCACGCTCACACACACATATGCACATCCACCCTCCCACTGGCAACTGCCAATCCTCATGTGAATGCAAAATAGCAGCTGTCTACATCACAGGGGCTCAAACCTTGAAGCTCCTGAGTCCAACGCCAAATCCTAGACCTTCTGGAATTTTAATAAACTCCCCAGGTTACTCTGATGCACTTCAGAATGTAAGAACCAATGGTCTGTGTTCATATTTGAAAGGCATTTGGGAAAAGCCCTTTGCATTCCAAATCATTTTAGCACCACACTCTCAATACCCTGGAATTTCATAATTAGCAATTTATTCCTTTCTGGTCTCCAAGGGTACCAAAAGTAAGCTCAAATACACCTTAAAGAAGAAATAGCTTAAGTTTTCTTACCAGCTGATGTTGTATGAGACACCAAAGCTTTGCAGAAATTAATGAAGTGACCACAAAAGGGCAAGAGAAAGACCCATAGAAGGAAGGTATCAAGACACACGAGTGGACTCAGTTCTACACAAAAACACACAGAGAACCTCTGAGCAAACCACATGGGTATCAAGATTCAGGGACCCCTGTATCATCGAGGTCTGCTGAGTACAGTCTGACAGCAAAAGCAATTCAGCAAGGCATGGGGAAATGGGCACTACAAATAGGCATTCATTCCTTGGTATCCATTTTCAAAAAGATGCGCTGGAGACTTGTTTGAGCCTTCTACTCTCTCCTGATAGCTGGTTCTCCTCTGGTGATTTGCATTCTGCAAATAGAGAGCTGGACCACCACTATTTCCTGGGCATCCCTCCTACTGCAGAATCTGTTTTTCTCCCCCCATCTCTTCCACCAGTTTCACTTTAGTTAGGATGCCTGGGAACTATGAAGGCAGGCTCTTCCTCGAACCATTTTACCTGCTCCTTCTAAAAGGGATATATATGCAACAGAAGCACAGCTCTGCACTCTATTGATTATTATCTATAAATCTAGCTACTCGTAAAAAGGGTCCATGAAATACAATCCAGGACATAAATCTCTCTAAAAGAGATGAAATCTGATGGGAAATAAAATTCCCTCATTTCTTTTATCTCCTAGTTTAAAAGACCGACTTTCCAATCAGCTATGAACATTAGCATGAGATGGCAGGTGATGGGACAGAGCACCAGTCTGGGGTCAGACAGACAGGAGGGCAAGTCCTGCCTCTGCCACTCACTATGCATCACAGGCAAGTTACCTATCCACTCTGAGCCTCGGTTTTGGTATCTCTAAAATAAGGATAATAAACTCCCTTGCACTACTGATGTGAGATTAAATGAGATATACGCAGCATATATTAGGAGCTCAATATAGTAGCTGTTACAAACAGCACATCTCTTCTTTTAAAATACTGTTTAAGGTAAAAAGGAGGAAGGAAGGGAGGGAAAGAGGGAGGGAGGTAAGGAGGGAAACAGGGAGGGAGAAAGGAAGAAAGAAAACTTAACTACCAAAAAAAATCAGTATTTTATTCCCACAAATCCAAGTGATGGTCATAAGATATATTCATTCATTCAACTAACATTTATTGAGCACCAACTATATGTCAAGCTTTGTCCTAGGGGTCGGAATTGCTCAGGCTCTACCTCTAATTTTAAAAAGTTACAGTGCCAATACTTAAGGCTAGACACAAAAGAATCCGAGTGGTGAGCAAAAATATTTTTATTTTGCAAAAATTTATATACTGCACGTAGGCTCAGTTCTGTATGTCTTTCATGATTTTCAAGAAGTGCATCTGTCCCCTTGGAAGCCTCTAGAAACCTCTACCCCAGCTCCTCCCGTTTGTTCCTATAGTCCCTAACCAAGGGTCAGTCTCTCCATTTCCAAACTAAGTTGCTATTTTGATTTAAAAAACTGACAAATCCCTATCCTGCAAGCTTTGTGAGGCAAAGGACAAAGTCTTATTAATTTTTTATACACCGCCCCTCCCAACCGGTAGAGAGCCTGCTCATAGTGGGACCCCATAAATGTGTGTTAAATGACACTACTGAGCCTCGACTTCCAGCACAGAAAACCTCAGCAGCAGCAGCCCTACCTAGGTCACTCCAAGCGACAAAAACTCAGTCCCTCAGCTTAAGCTGCTGAGTTCCAGATATATTTTCCCACAGCAAAAAATGACAAGCAGAAACTGTTTGTTCCTAGAACAAGAGGAAAAGCTTACAAGGCTGAGAAAAATGTTGCCGTTAGCATTCTCCCTTCAAATGGCCAGCAAAATTTGCTGCTGAGTTTCCCCATCCAATCTTTTTGGCTGTCCAACTCTATACTTCCATGATCTGACCACATGGCAAAGAAAAACGCTCCACTCTCTTCCAAACTGCTTGAACAATAAAATGATCTCTGGCTTGAGTGAGCCAAAATCCTCTTGGGTTTGTTGTTGTTGTTTTTGTCATATACCTATAGTGTGGATGAATATATATGTATATATGGTGCGGATGGATGCGAAAAAAGCCTTGGATTGGCCAAATGTTGGACAAAGAGCAAAGCAACGTCTAATGATTTCTTAGGCATCTTGAGAAAGAAAGAATATGATTCTGTTGAATGGTCTTTGGACATCGTTGGGCCACATGCAGGGAAGTTTGGAGTTGGAGAAAGAGGACACGTAGGTGTTTAAGAGAATGCAGAAAGAAGCGACGGGGGTGGGGAAGAATTAAAAAAAAAATAACCTATCTTGAATCCAAGATAGCTCTGCCAAGCATTTGTTATCGTTGTGTCTAGCTCTCTAAACCAAAAAAAGTAAAATCAAACAAACAAAAAAATTCACCAGCCAGAACAAGGCAGACTCTCCCGAGTTGATTCACACATGGTCTGCTCACACCCTCCTCCCGCCACAGATGGTGACAAAGCTACACTGACACACGCACTGGAGGCACTGAAACTTCCCCTGCAGCCCCGCTGCAAGAGTGGCTGACTGTTCACGCTCTCCAGCTGGCATGGGGCGATCTCTGCCTCCCCCGTCTCCTTCTCTCTGCACCCCACCAAAATGGCACATTGTTAGAAATGTGCTCGGGATGTGCGATTTGGGGCAGATAGTTGCTGGAGGTACGTAACTGGGACACTGAGAAAAAGGAATTTAAGTATTCTAGAAAACAGCGGGAGAGAAAATTGGCCTTTCCCTCGGAGATCTATTATTAGAGAGGCCCAGCCCTATTCCACCAGAAAGCCAATATCTGGCCCATCCGCTCCTCCTTGCAATAATACCACACACAGCCCGCCCCCTTTCAAATAGGACTGCCCCAAAGCATCCCAGCCAGACGCACATCTCATATCTAACATTGACCACTGGCTTGCAGAGATCAGTGGAAGCATCCCTTCTCCTACAGCAACCTGATGGTCCAAAGTTTAATTTCACATAATACCGAGAACTCACAGAATACGGCATTGCATTTGATTTGTACTCGTGGAATTTGGCAACCTGCTACCTCTTCTCTCTGTGAACCTGCTGAAGTCACAGCTGCTGCCTAAACTTTGTAAATAAATGCTAAACAAATGCTAAATAAAGAAACCAACTTCCCAGGAAGTGGAAAGGGCAGGAGATCACAGTTTTTGTTCTCAGAAATATGCTGTGACCTGCTTCAGAGCTGCATACTGGCAGCTAAGGTGTGTTTCTATTCTCCTGTGTCTTGGATGCTCTTTTCCCTCTGCTAAAAAAAAAAAAGAAAGAAAAGGAGGGAGGGAGAAAAGAAGGGGGAAGAGAGAGAAAGAATGAAGAAGGAAGGAAGGAACGGAGGGAGGGAGGAGGGAGGGAAGAAGGAAGAAAAACTTTGCTATTATTGGTCCTTTAGTTGATGAGTAAAAAATGTAAAGTGAGAAAACAATATGCAGCCTTAATATTTTTCCTATAGCACACATTTCTATGGAAATTAGAGCCTTTGTAGTCAACTTTTTCAAAGAACTTAATCTTTCAGTTGTGCAATGAAAATTAATGAGAAAATAAGTTTCATTTCACTTGAGCTCAACTTCCCAGGCATGTAGCCATTGCAAATATAAAAACATCATTGGTGTGCCTTTTTATTCCTACTGGTCCTTCAGTCTTCTGGGACAGGTTTTGTCAATAGCAAATTCTTGCTCAAGTATTATAGAGTTAATCACACAAGATATTCTGACAAATTGCAGTGTGTCCTCTTGGGTCCAGGTAATGCACAACTGAATCAACCAATCAAAAACAGGAGAAGCCCAATATTTTTCATCATGGACAAAAATATATTTTATGAGTAGGCTGTCAGAGAGCCACCTCTATTTCCCTGCCTATCTCAAAGGATACATCCATCCAGTATGAAAGATGAGGAACTCGAAGTGTTCATAGGCATGACATGTGGTCTATCTCTGACTTACAGCACATCTTTGCCTTTCAGATTTTGGCTTCTGGTGATTCAAGCCAAGTAAATTCAGTAACAGTAACAACACCTATAGTTACCACTTACGGAATATGTAGCATATGCCAGACTCTATGCCACAGCATTTTATGTGCCTTGTCATCCCCCGATATATCAGGAGCTCCACAGAGGGCAGAGATCACGTCTCTGTTGTCATTTATTTTCTTGTGTTGTTCTTTTGCTTTGCCATTGTCCCTACCACATAACAGTGACTAGCACTCACGTAGCAATAACTAGGTGTCAGGTGCTGTTCTAAGAGCTCTACATACAGAACTCCAACAAATCTTCACAACAACCCTATTAAAGTGATACTCTTACGATATCCACTTCCTTACAGATGTGAAAATTGAAGCTTCGAGGGCTTCAGTAATTTCTCCAAGTAAGTTGTGAAACCAGAACTCAAACATAAGTATGCTGGTTCTATGCTTTTACCATTTATGCTGTTGTAGGAACTCAATAAGCATTTCTGAATGAATGAAGGATCTCACTGAATCATTACAACAGGCAAATATGTCTACCTCCAGTTACAAATTAGGAAACTGAGATTCAGAGTCACTAAGTAACTTGCCCGAAGTCACACATCTGGTTCTGCAGAATGAGAACCCAACTCAGGTCTGTCTGACACGGGGACCTATGATCTGGAAACTATAGTATTAGAGACCAAAACCATGGGACTAAGAACTCCCTGCTCAGTGCTTTCCTCACAGGGGCTCCCTTTCCCCACATTATCAGTAACTCAGCATCTATTTTCATACACAAAGATAACTCTCTTTATGGGTCTACATGTGTTGTTTTTGTTTCCCCCAATCAGCCGTACAACAAAAGAAACACTGACATTTTAGATGACAGTGAAAAACGTGTCAGGCAGCTTTCTGATTTCATGACAACCTGTTCATGGGAGCTCGTCACTGACAAGGACCTTATCTGTGTGGTTAATTCCGTAATGAACATCTCTGCATGCAGCTCTAGATACTTCTTCCTTGGTGTTGGAAACTTGATGCCAATTAATACAGAAACTGAGTGGCATTCATAATACTCCTTGGCTAAATTAAGGGAACTTCATCCCTCTTTTTTTGGCCCAGGTATATAGTTCAGTGAGTCAGTAAGATCCTCAGCTACGAAAAATTTCACCTTTTTCCAGCACTTGCTCCAACCGCTTGCTCCTAAATGACTGTTCTTCCATCTGATTTTTCTTCCATACATACCTGTCACACAACTTTTCATTTTTTAAAAAGTTTTAAAAATTTATTACTCCTGAAGCAAGAACCTGAGAATAAGTGGACGATTAACGGAATCATTCAACTGACCTTCGGGAGACCTAACCGATGATTGATGAAATGGCTACAGGTTTAAGCAGAAGGTCAGCTTCAATAATACAGCTGTTACTTCCCTTGGTCCTTACAAACCAACTAAGTCACTGGCCTTCACTTCTCCTTTGCAACAATTTTAAGGCTGAGTCATATGGCTGCCTCAACCACCAGCCACCCTCTTGTGATGCTTGTTACATAGTGATAATGACACGGTGTTGGTATTTCATCCCAAAAGATCACGATCCAACATCAGACATGATTGCTCTCAACCACTAAGGTTCACCGCTAGTTAATTTTCTACCATAGCCAAGTCAGCCTCCCAGTTTGGTGAGGTTACCTGGATGCTAGTCCTCACTAGTCCACTAACTAGTCATGTGATCCATCACTGCTTCCCATTTCTCATATTTAACAAAACCTGCCCTACCCACCTTCACATATTTAATACATTAACGTTCTCCGCCTGAGACCATTTAAACTTGGAAAAGGGAAGAAAAGAAGGAAGAAGGCTTCATTTAAATTATTTTTCAGGCAATTTCTAAGTGTCAATAATTGATAACTGTTTAACCCAATCAACATTTAAGAACACAATTAATAGAGAATAACAGGAACAGCCACTGAGGGGCCACTGTAGTAAGCATTTTGCCTGTATCATCCCAAAAAGTCCTCAAAGAAATCCCACGAAATCAGGGCAGTGGAATGGTTAGGGAACGGGGACTACAGAACCATACTACATAGGATGAAATTTTGGTTCTTCCACTTACTAGCTGTGAGACCTTAAGCAAGTCACTGAACCTTAGTCCACCTCAGCTCTGTAACCACAAAATGAGGATACTGATAACTGGCTCTTAAGACTGCAGTAAGGATTGCATGAGTCAATGCATATAAATTGTTAGAACAGGTCTGGGCTCATGATAAGTGTCTGATAGGTTGTTAACTATCATAACCCAATTTTAGAGATGAGGAAACTGAGGCTTTGGGAGGTTAATTAAATGACAGGCTCCAAGTCATGGCTATTGAGTGGAAGCATGGGAATTTGAATCAGGCAGTCAGAATCTAAAACCCAAGTTCTTAACCACTCTATCAGTTTCTTCCTGGGGTCAGTTTTTAGCTGTGGGTTTCTGGGCCCAGGGTCATCATTAGCCCCGTGAAATCAATTTAAATTGGTTGTCCTAAAGGGGAAAGGGCTTCACAAGGGTAGTCCAAAGCCGTGACAAGAATGGAGGGAGCCTGAGCCTCCAGAGTGCCCGAAGAGAAGGGGTGTCCCAAAGCACCATAGATTGAGGGACAACCTTGCTCCATCTCCTCTGACTCTCTACAATTGTCCCCTAGAAAGAATGAACCACCAACACCACCCCAGTCTGTCCCGGGCCTGCAGCAGGATGTGCAGAATAGTTTTCACCCCTTTCAAAGCAAATAAGAAAATAACAACTCATCTTTGAAGCATCAAGTTTCCAATACCAAGTAAGAAATATCTTTGCACTTGTAGAATTAGTCTTGGGCGGAAGGGCAAGATGCCTAAATATAGTGATTTGAGATGCCACGGAAAGTTACAGCTTCCAAAACCATGTTTAGCCACTGATGTCCTGTCCAGGTTATGACCATAAAGAGAAGCCCAAGGACCAGCTAAGTCATGGAAGATGGCTGAATGGGGACATAGAGAGAACCCGTGTTCTGGAACCACCATGCCTCCAGATTTCTTGTGTATTAGTTATGTATTTCTGCATAACAAATTATCCCCAAATTTAGCAGCTTAAAATAATAAACATTATTGTGCAGTTTTGGTGTATCAGGAATCTGGGAGTGACCTGGGCAAGTGATTCTAGTTCAGTGTCTCTCACAAAGCTGCAGCCAAAGTGCTGGCTGGGGCTTCAGTCATCTCAGGGTTCAACGGGGGAGGATTCATTTCCAGGCTCGCTCCTGGCCATCTGTTGGCTGGAAGCAGATGATCCACTTCCATATTTACTCAGACAGCCTCTCCAAAGGGCTGGCTCACAACACGGCAACTGGCTTCCCCCAGAGTGAGCAATCCAAGAGAGGATGAGTGAGAGTACACAAGACGGAAGCCATGGTCTTTAATAACCTAATCTTACAATTGACATCCTGACACTTCTTTTCAAACAGGAATTGCCAATCTCAGCACCACTGGCATTTGGAGCCAGATAACTCTTTTTTTGTGAGGAGCTTTCCTGTGCATTGTAAGACGCTTAGGAGTTTCCCTGGCCTCTACGCACTAGATACCAGTAGCAATAACACCACCCCAGTTGTGACAAAAAATGTCTCCAAACATTGCCAAATATAACCTGAAAGGCAAAATCACCCCCATTTGAGAACCATAGGATTAAATGGGTCACTAAATCCAGCCCACACTCAAGGGGAGGGGATTACACAAGAGCATGAATGCCAGGAAGCAGGGAACACTGGAAGCCATTTTAGAGGCTGCCTGTAACATTTTGCTTTATAGGACAATCAACTTCTTTATTATTTAAGACACTTAAAGTTGACCATTTGGTTGTTTAAAGCCAAGAGCACTCTAAATGATACAAAGAGACTAACCACTTTTTTTAATAAAGTTGTTCTTTTTCTCATTTTTCAAGAGTGCTAACTAAAAATTCAATAAAAGTGTCATGCTTATGAATGAGGTCACTCAGCACTAGTGGCCTGTAAAGAACCAGTATCTGCTATTTCAAACAGACAAAATGCTCAACACAACAAAAAGAGGATAGAAAACAAGTTTCTAAAGGACAGATGTCAATTGCCACCTTCTCATGCATTTTCACTGGAAGGAGAAGACACAAAAGTCAGAACACAGAGGATACCAATAAAAAAGGCTACCACTCCCAGAAAGGAAAGGCCATATTACACCAACTGGAATTCCTTAAGATTGTATTAAAGGCCACAACCTCCAAAAGAGACTGCCCCTGACCTGCCTGGGTATAGAGTTAAAAAGGAAAACAGTTATCTACTATTCGGAAGACCTATGAGCTGACTATCACAAAGGACAATGGCAATCAGCTGCAGCAAAAGAATTTGATCCTCCAGCACCTTCTCTCATATTTGTTCCTGCTCCTCCCCACTCCACTCTTTAGTACCCAGCAACTCCTGGGTGCTTCCTCAACATCTAATCACTCCTTGAGCTTTCAACCCATTCCAGCTCAACTGCTAGGGTTAGAGCTATACCCCAAACCTAAATGATATGAGCCTACACAATTTACCAATAACCCTGGTTCAGATTCTTCAGACCATTCCTTACAGTCTCCCAGGGGCAAAGAGTTCCTTTTCACCTCATTATGACCCTTGCTGGGTTTCTTAACCCCCAGGCTTTGAACACACTGTCCTAGGGGAAAGGTCATTTGGTGATTTTTGTTCAAAAACTAAGGGTCTTTTTATTGGTCTAACCCATCTCTTTACAGAGCTCCCTCAGGAGATTACAAAGTCTGGAACAGGCATCTGAAACCAATTATCAACTAAGGGGCAGCAGTCCTAGGAATAACTATGGAGTTCAAGATGAAAGGCACAAAACGAAAGCTATTTCCAACACAAATATCTCTTAGAATGGTAGAAATAAACCTTGGGGGGAAATAACATTACTGTAAAATGTGTTTTATCACACTGTAATGATTAATGACATTTCACACTAATAAAGTTGACAGGAAGAGGATGTGAAAGACTAACAAAAGTGCAAATACAAATTTCTCTTTAATATCACCAGTATTTTCCTACAAGAACAAGACATGCACCAACAGGATAAGAGGCATGGCTATTTAAAAAATCTAAAATAAATAAATAAACATCAATAGGCATCAACAAAGCAACCAAGTGAAAAGTAAGTTCCATTTGATGAATTCCCCATAGAGACAGCTACAAATATCCCTCCCCCTTTTTATACCCAATCCTTTCTGCTGAACAAGACCTCTTCTGATGATATGGAATCTTAACCTGTTGAGACAAAGTAAGTTATCTGACACAAGAATCCCACCTACCCATTTCACGCCTTACTTCTCTGTTCTCATCCTTCCCTGAACTCTTAGAGAAGAGATGATCCCTCCCACCCAAGGCTCGACCCTCCACTACCACACTCAAACCCATTTCCTCCAGTGACCAGGGGATTGCTTTCCCTCTATCTCGCCAACATCTTATTCTCATCTCTGCACTGCCCCTTGCAGGAACTTACCTCTACATGGAAAATAGGTTTATGTGGTCATCTTTGTTAACTGCTGTTTTATTTCACTTCTTTCTCTCTAAGTACTGAGATGAGTAGTCTCTGTCCATTTTCTCACTAGACACTCCTCTGTCTGGGAGGAATCTGAAATCCTGCATCTACTTGTACTACTAGGGAAGACTACCCTCTGGGAAGTCATCAGTGGTATCTTTCAACCAAATCCTGAGAACTTTTCTCATTTCTTACTCTGCTTAACTTCCCAAGGCATTTGTCATTGATCACCAGTCTCAGATATTTCTGATTTCTCTCCCACTTCTCTGACCCCTCCTTGACCTTATTCCTTACTTCTCCTTTCTCCCTCCCAGTTTCACTGGTGAATATCCCCTAAAATTCACTCTTAATTAAGCCTTCTGCTTTACCTTTTGCATTCACCTCTCTACACCTCCATTTCCACATTCATAAAATGAGAGTAGAATAGTACCTATCTCACTGAGCTTTCATAAGGAATAGATAACATAAATAATCCAAGTAAAGTGCTGAGCACAGTGCCATCACAAAGTCAATATGATTTATGATCTTGATTTCTTTGAGTTCCTGCTGGTCTCATTCTAGAATGTAAGTTCTAAGAGGTCAGGGACTTTGTTTTGTTCACTCCTGTCTTCTTGGCTCCCAGAATGGTGCCTGGCACATATTAGGCACTTAATAATTATGTGTTAAATTAATAAAAAGAAAGAATATTTGAATTAATGACCCAATGTTGTTGATTCCCAAATACAGCCCCTTATATCTGACTGTGGCCTCCTAAGTGGCCTCCCTTCTTCAATCTCCCTAAGGAATCACCCAATTGCCAGATGAATCTCCTGGACGTGGGTATCCTGTGTTATTCTCTTATTTAAGAAGCTGATCTCCTTTGCTTTTTTATAACAAGTTCAAATGCCTGAGTCTGACAAAACCCTAAGTAAAATTCTCTCTCTCAATATTTCCTGATGACCAAGTAAATTAACTTCTTCTCACCATTTCCCCCATCTTGGATTTTTAGTGGGCAAGAGGGCATGTGTGGCCGTTCTAGGTAGATGCAGTTAAGACGTAACTGTTAAAAAGTACTCTTTGAACTTGAGCTGGGATGGCATCAGACAGCAAGAAACAGCTCTGTCTGCCATTCACTGGGCTTTCCTCTCTGCCTTACACAGTGCTGAGCACCACACATACCCTTCAGTATTGTACCCAATCCTCACATAAATCCCAAGGGCTGAGAGTTTTACCCCTAAGGATGAGAATACTGAGGCTCCAAGAGCGAAATAACTTCTCCCCGCACACACAGCTTCTGTGCTGGTTTTTATACATCTCCCAGAAACAGCCATGTTCTTTGATGCAGTCTTGTGGGGGCAGATGTATTAGTGTTAATTAAGTTCAAATCATTGGATTAAGTCATTCCTGTGGAGATGTGACCCACCCAACTGCAGGTGATAACTCCAATTAGATAATTTCCATGGAAGCATGGCCCCACCCGTTCAGCGTGGGTCTTGATTAGTTTACTAGAGCCCTGTACAAGAGCTCAGACAGAAGGAGCTTGCTGCTGCAGCTTACAGAGACATTTTGAAGATGGCCACTGACAGCAAACTTCTGCTAGCCCAGAGTTTGATCTGGAGAAGCTAAGAGAGGACAAAACATCCCAAGAGCAACATTTTGGAGAATGCCATTTTGAATCACAACGTGGGAGCAAGCAGACCCCAGCCAAGTGCCTTCCCAGCTAACAAAGTTTTTCCAGACACCATCAGTGTTCTTCAGTGAAGCTACCCTACTGGTGATGCCTTTGTTTGGACACTTTATGGCCATAAGAATGTAACTTTGTAACCAAATAAACCCCCTTTATAAAAGCCAGTCCATTTCTGGTATTTTGCAAAATGGCAGTATTAGCAAACTGGAACAGCTTCCGACACAATAGAACTGGCTTCTATCCCAAGTCCACCTGATCCCAAAGCCCACACTCTTGACCAGACTGGGCTTGGGGCCCAGGGTGCCTGGGGTGGAGACCAGAGGACATGAAAAATAAATTAATTAATTAAAAGAGAAAAGGAGCAGGAAGGAAGCAATAAGTCAGAAAGAAACATCTGGCATGAAATCAGTGAAGAGTGGAAGAGCTGGAGAAAGAATTCAGTGGAGAATGTGAGAAATGAAGACATAAGTGAATTTGAGAAATGGCTAGAGCAGCTGGAAGAAAATAATTAGGACTCCTGTGAACACAGAACAAACAGGGTTATCACTTTGGATGTCGGGCAGCTACAAGCACAGAAAACCAGTGAGAGGAGCCTCACTTCTTTGGAGACCAGACAGAAGTGGGTAATGAAAAAGAAAGCAGGGGACTGGCAAAAAGGAAATTAAGATGCCAAGCTGGGATGTTTAGACAGATCCATCAGTATCCATACCCACATCCTAGGTGGGTATTGTCAATAAAAACTCCCAAGTACAAAAGAGCCCCTCAACAAGTATTTTCCTGCACTGGAAAAGGGAACTGTTGTGAGTTGCTTTGAATGGCCTAATTTTGTCAATTCTGGTGGCTTCTAAGAAAGGAGGGACTATGAGGAGGTAAGAGGTCAGGACTGCTGTCCACTGTTCTATGGAAAACTTCAGTTACGAAATAAGCAGGTTGCCAAGACCCAGTGTTCATTGTCTAGACACACCCCCCGGAGAATCTTCAGAAATGTCACTGGGCCATGCCTACCTTACTACCTCCCTGAGGCGTGCTTCTCTCATCCTTGCTAACATTTCAAAGCCCGACCTTTCTTCAAGGCCTAACTCAGGGATTGTAGCTTTCCTCAGCGCTTTCCAGAATGCTCTTTTTTCCCCAAGTACCTTTCCCGGGCTCTGAATTTTGGTATTACAGAGTCACCCTGAATTGTTTTCTGATCATTACAGGTACAAATACCTTCTCTTTTTAACTTAAATCCACGTCTTTGAGTAGAGAAATTGCATTTTCTCTTTCTCTACCCTTCTGCACTTTCCTAGAAAAGACCCCGGCCAAAGCTGGGACTACTGTTATGGCATAAATGAGGAGATGGATAAATAGATAAATTTATTGAGTTCATATGTTTACAACTTTCGGAACAAAACTTTGCAAGTTAAAAACCTGTGTAGGAGAAAGAATAGAGGCTGGCACAGACACAGTTGGTGAGAACGTGGGAAGTTACCCATCCCCCTCACCCTTAGCTTCGTCCTGTGCTCGGACAGCGGCGCCGGAGGACGGAGACACGGCAGTGGAGAGGCACCTGTGTCTGGGAGAACCTGTGTGAGACGAAGATACAATCCTTCCCCGCTGCCCTGATAATCAACAGTTTTGACCCGACCTTTGAGGGCATACCAAGACAGTGCCGAGCCAGACAAAAGGCACAGACTATGGCACTGCAACGGATTAATAAGGAACTTAAAGATTCGCCCGTGACACCCCCACCCCACCCCCACCCGCAGCTCAATGTTTTGCAGGTCCAGTTGGGGATGATATGTTTCACTGGCAAGTCACAATCACGGGACCTAATGACAGCCCATATCAAGGTGGTGTATTCTTTTTGACAATTCATTTTCCTACAGACTACCCCTTCAAACCACCTAAGGTAGCATTTACAACAAGAATTTATCATCCAAACATTAACAGTAGTGGCAGCATTTGTCTGCATATTCTAAGATCACAGTGGTCTCCTGCTTTAACTATTTCTAAAATTCTTTTATCCACTTGTTCACTGTTATGTGATCTGAACTCAGATTAGTGCCAGAGATTGCATGGATCTATAAAACAGAGGTAAGTACAACAGAATATCCCAGAAATGAACTCAGAAATATGTCATATGATGTTACCTTAAAATCAGAATAGCCAGCATTATAGCTGAAAAAAATTTTAAATTACTATTTAAAAAAATTATAAACTGCTAGTTATTGTTATTATTTTAATAGCTACAGTGCCTTGCTTGGTACATAGTTGATGTTCAGAAAATAATGGCTTGAATGATCCCTCAGTGCCCTTTAATACACAGGTAATGTCCCTAAAATCATTATATCACATATCTATTATACATTTATATAATATAATTAATATAATGTTTGTACTAATCTATTTATATTATATTATATATTTATTATCTTATAAATTCATTATATATATTATAGTTTCTCCACAGAAGGCTTTAATTTTATGAACTTTCATCTCTAAAACATCTCTCTGGTAATATATATTGCATATCTATTGCTACAAATTCTTCCTTTTCAAAAATAAATAGGGAGCAATTCAGAAGTACAGTTAAGTCACAAAATGAATAAGCAGGATTGAGCATAAAGCAGCCTTGTTAATACCAAGAAACTCTTCCTTTGAAAGATAAGAAACCAAGCAAAGCATCTCCATTACCTTGCAATGACACGGTAAGAAGCAGGCCTCAGCTCTCTTGGACCAACAGTATCTGTGATTCTGGGATGAAGACCATCAAGCTTTTCTGAGGGTGATTCCCCAAGCTATGAAGCCAGTGTGCTCACACAGCACAGTCCCAAGCCCCTAGCCCTTGCTGCCCATCCCTCTACTGCCAAGCCCACGAGAAGTTTCACGGGTGAGTGACCACACCATGGTCAATCAGAGACATCAATCACAGCTTTCAGCCTAGCTGCCTCTGCAATTAACACAAAGCTGTTTAGTTGGTGCCTTGAGAGTTGGGGCTGAGATGCAGCCTCAGAGAATATTCTGTATGGGTAAAAACAAAACCTTATCC
Source organism: Choloepus didactylus (assembly GCF_015220235.1). Classification (NCBI taxonomy): domain Eukaryota; kingdom Metazoa; phylum Chordata; class Mammalia; order Pilosa; family Megalonychidae; genus Choloepus; species Choloepus didactylus. Next base: position 24,979,552 of record NC_051309.1, read on the forward strand.
TGAGATTTGTACACATGCGTTTGTTTTCATTTTTTAAGTTTACCCAAAAAGGAAGAAGATGGTAATAATCTCCTTCCCTCCATCACAACTTTTAGAGATGTTTATCGAAGCCAAAACCTCTCTTGATGTTTGCCAATTGCTAAATAGGAGTTGTTTTTCCTGCCAAATATACCCTCTCCTTTTCAGTGCCTCTAAGTAGATTATATATAAATAAGATGAGTTAATGCTGTTCGTCTGATGAAAGGGGTTAAAACAGATGAACACAAAATTAAGGTAAAACGGTGCTGTTAGAGTTTGTGGGAAAAGCATCAGAGAGAGCCTTGGGCTAGAAACCAGGTACCAGATTCTCAACCAAGACTCCAAATTAGCAGAATGGCTCCAGCTGAAACTGCTCTGGCTGCACCGCAGCTATGATCCCTTCTTCCTTTCCATCTTGCCATAAGGCATAAAAGAATTATTCTCGAAACTCATGTTGTATTAATTTCTTGTGCTTCAACCCTGTATATCCACACAAACTACTATATCCACTGCCCCATAAAGGCAATGCCACATCATCCAAAGGAAAACAGGAGTTCACTTTTTTCTTTCTTGTGGTATAAATTATAAATTTCAAGTTCCAAAATTTTAGACCCATTCCCTATGCAAGCCAAAGGAGTAAGTGCCAATTCTAGACTTTGAGTTAATTATTCTCACCTACAGTGATTTACAAACACAAGAATATGCAGATTAGCAAACGGGAAGGGGCTGTACTCCCAGAAATGGAATCATTATTTGAATGAATTCTCTAGGCTATCATTATAGCATATGGAGATATATTTTACAATTCATTATTTAGAATAAGCCATGGACATACTGGGCTTACTAGCACATGAATTTATCATCTCAGCTACTTTTGAACTTTTCCAGTGGTGGGTGTGACACAGCCTTGAGTAAAACCTCTGTCACCTACCGCCCAGCAGCCTGGACTCACAGTAAAACTCCCATGTTCAACCACATTTATTTTTCCTTTGGAAAACAAATACATGCTTTGTTTTAAATCAAAACATTTAGGCTCAAATATAGAATGCTGATATCAGAAACTGAGACCACCAGCCACACAGCTCAAAGTGAGAATAGAGGATGGCCTCCCGCTCTTGTTGCCAGAAACAAAAGCCACCCATGGTCATTGGCTGAGATCCTGGGGTAGCACCCACTCCACTGTGCTCCATGAGAAAAATATTGATTACATTGTTCATTTGAATTCTATATCCAATATGAAAATATTTCTGAATCAAGCAGCACAATAATAAATCATTGCAGTGCCAGGCAGTGTTAAACAAGTTGCGTTTGCAAGATTCCTGTTTTTAAACACCTTCTCGAGGAAGCTCTATGTACCAGGGTGTGGACCTGTGGACCTCCAGGAGTCCAGAAACAAATTCCCTCATTCTCTCTCCTCCCCTAAGTGGATCTTATGCAGCCTAAGGATAATAGTCCACAATTTCAAAAGCATATCACATACTTTTTTTAACTTTTTAGATTTTACTTTCATTTGTTCTTAGATTGGCTATTAATTTTATTATTATATGGAACCAGACACAAAGGCTGAGGGATTTGCCCAAGATCATACAGCTCCTAAGGAGATGTGCCAGGGTGCCATTTTAAACTACTGAGCACAAAACTTTGACCCTCCATCAATTAATGACACAGTTTCCCCAGTAACCTGGACTTGAAAACCTTTCCTTTCAGAACCTTTTTTGGTTACTATACTTTCCACCCAGAGATCCAACCAGTTGTGGAGTCCTGTAGACTAATCTCCATACATCTCTTCCATCAATCTCCTCCTTTCCATTCCCACTGCCACAATTCAAAACCCTGCCTTTATTCTCTCCCCGCTGAGTAACACAACGGCCTCTTAGCAGGGCTCTCTGTCTTCTCCATCTCCCAACTCTAATCCATTTCACATTCTGTGGCCAACTTAATCTTTACCCCACTCCAAGATCTGTAATAATTACAAATAATAAAACCAATTGTTCCTTGCCACTACATTAGGTTATTTACATATAGTAGGCTAATATTCACAATAACCCTGTGAGGTAGCTATTTTTACCATTTTACAGATCAAAAACCTGAGGCTCAGAAAGGTTAATCATTTGACCCAGGGTCCCAAAGCTAATAGTCAGCAGGATTGGGATTCAAATCCAATGTTTTTCCTCTTTCTTTTACTGTTACTCTGAATTGAATCATGCCATCTGATTCCTCCACCCTCAGTTCGCGAAGTCAAGTCTCCGGGTAACTATCCCTAGCTTTCATGATCAGTCAACAGTTGCATCTTTAATGCTCTGTCCCTTCCTTCACTGACAGTGCTCCCTGAGTAGAAAGCAGGAGAAAAACCCAATTTCATCTTGAAAGGCCTGTGCTTCCATCAGCCTGGTACTTGCTACATAGCCCCAAAAAGAGTGGACGATTTGGCAAATAAAAAACAGGATGTCCTGCTGAATTTGAATTTCAAATAAACAATGAATTTTTTATAATAAATATGTAGCAATTATTTTTTAATATAATTATGTAAAAATTTTTCATTGTTTATCTGAAATTCAAATTTAACTGGGTGTCCTATGTTTGATCTAGCAACCCTACCCTTGAAGAATTTAGGTTGGTCCTAAGTATACAAGAAGTTATGTCCTGTTGACAAACTCAATTAAAGACCAGTCTTTTTTCCTCAATCAATTAGTTTGGTTGGAGGACCTGTTTGAAATATCCACGGACTTCAATACATAGTCTTCATCCCATGGCCAGTGGCCATCACCACTTCAGCACTCCTGAGTGTGTGTACCTGTGACACATCCTTTAAAGTAGCAACCCACTCACATTTCAAACAGAAAAGGACATGGTCATCAAGAACATCTTTGCAGTGATTGCTGCGCCCAGCCTGTGTGTCGTGCCTTTAAAGCGCTAGTTCAGTTAATCCTCATGTCTCGGTGAAGTGGATATCTCTCATGACTTAGCAAGTTGAAGAAACCTGTCCGGGGTCACACAGCTGGTAAATGGAGGTGCCAGGACCCATGGCAAGGTCTGTCTTGCCCCCAGATGTGTGTCCTCCCATCTCACCATACAAATTGACACATTATTTTTTCCAATTGAAAATTATAATGTGAAAAGAACTGTGTTAGATACTGGGCTGACTGAAGCTGATGGTGAGGAGAGAAGACAAAAGACAAGGGACTTAAATATTGAAAAGATGACAAATTCATTGAAGCACAATAAATAAAAAGACAGTAAAATGTCAGTGACTCTCACCTGAAACTAGCAAATCAGTAGAAGGTGTTCTGGGCATCAAATCAGTATTATCAATAATGAATATCATTTAATAAGCACCTATATATACCAAACATGAGTTAGACATTGTAATCTTAATAGTACAAATGAGGAAGCTAATTAGAGATTAAATAGCTTTCCCAGAGAATCTAAGTAGGAGAGCTAGGAGAATCAACTCCACATCTTTATGGTTCTTCCCCCACAAAGCCTATACTCTGAACCACTAAGCTGCAATGCTTTGATAAATATTCTTCTCAAAAACATACTTTAAAAAGTATCTCCTTTATGGCCATGCTCTTCTCACAACCTTCAGCTCACCTCAAAACACAACCACACAATTTACCTTCGTGGACAGTTATAGAGATACGTAACACTCCATAAAGGTCAATGAACAGATAATCTCTGTATCTGGAAAAAAGGGGTCACTGAAAAACAGATTCATTACCATCAGGTCAAGGAAAGCCAATTGTTTTGTTTCCAACTATTGTTTGTTTCCAGCCCAGAAATCAGAAAATACCTAATACCTGGGGCGCATCATGAGCTCTAAGGGAAGTAGAAGAAGTGAGATACCTCACATTTTGATTCAATTCAACCACCATTTAATAAGTATCCTGCCTGTACAAAGGAAAAGAGTAGTAGCAACAGCCTAGTTTGCCTATCTCCAAAGCCCATGCTGCCCCATGCCCAGAGAGAAGGACACAAAAGAGACATGCATCCTGAAGATATGACTACTCTTCGGTCGGCTGTACCTCTGGGTCAATCAGATTCTTTGGTTGCAAGCAACAGAAACCATCTTTGGCTAATTGAAGCCCAAATAATTTTTTACAGAGAGAAAAGGAGACGATGAGTTGAGATGCATAGAATCATGGGAAAGACCGGAGAGTCAGGCTTCAGAAAGAACAGGGACGAGAGTAGCTCAGGAGATCTCCGTAAGAGGAACTGATCTATCTTCTCACCAGCCACCTCATGGGGACATATTTTCTCCAAGTATAGTCAGATTTCCAATTCCTAGGAGAGAAACTGATGGGCCCAGTTTTAATTACATAACCAATGGGGAGAGAAGCAAAATCCAGGTGCTATTACCAAAAAAATAAAGGAAGAAGAGATTCCTAATCAGACAAAAATAATAGATGGCCACTAAAATAAGATATTGTGTTGTGGTTACAGGTTTGGACTCTGAACCAGACTTCCAGGGTTTGAATCCTGACACTGGCACTTATTCACTATGTAACCTTGAATAAAGTTATTTAACTGCTCTGTGCCTCTGCTTCTCTGTCTGTAAATTGGGAATAATAGTACATATCTCATGTAGTTGTTATGAAGATTAAAAGAATTAATCCACATGAACTGTTTAGAATAGTGTCTACCGTGTTTTAACTACTCAGTAAATGTTTGTTATCATTCTTCTCACTGGTATTTGTGATGGTCGTTTGGGGTTGTTACTGAATCATAACCTACTTTATCCTAATATGGTATTTTACCTCCTTAATCGTTTATTTTAACCAACACATACTAAGTATCTACTGGTACCAGATTCTGGGTTAGATATTCAACACTCAGAAACAGGCACTGTATGAGCTTAAAAACATAACACAGTAGAAAACGCATAATGTCTTTATAAAACATGGCTTTTACTAGCCTCAATTCCACACCAAAACAAAACCTAGAAATAGATATCCAAGAGGCAGAGTTCCCATAAAGTTCTTGGGTTTTACTGGTATCTGTCGTACAAATTTACTCTTTTCAAAATGTAAACACCTAGAGGCACTAGGCCTCCCTTCCGTAGAAACAGCATTTATACTACATGTGTGCTTAATAAATGTGCTTACTAAATGTTTAATGATAAGAACCTGAACAACTCCTCTCGCTACAGTAAATGTAATGGCTAATAGGCCACTGGTGGACTGAGCAGTAAAAAGAAGTACAGAATTGAGTCTACGAAATCCATAGGTCCCATTACCAAGAAGGGAATAAAATATGCTATACCAAAACCAATGCACAAACACTGCCAAACATCACAGCCAAATACGCAGATTGAACCCAAAGAACAGCTGCAGTGAAAATTTTATGCTCTTTATTACACAACTTTTCTAAGGACCTGATTTGAAATTCAGGCACTGATTTCCTCATTTGTCATCACAGATCAGCACAAACCCCAGAACCTAGCTGAAGAATGGGACTTTTGCTATTAACAATTATTCACTAAAGCAATAGTTTACAGTGTAATAAAAAATATATTGGAATTGCAATGTTAAAAGTCTATGTCTTCTCCCTTTATCCAGTGTATGGACAGATAAGTAAGAAAATAAAGACAACAAATAAATAATGGGGGGATAGGGGTGTGGGATGTTTTGGGTGTTCTTTATTTTTATTTTTATTCTTATTTTTATTCTTTTAGAGTAATGAAAATGTTCAAAAATTGATTGTGGTGATGAAGGCACATAATCACGGTATATGATGACACCATGAACCTTTGATTGTACACTTTGGATGACTATCTGGTATGTGAATATATCTCAGTAAAATTCATTTTAAAAAAGTCTATGTCTTGTGCATAGGCAGCTGCAACATAAGGGACTGAGTTCTATCTGGGGTTTAGGGTTGTATACAGAAATACTTGGGCTTTTTAAGGTTGCAGAGTGCCCTGGAACACTAATTTGCTAAATAAAGCCTTTCAGGGAGCTGTAACTGTCAGCAGCTAGGCAGCTACTTACAAAAGAACATGTGGGCTGGGGTTTAGTCTTCCTCTTCTAAATAAGCCAAAATGTGACTCTTATTTAAATGATCTTATGGGCATGGACTGGTATCCAATCAAATGACAAATGACAAACTGAGACTTAATTAACCCAGCACTAACACGTAACTACAGTCTTAGGTTCTATCACAAAAGCAGCATTTAACCAGGCTCTTTGGATCCTTCGGGAAAGGCCCATCTTACACTAAAATAGGAATAGAGTCGAGATCCAGGCTAGAAAGCAACTTTTGCAGAAATTATAAAACCCTCGTATATTAACTGTCTATTAGTCGACCTCGTCTACAAGATGCATACCTGTTGAAATGACACTCTCAAAAATCATGTGGATTTTTGTTTGTGGGATGTGCAAATTAAACATTTCCATATTTGCAACTTAAGCTTTTACTTAATTCATCATTTCCAATGTGATGAGGGTCTCACACTTCGGGGCCTTTTAAAGGTCAAGTCTGATTAGATGGAGCACTTTGAGATAAACATGCGGAATGTGGCGTTCCTGCCTGTATTAACTACTCTGAGTTTCCTTTATAAGAACAACTTGAATTATTTGTATCACCCTCAAATTTTTATACCATTGTTGATTTGCCATATTTTTGATATATAGGAACTCATTACCTAGAAATAAGGCAGAATTGCCTTACTGCTGCTTTTTATGTTTATTTTTCCTTTAAACAATGGTATTTTAAAAACTATAGCATAAGTTTTGAATAAACTAAAACCTACGTGATATAGGCATTTAGAGTGTGTGTGTGTGTATGTGTGTGTGAAGCATAAGCATATACCAAAATATATGGCTGTATAAAAGTAAATATGTATACAAGCATACATAACTATAAATAGATAACCAAATTTCCAGTTAGGTAAACTTATTTTGCTTTTGGCTGTAAGCTGAAATCTGCAATATACTTGGTCATGAATTGGCCCATAAGCTTACAAACCAGCACACGTACATGACAGCAACTGACTACATGATATCTACTCTCTCCTTCCTCCTTAAGAAAATCCCAATTTCTGTTGGGGCACCAGTGTACCCAGTTAAAATTCTATGTTTCACAGCCTTTCTTGCAGCTAGGTATAGAGAGGTAAAGAAGTTCTGGGTAATGAAATGCAAACAGAGATCATTAAGTGGGATGTCCAAGAAACTCCTTCAATCAGCAATAGAAGGCTGGAACTCACCCCTGTTTTGCCCCTTGCCCTTCTTCCTGTCTGAAACATGAAAATAGTGGCTGGAGATTCAGCAACTGTCTTTCATCCTGAAGATGAAAGCCCACATACTATCAACAGAAGAGAAGAAAGACAGAAAAAACTGGGGTCGCTAATAAATTTTTGGAAATACCATTCAGTCTTGAACGGCCTATTTCCAGTCTTCTTTTAGAGACAGGAAAACAACAGCCCCTAATTTGTTTAAGCCAAGGTGTCTGTTACCAAAAAATAAATGTAATTGCTACCTTATTCAAAATATATAAAGGATACCATATTAAAAGTAAAAAAAAAAATCATTTATGAATCCAGTAATAGTGAATAAATGGAAACAATTCAGATTTTACCTTAACATGAAGTCATTTTTTTTTCAATATTTATCTTAAAAATAAACACACAGTCTTTCAGACCCCATGATTTGAAAGGATTTTATCTAGCAAAACCAAGCAAGTCCAGGGTTAATAAGGTTCACGTTGATGAGAACTGAAGTCTAGCTGTTAAGTAAATAACTCCAGAGGTGACTTAGAGCCTTTTATCCCTAAAATTTGTAGCAAACTGCAAATAGCCCTATGGGGTAGGTAAAATTACTGACATAATTTTATCAACAGAGAAACTGAGTCATCAAGTTCTTAGATAGCCTGGGGACTATTTCATGAATTCCAAGATCAGTTGAGAGAGATTGTAGTCAAGCCACTAAAGGCCATCAAAGAAGATTCTTTTCAGGTCAGCATTTAATGAAAAGTGTAAAATGTCCCTATCACCAAAAAAAAAAAAAAAAAAAAAAAAGAACATGCATGTGTTTTGAAGCAAGGAATCTGGGTTTCAAACTTGAAGTTCAAATGCAAAGATCCTGACCAATGTTTTTTTCACTTTCCCCATCAGCATAGCACAGCACAGAGCACTTGAAAGGTGCCCAATAAATGCTTACTGAATCAACAGTCATTTCCTAAAATCTTTCTGTGGGGCACACTGCTCCGAAAATTAAACATTCACTTGGAAGCAATGATATTCCTGCTGTAGAAGCAGTCACTTCCCATTCTCTTCATCTTCTCCCAAGTTGTTCTTCTCGAGGCAGATACTTTGCCTTCTCCTGAGATTCAAGGATTCCTGGATTCAAGGCACCTCCAAAAATTCATTTGTCAGCATGAACAAGGAAAAGGCTTAATGATAGGACAATAATCGACAGTTATGACATCTGATGTTACATAAAAGATTTGATTTCATGGCTGAGTAACTATTTACAAAACACTATGTACCCCCCCCCCCAAAAAAAGTGCTGAGTAATGCCCTTGCCATAATATTATATTTCTCAGGAGAGCTGCGCTTCCCACAAGACTAATGGGCCACTTGGAAATTGGTAGGAGCTGAAACGTCTGCGCTCCCCTTGCAGGCTGCTGTTATGAATGGGCAGCATCTGCCGATCTGCTCTTTGCCCCTGCCCTCCGGGCCATCCTGGCTACTCGTCTTGAACTTGGGCGCTGTGACAGGATGTTTGATGGAGACGGCCCTGAGCAGAGGGCTCATTTTATTTGAATCAAAATGCTTTAGCTCAGCTGAAGACCTTTCAGCCAACCACTGCTGAAGGCCTTCCAGGCCCTCGTTTACAGCAGCTGGATGAAGTGAACTTCCCGTGATCACTTAGCAGTCCAGGGCCAGGCAGGGCAGTCCATAATCAAGTCCAAGGGCCATGAAGTCTCCATCTCTGTCATTTGTCATGCATACTCAGTGCTTCTCCAGTGGCAGGCAGGAGTTATCCATCCAAAGGGGTTTCTGGGAAAGCAGGGGATCCAAGAAATAAAGTTAAGGGAAGACAAATGAGTCACTGTCTGGGGAGATAGGCTCAAGGTCTGATTCCAACATGCCTAGATGAAAAAGAAAACCATCTTAACGAACATTCTTTCTCTTTTCTAGACTACTGTAGAAGTCATTATATTCTGTATTGGGAAGCAAAAGACCTCTAAGTCTAGACTCAGATGAAGAAAGAGGGTAATATCAAGTAAAGGCAGGCATTCCTCCTCCTGACATGGAAACCAGGGGCCCTGTGTTGAGCTGGTGCCATATTTCAAAGGCCACCTTCTCCCACAAGGTCCCTTTCCTGTACACAAGGCACCAAAGTAACGTCAGCAAGACAGGAACAGTTTAAAGCCACATGGAGGATATTCACTTTATTTTCAAGATGCAAGTTATTTTTAAACAAAAGGGAGGGGGAAGAAGACAGAGGAGAGGTTATTTACAGAAATTAGTTGCAGAGAAAAAAAATAGGTGACTCTAAATGGAGAGATTATCAACATAGAAAGATGTGTTAGGGCCTAATAAGAAAGACTTGATGCACGAAATACATCTGAATATAACCATTAGCAGCATAGAAGAGAGACCGTTTACTGTATTAAAGCTACCTTTACTGGGTGTAGAAAAACAAAAAAGGATTGTATTGGAGCCATCACACTCCCATCTTTTCAATTACAGAGATAGAACAATCTCAGATTCCGAAGCTAACTACAAATCAAAATTGTGTTATGTTATCTGCTGAGACACAAATGGAAAATAAATACTGTTAACTGTCACTTTCCATTAGGTAACAGAAATTCAATTACATTTCAAACAAGCCTCCATGTCAACAGAATAAATCTGTTTCATAAATGAGCAGGTAACAATTTTTGATTCCAACTTCCCAAAGGGAAAAAAATCAATTTTAATCACAATTCTTCAATTTTTTTTTTTTCATATGAATGTTTTGGAGTAGAGTACATCATCTGGTCTAATAAATAGTGTTGTACAGAAAAAGGAAAAAAAAGATGAAATTGGTTGTTGTTAGTTTCTGGTGCTTTTTTAAACAGAGTCTTCATGTCCAGTTTAACTGACTTCTATTCCTCAGATGCTTTCACTTTAAAAGCAAATGCCAGAAAGGAGAGAAAAAATAAAGCAGAAACTCTTTCTGCTGTGGAGTTAGCCCAATAAGAAATGTATATAGAGAACGCAAATCAATTTAAAGGTAGACCTTGAAGAGGGACACCCTTCCGCAAGCTTCACCTACCCCCCCACCCCCAGCTCCCTTGACATATAAAGAGTATCTGGAAAGACAAGTTTCTGTTCTGGAAGACTCAGTCAACCAGAGGACAGGCTGACAGATCTGGGATGACTTGGAGAGGTAGGAGTAATTTGCTCACTCAGTACAAGGATATTTTGATCTAATAAATGTGTACTGATTACCGACTTATGTTGCAAAGGGGTGGCCTTTTGAAGGCGAACATTATGAATTTTCTTTGACCTTTAGTGAGTGCTAAAGGATAGAGATTTCCATTAATGGGCCCCCAAACTTTTTATAACTTATTAAAGGAACGAGTACACTCATTAACAACCATCACTTACAGAGTTGTCACTAAGGCTCAGGCATGGTTGTAAATACTTTGCAAAATTAATTAATATAATTCCCACTAACAACCCTAAAATAGATCTAAGTCTTATCTCCATGAGGAAATGAAGGTACAGAGAGGTTAAGTAACTTGCTCAACTTGCACAGCAAGTATATGGCTGAGCTGGAATTCAAACCCATGCAGTCTGGCTCTGGAATCTTATAATTATGTCTCCACCAGACCTCCAAATTCAACCTTCCTCTGCTCAACAACCATTTAAGTGTTACACATGGGTGACCACAGGATGCATTGACCAAATTAGAATGATTTTGAGAGTGAAAGGGGATCCTATGAATAACTGTGTCAAAACAATAGGAGAAAACTGGAACTGTCCTTGGCAAATGGGAAACATGGCCCTCTTAATTATGAAGGTATAGAAGTAAAAAGGAGAAATTGACTAACAAAGGAATGACTTTAAAAAAAAAAGTCATGGTTATTGGCCTTTTTTTTAAATTCAGTTTTATTGAGAAATATTCACATACCATACAGTCATCCATGGTATACAATCAGCTGTTCACAGTACCATCTTATAGTTGTACATTCATCACCCCAATCTATTTTTTGAACATTTTCCTTACACCAGAAAGAATCAGAATCAGAATAAAAAAGAAAAAGAAAAAAAAAGAAGAAAAAAAAAAAACTAAAACACCCACATCAGTCCCCCATCCCACCTGGTTATTGGCTTTTGACAAAAGGTAGAAAAGGATAGTGAGATGATCCATGCATGCAAGAAAATATTATTAAGCACCTACTGTGTGTCAAGCACTGTGCCAGGTGCTAAGATTATGGGTGAGAATAATCAAACAAGGTCTCAGCCTTCCTGAAGCTTACAATCTAGTGCATTGTCATGATGATCAAAAGCAATTAAATGAGATAATATACACAAAAATGGTTGTTTGGGGGGATTCTAAAGTAGAATACATATAAATTGTGCTATCACATTAGGGTAGAAAGAACATGCACTTGGAAGTCAAAAAGACCTGGGTTGTAATCCTGCCTTTACCACTTACTATCTGTGTGGCTTTGGAATATTAACCATTCTGAATCTCCATTTCTCTATCTGTAGAATGTGAATAATAATACCTTCATTGCAAAGTGGTAGCAAGGATTGTAAATAATTTATGTTACATGCCTAGCATGACGTCTACCACAGCTTAAAAGATGGTGGTCATTTTCATTATTGAGATGTCTGGATACTCCTCCCCTGGGTGGCTACAAAATCCAAAAGATGTGTAGAATTTAAAGGATACTTAGCTGGCTGAATGTATACACTATTTGAAAGTGGTCCAATATATTAATTCCCTCATTTGCAAATCCTGAATGACAATCTAGACTAGGACAGCACGCTTTCTCTGAAAGGGCTTCAAAGTAAATATTTTAGGCTTTACATTCTCTGTCACAACTACTCAAATCTGCTATTAACAACAAAAGCAGCCAAAGACAATACATAAAAGAATGAGCATGGCTGTGTTCCAATAAACTTTATTTACAAAAATAGGGAGCAGCCAGATCTGACCTGCAGGTCATAGTTTGCCAACCCTTGATTTTGACTCTCTACAGAGGGATAATAGTAGAGAACCATGTGGAACAACTAAACATTGGCCATAAAGCTTCTGGAAACCAAAAAAAGGGCTAAAAATAAAGTGTCTTTCTTCCCCACATTTCAAATATAATGCTTCTGTTATCATCAAACATGGTTTTATGGGACCCAGAGCAGAGAGAAATTGACTCTCTTTCAATAAATATTAGCATCACTTTCATCCAAGTAGAAGGCATGAGCTTGTACAAGCCCTAGAAGAAAACAGCAGAGCTCCAAAAGAACTGAATCTACTTAATTTTAGCCAATAAGAATGATCAATAAAATTAACCAAATTCCAGTGGAGTGTCACTAAGTTTAATACTCACTCAAAGTCAATCTTTAAGATTTGCTGCTAAGCCGTTATTTCCCTGGGAGGTCCCACCTTCACAAACAAAGATACGGCTACAAAATTGAAAGTTGGGAGGGGATTTCTGGGCTCCAATCTCAATTCAGTGGAGAGTAAATTTCTTAAAGACTTGCATATCATAAGACAGATGATAAGATAAGAAAGTGTTGAATTTCAAAACAATCTCAAGGAATGAAAACTTGGGGAAAGAAAGATATGTTTAATTCCCAATCCTGTGAATCATGGAAATCACAGTGGAGAGAATGCCATCAAGAAGTCATAACAAGCTGGCCCGGCAGGGCAACAGAATTTAAGACCTGGCTGCAGTTTCTCTGAAAAGTAAGACTATGTCTTATTACCATTGGTTCCCTAGCAACTAACAATAAATTCCCATTGAATAGATAAATGAATAAGTGAGTAAGTGCATGCATGAATAAATAATAAAGCAAAGTTGAAGCTCTCAGTAGTGGTGCTTTTTGAGTAGTGGTTGGTATTTTAGGGTTAATGATGGAGAAAAGGGAAAGAGAAAGGATATGGGTTCAATTCTAGGGAGTAAGAAGCTGGCAAATATTTTTGAGAAGGGATATAATATGCTCAGATCAGTATTAAGGAAAGGACATGCTTGTGAATAACATGGGAAGAAAGCAAGCCTAAAGACAGGGAGAACATTCACGTAGATGGCAAGGAACAAATGTCTAAACCAGGATAGTGGCAGTGGTGTTGAAGAGTGCAGAGTCAAAACATTTTAGAATTAGAATTGACAGAATTTCATAACCTTTGAGGAAACAGAGAAAAGGAAGAACATCTCTCTGCGCTGAAGATGACTGTGCAGTTTTAAGTGTTAGCATCTAGAACAACAATAATGGCATTAACCAGAGGTTTATGGAGTGGCAGTTGATAACTTGGTGACCATGTTGGGTTTGTCATACCAAAATGTGGGATATGATTGTTTGGTTAGTAATAAATTTCTACTTCTCCATCTTAACCACCAACCCTCACATTCCACCCCACCCCCTCAAAATTAACCTTAAGAGTCTGGGTCAAACACACTGATAGCATTAATATTCACACTATCTACAGCACATCTTGATTTATCAGTCTAAGAGCCCACTGAAAATAAATGAGGTTAACTTGACTTCTTTTTAGTTGGCTTTAGTGATCTTTCTGGCTTTTTCCTCTATGTTTGCTAACCAGCTATTTAATTCTACAGAATTTACCAGAAATTTTCTGGAGATTGATAGAATAGTCACCAGTTTAGAGGATTTCCAAAATCCATTTAATTCCTCTTTTTGAAAAATTGTCATCTATGAATGTCCAGTCTTCTATCCCAACTCCCTTTCTATGGTACATGTCTATAACCACAAAAAGTGGTCCTGCAATATACACCCAAGTCCCTTGCAGCACTGTGGAATGGCTCAGTGGCTGACAGTTAGTACCCTCCCCAGTTTCATCATCTTTGAGCTACCAGTTTCAGTGTGAAAGTCAGTGCCTTTGACAGTAGACATAAAGAGAGAGATCAGTTTCCTCTCTGCCTACTTCCTACCCCCAAACAAGACTATTCTTTTATCATTTTCCTAATACAAATCAAGATGTAGGCCCAAAGTTCAAATTATATTGTTTTTCCTTTTAAGAATCCCCCCAAACTGCTTCTCACTTGTCATACCCTGCCTTAACTTCTGGTTGTTGTAGAATCCAAGCTGCATCCCTTACAGTCTTGCTCATTGGCTGTGTCTATGGCAATGGTGGCAGAAAAAAGCCACCCCCATATACCCCCAAAAGATGTCTGTGTTCTACTCTCCAGAACTTGTGAATATGTTAAGTTCCAGGGCAAAAGGGAATTAAGGTTGCAGAGGGAATTAGGTTAGCTAACAGGCTGACATGAAAACAGGGAGATTATCCTGGATTATGCAGGTGTGCCCAATCGCAAGAGTCCTTAAAAGTGGAAAAGAGATTCAGAAAAGAAACCCAGAGAGATGACAAAGTGAGAAATACTTAGCTCAGAGATATGGGCTTTGAAGATGGAGGAAAGGGGTCATAAGCCAAGGAATGTGGGCAGCCTCCAGAAGCTTGAAAAGGCAGGGAAATGCATTCTCTCCTAGAGCCTCCCAAAGGAATGCCACCCTGAAAACAACTTGATTTTAACCCACTGAGACCCATTTTGAGCTTCTGACCTCCACAACTGTAAGGTAACAAATCCTTGTTTTAAGCCAGTACATTTGTGGCCATTTGTTACAGCAGCAATAGGAAACTAATACAATACCTCCTGAAAAATTTTCAGGTTTATACCATCATTATTTCTATCCAGTTATGCACCCTATCAAATCAAAAGCTCCTTTCAAACTCTGCCTTCCTCACCTTTCCATATTGTAAATCAAACACCTCAGTGACTTGCACACAGTAATAATTTGAGTTGCTTTTTCTTTAAAATAAAACGTATCAAACAAAAAAGGTCTATACCAAAATGTTGACACTGGTTATTCTAGTAGTGGAATTCTCTGCAGTTTTTATTTTCTTTGGTGGAAAAAACATATGTCCAGGATTCCCTTTAGAAAGAGAGCTGTTTTCATTTGGTACTATTCCTAGATAAATTTTTTGGAGTGTATTCCTAGATAAATTTCTTGGAGTGGAGAGAAGATATGAAGGGGATGCACCAGCAAGACACAAAAAAAATCAAAAGAATTAGGTAAATGTGCTGTATCTTGGAAAATAACAGGAATTTGATAGTAGGGAAGAGAGAATGGGGAGGGCTGAGTAGGGGGGAGAAACAGAATGGGCAAGCAGTATGGCACATTGTCATATGGCTTTTAAAAATAAGCACGTCTAATAGTCAATTTAAGGATATTTGTGTTGATCCGACTTAAGCCTCCTCCCATCTCCCCAACCCATAAGTAACATTTGCTACAGATACAAATGTCTCGCATGCATAGATGTTGGTTTGCTTGTTAATTTGTTGAAGTGGAGAGGAAATGGAACCAAGCAACAAGACGTTCACTTCCCGGCCTATGTAGTCCAAAGGAGGAGGACAGCCATGCGGTATCACCATGGTCCGGAGGTAGCGGTTTGGAGCCAGAGGCAACCAGATGGCCACAAAGCCTCTATAAATTCACAGAGGTCTCAAAAAGGATGTCAGATTCCCACAAGCTGCATCATGTGGGTGTCAGCCAATCTATCAAGACATTTGAGGCAGCTCTCCTCAGATAACACTTGTGATACACTCCTTGTGGCTTATATTAAATTTTCTATAATAAATATCTATTACTTTTGTAAAGTGGAAAATTCCTTTTTTAAACATTTGTTTAAATTGAACAATGTCAAAAGCACATGCTATTTGCCTGGCATTGTGCTAGGCACTCTTGAGAATTTGAGGGAATTCAAATACCCTTCCTTGACCTCAAAATGCTTATACTTCCCCCCAAATAAGGGGAAACCAGAAGAAGCCGAAAACAATTCTATTTTGCTACTGGAGTTGGTTCAAAAGAATCAGGAAGGATAAGACTCAAGGTGAAACACTTAAAAGACTAAAGTGCTACTGTAGGATTTTAAGGGCAGATTCTCTAAGGATAACAGGTATATAAGAAAAAAGGAAGTCTTGATTTAGTACCAGCAGACTAAGTGTATTTGAGCCATTAGTTAACAGTGACCAGAATCCCAACAAAGCCCAGTCTCTGCTCTTTCCACTAACCTGCCCTGCCTAATTTAATAAACAACCAAGACAGTGCTACAGCAGTGATATTCCCTGCCTCATCTTTGGAGAGTGGATAGGGACACAGACCCTTTCTCCAGAGTTGTGATTTCCAAATTCCCTGCCTTTCCCAACCAACAGAGAGTAGGGCTATTCTTGCAGGAGGGAAATTTAAAAAATGCAGCTTAAATAGGATGGGTTCTCAAAAGTACATTCAAATCAGGTTAACTTTTATTTAGTTTGCTAGGTTTGCAGTCATAGATTTGGGGATGGGGACTTGAGTTTTCTAACAAGTACAAATATTCTTGATGTTTGTAGCATAGCGGGACTAATCATTTTAGTTACCACAGTGGGTAGTATAAGGTTTATTTACCTAGAGGTCATCTCAGAAAAATGGAGCTTATAGAGCCCAAGGCTGTTTGAGCCGAAAGGACAATGATTTTCATTCAGGCTGCATCTTGAGGACCTCTGGTTCTGCAGGCTGGGGGAAATGGCTGCAGAGTTTGCACCTTGCCTTAAATGGAGCTATTTGAGGTTCTGCATAAAACCTTATTTTAAATAAGAGGAAAGAGATCCTACTGGTTAAAACAATTGTAAACCTCTGTTTCAATTTCCTAGGCTGCTCAAACTAATACCTGAAATGGGTCAGGTTAAACAATGGGAATTTCTTTGCTCACAGTCTTGAGGTTAAACAAGTCCAAATCAAGATGTGACCAAGGTGATGCTTTCTTCCCAAAGACTGCAGCATTCTGGGGCTGGGTCACCAGCAATCCTTGGTCCTTAGCTTGTCACATGGCAGGGAACACGGTGGTGGCATCTCCTTGTCTCTCCCTTCTCTTCTAGGTTTCATTGATTTCAGCTTCTTGCTTCCTGTGGCTTTCTCTTTGTGTGTGAATTTCATTCAGCTTGCAAAGGTAATAGGATTAACACTCATCCTGATTGAGGTGGGCCACACCTTAACTGAAGTAACTTCATCAAAAGTCTTATTTACAATGGGTTTACCCCATAGGAATGGATTAGGTTTAAGAACATGTTTTTCTGAGGCACATACAGCTTCAAACCACCACAATCACTGATTCTCATTTTGCCTCCTCATTACACAGATACAAAATGTGACCCCAAGAAGATGGGAGAGTCATCTAGCTAGAATCATCCAGCTAATTAGTAATAGGGGTGAGGGTAGACACTCAAAGGAGACTGATAAAAACGGAGGAAAATCATGACCATATTAGTCATTTTTTTTCAGCCTTTGAGCACTGTGTTAGAAAAGGGAACTTAAGGCTTAGATGTGTCAAGGAGTTAGTATATTAAAATAAGAAATAGCTCAGTACTCCCAGTTTCATTTATTTGTTCAACAAATATTATTGAGTTCTACATGCCAGATGCTGGGTCAAGCACCAAGGAAGGGAAGCAATCAAGACAGAAAAGGATTTTCCTTTCATGGAGCTTACACTCTAGTGTGGAAAAAAAGATAACAAACAAAATAAATAAGCAAAATAATTACAAATGCTATATATACCATGGGGGAAATAAGGTGCTGAGCTATCTATTAGATACCCAAGTGGAGGTAATTAGTAGAACATTGGTTATATGCACATGGAGCTCAAGAGAGTGTTCAGGGCTTGAATGAAAATGTAGGATTCATAAGGTGCAGCATTCCAGATAAAAGAAACAGCAAGTACATGATACCAGAAGCAAGAAAGATTGGGACCTGTTCAAGGAATAGAAAAGGGAGCAGTGTGGCTAGGGCCTAGTGGATAGAGTGGTCAAATAAGGTTTGAGAGGTAGACAGGAACCAGATCACACATGGCACATGGGCCAGGATAAGGAATCTGGATTTTATTCTAAGAACAAGGAATTTAAATCACAGAAGGGTTTTTAACCAGAGAATCACATAATTCAATTTATGCTTGAAGAACACTCTGGCTGCTGTGTGGTGAACAGACTGTAAGAGTTATAGAGTAGATGCAAGGAAGACCAATATTGAGAGGCTACCACATTAGTCAAGAAAAGAAATAATGGTGACTTGTTGGGGGTGGTAATATTAGAGATGGAAAGAAGAGGATGAATTCAAAAGTTGTATTGCATGTAAAGCCAGCAGGATCTGCAGATTAAATGGGGAGGAAGAGTGTGGAAAACTGCATCATGTAACTCCTAAATTGAACATCTAGGAGAATGATATTCCATTCAGTTTGAGATTGAAGAGGGCGGGAAGAGATGTATTTTACACTGAGAAATCAAAAAATTTTATTTTACACATATTATGCTTGAGCTATCTATTAGATACCCAAGTGGAGGTGATTAGTAGAACATTGGTTATATGTACATGGAGCTCAAGAGAGTGTTCAGGGCTTGAATGAAAATGTAGGATTCATAAGCATAGAGATGGTATTTAAAAACTTGAGGTTGGGGAGTTCCACTTCCAGTAGGGCTGAAAATGTTGATATCAGATTGGCTGTCCTGCAGATACTAACTATGAATGCTGGACAATATATCAAAAACAACTATTTGAAGGCTCTGGAAAGTATATTAAAGCAGACAAATTCTGGAGAGGAATTGACATTTGGAAAAGGCTATAGTAACAACTGACTTTCATATTATTATGGGTTTTGGCTGATTTAAGAACAACAAACCTGTCTTTCTGGCCTGAAGAATTAGAGGACAGAATATGCAGCAACCACAGCCACTGGGAGATGTGGCAGGGGAATTCTGAGGCATGAGCAGCAGAAGGGGATCCCCAAATTCTGTGTATAAGATCTGTCCAAATCTCTGCTGAACTGTGAACTAAAACCGCAGAATGCAAGCAGCTCGGCTGAGGAAAAAAAGAACTGAACTGAACTGAAATTTCAGCAGCCACCCAAGAGACAGTTTTGGGTTTGAGTCTAATGAAGTTAATTGCCTACTAAAACAAAAATATCAACACTCTTTGAGGACTGAAACAGAATCCAGAATCTCCATGACATAAAATTCACAATGTGTGGTATAAAATCCAAAATTACTCAATATATATAAAAGACTAGGCAAGTGTGACCCAGTATCAAGACAAAGACAATCAATGGAGATCAACCACAAGATGGCCCACATATTGGAATCAGCAGACTCAGATTTTAGAGCAACTATTAGAACTTTTGTCAATGCAGTAAAAGAAAAGATGCTTGTAATGAATGGGCAGATAGGACATATCATAAGGAAAATAAATACTATTTTAAAAAAAAGAACCAAAGGTGATTTCTAGAATTTAAAAAATATCTGAATTTTTAAAAAATCATTGGGTAAGCTTAATAGCAGAATGGAGGTTACAGAGAAAGAGTCAATGAACTTGAATATAAATTAATAGATTTTATACACTCGGAAGAAGAGAGAGAAAAAAAGATAAAAAGAAATAAACAGAGCCTCCGAGACCCGTGGGACAATATCAAAAGGTCTAGCATATGCGTAATTAGAATTGTTAGATAGGATTACTTCCATGGACAGGGAAGAAGAGGGGTCCAAGGACTGAGCGCTGGTGCTCCACTGTTCAGGGGGTTCTGTAGAGGAAAGGAATCAACAAGAAAGTGGAAAAGGATCCCATTAATTTCCTTGTTCATGAGAGAATCAGCTTTGATGTTTTGCTCTTTTCTTTGTCTGATTCCTATACACAAACAAAAATGGAGCTTTCGTCTACTACCAAAAAATTAGGTTGCAATTTATTGACCCTAGTTAACCTCTATCTCTACTTGGTTACTAGGACCTAACTAGTAGTACAAAGTGCTGTGAACTGTTAAAACAAAGAAATTTGACTTTCCTAGAATTTTGTTTGTTTGTTTACTGCTTCATCCCAAAATGAAACTATGTATAATATTCTTCAATAACTCTGTCATGAAAAATCCCCTGATAAAGAGAGATTCAAAATAAATCAGAACAAAAGTCACATCAGAACAAAATGTAAAATAGTTAGCAAAACAGTAGGGAAAAAAAGAAAAAAACAAAGCAAAAACTACTAACGGGTTACCCAGCAAACTTCAGAAGCGTATTGAGACCAAAGAAAAAGGATCTTTCAAAAAACTGAAATCCATTCCAGTATGAGGCTTACAGAAGAATGAACTTTAGCGGGTGAGATGTAAAGTATAGATTAGAAGGGATTAAAAATGGTGTTTGAAAACAAACAGCCAATGATAACACAACAAATAATATTAAATTTTTTAAGTACATCAGAAATAAGACTGCTGCAAAGGGATCAGTGAATCAGTTAGACAAGCAGTGCACAAAGGAGATATACAAAAGGATAAGGAGATTGCAAGGAAACTAAATAATGTATTTGCATCAGTTTTCACACTGGAGAGCAAGGCAATAGAGGAAAGGGAGGGAAAATGTTATTATGTGAAAGAGAAGAACAGTTTAGATTGAGACATCAAAGGGAACCATGAGTCAATGAAATGGTGAAAAAAGGTATTTGCCATGTTCTAGCCAAAGCTGGAGGCATTTACCAGAAAATCCAGAAACACAGAATGCCTGTAATCTCCGATTCCTTATAACCATATCATTTGTCATTGAAAAGTCCTCATATCGTGGCAAACTAGAATACAATTCACATTCTACCATGGTTGGAAATTTTACTTAGTTTCTATAGTAGAAAGATCCATACTGCAAAACATCCAGCCAGTGTATTATAACCCAACTGGCTCACTGATCAAAAGTCAAACAAGAGAAAGTAGCTTTAATCCAGCCCGTCTGAGAATTCATGGAAATGTAAATTCTCATATGCTGCCAGTGAGAGGTAAACTGGTGCTATCCACTTTAGAAAATATTTCTACTTTCTAGTAAAGTTTAAAATGTGTATACCCAATGAACCGCCAATCCCATTGCAAGGTCTATGCACTAAAGAAACTCTAGAAGAAAACACAAAATTGTTCATTGCAAGATTGTTTGCAGAAGTGAAGAACTGGTAACAACATAAAGGTCCATACATAGGAGAATGGATAAATATAATATCACATTCATATGTTGGAATACAATAGAGAAGTATTTAACTTCTAATTAACTAGATCTATATGTAGCAACTTGGATCGATTTCAAAATCATAACACTGAATGAAAAAAGAAAGTTGATAGGATACAAACAGCATGGCAAAATTTATGTAAAAATTTTAAAATGACACCCAAAACAACAGAGGACATTTTTCACATATTTATATATGTGTAAATAAAAGAATAATAAATCGCCAGTAAGATATACAACAAATTCATAATATGAGATGTCCCTGGAAAGATTTAGAGAAGCATGGGGCTAGGGAAAGGATTAATGAGTATTTCAACATTATCTTTGAAGATCTATTTCTTTAATTAAAAAAAATTTGAGGTGAATATGACAAAATGTTAACAATTATCAATTCTGGGTGGTGGTAATAGAAGTTTCTGTTATGGCACTTCCTGTATGTTCTTATTTGTTTTTTTTAATGCAATTTTATTGAGATTCATTCACACACCATCCAATGTACACAATCAATGGCTCACAGTATCATCATATAGTTGTGTATTCATCACCACAATCAATTTTAGAATATTTTCATTACTCTCTCCCAAAAATAATAAAAATTTAAAAAATAAAAATAAAAAAGAACACCCAAAACATCCTATATCCCTTATCCCCCCCTATTATTTATATATTTTAAAATTTATTTTATTACTCATCTGCCAATACACTGGATTCAAGGAGTGTCAGTCACAAGGTTTTCACAATCACACAGTCTCACAGTAAAAGCAATCCTCATCGAGAATCAAAGCTACTGCATTACAGTTTAACAGTTTCAGGTATTTCCTTCTAGCTTTTCTAATACACTAGAAACTAAAAAGGAATACCTGTATAATGCATAAGAATAACCTCCAGAATGAGCTCTTGTCTCTATTTGAAATCTCTTAGCCACTGAAACTTTATTTTGTTACATTTATTTTCCCCCTTTTTTGTCAAGAAGGCATTCTCAATCCCACAATGACAGGACCAGTCTCATACCTGGGAGTCATGTCCCATGTAGAAGGGAGGGTAGTGAATTAATTTGCAGAGTTGGCTTAGAGATACAGGCCACATCTGAGTAACAAAAGAGGTTCTCTGAGGGTGACTTTTAGGCCTAGTTATAAGTAGGCTTAGCTTCTCCTTTGAAAGGTAAGTTTTATAAGGGCAAGCTCTAGATTGAAGGCTTGGGTTATTAAATTGGAAGCCCCTATTGTTTAAGAGAATATCAGGAAATCCTCAGGTGGGGATGTTTAATATTTCCACATTTTTCCCCAGTCTCCAACTGGACTTTGAAAATACTTTTTTATTTTCTGCCCAAAATATTCTGGGATGTATGGGGATATTACAATAACCTGTACAGAGTAACAAGTTCTCATTCCCTATTCTACATTCCATGTAATTATATTGTTTAAATAAACTGATCAGACAGGTTAAATTAGATAATGTGCTACAGAAAATGTAAATTTTGTACTAAATAAACCTCTTTCCTTTGGTCTCACACAGAAGTTGGAGTTTTAAACTAAAGTCAGTATCATCCTTTACCCTGTTTTCTAATTTATCTTAGTCCTAACTAAGTCCATTTCATTCATATCTCTAATTGTAGTCTGATTTCTTTTTCAGCTTCTTTAACAGTTGCTGTATGGGGTAATGCTGACTTATAGAGCTGCAGAACTCTAACTCTGAGTCTCAGGTGTCACACAGATACCCGAATCTCCAGGAAACTACCAGGTTATACACAAAGAGCACAGCTTCTCAGAATTTAGAAATAACAGTTAATACTCAGGAATAGATGTGACTGCTCTAAGAGCTTATAATCTATGAACCTTTACAATAAGCTTATTGAACATTCTATACTCCTTAATCATCGATTGCCCAATCTCTGTCCCTATTCTATCCCTAGATAAACTATGCTCTTGAATTCAATTCTTAGCATTTGCTCATTAATAGTTAGCTTATATTAGTGAGGCCTTACAGTATTTGTCCCTTCATTTTTGGCTTATTTCATTCAACATAATGTCCTCAAGAGTCATTCACCTAGTTGCATGCCTCATGACTTCAGTCCTTCTTGAAGCCACTCAGCATTCCATTGTATGTATACACCACAGTTCACCCCTCCTTTCATCAATTGATGTACCCTTAGGACACCTCTATCCGTTGCAAATGGTGAATAATGCTGCCATAAACATCAGTATGCAAATGTCTATTTGTGTCCCTGCTTTCAGTTTTTCCAAGCATATACACATATCAGGGTTGCAGGATCATATGGCAGCCACACACCCAGCCTCAGAACCATCACACTGTCCTCCAGAGGGGCTGCCAACAGTGAATAGCCATCTCTCTCTCTCATTTGTTTTTAATTTAAAAAAAAAAAAAAAAAAAAAAAAAAAACTGTGTTCTGCCCATTGCCTGAGGACAAAGCTTAACTTTATTAAATTGATTGCTGTTGAATTTACTGAGAGCTACTATTAGCCCAAACTCAAAATTTGCCTTGAAAATCCAGAGTAGTTGTGGAAATAATCTCTTCTACTAATTTAGATCTGATGATACAGACAGTATCTCACCAATACCTAAGGCTGTCTATATATGAAGGATAATTAACAGGTTTTATGGCATTCTTTTTTCTGCCAGAAGGGTTCCGCTCCATTACGTAGAACCAATGACTGAGGCCAGAAGTCAAACTAGACTAGAAATTAAGGGTACAGACCCTCATCATGTGAGTTAGGCTTCCCCACCACTATCTCAATGCTTGGCATTCTCTTTGAATTGATTTCATAGGGTCAAGACCAGAGATGACAAACAGGTTACATCTTGCATATTAATTCTGAACAATTATAATTCCCTGGAGCATGTATTGAATGGATGTTGAAACCACTCACACTCAGTAGGAAAAAATGCCATAATGGGTATGCAGAGGGGAACGGGGTGAATTGTAAGCCATATATCTGCCATCCCACATTTAGCCACTTGAAGAAAATGGCCTTCTTTGATATGCAAAAACTGAAAATGATTGGTATTTTACGGCACTAGGCTCTAAACATCTCCTAAAGTCAATCCAAGAGGAACAGACTCTACATTGGCAGCTGAACATTCAAAAGTACACCTGGGCTATGAGATAAGTCATTGAACCAAGCCTTCATTGACTAACTCTGCCAATGTCAAGACTTCACATGTCAACGACCCTAGAGCAGTGGTTTGCCCCAATCCCAGGGGACATTTAGCCATGTCTGGAGACATTTCAGTTGTCACATCTGGGGGGATGCTACTGGCATCTAGTGGGTAGGGGACAGAGATTCTGCTAAACATCCTACAATGCACATGACAGCCCCCCACAACAAAGAAAAATTCAGTCCAAAATGTCAACAGTGTCAAGATCGAAAAACTCTTCCCTAGAGCTCAGACTTTTTGCAGGGTAGACTGCCAAAGCCTTCCTGGACATTCAAAATCAGACAAAACTGAACCTCATGGAACTGAGGCAAAAATTCCATTCTCTACCTGCTCTTCGGAAAGAACAATTGCTATCCAAGGACTGAGTGAAAAGCCAAAGGATTGTGCACACCCATTGCCCACAGGCCAGACCAAGGGAGCAGCTTCTGAAGCAACCACTTTTCACACTGACCTTCGTGGGCTGAGGGCTTTGCCCAGTGTGTCTCTCCTCTTGGATTTCACAATGATTTTCAGGATCGGTAATGTTCTCATCTGCTTGCTCTAGCTGGAAAATCACAATTTCTCCCAAAGCAACAATTCAGCCAAAGCAATGCTGCTTTTGTCAAGCCCACATGTGTCTGTCACAGCAGGTCCCACCTTGGATGGGCAGACACAACTATTCCAGGGCTAAGGAGAGGAATGGGTCAAACAAACCCACCATCTCTCAGTAGCTATTGAGTCAGCAAAGGGTCCACACCAAGGTTCTAAACCGGACTTTCTGACTTCAGTTAGAAAACAATTTACTCTCAATAGCTTTGTTTTATGGGCTATTACTCAATAACCTGTAGTACTAGCACCTTTAGGAAGCAAAAATAAATAGACATAATTGTGCTGCTGAGCCTTAGCTGCCACTGGCCTTGTTCCTCAAACACTAGCATAAGAATACTTTTTTTAAAAACCCCTCTTCATCAGTTTCAATTACAGCATCTTTCAAATCAGGCAGAGCTGCTAAAACAGCCCTGCAGGGGC
The DNA here is from genome assembly GCF_015220235.1 of Choloepus didactylus. NCBI lineage: Eukaryota > Metazoa > Chordata > Mammalia > Pilosa > Megalonychidae > Choloepus > Choloepus didactylus. The sequence continues at coordinate 25,004,980 of NC_051309.1, forward strand.
AGTGGCAAGACCCTGAATCCAAATGTTGGCTCTACAACTTACCCACCATGAGGCCGTGCCCTTGACTACTCCAAGCTTTTGGTTCATCATCTGTGAAATGGGAACAATAATAATACATGCTTTAAAGATTTGTCTTGAGGATTAGGAATGAGGTAACATACATAACTTGCCAGGCCCATGGCAAGAACTCTGAAATTGAAGCTAATTTTAATAATTAATCATATGAGAAGGTAAGGTATTCACTAAGCCAGCATGACTTAGAGTAATTCAGTACAGCTAGGTCTACAAACATCTCTACCATTTTCACAACCCTCCAGCAGAACCCATGTTCATTTAGGCTGCATGTGTGGGGGTGGGGGTGGGGATTGGGGGCAGGGGGGTGAGGGGAGATAGTGTAAAGTTACTTCACTTTGATTAGAAATAAAAATAAGTATAAGAACTTACTATATACCAGGCACTGTTCTAAACACTTTACATGGATGAATTCTCACCATCGCCCTATGAGGCACATAAAATTATTATCTTTATTACACAGGTGAGGAAAATGAGGCTTAAAAAGTTTAGGTAAGTAGCTTACTCATGGTTCCTCAGCTCATCAGGAGCATAAAGCCTATGGTTCCTCAACCCTATTCATTAACGTATTCACCCATGCATTCATTAACAAACATTTACTGATCTCTCATTATATGCCAACCCTGTGGTAGGCACTGAGGATACAGAGTTCATTTCTTCAGCAGATACTGATTGAGCACTTACTATATGCCAAGCACTCTCTTAGACTCTGGCATACAGCAACGGATGTATGTCCAGTTCATGGTATGAAACTGGCAAGTACATCAAGGAAGCCCATTAGCTGTTGCAGGTCCATGATAGAAGTTTGTAGAAGGGACCACGGAGCCCCTAGGAAGGAAGATCCTACTGGCTTTGGGGGCTGAAAGAGGGAGAGAATAAAAGGATGGAGATTCAAAGGGGCCTCCTAGTAGAGGTGTCTTTGAGGAGCCAAGTTTTAGGAGGACTTAAGAAGACAAGACAACAAACACCAAAAGGTTTGTCACTAAAAAATATGTACTCAGACTGGCCACCTGGTATCTCGTAGATAGAGAAAAACCCGCCGTGTGGCTGGATTTTTCCCTTCAGAGTTGGCTGCCTCCATCCCCAGCCCCAGCCCCAGACAGGCATCCATCTTTACCCAAACACAAGAAAAGATTAAATTCAACAGAAAGGCATTTCAAAGCACCTACCGGGACGAACTTGCACTCTGGCCTGGTTTTTTGTTTGGGGAAATTGTGTGCTAAAAACAGCAGATAAAAAGGAATCTGTGGGCATAATTTATTTAGACTTTCTAAAGGCTGTTGAGAAGGTCTCTCTCATAGGAGGCTATTAAAGCTGGGCAGGCAAATCGGTAACTACGGGGTGAAAGGTAGAGTTCTGACGTGATTAAAGGCTTCTTAACAGAGACAAAACAAAGCGCTGGACTAAATAGCCAATTCTCCACATGGGAAGCTAAAAATAATGGAGCCGCTCAAAGATTAGTCCTAAGGCCAGTGTTGTGCTATCTATTTTTAATGATTTGTCAAATGAAGTATAGTAAATAGAAAAATGCAAGTAGCTAATGACAGGAGGCCACGCGGTATAATGGAAAATCATTGTCTGGTAGGGCATTCGTAAGCCTGGGTAGTAGGCCCAGCACAGACACATTCTTACATGTCTCTGTGCCTCAGTTTCTCTATCTGTGAAATGATGGGATTAACAAGCTGTTTCTACAGGCTCCTCAACCTTCTGTGAAGACAGTTAAAACTCTTCAGCTTGAATTTAAGGTAGAAAAAGAATTAACAAAATTAAGCAATTAGTGATCAGAAAGGACAGAGGAAAAGTCTATTTTTACATGTCTTGATTGATTCAGCTTCAGTGACAACTTCCTCAGAGAAAGCTATGTGCATCCCATATTCTGAGTATGGTATTATCAGAAGTGCCAATAACTGGTATCCAGCATGTTTAAAGCCCAGAAAATACTCAGAAAAGTATTATTAGGCCTCAGTCAGCCTTATGACCTATCTTGGACTGTGATATTGTCTATATAAATCAAACAACAAATACTGGTTAAGCCTAGGATCTGTAATTTGGGGAGCCCCCGAACCCCTGCTCTCTAGAACCTGCAATCTGACTGGTGAATTTACAAATGCAAAAGAAAGAACCAAGTAGTGCTAACCTTCAAGGATGGATACCATTTCCATGGATGGAGAGGAACAGGGAGAACATTCCAGATTTAAAAAAAAAAAAATCTACTGGGAGCAGAGAAGTCAAGAGAAGAGATAAGAAATAAAGAATGCCATCCATATGAGAAAAGACCTCGTTTGTCCTGAGAGGAGAGTTATTTCATTGTGAAAATAGAGAAGTGCCAAGAAAGGTAAAAAGTCTGAATGAAATAATTAATAAACAAGAGTTCACAAATATGCCTGACGGATACTCTTAGTTACCTTGTGCCACAAGGCAAGACCAGAGAGACACTCCATGAAATTAAAGAGACTAAAAAATAAATGGGTGGAGGAAGTTCTTCTAACGTAACACAATTAGCTTTGGGGATCCACTGTGGTAGCAGCCAGCTTCCCAAGCAGCTTAGTGAGCTTTATATTTTAATAGAATTATAGGTTCATACAAGTAACAGTTCTATCTGCAGTTATGGCTAATGTTATTGATACTCATAACTCAGGGCAGACATTTGGGGTGGATAAGAAATATTTTCTTCCCATTGCATTTTTTGCAGAATGGTTGAAAGCACTGTAAGAAGGATGTGTTACTTTTCTCTAAAGTACTTGTTTCTATCCACAGGGATATCTGATTTCAAAGTAACTCCTTTTTTTGTGTAACTTCTCCATGGCTGTTGCTAAAAAGCTGACTCATCAAAAAGAAATTGCTCTCTAAGAGCTCTTCTGCACATGGGCGTGCCTCCTAGTATGTAAGACAAGGCATCCAGAAAATACCCATGTAAGACAACTGGAATAACTAAGAGCACCAGGAAAAGGCACCATTTAAAGAAACACTAGAGAGGATTTCTTTACATTTATTTTGTAAACTTAAATTTCTAAATATTGGATTTTTCTTAGAAAAATTTTACTTGCTGTGAACCAGTGCCACAACCTCTTCAACATTCTCAAGGCATTTTATTTCCTGGAGGTTTAGACAACATTTTCTAAAATTATCTTCTATCTCCTGTTTCACATCATAAGAAGGAAGAAGAAGGAAGGGAGGGAGAGAGAGAGGAAGAGAGGGAGGGAGAGAGGGAGGAAGAGAGAGGGAGGAAGGAAGGAAAGAAGGAAGGAAATGTTTTAGTTTTTTTTTAATTCTAGAATGAATAATAAAGTCTCTTCACAGAAATGAAATATAACATCATTAATAAATTGCCTCATAAATTCTATTCTGCTCAATTTACATTTACCTGGTAAGGTCAAAATGAAAGCAAATAATCTTAGCATTTAATATTAGTTATAATATATACACCCCTTCTCTTAATTTCTTCCTTATCGCCATAAAGCCACACACTTGAAATGAAGACCTGGTTTTTGCTCTTGTTGACATTTCCCAAATATATTTAAGCATTGGAACTTTAGAAATATTTGGCAGGAACAACTATCCTTTGAAACCATGAGCATCTTTATATAAAAACAGAAGTGGGTTTTGATGCCCAAGCTAGTGAACAGATATGTCTCTTTTGCAAAAAAAAACCCACTGGAGTTCTTGGGAACATGCACAAAAACTTCACAGAAGCACGTCTCTAAGCATGTAGCAGGGATCTCTAGAATTCCAGATTTCAACCAAGAGAAACATACTTAGACAACTATAGAAAGCAAGGGTAATAAACTCTGAATACCTGTCTAGTATTTTGGCAACAACTGAACTTAGGCAAACAAGCTCAAGTGGCCAGAAAATGACACTCAGAAAGCCTGCTCTAAAAGTCCCCGGAAATTACAAAACTATTCCAATGATTCCAGAAATAGCCTTACCAGGCCCCCATTTTCTCTCATCTAGTCCCAGCTGTACTAAGGAACAGTTGCAAAATGTAGGCCCTGACTCCTCTTTGTGCAAACCTGAATTATCTAAGCAAAGCTCCAAAGAAGAGGAAACTCTTTTCTCTGCTAAGTCATCATGTAAAGCTTCCAAAATAGAGGTGCCCTTCGAGTTAAATTTGCTGGTGTCAATTCCCTCATCCCGAATGATGCTGGGTAAGAAGGATCAAGTGATTAAAGTGAAGCAAAAAGAAACAGAGGTCACCCAACACCTGGCTCTTAAAAACTAGGTGGATTCCAGGCCTCGGGATGCTTGGAAAAATAAAATGTGTCTGACGCAATTATCAAACCCAAAGGCCTCCGAACTTGTGTCCCATTAAAATGCATAATCCTATAATGATGAAGCTGGCAGTCCCTCAATAGTTTGACTCATTTCCCTGCTAAATATAACTGAAGACAGGTTTTCCACTAGGAGCTACTGTATTATTTTCTCCCAAGTGGGAATCAGAAACTAATTTCGATATGTAAAGAAATCAAGGCAAAAAGGACAATACAAGTATTTCTCTGACTTTAATTTCTTCCCAGCAGTACCCTGCCGAAACCACTTTTCCAGAACCCAGAGAGGCGCCGGTAGAGATGTTTATGGATGGATAGGGCAGTATTTGTCAGAAGCTGAAGAATGTGAAAATCACCATCTATCTGCTACACGCAACTTGACTGAAGTGATTTAGTCATAATGCGTGATGTTGGACGTTGGTTTGTATTGTTTAGCTCTACAAAGGCCACTGTCAAAGAGACCAGTATTTCAACTGACTGCTATTTCTCTCAATTCAAATGAAAAGAGACTTAAGAACAGACAACAACCCAGCAGGATGCCTATTAGAATTCTTTGTAAAGACTGCACTTGCAAGGAGCAACTCTGGACTTGTCTGTAAAAGTGAAATAATCAGCCTCTGACCAAGGTGTTCAAATCAAAAATCTCACCGGCTGCATGGGATTGTTTTCCTTCTAAAATAGACCACAGATTAATGGAAAACACTGACTTAATAGAAGCATCAACCATTTTTAGAGCATAGCTGCCCCAAGAAGCCTTGCAAGGAATTATTCCAACTATAATGCCGTAGAAATGTGTGTGTTTTTTTTAATTGGTGACTTTCAAGCTAGCTTCACTGGTGGCCAGGGTATAAAATAATTTTCTCCCCTTAGTTTGAAGTTTAAGCTGTTGTGTACAATTACAGCCTGTATGTGCTAGAGCTGGCTGATATCAGCTTGGGGAGAGCCAGTTGTCAGAGTTGTTCAAGAATTTTGCAAGTGAGTTGATATAAGTCTGTTAGCACAAAATCAGCCACGGCAGGAGTCTGTACACCACAGAAATCAGTATACACTACAAATCAGAAGAACTCCCACCCCACCCTAAAGAGTCAGTTGCTAAACAGTTACCAACCCACCACTGGCTACAGCTGTACCAGTTGTTTACACATGCATCCATCTTGTTGGCTGCAATGGTTTGGTCATGCTTGTGCTATAAACATTGTGTAATATATTGAATATTACCCTCATACACGTGTAACCAAATAATATAGTTGTGTGTTTGTTTTCTTTGGAGGTAATAATTGAAAACCACCAAAAGCAAGACATATTATCTTATCATCCATCATCAAATATATATATATATATATATATTTGAACATGCAGTTTTACCTCAGGTACTCTACTGAATAAATTCTGGCAGGTCAACCCCTGGTAAATCCCAAACAGATCATTTGGGAAGGAAGAAACCATGCTGGGCCTTAGAGAAAAACAAAATGAGTCAGTTTTCACTGCTGCCTTTGGCCGGTCCAAACCCTGAAGTCATACAGCAGGGGGGAGATTTTCTAGTCAAAGGATGGTAGGATGGGGCCACTTATGTGTTCAAGCACATCTAAAGATAAATGATGGGGAGCTGCTGTTAAAACTGAAGGCTACCCCCTCCCCACAAAATGGAAATTAGCAGGCCCCCAAATCAGAGCATTAAAACAAAGATCTGCCAACATGTGATTTTAGTAAACAGAGTAATTTGGGCTTTTGGAGAGCATGAAAATTCTGTCAGGATTATAATGTCTTCTACCACAGACCTTAATTTCTTCTGTCATGGAGAATATGATTAGGCTCCGTCCCATTTGATTGTAGGGAATGTCAGTTCCCATTAACAAAAGAAAAGAAATGCTAGGAAACATGTTTCACATTTTTAACCCTTTGGGCTAGGAGGATTTTATTCAACCCAAACTGCTCATTTGAAACACTTAAAACATTCAAGCAAATGCAATGTATCTAGCAGATAGTGAAGGCGTTTGCCGATTAAAATCACCTCCATTTCCAAGGAAGGCTCTTTTATTTCAATGTTGGCACAAGAGGGAAGGCCATGGGTATTGTTTGTTTTGTTGGTATTTGTGGGGCTTTTTCCACACCACCCACCCCATTCTACAAAAAAGTTCCCTCTCCCTGCATGAATGGAGCTTGTTTTAAATGATCCGATTCTTTGAGGGCAGCAGGGGGAAGCAATGTCCTTTTTGGCTGTGTGCATTGCTTGGCCATTCAGTGCGTGAACTGGTTAGTGCAAGTGGTTTTCACAGGTGCTGGGAAATTACAGTCCCAGACCCAAACCTGTATCAGTAAACACCCCCGCCTCAGACTGGCTGCTTCAATTCGATTGAACCCTCTGCAGTTCAAACAGGGCATCTGGGTCAGTCTGCAAGCTTAGAAGGCACAGCTGACCCTGGCTGCCCAGCAAAGAGTTTATGTTGGGGAGCAATCTAGAGATTTCCTAAGATAAGGATGCTATTACAGGCTGACAAATGTGGAAAGGAGCAGAGTGGGCAGCTTTTGTCCAGATTGACCTAGGGTGAGAATGCTGGGATTATTGCTGACTGGGGATAAATGGCAACCCATGATTTATTTGTTCAAGTGAAACCAGCCAAGTTCATCCCTCAACACATCTCCCATCTCTTTAGACTCCCTCCACCAACTTCTTCAGGCAAAAGACTTACCAAGTTTGGGAGCTCTTCAAATACCACCATTTCAGTGAACCCCATTACCCTCAAGATAAAATCTGCAATCCAACCTGCAACTCTACCTCCACCGCCTGTCACTGGCCTGGCCACCTACTGCACTCAGCCACAACAGCCATCCCGCAGGTTGCTCCTTCCCCCACCAGCCTTTGCTTGGACAGGACCATACTCCTGAGGCTCCTCCCCTCTCTTTATTGGGCAGTTCCTCCTTATCCTTCATGTTTCAGGTTGATCATCTGCAGAGACTAGGCTAAGACCCTTGAAATGGATCTCAGGGGCTCTGTTGATTTAAAACTTTGCTCCCCCACTGGTAGGGACTGTGTCTGTCTTATTCATGTAGCACCTAGCACAATGCCAAGCATGTGGTAGGTAAAATGAACGATGAATATGAATGTAGTCAGTGCACAAAAGATATTGACTGCCTAGGAGAGAACCTAACAAAGCAAACCCAATAGAGCAAATTCTTCATTTTAAAAATATCCAAACTAGGGAGTGATTTTTCTCTCCAACCTCTCCTCTCTCATCAGTCCAACACAGGATTTCATATGACCCTGCCATCCCATCAGGGTTGTCCTATCAAATCTCCTGCCTGGTTTGCAAAACACTCCTGTATCATCATCATCATCATAGCTACAATTATTGAATGTGTGCTATGTTCCATGGGCACTGCAAAGTGTTCTCTACTAATCCATCAGTCCTCCCCATGACCCATAAAATAGTGTGGCAAAGTAAAAATGGTCACAGATCCCCAAATTCTTTGACATTCTTCCCATTGAAACGTGGGGTCTATGTCCTTGGCCTTTGATTCTGGGCTGGTTATGTGACTGCTTTGATCAACAGAAGTGAAATTATGCCCAATTCCATTTCCTGACTCTCAGAATGCTTGCTCTGGGAAAGCCAGCTTTTATGGTTTGAATTGCATCCCCCCAAAAACATATATTCAAGTCCTAACCCCAGTCTTGTGAATATGATCCTATTTAGAAATAGGATCTTTAGAGACATTATTGGGTAATATGAAGCCACATTGGATTAGGGCCCATCTATAACTGGTGTTCTTATAAGGAGAGGAAATTTGGATCCAGACAGAATGACAGAGAAGATGGTCACATGACCAAAACAGAGATTGAGTTATGCCACTAGCCATAGAGTGCCACAGATTGCCAGCAAGCCACTATCAGAACCCTACAGTCTTCAGAGGAACCTGGCCTTGCTGACACCTTGATTTTGGATTCCAGCCTCCAGAGCTATGAGACAATAAATTTCCATTGGTTAAAGCCAGCTAGTCAGTGGTGCTTTGTTATGGCAGTCCTAGGAAACCGAGACATTAACCATCATGAGACTTCCACACAGGGAGGACACCCAAGATGGTCACAGGGAGAAGTCACAGGCAGAGAACGCCTGGCCAGCCCCAGCCAGCCCAGGCCAGGCACCACACATGTAAAGGAAGATGCCATCGTGCACATCCAGACCAATAAAGCTTTCAGTTGCCTCCAGCCCCAGCCAACATCCAACTGCAACTGCAGGAAAATCCTCAAGCAAGACTGATGAGTTGATCCTAGTTAACCCACACAATTGTGAGAGAATAATGAATGGATGCTCTAAGCCACTAAGTTTTAGGAAGGTTTGTTACATGGCAGTAGATAACCAGAACACACAGGCGTTGTCATGACCCTAACTTTACAAATGAGGAAACTGAGTCACAGAAAGCCCCAAATCACACACTGGTAAAGGCCGGAACTGGGAATCTGTTCCAGGCTGCCCAGCTTTGGAGCCTGGGTCTCCACCTCCATACCACTCCACGGCAAGCCACCTTCTCCCTCTGACTCCCAAACACAACCAGTCCTCTCCTGCTGCTGTCCCTCTGCAAGGGCCCCCTCCCTTTTTCTTCTGCCCACATATCTGATCTCCTCTCTGAATCCTCTGCAGATTTCTCCTTCCTCCAGAACTCCTGAGTGCATTTAACAACAGCATGCAATCTCACCTTTCATTGTTCCAGTCTAACTTCTTTCATGCTGTTCTCTATTTCATGACCATATGTTTATCTTCAGGAAGGTGGAAAACAAATCTTTCATTTCACTTTCGCCCACCTCTCAATAAAACCTTGCCCCTTCACACTGCCCCTCACAAGACTGTACATTGAATAATTCAATCCTGCCCACTGCAGCCATGCCAGCCAAGCTCATTCCCTCCTAGGGGCTGTTACATCTGAAGTTCCCTTGCCCTGGACCACTCTTTCTCAGGTGTCACCCTGGGCTGCTTCATCACAGTTTTCATATCTCAGCTCAAATCTCCCCTCTTCCAAGAAGCCTCCCCAAGCACCCTGTCTAAACCAGCCACCACCACCCCTCCTAGGCAGTCATCACCATCTCTTTATCCTGCATTATGTTATTCAGTTATTGATTTCTTAATTCCTTCCAACTAGGAAATAATTTCCATAAGTACAAAGAACTTGCCCATCTTGCTCAGTCTGTAGAAATGTCTGGCCCATAGTAGCGTCTCAGAAAATATGTGTTGAATAAAGCAATGAGTATTTGTTTATTGAATCTTTGCTGCAACCACGGGGCAGGCTTCCTAATGCATATAAAGCATCATTCAATTTGTCAAGTTTTAATTCACACTGTTTCCCCTAATATGTCTGTTGCATCTCTCCTATGATGTATAATCTTCCATTTCTCAGGAAAAATACCTGTACTTGGCCCAAGGTAAACTCCATGTTTAGCCAGTTGTTGACATTGGGCAGTAGCGTTGATGTTGGTTTGTTGTCCAAACCACTCCCAACCATTCTTTATGGCTGAAGGTTCTCTGGAGAACCTGTCTACCAACCTGACATTTTTATTATGAGTCTAAAATAAAATAATAGATGAGCAAATACTTGAAGAGTTAAAAGTTTGGTAAGGATATGGGCTAACTGACATTTTCTGTTCTTCATCTTTCTGACATTTCAAAGACTTAAAACACACCTGAAATTTAAAAATTAATTTAATATATTTTGACCATTTCTGAGTCTTTGGAGCATTCACAAATGATTATTACATGTTTAATGCAGTTCAATCGGCAAAAGTTTTCCTAATCATATAAAAATTCTTCCCCAATATGTTTATTCTCTTCTCCCCATTTTCAGCAATAGATCCTACAATATAGAGAGATTTCAATATGACCAGAGGGAAAGGCTAAATTAGAACAGCAAAACAAAAAACAAAACTCTTGAGCATCTAGTCAGTGGATTTTACTATGGAGCCAAAAACCACCAGGTCCACAAAATGATCACTGGGAGAGAAGTCAGGGCAAAAGGGACTCGGCCCAGCCATTCTCAAAATTTGAAGGATACCAGAATCACCTGTAAGGTTTGTTGCAAAACAGATTTCTGCAACCCATTCCCAGAGTTTCTTATTCAGGGTGTTTGGGGTAGAGACAGAAATTTTGCATTTCTGTCAAGGGTGATGCTGAGGCTACTGATCCAGAAATGCCACTCAAAACCAAGCATTCTGCTTTCTCATAAACATTAACTCCTTTGATTCTCCCCAACAACTCTATAAGATAAGTATTATTACACCTATTTTAGAGATGAGGAAACTGCAGCTTGAACAATAAACTTGGCTGTAATTCCAGCTTAGTGATGAACCAAAAGATTGAAACCTTCAGAAAATCAAGTAGTCTTCTCTGCGGCCCATTTTTTTTTTTTCATCTACTGAAAAAAATATTTTCAGAGGCATTACAAGGATTAAGAAGTTATGACGTTTAAGAAGTGTTTAGCAAAGTCAAAGGCAGGTGCAGCCCTGACAGCTCCTATATGACAGGACTCAACATACTGGAGAATAACTGAGGTAGAATTCCAGGAATCTCACTTAGCACATACTCAGTTTTTGTCTTTTTTTTTAATTTGCATGAGAAATTTTTAAATACCTGCTTGGCAAAACCCTCCATCATCCAGGCATTACCATCCACAGGTTGTGTGTGTGTGTGTGTGTGTGCGTGTAATTACTGAGTTGTTTTTCCATGAAATCCCGTATGTGCTGTAAAGGGTGGGAGTAGGGTTTAGTTATTAACAGCTTGAACACTTCCCTTTCTAAGATGCTTTAAGATGCTTAGTAACAGGATACACAACATCCTATGACATGATACGCAGCTATCACATTGGGGAATACATGAGCACATCATCCTTTTGCAATTTGGCTTTCAGAGCTAAAGTATTTTGATTTCTATATTTAGAGACCCAGGGCTTTTGATATGCTACAAATCATGCCGAGGCAGGACTAATTGTAAGCACTTGTACTTAAAAATTAGTTTCAAGAATAAGAACCTTCAGAGGTTTCCATATTGTATTCCACTAGAGTATCATTAAGAGAAGCAATTACTTATCAGGATATACTCAAAACAACTTTATTTCATTTGGAGGAAATAATGGGAGTTGTCTGTCTAAATTACCAGGCAGGGGCCTGGGAAATCACTTAGCAGAATTCTTGGCATAAGGCAGGCAGTCACTAAATGGAAAAGGGATGCACAGAAATGAGCACCTAGTGTATGCTGAGTGTTTGCACATATTGTGTCGCTTAGACTTCACACTAACCCCTGAATTAGGTATGATTCCCTTCATTTATAGATGAGGAAGCGCACATTCATAGAGCTGAGTGATTTTTACCAGGTCATTAGGAAACGAGGTGAGGGGTGGAGTTTATATTTGAGACCAAAATCAATTTTCTTCCTGCTACACGAAGCCGTCTCCTTCCTTGCTCCCTTCCCTCTTTCCTTTTGTCTTTGCTCCTCTAAAAGTTCCTTTTAGAGATATCAGAAATCTTTGTAAATGCCAACCAATGACAAGTGTTAACAAGATCTTCCCATTTTATGGATTCGCTCGTAATAGAGAAAAGTGGTCCTTCACAACCACCTCCGAAAGATTTCAGAATAAAATATGGAATTCATTCTGAATCCTGTCCCTCAGTCCTCCGCAATAAGCAGGAAGTTACATC